>NC_071387.1:176963934-179881434 GCF_022682495.2 Desmodus rotundus | reverse complement strand
TTAATGGTTGACTACTTTAAAAAGGTAGGATGGTGGTCCTTTACTGTAGTCTTCATCACCTTCTCGTCCACGTTTATTAATTCCTACAGATCCACAGGGCACTAAGGCTACTGCTAATAGTCATGCTAATAGTGGTGGTGAGTGCCCTGCACTGTGCCCACTGTGTTAAGAACATTGTCTGTGACCTAAGCTGAGCTTGGACGTAGCTTGGCTGCTGCCCAGTCCTGATGACTCAGGAGGAGTGTAGGTGGACAAGGCTCCAGGCCTACAAGCTGCTGACAGCCTTAGCTCATGGGGATGCTTATGTCTTGCAAATCAGTTCTGTGTGTGACAGAGGGTGTGATTGCCAGCTGTGACCAGTGGAAAAGTTACTCCCCTGGGGTAAGCTGCTTAACCTCTCTGTCCCTCAGTTTCTTCATCCTCAAAATGGGTAATACCACTTGCCACACAGACTGTTGTGAGGGATAAGTAAACTCCAATGCATAATAACATTTCACAAGCATATTACAAGTGCTAGATAAATATAAATTTTCTTCTAAGAGGTATAGTATTAATAATGTAGTGGTTAATAATTAAATCCTATAATGTTTGTCCAAAAAGATCTGTGTTAAAATGCACATAAAAGCAAACTTACAGGGAGATAAATGGTCACACACCTGGATTCACATTCCATCAGTCAGCACTGAAGTTTCTGCTCAGTCTGAAGGGGCAGTAAAGACAGGAAGCTCGCCAACTGGGGTACCGCACTGTGCTGTGGATAAAGTCCGACTTGCCACACACTCTCTGCCCAGGTAGAAAGCCAAGCTGAGGCCTAAGATGTGTGTTGTTCACTTTTAATGAATTAAGCAAAAACTTAGAAGGAATTTCCAGTTTTTTTAATGTTTGTTTCTTCCACAACCTGACAGAAGGCATTAAGATACCCCAGCTACTGTCCTCCGTACACCATCCAAAAGAAGTCTCTCAGGAACCCGGGCTTGTTGAGGCAATGTTTGAAGGCAGAGCTGACTGGTTCTGAGTGAACATGGAGCCTTTCCTGCTGCTAGCTTGGTTTCCAAACCATTTGACAGCTGAGGACAGAAAATACTTTTGTCTTAGAATTTGGTGAATGCAGGTGCTGTGACAACAAAAATCAAAATAGGAGAGTTTAATGCACAGCCCCTTCTGTGGTGCGTCAGCATATTGTGCTGCAGTAAGTCAGTCAGCATGCACACACTGTCCTTGGTGTCCAAGCAGGTTTTTGGAAACACTTAACTGGTTTAATATTGACAATTAGACTACAACTGTCAATGAGAATTGCGTGTTTTAAATTAACATGCCGTATATTTAGCTTATGCAATGTTTGGACAGGTTCATATGTAAGTCCTTATTGTTCAAATTTCACGTAATGTACACTTTCAATAAAATTGGATATTCTATACTGAAAAGTAATGGCTGGATATTTTTGTATTTAACTATTTAGTAAAAATGTTGCATATGCAAATAACCAATAAGAAATCTTATTTTATAGGGTGTAAATCATGTGAGAGAGATTTTTTCCTATTTATTCCCATAAGTTTAGTAAATACTAAGCAGCCAGGTGATGAGCACTTGGATAATGTCACTATGAAATAAAACATAAAAATGACTTCTTGTCCTAATAATGCTAACATCTATTTTGGAATTCCTATCAAGATTTAAAAGAATGTTTCTCACCAATTCATGGTGAATAAAAGGATATGAGAATAGGCAACAAATTGCCAAGAAAATTGGATAGTTTTTGGAAAGGACCATGCAAACATCTCTTTGAATTTGACGGATTAGAAAAATAATTCTGACTGTGAAGGGTTCCAAGAGCTGGGCTTGGTGAAGGCCTTCTTCATCCTTAGCCATGCTTGTTCCAGGAAATCGGGGCCACATGTCTCTGAATCGAAGTCTCACAGTGATGGGTATCTGATCTGGACACTTGCTTCCAGGAAGATGAGGTTGGATACACCTCGTTCACGTTCCAAGTCACATGGATGAAACACTGCTTCCTAGCTGCCCCGCCCTCCATATCCCAGTCATCTATTTCAAGTGTTTTATGACCTTTGGATCACTGACACCCGGTGATCAGCATAATAAAAAAATCGAGATTAGTTTAAATTCATCTAAATGTGAAAAAATATTTTACTCAACAACTTTTTTCTCCCAGTGTTGTACAAATACATACATACATATATAATACATATATACATACATATATAAAATATCTATATGTGGGTTTTTCCCTCTGGTGTCCAGAAGAAATGAACATCAGTGTATAATTTACCTGCAGCTTTCTGTAAAAATGTAGATATCATAGTTTCCAATTAACCCTGACTTTCATCTTTAATTGTAAAATAATATTATGATAGTTTTAATTTATAGGAATCCATGAATTCTTTTAAATAAACATTAAAGGTTTTTTTTCAGACTTCATTGGTAACTTTTCCCTCATATTAATGTTGTCACTAATATCTTCTCTCTACATATGTCTTATAGGTAAAAAATATGTAGCTTTAGGTGCCTATCTTGCATTTTATTTGTCTTTCCTTTGTAATAAAGTAAAATTATTATTCTTCTGAACCTACATTATCTGCCCATGTGTTGCATCTCAAACTGTTGACTAGAAATGCAAACAAAATCTGGTTTACACTGAGATTTAGTACATCCAGCACTAGAGGGTATTTCTGACATTCAGGGCGGACGCCATGAGGGCAAAAACCATGTCCAGTGTGCAGCAACGGACGCCAGCAGATCTCCCCCTGAAGGCTGGGTCATCATTGCAGAATTTGCCCTCCAGGTGCTTACCTTTCCAAACCACATCAATGGCCCTTGGACTGTGAGGTCCAGTACTCCCACTGGAAATGCCAGGGCCACAGATGCCTGAATCAAAAGGACCTCACACAGTAGAGAGTCAGCTCTGTAGCCTGGCCCCACATCATGTTTAAAGTTAACCGGAGTGAGAAATGCATACAATTAAACTTGCCAAGGCTCAGAAACATAATTAAGGAACGGTCCTTGGGAACTGCTCATTAAAGATTGTCTTTTAATTGCAGTCTTGCTAGAAGAGACCAGAATGAATGAGATTGTCACAGTTTCCCAGTCAATCTTACAATGTTCCATTTTGTAATTGCTGTAGAAAGGTTGTGGGTTGAACTGAGAAGCCTGCTTCCTTGTCCAGCCTAGGACAGTCTAGGTTCCTCTAGTCCTCCAGCACAAGTGTGCAGTGCTCTACAGTGTACCCCCACGTCACCCCAGCATCATCACGTGTTTTCTACTTCACTTAGGTCCCTGCTATAGAAATTGGCCTACGGGGGACCTAATCAGTCAGAATCACCAGAGACTACATTTCTTCTGTCATGATTTGCTCCCTTGGTCTTGTCTGTGCCATGAGGTTTGGTAGAAAGTTTGTTACAGCTGGGGATCACTGTCATGTCTTAGACACAGAGTATTTTTTATGCAAATGTAGGATTTGAGAGTAGATTTTTCCAGTTCCCAAAATCTGTGCCTTAGTCCAGCGGTCAGCCAACTATAGCCCACAGGTTAAATTTAGCCCAATGCTTCTTTCTTTAAGGCCCGGGAGGTAAGAATACATTTTACATTTTTTTAATTGATGCAACATAATTTTTTAAATTTTTTATAGGAAATTAAAATTTCAGTGTCCATAAATAAAGCTTTATTGGAACAGAGCAATACCCTTTCATTTACACATCGTGTGTGAGTGCTTTGTACTATAAACACAGAGCTGAGTAGTGGCAACAGACATCACACAACCTGCAAAGCCTAAAACACTTACGAACCGGTCCTTTATAGAACAAGTTTGCCAAATGCAAACATTTACAAAGTCAGGTGAAAGGCCAATGTGGCCCAACAGATCATGGTAGGGACTGCAGTGATGCGGAGAGCCAGTGACCCAGCTTAGTCTTCTCCAGCCAATTGTCACCATGGGGGAAGTTTGGCTTACTGTGGCTGGATTTCCAAGTTTTCAGGAAAAGGCAGCAAATGTAATTTTTGTGTTTTTTTTAAATAAACAATGTGTAAGAGAAACCCAAAGTATCTATAGGTCAATGTAGACACGCCAATCAACCTAATGTGAACATCATTGGGATGTGAGAGGAAATGGAAGCACCAGGAGGAAACACATGCAGACGTGGGGGAAGGAGCAAACTCCACACCGACAGTGGCTCTGGCTGGGAACCAAATGTTTTTCCTCATCAACATTATAATAAAACAACATTGACCAAAACAACGTTATTTAAGGACCCGCTGTATTTATATGGGAAATAACAACACATATGGAAAATAATACAATAATTAATAAATAACAACACAAGAATAAATTGTGTTTCATGTACTCACAACTATAAACCCACTTTTGCTCCATCCTGTACACATTTTGTTAGCCCTCAATAAAAAGTTGATGAATAAATGAGTGTTGAGTAAGTATAAATGGACCTGTAGATATGCATACATATAAATCTACACACGAGGCCTGTCCAGAAAGTATCCAGCCATGTTCTATGAAAAATAGAGACATTCATTGAAGAAGATACAAGATACAAGAAACATGTATGCAGGAGAATGATACCTCAGTGCCCTTCAAAGTAGGCACCTTGGATCCCCACACAGTTCTCCCAATCACCACCAGCTGCCCATGTATTTCCTTGCATCTCATCAACAGTTTGAAATCTCTTCCCTTTCAAAGGTGATTTTAATTTGGGAAAAGTCAGAAATCACAAAGTGCCAAATCTGGGCTGTAGGGTGGCTGAGTCATGAGGGTCAATTGATGTTTCACCAAACAACACTGCACGAGGCACAATGCATGAGAGCCTACGTTGTTGTGGTGAAGCTGCCAATCACCAGGTACCTATAGCTGTGGCTTTGTGAATCATCTGCAGAAGAGTTTCTGCAGAGGCATGTTCAAGCTTAATGCAAAATTTCCTGTAGATTTGTTGCTCTACTCATGCAGTCATTTTGAAAGTGACAGCCACACAGTACACATGCTCACTCAACAGCATCTACTTCCCCCACTGACTAGTACAGCGAAGTCATCATTGTTCATGCAAGCTCATTCCAGTCCATTCTCTTTGGCTGCCTGGTTACATCATTGTTGCGCAAACTGTTCTCATTATATTAATGATGGCTGGACATGTTCCAGACAGATCTTGTATATTTCATGTATTTATCTGCAATATATCTGCTATATGTATCTATACATCAGATGGATGGATAGATAGATAGATAGATAGATAGATAGATAGATAGATAGATAGATAGTGCAAGGTCCTCTGCTTTTATCTGGACATTCAGAGAGATTTTCATTTAGTTCACCATCCCACAGGTATTTATGATACACCTGCAAAGTGCCAGGCTTGTGCCAGGAACTATTTACTTGTCCAGTAAAACAATCATATTACAGGAACATATCAGGAATAAAAAGTGTAATCCACCACTAGGGAACTCCCCTGGCTGGGGCCCAGTCCCTTGGCACTGCCTCACTATAGGTACAGAACCACAGTGAGTATTCAGCAAACATGACCCATCAGTATTATTTACCAATTGTATATGAAAGAGAGGTGTAAGAGGTGCCCTGGTTCCTGCCTTGCATGCTTGGGAGGGTATGGTGTCACTTACTAAAGTAGGGACAATGGGGCAAGGCAGAAACATTTGGAGGGAGAGGCAAACTCAATTTTATTGTGAAATGTCAAGTTTGAGTTACAAGGTGGGCATCCAAGTCCAAGTTCTCAAGTAGAAAGGTGTTTATAGGCATCTGGTCAACCCCAGAAAGATATGGGCTAGAGGCCAAGAGCTGAATTTCAGTGGAAGAAGGTGTGTGCTGAAGTCAGGGGAGTGGATGAGAAGCCTGGGGTTACAGGGGGAGAAGGCAGGAGGCTCAGAATGAACTATGGACAGTGTCTGCATTTAAGGCAGGTTCAGGGAGAAGTTGCTGGCAAAGGATGTGAGGGAAAAAAGCAAGGCAGAGTAATGTCATAGCAACAAAAAGGCAGGGGCAAGTACCCATTTAGTGCATGTCCTGAGGTGTGAGTTTTGACCAGAGAGCAGCTTCTGGGGAATTGGGAGGACAGCACCTGGATCTTTAGGAGAGGGAAGGGATACAGATATGTGTTTTCCCCCAGAAGTTTGGCTATGAAGGAAAGGAGAAATACAGAGCAAGGTTCCCAATGGTGTGTGTGCGTGTGTGCACATACATGTGCTTGTGCAGATGTGCACACTTGTTCAATGTTTAGTTGGTGAACAAATTGTAAAGGGCAGGGCCCCACATACAACTGGCTTTCACAATACCTGTCTGCTCTCCGACATAACTGACCAAAAATAGAGCAATCCATGAAGAACATGGTGTCTGGAGACATCACTCCTGTCCTGAGGTTGTCAGCAGCCCCACATTTTGCCTGGAAGATGCAGAACCACTCTAGTCACAGGTCTCCTATCATTCATACAGACATGTTAGAATAAGCGGTATTTGAGGATTTCTACAGGTCTCTGAGCTTTTATTTCACTGTGGAGAATCAGTTCCAGTACCTCTGCACTAACAGAACGCACAATTTCTTTCAAGTCGACCGCATTGTGGTGGCTCTGTGGCCATCCAGATGGGCAACTGAGTGGAAGACAGGCTCACCCCTTTCCAGTACTTCTGCCCCTCCCAGCTCCAATGCCGGGACCAGCAGAGCTCTGGGACCTCCCTGGCCAGAGGGAAGCTTGTGATACCCGACCTGCCTTCTTGGTCTTTCTCACTCTGCCTTAGCAGGTAATCTTTGCATTTGCTTCAGACAGTTCGTCTTTGTATTTCACTTCAATAACTTCACTTAAACAGCACAAAACCTCTAGGTAAAGATAAAGAAAGACAACATCTTGTTCTTGTTTTCAGTGAGGCCTACCAGCATCCCAAAGACTAGGTTTATTTTTATTTCCATATAATGGGATAGGAAACAGAGACATGAGAAAACCCCACATTTGTATCTCTCTCTGTGTGTAGACATAGTGTGTTTGTATGTGTGCAACCAATGTTAACTTTGGAATCTTTTCAAATGTTTGTTTAGAGACATACAAAGCAGATCTCTCTGTATTTACTAACAGGGTCCTTGTGTGTTTTAAGGAGGGCTGCCTCTCAAGCATGAGTTATATTATTTGACAGTTGGTTCTGAGATTTCATCTTGATTTTTCTGAAGCAACTCAGATCATATTACCCTTAACATGAACTGAAAGTATCTAAAAACATCAAACATATTAGTGTTTTAAAGTTTTCAATAAATTCGGAGTATCTCAAGGCCCCCTATCCCAAGAACAATGGACACTATCACTTACAGGAATCATGGATGGACAAGGCTTAGAGGCCCTATCATTGTGATGCCAATCTGCTCATCGTTTCTTTTACGCATGTGTCCAAAGGCCCCTAGTGCATTGCTCCATTTGTTTTCAAGCTTAAAAACACTGTTTATTTCTATGAGCTGAAACCCAGAGGAATCACCGTGTCCACCATTCACTGGGTGCTGGCCCAATACTGAAAAACCTATACTCTCCCACCCACTGACCGCCATGGGGCCAGCATGAGTTCCCAGCCCTGACAGGGGTTTACCTTGGGTTCTGATGGAATCTGTTCTGTCCTAACCTTCTAAAATCAATCGTCTTGGGTCACAGATATGTTTTAAAACCAACTTTATTCAGATATAACTTACAATCAATAAAAGCACACATATGAAGTGTACATTTTAATGAGGTATGGAAAATGCATATGAGTGAAATCACACCCCCACCTGAATGTGGAAAATTTTCATTACCCACAAAAATTCCCCAGGGCCTCTTCCCAGTCAATCCCCTCCTTCATCTCTAGCCCAAAGCATCTTCTGTCTGTCACTATCAATCAGATTTTTCTTTCCTTGTGTGTTGTATAAGTGGAATCATGCTTTTGTGCCTGATATCTCTTGCTTAAAATAGTGTTTTTACTATTCACTCATGTTGTTGTGTGTATCAGCAATTTTTTTTCTTTTAACTGCTGAGTGGTGGCCCTTGTTTGGTGTGCCATGATATTGATTCATTTACTGATGAATATCTGAGTTGTTTTCAGTTTTGGGTAATAGCAACCAAAGTTGTCATGAACATTTGTGGGTAGATACCTAAGAGCAGAATGGCTGGATAACATGGTAAGTGGGTGTTTAGCTTTATGAATTGCTTTACAAAGTGGTTATACTACTCCCCACTCATACCAACCATGTAGTTGCTCCAGCCTCACAACCACTTAATATTGTTAGTCTTTTCTAGTGTTGGCCATTCTAATGGGTATGGTGTGGAATCTCACTATGGCTTACAATTGTATTTTCCTAATGATTAATGATGCTGAGCAATTTTTTATGTGGATATCAGAAATTGGGTTGTATGTCTTTTGATTATTGAGTTGTAAATATTTATATCCTTTCTGGGTAGAATTGTCAGATGTATGTGCTGTATAGATTTGCCTCCAGGTGTTGATGTACCTTTTAATTTTTTAGTGATGTCTTTAGAAGAACAGAAGTTTTAATTTTGATGAATTTTTTCTTTAAAAAAATACTTACTAAATAACTACTTTATTTTAAGTTAGATTTAGACTTATAGACAAATTTAAACTATATTATGGAGAACTATCTTAACACCCAGTTTTCCCTTACAGTTTCCCACATCTTACATTAGCATGGCACACTTGTCACAATTAATGAATCAATATTAATAAAATATTATATACTTTATTTCATTTTCCAGTTCCAGGAATCCATCCGTGATTCTATGTCACATTTAGTCATCCTGTCTCCTTAGGCTTTTTCTAACAGTGACAGCTGCTCAGACTTTCCATGTTTTTTATGACTTAGACAGTTTTGAAAAATGTTGGTCAGGCATTTTGTAGTGTCCCCCAATTGCAGATTGTCCGAGGTTCTACTTGTGACTAGACTGAGGTTATAGGCTTGGGAAAGAAGACCACAGATACGAAGTGCCTTGCAAAGAAGTCCATTTCGTCAGTTAGTTTTCTCTTAGGTTTTATATTTTTGCATCCTGAGACCTTTTTAACCATGATGAGGTCAAAATTTTTTCCTACATTTTCACATAGAAAATTTATATATTTAGATTTTCAATTGGCACTATGAAAGATTTTGAAATACTTTTGTGTGTGGTGTGAGCAGTGTCATGCTTTTTAAAAATTTTTAATGACATGAACACCCAGCTTCTGCAGCACTGCTCCTTGAAAAGAATACCCTTCCCCCATTGAATTGCCATGGCACCTTGTAAAAAATCATTTGACTGGATGTACAGTGGTATGTTATTGAACTCTCTGTTCTGTTTAATTAATCTATGGTTTTGCCAATAACACACTGTCTCACTATCTGTAACTGTGGTAAATCTTGGACTCAGGTAAGAGCAGTGCCTAAACTCTGCTTTTTTTTCTGTTTTGGCTATGCCAGATCCTTTGCATTTTCAGATACATTTTAGAGTTAACTTATCAATTTCAATAAAAATTACCTGCTGGGACAATTTTTTTAGGGGGGGGATTGTATTGAATCTGTGCTTCTACTTTAGGAGAAATGCCATGGTGTGGTTAGAGAACATACTTTGCCTGATTTCGATTTTTAAAAATTTGCTTGAGACTCAGTCTATGGTTCAGCATATGATTTATCCTAGTGAGTGTCCCTTTGAAAATGCTATTTCTTTTTCACTTATTTAATTGCTGCTCAAGTACAGTTGTCTAGTTGTCTCCATTTTCCTGCCACCACTCTCCCCTGCCCCACCCACTCCCACCTCCTACCGTCAATCCTACATCTCTTTGGCTTTGTCCATAAGTCCTTTACACATGTTCTTTGATGATCCTTCCCTCTTTCCCCTGTTACACCCCATTGTTGAAAGTTATTTTTGCTGGCTTTATAATTCTACTTGAACAATTTTAGCACTTTAAGCATGCTGTTCCTTTGTCTCCATGAAAAACCTGCTCTAAAAGGTACAGTGTTTCTTCTATACCTAATACTCTGCTTGATTGTAAGATTTTTTTTTTGTCTCAGGCGTTTTATTTATACTTTATGAATTGTTTTACAGAGGTTTTTATGTATTTTCTAGCTGTGGGTCATGATCTTCTGGGAAGATCCTCTTTGGACGTTACTATGTACCTGGAGTGATCAGCAAGGACTCTCTACAATGCTAGTAGGAAGGTGTGCAACTTCTAGGCCTGAATCTTTACAGTTTATTTACTGAACTTGGCCACTCTCTTGGAGTTTCATCTTATACATGTTGTTGATATCTCAGAATTCAGCAAACCTCAGGAAAGCTCAGTAAAGATTTTGTAGTGTTGTTTTTTTCTGTGTACCTTAGAATCCACTCTGCTTTGTGGTTCAAAATGTTTCTCAATCTATAAAGCTGATGCAGTAGTAGGTATTATCCAATATTTCCCCAAGGATCATAGTTCTGAGTTCTAACATTTAAAGATATATAGATAGGTATTTTATATATAGTTTATATCTATATTTAGATATATATAGATACATAGTTTATATCTAGATATAAACTATATATAAACTATTTATAGTTTATATATAAATGATATATATTTAGATGTGTAAACTATATATAGATAGTTATATATCAACTATAGTCTATATATCTATATGTATAGATATATATAGCTATATATAAACTATCTATAATCATAGTTTATAGATAGATAGATATAGTATGTGTGTATGTGTGTGTGTATATATATAGTTTTTGTTTGTTACTTTGGTTTATTTTCTAGTTATTTAAGTTAAGTATGTTGGATCATGTAGCATATACCTAACCAGGGTGCTTCCTAAACAAAAGTATCAGCATTATTCATGGGGTCTAATTAGGACTCAGGATTTCATAACACAATATTCAAAATGTCCAGAATATAATAAAAAGTTACTGGGCATAAAAAGAGGCAGATAAATGTAACTCTCTTGTGAAAAAGTATTGAATTGATGCCAACACCAAGGTGATGCAGATGATAGAATTACCTGACAAAGACTTTAAAGTAGCTATTCTAATTAGGTTATAACATATCACCATGATTACCTTGAAATAAATAGGGAATCATAATAAATAAATTAAAACTACAAAGAAGAACCAAATAGAAGATTTAAAACTGAAAAATACAGTAAGAGAAACTTAAAAGAATAATTCAATAAAAATAATAACAAACAGTGACTTAAGGACCAGTAGAAAAATAACAAAAACTCTAACATTTGTGTCATCAAAATACCAGAGAAAAAGAGAAAGAGTTTGTTGTTAAAAAATTAAGAAGTAATGACTGAAACTTCCCAAAGTTGGTGAAAGGTGTAACTCTATAAATTGAAGAAGCTGAGAGAATTCTTAACAGGATAGACCCAAAGAAATCTATTCTAAGACACATCATAATAAAAATGCTGAAAGCTGAAGATTTAAAAACTATTTTAAGCACCAGTGGAAAATGATGCATTATCTATAGGGAGATGATTTAAAAGGCTGTGGATTTTTCATCAGAAACAATGAAGGCAGGAGAAAGAAATAGAACATTTTTAAAGTGCCGAAGGAAAAGAACTATGAACCCTAAATTCCACATTCATTGAAAATATCCTTCAGCATTAAAGGCATTAAAGGCATTCTCAAATGAAGAAACAAAAGAATTATTAGGAAAGTTTCCAACAGAAAAGGTAAGATATTAGAAGGAATATTTGAACATAAGGAAGAAGAAAGAACAACAGAAGTAGTAAATGTTTGAATAAATATAATAGACTCTTCTCCTCTTAAGATCCTTAAAATGTGCCTGATGTTTAAAAGCAAAATATATAACATCTCTTGATAGAGTTTTCAGTATATATTGAAGTAATATATAAGACAACTATAACATTAAGGGAGAAATTAGCCTGCATGTTTGCAAGGTAAAACATTGATTCTAAATATACTGTGAAAGGTAAAATATGTACAATTCTTAGAAAAACTCTAAAAGTTATACACACATGAATTTATATATGTAATTATATATCTATTTAATCATATATACCTATGTCAATATCTACATATATTCTAACTATATCATTCTAGACTCAAAATTGCAGCAGATGAACCAAATTTGAGTACTAAAAATGTGAATAACTCAACAAAGGTAGAAAATGGAAAACAGAGAAAAAAACAGAAGAAATAAAGTGAAAATAAATAATAAAATGGTAAACCTAAACCCAAATACATCAATAATTACTTTAAATGTAAATTATTCAAATATACCAATAAAAATATAGAGATTATCACAATGGATTAAAAATGACCCCACTATATAATGTCTGTTAAAAACTCACTTAAAATTTGATGATATAGGCAGTTTACAGTTAACAGATAGGAAAAACATACCATGAAAATCTAAGAACTGAATAGACCATCAGCCAACTGGATCTAATCAAGATTAAACAACACTCCACCCAACAGTTAATATACATTCTTTTCAAATGTACATATAATATTCACCGAGATAGCCCATATCCCTCATTATAAGACAAACCTTAAGCAATTCAAGAGAACTGGAATCATTCAAAATATCATTTTATTTTATTTTTTTAATTAATTTTTTTTGTTTTAGACCATCACAGAATTGAAGTAGAAATTAATAAGAGAGAAATATCAAGAAAATCTCCAAACACTTGGAAATTACCCAACACACTTCTAAGAAATGTATAGGATGAAGCAGGGTTGTCAAAGGATATTAAAAGCATCTCAAATAAAAATAAAATTAAAATATGCCATATTAAATCTGTGGGATGTGCTTGAAACAGCGCTTTGTGGGAAATGTATAGCATTAGAGGTGTGCATGAGAAAATAAGAACGGTTCCAAATAAAAGATTCATGCTGCTTCTTTAAGAAACCAGAAAAAAAAGAGCAAAAAATAAACGCAAATCAACTAAAGGACCAGAAAATGATACAAATAAGGCAGAAATCCATGAAATTGAAAACAGACATATAGAGAAAAAAAAAACTCTGAAAGCTGCTTCTTTAAAATGATCAATAACATTGATAAATTTCTAGCTAGCTTGACAAAAAAAAAAAAAAAGAGAGAGAAAAGATACAAATTACCAGTGTTTAGAATGAAAAGGCTGACACCATCCCACAGACATTAAAGGGAGAGAAGGGGAACACAGAAGACAACTGTACATTAAGAATATCAACAGCTTATGAAAAAAGGGTCCAATTCCTGGGAAAACATTATACAAACCTTGATAACTAAACAGTAAAACAACCATCTAGTTAAAAATGGGCAAAACATTGTGATAAACATTTCACTGAGGAGGAAACAAATAGAACATAAAAAGATGTCCAATAGTGTTAGCCATCAGGGGAATGCAAGCTAAGCCCATGGTGAGATAGTACCACACACTGGTAAAATAAAAACAATCTACAATTTTAAGAGCTGGTGAAGATGAGGAGCAACTGAAACACTCATTGCTAGTGGCTATAAAAAATAATACAGCATCTCTGGAAAACAATTGGTCAGTTTCTCATAAACTTAACCATATATTTACCCCATGGGCCATGAACTCTGCTTATGGATATTTATCCAGAGAAATACAAAGTTATGTTCACACAAAAACCTATGCACAAAGACATATGGTAACTCTGTATGTAGTAGCCAAACAGTAGAAGCACCCCAAGTGTCCTTTGCCAGGGAAATGGATTACAGGCTCTGGGACTGCCACCGCATGGGACACAATGCAGCAGTAACAAGGGATGTGCTCCTGATACATGAGACGCCTGAATCTCAAAGACATTGTATTGAGTGAAAGAAGCCACTTTCAAAGTTTATACAGTATATGGTCCCATTCAGAGTCATATGACATTTTCCAGCAGGCAAAACCATGATGGAGAGTAGAGCAGGGTTGCTAACTGTTGGAGTGAAGGGGAAGATGTAACTACACAGGGGCAGACAGACAGCAGGGGCAGTTCCTGATTTGATGTCACTGTTTTGGAGAATGACTGTGGTAGTGTTGGCACTGGGCACCAAAAGGGCAGTCTTATTCCATGATAATTTAAAAACTACACTCAAGGAAAAAAACCAAATGGCCAGTAATAATCGAGTGGGTAGGTACATTATGAAAATCTTACTTGCTTAAATTTTAAAAGGATAGTCATAACAATTGCAGCAACAAGAGAAAGCAACTTTGTAATAATATTAAGTGAAATGGATTACACTGAAAAATTGTGCATTATATTTAATCTGTATAAGATTTCAGCATGGAAAAAAATAAAAGGGAATAGGCAAGGTAATAAAAACTGTTTTGCAGAATCATGGGTGATTTTTCTCTTATGTTCTTTTCTAGAATTGTTATAAGGATGGTATATAATTCTATAATATTAACAATGATTTGGCAAATATAAATTATTAAAATGTGCTGTTATGATAGGCTACATATAAATCTCACATAGAAACACATAAACTTATAAAATGAGTCCTACATTTAAAAAATCATCACCTAGGTATAGGCAGCTTGAACTACTTTATTATCTGGTCTTTGTTTTTCCTCCTGGGATGCGATTTTAAAACTTTGTCCACATCATAGTGACAGAATTAAGATATTACCAATAAAGTGCCAAATATTTGTCTTGGCACAAACATAAAGAAATTTGTGTAAGGTGAGATATTTATTGTGTGTGAATTAATAATATTATAGTAACCACGTTTGACACGGTTAAATTAATGATATCAGGAGAAACTGAAGTTTTATTTCCAAATCTAAGGATTACGTGACCTAAGTAAACCTTTTTTTTTTTTTCAAATTAGATAGAAAGTGGAATGAAATGTCTTTATTCCATTGGTTGGTTTTTTTCTCCTGGTGAAGACAAAGACGTATGGGTAGTTTAGAGTCAGCTTTCAATCATTCCTTTATCAATTCAACTTACACAGGGTCTCAAAATGTCAAGTAGCCAAGAATTTTCCACTCGTAGGCACTAGGAGAGAATGCATTTAGTATTAGTCAAAATGTACTTTGAGAGCTCGGGGGCAGATCTGTGATTAAAACGCCTAGGCACAAATGCAGCACTGGCCACGGGGTTTTGCCTCTCGTTAGAGGAATAAACCATCCTGGCTGGTGTCCCAGAAGTTGTGCGTGGGGAGGCGTGTGCGGGTGCCTTGGTGTCGACTCAGATGCGCGTGCAGACACAGGCACACAACATGTTCACAGTGAGCAATTGCACAGCTACTTCACACCCAGGCTGGGGACTGAGACACAGAAATAGAAATTAATTCAGATCAGCGGGATCAAAGAACACTGAGAAAAGCATCTGTTTGGGCTAGAGGCTAAGTCTATAAAAACAAAACCAACAAACCCCACCAACAAACCAACCACCCCCCAGCCTGAATGTGACCCTCTCAGGAACCCCAGTGCAGAGTCGGAGGGGGGTCATTTGGCAGCATCTGAGGGCCCGACCTCCTCTCCGGTCGCTCTCGCTGATGTCTCTGACAGAGCGGTGTTGTGACCCATAATTGCAGCAGATCCACAGCAGGTTTTGCGTAGCTTTCTGAGCCGTGGTGCCCAAGCCGCCTCCATCTGCTGCAGCCTCCTGTGCCTCCCATGGGGGGCCCTGGCTAATTTTTCAGTCAATTAGCAGAGGGCTGCTTTTGTTCTGCCGGCGCAGCCCCTGGGCTCTGCTTACACTAGAGCTGGCCTTCAGATGGGGTGGGTTTGGAGAAGCATATTGTGTTGGTTTTTTCCATGACCTTGTGACACTGTTGGGCAAACGTTATCTCAGTAATCGCAGCGATTTGCTAGAAAGCCAGGCAGGCCGAGCTTCACTTTCCCTGCTGTGTCTGAGTGTGTGTGTTGGGGATTGGCATGAACGAGCTGTTCTAAATAAACCGCATATTTGTATTTTGTGACCCTGTACATCTCATCTCAAGTGTATTCACTTGTTTTTTTAATCAGTTACCTTATCTAGGACAAAGCAGGGTTGAATTTGTGTGGAAACAGATGAATTGATTGAAACATCATTTATTCCAATGAACCTTGCCAGGGGTGGTTCAGCTTCCGTCAGGCTCGGAGGGGTTGCTGCTGCAGCCTTGGGGAGTTCTGGACAAGACGCACGACAGTCTATAAAATATTCTTAGTTCGCGAAACTTGGTCACGTCTTGACTCAGTTTCCCTGGGCAAGATGAGAAAGAAGGCAATGTGGGAAGTGGGCACGTTTGCCTAAAGGAGCCCACAGGGCCCAGATCACTGCTAAGAGGAGGCCAGTCTTAGGCCCCCTTTTCCTTCCCAGAACAGCCACCGGGGTGACGCCAGCATGTAGCCCTTGCTTCTCCTCCTCCTTAGGAGGCCAGCTGCCCCACCTGCCCTTGCCCAGCACCCTCTCTCCACCATCCCTTCTTCTCAGCACGCTGGGAAAACACAGGCAGTTCCCAAATGTGGTGTCTTGACTAACCCCAGGCACCTGACAGGTAAGGAATCGGCAGTGTTTTTATTGAGGGATATTTGCACCGGGCGCATGCATTGTGTGGTTCCTTCTGTGATTTTCACTTACAGCCGCAGCCATGGGGTCCATGACTCTAAATCATGCTTTATTTTACATTTTCCTCCAAAATAAAAACTGACTTTACTTTCTATTATGGTTAAAAATTGTTCAAAGTCCTACATACAGCCTGGCATTCCATTTTTCAAAGAAAACATTGGTAAAGAAAGTTTAGCCCCTAGTTCATCTCCCTCTATTTCTGGAAGTACCTGGCTTTTCCACCACAAGACCCTGGTGATGCTAATTGCCCTCAATGCCCTTTAATTAGGGGTGGCTGGGCGGGCTGTGGAGCACCCTCCTGAGAAGACTCCCAGAGCTTCCCTCTGCCTGTGGCCCCTGCGGTTTTCAGCTGCCAAATGTGAGCTTCCAGGAGGCCCAAACTTCCCACCCCATTCATACTGTGGTTTCTCCTTCAGGGCGTCCAGCAAGTTCATCCTCCCTCACTTTTCATCTGCTCAGCCTCTCAGCTATATCTTTCTATAGTTAATAAATATATTTTTCTCAGTGTTAAGCGATAAAATATTCACCAGGTCTGAGCTGGGGTTAACAGATTTCTGAAAATTTCATTGCGTGACAGCCTGTCCTGCATAATCCCCTCAGCTGTCTCATGTTCTGGGGCAGAAATGATCTTAGGTGTCACTCTAATAGTCTAGAATTACACTTGTATCACTGTCACCGGCATATGGGGCGGTGTATACCCCTAGGCCCAGCTCCCTCTCTTTCACGGATTTTAAAATGATAACATTTGGCAAAGCCAGCTCCAACGGATAGTGCACTCTCTTTCCACAGTGGTGACAAAAGGGGCCACCAGAGGCATGACCAGAGCGGCCAATCATGGTGCTCTTTACAGTGTAATGAGAGGGGCTCCCTCATCTTAATAACGCCTGAGGCCTGGGAGGCCCGGAGCAAGTCTCCACTTAATTATACAGTCTTCATCTTAAGTGCCCTGTTCACAGGAGGGTTTCAGCTGCACAGGCCTTCGGGGGGTCCCCTCCTCCCCCAAACCTATTGATCGCTGGACAGTGCATGGACTGGAGGACTTGGATGGATAAGACAGAGGGAGACAGAACAGAGCAGCAGCGGGGGCGCACGAGTGCCTTTCTCTGCCAAAAGCCATTTAGACTAATGGGGCTGTGGGGGTGGTGGTAATAAAAGGGAGCGAGGAGAGCAGACAACAGTACTGGTAGCCCATTCAATTAAAAAAATGGGAAATAGTGCAGAGGAAACAGGACCCAGGCCAAACCTGACCACGTCTAATTTTGTGGGAAATAAGGAACGTGGTGGGAGCTCTGTCCAGCACTTGTTGCTGGAAAGGGCAGTGCCTATTGTGTGAAGACCAAGGGCTGTCCCTGCATCCCAACCGTCACGATTTAGGATAAGGAGTGATGGCTGTTGGCTGGCCGTGAGGGCGCTGAGTGAGCCCTGCCCTCCCCGCCTTTCCTCACACTTCCATTCTGCTGTGTGCTTCAAGGCCACCTCCTTGGGGGTCATCTCTGTGCTCCTATCTAGGGAAGGCTGGGTCCTGCTAAAACTCCCTGTCCCATGCACCCTGTCCTTCTGAGTGAGCGCACGGTAATCATGCCATTTATCCTAACATATCAGAGAAGGCAGCAGTTGTCCATGATTCTCATCCCTGAGAGTGGCCTGGCACCAAGGGCACTGACTCTGGGCATTAGGGCAGACCATCCCTCTGTAGTAACTGTCCAGAATCAAGGACCAATTTCAGCCATTCGTCACTGTCAGCATGGCTTTTCTTTGTGAGCAGTGGTCACATTTCACAGGATTGCTCATTGCATTGCCGTCTGCCAGCCGCATCCTTGAAGCTTTGGTTCAACGCCTTCGTGTAGTGATTGTGTTTCTGTCTTATGCTTGGCTCATTCTGCTCATGGGGTTTCTGCTCCATGTGAAGAGGTGAAGTGTGCATGTCTGTGAGCATGTGGGTGCATGTGTGTATGGCACTGCACAGTAACTCCTGACCCGCAGGGGTGGCAATGACAACAATACCAGTCCTTGCTAGGATTCGGTGGGGAGATTCACAGTTGAAGCTGAACATCGGTGGAGGTCACTGCTGTAGATTGAGTTGTGCGCCCCCCCCCCCCACCTAAATTCATGCTGAAGGCCTAACTGTCCATGAGATGGGGTCTTTAAGGAGATGATTCAGGTTAAACGAGCTCATAAGGGTGTGGGCCTGATCCTCAGAGACTAGTGTCATTCTTGTAAAGGAGGAAGAGACACCTGAGCTCACTATCTTTTCCATGCAAGGACATAAAAGATGGCCATCAATGGGCCAGGAAGAAAGGTCTCAACCAGAAACCAAACCCATCTTAAACTTTCCATCACCCATAACTGTGAGAAAATAAATTTCTGTGA
The DNA here is from genome assembly GCF_022682495.2 of Desmodus rotundus. Taxonomy (NCBI): domain Eukaryota; kingdom Metazoa; phylum Chordata; class Mammalia; order Chiroptera; family Phyllostomidae; genus Desmodus; species Desmodus rotundus. The sequence continues at coordinate 179,862,546 of NC_071387.1, read as the reverse complement.
AATAAGCCACCCAGTCTGTGGTACTTTGTTACATCAGCCCCAAGAGATTAAGATCCTCAGTCCGGGGAAGATGTGATGGTTACAGCAGCTGCCATAGATGGACCAAGGTGTGCTCCCACAAAGATTCAGCCTTACCTGCAGGTAAAATTTTACCTGCCTTTGGAAACAGCCAGCTTCATTTACATGCGCCTTTGAGGACAATGCATTATGTAAATACACATTTCAGGCAGCACTCTTGTTTCCCGGACCATGTTTGACTTGCAGAACGCAGTGTCTTAGCATGTGCCCTGGTGGTGTTAACACAGGACAACTCACAACTGAGGTTGTTCTCACTATCCCTGCATTGCAAACACAGTGTTACGGTCTGAAAAAAGTGTGTGCTGCTTATGTGATGGCAAGGTACAGCCTGTGGTGGGTATGTGCCGCCAACATGTATGGGTCCCAGAAGAAACTCTTTCCTTGTTATTTTAGCGTTGAGTGAATACATTTAATCACAATAAAAATGAAATGCCACTGCACACATCTCCTGGGTTAGAAGAGGCAAATTACAAATGCTAAGTATTTGATTCATAATATGTGAATGGAACACCCCTCAAAAATTAATTCTAACTTGCCATCCTTATTTAGACAGATGAAATACCTGTGGCAGAACATAACTAAGTACATTGCCTCCTGTGTTGGTGAGTCAGTGAGGAGAGACTTGGTGCTTTGATAGAATCTTTCCACCTGACAAAGCTGTTCAAACTTGGGCTCCCCAACCCCTGCCCTAAAAGCTTGCTGTGGCCCTTTCTTAACTGATATCCATCTACTGACCCATTGACATCAACTACCTGAAATTCGGAGACTGTGCCCCTGTAGACATTTCTCTTATTGAATTTATTCACATCCTGATTATACTGATTGTTTTTCCAGCCCAAATGGCCACTTCCTAGCCAAGAATGAACTTGGCTGCCTAGCAACAACACTGAAATATGAGGACCAGTTTAAGCAAAGCTATGGGGGCCAGGATGCAAATGTCTTATGAGAAGTGGGAAGAGGATGCTTGACTGAAGATCTATTGTAGTGGGACATGAAGTTCAAGTGTGAGAATGTGACCCAGGGAGTGAAGAATGTGGCCTTTGCGAGTGATAGGGGCCAGCCAGGTCCTTGGTCAGGGCAGTGCCGAGATGAAGCGATTGTTTGTCTGGCAGAAGCGTGTTGAGCAATGAAGTGAGGGTTTGAGAAGAGTGAGACTAAAGATGGAAGACTGGGCAGGGAACATTTGGCACGATGTCCAGCATAAGGTGAGGAATACCTGGAGTAGAGGTGTGGCCAACAGTACAGGGAGCACAGGGAAATGCTTAATTGATTAAATTAAGGATTTTCTGATGGATCCAGGGAGTCTGGATTTAGGAACTGAAAAAGGTACAAAGGGTACCAAGTGTTCAAAATTTGCACAAAGACACCTCCGGTGAAATAAATGAGACTGAGAGGAGAGTGGGGACCAGGCAACATTTTCTTTTTATTCATCTGGAGTGAACGAGGGTGGGGGACATTTTACAAGGGGACTGTGCTCAGATGAAAGACACATAGGACATGTGGAAATGCATGCGGCCACCTCACAGGGACGGTTGAAATTCTACGAATAAGTGAGAACAGTGGCAGCGTAGGGATAAGTGATTTCCCACAGGAAAGCGTGAATGAGAAGCATCGTTCCTTTTCCAGGGCACTGAGGCATCACCCACAGGGATTTGTTAAACTGTTTCAGTGCTCACTTTGAGGAATAGCTTGTGCTTTAGGAAAACTAGTTACAATAGAGGAGGTAGCAGCTCAGACCAGACAACTCACTCTGGTTAAGGTTTGCATCATCCATTTCATAGGCACAATGGCCTTTAGTTTAAAAACAGACGTGTAGTTTGCTATAATTATTCCCAATCTACAGATAAGAAATCTGATGCTCACAGAGACAGAAACTGTGTTCACTACCTTGTAGGTGGTAAGACAGAAGCTATAATAATTTATCCCAAACTAATGCATGCCCCAAACGATTCCTGTGAGAACAGGACCCTTGTGTAATAGGATGGTCTAAACTTCCAGTGTCTGCGCCATTTCATAAGGTGCCACTTGCATGAAGCCTTGCACATTTTTAGAAGAGGAACAGTGTACAGTGGGAACAAGAAGGTGCCTCTGAGAAGCCACCATTGCTGTGGTGAGCATTAAAGCAGATGGAAGGACCAGGGCAGGACATGGCAGAGTGATCTGGAGACTGGAAAACAGTGATCTGGTTTTACTCTGAGCACACAGACTGTTTGCTCAGCACAGTGTGGAGATACCCCCCACACACACACACAGACACACACTCACAGAAATTACCAACTGTGGTTCCCAGGAGCATGACCTTGGACGACCATTGGTTGACACGCCTTCACACTATTGTCCGGACATGTGGAAGAGCTGGCAGTCTGGTTTTGTAGAAAACTCTCTGCATAAACATAGTCAGTAGTCAGGAGAGAAGCGGAAGTCAAACATGTGGTGGTACAAAAGCCCACGTGTTGGACATTTTCTATTTATTGTATGGAAAACTGGAGCTGGGGTGTGTCTTTACAGTCATAAAAATGTACATGTATCAAAACTCAGGACATAACATTTGAAGGCTACCTGTGTACTTAGATCTTAAGGTCACAAGGACACAAAAAGTACATGTAACACTGTGAACCTGAAAAAAAAAAAAAGGCAACCACATTTATTTGAGATTTTAAAAAACAGCTATTTGGGAAGCACTACTTCAGGCTGAAATCCAAATAGTGTTTGGATTAGGAGACAAGGACAAGGTGTGTTTATGAGAAAAGGAAGGGGAACAATTACATCATTAGAAGAAAGGCAAAGGTAACCATAGTGATGCTAATTCTAAACAATGTTTTTATTTTTCAGTCCAACAGTCATAATAACTGCTTCCTTATTATCTTCACAAACAGTTCTTTGGGACACAGTGTTGCCTGAGGCCTAGGCCAGAGGTTATTTTCCCTAGTTTTACTGTGCCAAAGGTTTGAGGGGTAAGATGGGCAAGGCAGTTCCTCAGGGTTGGCAGCTCCCACTCCATTGCAATATCTCCATTGTTACCTCTTTGTTGTTTTGTTTTTATTTATTTTTTTAAAGTTTTTATTGTTGTTCAAGTACAGTTGCCTCCATTTTCCCCCACCATTCCCCCGACCCCAGCCATCTCCACTTCCCACCCTTGATCCCAGCTCCCCTTGGTTTTGTCCATGTGTCCTTTATAGATGTTCCTGAAAACACTTCCCTCCTTTCCCCGCATCATCCCCTCCCACCTCCCTTCTGGTTACTGTCAGTTTTTCTTAATTTCAATGTCTCTAATTATATTTTGCTTGCTTGTTTGTTTTGTTGATTGGGTTCCACTTATAGGTAAGATCATATGGTATTTGTCTTTCACCACCTAGCTTATTTCACTAAGCATAATGCTCTCCTGTTCTGTCCATGCTGTCGCAAAGGGTAGGAGCTCCTTCTTTCTTTCTACTGTGTAGTATTCGATTGTGTAGATAACCATAGTTTTTAGCCATTCTGATGGACACTTAGGTTGCTTCCAGCTCTTGGCTATTGTAAACTGTGCTGCTATGAACATTGGGGTGCATGAGTTCTTTTGGATTGGTGTTTCAGGGTTCTTAGGGTATAATCCCAGCAGTAGAATTGCTGGGTCAAAGGGCAGTGCCATTTTTAGTTTTCTGAGGAAATTCCATACTGTTTTCCACAGTGGCCTCACCAGTCTGCATTCCCACCAACAGTGCACTAGGGTTCCCTTTTCTCCGCATCCTCTCCAACACTTGTTGTTTGTTGATTTGTTTATGATGGCCATTCTCACCAGTGTGAAGTGGTATCTCATTGTGGTTTTAATTTGCATCTCTCTGATGGCTAGTGATGCTGAGCATCTTGTCTTATGTCTTTGGGTCCTCTGTATGTCCTCCATGTAAAAGTGTCTGTTCAAGTCCTTTGCCCATTTTTTTAATTGGGTTGTTTGTCTTCCTGGAGTGGAGTCACGTGAGTTCTTTATATATTTTGGAGATCAAACCCTTGTCCAAGATTATCATTGGCAAATATGTTTTCCGATATGGTTGGTTCACTTTTCATTTTAATGCTGTTTTCTTTAGACGTGCAGAAGCTTTTTATTTTGATGGGATCACATTTATTTATTCTTTCCTTTATGTCCCGTGCTCTAGGGGAGATATCTGTGAAAAATATTGCTGTGTGGAATATCTGAGATTTTCCTGCCTATGTTGTCCTCTAGGACTTTTAAGGTGTCACGACTTATATTTAAGTCTTTTATTCACCTTGAATTTATTTTTGTGTATGGTGTAAGTTGGTAGTCAATTTTCATTTTTTTGCATGTAGCTGTCCAGACTTCCCAACACCATTTGTTGAAGAGGCTATTTTTACTCCATTTTATGCTTCTGCCCCCTTTGTCAAATATTAATTGACCATATAGAGTTGGGCTTATTTCTGGGCTCTCTATTCTGTTCCATTGGTCTATGTGTCTTTTCTTATGACAATACCAGGCTGTTTTGATTACCGTGACCTTGTAATACAGTTTGATATCAGGCATTGTGATCCCTCCTACTTTGTTCTTCCTTCTCAAAATTGCTGCAGCTATTTGAGGTTGTTTATGGTTCCATATAATTGTTAAAATGTTTGTTCTATATCTGTGAAATATGTTATTGGTACTTGTTGTTTTGTTTTTAAAACACTATTATCTTGCTAAATGATTTTGTCCAAAGAAAGGGTTTATGTTGAAACAAAAGTTCTTTGGGAAATAAACTGGAATGATAGCCAGAAATAGACTGTTCTAAACAAAGTACCCACTAGCTATTCTTATATCTGCCACATATTAAAGATATTTTTCTTTAAAAAAATCAAGGAAGTCGTCATTGATGCTGAGGTCTGAAGCCCTGAAAAGATTGATTGTGGGTGATATTTATTATGAATTCAATCCAAGTTTTGTGGGTTTTAAAGTTGTATCAGTAGCCGTGTAAGACAATCTAAAAGGAGAGTCCGTGACAATCGACACTGGCATTGACTCCCTGGTTTTCATTTCTAAAGAGCATAGTACTTTAGAACATGTAATCATTCTTAGGAGTAATAAATCATTGGGAATTGCTAATTAATTTAATTGTTATATGAACATTTTAGAAGAATTGCATAAAATATTTAACCCCGGGGCTATTTTGCACAGTCAAAATGACAATGAAATAAGGTTAGAGAGAAAAAATAGGCAGATTTTACTAGATGTGCACTTGAAAGCTGCACTGATCCTTTCCCAAGTGCTCAGAATCAGCTGTCATTTCAGGCACATGGTACTTAGGAAAAAACACAATTTGTATTCTGTTTCCAGTTATGTAAATCTGGATTCTTTTGGTATTTGTTCACTTTCCCTATGAAGTAAAGGGGTGGATATGTCTCGTAGATGATAAAAATGAGAATTTTTAAAAAATAAAATATTTTTAGAAAGCTTTTCTAATTAAAAAATCTACCCCCAAAATACACTGAAAAATTTAATAAACTGATAAGATCTAAATTTCCACCTAATAGTGATGTAATGCCCCGTGCTTGCACTTCTGTGAGGCCAAGCCGTGAGTGTGTGTGCTGTGGTAGATGGAAGGAAGGACAGCTGCTTTTTTCATTTTCTTTTCTTTTTCTTCCCCCCTTCTTCAATTCTTTCTCTCTTTCTTTCTTTCTTTTTTTTTCTTTCTTTCTTTCTTTCTTTCTTTCTTTCTTTCTTTCTTTCTTTCTTTCTTTCTTTCTTTCTTTCTTTCTCTTTCTTTCTTTCTGATGGTATTAAAATAAAGCAACAGGCAGGAACAAATACGAGGGAAACATGGGTGAGTTTTCAGAGAAGATGGAACTGTCAACAACAAATAGCATTGAGGAAAGGACATTCAGAACATTCAAATTCACATTAAATTATTCCTTACAGGTGTATACCACTCATATGTGTGATGCAGGTAAATCCGGCTTGGTACAGCTTTGTTGAGGGTCCCATAAGGCTTGTGTGATGTGCTCAGGGACGACCTCTCAGGCATCTGTGTCCTATGGGTCCCATGGCATCAGTAACAGACCCACAGCTGACAGCAGAATCTCTCCAACTAAAAATTAGGCTGTAAGAGATAACTTGGAAGAATAGCTGAGTCATAAGATTGTTTCTGTTATCGTAGTGTTCTACTAGGATTTAAAAAGAGAAGATAATAAGGTACTTTAGCTTTTGCATTCCTTTTCATCAACTATTTGGGTGTCACTCTTGAAAGTGCAAGTTTCCCCAAGTCACCCTCTTGCTAAACTCCAAATTTCAGCCAGCTGAGGGGTGTGGGCTGAGGACAGAGGACTGCTGTGTGTGTGGGGGGGGGGGGGTGTTGTGGGATGGGTAACTGACCTGCGACTGAGAGAGAATGAGGTCTGAGTTGTATCGAAGGCTACCAGGAGGACAGTGGTTTGTGGTCCCTAGGGCAGCTGGGAGCTGTTTTCCGGTTCTCTGATTTGATCTCAGAGTTGAGTGGCCTCTAAGGACTCCTGAGGAGTGGGAACCCTGGTCAGTGGATTTGATGCTCTGGCAAGGAACTCTGGGAAAGTGAGGTGAAGACAGGCAGAGCCAGCTGTCCTCATGGAGCCACTTGGGTAGAGCAAGACTGAACTCCCTGTGATGGCCAAGGGCCACATACTTGTTCCCTCAAGTCCTAGTAGGAGAGAGGTCCCTGAAGCTTTCCCAGGAATCTATGAAGGGGAGATACCCCCAAAAATGTCTGGGTGAAATTCTCCTTACTCTAGATAATACAAGTTCAGAAACAGACATTTTTGCCCAAAATATTGGGGCAAAGAAATTTGAGTGAACTTAACGCACGCAAATATACACATGCAGATAAATGTTTAAATACATATCTACGTGTATATAAAATATAAAGATTTTAACTGTACAACTCATGGATTTCATACAATACTCAGATCAAGAACTATAACTTTTCTGAAGCCTGAGGAGAATTTCCAGCTAATCCAAACACTATTACGCCCACCCTCCAAGTACCCTTATCACTCTTTGGAATGCCATGTAAATGGACCCATACACTGTGTTTTCCTTTGTATTTTGATCAATGCCTGTTGTTCCCGGTAGCAGTTTATCCTTTTTACATTTGTTGTACAACTAAAACAAAATGGATTTACTTACTCTACTCTTGAGGACCACTTTTTTTCTTCCATGTTGGGTTGTTATGAAGACGCTTGGTTTGCCATGACTGTAGTTGTATCAGCCTGTGGTCCAGGTAATGCATTCATTTCTCTGAGGTTGTATTTAGGAGTGAGTTCTGTGATTGGCGTGTTTGCCTTTGTTGGGTGTAACCAAGCCAAAGTTGTGCTTGTTTGCACTCCATCCAAGGACGTGCAAGACTGTCATTCCATCAACAATTGGCCGTGGTTTCATTTTAGCCGTTTTAGTGGCTGTGTGTCTGTCACTGTCACATTGTGGTTTATTTTGCATCTCACTGATATGTAAAGACATGGAGCTTTTCACTCCTTATTTACCATTTGAGTAGTCTCATTTGTGAAGTGACTGCCCCTGTCTTTTGCCGTTAAAAATCTGTATATTTTCTTGATTGATTTGCAAGTGTTTTTATATATTCTGGATGAGAATCGCTGTATTGTAAATGTCCTATCCTGGCCCATGGCTTGCCTTTTCATTCTCTTTAATGGAGGTTTCTTTTTTTTTAAAACAGAATTTCTTCATTTTAATGAAGTATGGATTATGAGTGTTTCCTTTTATTATTGTTTGTGAATTTGTGCCCTGTTGAAGAAGTCTTAGCCTATCCCAAAGACATAACTATAATCTCCCATGTTTTCTTCATGAGGTTTTACTATATTACTCTTCACAAGCAGTTCTACAACGTTCTCCTAAAAATTAACACTTATATACTGTACATGGAAGGGGCCAATGTTCATTTCCCCCTCATGGATATGTAATATAGTTTCAGCATCATGTACTAAGAAGAGCATACTTTCTCCACTGAAATGCATTAGAGCCTCATTCGTGAATCGGGTGATTTGCCCGTGTGTGCCTGTTTCTGGACTCTCCATTCTGCGCTAATGACCCATTGTTTATCCCTGGACAATATCTCCCTGATTGGTTTATGTAGCTCTATAGTGAGCCTTAGACTCTGGTGGTATAAATTAGTTAGCAGTTCCGTTCCTTCAGGTTGTATTGTATTCTAGATCCTCTACATTTCCACATACAGTTTAGATTCAGCTTGTCAATTTTCATAGAATGCCTGCTAAAATTTTGATTACAATTGCATTGCCTGTACTAAATTTTATCAGTTTAGGGAGAATTGACTTCTGAATACCTCCAATCCAATATCATGGTATAGCTCTCCTCTTATTTAAATATTCTTTAACTTCTCATTAATGTTTTATAGTACATACATATGGAGATCTTCCACATATGAAGGGGATGTGCCAGAAAAATGGAATTTCCTTCTGGAGTGTGCTCTCCATGTAGTACAGGCTTCCCACGCTAGCTGAGTGTTCTGGAACCCATCTGTATCAGTGTGCTAGCTGGTGTAGTTGTGAGAGGCTGTATTCAGCTTCAGTAAATGTTTTTGAAGACTCAAGGCATTTGCTCATTTCATGATGGGTGATTTATGAGAGCACCTGCCCACACTGTGTGGAGTGTTCAGCAGTTTTTGATCAAAAATGGTATGACCCCCCTGCCCCACCCTCCCCACCCACTCAATCTTGCCCCAAGCCACTTTTTTTTAATTTCCCCAGATGGAAAATTCCCCAAAGGGAAATGTTCCACTGATGTGGAAGAGATGAAACAAAAAAACAGCAAAAGCACTAAAAGACATCAAAATTGACAAGTTCAAAAAACTGTTTTGGGCAGTGGAAAAATGTCTTGATAGCTGTATTGCATCAAATAAAGAATGCTTTGAAGATGATTGAAGTTTAAACATGTAAGAATAGATACACAAATTTTTATAAATCAATTCCGGGGTTTTGCCCCCCCCCCAGTATGTTGTTAGGTTTATTCCTAAACACCTGATTATTTTGTTAATTTTATGTTCTATTTTAATTTCCAATTTTTTGTTGCTGGTTGAGTTTCATATATGAACCTTGTGTCCAGCAACCCTGCTAAAAGTCACCTACAAATATAAATAGTGCACTTGTAAATGTTTTTGTAGATTTTACACATATAATCAAGTAATCCACAAAAAGGGTAATTTTACTTTTTTCCTTTCCCATCTTTAGTTTTACTTTATTTTATTTTTTATTGATCTGGATTGGATCTCCAGTATAATGTTGAATATAAGGGTGATAGTGGACATTCTTGTATTCTTCCTAATTTAAGAGTAAACGTGTTTAATAATTTACCATTATGAATTATGCTCCCTGTTCATGTTTTATAGGTGCTTTTATAGATGCTCCATTGTATTCCAAGTTTGGTGAGATATTTTTATTTTATTTTTTACTATGAATGAGTGTTAAATTTTGTTGAATAGTTTTTTTGCATAAATTCAGTTGATTGTTTTTGTTTTCACCTTTTTGCTAACAAGTTACATTGTTTGATGCTCAAATGTTAATCAGCCTCGCATTCTTGATGTAGGCTTCACTAGGTGATGATGTATTTGTTATTTTATATGTCATTGAGTTAAATTTATTTTTATTTTTCTTACCTTTATTATGGCTATGCTCATAAGAATACTGGCCACTGTTTTTATTTTTGTTTGTTTTCCTGTACTGCCTTTGACAACTTTTAGTGTCAAGCTTACCCTTGACTCACAAAACAAATTGCAAAGTATTTCCTCTTTATTTTCTGAAAGGGTTTATATAAATGAGACATTATTTCTTTCTGAAACAAGTGGAAAAATTTAGCAGTGAGTATATCTGGGCCTATTGAATTTTCTAGTGTGAATTTTTGATTATGTAGTCATTTAAAAAATATGTGTAAGACTAATACTTTTTCTATTTTTTTTGTTTTTATTTTGGTAAAATTGCTTATCTCCTCTAAGGTGACAAATTGATTGGTATAAATTAGTTCACAGTATCCTTTTGTTCTTACATTTCTAATATCTGAGGGTTGTGTAAGGATCTCTTTTTTCATCTTATAGTGCTAATTTGATTTCTCCCTTTAAAAAATTTGTATTGCTTTAATTTATTGATTTTATTAATTTTTTGAAAGAGCCACATTTAGGTTTTGTTGTTTTTTTCTACTGTATGCCTATTTTCTATTTTCTTGACTTCTTTATCTATTATTTATTTATTAATATTATCCTAGATTATTTAGTTGGTAGCTTACATCATTAATTTTATACATTATTTCTTTTCTTATATATGCATTTAAAGCTATACATTTCTTTTCTTTTTTTTATTATTGTTTGAGTACAATTGTCTCCATTTTCCCCCCACCATTGCACCCCGCCCCACCCATCCCTGCCTCCCACCCTCGATCCTATCCGTTTTGGTTTTACCCATTTGTCCTTTATACATGTTCCCTGATGACCTTTTCCTTATTTACCCCCACTACCCCTCTCCCACCTCCCTCTGGTTACTGTCAGTTTGTTCTTTATTTCAATGTCTCTGGTCGTATTTTGCTTGCTTGTTTGTTTTGTTGATTAGGTCCCACTTACAGGTAAGGTTATATGGTATTAGTCTTTCACCTCCTGGCTTATTTCACTTAGCATAATGCTCTCCAGTTCCATTCATGCTGTTGCAAAGGGTAGGAGCTCCTTCTTTCTTTCTGCTGTGCAGTGTTCCATCATGTAAATGCACCATAGTTTTTGATCTACTTATTTATTGATGGGCACTTAGGTTGCTTCCAGTACTTGGCTATTGTAAATTGTGCTGCTATGAACATTGGGGTGCATAGCTTCTTTTGTAAAGCTATAAATTTCTAAGTGCCATTTTAGCACATCCAAAAAGTTTTAATAATGTTACACATTTAATATATTTCAGTTCAAACTACTTTGAGTTTTTCATCATTTCTTCTTTGATCCATACATTATTTAGGAGATTGCTAAATAGTTGTGAACTTCTTTGTTAAATTTAGTTGTTGATTTCTAGTTTATTTTTACTGTTTTAAATAGCATAACTATATGCTTTTAATACTTTGAAACATGTTGATCCTTTCTTTATGGCTAGAGCATGATCTGTTTTGGAAAACCTTCTATGGGTACTTAGAATGTTTTCTCTGTAGTTGTTAAGCTTAGAGTGTGTATGAATTAGAGCAAGTTGCTTTACTGTGTTATTCAAATCACCTATATATTAATCTTTTTTTGTTTTTTCATTGTTGTATCAATTAATGAGGAAAGTGTGTTAAGATCTCCAATCAAAACAGTGTGTTTGTCTTTTTTCTCCTTTTAGTTCTATCACTTTTTGTATTAAAAAATTCAAAGATATGCTTTCAGGAGACTAGGAATTTAAGATTGTTGTGTCTTCTGTTGGACTAATCAATTATCATCTGGAAATATATCTATTTGTCTCTACTAACTTGGTTTCATAAAATCTCCTTTGTCTATTTTTAGTGACCCTGCATCTATTAATTTTGCTTAACATATCCATTTTTTCTTTTAAATAAGATTTAGTTCATTTAATTAAAATTAATCATTGACACCGTTGGACTTTATTATCTCATTATTTATTTTCTAATTTGACTATCTGTCCCTTTATTTCTCTTTTTTCTTCTTTTGTATAAATCAAATACTTTTTTCCCATTTATTCTCCTAATTATCTGTTAAGTTGCATAGTCTTATATTACCTTTTAAGACATGATCCTAGAGATTTCACAATGCGTCCCTCAGTTAGCTTTTATTTTATAATATCCTGAACACTATAAATAACTTTAATCATTCAACATTATTTACATATGCCCTCCTTTTTTCTACTCACTGTATATACACACACACACACACACACACACTTGTACTTTCTAGTTCGCTTTATTCCTTTTATAGTACCATATTTCCATTTAAAATATTTTTTTCCTTAGCTGGAAGACCTTTTTCTTTCCTTTTTTATTTCTTATATATTAAGTCTTCTGGAGATGAATCCCTTCAGTGTTTGTCTAAAAGCCATAAGCCAGTTTTATTCCAGTGCTATAATAGGCTTCTGCATCTGAGTAAAGGATAGAGAAGTTGGCTTTTGAGTAGAAGCCATATGTACAAAAAGTTTGTATCTGTAATAACCAGACCAATTCACTCTCAGCTCTGAGGAAAATTTGTAGAATTCATAAGTGTTAATGCGTGTAAGACATGGCCCATTGGCATCTGCTTAGGATGATTATAGTGGAAAATAGTGTGATTGGTGAGGTCAATGAGGAGCCTTTCATGATATCCAGTTACGGAGCACCTGAAATTTAGCTTGCGGTACAAAAATTTTGAAAGATTAATAAGTTAATGGCTTTGAGTGTGGAGATATCAATGGCAGGAAGAAGCAAAGCAAGTGACCTGAATGGCTGGGAAAATGAGGAAGCAGGAACAGAAATAGGAGTTCAGGAATACAGCTGCTTTCTGAGAAGGAAAGGGAAGGATGTGTTGGAGGTGCCATTGGACACCCAGTTACCAATGTTTGGTAGATAGACAGACTCAAGGCTGGATGCAGGGAAAGGGTGAGATCTACAAATTTAGTGCTCTCTACCCATGTCACGTTTGGAGTGGTAGGCTTGAATAAGACAATGCGAACTTAGCTGGAGATTATTAAGTGGATTTATGGTTCAGAGAAACCTTAGGAGACTGGCCAGCTTTATTTTTGCCATAGTGGATCATCTAACTTACATTACCTAGATTATGGCAGGTGTGAGCCAACCCATACTCTCTTCATTCTACAATAGCTCTCAACTTCTTCATCCTCAATGTGTATTTTGTTGGGGATGGTTGTGACCTTGCTGACCTTGATTTGCTATGTTTTTCATCACCCAAGAGTTCTGGTATGTTCTTAAAGTGAATATACCAGCAGGAAGTTAAGGCCATTTGGTGGAGCTAGGTGACAAGTCTTTATTCATTCCTCAGACATTAGTGTCCAAACATTAGCCACATACTGAGTATAGATCTGGGAAGCCAACCAACCTGTGACATCAGCAAAAGATGTTTGAGTTTGGCTTCTCTGAGAGACAAGCAATAATTTTAATTTTATTTAATTGGAAATGTAAAGAGAATAATGGAGTAATGTTTTGTTTGCACAAGAACTACTTTTCCAACCACATTATGTATGTATAATTCTCTAAGATCCTTGCCATGTTTTACCTATTATTTCTATTTTTTCCCTCCTGGAAAGTTACACAATTTATTTTTATAACATTTTAATGTAAAACTAACACCATATTGTAAGCAAGACTTCATAGTTTACATAATTTCCTTAGATTTATTGCTTGTGGTTCTATGTATAAATCATAGCAATACCACAAATTAGAAATTGTTTCTCTACCTTGTCCATTATATTAACTGATAGGGTCATAATTACTAAAGTATTCATTTTCAAAGTCTCTTGGTTTGACTCCAATCTCATTCATTATGATTGCAGTATTTCTGTTTATTAGTTGGTGCCAGTCAATATTATAATATGTTCGCTGTGTGGCAGCCAAGTTGTGTAATAGATATGAGTCACATTCTTTACAGGAAAGACAGTTGTCTGTGAATGAAATTAAGTGAATAATTTTTCATATGTATTTTTAATTGTATTTTCTATGGCATAACAAGAGATAGCTCAGAGACTTAAACATATAGAGAACATTATTGACATCTAGGAGGCTTCATCTTTCTCATTTATAAAATAAACTAACCCTAGGTCAAGGCTTTTAATCTATGGTTTTCAGAGTCCTTAGTTCCCTTGGAGGTAACGGAGGGAAAGTCTCTGAGTAGTTGGGACCTTCTCCCTACATGACTGTATGAATGGCTGTGTTTCTGTAAGCTCTGTGCCTGAGGCCCCTGAACATGTGCTGGTGCCTGAAGGGTAAGAGTAAAGGTGAGGAGACCTTGCTAAATGAGAGAACTATACCTTAATGCATTCACTGAGCCTTGCCTTCCAGGGAAACAAAAAGCACTGAGGCAATGTTCCTTGTCTCAACATTCTCACACTTTACAGAAGACAGACATGAGGAAACAAATGCTGTGAGGCCAGCCAGGTAGAAGTAAGTAGAAGGTGGTGTGGGGACACAGAGGAAGTCCCCTGATTCAACAGGTCCATGGAACTGGGGTCGGGGAAGATATGGGGCAATTGGTTCTCACCCTAGAGTAGTCTGCATTATTTTTTTCTATCTAGAAGTTTCAATGCATGCTTCTTGAAAGATATTTAGGGAAAGATGCCCAAGAGATACCCACGAAAGAGAGGGAGATGATGGGAATGGGCTGATAGGAACTAGCACAACTGAGAAGAATTATTCTGAAAAGCTTGTGTTCCCATAGGTGACACTGGCCTGAGCCTATGCACCCCTGCCTGGGCCAACACTGGAGCAGCAACTTTTCATAGCTCAGAGGTCATCTGAACATGTCAGGAATTTCCACGTTGGTCATGAAGTTAATTTTTGGTAGTGTGAGTTCAGCTAATGAAAAATGAAAGATTAAGACTATAATCCAGGCAATTCTGGTGAAGGTATGAGGTCTGTAGTTGTATTATTATATTAATCTTCACCAGTCAAGGAAAAGTGGGAGGTATTTCTTTTGATTCAAGTTGTTGCTTTGCATTGATTTGCAAGTTCATTGAAACTGCTATTAGTGACTTATTCCTAGGGCCACCACAGGACTCTGAGGAACATTGTGCATATAGCACATGACAGGAGTGGGGACTCCTGAAGCGGGCAACATGGCACCCTGTGTGCCATCAGGGTGCCATCTGCCAGCTGTTTGTTGGTCATCTCTATCTGTATTCCCAGTAGCAATTGACAATCAACATTTTTCACACCAAGCCTGCCATCCTTTCCTGCTCCCAACCCTTCACCTCCTGCCCCTTCTATATTCTTAATCTTTTTTTAAAAATATATTTATTGATTATGCTATTACAGTTGTCCCATTTCCCCCCCCACTCCACTCCATCCTGCCCACCCCCCTCCCTCCCACATTCCCCCCTATAGTTCATGTCCATGGGTCATACTTATAAGTTCTTTGGCTTCTACATTTCCTACACTATTCTTACCCTCCCCCTGTCTATTTTCCACCTATCATCTATGCTACTTATTCTCTGTACCTTTCCCCCCCTCTCCCTCTCCCACTCCCCTATTGACACCCCTCCATGTGATCTCCATCTCTATGGTTCTGTTCCTGTTCTAGTTGTTTGCCTAGTTTGCTCTTGTTTTTGTTTTAGGTGTGGTCATTAATAACTGTGAGTTTGCTGTCATTTTTACTGTTCCTATTTTTGATCTTCTTTTTTTTAAAATTTTTATTGTTATTCAATTACAGTTGTATGCCTTTTCTCCCCATCCCTCCACCCCACCCCAGGTGAACCCACCTCCCTCCCCCATCTCCACCCTCCCCCTTAGTTTTGTCCATGTGTCCTTTATAGTAGTTCCTGTAATCCCCTCTTCCCACTGTCCCCGCCCCCACCCCCACCCCCCGCCCTGGCTATTGTTAGATTGTTCTTAACTTCAATGTCTCTGGTTATATTTTGTTTGCTTTTTTCTTCTATTGATTATGTTCCAGTTAAAGGTGATCTTCTTTTTCTTAGGTAACTCCCTTTAACATTTCATATATAGTAAGGGCTTGGTGATGATGAACTTCTTTAACTTGACCTTATCTGTGAAGCACTTTATCTTCCCTTCCATTCTAAAGGATAGCTTTTCTGGATACAGTAATCTTGGATATATGTCCTTGCGTTTAATCTTGGGTAATGTAATTATGATGTGCCTTGGTGTGTTCCTCCTTGGGTCCAGCTTCTTTGGGACTCTCTGAGCTTCCTGGACTTCCTGGAAGTCTATTTCCTTTGCCAGATGAGGGAAGTTCTCCTTCATTATTTGTTCAAATAAGTTTTCAATTTTTTGTTCTTCCTCTTCTCCTTCTGGCACCCCTATAATTCGGATATTGGAACGTTTCGAGATGTCCTGGAGGTTCCTATGCCTCTCCTCATTTTTCTGAGTTCTTGTTTCTTCATTCTTTTCTGGTTGGATGTTTGTTTCTTCCTTCTGGTCCACACCGTTGATTTGAGTCCCAGTTTCCTTCGCATCACTATTGGTTCCCTGTACATTTTCCTTTGTTTCTATTTTCATAGGCTTCATTTTTTCATCTACTTTTCGAACAGATTCAACCAATTCTGTGAGCATATTGATAACCAGTGCTTTGAACTGTGCATCCGATAGGTTGGCTATCTCTTCGTCGCTGAGTTGTATTTTTTCTGGAGCTTTGAAGTGTTCTGTCATTTGGGCCTTTTTTTTTTTTTTTTTTTTTTTTTGGTCTTGGCGCTTCTGTTACTTTAAGGGGCAGAGCCTTAGGTGTTCACCGGGGTGGGGTAACGCTGGTGGCTGTGCTGTGATGCTGCATGTGGGGGAGGGGCCGAGAGGGAGCAATGGCGCCCGCCTCACTCTCCTCCAGATTTCAGTCTTTCACTCCGACACCCACAATCAAACTGGGCCCCTCTGGTGCTGGTTCCTGAGTGGGTGGGCTTGTGCACACTCCAGGCCCCTGTGGGTCTCCCCAACGACCTCTCCCGTGAGGCTGGGAGTCTCTCCTGCTGCCGCCCCAACCCCCACAGGCGCTTTCAATCAGAGGTTTGAGGCTTTATTTCCTGGAGCTGGAGCCCTGGGTTGCGCAGTCTGCTTTGCTCCCAGCCGTTCGCCCGGTTTATCTGTGTGCGAATGTGGGGCCCCGGGGCGCTACTCACTGCTCTGCCTGCCCCGCTCTCTGCCACTCCGAGTCCGGCCCTCTCGGTTTATCTGCACAAATGTAGGGTTGCAGGGTCTGCTAGTGCTCAGACTGCCTGCCCCGTTCATCCCACACTCCACCAGTCTCAGTCCCGCCACGGCCATGTGAGTCCTCTCCACCCCAGTGCCCGTCTCCGCCCCTCCTACCGGTCTGGATGAATGTTTATTTTGTATTTCCTTGGTGTTGGACCCCCTTGCCGTTCTATTATCTGTCAGTTCTGGTTGTGCGAGGAGGCGCAGTGTGTCTACCTATGCCGCCATCTTGGTTCTCCCTATATTCTTAATCTTAATTGAGTGATACTGCTGTCCCTTTTGTCTCCATCTTTATTTTGGCTTTGTCATTGTCCAAACACAGACAGTTATACTACCAAATGGTATTTTTTTTCCTCTTTGTTTTTTGTGTTTTACTTTTGGTCCCAGTGTGGTATCCTCTGTCCTCTCAAGTCCTCTCACTCTGGGAAAGTTCTATGACTTGTCCCTTATAGCCCATGGCCTTTCCTCCTTCAGACAGAGAGTTTGGTAGAAGAATATCACCAAAGTTCACTTTTTAGAGCTCATGTGTGGACTCCCATCCTTTTCGCTCTCAGTACTTACAGGATAAAATCATGACTTCTCAGCTTAGTGGGCAAAGTTTTATTTTAAGATCTCAAATGACCACAGACAGAAATCCTTACTATTTCTGTCCAGGAACTCCCTGCTTCAGTTCCTCAAGACTGCACACATTTCCCAGAATTTCTCAGTGCTTTTTCTTCCACTTCACCTGTCATGCCCATCCTTCTACCTCTGTCTATCCCTGATCACATCATCAGTTCCACCATGGTGGGCACCCTTCCCAAAGGACTTCTCTGCATACAGTCCCAGGACATCTGCCACCCATACACCCAGCCCCTACAAACAGAGTTATATATCCCCCCTTTCAACCTGAAAACACAGCCAGTTGTCATGCCTTCCCTCTTCAGGTCTGAGAACATACACAGACAGACTAATCACCATATGTCAGAGGCCAAATCCACCCGAAGCTCTTCCAGCTTCTTCTGGAGAATTCTGACTTATCCTTCTTAGGCAAATAGCAACAAGAAGATAAAGATGTCGGCATTTTACAAAGGCAGCAGCAGAACGAGCACATGCTCTGTCAAGGAGTCATGTTGACGTTATATCGATTCAGGGTGTGTCTTTGGTTGCAGAGGCAGAGAGGAAACAGAACCTTCCAAAGGTCCTCAACTGCCAGCTGCTATAACCTTGCCTATCAGGCGTGTGATGACCACGGTGCCGGGAAAACTGTGCTTAGTTCACGTAATGTCTGCATTTGCAAGAGGTGAAATCTATTTGCTTATCTTGTATATGAACTCACCAGCCTTGTGTTAACTGACCCATTTCTATGTTATAGATAGATATATTTATATATCACATAGATTGTAGATTCCTCTGTGAGTCTGAAAACAGGAGACTTGGTTTGCCTCTCCCAGTAGGCATGCTTTACGCAGGTATAATTCCAGCACATTCAAACCAAACACACTGAAGTCTGTGTTTCCTCATAACACTTACTCTAGACTGGAGAGCAAAATAGGATGAAGTTAAACTTTTGGGTTTTCTTAGCTCATTAGCCCTAACAATAGTTCAACTTATTCTTGGGCACATTTTCCATTTGTTTAGTATATTTCATTATTTTTTCCCACATAGTCTCTTTCCATGTGGATCATCCACAGTGAAATCCCTTTCTTTTTGCTTCTCAGGAGCAGCTTTCCTGACTACTTCGCATCGTCTTTGCTCTGGTGAACGATGTGGGGACGGTCTTCCATCAGGTCTGTGTGTGTCAGTTTCCGGCCCTTTGTTTTCCCTTTCAGTCACCCTGTCTCCTACTTGTTTCTTTTTTAATTTGAGCTTTCTGGGGCCATTTTTCAGGCTCTTCTCTGTGTTCTCCTCCATGGGGACCATTTGTAGTAACGTCTATTCAGTGGTTGTTGAGTGTCCTCGTGCCTCACCCATCCTGGACGCCTCTCAAGAATGCTTCTCATAAACAATGAACACTGAGTACCTGTCATTTGTGTGAATAAATTAGAAAATATGGTCTGCAGACACATGACATTTATCCTGTATTCTAAAATTGCATGTGTTAACCTAGAAACTCTGTTTTGTATCGGATGGATGTATCGGTTTGGTGAGCTGTCTGGTTGGTGTGTCCCTATTAGTCTAAGGGAAGACTTCTCACCCTTGGCATTATTAACATTTAAGGCTGGATAATTCATTGTTGTGGGTGATTGTCCCATTCATTGTAGGATGTTTCATAGCATCCCCAGCCTTCACCCACTAGATGCCAGTAGCACCTTCCTCTCCCAAGTGTGACAACCCAAAAGGTCTGTAGATATTGCCACAAGTCCCATATGAAATTGGCAAAGTCATCTGTGGTAGAGAACCAATGATCTAAGACTAGGTACTAATTAAAGACAGGTGTCCAATGTCAAAGTGTAGAAAGAAGAACACACAGAAATGAAAGGAATTTGGAGTCCGGCATGTTGACAACTGTGAGAATACATTAAATACATCACATGATTCTGATGCAAAAACACTCCTTTTGAGTGATTTTGGTATGTGTCTGCATAACAGCAATTTCAAAGGAATATAGTTTTGCTTGAAGTGAGAATTTATCTAAAGGTGAAATAAGAGGATCACATCCAACATTTGCCCTGGAAAGATTCAGAATTCTTTTTCTCTTGACAGTAGAGGTTTTTTCTTCCTTTAAAATTTTTTTTCACTTTTGGCCCACCAGGAATATCTCAGATTCAGAATAAAGTATTGATATTCCACAAAAGACAAGTAAAAAGGACTAACGCTCAAGCTCTTGGTTACAAATGTTGTGCAGAGAGATTTCCCAGAGTGCCAAGAAGAGAA
Source organism: Desmodus rotundus (assembly GCF_022682495.2). Taxonomy (NCBI): domain Eukaryota; kingdom Metazoa; phylum Chordata; class Mammalia; order Chiroptera; family Phyllostomidae; genus Desmodus; species Desmodus rotundus. Next base: position 179,842,796 of record NC_071387.1, on the reverse strand, counting down.
AATTTTTTCTTCTCAGCAAAAAGTGCAAAAACCTCAGTTAACTTGAAGAAATAAAAGGAATATAAGGACCTGCCTGTCACTCAAAAACAGTTGCAAGAAATCAGGGATCTATCACCAGAATGGGTTTTATATAATTCACTCTGCTCCTCTTTGCTGGGACACATTTCCCTGAATGAAGAAGCCTCACCAGGTCTATAGTGACAGTCAGGGAAGGATGGCACCTGTCTCTCCAAAATGGCGTTGGCAGGTCCTCCCACAGAGCCAACACTGAGCGTTGTGGGGCACTGCTGAAACCCACACGAGCACTGGGTCTTCCATCTTCCTGCTCATTGATGCCACCTTCCTTCTAATCTGGTACAGGAGGCAGAGAACTTGTTCTAAAAGCCATTCTTGTTCAGATCCGAGGTGGAGAAATGATCCCTGTGCACACAGGCTCAGTGATGTGGAATGGAATTATCTGGGTCTTGAAAGATGGCAGAGCTCTTGATGCAGAGATGGCCCTGTACAGCCTAGTCCTTCCATCTGTGAACAGCATTCTCACCATCTTTGCCCCCAAACCACCGCCTTTAACCTCCTTCCTAATTGACAACGGGAAGCCTGTTTCTGTTTAAAGAAATCTGTATTTGCACTCTTGCCAGCTGGCTCAGTTGATTAAAACATCATTCTGGCACTCCAAGGTTGAGGGTTCAATCCCATGTTAGGGTACATACAGGAAGCAACCAATGATTGCATAAATAAGTGAAACAACAAATTGATGTCTCTCTCTCTCTCTCTCTCTCTCTCTCTATCTATCTCTCTCAAATTAATAAATAAAAAAAGGAAATCTGCATTCATCACTTAGAAAAGAGAACAAATCAGGGCTGAGCAAACATCCCTCAGTTCAACCAAATGCCCAGACTTTTACTTTTCCAGCATTCAAATGTTAATTACAAGGTATTGAGAGAATTTCTAATCACAGCACGAACCTCCTGAGACAGAGCCTGTGCACAAGCCACAACTGTGCTGTTCTAGAACGCTCCTCGATATGGACATGCTGATTTTGTTCCTGATGCTCAAGACTCTGACCACAGAAGGGCTGCCTGGAGCCTGCAGTCTCAAGTAACACCTCTGGTTCTCTTCAGCCCCTCACACTAGGCACAGTGCAGGGAGAGCAAACTGTCCCTCCAATTTGCCCACCCATGTCTGGAAGCCTTGTGTAAGACTATCCTCTGCTCTTTTGCCCCTGCAGAGTGTGGGACTGTGGTCGCCTTACTCACACAGGTGTGCATAGTAATGACCAAACTGGGGAACATATGCTGATGTAAAATATGAAAGGCAGCTCTGAGCCAGCAAAAATAGGCTTCCATGTCTATACATCAATATTTGATTCTAGGAAAGCAAATATAGAAACCTGGACCCAAGTTGGGCCCCCAGCAATCATAGAAAAGTAGGAAGTTTCAGAGCTGAGCCTGGTTTGCTTTTGTTCAAATATTGCTCAGCAAATATTTACTGACCACTATGATGTGTGGTCAGTAAAATCGTTACTGTCCACACACAAATATGCTGTGAAATCATTAGGGAACATAAAGATTAAAAGACACTGTTATCAAGATGCTCAAAGATTACTAAATGACTTGTACCAAACATTTGTTGGTAACATAGCCTACGCTTCACTAGGGTCGTGGCAGTGCAAAGCCAGCTTGCTGAGGGCTAGTAAATGAGAGAACTAATCCAAATGGGAGGGAGAAGCCCGAGATGAAGGGGCCAAGGTAGGTTGGTGGAGGAGAGAAGGTCAGAATCAACTCTCATCTGCTGATTACTTTCCCTCAAATTTTAAATCTGACAACTTCTTTTTTTAAAAATGTTTATTAATTTATTTTTAGACAAAGGGGAAGGGAGGGAAAAAGAGAGGGAGAGAAACATCAATGTGTGGTTGCTTCTTGGGTGCCCCACACTGGGGACCCAGCCCACAACCCAGGCATATGCCCTGACTGGGAATTGAAGTGGAGGCCCTTTGGTTCACAGGCTGGAGCTCAATTCACTGAGCCACACCAGCCAGGGCTAAATCTGGCAAGTTCTATGAGTACATTTGAACCAGTGCCCTCACACCCCTGGCCCCCAATCCCCAACTTGCATGCCCTATGGGGGGCTTGTCCAGAAGTTGTTGGGAGCTTGATGGCCTCACTGGTGTCAAGAATATTCAGGGGGTGAATTCTGACACTGGGCCACAGGGATCCTTAACAGCAGTCCCGGGAGGATGTGTCCTGGATGTGAGGCAGGTGTTCAAGCAAGAACAAGCACCTGCATCTGTGTTGTTCCTTGGAGCAACTGTTGAAGATCTGTGAGCAGCACCCAGCGAAAGCCTGTGCACCTTACTCCTTCATTAACAATTGAGCCCCCACCAGCATCCATCCGATGGGGATTAGTCCCCTCCAGACAGGTACACTAGAAATTTCACCTGTGAAGTAGACCTAATTCTCTTTTAGATAATAACCTTCTTTATATATGGAACATGATAATTTTTGCCAATATGTGATCCATTTACCAAAAGTCATGCATTTTCCTTCAACTCCTGCAGGTATCCATGATACATGATTGGTTGGTTGACTCCTCTGCTCAGGCTGCCCTGGACTCGTGGCAGCTCCATCACAGCCCAATGTCACTCCTGCTGCTCTCTGGCCATGTGTTGTCCATGTGGGTCCTCTAGTTGGAACACCACATTCTGATTTTACATCACACCACATATTCTTCAAAGCCTTTAAGATTTGTCTTCAAGAAGGCTCTGTCCAGATCACTTCCTCAAGTGTCCAAGTATCTGAGGAGGCTTCCAGACACCTGCTTGTAGGCCCCTCCCATCAAGTCTGGGGCTGGCAGGTGACCCACCATATCTGGGGTTTGATTGCACCCCAGGCCTTGGCTCTTCTCCCACCTGAGAACAAAGCTTTCTGCTTTTGGCCTCAGTTTTTCTTCTTACAGAAACTTTTGGAGGCATGCCGTCATTCATTCTCAAACTATCCTGAGGCACAGGTCATTGTAATTGACCAAGGTCACAGAGAGATTTGCCAGGTGATGAAAGGTGAAATGACTTAACCCAAATCACCCAGTGTGGGTGTGGACACTGCAGTAGCAGTCTGTCCCCTGAATTGCATCATAATCCCAGAATAAGTATTCCTGTTGAGTTTCCTTGCCTTCCTTCTTCTCAAGTGGGGATGGCTCCTTTTCATTCTGTAAGGTTCCTTTGCCTCTGCCCTGCTTTTCATCCTTCTTTAAGAAGGAAAAAAGAATCAAACAGGAATCGGCTGTGCACAGACCTTGGTTTAGCACAGGCTTTCATTTAGCTTTGCTCGGAGCCTTATTTTGTAACATCTTTGCTGTGGGCGCTGTAATTGCAGAGGCACTTACTACCTCCCATTTATAACTATTATTAATTTAAGATCTACATGCTAAGTGTGAGCAAGGAATGGCCCAGATCATTATCAATATTCTAACGCCCACAGAAAAATTAGTCAGGCACCTCCAAACATCAATCCTCAGCTCGAGGAGATATTTGTTGCTGGCAAAGATGATCCTGATGTAATGGAAGCATTTAATGTAGAAAATGTTGTTCTATTTCTCTTCTTGATAGCGCCAGACAACCAGGGCATCGAGGTCAGAGAGAGAAGCTGCAGGAGAAGGCTGCCCAGGAAAAGCAATATGTTTGCTAGGCTGATCAATAAGAAGACTAACTTAACCAGGTAGAAGACTTATCAATCTTCTTATTGATCAGTTCAGCAAACATATTAGTGTGCTGGTATGGTCTTCCAGGGCTGCTGGGCAGTGCTTCATCAGGTCCGTGGTGGATGAGCTATCTCTGACATTGGCCATGGGACCTCTTGCTTGCAGCACACACATCAGTGGAAAAGGTCACCTCTCTCCTCTTCCTGTGCAGGGTTGTCCCCAGAGAAGGGGACTGATGGAGAAATTGAAGTGGGATTACATAGGTGGCTATTATGAACTGAATTCAAATTTAATCAACAAGCTCTTGTTAGGAATTCCTGTGCTCTTAATTTGAAAAAAAAAGAAAAGAAAAAAAGCATAATGTAAGCTTTTATTTGTTGAATATTTAGTGAAAGCTCAAAGGAAATTATTTTAAGTTTCACTATTTGTGGGACACCCAGTTGCAATCATTTAATGCTTCTTATACCTGAGAGCTGAGAAATGGATTAATGTTCATCGTTAGAGTCGGTGTAAACATGTTCATATTTTACCATTTATAAAAAGTTATGCTTTGAATTTTTTTGGACAAATGTCAAATACTTTATTTTGAATCACTGGCATGAAATAATAAAGAGGTTTTTAAGTGATATTTATGTAACATTAGAAAATTGTATTCATTCATTCAATAAATATTTACTACTGTACATGAAGCGTAAATCCTTCAGATGCTTATGTCAGACTCCTCTGTTCTGTACTGCCTTGTGACACCCCAGAGGGAGGAGGAGGAGCAGGATTAGGTAACATCATCGCCAGGAGCTGAAGGGTAGTTTTGCTCTGTTCTCACTCATGGCACGAAGGAAATGGCAAATCCTGAGCTTAATTATTCACAATTAATATTACCTGCAACCTGAGCAATTTTATTATAATACCAAATTCCCTTCCTAGCTAATTCCATAATTGTTTGCCTCATTTCATAAAGGATAAATACTTGGCTCAAGATCAGTTGCCTCTTACTTCCCTTCAGAACCTTGGGAACTGGAGTTCCGTTCCAGAGGAACTCAGACACAGTCACCTCTTAACATATTAGGACAGGATAAATGCACAGGGGTTCTTTTGGGGGCAAGTGAGAGACTCCAAGGATAAAAGGAACGTGCTCTTGTTCCCAGAGGAGCTCTTGCTTGGTCCATCTTAGCAATTCCAATGAGAATCCTGGAGAAAAGAGTCAAGTGCCAGGGGGTATCAACTGTGATGGTGTGGAGGAGACACCAATGGGGATAGGACAACAATCTGTGACAATTACTTTTTATCTCTGTTAATTTTATAGGTTTAAGCAGAGCAAATGAGTAGATCATCTATTGGGTAATTCATTCAAAATATTTATGAAAATCTTCATATCTTGAAAAGAATTGGGACTGAAAGGTGAAAATACATGTTCTCTGCCTTCAGGAAATTCAGCATCTATCAGGGATGTCCAACCTTTTGGCATCTCTGGGCCACACTGGAGGAAGAAGAGTTGTCTTAGGCCACACATAAATACACAAACTCTAACGAAAATTGATGAGTAAGGGAAAGGTTTTAAGTAAATTTACAATTTTTTGTTGGGCCACATTCATAGTCATCTTGGCCACATGCAGCCTATGAGCTGTAGGTTGGATACCCTGATAGATGAACAGTAGGCAGGTACTGTCATGCCCATTTGGGAGGCTGTCTTTAAGGTATGCCACTCCTCTTCTGCCTAGGTATGAAGGAACCGTAAAACACTTACCCTGTAACACGTTTTCTTATGGGGAGCATGTCTTCAGTGCTTTCCATTGGTTGTTGAAGGGCAGGGCAGCAATCACCCTTTTTCTAGAGAAAGGGAAAAGCAGAATTATAACCAGTGTCTGACTCAAGAAAATCTACCTCATGATGTGCGAAGCTCCACAGGGACATGGAATTGAGAGGGGTGATCATGGGGCCTCTGGTGGCCTTGTAGGACCAACATGGGGCTCCAGTTCTCCCCAACTCTATTTTAGATGACCACAAATACTTAGTTTGCCAACATAAAACAGCAAAATGAAAAATCCTTGGCCATATGCTTCTCTGGATGGGACAGGGTGTCATTGCTGGCTCTCAGTGACTCTGAAGGTTGCAGTGATGGTGGAGACTGGTTCATCTTTGCACAATGAGCTGGTCACATGGCGACCTTCATGGTGACTGGGCTGCAGACCGAGTCTCAGGTTGGCTATCAGTCCTTAATGAACACACAGGCTGGGAGCTCTGAAACCTGAGTGGGCCCCCATGTGTAGCAAGCAGTTTTAGGGCACGTCACAGCAGGTGCATGAGAAACAGAACTTTCTTCAGTTTCTTATGTCATAAATTATGATTTAGTTTTTATCTTGAATTTTGGAATTTAAGAATATTTAGGGGAAACATATCATTTTGAGATTTCCTTATGTAGTCTATTAATTTTTAAAAGCTAATTATAGAGCAAATTTTTAGCAAAGAAAATTGTGAACTTAAATTACAGAAGGTTTTTTATAAAGTGTGGTCTGAAAGGCAACGAGGATCAGATTCAAGTAAGCTGGCTACAAATTTAGATTTCTAGGTTCTACCCACACCTAATGAATAAAAACTCTAGAGCTAAGGTATAAAAATACTGAGTTGTAATAAATTCTACCAGTATTCTTATGTTCCTTAAAACCTTGAGGATAATTTAATAGGTTTTCTTTAAATTTGTGAAATATTATCTATATTTAGGTCTGAGTAAGCTTATATATCACTTGTGTGTATAGAGAGCATGCACACATATTGTTGTAAATCTGTTGGTTTAAAGCATGCCTTCTTGGTAGTTGTATGGAACACATGTCTTGGAACTTGATTCACATCTTTAACCCAATACCGACCTGTGGTAAATGTATTGTTAAACTGACAGAGACTTTTCATGGAGGGATGCTGGAGACAGAAGAGTTAAAGTTGTGACCCTCCAGTTTTGTATCACTTAAAATCATAATGTGATTTGTACCCTGGTGTCCAGTGATCACAAACTCAGATGGAATGTAATGAAATATCTGAGACAACATGAGTCTACCTGTATCAACAAAACTATATGCAGAACTTACTCCGTGGGGTGAAAACACCAATGTGTCCTGGAGTCCAGGTTGGTGTGTCTCTGGTGTTGGGTTGTGCCTCGAAATGGTGGGTGAATGGCAGGTGGTGGGGGGCAGAGGGTTTAGAAATGCATGTACCTTGGGGGGAAATTGCATTAACGTCACCTAAGGATGGTTTTGTGAAATAAAAATTCTGTTTCCATTTGTAGGTTTGGACTTTCACATGTAAAATGAATGCAGAAGAGGGTCCGCACACCTATGAAACAGGTCAGCTCCTGACATAAAGCATGGCTTTCCCATTGCTGGAGTTTCCCCAGATGGGTGGCCCTGCTGCTCTGGTTCCAGCCACTGTGCACAGCAAATTGGGCCACTGCTTGTCTCCAGGAAAATTATGCTTGGGTTGGCGTGCTGAAGGAAGTGACCTTTATGGATCCTTCCGAACCTAAGAGATTATGAGACTGTTAAATGATGGATGGAAAAAAGTCAAATATTATCCAAAAGTCAGTTTATATTGTGGGTAGCCAGCAAAGCCACAAAGGTAAAGCCAAAGGTTCAGAAACACTCTCTCCAAGCTACTCCTCACTGGGACACCAAACTTAACAAAGTGTTTGTGTATAGCTCAGGAGACTTATTGCTGTCATTTCCAAAAAGAGACATCTTCCAACCTGTATTCAGCCACCCATGGGCTGTTAGCTGCTTTTCTGAGCTGTGACAGTGTCATGCACTGAACTTTCCCTCCTCATTCCCTCTGGTCCCCTTTGGGGTCAACATCACACATTGATGGAATACCTAACTGTGCTGAAGAAGTAGCTTCTGACCACAGAACAGGGTTTTTCTCTTTGCTCAGAGTTAATTGGCCATAAGGGGCCCAGGTCTCTATCCAGGTCTCATTAGCACCAAGTTTTAACTAAATGGCCTGGCTGACCCATATCCAGAGCCACCATCCTCATCAAACGGTGAGATGAAAGTCATCTGCCCGTTCATCATTCATTGACATTTACGTCATGATGGCTGGGACTCAGGGGGCCGCTGGTCTGAGGGGAACAGGCTGGGAAGCTTCCAGGTTCCTGCTAATCTGGCACCTGTATCTGTATGAAGAGTGTGTGGTGCTCCAAGAAAGACTTATAGGGCGAGTATACACCAAACAATGGAAAGCCATTCGGTTGACACAATGCCGGGATGAAAGACAAATGGCAACCCCAGAAACATTAACTGAGGGGAAACAATGAAGGCTAACTCACAGAGCCTGTCAGGACACAGGACAGCTCACTTCCAATGTGTGTGTGGGTGACCTGGAGGGGTTGAGCAGCCTGCACCCCACAAAGGAAGAGCCAGATTTGCATGAATGGGACAAGAGCTCTTGCCTACATTCATTCGCTCCTTCCTTCCCTTGCTCACTGGTTGCTGAGCACACTCTAAATGCTGGAAGGCAAGTGGACACAGGAGATGAAGTCAGGGGGACCAGGTTCCTGGGAGAGCCTGAGCTGGTGGGCTAGGGAGCTGTCCTTCCACTATTCTTGCAAATCACGACATTTTCTTTGGGAGGATGATCAGACTTCTAAACATTAAGAGACTTTAGTTACAATCTGGACACTTAGAGAAAGGGGCATTAAGAAAAGACTGTAATACTATGAATTTGCCACAGTGTAACAGTCATGAAGAGGTTTTTCATGGCCAGATCCTGAGATTGCACGACTCCAAATCTCGACTTCAGGTAACGTGATCCCAGATGTTCCCAGATGTTAACCAGCCATGCTGTCTGGACTATGCTCTTCCCTCACACTCTTTTGTTTGTAAAATAATGAGAATTCGAAAGAGTAAGTCAGACATTAGGGAAGTGTTATAAATAAACTAATGTTTTAAAAATACCTCAAACTATTTTAAAGCAAATGTATACATTAGGAATGGAAAACAAAAGAGTATACAATTAAAAATATTTTATTTTTCCTTAGTAAATAAAACATCAGTTCAGAGATGATATGCATCCTGTATTTACAAGATACCAGAAACATAAGGCAAAATTAAGCAAACATTATTTTTAGTGAGTGAATAATGATGGCTCAGTTAGTAGAGAATAAAACCAGCTTTCTTTTGAAAAATGGGGCTATTTGTAGAGTAGGACACTGATTATATTTTATGACTACAAATATAATAGAGGAATTCTTTAATCATAGACAAAATTGTTTAATAGTATACAAAGAATTTTATGCCACCAGTGTTTATGGGTTGTTTACAATATGGGTGTTAGACATTGGTCTAAATTCGGGGATGCAGCAGTAAATGAAAGCACCAGTCACTCTCTACCCCCTCCCCACCCTTCCAGGACTTGCATCCAAACAAGAGAATTGTAAGAGCAAACCCTCCCAGAGCGCCCCCATTGCACTAAGAACTTCACATGAAGTAACTTATTCATGCAAGCACTCCTTCATTATCCCCAGTTTTCAGATAAGAAATTGGCACAGAGATGTCAATAACTTGCCTAAAATCACGGTGCAAATCCAGCAGCCGGCCTCCAAAGCTGATGCTCCTGTGTTCAGTTAACAAATATTAACTGAGCTCCTTCGATGTGCTCGCCACTATCTTAGGTGGTAGAGACAGACACCCAGTGAATTAGACAATCATTCCGGCCCTAATAGTGGGTTTTATGAAGTCTTACAGCCACTACCCAGGAAATTCCCCACCAGGGTGACATCAACTGACTCAACGTAAGAGCTGCTTTGTCTTACACATGACAGTGGATCTTAACCCTGGGATACAGTGCAGTTTAGGTGATCGAGTTGCAATTATGACACCGATTTTGTATAATGTCTTCACCTTCAAGTTTTCCTCTACCTTACTGACAAAATCCTTATTATTATACAGATTATATTAGAAGATTCTAATGCCCCAAATAACTCAGCCTTCTTCACAATAGCAAACTAGAAAGTTTATGAGGAGTTCATCTCTCTGTCCTCTAAGGAGGTACAGATTGGTAAATTCAAAAGCAGGAATCTGCTTCATGAGATGGTAAACAGAATAATACTCCCCAAAGAGGCCTACATTGTAATCCCTGGACCTGTGAATGTATTATGTTACCTGGCAAGGGGGCGGGGTTAAGTTTACAGATGGAATTATGGTTATTTATCATTTAACCTTGAGATGGGAAGATTATCCTGGGTTATCCAAGTGGGCCCAGTGTAATCAAAAATAGCTTTCTTTTTAAGTGAGGGAGGCAAGAGAGTCAGAATCAGAGAAGGAGAAGTTGGAGTGATGGGATTTCTGACTTTGACGATGGTAAAGGGTCGTGAGTCAAGAAATATGGATGCCATGGTCTGGACATTTGTATTTCCTCAAAATTTACACATGGAAATCCTGCCCCCAAATATGATGGCATTAGGAGGTGGAGCCTTTAGGAGGTGATTAGGTCATGAGTGTGGGATTAGTACTTCTACAAAAGAGAGGTGAGAGAGCTCCCTCTTCCCTTCCACCATGGGAGGATACAGGAGTCTGCAGATCAGAAGGAGGTCCTCACCCGACCAAGCTAGCACCCTGATCTTGGACGTTCAGCTTGCAGAACTGTGAGTAATAAATTCTGATGTTTATAAGCCACCCAGTCTGTGGTATTCATTGTAGCATTGTGGACAGATGAACATAGTGAGCTACCTCTGGAAATTGGAGAAATCAAAGAAACACCTTCTTCTTATGGGCACCAGAAAGGAACACAGGCCTGCCAGCATGATTTTAGCCCAACAAGACCCCTTTCAGGCTTTGGAGGAGTTCTAGAACTGTAACATAGTAAACCTACATTATTTCAAGCCGCTGAGTTTGTAGCCACTGCTTAGTGCAGAAACAGGAAACAAGTAAGTGAGATAGGTGGCTTCCACCCAAGCTTATGGCTACACATTTTCCATATTTCCTAAAAACCCATAATGACTGTGCATCACCTCGTATACTTTGTTCCATGTATTTTTGGCTGTTTTTTTCCTCTTTAAGAGTTTAAAGTAAATTTGCTTCTATTCTCATTTATCAGCTTCCTTTACTACTTCCAATAAGCTGCTTCTGCATAGACTCTATGAAAACAATCATACCTTCATTCTCTGTCAACTCTTGAGTAACTGCTAATACAACCAATTTAAAGAATTCTTGGATGTTTTCTGGGGAGCTAACAGATTGTGGCAGGTGTATGCCTCTACAATACCATCAGGGACCCTGTCTCCCTAAGCAGAATCTCTAGAGACAAAATGTTCCTGGTGTACCAGTCATAACAGGTGGAAGCAGCCCCTGGAAAGAGTGATCCTGCCAATAGGACCTTGCAAAAATGAGGTGGTTGTCAAAAATTTGCCTGTCACCTTGGCTAAGACAACAAATCAGTTGAAACTCTTAGCCCAAGTACTTAGGGATAATACTACAGTCTTGACATTTGTTTTAGCTGACTGAGGGGTAATTTAAGCCATTGCTACCACTTCCTGTTGTCCCTGGATTAACTCATAATCTCCCCCTCATTTTAATACTTACAGTATTTTAATATCTGATGAATACTTCTGTGTGGTTATTCCTCTATCAGACAATTCAGCACAACATTTAAAGACCAAACCTGGGCAGGGTAAATCATGCTGATGAGTACGTGAATGGAAACCCAGGCAATTTCAAATGGAATATCATCTTCGAGAAGAATCAACAACAGTGGCATAGGTCTGGAAGGTTCTTGGTGGTGTCTTCTGCAGTGTTGGCCAGGAATACCCAAAAGGAGAGGCTGACAACACAAAAAGAACTCCGGCACCCCAGGAAAAGAAGTACCTTTGTCATACCAAACACAGAAGTGCTGTCATCCCAGGTTCACTTCTATGAATGGCCCCCAGATCCTGCTTAAACCCTTGTCATCCAGCAATGATGCCTTGGATCCAGTACACATGCTTCCCAAAGCCAAACCACCAGCAGCAACTTCTTATTTCTAAATATTATCCACCTGGGGAGAGCCAAGTGGGGAGAACTCCAATAAACTGGCCTCTGGGAATCAGCCCAGTCACTGGACAGCCCCCTTCCTGCAGCCTCGGTCAATCTGCAGTCCCCAAAAGCCACACTATGAAGATGTCAGTACACTTTGCTCAGGGGACCTGTGTTTAAGAAGCTCTCCCCTGCTTACACAATAAACTTAGCTTTGTGCACTAGCTACTGAGATGGGTCTGTTCCTCCAAAGCTAGAACCCAGGACAGGTCTGCTGACTCTTGTCTCCTCACAGAACAAAAACTGATGTAGATCTGTGAACAAAAGAGCTGAGAAGAAAAGAAAGCAGAAATAAGAAAAAATAAGATAATGATTATAATACGACTCAGTTACTTAAATATGCCAATGTTGACCTAGCATGAAATTCCACAATTATTTCTAGTGACCACATTAGGGAAATAAAATTCCTTAACTGTATATTTACATAGATTTTAATTATGAAGTCTTGAAAAAAATGTGTGACATTTGTTATTTTCCACTCTAAACTCAAGAACCTAGTGGTCAGATTATTATGCCAAAGTTTAATTTGGGTTTGGACAACTTTTGATTATTCATATATCCTCTAAGAAATAGGACTTAAATTTACACCTCCCTTTTCAATGACTGAGCACAGACTTGACTAGTGCCTTGAGGTCTCAGATTATCACACTAGAAGAGGTATGAACAGGGGCTAGCTTTGCTGACCTGAGTAACACATATTCAGTAGGAAGAGATTTTTAAACAGTTTTCAGCCTATACTTCGTGTTGTGCACCTAATGGAAACATCATCTTCTGCTGTGTTCCAGCCACAGCATCAATATTCTAGTTACTTCTCTGTACATGCAAACCAAGTGATTTATGTAACCTAGAAGCACGGGGGCACAGGAGATGTTATTGAGAAATAAGGTGAGTCCTGGCTACGTTGCTCAATTGGTGGGAGCATCGTCCTGTACGCCAGAAGACTGAGGGTTCAATTCCTAGTCAGGGCAAATAACTAGGTTGCAGGTTTCACTGATTCCCTGTTGGGATATGTACAGGAGACAACTGATTGATGTTTCTCTCTCACACAAATGTTTCCCCCTCTCTCTCTCAAATCAATTAAAAAGAAAAGAAAGAAGGCAAAATTCTATGTTACAAGTACAGGCAATGTTTTCAAGTTTGCAACTGTGCATGCATTTAAAATGCAAGAAATGATTTTAAGCTGAATGGATTTTTCTCTTCTTTATAACAGTACAACTGATTGAGTGATTTATTTGAGTTAATGATGTTAACAATTAGTTTTTTTCAAGTGAAGAGAAAAAAATTACAGAAATCTAATGATCTTTCAAATCAATGTGATTCTCCCAGAGATTAGATTTTCCTGCATTGCTCCCTTCTGATTGACCTTTAGTATCAGCCTTGAATTCCTCTGTGTTAGAAAAATGATTTTGTGAGTCCCAAATTATAGATTATGGCTATCAATGTGGAAAATAAAATAAAATAAAGAAAGCAATAAACATCACACAGCTTAAGGAAGGCAGAAAGTCCTCTTTACATTTTCAAAAGCAAATATGATACAAAGTAGGCAATTGTCATATTTTATGTCTTATGAAAAGCATAAACCCCTTCAAATGCGTTTATCCCAAAGACAACAGAATTCCTGCCTGGAAGACCTTAGGTGAGGCTGCAATGGGCAGGAGCAGCGGAGTTTGAAGGAACAGTGAGGCATTGAAGTGGTCTTTGCTGAACACCAACTGTGTACAAGTTTATGTACGTGGGACCTTTGCTTTGTTGGTGGGACATGCACACTCCTGAAAGCTGGGGGCAGGAAGCAGCTGGCCAAGGCAGGGCGTGCAAGCACGTCTGAATCTCATAGCAGGGGACCAAAGGGGCTTCATGACCCACACAGGGGAGAACAGGAGGAATCCAAAAAAGACAAGGCTGAGGTTTGAGCCCATCTATGGGATGCCCTGAGGGGGTGAGCCTGGGGATGATCCAGTCTCTCTCCTTCACTGTATAGGAGAGGGCAGGGGATAGGGTCAGGGAATAGAGTGTACATTCACTGTCTCCTGAATATGATCACTGGGGCATAGTTGAGAGGCCCCTTGGGGAACTGTGTCTCTCAGTGTCCTCCTGTCCTATATCTCCAGCCCCTTCAGTGCTCACAGCCTCACCTGAGACCAAGCCTCACATTAGGAGAAAGCAAAGCCTGTGTTTGAGAAGGTGTTGCCGGGCCTGGTGTTGGCTACGTTGGCACCGTGTGCCCATGGTCCTCAAGCCCTCTCTTCCCACTTGTGCTGTTACATCCCTGGATCCACTGGAGACTCCCCTCTAGATCTTAACCACCTGCCAAGACAACAAGATTACCTGGCAATACTAAACTACATTCAGATTGATCAAGACCTGAAACCGTAAGACTCCTAGAAGAAAACAGAGGGAACAGAGGTCCCTGACATGAGTTTAGCAATGACTTCTTGGATAGCACACCAAAAGCACAGGCACCAAAAACTAAAGTAAACAAGTAGGATTCCATAAAACTAAAGAGCTTTGACAGTAAATAAAACATTCAATAAATTGAAAAGGCAACCAAAAGAATGGGATAAAATCTTTGCAAACCATATATCTGGTAAAAGGTTAATATCCAAAATATATAAGGAATTCATACCACTTGATAGCAAAAAAGGAAAATAACATAATTAAAAATGGGCAAAGGACCTGGATATACATTTTTACAAAGAAGACATACAAATGGCCAATAGGTATATGAAAAGATGCCCAACATCACTAACAAGGTAAATGCAAATCAAAACCATCATGAAATAATTACCTCATACTTGTTAGGAAGGTTACCATCAAAAAGATATAACAAATGTTGACAAGGATGTGGAGAAAAGGGAACACGTATACACTGTTAGTGGGACTGGAAAACAGATGAAATTCCTCAAAAAATTAAAAATTGAACTCATATGATCTAACAATTCCACTTCTGGGTATATGTCCAAAGGAATTTAAAACAGTATCTTGAAGAGATATCTGCACGTCCATGTACCTTGCAGATTATTCACGATAGTCAAGTTTTACCATAACCTATAACATCAATAGATAAATAAAGAAAATGTAGTATATGTAAGAAGTATTACTCAGCCATGAAAAAGAAAGAAATCCTGCCATTTGCAACAGCATGGATGGGACTCGAGGGCATCATGCTAAGTCATATCTAGAAAGACACATATTGTATGATCTCACTTATATGTGGACTCTAAAAAAAGTCAAACTAGTAAAAACAGAGACTAGAATGGCAGTTACTAGGGACAGGGAAGTAGGGGATAAGGTAAGATGCTGTGTAAAGGCAGAAACTTGCAACTAGTAGACAGACAAGCCCTGGTACCTGATGTATAGCATAGTTATTATAGTCATCGACATTGTGGTGTAAACTTCCAAGTTGCTAAGACACTAGATCTTAACTGTTTTCACCAAAAACCAAAATTATAATTATGTGGTGTGATAGCCAAGTTAGCTTGTTATCATACTGCAAGTATAAAAGTGTCAAATCAACACCTTGAACACCTTAAACTCAGTGTTGTGTCAATTATATTTCAATAAAAATAAATAAAATAAAATGCATTAAGATATAACTTATGAGATGATATGTGTGGAAAAACATATGTTCAACTTTAAAGCCTTAGGAAAATGCTAACTCTACAGGCACAGGCACCCACAGTGCAGGCTGGAAGGCTGTTCCCAGTACTGGGCTCATCTTTTCTCTGCTCTGTAAGTATACCTGACTCCATCCATTTGCCACAGCTCTGGGGAAATAGGACCATTGCTTATTAACTGGAAGAAAAGAGCTTTCTTCAAAGAGGTTAAAATACTACTTGTAGTTGGAGGGTGTAAATGGTGCTGACTAGGTTGGCATGAGTGGCAACTCTGTGCTTAAAGACTTGTGTTTTGCCTACTCCCAACACTGATGGTAACAGCACCGGAATCTGGGTTTTGATAACAGTAGATACATATGTAAATGCAAATATGTGCTTGTGTAGCTCTATAGGTGGCTGGGCATCCATATTTATTCATACTCTCAGCAAGAAAGAAATAATAACAAAGAAATATAGAGAAAATGGATATAGAGATAACTGGATGTTGGATAAGGAATTTGGTGCAAGAGCGACCCATGTCTGCCTAATGGGGTAGCCACCAAACTGCCTCTGGGAGGACCAGACACTCTAGAGGCTTGCCCTTGAACCAAGCAATTAATAAAAGGAACTGACACACATATTGATTTCATAAAGGTTATATAACTCTAAGGTGCTCTGTATTTATAATAGGTTTGTAGATGCCACTTAAACTGCATAACAGGGAAGAAACACAAAGTGGGAATATGCAAAGAACAGACGGAAAGTGATGAAGACTGCAGCTGGCACGTGCCCCATAGAGACAGAACACCCCACCTGGACCCTGTGTCAGCATCCTTTCAGCAGGAGGCCGGGTCATTTCTGTCCCTCTTGGAAACCTAGTCTTGAGAGGCCTGGACTGGAAATGTCACACTGTGCAAATGTTGTTGGCACATTCAAAAGAGATACTCTGACCCTGCTTAATGTGCCATAAAATACTCCAAAATTAGAGCAGTATTCTATCTTTGCATTGATTTTCTCCAGGCATGTTTAAAATTATGTTGCCTGTTAACTTGTTTATACAAATAGACAAAGAAAATCCCCCAATCATGCCATGTGGTCGAGGATTTATGGAACATGGGGCCCTGGATAAATATTTCCTGTTTAAAAAAATTCAGGCAACTTATAAATTGCCATTACAACGCACTAAGGCAGTTTAACTCAATTTAGCAACTAAGTCAATGTTTAGCCAAGCCGTCAGGCGAGTGCCTTATTAAAATCCCGTGGCTCTGCAGTGTCTGAGGTGGAAAAAAGGTTAAACTGCATCTCCACTCCTGAAGGAGCTGAAGGATATGGAGCCCAATTAAACCTTCAGTGCTGCTTGGGCTCATAAACACTCGCTACTGACTCCCCCTAGACTTCCTGCCAGGCAGCTGAGAGGGGACCCGGCAAGAACCTTTCATGCCATGTCCCAGCCCGAGGTCCGGCTGAGCCCTTCTGGGTGAGAGGCGAGTCGCTCCCTGTCTATTAATCATCATCTCGCTCCCAACACCTGGGACTGACTTCAACTCCCCCGGCTGCTATATTGACAATATTCCCTGTTGATTTCCTCATTTTCTCAGCCCAGGCTAGACTGACCTCTTTAAAATTCTTTATAAACGTCAGTAATTGCTGCATCCAACTTCAATTCATTACTTTCCCAGGCCTCATGTATTTTGATGATATGAAAGTTGACCACATTTACATGCAAATTGAAGTTTTATATTAATAAGGGCCAGTGAAAGGAGATCGCACAGTAATGCTCCATGATGACTTTTAAATACATTTGCCCATGTCTCGGCTGGCATTAGCATGGTCAGACCAGGAGGAAGTCATGTTGGTCTGATTGCAATTTTGTTTTCCAATTGAAAGTACAATTTCATCAGGTTTCCCTGTCATTTCTAATAATGACTTAAGTTTGCCTGCTAAATTGCAGAATTTCTCCAGCCTTCAGATAGTCTGGGAACAGGTGAGGTGCCAGCTGCTTCTGCACGAAGTGGTTCATTGTGGGTGCAGGCACCCGTCAGCCCCGTCGTCCGTTTCGAGGCTGGAAGCAAGTCCTCGAAGGCTCCACACAGAGGAGATTCATAATCTTAAGCACATGAACTTTTATGCTAAAATTCGGAGAGCCCAACCACAGTTTGTTTGCTAATATACCTCTCAGTATCATGATCTGGGGGTGCTGTGCTCCAAGGGCAAGTTTGGTGGTTCCTTCAGGGTGCATAGACAGCATTTGTTATATTCTGGAGCATTGAGGGGACTGGATTGTTTTCTTCCCTCAAAGCAAATTATGCACATAAATCCAAGAAAATGTGAGGCATCCATGTTATGATTAAGACTATATGATCCAGGACCCAAACAGAAACATACCCTCAGTAGGGACATTTTCCTGACCGCCCCTCCCGCTGTTAAACTACATGGGGATTGTGTGCCTACACTACAGCAAACCCGATGAGTCAAGATGCTGAAAGGAAGTTACTGATACAATCCTCACACAGCAGAGCTGCGGAAGTTAAATGACAAGGATGTCTAAAAGAGCTGATGTGCAGCAATCCCTGCGACTGTGGGACATCATTCAGCTTCCCTGTGACTCGTTTGACACTGTTGTAAATCGTGAGAGTGTGACTTCCGTTCAGTTCAAAGGGAAGACCTTTGAACTTCCCTTGGTTCCATTACTTTATGAGGAAGCCAGCATTTGCTTCTTGTGAATGATGATGTTGGCACTAGACTATATTTTGGGTAAAACGTTACCTTTATCATCAGAGATATGTCCTCTGTGAAATAGACTCCATTTATGTCACCTGATTTAGATAAGGTAATAACCTTTTAGTCAACAAGTTTTCAGTGCATTCAACTTTTATCTGATTTGTTTTATCTCTGGGTTGATAAGACCATGCTGGCAGGTTAGGGATGAGAAAGACCACAGGGTGCATAATAGGATTCTATTGTCTCTGACCAGTACAACATTTACACAGAGAATTGTCAAAATCAACAGGGTGCATTCTCAATTACTCACTTTGGCAGACTATAGACAAGCTTTGTGCATTGTATACATAAGTTGAGGTTCACAGAAAACCAATGACAAGTGCAAACAATGACTATTTATGTAAAAACAGAGACAGGGTTGCTTGTCATTTGGCTGGTTTCTGGTTTCAAAGTCAGATTAGTCGATATGTATGGTGTTGTTTATTTTTTCTAAAACTTAGTAATTACAGAAAGTTCCAGGGAAAATGTGAGTAGGTTGTACCATGGCAGTGACACTCAATCTGGGAAAAGATGGGCCTTTCCGGTGCCCTGGATGGAGTGGAAACTTGGACACTGATTTGCTCTGACAAGTGATATTTGATTCATGGCAAACGCTTGATAATTAACATAATAAGTGGGTGGAAGATGACCACCCTGCTGCTGTGTGGACAGGTGTCTTTTGTGTGGTCCTAATTTTTGCTTTGGTCCACTAACTTTGATACTTTTCTGAATGCTATGGATTCTCTCCCCAGGGGGGGCGGGGGGGGGGAAACTTTCAAACTCACAAACCCAGTAAATTTTGCATGTAGTTCCAAGATTGAGTGAGGCAGATTAATGGCCCACCAGAAAATGTCTACATCTTCATCAAGCACCTGTGCCCGGTACATGGAAAAGGAGAGTAAAGGCTGCAGATTAAATCAAGGTGATTAAATCAGATGTAAGTGATTATCTCAGACCCACCTGAGATAAGGAGATGGTCCTGGATTATCTGGTGGCTCCAATGTCATCATAGGAGTCCTTAAAAGTGGAAGAGAAGGCAGAGAGACAAATAGATATGAGAACAGAAGCAAACCAGAGTACTACAACGTGAGAAATGATGTGCCTGACCTTGACTGCAGAGGAAGGGGCCACCAGCCAAGGAATGTGGGTGGGTGGCATTTAGGATCTGAACAAAGCAAGAAAATCTACTTTATTCTAGACCCTTCAGAAAAGAATACAACAACCCTGCTGACACCTCGATTTTAATCTACTGAGACCTTTGTTGGATCTCTAACATACAAACTGTAAGATAATAAATTTGTGTTAATTTAAGCCACTAAGTTTGTGGCAATTTGTTGCATAGAAAACTAATACAGTCATTGAAACCCATCCAATAAACATTTTCCTGAGGCCTCAATAAAGCATAGATGTGCTAACCCTTTATAAACATATAACAGAGAGGAATAAGTAAAACAGCCGTTTCCAAGAGCACCAAGAATTTTCCATGGGAGCCAGCAGAGTGTGCTTATTGCTGACATTATTTTAATGCCCAACCTGAGTCTGAATCCAAATGGTGGAAGTGGGCCTCCTGTTAGGAAAATAGACACCTGAGACAGAAGAATGAATAATTCTTTAACTTACCCTAATTAGCTGTGGACACAGGTAATGCAAAGGAAGATGGACTAAAAAGTACTTTTGGCATTGCTGGCACTAAGAGATAACCTGTAATGGTGCCTACTCTGTACCCGGTTCTGTTCTAAGTGTTTCTGCACAGTATCTCATTAATTTCTCGTAACATTTTAAGTATTTATAGTTACATAGACTGAATTAGAAAAATCCCACCCAATATCACGTAATTAGTGACTGGAGGAGCTGGGGATGAAAGGCAAGCAGATTACTACTCCCTTCTTTGTTTCCCAGCACAACCCCACCCCACCTCCCCCAATTTCATATGATGGTAACCACAGCTCCTTCTTGGTTCTGTTTCTAACCACCTTCTCTCTTAGTGATATCTACCTCCTGGAAGAACCAAAGCTTGATCTCAGACCTTTTTCTCTATGCAAGTATTTCTGACCTTGGGATCTGACCCACCCCATGGTTCCATCACCATCTATGTGTAGCTCTCCAGGGTCAAAGCCAACTCACCCCTTGTCATCTCAATTTGAGCACCAGTAGGATGACTTAATTGGAGCCCTTGACCCCCATCCCTTCCCCAAATTTGTCCCTTCCCTGGAATTCCCCCACTGCCTCTCCCCAACTGCTTATCTCAAAAACCTTGGAGATACCCTGGATTTTTCCCATTATTTTTATCCTCATTATATCTCATCATACATCCTTCAAATTCTACGTTTGGAGATTATTCCTGTGCCTGCTGCTGCACACCATCTCCTTTGCTCACCCTTGTCTGGATCAAAGTGCTTTCTCATTTGAACACGTAGCATGATACCTTGGCTCTCATTCTCGCCACCCTCCTGTCCACTCTCCAGTGACCATGTAAAGTGGTTATCTGAAAAAGGCAACAGAATCATATCATTTCGCTGCCTAAAACCCTCTAAAGACTAAACTAGAAGTCACATCTCTGCTCTATGCGCATCTCCTCCCCTGATCTCTCAACTTCCTCTTAGGTCATATTCATTTTCATTGGCTTCCAGCTACCTTCAGCTTCAGCAGACCTGCTTACTCTTACTCAGGGTCTTAGCACAGCAGGTCCTTTCACCTGAAGGGCCCTTCTCCTTGGTTCTGGTCTTCCTGGCTTCTCGTCTGGGGAGAAGCAGTCCTTGATTCCTCCATCTCATACAGACTCATCCACCTCCATCTACCTCATCACTTGCCTTGCTATTACTTGGCTTGTTCTCCTTCTTGGCACAGATAAAACCAGGTCACCACATTTCTTCATTTTCCTTCTTGTTTATTTCCAGTTGGCTCCACCATTTTTCTAATTACACTAGGAAGAGCCTTGGTCTAACTTCTCACCACTGTATCTCCAAAACCTAGTTTACTGCAAGGACTCAGTCAGTGCTGTTGGGCACTGATGGCACATGAGCACACCTGGCTTCTGAAGCTACTACAATTCGTCGTAAATACTTGTGGGTCTGTGGGTGTCCAAAAAAGAGGGCTCCATATCAGTGTGTGAAGGTGTTGAAATGTGGTGGTTAGAAGTAAGCTGACGAAACATCACTGTCTCTGTGCCTTTCTTCACGCTTTTCTTTTATTTGAACACCCCTCCCACGTGTCCTCAAATGTTCCATGCTTGACCAATCTGAGTCCAGTGGCCACATGGCTTCCTCTGCTTCTTCCCGGTAGCAATTGCTTCTGTTGTTCAACTCCAAGACTTGCAGATTCAGAGGTCCTTAGGGGTCTTAATCACTCTCTACCTGGCTTTGTAGTTATTGTAGATAGCAAACCCTCTGCATGAAATCATACCAGGGACATCCTGGGGCTGATTAAGCACCCAAGAGTCAGTCACTGAATATCTAGGGGATGAGCTTATGAATCTTGTAAGATGATATGCAGCTGACAGACACAGAGGATGACCACGACCCCCAGAACTGTCTAGTTTTAACAATAATTGTGACCCATCCCAGGAAATCCCATTATTCTGGGGCAAACCAGAACTGTTGGTCACCCTTAAGACATATCATCTTAATAACACTAACTCTTTAGAAGAGGTTGCAATAATTGTGACATCATTTAGAAAGATTCAGAAATAGGATGTTCTGCATATTTTAAGTGATATGCTAACTGACGATCAATTTTTCCAGAAATGGAAATGGTATTACTTCTTGGAAAAATGATATTTCACCCCTTTTAGATTTGAATAAGCCACCAACAGTGAATTGTACTTTGTAGTAAGTCAGATAACATAAAAGTCACTCTAAGAATGGTTCAGCTTATTTTAGTTATTTAAGTTTGTGCTGGAGATGAGAGGGGAGACTTGGCCTCACATAAAGAGAATTTCAGATCCTGTTCAATTTATTTCAGGAACTGTAATTCTCCTCTTTTAGTCATGGTCAGGTGCTCCCAAGATGACTTTTCTAGTGAGCACAGAAGCAAGCAACTGACACTAGTGCGACAATTACTATCTGAATCTCCACCTTTCCCCCACTAAAGCAGTATAACCTTTTATTTTTTTAATGTCTTAATCAGAAGCCCAATATATAAAACAAAAAACAGCATCTGTGATTAAAACTGAGGTGTGAGTGAGCCTGAACCTCAACCCCTTGTCCCTCGCCAATCATCCCTGGTGGACAAGAAAGGGAGGAGCTCAATTCCAGTTTGAAGCACTAATCCAATCTAGCCTCTAATAGAGACAACAATAGGGGGAAACAGTTGGGGTAGGGAAAATAAGGGTCTTTTCTGGCATCAGAATTACATGTGCTTTCTTCAGTATATGGCAGAATCAAGGGCACTCAGAGCAGTAACATCTACATGGTATAAAATGTTTCCGCCGTGTTTTTTTGTACCTATTCTATCACTACCTACACAGAAAAATCTAAAACTTACTTCATGGGCTAAAAACACCATGGGAGGAACAATAGTCTAAGAGAACACTGTCAGCTTTGTCCTCCAAAAACACTTACATTTTCCTTTATTTTGGGGATAATTTAGGAGACAGAAAGACACTCTAGACAATCATAGTCTTAGATCAGATATATTATTTAGTAATAAAATTAATAACCCATTGTGCATCACTTTTAAGTGTTCTTATGTCCATTATTTCATTTTACTTTTATAACATCCCAGTGAAATGGGTAGCACTGCTATAATTAGCCTCATTTCTTTCTTTTCTCCTTCATCTTTTTCTTCTTTTCTACATGAGGCAATTAAAGACAGCAAAAGGCAGCAACAGGACTGAAAGTCTTGGATTTTTGGTTTATTGTTTTTTTTTTTACTTAGTACAAAGTGAACAGCTGTAGGACAGGAGTTGTTTCATTTCTGGTTGTACCGTTGAAATAGGTCTGTGTTGCCCCACTCGACTTTCCACTCTACAGACCACAGGAGAAAGCCAAATTCTGACTTTTGGGTGTTAGTTTACTCCAGCTGCCCTCTGACATTGACCATGGCACTGGAGAGTTTGGTTAACCCTCTGCACCTTTCCAGGTGTGGGAGAAACAGTTGGCGACAATTTATTATTTGAGTCAGATAACTCAACATATTCAAAATCCTTCAGTTCTATGAGAAAGCAAAACAAAGTATTCTAACCTGTTAGAAAGACAATGGAAAAAAATGCTTCCTGTAAGATTTCATGCGATGATGACATCCCTTCCTGCAGACTTTACTCTCTACACACTTGTCTGCTTTCCTTCTGGGTACACACCCAGAAGTAGCATTGCTGTACCATGTGATAGTTCTAGACACAGGGTTTGGAAGAAGTGTCATGTTGCTTTCCACATTAGCTGGACCATTGTACACTCTGACCAGCAGGAAACAAGAGTTCCAATTTCTCCACATCCTCACTTAAACTTTTTTTTTAATACTGGCCATCCTAATGGGGTGAACTCATTGCAGTTTGGTATGCATCTCCCTGGTCATGTTGAACATCTTTTCACATGTTATTAATGATTTACATGTCTTCTTTAGAGAAGTGCCTATTCAAGTCCTTCACCCATTTTTAAAAATTGGGTTATTTTTATTATTAGTTGAAGTTTTTTATGCATTTGGGTATTAATTCCTTATCAGACACATGATTTGCAAACATTTTCTTCCATTCTACAAGTTGACTTTCACTGTGTTGATTGTATTCTTTGATGCACATGTTTAATTTTGATGATTGAGTTCCTGAAGTCCAATTTATCTATTTTTTTCTCACAGGGTTTATTTCTAGGCTCTTTACTCTATTCCACTTGTCTATACATCTATCTTTATGTCACTACCATACTGTTTTAATTACTGTAACTTTGTGGTTAAATTTTGAAACCTGGAAGTGTGAAGCTTCCAACTTTGTCTTTTTTTTTTTTTTTGGTTGTCCATGATCCCTTGAAATTGCATATAAGTTTTAGGATAACTTTTTAAATTCTGCAAAAAATATTGTTGTTGGGATTTTGATAGGAATTTTACTGAATCTTCAAGTCACTTTGAGTAATATCACCTCTTAATATTGAGTCTTCCAATCTATTGAAAACAGCAGGTTTTCCCTGTACGTCTTTAGTTTCTTTCAGCAACTAATTTTTACAGTTTGGAATGTATAAATCTTTTTACCTCTTTGGTGAGGTTAATTCTTAAGCTATTTATTGTCTTTGATGCTATTGTAAATTGAATTGTCTT
The DNA here is from genome assembly GCF_022682495.2 of Desmodus rotundus. Lineage (NCBI taxonomy): Eukaryota > Metazoa > Chordata > Mammalia > Chiroptera > Phyllostomidae > Desmodus > Desmodus rotundus. The sequence goes on along the minus strand of NC_071387.1, from coordinate 179,818,453 downwards.
CTTTATTTTCTTTTAATCTTGTCACTAATTTCTGTGTGTTGATTTTATATTCTACAATTCATTTATTTTTGTTATAGTTTAAAAATACTTCATTTGAGTTAATTTATTGGTTTTACAGCGTTTCTTAAAATATTTTCAGATTTCTCCATATAAGATCATGTCATCTGTGAGCAAGTCTATTCTTTCAGACCTGCACAAATGTATTTGAGCCGTTTTAGATCAGCTGAAAGATCCCCGCTTGGTTGTATTTTCCAAAGCTAGAGGCCACTGGGCCAGACGACCAGCTTTGCGAGCTCACAGCCCCTGCTCTGCTTACCCAATTGGAATTATTTTTATCGACTCTGTCTGCTCTCTCCTCTCCCTCTTGGAAATGACGACAAACTCTGTGCCGTCGACAATGGCTTCTGTATTCACAGCTCCCCTCTGAGACATGGGCTGGAACATCAAAGGTCTGCAGTGTGCTGCCCTTCCTATAATATTTCAATTTAAACACTGCCTCACTGCAGTGGTGTCACGTCTCATTTACACCGTGGCCTTTGTAGGAGACAGGGATCATTGCAGAGTGAACACTGAGAAAAAACATATTAGAGCCCGGACAGGTAACGGAAGGGAAGGAGACACAGCGCAGAGGAGCAGCCAGGGGCAGGCAGGTCTAACTGGGAAATGGAGGGGCCATAGGGGGAGAGGCACCCCCAGCTGCTCCCAGGTGTCAGGTTGGAGTCCAGTGACATTGCCGCTGACACCCTGGGCTGCACTATGTGGTTCTCAAATGCTACAACCCCACTTTTCTCTGATTGTTGAAGTAAAAGCTATTCCCCTGTGCACCCAGGGCCAGGATTACCCTCTTTTATATAGATTTCCCTTTTTCCTTATTTATTTTTAATCTTTTGTACCCAGTGGGCTGGGCCTTGCTGCTTGTCATATGGATTGCTGCTTCCCAGGCCCTGCCTTGAAATTGCATTCACTGGTTCGGACAGACTGTCCAGCAAGGAAAGAGAAATCATCTTTTGTTTGTGTGTTCTGTTTGCTCTCCAGACTCTGCAAGTCATAGTCTAATAATTTCATTCTAAAAGGAGCAACTGTCATGAATTTTGCTCTATTTAGTATTAAAACAGAAATAAAACAACATTAAGTTTCCAGCTAAAAACAGCCCCTTCTTTTTCTTCCTATTTTCTTTCTTCCTCTCTTTTATTTCTTCTTTTTTCTTCCTTTCTTTCTCTCCTTCCCTGCTCCTCTGGATAATGTATGCATAAATGTCACCAGGATATGGCACAATCCTTTTAGGAAAGGTCCAGAAATTTGTTCCACAGGATCATGTGCTTGTTTTTCGTTACAGAACTAGAGTGATATCCAGACATAAGTACATTGCTACGATTATCTGGGCAGATGAATTGATAGATATGTGGATGTATGGTTTATTTCTGCAACATTGTTAATAATGAAGGGGAAAGAAAGTCACTTGTGACCTGCACTATTCCACCTGATGTACCCATTGAAAATGTTGCATCATACTGCGTTCTATTTGCTGATCACGTTTTTGTTTCTCTCTTATCCATATATTGCAGTTGGTGACTGCGAAGTCCCCTCTGTAGGTCAGGGCAGCTTACCTCTGTGCCCAGAAGCTGGAGTTTTTCACCAAGACACATTTCTTTTTTCTTTTCTTTTCTACTTTTCTTTTCTTTTCTTTTTTCTTTCATTTTTAATCCTCACACAAGGACATTTCTTTATTGCTTTGAGAGAGAGAGGAGGTAAGAGAGAGAAACATCTATGGGAGAGAGAAGCATCGATTGGTTGTCTCCTGTACATGCCCAGGCTAGGAATTGTAGGCACCGGGACCAGGGATGAACCCAAAACCTAGGTATGTCCTATGACCAGGAATCAAATTCCCAACTTTTTGGTTATGGGACGATGCTCCAACCAATTGAACCATACCAGCTAGGACTGGAATCCAACTCTTTCTTTCCTGGTTCTGCAAACTTGGAAGATTTTTATGGCTATTTGCATATCAGGTTTCTCATGGGCAACCAGGAAACTCCTTCTTTCCACCCAAGATGGGCACATAAGTACAGGAGTTACTTTGAATCACTTGTGTTAGGTCTTTTCCTCTAAAATGTCCCTGGTAAGTTTCATGGGAATTCATATAGCTCTGATTGATGGAGTTGCTGGAGAGAATCTGGACACTGAACTTTACTCTGCAGCACATGCTTGCTGGACCCTCTGTACACGGTCACCATGTGCCTCTGTCACCCTTCTCTGAGACTATCTGGAGAATATCTACATTCAATGGAGATCACTGGGTTTATGAACTTAGTTCTTTCCTGTGTTGTGGAGACATGTGTTTTCTTAGCTTCCTCCTCTGAGCCTTCTCCTGTTGTTCCACTCAGTTCATCCCTCCCATTGCTTCTCCTTCCAGCCTCCCTCCAGGGAGTGGGGACAACAGTGTCCTCTGAGGAGACTGATTTGGATTTCTTTCTTGGAAATTTTAAGAGATGGGTGTGTCTGATGTTCAGAGCACACACCAAGGATATTTTAGTTTTTTAAGGGACTTGAATTCTCTTTACCAAAAACATCCCCCCCTTCTCTCTCCCTTTTCTCTCTCTCTCTCTCTCTCTCTCTCTCTCTCTGGACTCTGACTTTGAACCACATTGATGTGGAGGAAATGGTCATGGAATCAACTACACACCTCCAGGAGAATGTGAATATGCAGAATGAAAAATAATAAACTAGTGCCAGTCAAAAAAATGGAAACATCCACACATTAAATGGGATTGTCTGATTTGGCATAAAGCAGCTGAAGAACTGTCCCACCCTACACCTCTTTGCTATGGTAGACATGACAAGAAGCCACATCTACATTCGAAGCTGTGACCATGGCAATAGACTCTAGAGCAGTTCCCATTACCAAGAAGCCTGGTAACAGTGTGCTCTTTCCTTAATGAGCTTGGAATTCATATTTAAGGAAAAGAGCTAGGAATCCAAAAGAAAAGAGAGAACACTAGCCTAGGACTTGGGGGGTAAGTTCTAGGCTAATGACTATTTTTAGTTCTCATATCCTCACAAGTTATTTAATCTTTCTCATGTACCTGTTAATATAAAAGAGTTGAATGTGATTATCTTTATCATCCTAACCAGATCTAAAATCTGTAATTCCAACTTAAGCATCCAAGTCAACATTCACATGTCCCCCAGCTTCTCTCCCCACACAGTATAATGCACACATGCTAAAGGGGACAAGGGCCAACTGGGTGGGGCATGTGCTAGTCTCCTGGGGCTACCATCACAGTGCCACGGACCCAGTGACTTAACACAACGAATGTTTATTCTCTCACAATTTGGAGGCTGGAAGTCCAAGACCAAGGTGTTTCACAGCGCTATGCTCCCTATGCAAACAGTAAGATGGGATCTCCTCCAGGCCTCTTGGTGGATTCTTCTCTGGGCTAAATGGTGGCATTAAGGGTGTGGGAAGAAGGGAAGATCTGAGGCCAATTTGCAGAGGATCTGGGCTTCAGAACAGAAGACAAGGGGTAAAGACTGACTCAAGAGCATGGGTTGGGAGAAGAGAACCAAAATCAAGGAGGAGGAGACGTCCTGCTGGATAGGCCAGGCAGGAGCAGGAGAAGAGCAGGTGGGGATAGCCCTTACTGGGGAGACCTTGAGGCTCTGGGCAGGTTTTTGTCCTCAGGGACCCTCAGAGTACATTTACTCTGAGCAACTTCACCATGAAAATCTGGGGCTAGAGTCCTGGGAAGCAATGTCCCACAAGGACACCACATCACTTTCCTCTAATTATTTTCTGGTAGAGAGGTCAAAGTTGTTTAAACAGAACAGTTTTATCATCCAGTAGAAACTGCATTAGCCTTTATAGATGATGATAGATACAAAGCATTTAAAATGCTAGAATAGGACTTGAACAGACACTTCTCCAAGGAAGACATACAGAGGGCCCAGAGACATATGAAAAGATGCTCAGCATCACTAGCCATCAGAGAGATGCAAATTAAAACCACAATGAGGTACCATCTCACACCAGTCAGAGTGGCCAACATAAACAAATCCACAAACAAATGTTGGAGAGGATGCAGAGAAAAGGGAACCCTAGTGCACTGTTGGTGGGAATGCAGACTGGTGAGGCCACTGTGGAAAACAGTATGGAATTTCCTCAGAAAACTAAAAATGGAACTGCCCTTTGACCCAGAAATTCTACTGCTGGGATTATACCCTAAGAACCCTGAAACACCAATCCAAAAGAACCTGTGTACCCCAATGTTCATAGCAGCACAATTTACAATAGCCAAGTACTGGAAGCAACCTAAGTGCCCATCAGCAAACGAGTGGATCCCAAAACTATGGTATATTTACACAATGGAATTCTACGCAGCAGAGAGAAAGAAGGAGCTTATACCCTTTGCAACAGCATGGATGGAACTGGAGAGCATTATGTTAAGTGAAATAAGCCAGGCGGTGAGGGACAAATACCATATGATCTCACCTTTAACTGGAACATAATAAATAGAAAAAAAAAAGGAAACAAAATATAACCAGAGACATTGAAGCTAAGAACAATCTAACAATGGACAGGGGGGAGTGGGGAGGGGACAGTGAGGACAGGGGATTACAGGAACTACTATAAAGGACACATGGACAAAATCAAGGGGGAGGGTGGAGGTGGGGGAGGGATGGGGGTTTGGCTGTGGTGGGGTGGAGGGATGGGGAGAAAAGGCACACAACTGTAATTGAATAACAATAAAAAATAAAAATAAATAAAATAAAATAAAATTGTAAAAAAATGCTAGAATATTGGAATGTGTTCTGGCTGCCGTATAGGCTGTATGAAAACAATTTTGAATATTCTAATGCTTCCTTTCTTTTTCTTTTTGTTGAACTCCACTAACTTTAAGAATGCAGATCCCATGAATAACCTTTTTTAAAGGGGGATTTAAATTTCTCACGCATTGCCTACATTATAAATAAGCTGTTGTTGAAACACCCTGTGTTCTTGATTAAGTTCTAAGACCTTGGGCAATTGTCTTTATTATGAGAATCATGTGCAAATCCCTGCACATGAAATGTTTAGACTTTCATTTTAATTATTCATGAAATGTGCAGAAACATGGTCCAATGCACATTTGAGCAAAATTTGCTAATGCCACTGAACAAATCATAAACACCTCACCGGGGGGTCTGGGAGCAAGCCTCCCTTCCAGTAGGTGCGTTATAATAATCTGCTGTTGCTGAACAGACAGTGAGCCCACGGTGACAGGCCTCAGCACCCAGACTCAGGGCCTGCTCAGCTGTGACGTCTCCAATCTCAGCCCAAGGGGATTCACGTTCAGCAGGCCTCTCAGACTCAAGTCTAACACCTATTCTTCTGTGCTGAAGAAGCAACATAATAAAGTGGCATGCTTCAGAACCAGTGCATGGATGAAACTTTGTTTCTGATATGACCCCATGTATAACCTGGTATTACTGTGGGTCATTCTGAGCAGAAGAAGTAACTGTTAGAGAGACCTTAACTCTTAAGAGATGAATGAAGCAAGCATACTAACAACGAGGGCCGGAGACAGTTTTCCTAGAGGGTGCTTCATACTGTGTGAGACTCCTATGTATGTATCAAATATGTATGAGATACATGTGTACATATGTAATATATGTAAAATATAAAATAAAAATGCTCAAACTTATTAACTAACAAAGAGACATAAATTACAACAGTGCTTATTCAATCAGCTTTGGGAGATATCTATTAGCACTAAGAACTGTCATATGCTCTTCAAGTTTCTGAGGATACAAAGACCAGAGAGGTGTCTGTCCTCCTGGGGATTATATTCCAGTGGAGAGAGATGGGCAAACAAACAAATCAATAGTACACCAGATAATGATAAGAGTGACAGAAAAGAAAATACAGAGTAAGCTCGAAGGAAGTGACGGCCAGCTCTCCACCCTAGTGGCACCGGAAGTTCTGCCAATGGGATCATACACTATAGTTGAAATGTGAAGATATTTCAAAGGTAAATGTGACAGAATTTTTCTTGAGTTACACACAGAGTAAAAAGGAGGGAGAATGAGAGAGAGGATTCAATGATGATTCTAAGATCTTAGTTCAAGTAAGTTGAAGAACATAGTTATAATTACCAGGATGGGAAGATTGTGGCAGAAGAAGGCTTGGAGATAAATATCAAGGTAGTTTTAAGACATAAAGATTGAGATGTTTCTTAGATAGTTATGTGGAAATATTGAGAAAAAGGTTAAATTTACAGAGCTTTAGTTCAGGACAAAGAGGTCTGAGTCATGGTTTAATCTGTGAGTCCTCACTGTATAGATGATATTTTTAAACTATTATCTAAGGCAAGGGTGTCAAACTCATTTTCACCGGGGGCCACATCAGCCTCACAGTTGCCTTCAAAGGGTTGAAATAATTTTAAGGCTGTTTAAATGTAATTACTCCTTAACTATTAAGGAGTTGAAATTACATTCAGCCTTTTGAAGTCAACCGCAAGGCTGATGTGGCCCCTGGTGAAAATGAGTTTGACACCCCTGATAGACAAGTGAAAGGAACAGTCAGTGAGGTGGAAGAAATACTGAGAGTAATTTTCTAAGAGCTCAGTGAAGAAAGTGTCTTTAAGAAGAACAATTGATCAAATGTGATCTAGGAAAAGGAGATCAGATCATTGTCCACTGATATATGGTATGGGCTGAATTGTGCCCCCCAATTTCATAGGTAGAAGTCAAACCTCCAGTTCTCACAATGTGTCTGTATTTGGAGATGGGTCCTTTGGAAAGGTAATGAGGTAAAATGAGGTCATATGGGTGACCCATAATCTAATCTGACTGATGTCCTTGAAAGAAGAAGAGACTAGGACACAGGCACACACAGACGGAAGACCATGTGATGACAAAGATGTTCATCTGCATGCTAAGAAGAGAAGTCTCAGGAGAAACCAACCCTGCTGACACCTTGACTGTGAATTTCTGGCCTGCAGAATTATGAGAAAATAAATTTCTGTAGTTTAAGCTGCCACATCTGTATTTTTTTGTTGTTGTTGTTACAGCAGCTCTAGCAAACAAATACTAATTTGTCTGGGTCCATGTGGTTACCAGGAATAAGGTTTTTGGCAGAAATTGCTGATTAGCCACCCAATATCTATTCATTTCTTTACTGAAACTGATCTTTTTTAGGTGACCATGTACCTGTCTCTGAAGGATGATTTAAGATTCTCCTTTTCCCTTTGACAGTAATTAGTCCAAGAACCAAATTTGTGGCCAGAAATGTAAGAGGACTTAGGCTTGGGCTTCTGAGAAAAAGTTTTCTTCTTGATGAAGGAGAAATACATGAGAAGATAGTCCTTCTTCTGCTCTCTATCCTGCTTCTCATTTGGACACTGACAGCCATGCAATGAACCTGGGAATTCACAGCTAGAAAGTGATTTCATCCTGATCTATTAAAAATCAATCAACCCATACTGAATTTACAAGTTAATGGAGAAGTCACAATAAAACTGTCACCATAAATGTGAAAATAGTCCATGAAATTATTATAAATCAGATTTAGCAGACAAGACCAAAACTAAATTCAACACTCTTTAGAGGAAAATGGCATAATACAGAGCCCCTAGTGTATATGCCACACACTAACTCCAGTACATGTTTTAAAAACTACAAGCAAGAAAGAAAGCAAGAAAAAGTGACAAAAAAACCCCAAGAGATAAAATAGCCAATAGAAGCAGATCAAGAGCTAAATCAAATACCATTATTAGTAAATAAAGATTTCACAATCTTTATGTCTATATGAACAAATGGCTAAACAAGAGTGAGAAAATGTAATCAAATAAGCACTCGGGAAGTACAGACTACAAAACCTAAAATTTTAAAAAATTGAGTTAATTTCAAAGTTAAAGCAGAAGCGAGAATTTATAAAGTTGAAAATAAGTCAAAGTGTAGTGTCCAAACTGAAGTACAAAGGAAAGAAAGAATGAAAACAGCAGAATAGGGCATGAGAAAAATGAGTCAGCATGTGAATGAGAGAACAGAACAGAAGCGATGCTGAAGAAATGATAAACCAGAATTTTCCAGATAATAAAGGACACTGATGCACAACTTAAAAAAACTCAGCAAATTCAAAATGAGATGCAAAGAAAATTGCAATTAATTGCATCCTTGTCAAACTGTTTAAAACCAAAACTTAAAGAAAATTGTCAAAGCAACTGGGTGAGGGAGGGGTATCCATTAACTTCAGACACAAAGAGAAGACAAGGAATGAGCACGTAAAGCTCTGAAATTTTACACTCAGTGAAGACATTGATTTAAATTGAAGAAAAATGAAGATTTTTTAGCTAAACAACAGCTGAGAGTATTTGTTTCCTTCAGGTTTCATACTATTGAAAATATGACAGGAACTTCTTCAGGAACTTCTTCAGGAACAGGGGCAATGATTCCAGGAAAAAACAGAGAATTGGAGAAAGAGAAAGATCATTGAAAAGAAAAGCTCTAATTAGAACAGATATAGTCTGTTTAAAACAAAAATAACAGCATCTCAGGAGCTTATCACACACGGAAATAAAGTATATGACAAGAAGAACAGAAAAGGCAGTGCTCTGAAATAGAGTTAAATTGTTCTTAGATGTTTTTGTGGTTTGGGGTGTATAAAAGTAGTAGTCTGACACAGGCAGTAATAATGTATAGATCTTTAAATTTAAAAAAAAAATGACACTGAATATTGCACAATCAAATCTAGTGGAGGAAATGGGATAATCTAAGACTCAATTTAAAAAGTTTGGGTACTACAGTATATATAAAAACAATGGACATGAATCACAGCTACTTGGTACTTACCACACAAGAGAATGTTCCAGAAGTGATAGCTGCTACGTCCCACCCATACACAACTTTAGAGGCAGCCCCAGCTCATGTTCAAAATCAGGTGGTTTTTATTGTTTTCGTTTTTGTTTTTCTACCATTACAGGAAAAGTTCTAAACCTCACTGGTAACATAAACAGACCAGCGTTGGTAAGAAAATGTTTAAAACTAAGAGTGACGAGTGGTGCTTTGTCGCTCATGGGTACCAGATGACGTTGTCTGTCAAACAAAACTCACCCAAGTGCGAACAGTGAGTAGAACAGAACAGGCTCCCTGAGGCTGACTGGACTGGGGTTCAATATGGCCAAAAATGCAACACATGCAATGAGGAAGCATTGTGTGAAAAATCATGTCCAAAGGTAAATACTCGGGGCGAAAAAGACAGAAATTCAAATTATATTCTTTAAAAAATATTCTTCAAACAGAGTAAAGAATTACTGCCCAGATTTTTAAAATTACTTTCTTTATCTGATCTGTAGAAGGCCACATTTTAAGCACGTTTAGCAACAGAAGAGCTCAAAGGTGACGGTATCAGCAACACTCTAAATGGAGAAAAAAATAACATAAGCCATGTGTCAGTTTATTAATATCATTCTTAGTGCATAATTTCTACTAAATATCAATGAGCCAAAAGATGAGCATGGAAATATAATTAAAAAATACCCACCAAAACTATGGAATTATTGTCCCATATTATTGTGTCAGATAAAACACAAGTTACAGCAGCTTTGACTGATTCATTAACGTACAGCAGGTAGGGCCACAATCCCCTGAGCCACCCGTTTTGTCAGGATTTTAAATTTGGCCCAAATTTTCTGTACGGCACTTTGACACTCTGTAGTAAGTGCTTTAGCATGTCTATGTATTTTGACCCAGCAGTTCCACTGAAGGAAAGACTCAGGATCAGCGATCTCAGCAGAGCTCATGGTCTCTGCCTGAGTGTGCTGTGACAGAGAAACTTCAGCACAAGGAGAGTGTATCAGAGAAAAATAGGTGCCCACAATGACTGTAATTCTAAGGTGCTCACAAGACACATTGGCATTAGAGACTAAAAAGGAATATTTCAAATATTAATCATGTGTACCTCTGAGAGATAACCCTCCATTTTATAATACAAATGATTTAATTAAATATTATTGCAATATCTTAAATTAACTTAAAAAATACATTGTAACACTTTAAAGCCAGACCTATGGGTGCATTGGGAAAGAAGAAAGGAAGTAAGCACTGAGTAGATGAAACTGAACAAGCACAGACTCAGTAAAAACTGTAATGTAAGGGTATCCCCCTTGCAGGGTGTCTTCCTATTCCAGAATGCAGAAGGATGCCAGTTGCCACCCAGAACAGCCACTGCCTCCTGGTCCCCTTCTTTGGCCTCCCTCATAAACTCAAGAGAAAGAGGCAGGATTTACTGCAGGACTGTATTTTTCCTGTGTTGCCTCTTTAGCAGATGCACCTTTGGGACAGGGGACATCAATTAAAGATCAGGGGCCGAATAAGAGGCTGAGAGTTGGTTGACCTTGCCTACTGCACCAAAGATCCCCATGTCTATCTTTATTGATTAATCTCTATTAATAAACTTGCAGGATTGACAGGCATGTCGCGGGGCTGGGAGACTGTGGCCATAGGCATCAGGGAAACAGCCAGCATGCCCAAGTGAGGCCCTGAGTCATTACAAAAGAGCCTGTGGCGTGTTTTGCAACTGGGGGGCCTGGGCCACGGCTCACTTGAGCTGGGTAATTATTGAACTGACCCTTGCAATTTTCAAAGGACTATCACCTCCTTTCTAAGATCTGACCTTTGTGTGCCTCTCCTTGGAGCAATTTCCCACCCCAGGAGAGTGTTGTGGAGTATGAGTCTGAGGAGCCCCCTGCACACAGGGGGGTTGAAGACGAGGCTGGGAATTAAGAGTCAAATTAGGTTTCAGTGCTCCTGCCTGCAGGTGAGCAGCACCTGCAGCCACTGTGGTCCTGGGAGCGTGTGATAGTGTCATGAGGCAGAAAATAAGAAACATGCAATGACACCCATGTGGGAAACCACCCCATATTCTGCAGTGCAATGACAAGTGACTATGGCAAATCTGTGTGTCCAGTTGAAACAATGATGTGAAAATGAAGAAGTAAATATTCAGGGTCTCATAAACAGAGATGTGGAAAGAGACGGCAGAGAAAACACATTTACCCTGTAAATTGCCAGTGAAAGTATAGATTGAGAAACGTCCTTAATGAAGGCATTTGAGGCCTCAAAGTGAGTGAACGCAATGAATAGCAATGAATAGGTGTCTGTTCATATCTCACAGAGTAGAACATTAAAAATGCTGACTTGCCTTTTTTTAATTAATTAATTTATTTTTATTCAGTTACAATTGTCTGCATTTTCTCCCCTTCCCTCCACCTCACCCCAGCCAGTCCCACCTCCATCCCCCACCTCTACCCTCCCCCTTGATTTTGTCCTTGTGTCCTTTATAGTAGCTCCTATAGACCCCTCTCCCCACTATCCCCACCCCACTCCCCTCTGGCTATTGTTACAATGTTCTTAATTTCAATGTCTCTGGTTATATTTTGTTTGCTTTTTTCTTTTGTTGATTAGGTTCCAGTTAAAGGTGAGATCATATGGTATTTGTCCCTCACTCCTGGCTTATTTCACTTAGCATAATGCCTTTTTATCTCAAACTTTTCTTGTTCTTTTGTTCTTCACTCATAAAACTGTTTCTCAGTACCTACTGTCTACAGAGAAAACTAAGAAGGTCAGGATCCAAGCAGCCTATCCAAGTTGTCAAATGCAGAAAAATAACCAGAGGACTAGTTAACATGCAGATTCTGAGGCCCCAGGGCAGCCTCACTAACTCAAAATCTCTGCTTATGGGATGTGAGAATTAGGACTTTTGTCAGGTTTCTTGGAGGACAAACACTGATAAGAACAGATCATATCACATTTAGATTTGGTTATGCTAAATGATAACAGTTCTAATGCTTGCAAAATTTATGTGGCCACTTACTTAATTTATTTAAAGTCTATTTGAAAAACTGGATAATTAAATAATATTGAAGTAAACATCATAAATTTCTGTCTGGATATATGTATACAAGTGGCGAAGCCAAACTACTGGTGTCTGCCTCTGTGTTTACAGTTATTAAAATATACTTAGCCAGATTTCTTGAAGCTTCTAGCAGATGTTTGTCTCTCATCCATGTGATCTTTCTATGTGGAGCTCTTGGAAAGGATCAATAAGGTTGTAGATGTATGTGAAGTGCTTAGAATAGTGTCAGGTACCAAGAAATACTCAGTAAGTTAGCTTTAAGGGAAAAGCTATGATGTTATAGCAGGAATATAAAACTGGAATCAGACGTGTATGCAAGCAGTTACATAAGGCAACTTATGTACTTTGTAATATTTGCACAATACAAAAGGTCAATATTATAATACCCTAATCATCATTGTTACTGTTACTTTTGTAATTTTTTCCATTCTCACTGTCACCATCCAATCTAAAGTTATTACCATTCCCCACTTGGTCCCTTGACATACCTTCTCATTGCTTGTACCTGCCTCCCATCACTCTCTAGTTTGAGCTCTGCACATGCTAGATTAGGGGGTTTGTGCAAACGGCTAAGCTAAACCTCCAACCTCCCTAGGACATTTGTCACAATTCCCGTTAGCTCTGGTACTTCACATCTCCCCGTCATTGTACAGAGTATGAAAACCAATCTTTGCAATACAAATTCTTGACTTACCTCCTTTTTTCAGTATTCACACACTTGATCTTAAGCTTCAGACATTTGTCCCTGAGAGTGCTATCTTTCAGCTACAAGTTTGGATCACACAGCCTCAAAATTCAAAAGAAAACAGCTGTGTTCTTTTCTAGATCTCCCATTCTTTAAGGTCTTTCTCAATGCAACCCTCTTCTAAAGCCATTCCAGGATCAAAATATCCTTGCCTTCTCCCTTTATTAGATAATAATGTGTAATGCATCTTCATGACAGACATTTTAATCTCCCTTGCATTTCTCTTCTGATACCTTTCTACCTCTGTCCTCTGCCCCATCTGTGACAACAGGGCCTGTCTCATTCTTTAACATTTCCTATATCAACTATACTAGAGCCTGACACATGGTAGATACTTAAAACATGATATAATTAAAGGTTACAAGAATTCCTTCGATTCCTGGCACTAAAATGCACACTATCTGTACTACTGACCCACCATGGTCTTGCTCCCTTGTAACCCACAGCACGTCTGCTGTGCCTGGCCAGGGGTGAGCTTTCCCACTGTGATACCGAAAGGGAATGAAGCACAAAGACAAATGCAGGCCCTGGGTCCCATCAACACAAATTTTCACATGTAAGAAGAAATAGCACCTGATCTTCCATGGTCACAGAAGCATCCTATGAATAGCATCCAACAGCCATGGGTCACATGAGCACACTTAGGCCCAGAAAGACAACCAACCCTGTCATTTACCATCATGGGATTTGGATTACAGATGCATGGAGGTGTCCGCAGTAACCAAACAAAACTTCTATTGCACTGTGCTCTTTCCTGTTAAGAACTGAGAACTCAGGCTTAATTTCCTCTCTGTTTCTTTCCAGGACTCTGAGGAATCAAGGATCTTCCCTCCAAATGATGCACATGTCATGATATTTTAACATCTCCTGGATCAGTAGCGGATCACTGAACTAACTTGGCCTGGAACCATAGCCCCAGGGCCATTTAGAGTTGAGTGGTATTTGTGGTAGACTGTGACAAATAGTAGATTATTTTTCAATAGGATACTAAGGACTTAGTATAAGTCACAAGAAAGCTAAATCACCATCTGGAACAAAATGGAAGTGGTCTTGGGTCATACTCTACTTACAATGAGATGTGATCATTAAAGAATCACCTGTAATTGTCAAGCATTGTTGGTGCACTGCTGTAGGGATAACATAGAAGTACTTCAGTATATGTTCCTATTGACTGCTTAACTCTGTTTAGACTTTTATAATTGTGTTTGTTAAATGGAGGTGGGATTTTCTGCAGTCTGACCTCCACTCTACTTTGTAGCTTCGTGTTTAGCTATGTTTCTTGTGAACCTATGGTTCAGTCAAAATGAATGAAACTATCAGTGGTTGGTTCCTCAAAATGGCAGGTTAGCTCTTGCCAGGTGGCTCCGTTGGTTGGAGAATCATTCTGTAGACCAAAAGTTTGCAGGTTTAATTCCTGGTCAGGACACATGCCTGGGTTGTGGGTTTGTCCCCCAGTCAAGCTGCATGTGGGAGGCAACCAATTGATGTTTCTCTCTCTCTCTCTTGCTCTCTCTTCTTTCCTCTCTCTCTAGAATTGGTGAACATGTCTTTGAGTGAGAATTGAAAAAAATGGCAGGCTATATCCGTGCTGCCTGAAGAGCACTCCTCCTAATTTGTATCTATAAAATCATTCCAAAGCTCAGCGCAAATGATGTCCAAGTTAGGAGTGTGTCATTTTTATGAGTGTCCATTTCCCTTTGCTCACCACTCGTACTGTGAGAGGCAGTTGGTGTGGTGAAGAGGAGGGGCTCTTTAGCCAGGGAGCGTGGCTCCATCCCTGCTCTTCCCCACACTGGCCGGTATGATCTTGGACATGCTACCTCGCCTCAGGTTCTTCAACATAAAATGCAGATTGTAATTATTCCACTTCACAACATTATTGAGTTAATACATGAAAAACACTTAAAACTGACTATGAAGGTGAGAATGTCAAACCTGTCTGTCACTCTTAGGAGACTCTCCTTTCCACGTTCTTTCTGCACACACATGCACACACTCCCATTAAGCTAGAGGTCAGAGGTTTCCAGAAGATTCTCACCCATGAGTCACCAAAGCGCCTTAAATATGCACTTAATTAAATATGTAGAAATATATATTATTTCTGAGGATATAATTTTTCTACAATAAATAACCTTATCTATCTAAGTTTCGATAGATAAGATCTACATAAAGTTGAGAGCCAAAGAGTGATCTAGATTGTTCTTACCATCGCATACCCCTCTGACAAAAAGCCCCTTTGTTTAGAATATTTTGTTATTTTATTCTTTGCACATCAATCAGAACTGCATTTGTGAGCTTGCAATGGACACAGCAATATGTATGCTAAGATGTATAGGTATAAACTGAGACTCATTTATTCTTGTAAAGCCCTGAATTCGTTGCCATAATTTTGGGGTAGTATGGTTAATAGTTAATTAGCCTGGCTTCCACAAAGACTATGAAATTCTCTTAACTTTACAATGGAGACCTGCATTGTACTGGTTATTTTTACCTATTTTCCAATCCTATTTTAAAACAAAGCACCGTAGATTTGGATTTTGCTTCCCAATTTTTATTGGTCTTTACTAGTGGGAAACACACCTTAGTGATAACATAAAAATGCTGTTCTCCTCAGGGAGATGCAGGGTGTTCTGTATATGGGTGGACTGCACTGCTTTCACATTGTCAAAAATGAAGTCTGGAAATCCTAATTACTGTGAATTTCTAGTCTGCACTTTTTAAAAATATGGCATAATAAAGGTAAATCAGAAAATAAACAATTATATAAACCAACTGCAGTAACCTTTTCCTCTGAACCGATAATTACTCACATTTTCACTTTCATATTCTAATTTTGATTTTTTTCCTTACTGGTATACGATTAAAATATTTCTATGTTCATATGTCTAATTATAAGTTTCTGGATAATTGGAAAGTGGATTGCTAGAACTATACTTTCCGACAGAACAGCGAAAACACACAGGTGCTCTCTGAGGCTCTTTACCATAAAAGCTCTTTAGAGCAATTGTCTATAGTCTTATGTTATTTCCAAAATATCTGGCAAGACTAAAAATCATTATTTCTACCAGATAGAATTTGTTTTTTATTTTATAATTATTGTTTATCAAAAACAACTTAGATCAGGTAGACACAAGAAAACAATACATAGTAATTAATTAATTTTTCCAAGCAGTCTCCTAGATAGAACCAGGGCAGGCAAAATGCCAGTTAAAAAAGGAACCTTCAGCAACCTACAGCACAAAAGTATTTGAAATATAAAAGCATCTCACTTTCTCTATTCAGATGGCCGTCCGTGGTGCTGGCACCCCAGCCATAAGTTACTCCTCACCCAGAATTAGCTCAGAGGGGAACCCACCAGCCGGCTAATTCCCTCTAACTGAATGTCGGTTAATTACATCGTTTCCCCAACTAGGATTCTTAAACGTATTTTCTTTCTTTGTTTCTAACTTGTTTGCTCTCACTAATTGAAGAAATGTGCCATGTTTGAAAACAAACAGAAAATAAATTAGATATGCTGGTAGGAATACCGCCCAGAAGATCATGCCAGAAACATGTGGGTGATTCAAAACAAGCGGTTCCCTTCCTTCTTTTTTTTTTTTTGTTTCAAGAGCTATTTTAGGTTGTATGCTGAATAAGCACAACTTGGCAAAGCAGCTGAGAACAGGCATCCACCCATCCCTCTGAGATGCAGGCCAGGCTGGGTCGGAGAGCCTGACTCTTCTGGGGCTTCTCAAAGGTTGATCTAAGGGGAGCGCTGTCAGTTACGACTCAACTTTCATTCTACACTGTCTGCAGTTAGCAGCCGAGAAAGTTTAATTCTGAGCTGTGAAAAGATTCAATAAGTCACCACAAATCACCCCGACTAAAGCCCAAACTGAGTAATTTACACAGCACTTTGTGATCTTCAAACAGTTTGCAGTGGGCGATTATTCATGCCCGACAAGGGGCCACTGGGTCCCAGCTCCCTGTTTGTTCTAAGGCCCAGGAGAGGTGTTTGAAAACCGCAAGAGACGACCAGGGGCCCCCAGATCACGGCTAATGTGACACCCCCAGGCCTAATCTTCTTAGAGCACTGGGATAAAATAAGTATCCATTACAAAATCAGCCTTCATCCTGCCCCCTTCTGAGCCCGGCCACTCTGATAGCCAGCTCGGAGACAATTGTGCGATTCGAGACTTAGGCAGGTATTAGGAGCCGGGGCAGGAGGAGAAGGGGCTAATCTCCACATTTAGTCCATCTGTACTTGTGGGCCTGGCTGGCCTGCCCCTGATAGATCAAAAGGAATTGGCAAGAAATCAGATTAGGGCTGGAGAAAAGGGGGGAGGTTCAGGCCCTGTAACAGCCACATTTTTTTCTCCCTGCCTTGGATGTGTATACATTTATTAAGACCATGCAGTTAATCCCATGAGCTTTCAATGCATTGTGCTTGTCTTTTCTTCTTTCCCTCTTCTTTCAACAACAAAAAAGCCATTAGAGTAAAATATTGTATTAATTATAAAAATAGTAACTATGCCCATCGAGGGCTGGCAGAGTTGCACACATTCAGAGAAGTCCAGCAATTTGGTTGTGCAGCACAACCCATGGCTGGCCCGCCTGCCCAGGAAGGGCACAGGCCGGCATTTTCTGGGACTGAGACACACGGTGGAGCAGTGTGAAGTCAGCGGAAGAGAACATGCTAATTATTAATACAGGCTGCCACAGAGTCAGGCTGGCGGTGGGGCAGGTGTAAGAGCAGCTCGGTGACATCTGATCTCCTGGCGTCACTACCACACTGCAGAGCTCAGTGATGGAGCCGGGAGAACATATGGGATTCACCAATTAAACCAACTCTTGTTTCCTTCTTGAAAACACGCTGCCGTGCAAGGCACAAGGAGGTTATTTCCTTCCCTGCTCGTGCGTTTGCTTTTGTCCACAGTCCCAGCTTGCCTCTGGTTCTCGCCTTCACATGGACACACGGGTGCTTACACCTCAAGATGCGTGGACAGATGGGGAAGACGAAAGGGGCAAGAGGGATTCACAGTCTCGCTGCTGTTGGCCATCACCTGCTGTTTGTAAACAGTGACATGTGGCTACCAGCCGTGTCCTTCAAGCTAGGAGAAACATGTGTGCCGATGAGTTAAATGTGCTGGCGGGCCACCTTGAGCGAGTGGTACCCACCCAATGACAGGCACAGCATACACAGCTCTGTGAAGCCCAGGCGGGGATGGGGACAAGTTGCTGGTGGGGAAGGAAACTTTGTAAAAGGAGCTCTGGCCCCTCTCCTGGAAGGCTGACAAAGTCCCTTCTTTTTCGGTTTCTTATAAACCCCCACGCGGTGCCAGAAGAGAGCTGTGTGGCCGCTGGGTTTTGGCAGTTGAGCTCACCTCATTAGAGTGGATTAAGTCATGATGCTGAGAAGGATAAAAGGTGAAAAGCAAAGAGCGGAGGACGGTGGCCGCAGACAGCTCCGAGTGTCCTCTGTGTGTGGACGCCATTATTGACTAGAGCCCATGTGGTTCACACTTTTCAATTACCGTCTGCTGGAAAGGTGGCCTGTAATTGCAGAGGCTGAGGCTCCGGTGTCAGGGGGCCGCTCAGCCCTTGTCACCTTCTCTAATGATCGACTCCAGGATGTTCAAAGGCAAAGGTCTTGAGCCTGAAAATGTCCCTGAGGACTCAGGGAGGGGGACGATGTTATTAAAAAAATTAATAAATAAGAAACACACCCACACTTGCAAGATGGTGATGAAACTAGCCACCATTTGAATGAGGCCAGGGCCCCAGTGTTCTGCACCAACTTGCATTGGCGAGTACCTGCCTTTGGTAATTCCTCCAAAGGCTTAAATATGCTAAAACAAGGACAAACTCGGGTGTCCCCTGGTGATGCACCATGGCCGTGCATTTTCTGCAGGTGTGACTTTGTGGACTGGGGCCACACGTGTGTCTCCTAGACACGCCATTGTACAGTTCCTGTCAATCTGGACATGTTTTTCTTTTGCTCAGATCATAGGAAATAAGGACACTCATCTTCAAATTTAAGTGATGTTATGAGCAATGGGTTAGGAAGTTCACAAGGGTTCTAAATTGCTAGGGAGACAGAGCTATATCTAGTGAAGCCTGTCTACGTTCAGGAAAGAAGAAAAGGATGGGAACAATGCAGATCAGATGAAATGGTTGGAATAAAATGAAGGAATTTTTGGACAGCTCTCCTGACTTGCTCATACTTTCCTTTATCCAGCTGTAATGGGGATTTTTGTTTTTAAGCTGGGGATTGGGGGCACTTAAATTTCTTGAAAAGATCACTGAAAAAAAAAAAACCCTAAGTCCTCTCAGCAGCAGGCATGCGGTGGGTGTGTAGGTATGATGGATCACTGCTTGGGGTTTTAGCATATGCAGAGGCCATTCTCAACTTGCCAGATCTTGTGACTTCCTCCCCCAAATTGTTGAGTCCAGTAAGGGCAAAGAACCTGGGGCAAGTCCAGGAAGGTGTTGCTGGGCATTGGGAGAAATATCTTGAGAAGTGAAGCATGCTAGTGTACTTTTGTAAAAATTAATGAGTTTTAGGTATGGATTGAAATGTTATGTATTATTAGGAATTTGACCTGAACAGCCTAAGTAGAGAATTTCTACTGAGAAAAAACACACTTCTTAATTCTCAGCAAAGGTGAGCTCAGAGAGCTGGCTCTCCTTGCATTTAGTGTGTGTATGTAAGTGTGTAAGGCTGCCATCTATCCTCCTTCAGGAACAACAAACCTTTCAGTGATGATTCTGAAACACACAGCTTCTTTCCAAAGTGAGCACGTAGAGCATCCAGAGCCTCATGCCTGCTGATGACACTGTCCATGGGCTGTACCATCCTCCTGCTCAAAGCTGGGTCTGGAGGCCCATCCCCAGCCAGTAAACACAGTGCCCTGAGAAAGAGCTAACCCCAAGGAAAGGAGGCAGCCCGCATGGTAAAGCAAGAAAAGACACCCTGAGAACATGAAGCCAAAATATATTGATGGCTGGCTGGGGATACCTGACTCACTGGGTACAGCAGCTGTAGTAGAAATGACACTTTCACCCCAAAAGTCTGGATATCCAGGAGACAAGGGATCTGATGTGTGACCATTTACCTTTCATACCTGATCTAATATGGGAGACAGAGGCCCTGCTCTTCGAATATCTTCTCCGAGTAATCGCCCAATGGTCCCAGCAAATGCAGATTTCTAGACATCAAGCTTACTCTAACACAGAGGCAGGGTCCTCTCTGTCAGTTTCCTGGTGAAGGAGTGAGCTCAGCACTCTGGGTCTCACTTCAAGTCACTTTCCACGTCTTTCATCAGCTTCCTTGGAGATAGCAGCTAAGAAGAGGATGGAGATGAACCCAGTAGATTTCAGCACTATTTTTGTTCCAACATCTTGAATATTAGGCATGTCCTGTGCCTTAAGCCCAAGAATGCTGCTAATGATATGACACCAGAAAGGTCCAGAGGGGGCAGGTCACACTTAGCTGTCTGTGTTTTGGAGGCTGAGTTCTTGCCTTCTGAGAAAAAGGCATTGGACTGGATGGCCTTTGTTCCAGGTTCCAGCAGGTCCACATGTCTGGTCTATGATTGCTCAGATCTGACCTCGTAGTTCAGGGCCAGTGTTACAGACTTCCTGAAGGATGCAGATGACCAACAGCATGTGCTGAGGGCAGATTAGTGGGAGGCCCGGGAAAGCTGGCACTCTGCTGTCATGACACCTGTCCCCTGAGTTCTATGGAGAAATAGTGCCCTGCACTTTAACCTAACTATGACATCGAAGGGGATCTTGGTGAATCTAAATAAATCTGGTGTAAACACAAACACCAATCAACTATAGGCTTTACTTTTCAATAGAATCAATTTAAAAGATTTAGTAATAATTTTTAGGCAATGAAAAATTTGAAAATTAGTAAGTGTGAATACATAGCCTTCTCTATATAACCAAGGTAATGATATAAATCAAGGGAAGCTACAATGTAACAATGTGAAATATGAGAACATGTAGAAACAGGCATATGTTAATGTACTGAAACTGTATTTATTATTCCTATTCAGGGAATTTGGGACACTTTATCAGTTTTGTGTTTCCATATCACAGTATTAGAAACAGATTGAGAAAATGATTACAGTCATGCTGGATGATTAATTATTACTGTCCAGATTATGCATTCTTTGTGGCTGGTCTGGGCCGGAGAGCTGTCATCACAATTACTGTCCTTAGAGACCTGTGGAGTCCAGGCAATAGGCCTGAGTGCGCTGTCCACCAAAATAAGTCAAGATAGACCAGGGCCCAGGGGTTTTTGCACATACTGTAGATCCATTGCTGCTCTTCTGGGAGGAAAGCAAGCTGTTGGAAATGGTGGTGAGAAGCCAGCTTTTCAGACTGGAGGATCTGAGAGTTGAATGCAAGAGGAGTATGGAGCTCTAGCCTGTGCTGGCTGTGGACCTGCTGGGGACACATTGGTAGGAAAGCCCACCTACGACATCTGTTTTGACACACTGTAAGCAGGTAATTGTCCAACAGTGGGCTTTGCTTTGGCTCAAAGTAGACACTCAACAAATAAAACATTATTTAACCTGAATTCTATAAAAATGGTATGCATTACTGTTCTTCCCTTGTGCAAGCACATTCATCTGATAAAGAAGATGCCATAGGTCTCTGTCTTCATGGAAAGTCTCTTCTCTGTCACTCACAGTCCCAGGCAGTCTTATCCTCTGTGGTTGCAATGCCTCTGAGTCATGCTGCATCCCCACTGTGTGGTGCACATCTGGCATGTCATGTTGTCCAGTGAATGTTGGTTGAATGACTGTATGTGATGCACATCGTGGCCTTTCCCAAATCTTACTTCCTGTGAATGAGATGGGACAATTCAGGGGCCCTGATGAAGCCACAGAAAAAAATCTACACTGAGTCAAAGCATTACACCGGCCAATCGAGAGCTAATTAAGGAGTGCTTTCTTGTAGATTGCTGTCATACTTAATTTTTTTTTGAAAAGCAGGACAGAACCCTAGAAAATAATATTTCTGAACTAAGATGTTTTAAAAATAACTTATCCAGCTCCTTCCTGGCCCAATCCTGTACCCACAGGAAGCTGCGGGGATGGACTGCAAGACAGAAAACGGTGAGGCCTGGGGCCCCGTAAACAGGGCGTGCTGCGGCAGTGTCTCGTCCGCAGATCCATTCAGCCTCAGACCATTCCTCTGGCTTCTGTGCAGCAGAACTGTGCCAAACGGTACATACACTAAGTTCCCTGGAAGAATATCTCTTTTTGCAGAAAACACCTTCTTTTTTTTCAATCTTAATGCAGTTTTCTCCTTCCTCCAAATCTACTGCCCTCCCTTTCACAAGACAGGAGAAGCAGTTAAAGCTGATCTGGTTCATTGCACCCTGTAATGCACAGAGAAGGGTCTGTGATGTCACGACATTGCGTATGTCATACAAACTGCACTTTCAAAGTAACAGGGCTCAAAATGCATCAACTCATCAACCCATTTGATTGCCTCCGTAGCCCTGTGAACAGACAGAGCTTCTTCCACATCCTCATGCTACAAATAAGAAAATGGATTTTCAGAGAGCAGATTTTCTGACAAAGACAAAAAAATTAAGAATTAGAGCAGAGCATGGCCCTATTTGCAGGGTTGTCCCCATACAGACTACTGACCTAGAAGATCTCAACTGCATCGTACAGAGAGGCAGCCCCTTCCCTCAGTTCACAGAGCTGCTCCCTCCCAGGAAGAAGGGCCTTTCTGAGCAACGCCATTTTTACATGGATTTAGACATGTCATGTTTAGAATAATCACTGTGTTTGATAACCTGTTATGTCCAACTCTGAGCCTTAGGCAATTTGATTCCCATTTTATACATAATGATAGTGAGACTTAGGAAGCTTCAGAACTGACCCCAGACTGTTGGTACTGGCGCTGGGCACTTTGGGGACAGGAGCATGGACCAGATGAGCCACATTCCCAAAGTGTGACATCCAGTTAAAAAGTGATAGCACCATGTAGACTGAAAACAGTTGACTAACTAAGTGCAGAGCTGCTGGGGTTTCTGCCCCTGTTTTCAGCTCATGCTCAGGGACACAGGTAGCACAGGGCACGCAGGGGGGTCTGTCACATGCTCTCATCCCACTGCCCTCAGACATGCAGTGATGTAGCAGTCTTCCACTGGTTTTCAGTCACCTCTCAATTACTCAACCATCTGCTGATTTCTGAGTGTGCAATGGTCCCCAGACACAGAGCATCTCACCGTTCATTCACACATCAAAAAAGTGGAAAAACAGTGAAAAGTCATTCCATTCCCTGAGTTACTAATCAACCACTAACACATAGGTTTGCTGAATGAGACAAGCCAAGTTCAAATCACCAAAATAAAACTCAGTAAGCCCCCAAGTAGTTCATAAGGATGCTCTGTGGCTTCAGGTTAAACCCATGATGCTCTGCTGTTCCTCTCTTTTCCTTCTTGTTTGTGGGCATGAGTCACCTCCTATAAAGTAGGGACAGAAATGACACAGAAGACAGAGGTTAGGATTAAATGAGATGATGTGACATGCTGAGTGCAAGTGCCTTAAACTTTATAGAAACTCAATAAATGGAACCTATGAATAAAAAAGTAATAATATTAACAACAATAAATTATCTGCATTCATGTAAAACAGCAGAGCAATAATGCCAGTTTCATCCACAGGCCACACGGCCACTTTCCCCAGGGGAGAACCCATTCGGGCTCTGGAAGGCTTCAGGGACCTGGCTGAGGGACCGCTGGCTGAGTATCCATGTCAGGGCAGCATGGCTGCACCTGCAACATCTCCCTCCTGGTGCAGCTTAAGAAACATGAATTCCTTCAGTCCTTGCTCAGGAGCAAACACATTTGTCATTTAATGCCGTGAGGAAGTGCTTATCTCTTTGCTACCCACCCTCTCAAATCTTCAAGGCTAAACTCCACAGTTAAGGCCATCTGATCCAGATCTTCCCATTACACAGATTTCCTTCCCCAGTGCCTCTAGGAGCTCCCTTGTCTCACGGCACCTGTGTGCACATGGCTATAGCTGCGTT
Organism: Desmodus rotundus; assembly: GCF_022682495.2. NCBI lineage: Eukaryota > Metazoa > Chordata > Mammalia > Chiroptera > Phyllostomidae > Desmodus > Desmodus rotundus. The sequence goes on along the minus strand of NC_071387.1, from coordinate 179,794,772 downwards.
GTCATGAAAAATGCTCCTTTGCATGCAGGCCCTTCTAATAATTCTGGAGAGTCTGAAGCCAAGTCCTGGAGAGAGAAGTGAGTGCTTGATTATGAGAAATCCACAAATCCTCTTTATCCTGATGGGCTGGCACCCTGATGCCCCCTTGATTACACATTAGCTGCAGCTTTACTCATTGTAGGGATGTGACTGGTGGCCCCATCACTCGTCCATCTTTAAAATGCAGCCATCATCTTCATGTCATGGACAAATTTATTTTCTGTGTTGTACTGAAAACACACAGAAAATGATGGAAACTTCACCTTTCATCTCCAGCAAGGCTGGGCCAGCTCTAGGACGAGGCAAAGTTTGCACAGTGACAACGTCTGTGGAGAGCCTGTCAACACTGGAGGATGACTTTGTAGGAAGGTCACAGACGTGAATGCATTAGCGAGGCTAGCGTGGTGCGGTGGCCCCCGTTACCCCCAGTCTCCAGGAGCAGCTGCGTATTAGATGACGCCCGTTTCAACTGCTAAGTGGTGCTGCGGCCGCTTTATCGGCCCGTCGCCAGCAGGCTCAGGGGAGAGGCGCTATCTCCTATGGCCATGAAAATTGATATTGAACATGGAAGGGAAAATCTCACAGACTGATAGCAATTAGCTAAAAAGGATTTGCGACTCCATGATTCATCATGCCAGGGGACCGAAGTCATTTGCAGACACAGTTTCGAGTCCCCGTGCACAGCTCCAAGCTCTGCCTCTGTTTATCTCTCACACTGGGGTGTGACATTTCCGGCTTTCAGAGTCCCTTTCTGGAACAGAAGCTGTCTCAGCCGGGCGATTCTCTCTGTCAAAGATACTTCAGTTAGAAGGTGCTGCAGGCGGGCTCTGATTGCTGTTTGCGTTTCAGATTTTCATGTAGGAAAATGGAAGACAGCCTCTTTCCGAGTTTGTGGTTTTTGTTTAAGAACTTAATTTGTGACTCTAGATTAGTAAGAAAATCACATCTAAATTAATTAATCAAAATAATAGTGCTAAAGTATGTGGAGTGCTTAGAGATCATCTTTAACAAAAATGCTGGGCCCAGGGAGCAGCCTCTCTATCCTTTCTGGCTGAGTTACACACAGCATGTTGGGTCCAGTGGCTGCCTCCTGGGGTGGCAGGGCTGGCGGGGAGGTTCACCTCCCTACGGAAGGGTTCCCCGTCTTCCTGTGCATCCCTGTAGCTCTGGGACATTTATTCAAAATCCTGTTGAGCATTCCATTGTAATGACATACCATAATTTTTCTATTTCTTACATAGATAGAGTTTGTCTCATTTTGTCACAAACAGTGCAGAAAATGATGCATTAGGGTTTCTCCATGTAGAATTGTGACCCAGACCCAAATGTGAAAGGGAAACTTCAATGCTTTCATGACCCCTGAGAAGGGAAGGAGTCCTTGAACTAGTATACAGCATACATCCCAAAGGAAAAGTTTATATGTTTATACTATTGATATATGTGAAATAAATATTTATATTTTATTTACTGTAATATATGTGTTCATATACTCATTGAAATTAAAAAAAAAATTTATGAGAAAAAAAAGTACCATAAACAGAGCAAGAAAAGCTACAGGTAACCTCATCACCAATTAGGGAAATGAGATTCAAACAGCAAAGTCCTCTTATGCCCCACCACGTGGCTAGAGCATAATAGCACATCTAATCACAGAAAAGGTTGGCCGAGATGGTGAGGTGATGGCAGTGCTCCAGCAGCTTCCAGGGAGAGCCAACCTGGGGAACAAGATCGCTCAGTGTCAGGCCTCTCCTCTGGCCCACTCTGCTCCAGCAAGCAGCCGTGGGCACCAGGACCTTGGGGTCCTTTGTAACCAGACCATTATATGTTGGTTAGGAAGAGTCGGTCACCCAATGCCACTACGGGTTCTGGCTTTCTCTCCCTGCCCACCAAACCACCCTTGTTTAACTAGTGTACATTTCATCTTGGATTGCCTATGTAGTCAGATATGTTTTAGAAGTGATTTTATGGCCAGCAGGAATTGGTCTATGAAAGGACGTGAAAAATGAGGAGAAGGAAGGAATGCAGACATACCGAAGCACTTTGAGAGATGTAGGTGCCTCTGGGGAAGGCTGGGATGAGGAGAGAACAGACAGGTTGTCAGGGTTGCTAGATTCATGCTTCCACAGAGACATGAGGATTCCAGGACATGGATTCTTTGGTCACAGGCAGTGCCCCTGGGAAGGCCTTGAAGACTCCCGTTTTCCCTGATTCTGGGGCAGAACAGGGAGGAAGACCAGTTTCTGCAGCATCTGTTTGACAAAACTCGAAATGATCCTTTTGGGGGGCTAGGTGGGGGTGGCAGTGAAACATTACGTGGAGGGCTTTCCTTCTCAGGTTTGCAAAGGGATTCTCCATGGGCAGTAAGGTGATACCAACACACAGTGGACTTGAGCAAGATTCAATGGCAGCTTCAGTGTCTGTGTCCACAGAACCCTGGGCAGGTGTGTTAGGAATGTAATCCATTGCAGGCAACCTGTGTTTAACATGGTGACAATATTCCTTATTTGAAAGACAGTTGCACTCGCCACTTTTATAAGTGCTAGGAATCATGATCACAGTGATAAAGAGCGTGCCTTCTCAGGGTCTCTGAAACTCATCTCTCGCAAGTTCTCTATCCATGGGCAATACAAGTGTTCTCAGAGCATGCTTCCTCCTTTCCATCCTTCCTGTTGCTCTTCCTTTCCCTCTTTGCCCAGAAGTTGTTCTTTCTCACTGGACAGCCTCCAATGCATTAGCTTCCTGTTAATTATTTCAGAAATGATCCTTGCTGTCCCCTCCTCAAACTTTCAACCTTGGAAACCTGAAAATGCCTTCAGCTCCCTGAACTGCTGCCTCCTCCCCTGTCCTCTTGTTCAATTTTCCTTTCTGGATGGATGTTGTGTTTGCTCAGGACTCCCAGGTTTATTTGGACTTGAGTAGCACTTGCTCCCCTGCTCCCAGGATGAGCTAACCAGCCTTGGACAACTGGTGTTCTTATCAGATGTGCTCCAATTAAAGTGCCAAGGGATCTCTGCATACCTCCCACTCTGAGGCTGAAAAATTCTACCCAACCCAGCACAGGGCCAGAGTGGATTACATTACAGATACTGCATTAAAAGTGAGCTAAGTATCTCAGCATGTCCTTTACACCATGTTCTAATGTGGACGCAAGTCCTGCTTAGTACAACAACTGCTTAGCAAGCTGCGTTGAGAACTGCTGATGGTGCAGAACCCTGGCGGGATATGTGAAAACAGGTAAACGTATCCACTCCTGGGAACTGTATCTCATGACCTTGTGTCTTGGAAAGGTCAAAAAGTAAAATGGAAACAACTATGTAAATGCAGCAGAGCCCATTTGAGAGCACATTTGGGGAGGGAGAAAGCTTGGCTTGGCTATTGCTGACAGGAAATGTGACCTGTAGTGTTCTGGCCCTCTGAGGTCCCAAGCACTGTTCTCAGTCCAACTGCTTTGACCTTGAGAAGATCAGCTCCCCACTATCACTAATCCAGGTTTTAAGCTAAGAACCTAGAGTTCATAATGTGCAGGCTGAGGTCACCTGGCACCCAGGCTGTTGGGGGATTTGGCGGTGAAGGGGAGATCCCCTGGGGGAGACCCTGCTCATTCTGGCCCCTGAGAGAACACCTGTGCTGATGGGTACCTGCGTTCCTTTTGGATGAGAGGCAGAGTGTGCCTTTACTGCTGCCATCCTTGCCCCTATCCCAACTTCTCCTGCTGCCATTTTGGTTCTTTTTCACGGGCACTTATCATTTCCTTTTTTTCCACATACGTGTATTGGCTAATCACCAACCTCTAGCGTTCGTAAGAAGTAATGGTCCAGTGCAGGGGCTGTGAGTGGCCTAAGTATCTCAGCATCTGAGTATCTGAGCCAGGTGGCCTGTGTTTGTACCCTTGCTCCCATGCTCGCCTGCTGGGGGCTTTGGGCATATCTCCTCTGTACTCAAGTTTCTTACCATAATTGAACCTAAGTACCATACCTCTGTCAGGGGGTCTTATTATGAGCCATTAACTATATTTGGCAAAACACTTAGAACAGTGACAAACACAGTAAGTCCTCTTTAACATTGTCAATAGGATCTATGACTTTAAGAGATGTATAAGGAAACCAAATTTACCCTAAACTCATTGATATAAACAAGAGTTTAGATCCTATGTCATCTTATCAATGTTACAACAAAATGACATTGAACAAAACATTATTAAAGACTGGCTGTACACACAGTACACAAATTCACAAGTTACTTATTAGTGAGAACGGAGCTATGCCTCTCTGTATCCTCCCAGTCCCAATGCCAAGCATGGTGATACACACAGAGTAGAAGCACCAGAGGTGGCCCTGCTCACTCACCTTCTGCCCAGCTGCACACTCAGTGGGCTGAGTAGCATTGAGAGGCTTCAGGGTGGCCCACTAGGTTGCCACCTGGTCCTTCGGATGTGCCCATCAACTCTTGTGCTCACTCGAGCCTTTTGACCCCTCTGCCTCTCGTTTCCTCTATCACTGAGTTTCCAGTAAGTGAGATCTCAGTCCAACCTTGTGTCCTGGAGCTGCATATCTCCCATGGAAGGGCATTTGGCCAATGAGGGACAAGCTGAATGGATACACCCTTCCCCTAAAACTCCTTGCTGTAGACCACCCAAAACTAGGTCATAAGGTTCCTGCAGGAAGATACCATGGGATGGACGTGTTCATTTCACACAGAGGTGACCTACTTCACAAGGCATTGACACGTTCCTGCCTGCTCCCTGCATATGAATACTTTGCCTCAACTCTGGTCTCTGGGCACCTAGGGCTTTAATTTGTCTGACGCTTCCTCCCAAGGTCAAACAAGCACAAAGAAAAGGTTCTCTCTGTTGGGTGTAGCTTCTTAAAAGTGACAAGTGTAAGCCACATACACACAAAATTTTCCCGTTATTTTCTTTGGCACCAACTTGATTTATTATTGAAAGGGTGGTCATGAATGCTGTATTAGTGTCCTGGCATTAATGTAACAAAGTATTGGGTTGGCCAAAAAGTCCGTTTAGTTTTTTCCATAAAATAAACAATGCATTTTTCATTTTCACCAATAACTTAGTTGATTTGGATATTTTGAGTATGTCAGTTATCTGCACTAATGGCTTCTAGTAGGTAGAGGCCAGGGGTGCTTCTAAACACCTTCCAATGAGTAAGACAGCCCCACAGCAAAGAATTATTTGGCCAAAATGTCAATAGTACCAAGAAACTTCGCAAACCACTTTTGACTCATTTGATCAGTCACAGCATCTTCTCCATACACTGCACAGATCTTTTTCTTGTGTTTAAAGTTGTATTTTTACCTTTCTTGAAGTGATAAAGCATAATACACCAAAAACGTTATTTATTTTCTTTATCTGCAATATTAAAATGGCTGCACAAAAAGTCACCAATTTTGATAAGTTTTTAAAAATACACACTGACATGACAGCTGTCACAATGCAACCTAACAAAATTGTTTTGAATAAAATTAAAGACAACTAAATGGCTCTAGTAAGAGCCATTGTACAGAAATAACTAAACAAACTTTTTGACCAACCCAATAATACAAACTGAGTGGCTTAAAACCAGAGAAATGTGTTGCCTCATAGTTCTGGAGGACAGAAGTTTTAAATCAAGTGTCCATAGGGCAACATTGTTCACAGGCTCTAGGAGAAAATGCTTTCTTGCCTCTTCCACCTTTTGGTGCTCCAGGCATTCCTTGGCTTGTGGCCGAGTCACTCCATTCTCTGCTTCCCTCATCACATGGCCTCTTCTTCCATCTGTGTCTTTTCCTCTGTGTGTCTCTGGGTCTTACATCTGCCTCTCTTTTCTCTTATAAGGTTGCCTGTCATTACATTTTGGGCCCGTTTGATAATTCAGGATAATCTCCTTTCCAGATCTTTAATCCCATTTGCAAAATCCTCTTAATAAAAAAGATGTCCCTCTTGTTAGGTCCCTCTTGTTAGGGGTTGGACACATCATTTTAGGAGTCAGCATTTTATCCACTACAGATGTATTTGGAGCCATTTATAAAACAGAGTAAGTTTGAGCAAACTGCTCTATGGAGAGTTGAGGGAGTGACAACTAACTTACCCCTTTTGACTCTAGAAAGCACATTATTAGGGGCCATAGAAACATGAGGAAAGAAGGAGGCAGATTAATTCTTCACAAAACTTTTCATGATTTATTTAATTTTGTACAAAACCCCATTGTGTATTTTACCAAGCCTGATTTTTATTTTTGTGAGTATGATGTAGGCTTAGCATAAATCATGGTGACTACGAGCATAATTTGCTGATTTTGCAGTGCCGGTGAGCCTGATGCTCATAGAATTTTGATTGTTTTGGAACTACATTTATTTTATGGCTTTGAACAAACAGAAAAAGTCAAGTCCCGGCACCAGGCCCTGTGCAGATATCTGTGGTTCCGGTAGAAGCCTCTGGAGAAGAATTTGCATTCCCTGCATCCTTGCTTAGCTCTTGGGTTGCTGCCACAGGACCTGAGATCTGATGGGCCCCGCATTTGCGGAATGACTTCTTGTGGAGAATAAGTGCAAAGCAGGATTTGGGGGCAAGTGGGAAGTGGTGGGAGATGTGGTTGGAAAGTAAGGTTGCTTTGGCTTTAGAAGCCTCTAGCAGGAAGTTTTTATTTTACACCCTGGAAAATGAAGAACCTTGGAAAGTTTTAAAAGCAGAGAAGAATCAGACTATGGACAAGGAGAAAGGAAGGATAAGATGATTCCAGTACAGGGGTATCTTATGGTTTGAATTGTTTCTTCCAAAATTCGTGTGTTAAAGTGCTTCTTGGGAATAGAGTGGTTGAAGATGTAATTAGTTAAGTTCAGATAAGGTCATTCTGGAGTAGGGTGGGATTGAATGCTAAAAAATGTAAAATGCAGAGGAGAGATCAAAATTTATATGCATGGAAGATAATCCATATTCAAAGTCTGATGTCAAGGTCTTTGCAAATTGATATAATAGTTTAAATTTTTCTGTAAGTATGGCAGTATTTTTTTCCAAAATTTACATGAAAGTTTACGGCACTAAAATAGCTCGAGTCATTCCAAAACAGAAAAGTGGGCATCAGTCATTTCAGTACTGATTGTTGTGAAAGCCATCCTTCTCCCACTGATCATTTTTGCGATTTTGTCAACGATCAGTTGGCTGAGCTTGTGTGGGGCAATTTCTGGGATCTCTTATTTTGTTTTATAAATCTAAGTCTCTATCCCTCCACCAATATCTCGCTGTCTTCGTTCAGGGGTGTCCAACCTGCATCCCATGGGCTTCATGCAGCCCAGGATGGCTCTGAATGCGGCCCAACACAAAATCATAAATTTACTTAAAATATTGCAAGATTTTTTGTGATTATGTGCTGCAATGTATTTAATGAGTGACCCAAGACTAATTTTCTTCCAGTGGGGTGCAGAGATGCCAAAAGGTTGGACACCCCTGGCAGGGTCTTGTAATAGAGAGAGACAGAGACTCAGAGAGACATAGAGAGTCAGAGAGAGAGCAGTTAAGGCCCTTTCCTAGACAGTGAATGAAAAACTGCATTTTTCCAAAACCAACCCGAGGAAGGCTGTGGAAGCTTCATGGGCAACAAATGGAGAGAAGTCAGAGCTCAGAGCAACTGATTTAAGTGCACTTTGCTTTGAAATTGAATGACAGATTTAGAGTGAGTTCTGATTCAATCAGAGGAGGCAAGTATGGAGATTGTGTTTGGTAAGAGAAAAATAGAGGGCACATCTCTCCTCGCAAGCCGAAGCTCCTGGTGACAAGCTGAAAGTGGGGCAGAGAGTTTTCACTGGGCCCTGGGTTCAGAGTAATTCTGGACTCAATAGTGAGGCCCAAGGAGGCTGTGAGGCAGGAAGACCAGCCAGGACCTTGGCCTCTGCTGCCTAGGAGAAAACCCTGCCAGCTCTGGACCCTGCTATTAGGGTGTTTCGTCTTTCTGTCCTCACTCTTCAGTTTAAATGTGGGGGCTCAAACTCAAGGGGCTCCTTTAATTAAACTTTTAGTGGTATCAGACCAAGGGGCTATTTGTGATCGTCATGTAATGCTTCACTGTTGCCCTGTACAGAGACAATCTCGCTGTGATTCTGTCACTCCAAAGCGTTAGTGTCTGCCTCCCGAAAAAAGAAATATTTAAAATTCCATGGGTAAATGAAAAGAATTTTTGTTTTTAATGGTGGGCTGTTAGTTGTAGATGACTGCTCTGCACAAAATGTTACCTTCCCCCCAGAAAGAAGCATGTGTTGGAATCCTAACTTCTAAGGTGATGGTATTAGGAGGTGGGGCCATCAGGAGGTAAATAGGTAAATAGGACAGGCACTAGATAGATCCTTTATTTCAACTGTATGAGTTTTACAGAAGCAGGAACTGAGCCTCAGGCAGTGGGAGGATTACGCCAAAAAGACAAAGCTTAGAAGTGCAGATCCAGGGCCCTGAGGACACACCTGTGACCCTGGCAGTCTCTCCTGCAAATCTGCCTGCCCACCCTCTGTTTTCTGTAGAGACACACCTCACTGGACTCTCAGATCCCAGCACAACTCTGAGCGGACCTGTCCAGAAGAAAGTTAAGTGAAGAACTCAAAAATAGAATAGAATTCACTTTAAATGTGAAAATAAGTACTTGTGAGGCTGTTATTCAAAGACCTGGCACCTGAAGCCTCCATGCAATAGACCCTGAGGATCCAAGTCCCACAAGCAATGTGTGAGGGAGCCCTAAAGGGGAGCCTGCTCCAGCTGACCTGAGATGACTCCTACCCTGGCAGGCACTGTGAGTGCAGCCCATGACATACCCTGAGCTGGGCACTCAGCTGAGCTGCACACGAATGCCTGGCTTACAGAGGCTTTGAGATAATAAATGTGCACTGTTCTACACCTCTAAGTTTTGGAGTAACCTCTTATGCCATTATCAATGATTAAGACAAAACCTTTCTAGAATGAAGATCAAAAAAAAATCTAAGAAGTAAAAGGGAGATAAATAGAAATGGAAGGAGACTTGACTTGGGATGGTGAACACACAATACAATATACAGATGATGTATTTTATGTATAATTGTACATCTGAGACCTATATAATTTTATTAACTAATGTCACCCAATAAATTCAATTAAAAAAAAAAAACAATCCCTGGTGTCAGTCAATTCCCTCCTTTCCCTCTCAATTCACATTCAGGAGGGATAGAAAAGATGTCATCAGCAGCCAGCCTAGTTGTAACAGGTTGCAGCCAAGAGGGGGTCCCCAAACAGAGATTTGTAATGGGGTCCAGAACTCAAGGTATCCAGGAAATATTAGAAAAATATATATAGGATGTCATCACCCCCACAAGCCTGAGCTGGGGGAAGGGACACATGGAGCAAGGCCATTCAGAGCTGTTTTGTACAGCAACAGCTGTGCAGCTAACCTCTGGCATGGTCATTTAACATATCTATAACCTTTAACTGGTTTCATAGATATGTTAAATAGCTGTGGCTTGCTTTCAGCCAGGAAGATGAGAGTGACTTCCGCCCAAGATGTAACTGGGAAGCAACTCCCTCTGTTACAGCACCTGCGTGAGAGCTTGGAGAAGATTGGCTCCAGGCTACAGGGCCACACCTGTCCAGACTTACTGTGACAGCCCAGTAAAGCTGGAAGAATATGGGAATGCTGTCAGGTGTAACTGATAGTAGGAGCAGTTGGAAATGGGTCTGCAGAGGAAGACTGGTGCTGGGATTTAAACCCAGGCACCGCAGCCGCACCAGAGAGAGGACCATACAACTTTTGCAGAGAAGGAAGAGAGGATCACACAGCTTTGACAGAGTGGGGACCCCATGGTGGCGACACAGCTGATTATGCTGGGAGCCTGAGTCATGGACTTCTACTTCTTTTCCTGAGATACGGTACCCCGGACTGGGCAGAGGGAGAAGGAAGGACTGTGTGTATCTGTGGGTATTCTAAAGGACTTTAGTACTTTAATGAAGACATTAAGTCATTACTCTAAGTCTGTATAACTTTTAAATAAATAATTCCTTTCCTTTTCACCAGTCTCTGGCATTGAGAGACAAAATGCCAGAGACGTCTTTCCTCTGGCGGTGAGCAAGGCGAACCTAGTGGTAGGAGACCCCCAGAAAGAAATGGGGGGTCCTTTTAGTAATAGTATATTGTTCACCACCCCCTCCCCGGTCTGTTCTGTGACATAGTGACAAGCAGGAAAGGACTAGAAGTCAGAGAGCTTGGCCTGTTCTTTCTCCTATAACCTTAAACAAGGCAGGTGTCAGTTCCACATGTTCAAAGAGATTGGGCTAGCATCAGTGATTGCTACAAATAGTTGGATCACAGAATCACCGGGGAAGCTTTTTCAAAAAATACAGATTCCAGGGTCATACCCACAAAAGCATTCAATCAGAGGATTCAGGGCAAGGCCTAGAACCTGTACTTTAAAAAAACAAATAAACAAAAACTGGAAGGGTTTTTTTTTTCCCTGGAAAGTGTTTTTCTTGTCTGAAGACAGGGAAATTAGCTATAAATTCATAGGTAGGCAGCCTAGCAAGGGTCTAATGACTAGTGAGCAGGTATCCCCTGATTAAATAAGAATTAAATCTCATCTGGCTTTAAAACTGTCAGGAGTCCTTAACACAAAGGCCTTGAAAAATAAAAGTAAATTATCCCAGGTTCAAAGTGATTTCCTCTTGAATTGTATTCCCAGGCCTTGGGGCAATCTTTTGTGTACAGATCTATAACTAAATGTTTTCTAAATTTTTCAAATCCATGACATGGGGAGATCCAGAATTATTACTACGGTGAAAACAAAGTTTAATAGTAGTGTGTGTGATCAGTCTGCTCCTTCATGTTACTTCATCTTCCTATAATTTTAGCTATAAATTTTTGAGTGTTACAAAAATAGTATTTTGCCATTTTAGCCTTTATTTTCATAAAACTGGAAAGTTAAGAAGGTAGTCAAATACCTGGTCAGTATTTAAGTTTATAAGTCACACACATTCTGATAAATTCAGCTGTATAGAAGTCACTCACAAAAAAAGCTCTAGAAAAATTGGCTTTGTCACGTTTTACAAAGCAAAAATATAGTAACGATACAATTCAGATCATTCATACCCCAAAAGTCTCCTTTGAAAGAACCAGATAATTGAAGCAACATTTGTTGACTCTAGATTATAACATCGAGGCAATTAATTCTGTTTTCCATTTGCCCTTTCTGATGTAATGTGACCTCAATGTTATTTTCTAAGTAAATCGATTAGGAGATTTGGCTTGTACATGCAACTCTTGCAAGTGGTTAAATTATTGCAGCAAACGAATTTTTATACACTCTGCAAACCACAGCCTTAGTGTCGGTTCAAATATTTGGTGCTTATAACTTGCAGTTGAAGAGCATGTACAGGTCTAATCAATTTCTCCCTCAGCAATGTAAAGATCCATGTGTCCGACCTTATGGATTGACTACATGAAATGATGCATGGGGCCCAAATTAACATTCAGTTAAATATTGGGGGAAGTCAGTGTCAGAGCTCAACTCTACTAAATGATGTGTCCATTAGCCCTTCCAAACTGCCGCCCAGAGTTTGGCCCAGCTATCACTGCTTATCAGTCACAGATGCCCATACTCCGGTGTTGCTCAGTAATGCTGTTCCAAATTTCCTCAAGTCCATGTCTTACATTCTCTGTGTAGTCCCATCTGCTTTGCCCTGGAAAAAAGAAAAGAAAGAAACTTAGCATACTTTAAAACCTTTTGTTTTTCCCTCTCACTAAATTAACTCACAATTTCCCCTGACAGGAATAGTTTGTGAGAAATGTTACCACTTCTACACAAAGTACTGTCCCTCTGTGACATCATCCATTTACTGGATATTATTAATGCAACTCCACTCTTTCGATAAAAGAAATGCTCCGATTATTATAAAGCACCTGAAGAAGTATGTTCCTAGGTGGATTTGTCAGAAATCACAGGGCAGACTGGATTTGTTGGGCAGCTTCCAGTTTGGCTGACATTCGATATGTGCTGTTTAAGCATTTTATGTCTGAAGCCCTTTTCTGAATTACAGAGCTTTTGCGAACACTGAAATAAATATATAGAAATGCTGAAAAAAATTAAAGAGAACATTTCTACCTCCTGCAGTTCTCTTGCAACTTGCTGCTGGGCTGAGCTTGACAGGTGTGCAAATAAACAGCCAATTGGAACCACACAGCAAACTTCACAGGGCTTAAAGTTTCTTATCACAAGGTATATAAAGGATCCTGGGCAGTAGATCCAGCGGTTGGCCTTGCCAGGCTGACTTTGCTCCCTTTAGCTGTCATGAATTAGATGTAAATATACAAGCCTATGGGAGAGAATGTGGCTTGGTTTTTACAGCTGAGCATGGGATTGAGACCCCTTGAGACTCCAGAGTGGTGACCACTTCTTAAACCACTTTGTGGCATATCCCTCCCCGTGAAGAGAATAGCATAGTGGTGCTCGAGGATGCTCTGGGACATTGGTTGGGAGTCAACAAGAAGGTCTTCGTGATTCAGAAAAAGTAGGAGCCTTATTTCCATGGCCACTAGGGAACTTGTGCCTGTTTTCCAGCTTGCTAAGGAAGGGCATGTGACATGGCAGACAACTGATAGAGAAGCCACAGCAGCAGGAAGGCAGGGGCTGCCAAGAGTGTAAACCAGTCAGCATGATGGCAACCTTAGTGCGGGTCTATCCCAAGTGAGCGCAAGACAGGGCTTGAGATGTTTTAGGAGGAACAACAGTAAAGGAATGAGGAATTGACACAGGGTGGGGAGATGGCTAATGATACGGGACACACTGATAGGCTGCTCAGCATTGTGGTCGACTGGACCTCAATCCCACTGAGGACTGGGGCACCATATGCACTGTTAGAGGAAGTGGGGTCTTGTCTACCAACCCTCACTGCAGACTATTCCTGGAGGAATGAGCCCTCCTTCACTTCTAGCTGGCCTTACACATGGATTCAGATTGCTCCCAGACCTCAGGTGCAGAGTCATTTTTGTAGTACAAAGCCCTCAGGGGAAATTGGTAGGATTCCAACAGCATGAGCCACAGTAGCCACTGGTAAATTTTAACAAGGGTCCTTTCTTAATTCTGTTGTGCAGTGGAATCCTAGAGGGGCAACGAGTAGCTACAGTATTCTTGCTACTCAGGACAAGACGAGGATGGAAGACTCCCAATAGAATGAGTGCTTGGCATTGGAGCAAAACAGAAGCCACAGGGGCAGCCTTTCAGAGACCTAGATCTCCAGAAGGGCTAGGGTTTGCCCTGTTGAACCATTCAGTGCCTCCCTTCAGCAGCGTGACATCTACCATATAGCAGACACTCAGTGCATATTTGGTGATTGATAAAATGCACTAATGGATAACTAAACAAATAAAGCATACATCCCATGAAGTGGTAATATGTAGGAGTCCAATGAAAGACTTTTTGCATTGTGCATGAGTCCACAGTCAAACCCCTTGGGGAGAGTGGGAAAGGGTTTGGAGCAAGAGTTCAATTCACTCATGTGGGCCTGTCCGAAGGCTTGTCATCACTCTTGTGAAGCATCTTCTTCCATTTGAGCCCATGATAAGAAAATCCATGAGTAGCAGGGCTTCTACAGGGTACTTAGGAAAACTCATATAACCAATACTTCTGCTTAGCTGGATGACTTTGGAAAGTGATAGCTTATTTTCAAATTGAAAAATTAGAGGATTGGGCTAGATAATTTGTATTCCCTTTTAAAAATATTTTATTTATTTTTACAGAGGGGAATGGAGGGAGAAAGATAGAGAGAACCATCAGTGTGCGGTTGCCTCTCCTGCTCTCCCTACTGGGGACCTGGCCTGCAACCCAGGCATGTACCCTGACTGGGAATCAAATCGGCAATGCTCTTATTCTCAAGCCAGCACTCAATCCACTGAACCACACCAGCCAGGGCTATTGCCATTTTATTAGAGTTAAAAATTAGGATTTTTTAGAATGGATAACCATGATAAAAGGCAATTTCAAAAACACATTCTAAAATCTTTGTACACTAAAAATTTAAGTTAATTACATCATTATTTTGTAATTAATTATAAATTTGCCATTCTTTTTTTAATATATTTCATCAATTATGCTATTACAGTTGTCCCATTTTCCCCCTTTATTTCTCTCTTACCTGCACACCTCCTCCCATCTGCATTCCCCCCACCACCTTAGTTCATGTCTATGGGTCATACACGTAAGTTATTTGGCTTCTATATTTCCTATACTATTCTTAAACTCTCCCTGTCTATTTTCTACCTACCATTTGTGCTACTTATTCCTTGTACCTCTCCCCCTATTTTTCCCCCTCCCCTTCCCTGCTGATAACCCTCTTGTGATCTCCATTTCCTTGATTCTGTTCCTGTTCTAGTTGTTTGCTTATTTAGTTTTTGTTTTCTTTAGGTTGGGTTGTTGACAGTTGTGAGTTTGTTGTCATTTTACTGTTCATATTTTTGCTCTTCTTCTTTTCCTTAGATAAGTCCGTTTAACATTTGATATAATAATGGCTTGGTGATGATGAACTCCTTTAGCTTGACTTTATCTGGGGAGCACTTTATCTGCTCTTCCATTATAAATGATAGCTTTGCTGGATAGAGTAATCTTGGATGTAGGTCCTTGCCTTTCATGACTTTGAATACTTCTTTCCAGCCCCTTCCTTGTCTGTAAGGTTTCTTTTGAGAATTCAGCTAACAGTCGTGTGGCAACTCCTCTGTAGGTAACTGTCTCCTTTTCCCTTGCTGCTTTTAAGATTCTCTCCTCTTTAATCTTGGGTAATGTAATTATGATGTGCCTTGGTATATGCATCCTTGGATACAACTTCTCTGGGACTCTTTGGGCTTCCTGGACTTCCTGGAAGTCTATTTCCTTTGCCAGATTAGGGAATTTCTCCTTCATTATGTTCAAATAAGTTTTTAGTTTCTTGCTCTTCCTCTTCTTCTGGCAACCCTATGATTCGGATGTCAGAATATTTAAAGTTGTTCCAGAGGTTCCTAAACCTCTCCTCATTTTTTTTGAATTCTTGTTTCTTCACTTGTTGTACTTGAATGTTTATTTCTTCTTTGTGGTCCAAACCATTGATCCGAGTCCTGGTTTCCTTCCCATCACTCTTAGTTCCCAGTACATTTTCCACTATTTCACTTTTATAGCCTTTACCTTTTCCTCTATTTTGCAACCATACTCAACCAATTCTGTGAGCATCCTGATTACCAGTGTTTTGAACTGTGCATCTGATAGGTTGGCTATCTCTTCATCACTTAGTTTTTTTTTTTCTGGAGCTTTGTTTCATTCAGGGCAATTTTTTGTCTCAAAGCTCCTGTTACGTAGTAAGGGGAGGAGACTCAGGTATTTGCCAGGGTGGGGCAACCAGTCACTGCATTGTGGCACTATATGTGGGAGAGGGACCTGAGAGGGAACAATGCTGCTTGCTCAACTCTCAGCGGCTTTCAGTCACTTCTGCTGCTACCCACAGGTAAGTTGGGTCCTTCTGGTGCTGATTCCCGGGTGGGTGGTTTTGTGTACTATGGACCCTGTGGGTCTCTCCAACAAACTCTCCTGTGAGGCTGAGAGTTTCTTCCACCACCTCAACCTCCACAGTTTTTTTTCAGTCAGAGGCTTTGAGGCTTTATTTCCCCACACTGGAACCCTGGGTTGCACAATCTTTCAGTTCTGGTTGCTTTTTGTTTTCAAATTTGTTGTTGTCCTTCTTTTGGTTGTGCAAGGAGGTATAGTGTATTTACCTATGCCTCCACCTTGGCTGGAAGTCTATATTTGCCATTCTTGATGGTGTTGATTTGTCCTCTAGATATGAGTTACCATATGGAAAAAATTTCCCTTCAGCCTAAAGAATATTTTTAAGCATTTCTTGTAATCTAGGTCTTCTAGCAACTCAACTCTCACTTATCTAAAATATCTTTGTTAACCCCAATTTTTGAAGAATAATTTTGCTTGTAGTAAAATTCTTAGTTACCAGATATTTTTTATTTATTAGTTTAAAGATGTCCTTTTGGTCTCTTGGCAATAGTATTTCTAATGAGTATTTAGTTATTAATTGTATCATTTTTTTCTATATGTAATGTTTCTTTTATAGTTAGCTGCTTCTAGATTGTTTTTATAATTTAATTTCAGTCATGTGACTGTGATGTCCTTGGGTGTTGTTTATTCTGTCTTTATACTACTTGAGGTTGATGAATTTTCTTGGATATTTATACTCATATGTTTTCATCAAATTTGGGGAGTTTGGGAGATTATAGTCTCAATTTTTTCCTGCTTATCCTTGAACTTCTTTGGGAGATACTAGCTTCCATATTTTAACACATTTGATGTGTTGAAAAATCAATACAACTATAAGCATAATTTCTGTATTTCTGTTCTTCCAATTAAATATACATTTAATTTCTGTCTCAGGGGCACATGTTCAGCCTGCTGTTAAGCTAATCCACAGGCTATTTTCATTTCAGCTATTATAATTTTCAACTCCAGATTTATGTGTTTAAAAGTTTCTATTTCTCAGCTGAGATTCCCTCTGTCGATTCAGTAAGATCATGTTTTCTAAGTCCTCAACATAATTATGATATTTTCTTTAAAAATCTATTCTCCTAAATTCAATGCATAGACCATCTCAAGTTCTGTTTCTATAGTGTGATTTTTTTCTTGACTGTGGGTCACATTTTCTTATTTCTTTCTATAACAAGTAAATTTTGACTGCAGATAACACTGCAAAATTTGTGAAGTATTCTGTTGACTGATAATTGTGAAATTTTAGACTTGGTTTTATGCTTCATTAGAATAGATGGGTAGACGGGCCAAGGTGTTTACCAGATCTATCTAACTCGACATGTTTCATCTCCAAATTCTGTCTTTTCTGTTGTATCATGCTGATTTTATTTTTGGTTAGTCTTGGGGTAAAGAATGTCTTGATCTAAGTTATGATCCTTACACTTAGGTCTTGGCATGTCTTTTGCCTTAGCTGGGTTCTGGATGGTTCATGAGGTCTCTTCCTTCTGGCTGATCTGGAAACCAATATGTCTCAGCATTATTCAACTTCATATTTCTATTCTACTTTAAGCCCCATAACTGATGCTTAAGGGTAAACTTTACCTTGTAACCAGCTCATCCCTCAGCTAAACATTCCTCCACAGAGATTTCCAAATTGTGGTCTTCCACTGCCTATTGTCCAATGAGTTAGAAGAGTCCAGTTTCATAGTTTTATAGTACAAGGGCTATATCAACTCCTGATATCAACTCTTTTGACATGACTAAAGGAAACATTTTATCATTATTTTAAAAAATAGCTCATGAATTTTAAATCAATATTTAGATTTCAATATCTGAAAAATTTTTTAAAAATGGATGTGTTGATTTTTTTAGTTAAATATTCCTTTCTCTAACACTCAGGAAGTGAAAAAATTACGTGGGCAATAGAATTTACTAGTAATCTGGGAGAGGATAACAGAAGTGTGTCTCTTTTCTTTAGGGTGTCATCTTGCTAAACATAGTCAAACCCAAGTTAATGAGAAATTTGAATCAGAAAAATGGTTCTGGTTTACCTCGATCCAGACAAAGGAACTAAAGCTTAAAGAGGTGAAATATCCTCATTAAATTATGTAACTGTTTGAGTTCCTGACACAGGAAACAGAGCAGAAGAATACACACATCTTTATTCAACAAATATCTCTTCGATGTCTTCCAATTGCCATGTTTGGTGAGGTATTTGAGTTGCAAGGATTGGTAAGATATCAAAGATTACTTTTTTTTCTTTTTACCTCATGGAGCTCAGAATTTAGTGTTCTAGGTAGATGTGTGTTCTTAATGTGATGATGGGAAATCACACCATGCTGCTGGAGCTAAGATTGATAGGGACACATAATATAGGAAAGCTGACCTACCTTGAGGGTCTGGTGAGCAGTGACATTTAAGGGAAACTGGAAGAAAGATTAAAAATAGCCCAGGTGAAGAGTTGGTGGGGGGGGGGGTGCATTCCAGGATGAGGGGCTGACAGCAGGAAAAAATTTAGCACATGCAAAGCTACATAAAGAATCCAGTATAGCCTAACTTCAGAGAGCAAGAGGAAGCAGTCATTGATGTAAATGGAGAGCTCGGTAGATTTAGACCCCGAAAAGCTTTTTGGGCTATAGTGAAACAAATAAGGCTTTTTCCTTGAAGCCATGGGAAGATGTCAGAGCAGGGAAGGATAGGGAACAAACCAATTCCAAAATACTGGTACTTGAACATCATCAACCTGAGTGCTTACCGAGGGTCAGAGAATGGGTTCTTCACAGGGGCATTCAGGGATGAAGGGTGATGGATGTGCCATCCTGTAGCTGTGACAACTAGAACACTTGCCTCCTAAGTTGCTGCAGAAAGGGAATCACATACAGATTTTGGCTCAGCCAGGAGTGACCCCAACGCTTCCTGCTACCTTTCATTGGTAGAATTAGTCATGTGCTTCATCCAACTACTCAGGGCCTGGTGATCACAGGAGCTTATGGACTATATGGGGATCACCCTGGCTCCACCAGGAGATTAAAGGACATGCCTGGCAGGCAATGTCCATGCATGGTAATGGCTGAGTGGACAGCACACACCCTACTGAGAAGTCACCATTGAGAACCAGTCTTGTGACAGCATGTAGGAGATCCAGGGCACTGCATTTTCTGATCTTTTAGAAAGGGACTAGAATCTAAATTTTTATGGATAACTTTCCAAATTTTGAACTTTGGGTCAAAGAGAGCATGTCTTCAAACCAGATTTCTTCTCTGAGCTATCAGTGAGAGCCTATTTCCTACACTGGGTGATAAGTCTACACTGAGGTTTTCAACAAAGGCTCGAGGAAATTGAATTTAATCTTGAAAGGATCACTTTAGATGCAACAAAAAAATGGACAATAGGGCCCAACATTCATGTGGAAAATCAGGGGAGATGATGCTGAGTGGGCTGCGGGTGGTAAGAAGGCAACAGAAAAGTGACAGACTTAAATTTAAAGAGGAAAGTGATCAACTCAGTAACCTTGAAAGTGGGGGTCAGGAAATAGAGGGGTCCAGGGTGACTTCTGCTACCCACTAAGATGGGGATCTAGGAAGAGGACTCATGCATGAAGATTGTGAGAACTTCCCAGGGTATGTTGAGTTCAGCTGATTTTGAGGCATCCAAGTGAAGATGCCAGGAAGCCATGTGGGTGTAGACTCAGGGTGTTGAGGTTGTGGTTGGTGTTGTCACTTGTTCCTATTCCAGCTGTCAGCCACTGTGAAGCCCCATGGGGAGGTGGACTGACCCCCAAAGAGGTTCTTCCCATGCATCGTGGCCACCTCTCCTTTTGATCATGCCACCTGGCTGAGCCTGCTGCTGGTCCCAGGCAGACCCTGCTTCTCCAACCAACAGCAGACTCCAAGAGGCTTGTGGGAGGAAGGGATGACTCCAGGGTTTCTGGAAGCCTTTCCCAAGCACCCTTTCAGAAACTTGTATATTTTGTTAGACATCATCGTGAAGTTTATACTAGACTGGGGGCAAAGCAAAAACTTCTAAAGGAACCTACAGAGTGTCTTCCAATTTGCATGATGTAGCAGCTGCCTCCAACTCCACAAACCATCTCCCCTATAATAGCAACAGAATTGGTGCATTTCTATTTCATGCACCACTTCTTTCTCCCTCTCCAGCTTCTCCTCCCCTCTCTCTGACCTTCTTTCCATTTTATTTGAAACATACTTAACTTTTGTAGGAATGTCTTAGTCCTATATAAACACCCTAAACCCTAGATCCCCAAGCTCTTGCTGTTGTGTTAAACCACAATCCATTCCATACCTTCCTGGTCAGGTACATACCATCTTCTCAATCATTGACAGGAACAGAGAGGTTCAGGTAACCACGGAGCTGTTTCAGGTAGGTATGAGAGTCGGGATGCCAAACAAAGATAAAAACACAGTGATTAAGACATTTCTTAGGCCAGGATATCTCTGCTTCAATGACATACCTTCTCACTAGCATTTACTTATGTTTTTTCTCAAAGTAATTGTTACATATCTTTTGGACTCTATTGAGGTGACTGAAGATTTTCAGACATTTGTGAATGTCTTTCACATTTTCTGTATGAATTATTTCCTGATATTTCATTAGCCAGGTCTCTAATTCTCCCACCAACTCTTTGTACACTCCATCAGAGGGAACTCCAGATGCAACAACCGAGCGGGTCTCCCTCCCTGGGGATCCCCAGAGAAGATCATAAATCATGCCTTTATGCTACAAAGAAATCAATACTTTAAAATTCCTTTGGTCAGCTTTCCTTGGGATTTTTAACTTCCACAGTGCCAAAATGCTGATGATGTCATCAATAATACACAATACAGACCCCAGTATTGCTTAGAGGAGCCCTCAGCGCCCTGGTGTCTGAAGCAGGGAAGCAGAGTCAGCTACATCACCTGGCACACAGTGTGGCTCCTTTCATCATTAGGAAGGAAATCTACTCACTGAGACCAGATAGAAACCTCCCTTGTATATGAATCCAGTCAGCTTCCAAAGACAGTCTTGGATAATGTGCAGACATGTTTGAAGGTTCAATCTGGGGAAGAATGTTCTCAAAGTCATGTCAGGAGAAGCCAATGAAGACACTGGATTCTCTTCCTCTCCACCTAACCAGCCTGTGTCCCTGCGCCAGCCTCTCCCCTCCTTTCCATCCTCACTGGAGGACAGGTGTGCTCACCAGAACGCTCCTTGCCCCCAGCATCTGGAACTCCTTGTGTTCTGCTTCCCCTTTACTGCTTCCCTTGCCCTCCCTGACCTCACATGTCCTCTGTCTTGGAAAAGTACTTCCTTAACACCATAAATCTGCTCTCTGCTCCATTTTTTTTTCTCCTAAACACTGTCTTCTACCACCCACTGTCTGGCTGCCCTTCTACCCTAGGCAGAAACTACCTTCTAGGACAATGGTTCTTGAGTGTGCATCAGAGCCCCCTGGAGGGCTTGTTAAAACAAACTGCCAGCCCCACCCCAGCATTTCTCCTTCTGTAGGTTCCAGGTCACTGTGATGCTGTTGGTCTGGGCCCCCACTGGAGAACTACTGCTCCAAAACGTCTCCTTAACAACAGAGTGCAGAGACCTCCCTGTGGTGTTGGATGTTACTGACCAGTGCCCCTGAAACCTACACCCGAAAGGCACTTACTTCCTGAAGCCTCACTCCTGCTGCCCTTTTCTGCTTGCTACCTTCTAAGCTTGGGTATATTCTCAGAAATTCAATTCTCACCCTTGGATCTCTCTCATTGCTTCCTTTTGGAGAAGGAAATGAACTCTTACACTTGTTCACTTAGGAAATATTTTCAGCCTTGTCTCAGGTCTATCTGCCTCCAGCTTTAAAATATTAGTAGTTTTCATGGATTCCAATTGCTGTGCTATTATAATGTCTGCCTTCTTTATTCCTACCTTCCCAATGCCCTGTATTAGTTGCTATATAAATGTAAAGAAGCATTTTATACAGTGTTTATCCGTATATTCTTTTCAAGGAAAGGAGATTCTAGGAGCACAAAACCCAAACCCCCACTGCAGTAATTGTGTCTGTAGCAACGCTTGTGCTTGAGACTGATAGCAGGGCTAAGTGCTTGACAAATTTCCACCCATCTTCCAATAAGGCCCTAGCCTATTTTCCAATAAAGCTGATGAAACCTGATAAAAAAACGTTAGAGGAATCAAAAGGCCCCCAGGCTAAAAGGAATCATATCTCATGAAATTCCACATTCAGCATCATCCATATTGGAAATATTAAAAAATTCATATATAGTGAAATGATAGATACTTATGTCACTATTTTAAAAAGTTATGCTGATAGAGCTGTCCCTGGCTCTCACTAAATGTGCCTTCCTGAATATATGAAGATGGCGTTATTGACCTGCAGACCTTACGGAGGCAGCTCTGTTTGGAGTGGTGATGGATTTGTCCTGAACCATCTGCACCCCCTCGTCTAATCAGTGGCTGTCACTAGGCTTACATAGCATGCAATCAGGTGCCACTAGGATGGGAGAGACCCCAGAGGTGACAGAAATGAGGACACAGAGGATGTAAGTTGTGAAGTGACATGTCCATATGTTTGGGTGGCAGGTACAGAGTCAGGTGTCCTCACTCCTAGCACGGTGGTGTCTGCAAGATACTACATTGTGTCCCTCACATGTTTGTTGCTGGTTCAGCCTGCCTAAGCACCCATGGACAGAGCAAGAGGTAGATAGTAAGTTTGGAAGATGCTTTGAGCCCCCTCTGCAACATGTTGCAAGCACTGACCTAATTTCTTCCTCGGTACCACAAGGGAAAGAGCTCTCCACTGGTGAAAGAGCCCCAGATGCCACTGTCCCCCAAGCACTGGAGTGGCTCTGTTTCCTCTGACCCACCCTGAGTACGTAAGATGCTCTCACATGTTTGCTGCTTGTCTCTGTGCAGGGTGGGGGAGGCAACCAGCTCACAGAGAGAGAAGAAAGGGTTCCTTTGGCTCACCCCTTCACTTCCCAACAGTGGGAGTGAGCAGTGAGGTCAACCAATAATGGTAGCTGTGATCCTCCCTTTCCTTCAATGCCCCCAAACCACTGTTCAGGCTGCTGTGAAGGTTAAAGCCTGACCAAAGGGTTGGGTGATGTGGGGTTGTCAACAACCTTCTCCATGAGCATTAGTCACCCCTATTTTTGAGCATTCTTTTGCCAGTTACTCTAAGGACCCCAGTGCCTTGCCCACCCCACCCCTCCATGCTACACCACTTCCTGGGTAACTATACTTCTTGTTTCCACTTCTACCATGGAGCTGTGGTGCAGTCCCCAACAGCCCTCTCCTGACACTGCCACCCCACTCAGTGCATGTGCTGGGCTCACCAGGGCCCTACAGTTTTTCTTCCTTCCTGAGGCCAGGCCAGCTGCAGAGATAGCCCACCTGAGGCCTACCTACCTCTGGTTCTGGCCCCACAATGTCTTCTCCTGTTTTCTCTTCAGAGCTCCTCTCCCATCTGACACACAATATTCACATTCACTTGTGCTTATTTATATTCCCTCCACCCCAACTAGAATACCAGTTCCATGAGTGCAGACACATTGCCATCCTCTCATTGGAGAATTCCCAGGGTGTCATCTGGCAGCATCATCCTATTAACCTGACCTCTGAAGGTCCCCACCTCACTTTGCCTCCTGTCATGTCACAAATTGGTCGCTGCTGCCCAGACTACCTTCCTTCCCACCCCAGAGTATCTGCATCCTTCTCATTCATGTCTCTGCTCAAACGTTACCTCCTCCAAGAGGGCCTCCTGGTGACTTTCCTCTCTCTGTGATTCTGCATGCTTCATGTGGTTTATCTGTTGTCAGTGTTGTCATTAGCTCGGAAGAAGGGTCAAGTCTGGAAAACAATGTATATCTGTCCAGAAAAAGTCCAGTCATTGTTAATATAAAGAGAATGGTTTGTGCAACAACAATATAACCTGGCAGCCAAGGAGAGTGGACTGGAATGTGCATGGTGAACAATGACGACTTCACTGTACTAGTCAGTGGGGATGATAGACGCCATTGAATGAGCATGTGTATTGTGTGGCTGTCACATTCAAAATGACTGAGAGAGTAGAGCAACGAATCTGCATCAAATTTTGTGTTAACCTTGAACATTCCTCCATGGAAACTATTTGGGTGATTCACAAGGCCACAGCTATGGGCAACCAGTGATTGGCAGCTTCATCACAACACACCCACTCATGTATCACATCTCATGCAGAGTTTTTTGGTGAAGCAGCAAATCACCCAGGTGACTCAGCTCCCTTACAGCTCATATTTGGCACCCTGTGACTTCTGGATTTTCCCAAAACTAAAATCACCTTTATAAGGGAAGAGATTTCAGATCATTGATGAGATTCAGGAAAATATAATGGGGCAGCTGATGGCAATTGGGAGAACTGTGTGAGGGCCCAAGGTGCCTACTTTGAAGGGGACAGAGGCGTGACGTCATTGCCCTATGTACAGCCTTTTTTGTATCATATATTTTCTTCAATAAATGTCTCTGTTTTTCATTATTACATGGCTGGGTGCCTTCTGGACAGAAGCTATCTCTGTATCTCTATCTCACATGTCTATATGCTGTAATTCTAAACACTAGAAATTTTTAAATGAGTTTAAATAAAAGGAGGAAGAGGGACTCTGTCCTAAATAGAATGGATCCAGCTGCAGGAGGTGTGACATGGATTGACTTTCAGCTTGTCCGTGGAAATAATGTAGCAATTGTTCCACACACATGTTTGCTTCTTACAGTGGCCTCTGAAAAGTGGAATGTAGAAAGTGCCCATTTGTAGTAAAATGCTCAGATTTAGGTGTTACCGATTTATTCAAGAAGTATGGAACCTCATTTACATTTGAAAATATTACATCATAAAAATAATGTGCATCTCCTATAACATGGCTTTTGTTTGAGAAGCTGTGAAGACCAAAATAAGTTAAATGTTCACTCAAAATTTCCTACATCATTTGGGAGTTTATATATAGTAATTTAACTAATAAAACAAAAACATAAACAGAATGAATCACTAGATTCAGTGAAAGAATGATTCCAAAGTTCCTTTCTAGAAATCTAGAAAAAGTATACCAAAGCATTAGTTTCATACAAGAGAGTAGACATTTTAAATTTAAAGCTAAAAACTGATTTAAGTAATAATTTTCAAGTGTTTTTTATTTGTTTGTTTGTTATTTAGATAAACACATATACGTAGATAATTTATTTAGAAATAACTGAGGAAGTTTATTGTGGATTCTGGTCTAAAAGGGGGGCAGTAGTAAAGGCATGGACTAGGGAATTTGGACCTGCGTCTCCTGCATGTGTGGAATGAGGCTGGCATTGTAAGGACAGTTCTCGTTACCATCAGAACTAGAAGCACAGGACATCTCAGCTTCGGAGAAAATGTACAGAGGTTTCTAGATTATGAAAAACCTAAGTCCTTGATGAGAATCTATAGCTAAAAGCTCACCCAAAGTCACTAAACTCATATCAAAAGACACGCATGATGGAAACAGAGTAAGAGTTACGAGTTGTAAAACATGTCTTGCAATTGGGCTCCACTTACAGGAACATTGCCGTTTGCTTGGGGCATAAACATTTTTCATAAAGAGACTGTGACTGAAGCACCTACAGGGTCATGTTGCATGCAGATCCCATATTTTAAGCCTAAGCCCGTTTGTATATGCCAACAGGTAAAAGCAGGATCCACAAATCCGCAAATCCGAAACATTTGAATTCTCATCAGTAAGGGTATTGAAAACCAGGTTTCCTGATGAATAAATAACTCAGTAAATGATTTGGTCACAGAGATTGACGATGGATGGGCAATGCAGCCCAGATGTTAGAGGACAAATGGGAGGATGATTTACTTATCTCATTCCACCAAATGCCAAGAAACCTTTTCTTCACAAGTTTAGCAGGTTGAATGGTAGTCCCTAAAGTCTCCCAAAAATTGTGAATGTTGCCTCATTTGGGAAAGAGGTCTTTGCAGTTCTCATTAAGGATGTTAAGATGAGATCATCCTGGATTAGGGTGAGCCTAAATCCAATGACAAGTGTTATTAGTTGGTTTGGGAAGACAAATAAAATACCACAGACTGGGGACTTAAACAACAGACATTTCTTACATTGCAGCAGGCTGGAAGTCCAAGGTTAAGGGGCTGGCCAACTTGGTTTCTGGTGAGGGTCTTTTTCCTGACATACAAGCAGCTGCCTTCCAGCTGTGTCCTCACATGGTCTTTCCTCAGTGTGTGTCTTTGGACAGAGAGAAACAGACTTATCTCTACCCATAAGGACACCATTGCTACTGTAGTAAGACCTCACCCTCATGACTTCATTTAGCCTTAATTATCTCTAAAAGCCCTATCTCCAAATATAGTCATATTGGGAGTCAGAATGCCAATGAATGAAATTTGAGGGGACACATTTAACCCACACAGTCCATACAAGAAATAGAAGCAATGAGAAGATACAGAGGAG
The DNA here is from genome assembly GCF_022682495.2 of Desmodus rotundus. Taxonomy (NCBI): domain Eukaryota; kingdom Metazoa; phylum Chordata; class Mammalia; order Chiroptera; family Phyllostomidae; genus Desmodus; species Desmodus rotundus. The sequence continues at coordinate 179,768,772 of NC_071387.1, read as the reverse complement.
AAGGGTCTGCCAAGACCCAGGCAGAGGTTGGAATGATGCTGCATAGGTTAAGGAACCTCTAGAGCCACAGGCAGCTGGAGGGGCTAAGGAAGGAGTTTTCCCTAGGACCTCGGTGCGTGCACACCCTGACCATACCTGGATCTCAGAGTTCTCAAATGAGACACATGAGAGAATGAATTGCTCTCATTTAAGCTACCAAGTTTGAGGTAATTTGTTATGGAAGTCACAAAAAACTGATATAACAGCTAACCTCCCAAAATATACTACCTCAGACATACTATTTTTAAGAAGGGTAAAGGGGACCAAATATATGGTGACGGAAGGTGATTTGGCTTTGGCTGATGGGCACACAATGAGATATACAGATCATGTATCAGAAATGTACACTTGAAACCTATATAATCTTATTAACCAATGTCACCCCAATAAAATTTAATTTAAAAAATTTTAAATTGAATTAAATTTTTCAAAAGAGAGAACAAATGTGTTTCCAATTTAAATGAAGTAAATCCGCAGATTATATAACGTCATTGGGCATCACTGTCATGAAATCTGCCCCAAATAATTGGAGCCAGTGCAGGGGAAGTTGCAGTGAATATCTTGAAGTGGAACCTAGAACATGTCAACACCATGAGGGCCTGGGCCTGAGGTCCTGTAAAGTCACCTCCTCAAAAGGTTCTGGGGGTGGGCCTCCCTTTATTCAATCAGGAAAGTAGGAGAATCTCAAAAAGCTGCAACTGGAGTTTTCCATCCTCAGTGCCTGAAAGGACTGTTTCCAGGTGGAGAGGTTGCTGCTCAGCTAATGGGTCCAGACAGAAGGAGCACTAATGAGCAGAATTTGTCTGTGTTTACCTAAATGGTCCAGCCCCTGGGTCCCTTAGAAGCTAGTCCTCCAGTTCTGTGCTGACCGCTGTGCTGACCACTGTGATCATCCTTCCTCACTCTCTGGTTTCATTGTTCCTGTGCAGTCTTTTGGGAAATGTTCTATATCAGAGACTAATAGAAACATTCTATTTTCCTATAGGGAGAGTGTGTGCACATGAGTCCAGCCCCACTGGCAGCTTTAATTTGGACAGCATGGAAGAATACAGCTAGTATTGATATGTTAGGCAGTTCTCTACCTCAGCAAAGGAACCCCAGGAGGCATCGATCCTTTAGGCTAGGAGTAATGTCTCAGGCTGATTTCACTCTGTCCTCACCACGGAGAAGCTAGGTGGAGGACTCCCTCTGTTTCCAGTGGGGACTCCAAACTTCTCTCAGGTCTCTCTGTGAAGAATAGAAAATCAGGATGGAGCTAAAGGCCCTTCCGAAGGCCAGAGAAATCTGACCTTTGCTCTTGGATTCCTCTGCTCTTACAGTATGTGTGGACCTCAACTTCATGGCCTGTAAGTGTGGACTTCTTTTGAGGCATTCTCACTAACATCATCAGTGGGGAATCTCCAAATTAAAGCCAGAGCTCTGGACTCTGTTGATATGTGTTTTGAAATCACAGACATACATGCATTAGATTGTAGGTCATCTAGTCTATTTTCTGCCAATACAAGATTGCTTTCAACTGCACATTCTTCTGGGTTGTGTCAAACTCTCTTTTGAAGGGGATTCATGAAACTGGGTCCCATTTCCTTTGGGACATTATTCTATGGATAAATAAGCCTCACAGTCAGCCAGTTCTGTTTTCTCTTTTCCCTCACATTGGTTTAGGTTACACTTCACAGTTTCATGTCATTACTCCAAATATATCTTCTGCAATTATTTTTCCTTCTTGATTCTAACTTGATGGGCATGATTAAGTAGCCCTTAAGAACTAGGTGTTTCTAAAGATAACAGTCTTAGTATCAGAAGTATTTTTTGATTAAGTACAAAATTTGGAGAGAACCTGTACCCATATACACTCACACATCTGCTTTCAGGCTCCCAGGAAGATCATCCCCAGAGAGGACTCGAGAATCACAGGTCTCAACATGTCCAGGATACCCCCTCATAGGGCTTCCTGCATATTGGCCTGGGGTTGGTTACGCAGCCTTACTCCCCAGAAACACAAAGAAGTTCATTTGGATAAATTTCCTCTCAGTGGCTAAGTGTAGTCTTGGAGGGCTGGCCTCTGGGTGCCCACTTCCCAGGGAAGTACCACAGGGGACAGATCTGTCCTGTGAACTCAATTGCTGGGCTCCGCCAACCCCACCCTCTGTGCTTCAGTCAGCATCAAGAGTACAGGTCAGGAGAACATCACAGATGGAGGCCCCTCACTAAAGTGGTAGTGTGGGGTTTCTTCTTGAGCCCACTCTTCCTACTGAGGAGCTGTCCCCATCCACCACCCAACATCTTCTAGCTGGTGGGTTCTCACCCTTGTCCAAACCTCTAGGCTCTTTATCTTGCCAATATATTCCTATTTGTTTAAGTCAGTTCGTTTTTTGCAGCTAAGGACTCCACTCTGCCAGGGGACCATTCTGCCCAGCAACTCATGACAGACCCATAGTTTTCCTTTAGTGGTACCCAGACCAGGCCCCAAGATGACCTGGCTGAGCGTGAGCAACTTCATCCTCCAGATTCAGAAGGTACTCTAGATGGAGTGGTGTTGGCAGTCATCGAGGATGGCATATTCTCACAGTGGAAGTTCTGGACACTGAAGGAAGACACAGTTGGGCTGCAGGACAGAGCTCATGCAGAGCTAGAGGCAAACCAGGTTTCCCTTGTGAGCCTGAACAGGACGGGTAGAGGCAGAAGATGCAGCTGGGAGGGGATGTGGAGCCTTGGGCTCTAGGTATCCCTGTCACTATAAGTGAGAACTTAATAAAGGCAGAGATGATGCTCCTCAGTTTAAGTTCAGTATCTCCATAAAGTAGTAGTACCAGGACCCTTATTTCCACTTCTTATGACCTCTCCATATTTCTGACTTGCTCTGCACATTTCTAACCAGAGATGAGTGAAAAGAGCCAGCGGTCCAAGAAGATGATAAAAGATGATTAATCTTGTCTTTGTGAAGAGATGGGGGAAGTGTGGTAATGCTGCTCTGAGGAAAAGTGGGCATCCAGACTTTACACTGTTCACATTTGTGTTAATTTTTCCTTGTGTGGCTGCTTGACAGATTAACACATCTAAGCTGTAAAATCTGGGACCAGATGACTAAGCACGGCATCATATGCAGAAAGGCCATGCTTGCTCCTTTTATCCTAGTCTGCCTGAGGAACAAGTCATGTTCCCAGCAAGTGTGAAACTTGCCCCTAGAACAGGTGACAGGTGACAGGTGTTTACTTAGCCCTCCATGGGTCCAAGCTGACACAGTGAGCACCTGGTCCTATACCTGGAACAAAGAGAAGACTACTGCTCCTCTGCACCCTGTTCAAACTCTCTGGTTATCTCCATGGAAATACAGGTTGTAATCTCAGCTGCTGTGCCAAATATTTTCCCTTCTTCGACCACAGTTCCCTGGGTCACGTGTTCAAGGAGAGACCCTTCAGCCCATCCACACTGCCTCTCATGCTGCATACTTTGGGGATGAGGTCTGTGTGCAGGGCTGTAATTTAGAGCGGGGACAGCCTTGAGAGCAGCCGGGAGGCTCTTGGGTCCCATCTGAGTGCACATCCACACTTGCCAATTACAAGTCCCAGATATTTCTTCTCCACGAGGTCCAGGGAGTCCCAGGCAAGGACAGCAATGGCCACAGCAAAATTGAAATGATCAGAATAGACAGGGTACAACTGAAGAGTCACACTGTGGCTGTGCATGTGCATACCGGAAACATCATCCAAACAGCCACCTCACCAAGCCCACTTTGACTCCACCAGGTTGTCATCAGTGATTTTGATTCACTGACTTAATGAGTTGTGATCTTGCAAAAATTGCTGTTGTTATTATTATTTTGGATGCAGGGAGATAGCTGAATTTTCGATACTGAGAAAACCTACCAAAGTTCAGATCTCTGGTACTAAGCGTGAAACACATACAGTTCAGATACATGATTCATTTAATTGAGGGTACTGGTGCAGTGTTCCCCACATACTGTAAAGTCAGAGGGGTGTCACTGTGAGCTCCAAGGTGGTACAAAGGAGGAACAGAAGATTCAATCAGGGAGGTAAGAGGTGAGACATGTGCTCTCACCTAGGTGAGACTCAGGTTGCAGGTCACGTCCAAGGAATGTTCTATTCCTCGGATCCTGGAGAATGACTCTCAGGGATTTCAGTGCAGAGGCTGTGACTCCTGGTTTCATCACTGTCTAATGCACCATTGTTTTGGGGGGCTGGGCTCTCCCGGAGACATGCAATTTGTGCTCTTTGCGTTGCACGGTTCACCCACTGCTCCTGGGCCCTTAATGTTCCAGTTCTGCTATTCAGAGGGTTCTTGTGACCCTCTGTTGCTTCTGTGATACTTGGTGCCTTCCTAGGGATGCCATCTTGGAACAAGCAGACCCACCAGGGGATACCTGAGGAGCCTCCATGCCCACTGCCTTCTTGTCACCGTCAGGATGTCTACCTAGGAACACACTCACCACATGAGGGCTGTGCAGATGAATTTCAGAGAGGTCCTGTTGCCCCCAAAGGGCTTTCTAATCACCTACAATTTCATTCACTTGGATCTAGTTCTGAAACATTTCTTTCAGGGTCTCAATAGGAAAGCGCACTGCTCCCTGGAACAGCAAGGCGTCACCTTGCGTGACCCTGAGGAACTGGGCTCAGGAATCTGGGGAGAGGCTGTTTCCTGTGGCTATTATAACAAATGACCACAAACTCAGTGCTTAAACACAATACAGATTTATTATGTTACAGTTCTGGAGGTCAGACATCAGCGATGGGTCTCATTGGGCTACAAGCAAGGTGATGGCTGGACTGTCATTTCCAAATGTAAACAGGCATGACATTCATGAGCCCCAGACCCAAACAATCCACTCTTAGCCCTGATCCCCTGTGTCCCTGGCTCTTCCATCGCATCTGGCTTCGGGTGCTCCAGTGAAGGGGAGCCAATGTCACTGGAAATCAGCTAGGGCTGAGTTCTGAGGTGACACCATGCAAAAGCTTTTGCCACTGGAGTACCAGAGGTGAAGACCTGGAGTTCTGTCTGCATCGGGCACCAGGCCACTGTGACTGGCCACTGAAGGATGAGTCCCCGAAGTTCCGTGGTTTGGTGACTGTCTATTTTAGAGACACAGCTGCTTCATTCCACCCTGGAATAAACACAGCCTCTCCAGGGTTGTGAACCTCATAATTGCCAGCAAACAAGATTTCATGGAAGACTTTATGAGCTACATTAGGTAAATGGGATCTATGCTCAACTCTTCACTTGGAATGCGGAAAAATACATTTCTTACAGATGCTTGAGCAATGGACTTTGAACCACAGAATGGGCTTCTTTAAAGTCAGAATAATCTAAGACAATTATTTGTGTTTGCTTTTTTATTTTGATATAATGTATAAAAAATTTGTTATAGTGGTGCCAAATATATATCTTTCAGGAAGCAAAAATAAAAGAAAGACAAGTCACCAGTTACAAATCTATTTGACAACAGTAACAGTTGATAATGAGATAGAGTAAATGTTTTAAAAACATATTTTAATTTTTTAAGTTGCAAAATAATTCCTGGGTCAATTTTTAGCAAGTTTACATTTAATTAAATGCAACAAATTATTACTACATTAAGTTTTAAAAATATATTAAGTTATATTATTATATGCATGTTATTTAATTATGTTAATATTAAATATTATGTTATATATAATATATACATTACATTTAAAGTTACAGAGAACAGGTTGTCTGCTGGAAGTCGAATTTGAGCTGGGCTTTCTTTCAGGCTAGCCATGTCTTCAAGAAACAGCGATGAATGAGGAAGATGGGTTTTGAGATGGAAGAAACACCAGACAGGAAGATGTACAGGAAGAAAATCTCATTGATGTTCAGGAAGGGAGCAGTGACGCTAGCTTATACTTTAGAAATCATCACTGGTATTGAAACACCTTCTACCACACTGGGGGTCTATATGCCTAGTAGAGCTAATGTAACAATTTAACCATTTATCCCTGGCTGTCTGTTACAAACATGACAGTGCTTATTTATTTAGAGTGCACCTGTACTTAACAAACATACACATCCACAAATAGAAAATATCTGTCTTCCTGAACATATGGAATCATTCTTCTCTAACTGTTGTGAAGTCCTATTCGAACTTTGGCTATCCTCTCACCCAGTACTTTTGTGTCCCTGATGCTGGTATAAAAAAGCTTGAGCTTAGCTGAAGTTGATATCAGCCATGTCCTTAACTTTTCCCACATAGTATCATTTGAGTCAGGTGAGCATCAGATGGGAGCACCTCTGTGATATGATTGTAGCCTCCCAAATACTGACTGCAGGGAAGCATCTGAAAAGGCCCCCATTTTATTTCTGTGGATCCACACTTGAGCTACTTAAGGCTACCAAGACATGTCCTGGCAAAACCTTTGTAGTTTCTCCTATAAACTAAGGCTGAATTCCATGGGAGATGACAGATGACTTCATATACCATGCAAGCAGGTCCAGACAATAGCTTTAGCCATGACTGATTGCCTTGCTGTAACCCACTTTATGTTAAATGCATTCTTGCTGTTCAATTCCACCACTGTAATTTTGTTCTTCTGCATTTGCTGGCCCTCTGTGGACTAACCAGGTTCCTTCAGTAATGATTTCTTTTCTATTGTATTGTTTTCTGCATAATCAAGTTGGTAGGTGGGGGTTTGGGTGACACGGCCATCTGTCAAGTTCATTTGCTCTGAAAATGCAAGAAATAATGGCCTTTACAACTTGGGGCTATCCGTTATAAGAGAAGAATATCAGCTTTTACCCTGTGCTATCTTCTCATCTCTCCAAATTGTTTTTCTTCTTTCAATAAGATGCACAGACACTTCCTCCTACATGATGGGCTGTTTACGTGTTTTGCTTCTTTTTAGGGGGAGAAAACATATTTATTCCCCTATCACTTGTCCACCCTGTCTTGCAATTTATGCAGGCAATCCAATTAAGGAGATGTGCTAACATCCAGCCTAATGTGCCTGTCTTGAGACTAAAGATGCTGCCACCACCTGGACTGCTCAGGACTCCCTCCTATCAGGCTCCTCTAACAGGCCTGTGTTTCTTCAAGTCGGCAAAATGCAGAAGCTTTAGGGAGACAGGGGTGCCACCGAGGGGCTGGAAAGTCATTATTCACTTTCCTCCTCAAAAATGAAAAGCTGGTAAACTCTTATTTTATCAAATTTACTGAAGTCGCACACTGATACCTACCCAGACTGAAGGAGATGAGTGATGGGAAATGGGGAGGATGCTTTTGGGGTCCAGCATTCTTCCCATTCAAAAGAACTGAAGCAACGTATGAAAAATTATTTGTAAGTCTTTTCTTAAAAAGGATGATGTGGATGAAATTACAAGCTGATAATGGGAGAGAAAACTCTGAGATAATGAAGCTTTCTGAATTAAAATATTATGCTCGAAGGTTATTGTCAGTAATGGAGACACATTTAATATGTTTTGAAACATATTTGCTGCCATCCAAATTTTCCCCAGAGATAAGCAGGACTAATAATTGCTCGGAAATGCTTTCCGTGTACTCCCTAATCTCAAACTGATTTATGAAAAGTCAGCGACCATACCCCAAAGATATGGGGATGCAATCTCTTCCTCAGTGCTGAGAAGAAGTGCAGAGACACTCTCCCCCCACAGTTTAAGGACATTAACCAGTGCCTCTCCTGCATGGTCAAGTGGGATCCTGTGCTTTATGGAGGGGCTGGCTCAGTGGGTGGCTTCGTAGGTATGCTCAACAGGACCCTGGTTTGGGGATGATTAGTCAGGGTGCTCCAGAAAAATAGAACCAGTAGGAGATGTCTGTCTGTCTGTCTATCTATATGGAGAAGGAGAGGGAGAGACAGGCAGATAGACAGAAATAGAAGCACTGTAAGGATTTGGTTCACAGGATTATGGCAGTTAGGAGGTCCCAATATCTGCCATCTGTAAGCTGGAGACTAAAGAGAGCCACTGGTGTAGTTCCAGTTCAAGTTTGAGGACCTGAATACTAAAAGAACTTACGACATAGTTCCAGTGCATGTCCAAAGGTAGGAGAAGACCCAGAGCTCAGTTCAAAGACAGTCTGGCAGAGAGAGAGAATTCTTTCCTATCTTACTCTGCCTTTCATTCTATTCAGGTTTTCAATAGATTGAATGAAGACCACCCACACTGGGGAGGACAATCTCTTGTACTCGGTTCGCCAATTTAAATGTTAATGTCAATCTCATCAGAAATACCCTAAGAGACACACCCATAGTAATGTTCAATTGAATATCTGGGTGCCCCATGGTCCAGTCAAGTTGACACATGAAGATGACCATTACAGGTGACATTGCCTTGGCTGACCTTTGTATAGAATTCCAAGGAGAACTCTGCTTCACTCTTAGAATAAGAGCATTAGGGGGACTCCAATGTGATGTGAGCAGGTTGTTTGAGAACTGTCTTACCTACATAATGGTTGATGAGAATAGGGAGCATGGGGAGAGTGTTTGTGCACATCAGCAAGAGCCCCAGAACTGCAGGTACCTTCTTGGAGAGGAGGGTCGGCATTCAGGAGAAAGCCCACTGCCCCTTCAACTTCTAAGGTGAACACCCCATCCCCTTCATGGAGCCAGGTTTTCCTGGTCTTCTGTGGGGGCTTAATAAAGAAATCCTGGCAAATCTGTCCCCTTATATGCACTCATGACAAGCCTCTGTTGCTTTATAAAAAGCATCCTTGTTAAAAATCCAAACTTCAGCTGGAAACTGTGTTGCTCAGAAGGCATGTTTGGCTAATAGTCAATCCTCAAACAGAACATGAAATCGTTTTCTCATGAAGTGGATTTTGTGAAGTGTTTTCTATGCACTTGAAGTAATTCTTGCTGGATTTTAATAGCCCTAATCCTGTGACAATTAAGTTACCAATTTCTTTTTTTTTTTCCAAAATTAAACATCACTCAGAAAGCATAGCTATTTTTAGCTCTGACTTTAGGAAGAGCAGTGGAGAAAACAGCCCACAGGATGGAAACAAGTCCTAGTGACAGACCCCGATGGAAGCTCTGCATCGAAGTCACAATACATGTTACACATCACACATTCGCTCAGGGGAGGCACGGTACTGCGGCATTCTAATTTGACAGTGAATGAGCTGCTCTGCTCATTTATTACCCAGGCTCTCTCAGATATTTTATTGCCCCTAATTTGTGCTAATGATAAACGTTTTTCCCAGGCAGTTTAAAAGTATTGAGAGATGAGGTCAACTTTATGAATAGACCTGGATGTCTTGTTCAGCAGCACTGGGAATTGAAAAGAGAAGGAGCCGCAAAAATCCTCTGAAGCAACAGCTACGTGTTGCGTGGGGGTTGCCAGACGTCTCCTCATGTGAGCAGAAGAGCCCTTTGGAGTGACATGTGTTGTCCATCTAGCACATTCTTCTGCCTTCCCGCGGCTGCTCAAAGACCCCGCATTGGATTCCAGTACAGTCCTTTACTCTGGGAAGTGCACTTATTAATAGTAAAGTATGTCCATAAAATACGAAAGGGAACACAAACAGTGATGATTTCCAAATGTCTCTCAACCTGAAGACACGCCTCATCCTTTGTGAAGGGAAATGTAAACTCCAAAATCATCTGTAGCCAGAACTCTCTGGGGGAGGAAAAGTGGCCTTTTTCTAGATGCCGTGTGTTCTTGCATTTTGGTCTCCTTGCATCTACACGTGACTGACAGATATAGATATGTGTTTAAGCAACAACACACTATGATGGACTTCACACCCTCTTTATCATTCAGGAAATGCTCGACTCACATCATGATAACTTAGGAAAAATAAAGTCAATTAAATATATCTTCACTAAAACCCGCCTCCCTCCTCAGCTCCTGACTGTCTTCTCTCGCCTGATTTTCCCTTTTCCTCCCCCAAGTCCTTCTCTGGGGCATTGCAGGCACTTGTGCAGCAGCCACTATGTAGACCCAAGGTATTAATTAATTACCTAGCACCATTTTACTGCCAATTCCAAAAACTAATTGCTCCGAGTTTCTCCCAGCCTGAGTCGTTCTCTTGCTCCCAGGGGTTTCTGAGTTCTCTTTTCATTCTCTCCCACTTCTTATTCCCTCCCAAGAGACTCTAAATTGCTTTTGAAAATCGAGGTGGGACATGCCCCGGGGTCTGTCTCCAAGGATGCTAAGTCCACTTGTTTGGATAACGAGGGTAAGCAAGAGAGACATGGCATGTCTGTAACTTAATGCTGCAGCCGTGCAGCCGCTCGGACACATAGCACATCTGCTTACCCTCCGCAAAGACCTCTGAACCCCCACTGCCAATGCTTCTGGGACACCCTGCTGAAAGAGTTAAGGGTGGGAAACACCCAGGGGTGCCCCACCCTGCTCCGTGCCAGGCTGAACACAGGCTCCAGGTGGAGGGATGAGCTTACTGCACAGTATACTGACAACTGCCTCAGAATCTCCAGAGGTCAGCTAGGAGGCCCTCTCTCATTCTGGATGAACAGCCACCCTTCCTGTTCCACCCCGGTTCCTCTTTCTCTGTGAGCTCTAGACAGTCCCTATTTATCTTCTGCTTACTGGCAGACATTCATATGCTGAGTACAGGAATTTTTGTCCTATAATTTATAAAGAATTGACAATAAGACAAAACGTCAATGGACATTTCTTTCAGAGTTCCCCATTTGACTGAAATCCACCCTACCTCCCCCTCACCCATAGAAGACACTGTCCCTCTAGAGGAAACATTGAAAAAGTAACTATAAACTGCCCCAGGCATGGCAACATCCGCATTGCATGTGTGAACTTGACATGTAGGTAGGTGTAGTGGGTTGAATAAAACCTCCTCCCCAAACAATATGCCCACGGGAAACTTCAGTGTGACTTATTTGGAAAAAGAGTTTTTGTGAAGGTCACTAAATTAAGGATAATAAGCTGATGGGTGGTGGCTTCTGTGGTCCTCAGCCTATCAAAAGGGGCAATTGAGACAGAGGCACATAGGGAAGAAAACCACTTGTATGGAGGCAGACATTGGACTGACGCTGCCACAAGCCTGGAGACACCAGGCTTGGAAGAGGCAGGAAGGATCCTCCCCTTATGCCTCAGGGGGTGTGTGGCCAGCTGACACCTTGGTTTCTAATCTCTGGCCCCAAGAATGGTGAGATAATAAATTCTGTTTGTTTTAAGCCACCTAGGTTGTGGTAATTTGGTATGACAGCCACTGGCAGCTAATACAGCATGACTCTCTATAAGAAGCTGGGGTACAGTGGCTCAGCTTTAGACTAACCTTGGCCATTAAATATGGAAAGTCTTCAAAGATGAAAATCATATGCACCAAGAACAACTCACAGTCCTACTGAAAGTATTACAGTTTGCAAAGCAGTATCTAAGTTCTCCCTTGCAAACCTGATTCAGTGGAGTGATTCTTAAGTAATGGCTCAGCATTCTGCTCCAAAGGTCCATTGGTCTCTGCATCTCAATCTTTCAAAAGTAGCTGGCTGAAGTCACCAGTGAGACTGCAGCTGTCTTTGTGAATTACTAAGTTCTTGCTCTGTGCCATGCCCCGTGCCACTGCCCACCACATACACAGTCACACCTATGCACACTGCCTATATCCTTGCTTAGTTCCCTACGTGGTGCTTTCCCAAGTCTGTCCATGCCACACCCCTGAGCCAGAGGACCCTGGTTATTTGTTCACCTGCCAACCCAGCAATAGGAAGGTTACTGCACTGAGTCATGGACTTGCCAGACATATGGAAATGCACCCTAACAAGAAAAGCATGCTATGGAGTCATATGCCCACTGCAAGATGCAGACCATGATACTTACAGTTTGTGAGGGTGTCACCCCAGCCAGCAGCCCTGTTTCCCTGATCCAGGCCAGGAGCAGCATGGCCTGTCCCTCACTGGCCCATAGGAACTCCAGGCTGCTATTGCTAGGGAGCGAGCTTTGTCTCTGGAGGAAACAAAGATAACTGAGCACTTGTTTTCTGCCCCACAAAGCTATAATTTACTTCTTGTGCTTGGCCAGGTCAACCGAGATACAGTCTCAATAGCCAAGTTTGAGCGTCATCTCTCCTCTGACACATTAACAGGCCAACTCACTTTAGAGCAAGTGACACACGGCTGCCCTGCTTTTCACACGTCAGCCTTGCTTAGGGATGGAGAACCTGCAGAAAGAGAATGGCAAAGGGTGAGAAAATAAAAGTTACTGTGAGGTCTTTGCACACCCAAGGGGCTCCAGGTTGTGTTTTAGATCTGAAGGAAAGTAATTGAAACAGAGGCTTTTCTTTTCAGAGCAAAGACATGAATTTGCAATAAACTACTATAAGTTGGGGAAAGGTTGTTTAGGTAGTTCCAAGCAGGGTCAATTTGATTTATAAACCTGAGATCCTCATTATTGACCTTGAACTTTATGTGGTGCATTTTCAGGGAACCTTAACTAACCATCTTCTTTCCACCAGCTTCTGGGTCTACACCTGGCAAACACCTGATTCATTCACTGACCAGAGATGAGACGTTAGGGCCCCTGAACTAGAGGGACTCCAGAATGCAAAGGTTTTCACCAGATTCAGGTTCCCTTGGAAGAGGTGAGGCACCCAGGTAAGAGGAGGTAATGTTATTCAGATTTGGGAAAATTAGACAGAAAGAAGAGACTACTGGTTTCAGAGAAACTGTCTATTCCCTGATTCCATCTGGGAACAGCCACACTTACTCTCCTCCCCAACCCTGTGCCCTGTCAAATTACAGGGAGATGCACCAGTCCAGTAGAGGGGATGTTGAGGTCTGGCTTCCGTGGTCCACAAGAGAGCCCTTGAGAAAGAAGATATATGAAAAGTAATAATTGCCACTACCTGTGTTTAGTAGAATTATAAACCTTAAATAATTGAGTGTTTTAATTCCTGTTGAAATATGTGTTTATAATTCTTGACCTTTTGGTGGTCTCATATAGACTTTACACCTTATAACTCTGAAAAGGTGTTCGCTAGTAATTACATCAGAAGAAAATACAAGGGTTTTTCATCTATATAGCTGTGGGCATCTCACCCTGGCCTTTCTGTTTATATGAAAAGATGCATTCTTTTTATGTGTAACAGAATGAGCAGAGGATGCTTCATGCTTACTGAGCCTTCGCTCTTCCATGTGACTATAATGTCACTATTGCACCTGGACTACACAGCCATTGTTTAAGTCCACTGATGACCTGTGGTCAGAGCCATTGGAGCCTACAGTCTCCTGCAAGGAGTCAGGAGAGCCTCACTTTAAATGTTCTCACCCCTTCCTTTGTCTGTTTGATGGGGAGCCCCAATCCAAAGCCCTAGGGGGCTATCTGGGTGAGGAATATCATTATGTAAGTAGAGACATGGGGATTGGAGGTCTGAGTTCATGTGTCCCTCCTGGACAACAGGGAAGGAGCATTGCACAGTGACCACACACCTAAGGCCTGATGGACAAGAGGAATTCCCCTGGAGATGGTGTTGTTAGCTGGGGCAAGTAGCTTTTCGTCCACAGCAGAGCCTCACCTTGGATCTGGACTCCCACTCTTCCTGGCAGTAGGTCGTGAAAGTCTAGCACAAAACTGATGGTGGGTTTTGGCTCAAGGGCCTTCAGAACTGGGGTTTTGATTGCATAGAGGAGCATCTTGCGTCAGATGTCTTTAATATGCTAAATTAAATCATACTGTTTTTAACTCATTCATCTTGAAATAAACGTGTGGAATTGCTAATAACTTTGGGAGCCAACCCTTTGGGAGAGGACAACCCATCATCTGACCATCTGTTAAAACAGGCTGGGTCAAAGTGCAGACATGGTGGGCAAAGTTGGCATTCTTGTTTAACGAACCAGGGTTTTCTTTCTTATTATTGGCTTTTTTGTTGTGTGTCCAGAGACTTTACTCACTCTCAGTTTATCATTAAAAAGACTATCAGTCAAGTCTGAGGTGGCACCAATGTCCACTGCAGGTAATGGGACCAGAAAGCCCTCAGGAATGCTGGCCTCAGGATGTCGGGAATTCAGGACCCATTGATCTCATGCTTAAATCATGCCAAGTCTGCAGCTTCACAGGGCTACAGCCGCTCGAGGGGTGCATGCTAAGAATAATATCACCATTTATAAACCAAGGCACCTTCCATTGTTTTTTTTTTTACCCTCTGTTTTAAAAGGCTGAGCCTCGTGGGGACTGTCCCTGGAAGCTGAAAGGAGCTCCCTCAGAAAACAACATGGTCATCCATTTAGCATCCACTCAGCAGTATTTTTAGCCATTTAGGGCAGGGGAAGCTTTGCATTATATTTATACAGTGTCTTCCTCAGAACATTTTGCTAACACCTAATTTATCCTCAAGATGTCTCCAGAAGTATGAGGAAGGGAAGCCCTGGGGTTATGGGGGTGGGGCACTGTCACATGGAGGATAGGGGAGCATGGAGAGGCCAGGGGCCTCCCAACATCAGGGGCTTCACAGCAGGAAATAGAAGCTACATTCTGCATTTCAGGATAGTGGTAAGAATACGTCCATGTTCCATGTAGGAGAAAAACAAAATAAACATTTTATAACCTGTCAACAATTGTTACCCTGCATAGAAAAACTGTTCCAGGCACTATTAAAGACTCATTTTAAATCTTGAGCTGTATCTACATTTCCTGAAGAGGGGATGGCTCTATCCCCAGGCTGGCCCAATGAGCATTTGTTGAATTCAACTTAACTTCATCTTGGGAGTCTACAATACATAGTACACAGACAATATACTGCACCTGCTTTCTGCCATTCTAGTAGGGCTTATTTTGTGGCTGGAAATTTTTAAATGAAAAATGCCAGAACTCTACATAAACAGTACAGACCACGGGCATAAGGAGGCCCAGATGAAGTGTGGTCACTGAGGGTTGAGACTACAGGGAGCTGAGTGCAACTAGTGAAGAAAAGAAAGAAGATGCAGATGATGGAAAGAAGTACAGGCATTTAAGCACAGTACCATGGTTCCTCCAGGGAAAGTGGGCTTCTCAGAACAAGTGGATTTATTGAATGACATTAGGATAGAGAAAGACATCTAAGTGGAGAAACTGTGCTGGAAATTGGAGTCATAGGAGCTATGACCTGGAAGAGGTGTCTGAGAGGAGATGTGTCTGTAGAGGATAGTGGGTTTATAAAAGCAGATGAATTCAAAGAGAAGTGCAGGGAAAGTACTGGCCAGCTGTGGCCAGTGAGTTTTAAGATTATCACATCAGTAAAGAGGACAAAGGAGCATATCATCTGCATGTGAAATAGTTGTAAATGTTCACACATGGACACAAGGAGAAACTAAAATTTATAAATAGAAATTAGTAAGAAAGCCAAATACTAAATTCTCAAAATTAATGTTCTTCATGTATTAGCAACATTATTGTATAATTAAAAAATCCCTTTATAATAATAACAAAATGATAACATAACTAAGAATAAATGCAATACAATGAAATTCATACAGTTTTACCAAAGGATGTTTAACATTTTGAACAAATGGCACAACATGCCGTAGACTTGGACAGTCACCCTGTGGCATGCAGACTAAGCTGCTGTGACAGAGGTCTAAATATAAAGAGGCCTGGAGCAGGTCTTTCCCTGGAGGGACAGTGTCCAGAAGGCAGCACCTCTCTGTAGGGGTAGCTCTGCCCGATGAGATCCTGCAGGGCTCCAGGGCCTTCGCACTGTGTCGGGTGTGCCGCTCTACCATCGTGTAGGCTGTGGTTGAGCTGGCCCATCCCTTTGCCCATGTCTGTCTGTGAGAGGGAGAAAGAAGTCAGAGCAGCTTCCACTCTGCAGGTCCAACCTGAAAACTGCCTTCCCCACCTCTGCTCATGTTTCTGCATCCCACATGGAGTCTCAGGGCCACAGCCAGCTGCCACAGACCTGGGAAATGGGGTGGCCATCTACAACACAGTGAGGTGGGAGGTTTCTCTCAATGGAGGAAGAACGGGAGAAAAGTTAATGAGGCACAAATGTTACCACTGGAAGAGATTGATTTTCCTCAAAATGTTATATGTTTAATGCAATATTAGTTCTGATGCAAGCTATCTAAGAACCTGATAATGCCGGATAATTTTCAGATTATCAGGTATTTCTTCAGGTAACCTCTAAAGGTTATCTTAAAGGTAACCTTTAGAGGTTACCTGAAGAAATAAACATATCAGGAAAACCAGGAAAATGTTTTAAAAGGCAATGGGCAAAGACTTACCCTACCAGACATAATGAATACCAAAACACTCCAAACCTGTGATGCTGCAAAGATGAGACAGAATGAAATGGGACAAATTAGGAAGTCAAGATATGGACATATGCCAAATACAAATATAATACTAACGTAGTTATACACACATATGCATACACTCAGAGACAAGCGATGGAAAAATGGAGGTGAAGACAGAGACAAAAAGTGCAAGGGAAGAGTGCAGACAGATGCACTTCCCAATTTTGTCACATGCACGCACACCAGAAAATGCACTTGGGTGTAAGCTAGGAAATACACACACACACACACACACACACAGTTTATATATACATAAACTATAAGACATACATAAATATATACAATATATATATATGAATTAAGTGTTAGACAAAAGACATTTCAAATCAATTGGAAAGACTGGTTATAGAGAAGAAAAGTGCTTTAAAAATATTAAATTCTTACTTAAGAGCATAATCCAAAATTAATGGTAAATACAATAAAAAGGCAAAACAGTTTGCATATGCAGCTGTGACAGTGTGGCAAGAAGGGATGATACACATGTGGCTAACACTGGCACAAAAAGGGCCTTGGGGACACCAAAGACAACGAGCCGGGGCTGGCATGCATAGCAGGCGGTCAGTGTCCTCTGTGGTCAGTGGGATTCACTGTGGGACTCCTAGAGCAGCAATGTCACCCATGCATATTATTCACAAGGGAGCCACCCCACTGGACTGTCAGAGAGAGCCACGAAGATGACCATGGCGACAGACTTGAAGCACAGAAGTAACAGTCACAACAAAAACAGCAGCAGTGTACCCTGGAAGGAGAGAGCAAGGCCCAGTTTCCTGGGACCAGGGGTGCCGCAGCCTTGCAGACCTCGCTCTCATAAATGTGGCCAATGTCAGCTTCTGTGGGGACAGAACAGGTCATCCGGGTGGACAGGAGATGTCTGTAGCCACTGGCATTCAGGAAAACCAGCCTAAGGTGGCGTTTCCAACAGGACCTGGGCAGGTGGGTGAGCACTGTAGGGGCCGGCCAGGCCAGTCAGGTCTGCCCCACAAGTACCTTTGGGGAGCAGCAGTCAGATGGAGAATGCAGGAGACAGGTGATGCCCCAGGCTGGAGGCTGCTGGTCCATCGGATGTCCCTCCTGTCCCAGTAACCACAGGGCCTTTGTCAGCAGCCGCACATCCAGCTGCCTCTCCCAAGACCAGCAAGCACTGGATCCAGCAAGGCTCCTGGGCTCCAGGCGATGCCGAATCCTGCTCTCTCCTTCTTGACTGCCCACTGGAGAGTGACATTTTATAAGGTGGTCACCTCCAGCCTATGGGGCCAGATGCTTTTAGATCACCTAGTTTCACAAACTTTTATTTTAAAGTATATAAAACAGCTTCTTTGAGATGTAATTTACATACCATGAACTTTTTTCATTATTATCCACTTTTGGAGCCATTTTAGACATGGTTTATGTAAGTGCTTCCCGCCTGTGAACTTTCAATTACATGTGTACTGCCCAGCTGTCTTGGTGTCCTGTGCAATCTGTGCACAAAGGGCTGAGAACGTTTTGTTCCCCAGGACCAAAGTTAGCCCCCCCCCCCCCCGGGGGACACAGTGGCTGTGTTGGGCATGCACATTGTAGACCCAAGTTTTCCAACTCAGATGCATATAGAGTTTCCCGGACAGTTTTAAAAAACTTCCACCTCTGTCAGGTTCCATGCGGAGACCACAAGCTCCTGCTCTGCACAGGGTTGGCCATGCTTTCAGAAGGCCCCCTGGGTCTCTGATATGCGGCCAGAGCCAAGAACCTGAGCTTCAGCTTCAGATGGAAGATGGGGCTGGAGAATATCAGGGTTTCCAGGAACAGGTTCTGGGAGAGCCTGCTGTTGACGGTCTAGAATCCCAGCAGTTTGGCCTTCGTGAAGCTGAGATCCAGAGACCAGAGAACAAACAGCAAGGAGCAAGAACAGGGGCCACATGGTTTGTGTCAACATCAAGAAGATTAAAAAAGTAACTTTTCAGCAATTCAGAGAATGTTTTTTTTGTTTTTTTGCCACAAGGAAAACACCTTTTTCTATGTCACAGGAGAAAAAGGGGGTGTAGGGTTAAAGGCCAGCATGCTCCTGCTCCCTTCTTTCAAGTCTGTGCTTCCCAGTCTGATGAGTCAAGTGCCATCAAGACAGGCTAGAGGGACAGGAGCTGTGGAGAGGCCTGGAAATAAGTGTGTTTCCACCAAACAACAGCCTTCTTTCCACTCACTTGCTTTTTAAATTTCTTTTACAGGAGTAAGAAAGAAAATGCTCATAAAAGAAACAGAAGAAAGAGGAAGGGGGAGAGCAGGGAAGAAAGAGGGAAAGGGGGAGTGAAAGTGGGAGGGAGAGGGGAGAAGGGGAGGGGGAGGCAGAGGGGGAGGGAGAGGGAAGTGGAGGGAAGAGGGAGAGTGTGCTATATAAAACTGTAGGACCCATGGCTCACTTTGCCCCAATTTCCAAAGAAGTAAGGGAGCATGCTGGCCTGAAGACAAGTCCGTTTGCTTTGCTGTCCCCTCTGTCACACATCAGCACAGATCACCTGCCTCCCTGCAGGAAGCATTTGAGTGTTGGGGAGCAGGACTCCAGGAATGACAGCACAGACCAGCTCACAAGCTGGATGTTCCCCAAAGGGACAACAGAGCAGGATGACTTGGGCACAGTGGGCTGTGGGAGGGGAGGAGGGACAGACTCAGGCTCAGGCCCAGGTGCCAGACAGCTGAGGAGGGAGCTTGGGGGTGATGACATCACCCGCAGTGTCAGGACTCAGCAGCTCAGCTGCAGGGCCAGCCAGACGCAGGTGCCACCGCTGCGAATGATCCTTGGCCCCCTTCTCAGTCTGTTTCCAACCCCCTCTCATGACACTCAGCATCCATTTGCCAAAGACCATTTTCATTAAATTCTAAACATGGGTTTTTATGGTAATTTAAGTCATATGTTTCTGATTCACTAACAATGAACTCACCAAAAATGTTGGCAATGACATGTTGAATGTCCCAGCAGATCTCTCAATGTCCTGAAATATACCACTTCACACACACACGTGCACATGCACACGCACGCACGCACGCAGCCCAGAAAAGCGAAACAGAGGATTTTCCTCGTGGTTTCAGGATGAGCAAAGCAAACCTTTATTTCCTGGTCTGTGTCTTCAGGGCAGTGTCAAGCATTTTCTCACCTGCCATTGCAGGAGGGCTGTGGACGCTTGTAAGGAAGCCACCAACCTGGGAAGCTTACTTTCTGGGTCCCAAGACAACATAGCAAAAGTAAGGCAAATGGGCATCTCTCAGGTTGTGTGTTTGGCTCTTTGAAGATGTAAGTCACTGATAATGAATGGTGTTTGATTTGTGGTAATTATGGCACAACCAACATTAATTTTCACCTCCTCTGCTCTTTGTACCTGGCATGTGGGAAATTCCCTGGTACTTTCTGTTCATTGAATCATGGTTTTTTTTTTACCTCTTGTTGAAAGTGATCTGGGGCAGGATTATGCTAACACGCCCACCTGCAACCTCACCTGCACGACAGCTCCTGTTCAAAAACCTGTTTCTGATCCCTGGTCCTTACTGAACCCCTTCCTCTGATTTTCCAAAACCGTGTTTGCACAAACTTCCCTCTCACCACTGCCTCCTCCCCACCCTCACTCCCATGAGGTGCCTCCAAACTCTTCCTGGGCACTGAGGAGCTTCTTTGAGACCCACGCAGGGGTGAAGTGAAGAACCAAGGAACAAACAGGGACACCCACTTCCCCCATGTGAAGGCAATATGAGTTTCTATTTGAGTGTCTAATTCTTTAATTCAGTGCAGCAGACATTTGTTGGGTGTCTACTGTTTGCAGCTCAAGTTTGAGGTGAAAAAGAAGAGATGTGATTAGTGCTGAGCTGCTGGATTCAGTGTGGGAGTACGCCCAGCAACACCTACCTGAAGCCAGCTGGACCAGGTTGGGACCCAGGGAAACAGGAGTTAAGGAGGGGGTGGACCTGCCTGAAGATCTGGGGAAGATGCTAAAGCTGACGAAAGTAGTGTTTTGGTACTTGGGTTGAAAATGCCACCATTTATAAGAGTAGGGCCAGGAGACAGAATAGGAGGCTCTGTGTCTGGAGGCAGGTGTGGCTGGGCAGGCACCCTGGGTGCCAGGCCAAGAACTGGGACACCATAATCGCAGGAGAGAAATGAGGTGATAACGGGGGAACTTAGGGAGAAAATAACACTTCAGAGGGGAAAGGAAGGTGAAAAAAGGAGAAGCCAGGAGGGCATGGACATCATTGCAGGCACCTGCCCCAGGAGGGTTTGCCTTGTGTCAAGAGGTGTCAAGAAGGGGCTGGGCACACAGTGCAGACATGGAGGGGTCCAATTCAGTGGTGACCTGGGCAAGCAGAGTGAAGAGGCCCCAGGGCTGCCTGCTCCCCTGCCCCCAGGATTCATTCCATGATGGGGAAGGATTCTGCTGTGTCTCTGTCCCCACCTTTGACCCCACTGCCTGATATAGGGGAGGGAAGGAGAGAGCCCCTCCTCCCTCCTCTGCCTGCCCAGCTCCATTCCAGACACAGAGAAAGATCTTAAAGTCAGCTTCACACGGGACTCTCGGGTTCTTCCAGAGAGCCCCTTCCCAGCTCCGTCTGGTTCCTTGATTCTGGGGCATGAACCCCTTCCAGAGCTGGGCTAAAATATCTTCCATTCTAGTGTGAGAAAAGAAGCAATCTCATACCCAAATTCAGGCTGCTGAGTGAGCAAAGAGCAAAGGGTGTCGAGTGAGCCAAGGGCCAGCACAGGTCATAGCAGAGCTGGATGGGGCCTGGACTGGCAGACAGGACCCCCACCCCCATGCCCACCTCTTTACCAGCAGGAACAAGGGATCTGGGAAGTTTCCTGACCTACCCAACGTCACATGTGTTGTTTCTTAGCCTCATCCTGGAAAACAGGTGGACAAATTAGACTCATGCTCTGCTGAAAGGGAATTAGTAAGGTGGCATCTGCCTAAAGATGTAGAATTTGAAAGAAGATAAGGTTAAGTGCTATAAAACCAATTTACCAGAGCCCCTTCTGTTCATCCTCATGGGATGAGACCCTCTATGGGAATTGGTCTTTGCTTGGAGACAGTCTTGTCTCTGTTACTGTAAACATCTTTACAAGCCAAATGCTCTCCACACGGAGCTTGGTCTCATCCAACAAGGAACCTTCTCAGTCCAAAGCAGGAAAACTGAGTAAACTCTGCACCCATGTTATCACTCTCCCCACAGTGGCCAGAAGGCCCCTCTGGCTCCTATGACCCAGCTCAGTGACTTACTCCACCCTTCCACAGCTCAGGGGAGCCACAAATGCCGTGTTCAGACTTTAGTGACATCACAAACTTATTTTTCAAACTTTGAGGCAAGAAAAAGTCCTAAATGCATTTTTCCAGAGATCCTGCTCATTTGTCAAATCACTGGTGATTTCAGAGAAATGTAACCCATGCATTTCTCATTCATCTGTGTTGGAATCACAACCTGAGGAGCCAGTGATCCGTGGGGATACATGGGTCAAGTGGGTAGGTAGACGTGGCCCGGGAAGCAGTGGCTGGACAGGAGCTGCAGTGTGAGATGGCTCAGGTGGCGTGGAAGACAGTCCAAAGGGACTCTGCACCCAGTGCACCTGCTGGAGTCGTCCTGGGTCCATGGCACCATCTGACCACAAAGCAGACGTGGGGCCTGCTGTCACCAGGCTCAGAGTGGGGCCAGCCATAATGGAGCTGAGAAAGAGCAGTCATTATGGGCCTCAGAGACTAAAGCTGAAGAAGGAAAGGATACATCTTACTTCCGGTGCAGGGAGGAAGTATGGGAAGCGGCATTGCTGTCAGAGCTGGGCTCAGTCCAGCCCACGTCCCTGTGCCTCTCTCAGCCTCACTCTGCTCCCCTGTGAAACAGGGAGAGTGATGCAGCTGGACTGCAGTGTGAGACTCCAGCGCTCACGCAGGGAGAGTGTGTCATACTTCAGGGCTCTGTCTCCCTCCTGGGCTCTTAGGGCAGCAGGGTGATCCTTCCTTCATCCTGAAGAAGCTGATGCAAAAGGAAAACAGGTCGCCAGCTCAATCCAAATGTCTCTTTAGATCATTGTTGATAGTGTCTCATGTATAAATTGTGGCTAAAAATGCCTGCCCTCCTCCAGGCTCCTGCAGCCAAATCTTGGGGTGTCCGCCTCCCTTCCAGGTTGGTGCTGCCCTGGGCCCTGGGGTGATGGATGTTTAAGGAGCATAGATGTATGGAGTTTTCTCTACAGATGCTACATGGGTCTCACAGCTAGACACACCTTGTGTATTCAGTGCCTGGTGCTCAAAGAGGGCATCTGCCTGTGAAGGTGTAGGACACTGTTACCCTAAAGCAGGGGTGTCAAACTCACTTTCACCCAGGGCCACATCAGCCTTACTGTTGCTTTCGATGGGCCAAATGTAATTTTAGGACTGTATAAAAGTAACTACTCCTTAACAGTTAAGCAAGAGCTCGGCGCTGCCACTGGGTAGAAACAAGGCGCCGGGCCGGATAAAACAAGATGGAGGGCCAGATTCGGCCTGTGGGCCTTGTGTTTGCCACCTGTGCCCTAAAGTCTTTCTGAGCCTCTAGCCCAACAGGCTGACCTTTGGTGCAGCATCACCCCTGGACACAGGTGAACACGGCAAGTGCTGGGACCCCTCTGTCACCAACCTGCTGGGTGATTGCCAACAAGTAGAGCCTCTTGGCTTCAATTTCAGATCAAAATTAACAATAAGACTGTGGCCCAGTTTTGCTAGCCTCCTGAAAGGATAATATTAGGTGACACATAAAAAAGTGCTCTGAAAACAATTTTAAATACTGTACAAACAGACGGTGTATATGGAGGAAACATTCTGTTTCACACATGGCGTAGGGGGAAGGGAGGGAGAGAGGGAAAGGGAATGAATATTGAAGATTAACATTCTCCTGGCCACTGGTGTCAGAAAAAGTACCCTCCGTGGCACATGGGGGCCGTGGTTAGTGCACTGCATCTTAGCTCAGGCAAGAATTCCTTCCAACTCTGAGGAAAGTCCCAGCAAGCTTCAGTGGTCACCAGAGTCCTCTCTGCCTGCCACCAGGGTTCTGTTGCCGGCCTCACTTTTCAAGGGGCCATGTGGACAAGGAGGAGCTGCCTCAACTACGCTTCTTTCTTTGGAAAGTGGCCCAGGTTAGTGTGTCTGATGGGTCACTGTCACCTAAGGAGACCCCAAAACCATGCTCTCAAAGTGTGCAAGGTCAGAACAGACTTCAGCGTTAGTGCTGAATGGAAGACCCAGAGGTGTCTTAAAGAAGAAGTGAAGAGGACGATGATTTGCTGGGAAGACTCAGGCAAGAGTGAGATGCCACCAAGAAGGAGGAAGGTGGCAGGGCTAAAAGGAGCAGAGGACAGGACTGAAGGGAGCAGAGGGCAGGGCTGCAGGGAGCAGGTCAGCTTCACCCTTAGACACGCTCTGTCCTGGGCGAAGTGAGGGGAGGCCGTCCTTCCTCAGAGCTGACAGAAAGGCTGTGTTGGGCCTTTTAATTGATATGAAACCTTCTAACAGAAGTTTATATTTTGATATTATTTTAAAATTTGGAGAATTTCCAGCTGACTACTAACTGTAATATTATAAATCTAGAATGGATCAAAATTAGACCAAATATCCTGTCATCTGTGGAGAATTATTATCTTCTTTTTTTATTTATAATCTCAATTTTATGAAGCAGCTCACCTAGAATAATTATTTCTGAGTTAAAATTGTTTTTTGTAATTCATCAATCTCACAATTGTGTGTGATAATCATGTCTATTTATTTTTTTCTTAAGTAATCATAGTATTTTCATCAAAATTCATTAGAAGCTGCTTCTAGAAGGACATGCTTTTAAAATATTTAAATTTATAGTTAATGTTTTATTAACCATATTTAGCCTATAATTATTTTTCTAATGAAAATTATCCTGACTGTACCTTCTGATGTTATGAGGCAAGTAGTTCAAACAAAATTTAGAGAAACATTTATGCACAAAGGACTGTGTATTAGTCATTTGGAAAAAAAAGGATTTATGAGCTACATAATTAATTGTTGCCTGAGTTTGACAGTCCATATTGTACTGCAATGCATTATTTACCTTGGAGGAAGCTTAGGGGTTCACCCTTCAAGGGGTTAGAAAAATACAAATATATACATTATGTGAATAGTGGAAGATTGTATTGCAATGGACAGGTGTGTGTGTATGTGTGTGGTTTGTATATATAATATCTGTATATGTGTTCAGAATATATATTCTCTATACATTATATCTCATATTTTATAAAATGCTACAGTGATTAACATAAGTATATGTAGTTTGTATATAAAATACATTATTCACTCTATGGAACATATATACTATGTATTATAGAATAATGCACTGATTAACACATGTCATGTGTGTGTGTACACTCATGTATTAATTACTCTAGTATTCAGCTGATTAATGCCTTTCAAAGATCAGCAAAATAAATGAGTTGGGAAAGCTTTGAAACTTTGTTTCTCAGCAACGTGGCAGCAACGTGGCACCATCGGAGGCAGTTAGGGAAGAACTCACTCGTGTTGCTCTGAGTTGCATCCTGCACGTGTACAGCCTGTCCACATGCACATAGTCCATGCACTTGGGGCCCAGTGCAGGCTTTGCCCACGGCAGCCCTGCATTGCTATGTCACTACATCAACCAGTGTCTGGGCCACGAGGTGAGATTAAAGACTCTCTCGTTAGAATGGAAGAGGGTGTCAATGTCCCACAAAACTCTGTGATCCAAGGGGTAGGGTGTCTGTTCTTGGAATTGCTTAAAGGTTGAGTGAACAAGCAGCAGCGATCATGGTTCAGTGTTCAGCACATTTAGAAAAAATATATGCCAAGTTTGACCTAATGGATCCACTGTAATTACATGCTGGAAGGAAGTTACTTTCTCAGATTTCACAGAAAGCACCGTGAAGCTAGGATAGAAGGAATGTGTGTACTGAGACCTCCTGAATTAGGGAATTTTCCACTTCTGTAGAGGGAAAAGTAGCATGGGATTAGAACTCACTAAGTATATTTTCTGCCATGTCAGGCACAACATTGTTTCATGATAAGAACAGTAGAAACGGAACTTGAACTAGTTTACAAAACAAAGGATTTTCCTTGGTTCTCATAACAGGAAGCTCAGGGGTCAATGGGCTGCAGGAAGAGCTGGATACAGGAGCTACAACCCTGAACCAAGAGGCACTCTCTCTTTCGCATCATCTCCCAGCTCTGTCTTCTTTTGAGATGCTTCCTTCTCAGGTAGGACCTCCACATACTGGAAAATATTGACCCTGGCATCTCCCAGCTAAGATCTCCTTCAGCTACAGTGATTCCAAGAAAAGAGAGCCACTCTCTCCTGAACTATGAAGAGGAGCTCAAACCAACATCCCTGAACCCATCCCTCTGGCCAGAGAAGTGAAAATGGCCAGGCTGGATCATGGGGAGCCTCAGCCCTACCAGGAGCAGCATGACCAACAGTAGTAACAGGAGAAATAGTTGTGGTGGGCTGAATAATGGCCCCCAAGGATCCTATGTCCGAATTCTGAGAATATGTAGCCAAAGGGACTTTGCAGATGTGGTCAAGGACCTTGAGATGGGAGATCATTCTGAATGGGTGGGTTCAATGTTATCACAGGGGTCCTATAAGAAGGAAGCAGGAGGGTCAAAGTGAGAGAGTGAAAATGTGGGAAGAGAAACAAAGGTCACAAAGGAGAGAAGATTCCAAGGTGCTGGCTTTGAAGATGGAGAAGGGGCAACAGGCCAAGGAAATTGACCTCCAGAGTCCGGAAAGAGTAAGGGGTGAATTCTCTGCTCAGAGCCTCCAGGAGGAATAGCTCTGCCAACAAATGGACTTGAGCCCATTACATTTGACTTTGGAATTCTGACCTCTAGAACTAAAATAATGAAGTTGTGTAGTTCGAAGCCTCAAAGTTAGTGTAACTTGTCACAGTAGCCATAGGAAACTAATGCAATAATAGTAATTAATGGCCATATAAGCTAACACTCTTGGAGAACTTGCTCCATACCAGATACACGTCTGAGCCAGGATTACCCTTCCAGCAACCCTGCGGGGTAGGTCCTGTGATGAGCATCTCCACTTTGCAATAAGGAAACTGGAGCTCAGAGACAGGAAGTAATGTGCCCAAGGTCTCACCTCTACTACACAGCAACCTGATCCCCATGGCCCTGGGAGGAGGCAATGACAGTTCACAAAGACCAAAGTTTCTTAGCAGAGGATGTGGTGGGGAAGTTGACTCCCCCAGATCAGGACAGAACAGACAGCCTGGTCTGAGCAGTGTGGGCTGAGGACACATGTCCACTGCAGCGAGCCTTGGACCCCAGGGTCAGGAACAGAGCCTGGAGGAGATGGACATGCATCTCATGGGGAGCAGACAGAGTGTGGCTCCTCTCAGTGCAGATGAGTCCATCTCTGTCATCATGTGTAAAATCACGGCGCCCACATGCCCAATGTCAAAAGTGCCCTCAAACTTGGTTAGAATGTATAGAAACAATATCACTTGTTGAACTACATAAGAAAGGACTACAGAAGCCTACAACAGTCTGTTTGAGAAACTCAGTATCTCAACAATCAGCATATTTACCCCAAACAAAATATTACCACATATGGATGCTGGACATTACACAAGAATCAACTCTGTTAAGAAAACCAAGGCTATTTTTTCCTAAATCGCTGTTGTCAAGAAGTGTCTGATAATAGCTTTTTGTTCATTGTAGCCCATCTTGCACTCATGAAAATAGGGTTTTGCCAAATAAAAATACCACTGGGAGATGTAAGGAAGAGAAGGAAAGCTGATAGGGTGTGTTTCCCCTTAACTTCTTCGTTTTCGTCTTTGCTATGACAGGGACTCTGAGCTCCCAGTTGAGGTTCTCTCTCCCTCTTCTAAGTCCTGGAATTTGACTTAATTTGATAATTGTCAGTGTACTGCACATTATGGTGTGCCATCTTTAAAGTTTAGAAGCCACACAGTGGATGGTCCTTAGCTATCTGGGCTCCCGCCCTGGTGTGCTTCCTGGGTTGCACCCCACTTTAAAGCAGAATCTGTGGTTCCTAAAAAAAAAATCACCCTCAGCATCTTGCCAGAACGGCAGCCAGAGCTGGCTCGGAAAGCATGTGTTGCTGAGCAAACGAACGAGAAATGCAAATAATGACATTGGACAGCTATGTGTCCCCCAGGTTTGTTGTTGTTGCTGAAGTTTTTAAATCACCAGGAGTACTCTTTCTGATTTTTAGGATCATCATCAAAGTCCATAGGATAGAGATCTTTCCAGGGAATTGCCTGAGATCTAAGATAAGGTGTTGGTCTGCAGACATCTGGTGTGCGTGCGTTGTCAGCACTAAAGTACCTCTCAGACACCCGTAAGGATTTCATACGACGTCTACCATGATTTTGAAAAAGGAGAGTAAGGGGAAGGTTCGATCATCTTGAAATAAGTGACCTGATATTTTAATCTAAAGTTAAACACCAAGCAAAAGCTCCATAAATATTTAGCAAACCTGATGGAAGAAGGGCTTCATCTTGTGTTTGCCTAAGATGTGAGTAGAAACATTGATGTGGATTGTAGCCAAACCACGTGAGCACTGCCCTGCCCTGTGCTGCAGACACTCATGGGGGGCACATCGTAGCCACAGAGCCAAGGTCAGTGCCGATGCCACACCTGCGACCCTGAGAATCAGGTCTATTCTGGGATTAATGGGAACCACCCACCCCTCACTGAGAGCTGAGAGCCAGCTCACCCACTTTTCTGTCCATCTGGCTATTTTCTGTCCTTTGTAGGGTTTTGGTTTTATTACTCTAACAAATGCTCCAATTTACAGAAAATCATAACTCAAATCCATCTGGACCTAGGCCCATTTCTCACAGGGAAAATTAATGGCAAACAGGCCTAGTGACCAGGATTGCGCAAGGCTTGAGGAATGACTTCACGGGGGAGCGTGGCTGAGCTTGGAGTTTGCGGCGCAGGAAAGGAATTTTCTTACAAATCCTGCCATAAATGCTCTTTAAAATAATGTCAAGTGGCTTAAGTGCTCGTTCAGAATGAGTTTACTCCAACTAGAAAACCGCCAGTGGGCTGAAACTATACATATATAAGCTTGAGGAAAGAGGCATCCACTACCAGTATATTGATAGGATCTGGTGTGTGTGTGTGTGTGTGTGTGTTTCAAAGAGAACACACAAAATAATATTCTAAACATGACAAAACTGCTTGTAGTTTGCTGAGAAAAGTAAATAACTTTGGGAAGATCTGCCCTGTCTAGAGCTTTGGGGTGGCTGGCGGTTGGGGGTGGAAGTGAGTCAGGACCTGCTGGTTCAGGGCGAGCAGGCCAAATCTATTGAGAAAGTCACTCATTTCTTCAGATTATTGGCATAACCTACCCAAGAAAAGACAGATAAGTGTCGCATTATTTTGTTTTCCTCACAGATTTGCTGCAAGTTGATCCTGGACCAAGAAACTAATGGCCACCCAAGCCCCCCACTCCCAGGAGGATGCTACACAGATGATGAGAGCGGCAGGTTCTGGAATGTTCCAAAGGGCACTGCAGATCGGTGTGCTCCCCTTCTGGGATGTTTCTGTGTGCAGGGAACTAAAGCATCATTGTAGCCCAACATACTTGTTAGCTATTTTCCTTTCCTGAATTAAAAAATTGAATTATATACTCAGCCTAGTTACTGAACCCTGCAAAGTTTATTAAAGCTTATCGACCGTGTGTACACACGTCAGGACTGAGCTGCAGTCGCCGCTCTCAGGCTGGAACATTGAATTAGGAGGCAGAGCCGGGCCGTGCGCGGGGGACTCCAGCAGTGCTACAGGTAGCAGAAGTCTCCTCCAATTAGACATAATCATCACTCACAGTCAATAATTGTGCTAAAGGCTGCTTTCAAATCTGTGAGGATTCGCATTTAATGTACTGATTCAGCTTGTCGGAGCCAAATTCGCTGTGCACTGAAACCAAAGCCATTTCGTTCTTGCCTACGGCCCTTCTGGCAGCTCGTGCAGTAAGGACGACGAGATACAATTTAATCGGAGACATCTGTGCACAGACAGGACCTTCCCCTTCACCGAGGAGACGGAGGGATGGCTAAGCTCTAGTTTTATGTGAAGAGCCAGGCCTTATCTCACCCCTGAAAAATAAAGCGTTTAGGATAGAGTAAAAAGCCAAATAAAAAAAAAATGGCTTTCCCCCCTGGGTTTATGAATGCACACTGCAGCTACTCGCAGCTTTCCTGCTCCAACGACTGAGAACACTTGAGCTGTGATCCCGGGATTAACCATTTAAGGATATTATGCTTATCACTGGCTGCAGCTGACGGAAGAGATCTTTATTAAATATGAAAAGGAAATAGTTCATTCTTTGTGAGTTTGTAGAAATATTAAAATGCCTTTATGCATGGTTCTGGCCTTGCAGTGGTCCTGGAAAAATAGCTGTAATAGTTATCATCCATCTCAGGCCTCTTCCAAAGGGTCACACCCTTTATAGCACCTGAAAGACGAGACTTTCCTCTGTTTATCACACAACATTGTCCATAGTAGTGAAGCCATCTGAGCCACTGATGTGCAATAGGCTCATCTGCCAGTTGCAAAAATGACAAGCCTGTTGGTTCCGGAGGTCTATGACTAAATATGCAATTACTCCAAACAAGCCCTATTGTGGAATTGCTGCTCTTGTTAATGCATGAAACACTGTTTGTTTTGTTTTTCAATAATGACGTGATCATAGAAATACTTAAAAGCACACACACACAATGGCACACACAATCTGTGTCTTTGGAACTTTGCCTATGATTTTTATAAAAGGAAATTTGGACAGATTTTGAAAATCTAGGTCATCCTAGAACTGTAAAGTCTGTAGGACAACGCAAGCAGCAGGCTACCCAGCAGACCAGCCAGGATCCCTGGGCAGTAACAGCAGTTTGTTCTGTGCCTTGGAAGGCCTAGGCTCCAAGGACATGGCACTGGCCAGGGCACCCGCAGCTGGAAGAGCTCTGGGACAGACCAGGAGGGGCAGACACTCCATTTCTGGCTTTCAGGTGGCATCTACACATCCAAATCAAAAGAAGACCTCTAGTTCACATGATCTAGGGTAAGACCTCGCTGGATGATTCCCCTTTGCCATTTTTAAGCTTCAATCCCTTATTTCCCCTGGCAGGGCAACAATGTGGATAAGCAGACAAAGATGAACCTAGCAACAAATTCCCTTGCTGACATGGCAGGAGCAAGCAACCTTCTGTGTGGAGAACCATGATGGGGTCTTGGGAGTAGCAACACAGTGTCCTAAAGGGGACCGGGCAGGAGGGAGGTGGCAGAGAGGGAGACTTGGGGCCCTGCCATTCAAGGGAGGTGGTGCAATGCAGATTGATCCAGTATCTTCTACTGGATCTTCTACCACCCTTACTGTTATCAGTAGTAGCTGTTACAATTCTAATGCAATCCTGCCATATTCCAGCTGCCGTTTCCACAGCAACTTCCATGCCTCACCTCATTGACCCTTCCTGACAACCTGTAAATGTGACAGTCTGGTAAACGGAGGCTTACACAGGTGAGAGGACAGGTTCTTAGCTAAGTGGGTGCAGGACTATATTCAAGCCAGAGAGTTCAGTGCATAGTACACGGAGATGAAATGAAGCAGTTTTATGGGACTCCAAGTCCTCTCTTAATGCTCTTCGAAAAAATACAAAAAAATGGCACACAGTGGCCCTTGGTGCTGGTGTCCAGGCTCTAGTAGCTTTATCCAAGGTTCAAATGTGTGAATGCTTCTGTCCAGTTAATAGAACCCACCATCCTATGATTGCCTTCCCAACACCCAAACACACACGTACACAGATACACACACATAACATATCCACACATACCACAATGTTCACGTCACACACACACACCACACACTGCTCACACTACACACACAGACATATGTGTAACACATCATACCTTCTTCTCACCTTCTCCAGATGCCCACAGCCTCCAGCCACATCCTCCCCAAGTCCATAGCCCCATCCCTCAAGAGGGCACTGCCTTGCCCTCATTCCCACCAGCACATGAAGAACCTCATTGTCCAGGGCTGAACCCCCTCTCCCTGTCACCACAGTGGTGCATCCACCCCCACTGTCTCTGCTACAGTGTCACTGAAGGCAGGTGCCCACCCACTCTGCTCATGTGCAATTCCTGTGACTGGAGGAGTCCTTCTTCCTGAGACATACAGTCCTCATTCTGAGAGAACCCCTTCTTCCCACTCACACCCCATGCCAACCGTCATTCTGAGCCTTACTCTATAGTGGCCAGAACCAGAAGTGAGATCTGGCACACCTAAAGTTCCCCGAAAGTAGGATTTACACCCAGCCAGTCATGGCCCCATCACTTACAGGTTTCTGGACTACTAATTTTTATTGCAGGGCTCATTTTGGTCTTTAATTGCTCATTTTAAGAGCCAGTGACAGTGTTGCAAAGCAGCTCATGGAAAGGATCACTCCAACTTCATTATTAACTTCATTTTTCTTAATATGGGTTTTATTAATCCAGCAATAACGTGCAATCTTCAGACAATTTACTGAGCAATTAATGAGCAGCTGGGGAAGCTGTGTTCTCTCAAGTAAAGCTAGTGGCCCTGAACACTTGATCCAGTCCAAGATCTTAAACAGCCAGCGCACTTAACATTTCCCACCAAACGCACAGGACGTGTTTCACAATCGTGCCCCTTTGCGTTTTCTACATTTCTGATGAATGAAATCATGTTCGGATAAAAGCAAGGAAGAAGCAGACTCCTGGAAGAACCCAAAAACATGTTATTACTTTTTTTTTACTACTCACAATTATCCCTCCATGTCCTACATAGGAGATGTTATCTTTTCTAAGTATCTTAAAGAGATAGAAACGCAGGGTCCACAATAGGTACATGTGTATGTACAGGTACTTGCACAGGTACCAATGGACACAGACACACTTCCACAGCTTAGCAAATGAGGGGCTTAGATGTGAGACCTGAAAATGAAAACAGATCTGTGAGAACAGATGATACACAATTTCCAGCGATTTCTAAATGACATGATTGACGTTAATGATGATGGTGAAAGCTACCAGCAAGTGGATGTTAGCAAAGGAAGTAAAGCATTGGACCATAAGAGTGGGGCTGTCCACAACTCTTCACCAACTTATTTACTCCTACAAAGACACCTGTGAATGAACAGAACCAGGAGAACAGTCAGAACACACACATCATATTTTAAATCTCATAAATTTTACTAGTAGGCAGTGTTTCCTATCAGCCACTCAAGAGTTAGAAGAAAATCAATTTTCCTCGCAGACTTTGTGAAGTGATGAGTAGATTCATGTTCCCATTACAAAAATAAAGCTTGAGGTGGGCGGTGCTCTTATTGTCACTTTGTGAGCAGATTGGTTTTGGTCTGCATTGGTCCATTTGATGCCAACGCAACCAAACCAGTTGTGAGACATTATGTCACTTGGATCTGGCTCTCACCCTGGCAGGTGTTTGTGTGTCAGTGGAGAGAGCTTTGGACTCAGTCCACCAAGGCTGAGGGCCACCCCTGCACCAAAGGCCCAGCACCCTGCGTGGTGTGCACATGCCTCTGAAAGGCCAAGTGATCCTGGGATGCTGCAGTCCTCTCAGAGGGAGAGAGGCTCCCGTGCACTCGGAACATGATGGGCAACCAGTAAATGCCAGTCCCCATCCTCTTTATTAGGGAGAGACACAAAACTGAACTCATCTAAAACCAGTCCGTGTACTCAAAGGAGACAACTTGCTCCAAAAGGCAGGGTTTATATATGGAAAACTGTGTAGTGAAAATCCAACCCTCTCATTGTGCAACTGGAGAAATAAAGCCCACACATTTGAATTCCTACATGCATCACCCAAGCAGAGTTAATGTAGTCAGAATTAAAACAAACACAAATCTCCAACGCCTAGCTCCAAATACAGGGCAAGACTGTCGGCTGCTTGTGCAGCTCTTCCTCTCCACAGAAAACCTGTGGGCACCTTCTTTACCCTGGACTCCAGCAGCGAGCACATGGAGGCTGGCCAACCCACGTGGTACCCGCCTTCAAGCCCTGGCCCATGTCTCCCCTCAGCCAGAAAGCAGGCCAGCCCATGTTCCTCAAACTATATTAGGTTTACCCCTAAGAAGAAAAAGAGCATCAGTCTTGCCGAGAAAAGGTTTCCTGTGGTCCAAAGTCATGTTCACAGAAGTCCTGAGTCCAGAACATACACATGGTACATGTGTGATAAACTGGGGTGATGAATAAATGAATTAATTTGTGGAAGGGTAAATGGATATTTTAATGCTACTGAGCCACCCACAATTCTCTTTCTACTTGGAACGTTTTAAGGACTGGCCCTGTGACACCCATCGTGTGCCTGCAGCTCGGGCGGGTGACGACTGCATTGACCGAGGGGCTAGGGAACGCAGAGCCCTTCAGGTCTTCGAGAAGGTCCACAGGCGGTAGGAGTGAGCTCCTCCCAGACCGGTGTTTGCAGCTTCTTGTCCGATCAAAGGAGTGAATATCACGTTTGCATTATTTCCATGCATTTTGCTTCCAATCTCTATTTTAAAGATTAATTTCTTTATTAATAGTTGGCTTGGTTTTTCTGCGGGAGCCCTCCTGTGGCGAGCATGGTCCCTGTGAGACAGAGGGCTTCGCAGGCTGCACACTGGAGGCCTGCTTGCCGTTTCACGGGTGAGGTGCTGAGATGATTTCTTTGGATAAACCCTTTCAGAGGTTGTTGTTGTTGTTGTTGTTTTTCCTGTCAGCATCACGATGTAAATAATATCTGACTACAGTGTCTTATTGTGGGTGAATTTGCTGACCTGGTATTGTAAAGTATTTTGAATACAGAAGCATGGAGGCAATGCACCACTTTCTAGGCAACCTGTCACGGGAGCACTGTTTGCCGTTTTTTTTAGCTTTCTAGTGAGAAAAATTCTACTTTACTTTTACAGGAATAAAAAATGTGTACCATCCACTGGGTAAATTTAAGCTTTTAGGGTTAAAGTTATTTCCTTAGCTGGGAACATGCATGGATATAAAACATTAAATAAGTGAGTCTTTATAACTAAGCAGACTGTTGTACCCGCATGTGCCTGTCTTATTTTGAAAACACCATTGCTTGACCATTGCCTGCACACGTAATAAGTATTTTTTTCTTTTCTACTTTAGGACATTAACGTCATCCAGAATAGGACTGATAATTTTGAGGGTTAAGGTAATTTTTCTAAATATATGACATCTCTGGTTTAGTTTGTAGAAGATGTTGACAAGAAGGGTTTGAACTGAGTAATGAAAAAAGGAAATGAGAAGATAATGAGATAAAGGTGGACATTCCAAAATCAGAGCCATGGGACAGGAAGCCATTGAAAGACTGAAAGCCACGTTCACCAACATACTCACTTCAAGAAAAATGTTGTAATGAAGGAAATGCATATGCATATTTTATTGAAGTTCCTCTAATTGCTACAAAACATTGAAAATACCATCTAAATAAATAATTTGTTAAGAACAGTGACATCCATTCATATTTATGAGGTGATTACATGTAGTTTTTCCAACCCAGAAAAAAAACTGAATGGCTGGAAGAATACTGGGAGAGAAAAAGGTCACACTGTTCATGGCCCAGGTGGAAAGCTGGCTGCAGAACTGCACTGTGGGGTCAGGAAGATCAGTGTGGAAATATTAAGCCTCATCCTGGGCGGTGTCATTAACTGCGCTCTGGTTGCACAGCTAATTTCCGTGATCCCCGTATCAGCACCCATGCCATGGCCCAGCCCTGAGAGCTGAGAGCACCGACCTTTGGGTTAACTCTAATTGGAGCCCTCTCTAATTAGGCAAAGTATCAGCTGACTCTAATATGCAGCAAGATCATTATCATTAGGTCAGCGCTAACTGATTGATGTTTGTGTAGCCTAGGATTGTGGATTACAATACACTCAGTTTAACAAAACAAACTAGGCTGACCTGGGAAACCAACTTGCATCACTCAGGGTGTTGCTGCATGTAATATCAGGGTTTATCTCCAGGGCTACTGTGGTTTAAGAACCAGCTATGATGAGAACTGGGATTTTGTAAAGTCAACCTCTTACATCTGTCATTAGGTAACACTAGATGAGCAACCAGATCTGAGATACACACACCCACGCTATGAAACATTTGTGTTCTCAGAAAGCTCTCAGGGATGATAATGCTGTTAAGCATGCATTTTGTTTTGATTCTTCAGCACATTTTTGTATGACAGGTAGCTATGTAATCACTGTTTCAAATCTGAAATTGTCAGATAAAAATTGTTAAATGTGTTCTCTTAGTTCAGGTCAAATTTCCAGCTTGTCATTTATCAGCATTTGAGTGCAAGCTGAGTATATTTTATTGACACTCAATGTGGAAACCTGTTGAGTTTGTAAAAGAGGAAAGCACGTGTGTTTGACCAGGATTACCGTGACACTCCTCTGCTCAGAAGAGGAGAGAGCAGTGATGGTAGGTGTGGGAACCAGGGACAGCTGTTGACTGGGCAGTGACACCATCGTGGCAGTTAAAAAAAAGAAATAACTGACATTTAGTTGTGCAATTTTCAGAAGAGAGTTTTGACCTAGGTAGTCATGCATGGGTGAATTTCCTGCTCTGCTTATCCATATGTGTTTCCCCCATCCCCCCAAAACTTGGAAACACATTTCAATAATGTGTTTGTTCAATACATATTAACTGGGAACATACTATCAATAGGCTGCAAAAGCACAGGGGTGATGAGACTGACTCTGCAGTGTCCTCAGAGAACCTCAGAGTAAAGGAGACGACAGATATTGTGCAAGTCACACAATGGAATGCAATGATATTAGGGTCCAGGAAATTCTGAATCCAGCGAGGGCAGGGAATATGAGGATCTACTTTCATGGAGAAAATAGAGGGAGGTCTCCCTGAAGAGTAGATATTTGAACAGCAATCTAAAGAGAAAAGAGAGCAAACAGTCAGTGTGATGTGGGGATGTCCCAGGGTGAGCCCCTATTCATTTGCTCAACTCAGGTCTCCCCCCAAAGCTTTGGACTTTAAAACCCTGATCTTCCTTGATACTTCCACAGATTCCTAAAGAAAACTCAAAACTTGCTATGTACAAAATAAGTCGCTGGATTCTCTTTCCATGAAAACCCCACTATTCAAATGCACCAAGGGCAATGACACTTGGGATTGCCCTTTCCAACTCTTCTCAAATCCAATCCATCAGCACATCCTGTTGGCTCTTCCTCCAACACACTTCATACCTGTCTCTTTTCTCCTACATGCCTCTATCCCTGCCCACACCCTGCACCTCTCATTTAGGTTGCTATGAGTGCATCCTGTTGGTCTCCTTTGTCCATCTCAGAGAAGTCAGAATCACCTTTTAAAATGTCAATCAGTTCATAAGACATCTCTAACTATAATATCTCATAGGCCTTTACACACCTATTAGAATGGCCAAAATCCAAAATACTGACAGCCCTCAATGCTGTAGAGAAAGAGAACAACAGGAGCTCCCATCTGGTGCTGGGGGAGATGCAAAATGGTGCAGCCACTTTGGAAAACAGTTTGGTGGTTTTCTGCAAAACTAAATATACTCTTCCCAAACAATCCAGCAATCACACTCTTGGGTATTAATCCAAATAAGATGAAAACTTAAGACCATGCTAAAACCTGTGCTTGAATATTTACAGCACCTTTATCTATAATTGCCACAATTATGGAAGGATGCGATGTCTTACATTAGGTGAATGGATGCTTAATAAACTGTGGTACATCCATACAATGGAATATTATTCAGTGATATAAATGAGCTTGAAACTATAAAAAGACATGGAGGAAACTCAAACTATATCGTTAAGTGAAAGAAGCCAATCTGAAAATGCTACATAATGTATGAATCCAACTGTATGACACTGTGGAAATGGCAAAACAGTAAAGAGATCAGTGATTGCCAGACCCTGGGGGTAAGGAGAGACCAATGCATAGGTTAAGCACAGGAGATTTCTAGGAAATTTTTAGCATATTAGAAACTATTCTTCATGATACTGAAATGATAGATATATGTCATTGTACATTTTCCAAACCCATAGACTGTATAACACAGAATGAACCCTAATGTAAACAATAGAATTTAGTTAATAATGCATTAATATTAGCTCATCAATAGTAATAAATGTGCCACATTTAGTAATAATAATAATAATAATAGAGAAAGTTGTGTGTATGATGGGGTAAAGGAAAATATGAGAGCTCTCTGCACTCATTTTTTCTGTAAATCTTAAACTGCTCTAAAAATAGTATATTAAAGGAAAAGATCTCTTCATAGACTTCCTGTCATGCCCGGAATGAAATCTGAAGCTCTCGTCATGGCTACAAATGCTGAATCATTTGATCTCTCACCGACCACTTATCTCCTTGAGGTTCCAGCTATACAACTGACCTTACTTCTCACCCAGGACATCGGCCAGACCTTTCCCTCTCTCAGCACCTTGCATGCTGACTCTGCTATGGACTTGATGTTTGTGTCCCCCTCCCAAATTCATATGTTGAAACCTAATTCCCAGTGTGATGATATGAAGAGATGGGGTCTTTGGAAGGTGATTGAATCATGAGTGTGAAACCCATGAATGGAATCCGTGCCTTTGTAAGAAGAGACATGAGAAAACCTGCTTCTCTTTGTATCTGCACCCTATCAGGATACACGAGAAGGAAGCCATCTGAAACCCAAGAAGAGGGCCTCACCAGAGCCTAACCATGCTGGCACCCTGATCTCGGACTCCAACCTCCAGACTGTGAATAATAAATGTTTATTGTGTAAGCCACCCAGTCTGGGATATTTTTGTTATAGCAGCACAAGCTGGCTAAGACTGACTCTTTCAATTCATCAGCTCTCAACTCCAGCATCTTCTCCAAGAAGCTTCTCTGTCTCAAATCATGTGACCACACACCCACTGTACCACACAGCACAGACAGTCTGAGGGACTCTGTTTCATCTGTATACCTCTTTACTCACCCCTTCCTTAAAAAGTAAGATCCAGGAAGGTGGAAACTTGTCCATCTTCCTCTAGAGAAGAAGTAAACATGAGGAGGACTTTGTGGAGATACTGTGTAGAAATTCAGATAAAGAAATGAGCATGTGGTGGAAGTGTTCTAGGAATTCTGCTCTGTGGAAATAAGATACTTTAGTGGGATGATAAAAGTGAGGTGGCAATAAAATCTTTGATGTGGAGTCATCTAGAGAAACATGGCTGGACATTGTCCCTCTTTGTTTTCTAATTAATAATTGGAAGTCTATTTCAAGAGTTTGTCAGAATTAATATCCAATATTTGAATTTGATAGAAAGTAAATTTACTTAAATTTAAAAATCAAATTTTATTAATTTTTGACAATAAAAACACAAATTTTATTCAAACAAAATACAAATTGAAGCTCCTACGTGCTTCCCTAGTCTGAAAACTGCTGTCTGGAACCAGGAGTTCTGAGATCAAGCAGTCCCTACCCTCTTGTAGATTGTAATCTCTTGGAGAAATAAATGGGAAGTGCGGAGTTCTAGTTGGTTTACTCTCTCAAGAGAAACCTGTTTAATTTATGTTCCCCTGACAACCCTGACTACAGGCAAATGTGTGGTGCTGATAAAATGTGTCTGCAGTGACCATTCCTGCTCAGGCTGGCTGCCTCTCATCAGAGTGCTCCAACCAAAAAAATTAAGGCCTGGGCCACAAGCACTAGCTCTGGCTGAGCGGCAGCACACGCGACGGGCTAGACATGGGATATCAACTGAAACCGACTACATGCTTTGCGAGTGGCCGTGCTCGTGATGCCCCTGAACACCATTTTCTTTGGCATCATATATCCAGTCTTCAGCATGTTGGTAGATTCTGTTTAAAGTGGCCTGAAGCCTAGGACTCATAGAGGACAGTTGTATGACCACTTTGAGGAGCTGCACCAAACCCCTTCTCCATCTTCACTGTGCATTCTGCTCTCTGAGGCCATTACTACCTCAGATGACATTGGGTCAACAGTCAATTCATCATTGTAATCCAGCCCTTTTGGGGGGATACATATAAAAGTGGCTCTCTTCATGCCTTCAACATCCCATCAAGCAGTGGTCAAGAGAGCTGGGGATCAAAGTGATTATGGGACCTCATTGTGCCTGCATGTCTCTGACTCTGTCAACATGCCATTGACACATGAGCTAAGGTTGGTTCTTAGGGAACTCTTCGAAGTTAAAGGTTAACTTCAGTCTGAGGAAGCACTAAAAGAGAACCTCACAGGTCAGTGACTTCTGAGGAGAGATGTCTAGAGGCTGATGGATGCTTCTGGAGTAAAGACCTCTGTTGGTAGGGAGCTCCCAGCTGTGGTCACATGCTCTACCCCCTTGCAGACTACTTGTCTTTACAGAGGAGGAAGTTCAGCTCACAGGCTCCAGGAGCTTACTGGGTTCACCCAGAAAGAAAGAAACTGTCAAGTGTATGCTGATTTGATGGGTTCTCCAACCCATTTAATTATTTATAATTAATTATTTTTAAAGTAAAATAAAAAGGTATTTTAGGGCTGGTGGATCTGCTTACAGAAGAAAATGATTGTTCCCAGGTAAAATCACTTTAGACAGCAAGGCTTGTCACTTGTGCCAACTTGTGCTTCTTTGATACCAGTCATGAGAAACCAAGAGTAAGATGGAGAGAAAAAGACTCTGAAAATGTGGAAATGTGGATTGGAGACAAAGAGACAACTGTCTTAATATGTGAGTCACCCATTACTGGAGAGACTTGCCATGGGGGCAGGTAAAAATGTTTTCAAGCAACAATTTCAAAGTAGATGTGAAGTTTGTGTGTAAAATGGGGGTGGAGAGAGAAGGAGAGATGGTGAGAGAGATTTTGAGAGCAGAGAGAGACAGATTGACAGAGACAGAAGGAGAGAGGAGGGGAGAGGGAGAGAGAGATGGGACAGGGGTAGGAGGGCTGGGACAAAGGGGCAGTAAGTAACTGGGGCCCCTGACGCTCATCCCAACATCGTGACTTCTCGGTGGAAACACCTGACAGCTTGTGTAGTCCAGCAACCATGTGTAGCTTTGTGTTCAGATGACATCACACTCTCTGACTGATTCCCAACACAGGAAACAGAGCCTCCACTGCTAGACCCTAAGGGGCACACCCTGCAAGAGGGGCACTGGCACCTCATCACACATGTCATCACTGAGGATCATGTTTCATCGTCAGCAGGTCAGAAGACACTCCATCTCCATTGAAAGGCACTGGGATTTAGCAGGGGTGTGGGGAACCCCTGGCTATTGTCAGGGAACTCCAGGTTTCTCAGGAGCCCCTACACTCCAGAGACAATCCATCCTGTGGCCACCTCATGGCCACATGAACTTTCATAATACCGAAAAGCAGCTCTTTAGTGCAAACACTCTTGCTTGCTGCCTGTTGATGCTTGCTGCTCCCAAGCAAAAACATTACTAAATCCAAGTGAAGGTGTGCAACATAAAGGGCTCAATTGTTCTCCGGCCCGCCGACAG
The DNA here is from genome assembly GCF_022682495.2 of Desmodus rotundus. Lineage (NCBI taxonomy): Eukaryota > Metazoa > Chordata > Mammalia > Chiroptera > Phyllostomidae > Desmodus > Desmodus rotundus. The sequence goes on along the minus strand of NC_071387.1, from coordinate 179,727,993 downwards.
AACACACATTGTCTCCGAGCGTGCATGGGCCTGGCAAGTGCTCACACCGCCCGGCCATCTAACCATCAACTCAGCAGTGGCGGTGAGTCACCAAAGCCATGGAGGCCTCGTGACCCAGCCAGTGTTCTTACGATCTGTGCTGGGCACTCCCCCTTATTAAGATTGAACACCTTTATCTGGGGGGTGGTAATTGCTACACATGCTCACAAGTGATTTACTGTTGCTGATGGCAATGTTCACTCAGAGAGTTTGCCAAAGGGCGTCGGCAGTTTAGATATGAACATAAAGATGATAAACGAGGCACTCTCCCCACCAAGTTGTTACCAGTGTTGATCAGTTCCCCTTGTTTCATTCTGTGCAGAGTAGGAGGTGCGCCATCGCCCCAAGTGATCCGCACATTCCTGTCTGGTGAGCAGGCACTCGAGGTGTTCTTAGACAGGTACATGATGCCAGGCAGTAATCTGGGGGCGATTTACAAAGACCTGGGCTCAGATTTCAAAGAGTAATGCAGACACCCACGCCCAGCATGCTTTGCATTGCTTATGTTTGTGGGGGCAGATAATTCAACATTTTCTCCTCTTAATAAGTGTCTCCCATTTTTAACTTGTCCTGAGCAAATGAAGCACCTGCTATTGTCTTGAAAGGATAACCCTTCTCTTTTCTTTATCAGTGAGCCTCAAGCACTGTTTATAGACTGGACCTGCTTACAGACGGCTTGACAGAGCAAGCCAGGTGTACTGGGGCTACAGACGGCAAGGACAGAGGTTGGAGCTGTCATACATGGGCAAGATTGAAACCCTAAAGAAAACACAGCTCCCTATGGCAGAATTGCCTAGTGACTTACTTTCAAAAAGGCCTTTCCACCCAACATGAGGCTTTGAGGCAAACAAGCTGAACATGAGCTAATGACACCCTGTTTGCTTATCTAATGATATTAATAAGTCTCTATTCCATTTGCTCTAAATATGATTGCCTAAGCCTGTCCTGACTACCCTGCAGGATGGCTCAAAGGAGAATTGAACCATTTAAACCTAGGAGTGGTTGTAGGAGAGACTTGAATTTTATATTTGGAAGTAAATGTAAATATCCCCTCCCAACCCACTGGTGTTAAGCATAAGGAAACTGAGACCCAGTGATGTTCAGCATCTATTCTAGGGTCAGCCAATGAGTAAATGACAGAACCAGGGAGCAATGACTGCAAGCAAATGGCACATACCATTTTCCTTTCTTTCTTTCTTTTTTTTTCCAGTGACAGGAATAGCCTTCTTAAGTGTGGAGTGATGATGACTTACATTTCCATCCATATTCATCCCTTTGCCTCCAGGATACAGGTAAGATTCTTCCTCTGCATTTGCCAGTGACAAAACTGAGACTTGGAGTAGGGAGTGGCTCACTGGAGGTATGTCATCTGTTGAGAAGGGTCAGTCCTCAGACCCAGGTTTCAGGACACACTTGAAGAGGTTACCCTGCTTCTAAGGAAATATTACTTCTATTTTAATAGGGTATCTGGGATTTGTCTGAGTCAGGGATGGTAAGACATACAGACACAGAATGGCTGTCATGAGGAAGATGGTTTTATACCCACAGATTCTTACAAACAGCAGGTACAGTGAGCCACGTGGGGTCACCCAGTGAATCACCAAGTTGGTCATGAGTCAGAGGGAGTGAGGGTGAACTGTGGGCAAGATTCTTCATTGTGCTCCCAGGGGAGGGAACAGAGGGAGCAGAGCAAACAGGCATTTAATTGGCTAGGGCGAGCAATTTCAGGGGCTTGGGGCACAGGGTGGATCTGCTTGTCTTCTCCCTGCCCTGGAGTGACTAGAGCAGTGGGACAGGGGTCTGGACTTCTGAGCTCAAAGACAATGGCTGTGGTATGAGCTCTGGATTGGTTGGTTTGCATGTGAAAGCTGTGCGCACTGGCAAGTTGTTGGCTGTCTGTAGGAGTTAGCTGGTTCTCCAGGGTTAGCAAGGCCCCAAGATGTTGAAGCATCAAATACATACACTAGAAAATGTGGTTATTACAACTTCTGTTATCTCAGGGTGTCCCTGAGGATCTAGCCAGTGTTTTAAACTCAGGGAGTGAGTTAAGAATTCCCACTTTCATACAGCAGAGTTGCAGCCTCTGCTGTGCTTTTATCAACAAGATCCCGGCCCACAGTGCTCTCCCAGGCCATGGAGGCTGCCACTGCTGTTCTTAGTTCTCATTTAGATCTGGAGCTTCTGAGTGCTTGTCACAGGGGAGAAATCAGCCATCAGGGGGATGATGTGTGGTAAAGCCGGATTAAGGCCTCCAGAGCTGGAGCAGGTTAATGGAACTGCAAACAGATATTCAGACCCTGACAAAGGGAGGGAAAAGTGAGACAAGTCCTAGGAAAGCAAGGTGTGAAGAAAAAGGCCTATGAAAAGCTCATATCTAAGTGGTGAAAAGTCATTTGTTTTCTAAACAAAACCCTGCTAACCCACTTGATCCATCACAAAGCGCCAGCAATGCAAACTAGAACTGGAAAAAGGAACTCAAATATGCAGGGATCCTTCTGGCCTCATTGCACCAAGGGACAATGAGTGAGTGTGGTGAGTGTGGGAGACATTAATGTAAAGATTCAGTGGGAAGTAGACTTGTCCAGACCCCACAGAGGCAAACCCACGATTATGGAACTCAGGGCAAATGTGTCCCAAATAAATGATGAAAGTTCTGAAGTCTACATCTTCCAAAGGGATATGAGGGACCACTTGTCCTCTGTTTCTCTCTTCTGGAATGAAGAAAGCCTTTGTTTTTCTAGAAATTACCACAGACAAGCAATCACTAAGATGTGTGCTACACTAAATTTCTCATCATTTCTGAATTTGCAAAGGAAAGTAGAACAGAATTTTCTCCCACACAGCAAATCCACGGCACTAAACCCGAATTCCTTTTTTGTTGCTACAAAACAAACTACCACAGACTTCGCAGCTTAAAAACCCCCCATTTATTCTCTCTCAGGTTCTATGGGTCAGGAGTCTGGGCACAGCTGAACCCTGGGCCTTGCCACACTGAAATCCAGGTATCCAGTCTGTGTTCTTACAGGAAGCTCAACTAGCAAGACTTGCTTCCACGTTCCTCAGGTGTTTGCAGAATTCAAGCGCTTGTGTTTGTAAGAATGAGGGCCTCACATCCAATGCCACCTTCCCCATAAACAGTTCAGATGAGGCTGTTTGCTTCTCCCAGGCCAGCAGGAGACTGTTTCTCTTTCTTCAGAAAGACCCAGTTTCTCTCCTAGGGTTTTATCTGATTGAGTCAGGCACACCAAAGATAGTTCCACTTTTAATTAACTCAAAAATTAATTAATCAGGACCTTAATTATAGGTGCAAAATCCCTTCATTTTTGCCATATGTTGCAGGCTGAATTGTGCCCCTTCAAATTTCATCTGTTGAAGTCTTAACCCCCAGTACCTCAGATTGTGACTGTATTCAGAGATAAGTCTTATAACGGGTAATTAAAGTAAAATGAAGTCAGAGGGGTGAGCCTGAGTCCACCATGACTGATGTCCTCATAAGAAAAAGAGATTAAGACACAGTCAGGCACAGAGAAAAGACTATGAGAAAAGACACAGGAGAGAGATCTCAGGAGAAACCAATCTGGTAACTAATTGGTTGACACCTTGATCCAGCCTTCTGAACTGTGAGGAAATAAATGTCTGTTGTTTAAGTCACCCAGTTTGTGGTACTTTTGCAAACTAATAAACAATATAAGGTGACTTAATCGTGGGAGTGAAATACCATCACGTAGGTTCTAACTATACCAGGGGCGGGGATTGTTTTGGGCACAAAGAGCAGGAAGTGCAAATCTCAGAGCCCATGTTGAAGCCCCTGCCTCGCCATCCCTGTGCCTGTGGGCTGTGACATTTGGACACACCCAACCTGTTTCTTTGAAATGTCTACCCTTGTTGACCAAAAGTTTCTTCTCTCCCTTCCCTCTTCCAGCTCTATAGAAAATTGGCCATCAGCTTCTTGCCCTCCTACATCATGTGCAGATGTATGTCAGGGTCATAGACTGTGACCAATCACCATTCAAGGCAGAGATGCCAACAAAGTTCTAAAAATGCATCCCCATGTTGGAAACAAATGCCTCTGGTGAGTGCAGGGGTGAAACAATGGCACTCACTGCTTGAAGAGCAAAGCCCAGTGTCTGAGGGGTTTTATAGGTTGAAAACTAAGGTGTCCAATGATTAAGCAACACTTTGCAAGGTGATGTAATCAGGTGCAAAGGCTGGAAAAGAGAAGCTAAAATTTCCATAGCAGTGTGGCTCACATACGGGAGCAGTAGGCACTGTCCCCAGCAAGCATCTGCTCAATGAGTGTGCCAGGAGGTTCAGAGCACTGTGCCTTTCCCCAGGATATACACCAGTGAGTGAGGCTCTCCATGCACATGGGAAAGCGTGGGGTACCCACAACCACAGCTCTAACCACAACACTCAAGGACACCCCCTGTAACAACCAGATGTTATCCAAGGGACATTAACCACATAAACACCAGAGGCTGTGTCTGTGGACCTGCAGGTCATTAAAGCAATGAGGGAGATAAAGCCTGTCCTGGAGAAATGACAAGGACTAACTACTCTACTACCCTTCCTGGCACCATGGGGACCCTCAGATGCCCCAAGATCAGAGAGTTACATGGGTGGGTGATATGCAGCAGAGAAAAGTATTATCCTTGTTCCGTAGTTGTCTCACAAAAAACAGTGCTCTCTGTGGTTCATTTGCCTTCAGGCATCTACTTTAAGTCCCCTAAGCAGCTGATCCATTCTAAGGCCCAGGGTCAAGGGCTTCTCCAAGGATAACTCTCTCTTTGGTTTGCAGCCAGCACTCAAACCACTGAGCTATGCTAGCCAGGAAGGATAGCTCTTTCTACTTCCATAGGGTGATGATGGCTTCAAAGCATCAGCATCTAGACAACGGCCATTAAGAGGACACCATGGCCAATAGAGACCATCAGTGTGAGCCCCCAAAATGAACTGGGGGCAGGGAGCAGGCACTGCTTACCTGTGGAGCGCTCAACTGCAAGAGTCGGCGGATCTCTGCACAGCCAGTTCCACTCCTGGGTCTTGCTGCTGAAGCTTACCGTGCCAGGCTCTAGCCAGGACCTTCCTGTCAGCAGAGCTGATGTGAACAGATCGATGTCTGGCCTTCCCCTTGACACTCTAAGACAGCACCGTACTCCAAGGAAATCCAAGGCTCAATGCAGACGGGTGAGTTATCGCTGCTGTGGGACCCTCTTTCAAAGAGTCCTGATGACTGTGATTAAGAAACACCTCTGGTCCTGTACCATATAAATACATGGCACCAGCTGGTAGGGAAGATAAGAGTGAAGATTTATCTCCACGTGTGGGTAAAGCGCATCCACTGGGCACTTGTTCGATGTGCTCAGATACCAGGGAGATAGCAGCTCTGGAAACAGATCCCTATCTCCTCTCCCTGACTCGGAGCCCCAGCTATCAGGCATGGTTTCCCTAGTCCTCCAGTCTGGGGAAGGGCAGGGTCAGGGGCTTGGCGGCACTCTCAGGCTCAAGAGGGTGGCTGGGGACTGCAATTTCCTTACTGGAATCAAGGATGAGATTCCACAGTTCCTGCCACCAGACAAATCTTCTAAAGCACTGCCTTCCCTGAAAAAATATCCCACAGAGGGCTTCAGTGACACTCAGCAAGCATTTAAGACAACCCCTAAGCTTCTTCCTCACCCCCTTCAGTCACCAGCTATATTCTCCTCCACAGGAACTGCTGCCTGATGCTCTTAAATGCTATTTGTGTTCCCAGACACCAGCATCTGAGACCACTTCTTCCCCTGCCTGAAGAACCACTGCCCTCAATCCTGGTCACCCCAAGTCCTGGCACAGTGTCCAGATCTTCTGAGACCTTCTTCCTCATTTGTCCACCGTGGGGAGCTCCCCTGCACGGTGAGCACTTCCCTCGGTTTTGTCTCCTCACACACTGCCCTGACTTGTTATTTCCCTGAGCGTTTACTTACCTCTATCTCCTCATCAAAAGTGGAAATACTCACTTGAGTTATAAACAGTGTATAATGTACCCTATTTGTACACTTCGTTTACACCCCTTCACAATGCTTGCTGTATTTCTAACCATAGCGGTTGGTTAATAGATATCTACAGAATCAGTGCAGTTTTGATAAGAATCAAAAATCTGTCACCCTGTTGGTTGACTCCATTTCTTGACAGGACCCTAAACACCAAAGAAGGTGCCTCAATCCACCACCGGGAATTAGGTTAGGAGGAGGCAGCCTTCAGAGACTTAAAGTATTTCAGCAGAGTCCCAAACAGTTCCCATTGATAGAGGACACTGGGCAGGTCAGAGATTGTATTCACTGCAAATTATTTCTAACAGATACACAGATATATGCAAGAAACTGAAGTGATAGTAAAAGATATGGCTATTGAAAAGAAATACTTTGTGTAGAAATTTGGAGCATCCTCCTGGATGTATTCCAGACATTTTCCACTTATTTGTCTCTCACACTGTGCCCTTTGCTGAAGAATAATAGATGGGTCCCAAGGACTGGCATGGCTTCCTAAAATAGCACCCCCAAAGGGTCTTGAATGGGAGGCTCACCCTGACCTAACCAGAACAGTGCTTGTTTACACTTCTAACTGCCCCTCTGTGCCATTTGTCCCATGTCAGAATGGGGCCTATGAACAGAGGACCACACTGTCGCCTGCAAGATGGAAGGACTAGGGATGGCTCTGTAGTATCATCCCTATGTGTAGAAGCATGTATGACACTTCATGCCTCATCAGGACATGGTGGTCATCTTGGTCAGACCCCACTTTCTTTGGGGACTTCACAAAACTTCATGGAATGACTTGTGCCCCACCTCCCCATGCACTGGAATGACCACTCAACTCACAGTTAACTCAGAATTCTAAAAACATGGTATGGGGTCCAAAGATCAAAGAGTCTTTGGGCAGACCTAAGTTTAAATCTCTACTTTCCTATTTGCTGCTTGTGATAACTGGGACAAGCTGCTTAGCCTCTCTGAGCCCCAGTTTCTTGACACAGTAGATATATTGATTCAAACCCTAGCTGTTGAGAAAAGAAAATAAAACGAAGTATGTACGACAGCCCAATTCCTGGCCTATAAGGCACTGACTAAATGAAAAAATGGTAAATCACTCTTTCTTTTCTGACCACCCCAGCTTCAAAAAGTTAACTAGTTTTTTGTTTTGTGTTCTATTCAAAACTGCTCCCTTAATGGTTGATATCAGCAAATAGTTGAAAATATAATAATTCAGTTTAAAGTGAAAATGACTGATATCTCATATCTCATACACATACCTCTCCATGCCTAGTCTAAATCCTGCCTCTCTGTGTGATCTTGACGTTTGGGTGCATACCACATAGACCAAAGTTTCCTGGATACGACAGGGATCTCTGTCTCAGTTCATATCTAGAGGTCAGTTGAGATAGTGAGTTGATGAGATTTCTCTAAACCTCACCTTTTGAGTGTACTCACTACACATCACCTAATATTGAAAAACATGTTGGCTGATAGAGTAGATTTTCAGTCTCAAGGCAATCCCAAGTCTTTATCCAAAAAGAGTCCTCCTCCTCCTAGTTTCTTATTGCCTTGGGGGGGTCTGTCTGCTGCCCCTCTTTTCCTAGAAGGTCCTAATAAATTAACCCTGTACTTGAGACAAACCATAATATCTTTGTTTTGTCAAAACCAGTAAGACTAAGAAGTCCCTGTGAGGAGACCCCTGCCCATGGTGGCATCAGAAATGGCCTCGGGTAAGAACTGTGGTCTCTCTGTGTAACCCAACATCCCACCCAAGCATGCCCCCTCTATCCCTTTATGTGTACTAGAGGAGGCTGTGTGGTCTTGGTAGTTTGTCCTTCCTCCACCCTAGTAGACAGCAAAATAAAGAACATGTACCACATCACAGTGTGGCCCCCAGAGTGAACATGCTTCATCCAGGGGCTGTTTTCCTCAATTTCTAGTAGTTTTCAGTTTTACCACATCGTTCTCCAGTTCTATTTTCCATCAGGTATCTTCTGGTGCATTCTTGGAAAACCAAGGTTTCTGTCCATGGCAAATTTCAATATCACCACAGTTAGCTCTGGTGACACCTCTCCATTCTGTGTTCTTCTCCAGAAATGAAACTACCTAAGGTAGAAGGTCAAGTCACACAGAAAGACATGGTCATGTGCTGGAGGTATTTATGGGTGTTGTGTTGCACAGAGAGAATCCATGGAATATGGAGATTGAGACCTTTCCTGTACCATTTTCTGTTATCTCATTATGTCTTTAACACCAAACTTCATGAATCAGAGCTCTTCTATTGTGATGAGATAATCATGACAGAGGGCAACGTCTCCTGCTGTCGTAGTCGTCAGCACCCATTGGCCACATGTAATGCACTTCCTCAACACAACAAAGAGGAGGCTGACATTTCTTCGTGACAGCTGAACAATCTAGTTGACAAAGCAGCCCGACAATAAAGAAAGCAAGCTGCAGGTAGGGTGGTCCGCCATGGTGTCACAGTTCTTCCAGTCTGGGTGTCCTTTTCCCAAATCCCACAGGAGATGAAGAAAGCCTATGTAGAGTCCGTGGGCCTGAGGTATGGGGGCCGCTATTCTAGACAGAATAATGTGTGTTTCTCACCATTCACACACCAAGCATTAATGTTAACGTGCTCACTCATAAACCCTAACATTAATACAACCTAGGCCAAAAGACTTTTACAAAGAGTGAAAATAAAATAAAGCTGGAAAACTTCTCAGCTGCCTGAATTACAGTGAGAATCAGCTCAGTCTATTGTGACCCAGAGTACTGGGACCATTGTTGGAGATCAAAAGAAAAGAAAATGTTATTTAGCTAAATTTACAATAGACTGTGTGGTATGTCACTGAGGAATTAAACCACAGAATATTAATATGAATTCTTTATTTTCTGTAGATTCCCAGATAGTTTGAATAACTTTGTTTCTATATAAGAAATTAAAAAACATGACAACTGCCCTGAACTAAGGCAGAGATTCACTTGGCAGACAACACTGAAGGAAGGCAGCCTTTTATTTCCTGGATTGGAACTGAAATGAAGTCAGTTTGCTATTGTTTTTTTTATTTTTTCCTCAATAATTTTATTCATTTCAGGGTTTAAAATATTTCTCAGGGTGAAGAGCACTGAAGATTTTATTACCATAACTGCAATCACTGTAGCATCAAAATATGAAGAAATGTTATATTTCTAAAGGGTCAAGTTCAAGGCAGAAAATGCTAATTAGGATGGAAACTGGGCTTAACTAACTCCAATTGTAGCCAAGCTATTCTTTTCTTTTATTTCACAAATAGAAGTTGCCATCAATATAGTTTCCCTCATGCTGGTCACACCTTCATTCAGGCAGAAAGTGGCCCCATTATCTTAAATATGCACATTTAAGCTGTAATTGGGCAATCAGAGAAAGAAGGAAGTAGTTTTGCTAAGAGTCTTTACTATGTGGTTTCATATTTTAACCTTAATATTTCCTTTTATAGAAAGAATTTCATGGACACAGCAGTGTTTCTCTGAATCAATGCTCCCCAATGCTAAAGAGTGCGGTTGGGGGCAAGTTTCTTCACACACCTCCCAGTTCTCACTCTTTTTTTTTAATTACTTTATTGTTGTTCAGTTACAGTTGTCTGCATTTTCCCCCTCCACTCCCCCCACACCCCAGCCAAACCCACTGCCCTCCCTTGCTTCCAGTTCTCTCTCTTATATGCCAGGTGTCCTGGAGATTCCAAGGCTCCTTCAGGCCAGAGAGGGCTGTCCATGGTGTCCTGGCAGGGAAAGAGAAAAGGCAGTACTCATGCTGCAGACCTGGGAGCTGCAGGATGCAAGGGCTCTCGGGAGGAGCCTGGGAAGGAAGACGCCTCCGGTGAAGAGTCTGAAGCCCTTTCCTCAGTTAGTGCCCTCTATTTAGCACCAGCATTTGGCTGGGATCATGTCCCCCCAGAAGACATGTTTGAGTCCTAACCCCTGGGACCTGTGAAGGAGACCTTATCTGGAAAACAGGCCTTTGCAGGTGTAATAATTAAGATGAAATCATGTGCGTCCTGATCCAATGACTGCTGTCCTTATAAAGAGAAAAACAGAGACACAGAGGACACAGAGGAAGAAGTAAGTCCATGTGATGACGGAGCGGAGTTGGCAGTGATGCAGTTACAGGTCAGGGGATGGCTCAAAAAGCTGAGGGCCCCAGAGCCTCTTGCAGAGCCCAAGTCCCCTCCTGGTAGCCTCCATGCATGAGGAGGGATCCCGCAGATGCGGATCGTGGGCAGCATGTACCATCAGTTCCTAAAACAACAGTGATGTATCACAGACAAAATGAATTTGGTGTCCAAGTCCACAATCCCTCATATTGGAATGTACTTGTGTGGGAAACATGGTGCTTTTTTTTTAAGTGGTGCTTGTCAATTTTTTTCTCTGCCAGGACTGGCCTCTTAACTTTGGAAATAATAATTTAGCTTTTCTCAAATGTGTCACAATTTATTTTCCTCACATTTTAAAAAGGAAATAGGTGCAGTGTTGGGCAGACAGCTTCCCCAGGGCACTAACTCACACCAACAAGGGAGGGAAGGACATCAGTTCATTCTCTTGTGTGGGGATCCTGGTAACACACTCAGCTCACTCAGACAGCTGTGGCATCATCCATGGAGGGAACAGAGCCAGGACCTCCAGGCATTCTGGGGCTTCCATCTGCTTGAGTTTCATCTGAGGATTTATATTTTATGGACCCCAGTGTCTCTGCACTGAGTGCCACCTCCCTGCCTCTGCAGGGACTTGAAAGGTCCAGGGAGCAGGCAGGGTCCTTTCAGCAGCCTCAGGTCAGCAGGGATACTAGGGGGGCAGCTGGGGGTCAGGATGCTCCAGTCGGGGACAGGGGCAGTGGGCCAGCATATTGTCCCAGAGGGAGCCTTTCTCAGGTCCATCCATCTTCATTCCTGTAATTAGGTTCTCCCACTTGCAAAGACAGTGTTGCTATGACACACATTGGCAAATCAAGGCAAATTTGAGGCCTGGTCATTAAAGTGGTAGGTCTATTGTTCCTGGTGGTGTAACTGGTGATCAAGGAGGCAATAAAACGGCCAGCAGTTAAAGGCCTGCACATTGAAAGGGGCCTGCTTCCAGGCGGGCAGCCCTGTGAGGCTGTAACTTCACCCTCCTGTGAACCAGAGTTTATGGAAAGGCCTGGTGACATGCCTCTTGTTTAACCTCCAGGAGGAGGCAAGCAAAAAAAACAGGGGGGGGGGTGAGTAAAACTAAAGAGAATTAATGAGCCTTCACATATTGTCCTATTTCTTTTGTTATTAAGAAAAAATCTGGGTGAAACAAAGAAGTGACAGGAGAGTGTCTGGAGCAGCAAACATTAAAATCAGGTCGTAAATTCCACAAAACATTAACTTCATTACACGGCCATCGCTGCGTAATTGGCAGAAGGGATGATCCGGCCTTCTCATCACTGACTGGTTGTGCAGGAATCAGCACTTGTGCTTCTGGCAAAGGTCGTGCCCAAGAACAGTCTGAGTTCACATAAAGTGGGGAGAGAGCACCTTCCTTCACCAGCATGTCCAGACTTCAATGCCCCTTCTTACCCTGGAGTTTCAGACTTGGGCCATGAGCCCTAGAATTGGGGGGGACTGGGGAACCTACATAGGTGTGGACCTCACCACTGCCACACTTTCTGGAAACACAACCAGAGGACATAGACCCACTGCTTCAGGGAATAACCAGAGGCTTGATGTTCGCCTGCAGGTTTGTTTAGGGAAAAAGTGTCTCTTAGAATACAGCACACTGCACCTTGTCCCACAGACTTTGGCTCTGTGGACTTTGCACCTTTACTCACCCTGGCGTGCATCCCAAGGGTGGTCCAGAGGCCAGACCCCAGGGAACCCAATGCGATGTTCCTCCATGGGGACATGGGCCAGCTGAGGCACAGAGGTTTAGCCAAAACCAACCCAAAGGGAAACAAAATGAAAACACACACACGCAAAGAAGAAACAGGTCCATAGTGACCCCCAGAGCAGCAAATGAAGAAAATTTAAAAAAAAAACATGACTAAGATTCTCAAAGAGGGAAAATTCTAAAATATCTAGAATAAGAAAATTCATAGAAACAGAAAGTAGATTAGAGATCAGCGAGGGCTGGGAAGGGGAGGAATCGGGTGTTGGTATTTAGTGAGTACATACATTCAGTTTGGGAAGATAGAAGTTCTGGAGACACATGGTGGTGACGGTAGCACAACAATGTGAACATACTTGATACCACAGGACTCTACATTTAAAAATGATTAAGATAATAAATCTCACATTATATAATTTTAACACAACTTTTTAATTCTCAAAGAGGAATAATGAAAAGAAGCCACGATAAAATCACATGACACTACCAAAATGTAAGTTTGATTCACTCAAAGAGAACCGTTTTTACAGCATAAGAATTCAATAACGTTGGCCTTCACTTTTAGAACTCACCTGTGGCCAGTGTTGTGACGGCAGCAGCTAACTCTGATGGACTCTGAGATATGCCCAGTGTTTGACCCATACTGCTTTCCAGTCACAATATCCCTGTGAAGGAGGTGCAGTTACTACTCCCATTTGCAGATGAAGAAATGAGGCTGTGTGGGGTAAGTGAGTGCACTGATTCCTCCTCATCAGCTGTGACATTGAAATTGGTATCCAGGTCATTCTGGCATTAATGCCTTAACTCAAAATAGCACATTCACATTCATTGTAATAATAATAATTCACAGTGATGGAGCTTTGCCCTTCTTTAAAGAGTTTTTATAAATATTTGCCTGATCCGAGCAGAGAAGTGTAATAACCTAAACCAACGCACAAGGAAAGACAAAAGTGAGCTGAGTGGGCAAAGTGAGAGAGAGTGGTGTTTGGGACCACAGGACCCAGACCCATGACAACAGCATGGTGCACGGGTGCCACGGGACCTCGGGCAGCTCTGCCCAAAGGAGAGAGCAGCAGCCAGACGCCATCTCCAGGCCCGTCACACAGCTGGGCACTCGCAGATGCATGTCGTGTAGTCCCTTTTGGGCACAGATGCAGTTGTTGTCATTTTGTGACGCAAAATGAACAAATCTTGGTTCTCAAACAGTTTGGTTCTCAACCAAACTGTTCACAGACAAATTGTCAAACAAAACATCGGTTCTAGATTCTTGACCCAACAACCCTTTCATGCTGATACCTGTGTGATCGGTCGTCCATCTCGCAGGCAACAAACAAAAAGAAATTCAGTTTCAAACAAATCACTCCTCCAACAGTTTTCCAGAACCAATTAAATTCGATGACCGAGGTTCTACTCACTCATTCATGAGCAGAAGGCTACCTACAGTGCAAACTGAGAAGAGACTGCAGGTGTTTTGACCCCTGTAACTGTTGTCTCCATCAGCACAGGTCTACACTCTAGGACCAAACCACTGGTCAGAAACTTCTAGGGCCAGAGGTCCTAAAGCTGTGTGATGAGTCGTTTGGGGTGAATGGGACTGCATCAGAGTCCTGGGGCTGCTGTGACAAATTACTACAGACTGGCAGGGGAGGGTGGCAGCACTTAACACACCAGAAATTTATGTTTTACAGTTCTGGAAGACAGAAGTCAAAAATCAAGGTGTCAACAGGTCCACACTCCCTCTGAAGTCTCCAGCAGAGGTATCCTTCCTTTCTTCTTTTTGCTTTTGGTGGCACCAGGCACTCCTTGGGTGTGGCCACATCACTCCAACCTCTGCCTCTGTGGTCACACTCTCTCCTCATCTTCTCGTGGCCTCCTCTGGGGTCTGTATAAATTTTTTTCAAAATGCTGTTTGGGAGATCACATTTTGCACCTCACCCTTTGGGGTCTGGTGGGAACTGAAGTTAGTTACAGATCTAGAATCAAAGAGAGGTGGTAGGCAAAGGATCTGGGAAAATTGGAAGGATCTTTCAGGGCTACAACCTCAGGGGAAGACATTATATTACAGTTTCCTAGGCAATCAAGGGGTATCTCCCAGATAGGGATGAATGGTTGCTTCTACAGGCAAAGACATCTCATCAGAATTAGAAGTTCAGTGTCCCCAGTTTTTCCAGAGTCTTCTCCTATACCCCCATTCCAATTTTCAGGATCCCTTTCCTCCTCTATCAACACCCTCACTTTCAACACCCTATAAGATTGAAAATTCAAATTGTGTGGTAATTCAGCCATTCACAGAGTGAAACTCTAAATTTGGTTTTCAGAAATCTCAGCACTACAGATGAAAAAGGTAAAGATTTCTGTCAGAGAAAGAATAAACTCTCAGATAGTTTATGCAGAGCTGAGATTATCCTTTATTTCTCTCATTTTCCCCACCTATTTTGATGCAACCAGTCAATCCCATTGTACCCCTTAGAATAAAGTATTATATAATATAATTTATGCAGTCATTAAGAACATTGTCCATTAGAAGTTCAATTACCAGTATTCAAAGGTGATGTTTTGCGTGTCCCTATTGCCACATCACACCATGGCTAGGAGTGACCACTTTACTACTAGAAACAGCTTCATTAGTGCTTTGAAATCTAATCAAATGGGGATCCAATTCCAGAAAATCCAGAACTGCATCAGAAAGCTCATCCTTAGGATTTGGTTCCTTTAGAACTACTCCCAGAACCAACATTGGCATCATTTGGGACTTCAGCAGAGAAACAGAAACAGTAACCCATATATAGATGTAGATAAAGATTAGGGTGCAGATGTAGACATAAACATATATGTCGCCATGAGTGGGACATAGATGTAGATGAAGGTGTAGTTGTCAATACAGATGTAGACATAGTTTTAGAAGAACATGTAGGTGTAGAATAGATGTAGATGAAGATGTGTAGGTAGATATAAATACAGATAGTTATTGTAAAAATAGGCTCACACTATTGTGAGGGTTGATGAGGCCAGTCTGAAATCTGTAGGGCAGGTCAGCTAGCTGAAAACTCTAAGGTTGGAACTGATGCTGCTGTCCACAGGTGGAATTTCTTTATCTTCCTCAAGGAAACCTATTTCCACTCTTAAGACCTTTCAACTGATTAGGTCAGGCTTACTCAGAGTATTAAGATAACCTACTTAATGTCAATTGATTGTAAATGTTTATCACATTTACTAAATACAGCTATAGGAGTGTCTCCTTAAGTAGTGGGATACTATAACCTGGTCCAGTTGACAAAACTGACCATGGCAGGGACTGATTCAAGTGTTACACTCATCAGACAACTGTGTCTTCCATACATCCTCATCCTGAAGAAACCAGAACCTGGAGTCTCTTTTGGATGATCTTATGCTCACTTCTGCACACCACACCCACATGGACACACACACATACATGGAGCACACATATGTGAATAGACTAGCCCTCTTTCCCCTCCCTCTAAATACACAGGACCTTCTCTCTGTCTATTAAATTTTTTTAACTTTTTAGTACATCCCGGTCAAGACTCTTATTTTTTTTTAAGAAGTATCCCTAATAATGTGTTGCTTGACCTTTTGATTACCACCTTGTTTGATATCTATGGCCATCACTGTTTGAAACCTTATTTGAAGATATACTTTCTCCCTTAGATCCTCAGGGCTTTGCCAGTCCCATCCAGGTGGGGTGAGGAGTTGGCACTACCTGTATCATTGGTGAGATAGTAAAGACCAAAGAAAATTGGACAGGGAAGTAAATTTTGTACTCTTATAGCCAGTGTAGGCTTTTGAAACTCAAGAAAACAGTTTTGAGAAAATAAAGGGATTTTCATTGCAAGAAAACATAGGCACAAACAGGTGGTGGAAAATAGAAGACAGAGTAAAAATCCCAAGGGTGTGAAAAGCAGAATCCAAGGAGAATCTAGAAAGTTCCTGATGGGTCTTCTGAGTAAGGGGTCTATGTTCTGTCTTTCTAGACCAAGCTCCACAGGAAGGACAATTGGAATAGAAAATGTCAAAGAGGTCAGGGCCTCCAAGAATGGGCAATATCTGTGCCCCCATCTGCTGTTGGCTCTCCGCATCCCCTCTGTGCATGTCCTGGAGCCTCAGCATGAAGATGACTGCCTCACACACCTGGGCCAAGAGTGATGTGTGCATTTGTGTGGGGGCAGCCAAGCAGCATCTCCCTGTGCCCTCCTTGGCTCCATGAAGCAATCCACCTGAGGCCAGAGGCCATGAAGGACAAGTGAGCATCCGGGGAGAGAACTGCCCACACCTAGAAAAATGCATGGGTCTTCTTAAATTTAAAAGCTCGATCCATCCACTCTGAGACACTGTTGGCACACTTAGATGAGAGAAGATGAAACCAGACAATCACTGAAAGTTACCTTGCATTAATGGGGTCAATTTTCTGCACCCCTGGAGAAAGAGAAAGAGGAGAACACATCAGGTTTTCAAAGATCAGGTTGTTTTATGGTCTGCATATGAGTTGAGATTCTCACCACCTAAATTCTCTCCAGTCCTTGTATACAGTTTAAGTGCAACTGTTTGTCTATTTTTTTACTCAACAAATATTAATTGATCACCTACTATATACATACAAGACACTGTTCTAGGCCCCAGGGATAGATCAGTGAAAAAGACAGATATAAGTTCTTGCATAGAGGAAAAAAGAAAAAGAAGTCAAGCAGGACAGGTCTTGAGACTTAATGTATCCTTGCTTTTTTCTTTTTTTTAAATTATAAATTTCAAAATCCTTGAGATCAGACACTTTAAAAATGCCTTTGCATTTCTTCAGTTCCAACCATTGGTGGTGGACATTATACTTTATGCAGGTTATTTGTATTTTTACTAAATGATTTTTAAATGAATGAACAAATTAATCAGTGACTTAGCTTTATTGGGTGAGAAAAAGTACATTTATGAAAATGAGCAAAGCAATCAGTGTGAACAGACTGCAGCCTGTGGCCGTGTCCCATGTGAGGACTGGGTGGCGATAAAACCCTCTGCAGGTCGCCCGGTTGCTTATTTTACCCACTGATTGTTTTACTTTAAATCCGCTGATTGCTTTCCAAATGATGTTTTTCAAGTGGTGTTTTTTATTCCACCAGAATTCTTTTTAACTTTATGTGGATAGACAGTTCATTTACTTTCTAAAACAAGCTAGTCCAGGGTCATAACTCACATCAACCCTCAGTCTTGCTTTAGTGCATAAAACCTCCCAGAATGGGGCTCTCACCTTGACTGCCATAATTCTGCGGGAGGGTGCTCACAGCCCACACTGCAGCCCTACAGGTGTCCTTGCCGCTTCTAGACTTGGCAGAATGGGAAATAACTAAAAATGC
This sequence comes from Desmodus rotundus, assembly GCF_022682495.2. NCBI lineage: Eukaryota > Metazoa > Chordata > Mammalia > Chiroptera > Phyllostomidae > Desmodus > Desmodus rotundus. Next base: position 179,710,706 of record NC_071387.1, on the reverse strand, counting down.
ATAGGATTATTCCCAGTCTGAAGCATCCTTGGCATTTTGCTAATTAATTAAAGTAGCTATCATTAATTGGCAACTGTATAATTTTGCAGAAGAAATATGAGAAGAAACACAGTTATGCCCCTTAATCGTTTCTGAAGCAGAAATGTTAATCTGGGTGGGTGTCTAGTTCAAGTTATGTTCCAAATGGTCCAGTGTTGGCAGAGCAGTCTTTTTTTTTCTGAATTGAAGTAATCTCAAGAATGCGAGCACCTAGGACACTGCCAAATTAAAGCATTAGTGACAATCGGGCTAAGGCTTAAGATGTTCAAGTATGTAAGGGCTAGCTGGTAAATGAGGCCAGATGTGTGCCTATCTTGCTAGTTGTAATTTTTCTTCCTTATTTGGGTCTGGGAGTTCTCATAGGCAGAGGCCAGGAGCTCTGTTTCCATGTATTTGCAGGTGATCCAGGAGGGGACCAGCATCATGCAGGACCCTGGATCTCGGGGCTGGGCACAGCTGTGCCTGACACTGATCAAAAATACCTGAGCCACTTTACATGGTCTCCTTTCCAGCCAATCAGATAGGTTGTGTGTGTGTGGGGGGGAAATCCAAGGTGACACATAACAAAGAGGACTTTCTTTTTCAGGCCTACCTCGTAGGTCTCTAACTTACCTGAAAATGAGGGTTTCAGACTTCTAAGTTAGCTCTTTCATTTAGACTTTCCCCACAGAAGGCCATTTGCATTCAGGTCTGCGTGGTAATGTACCATTGCCTTAAACAATCAAATTGTGTGAGTTGACCTCAGAGATCCTCATCTCAGATGTTCATTATACTTCTGAGTTAGAATTTCCTAAAGTGTTTGTTATAGTAGGTGTGTCTCTTGATGGGTATTACACACATATTGAAGATAAACTAAGAAGGATGCAATAAGAAATGTAATACTTCTCTAAATGATCAAGGGCACTTGATTGGTTTTACTTATTGAATTAATATTTTATTGTTACATTAAACTATACTATGAAGGATACATTTATATTTTATAATATCAATACATTATTTGCAGTTCATATTTTAATGTACATATATTTAATATAAACACAATGTACAGAGAGTATATAAATGTAATATAAATTTATAATATAAAATATACCTTACTCTTGTGGCTCTTAGGATTCACTATATGGAATCACAAAAGTTCCCACATAGTAACAGCGATCCTGAGAAAGAAAAACAAAATTGGAGGAATCACACTACCTAATATCAAACTATACTTCAAGTCCATAGCACTCAAAAGAGCCTGGTACTGGCCTAAAAACAAGCACACAAATCAATGGAATAGAATACAGAACCCAGAAATGAAACTTTGTAGTCGATTAATATTTGACAGAGAAAGAAAGCTCACACAATGGGCTACAGATAGTTTATTCAATAAATGGTGTTGGGAAAATTGCATAGATATGTGCAGAAAAATGAAACTAGACTATCTTATTACACCACACAAAAGAATACATACAAAATGGATCAAAAACTTCAATGTTAGGCCCCAAATCATAAAAATCCTAGAAGAAAACATAGGTAGCAAAATCTTGGATATTGCTCATAGAAATTTTTTATTGGATATATCTCCCCAGGCAAAGGAAACAAAAGAAAAAATAAACAAATGGGACTATATCAAACCAAAAAGTTTTTGCACAGCAAAAGAAATCATCAACAAAATAAAAAGACAACCCACAGAATGGGAGAACATATTCATCAATACATCTGATAAGGGGTTAATATCCAAAATTTACAAGGAACTTACAAAACTCAACACCAAAAAAACAAGCAACACAATTAAAAAAGGAGCAAAGGAACTGAATAGACACTTCTCCAAAGAAGATATACAGATGGCCAATAGATATATGAAAAGAAGTCACTAGTCATCAGAGGAATGCAAATTAAAACCACAATGAGATAAATCAACAAACAAGTGCTGGCAAAGATGTGGAGAAAGGGGAACCCTTTTGCACTGTTGGTGACAATGCAGATTGGTGCAGCCACTGTGGAAAGCAGTGTGGAGATACCTAAAAACATTAAAAATAGATCTGCCTTTTGACTCAGCTATCCCACTTCTGGGAATATATCTGAAGGAACCCAAAACACTAATTTGAAAGAATATAAGCACCCCTATGTTCATTGCAGCGTTATTTACAATTGCCAAGATATGGAAGCAGTCAGGTGTCTATCCATAAATGAGTGGATAAAACACCTATGGGATATTTACACAATGGAATACTACTTAGCTATAAAAAAGAAGTAAGTTTTACCTTTTGTAACAGTATGGATGGACCTGGAAAACATTATGCTAAGTGAAATAAGCCAGTCAGAGAAAGACAAGTACCATATGATTTCACTCATATGTACTATCTAATGAACACACTGAACTAACAAGGGAAATGGGGACAGACTCATAGATGGAGAGCAGGATGACAGCTAGTGGGGGCTGGGATGTGGGGGTGGAGGGATCAAAAAAAGGAAAAAGGACTCATGGACATGGACAACAGTGTGGTGATTGTTGGGAGGAGGAGGGTGTAAGAAGACTAAATGGTAATAGAAAAAACACAAAAATAAAACATAAAATATACCTCACATTTTTTAAATTATTAAATTTCGTATAAAAGTAAGAAAATATATAGGCATTTGACTAATTTCTAAAAATTCTTATTGGGCATATTTCTTTTCTTAAGAGATGTGCTCTCACACAGAATCCCATATCTTGTTTCTCCCAGTGCTGGAAACCCAAGAGGCGGAGTGGCGTTTAGAAGAATTATTGGAAAGAAGACATTCCCTGAATTTCTTAAATTTCCTGGGATTGATTTTTAGTCCTGTTTTGACTGTAAAAGAAAGCATCATCAGTGGTTAAGCAACTGGAGTCCATTGAAGGTGTAACTTAAAAAATACAATGAGGACTAAAAGATAAGAACTGACACGAGACCGAGGTGGGGTGTGATGAACAGCTCAGATACCAGGCCCAGAATGCGAGGTGACTTCCACAGACCTTGACAGAAGAGGACCTTCACCATCTTGCCCATGATGTAACTATCCAGGAGGGGGTGAGATTGAAGTTAATGGTTCCTCAGAACCTGAAGTTAACATCTATTTATTATGAGCTGGTCCTCTTTTCATATCCATCAATGTCCAGAGATAAAATGAAGCTTGGAAACAGCCCTGTTACTCACTTTGTAGGCTATATGTAAAACAAGAGGGAAATTCACATAAGTATGGTATTAAAAATGAAGTTGGGCTGTGAATAGACAGGCATGTGCCATTAGAAAACATGGATCCCCTTAATTCCACTGAGAATAATATTCTTTTCCTCACTGTTCATGCTGATTTCTGCCGAAACAAAACAGACTTATAGGCAGACCACCACTGAGAAATAAATGTTATGTGAAATACTTCAGAACATCAGAACAGTACAATCTTGATTTGTCTATTTTTGTCCTTTTTTGTATATGAGAAAGTGAATCAAATCTGACCGCAAAAGAATTTCTCTAAAGGGAAATTTACTTTTTCTTGTGAAATCATTTAAAATTCTGAAACTGCAGCCAAAAGTAAACTGGAGAATTTATTTCAAAACTTTGGTGAGGTGTGAAAGTGTTAATGATTCTTGGGGTACTAGGATTAAAAAGAAAAATATAGTAAACTTTCTTTTTTCAAAAATTATTTTCTGGAGTACTATCTCTCCCCAGGCTCTTCCTTTCTGGTCTCAGCATGTGTGTGTGCATCTGTGAGAGAGTGTGCAAGTATACATTGACCATGTTTATATGTTACAGACATGGAGTCCTTCAATTCAGATTATTCTACAATTGTTTCCAACAATGGTATGTTTACTAGATTTCCATTCATTCAACAAACATTTATTGACAAAACAGCTTATATTGTTGCAGAATGCCAGTATTAAAACCTCCAGCAAGGGGTCCTTCCTCTACCATGTTGTTTTCACACTTTCCCCCAAATGTCAAATTGTCTTTTGAAATGGTGTGGATACCTTCAATCTACTGCCATGCAAATAAAAGTATAACAGCAGGAGTTCTGAGAGTACTAGTGACACTGAACCTGAATTCACACACCATTGTGGAAGTTCAGACTTTTTAGGCATGAGTTTTCATTGATTCTGGTTAAGATACATTGATTTAACTTAATCCATTGATTTTGGTTAAGATTTCATTGATTCAGGCCAAGGGGGATAGTTGTCCCTGGGGGGACACTTACAAAGTATTGAGTGTTTTTCTGTGCATGGTGTGATTTGGGGGATTTCTGCACTTTTCTGCCAGAGCATGGGTCAGATTAAAACTCCTAGGAAATCCTGCCTGGGTGTCCTTCAAGGTCTTGCCAATCAATAGCAGATCCTTAAGGATCACACATTCTCATGTGGTCTATTCTTCACTGGGAACTCAGTCACATCTTACCTCCGTGAGCCCAAGGTAGAATGTATGACACAGATTTTTGTTCACAACTCTTTTATACTCTGAGTTCCATATGGCTGGTGGAGGATGTGTTTCTGTGCTTGGATAAAGTCATGGGACCATCTAGGTTTGTGTCTCTGTGGCCTCTGCTCCAGAGTCCTCCCATGGTTTAGACCTGCTGCACTGGCCAGGTCTGTTCCAGGTGGCTCTGGGTGCAGAGGGCTGGGGAACTGGTGCAAGGGTTGAGCCGAGACTGGATGCTTGAACCCAAATGTGTTATGTGATGACACTCTGGCATTGCTCTAGCCAGAGTGTCATCTGCTCATTTATCTTCCTGAACTCTCTCCCCTGGGCCTACCTAAATGAGTGTCCTCTCTACCTTTTTGAAAGGAAAGACATAGATGAGAAGAGGGTTCACCTGGAAATGTTGTGATAATGCAAATCATGCCCAGTGAGGAAAAGTAGAGTGGTATGAGAGCCATTTCCCCCTTTTCAGGAATAACTATAAATAATTTCCACTGGAAAGAGATCCCAAGCCCCGCCTTTATTTTTCCTCTTCCTGACAGGCTTTTCCTCTCTTCGAATGAGTGTCACATTTTCACATGCTGTACCAGCCATTCCAGGCAGCCAGAGGTAGACAAGATGTCTCCAAGTGCTCCGAGGAAAGAGGTAAGCCCTATGCTGTAGTGCTTCTTAGTCTAGTGAAGGTTGATCCCATGCCTCTCCTGCCTCTCCTAGACTCTATACTTCCCAAGGGAAATGACTTCATATGGCTAACCCTAGGACCCTGAATGGCCTGACACATGGTGAGAGCTGGGAAGATATTAATTGAATGAATCAACAACAGAGGAGCCACCAGCCCCTCCCTTGTAGCTGCCTTTCTGGGAAACTTGACCTGGGATCAGTGCATGGAGGAAATCACAGTTCATTCACTGGACTAAGCTTGAATCTTTTGGAAGCTATACAACCTTCCTAAGCATGACAATGAACACATTCTACTTTATAATTTTAATATTTTTTGCTAACTCAAAAGTTTCTTTCTCTCTTCCCCCACATCCTGATCATAAATGGTCAGGAAAAAGAACTGGCTTCTTACACTGGCCTCAGTGAAGTAATTCCCCCCATTTCTCCATTCCTGGAGCTCTACTATCAATAAAGCCACCATGTTCCAGAAGTGATCAGAATACACCCATCCTTCAATTGAATGCTCAAATGTGTGCTGCAAAGGATGCACACTCACGATTTCTCATGAGAAGCCCTACATGCAGTTAGAGCAGTGAGCCAAGTGAGCATGGGCAGCTCCTGGGGGTGAGGGTATGAACAGTTCATCCAACTCAGAAAACTGGTAGAACCTATGAGAGCTAAGTGTGCTGGACCTTACCCAGAAATTCCACTTGTCGGTCTGAATCTGGCAGACGTGCCTACACAGATTCACAGGAGATATAGAGAGGAATGTCGATAGCAGCGTTCTTTGTAAGAGCCCCAAATTGGACATAATCAAACCATCATGATGACTCAATAAATCAGAGAGGATGAAATACTACACAGCAATAAAATTAATAACCACAGCTGCACACACCCCCAAGGGGAGAAGCCAGGCACAGACATTTGTGTAAGAAGCAGGCAGCAGTTGTCCTTGGTGGTAGAATACCAATGCCATCTGGGGGAAGGGATGTCTAATGACCAGGAGGGCAGATGAAGGCTTCTGGGTGCATGCAATGTTCTTGATCGCTCTGTTGCCTCTTTGCAGAAATTTACTGTGCAGTACACTTACCATTTGGGCACCTTTTCTGCATGCATATCCTATTCACCTCAAAGTTCACCTCAGTAAGAAAGAAGCTGGAATGAAAAACCTACATTCAGACTCAGGCTGACCTTCCTTCCAGCCATGCATAGGCCCCACCCAGCTCCTTGCTTTGTAGGCCCTCGGTGCTCAATTCTGTTTACATTTTCCCAATATATTTTTATGAACAAGCAAAGGAAAGCAGAACAAATGAATAAAATTACCTTCAAATGTATCTCTCACAGAAAGGAAACAGTCCATACTCTCACCCTGAGCAAGGGCCAGCTGGGATTTCTAGTGAAGAAGTCACAGTGCTTTAAAACAGGAGGAGGAGGAGTGGTTTCATGGGTGGATTTGCAAGTTCATTTTCCTAACCTGGACATAAAATGGTGTTGGGCCTGTAGCTTTTAACATCTGTTATTAGTGAACTTCAATAAACATTTAAAAACAGTCTCCGTGTTTATTAAATTATCACATGATGGTTTTCCAGAAATCACACGTTTTCCAGACTCTGTGTTAAACCAGAGGTGTTAGAGTTGTGTTTTGTTTTCGGCGAGCATGAGGGACTTTCTTAACCTGTTTTCAGTTATACAAACCAATAACCATACATTTTTCCTAATTCAAAAAACACTTTGGAGGACTTCTAACAAAATTAGCCGGTTCAAAACCCCCAGCTTGGCACATAAATGAAGTGTAACGCAAAGCCGCGGCTTTGCTGAATTAAAGATGAAGCTGAGAGTTAAGCGAGTTTTAACGTTGCTGGGTTCCGTGTTGAACATGGGAACAGGAGACTCACTGTGCACAGCAGCTGTCTGCAAGCAGTGTCCCCAACTAAATGCGAACTCAATGGGGTCAATACTTCTTACGCCAGTAACTCTTTCAAATCCTAACCCACGTAGAGCTACATTGTAAATGTAAAAATAGTCCTTTTCTCATAAGTTTGAAAATTTCATTTTGTAGTTACTTAACATTTTTTATGTTAAATCAGGAATGTGCTTTGGCTGTGTCTATAGTCCGTCAGAAAGTCAGAATAAAAGGTGAAACTTGGGCCATGGATCAAATGTCTTCTTTTCTGGCAACAGGTATGTTTTTATATGTTTAGGAATTTATATGGTTTTATAAGTTGTACATGTGTCAGTGTGCATGAACTGAGACACTCAAATTCACAGGAAAGACTGTGACTGAGGCTGAAACCGTTGAAATCTAGGCTCTTCCAAACTTTTTTAAGAGAAAGTAAAGAATTTAAATCAGAAAAGCCCCCAGGGGCTGTGTGTCTCCTGCTGTGTCCAGTGCAACCCAGGCCCTGCTGTCTATGGGTCATCCAGCACTAGAGTGTGGTCTGCAAGGATTCGAGATGGGGAATACTTGCTACATTGCTGATTTGCTCTTCTCCGGGGCCACTGCGAGTTTTTTCTTGCAGAACCTACTTACTCATCACCAGAACCCTGCTGATGAGTAAGTAGGTTCTGCAAGAAATGATGGGCAGGCTCATGGGGTTGGCTTGTCTTGTTCTGGGACCAGGATCTAAGACAGACACTTATAATCATCTCTCAGGTCCCTCTTTATCTCTTGCATTCTTGAATAGTTTTCATAGTTTTTTTCTTTTCCTGATAACATTAAGTTTTTAAAAGATGATCTGGCATTTATATTCTCAAATGCCCCTCACTGTGTCTGATTAGTTCTTCTTGGGGTCATGTGACATGTCCCTCTGTCCATATATTTCTGGTCAACCAGCAGCATCACCATCACCCCCCAAGTCTTTTGGAAATGGGAATTCAGGGGGCCCAAGCAGCCCCTCTGAATATGGTCCCAAAACATGAACAAGACCCTCTGCATATGGTCCTAGAATCCAGCTGGAATTCTGTGAAATTTGGGGTGTATGACTGTGAAGTTTAAACACATTGGGGGTAAGATATGTCATAGGTGATGTTGCAATTTCCATTCTAGGTCAGAAGTCACTGAGTTCAGGTGTCCCCACTCTCAAGGACACTCAGTATCTCAGCTTTGGAGTGGTAGCCTTGGAAGAGGAGCCTTGTCCCCATTGCAGTGTGTGGGTCAGCTCCTCACTGGGCTGAACCAGCACCATGCCAATGTCCCACCAGAGGAGTACTTTCCTATTCCTTTCTTGGGATGTGCGGTCCTAAGTCCCAGGCCAGTGCTAGTGGCTAAAATTCAGTCATACTCACATTAGTCCCAATATATTGGTCAGTTATTCCAGGCCAGGCACTGTTCTAAAACTGTCTTTATATCTATCACCTTTTTCAGACTTGACAATGAGCCTCTGAGGTCAGACTATGACCACCACTCCAGTTTGCAGACAGGGAGACTGAGGTACAGCAAGTCAATTGCCTCCTGTCACAACTGGTGGGTGATAGTGCCTGATCCAGAACCTGGACCCTTGACTTATCTGTCCCTCCATCTCTGACACTGCCTGTGTGCACAGGCACAGAGCCCCTCCATCCCTTAGGAGGCCCAGGACACAAGGGCTCCTGGCAGAACTCCTTTCTCCTCTCATGCTTTGGAAACCTACCTTAAAGTGCCTGGGTCCTGTCACTCTTACAGACAAGACGTGCCAAGTCTGTCTCTTCCAACCACGTTCCACATGAGTAGCTGCCACAGATGTCCCTCTCGGGTCTGACACTGGGTCCACCTGGTCAGTGTTGGGCATATTGTTGTCTGTCTACACTGTAGGAAAAACCCTGCCCCCTCAGACCCACCTCTTGTCACTAGATGAGCAGAGGGACAGCACTGGAGCCCACATCTTTTCACTCAGACTCCCATCACAGGACGCGTGTAAGATTCAGAGGAGCACACACCTAGTCATCGGGTTCATTTTCCATTTCAGATCTTATCATTACACAGAGGAGCTGTACAAGGTGACCCTGCAGACCCTGCAAAGGACATGCAGGGTCACCTCAATTATGCAAGGTACACAATGATAACCCTCAATGGGAAGGAAGTCTTAGTGGAAGGTCCTTCACCTGCAACACTGGCCACCCCCCAACACTGCCGACTTCTCTCTCTCCATCATCAAAATCAACATACAAGTTCAGCTCTTACCAATCTTCTTGAGAAAACAAACGCAGAGTTTGCTGTGTGACCCAAGCCCAGGTTGTGTCGTGATTCCCACAGAAAGGGCGTTGGCCAGCCTTCTGTCACACAGGAAGCCAGGTAATTAGGGTTCTCACCACAGAGGAGCATAGAACACTGGTAATTAAGGACCACGTCATCACTGTCAGACCCACAGCACTGTGAGATGATGAAATCTATTGTGGCTTTGTGGGTTTTCTTTGGGAGAGGCCACGCCTCCTCAGGACTCTGTGCCTGGACCAATGCCTACCTCACCTCACCCAGGGGGTCATCCTTCTCTGCTCCTTTGAAAACTGTCTCACTGTGTGTGTGTCCACGTGGGTCTGTGTATATTATTGCATGTCTATGTGGGTATGTGTATTAGTGGGTTCCAGGTGTCTGTGTGCCCAAGTGTTTTTTGTGGACCAGACACCTTCCAGTAAGGTTCAAGTCCTCCTGGATGGACAGACCTTTGATGCCAAGAGCCACTAGACCCAATTTATCACTCAGGACAGACAAACTGTGCACAGTCTTTTAGCTTCAAAGCTATTATTGATGCATATAGATAATAGAGCACATATTTTATTTTTTTTAATTGATCTTTTTCCAGTAGGAGGGCTGGTTTTTATTAAGCCCTGCATATTTCCTTCTGTCACCCTGATATTGACTGGCCCATACTATCCCATTAGAGTACAGTATGTAGCTAATGAGTCTGGGATCCACCAAAGCCAGCCATCACCTCACTAACTTACAGTGCATGGCCTTCCCCTCACTGATAGTTTTCATTAGACCAGGTAGGAGCCCAGGTCATTCACATCGAAATCAGCACTACGAAAAGCAACTAGCTGTACATCCTTGACCTATACCTGAGCGGCACATATTGGCCTCAGGACTTGACATCTCCACCTGCCTGTTGTAGGGTGGGCAGTCTATGTCCAAGAAGCTACCATCTAATTTGCTGCAAAAGTATCTAATGAGCATTTTTTTGAAAACAGGGGTCTGGGAAATATGATAAACTTAAGAAAACAGAACTTAGAATACATGCATAGCTTCTTTAAAAAAAATAAACAGGCCTTCATTTGGCTCACATTCTCAAACTTATTTTTAGGTTGAGATGCTCATCAAACTTTGACATATGTGAAAAACAGACCCTAAGTTGACTCCAGTGACCCTTGTTTTCTGGTGTTTATGCCCCTGTATAATCCTCTCCTCTTCATCTGTCCAAAAAGTCTCACAAAGGTGCTAGGATGTCCCCTTCTGTGAGATATTATACAATCGAAGACTCTCTAGCTGGTAACACAGACTCACTCCAGAGTCTCATTCTTCTGCTGACTTAAGAAGAAGCTGTGGCCACATTGGGAGACCCATATGGTGCAGAACCAAGGGTGACCCTCTCATTGCTGAAGACAGCATCTAGCCAATGCTAGCAAGAGTCTGGGGCCCTCAGATCTAGAACCACAAGGAAATGAATCGTGCTGACAACTTGAGTGAATTTGTGAGCAGCTCCTTCCTTCTCCAGTCCAGCGTCTGGGTGAGCACCTGGCCCTGGCCAACACCTCAGCTGCAGCCATGCAAGGAACACACAGAACCTGTGAGGCAATAAAAGCATGTTGTTTTATGCCACTGGACAGACTTCTGGTCATTGTTCATGCAGCAATAGAAAGCAAGTACACTGTCATGGTTTTAACTATGTTAGAAAAATTGCATTATTAAAGAAATTCTGAGTTAAATCCTCTTAGGAATTAAAATTCTGATGACCTCACTAGTGAATCTGTTTTGTTCAAATATTCACTTATTGAAAAGCAAAATGTTACCTTTAATGAGTGATGTCTACTTCTCATGTGGCTCTGAAATGGCCTTTGAACTATTATTTATATATCTAAGACTCATGCAGAATACAATTCCTTCCTGTTTTATTTGTAAAATTTGCGCAGAATACAATTTATTCTTCACTGAACCACACAGTTCTTCTATACAGAAAATGAGCTTGAATATTTTGAACATAGGTGTCCTTGTGTAATTATGAAAAGGGGGGAAGGAAAGAAGAAGGAGGGAGGGCAGAAGAGAGAAAAAAGGAGACAACTTCTGCCCTAGAGCATGCAAGAACTTAACACTGGTATGTGTAGATAATTATGGGTACATAGCAGAGAAAAAAGCAATGTTTAGCATTTTAAGCCACTATTTTAAGTTCAAGAATGGTATGTCTGGAGGTTTTTAGTAAAACATATAGCACTTATGAACAGTTACGCATCCATGTTCACTTGCATGTGTGTCAACCTTCTGTCACATCATCTAATATGAAAGGTAAATTGAAAAAAAACAACTAAATTAAATTTCATCACAGTTTCATCGTGGTGTGTACAGCACGGCAGACAATATTCCAGCTCTCCATGCAATTAAACCCTTCAATTATTCTAAGTGTTATTATGCTAATTTAAAAGGCTGGATTATTAGAAAAATGTTTAAAGAATTATGCTCAGTTATAGCATTTTATTTATGTGATTTCATGTTAAATTATTTAAGGTATGGAAATTATAAGAGTTATCAGTATGTGACTTCAGTGGATCCCACTGGGGCAGTCTGCAAAGCTGATGGAAAAATTTTCCCATTTTATCCCCCTGGGGGGAAACCTCACAGCTTGAAGGATGGCCTGCGTGCTCCCTGTTATTGAGCTCATAACGCATGCAGGGGGCTGTCCCCAGACCCCTGTTCTGCCTTGGGAAGACCCCTGTCCCCAGGGGAGCACACTTCTCTTTGTTTGAGGTCACTGTGGTTTGCATACCCTCCTTAATTTAAGAGAAATGTAAGAATGAGCAAGGAGGTAAGGGAAGGAGTGGCCGAGCACATGCCCGGAGCCTGCCTGGGGAAACACCTGCCCTCAACAACCTCCATTAGTGGAACTTTTGTCTTCTTGTAGAAAAAAATATCTCAAGCTTAAATAAGAACTGTTGAGCTTCTTAATATTTAGCAAAAATTTCCATCACATGTGTACCCTTTTATTTCTCTCCTTTCCCTGAATGTTCCCTTTTCTGTTTGCTCCCTTTTCTTGAATCACCTTTCTCCCACTCAACTCTCCTTCCTCCCTGCCCTCCCTCCTTCTCTCTCATTCTCTTTCTCATGTTCTTCCTCTTTCTTTCTTATCTTTTTTCACTTCTCTCTCAATCTTTTGATTCCAGTATGATACTGTATTTTTTTACTTTTATCTATTTCTTTAATCTTCCTTTCAGCAATGACTATAACATTGAGCTTCAAAACTTCTGAAACTAGGAGAACCAAGATGGCGGAGTAGGTAGACACACTGCGCCTCCTCACACAACCAGAACTGACAGAAAATAGAACGGCAAGGAAGTCCGACACCAAGGAAATAAAAAATAAACATTCATCCAGACCAGTAGGAGGGGCGGATACAGGCAGCCGGGGCAGAGAGGACTCATGTTGCCATGGCGGGACTGAGACTGGCGGAGTGTGGGACCAACAGGGCAGGCAGTCTGACCACTAGCAGACCCTGCAGCCCCACATTCCCGCAGATAAACTGAGAGGGCCGGACTCAGAGTGGCAGAGAACGGGGCAGGCAGAGGGTGAGTAGCACCCCGTGGCCCCACATTCACACACAGATAAACCAGATGAACGGCGGGGATCTAAGCAGACCGTGCAACCCAAGGCTCCAGCTCAGGGAAATAAAACCTCAAACCTCTGATTGAAAACACCCATGGGGATTGGGGCAGCAGCAGGAGAGACTCCCAGCCTCAAGGGAGAGGTCCTTGGAGAGATCCACAGGGGCCTAGGGTGTGCACAAGCCCACCCACTCAGGAACCAGCACCAGAGGGACCCAGTTTGATTGTGGGTAGTGGAGTGAAAGACTGAAATCCGGTGGAGAGGGCAGCCAGCACGCCATTGCTCCCTCTCGGCCCCTCCCCCACGTACAGCATCACAGCACAGGGACCAGCATTACCACGCCCTGGTGAACACCTAAGGCTCCGCCCCTTTAAGTAACAAGCACCAAGACAAAAAAAAAAAAAATGGCCCAAATGACAGAACACTTCAAAGCTCCAGAAAAAATACAACTAAGCGAGGAAGAGATAGCCAACCTATTGGATGCACAGTTCAAAACACTGGTTATCAAGATGCTCACAGAATTGGTTGAATCTGTTCGAAAACCAGATGAAAAAATGAAGCCTATGCTAAGAGAAACAAAGGAAAATGTACAGGGAACAAATAGTGAGGCGAACGAAACTGGGACTCAAATCAACGGTGTGAACCAGAAGGAAGAAAGAAACATCCAACCAGAAAAGAATGAAGAAACAAGAATTCGGAAAAATGAGGAGAGGCTTAGGAACCTCCAGTACATCTTGAAACGTTCCAACATCCGAATTATAGGGGTGCCAGAAGGAGAAGAGGAAGAACAAAAATTGAAAACTTATTTGAACAAGTAATGAAGGAGAACTTCCCTCATCTGGCAAAGGAAATAGACTTCCAGGAGGTCCAGGAAGCTCAGAGAGTCCCAAAGAAGCTGGACCCAAGGAGGAACACACCAAGGCACATCATAATTACATTACCCAAGATTAAAGAGAAGGAGAGAATCTTAGAAGCAGCAAGAGAAAAGAACACAGTTACCTACAAAGGACTTCCCATAAGACTGTCAGCTGATTTCTCCAGAGAGAACTTACAGGCAAGAAGGGGCTGGCAAGAAGTATTCCAAGTCATGAAAGGCAAGGACCTACATCCAAGATTACTGTATCCAGCAAAGCTATCATTTAGAATGGAAGGGAAGATAAAGTGCTTCTCAGATAAGGTCAAGTCAAAGAAGTTCATCATCACCAAGCCTTTATTATATGAAATGTTAAAGGGAGTTACCTAAGAAAAAGAAGATAAAAAATAGGAACAGTAAAAATGACAGCAAACTCACAGTTATTAACAAACACACCTAAAACAAAAACAAGAGCAAACTAGGCAAACAACTAGAACAGGAACAGAACCATAGAGATGGAGATCACATGGAGGGTTGTCAATAGGGGAGTGGAAGGGGGAGAGGGGGTGAAAGGTACAGAGAATAAGTAGCGTAGATGATAGGTGGAAAATAGACAGGGGGAGGGTAAGAATAGTGTAGGAAATGGAGAAGCCAAAGAACTTATAAGTATGACCCATGGACATGAACTATAGGGGGAGAATGTGGGAGGGAGGGGGTGGGCAGGATGGAGTGGAGTGAGGGGGGCGGAATGAGACAACTGTAATAGCATAATCAATAAATATATTTTAAAAAATTCTGAAACTTAAGAAAAACACATACACAGGCCACTCCTTACCAGCTTCATTCTTCTCCAGCACCCCAACCTGCACCCCACCTCACCCCTACCTGCACTCAGTCTGAACACCCTGCTGTGCCCTTGAAGTCCTGCCCAGAACTTCCCATAGGTCAAACGGTCCTCTTCTGCCATCCTCCAGTTCTTCCCTGGAGTCACCCTAGTGCCCAGCTCAGTAGCCTCCCCCATTTCAGTGTTTTTATCTGGATCCCCTGCTCTACAGCCCGTGAAGTCCAACGAGGTCAGAGCCCTTTCCCCACAAGAATTGACACATGGGAAGGGTGGCCAACTGGGAGCCACCCATCACCCTCAGTCAGGGTCTTTGTGTCCTTCTTACACAAAGCCCGTTCCCCCCCCTACACACACACACACACTGCACTCTCAACCACACACATTCCCCAAGGGTCTGGACCTCGGCATGTTTCCAGGACCCAGAATGCTGCAGGAGAGTCTTCAAGAGGCCAGGTTATTGTGTCCACATTGGAGAAAGAGACAGGTATCCATGTTCTTGCTCCGCCTGCAGAGCTGCATGAAATGAGCTGGGGGTCCCTTATGTTGAAGGCTGAATCCCACTGTTGTGTGGGTGCCAAGGTTGCCCTTTCCAGGCTGCTCCCAGCCCATGACAGGGCACAGTGGTGACTCTGAGGGAGACACAATCTTGGGGGACTCGTCAATTGGCTCAAGGACCTACCCAAGGCCTCCTTGAACATATTTAAATCTCCGGGCTATCTACGCTGTGTCCACCTTGCTTTTTCTCCTCTCTCTTTCATTTAGGGATGGGCCAGCATCTTTATTTGATGCCTCATCGGGCTACCCCTGACCCCTCCCTATTTTTTTGCATGAGCATTTCCTCTAATGAAATCCCCACCCTTGTAATCCACATTGGGATCTGCTTCTCAGGAGACCTTGTCTAAAACAACTGTCACTGCCCTGGAAGAGCTGGCACTCCAGACCTTTAAGAATTGGGCAAGGTACTTTGAGCTCCTTCTCTCTCATTGGAAGCCTGATCTTGCAACACTAGGAAGAAGATAATATATTTTTTGGGCATGATCTAACAAAGATTTCCATGTAGATAAGCTGGGTGGTTACTGATTTCGCAGTTCACTTCTCTGAGAGAATAGAACAGGTTCTCAGAGTACATAATGTTTTGCATTTTTGTACTCTTTGGAAATATTCCTTCTGAATTATAAACCATGTCTGGTTAAATAAAAAAGAATTCTGTAAAGTGGTACTGAAAGCACCAGGCTTTAAATGACCACTGTGTTGCCACTGTTCCTATGTTCTAGACACATGACTATGAGAATGTCCAGAAAGTTCATACAGCCTGAACCAGGAGTACCTGGAATAGGCAGGAATCAAGTGAGAGCAGTGAGGCAAGATGGTGAAACGTGCTTGTCTGAGTACCACCCGCATCCCCTCACTGAGTGGAAGGAGTGCCAATGTCATGAGAAGACTCTAGGCACAAGGTGTGTGCATACACGTCTTTATTCCCTGAGACTGTGTTAGAGAATTGGATGAGGGCTGATCCTGGCAGATGTCATTGCCAAGGCAGAGAAAGAGAAATGACCTCTCATTTCCCAAACAGTCTCAGAGACAAGTGGTTCCCAGGAACCCAATGAAGAGACCCAGAAAGGTGTAAAGCCGGCCATGATGGGGAGGGCAGAGCTCCCTAGCCAGGGTCTGACAAGAGAGGGGACTGGACAGGCATCCATCAGGTCCAGAAGGCATGAATCTCTGGCCAAACAGCAAGAAGGTGTCAGAGACCTTAAAGGCAGAGCCAGCTGAACAGTGGACATCACAGGGCAAGTAAGCTGGCCTTGATAATGAATGGGGAAAGGAGGAAGATGGAGCTCCTCTGCTGCCCGCACTATCCCCCAGCTCACATGGAGGCTGCACTTCCAGGATCATGGCAGCTTCTAGACCCAACTCACAGCAGGCCCACAGTGGTCCTGAACTGCTGGGTCATCTACATAGCAGGTTATAGGCCCCAGAGGAAGTGGCCAGGACCCACCAAGCCAGATGCCACCCTGCGTCCTTCCTGGGAAGAAGCAGCCCTGTGTCTGTAGAAAGGACAGACTGGTCTCTCCACTGAAGAAGTTAGAACACTTTAAAAGTAGAAAAAGATCTGAGTGGATAGTAAAGGGGAGCTGGTGTCAAATAGTGCAAAAGAAAAAGAGTATGTGACAACAGAAGCCACGGGAAGATCGTATTATCAGTGTCATAAAAAAGATGAGAAAGGATTCTCCTATTGGTGCATCAGAAAAGCAAAACAAACACAAAGGACATGGGCCACTGTGAAATAATCTCATTTGTGAAAATGGACAAGTAAATTTCCCTGAGTGCTCACTATCTCCCAGGTAAGCAAGGGTATGAATGATGACAGACACAGATCCTGCCCTCATTGAGGCTACCCTCTGGTTACCCTCTGGTGGACAGACCACTGTGCAGTAACTTTAGGAGGTCAAAGCACAGCAGTAATTGGACAGGGCCCTGAAGGAAACTAGGGGCAGTTTCTAAGCATCTTATGGCTTCCAGGAATTTCTCTAGTTGAATTAGGGGTGGGGAGGGGGGTGTCCGCTTGCATCTAGAAGGTGTGTGTCGCTAGTGGAATAGCTGCTATGCCATAACCCAGGGCTCCTATCAACCAAGCAACCAGCCACTGAGGCACATGGGAATAAGCTCTATTAAGGAAAGAAATTTGCTTTCCAATTTTTTACCTGGAATTATTTCCAATTATTTGCAAATGAAGAGAGATAGAATAGAAATAGACTTAAGGCCCATATTAGGATCCCATTCTACACTCTCTTTTGAGTGATGGTGATACCTTTAGCACATAAACCAACAGTGGATGATCCAAATACTTAATGGCTAGGATTCTGTTATGCCACATGATAAGCAGTAAAAAGAGGTGTTTGCTTTCCATTCTGGGAAAGAGACACTTTTAAGGGTGGTGACAAGTGCCTTTGACTACTTGGTGATTGCTGTTTGCAAGGGAAATGGTCCTAGAGCTGAGATTGCAGCCCCCAGCCATGTGGAGGGACTGCTCTCATGTAGTTAGTTGGGCTATGAGCTCCCAGAAAATGTAGCTTACCTGGGATGAAAGGGTGGGAGTAACCCTTGGGAAGGACAGACATCTTTCTCGCTGGAGCTATTAGGTATCTATTGGGGATTCCATTGGATGGTGAGGCTGAATGAGATGACAGCTAGGCTTCTTCCTCAACTTCTAATTTCTGTTCAGTATGTTAACACCAATGAGCTGGTGCCCGTGTTCATCAATTTTTTTACTAAGGTAAAAGAACTTCATTTTAACTCCTAACACAAGTATTGAGTAATGAGTCCATAATTTTATTTCCTGAGCTTACACTGGACTTGAGGAACCATGCCTGCCATGACGGAACCTCTCTCCTGAGAGGAGATGTGAAGGGTTTGGCTGTGGCCAGCGTGTGGTGCACAGCCTCCACAGTCACTGCCCAAACCCTGGCTCAGCTGTGCAGTTACAGCTGCACGCACTCAACCCCCGGGTTCAAGGGCCATTTATATCCATGGTGAGTGTGGTTTTATTACTTTATTTTTAAAGGGGCTGGTTGACTTTATTTTAAGAAATTGGACAAAAACAGTATTCTGGGAGGTTTGGGCCAGCACAGCCTCCTCAGAACTCAACGTGTTCTGGTCTTTCCTGATGAGACTGTGGCCCTTGCTGGCCTGGCGGTCCACATGAGAAGGTCTGATTATAACCCCTCAAGGAGAGATGGCCATGAAAGCATGCCCCAAAAGGTCATAAATCTGACCGTCAGCTGCAGCCTCAGCAGAAACTCAGCATTGAGAGGGCCTGAGACATGATTTATCCTCCCGTTAGGAGAGTGCTCCACCCGTGTGGCCGATTTCGGGGCCCACACTCCAACTGTGTCAACAGCCAAGGCCGCAGCAGCCCCAGGGAGAGTGGAATCCACATACAGAGCCCAATCCTCCTCAAAAGGTGTAAGTCATGGGGTGTTGCAGGGCTCACTGCCTGGCCAGGGGAGGAGGCTGAAGATTCTGTCCGGTGCTCACAGTCTGTTAGAGTGCGGTGTGCCCCTCGCCTCAAATAAATGGGCTCAGGGGACTCCCACCTCGAGCTGCCAGACAAAACACAGGATGCTTGCTAGGTTTGAATTACAGATAATAAGCAAATTATTGCTTTGTATAAATATTAGTTTTAATATAAACATAACATAAATATTAGTCCTAAATATTGCATGGGACATGCTTGTACTAAAAATAATTCATGGTTGACCTGAATTTGAAGTTAAACTAAGAGTTCTATATTTTTGTTTGCCAATTATGAGAATTCTATGCTTGAAGTTCTTTTCCCACCCTTATCAGTTTTGTCTGCTTTGCATGTGAACCCAAGACAACTGAGATAGTATCCAAACTTATAATATATTCCTACTCTGTGCATACCAGGTGGCCCAAGGCAGGATGTTTACAACATTTTATAACATTTGGAAGTTCCCAACCTGCTGAAAGATATGCTTATATCTCTGTGGGAACGTGTCTTAGTTTGCTAGAACTGCTGCAAAAAGTGTCACAATCAGTAAATGCAGACCTGGATCGTCTCACAGGTCTGGAGGCCAGAAGTCTGAGGTCAAGGTTTCACAGGGTTCATTCTTCTGAGACTGTGACAACGATCTGGTCCAGGCCTCACCCTGGCTTCCAGTGTCTTACTTGCCATCTTCATTGGTCCTTGGCTTATAGGAGCATCAGCCCAATCTTTGTCTTTATGTTCACATGGTATCTCCTTGTGTGGTCTGTGTCCAAATATCCCCTTTTTATAAGGACAAGAGCCATGTTAGATTAGGGTTCACCCTAATAACTGCATTTTAAATTAATTATACCTGCAAAGATTCTATATCCAAAGGTTATATACTAGAGGTTATAACTTCAATGTATGAATATTTGTCCAACACAGTTGAACCCACAACAGTGGCTTATATTTGGAGGGTGTGACTGTAAGGGAATAAAGACATCAGTAAGGAGCATGAACAGTTTTTCCCACTGCTGAGTAATTCCATGTGCTCTAGCTTGACTTTGGAAGACATATAAATTACTGGCAATGCTTAGAGGAATGGAAGGTGCTGGCAGGATGAGCATATGGCCCTTCCCAACTCTATATGGGTAGCCCCTGAAGCAGACCACTGGACCCACACAGTAGGCAGTTTGCAGACTGTGTCCACACCTTGAGACTATCCAACAGGAGCAACACCTGTTGCTCACACCAAGTGAGCCCAGAAAAAAATGATAAAAGCAAGTGTGTTATCCTTGATGGACAGCTCAGTTGAGCATGTGAGAGAAGACAACATATTTAAAAATTGTGTGTCTTGAAGATGATCCACCACCAAGGGAATGATAACAGAGAAGGAAAAGATGATCCTAAAGCAACATAATCCTCTACTTCAGTCTCATTCCCCCAAAACAAATTGGCAATCTATTCGGAACAGAAATCTAGCTAACTAAGCAGATGCAGGTCAGTCCTCATTTCACATGGTTTTATAATTGACGTGACAACCCATCCCTTTAGAGAAACACAGGAGCCAGTTTCCCACAGGCCGGGGAGCCCCGCCACACATACAACATCTGTGTCCACTTCTCTGGGCCGAGCCCACCTTTGGGCTAGGTAGGCATCCAGACTCTGAGGGTAGTGTACTTGAGGGCACATCAATGTCTTTGTTGTGAGAAACCAGTGTCTTCACATTTGCACATTTCCCCCCACAAAAATATGGGTATTTCTGACAGGAGCATGAAAAAGAGCCTTTGGTCTTTAAATTTATTATTTTTAATTTAATTAAGCAAGCAGAGTCAGTGTCTCCACAGCCAGTTTGACTTGGGCAACCTGGCTGATTGTAGCTGCAGCCTGAACATCCTCATCTTCCTCTGAAGTGAGGACAGTTTTCCTTTCATTCCTCTAAACTTGCACCAGGTTGGTCTTGAATGGCCATTCACTCCTCAAGTATCAGATGATCTGAGAGAGAGTCAAGAATCAGTCAGCCAGAATTCTTCTTCTCTCCCATGGAGATCTCACCTACCATTGAAAAACACCAGTTTAGGCTCCACTGTCAGGAGTCTGTGGGAAAAGGAGCCATAGTCCCATCTGCGGATGACCCAAGATGTGGGGCACTGAATCTGTCCTCAGTGGCCAGCTCTTGGGAGAGGATGAATTACCAGGCCTGTGACTATCAGTCTTGATCCCAGACCTAGCACTGGGCACTGCAGGTTGGGTGGATGATGTGTAATAACCCTTGACCACCAGGAGACTCTATTAAGGACAAAGTGCAAGACACACCTTCTTGCATCACCTATGCAGTGAGAAGTCACTGCTCAAAACTTGATGTCCAGGTCACTTCTTGCTCTTCCAAGGATTCTAGTGCTCCTGCTGAGGTTCATTCATCTGCTCCCACACTGCTCAGTTGTAAACTGAAAAGGCTCCTGGTATCCTGAATGGGTTGGGTTTCTAGACACAGACTCAGGGACAAGAATTCCTGTGGGAGATATGACCCCCAGGAGCCCCAGATCAGGACTGCATCAGAGGTGAGGCTGGGAAATGAGGAGGCCAGACCAGGGTGCTAATGAGCAGGTTATCACCAGAGGCACTGAAGGGTGAACAGATGGGAATATTGTCCCATCGTTGTTGATTGAACTGTGCCCCCCCCCACAATGATATATTCAAGTCCTGAACCTCAAGGACCTGTGAATGTGGCTTTATTTGGAAATAGGATCTTTGCAGGTATAATTAGTGAAGATGAGATCATTCTGGATTAAAGTGGGCCCTGCATCCCACATGGCTGGTATCCTTATAAAAAGAAGAGAGGACCATGTGGAGACGGAGGCAGAGCTTGGAGCAATGTGGCCACAGGCTAAGGATTGCCAGCAACTCCAAAAGCTAGGCAAGCAGGGTAGGGAGCAAGGTCCTGCGGCCACCCTAATTTCTGGTTTCTGTCCTCCAGAATTGTGAGAGAATCCATCTCTGTTGTTTTAAGCAACCCAGTCCATGGCACTGCATGGCAGCTGTGTGGCACTAACACACCTGCCAACTCCTGTCTGTCACGGGTTCTGGGCCACTCCTGAGGATGTGAGCAAATGGGGAGTGCTGAGAGGTCAAGAAGGCCCCAAATGCATCTGTGACAGTCCCTTCTCCTGTCAGAAGTTGATAGTTGCTCAGTTGCACTTGCTCCCACTACTGTCTGATCCTTCATAACTGAATGTGCACTTTGTGGCAGCTTCCACATTTCATGCCTCCATATTCTGACCCCCAAAGAAAACCCAACATAATCAGTTCATTCGTTCGTGCATTCATTCATTTTTTCAAGCATTCATTCAATCAGGGAGTCCAAATAAGATGTCTCCATGTGGCTCACCCTGAGCTGGGAGCAGAGGTTACAGTGACATATAGACAAAAATAACCTGTCTCTTATGGAACATGAAGCGTAACACGAAAAGCAGAGAAAGAATTTTTCCCTCTAAAGATTAAACATCACCCACAGACAAAAATGGCCCCACTAAGACTTTTCAGAAGAATACTTCTTTACAATGGCTGAAGAAGACGTCCAAATAAGTCGTTGAAAGATGTTAAATAATGATTTACTCATCAGAGGGGGTGCATGTGTTCCAAAGTGACTGTTTCAAGGGAAATAAAATTCACATGGAAGAACAAACTCTAGAAATGCATTACAAAGTCTCTGTAGCATCATATCATCTTGTATACTGACAACCTTACTGAGAAAATCCCTTGGGTGCCAGCTCCCTCGCTATCCGTTTCTTTTTCCCATTACCTTCGGTTCTAGCTAACATGGCATGTTCCCTGGAGAAGGCACACTTGCTTGCACCCTTTCTCTTGGTGTAAAGTGTTGGTCTTGCACAGGCCCAGGACACACCTGCTGGGGCACCTACAGGTCAAACAGGCTCCTTTGTGTTGCAGTGACCCCCTGACCCTCCAACATCTCCTCTGTCCCTCCCTGTTCCTCAAGGCTTTGCCACATTGTACTGAACCCTCACATTTTCTCCTTTAAGACAAGTCCTTAAATATCAATCCTGTTCAGACTAGGAAGCCCTCTGATACCTTGGCCACATGTTACCTTCACAATATAAGGCTCAATTGTGGAGACAGCACAGCTGGCTATCATCTTCCCGGATGTGTCTTGGTTGTTAAACACTGAGGTTTTTGGCTGCTCCTCTGAGGGGTCTTATTGGGAGCCTCCCCTCAGAGACATTTAGAAGTCCTCTCTGTGAAGGAGACTCCAGCTCATGCCCCTCCCTGTGTCTACACTGTGGCCCCTTCATGTCCATCCTCCCTGTGACTTCCCCCCAAAAGCCATCACCTACAATTTACCTGAGAGTAATGGGATTCCACTGAGGAGACACTGTGCATCAGGCCATCTGTTGAGCAGATCTGTCCAGACCCCAGTGCAGGGGGTTGTCAGCCCCTGGTCTTCAAGTAGGCTTGGGAGTGTTAGCACAAGGCAGTGTGACCAACACTTCTCTGGGTCCTCTTCACCCCCTCTCTTTCTCTTTTCCCCACACAAGATGATACCTAAAAGTCCACTTCTGTGGTCCAGGATGGCACTTCCTTTCTCAAGGCCATGAGGAGATTGGGGACTGAGCTCTTCCTATCTATTTGAACTTGGCCGGAATCACTGAGAAGCCCTGTTCTGGTGCAGAGTTGGTAGGAGAAGGCCTTGGTGAGGCCGGGCTGAGACGCTCCCATCTGGGAATGCAGCCAGCACTGTATACTGAGCCATGGACCGGCAGGTGTGTACTGTGCCCACCGTCCACCTTGCCACTATAGTCACAGGACACTCTCTGCTCCGTGAAGGAAACTGCCTTATCTCCTGGATGCTGGAAATCACCGGATGGTGGTGAGGCATGTGCCCTCCTTCTTGTCCCCTTATTCTAGAAACTCTTACACAGCTCTCCTGGAAGGACATAAAGGTGCTTGAGAGTTAGAAAGTTCTGTGACCTGAACTTTGTGAGCCCCACACACATCTGTTTGATGTCTCTGACTCACTACACATAAAAGTTTTGGCAACGACCAAACTTAAAAGTGGATTGCTTAAGCCTCACCTTAATATCACCGAAATTTCAGGCCTCCTGGTGGCAGGTATGGTGGAACAAGCAAGAGACATGGCAACCTACAGGTAAAAGGCCTTGCCTCATTGGCTGTGCGACTTTGGGGGCAATGCTCAGACTCTCTGATACTCAGGACCTGGGTTTGCATGTAAAATAAGACAGATAATTATGCTCTTAACATAGAAATATTGAATGGCCTAACAAAATGGCACATGTGTATATGGGTTTATAAAGAGTACATGTTGTGAGGGTTTATTTTTATTAAATTGTGACAACTATTATTTTCCACTGTTTTTCTTTTCCATTATTAGATCTAAATAAATATTGTAGAATGTTGGATTCCAATGGCCAGGTCCGTGTGTCAGATTTGGCTTCTGCGGGGATTTTGGATGTGAATCACAGTCAGCTCAGCCATGCTCAGTGCAGCAGTTACCACCTTCTTCATGGGGTGGGGTGGGGAGTGTGCTTTATGTGATGGAAGCAGCAAGGCCTATGATGTGCTTCCCCAAAACAGAACATCATTAAGTAGCTGGGAACTACAGACATGAAATAAAATAAAATCCCTGTGAGAAGAGTCCAAGTGAAGGCAAACCTCTGGGAGGCATTTCCTCCAGCCCTGGTGACAACAGACACTGTACACAAGCCACGCAGAGCCTCTCCCGTCCGTGGACGCCCTCTGATGTCTCGGAGCCAGATAGCCAAAGGCAGTGACATTGGAGCAGCATGTCCTCCATCGGCTCAGCTAGCCGGGCAGTGCACACCAGCGAGGGCTTATCCGTGTTAACATAAACCCTCATTAGAGGGGATTAGGAGAGAAACAGTGACAAACAGGATGGACACTAACCCTCAGAGGGTCCCAGACAGACGCCACACACTAATTATCCTTTTAAATGACTTGAAAATGCTGAGTAGGAGCCTCAGCGTATGCGCATGGGATGCAAAGGGAATTGTGCTTTTCAGACAACAACCTGTTTGTATTTTGCAACAGTTTTACATTCTGCCCCACAGACGCATGCACAGGTGCATGCACACACATGCACATGCACACGGCACTCCTCCAGCCTGGCTTCCACAGCTGTCACGGGGATGCTAACTGGGACAGGTTTTGGAGGGCCCTCTGCCCTCTTCTCTTTGATAGTTCATGTGCCTCTGCAGGTGCACCTTTCCACTGATGCCTGGAGTCCACTTCTCAACCCCCTTAGAGAACACAAGGTGTCAGGGTCATGCTGAGGATGAGTGAGTCTGTGGATCAAATCTTGATAGGACCACACCTTCATTCCACTTATAGGGGAAATGCATTCCCTAAAGCACAATGTGGTTTTCCAGCCTCCTTAAAGCCACATTTCTGGATTCCAAAGGACAACTGTGACCTTCTATGGCAAGGAGTTTGTGAAGGTGTCACATATGCCTCTCTTAGCAGGAAGCCCCTCCAGTCTACTCATAGCCTGGATGGACCCCCTGGTGTGTTGTGGGCACATCGCCTACAGCAGTTCCTTCCTTCTCTCCCCCTGCCTCCCCACTCATCCCCCAGAAACTTGCCTCCCCTGTGGACCCTTGAACTGTGCTGACCCTTGCTTCACGTCAGGAGTCCTATCTGGCAGGTGTGGATGTGGCCCCAGAATTCGTGTCTTTAAACCTTCCCTGGGTGGTTCTGCCCACCACCTCATGGTCGCTGCAGCTTATGTCTTTACTGAGAGACCTTAACACTGAGGGCTTCATCCTGGCCCATCAGGGGCCCCAGACAGTCTGGGAGCAAACACAGATGGAAATGTTCTGTCCACGACACTGTGCAGCAGACAGGGGAAGGTAGGAGGCAAATCGTCTTCCAGTCATCCAGATGGGAGTCCTAAAACCAAATGTAAACGTCTGACAAGTGGAAGTGAGCAGTGTGACGAAAGGACTGTGTGTGTCACACACAAGTCAGTGTGTGCATGTGACTGTGTGAGTCTGGGGAGCCGGCTCATGGACTGGTGACATTCAGATTTTTTTTTGGTTTGGGAGGATTTTGAGGCAAATAGTACCAAATGTTTACACAGCAACATGGGGAGATGGTAAGATGTCACGCTTTACCCACTGTCCAAATGCATGTCACCATTTACATTGGTCAGCTAGCTATCCAGGCTATGTGTGCAGGCTTTGCCCCAGCCATGGTGTCAGGTGGAGAGCTGCCTGAGCATTCTTTAAATGGAAAGAGCCTTTAGTCCTAAGAGATCGAGCACTCAAACCTCAAGACACTGGGTGCCAACAGCTCACCCAGTGGAAGGTAGTTATGTGCATAGAATTAGCCATTGGGGAGAAAGGTGCAGCATAGACTCTGTCATTAGAAAATTACTCACAGCCCTCTGAGAGCAGTGCTGTGGGCTTTGTTTCACCAAAGAGGAAACAAGACACAGAGATGTGGGTGCACATCAGCAAGTGCAAGAAAGGACCAGTCCTGGTGTTTGGTCCCAACACGTGCACACTCGGCATGAACCAGGCTCGGTTTTCCCTATTAGGGAGTCCTTATTGATTCATTACCAGCAGCAATCCAAGTCTTCATCACCTATGACACCATTATGGAATAGAGATTGATGATTGGTCAACAGATAAATCTATCAATAAACCTATTAAATTTGTAAAGAAATACAAGTCTACCCCTCATGGGTACTTTCATGGGTCCAGTGGTCCTCTTGAAAATAGATTAGACTCACCCAAAGAGTTAATTCTTTTTTTTCAATTTCTGAACTCTACAGCAGACAAATGATGTCAGAACTTATGTGGTCATCTCATGCATCAACCACCACATCAGTGAAACCTCGACCTTGCATCCTAATGCAATGAGGACATCTCTCCACGCCTTCAGCCTTGCAGGTTCCAAGTGGTGCACAAGGCATGCTCACCTCTGTCTCAGCTTTGCTGGTTTAGAGAAACATATGGTTAAAATTACTCCAGCAAGTCTGTGACACAGTACAGTTTACTTTCAGGAGATAATTGATGCTAATCATTGGATAAATATCATTGGTACTGTTGATTCATTGAAGGTCTTAACATGCTATTTAAATTGTTTAGCTCTACTTAACTGCACTTTATGAAGGGAATTATATGCTATAGCTATATTTTCAAATTTGGGAATTTACAAAGGTCTTGAAATGTATCTGTCATGAATATAAAGAGTGTGCTACATCTGAAAAGCTACTGTCTTAGGGCAGAATCATGGAGACAGAGCTTAAATTGAGAACAAAGAGGTGGTGTTATTATAAACCAGAGAGAAGGAGCTTCTGGGGCATGCTAATTACCAGGTGCTGCAACAGAGAAGTTGCAGAGTCCATCTAACCGGAATGTGTCCAAGTGGCAGGAGGCTGATCCAGTCTTGGCTTGGACTGGCCAAATGGTCCTTACATGCATCCTAGCAGGACATCACTTTTCTGGCCAGAAAACACAGCAGGGCTGTGACATGAAATGGGATGGCCACTAGTTTCAACCTTCACTAGGGTTGTTACACGGTACACTTTCAAGGTTATGATTGTTGCATAACATCAAAAGAATTGTCTCATAACAATGTGGACAAAATGAGCAAATGTAACTCAAACTGTGACCAGAGTAAGCAACAAATATCACACAACCACTGATGTGTATTAGTGATGGAGCAATTTTGATCAAGAAAAACAGAGCACAATTTGCCTCTCCAGACCACCATGGACAAGTTAGGTTTTCAGACAATCAGGTGGTGTCCTTCACTTTCAACCCTACAGTGCCAACCCTACTCTGGGGCCTGCCCTTCCTGAGTCCTGGTCCAAACCTCAGTTGCACCTCCAACAGAATTTTAAATATATTTCACATCTTTAAACTGCCAATTGTAAAGATGGGTGGCTTTTTTGCATTATTATATTGGATATAATTTTTGCCCTAGGAACTGGAAAATGCTCCTTCACAGGATCAAAGGGTAGTTATGTCATTTTGTAAGCCCTCCATTAGGTTTCCCATTAAAAATGAATGCTGCTAATAATTTCATTTATATGCATTAGTATTTTGGAAAAAAAATACCTTCACTGAATTTGCCTTGAAATTCAGAACGCTGTCAGGAAGCACCATGACAAGTCATAATATCATGGTATTTTCCTGATTCATCTCTATTTCTTGATTGTAATATGTCATTATTATATGACAAAAGCATTGCCCTAGGTAAAGCACACATTTTTTTTTTTAAAGTTGAGCTCATCTGTTTCTTTTAGTTTCAAGTTCAAACTACACAGCGTTTTTATGTCTACATTATAATGCACACTGCACTTTAGCAGTTCCTTCCTTGGGTGAGTTATTTATTTAATGCCAACATAATCGTATGTAGAATTAGATGAATAACCACTATTGGCTGATACAGTTCTGATACATGTGTTCCTTCCTATTAAGAGTGTGAAGCAGCAATGTACATAAACAATGTGTAAGCTCCCAATGCATATATTTACCAATGGTAAAACCCACATGCCACCCTTGCAGGCATCTAATGCCCCTAAAGGCGTTGCGGGTTAACGGTGATTTAATCCCCTTATGCATGCATAATGTGACAAGCTTTGCATAAATAATAATAAATAATTGGTGCATATAAATAATTTATCATTTATTTTTGCAGTAGAAGTAGAATTTTTAGACATATTTTAAACAAAGGAAACTGCAAACATGATCTCAGTCAGAAAGGGGGTTAAGTCTTCTTCAAACACAGCTTTCAAAGCTCCTATACATTCCGTGTATATTTGTGATGTTGGTGGGGGAAGTTTATTACATCACCAGACTTTGAAGCATGGCACAACACAGAAAAAACTATAAAAAATAAATTCTAAACTGGAAGGGATTTTTCCAAAATAAGCTGAATAATATCTCATTAAAAAATCATTTTTTCCTATCTAAACCTTCACTGTTAAATACATTATTTGATGTAAAGATTCTACATTTGGTAAGGTAAACATTTTAGATTAAACTTGGGCATCTAAATCTAAGTCTTTGCAAAAACACTGAGGGAAAAAATGGTAAAATTGAAAGCTGGTCACTTGTCAATTTGGGAGATTAGATGAAGTAGGTAGAAGATTGAATTGTTTCACTAATAACAGATTACAATATGGCTAAATTGCACAGTGTTTAGATTCCTGCTTCCCCTCCCAAGATGACCAGCAGAGACTGGCCAGTATGGTTGCACCAGGAAGGAGGGGACACCACCCAGGCCCCCCACTACGTGCTCCTGCTACACTTTCTGGCTCTTTTCTATGCTCTGTCTCTCCCTGCATGGCTGGTTCAGAAGTACCTCCTGGACAGCAAAGCCAGAGGACCACAGCAACTAGGAGCAAGGTGACATGTTGACATCTGTGATGGAGAAGCCACGGCAGGCAGAGAGAGATTTTGGTTTTGCTCATCAAAAATGTGTTTCCTGCATTCCAGACTTTTCTTACTTTCCCTCTTCTCCAATATGCATTTTTTTAAAAAACACAATTCCCTTCAAATTCAATCCAGCTGGCAAAATTGGATTCAGTGAAAAATGAGTTGCTATAAAAAAACTTGGGATTCGTGAGCACTCCTGGAGGAGCCAGGGCATAACGGGGATTCCGGTATGCAGGTTTGGAGTCCTCATTGGTGTTAGGTCCCTTCCCCATCCTTTTGCCCTCTCCCTAAGTCCCAGACCACCTCAGGGCCCTCACA
The DNA here is from genome assembly GCF_022682495.2 of Desmodus rotundus. Lineage (NCBI taxonomy): Eukaryota > Metazoa > Chordata > Mammalia > Chiroptera > Phyllostomidae > Desmodus > Desmodus rotundus. Next base: position 179,681,364 of record NC_071387.1, on the reverse strand, counting down.
TGTTTGCCTGCCACCCAAATCCACAGGAAAGGCGGTCATTTATATTCCATTTAAACATTGAATAAAGAACAATGTATTTACCACTTGATCTTATAGACCATCGCTTTTGGCCTCAGCTCAAAACAGGTTTTTTTCTGCATTTAATTAATAAACATGTCCTTTGGCCCCAGAAGGGCTTGATCACTCCTGACTCTACCCTGGATTAGCCTACTGATTCTGGAGAAGTTCCTTTGAGTGTGAATGATACTTCCTCATCAGTAAAGTGGGAGAGTACCTACCTTGTATGTAGGGACTGCGTGGCATTAGGTAAATGTTGCTCATCACACACCCAAGCCCTGCTTGGCACCCCACACCAGGACTCCTCTGACTGTCCCATTTGCCAGGTTCCCAACGGCTGCCTTTGGCTGTGTCTTGTTCCCGTCTCCTGGGCTTCAGGCCACACTACCCAAGGGTTCCTCTCACCCAGAGGCTCACTCCAATCTTTGCCTTTTTTCTGCTCTGCTCATGAAGCTCCTCCCTCCTGTGTGAAGCAGCAGGTCTCTCTGGCCAGCAGCAGTTTTTCCTGACCACCCTTCTTCTTGCATGTACATGTGCATAACAGTTTCACCAAGATGCTCAGATAAAAAAATAGTTTTGCTTTTATATATTAAAAAAGAGGAGCAGGAACAAAGTAATAACTATTATAACAGTGGAAGTAATCATTTATAACTTTCTCCTGCCCCAGCATTCTGAGGGCAGGTGTGGGTGGAGCCCTTCTCCTGGCTTCCTCAGTGGCAAACCTTGGCAGTGCTGAGAGGGGGTATGGTGAGTACAGGTGGGTGGAGCTCTGGGCAGGGGTGGTGTGCTAGAGGAAGGAAGAGATAACTGAAAAGTGGCTGAATGGAGAAGGAGAAAAAAGTTATGCTTTTGGGGGCAGGAAGGCTTTGGTAAGGGCAGCTGCCCTGTAGGAGCTGGGATGGCATGTTGCCTACAAAAGGGATTTTGGAAATCTTGCTTTGTGTTGTGCAAATAAACCTTTCTCTTCCCACTGCATCTTCACTCTACCCTCAGTATCCCCCCCACCAAGAAACCTATGTTTATAAGGGGTGTGCAGATTCTCCTGATCTAGAAAGACCCCTAAAGGTGAGCTTGGTTCTGCCACTCTGATCACAAACTCTGGACACTCATGAGAACCTATAATTACATGTAAATATAGGGTGAGTCGATGTGTCAGCCCAACACTGCTCCTGGCCCTGGGTGTAGACTGAGGACAGAGTGAACCTAGTGTGACAGCAGGGAGGCCAAGGAGGTCTGTCCATAAGGAGAGACATGCAGCTGGCTATGGAAAATGCAGAAGGCCCATTAACATGCATACAGTAGGGTTTCTGTGGGAAAGGCCACCTGCAAGATAAATGAGTAACTTTCTTCAGTGTGTGTTGGGGGTCAAACTGTGTCCCCAGAAGGGTATCTTGAAGTCCTAACCCCCACACCTGTGAATGTGACCTTATTTGTAAATAGGGTCTTTGTATAGGTAATGAAGTTCAGGTTTATACTGGGATGAGAGTGGACTCTAACCTAATGACCGGTGTTGTAGAAGACAAGGGACACAGACGGAAGGGGGCCATGTGGAGAAGGTGGCAGATACTGGAGCAGTGCTGCACCAGCTCAGGAATGCCAGCACCACAAGATGTGTAGGGGAAGCCTGGAAGACATTCTTTCTTGGAGCCTTCAGAGATAGCATGACCCTGTGACACCTTGATTTCAGACCTCTGACCTCCCAAACTGTGAGGAAATAGCCAGGAAACTCATACAGTATGTATTTCTGAGAATGAAATGAGCCACGGGCATAAGGCATACCTCCTGCATGCCTTGAACTTGATTCTGGCTCACCGGTCTAAAGGCCACTCACTCCTGAGTTGAGCGTGCGTTTAAGTGTCCCATATTTGGTTAAGGAGCCTTGATGTTTCCTTTTAATGAAGATGCTGTTCATTGAACAAATGTTGGCCAGTGAGCCTTTTTAGATTCTTGGTTGAGATACTTCTTGCAACCAACAGTATTTGTTTCTTTATTAAGCTCAGTTGCCCTGAGGAGGAAAGAGCAGTGGATAAAACTTCAGGAAAGTATGTTCCACGGGAAGAATGAAACAACCAGATTAAACTTCTCATCAAAGTTGAATTTTCCTGTAATGGCTCTCAAAGAAAGAATCGTGTGATGGCTCTGTAGGAAGACGGGCCCAGGACACAGTGACTGCTTTTCAATAAGGCAACAACCCCAGCAAGCTGGGGACACACGTGCCATCAGTCTCTCTGAGGCAAGCTCTCTTTGTGTGGACACTTAAAGGACTCAATCCAATCACCGATGTCCTTTCTGACCCCCACACAAGGAATTAGAGCCCCTTAGAGAAACCACTTCTGACCAATCAGGGCTGCTCCTTCAACGTTGGTTCCTTGAGATATTCCTTTTGGCAGGGGTCACTGGCCCGCAACACCCATCATCACTAACTTATTAGATCTTGAGGCAATTAGTTGAAAACAAACAGAGGAGACAAGCCTGGTATTGAAACAGAGAAACCAGAAGAAAATCGCCCATGGCACTCCATTATTTCCAAGCTGCTTCAAAGGCAGGGCGGGCTTCGTGGAGAAAAAAGGAACGCATTGTTTTCATGTAAGGTCTATATAGTAGATGGCCTCCCCACAGCATTTTCCTACTGATTTGGTTACACTCATGCTTCCATGAAATAATGGGTTGGTGCAAAGCACTTTTCAGTCCCCACCTAAGCTCAGTGTGCCATGTGGAGCACGATTACCCAAGGATTAAAAATCCAATTAGACTCTCCCTTTACATGAGAAATCAGATGAGGAATTTTAAGAAATGTATTGAAAACCACTTCTTAATATGATTGAGTGTGATAACGCTCACTAAGTAGAAAACTGATATCCTGGGGACCCCCTGACTCTTCAGAACAAATTGACTTTCAACATCTTCAATAATAACGTGCATTCTTTGCTATTAATTGTATTGATTGAGGACAGTAGATGTGTTTCAGCAAATTTCCATGGGAATGTAATGATTTGTTCTTTATAACTAAAATCTCACTTGTGTCAGTGGGGACATTTGGCTCTGAGCAAGTACATGTTGTGGTTAGATTGTGAGGTATTTGAAAATAGTATACAGAAAAACATGGTAAAAACCTTACAAGGAAAAATAATAATTCACTCTACGCCTCATGTAGTTTGCTTGGTCAAGTGCAGAGGATGCAGTAAATATTATGTTACCTAATGTGATTTTTTTTAGTTCCATGTGGTAAACGTTACAAATTTCATGGGCCAAGAAAGTTTGATTTTTATCACAAAAAAAAAGCTAAATTGAAAGGTTTTGAATAATTATGTAGTCATATCGGCTTGGCTTCTTTCTGTCTCTTTTTTTTTTGTTCCTCTGCTATTGAATGCACAATTAGATTTACACAGATATGTATCACTCAATTGCTTTCTTATGCCAATCATCTTTTTTAGTCAGAATAGAATGTTTAATTATTTGACCTGCACAGAGCAGGGTGTGCCAAATGAGCATTTTAAGACTATCCATGTATGTAATCATGATTCATGAAAACACTCTTATTTTTAGTATAGAATCTGTGGCATTCACTTGGCAAATAAAATCCAAATGAATATCTTAATTCAAAAAGTGAAAATGTGCTTTCCACAAAGACACACTGGTGAGTAGTATCAAAACTAAACTTTTTTTCTTCCTGATTCATAACTTTTGTATTAGGCTGTTGACAAGGGCTGGTTGTTTGGTAAAGTCTCCTGAAAACAGAACGATCACTTGTTTTGTCCTCTTTTAATTAGGCTTCTGTATTCCTCCTCATGGCCGTCAGATGTCTAATAAATATCTATGGAAAGTACTGAGCTGTGTTCAAATGGTGTCATCAGTGGTGTGGGTGGGTGCCTGCAATATGAAGACTTGGTAAAAAAAAAAAATTCTTTCCCACAAGAGGTTTCAAGTTGTTTGTATGCCCTTAGTATCTGATTTCAAGATAGGCGCGCTGGTGTATCTCCTGTGCTAGCTGAGCGGGCACAAAGCCTTCACTTAGAAGAATCAGCAGAAGCCTTTCAGATTAGATGAATGGCTGCCCATGGCTCTGTCAGTGTCGGGTGCTCTATTGGAGAAGTTGCCATGACTTAGCCATGTCTGCGCAAGAAAAAGCTCTCTCCTGTCCTTGCAGAGAGAAGGGCAGCTGTGGCACCTTGCTCAGCTGCTACCAAAGACCCAGCCTTGCCATGTTTTCTCATCGCTGTTTTGATACTCAAATTTGACAAAAATGAAAGGAAATATCTGATGATTGGATTTTGTACAAGGTAGATGGGCTCAAGCCATCTCATTCTACTTCATTCCCAAAAGATTACAATTAATTCTAAGGGTGAGAGTTTTCTTTCTCTGCAGTCAATGTTGTGTTTCAATGAATAGTTTAGGTAGCTATTTAGAAAGTAAAATGTTTTTGTTCTTTCATTGATGAGCAAGAAGTGTTTCATAAACACATACATTCTTTAGAGGAAACACTTCAAGACACAGAGAGACATAGGATATTTTTTTCCAGCTAGTGAAATGGTGGTGATTATTTTGTCCACCTGCCTTAGCTTTATGGACAAGCAACCAAAGTCAAGGTAGGTCAGAGGCATTTTCCAGGTAACAGACCAACGACCCTGTGGCTGAACCAGGATGAAGGCCAGGGCTGCCTGCTTTGTGTTCAAGTGTTTTCAAATGACACCTGTTAGCATCAAAACTTAAATGTCTCTTTACTTGATTTTGTAGATAACAATGAAGTCAAATGTGAAGGCTCTGAGTGCCTTTATCTAAATAATTGAATGGTTCATCAAGCATTTGAGTCACAGCTGATGTTGAAGGTTATTTTGTGTTAACTGTTCAGGTCATGGAGCTGAACCTAGATGAACTCAATAGGCTGACAGTTTATGGTGATCTTTGCTGCCAACACTAGTTCATCCTCTGGATACACATGAGTTTCTCTTTTTTTCTCAGTCATTCCTTGATTCCTCCCCACTCCCACATACAAAGTTTGTCTTAGGGTTAGAAAAAAAGAGAGAAAAGAACTTTGTTGTACTACAGATAATTGATAAAGCCATAAAAATTATTTATGTCACCCTCTGATATTAAATGGATTTAAAACACACAAGAAAAGCTTCCATCTTACCAGCTCCTTTTCATACCTCCTTTCAAAAGCAAATTAAGTTTGACTTTGGAGAGGTTTTCATGTTGCATTGGTCTAGTCCCCACACTGGGCAGATGAGACACAGAAACTGAAATCAAGTTCCCAGTGACCCAGGGCTCCTTGGGTCTCCGGATCCAGGTTAGCAGTTCTCCCACCTTGCTGCAATGCTGATATTGTCCTATGGCTCCCACCTGCAGGAAATACATCCAGATGCACTCTTCAAGGTGCACAATGCCAACAAATTAAAAATAAGTGCCTTTCATCCTCTACCCAACACACAGCTGCACCTTGGGATAGTTCCACAGTAAACTCACCATTCACCCTGCACACCCAGATGGGTTTCCAGGGTGAGTAGAAAAAGATGGGGACACCTCACTGTCATAGTACTTTAGACTTCAAAGCCAGATCAATGAGTCTAAAATATATATATATTTTTAATGTGTTCATCTACCAAAAAATGTTTAGAGCATGCATGGGTCTGGGGAGAGGAAGACCACAGTATATCTGTGAAAAGGTATCACTTTTTACTCTTAACTTCTGAATTCAACCATGGGAACATCTGTGATGTCATAGGTCTTGCTTTACATGGAGAGTGACTTGAGGAGGGCAGATGAGTTGATCAAATCCTTAGGGCTGATTGATCTAACCCTGAGCTCTCTGAGCAAGGAGAGAGAACTCAGCTCAGCACAGCAACTGGACAGGTTTATCCAGTTCCTCTACAAAGGCAGAAATGCTGGCTGCATTGTTCCCAGTGCTTTGCCCTTCTCCTCTCCCAAACCTAAGTGGAATACTTGTGGTATTGAGGAATCACAAGGTTGTTTAGCAAAGAAATTAAATGATACTTCACATCTAATAGGCTTTTTTAAAAAAGTTGTGAACCATGAGGAGACTTTATATCTGCCTTTTCCTGCCCAGGACAGGATCTGCTCTGGGCCAGACCACAGGGACCCCCAGAGCCTCACTTCTATCAGGAGAGACAGGCCCACAGGTTTCTAGAAGGTGAGGTGCTGGAGGCTCCCAAGGTAAGGCAATGGACACTGCTCTGACAACAGTGCAAAGGTTTCTCTTTCTCCTCCCCTGGCAAGCCCCAAGAAGATTTTGCATAAAAGAACTTCAAATTGAGTCACTTGCAAGCTTGCCATTTATGACCAGTGATTAGCCTCACGTGTACCTCAACTTAGCCATTCATTTAAATCATTTTCCTTATTTAAAGTACTGACCACTCTGAATGTTTCCTCAGGCTTTCTCACATCTTCACAGTGTGTGGTTCATATCCTTTTATAAACTAATAATTCCCAAAAATAAATATTGTAAGGACCTTAGCTTTGGGCTGTGTATTTTCTTGTTTGCTTTTGAACAGTTTTCCAGCTATGTTTGGTCCACAACCAAAGATAACATATGTACCTTTTTCCTTGTGAGCATCCCTATTTAGTTGTTTCTCTACATAAGTAACTGTAGAGATTTTCCAGAGTGTATTAAACAGATTTCTAAATCTACACAGACCACTCTTCAGAATCAAAGTCCTTTTCTAGGAGAGATGATGAATCTTGCACATGAGGCTATTAATGATGTGACATCTCAGACTATGGGATTGGGGGAACAAAGATATTGGGTCCCTGTGCATCTGAAGGAGGCATCTCCAGGTCAACCTGCAAATGTTCTGCTAGAATGAAGAGGGACCCCAAAAGTCTCCAACTACATGCCAGTGCTGGGGGAAAGCAGACAGAATGACCCACAGCTGGAGGAGAGGCTTTCTATGGAAATGTGCCCAGCAGTGCAACTGGTAGGGACAAAGACCTAGACAGTTTTTCTGGAACACTTTTGAAAGTTATGTTTGATCAGGGTCTGGGACTACAGGTATAGAAAAAGTGAATTTACATCTGAGAGACCTGAAGAGTCTTCTCACAGTGGAGACCTGACAGAGAAAGCATAGTGAGAACAGATCAAAGTATAGATGTTTCCTATGGAACAAAGAGAGCTGGACTGAGGATAGCCAAAGGGCAGAGCAAAATAAGCCATTTTGTCGATGAGATGAGAGAATGTTGTATGCCAAGAGTGTTTCAGGAACAGGGACACCCAGGCCATGATCGCAGCAGACCTGATGATTCATGGGATTCCTTCCCTCTGATACAGGGACCCCAGCCCTCTGATTGTGCTGCAAACTACATTTTTCATGAGTGATCGATACTACTTTTGACCTGTGTGGAACAGTAACACATGCAGTCTGAGAATGGCGAACACGTGAATTGTGGTTACAAGAGAATTTATTTTCAGAAAATGTACAGAATCAGGAGAGTGTGGGCAGCACACCCAGCTCAAGCATAACCACAGAGCAGCATCCATTCACTTTCTATCACTGATGAGTGATCAAAGGCCATCTTTATTATCACTTAATGCAAAATGACATCCTCACTGGGGAGAGAAAGACAGAGGGAGGAAAGGCCTTAATATCCAAGATACCACCCCTCCAATAGCATCAACTCTCCACAACACAAGACATAAGTCCAGGAAATATGACTTACTATTTCCTTCCCCCGACTATGCAGGGCAGACCTGTAGAAGAGGAAAACTTAGCTAAAAGCCAGACCTCCCTATATGACATGTTGACCTAAAGGGACCCTAGTAGGGATGCGGGACTGTCTCACTAAGAAGGACTTCTCTATACCTTAGCAAGTCCCTCCAGCTCCTCATAGTTGCTATCCATCAAGGGGTCAAAAGTGGCCTTCTGCCTGCGTACAGGGAGCTCTTGGTACATTTTCTTGTGTTGATTGTAGGAAGCATGGCAGGTGTATTGGGAAGTCACTGGCACACCATGACCAGGAACATGAGCACAAAGGCCCAACTCATGGTGCAGAGGACAATGACTTTCTGCTTTGGTGGAGACCCATTACCTATATTTCATTTGTTCTAACAAGCTAAACCTTATTCGGCTCCAAGAATCTATTACAAGAGGCTCTATCTCCTGAAAGTGATGTTGGTATTAGACATCTAGAGTGCTTCTCATACCTTGGCTATGCTTCTTTCCATTTGCCTGACCATGAACTCCAAGCTGTTACCTATTGCCTACTGTTCTCTCCCTCCACATTTGACACATACCATCATCATTCCTGTTGAGAATTAACTTTCTCTAAAGTAAAATCCTTCCATTCTACCCAAGCAATGAGCTCAAAGAGTAGCTTTGGGGACTCCCCACAGCTTGGCACAACTCCTGGGCCCTGCTGTCCAGGAGTTTTCCTGGGGGATATCATGCTTCCCACAGCTGTCTAAACTTCCTGGGTACTCAGATGTCAGAGCTTATGTTTCATGGCCTTGAAGGAGCCTTTAGGGACCAGATCTACCAATGGTGCCTAAAAAGGAATATGGTACACCCTTTATTAACATCAGACTCCATGGTCAGGTGTTGGGAACAAGGACCAAAATATTACTCCTGGAGTCATTAACCCCAACCTTCCTCCGTCCACACAATTTTGCTACCCCAGACCCATGCCCAAAGTACCAGCTTCTGGACAGCTAGAGGAATTCATCACCACCATTCAATTTCTTAATATATTTGTGGGCTCATGTGTGCTCCGCCAGCTGCATGACTATAAAGGGATGATTGACTTGTGGGATTCTAGCCTGGTGTGACAGGGAAGTTGGAGAAAGGTGCATTCTGTATCTGCAGAACCGAGACACCCAGGAGGGAAACACACCATATGTCTGCAAGACTTGTAGGAGGGTACATGATATTCTCTTCATCTTGCCTAACTCTTCTCATCTTCTTCTTACCTCCTCCAGCAGAAGAGGTGGATATCAGACTTTAGGCTGGTAAGTTTCCAAGTTTTGTACAGAAACTGATGTAAATGATTGCCCTGGACATGCCCACCCCAACCCGCACTATGGAGAGAGCAAACCAGCCCCTGTGCCATGAGCTGTCCAGCTGAGGTGCCAGGAAGACTGACCAGGCAGGTGATCCAGTGCCAGCCTCACCTGTCAGGATCCAGCCTGGGCAGATCCTGTACTGCCGGCAGAAGAGGGTCCTTTGTGCTAGTGTATTCCATGTCCAATGGAATTATCTGGACCAATGTACCAGATAATTGCTGACCCAAGCTTTCAGTCAAGTAAACTTGATCTGCAGATGGTTTTATCATGTAAGAGAGCCTACACATTAGGAGAAAGCATGTGTCATGGTCATCACTGGGTGCAATTAGCTAGAGTTGCTGTCAGTAATGGGTTCTAATTTGAAAAGTGGTAGTGGGGTGGGCATTGGCCAAAAGAAAGTCCCATCATTTGAATGAGGCCAGTTGGAGTATGTGATGGTGCTCCCTGGTGAGAAACAGGAGGCTTTCCAAGGAAAATGATGCTAAGAGATAGGGAAACTATACTTTGGGATGGCAGGTCAGCTTCCAGCCATCACTGTCTGAAGTGATTGCAGCCTCACAGAAGCAGTCAGCAAAAGAGAGTAGGCCTGTATTATAATTCTTTTATTTCTAGTAAGTGGCGTAAACTGCAGAGTTGACCCCTGTTCCCATCAGTCCACATGGAATCAGAGGGCACCAGCCCTGGGGAATTCCTTACCTGGAAAAATTCAACACCTTGTTGGCTTGCACTGGTTGGTAGATATTTTCAGCATCAGGCACAGGTTAAGAGCAGTAAATCCAAAGGGAGAGGAAGAACCAATCCAGGGAAAAGCATTCACCTTTATGGCCCCAAGTACCTGCTGTAAGCCAAGGCCTGAACCTGTGTCTTCTTCATTCACCATGGTGACACTTGACACCCTTTGGAGACTTTGTCCTACCCACATCAAGTCCTCTGAACTCTTGAGGTCCTGAGCTGCATTTGCTTCATGGGCTCAGACTAGAACAGATGATTTGGGGAAGCACACAGGTCTTGGCCAGGTGGGAAGCCCTCCAGGATAGGAATACACTTCCCTATGACTTTGTGTTAACTAATCCTCCATACAAGTTCTAACAACTCACCATTTTCCTTTAGGCAAATGTGAAATTAGCTGAACACACAAAACCCCAACCAGCCTTCTTGCTTCAGCAGGTGGCAGGGTCAGAAATAGGTGTCCGAAGAGGGGAGATTTGCATTTCATGAGAAAGAAAAGAAGCTCGGGAATGAGCATATTTTTTGTCAGATTCACCCACCAAGAGAGGAATTTCTTATCCCTCTCAAAATGACAGAGGAAGCTGGTCCACACCTCACCCCTTGCCCAGCAGTGCAGGCCCCTGCCCATCTGTGCTAATGGTGGGACCTCCCTCATGAAACACCTCCCTCCCTTTGACATAAATCAACATCACATGTAAATTGAGATCCTATTTTAACTGGTAGACAATAGGGTTTTAACAGGGTTGAGAATAGGATTAACATATTGTTATCATGCTGTGTTCTGATTTACACGACACTGAGTTCTTGTGAGGGTACCTCAGGAAAAATCTATTCTATATGTGGAACAAACCCCAACTGAGACTTCACTAAAAACAACTTGACATTACTCAAACAATATTTCCTTATTAACCAACAAGAACAATTAGGAAATGTTTCAAGTAAGTTCAATCTCTGTGCTTGAATACACATTGTTCATTGTCCTATGTCAACAAGTAGAGGCTGCTGTTTTAGAGTGATTTCCATATGTTAATTTACTGAGTTCCCTTTCTGAAAGACTATAGTTTCCTGACTGCTAATTTCAGTTGACAGGGAATGGTTTGCTTTTCATTCTCTGCAAAATAATGTATTGTTGCAAAGTGATTTATAATAAACAGTATCTAGGAAAGAACTACAACACTGATTGGTTTTGACAACCAAAAATGCATTATTAATGAAATAATAACATCGGCAGCATCTTGGATGCAAGCGGATTGCACAGTTTATTTTTCTGTTCAGAATCTAGGTCCTTGCTCTGCATTGAGAGCTTCTTTGAGATGGGTGATCATTGCCGAGAATGCGGAGGCGCATGCGTGCCGTGCTGAGTTCAAATGAGCCTGCAGTGAATGGGGATTATTTTTGCTTTATATCGTGGCTAATATTATATTTCATAAACATTATTTTTCAGCTTTCCTTAACTCAGTAAACCTTGCTTATCCTAAATCAAAAGTCCCTCAAATTACACAATCTGTGACTGATAGATATTTTTTAATGTCTGTTATTTCTAGAAAGTAGCATAACAGTCAATACATAATGCAGTATATTCTATCCATAGCTACCTCCAAATTACAACAAGCAGAAAAATGAAATAATATAACAAAACCTGAGTAAAACTCTACATTATATCAGTTTGTATGATGCAGGCAGGGAAAGATCAGTAATTTATCCCAACAAAGCCCATTGCTCTACAATGCTCCTTCAGGTGTGTGTGGCTACAGAAAACTCTTCTGATTGGATTAGGTAGTAAACTATTCCACATTTTAAGCTTTCTAATTGTACCAAACATAATATTTTATTTTATCTATTCACTCCAATTTCTGTTACTTAATTCCCTGAAATATTTGTGCTTCCAGTCAAATTATACTTCGTATAAAGTGCTGGCTTCCATTGTCATTGGCTCCTATATTAATTGTGGTATGAACTTTATTGAATTTACTGAAGTGCTTTGCTGGATAGTCTCCAAACACTAACAGGCAAATGAAATTAAATAAAAAGGGTCAGCTATATTTAAGAGCATCGTGTAAGTGCTTTAGAGACTGGGTCTAATTAAAGAGGCTGTAAACTAAATCGCAAGTGCAAATGTCACTCTCACCTGAGCATGCCCATGATTCGAGCAGAATTCATCACAGAACAGGGCATCTGCCACAGAAGGGAAGGGGGGTGTTTGATGGAAGGTGGGCTTTCGCAGTTGATCCTCAGCCTGGAGAACTCCAGATGTGCGTGTAAAGACTGTAGAGTGAGTCCAACTCTTTCCACAGGAGCTAAACCTCTAGCTGAACACAGGGGTGTGTCCTGTGACCTGGATCTTGTGTGGACATGTTGTCCAATGGTTCTCCCCAATGGTGCCCTGTTCAGCACAATATCAGCTGCTGAAAACCCTGCAAACGCAAACTCTTTAAGGTATCTCTTGTGTCAAAATGCCATTACTTAGGGGCTTGCTTTTCTGCCTTGTTCATCTGGGTCCCAACCCCTAACAAATGCTTAGAACATAGTGAACACTGAAAAAATAGTACATGGAGGAATGAGCAAACATGGCTAAGGAGCTAGAAGGAAAAGTCATTTTTACAAAATGGAAAAGTACCCTCATATTCCTATCCATTCTGTCTTCTTATTTGTGTTCTTCCTTTTCTTAGAGAGGGACACACTTATTAAAGGGTCTTTCATAGGGCACAGCACAACCAGTTCGGGGGGTGTTGTTCAGGTACCACTTACTGAGAGAAGTAGCCTGTGACTTTTTTTTTCCTGAGAGACAGCCATGACGTTCCGAGCACCAGCTAGCCTGGACATACATCCATTAAGTGCTGTTTCTCTGAGATAGGTCTTAATTGCTTAGCCACTGACAACAGGAAGCTCGTACATACCTCACCCATCAGTGCATGCCTGACCTACTGCTGAGGCGGCCAGTGGCCCTCTGCCCACAGCCTCTGGGACAGGACAAGACCCTGCCCTCTGAGACTAATGTGAGCACTGAGAACCCCCAAACACAGCCGAACTCTGGGTTCTCTGGAGGAGGTGAAGAAAGGGCTGTGATGGGCGAGTATCACTGTCTGAAGGCTGTGGCTGGGCTGTACTCTGAAGAGTTATGGAATTTGTGGCCAGAAGGGTGACACAAGTGGTCACAAAGAAATGGAGCCACTATGAAAACTAAGAAGCGTGAGCCTAGATCAGGTCACCTTGAGACTCTGGCCATGACACACAAGGTTTATAGGGTTCTTTTCTGCCATAGAATTAGAATTCTATCGTTAAAAATATATAAGTTACATAAACATCACAGATTACATATATCACACATGTATATGTTTTGGTTTTGAACATTAAAACAGAACGTTCTGTGAAAATTCTTAAATCTGTCTGGGACTGAAGTTCATTCAATTATTTTGAAACTGGCTGAGCAGTTTAGCTGGAATGAGTCAGCAGGAGCAGGACACCAAGGAGCCGTGGGACTCAGCTGGGGGCTGCCATTGTTCAGAGTGGATGAGGGCAAAGTGTAACCTTGGACAAGTTACATCTTTCATGTGCTTGTCAAATGGACAATGGACTTTGCAGCGAACGTTCGAGTACAAGTTGGAAAATGTATAGAGAGACAACTAAAATATTGTTTTCATCTGTTAACTTACAAATGGCCTCACTGCTGGTAAAGATCGAGTTAGCCCAGGCACAGTTTGTAGCAACCATCATTGAGTGCCTACTGTGTGCTGGGTGTTCACAGGTGACCCAGCAGGCAGCAGACTTGAGTCCCTCCTGTCTGACTGGGGAGACAGTTAGTGGGGCCCTGAGGTTGTCTCTGAGAAGCAAGGATCTGGATCAGGGAGCACAGAGTAGTGCAGCTGACTTGTGAAGCTGCATGTAGTTCTCAAAACTAAACAAATTTCTCTAAGCCAGTGGTTTTCACCTACCAGGGGAGTTTAAGAAAACATGCCCCAGTCCAGACTGACTGAGTAGAATGGATACAGGGGAGACACAGCGTCTGATTTTAAAAGGTGTCTGGGCAATCCTGATGCACACAGGCCCTATGTGGACTGGAGACTGGAAGGAAAGATAGCCAGGGCAGAGAACCCTGAGCTGACCCACACAGAGAGCTACCCTTTTCAGGGAGGAGTGTGGGTGGTGGCTTGTCACCTTTGAGTGATGCCTTGTGAGTCATGAAGTTGAGAGTTCGCAAGAACCAAGCCAGAAACCAGTGTGATGGGCACCTGTGTGTAGCTATGTTGGTCCATGTGGATTCTAGCAGGGAGCACTGTGGATTGTCACTGTGGATTGCGGGTTGGAGTGGGAGGACACTGGACTGGGGAGCTGGAAGCTGGGAGGGCACATGGGTGCTCTTTAGACAAGAAATGCATGTGTGAACAGGGAGAGAAGATTATAGGTTCAGTAGTTTCTTACAGGTCACCAAAAATGTGTCAGTACAAGGAGAATGCCTAGAATAAAATGCCGATTATGTATCTCATTTAGAGGTACATGTAAATGTATATAATATCTTTAAGTAATAGACACCAATCTATATTAAGTATATTATTATATATAACAATATATTTATTATATATAACAATATCTAATACATTGATGTATAGTAACATATGTCATTTACATATGTATAATCAATTAAAAATTTTACAAGCAAGTATCTTCTACAAGACATCGGGTTATTCCATGAAATATTGTTGCCCACTAATACAATCAATCATCTTAGTAAAGAACAAGGCCAAATTGTTTGCAGAAAAAACAACATGTCCCCCTGATAAGTAGTTGGAAGCAAAGCCCCCACTTACCTAATTCTAAGGAGTCCAGAGGATAAAGGACAGTAAGACACAATATGAATGGAGGCCAGAGTGTAGCTTCCAGGTCCAGAGTATGCAAGTACACCCTTTTAAGAAACTCTAGAAGCTTCTATTCTGTAAGGAGATGATCAGATTCCATTCCCATGCTATGGAGGTCCAGCCTCGCACGTGTGCATAATTCCATGCTTTATAGGACCCAACCCTAATACCAACTCAATCTCAGTGGGTTCCTGTTAAGGCACTGATTGACTATAGGATTGAAGTGCGGTGGCCTGGCTCTGCATTCAGCCTGGATGCCAATATCAAAACTCACTGTGCAAGCAGCCTAGATGCATGCGGACCGGGTACAACCCAAAGTCCATCATTTGTTTCCAGTTTTGTATGTCACACAAAGTTCTTGTACATAATTTGTGCAGTTTGATGATTGTGTGTATGTTCATGTATATCAAAATTGATATTACACAACTATTCACAAGAAATTTGTAGAATCACAAGAAAATGTGTCTCACTGGTTGATTCATGTCATATTTTCTGAATGGTTTTCTCCTGCCATTTCCTGTTAAGTATAAAAAATGTAAAATATTGACGAATGCAGTTCATCCACTCTAAGGTCAGTTCTGATAGGGGTGCATTTTCCATTATTCCCTACCACCTCCAGTGGTGAACTCTGAAATGGATGCAGCTTCAGTTTCTGGAGCTGAAATTGCATCACATCCAGAATGACATGAGGCAACACACACCTTGGAAGAGGCCCAGCATGTGCTGTTCAGTGAGAGGAACAGCTGCAAAAGAGCAGGTATAATAAATCCTGCTTTTCATGAGTAGAGAGATGCTCACACAGTCATAGAATGTTCCAGAAAAATAAAAGACACGGGGCTTAGGGTGAAGCTTTTCTCCTTTTGCTTTCTATTCTTTGTATTTAAACTTTCTCCGATAGCATTCATTAACACTCATCCCCCCCCCCCCCAAATTAAAGCTAGCCAAAAAAAAAAAAAAAACCCTGTATTCCAGATTTGCTACCTCACAACAAACAAAAAAGCTTACTGGCTTAGGGTTATCAACTCCCCAATCCACTTGGAAAAAATGGACTAAGACACCCACTTTGCTCTCTGAAACAATCATCTTTATTGCTTTGTCCCTGAATTTCACCATCCCCACCCAATTTCTGTTCTTGACCCTCCAGTGAACCAGGAGGCAGCATGAAACTTGAAATCCTTTGACAAATGTACCACAACCTAGTATTAGGTGCCATTTGAATAACATGAAACAGAGGGAACTTGGTCTAACTTCATTCTTCCGTGCTGTCATGCTCAACAGATTTCAACCATCTGATTGCTGCCATGGTTTCCTTGAGGCAGGCTTGATGGAGCTGGTCACTTGCTGGACATGAGGTCATGTTCAGCAGAAGAAACTTTGGGGGGCAGCTGTCATGAAAGTAGGTGTGGTGTAGCAAAAGTGTCACCTGTATCCTAGGAAACAAGTGACATGGTGCTGGGAACACATCATTAGTCTCCTGTTCTAAGAAGACCGACACTGATCTGAGTATCATTCCACATTGCTCTGTGGACACGCTCTCTGATGTAGTATAAATAATAAATATGTGTGACTGTGGTTAGTACAGTGCAAGCTTTTACTTTCCTTCCTCTGTAATGAGGACTGCTTTTGAGTTACGTTATCATTTATTACAAGGCCCACAGCATACAACCTCTCTTTCTTCTGGCTTCAGCGCAAGTATATTTGGCATAGATGGTGCAGAACGTTTGTAATTCTGCACTTTCCAACTTTGCTCCACGTGTATGCACACACGTGGACACACACCTCTGGACAATGTCCGGCGATTAAGGCTATGGGATTGAGAAGGACTCAGTGTCACCAAATCAAACACATTTTGTAATCGACCTATTTGGAGGAAAGAGGAATTGCTGCGCGGCATTGGACTCCATCAATGGGTTAATAATTTTATGTGCTATTCTTTTTTGAAAAGGCTTATTTAAATGTTTATCAGTTGTGCAGAGTGAACTGTGCTGGTGATTCGCTAGGGACGGCTCATCATTGCCTATGCATGGGAGCGTTGTAGGAAGATTAAAATAACATTGAGTATATTCTGTAAATGAAGGGGAGAACTAACAGAAGCCTCTAGAGTCCATTATAAATTTTAATAATACATCAAGGTAATGTAACTGAATAACCGATCTCTAAGGGAAGAAACACAACATTTGGCTAATATTACAATTTAAATTATGAAAACAAAAAGAGCTTTTAGTTAATCTTGTCTTTCTGCTTTTATTCTTCAGGCTCTTTTTTATTTTCCCTGAATCCAAAACACCATGTAAACAAATAAAAGTACGGGAGAAAATAAACAGTTTGGCATCTCAGTAGATTAATTAATGCGCTTCAGCCTTGGCACCAGTAGGCGAAAATTATGTGCATAAATAATATCACTAATTAAAAAGATGCAGATTAACATGCAAATAATGTTAATGAGGATCTGCCATTCCAGAGTGGATTCGCATAACATCAACAATTTAATGGGTTGGAAGGCTTGTGTTTGCATTACATTAATAAATTTCAAAGACCTTGCATAAAAAAGTTCTGTCGGAGCCGCTGTGTCCCACTTGTGACTTGTAAATTCTGTGGGCAGTAGCGAGCGCTCGTTGGCAGATGCCAAAGTCATTATCTAAAAGACTGTTGAGAGGGTGCCACGTGCCAGCGTGACCAGCTGTTGGGAACTGGGCAGTAGGCACTATCCTGTGCCAATTATTCATATTATTTGGGTAGTCTTGATATTTATTTAAACTGATTAATATTTTGTGCTCTGCATCTTGATCTGGAGGGAAATCACTTTAAGCAAGCAAAGTTTAGAAAAAAAAAACCTTATCAGCCTTTGATGTGTACTGGAAGTTGAATACATAATGGCATTGATTAAGCAGACATGACTCTAAACCACAGACAAAAACAGCATAAAGTGTCTTTAATGATGTCACATAGTGCTGAAATAAAGTATCATGTCATCAAATGCTGAGCAGGTCACAATCCATGGAGCTCTCTTTGCAAACGAAAAGGCCCACGTGTTCTTTGGTATGCAGGATGGGGTTCCTGTGAGTAGATTTTTAGGACAAAAGGCAAAGATTGAGGGAGGCCCCAGTGAATCCCTTCCTGAAGCACGACATTACCTCCATTGTCTCCTGGGGGGGGTCCCCGTCCTCCCATGAGGCCAGGCTGGAGCCTTGAGGACCCACTGTGACGCATCATGGTATGCGGGGATAGTGCAGATGGCAGTTGGCCATGTGAGTCAACAAACGTCCATCTTCTGATGATGGAGCTTCATGCTCCAGAGCGAAACTAGCTGTGAGCATTCCGGCAGGTGTGAGAACAATCCAGGTGCTTGTCTTCATAGGCCAGGATCAATGTGGTCTGATCAGGGGGCCACCAGCAAGCCCCACCCCAAGTCGATGTGGGATGAGAAGCAGGCTAGTGAGGCTCTGAGACAGCTCCCCATGCTAGAGGCAAAAGGCAGTAACTGGTCCCTGCAAGTGCCACAACTTGACCTGCTCTACCCCCACCTCCCTGCTACCACATGACCCAGTTTCTGCAGCAAGATTCCAGGGCCCGCATTCGAGATATGTGTCTGCTGACCTTGAGAGGGTTCCTCAGAAGCCAGACAAGGTGGCCCCAGGGATGGGGGGCTTTCCTTTCTCACTGTGTTGCTGTGGTCTAGTCCTGCATGGTTTTAAAGGTATGAAGCATTAGAATCCCGGGGGCATCAAGCATTGCAACTTTTAAATTTCATCCATGTTCTCAATCTTGCCAATTTAGATACCCTCTAGCATAAGCAAAACAAAAATTATAGCTCTTAAAGCTTCAAATCCAAGACAATGTGGTCACTTCCCCAGGACCGTGTCTGTTCCCAGTTAGCTCACACACACCCCGTATGTGAGGCGATAGGGGAGTCCCACACCCTAGAATCTCGATACATAGATAATGGTGAGACAAGAAGGGAGTACATGGGTGAATGAGTATTCAGCCACTTATAAAGTTTCCTCTACAAGGAATTGATGTTCACATCTCTACAAGGCCATGAGCTGCTTGCATTGTAATTTGAGTTGAGAGTCAAGGCCAGGGAATATATCCTACCTACCTTTGTATCTTTAGCATCTAACAGGTGCCATGTTTTTAGCCTGTGCTCCCAGAGGCTGATGAGTGGTGAAGGTAGATCAGCCAGGATATAGTACTAGGTATGGCGGTCAATATCTTTAAGTCATTGGCATCTTGGCCATTTACTGAGTATAAACTGTGTGCCAGGCATCCTCTTCTGATTCACATCTTATTCATTCTCACCACAACTTGGGAGCTAGGAAATGTCTCCCAGGACTCTCAGATGCTC
The DNA here is from genome assembly GCF_022682495.2 of Desmodus rotundus. Classification (NCBI taxonomy): domain Eukaryota; kingdom Metazoa; phylum Chordata; class Mammalia; order Chiroptera; family Phyllostomidae; genus Desmodus; species Desmodus rotundus. Next base: position 179,662,370 of record NC_071387.1, on the reverse strand, counting down.
TGACTCCCAAGCTGCCCAGCCTGCCATGATGTGGCTATTGGTGTTAAAATCAAGAAGGTTCAGAGTTGAATAAAAGAATACCATGTGTGCCAATTCCAGGCTAATGTTTCTGTGGTGGTTAGCTAATTGAGCCATACAAAGTCAGCTGTTCCCTGAATTCATTTGTTCTAAAGAAGGTGTTCATCTATCTCCCATGCCCCTTTGTGGATAATAACCTGGATTTATAGTTTCACACCTGAGGTTCAGAAAATGGTATGGTATTCGATCATTGGTTTCAAGATTGGCTACAATGAACATATACATATACATATACATAAGAGTGACAATTATGAAGTATATGTTTCAAATACACAAATTACATAGTGACAGAAAGGCCATTATTGACACATTTGCCAATGCTGTTTCAAGTCTATGATTGTAATGGTTTAGGGCTTCCCTGTGCACATAACGAAGATGTTAACGATGAATAAAGGATGGATATCTGGATGCCCTACCACATCCTGTGAGTATCTGAGTAGATAGCAGAAAGCATGGGATCTTCACTGAAGTTTTTTCAGGAATATCTGCTTTGCATGGGGAGAGAGGACAAAACAGGATAAGAGAGGAGACTACAGAGAAAATAGACAAGGGGTCTGACCCTGGCACAAGTCACAGAGGGATGCATGTTTGTTGAATGAAGGCAAGTTGATCCCTCTCTCTGGGCCCCAGTGTTTTGGCAATTTATCATTGTATGGAATTGTCTGATCTGATGGCTATGCCCCACCCTCAGCCCACCTACACTGAGGTTATTGAGGGCTATTTTGCCCCAGTATCTCATGCAATAGGCTAGGGAAGCAGAAGAAGAGGAGGAAGGGAACACTGGCCCAGCCAAGGTACCTGGCACTCAGCCTGCCCCACCCTCTGCCAGATGAATGTGGACTCCCACTTCACAGGTGCTGTCCCTGGGGTTTACACAAACTGGTGCAGGAGAAATCAGTACCAGACACTCCCACCCTTCAGGCCCTTTGTGGGCTGTTCCTCTCAAGTGCCCACTCCTTTCCTGGGTCAACACTTCATCTTCATTGTGAGCATGACACTCATATGAGACTCTCAGAAGAGTTATTCACAAAAACACTCTTGTAGGCACCTAAAAGGATATTTCATCTTTCATACCATCTGGAGAAAGCCTCCCTGTACCTGAAGACATAGCTTTACCTTTTCCCAGCTGCTCTCCCACAGAACCTGACATGTGTGTGGCCTGCTACAGAGGTGACTCAGCTGTGGAATTGCCTGTCCCATCTCAGATTGTTCCTGAGAAGTTCAGAAACCATCTCCTCAAACCTCTGGACTTGGTATATAGCCTGCTTTCCTGTTTCCTTGTTGACTTTACGTGTGCTGAAACAAGAGCGTCTTGTTTTAACCCAGAACACCTAACCATCTGCAACAGCCATCACCAGGGACCAAGGCACCCAGCATGGGGGGAGGTTTTCACTTTCAAGTGGGAAGAAGTAAAAGGAATTCCCTTCTTCCACAAGTGGGTGTGAGGCAGTTCTAACAGAGCACTCTTTTATCCCAGGAGGGTTTCTGTGCATGAAATCTATTCTTCAGGCTGCTGCAGAAACTCCACCTTCTTCGAGAGGCCCTTCATGGCTGCCCTAGCCCTGGAACAGATGGCCCTGCCATGGCTGCCTGTCCCTGGCATGCTTCCTGTGCCAGCCATCGCCGGGACTGGAGGAGTGACTCCCCAAAGCAGTGCTATGAAGCCCCTTGCCATTTTCCCAAAGCCCAGATGTGCATGGGCACATCTTTTCCATGCACTTTTCTAAAAATAAGGACAGAAAAATAAATCCCCTAAATATAAATACTCTATTTCAAAATTTGTCTATTTTTTAGTTTGGCCACCATGCTCTCATGTCAGCTGTGGAAAAACAAAGTTAAAAATTGTTTGCTGGACTTGAACCTAAAGCGATTCAATGTAATTAAGGACCAAAATTTCCCTTAAAGGTTTAAATTATCTCAGTTGGCCATCAACATGTCCCAAGTTAGCTAGATGATTCTCAACACTTCATTTCACTAACTACCTTCCAATAAGGCTTAATGGGGTTGGAGCGCTGCAAAACCGAGCATCGCCGTGATGCCAACCACCAGGCAGTGCTTCTGGGCACAGGGCCCTGTGCTCCTGCATTGCTGGTCCCCCTGCCCTGCATGCCTGGGCACCACCCACACACGCTGCTCCAGAGCTGTTGCCAGCATCTGCTGCATCCTGCAGGCTGGGGCCTCACGGACAAAGAGATCTCGTCCCTAAGGCTTCCTTGTTGTTCACTTTCTGGGAGACAATTCCCCCTCCAGCAGAATGATTATTCCTCATTCAGCTCACTTTCTCAGGGCTGCATTAGCTGAGCTGAATCTATTCTGCTACCTCCTGCTGTTGTCAAGAAGAACTGGAACATAGGAGGTCCTGGAAGCCTGTGCATTGTTCACTCTTGATGATTTTGAGTGCAGTTTGTTATAAGTTGACTTTGAAGTTAATATTTCTAATGCTAACACAAAGGAGCACAACATGTTAGTGTTTCCTATGTCCAAGCAGTACACTCAGCACCATGCATCACTGACAACAAATATGTGAAAGAGGTGGGTTGACTGGATGTTAGAAATGAGCACACGATTGAGTGGTCAAGCACCCCTGGTAACAGAGCTATCGTGTGAGAATGCTGGTGGTAAAAGTGACATCTGAATCACCAGGGGGCTCAGTCACAGCACTGAGAGAGGCTATGCATTCGTCTCAAACACTTCAGAAATCAGCGTGTTTGGGGTCAGCCACAGAGAACCAGGCAGCAGGGAGGATGGAGGGAGGAAGAATCAGGATGCATTTGTCATCCAGGAGAGGAGTGGAGTGTGGGCCACACCATCCTGCCTGGAGACAGAGCTGGTTCTGCCTCTGCATTCTCCAAGTCTCTGCTCATGGCATTCACTCCATCTGACACTCCCTTGCCCCAGTTCCTCCTGTCAAAATCCTTTCCAGCTGATAGGCTCTCATCAAAGGCAAACTGTCTCATGAGACCTTGAACGCAGCTAGACATGACCTTGTCTCCAGGAACTTGTAGAGCCCTCGCCTTCACTCCAGGGCACCCTGCCCTGCTGCCTTATGTTGTAATTATTGGTTAGCAGTTCGATTCAGGTCAACAAATATGTCCTGGGCCCTGCTGTGTGCTGGCACTGGCCATGCAGAGTGGAGAAAGAAATAGGCGTGGCTGTCCATGGGCCTCATCTGTGAGGTGGTTGGCTCAGAGACAGGGAACTCTGGAACAGGGAGGCATGTCCCCTGAGGGAACCCCACAGGGACACTGGGCCTGAGGCTTCAGGAAGGGACTCCAGAGTCACTGACACCTCACCGGCTGGAAGTTCTGCAGTACACATCCAAGTGTGTGATGGGGCAGTGTAGGGGTGCTGGGAGCTGAGATAACCCATTAGCAATGTCCTTTCTTGATGTTGGGGGTCAGACTTTTATTCTCACACTACCAGTCATTGAATGTCGCAGTCCTGAGACTGCTTCTGACAGTGGGTAGAAGCATTTCCAGAGAAGGACTAAACAGACAGCTAGTAGCAGGCAATGTCCCTGGAACTGAGAAAGATGTCTCAGTCCTGTTGGTAGGTCTGGTGCCACAGCAGCCACAGTCTTCCCCTTGCCCTGCTCACAGTCACTATCTCCTTGTACAGATTCCACGTCAAGGGGAGCAGCACATCCAGGGTGCTGCTTTTTTCCTCTCCTGGCAGAATTTAGAAGAAGCAGATTAGAAGGTCAAACTGCAGGCTTCACCACACAGCTGGACCCAAAAGTGCGAGTTGGGTCATCTTCTGGTTTCACTGCCCATTGAAGTCTCCTTACCCTCTGGTGACATGGCTGCAAGCCTGGGTGACATACCTAGAAGGGACCTCACAACACCATCCTGGATGGTCTTCCCTTCTGGTGACCATGCTTTTCTCAGGTGTGACTGCAGCTTTGGTCCACTTACTGTCCTGCTTAGTCTGGTGAATTTAAAAGGGGCCTGGGAGGATTGGATAGGTGCCAATTGATCACCCATGCTCCCAGTGGGTAACAGCAGTGTTCCTCTTCCTGCCAAGCAGTGACTCCTTTCCTTGCTTGCTGGTATCTTGTCACAAGAAGCCCAATACTTCCATCTGACAGGCATAGCTAAATGCCTCATGACACTTTTGTGAGTCTCTGTTTGTGAACTATGAGCACAGGGCCCCCGGAACCTAGAGCTGTAGAACAGAAAATGCAAATGCATTGAGGTGATCACTAGGCATGATGGTCAGACAGGCCACTCTGACTTCCACCCCTAGATGCTATTGAGGATAAGGCACCGAGCTAATTGGTGTCTGGGCAGTGTCCTGGGTGCTGGTGGCCCATTCCCAGAGGGCATCGCATAGCTGGTGTCTTGGTTGCATCTTCACAAAGTTGTTCCTCACTCTATTAGTGCAGCAGCATGTGAGGACACTGGTGGGCCCTATGACTAGCTGCCCACACCGAAGTTACATTGCATAGCAGGGGTCCGATGCTCTGAGTGATGTTAGGTAGGATGCCATGTGAGTCTACCAGACCCTGGGAAGGCCTTGGGCAGTAGTGCTGGCTGAAGTCCTACCAGCAGGAAAGACAACCCCCAACCAAGAATATGCATTAATTCCAGGCAAGAAGAATCTCTGTCCTAAGGTTAGAGGGAGTCCAATGCCACCAACTTGACACCAAGTGTCCAGTTGATCTCTCGAGGGATGGTGCCATGTGAGTACTGGTGAATATTGATTCAGTATTGGTCTGAGTGGCAGATTAGACATCTAGAAGCAGGAGTAACTAAAGCAGCCTTGGCAAGTGGAACCCCAGGCTATGGGGTCCGTGCTAAGCCTCCATCCCTCCCACTTGGCTGTTCCATTCATGAGTCCACTGCCCATAATTGGTAAAAGTCATTGATTATGACTTGTTTGGTTATTCAGTGCCTTTCCCTCAGTGGATGTCCTTGGATAGACATTAACATGCAACACAATGACGTTTTCACTTTGATACCAATCCTGCAGGGTCATCTATATGCCTCTGTCCAGGTCTTTCTGCATCTACCATCTCTTCTGCCAGCCATTAACTAACCAGATGAACCACTTCTTTGCCACCACCCATGAATCTATATGTATTCTCACCTCAGGCCACTTTACTTTACAAATCAGAAAACCAGGTGTTATTGCCTGAAGCTCTGCCCATTGGGAGGATTTCCTCTCACTGCTGTCCTTCAGGGCCACCCCCTGGGTGTGGCTACAGTGCAGCTTCAGTGCCTTTTGGTTTGCACACACGCATACCATCCATGAACCAAGCTCAGCTTTTTTTCTTTTTCATCAGCTTTTCTTACTCATGTAGCCCTAGATGTGAGCAGAGTGAGAGGTGCTGGTGCATCTCCCAGGATCTAAGCCATCAGCTTTGCAACCTACTGACTCTCTATAGCTCTGCTGATGCCTGATACTCTTACCAGGGGTTACTGCTGAGCCCACCTAATGGGAGTTGTTAGGTATGACAGATGCAGCTTCTGGGTAACTATGGCCTCATGGTCCCTTGATACCAGGCTTCCATCTCTATCAGGGCCCAATACCACTCAGGACACTTTCTCATATGTAGTACAAAGTAGGGTTAGGTTCCAGAGCCCTAGAGTATATGATGAGATTCTCCTGTGGATCTTAACATGAGCTCCACACAGCGTCACTTCTCCCCAGAAATACCTCTCGTGACATAGGTTCTGCCACCTCATGTGGCCCATGCCACAAAGGTGCTTGCATCATGACCTGGAGCTTCTGCAGAGCCCTCTCTTTCTCTGAGCCCCAGTCAATGCTGACTGCCTCTGTGACACTGGACAAATGGGTGAGAAGATTCTCCAGGTGTGGGTTATGCTGCCTCCAGAGTTTTAAGAGACCCACCAGATTCTGTACTTCCTTCTTAATGATAAGAAGTTAAGATGCAATAATTTTTTCTTTACTCTTAAGATGTCCAAGCATACCCCAGACACCCAGACCATAAACATCCCCCTAACATGGCAGCCTCTTCATCTTTATTGGGATTTCCTCCCACCTTCTGAAGCACATGAAGCCTTTGCTTCGTTGTGCTTCTGTTTTATTAATATACTGTCACTGGTGGAGTGAACCATTGGTATGTCCTACAAAATGACCAGATAGTCCAGACCTCTTCATACATTATCATAATAGAGGGGAAGAATTAATGTAGACCTGGAGCAAAACCCAAATCATGCATTGTTGCCCATGTCACACAATGCAACCTGCTTCTGGTCCTCCTTTTTGATAAGGATACACAATCATGCACTTTCCAGATCAGCAGCCCCATGCCACATGCCTGAGCCCATTCGCATCTGCTCTAGCAGAAACACCCATCCAGTGTCGCCTTGGCAATCAGATGCCTCCCTGGTTGGGTTGGCGGTATCTCTGGAATATGCCTGATTTTCATGGAAGCCAGACAATGGATTAATTAGGGACACATTGGGACTACCACAGCCTGTCCTTTGGTCTTACGGGGGCACTAATCTTTGCTGTGCTCCACCGACCCCAGCTCAGTTTGCTGTGTTGTTTTAAATGTGCTGTTCTGCCTTCAGCAGGGCTTCCTCTTGGCCTTCCCCACTACGACAGCTGATAATACAGGTCCAGGAACCTTCTGGGCCTGTTACTCATCTGGGGCTTGGAGAGCCCATCACTGGGTAACTCATAGACAAAAAAGTCCGAGCTTGAGCCGACTGTGACCTGGACTCTATTTTAATACTGGCACCCACATGTCTCCACTCTCATAGGAGAGCAATGGCGATGCTTCAAGTTCCTGCTATCAGCATCCACTCAAGTTTTGTGACAAGAATCTTTAAAGTGCTTGAGGTTTCCCTTCCCCAGTGTACAGTTGCCAAGGAAATCTCCATAGATTTGTCTTGGGAAGACCTCAGGAAGCTGCAATATACGTCCAGGTGGTGTTGCAGGCTGCTGCTCATTGGGACACAGCCTCTTCCTTAGTCAGTGCATTATGGGTCTAAAAACAGCTTCTGGTCCAGAGTCTGAACCAAGGATCATGACTTTGTTTGGGGGCAGTTGCCCACAACCCTTAGATTATTCTGCCTTGCTTTTTGTGTATAGCCTGAATGATACCCTTGTCGGCCACCCTGCTATCTTGCCTGGTATGCCAGGTTTTCTTGACCGTCTCCATAGCTCCCTGCAGATGGGGCTTTCCTGGCTCTCACTCGAACATTCCCCAACCTTATGTTAAGTACACACACCATGGCTCTGACCGGTAAGCACAACCAACTGCCCCTCTCATCCAGGCTACCAGGGTCCCAGCAATGCCACGACATCTAAAAGCAGCCCTGTGTAGAGCAGACAGCCACCTCCATGAGTTGCCTTGGGACACAATGGCCTGGCAGGTTTCCTAACTGTGCTTAGCATATCTACTCCAATATGTCCATCCTCTGAGCCTTTTGACCCCTCCTCCACCATCTGCCCTGGAGACGGTTATTTCTACTCCACTTAGTACAGGCCATTGCCTTTTCCAAGTTTTCCACAGCCCATATGGCAACACATTAACACTGTCTCCTGGGGGTCTTTGCCACAGTGTTCAGTGCCACTTTGTGGGACAAAGCCCCTATTTAGATGAAATCTCCCTTATCTAAGTTTATATTCCATGCTCCTTGATGAGACCCCTTGGGACACAGCCCATGCTCAGGCCAGTGTATTTTGGTGGGCCCTGCAGCTCCCTGTTGAGGGATCCTGTGTTCCCCTATCAGGCTCAGCTAGCCCCTGGGCAGGTGAGGGGATGAAAGGACACCTAAGTTGATATGCTTTGGGGAGTGTGTATACATGCCGGTGTGTCTTTCAAAGAAGCCTATGCATCATCCTTAGTCATGGTGAAGGTGTTGGCTTTTAATAGGGAGGAGTGGACTACTTTTGAGGGTCCAGGAGATGTGGAATTGTGAGATTTTCAAGTACATTGATGCAAAAGTCTCCACCTGAGTGTTGTGTCCCATTCCTTACTAATCAGGACAGAGCCTGCCCTTGTCTAGCAGGCCTGCTGGAGGTGAGTGTTCAACCTGTATTAGAACTCTGTTATCCTTCTAAGTCCTGGGGAAGAACAACCATTTCTCTGCCCACCACTTGTGGCTGAGCAGAGGCTCTTTGAGTGTGGCAGAGGAGCCCCTCTGGCCTTCACATTGTGCCTTAAAGTGGGGATCAGCCAGCACCAGCTTTTCCTATTTTTCTCCCGGACATTGATGGCCTTCTGCATCCACACTCCAAGTCCCGTGTTTCATCCCATAGTCTGTCTTGGCAGAGTCCACTCTTCACTGCTCTGTATTTGTGAGGACACAGCATGGAGATTCAACTGTTAACTGACTTAAATGTTGGATGGATAGATACCTGACACCGTATGGAGGATGAAGAGATGTCTCCCTAACAGTCATAAAGGTAAATTTCAGAGTGAGTCAATCAGCCACAGACAGGTGCTTGTCAGTTTCTTTTGTCTGATGACTTCCTTTATTCTCATCACATCACAAATCATCTAGACCTTGTCTTCTCTACGCCTTTACAAATATTGCCACAGTTCTCATGGGCTTCTCTGAAGTGGTGGGACAGTATTTCTATTCATGTCAGAAGGCTGGCTCTATTTTATTTTTTTTGAATAACAGTATTCCCAACTCTACTCTCATTTTGGCATAAGCAAGAGAAATATATTTGTCTATAGAAGGCACTTGTACATGTTAGTTGGTTTTAAATTGCTTTTTATTTTTATTTTTCATTTTTTGATTATTTTTATATTTTTAACTTTTTAAATTGTTGTTCAAGTACAGTTGTCTTCATTTTCCCCCCACCAGTCCCTACTACCCCAGCCATCCCCACTTCCCACCCTTGATTCTACCCGCCTTTGGTTTTGTCCGTGTGCCCTTTGCACATGTTCCTGAAAACCCTCCCCCTTTCCCCCCATTATCCCCTCCCACCTCGCTTTTGGTTACTGTCAGTTTGTTCTTAATTTCAATGTCTCTGGCTATATTTTGCTTGCTTGTTTGTTTTGTTGATTAAGTTCCTCTTATAGGTGACATCATATGGTATTTGTCTTTAACCGCCTGGCTTATTTCACTTAGCATAATGCTCTCCAGTTTTAAAAGATTTTATGTATTTATTTTTAGAGAGAGGGAAAGAGAGGGAGAGAAACATGAATGTGTTGTTGCCTCTCGCACACCTTCTGCTGACGACCTGGCTTGCAACCCAGGCATGTGCCCTGACTGGGAATCAAACTGACAACTTTGAAGTTCGCAACCCGGCACTCAATTCACACCAGCCAGGGAAATTTTTGTTTTTAAAAACAGTTGCCCCCACCCAAGCTAAAATGAAGAAACCTGAAATAAATATTTCATGTACCCAGCCCCCCAAGCCTTTTTGATCCTCTGGTGCATTTGCTAGCTGCTAGGCACCGTGGGATGTTTTTTGAGACTATGATATCAGGGCTGCCCTTCTTCTTTTCAACATTGGAGTCCTTTCCACCCTGATCCTGCTGAGTAGAATTGCCTTTCTATCTTCAACTGATAAAATAGTCCCCTCCCAATTTGGCAATAATTTCAACAAAACTGTGTTATATCTTATTAGTTCTTTGGTGTTATATTAAACAATATTGTGAACTTACTAGCCCACTTAATAAATGTGTTGTTTGGGGTCCCAAATCTGTAACTTAACAAGGTTCATAAGATATCTGAACTCAATTAGTGTGAGGATGAGTCTGGGCTCCCTGAACTTCCTGGTCAAGATTCTGGCCAAAAACAGCTAGCTGGTTTTCTTCCTGTGGACCCACACTCATCATATTCATCTGCTTACCTGGCTTAATCTGGACCACTTGGAGTCAGAGTTTATTTTAAATGATACATTTGGGTCACATGATAAACTTAAATGTGTGGCACATCAAAGATATTACATCTTCAGCTCCAATGGCCCCACGAAGTGGACTCTGGCAAGTGCCTTTGCTGCACAGTAGGTGTTGGTCTAACCATGTGATCCCCTGGAAGCTTGGGTCCTTTGTGGAACAAAATCTATTGCCCAAATGCCCTGCTAGAACCCTGGCAAAGCCTTTCCAGCTCCCTCACCAAGGACTTGAGTGCTAGAAACACCACAGGAGTGATATCATCCATGACCATTTGTCTTCATGGAAGAATTGCAAAGGAACAGGATCATGGAGAGCCTTCCAAGGCAGTTCTCTGCCAAAGGCATGACATTCCCTGTGTTCATTCATTCTGTTCTCAGATAAATTTGCATTTTTCAGTAGCTCAGGAAAAGACACTGTCTCCAAGCCTTTCATTTATAAAAGTATATATAAAGGACACTTCTCCGCAGACTGTGTAGAATTTCAAACTTCTGTTATGAAGCTTTCCTAAGAACAATAACTCCATACAAATGAACCAGAAGACCTGTACGCTCTCCAACAATGAATATAAGTGGGAAGAAGAGTTGCTCAGGGCAGCACTGCACAGGCAAACAGAAAATAATAGTATTAGCATTTAAAATAAAAGTAAACATTGAAAGTACACTTAAGCCAAGTTCACCAGGTGAGAGTAAAGACAGCCCTAAAAATCAGGAATTCTAATTTGTAGTCTTCATGCTTGTAATGACCAGCTTACGACTTCCTGCAAGCCAAGTTCACCATTTGATGCATAAATTTAAAAATAGTTTACTTATTCATTTACTTGCATTCCACAAATGACATATTTGGAAAAGTTTTTATAAGACTCAAGTTATTTCCTTTATTTCATTTTGTAAAATGATATTTTATGTTTATTATCTTTCTAATGTACCTAACTAATCTCCACCTTTATTTGAAAAATGGACACCATGATCTAAACACATGGAAAAATTGCAATTTTTTTCTTTGAAGAGAGATAAATGCTCAGATTTATTTTTGATCAAACTGAGTTACACACAACATTTCATGTAAAACCCCAAGATCAGGGCATCTTCTCATTTCAAGAAAAATAAGGACTGCATGGGACACAGGTGGACAACTATGCATTGTGTGGGAGGCTTTATCCTAGGCGAGGGCAACAGGGCATCATAGAGACCCAGTCACCAATAAATGGGGACCCTCATGGCTTCCTGGTGGCAGGGACATAAATGGGAACCTGTGCAGAGGAAAAGAAGGGACTATTTGTAAGTATAGACTATCTTTGGGGGTGACCATAGGCTTTTAGGGAGGGTCTTACAGAAAGCAGTCAACCCAGATGTTACCAGAAGAGGCCAGAGGCAGAACACATGAGGAATCGTCCTTCTTGTATCATCTGAACCCCTGGCCAAGGAGATCTCAGGAACCAAGTGGTCCTATGCTCCTTGTGCCTCTAGGAAGTAGTCGCTTTCAGGACATGTATGCTCTATAACTCTGCCTTTGCTAGGCACTCCTGATAAGGCAGAAAACAAAGGCAGGTGAACCCCTAGATCAGCAGATGGCTTCTGGCCCAGTAGGTGACTCCTGGCACAGTACATGGCCTCCTTGTGTATAAAGGATCTTGGTCTAGTAGATGACCCCTGATGCATAGATGATCTTGGCCCAGTATATGAATTCTACCCCAAAGATGACCAAGATTCAGTTCAACGTGAGTAATGCCCTAACCCTGACTCCATAGTGATGCTGGAAAGTCCCCAAGCTCCAATCCTGGTCAGTCCCAGGGTCAGATGGTATATGCCTTTAACTTGCATGATTGCTGCCTGGGTTGATCCTCCTTGACCTCTGTGCCCCATGCTTGGGGTGCCCAGAGGGAAGAAGTCTCTGCCTGGAGGAATGTGAAACTCTGGACTATGAATCAGTCTTCCCTGAGGCGTGGATGTCATGCTACCTTCCTTCTCCTCCTCCACACACCAAGATACTTGGATTCCTTTTTTAAGATCCCCTTTAAAAAAATAATTCTAGAGCTAAAAATAATAAACTCAAAAATTGCTCACAAAATTCTATTGTGCATATCCTTGAAAAGCAGGTTTACTGTGCACAGTTGAGTGGGTCCTGAGCCGCCATGGTGTTATAATTTAAAACATGTTAGATTTTTTTTAAAAAACAAAAGTCATTCCAGCAGTGTTTTCCCCTTATAACATGAAACTTAATAACCTTCCTCAGGGAATACATAGCAAGCTCCTGTATTGCTTACAATTTCCTCAAACTTTGTTTCACCCGGGGTTCTCCCTATGTTGGGATGGTTTCAGAACAACACCTGCTAGAAAGGTTAGCAGCAGAGGGCCAGGAAATGTTTTGGGGGATGCTCAGCCTGTATCATGCTTGACTGAGAATGCACAAGGACTGTAGATGCAGCCAGAAGAAGTACAATGACCTCTTCAGTCAGATACCTCGGCAGCTGGTCAAGAACTTACACGGGGATTTGCTCTGTGCTCTCAAGTGCTCTGGGGATTGAGCAGACAGTGCACAAAAGTATGATGGGAAGATGATGGATGATGGGTCATAAGTCTCATTTCAGCCATACCAAGAAAACATGCTTGTGTGTTATGATGGTCCACTGGACAGGCGGAATGGGCAGATGTGGGTTGCAGTCCAGGATATGCTGCACACACACCCAGAACACAGAGCTCTGTGCAGACAGTGCTTAAAAAGCTATCACTGGATGCCCATAAGATGAACCTCAAGGTACAGAATCTGTAACAAAGACAAGGTAGATTACCTGGTTTTGGTGTAGTAATATCACTTCATTGAAGGCAAGCTCTAGAACAAGAAAAAGAAAAAAAATCTTTTAGTTTAAAATGAAGGATAATGATTTTTCTTTTCCAAGCTTGTCAAAATAAGTTGGTGGTTGATCCTTCTTAAAATGAAAATATAATATGCAATGCAATGTGAAAAGTTATCAATGAAGTGTTATAGCTCAATGTCATCGCAGTGGAAAAGAGAAGATGTAAAAAGTGTGCAAAGGGAAGAAACTTGATGGGACAGTTCATACATTTAAGATTGCTAAATACTAAAAGAAGCATTTTTAGAGAGTTTTTTGGGGATTTTTTTTTTTGCTTTTTCATCCAATAAATAATCATTTTTTTTTAATTTATTGATTGTTATTAATTACAGTTGTATGCCTTTTCCCCCATCCCTTCACCCCACCCCAGATGAACCCACTTCCCTCCCCCCTCTCCACCCTCCCCCTTGGATTTGTTCATGTGTCCTTTATAGTAGTTCCTGTAATCCCCTCTACCCACTGTCCCCGCCCCCACCCCCCACCCCCGCCCTTGCTATTGTTACATTGTTCTTAACTTCAATGTCTCTGGTTATATTTTGTTTGCTTTTTCCTTCTATTGCTTATGTTCCAGTTAAAGGTGAGATCATATGGTATTTGTCCCTCACTTCCTGGCTTATTTCACTTAGCATAATGCTCTCCAGTTTCATCCATGCTGTTGCAAAGGGTATAAGCTCCTTCTTTCTCTCTGCTGCGTAGAATTCCATTGTGTAAATATACCATAGTTTTTGGATCCACTCGTTTGCTGATGGGCACTTCGGTTGCTTCCAGTATTTGGCTATTGTAAATTGCGCTGCTATGAACATTGGGGTGCACAGATTCTTTTGGATTGGTGTTTCAGTGTTCTTAGGGTATAATCCCAGCAGCGGAATTACTGGGTCAAAGGGCAGTTCCATTTTTAGTTTTCTGAGGAAATTCCATATTGTTTTCCACAGTGGCCTCACCAGTCTGCATTCCCACCAACAGTGCACGAGGGTTCCCTTTTCTCCGCATCCTCTCCAACATTTGTTTGTGGATTTGTTTATGTTGGCCATTCTGACTGGTGTGAGATGATACCTCATTGTGGTTTTAATTTGCATCTCTCTGATGGCTAGTGATGCTGAGCATCTTTTCATATGTCTCTGGGCCTTCTGTATGTCTTCCTTGGAGAAGTGTCTGTTCAAGTCCTTTGCCCATTTTTTAATTGGGTTGTTTGTCTTCCTGGAGTGGAGTCGTGTGAGTTCTTTATATATTTTGGAGATCAGGCCCTTGTCTGAGGTATCATTGGCAAATATGCTTTCCCATATTGTTGGTTCTCTTTGTAATTTGGTGCTGTTTTCTTTAGCCATGCAGAAGCTTTTTATTTTGATGAGGTCCCATTTGTTTATTCTTTCCATTATGTCCCTTGCTTTAGGGGATGTGTCTGTGAGGATGTTGCTGCGTGGAATGTCTGAGATTTTCCTGTCAATGTTTTCCTCAAGGACTTTTATGGTGTTACGGCTTATATTTAAGTCTTTTATCCATCTTGAGTTTATTTTCGTGTATGGCGTAAGTTGGTGATCGAGTTTCATTTTTTTGCACGTAGCTGTCCAGATCTCCCAACACCATCTGTTGAAGAGACTGTTTTTGCTCCATTTTATGCTCCTGCCTCCTTTGTCAAATATTAATTGATCGTATAGATTTGAGTTTATTTCTGGGCTCTCTATTCTGTTCCATTGGTCTATGAGCCTGTTTTTATGCCAGTACCAGGCTGTTTTGATTACCGTGGCCTTGTAATACAGTTTGATATCAGGTATTGTGATACCTCCTGCTTTGTCCTTCTTTCTCAAAATTGCTGCTGCTATTCGAGGTCGTTTATGGTTCCATATGAATTTCTGCAATGTTTGTTCTATATCTGTGAAATATGTCATGGGTACTCTAATAGGGATTGCATTGAATCTATAAATTGCTTTGGGTAGTATGGCCATTTTGATGATGTTAATTCTTCCAATCCATGAACATGGTACATGCTTCCATTTGTTTGTATCTTCCTTAATTTCTTTCTTCAGTGTTGTGTAGTTTTCTGAGTACAGGTCTTTTACCTCCTTGGTTAGGTTTATTTCTAGGTACTTTATTTTTCTTGTTGCTATATCGAATGGGATTTTTTTCCTGATTTGTGTTTCTGCAGTTTCGTTGTTGGTGTACAGGAATGCCTTTGATTTCTGGGTATTGACTCTGTATCCAGCTATTTTGCCAAATTCATTTATTAGGTCGAGTAGTTTTTGAGTGGAGTCTATAGGGTTTTCCATGTACACTATCATGTCGTCTGCAAACAGTGACAGTTTCATTTCCTCCTTTCCAATTTGGATGCCTTTTATTGCTTTTTCTTGTCTGATTGCTGTGGCTAGGACTTCCAATACTATGTTGAATAGGAGTGGTGAGAGAGGGCATCCTTGTCTTGTTCCTGATCTTAGTGGGAAAGCTCTAAGTTTTTGTCCATTGAATGTGATGTTGGCTGTAGGTCTCTCATATATGGCCTTAATTATGTTGAGGACTGCTCCCTTTATTCCCACTTTGCTGAGTGTTTTTATCAGAAATGGGTGCTGTATCTTATCGAATGCTTTTTCCGCATCTATTGATATGATCATGTGATTTTTGTCTTTGCTGTTGTTGATGTGATGTATTATGTTTATTGATTTGCGAATATTGTACCATCCTTGCATCCCTGGGATGAATCCCACTTGGTCATGGTGGATGATCTTTTTAATATATTGCTGGATGCGGTTTGCTAATATTTTGTTGAGAATTTTAGCGTCTATGTTCATCAGCGATATTGGCCTGAAGTTTTCTTTCTTCGTTGTGTCTTTATCTGGTTTTGGGATTAGGATGATGTTGGCTTCATAAAAAGAGTTTGGGAGTCTTCCATCAGTTTGGATTTTTTCGAATAGTCTGTGAAGGATAGGGGTTAGTTCTTCCTTAAATGCTTTGTAGAAATCTCCTGTGAAACCATCTGGTCCAGGGCTTTTGTGTGATGGGAGTTTCTTGATGACTGCTTCAATTTCCTTTGCTGATATTGGTCTGTTCAGGTTTTCTGCTTCTTCTTCAGTCAGTTTTGGAAGATTATATTTTTCTAGAAATGTGTCCATTTCATCTAGGTTTTCAAATTTCTTAGCATATAGGTCTTCATAGTACTTTCTTACGATCCTTTGTATTTCTGTGGTATCAGTTGTAATCTCTCCACTTTCATTTCTAATTCTGTTTATTTGGATCCTCTCTCTTTTCTTCTTGATAAGCCTACTTAAAGGCTTGTCGATTTTGTTTATCTTTTCAAAGAACCAGCTTCTGGATTCATTGATCCTTACAATTGTGCTTTTAGTCTCTATGTCATTTAGTTCTGCTCTGATCTTGGTTATTTCCTTCCTTCTGCTTGCTCTGGGCTGTCTTTGTTGTTGTTCCTCCAGTTCTTGTAGGCGTAGGGTTAGGTTGTTTGTGTGAACTGTTTCTAACTTCTTAAGGTAGGCCTGTATTGCTATGAACTTCCCTCTCAGGACTGCCTTTGCTGTGTCCCATAGGTTTTGGGTTGTTGTGAGTTCGTTTTCATTTGTTTCCAGGAAGTTTTTGATTTCTTCCCTAATCTCGTTCTTGACCCATTCATTGTTTAATAGCATGCTATTCAGTCTCCATGATTTTGAGTGTTTTGGGTTTTTACCCTTGGGGTTGGTTTCTAGTTTCAGACCCTTGTGGTCAGAGAAGATGCTTGATATGATTTCAATTTTCTTGAATTTGTTGAGGGTTGCTTTGTGTCCTATCATGTGGTCTATCTTTGAAAAAGTTCCATGGACACTTGAAAAGAATGTGTATTTTGCTTCTTTGGGATGAAAAGCTCTGTATATATCAGTTAAGTCCATTTCCTCTAGGGTATTGTTAAGTGACACAATATCTTTGTTAATCTTTTGTTTGGAAGACCTGTCCATTTTTGATAGTGGGGTGTTAAAATCCCCTACTATAATTGTGTTGCTGTCAATATCTTTCTTGAAATCCTCCAAGATTTTCTTTATGTATTTGGGTGCTCCTATGTTGGGTGCATATATATTTATAATGTTTATGTCTTCTTGGTGGATTCTTCCTTTGAGTATTATGAAGTGACCTTCTGGGTCTCTCTTTATGGCCCTTCTTTGGAAGTCTATTTTGTCTGATATGAGTATTGCTACCCCTGCTTTTTTTTCCTGTCCGTTTGCTTGGAAAATTTGTTTCCAGCCCTTCACTTTCAGTCTGTGTAAGTCTTTTGTCCTGAGATGGGTTTCTTGTAGGCAGCATATGTGTGGGTCATGTTTTCTTATCCATTCAGCTGTTCTATGTCTTTTGATTGGAGCATTTAATCCATTTACATTTAAGGTTATTATCGATAGGTAGTTATTCATTGCCATTATTTCCTACCTGTGTTCCTCTGTCTTTCTCTTTTCCTTCCTTTCCTTAAAGCAGTCCCTTTAGCATCTCTTGCAGAGCTGGTTTGGTGGAGCTGTATTCTTTTAGACTTCTTTTGTCTGGGAAGCTCTTTATTTGGTCTTCTATCTTGATTGAGAGCCTTGCTGGGTAAAGTAGTCTTGGTTGGAGGCCTCTGGTTCTCATTACTTGGAATATTTTTTGCCATTCTCTTCTGGCTTGGAGCGTTTCCATTGAGAAGTCAGTTGCTAACCTTATTGGGGCTCCCTTGTATGTTACTTCCTTTTTCTCCCTTGCTGCCTTTAAGATCCTCTCTTTGTCTTGGAAATTTGCCATTTTAATTATGATGTGTCTTGCAGTGGGTCTCTTTGGGTTCCTCTTGTTTGGGACTCTCTGTGATTCCTGGATTTGGGTGACTTTTTCTCTCCTCAGATTAGGGAAATTTTCCATCATTACTTTTTCAAACAGGTTTTCTATCCCTTGCTCTTCTTCTTCTCCTTCTGGTATTCCTATTATACGGATATTGTTACGTTTCATGTTGTCCTGCATTTCCCTTATTGCTTCTTCATTCTTTCTGAGCCTCTTTTCCTTTTCTTGCTCCTTCTGGGTGTTTTTTTCTACTTTATCCTCCAGCTCGCTGATCCGATCCTCTGCTTCATCAAGTCTGCTTTTCATTCCTTCTACTGTGTTCTTCAATTCAGAAATTGTATTCTTCATTTCCTCTTGGCTCTTGTTGATATTTTCTATTTCCTTTTTCATGTTGATATAGTTTGCAGTGAGTTCATTGTAGTTTCCTTGTAGTTTCTGGTAGTTCTCTTTGAGCTCAGAGAGCTCAGTGAGCTTCCTGATGACCATTGCTTTGAACTCAGTATCTGATAGTTGACTTGCCTCTTTTTCGGTTAGTATTCTTTCTGAGACTTCCTCCTTTCCTTTCATTTGGGAATTGTTTCTTTGTCTTCCCATTGTTTGTGAGGCTCTTCTTGTTGGCCTCTGCTTCTTAAATTGCTTTGTTCTGAATCCCTGGGTTTATGATATGAACTTCTATGGTAGAATGCCAATGGGATTCGGTGGTGCTGTCTCCTTACTCTCCTGTGCTCACTGGTCTTGAGCTGACGTTTATGTGTTTAACACGGTCTAACTCTAGTCTTTTCAGCACTCCAGGTTTTGTTGTCGCACCTGTGGGAAAAATAGAAAGGGGGGGAGAAAGAAAAGGAAAAAACAAACAAACAAACAAAAAACCAAAGATGGGAAGGAGGGAAAAAGGAAATAGGAAAGGAGGAAAGGAAGGAAGGAGGGAAGAAGGCTTAAAGAAAGATCGGAGGCAAGATAAGAAAGAATTTTAACAAAAATTAAAACATAGAAATAGATAAAAGAAGGCAGGAAGAAGACATAAAAATGGTAAAGGATGGGAGGAAGAAGGAATGAAAGAAAAAAAAGAGAGAGAGAGGAAGAAGGAGTTCAGGGGGAAAGGAAAAGGAAAAAAAAAAAAAGAAAAAAGAAAAAGGGGAAAAAAAAAATCTTCTGTTGGCTTTAAACCGTTCAGGTTATTTCTGCTGTTGTCCTGTCTGTGCAACGGGAGGGGGTGGTTGGAAGGATTGGTTTCACTTTTCTTCCTTCCTGGGTCACACTCTTCACTGTTTTGTAGGTGTGGTCCCTGGCAGGCAATCAGGCCGTTGATCAGCCAATCCAGCAGCTTTGTTCTTGGGACTCTCGAGTGGCCGCTCCAGCCGCTTTGGCTCCCGACGCGTGCTCGCGCAGCAGGGGAATCCAGCCGCTTCGGGTTTGTGACGTTATTTGGGCTCTGAGCGCGCAGCCGGCCGACCAATCGAGCCGCCCAGGCTAGGGAGGCTGGCGCGCTGCAAGCTGCTGGTTCAGCCGCCTTGGTGTTACGACTCTCGCCAGCCCCTTTGTGTTTGGGAAGTGCGCATCTAGCCGGCCCTACGCTTGGTGAGCGCGCAGCCCGCCGCCGAGCCAGAGGCTCTACGCTTGGGGGCCGATCCAGCCGCCCGGGGCTTGAGACTCTCGGGTGAGCGGGGCCGCCCTGGGACCAAATCACGCGGTACTCGGTTCCGAGGTTTTGGGTCTGTGGGTGGAGCAGCTAGTCTCTGCTCCAAAAGATCTCGGAGGTTTCAGGTGTGGGCGCCCCTCCGGGGTTTCATGTATGGGCCCCGTTCGCTAATCTGCGCGCGCGCGACCGCGCGCAACCGGACCTCAGGTGAGCGCCGGTGCTGCTTATCCCGCGTTCCGCGTTCGCAGTCCAGGGGCGGAGGGGGGAGGGGCGCCAGGGGCCTCGGCCACCACCGAGAGTTCTCTAACTAGCCCCTGAGTGTCTCTATTTT
Organism: Desmodus rotundus; assembly: GCF_022682495.2. Taxonomy (NCBI): domain Eukaryota; kingdom Metazoa; phylum Chordata; class Mammalia; order Chiroptera; family Phyllostomidae; genus Desmodus; species Desmodus rotundus. The sequence continues at coordinate 179,642,875 of NC_071387.1, read as the reverse complement.
CTTTTTCTTTTTGAGAAATTCCTCCTTTTCAAGCCCCCCTGGTCCAATCAAGCACCTGGCTGCTCACAGCGCAGCCTGGCCCTCTCCCAGGACTCCTGCAGCAGCCCCTGCGCCAGGGCTGGCGCCTCTGTAGCCCTTGTACCGCGCGGTCCCGGTTCCCGGGGACCTTATTGTCCTTGAGCACTCTTCTTACCGTCAGATCTTTCAATGTCCTCTATCTTTGGTCTCTAATCTTCGTATATGCTGGAGTACTGTTGGCTGTTCGCTCTGCTCCTCAGATCAGCTAGGTATTTCCCTGGCGCTGAGGGGAAGTGGATTCCGCTCCCACCTATGTTGCCGCCATCTTGACAAGCCCATCCCAATAAATAATCATTAAGCATCCACATGTTGGGTGTTGAGCTGAGAATTTGGGACACAATGATGGGTGAGTCAAGTTTGGGTCCTGTCTTTGTGAGCATCCAAGCTAGTGATAAAGACTTATCCAATCTTATGTGACTTCAAGAAACATATAAAAATATAAAATGACAGCTGTGATTAAAGTATTACTAGAGGGGATCATCCTGTTCTGGAAACTGGGGACGACTTAGTGAAGGAGGAAAATGACAGAAGCTGAGATCTGAATGAGCACTGAGAAGGTGAAACTGGAGGGCACAGCCTTCTGGCCAGAGAAACTGGAACCTATAAATGACGTCACTCAAGAACTCTGAGCAAAGTGGGAGGCAACAGAAGTCACTTAAAGAGGTGGTTGGTAGGAACCAGGGATTGAGAGAGCTGACAGTTTGTGGCATTGGGTCTTTATGGAAAGTGTCTAAATAGCAATAACCCACTGTTATTGTTATTTAATGGGTCAAACCCACTGTTTGACCCACTGTGTTAATCACCTGGCTGCAGAATGATTAAGAGTGAAGGGTCATCAGTTAGGAGTCTTGGGCTATTGCCCAGGTGAGAGAAAAATCAGCACCAACTAAGGGGAGGACCAGAGAGGTGTCAAAAAAAATAGACTGAGAGATATTGAAGAGGCAAGAGCTACTAGCCCAATGCAGGATTCTGTGCAGGGTGAAGGAAATGGACAAGTCCAGGAGAACTCCCAGGTTTCACCTCAAGGAACAATATAGTGACACCATTTGCCACATTAGAGGAGATTTGGGGAAATAAGACAATGGATCTTTTTGAGAAGTGAATGCCTTGGGCATCCTCTAATAGAAGATTCAATTGGTACTTGGACAGACTGTTCTAGAGATTGAAGACGTGGTCCAGCTGAGAGTCAGGGATGTCCTGGGGCAATGACCTCTTTTTTCCAACTTTATTGGGATATAATTGACATATAAACTTGTGTAAGTTTAAAGTGTACAGTGTGATGACTTAATACACATATATATTTTATCACAATAAGGTTAATTAATACAGCTTTTACACAATTACCACTTTGTTGTGGTAGTGAGAAGATTTAAGCTCTACTCTCATAGCAACTTGCAGGTATGCAATCCAGTGTTGTTAACTACAGTCACCAGGACACACATCGGACCCCCACAGCTTATCCATCTGGTAACTGGACGTTTGTGCCCTTGGCCAACATCTCCCTATTTCCCCCACCCTCAGGCCCTGGTGACCACCAATCTACTTTCTGTTTCTATGAGTTCACTTTTTTTAGATTTCACATGTAAATGAGATCATACAGTATATGTCTTTTTCTGTCTGACTTATTTCACTTAGCATAATGTCCTCAAAATCCATCTACATTGCTGCAAATGACAAGATTTTCTTCTTTTTTATGGCTGAATAATATTTTCATATCTTGGTTTTTGTGAATAATGTTGCAATGAACATGAGCGCACAGATATCTCTTCAAGATAATGATTTTAAGCCATTTGGGTATATGCCCAGAAGTGGGTATATGTTTACTTTTTTTAGAACTGCCATTCCAACCTCTGCCTCCATGGTCAGGTTGCCTCCTTGATGTGTCTGGATCAGATCTCCTTCTTTCCCCTTACATGGGTATGTGTGATGGCACATGGGGCCCACCCAGATAATCTAGGATAGTCTCCCCATATTAAGATCTTTGATTATATCAGCAAAGTCAATTTTGCCGCATAGATGATATTTATAGTTCCCAGGGATTTGGAAAGAGGTATCTATTGGGGACCATTTTCCAGACCACCACATGACTAAGAGCTGGACACTGTGTTGCACCTAGGGGAAGAGTTCAAATCAGGCTCAGCTCCCACTCTCCTGGCCCAGTCCAAAGCCCTTCTATTTTCATGTGGCCTCCTTGTTATCATAGCTCCCAGCTGTGAGGGGGGGAAAAAACAAGTCCAAATTAGTTTAGAAAAAGGAGTATCTATTACTTCATGTACCTGAAAGGTCCAAAACTAGGCTGGCTTCAGGCACAGCTAGACTCGGGCTGATGTGCTGCTGTGAGAACACCCCTTCTCCAGGTTTTGGTTCTTCCCTGCTCCAAGTGGATCTCCCTTGTGGAGACCCCAGCAGACCCAACTTTATGTCATCCCTGCAGCAATTCATCCCACTGGAAGGAAGTCTCTTTTTCATATTCCAACAAGTCATCTGACTAACCCTTATTGGACTAGTCCTATGGCCATGGGGAACACCTATGTGACACACCTGGGTTCTTTGACCTCAAATGACCCTCAGGAACTGGTACCAGCCCCAGGGACTGAGAGTGGGGAGAGGGACCCCACACACAGATTACCTGAGATTCTGTTACAGAAGTTTGGAAAAAAATGTCCAACTCACTCCTCCCTTTCTCCACGTCCCATTGCATACTGCATAGTGACAGGGACACCCACAAAGTCCACTTAAGTGAATATCTATAAAAATGTTGTGCAGTGCTATCCCACAGACCACCTCCCCTCCACTGACTGTGATGTTCAGGTAGAAACATTGGAGGAGAGGTTGTTTCAACTCAAAATTGCCTTTCATTACCATCAGCAGAGATTAGAAAAATGATACTTAAAGAGATAGATGTGGTCTGGATCTGACATGAGTCAGCTCACAGGCAGCTTTCCAGTAGCCCAGGAACATCTTCCCTTACATTTGATTGGCCACATCAGACATGCAGCCACATCAGACATACAGCCACATCATGCTGCAAAGGAACCTGGGAAGTGTAGTCTTTTTATTTCTGCCCTGCCTCCCAGAACAGAACCAGCATTCCATTATTGAGAAATAAGAGAATAGTATTGAGGGGCAGCTAGCATTGTCAATTCACTAGCTCTCTTCCCTGATTATCTGAATTATCTCACTGTTTTAAAACAGAATTTTAATAAGTAGCAGCTATAATCTTTGTGTTGATGAGTTAGAAACAGAACACTTTTTTCTGCAATGTTTGGTTAGTTGTTTTAGAAGTTTATTCCAAACATAATCATGCAATGAGCAACTATTCAAAGTTTGCTATGATTACATATGAGAATCCATAGGATCTGTTTATCTGCCTACAAAGTCAGAAACAGACATAATTACCACAAATGCTCTGTTACATTTACATCACTTCACTTTCAAAAGTTAGGTCATGTGTACAAACACCAGGGTGCCATGCACTCATGGCTAGATGTCCATGGGCCATATCCCTTCCGTGAGAAAACTCAGGGCTAGGAGGCTGAGGGACAGGAGGAACCAGGTTTGGCTTCCAGGGGCCTATCAAGAGTTAGAAACACACGCATTAGAGACTGAGTGTGGATTAGTGAGGTTGGGGTTCCTGGAAAGCAGGCAGTGAGAAAGAACACTGTCCAGAGCGTAGGGGCCAGGCAAAGTCTGGGCTTGGGCAGGGAGGGTGGGGTAGGCCGAGTCACCATTAGGATATGGCTGTGGGCACACACCCTACTCTGACCCTCCCACCTGCATGGGCTAAGACAACCTTGTGCAGCCTGCTTTGTCTTTCACTCACCACAAGAGAGCTCAGAGAGGGAAGTCAAGACCCAGTGTTAATAAGTAACAGGTTTAAGGGCCTACAGCTCAAAGGTCTCCCCCTTGGGCTCATCAGAGGGGTGAGAAATTTCCAGATATGAGGGATGTGATGTCGGATAAGCAGCTGTTACTATTCTCACCATTTAGTGCCCTAGGGCTGTGATGGTCCATGCATGGGTCAACTTGACTGGGCTTGGGGGGTCACTCAGATATTTGGCTAACTGTTATCATGGGTGGGTCTATGGGGAGTTTCCACATGAGATTAGCATTTTAATCAGTAAAGCAGATGGCCCTCCCCAATGTGGGCATTATCTTCCAATCCCTTGAGCATCTGAAAAGGACAAAAGGCAGAGGGAGAGAGAATTTGCCCTTTCTTCTGCCTGACTGCTGAGCTGGGACACTGGTCTTCTCTTGCCCTTAGACAGGGACTGGAACAGCACCACCAGCTCCCCTGGGCCTCCAGCCTGCCAGCAGCTGATTGTGGGATTTTTCACCATTATGCGAGCCAATTCTTCATAATAAATAAGTAAATATATAATGTATATTAATAACTGTAATGTAAACCCCATCTTTATCTAGAGTTTGGGGAGATACTATAGCAGCCCCAAACCAACATTTCTGAAGTGTGCTGGGTACATGGAGTAAAAGCCAAAGACATTGATGGAATGAGGTCAGAAGATTGCAGTTTTACTGTTTGCATTTAAAATGTTAGCCCTGGCTGGTGTAGCTCAGTGGATTGAGCACCAACCTGTGAACCAAAGGGTCACCAGTTTGATTCCCAGTCAGGACACATGACTAGGTTGCAGGCCAAGTCCCATGTGGGGGTTATGCAAGAGGCGACTACACATTTATGTTTCTCTCCCTCTCTTTCTCTCCCCCTTCCCCTCTCTCAAAAAATAAGTAAATAAATTTTTTTTTAAAAAGCTTAAGAAATAAAATAAATAAATAAAATGTTTTACTCCAAGTTCAAACAGATACATTACCTGCACTGGTGACTGTGTGGTCCCCACCATTGATCAGGTGAGTTGATCAGGTGCCATGGTGGTTCCTGGAGTAGGTACCTTTGGCAATTGTGAGAATGGACCCCCTACAAGCAGCTTCAGGCATAGGGAGGGGGCATGGTTGAGGCCAGATCCCGGTGGAGAAAGGAGAGAAAAGCCAGTCCCTGCTGTGCTGGACAGGTCCCCAGGTTATCCTCCTCATTTCTTCAGGTCGCCACCAGCTGAGCCATCTATAGATGATGAGCTGTCTCACAAAGAATGCTCCAGGTCTCTGCAGCCTTGCCTTGTTGATTCCAGGAGCTTCAACACCCTCTGGCTTCCAGTCACCTGGAGATAGAGGTAGGCCTGTTCACATCTCCAATGAGGTCCTTAGAGTCTCGCCAGGGGATTAGCAGGAGTGCATCCATTTTAAATATCTTCATTTCATCTGCAACACATTTGTAAAGTGATCCAGAGCCAATTGTGCATCATTACTTTCAAAAGATAAAATGTTGATTTTCTTAAAAACTTCATTTATTTATTTTTTAAATCCAGTAAATATTTTTGAGGTCTTTCAAAATAATATTAGTTCACATGTTAAGTTTTCTGTGTCCTTGGAGATCAACTCAGCATCATAAAAGACAGGAAATACTTTTTCCGGGCCCAAATTGGATTTGTCTTTAAGAAAACAGCATGATAATTCTAGTGATATCATGGGGTGGGTATCATGGTAAGTTTCTGAATATTTCAATGAGGTGCATTTTGTATATAACAGTGATAACACACACAAATGTTTATTCCACATCAAATTAAAACAAAACTTTTTTTTTTCTTTTGCCTGTTAGGGCTTGCTTTTGAAACAATAATGATAGTCATATATTATATGATGTCATACATAAATCACAGTATTGGGGATTTTAAATCAGTACATTAAAACTAAATTGCATTCTATAGGCTTGAAAATATAAAAGTTTTGTTATTAATGCCACGATTATTAAAAATTCAATCTGCACCCCAAACCCGTGTGCTCTCATAAAGATGTACTATTTTTCCTTGATTTTTACCTCTTCACTGCATGTCACTCACATTATGGGAGTCAAGTCCAATGCCATTTAGGTTTCTTTGTCTCACAGTTGACACTCTATCGTCATCAAAATCACACTCATTTAAAAAAAAGTGATGATTAAACATCCTTCTGTACAAGTGTTACATAATGTCACATATCTATTACTAAGAAGGCCTATTTCCTGTGACCAAAGAGAATAACCTAATTTGAACTAGAAGAACAGAATAGAATTGTTGAACAATCCTTTGCATTTTAAGCAACATTTAATTAGAAACACACTTTAACCACCAAAATGATAAAAATCCAAGAGATTAAAATTTGAGTGTCAATTATCATAAAATTCATCATTGTAATTCTTATTAAAACTCGGTGTTTAGATAGGTAATGATTTTATAATACGCCAATTTGCATGAGGAGCCCGGAGATGGCTTATTATTTCGATTCCACACAATTACAATTCCGGCTCCATACATCAGAGCTCTTAGCAATGTAAAATCACTGCGCTAATTAATAAGCCATTTACTGACTGCAGCTAGTTACGGTGGTCCTGCAGCTGACCTCGCGGAAGACGAGCCATCTCTGAAGTGCCTGTGTGTAGCTACAAACATAATGATGTGCCAGGAGGGAATCATTAAAAATAATTTACACAAGCCTTCATTTACAAGATCTTTTGATAGCATGCTTCCCCCGGAGTTTAGATCCACAGTGCAACCCCTACCATTTGGAAAGTGCCAAGCAGGGGAGTGAAGGAGGATACCTAAGTGGTTAATTAAGAGCCATTCGGACGCCACAAGAGCCTCCTGAAAAATCCCTCTGATGTCTGCTGTGTCAAATGTCTCTCACAGGAAAAGCCACAAGAGGCAGCAGCCATCACAGGCTAATTACTGGGGACGAGGAGCAGCTGAGAATGGTCAGCCACAGAGCTCGATCTGTGAGCACCCAAGCTCAAGATTGAGCAAAGCAATCTTTTGTGCTGCGGGACTAGAGAGGCAGTGTGATGAGAAAGTGGAGGGATGGTAGCTGACGGAGCTTTTACAGAACGGGCCCTGGAAAGACAATGGCCAGGCGTGATGACAGCACTTCCCTTTCAACTTTTGAATTTCTGCCTAATTTCTTAAGAAAAGAAGTCCAAGGAAATAATTCTTAAGGACAGGGAATTCTTTAGATTCATTCCTAGAGAAATTAAGCAGACACATATCAAGTACTTCACAAAAGCCATTGAGATAAACAGAGGCATAGCCTCAGTGATACGTGTGTACACACACACAGCACAGCAGAACAAAACAAAACATACAGCAAAGTTCTAAAGACCATTGAGTCATACAAAACACACACTGCTGGTTGACGTACAAAATAATAGCAGGTCTGCTGTGACTCAATATTGTACAAGACAGAGGAGCCTGATGGATTGCACAAGGAGCAGTGACGGCGGTCGGAGCAGGCAGTGTGTGAAGGTCGTTGTTAAGGGACACAGACAAGAGGAAGCCTGATGTTAGCACTCTTACCATAAAAAATAGAAACTGGTTCTCTAAAGCCCCAAGATGTGAACGGGGCATCTGACTGGTTAGAAGGAAGATTCCCCACTGAGGAAGTGACAAGTGACAAGCGATGAGGTCCAGAAGCGTGGGTCTGATGGGATAAGTTATATCCACATGTAAATCGCTAAATGTTTGTGCTTAGCTTTCAGCTGCTCATCCATGTACTGACCTGAGAGTTTAGAAGCACTCATCCGGGAAAGATTTTTTTCAAAAATTGGTCAACCACTTGCACATGATTGAGGAGGAATGTGTGGATCCAGTGTGTGGGTTTGGATGTGAAGTCAATGGGTAAGTAAGGTGCCCAGTGTTAATGGTGGAACTCAGTCTGTATTAACTGTTTATTTCAGAAGCATGACACTGTCAGGACCAGGGAACCGAGGCCTCTGGAGGTGTTTAGGGTACAGAAATAAAAGCACATTGTGCTAGTCTTTAAATAACGTGTGTGGGTTTCCCAGGCTAAACTCTAAAAGCACTCCGTCTTGAAAATGCTGATAGGTTTATGTATGTCATTAACTGTTGTGAAGTTCGTGCGAAGATGAGCTCAGGCATTTAACTGCAGAATTTTCATTGTAATCCCAGTCTTTTAACACTGGCTTTTGCCATGGAGAAGAGATTCAAATTTAAAGCATCCTTTGAAGTCCAGGCAGTCATCTCCAAGACAAAAGGAAACAAGACAAAAATCAGCCCATGGCCTGTGTGGAATTAATGCCCAGCTCCACGGCAGGGAGACGTCACATGCACAGCCCTTGCGACTTGGCAGGCCACACTGGGTGTGCAAAATCAGGGGTGTATTTAATCAATCAATTAATGTATTTATCTGTCTAGATAATTGTAAGGTAGCCACGCACCTACCTGAAGCAACTGAGAATTATTCAGGTTTGGTATCAATTTTGTAACAATGGGGACGAATAACAAATGGAGATAGTGTACACCTAACCCGTGTTGCCTTCCATCTGACTGGGGGTGCCTGGGAAACACGACTGCAACAGCAGGCATGAGCCCTGATATTCAGAGCTAAAATCCAGCTACCTGTTCCCTTCTGACCTCACGCTCACGTGACTTTCTAACTCAGGAAAGCAAAAAGGCAGATCCTTCATAAAGCGAAGGGTGGATAAACATGTCATTGAGAATGAGTGTCACTCGCTATGCGGAAATGTCTGCTAGATCCAGCCAAGAAGGTAAATAGAAAAAATTCACCCATAACCCCAAAGAAAAGAAAAGAAAAGAGAAGAAAAGAGAAGAGAAAGAAGTCAAAACATTAGAAATTTATGGTAGCCCATATAAATAATTTTAATTAAGACAATTCCCTAACCAGTGGAACCCTTAAGCTATGTGTCTGCCGAGAATATGTTCACACTTTCAAAAATTACATACCGTTTTGCTTCAAAAGGCAAATAAAATATTCAACACATTAAGGCTTCTATCATAATCTTAACCACCACCTCTCTACATTTGTGGTTAATACTGCATTTCCCAGTCTTCTGAGCTGCAGCATCCAATGTCTCTTACAGGTCCTATTGCCACCAGCTTCACACAAATACTTTGCTATTCCTTGCAGATATGCACAGACTCACACTAAAGTGTATTTTTTCAATTTCATTAAAAAACAAATGACTGCATATAAATATCAATTCAAGCTATGAAATTCAGAGAAAAGTTAAGTGATACTAGTGAGTCTCTTAATTTGTTGATGGCTTCATGAATTTGATTGGAAAAGTACAGTGTCGCACTTATCCATGTATTTGAAGCAATTGTTGGCTTCATTAAGTCTGTTTCTACATAGTCAAAATAGAGAAGACAGGCTGAAAATGTTTAAACATTTAGTTTTTGTTTGTGTGTTTGTTTACTTATATAGCCCAGAAGGGAAATGTATTATGGATGGTTATCAGCAATGTGAGCTCTCAGTTCTTGAGTTCATCAAAGAAAGAGTTCAGAGTCGAGAACTCCAATGCAAGAGGAAATTTATTTGGTGTGCAAAATGAAAGTACACTCACAGATTGAAGCAGGCTGCTCAGAGAGCTGCCTTGGCCTTTTAGAGAGAAAATCACAGAGGCAGAAGAAGTGAGCCAGCTGGGCTGTGTGAACCCAGGAAACAAATCACATAGGGAAAAGAAGGGCCCTTAGAGCTTAGGAGAAAGAAAGCAAAGATACACACTCGAAGAAGGAAGGTACCACATGCTTTAAAGAGAGAGAGAGAGAGAGAGAGAGAGAGAGAGAGAGAGAGAGAGAGAGAGAGAACATGCACATATTGGGTCCTTTTCTTAAGGGTTTTTATCTGTTTTGTAAAGTCAGGAATTTTAGGGCAGGTCCCAGGGGTGAGGATCTCAATAGAACACTCATCAGATTTCCATGTGTACCCTTTAATGTGCTGGTACATCATTTTTATGAGTGTATAGGGTCAGGATCACGGTCTCTACTGATTGGTCAGCACTAGAATGGGGGTTCATTGGTCATTGCAAACTGGTCCTGATGCCAGCCATGGTGTCACTTCATCTGGTTTTGCTGTTTTTCTGGACCTGGAGCTGAAATGCAACTGAAGCCTAGATATTATCTATAGTGTGACAAAAACTCTTGTCTAGTGGTCAACAGACCTGAGGCTTTGTTCCTAGGATAATTTGATGCGGGTCACAGCCTCCTTGTCCTGAGGGCTTAATGCACAAGGGAGTGATAGTACAGGGGGGAAGGACACAGGTGAGTCAGGATGCTGGATGAGGCAGACTTGAATCAACTATCTGTCTCAGTTCCCCCATTCCACTTGCCAAGGAATTTTCCTAGCTGCTTGTTCTTCTACCTCAGGATGTGTGGGGGAGTTGAACACTTGGAACAAAATTCACTGGCATCCTACTTTTCAGGAACAGAGAAAGGCCAACCACTGGAAATTGGGAGAGTAGCAGTTACTATGAGAAACGTTTTCTAGTTAAGAAAATGTATAGAACCCTCACCTCAACATATAGTATAGCTATCATCTCATTTTCTGAGTCTCTCCCACAATGAAGGAACACTATACTTTCAAGCTGATAGTTGGGTTTTAATGTCCAGTTTTTTGTGAAGCAGCCCTAAGCCCATTGCCGGCTTTTTAAGGAGGTCAGTGTACTGCAGGATAGACATGGGAACGGCAGGTCCAAGGAGAAACCAAGGAAGCCATCCAGGAGGGGGCCCTGGTGCTGCTCCACAGGCGATGGCGCTCCCCTGACCCCCTGCTCCCTTGTATGCCCAGGACCACCTGAATCGTGCCTGAGACCGAAGGATATGCCATCCTCCAGGGGTGCAGACAGACTTCAAAAAGTTGCAATTAAATGGGAGCAGCAGAGATTACAGGGCAATATTAACTATCATTAAGTGATTTCTGTGTGAATGAGCCAAGCATGCCTTCCCACGTCTAGCTGAAAAGGTTCCTCAAACCTGCAAGTTTAAAGGTAATTTGATAAATACCTGTACTTGTTGGGGTATTTGTCTGACAGACAGACCGCATGTATCACCTTCACAAAGACATCAATGTGGCTAAAAACTCAGCTGCTCCCATTGCCAAGGGACAAGCGCCAGCCTGTCACATGAAACCACATGGATCATCCCGAGAAGGGAGGCGGCGCCTGTCTGCCCTGCTTTAAAGAAATTAGCTCAGTTTTCTTAAAATAATAAACAGAGGTTTCTGGACTTGAGAGACTGCTCACTGACATTGTATGTAAGCTTTTGATCTTTTGTTTTCAGTGTGAGCATGACATGATATTGGCAATGGAAGGAGGCTGCTCCCAGGGAAGGAAAGGCTCGGCAGAGGGCACTGTGCAAGGCCATGGATGCAAGGGCTCTGCACAGACAGGCTCACAGCTGCTTGCTGGCGACTCATGCATGTCCTGGCTATACCACTGGAGCAAGGGCCAGGCTCCCTCCCATCTTGACCTCTGAGAGCACCTGGAAGCTAGAGCAAGGGGAGCCCCTACTCGAGGACAGTAGGTTCAGCAATGATCCAGCTTCTGTGAAAAAGCCTGGAAGGCAGGATGCACCCCAGACTGAAGTCTGGGTACCAGGACCCAGGTTTGGAGCTGGAAGAGACTCTCACTGATGTTACTTATCACACTGACATTAAAAGTCACTTGAAATTACTTAATTATACTTTTGAGAGAAAGTCAATCTGTTTGCAGAACCACCAAGTTGAGAACTGCAAGCATCTAAAAATTTAAATTGCTAACTTGAACACTGGCAAAATATAATACTAAATATATGTTACAGCGAAGTCTCACAAATGAGGTCTTCTAACAACGTGTCCCCTATGCAAGCTGCCTCCCATCTTTTTATAACGTTATTTAAACCTGATACAGGTTAATTATTAAACACTTTTCATTAAATACATACTATTTTTATGAATGCAGCCAAACTGATGTTGGTTTAATTGGATGACCCAGGGCAGCCATTTTTATTTCCTTTCACTTTTACAATTAGCATTCGATTCATGCCCTCTTAATGAGATGAAAATGAAAGTTTCCACATTTAATACCGTGTTTTCATGCTTGCCACGCTTCAGGAGTTTTCCTGAATAAACACCAGTATCAATGAGCCTCCAGAAAGGGCTTCCTTCGGGGGCAGCGAATTCGTGTGCAAAGCTCCCCACGCTGTCTGTCTTTGGGAAACGGGGGGACAGAGGACGGACACTGAGAGAGGGTTCCCTCGATGACCCACTGCAATCTGAAGAGAAGCCAGAACAACCTCAGATCTTCTTACAGCCCAAATGGATCTTTTTTTCAAGATACAATTTCCTTTTGCTCTTTTTAGTGAAAACAAATGAAGTATTTTCAATGCATTAATAATGTGGTTTTCCCTGAAAAAGGGGGGGGGGGGAATACTCAGACTCAGAATTACCAAATCACCCTGTAAATTCATAATGATTTTCACAAATCATTGGCTTTGGGTCCCCACTACACAGACAGGCCTTGGTGGGAAGTCCACTGTGCTCGTAAGAAACAGGGTCACTTCCCTCATGTCCCCGCCTTGCACCAGGAAAGCTATAGTTCTTACGATTCTGTCATTACACAAAACCAACTTTAAAACTACGTTCTCATTTGCTAAGTCTACCTACAATTTTTATGTGATTGAAAAACAAATGGCACTAACATCTTAAATTCAGAGAAGAGTCAAGAAGCTGTTTTTGCATTTTATGGCAAAGAGCCCTCATGGTCAACCAGAGGGACTGAAGTGCGGAGAAGATGGACCGGAGGACAAAGTCAAATACAGTGTGTGGTTGGATTTTTTTCTAATGAAAAAAAAAATATGTACTGTTGTTTTTAGGACAACACCAGTGGCCTTGAGGTCCACTGGCAGCCCAGGACCACACCCCAAACCATGCTGGCATTCCTACTTTTCCTCTAAGTTTGCTCCTAGGTTGAGAAGACTGAAAAGGCCATAGCTAATTAGTTTTAATTTGTTTCTAAGATTTCATCAGGACATAAAATAGTAATCAAAATAACAGCTATCCATCGTTGTCTGTGTGGGAAGAGACAAGACATTGGCAAGAAAAGGAACGCCCCTCTCTCTCCTTTTCAAATCACCATGCAAATAATTTCTGTGGTGAATTGCATTGGCCACAGTGCCATGACAGTAAAATCAGAAGGGACACCAGGATGACTGCTGTTCCAGGTGACAATTTTGCGAAAGACAAGTGTCTTCCCTAATTGTAAGTTATGAAAATATATCCGAGAAGTGCCCCTATGAGGGTTTAACAACATTCGGGCTACAATTTTAATGGCAAATGTAGCTTCTTGTTGTCATCCAGTTATAAGAAAACAGGTACTAGCTCTTGACCCCAATCAGCGGATAGGGGTCAAGAGCTAGTTAGAAGATTAACATAAATACAATTTTCTAAACAAGTGTTTTCAGTCCCAGCATCATATATGAACATGTTTGAGAAGTCTTACTTGTTTGTGACTAGTAGTGAAGAAAAGACACCTGAGATTCTTAATGCAAACAAATAGGATTTGTCTTTCTCAGGCACAAGTTCAAGTTAACACAGTGATGAGAGGAAGTGTGCAAAGGCAAGGGCAATTTATTTTGTCGAAAGGTGAATAGATTCTGTGGGAACATCAATCTAATTAATTCCTTGGCATCACATTCACAAAATCACAGCACATTTTACTTTCAGACAATTAAGAAATCACTGTGTAGAAAAAAAAGTAAAACTTTAAAACTGCCTTTTTATTTATTTACCTACTTAACAAATATCTCCAGGGAGTATAACCACAAACACATTATACTGTTAGGCATTGGGTGAGATACAAAAAAAAAAACAAAACAAAAAACCCTGAACATACACCCACATGCACACACATGCACACACAGAGCCTTGTGCATACATCGCATGAGCCTATACCTGGAAATGCTGGCAATGGTCACTTCTGAGTTGGGGGTTATGGATAGCTTTACTTTTCTTCATTTTGCCTTTTCTTATTTTCTTACTTTCTACAAAGAATGGGTAAATCTTTCTCAACTCAAAGAGAGCAGTCCAACACAGACTATTTTTAAGAGTGTGGTTCTGTGAACCTGCAGTAAGTGTGACAACGGAGGGGCGACAAGAAGCCTGAAGGACCAGCAGGGTCCTCGCACGAGTGCCTTTCAAGTGCTCAGTGCTGTTGGAAAATGGTAAAGGACAGTGGGCAGATAGAAACTGGGTGTCCGTGGGGAGGGGCTGACTGCTAGACCAAGGAATTGAGCTTCCTCGTGAAGGTCACTGAACGGGTGAATAGAGTCGTACACAAGGGCAATCCCTTCCAGAACTGTATTTTCCCTCTATTATTTCTGATTCTATTGATGGTTTTCTTTTTCCAATTTGACTTTCAAATTTTCCTCAAGGTATTAAGTCCTAAAAAGAATGATGTCTACCAACTTCAAAATAAAATAAAAACTAAAATTCCAAATGTTAATTAATCAGCAAAAGTGATCTGAACCCATGCATTTTCCTTTCTCATATTTAAGTGTATTCTTAATGCACTTAAACTTAATATACTTACATTTAAATGTATTTTTAACTTTCTTATTTATATTTAAAACAATTATTTCTCTCTTACCTCCATCCCCTTTCTATTTCTTTATCTACTTTGACTTTGAAGGGAAATAGAAGCCACCTGAAGTGAAAGACCTTATATTTTAATTGTTCACGAACACTGGAAACTCTTAATAAATGTTGCCTGGTAGTTACAATTAAATCGACCCTAACCCAGCCCAACACTGAAAGGATCTGTACATAAAAGGAGTCAAATGATTATCTTGGGGACACACTTACACATAAATTTGATGGCATCCTTAACCCGTGTGTGCTCTCTCCTCCAACGCCAACATTGTGACTGAATCTCAGTCGGGTCCCACCACATTGTTAGGGTAAACCAAAATCAATTTCATCTGTCAAGGGATGAGCAGCTCACGAGGCGGAAATTGCATTTTAATAGGAAAGTAAATAAGAACCTAAACTAGTGTGGCGTTAAATACTATCAAATATTGAGTTTGGTAAAAATAAAAGTTTGATTATTTTCTATTCCAAAAAAGTACCCAGGGCACACCTGCTGATATTCAAGGGTAGATTTGCCCAGGCCCCAGGTACAAGGGGAAGGGATTACTGTTTCTCACGTAAAACTTCAAGGGACTTTTGAGGTATCTGCACCACTCTCCCTTGGGATCTGACCTAGGCAGCAGCTCTGCCAGGAAATTCCAGAGGACGAGCTTGTTTAATTCAGTCACCACCAGTGGCTTTTCTCAGCCTGGGCACCTACATCATTACCAATCTAGTCAAAAGGGTCTAATCCCTTTGACTTCTCAGTGTTTTAGAAGTCAACCATATATTTATAGAAGCTTTCTATAGTTTTAAATTTCAATGCATCAAGCATGTGGGAATGAGTAAGTTCCCATTTTACATAAAAATAACCTAAAAGACTTACAGGGTATTTAAATATTGTTATTCAATCAGAAGGTACAGTGTCTTTTACACTGTAAGCTCCTTTAAGTCATATAATGAATGCAGAAATGGAAATTAGAATCCCAATACGCACTGCTGTGCCTCTCTTAATCTACACGTGATTTTAAATAGTATTTCCTGAGAATCTGTTATTTGGTGAAACTTTTTTGGGCTCAAGAATAAGTATCGTTCAGGATCTGCTGTCATGATGTCAGACATTTTTTTAATTAGAAGAGGATTTAACAGGCCCCACCCTCCCTCCATTGTTGCACAGTATATAAATCATATTAATTATTCTAATAAAGGCACTGATTGTGCTAATAACATGTGCAGTGTTTCCCACCCCCACATAAACCACTGATTCTCCACGAGAAAGAAAACCATTAAAAATAAAGAAGCCAATTGAGACCACACTAATAAGAGAACGCATTTCTGGTAGCATGCTGGAAGACCGCATCCTTCTCTCCTATGTTTGGTTTCTTCGTATCCCTATTTTAGTCCCCTAGTCCTGGAAGACCAGCAATTATAATTTGACTGTTGAAAAAGGAAATATTAGCAAGGTTTCAGGGGCATAATGACTTTTCCCGCTACACCCCGCTAGAAATAAAGCCACACTGGGTCGTATTTATTTGTTTGTTAATTACACAGCATTAAGTGAACACCTATTCTGCTCACACCATTTTGATACACACTGTGGTAGATGGAAGCAGTCCCTCTTGGATAAGCATAAAGTAAATAAGGTGCATATGCATTTATCAAATAATGGGCCCCAAAGGATGCTTTTGACAATCAAGTTACACAACTTCCAATATCTTTTTTCATGGAGAAAGAAATCTGAGTAATGAATAATAACTGTATGGTACAACAATTTAGAAAAATTAAATGATGGGGATATTCTCTCTAATTTTTTTATTTTCCTTTTCATTTAAGTATACACAACAATAAACCATTCAGCATAGACTGTCTCTCTCCTCTTCATTTCAAAGAGTAAATATTTCTCTCTATATAATTAGACTTGACTCTCCAGCCTCAGACAGAAGGTCACCATTGTCTCATGTGCTCCGTGATGAACATGGGCATGCAGGACGTCAGGTATGTCCTCTGAGGTGGCCACAGGTGGCCTCCCCAGCCAGCTGCAGCACATGGGCATGTTGGATGAGAAGTACGGGGTGGCACTGAAACCCCCGTGCAGGAAAGCCCCTCCCTCCTCCTTCTCAGTTGTGCTTCCTCACAGCGGTTACTGGCGACATCAGAGCCACTTTGGAGAAGAAACAGAGTAAGCATTTTAGACCTCCCTGCAACTCAAACATGCAAGGTTTTCAGTGCTGACTGCACATCAGCCTGATGTGTCTGTCCATTGAGGTTAAGGTTTTGTTTTTGGTTTATTTTTCATTTAAAAAATGTCGGGGTCTGGGGTAGATGGGCCCTGGGTAAACTGGCCGATGGATCATGCATCAGTAACAAAACCTCTGTCTGACTCCTCCGTGTCCCTGCCCAACACAAAAGACGGAGGAGAGACGGCACAACCCGGGATCAGTTCCGTAAGCCTGAGAAGAGGGGAAGAAAATAAAAGTTTGACAGAAATTTATAAATACAGCCTTGGTTAAGTATATCATCATTCATAACACCATTAAATCTATTTCAATAAACAAAAACATGCTTTACTTATTCCAGGAATTCTTTGTGAAAGGAAAACATTATGTGAAAAATAAAGTGTTATTGCAAACACAGTTAAAATCTGAAGTGAGGTTCTGAATAAACAAATGAAATTGCAATGGAATATAGTGTGCCTTAGAGCCATTTCTTGACAAAACAGTCATCTTATTTACACGCTTCACAATACCCCACCATGGATGTCGACGGAAAAAAATAAGGAGAAAAATAATTAGCATATTAATCTTTTTTATGCCGCCATCTTTCAGATCCAGAAGACCATGGTGTAATTTAAATCTAAACGCTTTCCTGGCATTAGAATTCATTTTAGATGGGTCAATTGTTCCATAATAAAGGGATAGAAGGTGTACTTCATGCAAGAGATTTATGTTTGCCATTTGTTCATATTCATGTGCGACTGAATACCCTCAATTCAAATGGTGATGGCTGTTCATATCAGTCGGGCGCCAGCCACACAGATCACTAACCGGCAGCAATGAATTTCATTTGCAGGACAAAAAATACGGCGAAATTAACTCCAACAGTTTATTGATTTTTGCTTAACAGAAGCCAGTATAACAGCTCTATTGCCCTCATAATGATTAGTGACAAAAGTTTAATTAAGCAATTATGAAGCCAATAATAGAGTTGTCTGGCCCGCGCAGCTCCAGTCCGCTCAGGACTTATCTCCCTCCTGCACATCAGAGCAGCTGGAATGTGCTTGAGGAGATTAATGCCGAGAACACAGATGCCTACTTTAATTCTGCTTCACCATGCCGTTTGAATGGAGCCGGGAACACAAGCTCCCCTTTATCAAATTACAAGTCCGCTTTTCATGAATATGTAGTTTCAAAAAAAACCTAGTTGTGGCTTCAAGGTGTAATTATAAAGACATACAACAAAAATGACACACAATTCTGTCTTAGTAATCCCTGCTATGAAATATGCATGATAATGTATTACTGAATAAAGACTTAACAACGTTCTAAGAGGCTTTGCCATTGTACCGTTATCCAAACAATTGGCAGCCTTTTCCAAATGTTATGTGAGATATTGTCTGACCTTACATCTTTGTTTTTCTTCCTCTTAAATGTATTGTTTCAAACATATTGTATTGTTATTTGTCTATAATGCCATTAAACTCATCTTATCTGTTTGTAAGAATTCCCAATTTATTATGTATGCTTAAATATGGTAATGTAAAAATGTGAGCTCCTTCGATGCATTAATCATTTCATAAAATATACACCGTGTCCGGAAACCTGCAAACCTGGAGAGCGGGAGGCATCTGGGCTGCTCTCCCCATCCTGACACGTCCTGCCTCTGCACGCACTGCCTTGCAAGAAGCTTGCTTCGTGCATGTTCAAAATACCTTCACTCTCTAGCAAGAATCTGGGTTTTTCTGCCTCTGAAGCAGCAAGTGTTCTTGACCAATTTGCTGGCCCCTTTCTCTTCCTCCAGAAAAAGAAAAGGCTGTGGCAACTTCCTCAAGAAAGAAATCATTTATCCTTCTACCACCCTGTAGAAATTCATTTGAGAGGAAGATATAAAACGCCAATATGTATGTAGGTAAATGCATAGGTCCAGGAATCCTATTTTCAAACTTTACATGTGACAGCCTGAATTGCTACATTTCATTTAATAAAACATAAAATAAATTCACCCGTGGGTTTTGTCACAAATAAAATGTGCCTTATCCAAATGATTGCAACTTATTTTATCAAAACCCCCTGAAAAGACATTTGTCTTCTTGGAACTGCTTAGAACAGCTGTTTCCATACAACAGGCAGCAGCTGGGAAAAGTCAGTGAAAGGTTTCTGGGCGGCCTTGCGACTGCCCGCTGCCCATTTCCTTCCCCAGACACCGCCTGGGTGGACAACCTGTGTTTCACTGGTGACATGCACGGTCTTCCTGGGCAGAGCACCACAGCATGGTCAGATTCTTGCCTGCTATCTCTGCGTGGTGCCCTGTACCTGTTCAGGACCCATGGCACAGACAATGGGTGCTCACCGTCAAGCTGTGCAAGAGAGGAAGGTGTCCCTTGGAGTATTAGAATAAATTTATCCTCAGTTTTCTCTTAATATCAGAATGTGTCTGTTTTATTTTAATTATCCAGGCAACTTCGGAGGGCTTTTCGAAGACCTGTAAACTCCATCAAGGTGTGAGTGGCACAGGAGCGTGCTGACGGGCAGGGGCCAGGCTGTTGCAGGACATGCTTCCCTGCCTCTCGTCAGTGGCATATGCTGCAGCGCAAGCTCAGTCTCAAGGCATTTAAACCTCCAGGGAGTTAAAGCAAGTTTCACAGTGGCATGGGTCCCTGTGACGCTCCCCGCCTGTGAACGCCATCCTCAGAGACGACTGTCCCTGTTTATTCCTCCACATTGACAGATCAGGGCAAATGGGGGAGAAATCAGTGACTTTTTTTTTCACCTCTTCTCCTGTATTAATGAAAGGGGGTTTCTCTGACTTCACCTTGACTGGTACCCACAGAGATGATTTTAGGATATCTCCAATGCTTGCCCGACTCCACCCTCCAAGACAGGAATACCAAGACTTAATTTACCTGAAGTTTTTTTTTAAACAGTTCTTTTGACATTTATTAAGAAACATTCAATCTGTAAAGGACTGAAAAAAAAAATCCCAGGACGTTAGAAAGATAATGTTGTTCTTCGCTATTATGCTGGAATTTTCAAAATCTCCCAATGATGCGGAGTCTTTGAAAGCCCAGCAGAGCTCTTTCCTAAAGGTTGAGAAGGGATGTGTCCCTGTGCTGTCCACAGGGAGGACATCCCCCTGGGAAAATTAATAATAGTGCCTTACACAGGTGAATTTTAGGGACAGATTAAATTAGAATAAGCTTTGAAAGACTGCTTCATCAAAGCAGGCGTGGCTACATTTTTATCTTTCTCAAATATCTGAAGAGCAAGAATGAATGGTCATTAAATGTATGTAAGTTTCTCACAGCTTCCAGCTGCTTGCTTCATTTGATTGCTGGATTTTGAAAGATAAAATAATATATCTGCTTTCCTGAAGTCAGTCTGTGGAGAGCAGACTACACTTTCACTCATTCTTCAGATTGGGATGGCCTCTTTCCACAAAGCTGGTTTACAAGCAACAGCTTTAATAGTTCTGCTGGAGTAAATGTTTAACCATTTAATAATTAGCTTAGCCATACCTGTGACAAGTTGTGAGTTGTTCAACTAGAGAATGTCATAGTAATTATTCTTTCTGGAGATAATTTACTTGTTCTCAGACACAAAAGGATGTCAGTAATTAAGTAAAGGGAGATCTCACATGAGCATGTTATTTCGACGACAGTGTAGAAAACAGCCAATGCCCGTGATGCGGACTTTGCTGGCGGCCTTTTATTCACCAGCGCAGCGTCTGCACCCAGCGGTGCAGCGGTGCGGCCGTGCTCGGAGCGCACCTGTGCGCACACTCCGTTCGTTACCAGAGCAGTGGAAGCGCAATTAAAAACCCAGGGGCACCCCTTCAAAATGGAATTGCCTGTCATGTGATAAAAGTGCGCTTTCTTCCTGATGCATCTGTTTCTCTCCAATTTAGAAAATACCATGAAGGTCTTTATCCCATAGCTGAAATTAACCAAGAGCTCATTTTAGCATTCTGGGTGTGGGCAGGGCATCTATCTGGTGACCCTGTCCTGTGCCTGAAGACTGCCCGCATGTTTTTTATCTTCCTTGCATTTTCACCTGTATTTTGTTTGCATCTTTTTTTGATTGCCAAGTGCTAATTAATGGCATTTTGCACTTGTTATCAAAGGGTTCTAAAAGCAGAATGACGATTTTAATTTTCTATATTCAATCCATCACTTTCCTAGATGAATACAAAACCATTCACCTTTGCATATTCACTGAATTTTGTGCCATGCGGTTCAAATGGTACAATGAGCTTTAAACCTGCAAATTAAATATTAGGTGCCCCCTATAGTAATACATTAAGCATGATTGGCTTAAGCAATGTGGTGAGTATGTGACAGAAATTATATCAATCCAATATGCTTGTTCTCGGGTTTGCCCTCCCATATTTTACTGTGAAGAGTAGCAGATGAAAAATACAACTGTTTGCTAATAGGACTCACGTCTTGTTATGGATGCCGGTTTTCCGTTTTCCGTAACTCGCCATGATTACTTTTTTAGAAGCTTTCACTTTCCTCCAGCTGATCCTCCTCTAGTTAGGCAGCATTAATGACACTTCAGTCATCCTGGCTTTCAAGCCGAGTCCTTCCACAGTGAACAGAGAGTTGACATTTCCTGACATTTTCCCAACTAATTACAGGACAAATAATTAAGCATGTTCTCCTATGTAACAAATGAAGGCAAAAGCCGTCTGTCAAGGCTGGTGATTGATGACACTCCGGGAGACTTTATCTGATGGGTCCTGCCACGCGATGGAGGGGAAGCAAATTTATTAGAATGAACAATGCAAATTCTGAGTCATCTTATCCAGTTATGCGCCAAAGCAATATCCATGTCAAGGTGAATGTGACAATGAAAGCAAAATATTTGCATTTTGTGGAGCAGGTTGAAGGGGAAATCAGAGCGAGAAGATGACAGGCCTAATTATTTTGGCTCATACAGGCTAGGACAGCTGTTTCTGGTGTCCTGAACAAGGCTGTCACACAGGTAACTAAATAGGTCTGCATATAAGTCTGTATCCAACACTACTGAGATGTCTACCACTAATGACCAACGCTAATGTTACTGCCATCCCTGAAAAACAGAAAATGTGTCACCGTGCACCTTCTGTGTGGCAGTCAACATTTCGCTACATAATTACTTGTTAGTGAATTAATTCCTATCTGTCAGTATCTATGCCAGTGTCATTTTTAGACCATTACAAAATTATGCCATCACTATAGCAACTGCAAGCACAGTTAAAAGGCAAAGAGTTCATATACCCTGGAAAAGTGCCTAGTTAGGCAGGAGATAATAATGTAGAATCAAGTCACCACTGCCATGCCTACCTTCCCAATGTTCTTTATTTGGATTATGTGTTTGATCAATGGTGATTAAACAATAATTTCAGATTTTCCATTTTAATCCACAATGACTATTTCCTATAATTAAAACCGCAGTCTGCAATAGTATCTCTCTGAGAAAGGGATGCCCCCTCGCCCTGTCAAGTCAATTAATTGGGTGCTCAAAAGTGACCTGCCTAATGCTGAGTCCCAGTCCGGAGCCCGTATGCAGATGGCACGCGCTTGGAAGCTTTTTGCCTGCCTCCCCCTCCTGCTTTATTCACAAGGAATTTCGGTTGAGTCTGTATTCAGATTCCTCCCTGTTTCCTTCTGCCTTCCTTTGTGCAGATTTCTTTTGCTCCTAAGTGCTGCCACACCGAGCTTTCAGCTTCATTCCCACTTAGCAATTCAAGATGCCATCACACAGTCCAATCACTCCTTGCTTTATTCAAATCAGCAAGCCACAGGACTCAGATCCTGTCTGCATTAGGAACGATCGGCAACCTTTTGGACCCTCAATGCCCCTGGAGAAATACACTTTAAGATGGGGAAGGGGCAGGGGGAAGATATTATGAGTTACCAAAAAATTAAAATTAAAAAAAATCCTTTGTGTTTTAAATAGGAAAGTAGAAGATGTAAACTATCCTAAAGAAAACCAAATCTATGCTCATTGATTTTCTTTTCTTTTAATTAATTAAAATGTTACCAGGCTGGGGATAAAGAGCTCCACTGAGCTACCCACATAAATTCATCATGTTTGTCTGTAAAACAAGGTTACTTTCGTTAAGTACAAATATTTTAGTGGTATATTTGAAGTGATGTTTGGCAGACATATGACTCAAAATGGCATCTTTGGGCCCCTGTGATTCAGGGAAAAGGATTTGTAAAGAAGGGAGAATTTGAAAACAAAGATACCAATAAGGGAGGAAGTTCTCTAGAAACACCGTCATTTTATTGATTGCTACCTTAATTTTTTGTCTTGTACTGGCTTATGTTTAATACTCCATAACACAATAGGGAGGTAGGGATATCCTGAATGTATTCAGATGTTTATTATTTGGTGGCCTGTTAATAATACAGATGGGGAGAGATGGGGGAAGATAAGGTTTGCATTAATAATTTCAAGTGACAAAAGCAACTCTCCAAACAATTAAAGATGGAATTAGACCGCAAACCCTGCTGTGATTATTACCTAGGGAGATACGCACGTAGCCCGGCATCTGGTCCAGATGAAGAAGTAAGACATGTTCTGGTGTGGGGGAACTCTGAAAGCCTGAAATGTTAAAGTACAGTACTCACCTCAGTTCACTAGCGTCATTTAAGAAGACTGCCATGTCGCTTTGCCACCTGTAACATTTCAGGCAGATCAGTAGAACTAAGGTAGTAAGTCTAAACCAAGAGGGAGCCTAACTTTCAAGGCAGGCTCTGGGAACATGAAAGTAGAGAGACATTTAATCTGAGTTCTGCTTAGCAAGGTTAAGCCCACAGTGCCTCTGGTTACCTCGGAATCCCGAAAGGGCAGAAATCAATCGTTTCCCTGGAAAGGCCTCCGAGAGCACTGCCTCTGACAGTGCCATTGACCGTTGTTAACACAAAGGCAACAAAGAACAGTGAGGTCTATTTTAACATCACACCCGGTTTTGCACATTTTTGCGGTTCCTGGGCACCCCGTGTACTATCCGAACGCTCATAGCAACACCATGCCTTCTTAGGCACAGGTCACTGAGCACTGAACCTGGGAATACAGTCTTTCATTTGTTTGAAATTTATTTTGCTTCAATTCCACACATAATGACTAACCTCAAACCAATCCATTTTAAGCAAAAAAAATTCTTCTATTTGTAACTTGTGGAGAAACAGTTGGCGGTGAGCGTAAAGGAAGTGTCTACGTCCACTCCGATTGAGAAGCAGGTGTTTAGCCATGTAAATAATGCGATATCTTGATAAAGATTGTATACAAATTTGATACAAGGAACCAATGAGATAGTTTCTGTCTAATGATCCTAGTCAATGTAATTAATGTATTCTGCTACATTACATTTTAAGAAGTGACCATTGTGTAATACACTTTGAAATATGCACAAGCTAATGGGATAAGATACAAAAATTATTATGCTGACAGTAAATCATATTACATTCCTAATAAGCATTAAGTAGATAACTAGGTCAAAGCAGTATTATCTTAATTGATTTTTCAAAAGAAACCTGACAGAAAAATGTCAATGCTCGAATATTTCTTCATGCATCATTAAAACAAGATTGGCTTTTAACAAAAGAAGAACCCTTCACAGAATTGATTCTTGCTTTGGGCTGCCTGCAAGTGAGTGTATTACATAAAAATCTATACAGGATATTAAAACAACACCGCTCTGCAAGACAGTTACAATTAAAAGCTGACACCCCCCGATGTGTCGGCCACAGTGGCTTGCCAGAAAACATAAGAAAGTCTTTTTATCCAGTGCGACCAGTGCAGGAAAACCAGACACATCTACTGTTGGGGAGAAAGACTCTGATTAGAGGAGTTTCTAATTGAATCACAACACCCATTACTTATGTGTTTTGAAACTGCACAGATATCAACCAGTCACACAGAATTATTAGGGACATCCAGCCACATCACCTGGGGTTTTTAATCAGAGTGTGTGCCCTGCAAATTTCCCACAGAGTTGTGGACAAGGAGGTGTGGTAGCCATCCCCTTGTATGTTACCTTAGATGGGGACAGGATGGTCCCAGTTCACCCTCACAGAGGGAAGGCATGTTAGTTCTAAATGCAAGTGAGGCATCTCCCAATTTGTTCTTGTAACTGGTGGTGAAGTTTTAAACATGGTTGCCAGGGGTTGATTAAGTGCAACTCTCAGGTGGCTCCTTGCCCAGCACCAGAGGTGCTTTGCAGACATCCCGCTCCTGGCTGGACATCAAACTGACCCTCTTCCTGAGGGCATCCACCTCTTACTAGATATCTGTGCTCTGTTTTCCCAAATGAAGAACCAGGGACATTGGTTCACTTTGCCAAAATGGACCTATGAAACAAGACACACAATGAGTCTGTTATGAACCCAAAAAGATGCCCCCGAGGTGCTTGTCACACCCAGAGCCTGGACAGACCTTTCCTGAGGGCTCCATCAGCAAGAGACGCTTTCCCTGAAAGGGACTGTGTTGGTTACAGATGAGGCTTCACCATGAAGAAATTTTAGGCACTGGCAAGAGGTTTGCTGTCATCCATGGTGCCCATTTCAACACTTCGAGGAGAAAACAGAGGCAAAAACAAAAATGGTTTTTGTTTTTAACTCCAGACAGAAGGTAGCTGGAAAGCAGCCCACACTTCCTGGAACTGCTCCCCCTTTCCTCCAGGGCAGCAAGGCTCCTCCATCCTCTCTTCCTCCTTCTGCTCGTCCATTGCAAAATGCTTCTGTTTGGGGGACTTACCCCATGGGCACAATCAAGCTTGAGACTTCATGTGTGTGCTCACATGTATCCTCATGTGAGGAAGAACGGTTGGGGGGCTTTGAGTGAAGGTGAAGCCATCCACAAAACTCACCCTCTGGAACTGAGAGGTGGCTTTTTTCAAAGAACCACCATCTTTAGATAATTGGCAAAATGGTAAGGAGTTAAGGGCTCCATTCCTGACTCTGTGAAGAAGGAATTTGTGTTCATCAGACAGAACTTGGCCAGGTGATGATATGGTTTTGGAGAATTCATCTTATTTCCTGCTAAGGTTGTCTAAGGCCTTTCACTAATGGGAAGCACTCTGCCCACGCACTGCCTGTGACAAACATTGAACTTTTCTGAGCCTCGGTGTGCATGAAGACCGCACTGGACTGCACGCACATGTAGGGAGACTCAGTTCTGGTGCGGAGGCAAATGTGTTCAAGCATCTGCAAATACTGGCTGCTTCCCCTCACCCCAGATCTGCAGCAATGGAAGGTTCTTCCAGTAATGATTTTGTAGCCATCTTCTAACATGTTTTGCATGATTCCTTGCTAAGGAGGCCTGGAGTGCCTACTAAGTGCCAAGCCCTGGGATGGAATGAGTGTAGCCCTAGGACAGGAAGCACAGGGCACTAGGGAAGGCTCCTGGATGGCCACCCACCCAGCCATGAGGGCCAAGTGGTCCTGTAAGTCCAGCAGGATGGCCAAGTACCTTTATTCATGCCCAGGAAACAAATCAGTTTAGGAATTAACTTATTTTGCTGTGTAGTAACTACATGTCAATGCAGGCACATTATTGCATCATGGGTTGTAACTCCATGTGCAAACTCTGAGGGAGCTACAGTGAGGTCTGTATTTCAAATGAGCAAACTGAGACTCCTGTGGCCAGAAGACCACAGTATGAACATGAACTTGGTGCTCTGAGCCTCTCACTCACAAGGGTTTGTTCTGGGAAGTGATGGCTCTTTCCCATCTTGCCTGGACAGAGACATGGAACAGTGGAGCTCTGGACCCTGTACTGTCATCCACCCCTTCCATGCTGGGACCTCCTGAACCCTGGCCCAGCACTTCCAGTCTCAGATTCCCTGCTCACAGTCTCTGGGGGAAGATCGTGGTGCTGAGAATGATCCACAACTTGAAGCCAGAAAGCGCCAAGCTGGGATCTCATCTTGAACAAGTGGCTTTGCCTCCCCAAGAACCTGTTTTCTCATCTTTAAAATGAACAAAAGTAGAGTTAGTTGTCAGAATTGCTAGGGAATGAGGATTATGTAAAGATGACATTCACCATTGGTGGGACCAGCCCACTGATGCTCTAGCTGCTTCACAACCTGGAAACAGTGATTCTCCACTGGAGCTCCACCACCCATTCCACTGCTCAAAACCTTCCCACCCTTCTGCAGATCAAACGCATCACACTGACCAGCCATCGCTCCCCGCCTTTCCCCAACCACCCTTGTGCACAATTGATGCTTTGGATAAGCTGAACTTGGGTTCCTTCTTGAATATACCCCCCAAAGTCCTAGTTCCCTAACCCTAGCAGTTTCTCCTCCCGTATTAATAATCCCACTGCAGTTCTGATTTTGTCCCGACATCAATTCATGGATGACTATACCCTAACTTCCTTTTCCTAGGGCTGGATTTAATATTGATCACTCGCTTCTGATCACTGAATGATTCGGATCCGGCAAACACATCTACTTCTCCTCAAGGGTCTGCCCATATGGCCAAGACCCAATCGTCAGGGAATTTCAAGTGCAGAAAGACTTTGGTTTTCATTTCTAAAGAATTTCTAAATCTTCTTAAATAAAACTGTGAAAACATGATACAGATTTTTAAAATCTCTACCAAGTTTGACCTTAGCAAATTTGCTGCAAATAAAGTGCAGCAGAGAAAACCAAGTTATTCATATTGAAGTTTTAATTGATTTTCAAATTAATACATAAAAATATTTGTAGGTTCTTTATCCTTCAATCAAAATTGATTCCCTAAATAGGGCTCAAATGTCTTTACCTATTTTTTTGGTTTTATTCAATCACTTTTTGAGATAGACTCTGAAGAATTTTTAAAGTACCTTGGGCAGCTGTTGAGTGGGAACGGTCAGTCAGAGATAAGTCCCTAGTTTGATTACTTTTCTTTAAAATATGTGTATATTTTAATGAATATGTTATACATATATTTTATAATTTTAACAGAAGGTATACCTGTAGTGCTTACAAATCCATTATCATTTTTAACTTTGGTCATCTCCACCTAAGTTTTCAACAATAAACATAGATTTACAGTTTAATTTTTGTATAATAGAATCCTTCCACATTTGCGATTTGGAGACCACATATCTCAGAATGATGTAGGAGGTCATGTGTGGCTATAGTTGACTGAATGACTGTGCTGTCACAAGTGATTAATACAATATTGCAATAGAAAATGAGGCCTCTGTGTACTGGCATTGTGCAATGATATTGCATATCTATTAAAACATAGGTATAAGTAACATCAACTTACTAATATTAATTAGGTATTGGTAAAATAATGAGTTGTACCTGGGTTTACACTTCCACTCTTGAAGAATTGTTTTCTGATTTTAATAGATGGCACTATCTTCATAAAAGGAATTTAACACATCCACATGTATTGAATAATCCTAAAAACTAATAATTTTCACCCAAGACTAATTGTTATTTTATTTAAATTCACTTGTATAATCTAAGAGCATTAGCATAAAACAAATCAGATCTAATGATTACATGAAAATTATTGTTATTGTCAGTTTCTTCCTTTTGAACTATGACTTCAAATCAGTGAAAATAAATATGTGAATTAGTGTTGATTTGATGGTAATTTAATGATAAATAGACAAAGCACATTTGACAGGAAAATAAATTTAAATGTTCATTGACATTTTACACACACATTCCCCTCAGGTTCACTGAATACTGTTATCTGCTTAAGCTCATAAGGTTATAACTCCCATTCCTATGTCTCAGGGAAAGGATGCCACAGTACACACGGGGAATAAGTAAGACAATTCCTGTTTTTAAATTTCACTGCTCTTGAGCCACATGGCAGAGAATGTTGTCCTAAAAGCCAAGGACTGATTTTGAAGAGCCTAGCTTTTGAGAATTTAAAGTTAAGCCCCAGAGGATAAAGGCATAAATATTATGCAACTGGCAATGGACTGGAGATTCTGACAATAAAGCTGTTGAAAATAAAATTGACTTCTTCTCATTCCAAACATGATGATGGGTGAAATATAATCAGATAGATAGGTAGATAGATAGATAGATAGGTAATAGAAAAAACACATGACAGACCTCAAAAGAAAGAAAATAAAATTTCCAGGCATGATAAACTAAATAAAAATGCAAAGCCAGATAAGTGTGGGGCTTTTGTGGAATTAACCTAGGAATGCACAGACCCTGACAAAGTCCAAGCCTAGAGCCCAGGCACTCTGACTTGGCACACCTATCAGTGCAGAAAAGAAGACCATTCAAAGTAGATCATGTAGTGGAGAGTTTGACGTAAAACCAGGACCCTGAGAAGGTATTCATTTCATTTCGTGCCTGAAGGGGGTGATGACGGAGAGGGCAAAAACCACCAATCCACTGCTTCAGGGAAACAGTAAAACTTTGTTGCATGACTTGGGACCATCTCTCTTAAGAGAAAAAAGTTCAAGCTGTCACCATGAATGAGTGGGTATAGGTTTAGAATTTGCACACCTGTTGTAGATGATTCCTAAACTGGTAATGTAAAAATTTATTGCCATACTGCTAAAATTCCTGGAGCCATAGGTGAACACACCTTGTCCCGGAAGAATATTTTCACACTTTAAGGTGTCTGTCATTAACAGGGGAAAAAGCTGTCACTGATGGAGATGAAGATAAACCCACAATGAAAATTACAAAACAAAAAATGTCTGAAAGTCAAAAGAGACACCAAAGTAATTAGAAATGTCAACAAATAGTTTGAAAGAGAAAATAAATATACTTAAAATTATTATAGCTATAAGAAGGACTAAAACAATATTAAAAAAAGGATCCTAAGGAGAATGAAACAGTTTGAAATGAAACAAGTAGAATTTCTACAAGTAAAAATATAATCATTGTCAGTAAAAACATAATAAACCTCCACCCAAACTTAAGTTAGTACCTGAATGAATAAAGGTGATCAGGCTAAACATTTTTTCAAACTTATGAAAAACATGAATTCACATATTCAAAATCTCTAACGACTATAGACAAAATAAACACAAAGAAATCAATACTTGGGAATAGCATAGGGAGACTACTAAAAAGAGCTCAAAGGGTAAAATCTTGGTACCCAGTCAACCCAATCTGACAGCTGACTTTCCAACAGTTATGATGGAAGAGAGAGGGCTATGAAGTTGCAGATTTAATTGTGCTGGAAGAAAATACCTGTAAAACTAGAATTCTATAACTGGCCTATATGTTCTTCACAAAATAAAGTAAAATAAATATATTTACAGAAAAAGTAAAAGAGCAAATTGACAACCAGTAGACTGACACTTAAAAAACATAAAAAAAACATTAAGGAGAATTCTTTGGGTAAAAGGAATGTGACCCAAAGGGAAAGAAGAGGGCACCAGGAAGAAATAAAGAGCACAAAAAGGACACCTGTGTGACTAAATATAAATTAGTATTACTGAGGTAATAAAAGATAGTAACAGTCAAAACATATTGTGGGTGTTGTAATAAATGTAGAACATTTAAAGTGTAATTGAGATTTAAAGAGGTAGTCATCTATAGATAAGTGAAAATTACTAAAATGAAAGATAAGAAAATTAATCAATAAGAACAAGAACATTTAATTTATTGTAATTTAAAAAATAAAGGGTCAAAAGAAAATACATAGTAAATGACAAATTTAGTGTAAGTTGACAGAAATTATTTCAGCTATGTTAGCAATTAATTTTAATGTTGAAATAATTAATTGATTTATTCAAATGTGCATAATATCAGGGAGAAACAAAAGAAAATTCATCAATATCCTGTTTAAAGATAAGGAAATTGTAAGTGAAATATGTACATTATACACACAAAATACTAACAAATAAAAAATACATTGTACCTATAAAAAACAGAAGAAATAGACTGACAAACAAAGCATATGTAAAAAAACGTTTATTTCTTAATCACAAAAGTAGAAGTTCAAGAAACTATAAAAGTGCTTATTTTATATGTATGTAAAAACAGACTAAGAATATATACTAACAGGCATAAATGCAAGAAAAAAAAGAACAAATCTATCATTATAATAGGTAAATTTAATAAAATATCTTGAAAATGGACAGATCAAGCAACTAAAATTAGTTATAATTTTAAAAAGATTTAAGTGACATAAATGATCAAATTTGACCAAATAAATATCCATAAAACTGCACCCAATTATTAGAAAATTCTTATTAATTCTTTAAATATGTCCAACTTTTGAAAATTTAAAATGCAGTGAAATTCAAAAATGATTTTTAAGTGCAAACATTTTTATATTAGACCATTTTATATCAACTGCAAAATATTACTAAACACTAACACAAAATAATAACCAACTAAAACATTTAGAAATTAAAAACTTAAGTCCTAACAACTTATGTCTCCAAGAAAAAATGACCGTGGAAATCAGAGGATATTTCAAACAACACTGAAAACACCTGTAGGATCGATCCATCAACATAAAATTTAGAGGGAAACTTATCATTTTACTTTCATATACTGCAACAGGATAGAGTGAATATTAATCGACTCAAAAAATTAGAAAAACAAGGTAAAAGCAAAGTTCAAAGAGATTGTGTAAACTAAGTATAAATTTATCTAAAAAACAAAGAATAAAGAGTATGAACAAAACTAATATTTTCATTAAAAGACTAACAAAAATATTGAAATATGTAAAAGGCTAATGAAGAAAATGCATATTCAAGTAACATTTTGATTATAATATAAAATATGGCTATAGAGATCTTTTAATCACACAAAACTAAATTTATGCCATTTTATGGCTCTAGTATAACCTTGACATCAAAGCCTCCCCCAAAAGTTATAATGATAAAATAATACCTAACTTTTATTCAGCTTTTTAATATATATGAAGCTGGCCCTCTCTATCTGTGGGTTTCATATTCATGGATTCAACCAACCTGGGATGGAAAATACACTGCCCACCAAAAATTCAAGCGCAAAGCTTGAATTTGCCACCAGATGAGCATCACTCTGAAGCCACGTGAATGAAGCAATGGGGCCCGAACTGCTGTTGTGTATATGCAAATATAGATTGTATGCAAACACTACACCATTTCATATAAAAGACTTCAGCATCCTTACATTTTGGTGTCTGCAGGGGGTTCCTAGAACCAATTCTCTTCTCAGATATTGAGGGGTGACTGTGTTTATTATACATAGTATATATATCCCTAAATAAAATTCCCACAAATAAAATCTATCAAGATAGATAGTAACCTTGAGATGGAAAAGACTTTCTTCAAGGAAAAATACTAATAAATCATAAAGAAAATGATGAATAAATCTGGCTCTATTATCATCTGTGACTTTTTTAATGACAAAAATAATCAAAATTAAAATAAAGCCAGACACATATTAAGAGAAAGTACTTTTGACCCAAAAAAATAATTGCATTTACAAAATATTAAAAGCCTTACAAACTTATAACAAAGGCACTAATAAAAGCAATTCACAAATGAGAGAATTGTATACTTTGCAAAGTCAACAGGTGTTCAACTTCACTATTCAGAGATAAAATAACAATAAATAATATTTTATTCAGAAATTAGCTAGATATATGAGAGCTTAAATCAATGTGGAGGAATGTATGCAAGCCATCTCCTTTGCAGACAAATCAGACAAAATATTATAAAGTAAAAAATGACCATAACCTGTCACCCAGCATTTATGTTTCTAGAAATACGCTCTAGAGTAATGGTTTTCAAGCTTTTGTTGTTGGGTTCCCATTAAAACCACTGTAAAATCTTATGTACAGATTCATACATGTTTTTGCTATGTTTATACACCTATAAAAAGTCAGTTGTACATTATACATCTTGAATTAAAAAATAAAATTGTTACGCTCGTTTTTCAAAATGTCTAATGATGTTTCATCATCTGTGATCAGATGCATGACTAAGCTCTCTCTCTCTCAGAAATGTTTATTGCTCCTATTAATCTGAATTTATTCTGTTCCATTTCCCCAAACAAATTTATACTAATCACTTATTTTTTCTAGATATTAATTGCACCATCATATTGTCCTGCAAAATTCATAACTGTTTCCATTTTAAATATTTTGTGCTTATAGGGGTCTAGGTGATAAATTTATAGTATCCAATAATATTTTGACAAAATAAATGACAATGTCCATTAAAATAGAAAATGCTAACTTACCTGCAAGATATATGTGATCCTGGTATTGATCTATAAGAAAAGAATATGGAAATTTTTATTTCCTCTTTCTTGATATTTGGAGAATGTGTAGCCAAAACACACATCAAGATGTTGGAAACCGATTAAGCTGATTTCATTGCCAAGAATGGAAAACAGTGGTGGGAAATAACTCGGAAATGTGGATTTTTCAGAGCATGCATTATACCAGTTATAATTCTAAACTAAGTAGGAGGAAATAAGGATTGATAGTGAGATAGACAATAATAAACAGATAAACAAAATAAAGATAGAGTTTAAAATCGTACATATGTTTTTCGCTGTGCTGAATTCTACAACCTTTAATAGTTTTATTGACATTATTGGATGCTTGCTGCTTTTCCGTGGGAAGGCCACAGCAGCATTGCGTTCTGACAATAGATGGATATATCATAGGCAAGATCGTTAAATACTGATCACCATGCCCATTCTCTCTCTCTCAGGAAATTCCAATGCACGTCCTTTCTAATTGTATCCTTGGCATAAGGCAGTGAAAGACACTACTATCTCAAAGGGCCCCTTTTTTTCTTTCCTAGAGGATTTTAAATTTCTGATAAATACACCATAATAAGCCTGAGGAAATGAGAGGAGAGAGTTACACCCTTATTAGTAAAGTGGGGTAAGAAATTTGGACAGAAAGTTAAGAAAACAGAAGAAGAATAAAATGGGGACAAATAACAGGTAGAATAAATAGAAAATAAACAAGATGAAAGATTTAAATGTAGCCATATACAAAATTGCATTAAATATAAATGGTACAGATTCTTATGAAAAGATGGCGATTGTCAGATTACATTTTTTAAAAATACTCAGATACATGTTTTCCATAAGAAATTCACTTTAAACATGACATATATGGCTTAAAAGTAAAAACACGGAAAATACATATCATATGAACATGGAGCACATAGCTAGAGTGGTATTTTAAGAGCGAACAAAAATAGACTTAGAAAATAAGCGTTAACAGGGGTTTTTAAAAAGGGACATTTCACAATGATAATGAAAATAAAGGACAATTCATCAAGAAGACAAAACAACCGTAAACACATATACATCAAATAACAGCTCTAAAATCCATGAAGCCCTGACAGACAGAACTGAAGGGAGAAATAAACGAATCTGTCAGTTTGTAGATTTCAGGAGTCATCTTTCAGTAACAAATACCACAAGCACCTAAAAAGTCAGCAATGATGCCAAGTAACCCACCTGACACAGTTGATATTTATGGGGCATCCACCCATCAACAACTAAATACACGGTCTTCACAAGTACATGTACATGATATGCTGAACTGCCAAAATATACTTTCAGTAAATTTAAAGACATTAAAATCATACAGATTATGTTCTCTGATGCCAATAAAATTAACTTAAAAACATAGCATAAAGATCCAACCCTTCTCTACTGTCACTGGCAACTTTCCGCTCCACCTCTCTGCTCTGGCCACACTAGCCTTCTTGCTCTTTCTTAACAGGAAGTCCGCACTCAGCTCTGAGTTTTGGCCCAGCCCCACCACCCCCATATCAGCACCCCCTAGGACCACCTCTTCTAAAGCCTTGTAACGCTATGGCCATTGTTGATCAGGGCGAGGGTAAGGATGAGAAAGACTCCTTTTAGATTTCCTGGAGTGGTGAATTGTGATGAAATGTCCACAAAGATGACCAACTACCAAGGGGTTGAGAACCCATTCCTCTCACCAGGCTACACAAATAATTCTTGTAGTGTGATGATGTTGTCAAGTGCTGTTTGTTACATGGTCATCAAGATGTGGCGTGGAATGTACACACACTTTGGTGCTGAATACAGAAAGGCCCCCAGGTGACTTCTCGATGCACTCTTTCCATGGAGATGTGTCATGTGGTCACACACCCACCACCCCAGTGACCGCTTCTTGGCCCAGCAGTGTGGAACTGGTCACAGCAGTGGGGCAGGCACTCCTGATGTGTTTTAAAATATGTTTTTCTTGTACATTCCACAGAGATGTTAGCAACAATTTAACTTGAAAAGTCTGGAACATGTAACAATTTGTATCTAAAGACAGAACTGATGGAATTTCTCCTAAATTATTTGGATGAATTTTGTCATAAAGAAAACCATGTTTAAATCAATTGTCAAGATTTAAATATGTATGTATGGGACTTTTAATTGTTTATATCATGTAACATGTTTGATTTTTAAAATCTAATTTTATTTTATCATCTTCCTTTCTACTTCCTAGTCTTTATTAATTTAATCGTATTTTATACTCAATATGTTGATACACAATTTTGTTTTTAAGAACTATTGCTGGCATTTGCATTAATTTGAAATCATAGTTTCATAGTCACTTACATTTAGCCATATGTTCTTCATTGTAATAATAATATTTTTCTTAAGTTTGCAATTTTGATTCTTTTCAGAGCCAACTGGTGAACCCTTTCAGGACTTCATTTTCCCTAATAAATACATACAGTGTTCTAATTCTTTAAATACTTGAGAGTAACTGTTATTTTTATATTTAAATGACAAACCCAGTTAGTAGGGAATTCTTGAGAAAAGTTTCCTTTCTTATTCACCCCCTGTTTCTTTGATATGGCCTTGGGAGACATCTGAGACCAGCCTGGTGTTGGCTTCATTTTTATTTTTTCTGGAAGTTTATAGGATGTTGTTTTCTCTACACTTGAAAATAAAAATGGACAGGATATGATTAGGCCTAAACAGATTGCTTTTTATTTTGACATAATTATTTTTAAGATATACAGAGATCTTTTTTCAGTCCAGAAAAGATTTTTAGATAATTTATTGATTATTGGTACTGCTATTATTGATATGGGTATATTTATAATTTACTCTGACTTATTAACTGCCATTTCTCATTGTCATAATTATCACATGGTAGAACTCCTTTCTTTATCTTTGTCATCTACAGTTTCCAAATCTTAGAGTTTTTTCCTAGTCACCCTGGAAGAATATGAAGTCTATTTAGCACTGATTCAACACCCTGCAACAAGAACTCTCCTCTTCATGTGTCGAATAGAAATTGAACTGTACTATCAACTTTGGGTTTCCCTTTATTCTTTTCTAATTTACATTCTATCATGTATGCATGTTTACCTGGCATGTCTCCTCCTGTAGCATTGTGCTGCTGTTCACAGCACCTGCAACTTTCTGTCCACTCCCAAAGGAAATGGGAAAATAAGGGACAAGGACTCTTTATACCATGCCCTTCCACTACCTGTGAGAAGTAACCTGTAGAAGCAGGTTCTTTCTCTTTGCCTTGTGAGAACACTCTATGTCTCCTCTGCCACTCAAGTTAGTTCAGGGCACACATGTCGACTCTTCTTTGGGTTTTTCATCTTTGAACATGGTGGGTTGCCTGAAGATTGGTGTGTGTTCACCTCCATGGTGTCCAGTGCATGCTCAGCCCTGTTTACCACTTAGCATATTCCAAGAATGTAGGTTGATATGCATGTGACTAAAAGTTTGGGGGCCTTCAAAGTGTTCTCTATTGGGCTCAAAGTGAAATCTCTTCTTGTTTCCAGTGTGATTTTTCTTACTACTCTGGAGAATTCTATGTGTCCACTTTTGATATGCAAAAAAACCCCCTACATCCCTCTATCCCACTCCTACCTGCACCCACAGCATGCACTGCTAGGCCAACCTCTTTCTGTACACATGTTTTCTGTGTTGGTCAGGGGGCAAAGGGCAGGACTCTGACTGCCTCAATACACAGTCCTGGGAGAAAGGAGGGGATAGACTACCACCTGGTATCCTGGGCAGGGCCATATCCAGGACCCCAAACTGGACATGGGCATTTGACAGAGTGCATCCCTCCATCCTGCTCCAGCCAAGAAGATGGAACCTTTGTCCAGGATGGGATTTCATAAATCCACGCAGCCAGTGACACAGTTAGGGAAATTCATGAAGAGAGGGATTCTGGTCTTTTTTCATTGAAACCCTACCTTCTTCTGTTTCATCTTGCTTATTTCAGTGGCATTTCAGAAAAGAAAATAGCAGGCTCTCATAGTCACATACCAAATTTATCCAGCTTTTTTGTTGTTTTTTCCTAATAATAGCAAAAATCACTTGTAGAGGAACTTAATTTTGTTTAAATAGATCAACTCATCATTTTTTCAGGTTACTATCTTGATTTCGTTTATTATGAATAAAACAATAGAAAAGTAAGACCATTATTTTAGGTGTGCAAAAATGGAAATGCATTGTTCCAATTAACTTTGGAAAACGGTATTTCATATTATAGCCCACGAGTGCAAAACCACTGCCTCCCCTCCTACCATCACTTCGCTGGTGAGCACACCTTCAGGCCAACTGTTTACTTTCCTGGTAATGTGTCAGCCAAGGCCACCACCTAAGGCCCCTGATCTCTTCAACATACTGTCCACCAATGTTGGCCTTACAAGGTTTCTATCATCTTACATGAATGTCCTAAGAATTAGAAATATATTTATGATGCCAGATCAGACACATTGTTCTGTTTTAAAAGTCCATGCATCACATCCAAGTACGCAAATATGTTGGATTTCTGACAATCTAGTCCTTTGTGTTGGAACAAATGAAAACATCCCCCCACTTGAAGCTCACAGCTCAGCTGCCCAGATGAGCAGACAATCAGGTGCCCAGTGGTGGACCAGAGTGTATGCTGGAACATTCTCAGGGCAGATGCTTTTGAAAGTTTCAACTCTTCTTTAAACTTTTTGAACCATTATTTTAAGCTTCTTTGTATAATTTTCTCTTAGAGAGCCAGAGCCCTCTCAGTCTTAAAATATATTTCATGGCAGCCTCAACTGTGGAATGTTTGACTATTAGCCCTGGGTGCAGGGAGGCAAGGTAGAGTTTCCACCTAACTATTTAAAAAATGTATATATGTGTATATATACATACATGTAGAGAATAAAATTTTCACAGAAATTGCTTTAACTAGCTTAGTTTGTGTAATATCTATGTGCATAAATTGCCTTTGGTCTGTACAAATGTATCCAGCAGAATACTATTGAAATCCTTTTATAAACTAATTAGTCCTTGTAAGTCAATTGGGTTTATTTTAAAAATACAATTTTCAACATATATATGTACAGTGAAGTGCATTCCATAAAACAGCAATGAGAACATTTGCCCCTAAAATGATTTACTATTTATAAATTTTATTTATCTACATATTGAAATAAAATGTGAGTAGAGTTTCATTTATCAGAGATTTATTTAACCAAGTCAAATAGCATAACAGCTTTTGAAAGAAAGTATTTTTTAAATTTATTATAGTCCCAGACTTGTTTTCAAAGGTGACCAGGTTGGTTTTTCATTAATGGGACTGTAGCCACAAAGCTCTACATTTCTAGCACTGGTGGGCGCCATGTTTCCCTTGGTCCCCCTGTTGGGATGGGGCCCCAGAAGCAAGCCTGTGTTGTCGTACTGATAACCTGGTACATGTGCCCTTCTTCCTTAGTGCAGCATCCTGGTTTGGGGAGGAATTTCTGTGTTAGGTGAACTGCACAGACAACCCCATCCTGCACCCTTCCCTGTGTGCATGCCCTGCTTCTGGTTTACTGCAATTCCTCCATGAAGAAGTGGGTTTCATTTCCCTACCCCTTGAATCTGACTTCAGCATGTGGATTGCTCTGAGTGACAGGATGTTTGCAGTAATGGATGCAGAGGTTTCAAAAGTGCTGGCATGTTTCTGCCACCTCTGTGTTCCTCTGCCGTGAGGACATGCCTGGGCAGGATGCTGGAGATGGGCACAATGAGCAGAGCTGAATCACCTCACATCCCAGCCAAACCACTTCAGATCAGCCAGAGAGTAGGCAAGCCCAGTGGCAGGCAGCAGAACTACCTCACCCAGTGCCCCGACCATAGATGCCTGCTGACACTGAGGTCAGCTAACCCCAGCCCAAGTCAGCTCCCCTAGAACAGTCTGACTCAGGACCATCACTGTGAATGGATCTGCCACTGAGAATCTGGGGTTGTTACTATGCAGTGCCATTGTAGTAGAGACACTGGTCCCCCCCTCACCCCAGGTTGCAGAGCCCTGGGGAGGCTATCTGTCAATGCTACCCACCATTGGTGAATGGCACCTTTATGGAGCCAGGTCCCCAGGCACTCCCTTCACAGGGACTTGAGTCCTAAGCAGAGTCTGCGAAGACAGTAAATGCAGAAGGGCCACATCCTCCAGGAAGCTGCCCCAGTGATGTGATTCATCAGCAGCTGCTCCCTGAAAACTAACTCCCTCAGTGGTTTCTGCCCTTCAAGCCTGATTTTTCCATGAGGCACCACTTATCTTCTAGTAGGTTCTCTGTGGGATTTTGTGGTCATAGTCTGTTCACTTTGCTTACGTCCAGGAAATCTGAGTGTGGCTTCTGTGTTATGCACTGTGCTAAAACCTGGGATTACAGTGATGAGCATGCAAGAGAAAGGCCTGCCCTTCTGCAGGAGAAAGCAGGGAGCAGGTAGGAAAGTCCCCTGAATGCCCAGGCTTGACTCTTAGCCTCATCTCACTAGGTAACTTTGGGAAAATTATTACTTAACACTTTCTTAATCTCAGTGTTCTCATCAGCAAAGTGGGGTTAATAACAGTATTTATGCAACAGTGGAAAGTTGTAACGGAGGGAAATTGTTACCCACCCCACTATTCTTTTGACATCGTTTCTGTAAGTGCTGACTCTGACTAATGTGTAGTTTATACATAAACAGCATCTTTGTATAAGAATCCTAGGAACTAACTTCAAAAGATACAGACTCCAATGGTCAGACATCTCAGCTCCAGGAGATTTGCTGACCTTCATCCGTGGATCCAGGATGATGCATACTGGACCATCACTTACCTTATCAAAATGGACTCTGCTTGTCTGAATGTACAGAACTTTTCAGCCTCCTCCCTTGATCTCTTATTTCTGTTCCCATTTCCCTCCTTATAAAAACCTCTGCCATCACTGAGATAGAGAGATGGGCTTTGAGACAGGAACCAAAAGATGATGTGAGCATTAGTGGGAAGAGTGTGTGGGGAAGAGGAGCAACTGTTGTTGCCAGACAGAGCCAGAAGATCGAACCCTTGAAGAACAGATGGAATTTAGCATGTTTAGTGGTGGGCTGGTTAGACATAGGGGTGGGGTAGTCTTGGTACATGTGAGGGCTGGGATTATATGCTTAAAACAAAGGGAAGAGTGTGACATGATGAGATGTGTTATTGAGTATGTCACTCTGATACAGTGTAGAGAGGGCTGAAAGCCATAAAGTGGGAGACAGAGGCAATTAGGAGGCTGGTGCAGGTTCCTAAGCAAACCTGGATGGGTGCCTTGACTAGGGTGGTGGTTGTAAGGTTGGAGAAAACAGAACTCAGGGACATACGTGGAGCAGCCATGATGTGATGAATGGGGTGTTGTGAGAGGAGAGAGAGGCTTATGGTTTTAGCAGCCAGTTAAAAAATGAAAAAGAAGTATCACATTCGGGGTGAGAAGTTGGGCAGGGATTGTGAGTTAAACTTTGGACACTTCAAATCTGTGATGTTGTGATGGGACTGCTAAGCAGAGGTGACAGTTGGCCCTGTAAGTTTGGAGTTCAATGAGAGATCTGCACTGGAGTCAGAGGCCCTGGGTCCTCATAGTGTGAATAGTGTCAGTGCCATGAAGTGGGCAAGACTGCGGGGAGACTCCAGGGGTGATGAGGGCTGGGCAGAGTGACTCCACTTACATGACACATCCCTGGGCAGCTACCCTCTCCGCAGTGGGACCACCTCTTCTTTTCTGTACCATCTGATCTGCGATGGGTTTAGAAAATCATTGTATAGGCTTATGAAACGTGCAAGAATTAGGAATTCCTCCAGAGCAGCCACCAAAGGGTCTTCCCGTGTGACACGCAGGTGGTCTCTCTAAGATGTCGAGACCTCAGTAAATCTGTGCAGAATATGTTCATGTTTGTTTCCCAGCTCCTAGCTATGCTTTCTGGGTGACTTTGTTAGTGGCTTGGGTTTCCAATAAGTGCAATTTAATTGTGATATTTCTATATCTTAGAAGAAACGGGTAAAAAGGAGAGACAGAATATTGCCAGAGTTTAAGAACATCTCTTAGTGTTAGCATGATTGATGGAAGACTATCACTCTTAGAGGACTCTTGTATCTAAAGTTATCTAAAGTCATTCTTTCTCTGGCAAATGGCAATTGACTCAAACCAAGGCCATAACTATTTATTGAATAGCTTCTGTTCCCATCTCTGTGGCTGCTGCTCAGGAGACTGGAGTCACATGTTCGATGACATCTATAAAAGATAAGAAATCTATCCATCACCTTGTCTGTAATCCTCTGCATATATTGAGTGAAGGCAAGGCTGTGTTCCATAAGATAAATCTCAAAAAATAGAAAAATATGTCATCAAAAGCCTAGCTTCTGAAAGCCTAGCTTTTGAAAATATGGCCCTATCAACTCTGTTAATGTAATCATTCTGTGTTTAGAAGGCACATACACAATATCTGGCAGTTTATTTATTCCAAGCAGTGTGGCTTTTTAATTATGAACATTTTTATCTTTATTGTAGTCAATACTTTTCAAGCTATTTTGTGCCGCCAGCCTTGAGAAATGCCTTATGTACTTTGTCTCAGTTAATAGTCATAAGTACTTTTGATGTGGGTGAGCACATTTCACAGATGAGAAAGAGCTCAGGAGTCAAAGTCACATCAATTTTCTCATGAGTGACAGAACAGTGAGCATTTCAACCTAGGAGCATCATGAGTTTCTCCAACTCAGAATATCTCCAACCAATCTCATTACCCTCCCCAGATGAGAGGCAAGCTCCATACCCCTGGCTTGCTTATTTATGTGTTAGATGTTCCTACACACCCAGCCACAAAGGAAAGCACTGGCATCAACCAGAATTTGCAGGTCTTTCTGGATCCCATCAAGTCTCAAACTGGGTCCAGTGAATAATCTATACAGTAGCCCCTGAGTTCCATGACTTTGTCAAGACTAATTATTTTGAACCCATCATTCTGTAAGTTATAGGAAATGCTGTAGGGAAAGTTCCCAGCCTATTAAGGTTACTCTATGTCTCATACCTGTTTGCTTCCTGCTGCTAGTACAGCCCTTACATGAGCAAATCAATGGAAACAGAATTTAAACCTAATTCTGAACCTGAACAAAGATTGTAACCTCTTATTCTCCTCTTCCTCTTACTAATACAAAAAGTGTGCATCAATTAATCAACAGTTATGGGGGGACTTGGTGCCAGGCCAACTGGGCAGAGCTTCCCCACTGGAGCCTAATTCTGTGAAGAGCTGGTTAGAATTCAGACTGCAGATCAGCAGGTCCAAGCTGGATCTGCCTTTCTAGCCAGCTGGTCTACAGACCATACATTAAGTATGTTGATTGGTGAGGCTCCTGGGGTGACAGGTTACAGGTTCCCTGGACAACTGGTGGCCTGGTGTGGCTGAGCCCTCAGCACAGGTACTTCTCTATCAGAGAAAATTCCTCTTTCTCTCTCAGGTGAGGAGGTCCCATCAAGGTTTGCTGGCTCTCCCTGAAGCTACAAACAACTGTGCCTTAACAGTCTCTGTGCCCAGCCCGTCCTTCTGAGTGTGTCCTTGTCCTTTTGCTGCTGTTGTAGTGCCTCACTGCCCTCCTGGACAAGAACCAGAGCCCTGTCTTCAGGCAAGCACAATGGGGACATCCACACCATAACAAAAAGAAGACTCAAGTCAGTCTGAGGGAGGCAGATGGCTTCCAGCTAATGAGGAGTGTGAAGAGGAGAGAAGATTAGATTTTGCCCTTGAAGAGAAGTAACACTATTCTTGTAGAGCTATGCTAAGGAAAGGTAGTCTGGAAGGGAGAAACATGGAAACTGGAAAGCATAAGCACATTTGGAAAATGAGAAGTAGAACAATCTCTCTGGAAAAACAAATGTGTGGTTGTGAATTGTGGAGGATGTTGAATTCTAAGCTTGGACTAGTTCTGAGATAGTGATGCCATAAATTTTTTGTGACAAAGGAGTAACACAGTATAATATTTGTAATAAGAAGGTTAATTTATACACAGACTGCAAAACCCAGCACACTTTTATGCAGAAATTCACAAGCTGATTCTAAAATGCCCACGGAAAGGCAAAGACCTAGAGTAGCCAAAATGAACTTGAAATACAAGAATGGAGTTCTTTCAGAACAATAATAAGTGAGGCAGCCTAGTGCAGAAGTGGAGTCAGTCTAATAATGAAAGGAACAGAAGGACATTTTGAAATACTCCCACATCCTTGATAAAACTGATTTTTAACAATAGCATGAGGGAACGAATTGGAGACAGAAAAGTCTCTTCAACAAATGGACCTGAAACCACTGTATGTCCATGTGGAAAGATAAACCTCACCCCTCCCCTCCCAGCATATTCCATAGTTAATATGAGATGGACTATTGACCTCAATATAATACTCAAATCTATACATCTTTTAAAAGGAAATCTTCATAACTGTGGGGTTCGTAAAGATTTCTTAGGTAAAACACAAAGTGTATTAACCATAAAAGAACAAAATTGACAGATTGGTCTTCATCAAAATTAAAAACCTGTGTTATTAAAAACATCATTAAGAAAATGAGAAGGTAACCACAGAGCTGAGCAGACACATTCACAATACCTGTGTCTGCAAGTGACCTGCCTCCAGAACTCATAAACAAACAGTAGAATTTACTAAAGAAAAGACAAACAGCTTAATACAAATAGACAAACTATTTAAATATATTCTCCCTTATATACTCCCTAAAGGAAGATATATGGGTGGCCAGTAAGGTCATGAAAAGGTGTTTGATATCCACAGTCAACAGGATAATGCAAATTAGAGCCACAACGAGAAACCACTTCAGACCCAATGGTGTAGCTGAAATTATGCAGATTTCTAAGACACAATATTGGTGAGGATGTGGAGCAACTGATAT
This sequence comes from Desmodus rotundus, assembly GCF_022682495.2. Classification (NCBI taxonomy): domain Eukaryota; kingdom Metazoa; phylum Chordata; class Mammalia; order Chiroptera; family Phyllostomidae; genus Desmodus; species Desmodus rotundus. The sequence goes on along the minus strand of NC_071387.1, from coordinate 179,599,036 downwards.
TTCCACTTTGATAAAAATATGTGGCATTTAAAAAAATACAGTGGTACCTCGGTACTCATCATTATTTCATTCTGAAACTCGTGACAAGTGCTGAAACAGATGAGTATGGAGCAAAGTTTTTAAGCTATGAGTGATGAAGCATTTCCTCCTGCGGAGCGGCATCATGACTCATACAAGTTCTAGCAAGTGCTATGAGTCCCGAACCAGCACCGAGTGCTAAAACATTTTTTCTCATCAAAATGTGACAAGTACATGGTTTGACCAGTTCTGAAGCTGATGAACACCAAGGTATGACTGTAAAGTCAAATGTATACTTACTGTGGATCAACAATCTCATTTTTAATTGATTTGGATGTGGGTCACATACGTGTGCACAGTTGTTGAAACTCATAAAAATAAACTCTTACTGGCTGTGTATTCACAATTTACACTCAAATAGAGTGTGCAGAATAGACAATGGGGAGGGTACCTGAGACAGAAACACTAGTTAGAGAATGATAACAGAGGCTGACATCACAAGAGCTCAGTGTGGGTGGTGGATACAGCAAAGAAAAGGGTGTCCCCTTCAGTATCCTTCAGACCTTTCCAAAAAGATTGTCCTAGCCATCTTTTTACTGAAGACAAATCATTACAACCTAAAAGGAGAAGCAACTTTATCTAACATAGATATTTTAGTCCAAATTTTTATGCATCCATTTGGAAAAGTATGTGTGTGATAATATAATTACACCTATATTCTTTAATATAATTGTATTTGTAACTCCAAGTAAACACATACACACACAAAATTTCTGAACTGCTTTTGTATGTCTTTGCAATCTTTTCCCTCAGCCACCCCAAATAAGGATGCAATCTACTTAAAAGGAGTGTGCTAACTAATATGAAAACAGCTCTAGAACTAGTGCCTCAATAAACTCTTCTAAGCAAATTGTGATCACTAAGTTGAGTCTACACCAAAATTTTGGAATCTGCTCTCCTTATACCTCTACCTTCCCACACACAGCATTTATCAAATCTTCTGGTTAATGTAATGTAAGAAATACTTGCAAAGTCTCAATCATGTGCCTGAGGTGACACAAGAAGGGGTAAAGCAAGAAGAAAGATGTTGCTCTGAGTATGTGGCATCACAGAAGCCTGGTTCCTGGGCCTTGGATGAGTGGGACACCAACACAAGTGACGTGACATGGAGGTGAAGGGAATGTAGGCCACACTGAGCAGCTGGTGGCCCACACAATGACACTGAGACCACACCCTGGGGGCTCATTAAGGGATCATTCCCAGGTGGTGTCCCCATAGAAGCACGTGGACTAAAATACAACCCTTAAGTTTTGAGCCGGCATCAACAAATTTTGAGAAGAAAATACATGAACTAAAGTAACTACGATTTAAATGTGTTCATATATAAGAGAACAAAGGCCAACACAAGCAACAATAGAGACAAACATTACTGAAAAGAATCTGTCTAGGACTATGCTGGTTTGAACTGTTTCCTATGGCTAGGCTTACTATGAATATACTTAAGCAAAGCCGTATATGGTGGTGGTAGGGGGGTGGCTGAACCATGCTTTATCTGTGGAAGCCCAAGACAAGAGCACACAGCCCAGGGCTCAAGATACCCATATTTTGGTGTTTGAAGCTGCCTGTGGCTACACAGGCAGAGGACGTGTGCCCAGAGCTCCAGGACACTACCTTCCCCAGCACCTTCATTTCAGCCAGGAGCCTGCTCCCTAAAACCTCAGATTGCTGAATGGATCTTGGCTCTGGGAATACCATTGGTAAACAGGAAGCAACTTGAAGCTGGACCACAGATGAAAAACAGAATCAGTAAATATTACCAGGGACCTCAAAGAGGAAAGTCTCTGCATTGATTTGCTCCAGTAAAAAGACATAATTTGACTGCCTAACAAAACTAAAGTGAATTCCAGAGAATTATATGATAAAACATATCAAAAGGAAAGAAATGGATTTTCTCTGAAATTTTACATGACATCAACAGACTCTCCAGAGAGAAGTGAGGTCCTAAGTTGTTACCACATCTAAATAAAGGAATATTGATTAACAATAAAAAACTTCTATAAGAAAGTAGACAAGAAATGAAAATAACTCGCCACAACAATACTGTTGACATTATCTAATAGGGCAAGAAACTATTTAATTTAAAAATTTATGCACCATGTAATCCCATGTAATCAGACCGATTTGTTCCACCTGCAAGCTCAAGATCTGATCTATATTCAATTTTGGTCCAACTTTCCATAGACATTAAATTGAAGCTGCACCACATTTTCAAGCTACGATAAATACAACTAACAAAAATTATATAAGCTTTTGAAGCTCAGTTAAAAAAATTAGATAATCCACTTTATAATGTTATAGTTAAATTGCTCAAGCATACCATTATTCTTATGTAGAGATTGAAAACAAGACTGATACTTAAGGATTAAGTTATTTTATTTTTAAAGAGATCAAAGTAACTTCTGAGCTACCAAATAAAATAGAGGTATTCATGTTGAGTCACCATGGAATGTCCCAGTGAGTACCAGGAAAAGATTTACAATGCTGTGTGTGTGTGTGTGTGTGTGTTGAAAAATTTAACATACTTTCATGCTCCCACACATGAAATCTCAGTCTTGTACTATGCTCTATTAATTGGAAAATAATTTTTGATATCTTAATCTTATACAAAATGCTCAGATCAACAATCATCTTATTTCTAAGTTCGTTGTCATATGTGTTGTTCCCACTTTGTGTGTTTACGTCTCTAAACAAGAGGAACAAAATGGGAGTTTAGTTAAGAAGGCCACAATCACGGACAAGTCAAGGCCAAACTCTCCTCAAGTCACAATCACTGACCAGAAAATCTCTGATTGCCAGTTGGCACTCAGTGTCAACTGCCCACTTCAGCAGCAAATGGACAGACAGAACATATACCTACATGAGAACACCCTGTGCTAGGCATCTTGGAATGGAAAAGGTCAGATATCAAGGATCCTTGTTGCAGGAGCCCCGCCTACAACACAGCTTTATCATTAAGTTGTCAGAAGGATATACTTGCCATAGCACTATCTCAGCAAAACTGCACTGACCTCCTGGGGCGGAGGTCAATGCTGTTGGAACTCCCTGCCCTCCTGTCCTCGGCCGGCTGGGCAGATGGTGCTGTCAGCCCTGCCCTGTTTATCCCATCAGGCGTGTGCAAGTACATTTTAAACTGCACCAGCTCATATATTATCTATGGGGCTAAGCACAGGCCACACACTCAGCTCTATCAGAGGAGCTAAACTTCTGTCAACAACCAGAGCGGTTGTGTAAATGCCATTTTCTTGACATAAATAACAGAAACATATGGCCCGAGACAGGAAGTGGGGGCTACCTGGATAGATTGATATCCTGCCTGACAAGTGACGATATTTATGACATGATTCCGCCTGACAAGGAAAGAGGAGGGGCAGCCGGCTAATGACTTTTTCATGAACTGTGTGACAACACACGCTGAGTACTGGAAACCTTCATTCTGGTGCAGGTCTTACTCGCCTGTTGCTAAACATGGTCGTCATTGAAGAAGAAAACGTTTTTTCCAAAGGCAAAAATGTGTCTCTATTCTAAAGCAACATTGAGGCTCCATAAATCCTCACACAGAAGCAGTTGTCAGGGTTACACTAGTCTCACTCAAACTCTATCCAGGAAAACTACTCATTTTTTAACAATTCTTGCCATCCCCACATTTTGTTGTCTGGTGAGTGTATGCTTACATCATATCTCCAGCGAAAGAGTATAAAGGTACCTATTACACAGCTAGAGGGAGTTAGTCATACTCACATACTGTCATGGAACTAACTACAGAGCCATCTGAAAACACTGACTGCAACAGTTCCCCACGCACACTGTGCTCAGCTCTGAGCTACCCTCTGACTCACAATGGCCTGGGCTCTGCACGCCGCTGTCCTCTCACAAACACGTGCTGTCTGCAACATGCACGTGTGTTCTGATGCCCAAACTTGAAGACCATTGTTGTTTGAATTGAGCTTAATTTCACAAATATTTATTGGCTGTTTTACGTGAAGTTCTGCCATGGGTTCTGAGCTTAGGAAAGTCAAATGAGTACCATCAAATGTGGGCACATTACACGCACATGAGTAATCCTAAAAGAGGACAATATAACAACTGTCTGCTTCACTTTTTTTCTCTACGAGATTGTTCCCATCAACCTAGACATATATTGTTCTCCTTATTCTAAAAGAAAATAAGTGAGTAAAATACATGAAATGGGTGAAGTAGGTCAAAGGTCCACACTTCCAGTAATGAGATCAACAAGTCATGGGATGTAATGTACAGTGTGGTGACTCTGATTAATAATACTATATTGGACTGGTGCGGCCACTGTGGAAAACAGCATGGAATTTCCTCAGAAAACTAAAAATGGAACTGCCCTTTGACCTAGCAATTCTGCTGCTGGGATTATACCCTAAGAACCCTGAAACACCAATCCAAACGAACCTATGCACCCCAATGTTCATAGCAGCACAGTTCACAATAGCCAAGTACTGGAAGCAACCTAAGTGACGGTCAGCAAATGAGTGGATCAAAAAACTATGGTACATTTACACAATGGAATTCTATGCAGCAGAGAGAAAGAAGGAGCTTATATCCTTTGCAATGGCATGGATGGAACTGGAGAGCATTATGCTAAGTGAAATAAGCCAGGTGGTGAGGGACAAATACCATATGATCTCACCTTTAACTGGAACATAATCAACAGAAGAAAAAAGCAAACAAAATATAACCAGAGACATTGAAATTAAGAACAATGTAACAATAGCCAGAGGGGAGTGGGGAGGGGATAGTGGGGAGAGGGATCTATAGGAGCTACTATAAAGGACACAAGGACAAAATCATGGGGGAGGGTAGAGGTGGGGGAGGGAGGTGGGACTGGCTGGGGTGGGGTGGAGGGATGGGGAGAAAATGCAGACAATTGTAACTGAATAAAAATAAATTTAAAAAATAATAAAATAAAAATAATAATACTATATTGTACTGTATTGCATATTTGAAAGTTGCTAAGAGAGTGGATCTTAAAAGTTCTCATTGCACACAAAAAATTTGTCACTTTCTGTGGTGATGGATGTTAACTAAACTTATTGTGGTGATTGTTTTGCAATATATACAAATACTGAATTATATTGTACACCTGAAACTAATATAATGTTGTATGTCAGTTACATGTCAATAAAAATTAAAAATTAAAAAATTGACACAAGACTGAAAACATAGTTGCCCCCAGGACAACAAAAATAAAATAGCTGCCACAACCTTTAATGTATTAATTGCATTAAATGTAAATGTTGTAATCAGAAAATTAAAAGACATAGATTGGCAAAATGGGTTATAAAAAAATGTCCCAGTTGTATATCTAGAAGAAACTCACCTGAATTATAATAATATAAGCAGGTTAAACAAAAAAATGAAGAAACATAGATTATGAAAAAATAATCAAAGGAAAGAAAATGTGGATGACTATATTAATAATCAAATAAAATAGACTTCACAGTAAAGAAAAGTTAACAGACAGAGGGGTAACTTACACGATGATAAAAGGGTCAATCCATCAAGAAGACGTAGCAATCTTAAATTATATGCACCCAACAACAGAGCTACAAAATAGGTGAACCAAACCTGGCTAAAATGAAAGGCAAAATCACAAATAATTATAATTGGAGAATTCATGACCCCTCCCTTAGCAATTGATAAAACAACTAAAAAGCAATTGATACAGAAGTCGGGAAGGACACAGAATAACTCAATAACATCACCAAACAATAGAATCTAGTTAACATTTAAAGAATACTCCATCCACTAACAGCAAGATGTACATTATTTTCTGGTGCCCATAGACCATGCACCAATATGGGTCACATTGTATTAAGATAGCTACCACTAAAAAACAGACAATAACAAGTATTGGTGAGGATGTGGAGAAATTGGAATCTGTGTACATTATTGGTAGGGATGTAAAATGGCCAAAATGACACAGCCACTGTGGAAAACAGTATGGTATTCCCTCAAAAAATTACAAATAGAATTATGATATGATCCAGCAATTCCACTCTTGGGTTTTCAAAAAAATTAAATACAGGGTCTCAAAAAGATATTCGTACACCCATGTTCATAGTAGCATTAGCCGCAGTAGACAAAAAGTGGAAGCAACTTACATGTCTATCAACAGAAGAGTAGATAAACAAAATGTGGTATATACAGGGTGGGGCAAAAGTTGGTTACAGTTGTGAGTATATGAAACAGATTTATTCTTGTATTATTATTTATTAATTATTGTATTGTCCATACAAACAACTGTAAACCTACTTCAGCCTCACCCTGCACGTGCAATGAAATATTATTCAGCCTTAAAATGGAGAGAAATTCTGTAACACACCACACCGTGAATGCACCTCCAGGGTATTATGCTGAGTGAAATAAACCAGTCACAAGATGACAAATATTGTATGATTTTACTTATATGAGGGACCTCGAGTCATCAACTTCATTGAGACAGAAGACAGAAGTGTAGGTGCCAGGAGGTGGGGTTGGGGGATGGGGAGTTAGTGTTTAATAGAGACAGAGTTTAATTGTGCAAGATAAAAACAGTTCTGGAAATAGAGGTGGTGATGACTTCTCAGTAATGTGAATGTATTTCACACTACTGATCTATACACTTAAAGTGGTTAAAATGGCAAATTTGATGTTACATATATTTTACCACAATTAAAAATAATAGCAATAATAAAAATGTCAAGGTTATTTTTAAAAAGAGTAATGAGAGGTGAAAATGGCTTTGAAAGTAGTGGGAAATTGACTCATGGTGTAGTCACATAATCCAATTACAATCCCAAACACCAGATGTTTATAGAGTAGAATTTGCTAAAATTCATGAAGGTCCTTATGTGTTCTTTATCCACAAAAAATCTGAAGAAATCCTTTGATCGGTGTTTCATGCAGTAACTTAATATTGATTTTCCTAGCTGCCTCTGTTTAAAATATAACATAAGTAAATTAAGTACCTCCAGTGACATTTGAAATACTCTTTATCCTTAAGAGTAGAAAGAGCACTTTAAAACCATTAGCAAACAGGCTGGCCTGGGTGCGGCCCCAGGGCCCAGTGGGGCCACAGGTGGTCATGATTAGTCCGGACTGGGGAAATAGACATCCTATCCAGCCACATGCAGACCCCAAAAGTGAAGTGCCCACTGCAGCTGGACCCAAGCACCTTCAGACCGGACGCTGCAGGTTCGGGAAGCACTGGGGTCACACGTCTCGGGTTTGGGGATGACAAGGAACAAAGATGCTGACTGAGGGAGCTGCTGTGTGTTCCCACCTGTGTTGGGCAGTGTTGACTGGAGGGGCCAGGTCCTTCTCAATGTGCTGGAAAGTCTCCCTCCGGCCTCACTCAGCTTCCCCTCTCAGGACACAGGGCCCAGACAGGCCGGCAGAACAATATGGCCTTCTCTGGGCAATGCCCTATGGGCTGATCGATGTCAGGTTATGTTATTTTTTCATGGAGAACGCTTCAATGCTGGTTTTGTGAGCAGCTGTAGCAGAACCAGAGCGCTAAACAAACACAGAGGCCCCTGGGGCCCCCCATTTATCAAACAGTCCTGACAGGGGCCCTGCCCAGGGACGGCCACAGAACTGCCTGTCTCTCCTCCTCCGAGTCCTCTCCTCTATTATTTTAATGTATCTCCTTAGTGGCCTTCCTTTCCAAACAAGTGAGGTCTTTCCCAATGTTCACAAAGTCATTTTGAATCATCAGAGTGAGAACAGGAGTGACAAGTTTATTTCAGGAGTTCCTGGCACATCGTGGTAACATCTTTAACATAGAAATAATGTTCCCTATAGACACAGCAGAACCAACTACAGGGGAGGGGTTTACAGCTCATTCAGGGTATGAACTTCCAAGCTGTTAAATTTAAAGACATTCAAACACACCAGCAAGAAAAATATGTGTAAGGTATAAGCCCTAATATTTACTAGGAGTTTAGTACAGAATATCCAGAAGGATACACGTAAAAAGTGTGTGTACAGCCCTGGCCGGTGTGGTTCAGTGGTTGGGCGTAGCCCTACAGGGCGAAATGCTGCCAGTTCGTTTCCCGGTCAGGGCACATGCCTAGGTTGTGGGTTCAGTACCCAGACAGGGTACATATGAGAGGCCATTTATCGATGGTTCTCTCTTATGTCAATGTTTCTCTCTCTCTCTTTCTCCCTCCCTTCTTCTCTGTCTAAAAATAAAGTTGTTTAAAGTGTGTGTACAGTGTGTAAATGCATAGAGCATGTGTGTAGAGTGTGTGAGTATAGAGCATTTGCGTGTAAAGTGTAGGTGTGCATAGAGCATTTGCGTGCACAGTGTATGCAAACATTGGCATAGGTGGAGGGACTTGAGCGGTCACTATCTCGAAGCAGGCTAATTGTGATTGAATTGCACATCAGTAGATCTCATCCTGGGGAATTTAACCCCCCTCCCGAGGACACTTGGTCACGTCTGGAGAAGTTTGTGGTTATCACACCTGGGGGTGGGGAGAGCTTCTGGCATCTAGTGGGTGGAGGACAGGGATGCCACTAAATGCCCTACGGTGCACAGAACAGCTCCTGTGAGGAAGAATGATCCAGCCCAATGTCAGTAGTTCTGAGGCTGACAAGACCTCTCTGAATGGATGGACACTGAGATTTTCATTTCAAGCAGCAATGAGCCTGGCCACAATGTTTAGCTTATCTCTTTTTAATTCACCCACCAATCATTTTTTTAAATGTTCAAGTAATTTTTTTTTTACCAGGAAAGCAATTAAACTCTCAAGCAGTAGCAAAGAGCTTATAAAAGCTTCTAAATATGTTCAATAACCAAATTCCAAATGTTTTTGCAAAGGAAATACCACCGTTTTTCATTCAGTGCATTCTACGATGTGGCTCCATCTAGTTCCAGGCATTAGGGAAAAGGATCCTGTGGGGGAGCTGACACCGGGAAAGACGGAACTGGAGCAAAGTGGCACACAAACGAGGAATAAATACAACCGTGCGCAGCGCCTCAACGACGGCGTGAGGGAGAGGGGCCCTCACCTACATTGGGCTGTACCGACTTGATATTCGAGCCAAGACCTGAAGAACAAGAACCAACCCTGGGAGAAGAGATGGCATGGTGGTCACCCCAGGGAGAAGAGAAGGCCTGTACAAAGAACCTGAAGCACAGAGACAGTATACACATATCCACACAGATTTCCTGCAAAGACAATTTACCCAAAAATATATAAATAAACCTAAATATGCATGCACACATATGTGCATGTATATGAATATTTAAATGTATTCATTAAAAAATATTTATGAGCACCTACTATGTGCAAACAATATTTCAGAGATACAGCAGGAAGCAAAACCAGCCCTGGAACCCTGTCTGCATGGAGCTTGTACTTAAATGGGAAGACAGGAAATACTTAAAAACACAACTAACACATTTAGAAAGCTCTTTGATGTTAGTTCCAAGCAACACAGTCTGTCTGGGATGCTGCTGAGCACGGGTGCCAAGTTCTGGAAGGGCTCACCCCTGGAGAAAGCATGCAGAAAGTTCTGTTGTGGTTTTACTTCCTTAGAAGAATAGGAGGGAGAGGCAATGCCTTCCTCTTTTCTGGACAGACTTACAGACGATGCTTCAACTTTCCTGGTTCAGCTGGGTCTGGACAAACTTCCAGAAAACCTTCTGGAAGCTTGAGCTATGTTGGTTGCAGTGTGATGACCTGACATCAGGTATATACAGCAGTAGGGTCAAACAAGGTATGGATTAGGAAAAGTGGTTGGTTTAAGGATCAGTTGAGGTCAAGCATGACTTGAGATAGAGATTGGACTAGGGCTGAGTGTCATGGAATGCTGGTGCTGCCACACTGTCCATTTAGTGTCCAGTAGGAAACTCAGATTTTCCAACCTAGACGGGGTCCCTCAGAGTGGGTCTTTGCAGGCAAAGCAGGAGGAATTCTCATCAGAGTAGACTTTTGCAATTCTCCTACTATCCTGTTTTGAGGGCACACAGGCACCTCACAAAATGCTGAATGTTATTTGTATAACTAATGGGATGTCATTGGTGAAATTCTAAACTCTAAGTAAAAGTTTTGTATTTCTTGAGTTTTAATTTTGCTAACTTTGGAGAGTTTTGGAAGTCTTTCCTGAAGTTACTTTCAGGAAGCTTCAAAAATCAACTAAATAGGCATGGAGATTTTTAAAAGTCAACATCATTGAGCTATAATTTGCATGTAGCAAAAATGCACCTATTTTAAGTATACAAATGAGTTTTGACAAATTTATATACCCGGGTAATCTCCACCACAGTTGAGATTTAGGACATCCTCACTGTCCCCAAAATTTCTTGCATTTCACTTCAATCAACCCCTGTCCCACCCCTTGTAATTTCAAAACCACATAAATATACAAACATCATTAAAGCCTTATACTCAGAGCTTGTAGGTTCCATTTTCTACCTGTTTTACACAACTTAGATTGCATTTTCAGTGCTTGATCACAAAGGCAACATAATATACTAGTTTCTGAACTTGGTGAGCAGCAAAGGAGTCCTGAGAATTTGAACATTAGGACCACCGGGTGAAAGCTTATAGGGCATTTTGTGTCCTCAGCTTGCCATCTTGTTGCTATTCTATTGTCCTGTAGAAAAGCTAAAATATAAGAAACTGAACTTAGGAGAAAAGAAAGGTTGACCACCTCACGTATATACTATTGGCAATTTTCCAGACTGTTTCTGAAGAAGTCCATGTACAACAGACATACAATTTTGCTCCTACAGGCCACCTCATTTACATATAATTGGATATGTTGGTGACATATTTACGTAAATCAACTTATCCAATGATATGTAAATTGGCTGGTCTGTAGAAGCAAAATTATGTATTTATTACACATAACAGAAATCATATGTATTATACATAATACAGACTATATTTACACAAATTATCAGCCCAATTGAAGAAAATGGTACAACATGGTGGAGGAGCCAAGGCATGAGTTTGGTCCTTACTTGGGTTGGCTGTGATTGAACTTTGTTGGTCTATTGCACTCCCTGCTCCTGTGAGCCGCACAAGCAGCAGAGAAGCAGGTGGACAGCCCACCATCCACCGCCTATTATGAACACACATACAGTCATTCTAGATGAATAAACTAGCATGCAAGTCCTGCCTACCATCTGTGGCAGACCTTCATGGAATGCGAACTCATTACTGTGCTTCTGGTGCCAACTAATCTCCCAACTCCTGTCTTGTACCCTGGACTGGAAGTTAGGTGTTGGTGGGGGGGGGGGAAATCTCATTTTAATGAAAATAAATTGCTTACAGGCTAGGATTATTTAATGCAATTAATAAAGTGCAAACATACAAGAAGTACTAAATAGTGGCCTAATTGTGGTATTGTAGTTTCCATCATATCTGCTTAGAAGTAACACAAAATTGCCAAATGGACTTTGTAAAGTGGTTCCTTGATTGCCAGAAACTTGCACAGTAACACAGAGTGTAATCCAGATCAACCCAAAAGAAAAATCAATTAAATGGAGATTTGGAAACGTAAGAAGTTGTGTGTAAATTAAGCCAACAGTCATGGGACCAGCACCTGCTTAAAGAGACTGATGCTATTGTTCAAAGACGGTCACATCCAGCAAAGACAACCCCTTTGGCCTCTCCTCTTTTTAAAAATAAGAACTGAGCCTGACCAGGCTCAGTTCTTAATGGGATAGGGAAAAAAGTGGATGCAATTTGATTTGTACACATAGAGGCCACAGATGCACTGAAATTGGGCTCTTCTGCTAGAATATTCTCTATGCCTATTTTTGCATATGGAGGCCACTAATATCTATTGTAAAAAGGGTCCCAAAACATATCTGCACGTCATGTACCTAAAAAGCTCCTGGAAGGCTTGGGAAGAGTCCCCTCTAACTCATCCCTGAAAATGGCTTCCCTATTGATTTGTTTCACTTGAAAGTCCACCCAGAAGTAAATTATTTTAGTTTGAAATTTTGTCTCCTGTACATCTGCACTTATGATTCAGTCTTTATTGGCCAGTCAAGGTTTCACTAGTTAACACACATAGATCATTGTCTTCTTTTCAGTCTCAGAGGCTCTTCCAACCTCCACACAATACCAAACTGGACGCTGGTACCAATTGTGTCCTCTCTTCTCTTGGGGTCAGCATCTTGTGTGCCTGGGAGCTCAGCACACAGGTGAGCTCAGTGACTGTGTGCAGAAGGAATGAATGACTGAATGACTAGTGTATCCTTTCCTGAGAACAAGGTTTTAGAGATGTTTTTAAAAGAACAGGAGACTTCCAATTTCCAACCCAAGATACAAAGATTTTGCAAGTCTTTACTCCCATTCACACAAACAAGAAAAAAGCTGAAAAATGGAAAATCAACTGTTCTTTGTTAGCTCAATCAGAGAAGTAAGATACAGGGCAAACCACTGCCCCAGAGTTGGAGAGACAGAAAGGCAGATACAGAGAAATCTCAAGCAGAAACCCACAAGCAGAAGTTGAGATTGGAACCAGTATGGGGTAGGAGAACCTAGACTGCACTTGAAGAACCACTGGAGGCTCAGCATGGATGGTCTGAGAGATGAAAGCTCCAGTGGTGGGGGCTCAGTTATCGGGGACACCCACACTTCCATGAGCTTGACCTCTAGGAGCTCAACCAGCTCCTCAGATCAGAAAAATATCCCTTGAGCTCCCAGCAGGGGGAGCAGAAAATTGGCCATCTTGAAATATGCCCAGAATATTTTATTTTTTACAAGGCTTGCCTCAAAATAAATGGTATTACAGAGCCTAATGTGCTAAGGGTTTATCAGAGTCCAACCGACCTGAGGGAAGGGATACACCCAACCCCAGTAGACCAGCCACCCTGTCCCACTTCCGAGGAAAACAAAACAAAAGGAAACTGAGAAGCTCATGGGGAGATCTTGGCCCAGGGCCCAGGCAGAAGAGGGGTTGGAGCAGGTGGTGAGGGATGCTTGGGGAGGACAGAGGTGGGCAGAGGGGGAACCAAGGGTCCTGACCCCGACTTCTCCATAAGAACACTGCTCCTTCAGCTCTCCACGCCCCCATACCCTGTGCCTAGTCTGACAAGCAGAAGGACATGGGAGCAGCATGATGTCCAGCCTGGTTCTTTTTTATAAATATATTTATTGATTATGCTATTACAGTTGTCCCATTTCCCCCCCTCACTCCACTCCAACCTGCCCACCCCCTCCCTCCCACATTCCCCCCCCCTATAGTTCATGTCCATGGGTCATACTTATAAGTTCTTTGGCTTCTACATTTCCTACACTATTCTTACCCTCCCCCTGTCTATCTTCCACCTATCATTTATGCTACTTATTCTCTGTACCTTTCCCCCCCTCTCCCCCTCCCACCCCCCTGTTGATAACCCTCCATGTGATCTCCATCTCCGTGGTTCTGTTCCTGTTCTAGTTGTTTGTTTAGTTTGCTTTTGTTTTTGTTTTAGGTGTGGTTGTTAATAACTGTGAGTTTGCTGTCATTCTTACTGTTCATATTTTTGATCTTCTTTTTCTTGGTAACTCCCTTTAACATTTCATATAAGAAGGGCTTGGTGATGATGAACTCCTTTAACTTGACCTTATCTGAGAAGCACTTTATCTTCCCTTCCATTCTAAATGAAAGCTTTGCTGGATACAGTAATCTTGGATGTAGGTCCTTGCCTTTCATGACTTGGAATACTTCTTGCCAACACCTTCTTGCCTGTAAGGTCTCTTTGGAGAAATCAGCTGACAGTCTTATGGGAACTCTTTTGTAGGTAACTGTGTTCTTTTCTCTTGCTGCTTCTAAGATTCTCTCCTTCTGTTTCATCTTGGGTAATGTAATTATGATGTGCCTTGGTATGTTCCTCCTTGGGTCCAGCTTCTTCGGGACTCTCTGAGCTTCCTGGACTTCATGGCAGTCTATTTCCTTTGCCAGACTGGGGAAGTTCTCCTTCATTATTTGTTCAAATAAATTTTCAATTTTTTGTTCTTCCTCTTCTCCTTCTGGCACCCCTATAATTCAGATGTTGGAACGTTTCAAGATGTCCTGGAGGTTCCTAAGCCTCTCTTCATTTTTTTGAATTCTTGTTTCTTCATTCTTTTCTGGTTGGATGTTTCTTTCTTCCTTCTGGTTCACACCTTTGATTTGAGCCCCAGTTTCCTTCACCTCACTATTGGTTCCCTGTACATTTTCCTTTGTCTCTCTTAGCATAGCCTTCATTTTTTCATCTAATTTTCGGACAAATTCAACCAATTCTGTGAGCTTCTTGATTACCAGTGTTTTGAACTGTGCATCTGATAGGTTGGCTATCTGTTCACTGTTTGGTTGAATTATTTCTGGAGCTTTGAAATGTTCTGTCATTTGGGCCTTTTTTTTTTTTTTTTTTGTCTTGGTGCTTCTGTTACTTTAAGGGGCAGAGCCTTAGGTGTTCCCCTGGGCGGGGTAACACTGGTCGCTGAGCTGTGATGCTGTACGTGGGGGAGGGGCCAAGAGGGAGCAATGGCGCCTGCTCCACTCTCCACCGGATTTCAGTCTTTCACTCCGCTACCCACAATCAAATTGGGCCCTTCTGGTGCTGGTTCCCCAGTGGGTGGGCTTGTGCACACTCTAGGCCCCTGTGGGTCTCTCCAACGACCTCTCCTGTGAGGCTGGGAGTCTCTCCTACTGCCGCGCCAACCCCCACAGGTGTTTTCACTCAGAGGTTTGAGGCCTTATTTTCCCGCACTGGAGCCCTGGATTGCGCAGTCTGCTTTGCTCCCCGCCATTCGTCCTGATTTATCTCTGTGCAAATGTGGGGCCACAAGGTGCTACCCGCCGCTCTGCCTGCCCCGTTCTCTGCCACTCTGAGTCCGGCCCTCTTGGTTTATCTGCGGGAATGTGGGGCCACAGGGTCTGCTAGTGGTCAGACTGCCTGCCCTGTTGGTCCCACACTCCGCCAGTCTCAGTCCTGCCACAGCAACGCGAGTCCTCTCCGCCCCGGCTGCCCATCTCTGCCCCTCCTACCGGTCTGGATGAATGTTCATTTTTTTATCTCCTTGGTGTCGGACTTCCTTGCCGTTCAATTTTCTGTCAGTTCTGGTTGTGCGAGGAGGCGCAGTGTGTCCACCTACACCGCCATCTTGGTTCTCTCCACCCAGCCTGGTTCTTTGTGTATCCACTTTGCATATGGCTTTTCTGCTGAGTGCATGGCACTGTCCCATATCACCATATAAGGTTTCTCCATTTTTTTGGAAACCCATGCTGTTTCCACTATATTATTCCTTTAACAAACATTTATTGAGTGTCTTATGTATCAGGCACAGGAGGCCATGGGAAACCGATAACATTCTGCCCTACTGAACCACATACCCAATGGCAGAGATACATAGCTGTTTACCAAAATTCACTTTTCTCTCTGTACCCATAGCCAGACTACATTTCCCAGTTTCCTTTGCGGTTAGGTCTCCAGCGCACTGAATGTGAGTAGAAGTGATGAGTGACACTTCCAGGCCTGGCCCATAAAAACCTCATGCACATGCTTCTCTATGTTGAGATGACTAGTGCAACCTTGGAAGCCATGTGTGGAAAATGTCAAAGTTGCGTACTCTGATGAGGAACATATGATTTTGTCTGTTACAGGAACAAGAAATCCATTTATATTGTGTTTGAGACATTATACATTTAGTAGTTTATTTTTTAATAGCACTAGCTATATCTTAATTAAAACATACTCATAGAATACTGCCTAGAATGGTTTTCTTTATACCAAAGGAATTAACAAAATTTTCCTCCTTATTAAACTAAACTACTTTCTAGAGACAAATTTGAAAATCTAGTGGTGTTATATGGAAAACAGACACCTGATGGCAAGAAAGGGCTCCTGTTGGCTGAATGGGCAACACCAGGGACTCATGTGAGAAAGCCTACCTCGGTCCAGCACTGCCTACAACTGACAGGGTAATTCTTCCCAAGGCTGATTCTGTAAGCCTTCTCCCCTGATTAACAGCACTTGGAAAGCAACGGAAGAGAGCTACAATCAGGTTATGGCAGCCCTGGTAAGATCCAGATTGTGAGACTCCTCAAATAACAAGAAATCCAGTTCCACCTTGTTACTACTTTCTAGGGATTCCAGAATCTCATGACACAAGGGCAGATGGAAAACCTCAGTGCAGTGAAGTGAAAACATATGCAGTGTGAGCTGGGACTTGAGTCCCTTTCACAAGACTGGATTTGGTACCCTGGTTGATGAGCAAACACGTGAAGACATTAAGTAGGCCGGGGAAGCACACCATGATTCAGCAGCCATGGTTTAGCCATGGTAACACTGAACTCCCGATAACAACACTGGTCTGCAGGCACCTGATGGCTTATGTCACCAAAATGTCAATGGATCCTTAGAATTAATATCCTCTGGATCACAGTGTGTTTTTTTCTTACAGCCCCTTCCTCTTCTATTTCAGTCTGTGGCCACTCTATAGCACAAGAATCAAGAATTTCCATGAGAAAAAACAACACTGAGTTGCCAAATCATCAGCTTCAATGTCAAAGCAGTAGTTTTACTAAATATGTCTGAACTTCTCCCCATACAGAACCACAGTGGCTCTGACAGCTCTTTTCCCCATGATTCAGAAGCCACATTGCTACTGTGTTTGGACAGTCATGGTTCAAGACACACTTTTCTTCAATTTCAAGAGCAGGAGGTGATTCATTTACAATGTGTCAGAGAGAAAAATTTGGTGATCCCTTTTTCCCCAGCCGTTGCCAATTGTTGGTCTTTGTCACTGGAATGTAGAAACTGCTTTTTCTTCTCTCATAGGCCACGTCTCTATAAAATGTACCCCCTCAGAGAGGAGATATGACACGATGTGAGTGAGTCTTGCTCCATATAGTCTCTACTTGCTCTTAAGTGTTCAGACTGTCTGGATCTTGGGAGCCATGGTCAAGAAGGTTCTAGGGTCAAAGGGCCAAGGAGTTGCCCCATCAACCCCTTGTGTTCTGTGTGTGGGTCCACCAGACAGGAGACTAAATGAGGTGATAACGGATTGTAGCTAGACAAAGTGTGAGGATGTGAAGACCCCGTTCCTGGCCACAAAGGACCACAGGCAACAAATCAAAATAGAAAAGGAAATTTGGTCTCTTGCCCCCCAATTCTTAACTTGGAAATGATCTGTTTCTGCCTTTTACTGACACTTCCAACTAGGTACGTGCTATCACAATCTCTATTGGAAGCAGAATGACATTGGCCATGTCAGCTGTTCTTGACACTGTCTGAATATCAGAGTCACCTGGAGTGACTCTGATACTGTTTCTTGGACTCCAATTCAGAAGGTCTGGGGTGAAGTCTGGTGTGAGCATTTTGTTTCCAAGTTGCAAAGATTAATTTGACATGCAGTCCTCAAGTTTACAGAAGGTGGCATGGATGTAAAGGGAGGCCTCCCTGGGGCGGTGTCTGGGAGAGGGAATCTTGGTAAAAATTGATTGCAGTAGCCTTTGGCTCTGCTCCAAATCCAGCCACCAGATCCAGCTCCTGCAGCCACTGCTAGGGTGCCTGTGTCTCTGCAGGGCAGCGAGAAGGCCCAGTGCACTCTGAACTGGTTCATTCATTTCCTCCCAATACTGCAAGGAATCTGTGCCAACTTACCCCAGACACCAGAAAGATGGCAAGATGGCAGGCACACCCTGTGTGCTTTTGAAAGTTTTCTGTTTGAGCCTCTTAATACATATTTACACATATATTTAAAGCATTAATATTTAAAATGTAATTAAAAGATTTAAATTCATTTTAATACTAAAGGAAGACAAACAATAATGCCTATCTGAGTCATTCTAGTTCTTAAGCGAACTGTTGGTCAGTATAATTCATTAATATTGAGAGAAATCTCCATGTGCCCCATTGTCTTGGGGACAAACAGTAGGGCGATGCTGTAAACTGCGGCACGGAGCTTGGCACACACTCGGCACTCTTAAACATGCTTAGAACTAGGGATGAAGATAGCAGGCAGGGTAGATGGGTACCCCTCGGGTGGGAGAGCTGACAGCAAACAGGACCTACTTTGCTTGTCTTGGGTGCAAAGCCTCAGGGAAAGGCCTCGACTCTGCTGGCAGCCATCCAGGGCAAGGAGTCATCTCTGGGAACAGAGTCTTACCTCCTTTTTGTCCCCATGGTGGGTTCCTATCTGAGATGGTATCTCTAAATGTCACAGCTGTTGATATTTGGGGCTGGACATTTCTTTGTCGTGGGGACTGTCCTGTGTTTTGTAGGATGTTTAGAAACATCCTTAGATTCCACCCACTAATCCCAGGAGAAACCCCCTCCTCAGTTATAACAAATAATATGTATCCAGACATTGCTGAGTGTTTTGTAGGTGACAAAAGCACCCCCAGCTGAGAACTATTCATCCTAGAAGATGTCAGAACCATGCTTTGCCTCAGTACTTATCTGACAAGTCAGTAAGGTAAGAGATTGGAATCTTTCCCTTTCTGTTGGGTGTTACAAATAGCCAAACTTCCCCATATGTTTGGAGGACAATAGAATTACCACCCCAAAATATGTCACTAAAGCATAAGAATTATTTCAAGCTACAGCCAATCAAAACCCAGTAAGTTCAGGAAAAGCTCTTTACTCCCCTTCAATTACCTAAATTTCCATCAAAAAGGGAGCCTGTATCAGAAAGAGAGCTACTATAGCAGACACCTTTTCACCTAAGAGACTTATCTGCAACCTTTATTTTCTAGCATCTCCTTTGGTTTTCTGTAGAGACAATCACCTCCTGCTCCTCTTCTTCCCCCTTTTTGTGCCCTCAGACCCCACTTCTTTCCTTGGGGAAAGGAAAGAATGTTACATAAGCCTCAATTATCTGATTCTCTTTTGGGTCCCATATCTTGGGGGTTCCATATGTACAACACTTTTTTCCTGGTAATCTGTTTTATGTCAATTTGATTATTAAACCAGCCAAAGAACCTAGAAGAGAAGACAGGAAATTTTTTCTCCCCAGCATGACACATCAACAGTCCTAAGCAAAAAGTAACAATAACACCTCATGATTTCTGTCTTCTATGTTCAAAAGAAAATAGATATTATTTGCCCATTCTGTTGACATGAAGGACAGACAAACATTTGTCTAATTCTGGCTTTCTTATACTCTTCCTAGCAGGAAATATTAAACTCAATCCTTATACACATTGTCACAGAATAGGAGGGTTTCAATGGTCCATTTTAAAGGAAACCTGAGAAAAATAAATTATTCTACATATATCTCCAAGTAAATTTTAAGTGGAGATAACAATATATTTAAGTGTCATCTCATAAAGGGGAAAATGTTCAAGAACACCCAACCTGGATGTTATCAGTAAAACACAGTGTTGAGAGGGAGACACAACAGACCCCAAATGGAGTCACTTGTGCTAAGCCCCATACCAGCATACCAAGACTTACTGTCTGACCAAACTGTAGTTTCAGCCTTTCACAGTAACATAAAGTTCAACCAGTCAATCTGGAATTTCCTGATCAACACCAGTGAGGTAATCTGCCTGATAGAACCCTGCCTCAAAAAATCCATTATTTTAACTTTTTCCCCCACCCTTTTTTGCTTTGAAAAACCTTCTGTTTTCTACAGCTCCTTGGGTCTCCTTTCCATTGGATAGATGGGATGCTACCTGTTTCATGAATCTTTGAATAGAATCAATGAGATCTTTAAATTTGCTCAGTTGAACTGTTTTTTTTAATAGATTTGGTAGTAACAGTGGAACCTGAAGTGAACTGCTGATGGGCTTTGGGGACAATGAGAAACACAGATGTGGTACCTTTGAACCCTTTTGAGTTTTCTGCCTTGTCATTTCTGAGGGTCCTGGACAAATTCTTCCTGGTCCTGATCTAACCGGCTTTCCAGTCCCCAATTCCCTGTTTGTTTGCAAACTCAAGCCAGACACAGTCCTCATTTTGGGGATCTGCTGGTTCTGTCCTTTCCCCAGTGCCCAGTTTAAGATCAGGTAGTGCTGGAGGTGTGCAGTCTGCAGTAAGGTCTAAACCCTAACCCTTGGTCTGTCCCCAGATCCCACACTGGAAACGGCTGATGGCAGCTGCAGATCCCCACTTGTAATCGTTCTACAGTCCACCCTCATTGAGGTTTGCTAGTTCAATCCATTGCCCGGTGCCTAGTTTGCTGGTTGATATGTTAATGGGCACCTGCAGTAAGGGCTATTGCAGTGGGGATCCCCAAGGCAAAAAGCGCAAAAAAGTTGGTGGGCATGGGGCAAGCACTCAAAAGCCATTAGAGTGTTCACCACCTAACCCGGACTCTCGTGTTAGGATAAGACGGTCACAGGATGGGTTAGACTGACACGAAGTTATCCACCAACCTCATGAAAATTTGTATGCAGTTAGGGACAGTGTAAAACATCACGAAATTCACAACTCAGTGACACTTCTCTTTTAGGTATTATTTTGGCTCTGAATGACCCAAAGGCTTAGCTAATAATAATAATAATTGAATCATTAAAATCCAAAGAATTGATCATACCAACTTCTGGCACATCTGCTTATTTTATGTCTAAGAACTTTGGTACCTGAGGTTGTAGATATCTACAAAAATCATAAAATCTTATTAAAAACAACATAAATTTACAATGGCTTTCGTAGGGGAATATTCCAATTAGAGAAGACCATTCACTTAAAAAGTAAAGTTTCCTGAACCAAATAAGCCAGATTAGGTACTTATTTTTATTGGTATACATAAGCTTCCAAAAGCTTTCTAAATTCTAAAATAGCTTCATTAAAATATTGATTGCAAAAGCCTAATGGAAATTTAAGGACACAAGATTGTAAACGGAAGTTCATCAAACCTTTAGCTTTACAGATATAACAACTCCGAGGTCAGAGACATAAAATAATGCTTGGGTCTCTGCCTTGCACCCTCCTAGGGGGTCCATTGTTAATCAATTAGGGCACTGGAAAAGAGATTGTCCTCAAAGGGCCTGTGAAAATTTTTCCTTCTTTTTTTTTTTAAGATTTCATTTATTTATCTTTAGAGACAGAGGGGAAGGGAGGAAGAAAGACAGGGAGAGAAACCTCAGTGTGTGGTTGCCTCTCACACACCCCCAACTGGGGACCTGGCCTGCAACCCTGGCATGTGCCCTGACTGGGAATTGAACCGGCAACTGTTTGGTTTGAAGGATGTCATTCAATCCACTGAGCCACACCAGCCAGGGCATGCTGAGGGATTTTCTTTTTTTTTTTTTTTGGAAACTTCTATCTTATTTCATTAAACAACCAGGGAAAACTAAAATTATTCTGAACCTTATAAGAAATTTTTTTATGTCTGTTCCTCTAAGCTAAAATGAAACCTTGTACCCAGAGGGAAAGAAAACCTTCTGAAGCCTTTGTGAAAAGATATGCTAAGAGATCCCAAAGGCACCCAGCTTTAAATCTAGAACACAGAAACCTTTTGATTTCCATCTTAGTTGGAAATCTTCTCCCTGATATAAAAAAGCAAACTGCAGATAATATAGTTGGATGAGTAGATCAGCCTATGATGTCATTTAAGCTGCAACCGAATTCCTTGAGGAACTGAGAGCAACCGTCCTTATCTTACACATTTTTGCACAACTGGAAATGCAGCTATGGAGGCAGTTCTAAGTCCACTGAAGTCCTTCTTAGAGGAGCTTGCATTATTTCCCCATGCCTTTGAGATGCAAACGTTAACTCTTATCCAGTCCATCTCTTTAAAGTACCAACTTCAGGGAGGTAGTTGTATGAGAAAAAGAACAAAAGGGGGAAAGGTCATTGGAAACTTAGGTGAATAAAAAATTATTTGTCTTATCCACAAATATTAGTAGAAGGCTTTAGTCACCTGAGCAGATAAACTTATCTATAAGAAAAATAACTTAAAGCCAACTTCTGTTGTAACTAGTGAGTTTTGTGTTATTGCACTTGATTCATGGCAGTGCTTTTAAAAACAGAAGCTATAAGGTCTCTGTCTGTCTGTACTCTGATGTGTATCTACACGTCTATGTTGCATATGTGTGGTGTTATTTCTACCTGTGAATGCCAATTCCAAAATTAATTTGTAAGAAAGCTCTATTTAACCAACTTGAAGAAAAGTAAGTGCCTATATGAGTTACCTTTCCCAGAAATGTAATAGAAACTAACCTAAATGAATATAAGGTTCACATAGTCAGGGAAATATTTGGTATTAAACCTAGTTTATGTTTGACAGCTTAATTAAAATAAGCATGTTTTTAGAGTTGTCAGCCTTAAATAAAATACTTTTATTATACCTGGTCTACTGAAGTTCTGATAACTTCATGTTATCTTACAAAATTTGTCAGCAAGAAAGAGAGTTTAGGATGATGGCTGACTGTCTGATGTCTAAACAGGTATGTATATAAATTTCTCAATCTACAGAATGCTAATGTAAAAAACAGTTCATAATTATTTACTTTTTTATTTTTGCTACAAATTAAGTTTTAGGGTAAAAATTTTAATACATGCAAGTAAAGCTACTAAGCATAATAAGGAAAACATGCCATATATGAGGAAAGTGGAGGAGTGGTTTAGATTTTTTTAAAGGTTTGAAGGGTAGAGATAATTTTTCTGTAGTGGGAAAGTTATTTTGTTCTAAAACAAGGCTGGTTATTTCAAAGTGAGGAGGAGGAAAAATAGGATAAAATCTAAATGTTAAAAAAATTAGAAGTGCTGTAGAAGTGTTGTAGGAAAGGAATCTGATAAGAAATTTTATGTGTGTTCAAGCTCATTAAAATTAAATAAACTTAAACAAGTTTTAATGTCAAAAGTAAGCGGAAGACAAACAACTCAATTAAAAAATGGGCAAAGGACTTGAACAGACTCTTCTCCAAGGAAGACATACAGAGGGCCCAGAGACATATGAAAAGATGCTCAGCATCACTAGCCATCAGAGAGATGCAAATTAAAACCACAATGAGGTACCATCTCACACCAGTCAGAGTGGCCAACATAAACAAATCCACAAACAAATGTTGGAGAGGATGCGGAGAAAAGGGAACCCTAGTGCACTGTTGGTGGGAATGCAGACTGGTGAGGCCACTGTGGAAAACAGTATGGAATTTCCTCAGAAAACTAAAAATGGAACTGCCCTTTGACCCAGCAATTCTGCTGCTGGGATTATACCCTAAGAACCCTGAAACACCAATCCAAAAGAACCTGTGCACCCCAATGTTCATAGCAGCACAATTTACAATAGCCAAGTATTGGAAGCAACCTAAGTGCCCATCAGCAAACGAGTGGATCCAAAAACTATGGTATATTTACACAATGGAATTCTATGCAGCAGAGAGAAAGAAGGAGCTTATACCCTTTGCAACAGCGTGGATGAAACTGGAGAGCATTATGCTAAGTGAAATAAGCTAGGCGGTGAGGGACAAATACCATATGATCTCACCTTTAACTGGAACATAATCAATAGAAGAAAAAAGGAAACAAAATATAACCAGAGACATTGAAGTTAAGAACAATCTAACAATAGGCGGTGGGGGGGGACAGTGGGAAGAGGGGATTACAGGAACTACTATAAAGGACACATGGACAAAACCAAGGGGGAGGGTGGAGGTGGAGGAGGGAGGTGGGTTCAGCTGGGGTGGGGTGGAGGTATGGGGAGAAAAGGCATACAACTGTAATTGAATAACAATAAAAATTTAAATTAAAAAAAAAGAAGAAGAAACAAACAAACAAAAAAAAAGTAAGCTGGCACAAAACTGGGATTTGGGTTTATTTCTGTTTAAAAAATGACTAAGCATTGTTTCACAGTGACCTATGATCCTGCTTGACCAAGTATTTAAATCTTTTTGGTATTTTTGACAAACTTCCCTCCAAAATCAAACTCTTAATTATTTTTTAACATGGAAGTAACTTGGTGATTTTCCAAACATCTCAAAAGATTTGCTCTCTCTCTTTATAAAAGGGAGATGTTAAACTAATTAGGTTTATTTGATATATTACATAAGAAGCGTTGTCAAATAAGACGGAATAAGAAAACTCTTTATGTTATAGTTGTAGAGGTGTATGCTATAAGTGTTCCAGAAATTGTGTGAAATTCCTGGAAATCACTGCTTATGTTCTGATATAATGTTATCAGTCATAATTACAGTCATTGTCTTAAAATACTGTGAAATAGGAATAATCAATTTTTCTCATCAATTTTTTATAAGGAATTCTCATCAGAGCTTGAATACTGGACTTTTTAAATTCATTCGTCATTTACAGAGAGTTCTGGTTTTACTCCCTCGTGTTCACAGCAGAGTTCCCGCAGACATGCTTCTTCTTCAAGGAGATTTGCGGGTAGTACTTCACCACGTATGAGTTTCTGAACACTAAGATCATGAAACTGAACTGGGTAAGAATTTCTAGAACTAATTTTTAAAAATCTAGATTCAACCAGATCAAAAATCAATAACTTGTGATTGAATGAACTGAAGAAGATGATTATAATTTTTATGACTTCTTGTTTGAAACATTGTTGGTTCTCTAATGTTTGTTTTTCCGGATTTAAAGAAACCCTTTTACTTAAGCTATATGAGGGGGACCAAAAAAAATGGAATTACTTATAAAAATTGTGTATTTATTCTTACATGTTTAAACTTCAGTCACCTTTAAGTATTTCCATTTGATGCAATACACCTATCGAGATGTTTTTTCCACTGTTCAACACAGTTTTTGAACTTGTCAATTGTGATGCCTTTTAGTGCTTTTGCCATTTTTTTGTTTTACCTCTTCCACATCGGCAAAACATTTCCCTTTGAGGACTTCTTTTCCTTCTGGGGAAGCAAAAGAAAAATTTGCTCAGGCCAAGATCGGGTGAATGCAGAGGGTGGGGCATGAAGATCATGCTGTTTTTTGGTGAAAAACTGCTGAACACTCAGCACAGTGTGGGCAGGTGTGCTAGTAAATCACCCATCATGAAATGGGCAATCCCACTGAAAGATTCTTCAAAAAAAATTCACTGAGCTGAACACAGCCTCTCACAACAATGCCAGCTGGTGCACTGATGTAGATGGGCTCCTAGAACACTTACTTAGTGGGGGAAGCCTGTAGTACAAGGGGCCTGCTCTCCAGAAAATAATTCTGGTTTTGGGGGAATCCCCCTCGTATATGGCATGAAGCAATTTGTAAACAAAGATGGAACATTTACTGTTTCTGCTTACTTGATCTCTCAGAATTTGGAAACACTTAAATGTCATTTTCATGGCACTATAGTTAATTATTTACATTTATTCCATAAGACTCTGTTTCCCTATAATAGGACACAAATGGAAATCTGTATCATCAAGGATTTTACTAGAATGTCATATTTGAGAGAGATATGCATAGACTCAGATACGACAGAAAGTTTTACAGATCTTAAGGTAGACTTTATGGAGCCAATAAAACCCCTTAGAAAAATTAGTTTGGCACTTTGCTGACCCGGTTCTAGCAAAGCAGTCTTAAAAAGAGCTTGTATCATCAGTAACTATTCTTGCTACCCCCATGTAAACAATTAGGCTAAGATTAATGCAAATAAGTTAGTTTTACTGTGAGCATTGTTGGTTAAAAAAATGAGGGGTAGAGGGAAAAATTATGTTTACATATTTGTAGATGTTAGATTCTGATTCTATTCATCATCTTGAGGTTTTGTTATCTGCTGGTGAACAGGACTTGATCCCAAATTTCTCTAGCGTCCTCACATTTCTGGCTGTGACTCTCCAAACTAACACTTCCAATTCTCTCTCACTTTCCAGATTTGGACTAATTAGGAACAGACTGCCCTTGAATCTCTTTGAAGGGAACTGTAGTAGGTCCTTCTCACTACCCAGATGACAGCCAGACTTCAGGGACTTGAACTTTGGGTCCATACACCCCAATTTAAAAAGGGCTCCTTCACCCTCCAGGAGCTGCACACCATACAGAGACCTCAAAATCAAATTGGGAAGAGCAGTAGCCAACATCACTGCTTTCTCCCAAGACATCGGATTAAGACTTCTCACTTTAATTAAATAAAACCCTCTCTCTCTTTCTTCCCTTTACTCTGGTATTGGCCTGGAAAGATAATCCCATCACCTGGGTCTTCCAGGCTATTACTAAGGGGAGCAACCTAACTTTCAAAAGGCCATTGGATTTACCAGGATGCTAGTAATGTGATAGTTCTGCCCATCACCAACTTACACCTGACTTTCAATGACTCAATTCCCCCTCTCTATTATTTTGGATTCCCCATCCCTGTTGGTCCATTACCCTGTCTCTGGTTACAACCCCAAACCCAGAGAACATTGCACCCAGGCTCCATACAAAGACAGGAAAGCAGGGCAAGGCTAACCACAATAAAACCACCTGAGTGGTCTATAGACCCTTAAATGTTAAGTTTCCAATTCTGAGCCACGGATTCCAGTGGAAATTCCCAGGAGGCATCCATGATTTTAAAATTAGCTCTCCTTTGTAGATCATTGCTCCACCAGCCAGGAGTAAGAGCAAGAGAGGCTGTGATCAGGAACCTCTCCTTAAGTCTGAATAGTATTATAGAATCTGCTACTAAAGCAATAGCTGTCCAACAGAAGTCCTTAGATTGTCTGGTCAAAGCTTTTTCTTGTACTAGGACAGCCCTTCATTGTCTCTTAGCTGATCAGGGAGGTGTCTGTGCTGTGACCACACCACATACTGCATCTGGATTAACACATCTGGAGAAGATCACTGAGCAACACACTTGGTTTATAAAGGTGACTCTTTCAACAGGGTCTTTCTTCAACTTACCTGATTTTGATTGGTTTGGATCCTGGAGACCATGGCTTCAAAGTACACTCCTGACATCAGGAATTACCTTGCTTACAATAATCATAGTAGTCTCCCTGAGGCTCTGTATTCTCTCAGAGGCTTTAAATGCATGTTTGTAGACACTAACCACCAAGCAAATGATCTCCCTGAGACTGGAATGTCAGAAAAGAAACAATGAGAATGCCTGACTGAAATATCATGGGGCTGAAGTTGTGACCTGTGAATACCAAAAAGATTCAGCAAAAATATGACATGTGAGTACCACACAGAGCATGAGGAAGGCTGTGAGAACTTCAGCGGTAGCTGGGAGTGGCACTAATGCCTTCAGGTTTGATCACCTCTCTCCTGCTGAGTTTGATCAAAAGGAAGGAACTTTTGAGAGAGAGAAAGAAAGAGACAGAGAGAAAGACAACAGGCCTGAAATGGAGTCACTTGTGCTAAGCCCCATATCCCCAAACCAAGACTTAATCCCTGAACTAACTGCAGTTTCAGCCTTTCCCAGGAATGTAAAGTTTAACCAGTCAACCCAGAATTTCCTGCCCAGCACCGGTGAGGTAATCTGCCTGACAGACCTCCTGCCTTCCCAAGGAGAAGTGACCTTGCCTCAAACAATCTACTCTTTTAACTTTCTTTTCCTACCCTTTTTGCCTTTAAAACCCTTTCATTTTGTACAACTCTTTGGATCTCCTTTCTGTTTGCTAGATTGAGAGCTGCCCGATTAATGAATCCTTGAATAAAGCCAATTAGCTCTTCAAATTTGTTCAGTTGATTTTTTTTAACAACAGAGAGGACACAGTGACCAAAAGGATCATTGAAGGATCATGAGAGAACCATGACCCATCCAATCATGACAAATACAGACTTTAGTCCTGCTGAGCCAGCAGGAGCCAGGCCACGGGCCACTCACTTCCCTCACTTCCTCTCCCCGTGACTCCATGCCATTGTTGTTCCCCATTTTACCAGTTTACCAGCACCATGGACATGGGGCTGTTTTCTGGCATTGTGAAGAACTTTTAGAAAACAATAGGAAAAATATAGACAATTAACTAGGGGGAAAAAAGAACAAAAGAGGTGTGAACTTAGAGTTCACAGGGAAAAGACACAAAGGTTAAATATCCAAAATAAGAGGCTCAATTTTACTCATAATTAAAGCATGCAAATTAAAATGACATTCAGATACCTGTTTTCCACTTGAGAAAGATAAGGAGTAAAATGTTTTAAAACCCCGATAGTCAACCAGAGTGTAAAAAAGTAGGTCCTCTCCTACCAGGCTGGTGGTGTATGAATTTCACACAATGATTCCCAGAGGAGAATTTGGTAATAGCTAATACAACTTAATTTTACCAATTTGGTGTCAGTGTAATTCTGTTGGGTTGACCAAAAAGTCCCTTTCGTTTTTTCTGTAAAATAGAAGACACAGTTTTCATTTTCATCAATAACTTTATTGATTTGGATATTTTGAGTATGTCGGCTATCTCCCACTGTTGACTTCTAGTGGGTAGAGGCCAGGGTGCTGCTAAACATCTTCCAGTGCATAAGGCCAAACCACTTGAAACGTTCAATCAGTCACAGCACTTTCTCCAAACACTGCAGAAATCTTTTTTTTTTTTTTTTTTGCATTTCGGCTACATTTTTACCTTTCTTGAAATAAAGCATAATGTGCCAAAAATGTTGAGTACTTTCTTCCATCTTCAATATTAAAATAGCTGCACAAAAATCCACCAATTTTGATGTTTTTAAAATGCACACTGATATGACAGCTGTCACAATACAATCTAACAAAATTGTTTCTAATGAAGTTAAAGGCAAATAAGTGCTAGTAGAGTCAGTGTAAGGGAAAAAAAACACAAAACAAACAAACTTTCTGGCCAACCAAATGCTATTAGAAATTACAGTCAATTACTCACTGAAAGGTGTCATCACTGCTCATCTTCTGCAGGTGCAAAAGCCTGGCAACCCCACCACTATTTAATGATGTTATCTAAACACATGCCTTTGCAAAGGTCAAAGTGCCTGGTGGTGTAGTCCATACCTTGGGGCCCTGCAGATCTGGCCAGACATTTATGCTTTCTGTACTCAGAGCTGGCTGTTCCCTATCACATTAAACATGGGTGTTTCTATAAAATACCTAATTGTTGTTTTCATGAGACGGTGGGGCCTACTGCCACCCAACTGGAGGGCTAGGGTGCTTCTGTTTCTCTGTGTTAAAATTAACTTTAAATTACACATTGATTCCAGTCCTACGAAATTTAGCAAACAGTGCATTGCATTTAAATAAATTATAATAATTAAGCTCCAGTGTTTGAATTAAAGCTTTTTAATACATGAGTTGACTGAATACTGTAGAAAACTCATTAATTTGTATGCCACTAATTTGTAATTTGTGATAAAGCACAAGGAAGGGGGGTTGAGGAGGAAGAGAGGACTTTGACTGAAGTTTTTCTTTTCACTGCAAATCTTTTTCATGAAAGTGCAAATCAGTACTGTAAACAAGGTTGCAGGGGGTCTGATTTGAAATACTTAAGAAAATAAACTTTTCAAATACCTTTTAGAAGCATCATTTACATGCATACAATTTATATGCTAATTACAAATCATTCCATCTATTCACAAGAGTTATTCCCTTGAGAACCTCTACTGGGCTTTTTTCTTTTTCTTCCTTTCTCTATTTCTTTGGCCTGGATTAAGTTACTAAAGTTGCAAAATGTGTGTCGCCAACATACTTTCTAATTTGAATGGGCTTTGTCTATTTAATTAAAAATAATAAAATTTCACTGCAATTCTTGTCACTTATTTATCTCGCATTCTAGTGTGATTCAAAAATACTTCGAAAGTGCTCCTCTCTAAAACAGAATTCTTCATCCAGTTTGGGGAATGAGCTTACTCCAGGTCCCAGCAAGGGCAAGGAAAGGACAGGTTCAGACTCGAAGGCTCTGGTCATATTCCTAGAACTTGAATTAGACTTAATGAGAATTATTTGCATTGAGGTGTGAATGTTTGTGTTGGGGTTGGTGGGGGGCGGGGTTGGGTAGAGCTTACCTTGTCTTAAGAATTGCCCTCATCTCTAAATTGAGGAGGACTAATAAGCTTGATAAATATTAGTATATATTTTATCCAATTAACAAACTTGTAATCCTGGTGCTAGTGTTAAATTCTCAAATTATTTACCATCAGAAGTCACAAACCACTTTCAAATCAAAAATTTTCCCTGGGATCCAGGGTTACGACAATCACTGTGCCAGTGGGGGGGGAAAAAAAGGAATCAAATAGTTAGGTTGTAACTACACAGACACATGGACTTTTTGAGTAGTAACAAAGCAATGAGAATGTAGGTCCTGCTACCTCTCCAACTGCTCTGTCCTCAAACTGACTGTTTCAAGCCCTTGGGCTCTGAAAGTCCACGCCATTTGGGTGGGAGGTGGTAGGCAACGGGAGCATAGGATGCCATATGATTGGCTGACTTAGCTGTGAAGATAGTCCTGATGCAAAACCAACTAATAAGCTCCTCTTTTCCCAATTTATTACTTTACTAATTGGGTTACAAAATAAAATGAAGATCAACAACAAACATCCTCCCTTCAAGCCATGTAAATTACAGATCACTTATCTCCAAATAGAATAAAACTTTATAGGTGGGAATATAATTAAGCCTAAGAAACCTTGCTCACTCCAGAAAGACTGACATTCACAGGATGTAGCAAACGCCTTGGAATTTCAGTCTTACACAACGTAATTATTCTTATGTGAAATATAATTAATGAAGAAAGTGCCTCAGATGTGTGGGCAAGGAAGGCAAATATAGCCATCCTTTATTGTGCCTTCAAGGTTAGAATTATTATAGCACTTATAATTTTATTATAATTACGCATAATGAGACTCCACACATGTGATGTAGTCGACATGCTTTTGACAATAGAAGTTTTCAAAATGCCTCATTAAGTATTTTAGTATATATTTATGCGGCGCTCACTCCGCCTCCTAGTTTTGGTGGCAACACAGCCCATGTAAAGGCATATGTACATATTTTAATAAAAAATACTATCATTAAAGATCATAAAATGATTACAATGAATAGATATTAAGATGTCACAGCTGTAGAAGCCATTCCTTTTATGTACTCCCATGCGGAATTGTTTTATGACCTATCATAAACCTATTAAACTACTGGTAATAAAGGATTGTAATTAGTGATAAAACCTTGTTGCTTAGTGAGCCAAGACAGTCATCCTTACTTTGAATTTTATTGAAAGTAATCAAGACAAAACCTTCAGCAATGTCACATACAAGAGGAGAGTAAGGTTGTACTTTTACTAAGGATGGCTGACATTTAACCTTTCCCTGAGTTACTGTCTCCTCTTTTATTGTGCTTGTTCAAGAAGGAGTTTTTTGTTTTGTTTCTTTGTTTTGCTTTGGGTTTTTTGGCCTATTTGGCCTCATGTTGTTTTATTTTGTTTGTAAACATGCGGTACAGGAGGGAACATTCCACGTCAAAGATAAGCTGGCCAATGAACCCACGTGTGTTCACTCAGAACAGCTGGCCCTGCCGTGCTGGCTCTAGGGTGTTCCACATGGAGCAGGCAGGATGAGCCCTTGGATGGCTTGCTTCTTGCACAGGACCACTGCACAGAAACCATCCTTCTAACAGGCTGCAGGAGGGGCAGCTGGTGCAAAGAACTGAACAAACCTATGACCTTCTCGGCCATCAAATCAAATTAACTTTTCCCCTAGTCATCCTGGGTTGAATGTGAACACCGCGTCCAGAGGCACAAAAACCCCCTTGCTAATCTGCGTGGCACCACCGGGTCTGTGCACCCACCTCCTGAATACATTAGTTGTGCCAATACACACAGAGGATGCTCCTTGACATACTCTGGCGAAAGATGACATTTCCAGCTCCCTTATGTAAATTCCTCATATCTTAACCTTAAAATTCAGGGTGGATCAATTTCTTCAGGGGATAAGAGCCTGGAATATGTCTGCAAAGCATCAGAAAAGGAAAATGTACTTTTGTGTTGGTAACAAACAGCACACTCCCCTCCCAGGTCCCTGGGCTGCCAAGGAGGGCATCTTCCCCTGCCTGGAGCTCTGACCTCACCAAAGCAGTTCTGCAAAGTATGGCAGGTGTCAGAGGCTTTCACCTACCTAATTTCTAAAGTGAACTGGAGACCCCCAGTTTAAGTGGCAAACAATGACCCAGCCCTCTACTGTGCGCTAACAAACCGAGAACTTCTTATATAAGAGTGAAAACCAGGGGGAGAGTCTCACAGTCTCTGTGCGTCCTAACGGGACTTACAGCCCACGGATTCAGCTTCCACAGTGAACTGAGCAGTAAGGAAACGGCAGTAACCAGTAATTGGGGCCAGATCAATGTAAACTATCTTGGCAGATAACAAATATACAGAATAATAATAACAATAATAATGTTAAACCATGTAAACCTGTGTCTATTAAAGCATTTTTTTACCTACAAAAATAATAACAACAACAACAACACTAAAAGCTGCTGGCAGATCACGGAGAAGCATCAGGGCACACAGGCTGACCCAGCACCAGATCTAATCTCTAACCTTTCTCTGAGGAGATCCAGGGTCTCGCACGCAAAGGCCAAGAGTCAGTGAGGCAGGCCTGTTGAGTGGGTTTGAATCAGAGATGCGTGGTAAGTATTCCAATATTGAATAAAAGAGTAGACATCGAACAGGAGGAATCAGCCCAGTATCCAGGCAGCCAACATGTCATGGCAAGGGCATCCAAGTAAGTCTGTAGACCTGGAAGAACAGCACAGATCTCTTCATATTATTTATACTCTCCGAATGCTAGTTCTGCCTTATCGTAAGTACATGTGTGCTTTCTCATTTGCACGCACCGCCATAAGAGTGTACTAGTGCAGCCTCAGGGGAAACTCTAACATGGAATTAAGATGCAGCCATGTTCCCCTAAATGTCAGCATGGCCATGTCATCACCCATCACTTGAGATCTATGTGGAATCAGGAGGCTGATGGCTTTTACTAGAGAATCAGAAAGAGCATTCGACTATTTTTTCTTTTTAATCTTAAATGTATCCAGAGTTGTACAGACAAAAATGTAAGCTGTAGCAGCTGGTCAGGTTTTAAGCTACTAGAAGAAAGTTAAGCTTCTGTGTCGGCTGGCTGAGATACCAGCCATAAGCTGACAAGTAATTAAACTGGCATATCTATAACAACTGTCATCTCTTATTTCTGTGCAACTTGGATGTAAACCAAAGGCAAGAAAACCAGAGAGAGAGAGAGAGAAAGAGAGAGAGACAGAGACAGAGAGAGACAGAGAGAAGTGAGGGAGAGCCCTGGAAGTGGAGGGCCACTTCCGAGCCATCCTGCTGCACAGTTTAGGGGACCTGGGCATTTAGAGGCCTGCAACCCAGATCAAAAGGGTCAGTGCCCCCTCTACCAGTTAACAGCAGGGAAACCACGCATCAAGTGAGGTGTAAATTTGAGCTCTGCAGTTTTCAGGAAGCCCGTAGTGAAATGCATTCAAACACTCGGAGTGGCCTGGATCTGACTGCCTCCCTGATGTTACTGCTGCATTTCAAACATGCTGGGGCTCTGGGGTGTCACAGAGCAGCCCGCCACGGCCAGCCGGCCAGCCGGGAGAGACCCACCCAGCCCCAGCCGCCTCCTAGGGGCTGATGCTTCTTCATTACTTGTGGTCTGAACAAAACCCCCTTCTCCCCTCCTCCACCACACTGTCACCACCCAGGCACGCAGCACACACTCTGAAGAGCTCTGTATGTGAGGAGGTTTTGTATCTCTAGATAGATGAGCAGGACCTGGAGCTCTCAGGGCTCTCTGTGACCCGGAAACAAGTGAAGTGGTGACCGGCCCACATTTCTGGGTTCCAGGCTGAAAGTCAGTGCCACGCTCTGCCAGTCTCCACAGTCTGAGCACTTCTTTGTGCAGGGATCTCATTGGTTTGGTGTGTTTAAAAATAATGCTGTGCGGACCAGGAACACTGAACGGAGACGGCTCCACAGGTTCCAACAGAAGTACACAATTTGGTCCCTGTGTCTCCCGGCCTTGTGATTACGGGACAACTCGCTGAGGTCACGAGTCTCTCCTCCTCAGAAAGAGGACTCTGAGCGTGAGTCCCACTCACAAATACACAATGACATGCTTCACGGGTACTAGTGTGGTGCTAGAGGCCACTCTACTGCACCTTTAGAGTGAGATATATATACATGTTATATATATAATGGTGCTCTTCCAACCTCCACACATTCCCGTTTGCAGTAAGATTTCAGATTTCTAAGTGAAATTTTTAAACATTTACAATGAGCTATTTACTCTCAGGATCATTGTAACCCCCTCCCGGCCACCGCCCCCCCCCACCCCCCTCCAAATACTGAGGAAGGAGAAGCTTGTTAGAGATCTAATTGCATAAACGTCTGATGCTTTTCTTTTCAAACCTCTTAATACTTCACAGTCTTTCCCATTCAAATGGACTCTAAGCTTTGTTAATTTCTTAGTCGTCAAACTTGGAGATGCTTGACAATCTTGGAAACACAGACCTCCATCCAAGGCCTAGCCACACATTCTGTTTATTTTTCTCCTAATGAAAAGTGTGACAAGCAAATAATTAAACTGAAAAGCGAGCATAAATTAGAGTCCGCAGCTACAGAACAGATCGCCTTTTGAAGACTGCATTTTAAATATGTGCTTCGAAGAGCTCTCACTTCGGTCATTTAAATTATCTGGCTTAAACTGTCTGTGGTTCTCCTGTACGACGGTTTATCCCATTTCATCAAATAGAATGTTTGATGTGCCTCGGCATAACAAATTATTTGTGTTGGATTTATTTCAGTGAATTCCCCTTCTCCTTCTGGTTTCAAGAGAGTAAGCCCTGGGCTTCTACACATTATGAAAACAACCAGATCTGAGAGACATTATATCCACAACAAAGAGAAACCAGTGACCAGCCCAGTTACATTGTCTTTTGAACAACAAGTCAATGCAGACAGAAGTAAATGACAGTTAATTACAAATTACATTCTGGTTGGGGCTGAGAAGGCCTCTCGCCTTGAATAATGATCAGGCCCTCGGGCGCTCACCTGCCTGCAAGCGGCCGTAGGAGACGCAGGCTGGGGTGCTGTACAAGTTTCAAAACAAGCTGCTAAACACAGAAGCTTATTGGATTACAGAGATTTAGGAAAAAGCATTCAGATCTCTCGCGGCAACTGCGGGACGAGGGCGGAGGGGTTTCCAGAGGACGGTGGCTGCTCACTGGATGCCTGGGAACGCTGGTCTCAGTGTCCCAGAGGGAACACGGCCCCTTTTTGCTACTGTAAGGAACTGGTCCCGGAGCAACGACGGCCATGGTGCAGCGGGCCAAGAAACAGAGAAAAGTAGATAGTATTGCGGAGATTTTCCGACTCATCATCAAAGGGATAATTCAATCATGCATTTCGATTGTGTGTTTTTTTAATCAGAAGAGGATTTTCATACCATCTGCCGACACTTTGATTTATTGACATTTTTTTAAGTTTAAACAGTAAATGAATTTGTTACATTTTAGGTCAAATTTTAAGTGAAGGCATTTGCAAAAATAAGACAATGTTGAAAATAATTAATGTCAGCATTGCTGTATTGAAAGGACCTTGGCTTTTGTAATTCACTAAAGCAATTTCTATTCATTTAGTTGAGCTAAATGCTTATTGTTAAAGACAAAAGCCCCATCAGTTTGACATTGAGCTCATTATGTATGTTAGGAACACTCTGGAATCCAAGGCCACACGGCAGGCAACAAAGCTGGAGACGCAAAGGGGAGGGGCCAGGATTTAAATGCAGACCACAGGGTTCTCCTCAATAACTTCCCAGTTAGACCTGATTAAAACTTCAAAACAAAGCTTGTTGGAAACAGGAGAAAGATTTTTGTTGTCAGTAAGCAATGGGGCGATCAGTAAACTCTAGGAAGTTTAAAAGTCCCTCTCCGAGATGCCTCTACCAGCCAGGACCCCTCGCCCAGCCGATTCTCAAAATGGTTAGACATTTTAAAGAAAGTAATAACGCATGCAAAAAGAAAAGGTATTTTATGAAGCACAGAGAGGTTTAGAAGACAAAAACACTTTATTTTCTTAAATAGCACTGACAACGCAGAATAACACAACTTTCTGTGTATTGTAACAACAAAGTATAATTAGCAACTTTTGCTCTAGGAGGATTTTCTCTACTACATTGTTTGCACAGCACACGTACCCTCACCTTGGGCACAGCGCTTGGTCAATAAAGGCCCCTGTTAATGCTACCGAAAGAAGCTCCCTTCTTAGGTAAGAATAACTTACCCTCGTTACACTACACCTTCTCATGGGGGAAATCATGGGGGACATCGTTATTAAGCTCCATGTTTGGGAAATTAAGACCCTGTTTCTTGCCTGAGCAGAAAGTTTCATGTATGAGACACATAGTTTGCATATGAGATTCTGCAAGATAAAAGTTAGAACAGGTCCTGCTGAGATGGCTTTAAATGTTTTCTTCCTGCTCATTCAAAAACAATAGGACACAGTTTTAATCAGGAGACAAAACAAATGAAGCAGCTGCAGGAGCCGCTCCAGAATGCACATGTGGGAGCCTTAGACTCTGTGAAAATCCTAAAAAGGCTACACTCTTAAGGTTTTATTTTCATGCTGCAAAATTCAAAAGATATGTTTTAGACATGTTGGCCTTTTTCATCCAAATGGGCAGACGGCGTATTTCCAATCCAAAGGAATACACTTAGTGCATTTGGGGGAATTGTAGGGGTACCTCCCAGTATGATACCTCAAACCCCACTTGAAAGGACACCTGCAAGAACTCTTCCCCTAAAACCAGGGAGAAAAATAGCTGCCTTCTCTGTGTGGCAGAGAGCGGCTGTCTTATCGGTTGCAGAGTGACGCTGACTGTACCGATAGTGACACGGGTAATCCATCATGTCATCAGCAAAGTGAGGGACACGGCGGGCACCTCAGACTGCCTGGGATGCGAGCCAAGAGGTAGGGACACTTAACCCCTGGGAGCCAGCCCCACCCCCCGCACCATTCCCGCTGCGCTCCACACCACCTCTGTCAGATCTGAGGTGGCTGCAGAATGACAGCAAATCTATACGGGCCCACAATCTACCCTCGTGACAAGCACACGCCGGACTGCCTTATGGCACGATTAAACTGTATCATGATGGGAGTGCGAGACAAGGCCTTTATTATGTGCCTTGTTGAACCATTTAGGAGGTCTTTGCCAAGACCGCCTGCTCTCACGGGACAGGAAGGTAGGGCTGACATCTACCTGGTCCTGGGAGCTCTCCAGGGTGGGGAGCCTGTGGGAGGGCTCGGATTTCTAAACCAGCCTCTGATTCAGGAGTGACGGTTCTCAAAGCACCTGCAGTCAGCACACATTATTTTGAAGATTTTGACCAACTTTTCTTAGATTTTAAAATCCATAATAGATAAATGGTAAGACGTCAGGGTTGGGATATGCTATTGGGCACCATGTAGCATTTTATCCCGTCATCTAGAAAAACCTAAATCACGTAAATGGCAGTGGTACTAACACATGGAAATGGCATTTAGGATGATATTTTGAACTCCTAAGATTTCAGGTGCCAGGTTGTGGTCCCACTGACACACACATAAAAGTGGCATTTCTTAGGTGACTCTGTGATGCATGTGTTTACAACAGGAAATAAGCACGTTTCCCTCCTAACTTTCTAGATTATATTTTTTGTTTTTATTTTTGCCTTCCCTTTTGTTAAATCACAGCAAGCTTTTCTTGGGTTAAAGAAAGAGAAAAATCTAGTTGAATAGTAATATGATTCTTTCATGTATATGCAAGAAAAAGATCTTTTCACACCTTGATGAAATTAGCATATATTTAAATGCTAATGACTTGCCAGGGACTGGGTCGGAATACCAAGAGCTACCTGCACACAGGGTTATGTGTCCCTAGGACACGAATCCGATGCTAGAGGCATGGGATATGATTGATACTGGCTTTTATTTCGCAAGATGCTAATGCTAGGTCCCAAACAGTGTGAAGGCAGTGAGATATAAGTCTGTCACAAAAAGTTGTCTCAAATTGGGAAAATTGGGGTCAAATAAATATAAAAACCAGTTGCAGGCTTGAGGTAGTTTCCTGTGTATCTTTGGCCACTCGGTGAAATTATGGAATTTTTCCACCACCAACTTATTTACCATGGACCTGTTTGATGCAGACCTGGATTAATGAATTTTTTCATGGATATCTCACCACATGGAAAGTTAATTAAGTTTAATTTAAAGACACACTAGAAGGAGGAATTTTTTTTAATGTTCTGTTATGCTATGGTATTCAAAATAATTTTATGTTCTCTCAGGTAAATGTTGTGATTAATATACAATCACATTACAGGTTTGATCTAATATCTCAACCTCTGAGTCTTGACTCCTCACAGGCCCTGGACAAGCACCTGCCAGTGAAGAGCACCATCCATGGCAGAGGTCTTCCCACCCATGAAATTCCAGGGACCCTTTACCTTGCCCCCTTTCTGAGTTGGCATTTTCATGCCACCCAAAGTAATCATCAACTTTTGTTATTTTTAAGTTTAAAAATTTAATGAATTCTAAAATGTGTGGAAACATTATAAGTCCAGGAAAAGTATTTAAAATTCCACAACTGCAAGAAGAAAATAAAATTAGACCAAACTTTGTAAAAAAGAAATACATACTTGTTGAAAAAGCAAGAGTAATTGACATCAAAGGATATTGTCACCATTTTTCAATTTATGCTTTAAAATTTTTTTAAAACATTATCTATGGCCTGCAATGTGTTTTCATGTACTCATTTATTTCTTTAAAGTTTACACAAACCTTCAGTTAAAAAAACCACATATGCACAGGTACAAAGATACAATAAAAATGTAAAAGGAATTAAAATACTTTCTTCAGTGGTTAAAAGCTTGAGTAAATTATAAAATATGCCTCAGGGAACCTTGGGTAATGCATGGCATACATGTCTCTCAAGGGCAATTGTTCAAACATCACTTGCTTTACTCAGATTTTAGCCAGAAGTGACATCATAGACTTAGGATTGAGAGCTCAGGTGCATGTCAGAAGTGCACATTTTTTAGGTTGTTCATTAAAAAGCAAACTTGAGCCACCAGTGATGGGGTTAACATTACCCTAAGCAATTCCAGAGTGGGGTTGGTACTCTTGATCCTTCAAAAGGAGCCATGCCACCTTGGTGGAGAGGGGGCTGGTGGGCAGGAGTGAAGACCTAACTCAGCCAACAAGTGGAGAAGTCAATTGGATGCTTCCCTACTTTCTCCTGATTGGAACTTGTTGAAATGTAGAAGCAACAAAGTAATGGTGCTGAAGGAAAAGGCATGTTCTGAAAATCTAATATTCACTTGGAATGGAATAGGAGGTGCCAGTTAAGGGTAGCAAAGAGGGTTAGATAGTGGGCCAATCATGCTGTGCTGGTCTCAACTCACAAGAACCAAAGGATGACCTAGAATTGAACAGGACTCTTTTCTGACCCCTAACAAGATCTTTGACCTCTGACCTCCACCCCTACCGCATGTTACTGTTTGAGGTATTTATTTAAGAAAAAGGAACTGGGTGTTCTCCTTCTGAAGGTAGACTTGGCTAGGATGAGTCAGGAGGTGTTCTGGGGCCCATGTTCCACAAGGCTCCATGTTGGTCCTTCAAAAGCTGGAACAGCCTTCCCAGAGGATACAAGTGTCCAGTTATGACAAATATAAGGAGCAAGAGAGACTGCTCCCTTTAAAAATACTTAAGAATCAACTACAACCTCAGTGTTAGCCTTGTTAGTTTTAACAGAAGAGCTATGTACACTGGATTAGGAAACACATATGGAATGACTGTGAACGAGGACTATGATTTACTTTTACAATGAGAATAGCTTAGAATGTGTCTTTTAAGAAAGAGTCCCCATAGTCTACTCACAAATGGAAATAAAATAGAAGCATATCATACTGGGTTTACTTAATAACAGAACATAGTTTTCACTAATTCTAGGTCTTAAACAACATGTGTTATTTCTTATTTAAAAAAACACATCTTCTTATTTTATATATGATCATACTGTACAACAAAAAGAGAATAGTCAAAACGTAAAATCAACTCTATGTGTAAATAAGTGAATAGTTTAAGAACCCCAAATGAACAAGCTAGAGAGCAGCAAGAGCTGAGTCAGCACCTGCAGTTCCTGACACTCGCAAAGCGCTGACATCATGTTTTAGGACCGTCTCCCAGACAGACCTACATCTCCATCCCAGCTCACTACTGAAAGTCTCTTCAGGACGCGCAGCACACGTGCTTGCGGGCTGGAGGCTTCCTCCAATAACTGGGTGTTGACGGGCTTCTTTCTTATTCGTGACCTCTTCCTCTCCAGTCCTTCCACGCAAACGCCGGCTAAGCCCCCTCTCTACAAGTTCTGTGAACGCAGATGTGGAACTGTCAACTGGTAAGTGAAATGGATGGCGCTGGTCGCTTCTCAGGATGAAAGGTCAGAGCAAAAATGCTCAAAGAAATCAAAGCCGGGGCCTGTAGAAGGAGAAAGCTTTTTATGTGGTTTGACAAATAGTTCCTCTATTTTGAAAAATCTGGTTTAAATTTTGAAATGTGTGTATAGCTACTTAAATCATCCATAGAAGACTCTTCCCAAACACAATGAGTAAAATTTCTTTAAAAAGTGAAATTCTGACCTTAGACATATCGACTGTAATTGGGTTAGACTCCTTGATTTGGGACAAAAACTAGCTGGGATTTCAAAGTTTTAATAGAATCCTTATCTTTTATCAAATTTGGGCTTCTCAAAGTTTTATTATAAAACAGTTGACACCTTAGCCTCAAAAGGCAGCATAGGCCTGAGTAGTCAGAAGAGACCAGACATGTCTCAGGTGATAAAACTTTGCCCCAAAAGGGAACTGTCTTGTATGGTTGTTTTAAGCAAATGATAAACTGATGGATATGAGGGTCCCCACACTGCAATTTGCACTGTGTCACTCAGCACTGAATTTGTCATATCGGTTATGCTACCAATGTCACATGTCTGGAATTGTTTGAGAATATCTGTTTATGAGCCTAATGCAGTTGGCAAACTTTTTCTCTAAAGGGCCAGATAGGATAAATCTGTTCCATTTTGGGGACCACACTTGGTCCCTGACCAACAGTCAGCTGTGTTGTATTATGAGAGCATCCACAGACAATACACAAACCAATAAGCGTGGCTGGGTTTCAATAAAACTTTATTTAAAATTAACAGGCCACAGTTTGCCAATCTCTGGGTCTCAGCTGTAACTTCACCCTCCAAGGCTACCCTGGAATCTCATTTCCCCACAATCAATCCAAATACTTGTTCCGAGCTGCTTCTTTCATAGTTTGCTCTCTATTTTGATGGCCAACCCAGTCTGTTGCAGAACTTATTTTGTCTCCTTCACCAACAGATCAGTCACCACTACCAATGTGTATTTCTTTAATTGTTTTAATTTTTAAAATCTTTATTGTGTTTTTTCCATTACCATTTAGTCCCCTTAACCTCCCTCCCCCCAGCAATCACCACACTGTTGTCCATGTCCATGAGTCCTTTTTCCTTTTTTCTCAATCCCTCCACCACCTCAGCATCCCCCCACTAGCTGTCATACTGTTTTGATTTTGAAAGTGCCATGGGAGAAGCTTTGCCCTGCTTGCTGTAGATCTTACTTTAAAGGAAGTGCACGCTCAAGAGGTTTCTAATTCAAGGAGTGGACTCAGGATGTTGACTTGTATGTATAGTCACATCAGAGGGAGTGTACTAAGTGACAGGGACTTACAGCCCCAGTTTGCATGAGGAAATCCCCCTGAGATACAGGGAGTCAAGGGCTAATAACAATAAGAGTTATTGTAATGATGATAATGATAACAATATAAATAACAGCATTCACCATGCACCACAATCTAGTGACTACCTGCTGTGGGCCAGGCGTGGTGCTCCACATTGGGTAAACATTCCATCTTGTACCATTCGTGTGGATGGTAGGGGTTAGCTGGACTCTGTCCTTGGCGCTTTGTTTTATTAGGTAGGAAGGACTTACCAAGTGCCAGCTCTGCACAGAGCCTCTAACACATTTGTCTTCTGGAGAGAACAGGCAACAACACTGCAATGGAGACAGGTGGGTGGGTGTCAGCAAGGAAGAAAGGGCACAGATGTGCTGGAGAAGGGTGTGCTGGTCCCAGGGCAGGCTTTGTTTTACCTCTGCCAGCCAGTCTTTTAAAAAGTACACATTTGTGGTCCATGGTCCAATTCTGTAAGACATTCTGATGTTGTTTGAAGCTTCTACAATCTATTGATATGGTTTGAGTGTTCTTCCTACTATGGACAATAAATCTCTACTCAAAACTAAACCATTTTACTGAGGTATTTTGGTGAACTATGCATGAGTAAGAATGATTTAAGGGTCTTGTCTATGGCCGATGCCTGGATCTGCCCAGACCCCGGACTGGCCATGGAGGCCTTGAATGTGTAATCCTTACCAGTTCTTTACCTGACTCTAAGCTTATGAGCACTTATCCTCAAAGGTCAACAAACATGAGCTCCATAGAATAATGTGGGAAAGAAATGGCAGTGATTGGATGATGTAATGATGAGGGAAAGCACATGTGAAGAGCACTTAATTCTGTAAATCCTCATAATTATTTGCAGCAAAATTTTAACAAAACATATGGCTCCATGGAGTGCTAAAACTGTCATTTATGATGTAAAGACCAAAAAACTGAGGTAGAAGAGGTAAGACCCACCAGGGGTCACTGCCAAGACAGGCACTGAGCCCAGGCTTAGATAAGATTATGCTTTATTGTGTTCTTTAATGTCCGCCATTTGTTACT
Source organism: Desmodus rotundus (assembly GCF_022682495.2). Classification (NCBI taxonomy): domain Eukaryota; kingdom Metazoa; phylum Chordata; class Mammalia; order Chiroptera; family Phyllostomidae; genus Desmodus; species Desmodus rotundus. The sequence goes on along the minus strand of NC_071387.1, from coordinate 179,556,358 downwards.
TCATTCAGAACATAGACTATTATAGAAGAGGTTCCACCTAGAAAACTTTTAATAGGGGCAGGGAAGGTGTCTCTCTGTCATGAAGTGATGGAGATGAGGTCGGAGTTTGGGAGAAAAGCTTCGCAACCAGTGCAAAGGTCCTAGGGCTCGAATGAGCTAAGTGTAGACTTCTGTAAATCAGCAGAGGTTGGTTTGGCTGAGGCAGAGGGAGATGTCAGAGAGGGCAGGGCCAGACTCCAAGAGCCTTGCCCCCTGCAGTGGGAATTTGAATCCTAGTATTATGGGGAGCAAGGTAGGGGAGTCTTCTGAGGACTTCCAGGAGCAGTGAAGACACACAATGTGATAACTATTTTCAAAAGATTCCTCTGGCTGACATGTGCAATGGGTGATGGCAGTGAGAGAAGGAGCAGAAAGGTAGGAGTGGATTGGAGTCCGAGGATGTGGTAGCAGCAGAGCTCATGAAATGACTCAGATTCTGAAGACATTTGGAAGTGAATACAACAGGACCTGCTGAAGTGGATTGGATGGGGTTGGGCAGACAGTGAAAGCAAGCGAGGATGGAAGCTGGTTCCTAATCTGGAGGCCTGAATGGACTCTTTGGGATGTGGTTGTTCTCATCCACCAGGGACTCCCACCAGGGGATGAACCTATAAATTAATCATAGTGATAATTAGCAGACAGGATGGAAGTCAAACTCTAAGAGAGAGACCTTCTCAATTTCAAATTCATCATCCAAGAATGAAATGCATGTCAGAGGCCAGAATGAGAAAAGCGGCTTCTGCAAAGTGAAAAATAAACAACAGGACCACAGAATCAACTTCCTGTTCTCCTTCTGCACTTCTGGAAATGTGTGGCGTTCCCGCATAACCCCGGCCATGGGGTGGGCAGGTGATGTATTTGGCCTGCAGTTACAATTTGGAGCATCCGTATGAACAATGGGAAGGTGAATGTGGACAGGATCTCCTCTTTTGCACCTGTTCTTTGAATCAAAACTCTGCAGAGTGTTTATTTTTTTTAATTTTTAAAAAGATTTTATTTATTTAATTTTGGATAGAGGGAAAAGGAGGGCGAAATAGAGGGAGAGAAACACCAAAGTGTGGTTGTCTTTTGCGCGCCCCCAACAGGGTACCTGGCCCGCAACCCAGGCATTTGCCCTGACTGGGAATTGAACTGGCAATGCTCTGGTTCTCAGGCCAGCACTCAATCCACTGAATCACACCAGCCAGGGCTAGACCCTGGAGATTCTTGTACGTCCATTGCACTTGATGTTGAAGTCACACTCCCCACTGAAGACCATGTCCCAAAAGTTCCTGCTGTATACAGAAGGGAGGCAGCTGTGGATGGTGTGGCTCAGTGGATTGAGTGCCAGCCTGTGAACCAAAAGGCTGCCCATTTGATTCCCAGTCAGGGCACATTCCTGAGTTGTGGGCCAGGTCTCCAGTTGGGGGCTTAAGAGAGGCAACCAATCAATGTATCTCTCACACATTGATGTTTCTCACTCTCTTTCCCCCTCCCTCCCCCTCTCTCTGAAGATAAATAAATAAAACCTTAAAAAAAGAGGGGAGGCAAATGCCTGGGGCCTTGTCCAGCCAAGATAAACTTTCAAGAACATTACACACCATTAGCAACTGTGAGAAACCCTATGTCAAAACCTCATCTAAATTCCCAGATTCAACCCAGGATGTGTGGATGTTGTAACCTCCACTGTGGAGGCAATAACAAGATGGTCTGGGAAGCAAAAATTGTGAAGAGGGTTCATGCTACTTCCTGCCCAATGTAAAGTTCTATTATTGTATGAATAACCTTTGAAGTGCCCATAGTTGTGATCACCACCAGAAACAAATCCAGTTAAGGCTGAGAACTTTCAAAGCTAAACATTGAAGATTATCTGCCACACAGAGGGCCTGTGAATGCCATGTCCACCCTGCCTGAATTATCACCTTCCCCAGGCCCCAGCTAAATTCAAGGAAAGGGATCTAATATTGATTCACAGGTAGGGTGTGGAGAGTGGATGAAGGCAGCTGGAGACAGGAAACTGCACTGGGAGCACTGTGCTTGACCACAAAAGTTTGTGGCAGGGGGACCTCAGTTTCCATAACTCTACCCTGAAAATTTAGTTGGTGTTAAATGCCAAAACAAGCCCCTGTGGTCATCAGACATGCACATTAAGCATGTAGCACAGCCAATCCTCTGAAAAGAGAGGTAGTCTTCCATGGTACATCTGCCCCCTGTATGTCTGTGAGTTACATACACGTGTTCCAAGCCATGAGTTCAACTGCAGGGTGCACTTGGCTCTCACAGACCATTGACAAGAAGGACAGAGGTGAATTTTCAGGACCACAGAGTCCTGGCCAGAGACCGATGTAACAGTAATGGTATTTACGGTTTTTTGGTTGTTGTTGTTTAGAGAGCTATTTTCTCAGTAAGGTGAAGCACACAATTGTTTGAATGAAGAGCTGATTCATCATTCAGAAAGTAGTTCTTCATAGGGGCACATTTAGGTGATAAAAATCAACGACAAGGCTAGTAAATTGCCTGGGAGGGTTCAAAACAGATTCAAGATAAAGGAGAGAGAGATTAAGTCAAGACAGCATCTAATGTGTTTGCCAAACACTCCAGCCTCCTGCAGTGGAGGCTGATCTAATGGCCGGCCACTTAATTTCAGAGCCCAGTGCCAATCTTTTGTCACCTCTGTTGCCCCATATCAAACTTTCAGGAAACAAGACCCAAGAAATCAATAATGAGATCAGGAGATGTTATCCTAAGAGAAACAGGGCTGCCTGCTTTGTTTGTGGAAGGTTGTTTCTCGGAGGCTGCTTGTCAGTCCTTGACTGTGATGTACACAGCAGGACTGAGTGTGCAGAGATAAAGCCTCGGGAGGGAGGCGCTGGGAAGCAGGCACAGACACTCAAGGGTGAACTGCAGCTATGAGGCCACCGAGCCCTCCCCATCCTCACAGTGGCTCCTGGAATCACCACTGCTCTAAGACAGTGTGCATTTCCTAGATGCCTTTCCTCGGACACTTCGTGGGGAGTTTCCGATGCTGTGGCAAATTGGGGTGCCAATGGGGGGAGAGCGTGGAGCTCTTCAGAGGACCAGACTCACACCTTTCCCCTATGATGTAGGCACCATAGGCAGCCGCTCCTGTTCCATGAGGTAGCAGCTGCATCCACACACCGTCTGTGTTAGGATGGGGAAACCCCCATATCTTCTACGTGATAGTAGGCACGTGCACCTTCTCTACATGACAATGTGACACCTTCTGCAATCTTCTAAGAATAACAGGCACACCCGCACCTACAGGTTCTATGTGGCAATAGGATGCCCACACTCTGTAGGATGGTAAGCATCCATTTCTGTGGTATGCAACTCTAGGCACACTCACATCTCTGTGTCATATGACATTAGGCACTGTCTCTTCTACAGAATAGTGAGCACACGCACATGCCTCTGTGATGGCAGGTGCACACATGCCCTCCACGTGATGTTGAACATGCACGCCTGTGCTAAGCGATGCTAGTTGCCTACTCCTGCTCTATGTGGTATTAGGGGAACACACCTCTCCTATATGACAATGGGATCTCCCATACCTCCTCTGTAGGAAAATGGCCACAACCTCCTCTATGTGAGTGGACACACTCACACCTCCTCTGCTCTCGGGAATGTAGGCACCCGGTTCTCTTCTGTGTGACAATGGGCACCCACACCTCTATTCAGTACCAGGTGCAGGCATACACAGATGGGGCCTTTCTAAGGAAGCAATTACATGAGACTCAGAAGCATTGTCTCAATTTTTTGTCTAAAATAACATAATGAGAAAAGTGATTAAAGAACAGAGATGTCACATGTGTATAATAAAATTATCCTGTTACCAGATGATCAATCTCAAAATCAAAATACTTTAAATTTTTCCCAAAATAGTAGTAGAGATCACACAAAACAATCGCTTGCAGCATAAAACCATGAGATGAATACATACTCTTTTTTTGTTAAAAATAATGTACCTAATGAGACATCTGTATTTTTTCAAAACAAAATTTCTAACAAATGAGAGCAGTCACTTAAATTTGCTGTTGACATTTTACTATGTGCACAATAGAAATAAACTTGCATTTAAGGGACAACATTTTATTTTTTCAATAACCATGAGTTTTGGTCCTTGAAGGTTTTATTCCTAAAATAAACCAAGTACCATGCATTTCAATCACGGACAAACTACATGGAGGATACTTGGATGAGAGTGAGTTATCTTTTGAGCCGACATAGGTCTCCGGGCCATACTCCCTCTCGGTCGAGGTTCTGCCCAGCACTTAGGTTGAGCAAATGGGGTGTTTGCTTTGTGTGACCATGAAATTGCAGTTCCTTCTGAGCACCAGGATAAGATGAGTATAACTGAAAGGCTGTTTTTCAGAGGAGGGCTGGCTGAAGCCTCAGTGGAGGGAGAGTCGGGAATGCAGAGGTAGGCAGGGGAGAGGTGAAAGGATGGCAGGAAAGGGGGGTGAAGGGAGAAGGAGAGTTGGGGGCAGGGTGGCTATGAAGACTTCCTCCCCCAGGATCCCCGTTCCCAAACCGTCTTAGTTATGGTTTCCACTGAGAGGAACCCTGGGTTCATTTGGGAGCCTCTCAAATGTCTCTTTTTGTGGACTGTGTAGTTATTCTAAGCTTCAGGCTGATTTAAGAAGAATGAGTGCCTCAGGGAAAGGCCCCTCTGGCCTTTTAGTCCATTACAATTCCAAAGGCAATCACAAAAGGAGATGGGCTGCCGGAGTTAATGAGATTCCTCACCAAAAACACTAATCTGGGTTAAAACTAAAAGAATGCTGATAAGGATATTACAGCTCACACTGAGAACAAGGAAGGTGCTTCCCTCAGATCCACGGTGCATATTAGGAGGGAGCCTTTAATAATGTTTTTTAAAAATCAGAGAAAATGGATGTTGGAGACAAAGCCTCTTAGATGAGGAGCAGCTGAAATAGAATAAAACATCCCACTTCCACTTTTTTTTTTATAACGTTCCAGGTATAAATAGTAGCAGAAGTTTAACATCACTTTAAAAGAGAGTGACTGACCCACTGAGAAAGTACATAATAAAATGTGTAGCAATCCACTGATTAGCCCTGTTTCCCCTCCGGCAAATACCTGAGCGTGTGCACTGGAACATTTTGTTTTATTACCTTGTGAGATAAGTGGGGAAAAATGCCTCCCGTGCCTGGGGAATTCAAATATTCAGCTTTGTCGTATCAGGGCCCGAGCTCAATTTCATGCAGGGCGCATAATTATAGCAGTGTTTAAAGGGAGCCCAGAAGGAAGATGGGTTCAAGTGCAAATTAATTTCAGATTATCACAACAAAGGCAATCATATCTCAACAAGCTTGCCAGCAAAACACTTTGCAAAGGTCCCCAGGTCCCTCCCCTCCCCAACTTACAACAAAGACCTTTCAGCTCAAATTAAGCTAATGATCTCAAACAGCCCTCAGCCTACCTTTTTTGGTTTTGACTATTTGCACAGTAGAATGTGGCAAACTTGCAAAGGGACAAAAAGGAGGGGGGACAGAGCTGGGGAGAGGGGGCACGGAGCCGAGGTAGCCGGAAAGGTCAGGGCTCCTATCCATCAAGTGACAAAACAAACAGTCAGCGGCTTGATGGGGCCTGCACGTCGTCAAATTGTCTATTCGGTGGGAGACAATCCGCGTGAGATGAGGGTGCTGAGAGAGGCCAGTGTTTATCTGGACTTCCCATCCAAGCAGCCTCCGAGCCCAACAGCATCGCTTGCCTCCTCCGGTCGGCTCTCTGCACAGCTGTTCTAGAAACCCAGCATCTCAGTTCAGCCTGTGGGAACCTGCCGGGAGGAAAGGAGAGGATCAGGGCTAGCACGCTCAGGTCAAGCCTCATTACTTCCTCATTACCTTGGCAGAAGTGGAGGGAGAGGGTTTTCATCTGGGAAACGAGCTGGATGTCGCTGTGACTTCTGTCTGGTTACTGCACAGCCGACCGTGGCGCGAGGCCGCGCTGGGACCCGGTGCTCTTCCCAGGCCTGGCGGGCAATGATCCACTCATTAGGGGCTTGAAGGCAAATTACTGCCGCACGTCATTGTGTCAGGTGGGGCTGCTCCCTGCTCCCTCCTGCAGATGGGGGCAGATGAAGGAAACACATTTCATTGCTTGTTCCCTTCTTCCCTATTAATGGCTTTCCCCTCTTTTTAGTTAACCCTACCCCAAAGGCAAGTGCATTTACTACAAACACAAATGCAGACTTGAAAAGTAGCTGGTCAGCCAGGACCTGGCTAGGACCCACGCTCCAGAGATCACTCTTCCTTCACCTGAGGCCAGAGCACCTAAGCCCTCCACAGCGGTCTCTTGTTTGCTTCTTGTGCAATCATTTCCCATTGGCCTTCAGTGTGTCCTCTCAGGAGTTAGTGATGAGAGCCCCACCAACCTGTCTATGGACACCCAGGGGCTTCCGGGGCAGGTCAGGGTTGGGGCCCTAGCAACCTCATACACAAAAGCAGCTGCTGACACAGGCACCTGCTGGCACGGGGCCTGAGATGCTCCCTGAGACTTCCACTGTGCTGCTCAGAGAAAAGGCTTCACTAGGCGCCCCTGTGGAACAGTTCTGGGGGGCATTTAAGCCAAGAAAATGCAGCAGTTACTCCTTCAAGCCCTTCCTCACTTCTGCCTGCTTCCACCTTAGCTTTGTTGGAATTTGGCCTCCAACTCTCCCCTCCCTCCTCTTCCTCTTTTAAAGATTATATATACACATATACATATATACACACTAATACATATATACACATATACATATACACACACCCATACATATATATACACATATACATATACATATATATACACACACAAGTAATAGTCGAACATCACCACTGCACTCCCATGTGGCACAGGATTGGATGAGGAGGTCTGTTTCCCCAGAAACATCTCTCCTGGTGGCTTCTCTCACCATTCTTATTCCAATTGCTTCAAGTCCATTGTCTTAAACTTGTGGATCTTTTCTGTGGTTTCCCCTTACTGTTCCAGATGGAAATGGAGGGAGGCAGCACAGTGGAAGGGGAAAGGGAGAAACTCATCCATTGCCCCCAGCTGCAGGGGTTGACCAGCATTTCCAGGACAGCGGTCCACAATTAAACAAAAAGAAGTCCCCAACTGAGCTAGGGACTTCAGGACCAGATGCTGGAGGATGGGTCTGGGTCTGGAGGTCATCCCCAAAAGTGCTAGGACTTCAAGGACTACACGCAGACGCAGAGAGGGTGGGAGCATTCAGTTATCAGGGACAGGGTTTCATAGAGGTAGGTAAGTGGTTTGGATTTTGTTCTGTGGCCAGAGTGCTTCACTAGCAGCTTAGATGTGGTTCCTACTTCTTTTTGTTACCTGCAGGAGCCTGGCATTTGGAGTCTGGGGTTGGGAGTTGAGGGTGGAAGTCTCGGCCCTAGGGGTTTGGGTGATGGGGCAGGGCCAGGGGGAATAGTAAAACTAAAAATGCTTTCTAAGATAAAGGGAGCAAACAAGTGTAAATTGACATCATTAAGGATCTGGGAAGGCCTGGAAGGCACATGCCTAATCCATAGGGAGGTACCTGCTGGCTCTTCCTGCGGGAGGGGACCCCATTTCACAAGTGAATAGTTAGATCAAGGGAAGTCCAGGCCCTCCCAGTTGGAAGTGCCCGTGTGACTCAAAAGCACCTTTTTCACATTTGAAGGCCTCCTGGCAGGTCTCTACCTCTGCTGGAAGATTGGGGGATGGGGGTGCATTGTCAAGGGGCCTGGAGGCTTGTTGGGAGAGGAGGGAGAAGGAGAAGGGAATGTAGCAAGTCAGGGGCCTGGGACCCTGAACACTCCAGCCTTACTTCCCCCTGTGTTGCTGACAGGCAGGCTCCTCTCTGTAGGGTCCTCAGCACCCAAAGCCTTGTGGGCCCTGATGGGCCTTTGCCTGCACCCTAGGAGCCAGTATAGGGCTGACAAATCCTGTGTGTTTACACAATATTATTCCATCTTAAAGATTCTTCCCTGAGGACCACAATTACCTTTTCCACCCCTGACAGCACCGTGAGGGGCAAAGGCACAATGAGGAGGGGTGGGTAACTGAAAGACAGGAAGCCTCAGGATCTCACCCAAAGGCATCCACAGCCTGCTTCCTAGCCCCCCATTCACTTCTCTGTCCATCCCCCAGAGCCAGCCGGTCTGTGCCTTTTAAACAACCCAGACAGAGAGGGCCCAGGCTCTCTACAGGAATCAGCCAGCCAGCTCTCCATCTCCTTACTCAGAGAGAAAGAGAGAGAGAAAAAAAGAGAGAAAAGAAGAAGGAGGATGGGGGGAGGAAAACTGGGGGAGAGGGAGAACAAAACCTGTTCCAAGGTGAATAGTACCACATTATTTGAGATCACAGAGATTCTCCTGTATAACACAGCATTAATCTTCAGCACTGGAAAACTACCCAAGTTTCAAATTTCAAAGCTCTATTTAAAACCTTTATTTTCTTCTTATCTTTTGGGTGATCAGCGATGGAATCTTCATTACATCTCTCCCCAGCCACCCACAGACACCACAGCAGAGCTTTCTTTGCTCACCTGAGTGGAGCTACATTCCCAGGAATGACTTCTCCAGGTCAGACATTCACCTCTAGATCCTGTAAGCAAAGCAAGCAGGTGTCTGCTGAGCCGTCACCCAATGTGAACTGAAATGATGGCTTTATAATAACAACCACAATGCTTGTAGCAACAGAGCTGCAGTCAAGTTTAATCTGGATAGTCACTGTGCCTTTGAAACCCAAGTCCAAATGTAGACATTGCTATCTTCAACCAGAACGTGAAGGGCGCTGGCAGAGCGGAGCTCCACTGGGGGGACACCTGCAGAGTTCTGCACGTGTGCTTATTAATCAGGATCAGTCAAGATGAAAAGTATATAGTTTGACTTTGTGTGCTTTATCTAACCATTTTATTGGATTTACTATAAGATAGATGATTGTGTCTTATAGTCGTTTTGATTAATTTTTAGCATAATTTGAAGATTAATGATAATTGCCTCCTAACTATGCACATAGTAATTAACCAGCATTTAACTTGTATGCCTTTTCAAATATTTTTAGTTTATGAAAAATGTTTATTCTAAACTTTCAGAAATAAATGTTTGAACACACACCTCTTAATATGCTATTGTGGTTGAGCTGTCAAAACAGAGTATAAGTTTCACACAAGGCCAACAGAGCTGGTGCCCAGTCCTGCGAATTTTCGAGTTACCCCTGAAAAATACAACAGCCCTAGAGCTGATCACCTGTGAGGTAAAGATCTTGAAAACATGTAGTATACTAGTCTTCATGCTTCAGAAATATTTATTTTAATTTAAAAAATTCCAGGCCAGTCATGTCAGGATAGCTAAATATATTTCAAAGATATACAATAGGCATCACAATTACTCAGTATTAAACTGAGTAATTTCAGAGAAAACAGAGATGGTCAAGGATAAGGGTCTCATTTGACAAACGCATGTTACATTTTCTTCGAGGTTTATCACATTTTATACTGCAATAAGAAAATGACTTCTATTTACCTTGGGCCAGGAGAGAAGCAGGCTCTGGCCCAGCATCACAACGGTACCACTGCCCAGGGCTATGCAGGCTGCCTGTCGTCAGGGCACCTGGGAGGATGCAAACAGTAAATCACTTCTCCAAAGAAGATGCTCAGCCTAGGTCCAAGGAGCAGGTGGAAACTGGGGCAGAAGTGAAACCAAGAAGGCTACAGCTTTAGAGCAGCAGAGCAGGCATCTGGGAAGATCCATGTTGGCTCCCAAGAGATGGGACAGGATGAAGCCAGGAAGATGCAGGTATGGGGAGAGGCCAACCGGTGCTCCTCTTTCATCTATTAAACAATTAAAATTAACATGCTGAAATGGAGGCACAATTATTATGCTGTCCCTTGTCATGAGAATCATTACAAATAAAATCAAACAAGGTTTCCATAAATAAATATGATAGTTAACTCTCAGGATCCTGATGAATACTTCCTCATATCAACTACTAAATGTGGCATCTGGCAGAGGCACTTGGAGCACAGGAGAGTGGAGAAGGAGCAGGGCAGCAAGAGAGGACAGAGGACCACAGAGTCACAAATGAGCTGATCTCCTCCTGGGAAGGAGAGGAGGCCCTAGTGGGAAGTGGGTGTCACGATGACCTGGCTGAGGGCACTGCCATGGCCTGCAGGCAGCCAGGTCCACTGTGCACTGGAGGGTGCTGGGCTCCTTGGTTACAATCACTCCAAAAAATGCTGTGTTATCACCTCACCAAACTCACGTGTGAGCACCTGGCTCTCAGTGCATCATTCATGGCTCTGTCATGTTCATGCATTTAGTGTGGAAGAGGGGAGTGACTGATATTGATTTCTGTGTGGCAGTCAGGTGGCCTTCCCAACACATGGCTTCTCAACAAGAATTCAGCCCAAGATCTGGCATGTGTGCCCCAGTGCAGGGATGGTGGGACCAAGTATTTCTCTTGCAGGGAAGTTCTGCTGAGTCTGGCAGACACTTTTTGTGCAGAGGTCCCTTGTCCCTCCTGCCCAGGCTGGAGACTTTGAGACCCATGTGACAGCACCTCTGGCTTTGTTGAAAGCTGTTCCTTGGGGTACTCTTCATTGCCAGTGTGTGGCGACCGTCTCCAACCCAAAGCTCTTCACACCTGGGCTTGACCAATTTTATGCAGTTGGCAGCTCTCACAATTTGAATGCATTCTCTTAAGGATTCAACAGCAGGAAAACAGCTGATAATGGGAAAGTATGCATTTTGAGATAGATAACCCAAGGTTAATTTTATGCGACAGCAAATTGTTATTGAAGTATCAATCACTGGGAGGAATTTGATAGCTGCCAATTGAGCCTAAGGAAACTGCTATTGAGGGACATTATTATAGGGATTTTCTGTTGTTCATGGGATGTTTGACACACCTGAAGTCAACAGTTTCTGTGAAAATTTTTTTGACTTGTGTGAATTCCCTGGGGGCATCAAATTTGAGTGAAATAATAAGGCCCGTCCAGTTCATGGACGGCGCCCTGTCTCTTCTAACAAGCACTGAGGTCTGCATGTGAGCTGATTCCCAAGACCTTGGCGCCTCTGTGTGCCTGCGATGCCCACACTCGCCTCTCCATCTTCTGAGCACAGAGGTCAGGGTGTTGGCATACACACAGATAGCTCTTTTCAGGAAGCAACTAGGTGAGAGATTTCAGGACACAGTGACAGGTATACATGTCATCTTAATAGCTCATGTGTAATCTTGAAAATCCTGGGCTGGAACTCGAGGTCCAGACAAGCTTCGTGCACAGAGATGTTCGCAGGAGTGCCACGTTTCACATGTCTGTCTAACCACTGGAGAACGAATGTCTTTATACATTTTGCCAGAGTTAGATGAACAAACATTTTACAAGTGATGAGAATGTTCAATGATGTTGGAAAATGCTTGTATGATCTAAAGTTAAATGGAAAAGAAAAATCAATGTGTGCAAATGTAAATTTAATATTATTCCAATTAGGTAAAATATGTAACTAGTAGATAAAAAAGAAACTCAAACTATTAAATGCTGACCCCTAGATATGAAATTAAAAGGTATCTTTTTTTCTCTATACTTCTCACTATTTTCTAAATTACACTTAAAATGTTAGATATAGAAGTAGGTATGAATATAAGAATATGTATAGATGATACAAATATAAACATACATATTGGCAAAGGTATGAGGATATAGATAGAAATATGGACATAATCTGAAACAATCATACAGAGATGGGGGGAAGAAAAGACCACAGTAGAAGAAGAGCCCTTGAAAACCACTGAGCTGGATGGAATTGTGTCGACCTTTGTGCATTCTGCATGACTCATCTGCTTTTTCAAAGCATCTCTTGTCCTGTCACCATTCAGACTCCATGGGAGTTCATAGGTGAAATGCCCACTCAAGACTCAGTGGCATTCACATAGGTGTGGATGTACTCATACGTGTGGCCTGGAGCCCAGTTTAGCCGGACTTCCGTCTAAAGGCCAGCATCACCTCACCTTGCATAGGATTTGGGATAGGCCTGGGCCTGGCTTTGAAGAAACCATCCTTCCCAGTAGAGGCCAATCTCCCACAGGTCAGCTTTCAACAGCGTATACTGGGGGTAGACATACCCCCCTGGTCCACACAGCCCAGCTCTAGGAACTCTGGCCCTGGTTCCTGTACAAGGGGCAGTGGCTCCCCCAATGTTTGGGATCCGGTCTCACATGAGTGCAAGTGTGATGAGATAGAATTTTTAAGGGAGTGAACAAAAAAATAGTGATTGTAAATTCAAATATATATCTATGTGTGTATGTAATTTTCAATTAGATGTCATAAGAGTTTTCTGAAGGTGGACATTATCTTGTCTTTTCTCCTTATTAATTTTCTTTTTGATTTGATACAAAAATCCTCAGTGAGTACTGAATATTGTACTGCATCTCAGACTTAGTCACCAGTTTTAAATTCTACTCTCTTACTTTCTGTCTCCCTGCCCATGTGCACACACATGTATACACCCATGTACCCCCCCATACCCCTGTTACTCCCTCAGAGCACACAAGCACAGGCCTTGTGGACACACTGGGATGTGGCTGCACAGGAGTGTGACTCAGTGGGAGAAATAAATAGCTTGTCAGCAGAAAAGCTGTGGTGACCTCTCCCTGTCTGTCTGATATGGGGGGTGATACTGAGCTTGGAGTCCTGCTAACTGGAAGGACCATTGTCTTTGGAAGCTGAGAACCAGAGTGGGTGCAGGGAAAGGGAGCAAGAGGCAAGAGGGCTCTGGTTTCTCTGCCTGCCCCCGAGGGAAAACAAGAATGAAACCAGCTCTAAAACTGCCTTCCTGCAGCCCCACACCCCTATCAATATTGTCCCCTGGGCACTGGGGCACCAGGGATTTTAGGCCAAAGCACTAACTAGAGTGTCCTTGGATCAGGGGCCAGGCAGGGCTGAGTCATCGATTGGGATTTAGGAACCTGAGGCCCTTCCATGTCTCATCAGAATGCTGGCAGCACGGGCCTCAGTGACCCTGGGGCTTCTACCACTGTCTGCAGTCCTCTCCAGTAGCTTCCATGTGGGATTATTTCCCACACACAAGTTCAGGTTAGCCTTCCTCTTCCCCCCGCCCTGCTCCTTGTCAGGATTCCCCTGTGTGTGAACATTGTCAGGGCGCACTTCCCGAGGGCATCTTCATGGCCTGATGGTCAACCTGCTGCACCCCACAACCAACAATCACCTGGGACCTCCCACTGATGCAGAACCAGAGGCCACAGGACAGAACCCAGTAGTGAGTATCTTTTGTTCTCCACCTCACCTTGGGGGGACAGTGCATTCCATGCATCTGTCCAACATGGCCTTCAGGACCTGATGGGGTGCTGCAAAACCAAAAGGGAGACTGCTTTCCTTTGCTTCCTAATGGAATTTGATATAATGAGCGAAGCTGGCTTTTACCTCCTAACTAACATTTTGGAAAAGTAAGGGAGGGTATTTTTCCTAAGAGGTTATGGCGGGGTTCAGCCTAATGAGTTAGGGGCATGACCTCCAACCTTTTCAAACCTGTTCTCCCTGGTGGTAGAAGGACAGATTTTTCCATTTTTTCTCTGTTCCTTTGAACTTACATCATAAAATGATCTCTTCTGCTGTTTTCTATCTTTTAATTAATGTCATATCATTTGTACTTGTACCCTCAGGCTGTTTTAGCAATAAACTATAATTTTACAAATTGGGGCAACAGTTCTATTTCACAGTATGCATTTGGAAACAGAGAATTTTATTTCAATAGAGTTATTCAATTATTAAGAATTCAAAACCTCCCAAATATGTCAACTCTCAACCCCAATGGCAGGCAGGCCCAATCTGTGCTATGAAATTTGTGGTGTTTAGGAAGATCCACATGGCCTGGGCCACTCTAACCAGATGGAAACTCTGTCCCTGCCCACTCTGGGCCATCATAACTACCTCCTCCTGCTCCGATGGGAAACGCAGCCCTAGCACTGGCTTGCTGTCAGAGGTTGTTGTCCACAGCCTGTGAGCAGCACTTCCTCACTTCACACTTTGCCCCCAGTGGCTTCTCCCAGATAGCCTGAGTGTGATGCTGTGAGTGCTGATAACTAGAGGAAGCCACAGACCTTCCTAAAATAGACAGACTCCTGAGCCCTCAGCCACAGCGTCCCTTTAGGCAAAATCCAGTGCAAAAGTGGATAATCTCTCTTGCCACCTAACCTGTCAAAGATTGTTGAGAAAGCTGGGCCCACTTGCTCCAGAAATACTGCTCAGCTAAAGATGTCTGCAGAACAATAAGGAAACCGAGGGACTTGGAAGTGCCTCAGACAAGCCTCGGAATGTGGGTGTGTAGTATGTGATTTGGGGAGTTGGTCATCGCCTCTGTTCTGCTGGCGGGAGGAGGAACCCAGAAGGGTAGAGGGTCTGACCATCCAGGCGTTCCTCACAGACTGTGGTTCTGAACTTTCGCTTGAGGTGCACACTGATCTGCTGGCCAGGCCGTGGGTGGCTTCGCAGAGACCAAAGTCACCAAAGCAAATTTTGACCATCCCTGCTTTTGGGGGAGTGGCGTTTTTTCTCTTTCAAAACATCTGCAAATTTTGGAGACCTGAAGCCGGAGCCGCCACATCTTGTCTGCAAGGCAAAGAGACAGATTTCACAAGGTCCACAAATAGCCCCGCAAACTCAACAATCCAAATTCACTCAGAAGGGTCACTTTCTCATTGTAGGTGCCACTGCGTTGCCTCATTTCTGCTGAGAGAGAACAAAGTATTGAAAGTATCTGGGTTAGGATTAAATGCAGAATTCCCTTTATTATCAATTGCTGTTTCTAAAACCATTAAGGAACCCCCGTCACTCAGCGTCTTCTTTCCAAACTCCCAAACAGCATCCAGACAAGCTGAGTTTTTATCCCGTTGAAGAGTCTTCTTTATAAACTGGGGTGTAAATAAGAACAGTGACAGGTCTCACAGGACGAACCACTTTGGTCACATCCGAGCACACTTCAGCACATCTTTCGCCTCACAGGCTCTTGAACTGGAATGCTGCTTCTGACTTATGAACACATTATAGGAATATTTTTCTTCACTCTTCCAGCATGTCAGGTTTTTTCTCTCATCCTCCAGTAACTTCGAAATCAAGCTCTCACATCCACTTATAACAAGATAAATACAGAAAGTTAACCTCCAGACTTATGGCTATTTTATAACATTGAAAAATCTGCTATATAATTGCAATAATTTTTAAAAATGAGTACTTGATCTTTTCTGATTGAGTGAGGGAGGGAGGGTGGCACAGACATGATAAGCAGCCTAATGTCATATCAATACCCCTGACAGCCAGAGAGTGCAATAAATATTTCCTAAAGTGGTTCCTTCCTGCTAAGAATGACCTTTTGAATAAAGCCATGTGGCTGGAAAGCCCTTTTGAGAAATAAACAATAAATGGTGAGTTTTAGAGGTGAAGATAAGAAAATTCAATGTGTGGACATCTAGCACTCTGAGTAAGGAGAACAGAGATGAGTTGGGCAGTTGGAGTCCCCAGGGACCCTGCCTTTTTCCTTAACATACAATTTCAGAATTTTTTCATTAAGTGAAAGACTTGCTACATATAATCTACTCTGTCTTCCACTGACAAACACCACTTTAGTCTGTTTCCTGTGGAGGATAATGGGGGGAGGGGGGAAGTAGAATAGAGTCATGGAGAGAGGATTCAGTTAGAACACTGGCAATCGAGGCAAATCTGGGGTAGATCTCTGGAATGAAACCTATAAACAAGTTCAATTAGCCTGGTGGGAGATGTTCCCACACAAAATTGAAGGCCCTTTTATAAATGAAAAGATGGATGGTATTAACTAGAGGAAAGTAATTTAAAGCTTTTGTATTGCAAAAGTCACCATAAAAAATTCAATAGTGGTTTCAGTTGGGATGAGTTAAATCGTGCTTCAGTGACAACCAACACTCAAATCTTTGTGGTTTTAAACAGCAAAGATTTCTTTCTCGCCTACAGTACACGCCCATGTGAAGTTGCTGGAGATGTCACCATCTAGGACATCACTGATCATATGGCCTGGGAAGCATATATGGTAAACCACACATTGGTTTTCAAAGGCTCTTAAAACCTATCTCAAAGTGACACCGATGGCTTCTGCTCAACTTTTGTTGGCCAAACAAGGCATATACTTATGCCTGACAGACGGGGTAGGAACACAGGAGCTCAAGAAGAGAGTGAGAAGTATGGGCACACAGCAGCACAGATGACATACTCTGCCCTTCTGCTCACCAGATATTTGGTTATTTTTCCTCCCACACAAAATATGTTTATCCTCAAATCCAGTTGTGGCATCAAGCTGAAAGTTGAAGATCACTGCAGGTAAGTGGCAGTTTCTGTCCCAGGTCCTAAAAGGTCCAATCTAAAGAGAAACTTATGGTGACTTATCACATCCTGGTCAACTCCCATCCCCCCACATGCGCACATGCCCAGTATGCAGGGATGTCGCAGGATAGTGACAATGAGCACTTCCATTATTAAAGGGGAAGACTGGCAGGCACACAATCAGCATTGGACCTTAGGAATTTTGATATCTCTTGTAAACAGATATTTTGAGATCTTCCTATCCTAGGAGTGCAGATTTTTCCTTGATTAGATCCTGATTCTGCTCCTTAGTAATAACTTCCTATACATTTCCCCCCCTGTGATCCTTGACTTTATTCCTTAGAAGATTTCCTTTTCCATTTTCAATGTGACCACATTAAGGACTTCACTGTCTTGGAAGCTGAGCATCTTCTCATCCCACTTGTTGCCCATAACCAGCTAAGGGTTCTTCTAAATTTCAGTCCAGACTGGTGGTTCTTTTGACAGTAGAAGTGTCTCACAGGCTTAGTTGATTTCTCCTTTGTCTCGTTCAGACTCCAGTCAGTTCCATGTGTCAGGGCCACACTCGGAGTTTCTGTTGACACAATTCTCACTTGTGCTTGCTCTTGTCTATGCTACATCCTTAAGAAAACTTTAGGTGCTTAATGTCTATCAGGCTTGGAGAAAGGCTTAGACCTTTTGTCTCTTTTCTACATTTGCTACTATTTCTAATTTAAAATATTTACTGGCTCCCATACCCTCAGTCTTTCTACTACTCTGAAATCCCTGAATCCCTGAAAATTCAGAAATTTTCAAACTGTGCATAATGACCATATTCTGGATTTGATCCTTGCCACAAAGCTAAGTTCCAATTGACCTTGGTGACTTCAATACTTTTCAAATTTTATTTCTATGCCATATATAATCTCTTTAATGTGCTGTTAAATAATGTTCCCTAGCATTTTATTGTGGATTTCTGCATCAATATACATTAGGGATATAGGTCTGTCATTTTCTTGAAGTGTCTGTGTCTAGTTTGTTAATGACCTCATAGAATACACTTGGAAACGTTCCCTCTTCTTCAATATTTGGGAATAATTTGTAGATAATTGGTCTTAGTTCTCTTTAAATATTGATAAAATTCACAAGTGAAGCCACATAGTGCTGGGCTTTTCTTTGTTGAGAGGTTTTACATTAATTCAATCTCCTTGTTAATTAGAAGTCTGTTTAGGTTTTATATTTCTTCATGATTCAGTTTTGGCTGTTTGTCTCAGGTAGGTTGTGTGTTTCTAGAAATTGACTCATTTCGTCTAGGTTTTCTAATTTGTTTGAGTACAATTGTTCAGAGTATCTTCCTATAACCTTTTTTATTTCTGTAAAATCAGCTACAATGTCCTGTCTTTAATTCTGATTTCAGTATTTGAAGCTTCTCTCTCTCTCTCTCATTAATCTAGCTAAATGTTTGTCAATTTTGTTGACCTTTTTGAAGAATTAACTCTTGCTTTTGATGATTTTATCTATTGTTTTTCTATCCTCTATTTGTTAAATCTGCTCTAATCTTTATTAAACCAATTTCTTCTTATACCTGGATTAAGGGATTTCAGAGTAGTAAAACAATTGAGGGTGTGGCAGCCAGCAAATACTTTAAATTGGAAAAAGTACCGAAAGGAGAGAAGAAATGGAAAGTGTGGCTCTTTCTCCAAGTCTGATAGGCATTAGGCACCCAAAATTTCTTTAGAAATGAGGTATGAAGGAGAGATCAATTCTTCTCTGAGATCTTCTCTTTCTTTTAATAATCTCCAAATGTCAAAAATAGTAACCAGTATACATGAAAACATTCTGATTTTCTGTCTTGTTCCCCTAGGGCTACACAATTGTTATTACCTCACAAATTTCCACAGGCAACAGTTTTCCAAACATTTTACTACCTTAAGATCATCTTTTCAGACACTTATAATTGCATAGTCACTGCATGCTAATTAGTCTCAAAGTCAATGAGGTATCTGAATATATCTGTACCTTTATCCATCTATTGGGTTGGCCAAAAAGTTTGCTTTTTTCTGTAAGATGGCTCTAGTATTGCTTAGTTGTCTTTAAATTCATTTGAAACAATTGTATTGTGACAGCTGTCATATCAGCACGCCTTTAAAAAACATAAAAATTGATGAATTTTTGTGTAACCATTTTAATATTGAAGGTGTAAGAAAATAACATTTTCAGCATATTATGCTTTATTATTTCAAGAAATAATAATGCAAGAAAGGTAAAAATGCAACTGAAATTAAAAAAAAGATTTATGCAGTATATAGAGAACATGCCGTGACGGCTTAACCATGTCAAAAGTGGTTTGTGAAGTTTCATGCTGGAGATTTCTCCGTAAACAATGCTCCAGTCAGGAAGACCAACTGAAGTCAATAGCGATCAAATAGAGACATTAATTGAGAACAATCAACAACACTATACCATGCAGGAGATAGGCAACACACTCAAAATATCCAAATCAATAATGTTGGTGAAAATGAAAAATGTGGTTTTTATTTTACGGAAAAAGCATACAAACTTTTTGGTCAACCCAATATGTCAATATCTACATATCTATATCTATACCATATCTATACTTTATACCTATACCTATACCTAAATCTAAATCTATGTCTATCTTTTCCTTGCTCTCAGTCTTGTTCATATTCTCTCTTTCTCTTGAGTAACAGGTCTATTCCATACAACAATTTCTGTCCCTGTCAGGATGAACTAGTACAAGGCACTAAGTGACAGTACCCAAATCTTGGTGCTTAAGAAAAATTCATATTTGCATGCGGCATGGGTTCAATGCCCATCTCAGGTTACTGTTGGCAGTCTCTCCTCATATGATTACCACTCAGGGACTGAGGCTCTTGGACGCATCACCATCTAGAATGTTGGTGATTTGCCTGGCAGGAGGAAGAGATTATGGCAGATAGCATCCTTGTTCTTCAAGCCTTTAGGATGAAAGTAAACTTCCTCACATCTGGTCACATTTCGTTGGCCAAGTAAGTCACAAAGACACAGCCAACCTCAATAGGGAGGGGGGTACAATTTAACCATACGCCCAGATGGAAAGAATGGGATTATAAACACCCTAAAAATGACCACAGAAGTCAGCTAACAGATACTGGGGAAGTATTTACAAAGCAGAGAACAGAAGAGTGTTATCCACAATTCCAAAGGGTGAAAAAAGTAACTTCTACAGATAAAAAAGGAATAACCAATCAATAGAAAAATTTACAAATAAAATAAAATATCTTTCACAAAAAAGCACTCCACATATCTAGCACACCTGAGAGAAGATGCTCAAACTCCCTGTGAATTAAAGCAACAGTAAACGCTGGCAGGAAGCTCTCTGGCCACATCCATTAACTTTAGAAACCTGTGCTACAACCCAGCACCCCTCCACTGCAAAGCCACAGTAGAAATAGAAAGGGCAGTAACGTAAAGATTTAAGTACTGTACAAAAGTGATTACTACAGTGTTGCTTAGTGTCCAACATCAGAAACAAAGTGAGTGCCCAATATAATGAGGACTGTGTGGATATGTTGCAGTGTATGTGTCAACATCACAAAATATTAGAGCTAGATACTGAAAATGAATTAGAGCCCTGACTGGCATGACTCAGTGGCATCCTCCAGAAAACCAAAAGGTCACTGGTTAAATTCCTGGTCAGGGCATATACCTAGGTTGTGGGCCAGTCCTCAGATTGGGGGAGTGTGAGAGGCAAGCAATTACTGTTGCTCTTGTACATCTATGTTGCTCTTCCTCTCTTTCTCTCTCTCTTTCCCCCTCTTTAAAAATAAATGAATAAAATCTAAAATAAAATAAAAACAAAATGAATTAGAATTATGCCAGAAATATCCAAAAGATATGATAAAATAGGAAAGAAAATGAGATACTATGTGATCTCATAACTGTAAAACAAGAAACCATGTGAGTGTGAGTGCAAGTGTGTGTGTAAAATGTAGCTTGTATGAACTATATGAAAGGCTGAGTACTAGGCATTTACATAGGACTCCCAGTGATGGAGAACCTGGGCTGTTTTGGGAAGAAAGTGAGGAGGAAAAGAAGTATGTAGCAACGACAAACACAAAAGGAAAGGATAAATTCCACAGCAAATTAGTATTACATTACTATCGTATTTATGTTTTGTTTTTGCAAAATTACATATATGTACATTAAAGCTTTTTTTGGTAAATCCTTGACTTTTTTAGTCTGTGTTACTCTATGAATTTTGTCATCTGTTGAATTTAAAAAGTTTTTTTAATATATTTTATTGATTATGCTATTACAGTTGTCCCAATTTTCCCCCTTTACCCCCCTCCACTTAGTAACCCCCTTCGCTCCAGCACTCTCACCCTTAGTTCATGTCCATGGGTTGTGCATCTAAATTCTTTGGTTTCTCTATCTCCTATACTATTCTTAACATATCCCTGTCTATTTTGTACCTACCAATTATGCTTCTTAATCCCTGTGCTTTTTCCCCTACTCTCCCTCTTTTCCCTTCCAGCTGATAGCCCTCCAAATGTTCTCTATATCTGTGATTCTGTTCCTGTTCTGGTTGTTTGATTGGTTTTTATTTTTATTCAGTTGGTGATAGTTGTGAATTTGTTGCCATTTTAATGTTCATAGTTTTGACCTTCTTCTTTTTATTAAATAAATCCCTTTAACATTTCATGTAATAATGGCTTGGTGATGATGAACTCCTTTAGCTTTACCTTGTCTGGGAAACAATTTATCTGCCCTTCCATTCTAAATGATAGCTTTGCTAAATAGAGTAATCTAGGTTGTAGTTCCTTGCTTTTCATCACTTTGAATACTTCTTGTCAGTCTCTTCTTGCCTGCTAAGTTTCTTTTGAGAAATCAGCTTATTGTCTTATGGGAACTCCTTTGTAGGTAACTCTCTGCTTTTCTCCTGCTGCTTTTAGATTCTCTCCTTATCATTAACCTTTGGCATTTTAATCATGATGTGTCTTGGTGTGGTCCTTTTGTCCATCTTGATTGGGACTCTCTGTGTTTCCTGGACTGGTATGTCTATTTCCTTCACCAAATTAGAGAAGTTTTCTTTCATTATTTTTTCAAATAAGTTTTCAATTTCTTGTTCTTTCTCTTCTCCTTCTGGTATCCCTATGACTCAGATGTTGATATGTTTGGAGATGTTCCAGAAGGTCCTTATAATATCCTGGTTTTTTTTTTTTTAATTTATTTTTTCTTCTTGCTGTTCTGGTTGAATGCTATTTCTTCCTTATGTTCAAAATCATTGATTTGAATCCAGGCTTCTTGCCCTCTTCTGATAGTTCCCTGTAGATTTTTCTTTTTTCACTTAGTGTAAACTTAATTTCTTCCTTTATGTTGTTGTCATACTCAATGAGTTCTTTGAGCATCCTGATCACCAGTGTTTTGAACTCTGCATCTGAGAGGTTGGTTATCTCATTTTGTTTAGTTCTTTTTCTGGGGTTTTGTTCCATTCTTTCAATTGGGCCATATTTCTTTGTCTCCTTAATTTGACAGCATCCTTGTGTTTGTTTCTGTGTATTAGGTAGAGCTGCTTCAACGCCCTATGTTAGTAGTGTGGCCTGTTATAGAAAAGACACCTACAAATTTTGTGGGGTAGAGCCTTAGGTTATTGCCGGGGTGGAGCAACCTGCTTCACCGCTTTGTGGCTCTGTGTGAGGGGAGGGCTTGGAGAGGGGACAATGCCTCTGCCTGGCTTCTGGGGGGTTGCCCAGCACTTGCCCCATTTCCAGTTGCTTCATCCACTTCCTGTATGTGACTGGCACCCTTCTAGCTAGTGGTGAATTCCAGAGCAGGTGGGTTTGTGTACATTCTAAGTCCATGTGGGTTCTTTAAGCCAAATCTCCTAAAAATCCGGCAGTTTCTTCTGCTGTCCCAATCCCCATAGTTTTTACATCCAGAAGTTATGGGGATTTATCTTCCCAGTGCTTGTACCCTGGGCTGTGTGGTCTGGCCTGGGGCTGGGATCACTCACTCCCAAGGTATCCCTCCTGATCTTTATCCACCACACGTGAATGTGGCATAGTCCATTCCACTGTCACTGCTACCTTTTCATGTCACACTGCATCTCCATGCCTCTCCACCCATCTCCATTACTCTGCCCCTCCTACCTGTCTGGATGAATATGGCATCTTTAAATCCTTGGGTGTCAGACTTACATACTACTCAATTTTCTGATGGTTCTGGGTGATATTTATTTTGAGATATAGTTATAATTATTTCTATGGTTGTGCAAGGAAGTGAAGCTGTCTACCTACATCTCCATCTTGACCAGAACCAGAGTCTTAACTCTGGACACAGCTGTGCCAGCAAGTGAGTCCATCAGATTTGCTGCCCCCTCTTCTATAGGTACCCTGGGTTCCTGTTCCCTCTGGCTGCTCCTTTTGGCTGTGGTGTGGGAGGATATATGCTAGAGAGATGTTCTGGCAGCAAGGCCAGCATAACATTCTCCTGAGATCTGCTTTCCCTGAGGACAGGCTTGCCAGCTGGTCTTTAAGTCAGAGAATTATGTTTTCTGATAAACTTACTATATAGATCCTAAACATTATTTCATGAGCTGAAACTCCAAATACAAAACTAATAAACACCAATGGCCCCCATTGACCCATGTCACACATAGTTATAAATTTCTTTTATTTCCAAAGTCTCATCAGACACTATTCTTTTCCTAAAATTTTCAGAATTTCAAATCTGATCCGTTCATTTCTGATATAATTGTTCTGATTTTGTATTATTGCTAAAATTGGATGGCAAACAGGGCTGGAGGGCTTACAACCTATTTTTAAGGGGGGATTCACAGAGCCAAGACATAATGGTCAGTATGGATATTTTAAATGGAGCTACGTTGGCACTGGGCTCCAGGGGCAGGAGCAGTCACTGCTTAGCTGACTCCATCGACGACTGTGTCATCGACCTGCCATTCAAAAACACTGAATCAATTGTTCCGTGGTCAATTGAGTCCACATAGCTCGGATTACGTGCTTGTCAGTCTCATAGACATGGATTAAGTCCACTTAGATTTGTATGTCTATTGAGATACCTATTATTTAAATAATGCTGAGCAATAGTCATATTCCTTCACATGGAGTAAGTATATACTGCTTTGCTTGTCAATACATACCTGAATTATTATTTCATTCCATGTAGTAAACCATCTTTCCAAGCACTGGAGACACAGGCAGGGATAATTCATAACAATGGCCCAGAGAGGCAGAGCCATTCATTAATGGCCTATGACAAAAATCAGACACCTGCCGAACCCCTGGCAAAACAAGAAGCCCTAGTTCTCCAGGTGGATAACTGTGTCTGTAGTTAAGTTTTTTTCCCTGAGTGTGCCTATCCTGGAGCCTGAAAAGAAACACTAAGGCCCATGTGGCAAAAGCAGTTAATTTGTTTTACTTAAACCTTCATTTTATGACAAATTTAGGCAAGATCCATCTGGTAATGTAGTGAACAGGACACATGGAATCAGACACACTGGCTGCCAGTCCAACTTTGCCTTTTCCCAGAGGAAGGTCTTGGAAGGTCATTGGATCTCCCTAAGCAGCAATTTTCTTATCTGTAAAACATGGAAAGACTGGAGGTAGGTAGGTAGGGAGGTATGTGTATGGCTGGGTGGATGGATAGATGAATAGATAGATAGGTAGATAGATGATAGAGAGACAGAAAGATATATAGATATGATAGATATAGAGATAGATATTTAACACCCCTGTAAAGCAGAAGAGAGAATTCCCTGCTCTCCTTAGCTCAGTGGTCCTGGGCCAGCCACCCCAAGGGGAAAAGGACCAAGCCTGGAAGTAGAGAGGAGAAAGACCCCTCAGGGTGAGCACTGGGCACTGAGAGCCAGAGTCAGGGATACCAGCAGGTAATTCCTGTTTCTTCTCAGTGTCGGCTGCTCTTGGCATGGCAGTATGACCATTCCCACCTAGAAATGCTCCTCATGAAACAGCAATTGGCTTTTTCTTATGAGGTTCTCTAGCTCAGGGATGCTCTGTGTAGCCAACCCCCTTCTCCCTAACCCTCTGTCTGTTGCCCCCTCTGCTTATCTCCCTGTGCTCACACTCCCCAAACTATTCCCCCAATTCCCCCACAAGTTTAGCCTCAGCATCTATTTTCTAGGGCACTTGGGCTAAGAAAACCACTACTCTAAAAGCTCAACCAAAACTCAGCCCCACATATATTTTTGGAGGCCTATCACGTTCTGTGATGAAGTTGAAACTATGCTTTTAAAGTCCTTTCTTGTCAGCCACACGCTCCAATGATCACGCCCTCAAATCTATACTGACCTGAGAATGTCATCTCTGAACTCCAAGCTGAGGAGATTTAATGAACAAATGTGCTAAAAGTTCCCTCACTGGGGTCAGGGGGAGGGTAGCACCTGTCTGTGCATCCTCCGACACACCAGGTGGCATGTGCTTCTGGAGTTGCGTGTCTTCAGTGCTCAGTCATTTGATATAGATCATTGAGATTTCCCTTCCAGATTTGCCACATCAGCGCTTCTCCCAGGTGCTTTTCCCATCTCCCTCCTCAAGCCTCCTTCCAGGATCTCCTTCCCTCAGCACTTCTTCGGTGATTCCTTAGCCCTCCTTGCTGCTAACTAGCATCATGGACTTCCTGTGCCACTCTCTATCTGCACACTGAGGAATGTTCTCAGTCATTCCATAGCTGTTTTAGGTAGGAGGCTAATGGCTCTAATGAATTGAAATCGTACGATGTGTCTTTGCGCACGGACAGCCCACCTGGTTGGATTCCTCTATCACAGGTGTTGTTTGCTTCAGGACTGCCCTAGTACTTATTTGCACAATGGTGGGGGTGAGGAAGAAAGGGCCTGGCACCCCAAGAATAGGATGATGTCTCTAAGAAAGCAGAGTAGACAGAAGCACGTGGACACGTTTTTCTCAAGGAGGAGCCTTTTCGATAACAGCACTCTGAAAACATGGCTTCCCAAAAGGCTTTACACTGGTAAAATAATGTGAATTTTTCTCATTAAACTTTTCTCACCAAAATTCGTCTCACAGCTGTTATCCTGAAGCACAGACTCTCTCTGTCCTTCCTGGCAGGCCTGGTTTCTGGTATAACTGTAGTTCCCAGGTTGACGCAAGATGACTCAGGGGTTCCATGAATGGAGCCTGGTCAGGGACGGCCACCTAACCCTGAACAAGGTGCTACCCTTCCTTCATCTACAGAACAAATAGGTCATGGTGGGACCTACAGCTTCTTTCAAATATGAAGAATTCTCTTTGAACAGTTTGTTACTTTATCTTAGTTCATTTCAAGCTAAAATATACCATTGTAGGCAGAGGCCTCAGCCTGGCCATTGTGGCTGAATCTGACAGGATTTTGGAGACAAGGAGTCTGTGCAGTGTTTTTAAAAATTGAGTTGCTACTTTTTTTTATGAGAAATTTTAAGACCAAAGTGTGGATGCCAGGCTACCTTAAAAAGAGTCCAAGTCATGAATGGGGCTCCCAGCTCTGAGAGGCGAAAACAGCAGGAGGGGCCGGAGCTCTGCTCCTGGGACACAACTTTCTCTACCCTGCCCTAGTCCCCTCTGCTCTGTAAGTCCATCTCCTGCATGCAAGCAAAGCTCCTCTGTATTCCTCATCTCCAACCCACAATGTGTTGCCCCAAGAGGCCCTCTAACAGAGTGAGACCAAGCAGTGGGCCCCAACAGGGGCCATGGGGCAGCCTTGGTGGGTGGGAGTTTGGAACATGTATGACTATGGACAGATTTCAGTGAATGTGGCTTTTTGTCCAAATTAATACTTTACATCATTGGGGATAAAATGTTAATTAACAACACCTTTATGAGTAAGTTTTTTTTAATTTTTTTAAGAAAATGCACCAGTGACCATGGTAACCCCAAGTCAAGATACATTGCTATCACTGACTTTCATAGAGAGGAAGAAGTTCTCCACTTGCTTAGGTCCCTGGTTGGATCTGAAAATGAAACTGACAAAGATTTCCAGGGAAGAAGCATACAGATTTATGTACTATCAGTTTTACATGGCATGGAAGTCTTCACATGGAAATGAAGTTCTGAAGAAATGGCTGAAGTTGAGCTAACATTTTCATACGAGGAGTGGTGAAGTATGGAAAGTCATGGAAAAAAACTGTAGGTCATTAGCAACTGCAGCACGATGTTCCTTCTGCTCTGGTAGCAAAAGCTGTGGAGCAAATTTTGCCACATTTTTCATGATAAGATCATACAACAAAATCTCAGACACAGTAGTTTTTGGAATCCCCAAATCAGCTTCTAGATCTCACACTGTCAGTTGCCAATCTTTGTTGTTTGCAACCCATACACATGCAACATTCTCAGGTGTTCTGCTTGTTGAGGGCCTTCCAGAATGTGGATCACTTTCAACAGATTATCAGCCATTTTGAAGTGTTTGTGCCACACTTTCATTTGTACCGCATTCATCATATTGTCCCCGAAAGCCTTCGGAATCATCTGAGTATTTTCCACGGAAGAACATTCAAGCTGAACGTAAAATTTGATGCAGATTTTTTGCTCTGCTTTTTCAGGCATTTTGAATGTGATGGCCACACAGTCCACATGCTCACTCAATGACATCTACCATCCCCACTGCCTGGTACAATGAAGTCATCATTGTTCACACATGCATATTCCTTGGCTGTCAGGTTACATGGATGTAATGCAAACCATTCTTATTATATTAACAATGGCTGGAATTTTTCTGGACAGACCTTGTATATGATATGTTACTTGCTCAAATCCTTCATTGTATCCATAGGACCACTAGGTACAGTCTGGAGTCTCTAGACCTTTTGGAAACGTCCATCATGACCTTCAAAAATCACTCTAAAAGTTTGTCTTTGTTTTTAGGGCCATGTTTGAGAGTAAAATTATATCTTATCTATCCTGGAATTTTGGTACTGAATTCAGTGACATGCATGACTGGTGCTCAATCCATGTCCTTGAGTGACAAATTCATATTCTCCACTGGGATTTCCAAATCCCTTTTTAAAAAATATTTTATTTTTATTTATTTTTAGAGAGAGGAGAAGGGAAGGAGAAAGGGAGAGAAACATCAATGTGCAGTTGCCTCTCGCGAGGCCCCCACTGGGACCCGGCCCACAACCAAGGCATGTGCCCTGACTGGGAACTGAACCGACAACCCTTTGGTTTGTAGCCCATGCTCATTCCACTAAGCCAGACCAGCTAGGCTCCCAAATCCCTTTTTAAAGCCATAATTAAAAAGCAAATGTTGGCAACAAAAAATATGCTTTTGTAGTGCTGGAGACTAAATGAAATAGAATTTTAAAAATTAAATAATGCTTTAAATATATCTTAAATTATTTAAATTTTTATTTTTATTGATTTTAGAAAGTGAGAGAGGAAAAGAGAGAGTGAGAAGTAGAGCAAAAGAGAGACATCAATTTGTTGTTCCACTTAGTTATGCATTATTGTTGTCTGTGCCCTAACCAGGGATCAAACCCACAACCTTGATGTGTCTGGGTGGCACTCTAACCAGCTAAGTTAACTGGTCAAGGCTTAAATTCTTTAAGAACATTAAAATTAATTAGAGAAAACAGAAGGAAACTCCAGATTGATACCTCTGGACACTTGGAAGTCTTTAGTTTTATCTTGTACTTTGCAATTTCTAAGTTTAGTTCAGAGATTGATAAACTGGCGATTAATAACAATAACAACAGCATTGATGATACTGATTGCTTCATTTATGCTGGCATGGACAATCTAAATTCACTAAATACATTTTCTCATTCAGTTCTTACAACACCCTTAAGGGTGGGCATCCACCCCCACAGGGTGGCCGTTACTAGACACTCTCCACTGCTCTTCTTGCTCACTCAGGTGGTTCAGAAGAGCTCTCTGTATCTAACAAGCACTGGGGCTGGTGGGAAGTCAGAGATACAAGATAGGGAAACTGGCAGAGATAGGCTTCATGAAAGTCACATAGTTGAAGGCAGAGAGAAATAAATACAACATATGCAAAAATCCCCCTTGGAGGTGTTGGGGGATGGTGTTGCAGGAGACAGAGATATACAGTTTCCAACAGTGTCCACTGGGGAGTGAGGTCTTCCCAGGACATTTGGTTGCCTTGTATACTGGGTAAGGTGGGGTGGGGTCAAAGTACCTAGAGATAGATGACAGGTGGAATAGGTAGCTAGTGGTTTATAGCTAGATGCTGCATGCAATATGAAATGATCCTGAATTGGATGGTTATTAGTTAGGGAGTGTCTGTAGTTCTCATCTGCTTTTATGTAGACTACATGTCAGAATGTGTGAAGATAAGCATTTATGATAGAGGATAACTTATGATTTAAAATAGTTCTTGAATGAGGCCATTTCAAAAGTAAACACTCCCACTTTCTCAATCAGTAAATGATTTGAGCAACACCCAAATGCATAAAAATGGGTAAAAGACAAGCTGACACCTTCCTATTGACAACAAATGTTTATCATTCAAGCTTTAATAAGCATTCTAAATGGAGTTGATAAAAATTTATACAAAAAACTCTGAAAATGATTTATTACAGAAATTAGAATTAGAATAAAATAAATGCATGCCTATAGTAATATCTAGGAAGATAACACTTATATGAGAGAAAAACAGAAAGTCAAAACAAAAATGGAACATTCTGAAATTAATACTAAAAATGATCATTGACACCTGTGTAGAAGTTGCTATATACCAAACACTGGAGTTTATGCATATTAACTTATTGAATCTCTGCAACAATTATGTAAAGTAAGAACCAATATCATCTTCATTTCTCAGATGATGACATGAAGGCTCAGGAAGTGTGTGGTGGAGTAGTTTGCATAGCCCATGCTCTCAGTACCACAACTCTGCTCAGTATGCAATTACATGAAGGTCAACACCCTTTCTTAGATCTCCATCCACAGTCTCTGCTCCTGGTCCAGCCCAAGACTCTAGGAAAAGCTATGAGACCCAACATGCATTGCTGTCAGAGAGCTTTAGGTCTCAGTCTCCATCCCTACCTACAAGTTTACATGGATTTCCTTGTGGAGATGAGGGTACAGCTGAGGATGCTTAGACATGGTCAGTGCTTGGTGAGATGTGCAGTTTCTCATTAGATACAGAGGCTGCCACTGTCTGAAGAAGTGGGATTTGAACAACCAGAGTGAGGCATCCAAAGTTGTGATTGTTGTGAACTCAGTATTTCCTAATCATGGGGAGAGTACAAGATGCTCAAATAATTCTCCATCATTTTCCACTTGCTTCTGTGACCTGAGGCAAAACATATTTTCATGTGATTTGCATTTTTATTCAGTTTGGATATTTGTTTTTGCTTTTTAAATGCTTTATCTTTATTATCATGAAATAAAATACACACATGCATACATAATGAGAGTTGGGGATCATAAAACATGCTCTGGCTTAACCTTTGGAAATGATACTACTCAATACCTTTCCATCTTGAATCAAAAGGAAGCATTACACGCCAATGTCCATGTGGGCACCAGCCACTGGGAGGGTATATCAATATATGAAATTTAGTTTCTCACCACTTTTATTCCACAAACTCAATGGAAACATCTATTGAAATATTTTAAAAAATAATAAAATTCAGGACTTATAGTACCCTGTTTCTCATTTAGAAAACTCTTCCTACAGGTTTTCAGCATCATTTTAGATTCATTTAAGATAAAATACCATGATGTAAGTCAATTATTTCTCAATAAAGCTGGAAGGAAAAGATTAAATACCCATTAAAAAATTAAATGCTTAATTTGGGAACAGTAAATTTTGTGCTTTATTTAAAAATAAAAAAAAAACAAAGGAACAGAAAATCCTCAGGGTACAAGTAATGGGAACAAACCAAGAGAATTAATCCAGGTGGTCAAGTTCCCAAGCCACCAGCCCTCAGGAAAAAAGGGCTTCAGAGAATTCTAGAGGCAGATGCTCCTCACTGAATGCTTATTTTGCTAGATCTTATATTGACTTTATTATATGATGATGTATTTTCAAAGCCCGGACAAAAAGTTCAGGGTGACCTTGATTCATAAACATGGAAGAAAGCCATTCTTTGACATTAGCAGGGATTGGAATCTTCAATGTCAGCTTCTGTGGCTATCACACAAAACTGCATTTCCAAGTTTCACCTCTTTCATCTTCTATTAGCTCAATACAGGATGTGTTCACATGTGCTTTCCAAAGTAATTTGAAGCAGATCATTATCTGAAGGGTATGTAAGGTTCTATGTAACTTTAACATTCCATTTTCTTGTGTCCCCCGACTTGCTTAAATGTCTTTCTAGGTTCCTTAACACTCTTACACATGTTTGGGCTGCGGAAGGCAGACAAAGGAGGTCATATAAGCTGAAACACCAAGCAGGTGCATCTGCACTGTCCAGTCAGGAATCCATTGTTACAGTAAAACCTTCACTGTCAGAAGCCTAGAATATTGTTTCCTGGAAGTTGTGGGCAGTAAATGATGAGCAACTATATCTAATATTCATAATCTATTTGTGTTTCCAAATGATTCAATAATAAGTTCATTTGGGGTCAGAGTAAATATTCCAAGATTTGACATGATAACTTGGAAGTCAGAAGACCTGACATAGGGTGCCCCTGGCAAAACACAGGTGGGAGCTTACCTAGGCCTGTACCACCCGGGAAATCCCCTGGGCCAAAGCACCCAGTGGACAGTTACAGACAATGTCGGAGCATCACCACCCTGCCTCCACACAGCTGATCCTCCACAGAGGGTGGAGGTTGGCAGTCAGCGGTCACAGCCATTCCTTGCAACTAACTGACCTGAGTGAATCTCTCCCACTGACATTCCAACAGTAATCCAAGCTCAACTACAAGAGAAGGATGCACTCAGCCCACACAAAGGGTGCACCCTGAGTACCCAGTTTGGATGATAGGGGGGACAGTGCCACTGGACCCTACAGGACACCTACTACATTAGGCCACACTACCAAGACACGGAGTCAAAGCAGCTCTACCTAATACATAGAGACAAACACAGGGAGGCTGCCAAAATGAAGAGACAAAGAAACATGGCCCAAATGGAAGAACAGATCAAAACTCCAGAAAAAGTGCTTAATGAAATGGATATAAGCAGTCTATGAGATGCAGAGTTCAAAACACTGTTTATGAGGATACTTAAGGTACTTAATGAGGACCTCAGCAGCATAAAAAAAGATCCAGTCAGAAATGAAGATTTCACTAATTGAAATAAAGAATAATTTACAGGGAAACAATAGTAAAGTGTACAAAACTGAGAATCAAATCAATGCTTTGGAACATAAGGAAGCAAAAAACAACCACACAGAACAACAAGAAGAAAAAATCCCCCCAGAAGAGGATTGTATAAAGAGCTTTAGGGACAATTTCAAGAGGTACATTATTCATATTATAGAGGTGTCAGAAAGAGAAGAGAAAGAGCTAGAAATTAGAAATCTGTCTAAAAAAATAGTGAAAGAAAACTTCTCTAATTTGGTGAAGGAAGTAGACATGCAAGACCAGGAACACAGAGAGTCCCAAACAAGATGGAGGCAAGGGGCCCCACTCCAAGACATAATTAAAATGCCAAAGGTTAAAGATGAAGAGAGAATCTTAAAAACAGCACAAGGAAAGTTAGTTTCCAGATGGTTGCCAAATGGAAGGGAATGCAGGAGAATGGGTGAAGAGGTGAAGGGATTAAGAAGTATAAATAGATAGTTACAGAATAACCATGGGGATGTAAAGTACAGTATAGGAAATGGAGTAGCCAAAGAAAGTATATGTGGGATGCGCCATCCTGCCGAGCTCTCCCAGCTGCTGCGGATGAGAATGAGTCATCCCGGACACAATCTGTAGTTCTGGTGGGAAAGGGGGTAGCGATTCCCTCTTGTGGAGAATGCCTCCAGCCCTTCCTCAAAACAGCTTTTATTGAGGTATGCACAGGGGTATACAGTGTGCATGCAAAGCTCGTCAATCAATGTCTAAAGGCCATAGTTACAGAAAACAGATATTATCTATAGATAACAACTGAGGAAACACAGAGATCTGCCTCAGGTCAGGGTCTGTTAGATATGCTGAGGACAGAGGGTCATTAAGGCATGGTTCATGAGATTAGGAGTTCACTCCCTTATGGTTTGAACTGAAACATCTGGTTTATAAACAGGGATATACAAAGCTAAGCAAGCTTCAAAGGATACAATGTATTCTTCAGGCCTGATTTCCCACAGGAACCCTCGGTGTTAGTATTGGGTTGTGCCTGCCACTTGCATTCCCGGCATTCCAGTCGAGACTTACAGGCAAGGCTTTGCTCATGTGGGGCTATAGTTTCTGATACCACACAAAGTGGTTGCCAACACTTGTATGCATGACCCATGGACATGAACAATGGTGGGGAGATTGCCTGAGGGAGTGGGAGGTGCTGGGTAGAGGGGAAAAAGGGGTACAAATCAGGACAACTGTAGTAGCATAATCAATAAAATATAATTTTTTAAAAAGGACCTGACATAATGAAAGGGGATGTAATTATAATTCAGCAATTCCCAGTGAGGGTGAGTGTGCACGGAGAGTGGTCAGCCACTTCAGGGTCAGAGTGGGGAGCTCTCTCAACAGGGTATTTCCTCTCCTTGAGATTCTCCTGTACCTGCTGTGGGGGCACCCACCTGGTGGGGCAATGGTGAGAACCAGTAATATAACCTCCGACCTGGGACTCCAGAGGAGACACACTAGAAAAAAAATGTCTCCCATGTTCACCCCACTTGCCAAAGATTTTGTTTTTAAGTAAATTTAGCAATTATTTTCTATGTAAATCGATAAGATTTTGTTAGAGTAATAGTACACACAGAAAATAGAATATTTTCCTTGTATGTTTATAATAACATGAGCATGTAGAATAAATGAAGATTAAAAGCAGGTAAAATTTTAAATTGGTTTACTAGTGCCTGGGCTTTGGAGCTATGCCCAGGAAAAAATTCTGTTGTTTCCATGTCCCCTTGTAGCTATGGGTGAGTGGTGACTTCTCTGTGACTCCTTTTTCTCATCTGTAAATTGTGGAAAGTCACACTTACCCTACAGAACAGTGTTACACACACCAATTATGCACACTGTGGCCATTGTTCTGGTTATTCTAATTAATGGACTTTTATTACACTATATGCAGAGGTGCCCTCTGAGAAGGGATGTAAACCATAACAGAAATCACATTCAAGTGCTGAAGGAACTCAATCAGAACTCAAGATAGAGAGTTGTGCCCTGAGAGCTTGTGGTCTTACAGCATCCCCCAGAACCCGAAAACTACTGTCAAGTCCACCTTCACCTCAGACAAGTTTTTAACATGATCCTTGATAGACAGAAAATAAAAACAAACACAACACATAGACCCAAAACTGTGAAGAAATAGCTAGCAGATGGAACAATGCCCACATCCATCTGAAAAGCCCACTCAACGCTTGCAACCCCATTTGCTCACATTCCAGGAACAGAGACTTAGACTTTGGAAAGTTCACTATGGGGAGTTTACAGAATCTTCTGGAACAAAATTTTTGGTCTTGATGCAATTCATCAATCATTGAATGTACAACCATCGTGACCAAGTCACTGTCAGTGATACAGGAACAGTGGTGAGGCTGCCCTCATAAAGAGAGGTACATAAGGGACACCCTATCAGTATTTACTGGATGGGCCCTCCTCTTACTGCCGAGGGAAAAGCTTTTATTAAGACATTTATTGGAAGTCGGTTTACTAAAGGTACATTTTGACTGATAGATGTGTTGAATACACCTAGCAATTGTGAGAAAAGCACTTCTTTACAGATAACCTGAAAGAAATCTCTCATTGTATATAGATCCAAGAAGTTGCGACATGTGTAGACAGACCAGGCTGCTCGGGCTACCATAAGAAAGTACCACAGACTAGGTGGGTTAAATAATACAAGTTCATTTTCTCACAGTCTGCAGGCTAGAAGTAGAAAATCCAGGTCTGAAACAGTCTGCTTCTGGTGAGAGCCCTCTTCCTGGTTTGCAGATGCTCACCTTCTTGTTATGTCCTCACAGGGCTTTTCTTTAGTATGTATGTGCACACCAGGGGTGACAGAAGTGGGAGAGAGAGAGAGAGAGAGAGAGAGAGAGAGAGAGAGAGAGAGGAAGGAAGAGAGAGCTTTCTGGTGTCTCTCCTCATAGGGACACTAATACCTTTGGGTCAGCTCCCACCTAACCTCATTTAATCTTAATGACTTCCTTACTGCAAAAAGAGCCAAATGGAGGGTTAAGGCTTTGACATATGAATTGGGGTGGACACAAATGGTCAGTCCATTAACACCATCTTAGGAGCCTCCATCATGCAAGTAAGTATTTCCAGGTCAATAAAAAATGGGAATAAATGTGTGTTTTTCAAAAATATCAATCCTAGTAGAGACTAAAACAAATGTAAAGTTGGGTCTATTGTGATCCTTCTATGGGCAACACAGGAAGATGACCTCTGACCCCATTCATTTCTTTGAGACATACAAATCAGACACAGACCTCCTACAATGCAACAAGTAGGCATGAAACAGTCTTCTGTGGACTAGAAAGACCCTTGGCTACATTTGCCATCACTAGGCAGACCGTCAGGATCTCCACACATGTACTCAATAGGACAAGTGCCTGAGGTCAATTATTCATATTTTCCTTGCAATCAGGGCATCTTCAATCTTCAAATCCTTGCACCTATTAGCTTGATGGTATACTTGACAGGATGCTCCCCAAGGACCCTCTGCATAGAAAGACATGACTAGGAAACCTGTTCCAAGTTCCTGTGGGCAGACTGCTTGAAATCGAGCTCCTGTGGTGGTAGCTATATGCTCCCCAGCAGGCGTGGAAGTCAGGCTCTGGAATGCGATGTTCATCCTTTCTCCAACAGCAGACTTAGAGTCTGGGATTTGAAATGCCTGTCTCCTGCAGACAAGTGGCTACTGGTCCCAACCTGAAAAGAGAAAGGACATTGGCAGCATTGGGGGTCAGCACGTTATTGGATACATACGTGAAACAACAGGGGGTGAACAGCTCACCAAGTAATTCTGGCCTGTGTCCAGTAACCATTGTGAATTAGGAAGGTTTTAAAATAATTCTGAAGCAAAAGGTAGTATAACATTTATACACAAGTGTAGGGAAAAAAATCTAAAATTCCAGAGTAGAGCCATCTAAGGTTCATGTAGTGAATGTGCTGATCTTAAGGTCACAGATGGGAAAGAAATGGGATCTAAACAACCTGTCATTGGCAAATGATGACAGTGCTGTTCAACAAGATGCCTTTGAGTTCAAAAATGGAAAATTCTATCCTACATTCAGATGTAAGAAACAATATTCAAGTAAACATTTATGAAAAGTAATGTCTACTTGAATATTTTTCTACTGATAATTTTTAATAGAACCTTTAGTTTGCTAACATAAACCTTAATAAGTGATTCAAAACATGAGAACTAAGAGTTGGCCATTTCTATAATGTCTGCTGTGCTGATTTCCTCTAAGATCTGTAATATAATATGCATAGGTATGGTCTACAATCCTGTCATCTGTGGTAATACATAGAATGACTGAAAACCAGAGAGCTGGATTGAGAGTCCATTTAATTCAATTTATTCATATGGCTTTCACCCACCATTTGTGTTCAGTATTAGTGGAAGCCAGCTCGAGTGAGCTTAGATAAGGAAGGAATGCAGGGGACAGAGATGGAGAGCTTAGAGGTGGGTGAACTGGAGGACCAGGGAGAAACATGAGTAGGCAAAGGGAGAGAGGAGAAGGGTACACATCACAAGGTACACATGAAACCCTTACTACTGGCTGTCCCTTGGCCCCTGTGGGCAAGCTCCAAAAAGTCAAGTGGTTTTTGAGAGACTTCTTAAAAATGTAAGGTCTTGGTTGAGATGGTAACATGAGATGCCAACCTCTGGATTCCTAGAAGCAGTGGAAGAAAAATGTCCCCATTTGGCTTCCATTATAGAAAGCAAGGGATACTGTGTCCCTTAACACTACATGAAACAAGGAACTCCAAGCAAAGGGGAAAGAGGCATGTTTGATGGGTGACAGGAAATAGAAAAGGACGAACATTCCTGGAAGAATTTCATTACAGAGACTTTTGAAAATACTGTAATAGAAAGAGTTGGCAAAGATAAACTAAATCTTCATATGAAACTCTATTATGAACATTCCGTAACTTAGATGTTCAGTGCCTATGATTATATTCAATTCCAATGCCAGGAGACGCATGGTATACCAGATGCCTCTCCTTGGCAAACACACTGAACTTAGATTGAAAACTGGAAGGCAGTAGAAGCTCAAATAGGGTGTTAAAGCTGGGAAAGAGCCAGACGTGGCCTTGAGGGGATAGCTGTTGAAGGAAAGCAGTCTCCTAGAGTGATGGAGCAAAGATTGATACCTACCAAATACATGATTTAAAAGACAAAATAACACAGATCCTAACCCAGGCTTAAAAACCATGTGTTCATGTGATGAGTGTGCTTCACACAAGCCAAACATGACATGGTGAGGGTAGAGGGGACAGTTCTTTGGGAAGTGGCAGATAGTTGTGCACAGGAGCGGCGAGGCTCACACATTTGACAAAGACCCCTCCCCTAGAGGAGACCAAGTCGTGGACTCAAGGCTGAAGTTTGGGGAATAGCCCAGCCTGGAATTTGATGATGATGCTGATATTCTCAGGCAGGGAAAGATTAGGTGCAGGTTCTGGTAGGACTGAGCCTCCACCACAATACGGAAGGAATATTGAAACTTCTTTGGACACAGTTCCAGGCAGATGGAATTTCCACTTTACCTGCCTCTTAAAGGCTGAATTTTCAGATGGAAATAAGTTTGGTGTCATTGTAAAGATTTAAACAGATGATCTACTATATAAAGCTCATCTAGCAAAATGTCTGGCACAAAGGAAGTGCTAAAAATATTAGCTTTCAATATAGACATTATTGTTATTTAAAAGATTTGCATTCCATTGTGCTTCTATCCCATTGGTTTCAAATGTCAATAATTCTAAATAGCAGACATCTGTCTCTCTGTCTAGCATGACTAAGATTAGAATTTGTGGAAATTAAATGGATATTATATGGTACTATTTAAAAAAGTTATTTGAAAGAGAGATAAAAATTAAAGATAACATATGATGTCATGTTTTGGGTAAATATTCAGAACCTGGTCTCACTTTATGCATAATCTCCAGGAAATCAAATTTGCCCAGGTGGACAGCCAACAGCCGGAAATGCTGTGGGTTGAGTTTTGTCAGGAAAACTTCAAATCAAATAATACCATTTATAAGGTGCGTATGTTTGGTTTTTCCCCTCTTCATTCCAGAATTGTTATTACTGGACAGTGTAAAGTCCATTTTTAGCAATTTCATCATTCTGTTTCTTATAAATGAAAAAGCTAAGAAGGGTCCTCTTTTTCTTAAAAAAAATATTTATTGATTTTTAGAGAGAGGAGGGGGAGATAAAAAGAGAGAGGACCATAAATATGTTGTTCCACTTACTTATGCATTCACTGGTTGATTCATGTGTGTGTCCTGACCGGGGATCGAACCTATAACCTTGAGGTACTGGGACAACCCTCTGATAAACTGAGTTATCCTACAAGGACAAGGGTCTTCTTCTTCATTCTAGCATATGTATGACTATTGTCTTGTCAAGACTTAGAGTATTTGGGGATCAACAAAAATGGGACACCCAAACTAGGAATGTCAAAGGCATTTAGGCTGGAGCTAAATGGAAACCTATATGAACATATTTTGCACTCTGCCTCAAAAATAGATGAGGCTTATGACGTTAGCTGTGTGTGTGTTCTCATGGCTCCTGGATTATATTAGAACAATGTTGATAATGGATAAGTGTTAGGTATTATTATGAATAATTAAAGATTAAAAAAGCTGAGGCTGTGCAGAGCTCAGAAGGAAGAAGTGGCTTCAGGTCAGTTATTTTACCAAGTCCACTGAAGTGGACCGTGTGCCTGGCACTGGTCTTGGGTCATTGCTGTCTGCGTGCTCCTCTGCTGATCCCATAGGTTTTCATACATAGTTAACACTTTTCTATGCCAACATCATAAGAGAAATATGAATTACTCCTTCATTAGAAAAGCAAAGAAAATGATGGAATAACCAAGTAGTTAAATAAAAATTTAAATTGGCTGATTGCCAATCAAAAATTTAAATTGGCTGAGATATCATTTTTTAAAAAGCTCAATCTCTAGGCACAGAGGCTGATGCAACTGGACATGGCCTTCCAGTCTCTGACTTCCAGGCAGCCTTTTCAGTCGCATGCTAACCAGGAGGAAGGTCAGCTTTCAGCACCAACGCCCACCCCTACCAACCTCCCTTCCCCACCGCCTTCCTG
This sequence comes from Desmodus rotundus, assembly GCF_022682495.2. Lineage (NCBI taxonomy): Eukaryota > Metazoa > Chordata > Mammalia > Chiroptera > Phyllostomidae > Desmodus > Desmodus rotundus. The sequence goes on along the minus strand of NC_071387.1, from coordinate 179,517,609 downwards.
CCCCCCCCCACCTCATTCATTCCAACAGCAGCCACAGCCGTGCAGATCTGAGGGCAGGGAGATTCTGAGTACTGATAACCCCTATTGCTCCTGTCTGCATCTGAAGACTGACAGAGACCCCTTCAGGACCAAACCGCACTCACACTCCTGGGGCCTCTCCTCTACTTGGCCTTCTCCACAGTCCTGCCTTCAATCTGCATCACCCAGCCTGGCAGGAATCCACCACAAATGTCTGACAACCTGGCTGCCTCAGCAACAATCTGTCAAGTTGCTTTCGGGACAACCCCCAGAACTTCCCTCCACTGACCCACATCCTGCTCCTTGGCTCTAAGTCCCCACTTGTCCTGTTGTATTGGGAGTTGAGCCCAGTTCTACACCAGGAGCCTTTAGTTCCTGAAGGAAGCCCAGCTTTAGTGCTCTAACTGCAGTGTGGCTCTGGTTCCCTTTGACAAGACCAGGTCCCAGTACCCATCCAAAGGTCAGCATCTCTGACCTCCCCCCTGCCCCCCACTATTGAATTGCAAACACCAAATCCTGCCAGCGCCTTGGGACACAGCTCCAGGGTGCACCATTTCCTTTCTTCATGGGGCACCTTGTGCCCCGCCCCAAGAATGGACATGTGGACTTGGAGCAGAGGCTCAAGAATATGGCTAATACTGCATTTGTTTTTGCTTTTCTTGTTTTTTGTCTTCTGTTAGTGACAGTTAAATAACAAAAAGATGAATAAAAATTCATCTCATGCTCCCGTCACTGGATTTACATGGCTATTATACATGAAGGTAACCCAGGAGGCTCCGAAAATACCCACATGTGCAGCATGTCCATGGTGACACCCACAGAATACACTGTTCACCAGGCCCTTTAATTCTATAGCATCGATATACAACAACATCACCCAATTTGCCATTGTCTGACTCAGGTTCCTGGTTCTTACAAGAGTAAATAAAGCCCTACCCTCCTAAGTGCTTCCTGACCACCCTCACCATCGGTTGTTGTCCTCAGATGCCAGGCTTGCTGGTCGTCCTCATTCTAGAATGAATGCCTTGCTCACCTTGTCCATCCATACATCTTAGTACCTGGACTTGGAGATGTCTGTTCTGACAAGCATTTTTGAAAGGATCATTGATTTTTTCAGAAAACCTTCATGAACTGATGAGCAGTCTGATCAATAGAATTCTACTGTTTCTCCGTTTCCCCCCTTGTTATTTTTAACTAGTATTAGACCTGTGGAGAAGTTATGAAAATCGTACAATGAGCCTTGTGTACCTCTCACCAGCTTCCCCTGATGTGAACATCTTCCAGAACCACAGCCAGGATGTCACAGTGCCACACTATTAACTGAACTAGAGTGGAGAGCCCAGGCAGGCATTACAGTTGTGGGTATATCAACACCAGGAGAAGGACACGGCCTCATGTCCATGGTATTCTTGCCAAACATTCATGACATCATTCCAACGATGAGAAAGTATCAGACAAACCCAAATTGAGGGGCAATCTATAAATAATTGACCAGGACTCTCTGGATATGTCAACAACGTGAGAGGCAAGTGGGTTAGTCTGCTCGGGCCACATAACAAAGTGCCACAGACAGGCTCTCTTAAACAAAATATGTTTATTCTCTCATAGCTCTAGGAGTCCAGGACCAAGGTGTCAGATGGCAGCCTTATTGCTCTGTCCTCACATGGTCTTCCCTCTGTGCATGCACAGCTCTGGGATCTCTTTGTGTGTTCCAATTTCTCTCATTTTAAGGACATACATCCTATCGAACTAGGGCTCACTCTGACGACCTCACCTTAACTTAATTACCTCTGTAAAGATGCTACCAGTAAGGAAGGTCATCTCCTGAGATATCGGGGGTTACGACTTCAACATATGAAATGGGGGGAAGGCATAATTCAACCTGCAGAAGGGTGTGAGCACTGAATGCAATGTGGAGTCCTGAACTGGGTCCTGGGACAGAGGAAGGGCAGGTGACACAGAAGTGAAAATCAAATTCTCATTTGTTACAGTCAAAGCACTTTGATATTGTCCATTGTATAACCCTTAAAAACAACTTATTGACAACAAAACAAACAAAAAATCCCTGATATATCAGACTCAGGTAACATTTTATATGTGCCAAACTTACAAAGCTTAAAAGAACTACTGACTGAAACATTTATGAAATTTATTTTTCAGAAGGGAAATAATGTATGAAGGACACACGGACAAAGCCAAAGGGGGTGGGTTCGAGGGTGGAAGGTAGGGATGGCTGGGGCAGGGGCACGTGATGGTGAAAATGGAGACAATTGTACTGGAACAACAATAAAAAAGATAAAAATAAAAACTCATTGTCAAAAAATAAGGGAAATGAAATATTGCAAATATTTATAAAAACATTTATATGTTTTTAAGAATGAATCACTCAAAATGGATTTGCCTACCACAAACTGGAATATAGTATTAGTAGGTATGAGAAAGAAAATGCATTCTGTATTCTACTTTGTGGAAGAAAAGAGAAAAATGAAGGGAAACAGGGAAAAGTGGTTTGTATTGTTAAATAGCCACTCAAAGCTGATGCTGCTTAAGGTTGTGGGAAGCAAGTAGCCTGAATTCAAGTGCTTACAAAGAAAAGGTATGTGGACACTCTTGAAAACAGCTTCCTAAAAAACCAGAAAGAAACTGCTACATTGACCAAAAGGCATAACTCTGGGTTATCATCAGATTCTCATAAGCTGCAAATATCAGCCACATTTTGTAAGATTACAATAACTATTTTGATGATTATGAAAGTGACATGTGCATCTCAAATGAAGAACAATAGTGAGCACAGAAACGTATGTAACAAAGAGATAGCCCCTCTTCTACAACCACAGTCTGTGCAAAGCCTGCAGTCACACCAGGTTTCCTTCAGGCTTTTTGTTCTTCTCTGTTTGTCCCTAACACATGTTATTAAAGTAAGATCATATTATTTTGTAGCTTTTAATATAACAAGTTAGTGAACATATATCCATGTCAATAAATAAATACTTTTAAAGTCTACATTGAAATCTATTATAATGCTATAGCATATCTTATTTAACTAAATCCCTATTTGGGGGTATTAAAGCTATTTCTAAAGTGTCCCTATTACAAACATTGTTAAAATGACTCCCTTTAAGCAAAAACCTGTGCACATTTGTCCAATGATTTTGGGGGGTGAATTCCTATAAAAGGAGTTATTGCCAGGTATGCAAATCATTAAGTCTTTGAAAAAATGTTGCCAAATTACTTTCCAGAATGTTTTGGCCTATTGATATTCTCACCAAGGGTATGAACGTGTCTTTTTTTCCTATCCTTTTTACTATAATAGATAAGAGCATTTCTTAAACCTTTACTAAACTGGTAGGTGAAAAAATGCTATCCCTGTTTAAATGCACAAACATTTAAATGTAATCACTAGTGCACAGACATTTCTTATGTTTCATGGGAGTTTGAATTTCCTCCTTGGAGATTGTCTGCATACATTCTTTGTCTATTTTCCTGTAGAACATTTGCTTTTCCTTCTTCATTCAAGTCTTTCGATTCATTGAGGGTAACTCGGAGTGTCATATGGTTTGCAAATTCATCTTTTTTCCTGGTTTGTCAAATGAGCTGAGTCAGCCAAACATTTCCAATTCATGTAAGTGTGAGTCGTCTTTAGTTCCAGTAAATCATGTTGAAAATATGCAATAAACTAAGCAGTTGCCCCAATACTGAACAGAACTGAAGGGCCAAGTGCAGGCCAGAGTTTTAGGTAGAAAGGGCCACAGTGTAGGGGCAGAAGACACAGGTTCCAAAGCTGGCTCGGGGCTCTCACTTCTCATGTATGGGGGTGCAAGTAGTGGCCCAATTCTGAAATCCAGCTTAATGCCCTGTGCTCCCCTCACACAGAGATCCTGACCTGAGCTATCTCCTGCATGTGGGGCAACTGAACAGGACTGGGGGTCTGCAATCTGCAACCCATTAGCAGGAGTTTCCTTCTCTCACCTCAATTAAGAACAGTAACACTAAGCTGCAAAAACATGATGAAGAAGCCCAAGATTCCGTCAAATCTGGGTATACTGCATATAGTAGCAGGAAAAAGGCTAAAAAAAAAGATCTGGGTTTTTTTTTTTTTTTTTTTTTTTTCAGTGTTATGGTATGCTTCTCCCAGAGACCCCAGGGGCTGACGTTCACACCAGTTTCCTGATGAAGTGGCCCAACTGGCCTAAGACGACCTTCATCCCAGAGAGTCTTGGGGACAAAGGCGGGTCTCTAAAACGAAAGATGCTGGGAGGAGGATCAGTCTCCTGGCCAGGACGCCCAGGGCTGGGCCCCGGCTCAGACCAGCCGACAGCTGTACATTTCCTGCCTGCAGCAGAGTCCGGCGCTACGGGGGGACACTTGGGACCCTGATGTAAAAGTCTGCATGCTAATTGTCAGAGAAAGGAAACAGGACTCTCGCTGTTCAAAACCAAAGAGCCATGGAGAATTTGACATTAAAATGTGATCAAAAAAGACTTTTTTCAGCACAGAGTGTGTTTCCTCAAAAATAATAAAAGTGTAGGATCCCCAGTGCCTCAAGCAGTCTAGACTGAAGGATGCCCATGTCCGCTGGATATCACTGTGTCCCTGAGTGTAGGTGTCACTTTTCATTATTATTCAAACCCTGTTGATGAACCAAAGTCCTCACAATAAGACGGAACGTGTGGGGGAGCCCAGGCTCTCCTGCTGGCTGCTTCAGGGCCTCTGAGCTCTGGGCTCCCTGCACACCCTCTCAGGAGCCAGCCTGGTGAGAGCCTGACCCTGCACCCCCCACCATTCTTCTCACATGTTCCCCAACATCCATATTGGTCAGGGTTTTCGAATATTTGTAAATCTACAAGATTATAATTTGTGTTCTCCTGATCAGTGAAGTTGAGGATCTTTTATTATTACATGTTTGGCAATTTGAATGTATTTCCCCCCACATTTCTTGGGTTGATTATCCTTACCAATCTGTCCAGACATTGACAGGACAGGATTACATGTCCTTCTGCATCTGAGTCTGGGTGTCCTGAGCTTCATGACCTGGGTGTCTGATCAGCTGTTTCACCGGTCATCCCCCTAAAGAGGGCCTTGGGCAAGTAGTTCTGCCTGTCTATTCATTGGTGTGTCTGTGGCTGCACATTCAGAACATCCCAGGTGTCCCAGGAAAAGCCAGACACAGAGAGGCTGTGCTAGGCTGGCTGTGCTAGGCTGGCTGTGCTGAACTGCCCAACATGACCTCCATGCAGGAGTCTCCCTCTGCTTGCCCCTGTGGCCGAGCATTCCCGCCACATCTTGCTTGGAACGCTCTGCCTTAGAGATGTGGTGGTTTTGGTGGAAAAGGTTACATCTTGGCCCAGAACCCCTACTCAGGACTTGGGCTCAGATGGTTGCTCCAGGCCCAACTTTTAGAGTTGTGCATTTCAGCTGTGCTCTGTTCCCCAGAGGGAGCAGGCAAAAGGCAGCTATTTCACTATCAGAGACCCAGATAACTGACAATTTCCCAGCCTTGCTTACCAGGGCCATCCTAAAACAGAAGGAGATGACAGAAGACCATTGCAGGTGCCGCTGGATGAGAGGAAGGAGGACATGAGACCCAATGCTGCTTGATGCAGAAGAAAGGGAGCCAGAGAAAGACCTCAACATGTGATTGCCTAGATCCCCTCAAGTCAGGTGGAAAGATAGCTTTACCTCTTTCCTACTTTGCCTCCACTGGTCATGGGAGCAGTGCCAATCCTCCAAGTTCCACTCCTACAGCAAAGTCAATTTCCTAACGTTGTACAAGTGAGCCCCGCCCTTTAAGGGGCTTTGTCTACTGCACTTCTGCTCCACTCCCCACCATGGTACCTTCTCCACTTGCTGTGGCATCACGTAGGTGGTCTCTAGCCTCCCCTGGTTTGTGATGACACCAGACGCCCTCTTGAGAACCCCACTTCCCACTGAGTCCAGGTTTTGGGGATTTGATACTTTATAACTGTTCGTATAGCTATAAAAATATGAGTATACATAAAAATAAGGCAACTTGCCTTGGGAGCCACATTTATTAAAATGTTCACAAGGTTATACAGCGCATGTGCCCAAAGGCCACAATCCAAAGTCACCACACCCATTTCACAAGGCAGAGAACGACCACCAGCACTGCAGAACCTCCCAGAGCCCTTGACCCAACAACATTGCACCTGAAAACAGGCTGGGGGGTGCCCAGCTCCCTGAGGCAAAGGGCAGAAAACAACAATTGGTGCAGAAGAGAAAGCGGTACCACTGCAGGCCCGTGGTGTAAGTCCACATGTCCTTGTGCCATCCATTAGACTGCTGCAGCCGTCATGATAATGAAATGAAAGCAATTAAACAGAGGGATAATCCGACAGTTTCATTCTGAAGCCATCACTGTTTCAGGCAACTCTTCTTCTCAGAGGTAGAGCAGTCTGTTTGACAGCCATCGGCCTGACTCAATTTGTAAGTCATTGTCAACTTAGACAAAGTAAATAAAAGAAGGGGCATTCCTATTGTGTGTGCCCCTCTGGGTTCCCTGTGCCAAACCTTCTCCAGATCCAACCTGTCAGAGGGAGGCTTGCTGGAGCAACCTTCCCAACCGTGAGTGGTCCTCCGATAGGGCAATGAAAAGACATTTCCTGTGTTGTGTGCTGTAATAAGAGCTACAGATTTTACCGGAGCCATGAGCTGCGAGAGAGGAAATTGGAATGCCCAGAGACAGCCCGCAGTAATTAATCATCGTAGGACGCAGCCTGTCAAGGCCCTTTCTGGGGCTGATACTGCTGTCAATTACAGCCAGCCTCACACCATCTGTAATTGTTTAAAATATCACCCGACCGGGATCCATGTTTTTAACACTTATGCTTCATTTACACCTCCCAAGGAACACTCTGTAAAATACACTGCTTGGCCAGGAGAACGAGGCCATGCCGACCTCTAAACAAAACGTTTCTGGCTGATGTCAACATGCGACAAAACCCTTGAGCTGTGAAAAAAAATCCCATCACATGTACTTCCATTTGGAGTCGACAGACACTCCAGCAGCAGGACTCCACTCTGGTCAAGAGTGAACCGGACGTAAGAGCAGGTTGTTGCATTTCAGTGAGGGATTGCAAATTAAAACAAGCATTTCAGGACAAAAAAGCCTTCCCCGTGTTTTTTAAAAAAATCCCCACTGAAAATACTATAATCAGTCATGTTCACTCTGAGCAATGCTGATCTGCTTTTCCTTCAGAAATGCGATGTTTGAATGCTGTGTGCACCGTTGAGCTCCGAGCAGAACATTGAGAAGGAAATATGCAAGCAGGAGCTCACTTGCCTGAAAGTAGCCTATGCATTAGCACTAAAGACTTAGGTTTTTGTGACCTTTCTGAAGTACACATATAGAAGGGTTTTAGTTTATTTAACTGATCTATGAGACATATAGAGAATTTCTTAGCTAGAATTCATTTCATATTTAAATACATTTCATATTTCATATTTACAGAAAAAGGAGGGACAAACCTTCATAGAGGAATTTCAACTAATACAGGGTCCAGCACAAGTAACACCCTTTTTTATTACACAAAAATATTTTATTACTAAATCTTAAGCATGTAATTCTATAACATAATAATATCACACTCAAACATACCATATGACATTTGAGGTGAAATGTTCAAATTGCTGTCCATCTCATGCGAGACATTCATGTACCCAACCAACCACACTCAATGGCATTACTTCTGCTGGACCCTGTGTATGTAAATATTCTGTCCTCTAGGAAAAGGACCTATGCCTTCCATTCCCCAGCATCTCCCCTGTCACCCCTGAGGGAAGGCTGGGCTTTGTGACTTGAGTCCAGACAATAGTCTTGAAAGGGAAAGACAGCCATCTAAAATGTAGAAATCTGGAGACTCCTAAAATCTGGAGACACCTCCTAAACCAGGTGATGAGGGTGAACCTTACATATAATGCTCTGTGAATTCATGATACCTGATATGCAGGTGCCTCAACTCTGGGGTCTTCCTCCCCAACACCTACAACCCCAGCCTAATCATGACAAAACCTCACACAAATTCACACTGAGGGACATTCTACAAAATGCCTGACCAACTTTCTTCAAACTGTCAAAGTCATGAAAAATGAGGAAAGTCTGAGAAACTGGCCCAGACTGCAGGAGACTAAGAAGAGATGACAACTAAATGCAACAGAAGTTCTTGGACTGGATCTTGAATTGGAAAAAAGGACATTGGTGGAGACACTGGTGACATCCACAGAGTCCGTGTTTAGCTGACAGTGTTGCCCTAACATCAATTTTTTAGTTTTGGCAAATGTATCCTGGTTATTAAAGATGCTAACATCTGGGAAAGCTGCAGGAAGAGTATGTGAGGGCTCTCTCACTTATCTCTGAAACTTTTCTATAAATCTAAAATTATTCCAAAATAAGAAAGGTTAAAAGATCAGATAAACAAGAAGCTTCTGGAAGGTTGAGTCATTATAACCAACAGGGTATGGAATGTGCTTCTTGCCTTTTTGCTTCTGCTCGGTGGTCGTGCTCACCATGAACGCTTCACCACCTTGCTCCTGGAATGAAGATGTGTGGTATTGAAGCTTGTGAAGTTTCAACTCATCAAAATATTTCCAAAGGCCATGGTTTCTTTCCCTTCTAGAGAACCTTCTGGATTCTGTGTCACTTGCTACTAGTAATAATCTATGGAAATGTAGGCCCACTCTGCAAGTGCACAAGGGAACATCTGAACAAAATGGGCAGTGAGAACTTCACAGAGTCTACTTTCCTTGATGGAAAGCTACACAAGAATTTAAAATATTGTCTTTGAATCAATTTCTTTATTATGTTTTAAAAGCATATAATCAAGGACTAGAGAATCCACCTTTAACTGGAACATAATCAATAGAAGAAAAAAGCAAACAAAATATAACCACAGACATTGAAGTTAAGAACAATCTAACAATAGCCGGGGGGGGGGGGTGGACAGTGGGAAGAGGGGATTACAGGAACTACTATAAAGGACACATGGACAAAACCAAGGGGGAGGGTGGAGGTGGGGGAGGAAGGCGGGTTCAGCTGGGGTGGGGTGGAGGGATGGGGAGAAAAGGCATACAACTGTAATTGAATAACAATAAAAATTTTTTAAAAAAGGACTAGAGAATCCTCAGTGAGAAGCCCTACTATGGCCCAAATAACCACAAAATGTGTTTGTGAGTCATTTGGAAACATTTGGTGTTATTTGGTGTAAGTTGCTTAGACTTTCACTTTATTTTACTTTGTGTAGTTGGGATCACAGCTTGGAGTCAACCACGTAAGTCCTTTGATGCTGTCTCCTTCATGGCTACACAGGTGTAGTATCTTCATACTAAGCATCACTACAGTTGCACATTGATGCTGTTGTTCAGGGGGCAGCTCCGTCTACGTGAGGTCAGTTGACTTTCCCGGTAGTGTCCCAGAGTGTGTGGGGGTGTTGAAATTTTCTATCCCAATGTGCTAACATGACTAGATACTCTTTTTGAGCCTACCTTTTTTCCTCCCCAAACTGATATGGAAAAGTTAAATGCCTTGAACTTATTCCAGGCCATCTAGGGCCAAATACTTCAACCCAGAGTGTGCATCTCCCAAGAAAGAAGGCTTCCAAGGAGAACACAATTCACATGGGGGTAAAGACATGGCTTTCTACACTCAGCTTCCACGTACATCTTTCTTAAAACCCATCTGGCTGAGACCTGCCTGCTGTGTGCCCTTCCCTCCCCTTCCAATGGCTCTTTCCCCATTTCTCAAAAGGAAGGAGTCCTGCCATGGAGCGCCTAACAGTGACATCTTGTTCCTTCCTAGGAATTCCAGGGCACCAAAGAACAGGTCTAGGTGAAGTAGGTAAATACAAAGACTTCTTCAAGCCTGGTGGCATCTACCTCTTTGTATTCATCAAATGTTAAGGAAGAATGAATTGTGTTGTTGGGTGCTCATTAAGAATAATTCTTCATGATAGATCATTATGCAAAGTTTGGTTTATAACTCAGAATTTTAGAGACCTAAGGACTATTTTGTACCAAAATTTCTCCTATTCCCATCTATTTATGTGTGCTTTCAATGACCACTACAACAAAATGGATAAGTTTGAACCATATTTAATTCTAGCAATAAGTAATATTTCATTGTACATCCATTTTATTTGAAGATTCATCTCTAGTAACATTTTATCTTTAATGCTTAATAACTTTTAAATGAACACTATGGTCTTATTTTTGCTCCATTTTAAACAGATAATATCTCTAATGATAATTCAATGTAAAAGAACAGCTTACACAAAACTTCTATAAGAAAATAAAATTTTAATTATATATATATTTCCATTGTAAAAAAGAAATAGTGAGCAATTAATACAAGACTTAAGAGCTAAAGTACTATACTAGTAGGTAAAATTGGGTTGTTAATACAATGGAACTAGAAGTTTTAAAAATGAAGATAAATACTATTCTCCAAGTGTTAAAGCAGAGATTGCTCATGTGCTCTTAAAATAGAGGGGGGTGTTGATTCAATTTTGCACTTAAGTTTCAAGATGGCTCCTGGCTTTTTAAATAGATGTTGGCAGGTATCGAATTAGTCAAAAGAATAATGTGACAATTTCATTGTAAGATTTTTAAAAATATATTTCATTGATTATACTATTACAGTTGTCCCAATTTTTCCTCCTTTGCCTCCCTCCACCTGGCACCCCCCATTCCCTTCAGCAATCCCACCCTTAGTTCATGTCCATGGGTCATGCATATAAGTTCTTTGGTTTCTCCATTTTCTGTACTGTTCTTAACATTCCCCTGTCTATTCTATACCTACTAATTATGCTTCTTAATCCCTGTACCTTCTACCCCATTCTTTCTCTTCCCCCTCCTAACCGATAACCCTCCAAATGATCGCCATACCTATGATTCTGTTTCTTTTCTGCTTGTTTACATAATCTGTTTTTAGATTCAATTGTTAATAATTGTGCATTTATTGCCATTTTAATGTTCATGGTTTGACCTTCTTTTTCTTAAATAAGTCCCTTTAACATTTCATGTAATAATGGCTTGGTGATGATGAACTCCCTTAGCTTTACTTTGTCTAGAAAGCACATTATCTGCCCTTCCATGCTAAATGATATCTTTGATGGACAGAGTAATCTAGGTTATAGGTCCTTGCTTTTCATCGCTTTGAATATTTCTTACCAGTATCTTCTAGCCTACAAATTTTTTTTTGAGAAATCAGCTGACAGTCTTATCAGAACTCCTTGGTAGGTAACTCTCTGTTTTTCTCTTGTTTCTTTTAAGATTCTCTCTTTATCTTTAATCTTTGGCATTTTAATCATGATATATCTTGGTGTGATCCTCTTTGTGTCCATCTTGACTGAGACTCTCTGTGCTTCCTGGACTTGTATGTCTATTTCCTTCACCAATTAGGGAAATTTTCTTTCATTATTTTTTCAAATAAGTTTTCACTTTCTTGCTCTTTCTCTTCTCTTTCTGGCACCCCTATAATTCGAATGTTGATATGTTGGAAGTTGTCCCAAGGCTCCTTAGCCTATCCTTTTTTTTTTTTTAATTCTTTTTTCTTCTTGCTGTTCTGACTGAATGTTTTTTTTTTCTTTCTCCCTTATGTTCCCAATCATTGATTTAATTTTCAGCTTCATGCACTCCACTGTTGGTTCACTATAGATATTTCTTTATTTCACTTAGTGTAACCTTCATTTCTGCCTGGATCTTTTTTATGTTGAAGTGCCCAATGAGTTCCTTGAGCATCCTAATAACCAGTATTTTGAACTCTACATCTGATAGATTGCTTATATTCATTTTGTTTAGTTCTTTTTCTGGAGTTTTATTCTGTTCTTTCACTTAGGCCCTATTTCTTTGTCTCCTCATTTTGGCAGCCTACCTCTTTGTGTTTCTATGTATTAAGTAGAGCTGCTTTGACTCCCTGTCTTAGTAGCATGGCCTATGCTACTAAGCACACCTAGAAAAGCACACCAATAATTGGATGCGGAGAAGCTTTAGGTTGGATAGGGAGGAGGAGCAACCAGGGCGGACAATCCACGTGAGCCAAGTTGATGTAGTCTCTAATATGGTGGAGCTGCTCTGTGGTTCTATGTGGGGAAGGGCTCAGAAAGGGTACCATGCCACTGCCTTGCCTCTGGAGTTTTGTCTGGGAGGAAGTTGTCCTCTGGCACTCACCCTAATGCCAGACACTTCAGTTTCTCCCCATGTGCCACTGGTGCCCTTCCAGTTGCTGCCCCAATGTTGGAGCCCAGAGGAAGTGAGTTTGCATAAGTCCTAAGCCCATTGTGGGCCATTTAAAAGGAGATGCCTGAGAATCTCACAGTTTCTTCCACTACCCCAACCACTACTCATTTTTATAGACAGAAATTATGGGGACTTAATCTTCCTGGCCCTGGAAGCCTGGGCTGGGTGGCTTGGTGTGGGATTTGTATCCCTTGCTCCTGAGGTATCCCTCCTGATTTTTATTTACTACACATGAGTATGTGACCACTTGTTCCATCTCTCTGCAACTCCACACATCTCCATGTACCTCTGTGTCTCTGCCCCTTCTACCTGTCTGGATGAATGTGACCACTTTAATTCCTTGGTTGTTGGACTTCTATACAGCTTGATTTTCTGATGATCCTGGGCAATTGTTGTTTTGTAGTTTAGTTGTGATTTTTTGCTGTGGTTGTGTGATGAGGAGAGCCATGTTTACCTATGCCTCCATCTTATCATTTTAAGATGTTAACATTTATAATTCACCAAAACTTACATGCTTTGCAACTACTTAAATAAAATGTGAAATTTTAAATGTCAACATAAGATGAGTGAGGAAACACGGGATTGTGAAATGTGATTCCAGGGGTTTGTGGTGAGGAGAGTTTGGGGACCATGCTCTTGAGTAACCAGAGGGGTCCTGGGCTCTTCAGCCCATCTCACTGTATTTTGCCCCCCTCTCCCAGGCTCTTGGGAAGGCTGTGATGAGCTTGGCTGCTTAAGATTTTCTGCCGTGACACTGGTCCAACCAAGACATTGCCTCTAGCCCTTCTTTGCCCATGTGGAGGGCCAGCACCTGTGCCTGGGGGCAGGCTTATTGTCTTTCCCCAGAATGTGTTGTAGAGACAGTATTGTGTAGACATTGTTAAGATAACAATGGCCTTGCCAACAGATACTTTGGAAACACACCCCCAAAGCCACCACCTTAACAATGTATTTGAAATCAAGGCTTTAAATAACTCTAAACTCATTATCTTATTACTTTCTTTGTCAATCCCATGAGTATGACATGTGTTCTAGAAACTGTCAAAAATGTGAATTTTGAAAACTTTTCAATTTGCTTCCGTTTTTATATTCCCATGGCTCTTCATCAAGTCCTATCAATTTCACTCAACTTTTACATAAAGCATGTGGGAGATGATTTTCCCTATTCTCATAAGTTCCCTTCTTCCCCCTTTTTAAAAAAGAGTAACTTTTATTTTATTGTCATTATTAGTAATATTGTTTGGCTGCCTAACAAGGGTCTAGTATTCTAGAAAGAGGCGACACTAGAAACCAGAGTCAGAGTGTTTTGTTCTCCTGTCCCTGTCCCAGGGAAGGTCATGCAGTGAGAGCCTGACATGCAGAGCATCTGCTCAAACTAGGGGCGTCCCACACACACAGTGGCCTAAGGGCTGCACTCACCTCGTGATGTGTGGATTATTATTATTTCCTCCTGACAGGTGAGGACACAGAGTTTGAGTGCCTGATGGGCTAGAGGCCCTGACAGAGCTGTATTAATCTTGGTTATAAACCTGGGGTCCACAGCATGTGTCCCTGGGCTTCCCTGTCCTTGTTCTGACACCCCTTCCTGAGTCAATGGGCTATGGGTGTCCCTACACAATGTAGTGCTGGCCATGAGAGAGAGTTTGATCACTCTAACAATTTATCATCATAAACCAAGGAGCCTGCCTATCAGGGTGTCTGTGTTGGCTACTCAGGAAGAGGCTTTAGGGAGCTGCTGGCACCTGTATTCAGGAAGACATTTGAGGAGTGAGGTAAAGCCAGGTAGTTTCTGAAGGGGTGTGGGAATGAAGGCACAGTCCTACAGGCAGAGGCTGAGTCATGGAGGTGACTCTGGGTGCCTCCCATGGCCGATCAGCCAGTACTCCAAGTAAGGTCTATATCTGGAGAAACAGAAGGACCTGGGCTCTCTGCAGTTACCCTGAGGGCCACACCGAAGAACATACCTGTCACAGAGCAATGTAACTGCCTATGGACACACTGATAATATGCCCAGATCTGGACAAGGTCCTATGCCAGCATTCCCATTCAGGGCAGGGCTAGGGTGCCCTGAACCCTGACTCTCTGCCCAGTCTCCTACAAACCCCTAATCCCATCGCACAGCCCGAACAAAGCAAGTTTTCCAAGTCTGACACATGAACACCATCTGGTGAGAATGGCCCTGGAATAATTGAATGTGATATCATAATTTTGGTGCTTTTATCCTGGCATTGAAGACCCCCAAAGTTCCAGCTGCACTTCACACAGTCGTTGGGGGCTGTAGCCTTTCCGGCAGGTTTTATAAACACGGTCCTGGAAGAGTAAGGCCAATCACAGGAACACATGCCTGGGGGCTGCTCATAATTGATCATCAGGCTCAATTGTTTCCCCCAGCATTCCAAGAATTTCCTACAGCAGATGAAAAGCACTCTCTCTTAAACATGGCCAGACATAGAATATAACTCAATTTTATGTTTAGTTTTTTAATTTAATTAATTGACAGAGAACCTCTCTCTCTTCCTAATATGAACAGCAGGTACCTACTCATCAGTAAAAAATTATCATCAGCCAATAATCTCACAGTATTCACTCTTGAAAGATCTGGAAATGGAGGAAACTGAAAAAAATATGCAAACTAGCATAATAAGCAAAGGGTGCGGGGTTTATAATGTAGACCCTCTGAATGTGTGTAGGATTACAGCTCTCAAAAATTCACTTTCCGGATATACCATAATAAAGATTTTTAATCTGTTTTCTCATTTGCATGATGTGTAGTGCACCCAGTGGCTTTTGTCCCAGTTGTCACTGTTACTCCTCACTGTAATATAGCCATTCTCAGTCCTACCTCCTCTAGGAAGGGTGCTAAGACCTCTGGGGGCAGATGCCTAGGCGTTTAAACTCTAGGAGCTCCAGCACCCACTGGAGAAGACTTTCTCTTTTTGAGTTCAGCCTCCCAAGAATTTGCCCTCGTTTCTCCCAACCCCACCCAATGGGCGTGGTGATGAGATGGCTTCCCTGGACATATATCACACCAGCCCATCGAGCACTCAACAGTAACACACACACACGCATGTGAGTTTGTGTGTGCTTTACGTTTCAGACAACATGCGGACATATTTTCAAACTAAAACAATATAATACAATAAAAGCATTTAAAGATCAACGCAACACTTTCTAAAAGTGGAAATATTCAAGACAACCAATACTATTCATACACATCTTTGCTCATAACATTGTAAAAATACATCACTCATAGGCATGTGGCTATCTCACTGGACACCCAAGGAGGGGCTGTGACAGAGGCCAGCCCTCAGGGAGCCAGCCAGCTTCTCTGGACTGTGGTGGTTTTCCTACTCCCCTCACCCACCATCGTACAAATATATGAGAAGTACATCCAAGGAGAACAATCACCAAGAGCAAAACACTCCTGCATGGTGATTTCCCAAAGCTCATCAGATGTGATAAAGGAAACTGTGAGGTTGCACCCGAGCAGGGCCCCAGGAAAGCAAGGACCCTAGTTCCAATTTCTCTGCAGACTGGTGTGTGACAGTGAGTGAGGCAGAGGTCGTGGCAGCTCCTGGCCCCGGCACGCCTGTTGCTGAGGACCACTGCCTGCCGCTGACCCATCTCACAGGAACGAACCTCGAGGATGAACGCGCGGATGTTTAACAGCCTTTTGATCTTCATGGAAGATGGTTGCCAGATGGGGAGACGGAGCACCATTTAAATATAACGAATATACACTTAAAATCATCTTCATCTTGTTCAACTTTTCCCTGCAACTCTGTATTAGAGGAGAAATTTATCATAGCTGTGATGTGGGGGAATGCTTTTAAAGGAAGGAGCATACCTTCGGAGACGTCAGAGGCAGGCGGGCGTGCAATTTAAGACTCTTGTCACTCAGTCAAGAGGACTCGTTTATACCAGGGAGCAACGAAACACATAAGGAACAAATTTATAGAAAATATTCACCGATTGATCCGTTTATTACTCAGATATGGAGAAAGGAGAGAAAAATGTTTTGACAATCTTCCTCCCACATTTCTCGGCTTCGCCACCCTGGCCCCTACACAATCCTTTCTTCTCACAGTCTGCAGGCCGAGTGTAAATGGAGTCTCTGAGATGTACATGATGATAAGAAAATTACATTCAAAACGACATACTTTAAAATTTCCACCCCACAGTGGAATTTTTATGTCTAGAGATAAAGATGAAGGTCTATATATAGGTGCATTTATACATTGTAGACATAATTGAAACAGTACATACTTATATGTGCCTTAATTGGTAACATATCAACTTACTCAAAAAGAAACTTCATGACCTTTTAATCAAATATATTAATTTTTCAATGAAAACTTTTAGGCAAAACTTCTAAGGATATATTGAAGTGTCTCCCATAAGGAATTTATTCTAACATTCATAAGCAGTATGTTTGAAATTTATTTTTTGGAGGGAAAACTATTTTAGAGGGTCCAAAACAATAGCATCTGATGAGCTTGCTATAGTGACAAAGTCACATTTACACTTTCCTGTCGCACTGGAAGAAACACAGCAGTTTGCCATTTGTATACACTTTTCTGGCATGACATACAGGCTGGTGTATACAAGTCTAACTTCTGCAAAGGGTTTCCATTGGGATCAACGCCCCCATTCTGCATATGTGGAAAGTGCTGCACTTTAAGGCATGTTAAAAATAGAGCCCACCTGACTCCTGCAAGCGCACATGTGCTGGACTGAGGACCAGTGTTTCCGGGGACGTTGCACCTGACCTGGCCCAGCTGCTGCCTTGTCCCTACCCTCTACCCACCTGGGACCTGGGGCTCTTGAGTCAGAAATCAGTACTTTCCCTCAATTTGGAATGACCAAAGAATAAGAATAATTCAATGGGAGTGTTGAATTTACAGTGTTTAAGTCAAAAATAGACATCAAATTAACCATTGTTAGAGTTGATTTAAAGAAAATCTCTTGGTTGTGAATGTGCAACAAATTGCCTTTGTGAGTAACAGCTGCAAGTCCAGATTTCTGATTTAAATATTTGCACCAATAACCCTTGCTGGGTGACACAAACAAGTTTGTTTTCTGACTTACTGATTAAAGTTAGTTGTATATTAAATTTTTTAATTAAGATTGAAACAATAGTTGGCCAATAATTTGCATTTATTGCATTCACTGGACATTTTTTGCAACAATGAAACTGATTACTAAAGTCCCAAAATTGAGATAAAAAGTCTTCTTAATATCCCATAAAGGTGAGCCTTGAAGGCAGCCCCTTTTCTTTTCACCTTTTCCTAGGTTTTAGTAATTATTCTGAATCTTAAGCAAATCCTCTGAGAATGACACCACAAAGCGCTGTCACAACCGCCAGAGAACTGGCTCAGCCTTGCTAACACTCTCTCCAGCCTGATGCCCCCAGAGTGTCTACCACTAAGGCCACTGCACGTGAGCACATGCCAGGGCCTCTTCCCCCTAGCTGTGGTAGCCCTGATGTAGGCTGGGGTGTCTGCCACATAAGGACCTGCTTTCACTTGGAGCCCAGTCCTACCCAAGAGCTGTGCATCTCCCCAGGGGGTGGAGTGTCTCCCGTGGTGCAGTAGAAACTTTCCCCTCAAGGTGACAGCCATCCTCCCGAACTCCACAGAGCTAAAGTGCTCAAGCAGAAAGGAGGCCCTTACTTCCCTGAGCACCTGCAGCCACTGAGCCATTGGTTCTCTGGTTTGGTGCCTCTCTGATGCCACAAGGAAGCAGTAAGGAGGGGGAACACCTACAGCATTCTTTGGGGAGGACTCTGCCAGAGAGGCTGTTCAAGTGGGACTGGGACATGGAGGAGAGAGAGGAAGAGCCCAGAGACGGCCAGGGCATCTTAGCCATCCTGATGCTGTACTTCCTTTGAAGGGGCCACAACCTTCAGTTGGCATCTTACTTGGCCCTCTACAATGGTGGCTGCTGCTTTTACTGCCCCTCACATTCTGTGGCCAGGGAGGCAGCTGTACTCCTGAAAAGTATCCAGAATCCAGAAGCAGGATGCTCCTCAGCTTCCTATATCCCAAAGTTATCACAATCCAGGTGGTTAAAAATCAGAGACGGCATCACAAAATGGGAGGGCACTTTCTTTTTCGCCAACTGTAAACTAAATCTTACTGTTTGAATCAATGGGATTTAAGACCTCAATGCCCAGAGACTCTGTAAAGCTGAAGCACACTGATGCTATTCCTTTGAAAAACTCTACCTGGGGTACTCTGGTTCTTTGTGCTAACCCACAGTGGCTATGCAAGAACCCCTTCCAGCTGGGGGGACAGTCCTATCATTACCTTCTCCAGCTGAGCAAACTGCTCATCCACTCAAGGGGCCCATTGGGACTGGAGATGCCCACCTTGCTCTCCTTCCTAGAGTGAGAACCATCCGCAACCCTGGCCCGGCCCACCATAAGTCCATTAGGAGAAAGATGGCTTCAGCTGTGCATATCCATTGTTCCACAACACCTGTCACATCTTCAGATTCACAATCAAGAGCCCACCTGTGACACCCACAGGATGGGGAAGCCTCTGCATACCAATGGCAGGAGCCAGGCTAACTGAGATGATGTGTGCAAGAACCCAGCATCCTCCCTCGGGCTCCACAAAGCCTCAATGAGTGTCAGCAGCTCACCGACCCCCAGGCTGGCGCCAGGACCAGTGCTGGAGGGCTTTGAGAAGGATCAGGGTTTGGTGTGGGTGACATAGACACTAGCTAACTGAATGTCCCAAACCACTATTTCTGCAGTTTGACATATGCCTTCTTATTAAATATCTGTGCACAATGCATCATGCAGGAAAGAAGGCACAAACATGAATAAGACAATTTCTTCACTCAAGAACCATGACCAGATTCCAAGGGATAGGTGCTAGGGAAAGGGCAGAATGAGGGAGACCTGTCCTGTAGGGAGGGTGTTAATGCAGAGGAAAGCACAGGGATGACTGTGCATGTGAGAGAGAGACGGGGAAGAGAAAAATACACACGGAGGAGGATCACCCACAAGCAAAACAAAGGTTGTAGATGCATTTCATCCCCATTGTTATAAGAATACCACTAAAAATACTTTCATGAAATGAGCAACTGGAATACATGTGATAAATCTGAAGAAAATATTTAAAAATATTTAACAGAATGCACACTTAGGGCTATTAAAATGTGTCACTGATGCATGAAAACCATAAATGTTCTTTCTCTGCATCTTCCTTCATCTGACTATGAATTCATTTAGGTGCAGTGGCAAGGCAATGCATGTGAATATATATTGAATATCCCTCTTTATAAGAATAGATGTGTTTGTGTGCATGCATGCATATGTGTGTGTGCATCCACTGGGATGTGAAGCTGGTGGGAGATTGTCTAACCTGGTGACCCATTCCAGTCCCAAGGATTCCTATGGAAACTGTGCCTGCCTGGTAATTATTATTCCAACCCCATTAGCATAATGATAGCCTCCTTCCCTGGTGCTGCATTTTTATCCACAATCTCCCAGAGGTCTTTAGGCTTGTTAATAATCATTATAGATAGCCAATGAAGGGAATCACTGCTAAAATGAACTCACCTGAACTAAAGAGATTAACCCTACTCAAGCCTGAAGTGCCCCATAAGTATTCATCAACAGTCTCTCCCTATCAGCAAATAAATAATAAAGAGAAGTACAGGGAAATTACCCCATGTGAGAACACATATTTTTGCTTCAGTGAGTGATTCCTTCCAAGTGGCTCTATCTTTAATTAACAGTACCAGACACATTTTAGGAGTTTTCAGTAGGTACTATTCCTACAGACGTGGTAGGAAGTTTCATGATGCCTCAGCATTTTATAAGATGCTGAGATCCATTAGCCAATGTGATGCCATATAAAACATATATTCAAGCAATGGTTCATCGAAAGAAACCTAAACTATTCTTTGGATGCAACATAATCAATTTTCTTCCTCTCCTACTTTTCCCTTTTATAATCTTACATCAGATCTTGCTCACACACATGAAGTGCTGCTCTGCTTTCTTTCCCTCTGGGATGTTCTCTGGCCGGGGCTGGCTCGTGGGCACCCTAAGCTCCCGCTATGCAGGGGGGAGTACACACTGTTGCCTTTAAAAGTTGCACAATTGACCAGAAAGTGTCTGTGACCAGGTCTAGGAGGAGAAATCACTAGTGCCCCTAAAATTCATCCTAGGAACTCCCAAATTCCTGTCACCTTTACCAACGGGTCATTCTTTCTGGTTAGTTCAGTCTCTCAAGAATAAAACTTTCAAAATCTGTTCAGGTTCTATTTTGTACTTCAAGCTTTTCATATGAAGACTTCTTGAGAGGTACCTCTTCTCCACTTGTGACCAACCTGGTGATCTTCATGGACTCATGTTGTTGGTTCCATATCTGCCATTATGACATTCCCCAGAATATAGTCCTAGGCCCTGAATGGACTCTGAGCAACTGTATTTATTCCTGACGCTCTCAGTCACCAGTGTCTCCCAAATCTACAGTTCCCAAAGCATTTCCGCATAGCATCTTGTTCCCTGAGCGCTGGCCACTGAACTGCTTGAGCAAGAAGGCTGGGGTATTCAGCTGCTCCTCCTTGCATCTCAAAACCCACCTCCAGATGGTGCCTAGTCACAGCCATAGAACCTTCAGGAAGGGCACTTTCCCACACCTGTTTTCCAGTTCAAGAACACTGGACCAGCTCTGCAGCTCTATTACTCCGTCTCTCTTTGGAAAGACATGTAATCGATGCCATAACTCAGACTGTCTTCAGTTAGTTACGCCTTTAAATGAATATACTGCTGTCCTTTGCCTGGCATGCCCCTGTCTGTCATCTCCTTCTCCTCCACTTGTGGCCTTTGCTGTTACCTCCTATACTTTTCTGAGCACATTGGGGTTGCCCTTCTTTCACACCCCGCAGCACCCTGGGCACTTCTACACTGAAATGTCTCATTTTCTCTCCCCCACCTTGTGTGCCCATCTTTAAAACTAAAGTGGCTGACACATGGCTGTTGTTCCAGAAGAGCCTGTTAAATAAAATTGCTGAAGTGTAACAGAAAAATTGGGACTGAATTTGTCCCACCTCTCTTCCCCTACTAGTATTATTTCTCCCCAGAAGGGCACTCCCTCTAAGGCCATGAGGAGTGAGTCAGCCTTGAGTTCCTGTGTCCTGAGAACTGACACACATCTGTCCCTTTGCAATGTGCCTGCTCCAGCTCCCAGAGCCCCAAAGTGCAATCCAGACAAGAGTGGGGGTGTAGCCCAAATCAGAGTCACCCTGCAAACGCCCACATGAAAGAACCAGTGAGGACAAGGGACAGATGTGATTCCCCATGCTCAAGAGCAAGAAAAAGAAGCTGTCACCTTAATAGTTAGAAAGAAAAGCACACAGTAACTGTATTTATTTACCTCTCTCTCTCTAGAGTGTTGATTTACAAGCAACATGTTTACTATTATTAATTAACAAGTCAAAATATTGGACCTGCCTCAGTCCCATTCTTTAGATACTTTTCCACATTGTGAGGAGATAATGTGAATGGTGTCCATAAGAGTGGGTCCTGAAAATCTATACAGCTTTCAACAAAAGGCAACTGCTCTCAGATACTCTTTCCTGGTAATGCTCAAGTGCATTTTCAGCTTTTAAGTTGAAATCCTACTCTTTTTATGTTGGTCTTTCTACGACAGGCCCACTGGTATTCGTATAGTCCTTAAGCTAGACCTGTGTCCTGCTGAAGCGGCAGCCCTGTCCTATTTTTAAATGTTGTTGTTCCACACTGAGAAGAGGGACTGGAGATATGTGCGCAATGAGTTCAGAGACATTGATGCACACAGTGGCGGAAAGAATGGGAAATTGAATAGTCGTAAGATGGTCATCCTCATGCCATACTGGCAGCCACATCATACCTGACTCCACATTTCAAACACACCGTGAGATCTCCCTGGGGCAGGAGACGGTGTCATCAAAATGAACCTGCTTAAAGAAAAGCCATCAAACCAGAGATGCAATGCCATCCCACTGACACCTGGTTTCCTTAGGTAGAAAATGCATACACAGACTCAGGGTACGTCTTCAGTACAGGTACAGGGAAGCTGAGGGTGGTGCCCACACTTTCCATCAGATGAATGTGAGCCAAAACTTTTGACTGGACACCAAAATATTGAGACAAATACATGCTGTGGTTATCTGCAATGCAGAGGGAAGACGTGGGAAGTGTGTGAGGTGCGTACACAATGCTTGTGAAGCTGCCAGATGAGGACAGCATGCACTGTCACTGCACACAGACGAAGCTCCTGCTTGGTCGTGTGTATCATTGGGGTACTCCTGAGACAGAACCATAGGAACCAGTATGTATATGTATATATATGTATATATAGTGTATACATACACACATATCTAGAACAACCTGAGGTTTATGGGCATCAACCCCCGTGCAGTTGAAAATCCACATATAACCTAACACTCTAAAAACTTAACTACGGATAGCATGCTGTTGACCAGAAGCCTTACTGATAACATAAACAGTTAATGAACACATGCTTTGTATGTTATGTGTACTATGTACTGTATTCTTGAAATAAGGGAATCTAGACAAAAGAAAATATTATTAAGAAAATCATAAGGTTTATCTGTGAGTTTATTCAAATTGTTGCAAATCTCCAAAAATGTTTCTAATATATTTATTGAACAATATCTGTATATAAGTGGACCCAGAAAGTTCAAACCTGTGTTATTCAAGGGTCAAATGTAGATAGATAGATAGTCGAGATGTTTTTAGAGATTTATTTAAGGAATCAGCTTCGGCCATCATGGGACTGCGAAGTCTGAAATCCGTAGGACCGGCCAGCAGGAAAGACAGGGTGGAATCTTCTGGGCAGGAGCTAATGCCACAGTCTTGAGAGAGAATATCTTCTTCCTGAAGGAACCCTCATTTCTGCACTTGAGATCTTTCAGTTGATTGGACAGGGCTCAGCCACATTGTTCAGGGCATCTCCTGCACTTAAAATTCATGGATCCCCAGTGTTAACACAACTACAAGCAGCCTCACAGCCACACCTGACTTTTGACTCCACCCATAATCTGTTAAATGGGCATCACCCCCAGGACCAACTCCATGCAGGGAAGGTCCCCACTTGCACAGGGATGAAACCCAGGCCCAGCAATGGTTTCCCACACCAAACAGGATCAGTAGGGAATCAGAGAGCTAAAAGATATCACAAGCACTTTTTTAATAGTCATTTTGAAATAAGATTTGATAAAATAAAGCAAAACATTAAGTGATCTAGAACTCATGTAAAGATGTTACCATGGCTAAGAACTGGCATCTGACATTTCAGGTTACAGGAGGCATCTTGAGCCTTGGAATGTGGCCGAGCAGGTTTCCTCCAAAACGGGGCTGTGGACTTAACATGACCTAGTCCAATCATTGTTTCTCAGAAAGCCTGGCTGGGATACAAGGCAAATGCCGTGTTTGTAAAATTAAACAGGATGAATGAGGAAGAGGCATTAGGCATAGTAGAAGATCCACAGCCTTAACAAAGGCCACTTTATCACAGGTCATTTTTTCTATTTTAATGTGTCATTAATACTTTGAAGTGTTTCTTGATGCATTCATTCAGAGCACATTTATTGTGTCTCCAACTA
Organism: Desmodus rotundus; assembly: GCF_022682495.2. Taxonomy (NCBI): domain Eukaryota; kingdom Metazoa; phylum Chordata; class Mammalia; order Chiroptera; family Phyllostomidae; genus Desmodus; species Desmodus rotundus. The sequence continues at coordinate 179,493,714 of NC_071387.1, read as the reverse complement.
AGCTGCATCTCTCCCCTGCATGATTTAGATTCTAAGTCCAGTGTCTTCTCTCTGCACTCTCAGAGGGGACCAAGTCACACCTCTCAAAGCCTTGTCCTGTGAGTTGAAAGGTGACAGCAGTCCCACCTCACTGTTCGTGTGGCCATCACTCATTCTCCATTCCAAACACAGTCAGGCACATTTCTCAAAGTTGTCTGGGTCCCTTTAGTGAATGCACACTGGTTTGTGATTAAGAAGCCACACAGACATATTGACAAACATCTTCCTGGTTGGCAAATGGACGAGTACAGTGGTAAGGATGCTGTCATCAGGAAGACCAGGTGCGGCCTGGGAGAGGGCCACTTGTCTCTGCAGTGTGCCTGTTCCCTTCAAACTGTAAATCCCCTTCCAGTTTCAAGCCACAGTAATACCCCTGGGGTGTCTGTCTGGGTAGGGGGCAGTCTGAAAAGCGAACTTAATCAAGCTCTGACATTTCCCTGCCTCTTTAAGTGGGGCCCAGGTGAGCATTCCTTAGCGGGCTCTGTAACCAGTGAAACCATGAAGTGGATTTCTTCTTCAAATGTTCAAAGTGTTAATAATCACTGGAAGAGGGATCCAGATGGCCCACTAGTTAAACACAGTGGTGATTAGTATAACACAAGAAACATTTGAGCCAATGAAGAAATGTGCGGAGCATGGTCTGCAATGATATAGCTTGGGCAGCAGCCCTTCCTTTCAGCCCTGGAAGAGGCCGGGAGGGCCAGGCCGGATGGGCGTGTTTTGACAAGCTGAAGCCTTCATACCTGGTGAGTGTCGGCTCCACTTACAGCAGTAACACAGACACTACAATCCACAAAACTACAGCCTTGTTGGAGTGAACTGTGCCACGATACCGTTTGTTAAGATTTACTATGCAAAATCAATTTAAAAACGGCAGTAAAAAATTTTTATTTCAATGCATAATATACCAATTGAGCCAAACTGTTGCAATGGGGGAATAAGAACAGCAGCTCCTGGCAGGCACTCGCACTGAGTGTGTGATGAAACACCACCCTTCACGCTCTGTGTCCGCTCTCAATGACCATTCGTGTCCCCTGTTTTCTTCAGCACCACTTACAAGAAACATTAATTGATAAAGTCAAACACTTATTTTGCCTTGACTGTGGAAAGTCAAAAACAAATGCTTTTCTAGCCCCATCTGCACTCCAATAGAAAAGGGAGTCCAGGAAATGCAAATTTACAGCACATGGTAGATTCAGTCAGGACTCCATTGTTTACACATAAATTATAGCAAAACACTTCTGGCAGAGCCACCCACGCTAATGGTGTCGGATTGCCACTGTGTGCCCAATTAAAAGGGTGTAAAGTATCACAGCCGCACCACACCGCACAGTTACACTCCTCTAATCTGACAGGGGATGATTAACAGCTGCGGAATTTGGAAGCCAAGGCAAATTCAAGTCCAGTACTTGGGGCTTTGACTTCTTGGGAAGAAAAGAAGCCAGATCCATTTTAATAAAATTATTTGGACTATTTCTGAAATATTGACTTTTTCTATGGCTGCTCATAGATCTAAGAAACATTCAGGTGACAAGGAAAGATAGGGAAGTACTTTCAGGATAAAATACCTGAATGAATTTCAATTGATGTAAAAATGAATCTCAGGTTTTCTCCAAATTTCAAAGATCTAAGAGGAGCCTGAAGAATTCTAATTTCTCTTAAGAAAACTGAAGATGTTTCATTGTCTCCACCTTTATTTAAATCAGACCAGAGATTTACCCTGAAACCTCTCTAGCCTGTTCCCTACATCAGGGCTGCCCTCTCATCACAGCATCCATGGAAATATCCATGATCACAATGTCTGGATGCAGCAGCATTTAAAAAATGACTATCTTTGAGTGCAGCTTTAGGTTTGCAGGAAAATTGAGTAGAAAGGTACAGAGAGCTCTGAAATACTCACTACTCCCACTCATGCACAGCTGCCCTCACTGTGAACATCTCTCACCTGTAACGGATATTTCTTAAGAATCAGTGAACCTACAGGACACACCATTATCACCCAGAGGCCATATTTTACATTAGGGCTCACTCTTAGTATTGTACAATGTGTGGATTTCAACAGTCAACCAATGGTCATTGGTGCCAATTCAGCACCAACAGGAACCCTCAATTTGGAATGTGGTGGGAAGGAAACTTTATTCAATGCAGATAGCTAAACTGTGAAACAGGCTGTGGAACAGCACGACTGTGAGGCAGTCCTGGGGTGACACTCCACTCCAGCCAGATAGCTTTGCCCTGAAGCAGTCTTCTCCATTCTGCTCTGTTGAGACTTCTATGTTTCAGCTCTAGCCAGGGAAACACAGTTCTCAATCTTTGTTGGAAAAGGAAAGCGTGCTCCTCCAGCCAGAAGGCAGTTGGCGTATATAGACAAAAGTTCCGGCCCTTGGTCCGTGAGTGCACGAAAAGATGAGGAATGAAAATTCTAGTAGAGTTCCCTCCAAAAGTACTGTCCTAATTGGTCAAAATGGAGCTGTGCTGATTGATTGGTGAAAATGCTGATAGAGATATAGTTGCTCAGCTCTGTCTGGATGAGGAAAGCCTCGGTCCTATTGGTTGAAATAGGATTTTAGGAACTTCTTTATAAGGGCTGGCTCAGGAACACAGTGTAGGAAAGCAGATCAGTGTAGGAGGCAGGAAGTTCAGTGTAGGCTTCATCCTGAAGTGCAGTTTGTGTGAGAGTCCCTTGTGTAGAAACGGCTGCTAGGTTCTGGGGTGTTTTTGGTTTTTTTGTTTTTTTTTTTCAAATTTGAGCCCACTTAGCAATCAGGCATCCTTCTTAGTAGAAGGACTTCTTTCTTGGGGACCACAACACAAATATATAATGACATGTATCCACCATTACAGCATTAAACGGAATAATTTCACTGCTCTAAACATCATTTGTGGTCTACCCATTCTTCTTTCCCTCCCACCTAACTCGTGGCAACCCTTGATCTATTTTCTGTCTTCGTATATATGTCTTTTCCAGAATGTCACACGGTGGGGTACTAGCCAGAGTTCTCCAAAGAAGCAGAACCAATAGGATGTGGCATGTGTATGTGTGTATTATTTATATATATTATGTACATAACAGTATATATTTATTATATTAGATTATGTTATATATTATATTATATTATATTATATTATATAATATATAGATTTATTACAAAGAATTGACTCTTGCAATTATGGAGGCTGAAAAGTCCCAAAATCTGCCATCTGCAAGCTAAAGACAGGAAAATCCATAGTACAGTTCCAGTCTGAATGTCAGCAGGCTTGAGACTCAGGAAAGACAGATGTTTCAGTTTGAGTCTAAGTGCCAAAAGAAAGAACAATGTCCCATATCAAGGCAATTAGGCAGGAGGAGTTACCTCTCATTCAGCCTTTTTGTTCCAATCAGGCCTTCAACTGATTGGATGGGGGCCCACCCACACTGGGCAGGACAATCTGCTTTACTCAGCCAAATGTCAACGTCATCCAGAAATAGTCTCCCAGACACACCCAGAATGTTTGACCAAATATCTGGGCACCTAATCATCCAGCCAGACTGGCACTTAAAATCAGAGTTGGCATCGTAATACATGTAACCTGTTCAGATTTGCTTCTTTCACTTAGTCATATGCATTTAAGATTCCTTCATGTCTTTTCATGGCTTGATAGCTCATTTCTTTTCAGTGCTGAATAACATTCCATTGTCTAGAAAGACAACAGTTTATTTATCCTTCCACCTCCTGAAGGACATCTTGATTGCCTCCAAGTCTGGCAGTTATGAATAAAGCTGCTATACACATCCATGTTCATGTTCTCATGTGGACATAATTTTTAATTAGTGTCTAAATATCAAGGACTATGATTGCTGGATTGTACAGAAAGAGTATGTTAAGTTCTATTAGAAACTACAAACCTGACCTCTAACGTGGCTGCATCATTTTGCATTCTCACTAGCAGACAGTAGTATTTTAGAAAATAATTTCTTATGAAACTGGCAGCATCTTTCCTTGGAGTCTTTTTGGTTTGATAACCTCTTAACATATCTTCTACTGCTCTGTCTACTCCATAAAATAGAGACCTCCATTATTCTCATCTGGAATCCCACACAGGCCAGCCTTGGGTATCCTTTCATTTGCCATACAATTTATAAATCTCTGCATAGTCATTGGCGGGTAAACCATCTTGGTCAGAGAATTTATCACAGTCCCAGGTGTCTGGGCTTCTTGAGCCCCATCTACACCATATACGGAAAGCCCCACTCTCCTGCATCCCCTTCTAATAACCATAGGTAGGGTTTCCCTGTCCCCCAGCCCAGGCTGCTCTTAGCCTCAACTTCCCCCAGAGAAATAGCTATCTGTTCCCTTGGTCCTAATGATAGAAAGGAGCTGACACCTTCCTACAGTGGTCTTCAGGAGATGAGGAAGTCTCCTCCTCCTACTCACCCCTTCCCCTAATGTTGTTCCATGTCCACAAGGCTCTGGGGACATCGACAGCCACTAAGCACATCATGATTTTCATGAAGAGCTGTCAGGAGAACAGAACTCAGAGGATGGTGATAGATGTAGGTGTCAATTCTGCTGCCTGCAAGACGGCACATCCCAGAGGAAGGGCACACCTTCTCTCCTGGGAAAGCCTGGGATTCAGGGTGGGAGGCAATTTCCAGGTTTTAACACCATGGGTGATTGCATGTTTTGCTTGAAGTTTTGGTTTATGATTGTACATTTATGGCATTTATGGTAGGAATTTATATAATGTTTTGAAGTTCTCCATTAGACTCTTCATCTATTTTATCATTTTCTTGTCTGAGTAAGGCAGCTATTACTTGTCACAAGAATCTGAGACAATGAGAGGTAATGAATTCCATAAACTTAATCCAGAAAATAAAACCCAGAACGTGGACCAGAAGTCAGGTGGTTGGATGAGTCCTGGGATCTTTCTCCTGAATTACACATTGTCCCATGACTACATAGCACTCATGTCATCTTCCTAGAAAGACTCACTCTCCCCAACTCCCCAGGGGCAAGTCACCTTCCAGTCATTGTCATAGCTCTTTGCTCTTTCTCTTGTTCCAATCTAGCCATGTCTCTCCCTGCCTTTGTCTGTACTAGTACTACCATCAACCATCATTGCAGCAATCTGATGGGGCAGATACTATTAATATCCCACTTTACAGGTGAGGAACAGAGGCGCAGACAGGTGAACAGAATATGTCCAGATGAAGAACAGGGCTAGGATGCAAACTCAGGCCATCTGGCTTTGGTCTGCTCAGAACCACAGCAATGAAGAGTTTAGGGTTTGGGCTCTCCCCCCATGTATGAGACTGGGTCCTCCAGGATGCAGCCTGTGGTGTCCACCCATCTCCTCACCCAGCCACGCACAAGGACCTAATGGAAGGGGGCACACAGGGATCATGAGTTCTCACCTGGAGTGAAGGGAAGGCAACTCTATGCCCCAGTAGTTGACAGAGCCCAAGGTGGTGATGGGAAAGCACATGGAAACTGCTTTGTAATCACCAGAAAAAGCATTATGTCACCAGGAATAGATCTACTAAGATCCTTTGCTATGTAGTATGCAGAAAAATGTTCCCTGTAACCAAATATTCATTCTTCTGGAGAGGAATATGCAAATATACCTACTAGAGCATCTAAAATCCTTATCCTTCCCCCAAACCATATGCGCTCATTGGTCACAAAAGTAAAATGCTTGTGTCATCCTTCAGGACACCCTCTGGATGGCGCCAAGCCTGGCCTGGGCACTGTGTTGCCTCCAGCCTGTATGTGGCTGGCTCCCCACCGGGAATAAGTGTGGGTGACATTTGAGAGAATCTGTTTTGCAATTCTCTGCCTTACACCAGCTCTGACAGATAAGGACTCATGTCCGATGTCAATTATTTGCTGACTGCCACTTCAGGGACATTTTTCCAGGGCTGGCACTTGTCTCCATTTGGAGCACCATAGCCAGAGCCCTGCCTCACACTTCAGAGAAGAACACAAAGGCCCTACCTGAAGTGCCAGGTGAGGGCTGCAGGTAAGGAGTGCATGCCACTCGCCATAGCCTCCCCAACCTGGAATGAAAAGGTCTTTAAATGAGGTATAGCTGTGCATGGGGTGGGACGGGAGCAAGACCCTGCCGACAGCATTCAGGTGTTGGGAGAAGACGCCTCCATACACTAGTAGAACTCAAGAAAGGGGACCTCTTTTGAGCATACATGAGAGGCTAGTGGGCCTCTTCTCTACTCTGGGTCCCAGGTGGAGCCAACTTGACACCCGGCCTAGAACCTGTGACAGGCAAGCTCCAGCCTGAGAAGCACCAACTCTGTCCACTGGGATGCAGGGTGGGAGGGGCAGAGTGGGATGGTCATGAGAAGCCTTCTGAGGTGCCCTGACCACCTCCCACCCAAGGCCACACCAGCCACTGCCCAGTCCACTGTGATGGGTCCAAGAGCTCTGTGCGTACTGGCTTTGGTTTGGGTTTCCTGTAAAGCTGGAAACCCAACTTTCACATTTCTGAACTGTTACATTTTTAAAGTATCTTTGGAAAATCCTACTTGTTCCTCATTGTTAAATAGAGAGAAATGTTTTACTCACAGCCCATTTGAGGCTGCTCCTTATGAAAATGCAGACAAAACCTACACTGTAGGCGTTTGTGCAACAACTGAGCTGCATGTCAACAGAACGGCGTTTTCCAAGCACAGGGGTGCTGGCTTACTGAAGAGGGCACCGGGAGGGATAGACGGTTCTGAAATGGAACAACCCGTCATCTGGTGCAAAATCACCATAATTAACTGCTTCTGGAGTTCTGTTTTCAGCTTAGAGTTTTCTTAAACCAGGCCCTTCCTAGGACATGGGTAGCTGCATAGACAGGGGTGGGAGGGTGTCAGGGTCCTTATGGTTTATCTGTTCCAAGCCCCCTTCCCCTGGTGGCAGCTCCAGCAGTTCCTCCTGGAATTGCAGCATCGTCCCACATTGGCCCTGGTTCCCCCGAGGCCCTGTTTCTCACACTGGTCTTTAAGGTGAAAACTGACCCGGTAGAGCTTAAAGAGCTGCCCTTTGCTTTTTTCTGGTCAGGAAAATCACCACTGCTGTAATAATTTGCTCCTAGCCGTGGTCTAGCAGCTGTCTAAATTTACAAGGTCACTCCCCACCCTGCCTAAGCCCAACATTTTAGGGGCCCTGGGGTCAGGTTTCAAATAAGTGCACATTCCTTCACTAACCTAAAGCAGCCCGCGGGACTCAGCACACTTTAAAGATGGATGTTCGTCACTTCTCACATTGGGGACTTCAAAGGGTGGTTGGGGGCCGGCTGACGTGGTGCTTCCTGAAACTTCCCCAGCACAGGCGGCTCTCAGCGCTGGGTGTTGCAAATGCTCAGGTTATCGCCGGGCTGTCTGGCAGGCCAAATGCAGCCCTGCCCTCCCCTCACCTTTCTCTTGCACTTGTTAAAAGTAATTAGTGTTTGCACCCATATCTGAACTTTGATTTGTTTCCAGGATGGAGATGTTGATACTCCTTCTGATGGCTGCATAAATCACACATTATTAAGTTACCTCCCATTACATCGTTTTAAAGGGCTGGCAGCTCCTGGCTTTGAAAGAGGGGCCCTTATGAACCAGCAAACTGCAGTTCCAGCAGCAGGCGCCACCATGGACAAAGCCTCACACTCACCTATTACCGCTTCTTCTCCCACCTCCCTCTGCCCAGATTCTGCCTCAGTCACCAGAGAGGAGGTTCTGGCAGTGATTACTTTAGTTTATGAATGGGATTCATGGACGGGGCTCCTGAGCTGCATATCTCCTGGAGAAGGAACCGTTGTCATCATTCTCATTTCACAGAGGAAGAAAGTGAGTCAGGAGAGGCTCGGCAGTTTGCACTGCCTCACCTAACTGGGAGCTGTGGACAGGGACAGTGGAGGCAGCAAATGCGGCAGGCCTGCTTGCTACCCTTACAGGTCTTGGATAGGTGGGCTTTTCTCAGCCAGAAACATCTGACTGAGCCACTGATTTTGCTAGACAGGGCCCACTGCCCTTGGGATCCAGCCACCAGTTCCTGCCCTGTGGGGTTCATCTACTGGGCACAGGACAGTCCTCATCTACACTGGCTGCTTGCTTGGAAATGGACTGGGATCAAATCAGAACCAATGGGGGAGGGAAATTTGCCCAGGCTCCTAGGGAGAGATCTTGCCGTGTCCTTGACTCTGCATCAGTGAGTGAAGGTTCTGCACCATCTTCCTGAGACTCAGAGCCTGAGTTGGGGACACAGCGCACACTGAGGTGAGAGAGGCAGAGAATCTCATTGGACAAGATTGCCAGGAAAACAACTACCCATGTTGGTGCCGGCCTATTGTGAGTCACACTTCCATTTTTGTACCAGCCAAATAAGTGGTCCAGGGGTTGGTCTTGCCCAGTTAGCATATTTCCATTCAGGAGTTTTGCAAAGGTGAGCATGAGAATCCACCCTGAGTTCAAAATTCTCTTTATAATCTGATAAGTCTGCATCTAGCTTGAGTATAAAATACCTCTTCTTGAGATTTGAGATCTATTGGGTTTCTCCTCTGAAAAGATGGTCATTATTTTATGGGAGAATCACATGTATAAAGTAGAAGGGAGAAAGAAGGAGGAAAATATATTAAATAAATCAATGAATAAAAGGAGGGAAAAAATTAAGTCTACTGCCTAGGTCAGATCAAGTTAATTATTTTTCTGGAAAGAATTTATCACATTCCTTATTTATGTTGTTGATACATTTTGTGGTGGCATAAATGTGCATATATACATAAATATTGATAAAATTGTAAGACTGGCTGTCATAATTAGATGTAGCTTTAGTTCTCTTGGAGCTGAGACACGTCAAGGTCAATACTTTGTGGTTCCCTAAAGAAATGCTTTTAAGAAGGTATAGGTAGAAACCGGGAGACCAGGAGGAGGCTGTCACAGAGAAGGAGTCAAACGACGTGGCCAAGACTTGGAGCGATGGTAGAGAATGGTGGGGAAGGGAGAGGCATGCATCCTTTGCATGCACAGCTCTTGTATCACATAAATGTTATTTGTAGATTATTTTCACAGCTTGTTCCTAAAGCTAGATGATATATTCATATGGTACCTTATCCTGAACACCAGACAGGAGTTGTATATAAATTTACCTTTGCATAAATGTCAGACATTTTTTGCAAACACCGAAATAAGTGTGCACTCTCAGAGTTAAAACCTGTCTAATAGGGAAGGGTAAAAGCCACATTTAAATAAGTCCACCCAGATGCATAATTAGAATTCTGGTATGATTTTGAGTGTTATTACTAAAAACACCATGGATAATCCACTGTCCTTCTTTGCGGTTTTGATATAGTTTGTGCAGCCCAAGGAAGAAAGGAAGGATGGGTGAGGTCATTCCCAGTAACTCAATACCTGCAAGTGGGTTGTGCTGAAATGGCTGGGTCTCTTTTCAAGGATTTACCTAAATGATATCATCCCAAGGAGTCTGGTTTAGATCAAGTCAGGTTAAAGATCATGACTGGCAAAGATGATGTCATTAGATCTCATTACTAACAAAGTCAGGGTCATCGTGAGTCCAGAAGTAGTTTCAAATTCATGCTCTGTTTACCTTAAAACCTGCACCCAAACTGAAAACCCCAAGTGGTGTGGACATGGGAAACAAACTGAGACCTAATAGTTTAGAGACCACTAGCATTGCCTTTGAGTAATCCAGTCTGCAAAGGCTGATTATTTTCTCTGTATTTTATATCACAGACTTACACATGATTCAGAAATGGCTTTATTTCTGTTACTAAAGTATTTAGTTAACACAGTTCATTTTTACATTCTGCTGTGCAAAATATGCCATCTAAAAATGTAAATCAAACTTGGCGCTGATCACCGGGAGGCATGGTGCTCTCATTAATGACTGGTAATCTTGAAAAGCCAAACTTCTGTGTTATATGTCGTCGTATCACAAGCAGCATAAAATGAGGTTTCCTTTATGCTGACTATTACACCAGTTCCTATTAGAAGAAAAGCCTGTAGTAACTGTTCCCATCTTTCTCCAGAAGTAGGTACATTGGGCTGAATAACAGTGATCCCATGTCTAAATCCCCCAAACTAGCGAATATCAGCTGATGTGGCAAAGATGTGATTAAGTTAAGGATTTTGCGATGAGAAGCTTATCCTGGATTATTCAGATGAGCTCTGAATGCCATCACCAGTGTTTTAATAGAAGAGAGACAGAGGCAAGGGAAGACAACACATCTGGAGGAGAAGGCCACAACAGACAAGAAGAGGGAACAACGGGCGGGTTGGGGAGGTGGCCATGAGCCAAAGAACATTTGCAGCCCACATAGCCAGAAGCAGCAAGCAAAGGGCCTCCAAGGGAGGGTGTCCCTGTACACACCTGGGTTTCAGACTTCAGACCTCCAGAAGAGAGGATGCATCACTGACTGCTGTTTGAAGCCACGCAGAGACTGCTTGATGTGCAGTGACAATTCCAGATTAGGTACTGCCTGAGATTTACTGACGGTTTTTGATCAGACACCACACTAGTCTGTGTACAATGATGGTTCCAGATCAGACACTAGCCTGATGAACAGTGATGGTTCTGGATGTAACACTAGTGTGACTTTGGAGTTTGGGGCAAGGATGAGGAAGACTTGTCCTGCCTTTGGGGAAAAGGCCTGCAAGTGTCCCTCCAGTGTTGGAGAGCTGGTGCTTTGGTGAGCCCACCTGCTCATGCCAGCTTTCTTCATGGATGCCCCCAACCCTGTGATCCCACTTGCCTCTGTGGAATGGAATGATCATATCCAGCCTCCCCTTCCTTCATTAAGCTGTGTGCTATGTTATGACGCTATTTTAAAATAGTTTAAAATTCCTTTATTGTTTCAATGATGCAAACTTTGATTATAACTACAGAAAAAGATATAATCTAGCTTTATGTAATTAAATGACAGCATATTCAGAATATTTAGAGCAAAATGCTTAATATGTTAAACACTCTCATGTGAGAGCTAATAACAAAGTTGTTTTTTTAAATTAAACCTCATTCTCCATGGGCTTTGAATCCCCCCTCTCCCCAAGGAGAATAGCCTACTTAGAAAAAGCTATTTGATTCAAATATAGAAAGGATATGATGTTGCCAGTGAGAGCAAATAAAGATGGAACAAGGTATATTACTGAGGAAATGTTTGCATAACACACTGAAATTAATATACTATGTGCAGTAGTTGACACAGTGCATCCTAAAACAGATAAATCATTCATAGGAAAAATAAACACCAACTAAAAAGAAATAGATCATCAGTTGAGCCATATATATCAAGAACGAAATCAGATGTGCTCATTACCTGTTGACACAACATGACTTTTCTGCTGATTCAGGCACTTAATCTACTAAATCAAAGTGAACAGCCACTGAGCCAGGCACACCACCTCGTTAAACACGTCAGCGGCACTGCAGCATTTGTGCAGCTTATGTGCATTTCTAGCAAATTAAGGATTCACAGTATCTCAGAGCTCATGTGTACTGAGCCAGAAACATTAAGAAATGAACATGCTATTAGTAAAACATATACATCGATTGCGCCTTATTTTATAACTTAATTCGCATGATCTTTTTAATTTTATTAATTCTTTTAGAACAACGGAAATGTATTGTCTCACAGTTTTGGGGGTCCAACATCTAAAATCAAGGTGCGGGAGGGGCCGTGCTCCCTCTGAAGGCTCTGGGGAAGGATCTGCTCCAGGCCCTGTGGCAGTTACTCCTCACATGATCTGTCTCAACACACTCGTTAGGATGGACCAGCGTCAAGGTGGCCCGGTGACCCCAGCCCTGGTGAGGAGCCTTGCCCATGAGTGTGGGCCGGACCTGGGACTTGCTCTGAAACACAGAATATGGCCATAGTGGTGTGTGCCAGTCCCACGAGGCTGTGACAATATGTCAGGCTCCATCTCATTGGCAGACTCACTCTAGAGTCTGCCTCTCTGTTCTTGGCTTTGAAGAAGTAAGCTGCCGTGAATCCTTATTCTAAAATGATTAGATCCTTGGGGTTTAATTTACAGAGGCATGACTGGTTAATGGCATGGAGTAGCTGATGACATTAAAGGAAGATTTTTTTTTACTACTTATATATATATTTTTGAGAGGAGTGGGCACTTGGGGCCACAGGGGAAACAGCAGGGTGGCCAGGAGGCAGAAGCAAGAATGAGGGCAGATCTAGGCCAGAGCCCTTTATGGAGGTGTCTGCGGAAAAGGCAGGGCAAGCACAGTAAACTGTTGAGGACTGGCTAGTTTGAATAATTCTGGTTGACCTTGGGGCTGACACAGGAGCTGTCCCTAGTGGTCTCCGTGTGTGAGCTAGATGAAGGAGAAGGTTAAGGATGTGGACTCAGAGTTGGCTAGTTTGCACATAAAAGGTGTTCTCCTGGGCAAGTCATCATTATCTTTAAGAATTAGCTAGCTCTGGGGGGGTTTCTATCAGGGTCTCTAAGGCCCCTAAATGCCTCAAGAATATAGAAAATATAGTTAATATAATTGTTCCTGTGATGAATGGATGCCATATAGTCAAATACACTATTAAACACACACACACACACACACACACACACGGAGAACAATCCCGTAGCTACAGGGACATGAACTATGCTGACAAGCTGAGTGAGTGCTGAAGCAGTGCTTGCCACAGTGGAGTCTCTGATGGGAGCCTCCTCCTGGCTGACACCCTGATTCAGGGTGGCATCTGATTGTGGGACCCTGAGCAGAGGACCCCACTAAGCTAGGCCCTGACTCCCAATCCCCAGAAACTGAGAGGGAATAAATATGCTATTTAATTTGTTTAGCAGCAACAGAAGAGTAAAACACTTGTCAAAATAACTACAGCAACTGTCATGAAATATCTAATTTAAAAGTAGAGAAACTATCAATGACAATAAACTAACTTTATTGTCTTTGATGGTGTGCTGTAATCTGATTTGGAAATTCAGAGACTGAATATATAAAACTTGTAATAATTGGGCATTAGAGATTAATAATGCCAAGACCAAACTCAGTCTGTGGCAGGACTGGTCCGACTGGTCAGACTGGGACCTTCCACCTGGACAAGCCAGCAGCAGGAACAAGGCAAAGGGGGCCATTCAGCAAGCATGGTAAGGAGCTGGGCAATGGCTGGGGAGGAGGCTGCAGGCACAGAGGGTGGTCCTCAGCCAGTCTCACTGGGCTTCAGAGAGACTCAAGTCCTGTGTACGACTGCAGAGGTCTGAGGCCCAGACTCAGAACAAGAATCAAAACTGAGACCTGTTGGAGAGGGGCTTATGGTAATGAGAAGCCAGCTACACAAACCAACTGTACAAGGTCAGGGAGAAATAGAGGCACTGCTTTTATGAACAACTTTCTTCTCTCTGTCTCAGTTTCCATGTCTGTGAAGTGGGGCCATGACCAGCCTCTCAGTATGAGGTGAAGCACCTACAGTCAACCTTTCTTAAGATGCCCAGACAACCTACCACTTAAGCTAACTGAGTTTATTAGACTTAGTGCCACCTGGGTGGACTCTGGAGTATATTAGAGGGGTCTAAGGACCTGAGCCAGGTGACAGAGAGGTAGTTCTTGCATTGAAAGGAACTGGTTGAAGTGAGCACACCATGGGACAAAGTTTTGGGTTGATCAGTACGGTGAAGGCCTTAAAAACCAAGTGTCTTGATAAGTCTTGATAAATCAGTTGTTCTAATTGGTTACTGGTTTTATCTTCCAAGAGCAGGTATTTCCTGGAATAAATAGCTAAGTGATTTATGTCTGATCCCAGTATTCTTAGTACAGAAAGAGAAAATGGTTCTGGAGGAAGGAGCATGTTTGCAAAGGGTTACATTAAATAATGTGTACAAAGCTCTGAACTTAATTCCTGGTACACAGTCAGTGCTCAATAAATGTAGCAGTCCACATCAACAGCAGCAAGGCTGGCTCAATGTAGCTCATTTTACCCTCAGCCTGTGGAACTTTCAATTCCACTGAGCTGGAAGAGGGTTTATTGCTGAACCTGGAGTGGGGGATGGGGGAGAGGGTAGAAACTTTAGTGGTTGAATGGGTGCAGGAAAGACTGTGTTTTCATAAATAAGGAATTTGCAAAACATGCTCAACTCTATTTTGGTTTCACGTCAATAAATAAAATATATTTCTTTATCCCATCATCATTATGATTACTTATGACCCCTAAATATGAGTTAGTATTCTTGTGTATTCATCATTCCTTACAAATGCCTAAGCCCTGGGCTGTGGAGCTGAAGACAAGGCTGGATTCTGACTCTGGGGTTGGAACCTCTCCGCTGCAGCCTGAGTGCCATCCCCAGCCATCATCAGGGATGTTGACCCTGGACAGCTATGCTTTTAAACTTGGAACTGATGGATGTGACTAAACCAACATGCAGTAAAAATCATCAGGTTACCAAGGTTCCCTCACTGAAAATGAATCTTGTTTGTATAGGAGATAGCAGCTTTTTATGCTGATCGAGCTTAATAAAACAACAGTTAAAACACACTTAGAACATCTCATCATCAAAGAGTCATTCTAGTAATATGTGTAATTAATTCATGCAATGTCTTGTAAAAGTTGATGTGTTACAATAGACCAAGTTAGTAAACACTGCAGGACATAAATCCATATCTGGGGTCTCTGTGTATGTACACATAGGGCAGCACTTTTCCTTAAAAAAATTCAGGAAATTTATGCAGGTAAAAAAATGCGTCCATATATTATACAGATTAGTTATATAAAATAGCCAATATTTGTTTAACAGACATTGTGCACAACCTTATATACCATTTGTATTAGTTCTTTATTCCATATCTGATTACCACAAACTTAGGATCTTAAAACAACACATGGGGTGATGGGGTGATGTCTGTATAAGACAAGGAATGCCAAAGATGGCCAGAAAACCAGTAGAAGCTGGAGAGACACAAAACAGATTCTCCCTCACAGCCTCAGAAGGGACCAACCATGCCGACATGTTGATCTTGGACTTTCAGCTGTTCCCTAAGCTCCCACCAAGTCTGTGGTGCTTTGTTAAGGTAGCCTGGGGCCTGGATCAGGTCCACCTGAATAACCAAGGGTAATCTCCTTGTTTTAATGTCCATGATATAAATTATATCAACAAAGCCCCCTTTGCCACAGGTTCTGGGAATAGGGAACCATTCTTTGGAGGCCCATTTTTCACCCTACTATATTATGCTTCAATTACCTTAATCCTCTGAGGCAGGTGTGATCCTGTTTCCATTTTCCAGTTGTGAAAACTGAGGCAAAGAGAGGCCGGACTGCCACACCAGGATTAACAGGTTGTTGGCAAGGTGCCTGTTCAAACACTAGGTTTGGATGAGAGTGTAGGCACCACAGGAACCCAAAGATCCTCATGTTCTGAGTGCAGAGTGGGCTGCCTCCTTCCCCGAGCTACCTCTATGGCCTTCCAAATGAGTTCTCTAAACTAGCTGATCCTCAAGCCTAAGAAGATTGTAGCCTTAAATCTCATGCAAGCTGACTCAAAAGCAATGAGCCAAACTTCAAACCATGGTGTCCGTCCTTACCATGAGAAGTCAGGCTGGTCTGTGCCTCCATGAGAAGGGTCGGCACTTGCACACCTCAGTCAGCCCTGGCACAGCCCTGTGGACCAGTAAGCCCTGAGGAGCATGAAGACAGAAGACGTATCTCCTCTCCTGGAGGGGCTTACATTCTGGTTTTAAAGTGAAGCATAGATTTAAAATAAGCACATACACAACTATCCAAGGGAGTACGTACGAGGGAGCTAATCCCTCAGTGCTAAGATGCCCGGAAGTGAGGATGCTGATTTGTACGAGCTTGGTACAAAGACAACCAATGAAAGGATAGAAGGTTACATTTTGTATTTGTTTATGGATGATGAAATATTTAGGTTCCAGAAGAAAAGTTGTTTCTCTCTCTTTTTCTCTGAAACTATTATGTTACTTACCTAGAACTTCTCTGAAGTTAACAAAGACTAAAATGAGCTTAACTAAATCTGTCAATTGTTTTCATCTCTGTAGCCAGCTTGGTAGACCCATTGCTCTGTCTCTATTCAGAAACATAAATTCAGAGTCTCCAAACAGAAACATCTGGTAGGTTCCCTTGTGTCATTAAAATTTCCAATTCAATGAATCACCACAAACACTATTCCATCTTATCTTCACTCTCTACTTCTCCCATTTTCTAGAATTCATCCCAGCACCCCAGCTTGCTCCAAGCCTCCGAGATGTTTTCATTAGCAGCATTCATAAACCAATCATATATTTTCACATATTATTCTTAGAGGCTGTCAAGTTTGTAGGCCCTTGGAGTTAGGGCTGTCAAACTTCAAAATGACATGGATCTTGCTGCATTCTACCCTCTACAAGGTGTGTCTTCTGAAACTGAGATGATCGTTATTACCAATCACAATTAGGTTTTCAAAAATGCATTTAATTAAATGCATTTATTAAAATGCATTTAAAAATGCATTTAGAAATAGTTTCTTTGCAATATCATGATCAGATATGCAAAGCAAGTTAGAGGGAGTGTACTTGGATCACAGTACCCAGTCAATTCTGTTTTGGAGGGTGTGTGGGCTATAATAAAGTTTCATGTTGGCACTTTCCCATGTGTAGAAAGGGGTGACAATGCCAGCCTCCTCCTCTCTCTCTGGCAGGCTGTGTGCTGAATGAAATCATGTCTGTGTCTGTGGGTCATTTTCAAGTTTTGGGAATAGTCATTTCATAAATGCTGAATTCTGTATTATGATGAGTTAATCCAGTTTCTTGGAAATGCCCAAGTTCTTCATTATGTTGGCAGGCCTTTATTCCTAGATTAGCTAGTTCAGCTACAAGTAGATTTAGCCCCTTAATTGCTGCCATGTAGGTGGCGCACTGTCAAAGGACTGAGATGGTCCTTCCTCACTTGGATGATGACCAGCAGGCTCAGGGTCTCTGACTCTTCATGGTAAGTTGCTTGCTGTCCACGGTGTGTGTTAGCCTCTTTCTACGTGAGGAGCAGATAATTGGACTCAAAGGATGTTAATAAAGAATTTCTAGTATGAGGCTTGCTCACAGCATGGCTTGCTACCTCCATCTCTGTGTAGTTTTGTGCTACAGAATGAGATGCCGTTTGGCACCCAGACAATGAAGCTGATGGCTGCCTTGCTGTGACCAAGTCCCCGGAGCACTGGGACAGAGCCTTAGGAGCCAGTCTGGAGGTTCAGAGCCTATTTGAGGCATGGACCATGGCTCTGGTGAAGAAACCCCTGGCCACATTACAACCAAAAGCTGTGCCTCATTATTTAGCTTGGTGAAGAAAACTGGAGAGATTGATGATCACTAACTTCAACCACTCAGACTTACACCTCATGGAACAGTACCAAGGGGACAAAATAACAAGAAAAGATATTTTCCTTCACACTAAAATCAAATATCCAGAGCTATTTAAATTGGACTGAACAGCCTCATGATGTCACTAGACAGAAAGAACTGAGCTTAGAGGAAGGACCCTTCTTGGGAATTCACAGGTGAATGGTCCAAGTCCAACCCTGGGAATCTAAGATTTTTTAAGTAGCATTGCCAAAGAGTAGCATGGTCTTATATCAGTTTTGGTCCCACATCAATGCACAATTTAATACCTGAGATATGTATCATTTAAGGAACACATCTAGAATGAAGAGGTGTCTACCTGTGTCTCAGCATCATGCATCCTGATGTGTTTATCTAAGCATAAAGCACAGTCTTCATTCCAGGGCCTTAAATCATGCTTAAAAAAGAAGACCCATGCTTGAAATAAGGGAACTCACCTATGAACACATAGTACAGCTGATGCTCACAAAGCTTCTCAGTATAAAGCGACCCTTCTTTATCCCTGGTCCTTCAAAAGATATCTCCTGATCATAAAGATGTGATCTGAAGATTGGTTTCATGAAATACTGGTCTCTTTAATTGGGCAACAACAACTTCAATTAATCATTATTTGAGGCATCCTCATTTATACCTCAATACAATTTTAGTACCTTAATGCAATTGGAGAAGTAGGTAAGATGGTTGAATGATTGGAGACGTGCTTTGCCATATTAAAGTAGAATGAAAAGTGTATGTTTTACAGCAGAAGTTGGGCTATGTAGATACAGCTTTGCCAGTGAGGCCCTGAGAGCCTGAATGTACACTTCCCTGGCATCAGGTGGGTTTAGGTAACAAGTTTTCACAATAGGGGATGTGGTTAATGACTCTCGAATAGTGACTTCTTCAACAGAAAATAGATAAACTATTCATGAGAAGTGACATCTCACATTATGCTTTCAGATAAAAACCTCTTACCAATTTACTTGACATACCGAGGAAAAGCCAGAATATCTTTCAGAAAGGTGGAAAGCTCTTCTAAAATAAAGACCCTACTATTGTTTAAGCTACGTTTTATTGACTAACTGCAGCAAGGAGGGCCCCATCCAAACAATCAGAGGGTTCCCTTTGGAAAGGGATCACTCATTTTATGGGCTGGGTGTGGATGTTCTTTGCTCGGAACATCCAAAGCTGGCAGGTCCCAGTGCTGGACACTTGCTCACTGTGAAAGATGATGCAAGAGCACCCAGATCCCATGGAAGAATCAAGTGTTCTGTGAAGCACAGGCATTCTGCAGCTGTAATTGCATAGTGATGTAATAAGGGTGCCCTCCATCTCAAGTTTTGCATGTGGGCAACAGCAATGGAGGTAGTGGCTCCTGAAAGGCACTTGGGCTCATGGCTCACCTACCTATGTCCACAAGTGTCCCAGTACTCTTATATGGAGACTTTTTTAGGGGTCAAAGCCTTTATTCTTGTACTATACCTTTACTTTTACTGAAGTTTGAGTGCAAGAAAACTGCAACCCCCACAAGATATTAAAATTGGTGAAGAATATGTCACAAGAAGAAAAAAGAATGCACATAATTCCCTTTTATTACATTATAATTTATGTGCAAACTGTATATACTTACTTTGGAACTATTGCTTGTTATTTGCATAAGCTCACACTTATTTTTCACTTCATTTTTTTTTCTCTTTAGGAAAGTTATTTGGGTCACATGGTTTGAGCTGGAACCCATCATTATTTATCTCATTGAAATTAATGAAAACTTTTTTTCCCTCATACGTTGGCACTTCACTTAAGGGCAGGGTTTTCAGGAATAAACTTAAGTTTCTTAATTAAGTGAGGCATAAGTGGATTAACCAAGGTGCTTCACAGCCTCTAATTTATTTCATCTTTGGGCCCTCACCACCCCCTCCCTTAGAAACAGTCATGGAGGTTGAAGAATTTCAAGCTTGAGGGGAGGGATAAGGCAGATGAATTAAAGGCACTAATTCTTGGCTTTTGAGTTTTGAAGTGAGATTCATGACAAGGATTGTTGTTATGAAAGAAGATTTTCTGTATTGCTGGAACTTTCAAATTTATTTGCCTAAGTCCTCAGTAACTGAGCATGGGTTGGGCTCACAGTTCTACCCAGACCAAAGGCTTGGGGGAAAGGCCCAGCACTTTGCTCCTCCCTAGACTGGAAAGGCATGGTGGGAGGCTGAGCATTCCTCCCAACTGAGGGTGGAGGGTAAAGATGGAAGCCTCATGTGGGCTTGGGTATCTGAAAGGACAAGAAACTTGGTCCCTATCTGAATGGTGGCCAACTGGAGGTTAGACATCAGAGTTTTCCATGTGGCTACATCAGAAGGTGGGGAAGGGGGCATAGGAACATTCACTACTGGGCTGAGAGGCCCAGTGCAGCCCCAGTGAGAGCACCCAATACCCCCCACATCCACTTAGAGGGATATGGAGGTGGGTGGAAAGAACTGGTGGCCCTGAAGACCCTTTTGGTCTGGGTGGCACATTGCAGGTGGGGCTGTGTTGTCATGGACTATAGCGTGCTGGAATCTAGTTGAGATGGATGCTGGGGGAGCTAGGACTTAGGAATGGTGAGCCAGGTGCTTCCCTGGTGCCTCCATGTTCAAAGGCCTTGGAACTTGACCTTCTACTGGGAGAGGAAGTCAGGCAGGAAACCCTGAACTAAATAAGAGTTTGTCCTGAATGGAATAGGCATTCATTTCTCTTATGAAGTTAAATGGAAATTTGAGGGAAAAAGGAGTCTAACTTTGTGGTAAACAGAAAAGGCTGAATTCATATGGTTACTGCTGCTTACAGTCAAGGAAGGCGAAGCCTCCTAATCCAGGAAGGCCTTACATGACACCAGAATCCAGCTACTGGTTTAGTCCATGTGCTGGACCAGAGGAAACTGGAAAGCTGGCCATTGTGGAGCTCACCAACTATGTGATGTGATCTGGGGCCAGACAGGATCCACCTGGTAGTGTGGACACCCTGAGCCTGTCTCCTCTCTCCATGAGCTCACCACGAGCAATTCTGGATGGTTCTGTCTGGAGGTGGGGGAGTTTTAAGTATTATTTGACAATAACAACAAAGGAATATACTCAACAAATTAATAAAGCTTATAAGATAATAGGGAGTTTATGTAGCACTTAGTAAAATAAACAATGTAGGGTAACTTAATTTAGAAATGTTAATTCATTCAATTTTATTTGTACATTCTTAATCATTATTACATACTTATTGAAACAAATTTCCCAAGAAACACTTTCTTTTATGAACTAAAATAAATAAATAAATAAAAAATCTTCACTAATTCAGACTTTATGACAATGCAGATAGTCTTGCCTTATTAGGATAAAATAAGGAAACTTAATTGTTTATATTTGAACACACATATTAAGCAAATTTCAGCTTAAAAACACATGGGTTAATAGCTTAACTGGTGACCCCCCTTTTTAAATTCATTAGCTTGGATTAATTAATTGTATTTGATGTCATTACATAATCACTTTGGATGAAATGAGTAAGTGATTTTTTTTAGGCAACCAAGTCCTATATGCAAACATCATGCAGAAAGTTCTGAGCAGGAAGCATCTACAATTATAAGCTCATTCCTGAGGCTCTCTCAGAGCAAATGCATTTTTCTCTTTCAGATTGATTCACTTTGAGGAAATCTGTTGAATTTATTCAATCTTGGTTGTCATTTCAGCCATTCTTTTTTTTTTCCAGTGTGCAAAAAGCTTATTTAATGATGCATTTTGTGGCTTATAAATGATAAATATCTCATACCTTTTAATAATCTGCATAAATATCCTGCCTCTCCTTCAGCAGACATACCTGTTCATTACTTACCCTGCAATACTGTCTCCCAGTATGCATTGCTAGCACCATTTCTCCAGATAAGGCTCTTCCTAACAGCAACCATCATGCTCCAGCGTCCACTTTCTCTTCTGTCTTAAAATTTTAAACCTTGTGAAATTACACATTGGGGGAAGCTGATGACACTCATGGGGGGTGATGAATGGAATCTTGCAACATAAAGAGGCCGGAAATAAATGAACAAAGGCCAGATACATGAGAAAATCAATTTCTGGACTTCAGGTAATGAGATAGCATGAGATAACAGAGAGCACTCTTGGAAACACCTCTTGCCACATCCAAAAAGTCAAACTCTGATTTATCTTAAAATTAATGTGCTTTCTTAGCTTTGAGCTGCCATTTTGGTTTTCACATTAACATGTTTGTTTTACTGTCTAACATTATTGCAAATAATTTATATTTTCACAAAAGCAAGATCTTCTTGGGGTTTCATTGAAAATGGTCCTGCCTTCCAGATAAAGTCAGCTACAATCACTTCCTGGCATCACAACCCATGCCTCCAAGACTTGCACTGAAACTGTCCTGCTAACGTCATCGACATCATAAACCCATCAGTGTTGTTGTTGATAGATTCCCCCAGGAGCAGCGCTCCCTTCAAGGAAACATCTATATTAAATATTTGTTGGCTTGAAAGCACAGTGAAGATTACTACTTCACTTATAGTTAAAAAATAAATGGGTATATTTATCCAGACTTTCAGGTAAATCTGGATCTCACTTGTGAGAATTAGGAAGGGTTAAGTGATTCTTACCCCCAACACCATTATCATCCTCCTTTCTAAGCTCCTCACCATCCTGGTGATCTGGGATTCTGTCAGTTCTCCAGAAAGTATACCTCTTGTCCCTGTAGGGTGTAGAGCTGGTGAGGGAGTGGGGTAAATAACAGGGAGAAGGAAAATCTGCATAGACTTTGGGAGTGTGACTACAAAAGAGAGTTCTGACAACTCTCTGGAAGAACTGTTGTATGTTCCAACACATTCAGGCCATCCTGCCCTGCTCTGAAATTTTGAGGATGTTTGTTACCACAAGTGCATTTATCATAACCTGACTGGTATATCTTCCTGAAACAAAATGTGACCCCGCTGTTTTCTTACCTGAAGACTTCCAGCTATTCCCATACAAGGCAGTAAGGCAAATCCTACATCCTTCCTGATCTCCCTGGCAGGACATGACCTTACCTTATCTGGACTGCTCCCCCACACAGTCTAGAGCATTCCTCCATGACCCTGAGGACATCTCCACAGGAGTCTCTAAGATGGGCTGGTGGGAACAGAGTTGCTGGGCAGGTCCTAGGCTTCCTAACTGGGGAGGCTCTGCCAACTTGGGAATTCAATTTTTATATTCAGTTTATGCTATATTTTCAAGATGATAGAAGGAAAGTGAGAAAAATTCAGATAAGAGAGAAAGAAACATCATATAAAAAGTTATGAGGCCCATATAACACTTGCTTCCCTTTCTTTGCCCTCCAAAATAGTAAAACAGAGGTAAGCTGCTAACATAATAATAGTAGCCTACATGTACTGAGTGTTTACTCTGTGCTAGATGCCATATGAAGCACTTACAGGTGTTGCACTTTATAGCAATTCCAGTAGAAACATATTATTCACATTTGGGATTATAGGAAGAGGAAAAACAAAAAGTTTTGGTAATTCATCTAGCATTAGCTCTCTCATTGAGGCCTGCAGCTGATTTCTCGAATTTGCATTTTTAAATCTCTGTGCTGGTCCTTAAATGTGGGTTTCCTGCAAAAGAACTGACCAGTGTGGTCCTCAGCACTCCGTTCTCAGAATAAGACTGAAGACTAGTCAGAGCCTCATAGTAACTACACAACACACACATACACACCTGCACACACATTAGCACAGACCTGGAGGCACAGGCACCCACATGGATGTTGTGCATGCAGATTAACAAAGCAATCCTTGGCATACTTCCTCTCTTAATATTATCTTGGACATCAGCATTCAGGCTGACATAACTTCTCTGACCACTAGGATTTCAAGCAACCTGGGACTTCAGGGAAATCTTGAAGGCCATGCAAAATTTTGCTCAGACCCAGAGTGAAACAGAGCAAATGAACCTATGACAGGGCAACACCCAGCGTGTCCCAGATGAGTGAGGTCCGTATACAGTATGAACTGCACAGATGGTCTGCTAAGACAGCTGCCTCCATGGGGTTGGATCAGCACAGAAAGCTCCTGCAAGACTCAGGCAGCATCGTCCCATGAGGGAGGCCAGGCTGACACACCAAGAGTGGGGGCGAATCCATTTCTGACCTTGTGCTGAGAAGAAAAATCTATAGGCCCTCATAGCCAAAGCCCAGGATGAGCACAGTCAGCAGATTGGCCAGCTTGTATACCAAAGAGATTTTTGCTGCACTTAACAAACAAAACACCATACAACTTGTTTAAATTTTCAGGGCACAGATTTTTGGAAGTGTGAGAGAAATCTCTAATGATTTCATTATTCAAAAACCCAGGGCAGACAACATACACACAGCTAAAAGATAAAGAAATGTGTTTAAGCAGCTCCAGGGCACCATGTGCTCCTGACTTCTGGGCACTTTCTCAGACAACATAGAGCCTCACCTTCACATCTAACAATAGGATGAACTATCTAGGCTTTATTTTGGCTATGAGATGTTTTGAACACAACTCAGATGAACTGATGACAAAACTGGCAGGATTGATGCCTTGGAAACAATGAAGTCTTTCCCAACTCTCCAAATCAGTTTTGCTAGTATCACCACTTTAAAGGTATCCTTCTATCTTCCCTCTTTTGGCTGACATACCCCAGTTGAGTGACTGGCCTATCAGGGGACTCACCTACACTGTCACCCTCACCTTCACCTTCACCTGTTTCTGATTTTCAGGGACCCTGGAAGGGGGCAACAGACTCACATTCTCCCTTGTTTACAGAGGTGTAGAGAATACAGTTGTTGGATTTTAAAAGGTGCATTATTTTGAGCTCAGAAAGTAAAGACACAGCTACTTTTGACATACCACCCACCAGTAAGGAATCAGTTTCCTGGGACTGAAGGGGAAGAGGCCCATGGGCTTCCAAGAAGGGGCATCTTGGACATGTGCTGATTTGGGGCATCTAAATACTTATTCTGTTTCACCAGATTTGAATTAGAATGCATATATGATATCATGATTATAATGACATGCCTAAGAACATAATCTACATGGATTATCCCAAATGCTCAGTAAAGTTCAATAGACAGTTAACTGCTAGATGATCTGTGCCTCTGTCTTCCAGTTTATAACTATGTCACTTGCCTCCACACTGTGTGGGAGGCTCTCAGTCACTGCATTTTCATTCATGGCCTTTGTGCAGTCAGTGAACACCATGTCCCTCAATGTGGCTCACCCCCACACTGTAACCCAGGCTTGCCCAGCAGACTTGCAGATGGCTCTCTCCTTGTCCATGGCCCTCACAAAGGCCTGTTTCTCCCCTCCCTGCCTGTCTCCAAAGAGCTGGCCCAAGCTCAGGGCTCACATTTCTTTCAAAAGATGCTCTGGGCATGGGTAGCTCAGCCAGGACAAAGGCAGTGCAGAGTCAGACTCAAGAGGTCTAGTTCCAGAAAATTTGCTTCACTCAGATCAGATGCCTCTGGAATGCTAAGTCAAAGCTGTTCAGTAGTTGGGCTGAATTTGAGACTCGTGTAGCGAGTATGTGGCCACCACCACCATCTCTTGTGCCAACCTAGTGCCTAATATTAGTGGAATACAAGGTTATCTGTTAAAGGTCTGATAAGAGCCTTCAGACACACAGATGTATGCCCCAAGGTCACCAGGAGCTGTGTGTGTGTTCATAAGTGTGTGTGTGTGTGTGTGTGTGTGTGTGTGTGTGTGTGAGGCAGGGGAGGGGAGGGAACATTGCAAGAAAGGATAAACGAAGACCAGTAAAAGGGCAGAAAAGAATTAGACCTACATTTCTTTTACAGTATTCCTAGTCACTCCTATCAGGCTGGAAGTGCATTGTCGAATATTTAAAAAGAAAATAATGAACCTTACATTCTAGCTTCACAAAATAAAAAGGATTGAAATCGCTGAGCAGACAGAAAGGAGCATGCAGAAAAAAGAACCATCCTAATTAGTTAATACAAAATAGGTTGAATCCAATTATGAGATCCCTGAGATCCGGGTCTGGTGTTCCTCCCTAAGAGATGAGGACAAATATGTCCTTAAATCAATACTGCATAACTGAGCAGCCAACTTGGCCTGCCACTGCCTGTGGTTGGAAAGAGGCATTAGAGAGAGCCCACCAGGAAAGTGCTGACCCTGACTCCGGGTAGAGCTTGTGGTTGTAATTTACTCAACCCCCCAAGAGACTGGTGAAGAAATCTGAGTCGTTCATTAGCATAAGACTGGCTAAAATCTATTGATTTTGAACTCCATAGAATATTCTGTTTTCATTATGATCTGCTGAGTTATATCTACTATTGTTCCGGGGCGTCCTCACCCTGGTTAACCGCGAGTCTACAGTATAATGAGAACATACCTTGAAGAAAACACAAGAACTCTACTTTGCTGTCAGCTATTGTCACAATATTCTGGGAATCTTGCTCCTGAATTCCAGCTTATTATTTTTAGCAAGTAGCAGAGTATTTAACTCTTAATAATTAGACTTTCCTCGAAAGGACAAACTCATGTATGTGACTGTCAATTTAGCCACTCTTCAACTGTTGTACTCAGTGTTCTATTGTAATACTTTACACAACGCAGTGGCAATGAGACAAAATTAAGATAAAAATGTCAAACCTGTCTTCGAATCTCAGAGGGTTGCTCTAAATTTAGAAAATGCAGTTATAGGCAGGAAAGTGGGTACATGATACATACTTGGTCAATCTTTTCACAGTTTTAGGATTGTGAATGATTTGAACCAAGGGTGAAAAAGTCTGTTACAAGGAATGTGCCTGGGGCTGACTTGCTGACCTTGAGACTGAGGGATCAAGTGTAAAACACCCACCAACTTTTTGTCCTGACATGTGATGAGGGTTTGGGGAAGGGAGGACTAAGAACATTGCCATGTCCTTGTCATTTCTGCCTTCTGGTCACCATTCCTTGAGATTCATGGGTCAGTCTTACGTTATGCTAAGCATCAGCTCTCAATTTCTACACATACACACAAGTACATGTGCACACACTCATAATCACATACACTGGCTTAGGACAGAAAATAAATAATCATATCCAAAAAAGTTTTGTGCAAAAAAAAAGGGTCAACACAGTTATGTACAATGTGGTAAATTGATGGTATGTAGGTGGGCTTGCCCTCTCTGGGGATACCCTTGAACGTTGTCCCAAGTTATCTGTCAGCCTCTGTGCACATTTGCTTCACAGCCCCCCTTCCCAGAAGCCACACCACTGATGCTTTCCACAGTGTGCAGGACCCAGGGGTAACCTCTCCCAGAGCAGGTTTTCCCCGTCTTGGGAACTCTCCATGCACCTGGGATTTCCTGCCTTTGACAGTCCCCACTGTCCCAGCTACAGAGACTCCCAGGGAACTGTACAGTGGGAACAGTGGGAACTCACGTTGATAAGTTGTACTTATCAGAAACTAGGACTCCTTCAGATGACCTTCTAATAATGACAGGAATCATCAAGTTTTCTGTGCTCTAATCCAGCACCATGATGAAAGATCAGGCCTTCACCATTCTCCATATTGGAGTTACTAAACATTAGGTACAGAGATAGGGTGCTCTCTTTCAAAAATGTGGAATATTTCCTTAGCTTTCTCTGAAGAAGATAAAAGAAGAATAGGTAAAAACTTGAAAAAAGAATTTGAGAGATAATCCTCTCTTTCAGCTTCATGTCTTCATAAACTCTATGGTCTGGCCTTCCAGGCCTTTGATATAAAATATACCATCAATATCCCTGGTGATGTTAAGTGTGGACAATCTTTGCCCCCACATCTCTACAGACAACTGGCTGAGTCCTGATCAGCCATTAGGAAGTGCACAGGTTCTAAGTGGTGCATCCTACCGTGGTAGGTCCTGGAAGGCCCACCTGAGGACAGTGAGTCCTACCTTCTGATCTTCACCTCAGGCTCTTCTGTTATACCTGGGAGATAGTCTTGGCCTTAGATGAAGTATCTATAGAAATAGAACCAATAATAGATAGATAGATAGATAGATAGATAGATAGATAGATAGATAAATAGATATAGCTATAAAAATACAAATAGATTTAAACATATAGATATATTCTTTCAATATATTCTATACAAATTTATATGTAGACATATCAATAATGTCTCTATATAGATGTACCTATATCTATATATGTAATTTCATAAAAATTAAATTTATTTTGAGGAATTGGCTCAGACAGTTGGGTACCACGTCTGAAATCCAGAAGGCAGGCTAGCAAGCTGGAAACTCAGGCAGGACTGTTTTGAAGTAGAATTTCTTCCTCTCCAAGAAACCTCAGTAATACCTGAGAAGACACAGTCATTTGATCCTGAGTCAACCTATCACAAACTTCACATGACAGGGAGCTCTTTACAATAGACTTTGTGACAATGACCCACATGTGAATAAGGACCTGGAAAAAAATTATCATTTACTTCTCTGGCTCTCTTGAGGTTAATCCATTCAAAACCCTACTCTTTAAACCTTATAAAGATGGTGACCTAAGTGACATGCCCAGGTACAGCCTGTGTAAATAAATGAGGCCATGCGTGTTGGGAGGCTCTGTTGACTTAATGAAGGAGCATATTGAGTGTGTGTGTGATTGGTAAAAATTCAGTGGTGATGACTGAGAAAGCAGTGGCTCCTATGGAGCTGCAGCACGTTGTCTGGCAACCTGAGAGGAAAGGCTCCCAGGATGCACAATTGAGAAGAAGCGTGCCGCTTTAATGCATGGCTTGTTCCAGATCAGTGAGACAACCAATAACTTATTTGCATAGCACCATCCGATCACTTATTTACTTGAGGTGCTCAGTCTGCAGACCGAATCTCCTTTTATCTTTGTGTGTCTGCTCCATGGCCTGTCCAGGCATTGGGAAACCCCAGAGTTGTTGGTTTTCTCTGAGTAAACAGTGATCTCCATTATGAACCCACTTAAACTCTTATGAAACCTTGGAAAAGGCACACACAAAATATGTTTTGATATTTGTGATTGCTGTGAGCAAAAAGACAGGAGCTTCTGGTAACAGCATAATTCTGAGTACCTACCAAAAAATTTTCACCAAGTAGTCAGAGGAATGATAACATGGATATAAATATATATAGTTAGAGATATAGGTGATACATAAATATAGATGTACAGATCTATATATACATATATATAGCAGCAATTTTCAGGGTGTGCCACAAGAATTTTTAAAACATCCCATACCTGACTATTTTGACCTCTTTTCCCTTAGTTTGTCAAATAAAAAAATGACAACAACCAACACAACAATAGCTGTCTGGTGTGAATGAATCAAAATTATACCTATTTTTTGTCAGATTGCCAAAAATATAATATGTTTTTGGTGTGACACAGAATTTCAGTAATTAGTTTGTGTGTGCCATGAGTTAGAAAAGGTTAAATATTGCTTATACAGAGAATGCAGGAAGGAGACAGAGATGTAAAGTTAATGTTTTATGAAGTAAATATACTATGGCCATTTTGAATCTCAAACTTTCATGTTATTTTATTACAATTAATTTTAAATATTAAATTGAGAAAAAATGATACCTATTTATTTTTTTTTATAAAATGCATGAGTTATTTATACAGGTCTGTTATATCCATTTTTTCTCAATGTCTAGTTCACAAAAAATTGCAAACAGTAAAAACTAAGAGAAGCAAACTATGATTCCCTTGGTTTTAATCACTCAGCATCCCTCCTGTTAACTCAATATTTATGATGTCAAAAACATTCTTGGTAGGTGTACATAAACTACAATTCCATTTTAATGCAAACGTAATATGAATTGTGCTATGATTATCAGAAGAGATAAGCTACAGAAAAACCAAGTGTGCTGGCTGTTCCTCATTTTGAAATTAAATCATTGCTTGCTGAATCAAACTGCAGTAGGTAGGTAGATAGTCATGATCAGAGTAGGAACGATAGGCCAGGTGCAGAGTGTCACCAGGGCAGAGAGCCCCAGGTGCTTAGCAACAGGCAAAACTACAAACACTTGCACAACCACTCTCTTTAGCATTAATGTCTGGAGATGACATCTAGGCCTCAGCTGTGTTTCAGCTCCAGATCCAGAGAAGAAGCAAAACTAGACAGACCAGTTAGTGAAGACCATGACCCTGAGGGAAAGCTGATGACTATTCTATTGAGATCCTCCCCTGAGACTTCCAGCTAAAAGCCCTTAAGACAGGGACCCCAAGCATGCTCTCATTTTTTCCCTTTTTTCCAGAGCATGCCCACACCTTTCCTCTCTCTTTCATTTCTCAAGGCACATTATCTCTCTCTCTCTCTTAAATTCTTTTTTTGCCCTTCTTTTGCCCCTGTAACTTGTTTTCTGAGCCCATTTCTTCAACCATTCACTTCTTCTACCTCTGTGACTTTCTAATAAACTTTCCCTTATAGTTTGAGCCTTGGCTCTGAATTGTTTCTTAGCCCGAACTCAAGTACTGGTTGCTGAACTGAGGTCTAACACCTGGTACCATTTTGCTGCCAACAAATCTACTAGTTTTTGTGGGTAGCTTCTTGTTTATGGTGAAGTCTATAGTCACGCACCCATTATGGGCACAGTTCATGATGCTGTGGCACAGGTGTGGCTTTCCATGTGATGACTGTCTGCTTTGCAAAGGTGTTCCAACCAGGTGCTGCATGTAGTTCTCCTGTGTTGTGAAGGGATGAATTTTTATGTTGAATATGCTAAAGGAAAAAAAGTATTCAGTACTTTAAACAAAAAAATAGCCATCTTTTTTGTTTCAATAAGTCATACATGTTTTATTTTTTAATTGCTCAAAATGTTAAAACAATTTTATTCTACGTAAAGCCAATATTTGTTCTAGTGTAAATATTACCCAGAGATATTTGGGGCAATATAGAACGCACAGGAGTGCTGCTTCAGGGACGATTAGAACAAGTATATTTGAAACTCAGCCACGGACATTCCTGGATTGGGTCTCATTTTTCTTTGCATCTTGCCTTAAAGAATAATGGTCCTTACCCTTCAATAGTAGTACATTGCCAAAAAAAATGTGATGCACTGATAAGAAACTCATCTGTTTCAGGAATACTAATTTGCGAAGGTGGTACATTTGGCAAGACAGTCTTAATGCCTGATATTATGTGGGTAAACATGAATCTTTGAAAAAAGCTCATTTAAACTCATTTTAAAAAGCATCATGTTAGCTCATTTTCTTCATCATCCCTCCTTGCTTCATAAAAGCAATTTAGGCAAAATTAACTATCTCTTGGAGTAGCTTTCCCAGAGGCATCGCCTCACAAGGCAAAGCAGAATTTAAAGCTATGTGGTGGCAAATAAAGAACCATCCAGAATCTCTCTTTTTTTTCCCAATTCCAGAACATTGTTGTTACCTTAAAAAGAAACACCACATCCATTAATACATCTGCCAATTTTATGCAGATAAAATAAACTTTAAAAAATAAACTTTAGATTAGCAAGAGAACACAGCTATAAATAGTAATAAAAATATTCCACATCAGTCAAACTGATAAAATAATATGCAGTTTTTCAGATTATTTGCAGATATACAGATCAGTATCAGATTGCTTCAGCTGTAGGTCAGATTCTATTATATAATTGGCATTTTTTCTTTTTTTAATTAAAAAAATAAAGTACAGTTGTCTCCATTTTCTCTCCACCACTCTTCCCACCCCAGCTATCTCCACTTCCCACCCTCAATCTCACCCCCCTTTGGTTTTGTCCATGTGTCCTTCATAGATGTTCCTGAAAACCCTAGAGTATCTCATTGGTATGTTTAAGTCATACTGGGTTTTCTTGTCCCACACCACTTATGTTTAAAATAGTCGTGACATCTTTGTCACACCAGAAGAAGAGTGGACACCTGCAGCCTCCTGTGTGAGTACCAGACCTGCAAGCCTGGAGGTCACCTCTTGGCTTTCCTCTCCTCACAGCCTGGGGATCCTCCAGGACTCAAGGGCAGGTGCCGTGCTGTCTGGTTCTGTGTCCCAAACACCTGCTGGGCTCAACAAACATGGAAGCCAGGAGTTTTCATCAGCAAAGTGTCTTTTGCTTCTCTTGCTTCACTTAATTAGACAAGTTTTGGTATTTGTTTTGTTTTGTTTTATTTTTGTCTTAGAATTTAGTATTTATCAGATTCCTCACATTTAAGTCAATAATCAGCCAATTAAGTCATATGTGAGATTTTAATCCAAGAATCTGTTTGTGTTTAAATTATATGCAAATGACAACAAATATGTCTTAGGGCATCAGATGTTTCTGGTCTCCCACAGAGCTCCCTGCAAGAGTGTAGCTGCCCTGCATTCTGGATGGAAGGAATAGACCTGGAGAGCAAGCTGAGTGCAGGCTAAGTCTCAGGAAGACTGCCTGGTCACAGGCAGACTTTGGGCAATGCAGGAGTCACCTCTGCACAGCACTCAGTAACCAGCAAATGCTACTAGCGACTCCTATTAAGATTATGACTAACTGTTTTATTGCATATACCCATAGGTCTTCATCTCACAACATCATTAGTAGTCTTCTTGTTTTAAGTAATTATCAAGTTTCTATGTGTTAAAATTTACATGAGAAACATCACCATCTGTCTTAATAAAAACAATTTGATGGAGTGAGTATTGGAATTTACAGTGCCCAGGCAAGTTGCTAGACACATGCTTAGTTTTGAGGTTCTCTTAAGCAGTTCTATTTGTATAAATTGATATTTCATTACTTTTGTTACTTATTAGAGATTTTTCAAAGAACACAAATAAAATTAATTTGTTTAAAAATAGTATTCATTATTATATAATAATATCATTTAATATTTTTAGTAAAATATCTTTGTTTTCACTTTTAATTACTATTTGGGTCCTTTGGAACCTTTTATAAAATCTAATATAAAAGTGGGAATCTTAGTGATCTTTTTTCCTATATCTTTATTTCACTATTTTAACATTCTAGGAACTATTTCATCTTTATTCATCATTTCCAACTGTGATAAAAAAACTGAAATAATAAATATAGTATAATGATAGAATCAGCTGGAAACATAAAAATAAATAAAGTATGATTATTTCATCATTTTTTTATTTTCTTTTTGAGTTGTTCAAAACATTAACCCACAAACACAGATGTAAAAATGACCCAAGACCCATCCTTTGTACTTTATTTTTAGTTTTATTGGACATCTTTAAGAATTTAGAATTTTTCAGATTCTACTCAAAACAGTAAAAAGAGAAGAGCAACCCTGACTAGTGTTGCTCAGTCGGTTGGGACATCGTCCCATAAACTAAAGGGTTGTGGGTTCGGTTCCTAGTCAGGGCACACGCCTATATGGTAGGTTCTTTCCCTAGTGGGGGTGTATAGGAGAGGCAATCAATTGATGTCTCTCTCTCACATTAATGTCACTCTCCCTCTGTTTCTCCTTCCCTTCTCACTTTAAAATCAATGGGTATGTCCTTGAGTGAGGATTAGGAAAAAGAAAACAAATGAAGGAAGATGTTTCACAATCATTAGATGAATCAGAATGCTAATACAAAGACACAGATATAAGCTCTCTGAAATTTCAGAGCACATTCAGATGTCCTAGATGCATTCTGTCAAACTCAAAAGTCTATGACTGAGCAAACATTTCTACAGACAAAAAAAATGTTGAACTCTTACCCAGTTAGTGGTCCAACAGGGAGGACTCTGCCACATAATTGATTAGGAAAAGAACCTGCGCACTGGTCAGGATGGGCATCATAAACAAATAAACAAACAACAAGTGTTGGCAAGGTTGCGGAGAAAAGGGAACCCTAGTACACTCTTGGTGGGAATGCAGACTGGTAAAGCCACTGTGGAAAACAATATGGAATTTCCTCAGAAAACTGAAAATGGAGCTGCCTTTTGACCCAGCAATTCTACTGCTGAGAATATACCTTAAGAATCCTGAAACACCAATTCAAAAGAACCTATGCCCTATGCACCCCAAAGTTTATAGCAGCACAATATACAATAGCCAAGTGCTGAAGCAGACTAAGTGACCATCAGTACATGAGTTGATCATAAAACTATGGTACATTTACACAATGGAATACTATGCAGCAGAAAGAAAGAAGGAGCTCCTACCCTTCATGACAGCATAGATGGAACTGGAGTGCATTATCCTAAGTGAAATAAGCCAGGCGGTGAAAGAGAAATACCATGTGATCTCACCTGTAAGTGGAAACTAATCAGCAAAACAAACAAGCAAACAAAATATAACCATAGACATTGAAATAAAGAACAAACTGACAGTAATGAGAGGGAAGGGGAGGCAACAGGGGAAAGAAAGGAAGGGTTGTTGAAAAACATGCATAAAGGACTCATGGACAAAGACAAAGAGGGGAAAGATTGAGGGTGGAAGGTAGGGGTGGGTGGAGCAGGGGAAAGCGGTAGCAGAAAAATGGAGACAACTGTACTTGAACCACAATAGAAAAAAATGTAAACTGTAGTTCAATACACATTTATTAACACCTATAATAAAAAAAACCAGCAGTATCCTATTTCAATAAATGGACACATGACAGTATCCTTTCAACTTTTATAGTGATGCTTGTGCACCAAAATTTATTTAATATGGTTTTTCAGTGCACAAAAGGTAGGTATGCATACAAATAATTAGAAGAAAATAAATAATTTAAAAATAAAAAGTCATTAGATTTATTATTTTAATGAATGATTAGAAAAATAAAAATAAATACTATTTGAAATTACGGAGCAAAGAAGAGGTTTGCCCTTTATTTTCAAGAAAAGTATGAAGTGTCAAAGTTTCCTCTCTCTCCTTTTTTTCTTTTGTTTGTGATGTGTGAGAAAGCTCCAGGGTTTGGAAGAGACAAGGGTGGACCCTCCAAATGTGGAGAAATGTTTTCAGCAATTGCTCCTCATGCCCTCTCAATGGCCAGGGTGCAGGCAGCCCATAATCACTTCTGAATGCAGGGGCAGAATTTCCAAAAACTCTTTATGTTGTGCTTTGATGGTTCATGCACACACACTAAAGAACTTGAAGTAATGAAAAGCTAGAAACTGTCAGAGAAATGATTAGAATCTAGAATTAGTTTCTACAGGGAACTTTTGTTCCAGGTGGATGTAGGAAGGTTTATGAACATATATTGTATTCAGGGGACTTTACCCATTTCACACACATAGACCTTCAAGCCAAGGTAACATGGAATTAAAATCTGAGTTTAGTATACTAAAATTCTTATGCTTGAAAATTATTTGTACAATGACTTAAATTATAAAAAAAAAATGTAAGAGAGTTCACTGTGCCAAGATGAAAAATGGTGATGATTGTTCCAGGGTTCACCAGAGAGACAATAGGAGATTCTATATGAATAGACTTATTATAAGGAGTTGGCTCATGTGATAATGAAGGCTAAGAAACCCAAGATTTGCAGTTGGCAAACTGAGACCAAAGAAAGCCAGTAGACACTTTCTACCCATGTCTGAAGGCTGGAGGAAAGGAGAGCTGGTGGTGCAAGTTCCAGTCTCAGTATAAGTCTGAAGACAGGAGAAGACTTATGTCCCGTCATCAGATCAGTCAGGTAGAGACAGAAAGTTCTCCTTTATTCTGCTTTTTGTTTTGCTCAGGCCTCCTGCTGATTGGATGAAGCATGCCCACATTGGAGAGGGCAATGTGTAGGCTGATCCAGTCTGTCAATTAAAATGTTAATCTCAACCTGCCCTGGCTGGTGGATGGTGGTTCAGTGGATGGAGTTCCTGCCTGTGAACCAAAGGGTCAATAGTTTGATGCCCAGTCAGGATACATGCCTTGGTTGCCCACCAGGGTCCCAGTTGGGGGCACATGAGAGGCAACCACACATTGATGTTTCTCTCCCTCTCTTTCTCCTTCCCTTCTCCTCTCTCTAAAAATAAATAAATAAGTAAAGTGTTAATCTCATCCAGAATCACCCTTACACACACTCAGAATAATGGTTAACCAAATATCTAGGTGGCCTGTGGCCCAGGCAAATTTTATTTTTATTTGAGGTGAATAAGATTACATAAATTTCAGGTGTATAATACCATAACTTAATATCTGTCTACTCTATTGTGTGCTCAGCACCAAAAGTCTAATTTCCATCCGTTGCCATATATTTGACCCATTTTGCCCATTTTGCTTTCCTCTCACCACTTTCCCCTCTGGTACTCACCATTGTATTGTTTGTATGCATGAATTTGGTTTTTGTTTTGGTTTGTTAATTTCTTTGTTACTTTTTGTTTTATATTCCACAGATGAGTGAAATCATATGGTTTTATCCTTTTCCATCTGACTTATTTCACTTAGCATAATACCCTGAACTTCTCCCATTCTGTCCCAAATGGCAATATTTCATTTTTTTATGGCTGAGTATTATTCTTTTAAAAATTATTTTTTATTTTTTATTTTTATTCAGTTACAATTGTCTGCATTTTCTCCCCATCCCTCTACCCCACCCCAGCCAATCCCACCTCCCTTCCCCACCTCTACCCTCCCCCTTGATTTTGTCTTTGTGTCCTTTATAGTAGCTCCCGTAGACCCCTCTCCCCACTATTCCCTCCCCACTCCCCTCTGACTATTGTTACATTTTTCTTAATTTCAATGTCTCTGGTTATAATGGAATTCTACGTAGCAGAGAGAAAGAAGGAGCTTATACCCTTTGCAACAGCATAGATGGAACTGGAGAGCATTATGCTAAGTGAAATAAGCCAGGCAGTGAGGGACAAATACCATATGATCTCACCTTTAACTGAGTATTTTCTTTTGTACATATGTGCCACACCTTTATCCATTCATCCATCATTAGACACAGACACCACTCAAGCTGATGCACAAAATTAAGGTTCTCACTGAGGGATCATGGCATTTGGGAAAGGGTACCCCAGGGTCCTCACAGCGCTTTTAGAATATCATGCTCCTGCAGTCACATGCACTAGCATAGGAAGTGTGTTGAGCACCTATTAGAAGGGACTGTCTATACCAAAAGGTTCATTTAAATATGGTATCTCATTGGGATGCATTGTCTATCTGTCATCCTACAAGTGAGTACAGTTTGGAGCATTTGGTTAAGGTACAATAGAACTCACTTCACATAGAACAGAACATAAATGAGAGTGTAAATGTGGCCAATATAACAGCAATTCAGTTATTAGAACAAAGCCCAGTCCCAAATGGGTACTCAATAAATGTTCATTAAGGAAGAGTGGCAAAATGGAAAGAAAGAAGGAAGAAGGTACTTGGGGAGGCAGGAAGGAAGGGAAGGAGGGAGGCAGCAGGGAAGAGGAAGGAAGAAGAATAGGTAGGCAGGCCATGGATCAGGTGAACTGGTGTTTTAGTCCCTTTGAATCCTGGGTCGTGAAAACGTAAAATTACTCTAAAAATTATCCAATAGGTAGACGATTTTAACAGTCACTCTTGTAAGGGGGATCTAAGCTACAGACTGGGACTAAAGACATAAATAAGTGGACAGTGGACCCATAGAGACAATGAGGGAAATGAGGATATTTGGGCTATCTCTGTCTTGAAGGGCAAAGTCTGGAGGAACAACTATGCATTATGTCCGGTGTCCTTTGCTTCCCCTCTCAGGGTATTAGTGGGAGAAGTGGTCAAGTCCCATGGCTGCAGAATGTTCGTGGAGCCTTGGTATTCCTGGGTAACCATGGACTTCATAGTTCTGCTCTGTTGTCTGTACTGGGATGTGACCAGTAAGGACAGCTAGAACCCTACATTCTTCACCTTTCCTCTGGTGACCTCTGGTGTCTTTTAAAACAGCTCTAGGATCTGGTCCCCAAGTCCTGGACTGAAGACAGTCCCTCTCATTGTCTTTCTCCCCATGCTCCCAGCCAGTCCTCATGTCCTTTGGTTTCAGATACCACCTTCCCCTTGTCTTTCCACAAGCTTAGGTTCCGTATTTGCCCAACCCCCTTTGCTTTAACTTTCCCTCTGCAGAGAATTCCCTCCACCTGTCAAGTCTTCCTTTTACTTTGATGGTTTTGGCTGCTAATGTCATCTGTTTTTGTTTTTTTCCCCTAAGAGGCAGGAGATTAAAGAGACACAGCCTCATGCACTACTTCAGGGCATCTCAACTAGAATTTTCAATTCCAAGAGCTTAGGGCCCAGATCTGTCTGAATGGCTCAGCGGAGTGGGGATGAGCTGACTACTCCTGTGGTTAGTTGAAGGGCCAGAACAGCTCCCCGGAGTTCCAAGGAGGCCACTGCAATGGCGTGTCTGGATCAGGAAGGACTATTAACACTCAAGGCCAGAGCTGGAACACTAAATGAGCCCCTCTCCAGTGTAGGCCTTTCTATAGGTACTGGGAGGTATCCTCACAGTATGTGCCCATGTCCACATTTTAAATAAAGGGTTCAAAAGTAACACATCTTTCTATTTTTTTCTTGAGGAGTGGTCCCCAAATTACCAAAATTTTAGGCCTCACTATCTGGATCTCCCCTGGGCAGGAGGGTTGATTCTGGGTCAGGAGCTGATTTAACAGACTCCTCCCATGCCTCCCCACCAAGCCTCCCCCTTGCTCCAGCCCCTGTGTCCAGGCCATGGATGTTTTCCTAACAACTGTGCCAGATGTGCTCCTTGTTGTGTATACAGGGTGGGGGAGCACTAAGAATTTCTCTGGAGGAGGAATTCACATCACAAGAATTATGCAAGTCCTTGGGAAGGGCCTTCAGCCCTAGCAAGCAGAGGCAGGGAGAGGTCTGGACAGTGGTAGGCAGGTGGGACCAATGGTCTTTCTCCATCTGATTTCATTCTGCTTTGCATCAGAGTGGGAGAATGGAGGTGCCCACTTTGCTTTTTCAAAGTAGTGAAATTCTATTTGGGCCTTCACAATTCTAAGGGGAGTAAATGAATCTTTGACAAAAGCTTATGGACTAGAAAAACAAAGTTCTTTAAACCTTAGTCCCCTGACACCTACCTCTTCTTTCTTTCTCTCCCTGTTTACCACAAATAAATGTTTTTTCTTGTTTTTTAAATAAAAAAGGCTACATATACAACAAATACTTGCACATCAAGATATTGTGATGGTAGAAACATGGACTTGCAAAGAATAAAAATAAATGTTAAAGAAAAGAAAATCTATGTAAATATTTAAAAGCTT
Source organism: Desmodus rotundus (assembly GCF_022682495.2). Taxonomy (NCBI): domain Eukaryota; kingdom Metazoa; phylum Chordata; class Mammalia; order Chiroptera; family Phyllostomidae; genus Desmodus; species Desmodus rotundus. Next base: position 179,455,267 of record NC_071387.1, on the reverse strand, counting down.
AATTTGATGGCCAATCCCTATAAATGTTACTGTGAAGAATGAATTGTATCTTCATATTTTCTACTTGTGAAGATACAATTCATTTTCTTGATTGCCACAGTCTGGTTTAAAAGTGTATTGCACATTGAATTCTTATGTCCAAGGCGATGTGTGGGGTGAACAGTGTGCACCCAAATCCACGTCCACTTGAAACTTCTGGAAGTGACCTTATTTGGAAAGAGGTTCTCTGCAGATGTAATTAGTTAGAATGAGCTCATAGTGGAAAAGGTGAGCCCCAGGCCCAATGACTGGTGTCCTTGTAAGAAGGTCATGTGAAGGCATGGACACACAGAGCGAGGGTGGTGGCCACGTGAAGACAGACAGAGGCAGAGATTAGAGTGGTGAGACCACAGTCAAGGAATGTGGCACCCACCAGCATCCCAAAGGGGCAGAGAGAACCTTCCTCCAGAGCCTTCAGAGGGAGTGCAGCCCTCTCTGCACCTTGATGTTGGACTTTTGGCCTCCAGACTGAGAGAGAATAAATGTCTATTATTTTAAGCAGTCTGGTTTGTAGTCATTTGTTACGGCAGCCCCAGGGCACTGACCTAATGCACAAGGCCAGCCACACAGCAGCTGGCTCTTTGGCAGGGAAGCACTGAGGATGGTCCAGCAAAGCCCACACATTTATGCAAAACTCGCAAAGAACAGACACTGTCTCTTTAACAGGCCCCAGTGAACAGGGCTATGGGGAGAATGGCTGGCTGGTTAGGACCCTTAGAATGGAATGTGCAGACTCACAGTCACTGGGGAGGTGACCTGGGTTTGGAGTGCTCAGCTGTGAGAGAGCAGAGAAGCCCAACCAGAAACTGAGCACTCGTAGGGGCTCTCCTGTGCCTTCTGGGCTGTGGGAGGTGAGGCCCCAGGGTGTGAGCACAGGCCTCAGGCTCCACACCACTGTAGGCAGAGCTTTGGTGCCTGCTGCAGAACGAAGACAGCAGAGATCCACCCCATCATGGCACTGCTGGGAAGATTCAGTGAGGTAACATCCCAAAAGGTGGCCCATGAGTAGATGCCATTGTCATTTGTACAGGTTCTACAGTCAGAGGACCCACAGAGCATGGAGGGCTGAGCTGGACTTGAGGCCAATGGGTCGTTTGCTGCTCAATGCCATGTTCTTGTGCAAGTTCAATTACCAGGCTCAGGGACTTGAAAAAAATAAAAAGGTTTCTGTAGACAAGGCTGATTGGACTGTCTTTTTTCTTTTTCTTGTTAAGACTTGATTTGGAGGGAGGATTGACATTGCATCTTTCTCTTTGCAGCTTCCCCCAGGGTTGTAATTTGCTTAATGCTCTTAGTACTGACCTGAAATAGCTGGAGGGAATGACTTAGTAGGCTAGGCCCCAACTTTGTACGTCAAGAGCAGGCTCCCTGGAGCGGCCGGGCAGATCCTGTGGGTCACAGCTGTTTCTTATGGAGGAAAATCCGGGTTCAGAGTGTGGGGCTCTTGCAGAGTTGGCCCCTGCATACAGCAGCCCCAACAGCCCCTGGAGGTCAGGGAGAAAGGAATTCCCGGCTCTGAACTGTGAAGCTGCCAAAGGCTTGCAAAGACTGTGCAGAATGTTCCAGGTTCCAGGAAGAGGCTGGAAATGCTCTGGGCAAACATGTGAGCATTTTAAGGAGGATTTAGTTTGCCTGACATATATATGAAACCAGGTATCTAAAATATTAAATCTTAGCAACAAACACACAAATTCTCCTTCCTTGGGCAGCCTTCTCAGCCTTAACTGCCACGGTGTCTCCTAGTTTAATGTAGTTCATCTTCTTACCAGGCCAGGGGGTAAATGATACCCCAAGGCTGCACTGTGACCATGACAGGTATTCTTTTGTTACTTAAATTCAGAATCAGAAGCAATGGCGAAAAAGTTAGTTAGGTTTTCTGCAGATTTTATTATATGCAGCTGTTACACTTGAAGTTTCTAAATTAGACTCCTGGCTAATCAAGTCACATGATGATTGCTTGTGTTATGATGGAGTCATTTTGTGGGACAAATTAATATTTTTATCTCTTATTATAAATAAATATTATGCAGACCCCCATTTCGTAATTAGTTTTTTAAATTATTATATTTAAATTGCAAATAATGTTGCATTATTTTTAATAAATGTATATGTAAGATGAGCGGTACTGGGTGGGAAAACTTTGATCGGAAGAGGAGTGTCTTCTACTGGGAGGGATGTAGATTTAGTTAGGAGGACAAGAGCTCATGAAGTCAATGTATTTGGGAATGTCAATGAATTATAAGTCATGAAGAACTGGTACAGAAACAGATGAAACAGGGGCAGGGACCTGTGACCTGGAGGATTAGGGGTCCAAAGATTTGCTGCCTCGTCTCCCTATGATGGACACTGTCAGGAGAAAGGACACTTGCCAACAGATCAAAGGAAGTAGACACACAGCTATGAGGGCTCCTCTGCACATAGGAGTGTCCTGGGAGCTTGTGTTCTAGCTGCTGTCCTTCATTAAAGTGAGTGTAAATCTTTCACCAGTGACCGATGATTACCCAATTTAACTGCTGGGAGGTGGAGCTCATGGGAAAACCCACTAAGTTAACGATCATTTGGACAGTGTTCTTTGTCACCTTCTCTAAAGGGGGAAGTCAACCTAGCCAGAAGGTCTGACTTGTGACATATTCTACCCCTTACTCTGACTTTGATGAAATTACCTAGCGTTTCCAATCAGTTTGCATAGTTTTTACTGCTCTTTAGATAAACAATCAGGGTACAATGTACTTTTGCTGATCTCGTCTTTATTCACAATTGAAATATTTCATTCATCATGAATGCTTTTGTAATAATTTTAACTTTTTAAAAATATTGCACTAAAATATCAATTATCTTGGTGACTGAGATTGTTGGTGCCCTCTTAAATCTGAGTGAGGTGTAGAGAACTGAAAAGGGAGCCATGTGCTGGCATGGCTCAGGGCACATCAGGCCTATGGCTAGTACCAGGGCTTGGGCTGACTCATGGTGATTCTGAGTCACATGCTGCATGTCTGCAATGTCTACTGTCTTCCAGCTGAAGTTCACAGCCTATGCAGCCATATTCTAGTCTATATGATGGAGCTAGAAATGTTTCCTAAACTTTTAATTTAGACATTATAATGCAAGAGACCAGACAATTGAGCAATAAAATGATGAAGCATAACATTAAAATTAGTGTGTCTTCTGGTGAGCTGGACCTCCCAGCACACAGACAGGGTGATAATACCATGTTGGAGAAGGTTTTACATGTACCTTCCATGCAGAACCGGGTGCTATACTATAAAAACAGAAGCATGGCTTAATTTTCCTGCTCTCCTGCCCTCTGGACTTGAGCTCTTCATTCTTGATCATGCTTGTGAATTGCTCATCATTCTGTGTTTTTATGGGAACCACATAAAGGGACATCAAGAAAGAGAACAGAAGAGAAAGGGAAGCAAAGAATGGAGGAAAGCCAGGCAGGGGAGGTTCTCACAAACTAGTTTCCAACCAGCAGCTTCTAAAGGATCCCCAAAAAAGCTATTGAGGAAGAAACAGAGCACAACTCTCCAGGGATGCTTTCCTTTGACCTTGAAGTTCTATAAATAATTAGTGATAATTGACAACCTATATCAACGTGTTTTTTTTTTTTTAATTCTAAGCCCATTCTTGGTAGTTTCTTCTCAAGATAACAATATGAGTAAATTCACATTGGTAGTAACTTTAATATCCACTGTCCCTGTGGAATACATTCCTAAAAGATATCCCTAAACTTGAATCCTCATAGAGGATTCACATACAAACAACTGGATGATACAGATCTGCAGCCAAGATTGTACAACCTTATTTTAAAATAGAATCACAACCACTTAAAAATATTTATTTGGAATTATGAAGAAAGTGGTTTACTAGAAGAGGCGTACACAGGGGATGTTAGAAGAGTTGAATGGAGGAGAATGAACAATAACCTGTTCTGCAAACTAGCCTGAGACCAGGCTTTTCTTCCCCATTCTCCTTATAACGAAAGAGCTGAAGAGAAATAAGATTTTTCCTCAAAATTCTGGAGCAAGCAGACAGTTCTTAACAGTACATAAATGAGAAAGAGACAAAAATTTAATTTATTAAACTTCATCCTGGTCATATTTTCTTAAATTATATTTATATTAAATCGGAATATGTTTAAATTATGGAAGTTAAATGTGTGTGTGTTTGTATATCTGATCATAGCAATACTAGGCCCATGAGTCTTTCCATTTCTCTAGCCTTTATGAAATTAAAAGAAAAAAGTGGAAAGATCAATTTAATTTACTACTTTCTCACAAAATATGCAAAGCCTTCTTATGTTGTAATATATCATTTTATGGAACTTTTTTTCAGTGGAGCAGCTGCTGCAATCTCTTCATACTTGTAGAAACATCATTTTATTGCATCACGTGTTTCAATACTTACTAAAAGCATCATCTAGTGGTTGGTCAGATGACTGGCATCCTGGTCACTCCAGATCATCCAGTAATCAGAGTAGAGAGAAACAGTAAAAATAAAGAGGAGGTTTTGTGATAGTGTCTGCAAGTATAACTTAACTAAAAGGTCATGGTGTTTGCAAGAAAGAAATCAGTGCAATGACATAGAAATATTCATCTATGTCACCTAAAGTGAAGCCATGTTTATAGGAAAAGTCAGGCTGGTGAGAGGTGCTTCACGCTTAGGTGAGAACATGCCCACAGCAACGTACTGACAGAGCTCAGGGTACATAATGGCCAGGAAATTAGATAAATACTAGGTTGTGAAGGGCAATGAATAAAGAATGAATGCTAAGAAGCCTGTTCTTTATCCTGCAGGCAACATAAAACCATTGAATACTTAAATTAAAGGAGGGTCACAATTAGACTTTCATATGGAAATATACCTGTGGAAGCAGACTAGATTACAGAGCCAAAGAGGACAGGGAGAAAGATATTCTAACCACCTGGTTAACATGATGAAACCATGACCTAAGGCTGTGGCCATGAAAAGGAAACAGAGGAGGAGTAGGAAAATATTGAGATAGAGTGTGAGACTTTGGTACGGATCACATATGGGCTTTGAAGGAGATTGTAAGATAGAGATGTCTGGGGGATATCTTTAAAAGAAAAGGAATGTCATTATTACACAAAATTATTTTAGAGCCTAGATAATACAGTAAGAAATATCAAATAATTGGCATATAAACTGGAGAATAGAAAACATATTAACTCTATATAAATGATGATACCATTGTATATCCAGAAAAAAATCTAGTCAAAATTACCAGAATGTATACTAAAATTTGGCAGGGTTGCTAGATACAAGCTAAATATACAAAGGCACAGTTTTCCTCTACACTTTCAATAATTGGTTTGACATGAATATGGAAGCAAATCATTCCATTTTCCTGAACTAACAAGAACTATAAAATACTTAGGAAAAAGCTTAATAAGAAAGATGAAATATTTGTGCTATAAATCCAATAGAAGAAACAGGTCACACTGACATTTAACTACAAATATCATTCCCCTGGGTAGAAAAACTTAAATCATAAACATATTAATTCTGCCTAAATAATATATACATGTGATGTAATTTTAATCAAAAGAAAACTTAATTTTTAACTGAGTAAAATTGCTTGAAAGGTCAGGTGTGAGGCAGAGACAGTCCTGATCACCAATTCCACCTGCTCACCTACACATCGCAATCTCCTACATTAGGTTAAGATCACATGACAGGTCTGGCCAAGGGTCTGTACTGATAATGTGTGTAATTTTTCCATTTGCTTTTCTTTTGCAAAGACAACTTTAGAACCTGTACTTTGAAATGATGGTGAGACAAGTTGGATGACCTGGATCCTGGCTCATCAGTTGGAGGAGAGCTGTACTAACCCACCCCCATATGAAAGTTTGCAAAGGCAAGAGACACACCTGCATTAAGCATTAACATTTCAAGGTTAATCGTTTCCTCTTTACCTCACCTAATCTGACTGAACAAATATAGAACACTAAATGTCTTAGAATATGTGGTAGAATTTTAAATATCAGAATAGTGATCAGGCACTTGCCTTAACCTATTCAAAATGTACATAAGGCCATTAACATAACAAAAGACTACTACACTGGCATGACAGAACATAATAGTAAGTCTATAGGGAAGTTAAGAGTATAAAACAATGTATGACAAAGAGCTACTTAAATTCAGGAGAGTGCTATAGGGCTACTTAATAAATGATATTGGCATAATTAGGAGAAAATAAAACTAGGCCCCTACTTATACTATATACAAAATTGAATCTTTCAGAAATCTATAAAAATGCATGAAAAATTTGAGAACCATTTGGGAGATTTTTGTGTATTGAAAAACCAAAGAGCCATAAATAAAAAACAAAACTATTTGACTACATTAAAAAATAGTAACATATTACATAAATATTCAAAGACAAACAATAGTGGAAAAATATTTATAATATGTACAACCAATAGCAATGGGTCACTATCACCAAGACTCAGCAAATTGATAAGAAAAAACAAACAAACAAGAATTAATGGATAGTCAATTCATATAAAAGGCAACCCAAAAGAAGAAAAGACATAGGAAAAGACACTGAACCCCATTGTCAGAAAAATGCATATTAAGACAATAATAAGGAAAAAATGTTAACTACACAAATTTAGCAAAATTTTAAAAGTGTAATAATAATCAGTATGGGTGAGAGTGTTTGGAAATAACATTTTCATAAATTACTGGTAGAAATTTATATAGCTACAGCCTTTTGGAGAACTATTTATTAAATAAAATCTGCCCATCTTCCAGTAGATTTTTATTTGGAAAGATAAAATAGACAAATATAAAAATCAGTAATATATAAGGTTATCTGAATATTGTGCTGTGTATGGTGGCAAAAATTCATGCTCAATAGAAATATACCTTAATATTCACCAACGAGTGAGTAAATTACATCTACAAATATGCTGAAATATTACACAGCTGTTAACAAGAATGAGTTATAAACATTGATTATGAGGAATGTCCATGATGCAGTACTAAGTGAGAAAACTCAATTACAGTGTAATGTCTTTACCATAATCGTTTTTCTGAAAAAATTAAGTGACAACAAAATAACACTCACACTGTGTGTTATTGAGTTTATACAACCTCTTGGCCATACCGAGGTAAGGACATAGTGTTAATAAAGCTAACAGGTTAACTACCAAAATGGATTTGTTGGTACAAGATAAGGAAAGATATTTACCTTTTAATGACCACTCTGTACTTTTTATTTTTCAGTAGTAATCATGATTATATATTACTTTTTAAATTAATAAACAGAATTTGAGAAGAAAAAAACACTGAGGGTATGAAAAATCCATCAGGTATAAAGGGGTGGATGCTCAGGAGCCATGGATATAGTCCCTCTGTCTGTTATCTTTAGAAATCTTCAAGAGGAGATCTCACAAAATGGACAAATCCGTACTCTGCAAACATGTGTGTCCTAGATGAAGCAGAAGGAATACAGTCAAGGGAAATGCCACCACAAGAGTACACACGTTGGTAATATTGATATTCCACTTGGATTTGGAGCACATCTCCAGGTTGGCTGGGGGACTTTGATGATAGGTAAGTGGAGCCAAGATTACTGGTCATGAGATTTTGTAAATTTGATTTATATGTACTGATGCTTCTTTACCTAATGCTTTGTTGGCAAAACTGATCAAAAATATATTCACCAATAAAAGGGGACAACTTTGCAATTACATTAAACATTACCTCTGAAACTTTATATTTATAATAAATAGGAATAACTGAGTATTTTAATGGAATTGAGTGCAATAAAGTTGCATCATTAAGTTAAAGTCTGAAACATCATCCAGTATGACTATGTTGTGGTTACTGTGGTTCTTTTCAGTACATGTAATACTTTCTCACCTGAGGGACTTCAGGCGAGGCAGCCCAATATTACAGAAAGGATTTAGAGAATCCTGTAATTCTTGCTTCACCCTGATTAGCTGTTCACCACTCTAAATCTCGGTTTCATCACCTGTAAAAACTTTCCAGCCTTGGCTGGTGTGGCCCAGTTGGTTGGAGCATCTCCTGTAACGGAGAAGTGGCAGATTTGATTCCCGGGCATGGGCACATGCAACCCCCTATATGGAGGTATAAGATTCCCTGTCTGGGCACTGATAACTGGCAAATGATCAATACTTCTCTCTCGCATCAACATTTCTTTCTCTCTCTTCCTTTCTCCCTTCTCTCCCTTCCTCTCTCTCTAAAAAGTAATGGAGAAAAGTGTCCTCAGGTGAGAATAAAAAAAAACCTTCAGGCCTTGTATCTGTTAGAAATAACAGTTGCAAAATTCTTAATAAACGTTAGGTACTCAGTTCTCAATGGGATTCTTTTTGTAAAAGTTATTTTCTCAGTAATTATATTTTCTCTGGCAGCCCAAATTAAATGAGTGGAAATTATTTCATATTGCTTTAACTTTTGAAATAAATAAGAAAAAGCTGCTTTTTAATTTTTAATTAGGTTATTATTTATAAAAATATCTATATTAATACATTTAAAATTATTGAGTTGTTGCCATTTCAGTTTGTTTTAATACTAAATGATGATGATGGTGATGATATCAATAATAATTTTGATGTCATAAAAGAATTCTAGCTATCAGATAGACATAACAAACTATTGTTATTTATTAAACTTAATCACATGATGAAGAGAGTATATTGATTCTAGGAATTATCACAACATTTTATAAAAAGGTGATAAAAATTTCACTCTTAAGGAGGAAAAACAAAGGTGTTTTGAAGGATAATGATCTAAAGAAAAATCTGGGGTTGAAGAGAGACCTGATTTGTGTTTTACAAACCCTGTACAAACATTAAAGCAAAGAGTCATTGTTCATTGGTGTCCAGTAAAATAATTTTGAGACTATTTTTGAGGCTAAAATAATGCTATAAAATTATAAATAATTTTTTACAGTTTTACTAACAATTTTTGAAGTCTATATATGTGAATAAAATCAGAATATATTCATGGCAATGTTGATACTTATCTGACATTGTCAAATTTCGACAATATGCCAAAACCAGATTGATTTATTTTGTAAAGTAGAACAGCTACACTCTAGAAATATGCACATGCATATCAAGTGTCTTCTCACATCCGAGGTAGGCAAACGTTAGAGTGTTAATGAGCTCAGTCAGAACCAGACCTGTCTGAGCCACAACTCCTGGCACCCGCGAAAGGGGTAAGGGCACAGAGCAGAGGGTTACAAAGCAGAGCTTAATAACAGCTCCAGTTTAAAGTGAAAGTAGTAAAATCATATCTTAAGCTTTGTTTTATTTTCATAAAGAGTTCCAGGTGTGTTATGGATTAACACTCTCCCTTGTTTCTGCTCGAAGCTCTCCTAAGCATTGGAAGTTCAATTGTGTTTCCCAAAGATGTTTTGAACAGACATCTGCAGGTCAGCACTTCTCTGGGTGTGTTCCAGAAAACTAGTTCCCAGGAGGGTAATTCTTCCCATAAAAAGAATTGAATATTAATTATGTTTGTGAAATTATATGTTAAAGATATGTATACAAGTGTTTTTGTTGAGTTTGTGTTTTGTTTTATCACTTATTGCTCTAGTGCTTATTATTATTATTATTAATTATTATTATTTTGATTCTCCCATGACATGATTTGGGTGTCAGGTAAAGCAGACAGATTTTGAAATAGTTCCTGAAGTTCCTGAATCATTAAAGACTTTTTTTTAAACGTTTCATAGTACAGGCAAACCTTGGGTGTACCTCGGGAATTATGACCATTGTTGCTTAATTTTCAACTTGGAAGAGAAATGTCACAAGGATAACACATCACCTATTTGTCTTTGCCAATTTTGAATTTGTTATAAATTCAGACCTGACCAAGGATCATGTTTGTCAGTGCTTTATCCATGGAGAAAGGGTTTGGTAAGCAAATTAATAAAGTAAACCAGAGTCTCCCATACTGCGTTCTGAGATATTAATAGGTATTCCATGAAAAAGGATTTAATGGGTAAGTTAGGAAGCTTTGCATACAGTCCATCTTGGGAGACCAGTGATGCTTATGAGTGCAGCTTAGGACCCCAGGGAACCAGGTTGACTTTGTGCACTCCAGGATTCCCCACAATGTAGCCAACCCTGGACTCCATTGCTTTCTTTCTGCAATTTAATGTAATTTGGGAAGTGTTGCAATAAACAAAGCTGAGTGTTGTCTCCATAACTGTTATGCAGACTTTTCTGAGCCATTGCAGGATACAGTGAAAGGAAGGAAGGGTTGGAGGAAGAGAAGTGAGGGAGGGAGGTGGGAAAAGATGAGAAATCTGCTTTCTTATCCCCATTCTCCGACCTCAAGGAATTTGTATTGTTTTATTTTGCAAGTCAAATGTGAACCCTTCCTATGGTCCATTGTCAGGACACTCAGCTATTCTCTGTTCCCTGTCTCTGAGACTCCCACCTACCCACTTCCAGACCCAAGTCTGAAATCAGCTGAATAAATACAATCCCACAGCAGTTTCAAGCATTAATCACTTGCCTATACATTTAAAAATTAACCATATATCATTCTGATTTTTTTATCACAGGAAACTTTCTCTACCTGCAAGAGTTTTCTCAGCCTATTGTATCCATTTAAGAGAAAAAGATGGAGGATTCTGGTTTATGATTCATGTTTTTACTTGTTCTGATTTGTCCCTGTAGGTGCTATTACCCACCTTTGTCAAGCAGGTTGCCTCCCACTACCCATGATAACATTTGGGTCTGGATTTAGAATGTCTGAAGAAATGAAAAACAAAAGTGTGTAGTAACTTAAGTCCAGGTGTCTCATAATATGTTAATATAGAAACAAATGTTGGCATTTAGTTCAGTGTTTGCAAATATAAACAAACTCTTGCTCTGTAGTGGAAGATTAACTTTCTCAACTTAGTGAATTTTTTTGGAAGAAGATTTTATTCCCACAAATGCCCAGGCAGGGAAATAATCTATCAAGCACAGTCAATAACCAAGGTAACATGGGAGTTCAAAAAGAAAATAAAAAAATCTTCAGTAAATAAACTTATAGACATGAAGGCTGTGAAATAAATGTCAAAGAATTCAAAATTGCAGATCTGAAAAAACTCAATGAAATACAAGAAAACCCAGAAAGGCAATTCAACAAGCTCAGGAATAAAATCAATGAACAAAAGGGGTACTTCACCAAGGAGATTGAAACTATAAAAAGAATCAAACAGAAATTCCGAAGCTGAAGAACTGAATAAATGAGATGAAAAATAAACTAGAGAGCTTAGAAAACAGAGCTGTCTAGATGGAGGAAAGAATGAGTGATACTGGATAAAAAAATCTAGAAATGATGCAGCTGGAAGAAGAGAGAGATTTGAGACAAAGGAAGATGAAAGGATTCTATGAGAACTGCATTACAAAGAGTAATGTAAGAATAAGGGGTATACCAGAAAGAGAATAATGGGAAAAGGGAACAAAGAGCCTACTTTAACGAATAGTTGGTGAGAATTTCCCAAACCTATGGAAAGTGCTGGACACTACAGTCCAAGAAACTAACAGAACACCTAATTACCTCAATTCAAAAAGGCCGTCTCCAAGACCCATTATATTAAAACTGTCAAAGATTAAATACAAAAAAGAATTTTCAAGGAAGCCTGGGAAATGTATTTGATTTCCAGTGTTTCACCTAGATGCCTAAGTAAAAGTTTAGCCATTGCTACTGTTTTCATCTTCCAATAGACTGGCAAGGGATAGCCCTACAAAAATTTAACTAGGTCCTTTACACAAGTAGTTCTACCATGCTTCTTGCAAGCACAAAGCATTGCATTGGTGACCAGTTTGTTTTTAAATTACTCTCTTATGCTTTATGAATATATATATATATATATATATATATATATGTATATATATATATATATATATATATCAGCTGTATCTCTCAAAATCATGACTGGTATAAAACCTATCACCCCAGCCTGCTCACAGCCTCTTTACAGTTTTAACTGATTAACGCCAACCTCTTTATTGCCTCACCATTCACTTAATACTTCAGTCTGTGCAGTGGTCATGGATAAAATCGTCTCCATCGTAGAGATCAAAGAATTAATCAAGTGAAACAGTAAAGAATGGTTTCAGAAATCTTTTGAGAGATATAAATAACTCCAAGTGATGAATTATTAAATCTTTGGGGTATATTTATTTATCAAGCAGTCAAAATTTACCATTTTAAAGCTCATTTCATTTTTCTTTCATATTAGTTGGTTGTCTTCAAGGTGACATATAACCACCAAAACAGAATATGTAATCAACTTGTGACTTAATATGAGAAAACTTGATAAATCTATTCTATTATGTTTAAAGACAAACCTTCATAGTGTTAAATCTAAAAAAGCTTAAATGAACAGGAAAAGTCTATCTCCAACATAACGTAAAATATTTTAAATAGCTTTGGGATTTAATCACTCACCGTTAGAGGAAACATTTAGACTCACTGACTTCAAACTCCCACACAATGGAAGGCAACCTTTTCCCAACATTCTTAAGAGATGTTCTCCCAACCACTTACTGACTATTGCGTTGCTAAAATTCTACTGAACAGAACATTATCTACATGTAGCCCATGTCTTATTCACTGGACTTGACTCACTGGAAGGTCCAACTCAGGTTTCTAAAGTTACCAAGACTATCTTCTCAAGTCCCCTTCATATGAAAAACTTTCCAATACTTTAATGCCCCAGCCACGTATTCTACTTCCTGGTTTAAATAACTCTAGCTTTCAACTCTTACTTTTAAGATGTTTGTCGTTTACAAGGTTCCCCTTGGACAGTCTCCTCTTCAGTCACATTTTTTCTAAACATGACTTCCCATACTAGATACACTGCTCCAGGTCTATAAAAAACAGTGTAGAGCATAAAAGAAAAATGGTCAAGGAAGTGACCGAATGTCTCTCATTGATCTTTTTCTGGATTCTATGCTTGAAACAGAGGCCCACCAGGGGAGTAAGGATAAATGCCCTGCTCCAAAAGAAAAGACAGCAGCAGTGGTGCAATGAGTGCCTGTCACCCAATATGAGCTGGCTTATGTTCCCCAGAAATAAAAGGAAACTAAATCAAAGTAAAGGCCTCTTTTTGCTGCTTCCCTTGAGACCTATGTTCTTTAACTCTCAACCGTTAATTCCCAACCTGATAATGAAGAACCACAAAGGATGTTTTGTGCCACCATAACACATTTGCACATGCAAACAGAACCTCTGCTGATAAGTCAAGAGAATCACTCTATGCCTCAAAATGAAAACAAGAAGCTGCAAAACAGCAAATTCCCCATCTTCTGACTGCTTGGTTAGGTACCACATTCATTACTGAGTGATGAAGATGAAGTCAAGAAATGTGAATATGAGAATAACATGTATTTCAGGGAGAAGCATTTATTATCAGGTTTAACTCTTGTGTCTACTATTTCCAGTTTGATGAAGGAACACTGTTGAGTAATGGGCTGACTATCTGTGAGATCTTCCCACACAGATTTCTGATATTTGATCTCCTCATTGATCATCTTTACTGAACTATTCCAAGAGAACAAAATCAGGAAATTTTGAGAGTGATCATACCTCTTCAAAAAAGTATTCTTCATCTAAATGAATCTTCAAAGCAAGACAGAGTTCTAACTTAAGTAACACTTGGTTGGCAGCTTGATTGACAGATTGTTCTTGATTTGTTGACATCCAACTCCCCAAACATGTGAAAATAGGCATTTCATTTTTTATTTCATGTGACAAAATGAGATTGAAACAAATGCCCAAACTTCTTCCTCCAAATTGCAGATTATTTGAGTTTCTACGAAACAAAATTGTTTACTTACCTAATAAATCACTAAAACCCTGGGTGTTTTTTTGCGGGTAGTATAGAGCCAGTGAGATTCTAAGTCATGACCTGCTCCATGCTGCCTCCTCACTGAGCCCTTTCCTTTCCCAGAGTCTGGTTCTGTCCAGCCATCTTCAGGAAACATTTCTGGGAAGGCGTGAGCTTCCATGAAAATGCAGCTCAAATTTTATTCAAGGGGAAGCTTCAACATAACAATGTAGTAAAAAATACCTATTAAGTGAACAGTACATAATATTTCTCATCAACGATGAATTTTCCTGCCTGAGACCTGCATCCAGATACTTGAATTAAATGTCACTTGGGGTGAAGAAATTCTAACCTAAGAAAGAAAGAATTTGAAACCAATGAGTGAAGGATTAAGAAATTACATTCTTTTCTTACTAAAAGAGAAAAAACAAGCTTACTAGTTGTGGTTATAAGTGTGAAAAATAGATCCTTTTCTTTTTTATAAATTTGAAGGTCAAATGTAACAACAATTGCCCAGTCTCCCTCTTCCTTTGTGAAAGCACATACATCTAAAAGTCCCATTTGTAGCATACTACTTTGGACAAAAGGTTGCCATTGCCCCATCGCTACAAGATAAATGTATTGCTCAGTGAACACTCTATGGTATGCATGTGGGGCCACATTCTCACATTTGAAAAAAAGGTCCATGAACATACACATGTGCACACCCACACCAGCCCGGCCTTTCACTCCAGTCTATGTAGACCCTTCTGCTTTCAATGCTTACAGCTCCTCAATTGGCCAGGCAAGCGGAACCCCTAACCGCTCCCCAATCAAGCAACAACTCCCCCATCTGACTAGGAGAGGCCAGGGGCCTTGCCCACTTAAACACTTGTCTGTCAGCTGGGTTGACAGGATGGGAGGGGGCCTCCCCCACTTTTCCCTGCCCATCAGCTCTGCTGACAGGTGCAAGCAGGCAAGGGACTCCCTCGTCCACCCCATTCATGCCCATCAGCACATCTGATGGACACAGGCGGGTAGGGGAGTCCCTAGAGTCCCTGAACAGAGAGGGCAGGCGCATTTCTACCCTGGGTGGGGCCTTGGCTGCATGTACTCTCACAGTCTCAGTTGACGGGTGGGGGCAGTCATGGGTTCCCAGCTGTTCCAGCATCTGACAGGGAGTCACTGTTCACCCACATTGATTCAGTCATGCCTCTGGCCAACCGTGGATCCTGTCTGGGTCATCTTGGGTGGGGATTTAGACAGGCATATGAAAGCATGTGAGGAGCAGAGGGCAGAGAAAGCAAAGAGCTAGACAGGAAGAAGGAACTGGCCTGCTGGGCAACTGGAAAGGTCCAAGGACAGGAAATGGGGCCAACATATTTCAGTCAAATTGATCACTGACCAAAACTTTATAAAAATAAAGTCCTCATTGTACATGGTTGAATACAATGGTTTTTTAAATATATTTTTGTCAAATAGACTTGGCAAAGCCATCTTAGAGAAAAAGATGCACCACAGGGGGTTAAATATATGGTGGGGTTATTCTCAATCACTCAAGTAAGTGTTTATTGAACATACACTATGTGCCCGACCCTGAATAATACATCATCCCCTTTCACTGAGCCTGCACATGCCCCACAGACTCTGTCCTCTCACGTAGACCCTGAATGCAGCAGCCAGAAAGACCCACAATGGGCCACCACAGTTCTCCTACTGGCCCGAGTGTGGGCCTCTTTGATGATCTATGCTTACACTGTAGTAACACCATATGGAAATTTAATAGAATCATTCATAATTTATGACATTAAACAAGAAATGTCATTATTTTATTAGTCTTTAAAAGTAGTGTGGTTACTTGCACTAGTGTGGGCCACAGCACAGTTCTGACCACAGTCAAAGACCAAAAATGCTTCCAAATACCAAGTTCCACCCCCAAAAATGCCACCTAAGAAACAAATCAAACAAAAGCTAATGTTTTCATAGGATAAAGAACCCATTTACTTTAGTAAGCTTTCTCCCAGGGTCATACTTCAAGTTTCCTACTTTCAATTAAACAGACAAGAGACTTTCAGCACAAGTGCGCAGTTAAAAAAAGTTTTAAGCACACACACACACACGTGCCTTTGGCTTTAAACCAATAAGAAAATAATGGCTTTCACAAGCACACATGCAGTCTATAACTCTAAGGCAGGATGTTAAAATGCTACAACAGCAACCAAAGGGGTGTTTCAGCCTTCTGCACTCAGTCAGAAAACACTGTCATTTTTAGTTTGATTTTTACATGCAACAATTTCACCTCCAAAATTTCCATGTGTTTTGGCTTTTCCTTCTGTGAGTTTAGAGCATTCTAGACTGTCACAAAGCTCTCCACTCAGCAGAGGGCGGCATCCTTCAGCTCTAGGCTCAGATTCCAGCCAAAGTCTTTGGTAGGCATTCTGGAGAATTCTATCAGACATGGCCCTCTCATTGGCCATGCTTAGGCCTCCAGACAGAGAGTGTGCCCACATGCCCATTTGCACAGGGCCTGTATGGACATAGACCAGGCAGACTAACTCTTTGAGGAAGTCAAACGTACAACAGAACTAATTCCATACCTCAGGAACTAATCCCAGAGTCCATTGTTTTAAAATTAGAATAATAAAGAGTTTTTTCTTGGGAGCTACCTGTACAGACTGTGTTTGCTAGTGAGCATTTCTGAAAAAAAGAACATGGCTTTGATTTTGGTGGGCGCTGAGCAGAAGTAGATACAGTTTTCTGAGTCTATAGCCTTTTGGACTAAGAAAAGAATCTATGAATCATGACATGTAGTTCTCAGACTATTCTGCCCAAAAAATCTATCAGTCGAGGATAAAGAGCATTAAAAACTATGGACCCTCCATACATAGGGGAGTAAAAAGGAAGCCAGAATGCTTACATTTTCTTCTTTTTTTCTTATCGTTGACTCAGATATGACAGAGATGAGCTAAATGGAAGCAGAGAGAGCTTTTTCAGGCCTTGGAGCAGGCTGCCCACCACACACTGGCAAGGCATGCTCTGCCTGGCAAGCTGTACCTTTGAATCACATGATTTTCTTTGAGGAATAAATGACACTTTAAGAGTTGAAATAGAGAGCCAGTTATGATTTACATCTTTGATCTAATTTATTTCATCTAACTTATTTAATCATATTGTAGTTCATGGAGCCAGACAAGACCTTCAAAAAAATCATTTGGTTTTGCCCCACCTTTGAGGAGAAAAAACACATTTCTACCCTGACATTTGAGATGAGGAAATGAGACTCAGAAAGAGAAGGTTTTTGCAGAAATTTACACAGCTAGTAAAAGGTAACAGAGAAAATCCAGGTCTCTTGCCTCCTAGGCATTTGACAGATGAAATGTGGACCAGGAAACCAAAGGGCCATCCTGGGGGACGACCTGACAGGCAGAGGAGGGGCTGGGGCACCATACCAGATGCCTTTTACTAACCAGTCTTATACTCAACAACTTATAGTTCTGAGTTGCAGAACAGTATAGACTCTTCTTCAAAAAGAAATAAGAGAGAGAGAGAAAGAGATTTTACAGGGTCTATTTATTCCTAAAAGTTAACGTGACTGAATGTTTCAATTCCTATGACTGGGTTTCTATGTAGGGTTGACAATTGTAAGCTTTTAAGTATGCAGAATAAATTTTAGACTTCTCAGGTACAGCAATACCTAAAATTTTTATTTTTCAAATCATAATAAAACATGATTCCGTCTGGTGAGATGGCTTTGGAAATGTGGAACGTTTCTGAATTGAATTTAAACTGCCATTGATCTTTATATAACACAAGCTATAAATATCCTTCTGCTTTTGTTGTTGAGTCTAAGGTTTCAGTTCATGCTCCTTGTGGATTGTTGAAATTTTCAATTTACATCAAAATAGGCTGATATCCACAGAGCTGGCTGTCTTGCTCACTTCAAAGCTCTGGTCTGAGTCAACCTTGGTTGCGTTAAGTCTTTCATACTCTATTTAATTGTGAATTTTGTGAGAAAATAAAGGAAGCTTAGAGTCACATGGTTTAAACATCTCTAAATGAGAATTGTAAGTAGACAAATAACTCTTGCGTGGAGCCATTGGGCAGAAGACAATGATAGAGTTCCTGCTCTGAAAACTCCAAGTGAATGATTTTTAGAAACCCAATTTTTAGAAACCATTTCTTGTAGGAATTCCTACATTGAAACATGTGCCCAACTTATGAATCATTGACATGAACCTAAGCCTTCACATTTTGTGCATTTAAAAATAAAAGTTGTTACTCAGGGTGCACTCTAGAAACACACCGTTTTGTGGAGGGTTTATATATTCTTACAGTAGAGTGTCCTACAGTCAAAGAAGATTGAGAAATTCATAGCTTGACGAAGTTACTTCAACTTATTTCCTACAGGAGTTCCCAACCTTAGTATTTTGGCCTGTGTTATGAATCTCTAAGAGAGAAATACTGTATGTTGCACTTCTCAAATTTATTTGGCCATAAAATCTGTGTGTCCCAGAATATCTCATGACTTCTAAAGTGCATGCCTTGATAAAAAGCTGTGTTTTGTTTTACTGTGGGTTTGAAGGAACGTGGACCAATGTATGATGAAACAGGGAAAGAATGTAGTCTTACTGAGCAGTTACTAGTTCTATAAATCATAAAGGAAGTCAATTATCAAATTTACCATTTGCATAAAAACTCTCCTTATTTTTCTGGAAACACACAGTCTCTTTAGAATAATAGTAATTATTAAAAGTCACTGACAAAATGATCAGATTTACATGAATTTGAAGTTGACATCCAAATGCAACTTAATATTTGGCCACATTTTGCCAGATTTCAATTTGTATCTGTAACAAAAGAAGCCATGTGAGTTTTGAGGAAATAAGATTATAGCAAGAGAGGCAATAGCTCCAATGTAAACATTTAAAATATTAATCAAAAATCTTCTTGGGTATTCAGGAATTCCCACCACAAAAAAAGTTCCCTTTGGAGCTGGGCCACAGCCAGATTACTTCCTCCCTCACTGTCCCATTAGCTTATGAAGTTCAACAGAAGACCAGGGTCTGAGGGTCTGAGCTAGACTCAGGAGTGAGCTTGGTAATGTATAGCTTCCTGTCCACTCCTTTTCTCGCTTTAACTCCTGTATATTCATCTTTCACAAAGAGCTTCCAACTCTCCTTCAGCGTTCAGTCTCAGAACAGAGGTCATTACTTTTGTGAACCCTTCCTAGGCCTCCCTGAGTATCTATTCCTTCACTGCCCAAGATATGTGTGCAAAGTCCTCTTGCTGGGGACACAGTTTGTCACCCACACATTTCCTAGGTGGGTGGGGGTAGGAGCCAAAAGCTTTACTGGAGGCTCTGGGTCTCAATAAATATTCAACTCCTATTTACTCAACCTTTCTCCTCAACTTCAAACAAGGTTGTTTTTTTTTTCCTCCATGGCCTTCTGAGTGCCATTCAAGCAAGTCCAGGGAGAGGCCCCAGACCTCAGCATTCCAGCTTTTCCTCCCTCTGCTACTGACAGGCATGAAAGTCAAGCTAAGTGCTGCCAGTTTCCCACCATGGAAAAGAATTTCCTCTAACCTGGGACTATCAAAAACACACACATCACGATGGCTTTACTTGGATCCAAGAACCACCCCCATCAGAACACCAGTATTTACACGCTTTAATGGGAGAAGTGGGTCTCTAGCCACGTGAAGCAGGCCCTCCTTTCACGCTGGGCCACAGAGTGAGATGCAGAGATTCTGGAATGCTGTTGTGGAATGCAGGGTTCAGACTCCACATTTAAACTTCAGACTTTAATCTCCCAAGTGTTCTGCTGAGTATCATCTTCCCTAGAAGCCCAAATAGCCCTGTTGGTACTGTGTGGGCCTGCCCCGGGGAGACAGGCTATTCAGATATCCCAACCTTAAACACCAACCTGCTCTCAGTTACCTTTCTTGGGACTCCCGGTTACACAAAAGCTTCAAGCAAAGTGTGTTTCTGATTAAGCCTCTTTCTTATAAAGTATTTGTCTTCTATTCGGGTTGGGGTTACTCCAGATTGTAAGGGAGAGGTACATTCAAAGTCAATTGTGTAGGAAACTTCTCTAGAGATGAAATTCTCCTTTGAGAAGCAGAAGACAACTTTGACTACTGGAAACCATCAAAAAAACGTGAATGGTAGAGAATGGCATGTGTTTGTCTATATATACCAACCTTTACCAATATGCTGTTCAAGACACAAGAAATAAATGACATTTCATTCATACTTCTATTCAGTGCCCTTTCTCTCCACCTTTGATTACTGAAAACTCTGAGCATTCCTATTTGGAAAAGGAAAAGAAAGAAGCAGACTCTTTGCTATGAAGCAGATGTGATTAGGTAAGGAGGGGCAGCAAGCAGTGTTCCAATAACTAGAAATCTATTAAGACATGATTAAGAATCACTATTTAAGTAGCTGGGGCCAGAAATTCTATAAGCTGGCTCAGTGAGTACTCAGTAATGTCTGTTATTGGGACCAAACCTAGATCCTTGGCCTGGTGGAAACCAGGAGGTAGAACTGGGACACTTGTCAGCCAGCCATCCCTTTTCAAGCCTCAGACCTCACTGCTGTTTTTAATTCCCAGGCACAGACCCCTTTTCAGAGAAAATGCCAAACCCTAGTTTCTGTCAAATTGGATTCTTTCCATTTCATGTATTTTGATATTAATGTTGCCTAGGCCAAAACACTTTCCAGAGACTCCAGGAGATCCAGACCTGCACCCAAAGGCCAAGTCTAGATTTAGAAACTCACACACTCTGGACTCTTCAGACAGGAAGCCCTCCCATGTGAGAAGTCACTGCTGATGGACAACTGTCCTCGGGCCATGTCATCAAAAGTGTCACCCCAACCCTGGATGCCAACTGGTCCCAGTGTTTCAAGGACATGGTGACAACCATGGTGTCCATGGTAACTGCAGCATCCCTCATCTCTAATTTGAAGTCTTCCTGGAATTGCTGCTAAGCACTAATTATTTGAACAAGGAGGCATCAAAATCGATACACACAGATCACATTTTTCCAACCATCTTTCCTGGTCCACATCATAACGATCACATTCATCAAATGTCGCTGTTGTTTATTCACAGAGGTTGAAGTCTTGAAACAAATTACAGCCATTTTATCGCAATTGTGTTGAGCAAAGTTCTTAGATTCAGGCATACTCAGTTTTGAGAGTAAGTTAAAATGAACCTGAAATTTTTTTTAATATACTTATAAGCTTCGTCTCTGGCAATCTACTCTGTGACGTGACCTGAGGAAAAGGCACTGTAAATGCATGCTGACTGCAGGCTTGGAGGTTAGGAACCTGTGCCCCAAATAAGCCCCAGGTTCTGGATGTCAGCTTCCTCCACCACCCAGCCTCTGTCTGCCTAGCTGAAATTTCCCATCATTTAATTGCTGAAATGTTGCCCAGAGAAAGTAACACCTAAGCCAAATGCAGTCCATGCTGGAGGCTACCAAAATGGGCTCAACCATTTTCCATTCCACTCTGTGCTTTTATAGATTTCCAATATTCAGGAAAGCTTACAAATAAATGAACCAGAGAGGAAAGAGAAACCTTCCCTCATTTCATCGTTCTCCTTGTCTAACAATACGGAACCCTAGTATTATTTTCCTCTTCCAGCCCCTCAAGAACTGCCATCTGCATATGCGGTACCAACAAAGGCAACATCAGTGGTAATAGGCATGCCCCTTAAAAAAATACTTTCAGGAAAAAAGGGCTATAGCTACCATGCTTCTACTTTATTTACTGAGCTCTGAGTTTCCACAACACTATTCTTTAGTCCTTGAGGAAGTAATACACTCTCGCCCTTAAAATGCTGTAAGTAGTCGATAATCCATTATTACAGTAAGCCGTTCACTCTCACAGTAATTATCTAATAACCCCTTATAAAAGACCGTGGCTTCCTAATCTGTTTATAATTATCATTTCAATGATCCCACACATTAATGTCTGACCTTCAGCAACTCTGACCTGATCTTAATTAACTCTAATATCAAATCATCGCTACATAAGAAACTAGCCATGACCAAATGAATGAACCCCAGGTACAGTTAATTTCTGGAGCAATTATCTTTTCATGTAGGGAGATTTAAATGATTATCTGCACAATTTCACACAGTTTTATGTAATTCTGCGACATTATAAATTCTGTTTTAAATCATATTTCAAAGGCAGGGCTCCACAGTCTGGTTTTGTCTAGTTTTCTCAAGTACTTGCTTGCCTACAGCATCATACACCATCCCTGTGTAATTCAGGATGCTTTTGTGTCATCATTTTTAATTATAAACAAATAGCAAAAATAGACCTGACAAAGTGATGTATTATAGTTAAATTAATAACTATACAGCTAGGTAATCTAGAAGCAAATAACATCCAGATTAAATCATTAAAGGAAATACTGCCTTATGAAGAAATATTGAAATTAATTAATAATATAATATATGTTGTAAAAAATTAGAAAACCTGAATTGTGTGTTAATATGTGTAGGCTGTGAACTAAGTGCCAGACTGGAAAGCATTTATCGTCTTAACCAAGCCTGAAGGGGATGCTGCTCAGGAAAATATCTGAGGCCCCAGTGGAACTTTATTTCAAACCTGAGATACACATGGGTATTTTTGTGTTTGTAAGCATCTAACCTCCCAAGTGAAGCTATGTGTTTACACTAGCTTCCATTTTCACAGATGTCCAATTGACTTTTAAGGTTAAATACACAAGCACATCAACAATATTGCAGAAATGTTTGGGTATAAACAATGCCTTGAAAGGAGATGCAATTAGAAAATGTTTGCTCAGCATCATCTCTGGCATCAAAAATTACAGGAACGTTGATCAAAGTGCAGCATTTCAACAAGACTATTCACTGTTCCCTGCACTTGATACAACTTACCAGGCTCACATATTTAGCTTTCCTGGTCAAAGTTCTTGCAACACTTAACATTTCATCCCGGATACCAAAACATTTGTCCTGCAGCCGTGGCCACGGACAGCAGCCTGATGAGGGAGACTGATGGGAAAGTCACATGGATGGAGAGTGCTGCATGCTCCTCAGAGATGTCACAGCTATCTGCCCTAATGGATCACTCCTAGCCACCAGGAGGGACGTCCACTTCCTGACCACATGTCTCTGTTCTTCCTCAGAGTTATTATTTGCAGAAATAAAAAGATGACCTACACTTTATGTCAACTAGCTTAACAGATGTGGGGTGAGGGGATTGCTTCTTTATCAATAACAGAGTGCTTGGGATATTTTGAATTGATTAATATTTTAAATGACTATTTCCTATGGGACTATTGAAATTTAAATGTGTTCATCAAAAAACAAAAGGGTTTAAGAACCCATCCCCAGGTGCTAATATAACTTTCATCTAACCTTTGAGGGCCTGATGGCAGAAAATTTTTGGCACCTCTGATTTGTCATGGCTTGTCCCCACTGTCACCTGGAATTCAGGGCTGATGGCTCCAGTCCTGGAAACAGCCCCTGGAGACCAAACTATTCCTGGGTGCGATCCCACATCTGAGACCCGACAGGGTTCTATTCAAGCCTAATTGTAGCTAGTACAGTGACACCACCAGGACCTTCTTCACACGGTCCACTCTGAGACATTCATCATCTTGACAATGTATCTATGGCCTTTAAGATTAAAGTGTTTTAAATACGTAGAGATAGCAGGTACTGCAAGGGATTAAATCATTAAATAATTTCAAGTCTTCAAATGGTTCTCTTCTGCACACCTACCAATTCCAAGACAGATTTAGTGTTCCCAGTGTGAAGAATTACTCTGTGTATGGTACATACTGAGCTCTCTGCTCCTTTCCCATCCTTTGGAAAGTGTCTGTGTCTCCTTCTTGCTGCTGAATTGAAGGTATAAAGGACTTTACACCATTTGCTTCTCTCCTTCAAAGAAAACCCTTGGGCCTACACATTCTCCTTTTTAATCATTGAAGCTCCTAGAGGTAACTACCCTGTTTTGTGTAAGGGTTGACATTTGGTTTTAATTTTTTACTTTAAATATCTGATTTAATTGCATTTCTGATGATGAAGTCAGTAATTTTTAACAGAAAAATTTCCTCCCACTCAATGATTTTCTCTGAGGTTTGGGGTTGAGGGGTATTGGACAATAGCCTCCCCCACCCTGAAAGAGATCCCTTGTTAGGAGACAAAATGGTGTATGGATTTTGCTAAGAGGGTAATCTCTGCTTCTCCCTCTCTTGGCTGGGTCATCTTTGAACAAAACTACCACTACAACAACATCAATAGCTGCAATGAGGATTTACACTGGCGTCCTCACAGGTGCTCCCTTTGGAGAGCATTGAACAGGAAGAACTGAACGATGCACATGAAGTATCTGGTACACAGTAAGAAGAGAGAACAAGATGTGAATCTGTGGAATGGGATAGTGCACACCAGGGGACAGGCAGTTCCTGCCCATGAGATATGTGAGTGATGGCAGTGTCTTTGGCCCGGGAACAAGGGTCAGCTCTGGATAGGCACTGACGAACCAATGAGAAGACCATCCCCAACATCACAGCCAGGAATCTTTGCATTCTCCAGGCTGCTTCTAGTGGGGGTCAGAGTACTCTGGCTGCTAAGGTATGAGGGTCCACTGGTATTCAGCCAGGAATTTCTTCCAGTGCTAAGAAAACTGTCTCCTGGCTAGTCCTTACCAGTGGTGATATCACCTTCATGTATTTGTTCTTATTTTTGTTCCTGCCACCTGGAAATTGCACATCTGAGCATTGCATTGTACCATTCAGTGAAAAGTGTTCCTATTTAGTAAAGCAAATATTAGTTATTTTTTAACCTTTTTTATTATAGAGTTTAACACAGACACACACATACACACTAACATATATATAACTTAAAGACCTAGCTCAAGACATCCCCAGGTAAAGAAACAGAACATTTCCAGACCACCAAAAGCCCCATTTATTCCCCTTCAAATCATAACCCCCACCTTTCCCAACAAAGGTGAACACTATCCTGACTTCTGGCACTGTGATCTATGTTTGAAACTCTTTAAAGCTTGCATGAATGGGATCAGAATCTTGTTTTCCTAGCTTCTCTTGTTCTACGTGACATTTGGGAAACTCAATCATTTTGGCTTTTGCAGCTGTTTTTTTTTTCAATTTATATGCTTGTAACATTCCATTGTACAAATATACAAAGGTTTTCCCAAAATAAGTATATTGATTTATACTCCCACACACATGAAAGTCCTCATTGCTTTACATCTTCTCAATATTTAGCAATGTCCTGTGGTTTTTTTTTTTTCTTTCAACACTACCCATTGGGGCAGAAGTCTAATTGTATTTTATTGTGGTTGAATTTGTGTTTCCCGATGACAATGATGTTGAACACCTTTTCACTTTTATTTTTATTTTTGTACAATTTGGATATCTTTGTGAGGGGCCTGTTCAAGTTCTCTTGCTATTGTTTTTGTCTACTGAGTTCTCTAAGTTAAAAAACGTAATTTATAAGAGCTCTTTCTATATTTTGGATGTGTATATCCATTACCTATGTTAGAAATATCTCCTTCTACTTTGTGGCTTCTTTTTCAGGTCCTTAATAATGATTTTAATGGACAGAAATTCTTAATTGTAATATGGCAAATTTATCCTTTTTCTTATTTTTGCTCAGTGCATTTTGTATCTCACTTTCTATGGGAGCAGGAGATTCTTATAGTGTTTTCTAGAAGTTTCATCATTTGCCTCTTACATTTAGATCAACAATCCACCTGACATGGATTTTTAATGTTGTGAAGTGTGGATCAAACTGCAATATTTTGTTCTGACGTCATTTATTAGAAGACCATGATCATCCCCTGGGTGCTCTGTAGTTCTTCCTGTGTCACAAATCTCGTGCTTAGACCTGACTCTGGGTCTCTGTTCTATTTCTCTTACCTATACTATACCCGTAGTCTTAACTGTTGTCACTTTAAAATGAGTCTTGATGCATGGTTGAATGATTTCTCCTTCTTTGTAATTCTTTGCGATTGACATCTCTATTTTTGGACCTTTGAATTTATACACTAATTTTATAATGAATGTTCCACTCGTGAACATAGTATATTCATTGTTTATTTAGGTCTTCATCAGTGCTCTGTAGATTTCAGTGCACATATTCTGTTAGATGCATTCTTGTATATTTAATAATCTTTTATATTTCTTTGCTGATATATATGTGTGTGTATATAGAATTTATACACATCTAAAATAAAAATTAAGTTTGTATATTAATCTTATATCTAACAACATTGAAAAGATTGTTTAATTAGTTTGGATAGTTTTTCTCTCGACTTTCTGCTCCATGAGGCTAATAAGGATCCCCTCGTATCAGTCTAAACTCAAGGAGTAGTATGAAGGTGAGATAATTTTTTTAAAAATAAGTATGAAAATGAAATAAAGTTCTAAAATGTTTGATTCAACTGTAAGATTTAATACCTAACTTGTTCTATTACTAAGAGTTATGTTAAAAAATCAACTATGACTGTAAATTTGTCTTTTTCTGTTTAGTTTTGCCATTCAAAAATTTGAGGCTTCATTATTAGATATATACTAATAGAACTAGCAGATTAAAAAATCAGTAAGGACTTAGATAATTAGAATGAGTAGATGATTAACAAAACTGGGAAAATGGACACACTACACCCAGGAACAATAGGATATGCATTCTTTTCTAATATACACAAAATTCTTACTTTTACAAAACTGAAGTCATGTAGAGCATGTATTCTGACCAAAGTAGAATGAAGCTATAAGTAAATTTTAAGAGATAAACAGAAAATCTCCAAATGTTTGGAAATTAAACAACATATTCTAAATATTATATCAGTCAAAAAACTAAATAAATTATAGGGGAAATAGAAATATTTAAAATTAAATATTAATAAATAAACATAAACTCAAAGACCACAGCTAGAGCAGCACTTACACAGAAGTTCGGAGCCTTAAGTGCACATATAAGAAAGAAACAAAACCAAAATCGATGACCTAGCCTTTTAGATCAGGAAGTTGACATTGATGGACTTTTAAGTTAAGATCACTTTAACTTCTGATGAAATTGCCAAAGTTTTTAAAAATAGTTATACATTTTACATTTCCAACAGAAATTCATGTAGTTTCCCTTTTTACTGGATCTTTGCAGCAGTTGATTTTGTCAGTTTCTTTAACCCATTTTAGTGGAATATAGTAGTTTCTTATTGTGGTTTTAATTTGGATTTTTCTAATGACTAATTATGGTGACCACTTTTCATGTGCATATTCTTCGTTATTTTTTAACAAAATTTCTTTTTATAGCCTTTGCACTTTTTTATTAAGAAATTTTCTTATTAATGAGTTGTGAGAGCTCTTTATATATCCTAATAACAGCATTTTATTGGATATGTTGTTTTCATAATATTCCCTCTGTGGGGCTTTTATCTTCAACTCTTTAACAGTATCATTTGAAATCAAATTCTTTTTCTATCTTTGCTGAAATTCAGCTTATCTATTTTTTATGTATTATCTTTTACTGCCATGATGAAAACACTTTCCTTAATTGAATGTTACAAGGATTATTTCTGGGTTTTTTTAAAATCTTTTTGTTTTAACTCTTACATCTAGATTTAATTTTGAGTCAATTGTTATATATAATGTGAGGTAAGGCTCTAAATCCTGTTTTTGTTTGCTTTTGCACATTGATACCCAAACACTCCAGCACTATTTATCAAAAAGTCTATACTTTACCCATTGATTTGCCTTGGTTTGTTTGTTGAAAATTTATTAACAACAATGAAAGAGTTTATTTCTGGCTTCTCAGTCTGTTCCTTTGATCTATACATCCTATCCTTAGTCCAAGGCTACATTGTCTTGACTACTGTACCTCTTCAGTCAATTTGAAATCAGATAGTCGAAGTCCTCCAAATTTTTATTTTACTTCCATGTCATCTCATTTAATCTTGCGAAGTGCGTATGCTTGTCCACATTTGCAGATGAGTGAGCAATGTCAAGAAAAAGACATAATGAACGTAGTCATACAAGCAGTAATTGACAGACCTGGACTTCAGCTGAGGTCTGTCTGGCCCCAACTGCCTGGCTCTTTCAGTGCCTCCTCTGCATCCATCAGTCACCACTCCACATTTTCCACACCATTGTGAGGCCTCCAGGCAAGATTGAGAAAGCCAGCACTGCCTTGGACAAACACCTCAGGAGGACAAGTTGTGGTCACGGAAGCCTGTGTGATTCATGAGATAATCTTCAAACACAGGTAAACACAAAGCAGCTCTGTCCTCTCCAGGGACCAAGATAAGATCTCTTAGTTTGGGTCAAAGTGACTTCTCACACTTATTAAATAAGTACAAAGCTGGACACAAAAATATCCAAATATGATTCTCAACTTAGGAGTTGAGACTTTCTCAACTCTATGGAATGATTTCTCCACCTGCCCAGGGGCCACCACCCAAGGCAATCCCTTCTAAAAGGAAGACAGTAATCTGGCCACGGCCCTGCCTCCTCTTCACATGGGCATGTGCTTTGACTCACTCAGCCTGTGCTCTCATCTGACTCCATTGCCAAGTGCTCTTCCTTTATGCTTCACCAGGCTCCATATGTGATAGAAGTTTCCATTGTTGCACCTGGCATGGGCTTGGGTACATTTCCTTTTCTCTCTTTGAGCTG
The DNA here is from genome assembly GCF_022682495.2 of Desmodus rotundus. Classification (NCBI taxonomy): domain Eukaryota; kingdom Metazoa; phylum Chordata; class Mammalia; order Chiroptera; family Phyllostomidae; genus Desmodus; species Desmodus rotundus. Next base: position 179,426,737 of record NC_071387.1, on the reverse strand, counting down.
CATGTCCTGCAGTTCATGTGTGCTTGAATGAGTCACTGTTTCTCAGAAGGCCTGGCTCAGGGCTCAGATTTTCTGTGCTCTGCCCCAGTGCCTGCAGAACTGAACCTGTATAGTCATATATTGAGTGCCTCTTCATTAGAATGGAAACAATGGACAAATATAAATACTATCATTTAGTGTGAACCTGCTGTTCTACAGCCATATGTTCATTTCTTGTAACATTACACAATCTTAGGTAGGCAGAAATCACTTGTTGTAGAGGAGAGATAATTCGAGAACAATAACAGCACTAATTTGACAGGACTGTCAATGGAACAACACAAGTTTGCTGGCAGTTTGCTGACCTTTTGCTAAATTTCTATTGTTGACTAAACCAAACTTAACTTACAAGTCTAAGACACAAGGAATTTCTTTTTCTTTTCTTCAATAAGTGAACAAATAAAATATTTTTCTTTAAAAAAAATTTTTTTATTGTTCAGTTGTCTCCATTTTCCCCCCCACCACTTCCACCCACCCCAGCCATCTCCACCTCCCACCCTTGCTCCTACACCCCTTTGGCTTTGTCCATGTGTCCTTTATACATGTTCCTTGACAGCCCTTCCACCTTATCCCCCTCTTCACCCTTTCCCTTCTCCCCTCTGGTTTCTGTCAGTTTGTTCTTTATTTCAATGTTTCTGGTTATATTTTGCTTGCTTTTTTGTTTTGTTGATTAGGTTCCACTTATAAATGAGATCACATGGTATTTGTCTTTCACCACCTGGATTATTTCACTTAACATAATGCTCTCCAGTTCCATCCAGGCTGTCACTAAGGGTAGGGGCTCCTTCTTTGTTTCTGCTGTGTAGTATTCCATTGTATAAATGTACCATAGTGTTTTCTTCCACTCATTTACTGATAGCCACTTAGGTTGCACCACAATGTTCTTGGTTGGAAACAAGGAATTTCTTAATACTTCACAACCTATATCAGTTGACCTTTGCTATGTAACAAACAGCCTCAAAGATTAACATCCTGGAACAGTCATCACTCATTGGTTTATGGTTCCATAGATTGGCAGTTTGGACTGGGCTCCAACAAGTGTCTTTCCTGCTTGTGTCCCTGGACGTGAGCACAGCTAGGGCTGGACATGTAAGATGGTCTCCCCCCGACCATGACTGTTAACTGGGTTCCTTGGTGGGGCTCCATGAGACCTTTCTGGGAGGCTGTCTCAGAATCAGTGTTTTAACTTCAAGTGCAGCAAGAAGAGGGAAGACCCAATGCACCAGCATGTTTCACATCTCTCCTTGGGGTGCATCTCCTAATGTCCTGTTGTTCCCATTTGACACAAAGCCAATCCTTGATTTAAGGAGTGGAGAAACAGGTGTCAACTCTTGTCAGGGGGCTGAAAACAATACTGCAAAATCTACTGCACACCAGACACTTCTTGTTGTCATCTCTCCTTACCGTGATCTTTAAGTCAGTCTTTTTCTAGCATCTGCCACCAGATTGTTCTCTTTGGTTTTGCACATTTTAATTGGATGATTTATCCATTCATTCAATACATATTTATTAAGCACCTACTATGTTATATTCATAGCTTTAAGGACTACAGACATGAAGACAGAGCTCTAGAAGGATTTCAACTCCATTCAGAGGAACATCAAGAAAACATTAGTACAAAAAGTGCAGTTAGTAATAAAGGCAGATATGCCATTGAGTGAGTTTATAGAAGGTACACAAAGGAGACATGACCTGGGTCTTCCAAGATGGGATGGAGATTTCCAGAAGATGGAAGAGGAGAGCTTCCAACCAGCATTTACAAGGGCATGAAATAGCTGTGGAGGCTCTATGATCAGAATTACATGTTGGAGAGATTGTTCAGGCTGAAATGTGAGAGATAGATCAAAAGACATTAAAAATTTTCGATTTTAACTTTAAGGAAGAGAGTGACTAAGGTCATAGAGATGGTAATGGAGAAAAACAGAGAGGTTTAAGAGATCGAATGGAGATAAAATCTACAGAAGTTGTACATGCTGTGGTAAAGCAGAGGCAGAAAGCAGGGGAGGGAGTGACCATGAGGCCCTGCACAAACAGCATTCCTCAACCCTCGGTCCCCATCGTCCCTGCTCTGCCACCTCAGCCTGCTCCCACCATGCCACAGTGTCCTCATGTGTGCTCCTAGTTGCCCAGCAAGGTCCTGCTGAGAGCCGTAGACTGGCTGTGCCCAGTGTGTCCCCTTCGTTCACTCCCTTAGTTCTCTGTTCTTTACAGGAGCCACTTCACTCTGAGACCTAACCCTACCACTCTGCCCCAGAGTCCCCTCATCTTATATCTCCCTGTGGCCCTTATAACTTTCTGCAATGTTTATGTAATTTATTTATCTACCATAATCACTGTTTATTGACTTTGTCTTCTTTCACTAAAATTAAAAAATGATGAAAAGATTGAATTTCATCTATTTTCTTCATTGATATATCTCCTCTGCCTAGCACAGTGCCTGTCATGTAATAGGGACTGAATAGTTGCTAGTCAAATGTATCAATATCAAATGGTCCAGAGGCAGGAGGAACCTGTTGTGTCCAGGGTTTTGGCAGCCCAGAGGACAGCCTGCAAGAATAACTCAGTAAATAATGTAGAATCTAGAAAAAGAGAACAGGCTGAGCAGAGAACAGACTAAGGCGATAGTGACCAAGAAAAGATCATGGTCTCAACAAGATTGCCTGCAAAAGGAAGTGGACAAAAAGATTTGTTAGAGAAAATGTGTAGCTGAGGGAAAGGCTTTCAGAGTGGAGTAAACTTGGCTATGTTACAGGGTGTGAGGTGAAGGTCGGAGAGGAGGGGAAGTAGGAGATAAAGAAAAGATAGATGTTGACTGATGGACAATGGCTGAGAAGCAAGAGGCGAGGGATTCAGTTACAGGAGGAATCTGGCTGTGATAAGAACCAGGCCAGAGAACAGCTGGAGAGTAGGGAACTAAAGTTCCCTCACTGTTCTTTGTTTTCCTGGGGAAGCAGGGGGCCAGCCATCCCCGAGGAAAAAAGGAGGAGATAGTAGGGGGTTGACTTTGGAATGATGCTCAAGGGCCTACAATAAGAAGGACCTGATGTGGACACATTGAAGGCTGACTGCCAGTGGGGAAGGATCAACCAGAGTGTCATCCCCTTAAGAGTGCTTCTTCAGTGTGTCCCATGTCGCTTGTCATTGCACGTTGGAGGCAGCCTGTGTAGCAGCTAATACAATGCTTCCCACATCAGACCACCCTGCCATGCCACTTAACCCACTGCACCTGCAACTGGAGGGTGTCAACCGTGTCCACCTCAGAGTAACATAGATCTGCATTGGGTAAACACTCAATAAACGTTCCTTCTCATCTTCTCCTGAGGTGCACACAGCTGATGTCTACGGCATGAATGTTCACACTGTTAGTGAATGAATGAGAAAAATATGAGCGAGACAAAATGCTAACTGTCTGTGTGTTATTAATAGCAGTATTTCTGCAAAAATCATTTTCATGGGATGATTGCTTTCTCACATGGTAACACGAATAATGAAGTGATATTAATTGATTCACAATGAAAATCCTGAGATCTGAGCAGGGAGGAACATCTCTCATATAACTTCTGATTTCTAGAAGATAAAACTGAGACCCAGGATGGTGAGGATCCTGCCTAAGGCCACATCACAGCATGGATTTTTCCTATCACTTTTGTGGTTAAGCAGTTTGTGTTTTGTTTGGTAAACCAAGGAAACGAATTGCAAAGTTTTCAACAGAGTGTCTTAAGGAAACAGCCCTGGGGCCTCGGGAAACAAAAGGGCCCCACACACCTACATGGTCAATAATGACAATGGCACAAACAACACTGTAACAGTCATATTGCACAACAAAGAGTCAAGAAAAAACAATGAACTTTAGCACTGAACCCTCTGGAAGATGAGTATTAACCCATCTAGGATACAGCACTGAAGGCTGTGAACTGTATATTCGATCACTTTCACCTTTTAGCATTAAGGTAGTTCAAAGTATGAAGAGAGGTCATCAGCCAAGAAATAAAAAGGGAACAGACCCACAACCATGCACAATGCTGTAATGAGTTCTGAGAGGCAAGCACACCCACGTTTCTTTAGGAAAGTAAAGCAAAGAGGTGACTCAGAACACTAAATATTTAGGACCATGTTTCTAGAATGTAACCTTATGTGGAGAATTTGAATGCATTATGAATTTGTTATCTTTATAAATAAAAAATTTACCAGTATTATTGTAAAGTCACCTTTTTTAAAAAGTACTCTAAACATGTTTCTGGGAGGGTGTCTGCTGACCTGCACAATATGGTAGGAACAAGCTAGGTTATTCTGGGCTCTGAAGATATCAGGTCGTTATATTCATTCCTGAGAAGTGGCAAGACAGAAACCAACATCCTGGGATTGGCTCATAACTTTACCAAGAATTGGGCATAAAAGCTAGTCATAGAAAAAGTGGGCATTTGGAATTGAACAGGAGTTTCTGGGGAACAGGAGAGAGGACTGTCTGCATAACTCATCCCTTTGTTTCCTTCCACAGGCCGAGCCACCCAGGGAATTATTACAAGTCAAAACCACTTCCTCTGGGAACAATGCACAATGAGTTCACATTCCATTTGAAGCACAGCGTGTAAACGGTATTCCAGTCTGACTTGAAGACACAGCCTTGAGATACGGGAAGCCAAGTGTCCACCTGCTCCCCTCCTCCACGTGAAACTGCACAGCAGCCCAGCACCTGGGAGCCCTGAGGGGGCCCACAGGCATTCCTGCTTCTTCTTCCCATTCTCTCACTCAGGTTCCCTGAGTCCAAACCAAGATTTACTCTTCTCAGCATTAGACGATTTAAATATTAATCAGTGACTAAAAATTATAAAATGTTTTTTAGTGAACCTCCCTCCCTCCAAACTATTCAAAATATATAAAAAGTACCCTCTCTGAAGGCTTCAGAAAACTTCATGGGAGATCCATGGTTTTAGGAATATACTCTGTCCTAGATATTTTTAGGAATATACCCATTAAAGACACATGCCTTGGAAAACATGGTCATGAGTATTCTCAGGAATTATGTGCCCATTGTCCCAGGCCAAGGCCCCACTTATCACATTCTTTCTCTCCATGAATGAACACAAGATTCTACCGCTGTATCCCCATTTGAAGAAATCTAGACTCAGAGAGAGAAATGCCACAATATTGCACAACTGGGAAATACAGAAGCCATGGTGTGAATGGAGGTCTGTTTGCTCAGAAGTGTGTCCTATGCACCAACTCTCCTGGGGCCATGGAGGCCTCATGGATGGACAAGTACCGTTTCACATAATGGCTAAGGCCGTGAGAGACACATGGGTGAATTGTACCTTCTGTGTTTTTTTTTTTCAACCCTTCCCTGTGCATAGAAATGTCTTCTTATTATTGCTGCTATAATACTTCTGGGCTTGACTGACAATTTCACATTTTACATTATTGTAACATCTTTAAAATTTCCTGAAATGGAAATAGAGGTATAGACTTGTAAGCATTTAAATTCATTAAAGAGGGGTCGGGGGGGGCGGTGATGGGACAGACTGTAAAAAGAATGTGTAAAGCTGCACAAAAGGTGAAGGTACAGAATGTCTATAATGACTGGAGGTATGCTTATTTAAATAAGGGGTGATTCCTAAAAATATATTTGTGAAAAATAGTTATACAAATATGATTTTAAACAGAAATAAATGGTCTTTTTAATATTAAAAGTTCAATCTTTTTAATTTTTACTTTCATAAAACCTTAAGATAAGTATAAAAGCAACAAAGAGGGAGAAACCACCTATGAGTGAACAAATAGAATATGAAGTATGGCACATTAATATAAGAATAAAAATGAGACTTAATCCCAGGTGAATCACTGAGTTACTCTGAGTCATTTTATGTTAGTACCTCAATTGCTGCCCACATGGAAGTTTTCAGGCATAAACACATTCACAGACATGTGGAAATGTCAAAAGGATCTTATTAAAAGCCAAAAAGTGAAGAGCAGGGCTGGGTTTCTGAGACAGGTGCACCTGCTAGGAGATCTCAGAAGTTAGGTGTCCCCAGGTGTCCCTGGACCTAGGGCTCCTGTTTGATTCTGTTGCTGAACAACCCAAATCTGTCCTTCCCAAGTTGGCAGACTGTTAACAGGCGTAGCCGGTTTTGTTGTTGCTGTTGACACAGGGAGGAAGAAGATAGAGATGTCACAAATCATATTCGTATGAATGTCCACCAGTCCCTCCAGTCCCCAGGATCTGCCCTAGAGCCTGACTTTAAGCCAATGTCTCTTTTTCTTTGAGTCCTGGACACAGGGTCCAGAGCTGAGACTACCCCAGCCACTGGTCCACCCCCAGATGCACTGCCACCAGACATGTTTGCTTTTATTTTAAAGTCAGATTGGATGAAATACATTGGAAGCACTGTTAATCATTTAGCTAAAAATTCCCCTGTAGCTCTTTACTTCCTTTCAGCATGACTTTGTGAGCGTTTTGATCTCCTGACTGCTTCCTATATTATAAATCTAATCCTATATTTAAACATACTTCTACATTTCATCAGACAGGGAGATTTAAATTGGCCATCACCTCAATAGCCATATCAATCCACTCCCTTACTTTCTATGGTGGGCAGGCCATTCATTCCCCTTTTAAAAAAATAAGAACAAAAATGTTTAATGGAAAAGGCAATGCATTTGAAAATACTTGACAATTTAACATCACAAAAAGTGAACACTGAAGGCCCCAGCTTCCAAATGCAACCCTAATTAGAGGGCTGCTCGGTTTCACTGGCAGTCTTTCACATGCAGAAGAGGCTTTATTCAAATGAGAGGACCTTTTGCAGGCACGACTCTAATAGAGAGCTTAGCATCAGTGGGGCTGCTCGTCCAGGCAAACTGCAGCAGAGAAGTTAGCTTGTGGATGCAGATTATGGTTATCCTCTTCACACACCACAGAATTCTTCACGCTCTGGAAATATTTTGCTTATCAGTAAGAAGCAATGATCAACACCTCACCCCCCAGCCCCAGAGAGACTTGGAAATGAGATCATCAATATTCAGATTGAGACTGTTCTCACGGTGCCCGACTGGTAATTTGCTTCAAAAGTGAGGGCTTACTGTATACTTCTTAATGTAAACATTTGACAACCATATATCCAATATCAAATAGAGCGATTAAAAGACAACTTCTCAGACAGACACTGACAAGCAGCCGCCATTTCGGGATCTGAATTTTTAAAACTTCAGAAAGGCCCTTTCTTTTTACTTAATATTTATTGTTGACACTATTACAAATGCCCTTGTTTCCTCCCACTTTGCCAGCCTCCACCCAGTCCCTGCCCCCATTCCCTCTGGCCATCAATTTCCTTCTACCTCTAGGAAAGAATAGGAACGCTCAGCTCCGTAGCTCAGCTCCTTAAAAAACAAAACCAGAAGCAAATCTAGGAACGCAAGACAAACGCAGACTAGTCCCTCCTTTCCTTTTTTTTTGTTTCCAGATGTTTGCCTTGATGACCCCCAGCGGTGCCCCCGCCTCTTAAGCCCCTCACTTGAGAGCTCTCACAAAGTCCAGGCCATGGATTTACTGAATTATGAAGGTCACTGTAATTTCTGTGTCCTGCATGTCCTCTCAGCCCAGGTTATTTCTGTCCATCTGGAGGAGCAAACCCCAACAAGCAACTGGGCCTGCACTTTAGGTGCACAGCCTGGCTTTTAGAGGGCGGAGAATTGGGAGGAAGGGGGCATGGCCTTGTCAGATTGACAAGAGTCTGTTGTTGCTTGCAAGAGCTTTCAGGTGTCCAGATTCAGAAAAGAAAGTTGTTTTTTTGTTGTTTTGTCCTGTTTTGGTTTTGCACAACCGTGTGTGTTGTGCATTGATGTATGAAGACCTGATCAGTTTCTAGAAACCAAGCTAAGAGTTAACCAATCCAGGCCAGCAGTGGGACCAGGGGACTGAGTGATGGGGTGGCCCATGACAGGTGACTATAGGTGTCACCCAGTGAGGCACAGTGTCCACAGGCCAGCAGTACCCTCCGCCCTTCATAAGGCATCTCAGAAATCAAGTGAGGCAACAGGGAGCAGCTTTTTTGATGTAATAGAACAAATAGAAAAGAACAGAGTAGAAGAAAATAGAAACTATCAAAGGCCATCAAGCCCAGCAAACAGGAGCATTATGTACTTTGATTTTTTATTCATTTGTATATTTGTGTATTTTGTGTGAGCAGTGTGTGTGTATATTTTGTATGTGTATAGATGTGTGGATAGTGTGTGTATAGTGGGTGGTGTGTAGACTGTGGTGGAGTACGTGTGTGTTTGGTTTGGGCATGGGGTTGTGTATTGGTGTAGACATGTAAGCAGTGTGTATGTGTAAAATGTATGTGGAGTGTGTTATATGTGAGATACACGGATCATGTATAGATTGCATGTGGAGTCTCTGTGTGCATGTATGCACATGCATGCCCTCACAGTAGGTGGGGATATAAAAAATCAGAGAGCCTGGAGGCTGAGGGGACAGTGAGCTTTGGGACAGAATACCAGGAATGTCTCCTTTTCCTGTCACAGGCCTGGGACAAGGGCAGTCACGTTGGGCAGTCCTCTGTGTACAGCCTCTACCCCAAGCCTTGTGGGAGAATTTCCTCAATGCCCCGTGCTGCGTATCTCCCATCTCAGATGTGTGTCTGCTTGCACAGACCCACACATCACGGCTCAGAGTTTCCCTGGGCTCCCCCAAGTGAGTGCTACCCTCTGGGGACACAATTTGTAACCTGGAGTGATGGGAGAAGGGAAGGACAATGAATCTCCCTAAATGCACAGAGAAACTGTAACCCCCAGAGAATGAAGCATTACTGTACAAAGTAAATGGAATAAAAATAATATTTATGAAAAGTCTAAAAAACACAAAAGCAATGAAGAGAACTAAATCTACCACACACTAGATCTATTATAGATTCAATAAGTCAGGGAATTTCACAGAAGACAAAGAGCATGTCTGAAATCAGTAAGGATCTGGGGGAGAATCCCAGGTGCTGCCTGAGGGGGCTTCTGAAATGAAGAAGCAGCTGGCTTCAGACCTCCCCACAGAAAAAGGTAAAGATCTAAGTGGATGAAAGATTTGTTATGAATAATTATGAAAACAATAGAAGAAAAAAAAGAGGGGAAAATCCTTTCTAGTTAGGATGTAAATCCGAAAGCCAAAAAAGAAAGATTGACAAATGTGAGTACTTAAACATAAAATTTTTCTTCATGGAGAGACTATCATAACATTTTCAAGTCCGATCACTGCCGAAGAGCTTACCTTCCTAATAGATAACACAGTCATGACGATCCATGGGAAGAAGGCTGACAGACAGCAAGTAGCTGGACAGACTTCACAGAGAAGCCAGCACACCTGCCTCCTACACACAAGTCAAGACCCTGACCCTCACTCGCAGAGGAGAGATGGAAGAGAAAGCTCCTGACACTGTTTCACCTGTGAACAGACAAATTCTGAATGGTGGGCAGGGCCTTCTGCAGGTGATGTTATGAGGATGTACCTCTCAACCATAGTTAGTGCAGAAGGAAATCGGTAAAAACTCTCTGCGAGCAACTTGGCAATTTCCATTTGAATTGCAAGTGCATTTACATTCAGTCAAGCAATTTTATTAACATGAAAATAATATACACAGGAAATGACATATCTATTCTTTATTTTAATATTTTTAATGAATAGTATTTTATTTCTAGCATTAAAATGTTGTTTCTTTCTAATTAACATTGTTCCTAACATTTGAAAAATTAGATTATAATTACCCAAGTGTCCATCAACAATGACTGAGTTAAAAGATTCATATTTTATTAATGCTACATAGAGGAATACTATGCAGCTATACAAGTTAACAGAGGACTTTTTTTGCATCAACATGGAAAGATGCCTAAGACATGCTGATAAGTAAAAGAAAGAAGGCACAGAACACAATGCTTAGTAAGCTTCTGTTTTCAGATATAAAAGGGTGGCGGGAAAAATACCTGACTTTGCTTGTATTAGTGTAAAAACATCTCTGGAAAATGACAGAAGACACCAGTGTCTTCTGGACAGAGGAACAGAGTGGAGAGACACTCTTTTACCCAGAACCTATTTTTTTCTACTCTTTAGTGTTTGAACTAAATTACCTAGTAAAATAAAAATATATACACTTTTGTATATCTATGTGTATATATGTATGGAAATGGGTCTATATGAGTGTGTGCATATCATACAATAAGAAGTGTGCCTGTATGCAGAGTGTATGACAACACTATTTCATATATACTGTGTGAAGTGTGTGAGATCAGTAAGATACCCAAATGGACCATGATGTTGGCCTAGAGTTCCTCAGATACCACTTTGTGAGAACCAGGTTGGATAGAGTTTGGGATCCTCCTTCACTTCAGGTTCTGTGAAATATTGAAAATATGTGGGAAGAGAAACATTGTGATTGCCTCTAGAAATAAACAGTGAGGCTGCACAGGGGGAAATTAAGGGTCCAAACGCAAAGTGTTTCAGAGAAATGATTAATAAGATGAATTGATAGCTTATTGGGAAGTAAAAAAAGATTGGGAAAATCTGCTTTCACTTCTGTGTTTCTCCAATTCCCATGGGCCTATGTATTTGGGGTGGATTTCTTGAATAGTGACAATAGAAGTGTGTGAAACTTCCTATAATCTACCATAGCGCGGGAATGAACAGAAACCCATGCTCTAGTACGAACCTCTACTCCCTAGATGGTCCTCTTAAGTCTCATCCAGCCCATTAGCAGATGGGCGGGGTGAGCGCAACAGTGTTTTGGAGCTCTTGGTGGGCACGGGCTGCTGCTCCTGCAACCTGGGTAGATGCTGTCCTGGCAAACATGCTTGTGCGTGGGCAGGAAGCGCTGGTGTCTTGAGGCTGCCTCCACAGACAATGGGCCCGGGGGGCAGGTCTGCTTACTGGGGACTGGGGTCTGGAAGGCCCCCTGGCCGAGGACTGCCAACTCTGTGGTGAAGGCTTGATGCAAACAGTCACCTGAGAACACAGCAGTCAAGAGCCATGGCACTGAGGTATTTCTGCTGCTTGGAATGTTCCCTGCAGCATCTCCTGCCAGGGTCCAAGGTTAGATTTAATGGCTTGAGATAACAGGAGACAAAAGGCTTTCGGGATGCGGTGGGACTGCCCCCAAAGCTGCGGCATGCATGGCTCCCCAGCTCGCCCTGCTGCACACTTCTTATGGCAGCGACACAAGGATACCTGTCCCCTTCTTATGGCCCCAGCTCCCTTTCACAAGTGCTGGCCTGAATGGTACCACCTACAGGCAGTCATCCTTGTGCTTGACTCAGCCATTCGCATTTCCTAGAAGCGTAGAGCTAGTTTATTGTTCCAAAAAGATGGTGCTTATTTAGTTTTAAAACAAGTTCATTATGTTTTCACATACACAAATTAATTTCTATTTCAGTACAGCTTAAATTTCCAACTGTATGCAAATAAAATGATTTTGAATGCTCTTGGTTAAGGACTGCCCCCAAATCTCGTGTTTTGGTGTTCGGATTTTAACCAACCTATATCGCAATGTGTATTAGAACTGCAGACTAAGTTCATAGCTTTAATCATTAAAATACTCTTCTTTTTAGCTAATAATCAAGTCTGTTATGAAATAAAGGAGCTGGGGAACTAAGATTAAATCTTTCAAAAATTACTTCTCTTATTTTGTTACCTAAAGGAAGATTTTTACTAGCCTCCCACAAATAATAAACGAATACAGGCGTGTCCTCAGTTTGAGTTTATTCTAAGGCATCTTTATCTGAATTAAAGAAATAAGAATTTGTTGCAAATACACATGTATCCTAAGTGTCTTTGCTTAGAACCTGTGGCTCTTAAAAGCATGAACAGTGTCACTTTCAAACACACATGTACTATTTAATATTTTGCATTTGTCAAGCAAATCCAACTTACAAAACTGACAATTATAATTTTAAAACAATGGACCTACATTATGAAAAAGTCATGGAGATGTGCTATCTTAACATTTTCCAGAAAAGCCAGCTGCAGCCAAGCCTGTGTTGATGACGGTGCCCTTCCAGTCACGTTTGGGTTGTGTGCGCTCACCCACGTGTCACTCTCGGAGAGGCACCTCCATTTTGTTTCCATTTGACTCACAATCTGTGTTTAGTGCAAATCAAGACTCTGAAGAAATTTTGCCTTCACAGTGAAATTGCAAATTTATTTCTTGAAACCTTCGCAGGCTTCAGAGACTTTGAATCTGCTTAACCACAGCTTCATCTTTCTCCCAAGCGTAATAAATCTTTCAATCTAAGCACCCAAATATATAGCTAACAAAATGCAAGAGGGAACATTCATTTTTAATTGCAGAATTTCAACCTGAAGTGGGATTTGAGGCCTTATCTGTGATGTCACAGAAGTTCCTGGTAAGCAGAGAGGGGGTTGAAGATTCAACACGGCCAGCTGGCTTCTGAACCCAATGTTGTGACCTGTATTAATGGACACACGCAATTCATTTTCAAACAAGAAGTGTGCTCAATGGCCAGCATACCTGGAAAGGTAAGTACTTCACTGAACTAGGAGAAGAACCAATAAATTATTTGTATGAAAAAAGCAATGTGCTACCCAGAACAAAGAGCACTGTGTTTCTTCACTCTTGACAATTTAGTTTTCTCTTAAATAAAACATGGAGCAGGTAAAGAGATGCTGTACTCTGGGACAGAAATGGTCTTGGCTCTCAGCAGGCCATGGTGGGGACGTTGGAATGAGCCCAACAGTGGGGACACAGAGGCAGCCCGTGGGGAAGGCAGCTGTGCTGAGCTCTGCAGGGGCCTTTGTTCAAATCCCCCATATAGCTGCAGGGAACACAGGTTATATTTTATTTAATGATTAGAAAGGCTTCAAAACAATAATTAATACCTATAAATACTTTGTAAATAAGTTGAACATTTTTATGAATAATCATTTTAAGGATTCAACTAATAAACCATGATTAAAAATATAATCACAGAACTTTATATGATCAGTTTTCAAAAACAACACAATGCTGATACAGTGAATTTAAAGAGGGTTTGCATGTTGAATTATGCAGTGTAGTACATATAATTCAAAGTTAAGTTAGGGTTGAGAATATACTGGCTGGTGAAAAACAACTAGAGCCACTGCTATTTGAAAGTAACTCAGAACACAAATAAGAGCAACCAATGGGTCCTGCCACAATGGACAGTATTGGCAGCTTCCAAGAACCCTTGTTCTAGTGGACCACCCTGCCTGAAGCCGGCATTCTGATCTGTGGACTAGGGAAAGTTATCATTGGTTGCTGTACTTTCAGTGTAGCCTTCCTCACTGTGTTTTCTCTAAAGGTAGTAATGAAGAAAGGAAGGGAAGCAGGGAGGGAAGCAGGGAAGGAAATAAGTGAAAGGAAGAGGAAAGAAGTTCCTATGGTTCTCTCCCCACACCCCAGCAGAGAAAGCAGACACTAGATGCCCTGAGCATCAGTCCAATTAGTAGAGGCAGATGAGCTGGGCACCTCTTACCTGGAAATGTTGCAGCCACTCCCAGTGGACATGGGCCACCTCTGGGCTTCCTTCGACCCTCATAGGCTGCCGGCCAAGGGTCCTCAGGACTGCACAGCCACACAGACGTCCCAGTCTAGATGACAAATGTCTATACCATTTTATATGGAACCTTTTCCAGAAGGGTCCTTCATCTGGCCAGTCAATTCATTTGAGGACTTTGAGCCCTGGGTCCTGGGTTCCAGCCAAGAATGAGAACCAATTTATATTATGATATATGTCTTGCCTAATGTTTTTCAGAAAATTACATGTTGCAACCATCATATTTAGTATTTCTAAAGGGCTTTGTACTCTGATCAAACAGTACATGGCCAAGTTGCTTCCAGCATGTTCTTGTTCCAATGAATGAAAAAGGAATCATGTTCCTGAGAGGGGAAGTGCCATGCAAACAAAAAGAAGTGGTTTTATTTGCTTATTTAATGCAGATTGTTCTTCTTTGATTTAAATTAAAATTTCTGGTTTGAATAAAAAGAAATTGATTTATAATCGATTTAATCACTGATAAATTTCTAAAACCAAAGAACGCATTCTGTGAGTGAGCACAGACAATCACAGAAATCATGTCTACAAAACAGAACTTGCAGGCTGTCCAACCTTTTCTTTATATATCTAACTTTGAATCTGAGAGAAGAACATGTGGAGACTCAGCACTGCATCAGATCTGACAGTAAAGGAATCCTCTCATACCTGCAGGCAGGTGAGAGCAGACTGGCAACAAGTTGAGCAGAGAGAACAGTGATCCCTTCATCCCATCAGGGCAGACTGTGGGCAGCGTGGCTGCAGGTACAGTGTGGGGACATCTGACAAACACCTGCTGGGAAGGGTCAGTGTGGCCAGCTGCAAGAATACACATTTCAGGCTGGTGGCTCCAGTCTGGTGTTTCAAACAAAAGATGATCCCAGCATTTGAGTAAGGAAAGTGTGTATTGGATCCTGGCTCTTGCAGTTTGGCAACATTGTGCCTTTTGTGAGAGCCAGAGGAACATCACTGGGGTATCAGACTCCAATCCTGAAGACCCCTACTTCACATTTCCTGGATGGAGTGTGCTCCTCTGCAGAATTCCTGTTTTATGCTGATAGTCTATCAGGATTGTAACTTGCTGAGAAACAAAAGCAACCTGGAAATAAACACTTGTATATCTTTTGTTAAAACAAAGTTTTGGAAGCGTGCCTGACTAGATGGAACAGAGGCACTCAGGATCAGTGGCATTGGAAGTGGGGCCAGAGAGGAGAGGGAAACAGGTTTGAGGCAAACCACCAATATCGCCAATTATGTATGTGCACCAGCCCACAACCCAGTGAATTAAAAAGTCCCCGTTATTGATTGTGAGGGTCAGAGTGGACCCACGCAGTCTGTGTGCCAACAAGATGTGGGATTCTATATCTCGCTAATGGGCAAGAGACTTCTGTTCTCTGCCTCAATGCCACATCCCAGCCTCGCCGTGAGCCCCACAAAGATCCATGCTAACTAAATTCTCACCACTAGCTCAAGTGGCAGGACTCCTATTGGATGAAATAAATGTTGATCTGACAACAAGCAGTTGTCAATTGTATTAATTTGTTCAGGCCACCATTTCCAACTACCACAGATCAAGGAGCTTAAACAACAGGTTAATTCCCTCACAGGCTAGAAGTCCAAGATCAAGGTGTCATCAGGGTTGGTTTTTCCTGAGGTTTCTCTTCTTTGATATGTAGCTGATCATCTTCTCCCTGTGTCCTCACAGGGTCTTTTTTCTGTATGTGTCTCTGTCCTAATCTCTTCTTTTAAGGACACCAATCTTATTGGACTAGTGCTCACCCATTTTCCCTTAATCACCCCCTCAAAGACCCTGTCTCCAAACGCAGTCACATTCTGAGGTACTAGGAGTCAGGACTTCATAACGGGAATTTGAAGGGGGAACACAATTCAACCCCAGCAAACATCTGTCTAGCAGCAGATCTCCCACTCATTTGTTGGACAAATACTTCTCTTACACAGCTGGATGTAGGAGCTGTAACCTAACAGAGATCCCAACTGAAGCTAAGTAGAACTGCTGACTAACAAATATGGCTGTGTGTTTAAGAAGACAGTGGTAAGCTCTCATAAAATATCACAAAATGTGGCTACGGTCAGGAGCAGCTTTACCAGAAGAAGATAGTAAGAAAAATATCAGGGGCTTTACAAAGGAATCTCCTGTATCAGGGACCAAAAGGGAGGGCCCAGTAGGTGACGAGTAATTAGACAAAGTTGAGTAGATTTGGAAATCACTGTGTGGCCTACCCCAAGCCTGGATAACGATATTGCTTTCCCCAAAGCTTTTCTTAGGATAGCAGTGAGTGCTGGCTGAGCGTGAACATGCACCTAGACCAATGAAAGGTGAGATGGGGAGGGGGGCTCACTAGCCCTGTGAATTCTCCAAGTGGCAATTCTAATTTTCACTCTGAAGAACTGAAGAATCTGTCCCATTCTGTGTGTACAACTCAAGTCTGAGACGGTGAGGTGGACAATGCTGCCCCAGTTAACCATCCGTCATCCAGCCTTTGAGTTTTCCTCACGCAGGAGACACCCCACCACTCAGTCGTGATCCGAAAGTGAATGGCCACCCTCAGGCCTCCCAGTGACCAGAGATAGTTTTAGGAGCCTGTCAGGAAATCCTGTGGCCCCAGGCCCAGGGTGACTTTGTGTTTCCAAGCCTGTTATTGATTTTGGCATGAAGAAAATAATTCGCTATTGTTGCTTATGGTGCCACAAGAAAAAAAAAACTCACCCCATGTTTCATTTGCTAACAGATCTCAGTTGGAATTTGCCTTTGATTATAGGGCTGCTGGAGCTACGAGATGCTGTTTACTACTTAAAGGTACTACCGTCTTTATGAGACATGGCACTCTAATCGAAAACACAAGTAAACTGAAAATTAAATTTAAAAGCCTATAATTTAGTATCTTCCTGGCCAGGAGTGATGGCTTTCATTTGCGCGGGACTGGAGCGGCTCAGGGTCAGTGTGACGGGGGCCGCGCGCAGGCCTCTTCCCAGGGCTGATGGAGCTGATTAATCTCTTGGAACCAAGCTTTGTCTTCTCCAGCTCAGTGAACAACTTCATTTCAGCTGATGAGTTCAACCAGGGGTCAGAACAATCCTCATTTCTGACAATCCCACGAAAAGGGAATTAATTTTATGAGTTAGTGCCACGGCACTTAAAACGAAGCTGCAAAGAGAAGTTAACATAAGCAGCAGAGAGAAAATCAGTGTGCAAATGCTCCACTTGATTCAGACAAGGGCTTTGCTGAACAAGGTGAGAGAACGGGGGGTGAGGGGGTTCAGGGGATCAGAAACATGCCAATGGGGCCTCTCTCTTTGATAAATGCCAGAAACATTTCGTTGAATTCGTGCGCTTAGAATTACACATGAAAAAAAAAATTCAAAAACAGGCCAGAGAAGGGCACTTTGAGAGAAATGAATTATTGTGGCCTTAGCATTGAAAAAATAAAGTAAAATTTAAAAAACTTGGAAAAAAGTAAGGAAATTGTTTCAGATACTTGTCAAATATTGTAACAATTATGATTGCGACAAAATACATTTTATAAATCCATGCAAACACTTATGGCGTACTCATCAGCTGCCAGGCTCTGTCCTCTGGCCCTCCACCTCCCGAAGAAGACATGACCGTATATAAACAAGTGCCATGGTTCCCTCCCCACCCCAAAGGACCTAGTTACCATGAGAAATAGTAATAAAACAATACAACCCAAATCCAAGTGTGTAAGAGACTCCTTGTGGGCCACATTACATTCCCCCAAATTCCTATGTTGAAGTCCCAAACTCTAGTACCTTAAAATGTGACTGTACTTGAAGATAAAGTCTTTAAAGAGGTGATTAAATTAAAATGAGGTCATATAGCTGGGTTCTAATCCCATATGCATAGTGTCCTTTAAGAAGAGAAGAGGCTAGGACAAAAACATGCACAGAGGGAAGACCATATGAGGACACAAGGAGAAGACAGCTGTCTACCAGCCAAGAACAGAGTCCTCAGAAGAAATCAACCCCGCCTACACCTTGATCCTGGACTTCCAGCCTCCAGAACTGAGAAAAAATATATGTCTATTGTTCAAGCTGCCCAGTTAGAATTTAATGTCAGCCCAAGAAAACTTGTACAGGCTTCTTAATTATAAACAAGTGCCCTGATTTCTCCCTATCCTGAAAGATCTATACCTTTACAAATAGTAATAAAACAATACCACATATCCCCAAGTGGATATTGGAAACTCTCATCTCAGAAATCTCCCTCTCTCAGGGTGCCAGCTTCCATCATGGGGTTCACTGGTAAGGAGGGATTCCTTTGAACATGGTCTAAGGTTCAATTCAAGGTGCTTTAGTTCTAAACTAGGACACCCAACTTACTTACTCATTCCTAACCTTGCTCACCTACCCATGCCCCTAAATCATCCTGACCTTCCATCCACTCCAGAGCCAAAAAGCGCCCTCTAGGCAATAGAATTTCAAATGATGTAAGGCCACCAGCCTCAGGGTGCCAGGCCAGGTCTGGGACCCAGTGTCTTGACTCCCATCCCAGGCCCCATCACTCCATCACCAACAATGGGAAAAAACCTGGCTAGATGTCCAGGCAAGCACGGAAGGATTGCAGATAATACGTGTGAATCCTTGGTAGCCTTACAAGACAGGTGCAGTGCTGAGGAAGGTCAGGCCCTTCTCAGGTTTTCCAGTCTCCATGGAAAAGGAACTTTCCTTCTCCCCAAACTCCAAGTCAAAGCAGACTTCGATGGCAGGAGGACACTTACTCCCTGTGTGAGAAGAGAGACAGAGGCTTGCACAGGAGCCAGGCATGGCAGGTGGCTGGTGGATACAAAGAACAGTCTATGACCCCACAGAGCAGGGCAACCTCCCAAAGACAAGGAGTCTCCCTCCACTCACCTGTGCAGGAAACATGGACCCACCATGTGAGCAGGTCTGGACAACTCAACGTGGGGAGAAGCACCATTTGTAAAAGGCCAAGAGCTTATGGTAAGATTCTTTCATGACTACCACATTGTGAGGAAGTTTTTACATAGTTGGAAGAGATGCTGAATTTTAAATAATGTGCATGGCCTGTTAGAATGAATGGCCTTGTATAAAGTGCTACCCTGGTGTATCTGCTACCTTTGTTTTGGCAACAAAGGAAAAACCTCAACCCTCAGTAGATGGACCACAAGGAAATTTGCCTCAGAAAATAAGTGCAAATGCAGAGGTGAGTTGGCAGTCTCTGCCCATGGGTCTTGCCCATCTGACTGCAGGATGGCGACCGGTTCATTGTGCAAGCCCACTAGGACCCAGAGACCTACTTCTCTGTCTGGGAGGCAAGCCTGCCATGCATCTACTTGGCCCAAGACAGCCTAACCTCCCCACACCTCAGCCTATTAATGACAAAGCCAATATGATGGTGATAATCAATCTATTACTTGCGGTGGAATCAGCACAGACGCAGATTTCAAACACAAAGCATAGGTTGGGTAGTGGGACTGCCACTTCAGAGAACTAGAATCACACGGCAGGAGTAGCCTGGTCCTGTTTCCTAGCAAGGACACATACCGTGTGTGCCTATGTGTGCACATGCATGCATGTATGTACCTGTGAGCACACACATGCATAATTCCTGAGTCACTTCATTGGGAATGCAGCTGTAGCTTGTGGATCCAACAGAGTAAATATTTTAAAAGGTGCCATAAATGTCACAACACCACCCATATTTATGTTTCCATCAATCTTTTCCCTGAAGGTTGGAACCTTGTCCTTGGTGAACAAAGAACAGTGGGATGAAAACGTCTTACATCTAGATTTAGCAACAAAATCAAGAAATAAGTTTGAGGAAGCTGAGACCCAGAATGACACTCTGAATTCCATGTTCTGCAATGCACTGCTGACTGGATATTAGGTCTCCAAGATTTGCTAAGAAAGTCTCATTGTGATGCCTTCTAATTTATAGGATCTCCACAGGCAATAGGCATGGAGACAGAAAAAGTACTGAACATGACACAGCCATGGGGCAAGTCCCTGAATGATCCCTAGAGCCCATCTCCTTCCGATAGTGTGGGTGGAAACCCCAGCCCCTGCCAGGGTAGGAGGGGGGTGGCACACACACAAAGAGTCCTGTACACAGGACAGTGGCCTTGCCCCTCCTCTCTCCTTCCAGCTTGGAGCCATTGACACCTGCAGAGGTGGCTGCCGAGGGTCCCCGATCCACTGAGATGTGCAGCCAAAGCCCTCCTGATGTGATTGGAAAGGTCGCACAAAGCTTTCTCCATGAAGGGAAAGCGTATACTGGACATTTTTCAGCTCAGTTCATTGCATTCCAGTGTGCCACCTCACCTCACTGCAGCTTCAATGGGACAGTGTGTCCCATGCTATCTGTTAAGTGGCTTAAACTTCCCCCTCCTACCCCTGAAGTGCTTTGATTTCAGGCCAGAGTAAAGCAATTCTTCCAAAGCACATTTCTTCATCACCTTCCAAGAAGTTTGGGGAGACAAGAATAATACAGTACAAATGCTCCAAGGTTCTGCAAAAGAAAAAGAAAAAACAAAAGAATAAGAAGCACCATTTCCACAAAAAGGGAAACATAGTTGCTCTCTAGCATTGATGGTCAACTGAGAAAGCTAGGCTGAATTTGCGAACCCCAAATCCAGATAAATTACATAGGTGTGGAAGATATAGGGTCAAGTGGAAACAGGAATTATAACCAGCACAGGACTGAGACTTGCTGAGTAGAATGAGTGGTCCGCTGCCCATCCATATGGCACTGCCACGGATAGAAGTGTTCTGCTTGCAGGTGGCCAGAGAAACAGGAGCACCCTGAGTCCTGTTCAGCTAAGGAGTGAAGGAGACCCGTCCTCTTTTCTGACCTCTTTTTCATCTCTGTACCAGCACCTGCCTCCTTTGTTCTTTCCACCCGGACTTGCATTCTAACCATCTGACTCAGTTGTTCCTGGCATGCCCTTCTTAAAAGGGAGGGGACAGCCTCAACACTGACAGTGCTCCAAGGCCATGTGCTCAATGAGCTCCCAGCATACCCTGTCACAGATCAGGAAACTGAGGCCTGGCCAGTTAGAAGCTTCTTTCATGTGGCAGGTACAAGGTCAAGGAATCTCATTCTAGAATTTATGTCCTCGGCCACTAAACAACACTTTTCTGCCCTAAAAAATGATATTCATTCTTTTTTCTGAAATAACTGTGTACACCTTGATCTCCATTCTCTTGTTATACTTGGTTTCAGGTCGAATCTCAGTCATGTCCACAGTTTACATTCTTCATTATTTCTGCAGTGCTGGGGGAATAAGGACATATACTTACACATAACACACACATTCACCCATACTCACACACACAACACATACACACACTCATATGCTCTCGGATGCACACTGTACACACAAAAACAAACACAAACACATACACGTGGCACACAGCAGAGCAACCCAGTATCCTGTGGATACAAAACATCGCCGCCCTGGGTTGGCGTGTGCCCGCGGGCTGGCCTGAATGCACACAGTCGCAGTGAGCCAGGGGGTGTGTTGAAACTACTCTGGTGCACGGGTGTAGGTATCCTTCCCAGTGTGTTATGTGCATACAAATCAAGGCCCCTAACATCAGTGACTCTCACCCGTCACTAACTGGCCCATGGAACTCCGTGGGGAGACGGGAAAGGATTAGTTTACTTTGTTCTGAGCACTCAGAAATCAAGACATTACAATTTCCTGAAAGAGACTCCCTAATTAGTGGTTTTCTCTCTTCACTTTCTTCCTGTTGGTCTTAATTAAGAGCTCTCTAGAGCAGTCACGTTTGTCTCTGGAGAGACTGGCTGGGGGTAGGGATCTGCCCTCTTTCTGGAGAGGTCCACACTCCATATGGGGGAAACAGGGCACCCCTCCCCTCCCTCCTAGTCCAGGCTCCTGCCACATCCTTCCACCTTTGGCTTTGGGTCACCCCCTTAGGCAGACTACCCTGTACTGCAGCACCTAGGGTGTAAGGTCAGCCCCTCAGCCTCTCAGCTGTCCAAGGGAGCTGGTTACCCCTCTTGCACTTCATAGTCCTGCACCAGAATTTCCAGTCTCCTGCTCTAGATTGGACACTTGCAGAGAGAGCAGGCCCGTGGGCTCGTGTCCCCTCCCGCAGGTCCAGCACAGCAACAGAACACTGAAGAGTGACTGTGAGGTTAAGCTGAAATCCCAGCACAGTGTGAGCAGGTGGACTCGAGGAGATCAGATCATGCCTCCCAAACCCAGTTGTCACAATCTCCGCCTCACTGGCTGGGCCCACCTTACCAAGGGGACTGACAAGGGCAGAACAGTGCTGAGACCCAGATCAACTGCACAGATGGGTGGCAACACTTGTCATCAACATTAGGGTGGTGTGACTCCAGCTACTCAAGTGCTTGTTGCTTCAGTTTCCTCACCTGTAAAGTGGGGCAGTGAGGGTAAAATGGAATACCACCTAAAAAGCACTGAATGATTTGGGCACTGTGGACATGCGTGGAAGTCCCAGCTCTTCGTGGCTTCACTCATAGACTTTGGCCCATCCAGGTGACTCAGTTCTGCAGTGAACCACCTGAACCCACACGTGGAATTTCCAATGGCCTTTCTGGTCTCTCCCTCTTCAGGCTTTCTCTCTGTGGAATTATTTGAGGATTCGGGGGGGCTTATATCCTTAGAGTTACTTCCAATCATGGTGCAGTGGTCAGCTGCCCCAGCCTATCCTAGGAAAACTCTTCCTGGGTACAAGGCACCTAACTGGAGGCTCCAGGCACACATTGCTCAGATTCCTGGGGGCCTACAGGCTTCCTTCTGTGGCTGCACTGAGGCAGAGCCCACCCTCACCCATGAGCATTCATGCATTTGTGGAAATACAGGACCTAGAGGAATCCCAGCTTTCTGTGCCTCCACCTAGATTGGACCCTCAGATCCTTTCCCCCCAAGACTGCCTCGGGTTCTTCCACAACTTGGTCCCTGCTCCCAGCTCTAAACCCCATGGGCTTTGGTGCACTACTGCCTTGCCCCTTCCCCACCACCACCAGGGTCAACGCACCTATGCTTATAACCAGGGGACAATTCAACAATTCTTACCTGGGGAGAGGAAGTTATCTATATAGAGAGAGAAAATGGGAGACAGTCCTGAAATGAAGCAGACAGCCAGTCTTCGTGAAAGGATGGAGGGAAGCAGAACACTAGGGGTGATTGAGACAAGGTATAGCAGCCAGGCCTGTGGATTCTGTGGGGTGGTACCAATAGAAGGTGATCAGAAACTCCTGACCTAGGAGATGGGCAGGAAAGTACTGGGTAACTATCTGTAAAAGCAGAGTTTAAAAACCAAAACTGCTCAGCTTGCATGTAGACTTAAAAGCTCTGGGAACATGACATTTATAACGAAAATTCTTTGAGAGGTGATAATACAGGTAAGCTTTGATGCACACAAAACACAGAGTTTAAGGCATCTTGTCCTCCTTACCTGTTTGTTGTTAGAATGCAGAAATAAGGCTGAGGAGCAGGATAAATCCATGACCCATTTTACTGGACTTAGGGAAGGTATCCACTGACCTCCTGCACAGACACCCCCAGAGACAAGGGCTTTACATCATCTAGAAGTTCACACCTGGGAAAGGTGGGGTAACAAGGAAAGTGTTAGAATATAGTAGGAGAGTGCTCACATGACAGGTGTGCCATGGGGAAGGAAACTGGTGGAGGCCAGAGCCTAGGAGGGCTGGCAGACCAAGGAAGGTTCATTCCAGAAGGTCAGCAGGCCCACAGAGCTGTGCGCCAAGGTGTTTGGGCAAGAAGCAGGAGAGCAGGACAGTGAGGTAGAGGGCCAGCCACCTTACCCAGGCCTTGCAGCAGGGCACCCACTCAGGAAAATCCTGAGGAAGAGCTCAACAATGAATGGCACCTTTATGAATTTTTCAGAAAGTGAGTCATTGCTGGAGATCATCTCCTTCCCACAGTTTTGGACTAAAACTATGCTCTTCCTTTTTACAAACTGTCCATAGTAAATGTTCTCTTTAAGATAAATTATTCGCTTATAAAATCAAATGATGTCAGTGCCATTTGGGGGCCGTGCTATTAATTTTTTAATGGATCAGGCCATCCCAAAGTTTCTCCTACAGAGATGGTCTTTCAAAACTTTTGATAGTGGATAGAGAATGAGAGGGTGGAGCAAGGGATTTTTTGTGATGGTGGTTGTTTTCGTTTTTCTGATTTTTAAGATGGGAGGAACCTGAGTGTGGACTCAGGCTTCGCTAGGGGTTTGGAGATAAGGAAAGGGGAGATTATTGATGAAACCTCCCTGGAACAGACTCAACGAACAAGAAAGATTCACCTTCCAACATGCCATAATCAGGAGCAAAATAAATTAAAAACTTTTTTTTTAACCATCCCTGGATTCGCCTCCCTAAGTGAATACTTACCAGGCCTGAGCCTGGGGCCATTTCTGTCAGTGGGTGACAGTCAAATTATTCTAGCCCCAGGCCCATTTTATTTACATAATTGCTCTTTGGGAAAATTTCTTCACTTTTCCACAGAAACCCTGGCTCTTTCACGGACGTCATACTAGAACTCTACTTCCGTTCCATGGTTCATATCCCTGAAAAATGATTATAAGCTTTGATCTATAAGAAATCATTACCCACTGATTTAGATAATGAAATCATATAAACTGCAGCGAGAGCCTCTATGATTCTTACACACCTCCTGCTGTCTCTAACATCATTTAATGATATTTTGATTTTTGTTGCAAAGTAAAAAAAAAAACTTTAAATTTGAAACAGCAGAGACATCAATGCTAGAAAGCAAAGAGGCATTTTATCTTATTTTCTGTATGGTACTGAAGCAAATTTAAAAAGAGGAAAATCTTCAAAGCCAGTCTGCAATCATTGCATGTTTTAATGAGAATAAGGCTGCTTGTCAGAATCCCTTCCTGTTTGCCAAACTGGTCTATCAACTTCTGTTTCATGAAACCAATCTGATTGTCTTTGGAGAAACCTATCTCATCTATCAATTCATCTTCCTATAATCAGATTATATGTAAATAATGATTTTGAGCTGGGTATTAGGAGCAGAATAAAGTAACCATTAAACACGCTTGACATTATATAATACTGCACATTTGACGGGTTAACACTGTTCCTTAAAATTTTAACATTTTTTCTAGTAATACTGTCACGCACTGTATGATGACACTTCTGTCAGCAGCAGACTGCCAACAGTGGTCCCATAAGATTATAATGGAGCTGAAAAATCCCTATCGCCCAGCGATACAAGAGCGGTCCTAACGTCTTAGCCGACACGTTCCTCACATGTTTGTGGTGATACCGACATCAACACACCTACTGTGCTCCCGACTGTACAAACATACAGCATGCACAATTATGTGCAGTGCATAACCTTGAAAATGATAATCAAGGGCTATGTTATTGGTTTGTGTATTTACTATACTACACTTTTCATTGTTATTTCAGAGTGTACTCCTCCTCCTTACAAAAAAAGGTTTTGCTATAAGATACTCTGCTGTGTTACACGGGCAGCAGCCTCATACATCTTGTATTTACTGAGCCTCTCAGCTGCATGATTTTCTCTTGTGCTTGATTTTAATCTCGTGCTGTTTTGCACAGTAAACATGCTGTACAGGCTTGTAACCCAGGAGCAAGAGGCTGTACCACAGAGCGCCAGTGTGCCGCAGGTCACACCGCCTAGGCTTGCGTTAGTGCCCTCTCCTATGTCCACGCCACACAAGTGCCTAATGATGCATTCCCATCATTAAACAATGTGTGATTTTAAAGTAACTCAGGCTTATTATAAAAAGTCCAATAATTCTGAAGTGTATAAGAAGAAAGCAAAAAATATCCATTAAACTGTTAGAGGAAACTTTTTTCAAATTCTGTCTTGGATTCTGTAATTCGGAGCGGGTGCTATGAATTTAACTGACAAAAGATTAATAGGAAAAGGGGAATACTAATCTATTAATATTTTATGCACATAGAAGTTCACAGAAAAAGTAAAACTTAAAGAAGTAATTAGTCTCAGGGTCTTATACACCATTTTAACAACAAAAAAAGGAGGTTTGGGACTTCGAGGGGAAGTAAATTATGAGAAAATGACTAAGAAATACATGGGGGAACTGATGGAAAATAAGGGTTATTTAAATAATGTTGTTTCTGCAGTCTCACCTCTGTGCTGACTCGGTCCTCAGTGGGCTGCTCTCCTCTCCCTGTGTGGTATAGAAGGACAGAAGGAGATGAGGATCCTGCTTTTAGGCAGAAACAGAGAGGGAAAAGAATGTTTTCTGCATCTGTTGATTTTCAAATTGCCTTCAACTCAAAAAAACAAAATAAAACAAAACAAAACAACTCCGTGCCAAGGTGGCATATTTTGGTGTGTCATATTCTGATTCATTACAATCCTATCTCCAATTGATAACTTCATCACTTCATAAAATACCTCTTTAAAAAACATTGTTATTGTAGAGATACTTTTCTAATGTTCTAGGATGAAAGCACTTTTTAAATATTTTTAAAATATTTGTTGATTATGCTAAAACAGTTGTTCCCACTTTTCCCCCTTTATTTCCCTCCACTCTGCACACCCCCTCCCACCTGCATTCTACCTCCCCCTTTAGTTCATGTCCATGAGTCACACAGGTAAGTTCTTTGGCTTCTACATTTCCTATACTATTTTTAACCTCTCCCTGTCTATTTTCTGCCTGCCATTTATGCTATTTATTCCCTGTAACTTTCTGCCCATCCGCCCCCTCCCCTTCCCTGCTGATAACCCTCCTGTGATCTCCATTTCAGTGATTCTGTTCCTGTTCTAGTTGTTTGCTTATTTCATTTTTGTTTTCTTTAGGATCAATTGTTGATACTTGTGAGTTTGTTGTCATTTTACTGTTCATATTTGTTTATTTTTTCTTTTTCTTTATTGTTGTTCAAGTACAGTTTTCTGCCTTTCCCCCACACCCCAGCCCAACACCCAGCCCTCCCCATCTCCCTCCCATTTCCACTCCCCCATGTTATTGTCCATGTGTCCTTTATAATTGTTCCTGCAGTGCTTGCTTCAGCAGCACATATACTAAAATTGGAACGATACAGAGAAGATTAGCATGGCCCCTGTGCAAGGATGACACGCAAATTCGTGAAGCGTCCCATATTTAAAGAAAAAAAAATTGGACCAAAAAGTGCGCATTACACATGGCAAAAAAATTAAAATAAAATAAAAAATAATTGTTCCTGCAAACCCTTCACTCTTTTCACCTGAAATTCCCTCCCCTCTCCCTTCTGGTCATTGTCAGCCTGTTCTCAATTTCAGTGTCTTTGGTTATATTTTGCTTGTTTGTTTGTTTTGTTGATTAGAGTCCAGTTAAAGGTGAGATCATATGGTATTTGTCTTTCACCACCTTGCTTATTTCACTTAGCATAATGCTCTCCAGTTCCATCCATGCTGCTGCAAAGGGAGGAGCTCCTTCTTTCTTTCTGTTGCATAGAATTCCATTGTGTAAATGTACCATAGTTTTTTTGACCTATTCATTTACTGATGGGCACCTAGGTTGTTTCTAGCACTTGGTATTGTAAATTGCGCTGCTATGAACATTGGGGTGCATAGGTTCTTTACTGTTCATATTTTTTATTTTCTTTTCCTTAGATAAGTCCCTTTAACGTTTGATATAATAATGGCTTGGTGATGATGAACTTGACCTTATCTGGGGAGCACTTTATCTGCTCTTCCATTCTAAATGATAGCTTTGCTAGATAGAGCAATCTTGGATGTAGGTCCTTGCCTTTCATGACTTGGAATACTTCTTTCCAGCCCCTTCTTGCCTGTAAGGTTTCTTTTGAGAAATCAGCTGATAGTCTAATGGGAACTCTTTTGTAGGTAACTGTGTCCTTTTCCCTTGCTGCTTGTAAGATTCTCTCCTTATCTTTAATCTTGGTAATGTAATTATGATGTACCTTGGCATGTGCTTCCTTGGGTCCAACTTCTTTGGGACTCTCTGAGCTTCCTGGACTTCCTGGAAGTCTATTTCCTTTGCCAGATTAGGGAAGTTCTCCTTCATTATTTGTTCAAATAAGTTTTCAATATCTTGCTCTTCCTCTTCTCCTCGTAGCACCCTATTATTTGAATGTTGGAATGTTTAAAGTTGTCCCAGAAGTTCCTAAGCCTCTCCTCATTTTTTTGAATTCTTGTTTCTTCATTCTGTTCTGGTTGAATGTTTATTTCTTCCTTCTGGTCCAAACCATTGATTTGAGGCCTGGTTTCCATCCTGTCATTGTTGGTTCCCTGTACATTTCCCTTTATTTCACTTTGTATAGCTTTCACTTTTTCCTCTATTTTGCAACCATACTCAACCAATTCTGTGAGCATCCTGATTACCAGTGTTTTGAACTGTGCATCTGATAGATTGGCTAACTCTTCGTTCCTTAGTTGTATTTTTTTTGGAGTTTTGCTCTGTTCTTTTACTTTGGCTATATATATATATCCAGTGTGTGTGTGTGTGTGTTGTCTCTGTGTGCCTGTTACATAGTAAGGGGCAGAGCCTTAGGTATTCACTAGGGTAGGTATTCACATGGCTATGTTGTGGCACTGTATGTGGGGGAGGGGTCCAAAAGGGAACAATGCCACTTGCTCAGCTCTTGGCCTGGCTTTCAGTCACTTCCTTCACTACCCACAATCAAATTGGGCCCTTCTGGTGTGGATTTTCAGGTGGGTGGGTTTGTGTGTGTTCTAGGACCCTGTGGGTCTCTCCAATGAACTCTGCTGTGAGGCTGGGAGTTTTTCCTGCCACTGCAACCCTTACAGGGTTTTTCAGTCAGAAGTTTTGAGGCTTTATTTTCCTGTGCTGGAACCCTGGGTTGCATGGTATGTCTAGCTCCACAGTTTATCCTCACAGTTTATGTGCATGCAAATGTGGGACCGCCTAGTCCACCAGCCACCACCTTGCCCACCTTGTTCCTCCAGCCACTGCCTTGCTGGGAGTCCTCTCCTCCCCAGCTGCCCATCTCCACCCTTCCTACTGGTCTGTGTGAATGTATCTTTAACTCCTTGGTTGTCAGACTTCCATACAGTTTGATTTTCTGGCAGTTCTGGTTGTTTTTTGTTTTTAAATTTGTTGTTGTCCTTCTTTTGATTGTTTGAGGAGACACAGTGTATCTACCTATGCCTCCATCTTGGCCAGACGTCTACCATTTTTATTTTCTGTAGAGTGTATAATTTAGTTGTTGCTGGTTAACAAATGGCTCAAATAATGTATATACTTAAACAACAGATGTGTGTTATTTCCCTTTGGGTCAGCAGGGCTGTTCTTCCTTCTAGCCTGGCCAATCTCTGTGAATATCCCAAGATGCCTCTGTTCACATATTTGGTTGTGCCAGAGAGTGTAAGCTGGGCAGTCTTCCCTGCCTCATAAAGCAGCTTATCATCCAATAGACTATCCCAGGAATCTTCACAGAAGAGCCACAGGGTTCTGCAAAGCAATCAGAGAGAGTAAGCCCCAACATGCAAGTTCTTTACAAGCTTCTGCCTGAAACCTTTTTGCTGATGTCCCATTAATCAAAGGAAACCCCAAACCAGAATTATTGTGGGAGGGGACAGACCAAGTGTGTAGATATAGAGCAGCATACATCACTGGGAGTCTTACAACAGCAATCTATCACAACACTCCTTTTCCATGTTTCTCTATTCAGAATGAGTAAAAGTAGCACTATGCATATATCCTTAGTGCAGTTATTTTCCCTTTACAATTACTAGGAGTCCACACATTGGGACTTCAGCATGTGATTTAAAATCGTACTCTCCACCTTGTATCCTGTGTGATTTTCGAATTGACAACCAGATCCCTACTCAACAGGCCTCCACCTTCAGGTGCCCGCTTCCACCATCACCCTGGGAACTTACCATTTCCTGAAATACTCCCTCATACCAACCCGGATGTGCAGGAACCATGCTCTAACCCTCTCACAGACCTGTGTTTATATTCTTCCTGTGGACCCATTTTATCCTGATGACTTTATTTCCTTACTTAGTCTGTGGCATCACTTCTTTCATCCCAATTTCAATGTCTTATCACCTTCTTTCCCCATAATGAATATCTCTGAATGATGATCAGTTCCATTACCTTCCTTCTCTTCTCCCTGACTTGCTGAAGAAGCTTACACAGTATGGGCTGCCCTTACTTGAAAGGACCACTGCAGACCACACTGTGGTCTTCAGGTGCCACCCTGGTCCCTGTCAGATGCTGGCTATGCCCCAGATTTAAGAAAACTCATCTATCAAGAGTAAACTTTTTCAACTTTCCTCTCTTTATCTAAATAAGCATTCATCTACATATGTATCTTCTCAATCTTTTTTTTTCTTCATTTGGCTGTTGTAACCTCATTCCTTGCCCTGGACACTGGATATTCTTTCTGGTTTTTTAGCCACCTTGCAAATATTTATCTTCTTTTCTTAGTTTTCCATGAATGTGTATCTATATATGTGAGCATGCTTGCTTGTTTTTACTCTATTCTCCCTCATAACCTCAGACTAAAAACAAACTCAATTATGTTTTATCTTAAAACCAAAACCAAAATCAAATAAATGTGTGTTTTCATCAGCTTTAACTCTCTTTTTAAAAAAATTATGAATCACTTTATTGTGCTTTGAAGATCTTGCATTTTTTACAAATCAAAGGTTTTGGCAATTGCTGATGGCTCAGATGATGATTAACATTTTTAAGCAATAAAGTAATTTTTAT
This sequence comes from Desmodus rotundus, assembly GCF_022682495.2. Taxonomy (NCBI): domain Eukaryota; kingdom Metazoa; phylum Chordata; class Mammalia; order Chiroptera; family Phyllostomidae; genus Desmodus; species Desmodus rotundus. The sequence goes on along the minus strand of NC_071387.1, from coordinate 179,396,440 downwards.
TAAGTTATCTCCATTGTTTTTATAGGTATAATGCTATTGTACACTTAAAAGACTGCAATGCAGTGTAAATACAACTTTTAAAAAATTTTGGGGGTGACATTGGTTAATAAAACCATACAGGTTTCAAGTGTACAAGTCAACAACACATCATGGGCATACTGCATCATGCACTTATCACCCAAAATATAGTCTTTTTCTGTTCCCATTAATTCTTCTCTGGCCATCTTCCTCCTCCCACCAACCCCTTTCTCTCTGGCAATCACCATACTATTGTCTGTCTCTATGTGTTATTTATTTATGTATGCATTTGCTTACTTACCTATTTATTTGCTTCCTAATCCCTTCACTTTTTTCACCCAGCCCTTCTACCCCTGCCCCTCTGACATCTGTCAGTCTGTTCCATGTATCTATGCTTCTGTTTCTATTTTGTTTGTTAGATCATTTTGTTCATTAGATTCTACTTCTAAGTGAGATTATGTGGTACTTGCCATTCTCTGACTGGCGTATTTCACTTAGCAAAATACTCTCTAGGTCCATCTATGTTGTCACAAAAGGTAAGGTTTCCTTCTTTTTTATGTCCAAGTAGCATTGTATTGTGGAAATGTACCACAGCTTTTTTATCCACTCACCTACTGATGGGCACTTGACTGTTTCCAGATCTTGGTTATCGTAAATAATGCTACAATGAACATAAGGGTGCATATATTCTTTAGAATTAGTGTTTCAGATTTCTTTGGATATATTCTAAGAAGTGGAAATGCTGGGTCAAAATGGCTACTCTATTTTTGATTGTTGAAGGAAACTCCATACTGTTTTCCACAGTGGCTACACCAGTCTGCATCCCTACCAACACTTGTTAACTCTCTCTTTTTTTTTTTTGGAAATAAAAATACAACTTAATATACAGTTGACCCTGGAACAACATGAGAGTTAGGGACACTAAACTTCCACAAAGTCAAAAACCCATGTATAACTTTTGACTTTCCAAAAACTTTAGTTACCCCTCAGTATACTTCAGTGATTGGTTCTAGGCCCCTCCAACTGATTCCAAAATCTGTGGATACTCAAATCCCTCATATAAAGTGGTGGAGAACAATACTTATAGTTAGCCTTCCAAATCTACAAATTCCCAATGATAGACCAAAAATACAGTTTTTGCTCCATCGTTGGTTGATTCTGCAGATGCAAAACCCAGCGATAAGAAGGGCTAACTGCATATTTATTGAAAAAAATTGCTTTTTCCTCATTTTTGTGCTATTTTGTAATATATTTTATATCTCTATGTGTTACAAATCTTCAAATTATAGTTATTTGTTTTGCTTTACATAGTCAATATTATTCTATGTGTTTACTCAAAAATTTACCTTTCAAGGTGTTCAACAACCCTTCCTGAAGATGCACGCTTCCATGTAGCATCATTATTTTTAGCATTAAGAACATTCTGTAATGTTTGTTACAGTGCAAGTTTGCTGTAAATAAATTTTAGATTGGCAGATTTCCTAGCTCTTCAAGTAGCTATTGTTTTCTGAATTCCATAATGTCTGTTTAGAAGTCAGGTGTAAGCCTATTTTTTTTCCTTTGTATGCAAAGTTTCTCTCATCTTTAGGTTCCTTAAGGATGTGTTCTTTGCTGGGGTTCTTTTTTTTTTTTTTTAGAAATTTTACGGTGATATGCCAAAGTATGTTTTTATCTTTTTGAATTTTGTTTTGTTTCTGTTGTTTGAATTCACTGAGATTCTACAATCAATGGGATAATGTCTTCTTTTATCAATTTTGTAAACTGCCTATTCATTATCACTTTGAGTATGTTTCTACCTATTCTTTTTTCTTTTCTTATGGACTCCAACTGTACTTATGTGAGATGATGACCATAACCCATGTGTGTATTTCCATCATCCATGTCTATCTCCATCTCCATCTCTCTCTCTCTCTCTGTGTCTCCCCCCTTCCTTCCCTCTCTCTCTCTCTCCATCTCCATCTCCATCTCTATCTCTATCTCTTCAACAGGTCCTACTAACCTGTCTTTAAATTCACTGATACTTTCTTCTGTTATGTCCAGTCTCCTGTGGGTGTTTGTTTGCAAAATCTAAGTCACACACCTTTGCTTTATTTTCAAGGGAGTCTGGTCAAACTATTTGGCATAAAATAAGATATACAGCTTATATGGATAAAAGTTTATATGTTGGATGGCCAAAATTAATGACAGGTATCCATTACATTTAAAATATATGCTTTTCAGCCCTGACCAGGTAAGTCATTTGGTCAGAGTATCATCCCAATATACCTAGGTTGCAGGTTCATTCCCCAGTTGCAGAGCATACGGGAGGCAACAATTCGATGTTTCTCTCTCACATTGATGTTTTCCTCTTTCTCTCCTCTTTTCCTCTCTCTATAAAATCAGTAAACATGTCCTTGGGTGAGATTAAAAATTAATAATAAATAAAAAAGAATCAAAAATAAAATAAAATTGTATTTAATCTAGATTGTTTTTCTGTTTATAACATAACTTTAGTTTCTGTAAATGTCTTAATTTTCTCTTCAATTTATTTTCAAAACTCTCAAAATTCACCTTTCTTCTCTATGATCATATAACATCACTTTTGAACATATGTTTATTTCTTTAGCTCCTTTTTTTGATAGCAATATTGTCTGCAATTTCTTTGAGACTGTGGTGAATGAATTGTCTGAATTCTTTAGATATTTTTCCATATATGTTGTTCATCTATTTTTTGTTTATAGTACTTTCCTTTTTAAGTTCTTCAACCTTTGGGCCAGGGCCCTTTTTGGTTTCTCTGTAATTATTACCCATATTTATGGTGCCAGATATCTGCTAGAAAGACCCTGGGGAGAAACAAGTGGAAATTACTTGGAAAAATATGTAGTTATTAACAGGACTTGGGGTCTCAAAAAATCTTGAGAAATCTGATAACTATTTTATCTGAGGAATGCATGCCCTTTGGTTTCCAGATGTTCCCTGCATAAGCTCTACACAGAGTCATCAGACTCTTGCTGCCTCATCTGGCCTCACCACTGTACCCCCACAGTCAACTCTTCTGCAAGGAACGCGCATTGGCCATGATAGAAATGCTTGTCAGCATAATTTTCCCTTTGGCTTCCTCCCCTAACATAACTTGGTGTTGAACTGGGTTTGCTCTTCTGTGGTTCAACCACGGCCCTAGATCTCATTGCACTTAAAAAACATTTTTGGCTATGGTTGTCACATATGTATCATTTTTGAGGATTTGGCACATTTTCACACATTTGGTACGTGGTCTTCCTGGTTTGTAGTTGGTAGTTGTGGAAATTCCTTTGTTTAATTGAAGATGGCATTTCGCTTAAAATTTTTTTCCTTTGTTTTCTTTCTCATGGGCTTTAATGGAGGGAAGTGGTATTTAGTCAGGAAGCCCATACTTTTATTTTTGCTGCTACAATCTTTAACACACTGTTCAACACCAATTCTAAACACCACCCACAAACCACTTCAGCAAAGTTCATGGACACAGCTCTATTCTTCTTACTGCTTCCTGGTAGAGATGTCAAAGCTAGAAATTTGATCATAACATTTACGTGTATACTCACACTCACTCACATACTCCCTGAAGCTTACACTCACACACATTCACCCAAACTCACACACACACAATGCACACACATACTGCAGGGTAGAGGAGAAATGTACAGGCAGTGATCTATGGTTCTGGCTTGGACTCTTGGTCGTACCTCTGACAAGTTCAGCAACATACCTATGAGTCAGTCTCCTGGTCTATCACCTGGGAGTGGTGTACTCCTAACCAGCTGCTCTCAGAGCTGGTGAGTGGGTGGGCTGAGCAGACCTCGGCAGTCCTAGTTGCCACTGTTGTTGGCTGCAATTTGCATGCTATTTTCTCCATGCACAGAACCAGACCAATGAACTTACCTGCTTTTGTTTCTTGCAACATGCTTTCCTAAAACTGGTTGAGATTCTCCCTCATCCCAAAGCACTAACTCATGATTTTCACTTCTCCGAGCTCCACTAAACAAGCACAAATGTCTCCTGACGTATATCCATTAACCCACTTCAGCTGCTCAGTGCTCACAGAACGAAGATGGGACAAAACAAGCTACAAGATGAGGGTCTCCGAAGTCTGGCTAACTGAAGAGAAGGCTCCCATTTGAATCACGTCAGCCCTTCTCAAGAAGGCTGACTCTGGGCTTGTATGGAGTCACAGTGGGCACACTGCGTCTGAGCTCCCTTGGCTGCTTTGCCCACTTTCCCAGTAATTAAGTTATAATGTCATTGCTTTGGTGGAAGGACCAGATCATGGGCACCCATACTCCAGAACAGGTCCCTGCATCACTGTGACAAACAGTCAAGGTTGCCACAGTCAAGGTTGACGATGGCACTCGGGAAGAAGGAGACCTTGATGTAGGGGTTTCTGCTCAACTCTTTTAGGTTCTGTGACTCTGCGACCTTGAAGAGAGATATTGGAAACAGCAATAAAATGGAATCACCAACTTCTGGATCAGGTTTCCTCAGCATCTTTTGTTTTCTTAGCTCCACATTCAATTTGTCAAAGAACTTAAATTTTTGTACAGTAGACAAACAATCCATATTTTATTTACCAAGAACATTTACATATTTAATGTCATTGAGATTTTATATTTATTATTTACAGTAAAAAAGCAATAATGCTTTATAGATTCTATTTTATTGTTACAGGTTCAAATACAAACAAAAACATCACATCAGTTTCTTGTTAAGGATAATAAGTATTGAGTGTATTTTTTACACTGACAAGAGTATATTTAATGAACACAACTGTAACAAAAACTTTAGTAGTATTAATTGCAAAAAGGCTTATTGCTCGGAACAAAAATATATAAAGTTAAGAATTCCATCAACCACTTAAATTACATCTTTTTGCTATAACAGTAAAAAGCAAAATAAGCAATTTCATCCTCAGGAAATTTTTTGATTAATTTTTTTAATAAAAAGAGAGAAAAACTATAATGTGCATTCTGTGTGACCCCTGGGTCCCCACTGTCAATCCAAATGTCTTTTTGCTCTGGGAAGCTCCATGTAGCCAGATGTTGGTGAAGGAATAGATACAGTGTTTTTTTCTCTGAGGTTTTCTTCCAGATGTCCTTCCAAAGGGAAGCACAAAGAGACTGTGTGTAAATGCTGCATCTCAGTTTAGAGCTACATAGCCTGCCTGTAGCCTGTGACAGAAGCAACATGTAGCAGGGTCCCAAAGCAGTGTCCAGGCTCCAGGTAATCCTTTCTCCAGGGTGGAGCTAATTAGACCATGTTGGACCCCATTGCCACTGATTGCTCCATTTGTGTGCAGTTCTCCAAAGGATTATCCCATTATCATCAGGGAAAAGAGTGCCAAGTTTTGAGTCTGCTCCAGAGCCCTGGTGCTTGGGTTCGAATCCCAGCTCAGGCCTATCCCCCTCAGGCTAGTTACTCATATGAGTGTCAGTCATACCGATGGCACCATTCCTACAGGTGTTGTAAATAAATTGATGCTTGAAGCATGTAGGAAGTACTCCAATCGGTTTTAATTATTGTTTCCCAAATGAGAACGTAAAAATCTTCACCCAAATGGCAAGTATATTGAGATAAGCTTTTGTATTCAAAGATGAGCAGGGATGATTTCTAAGGGAGTACATGGCCAAGGATGAAAATAGTCTCTCTGGGTTTGATACAAGGTGCATTTTTCAGCCTCTATGAGGTTCTGCCACAGTAACAGGTGATCCTAACAGCTCAGAGGTGGAGAGTATGTGGGCTTATTTCTCTCTCATAGTATATGTTGGACCAGGGTTGACTGCCTTTCTGCTCCATATCTCTACTTCCTCTTCAGTCTAAGAGCAGCCTCTGTCCAGGACGCACCATCCTTGTAATGAAGGAATAAACACTGTGCTTCTGCCCAGAAGTGGTGTCATTTCCACCATTTCATTGGCCAAAGTGGGTCTCATGACCACACTTCCTGTGGGGGTAACAGGGAAGTACAGTCCCCTTACCCAAGTGGGCAGCAAGTGATTGGGACAATAGCACCACCTAGCAGATCAGGTGTCCTGGTCATAAATTCTAGTGCTAACTAATTCTCCCTAATGCCGCACTGGCACCACTGTATCTATAGAGCTACATTGCAGGTAATGTGGGAGGTGTCTGTGTCCACAGGGCAATTAAGGATCCAGTTGTAACATGTGCCAAAAAAGAAACAAAAGAACAAAAACACACAAACAGAAAAGGGGAAAAATGAAAACAAAAAGGAAAATATGTGGTGCCAAGCACAAAAGGCACTTTTTAAAACTTTCAACACATTTTCATGTGTGGCCAACAATACTGCAGTCAGCACCTTTGATATTTATAATAGGAGTAGAAATTTTATTTCCAAAATCTCTAAATATCTAACATCAACATTTGGCAGCTAATCTCCAATGTTAACTGGCAGCAAATGATCAAAAGTCTACAGTTTGGGGGAAAGCCCATTCCCGACACTGGAGGGAATGGCTAAGGACCAACTCGCTCTGTGTTGTGGAATGAAAACACAAGGCTGTTGGTAACACAACCTGGAGAGGCTGAAGGTGGCATCACTCTTGGGAGTACAGAGACAGCAGGACTCTGTCACCACGAGCAATCCATCACCACGGATGGATACTGGAGATTTATTTGGCTCTAAACTCTGCTGCAAGTGTGGTAAAACAAGACTGGCTTGGGAAGAGGGCCTCAGACCCAAGTTAGAAGTAGCTGGCTCCCTCCACCTCTTCAGGAAGAAGAGCTTTCCTTCTGCGTAGGGATTCATGTGCTGTTTTTTGTATTTATATACTCTGGAGTGGTGTGTCTGTTAAATGGATCTAAAACCTGTCACTCTCCCTTATGGAATATCATCCAATGACTGTTCAGTTTGCTTTCACATTTGTTTAGCTTTTCTGTATACATTGATCATTGATGACTGTATTTACTTTCATTAGCACCCACACGGCAACAAGAATAATAATAATCACGCCACTTATATAAACACTCAGGTCAGCACTGTCCAAGCACCTCAATTAACCCTCATCCTGAGGGACGACCCTATTGGGAAAGAAGTTGTGATATGCTGAAGACCACGTGCTTTGCTCAAGATCACACAGCAGGTAAGCAGTGGACCCAGGGTTTGAACCCACTGCTGCTGACTCCATCACCAGGAGCTGCATCTTCTTTGGAATTCAACCTGCATCTCTTGTGTCTGATGGGCGTGCAGGTCCGTGTCAGCTCCAGCTCACACAATGGTGGTGCCAGTGTACTTGCTGCTGCACAGACTTCATTTCTCCCTTGGAGGAGAACTCATTTATTTTAGGATGGCTGGTTTTGAATCATTTCCATAAACTATGTGAAAGGTCAGAAGAGGTCATGAAGTCCTGCCTCACACAGCAGCGCTGCAGCTCCCTGAGAACATCCCTGGGCTTTATCAAAGCAGCACTGTGCTTAACACGCACAAGAAACCCGAAATCAAAAGGAAAAGTGGCTGTTTAATTAAATCTTTAAAAGAAAACTTAATTGTTACTCAATTGTCCCTTTCTAATGACTTTCTAAAAGACAATTAAAAATATATACTCCCATGAATAAAAAAAGAGCCTATCATTTGAGCACATTATAGTTCGTGTGTTCAAGAATAATTGAATCTCTGTCAATTATGATTTCAGTAAATTATAGGAAAGATCCATTCTTGGCCACATGAATGGGAGATTAAAGCTGGCATGGTCCGACACGGCACAATTATTTTATCTAATAAATTTATGACCTTATAATAGGCTCTTACCAAAGCATTTTCCCCCACTTAATTCATCACTTGGCTTGACCCACTTTCTGGGTGCTTGACTGAAGGATTCCCTGGAAATATGAATAGAGAATGCAAGGCACTGCTCCTCTCTCAGACCCCTGGCCAGCACCTCCCAAGCTGCCCCTGCCCAATAGCATTCCCACTGCTGTCTACCCACAACATAGCCTGTCTTTGTCCTCTGAATGTTCTGTGCTTGTGGAGATTTACTTCCGGAGGAGTCTCCCACTCCCGAATCTTTGCACAGCTCCCAGAGTTTCTAGGTGGTGTGCAGTCATACATTCAATTTAGGGCTGTGGTCTAGCTGGAGTCCACCCTGTGGATGGTGTAAAGAAAGGAAAGGAAATGGTGTACCTATTTTTCTCCCCACAGCCAGTCTTTTCCCAGCACCATCTGCTAAACAGCAAATTTGTTTCTATTAATTTTTGTGTCACTGTTGTCATATTTTAGTGTATATGTATGATGGATCTACCTGAGTGCTCAACTCTGTCTCATCACCTCCTCTGCCTGGTTTTACATCAATACCACATTGTCTTTATTACCATTACCTTATTACTCTGTATTTCTTAATGTCTGGGAGGGCGAGCCTGCTATCTTTTGTTTTACAAGTTTTATGTAGATCGTCATGAGATTTTATTCTTTTGTTAAATTTAAATTTTACTAGAATGTTGATGGAGACTTCATTAATTTTTAGGTTAATTTTGAGGAAATTGACATCTTTAAATATTAAGCTACCCAGACAAAGAGCACAGAAAATCTCCTCCATTTATTCAGATCAGAGTCTATGGCCAATATTAGAATTTTAAATGCTTCTTTATTGAGGTATTGAGTGTTCCTGGTAAAATTAATTCCAGATACTTTATAGTTTCTGAGACTATTATGAATGATCTGTATTTTCTGAATGGCCATTGCTGGTTCAAAGACAGGCTATTAATTTTTGTATCTGGCAAACTTTCTGAACCCTTTGTGGTTTTAGTGGCTTATCTAATAAATCTGTTATTTTTTCCTGGGTAAATAATTACATCATCTGTGAGAAATAACACCTTCTTTTCTCTCCCAACACCAGAACTAAGGCAGTCGTGACCAACTGCTACACAGCCTCCTCACATCACTGGAGCTGGCAGGGACCCCCTTCCCTCTTCACCCACCCCCTGTGCAGACGGGATCAGTCTTCACAAGAACAGTGTGAGGCAGGTACTGTCCCTTCCATAGGAAGACTTGGGCTTAGAGACATTTTGGGACTCACACAATGGATCTGTCTAGCTCTTCAAATACACAAAGCTTTCCACTTGTCCCATGTCTCCAACCCAACCCATTGCCCTGGGCTCCTCACTGCCTCTCCCAAGGGGCCCCACCATCCCATCACCCTCTGGTTCACCTTGTCCCCACAGGCTTAAAACTTTGAGAATCTCACCACTTTTGGACTGCCACAGTTCTTATCAACTCAGCCACATCTCTGTATGCATTCTAATCCTGTAATTCTTCTCTTTAAATGTGGCCCTGAGACTGTCTTGTTTTCCAGGAGTGCAGCGTTCGGAAAGAAGTCTCAATGAGCACTGTACAGTTCCCCTTTGTTTAGTACCTCATGTACCTCAAGAAACCCAAAGGTCCAACAATGGATTGGAAGGAGGACTCTCCCATCACATATAGTCCCAAGGAGGTGGGCAGCAACCGATGGCACACAGGACTCCAATGGCAGCTTTTGACCCTACAGCCATTTCTATTTCTTCTGCTTCCTCCATCCCAATGCTCAGGAGTCACCAGTTGCACCTTTAGCAAGTATGGTCAGAGCCCCTCACCCAGACACACACTCCAATGTCCTTGGAGACCAGTGAAAAAAGTGGAAGGAGCAGAATCTGTGTGGTGTGACTTCCAGGCCAGACCAGGTTCAGATCCCCAGCAACCTGACGATATGTCCTGCTCTCCCTGTGTTTTAGCAAGACCTGAAAAAGCTCTAGCCCCCTTGCACTTCCACTGTCCTCCCGCACCGTGTCAGGGCTGCTGGTGCAATGAAGTGTCCTTTCTTTGTTTCCTTTTGAGCCTACCGGGGGAATATTTTGGAAACCATAGATATTTCTTTTGTGAAATGGGCATAAGAACTTATTCTCACAGGTGACATGGCTCACGCACTCTCAAAACCTGCTGCCGGAGAGGTGGAGGAGTCTGATCTCACGCTCGTGTAGCCACACTAGTGAAAAAAGGAAGGTGATCTTGGCATTTCAGTCTCCCTGCTCTTCCTATCACCGGTGTCCCAGCACAGGGCCTGCTACTCACAGCCCGCCAAGTCCCTGACTGGAGGTTTGTTTATTTTTTCCCTAAACAATACTCATGATGTGTTTATATCACTCAAACTCCCAAAGAGCGAGATGTTAGATTCAAAAGCCCCAATTTCTAAAGGTCAGACAAACGGAGCAGAAAATGGGATAAAACTCTTGTTCTGCTCACACATCCCTGTAGAGACACATGGATGTCCCCTTGGGAGACAGGTTATAAGAATTCAAAACTCCCATGGACCCACCTCTCCTGAGTGGTGCTCATAAAAACCTCCCTGGTTCTGAACAAGCCCAGGAGGCTCTTGTCACACCCAGCATTTAGCCTCTTTGCCCTGGTCACTCCCTTAAAGCTGGAAGGGCATACGAACTGAGGGACTGTGCCCAGTGCTGAGGACACTGACCGGGTGTTCTCCCGCCTCTGGGGTCTCAGACAAACTCCAGGTTACTGTTCTACACACTTAAGGGTCACAAACATATTTTGCTGAAATACTTTGGATCTGTTTCAGCCCAGAACTTTGCATTATTGGAGAAGGACTGAGCTGGCCTCTGAGCCAGGCTGACAAAACCAAGTCATACATGGTGCCTGTTGCCCTTCTGCAGATAAAAATGATGATAATTCTGTCTTCCACCTACTAGAAGACATTGAATTTTCCAGGACAACCAATTCGTTTTGAGGGATTTAGAGTCTACATGCTGTCCCACTGCCCCCTTTGAAGATCCATCCCTGATGTTCAAGCTTTACTTCTAGAGAAGAGGACACTGTCCGTGGAGGATGAAGGGGTACGACAACTGTGTTCACAGGAAGGTGGGGGAGCTCACAAGTGCCACCAAGCCTTCCTTGTTTCCCAGGTCTCACCCCCTCACTGCTCCTGACTCCATAACAAACACCATACCTTTTATAGGCCGACAAAGCTCAGCAAATTGGCTTCTTAGGCTCAGTTACCCTGGTGCTGTCTGGGCCAAGGCTCTGTGAAGAACTGCCTCCCAGGCTTTTGCAAGGAAGCATGGGCTCTGATCTGTCCCCGCAGCCTCTCAATATTCCAACCTCCTCTTTCCCTGGGCACTGCTAAGAAACCTTCTGCTCCTGTTGCTCTTGAAATAAAAGCAGTGTTCTTTATGAATTTTTAACACCCTCCTCCCAGGCCTTGCAGGCGAGTCACATTGGATGGGGCCACTCACGTTTGAAGCTTACAGTGGGATCTCTCCTGTTTGTAAACATGTGCGGGCAATGCAGGCACATTAGTGTCACTTCCCCGTGCCTTCCTCTTCCACAATTATAGACACAGCCACTACAGACCGGCTGGCAATGCCACCTGGGAATACATTATTCATGGGCATTTTGTTCAAAATCTGACGTTCTAGACAATTTTCCATTTTGTGCATCATCAAAGTGTAATACTGGTGCCAAGGAGAATCTCCGCAGCAGAAGAAACAGCTCAGGGTGGTGGGGCAGCTGCAGGAGTAAGGCTGAGGCAGGGAAAGAGGCTGACATGAAGGCAAGGAGAGATGCACCTCAAAACTGGCTGATGAAATCCCCATGCAGCCTCACCCTCGGACAGAACACTGACAAAGTGAGGGGCCAGAGGAGACTGACATTTAGAGCAGAGCCTGAATACAGATGCCTATGATGGGCCTGCTCCTCTCCTCTGGGTCCAGGGTCTCTAAGCCAGGAGGTAACATTACCTATGTGTTGTCAGGTATGCTCTGATCATTGCAAGGGGACAGCCTTGCCCCCACCCTGATGACAACTGGCTGACCCAGTCACAATAACTCAATCACTGTCAGATCTGACTCTGTCCCTCTCCTCCATGGGAGTGGCTAGCTCCATCTGCTTCCTCCCTCTCTGCCATTCCAAGAGAGTGTGTGATAGAGGGAAGGACAGGCTGGATGAGCTGTTATCAGCTGACAAACTCACCCACGTCTGTGTGTCTGTGGGACCTCTGTAGAACGTTTAGGTCATCGCCTTCTGTACCCAACCTCCCATCCCCCCACCCTTTATTTCCTTCTCAGTGGACTTTGAGTTTTTCTCATTTACATGGAGATAAGAACAGTGCTTTTTCCTTGGGATGCTGTTATGTTAAATGAGATAACCCACAGACCTCCAAGGACAGTGTATGGCTTTCAGTAAGCACTCATTCATGTTATCTCTGCTGTACTACCCATGCATGATTGCATCAAAACAGGACTACCTGAAGCATGGCACATAGTAGTCATGGCTCACTCAGCAAGATGGCCATATACAACTTGAACAATGCAATGGCAAATAGCTGCCCTGAGCATCTTCTGGAAGGTAGGAGGCTATTTGGGTGATTCCTTGTCTGTTTTGGATAGAGCCAAATTAGATCAGGAAAAAGAGGGCCCTCTAGCTTTCGTCAAACTTGCTTAATGGTGTTGGTGGAAAGGTAGTTGAAGCAAATACTAGATTCTTCTCTAGGGGCCAGCTGGAAGTCCAGCCTTGCTCCCAACCCACTGGAGTCACAGCATCTCAGCCTTGACTAGGTGCCTGGAGGTAACTGGAGCCCACTGTCCCACATTTGATGAAACTGTTGGTGGGCACATGCAGATTCCTTGTATTTTCATAGTTGGTCATACCAGGTACTGCTGACAGAAGGGAAACACCTATCACAGATTCTTGTAGAAGAGTATTATTGCCACCTGCTTACTAGTGAAGAAGTGGCACCACAGGCTGCCCTCAGACACGCCTGACTAACATACCCGATTAGTTCCCAAATCCCCGATTGCCACTTCATTTAACTCAACTGCATTTCCCCCAGTCGTCTCTCTCTGAGTTGATCACAGACATGCTCAGTACTCTGCTTTCCAGCATTCAGAAGGGCAGTGCTCTTCTTCTCTAGGTGCAGGTTGCATTTGTAGTGGTGGCCCCAATGAGGCTTCCCATCTGGAATCCCCAGCCCCAAGCAGCAGGCAACCCTGCAGCAGGCAGGCAGCTCCCCTTGAGGGCACACCGTTCTGCCTCTTTCTTCTGCAAAGGGACTTCCTTAGTGACTCCATTGTTGATACAGGATGTGTTCTACTGGGTGGGACCTGCCCACACCCACCTCTCCACTGAGTGCCTCTCAGGGCTAGCTCAGCAGCAAAAGCAGCAGGAAAAATGCTAAACGCTATTTCTTGGGTCACACACTTAGAAGTCTGGTGACCCTTTTTGTGGTGATTGTTTTAAATTAAGCAAAAAAAAAAAAAGTTCTGAATAGGTGACATATGCATATGGTTCAAAAATCAAAAGGTTCAGAGAGGGGTTGAAGTAAAAAGTAAGGCTCTGTCCTGCTGATGTCCAGCCTCCAGTTGCTGTCAGTGGGGACAACTCCGGCTGCTAACTGCCGTGCCCCTACCTGACCTCAGTGGACCCCAGAGGAGGGGTAGCCACACTGGGCATCCAGAGACTAAACATGAACTGGGCTCTCTGGACATCATCTATGGGCACCCACAATGGACTCTCTGAAGAATGAGGGGCTTCTTTCTCCTCCTGAGGAAACTGTATTTTGGTCTGTCCACTCCAGCCCCTCTTCCCTCCCTCCAGGCAGTGCCCCCTCCATGAAGGGGAAAACCACCCTCAGTGGCATTAGCTGTCATCCGCAGCAGCTGATTTTCATTAGGACAATGGCTCAGACAGGGCACATGGATGGAGACAGCTGGGCAGGGGCAGGTTGGTGACCACTGGTCCCTTCTCTGCCTGGAGATAGCCCTAGTCCCTCTTAAGGGAACCAGAGCTCCAGTGGGACTGCCCTCTTTGGAGAGGATGGAGGTTGTAAACAGGTACAGCCCACAAATTCTCTCTGATCCCCAGCATGCTCTGCTGTGCCCAGCTGGCAGAGTTATTAGGGGAAGCAGAGGAAAAAATGCATAGAAAAATCTTCCCACAGTAGAGGTACAATACAACGGGTCCATCTGTGTAGAGCAGGACAAGCTGGATGTTAAGTGCAGGTTCCGGCGTCAAGATTCTGGAGGTCAAGTCCCAAATCTGCCTACTACTAGTCAGGTGACTCAAGCAGGCCACTGAATCTTGTTGTGCCTCAGTTTCTTCAAGTGCATACTAGTGGAACCTACTCACAGAAGTGGTTTGTGTGAAGACAGGTGGTACCTAGCACCCATGAATACCACAGAGGTATCCCTTATCTCTTTGTTGAGTTCCTAGGGTACCAGGCTCCTCTTTAGGTCACCAAGGCAGACAGGACCCTGGTCCTCAGAGGCTCACACTCCTGGGATGAGAGGGAACAAACAGGCCGATGTGAACATATACAAGGTTCCTGCTGAAGCATGCTGTGGGAAAAGGGGAACTGCCAGTGGAAGGGTGGGGATGGAAAGGCTATTTGAAGGATGTGGTTCTGGAGTGGTTGCCCTAAGGGGCCACGTGGGCCAAGGCCTGAATGAAAAGAGAGGAGGCCCAAGGGAAGGGACCAGGGGTCAATTTCAGGTGGAGGGAAGGGAGAACCACGAGACTAGGAGGTGAGGAGGGAGTCACTATTGTCATTCCTTGTGAGCAGTAAGTGTGGGAGCCATGACTCAGAGAGGAAGGCAGTGCAGAATGATGGTGGTCTGGGGCTGGAGTGGGACCATGATGGCTATGGTGTTTCACTCCAAGTCTGGGGAGAAATTATAAGAGGTTTGAGCCAAGCAGTCACCATGACCTATATTAGGCTGTAAAAAAGTGATGTTTGCATGGCAACCAGCAACTCTGCATCTTGCATTGTTCTCTCTACAGTCAGTGTTCCCTATACATTCAGTGGCTTTGGGTGTTCCAAAGAGTTGGAACTCACCTGCTTAACAAGGACCAGCTGAGATGAGGCTTCTCTTAGGTTCCAAACTGGAAAACGAAGGGTTTAATCAGTCACTAGCATCAATTGTTGTGTGTTTAATTATATCAGTAGGTCAGCAATCCACACAAAGGAACCATCCCCTGATCCACCTGCAGATCTCAGCACCAAGAAATGGCACTTCTGAGCACAGTGGAGTCCATTTCTGCATGGGCTATCCTCTGAGAGGTGGGTGGCTCCGCCAAATACAAGGGCACACTGATGAAAACCACAGGACCTGGACTCCTATGTCTGCCCTTCAGGAAGGAGCACCCATGGCAAGCCAAGGTACTACTGCTGTCTCAGAGCCTGTGGTATACCAGGGAGGACTGGGCCATCCAATGACCAAATGGGAGACTGACTTGGAGTCTTTTTGGTAACCTATATATTTTTTTCTTAAAGAAGAGAAAGATAAGGTGGTTGAGCATTCCCTAAGGCATCCTCCCCCCCCACCACTGCTAACATCCAGGTATGCCAGCAATGGGTTTGATCTGCTGTCCTGACAGCTCTGAGTAGTTCCTTGCAAAAGAGAGAGAATGAGAGATAAATTGAGAGAGGAGAGTGAGTGAGTAAGAGCTTGAGAGGAGGGTGAGAGGAGGGAAATCCCTGCTCCAGATATAAAGATATATGTTCTTATAAGTCACTTGAGGTCAGGATATATGCATTTTCCATCATTCACCAAAAAATCTAATTTCCATACCCTACAGTCGCTTAAATATATTGTGAGTCAATTAGAAAAATCCTTATGAAATACTAACTGCCACCAACATGGTTTCATTCACTGGAAAAAAAGGTTATTTGTTATGCCCTTTCCTCTGGAGATTTCACTCTAATATCTGAGAGAACATGCTAAGTATTTAATTCTCCTCTAACACTGTGAAGTCTTCCCTGATGGATATGCAGAATGATGGACATGGTTCCCACATAGAATGTCACTGATGTTTCAACTTCGGAAGGAAATGCAAGGTTCCTGGTTTGGACATTTATCTAAACCGCAGACCTCTTACTGATGTCTACACTCTATGAAACATTAATTCATGATTTTCTTAATATCTTATTGATTTCCCCCCCTCCAAAGGCCAGAGGTTAAGAAACTCCATAAAAACGTCCTGGCAATTTATTGCTGTCCCTTTAAGACATTACAGTAACCTCACAGCTATTTGCTTTTCCCATTGTCTTTTCACTTAAGGTTGCAGTTCAAAATGACAAATTTACCTTTTCTATGAACTTCATGTGAACTTGTTTTTAAACTTAATATATAGAGAAATACCCAAGCGTAGTTCTTGAATGGCTATAGATTCATACTCTCAGTAAAACGGGGCCATGGGGGCAACCTGGCCTTGCACAGTTGGCGTGTCCATCTGGACAACAGTCACAACAAAGATGCCCATGCAAAGCATTGTCTCATGAATCGTAACAATATTCTCTTATTAGTAAGCAGACAACAAACCATGACCCATATTATTATTGTGGGTTTGTTTGTTGATTTAGTTGATTTTGGTTTTTTTTAGGAAATGGGGAAGTGATGACAGCAAGGCTTGAAGTCAATGCGGAGGCACCACCAGGACTCAGACCTCGCACTCCCAGCCCGGCCACCGACCTCTGGCCACATAGTCTGTGAACTCTGTACCACAATCCACATCACTCAGGGCAACTGCGACAACCGAAGAAGCTGAACGTCTCATCCACTTCCCACCTGAAGGGAATTCACAGGAAGTTGGAAGCAGAATATCATGAATGAAGGGATTAAAAATGGGAAGCAACCATTTTGTAATTTCAGGGAAAACATTTGTTACTGTAAATGCTATAATGAGCAGGTGAGAAACTAAATGTCTTTTTAATTACATTATTTAGCTTCAATAGGCACAGACTTGAGAGTTTTAATTAACCTGACTTGGAAAGTAAATAATCTCAAATTATAATTCTGCTCCAGCCTTCCCACCCCCCATGGAGAACTGACAAGGGGGTGTGACGGAGCTGGGGCTGGTGGCAGCAGAGCCCCTGGGCCACCAAGGGACATAATCAGAGTAGTTGTAGGTGAGGGATAAGTGCTGGTCAGAAGGAAGTTGGGCTTTCTGTTTTTCTTTTTTAATCTTCAGCTCAGGCTTTGAGCAAATCTTAGGGAAGCTTAGAGATAAGAAAATTCACTATCTAAAAATAGTGTATTTCCAAAGGCTGCATGTTTGCGCTAGAATCTCTTCTTCCCTCCTTGAGGTAGATACTTGGACAGAGTTTTTGCCCTCAAGTTTCAGTTTAAATCTATCAGGGCCTCTGGGGACAAGCTTTGCCCTCTCATTCATAAATCTAATATTTAAGATGATTTTTTACTCAGCAAAATGAGCAACACACAATGCATTTCCTTCACGCTCCATGTGTGTAAGTTTGACTGTGTGAGCACCACCTCTGTGCAAACCCATGAGGGCACAAAGTCCCCCTGGGCCTGCCCAAGCTTCCTAAATGTGTGTGTCTGGGTGGTTTACACTGTTCATTTAATTTTTCTTTCAGGGAAATTAAATAAACTGGGTGTTTTCTGGCTTATACATTTGCTGAGTCCAGACCTGCTAGGAAGAGAATTCAAAAGGCATTAAGGTCTGCAATATTCTGCCCTGGTCAGTGTGGGCCAGTTGGTAGGAGCATCGTCCTATAACCTTGGGGTTGTGGTTTCCATTCCTGGTCAGGGCACATACCTAAATTTCAGGTTCAATCCTCAGTCCAGGCACATATAGGAGGCAACCAATTGATACTTCTCTCTCCCTTTCTCTCTCTCTCTAAAAGCAATAAAAAAAAAAAAAGTCCTTGGGTGAAAATTAAAAAAAAAAAAAAGATGTGAAATATTTTGCTCTCTAGGGTTTCAGTAAACAAACAAAAGATTCCAAATAGAAACGATTTGAATTCTTTACGTTTTGACATTTAATTGTGTCTTCTATCTACCATATTTGAAATAGCATTGGCGTTTTAAATTAGGTGGTAGCAAATATTTCCCTTAAAAAGAAGACTGACAAAGATCAAATAGTTTTGGTTTTTGTTGCCGGTTTGTAAAATGACACCCACGGCCTGTTGAGACACTTCTTTAAATCCTTGCACTCACATTGGTAAGTGCTCTGAGCACCTCCGTGGACTGGAAGGCTGCCTTTCTCGTCTATCAAACACCGCCTTCCAGCCTGCCAGGAATCAAGGTCCCACATGGTGTCTTCCTTCTCCCTTCCCTGGATGAAATTTGCCAACAGTTGGGAAAATGACAAGCTGAGAAGTGTTGGAAATTGAAAATAAATTTTTGGAAAATATGAATCAAAATTACAGCTTTGTATCATCAAAGAAATTCTATTCTTAGAACTTAACAGCCATTTTGAAAGACAGTTCCATGATTTCTTACAAAACTAAGCATACTCTTACCATCAGACCCGACAATTGCACTCTCTGGCAATTACCCCAAAAAGTTGAAAACTCATGTCCACAAACAGCCTGCAGGTGGAGGTTTTAGCAGCTTTATTCATGATTGCCCAAACTTGGAAGCCACCAAGTTGTCCTTTAGTAGATGATTGATTAAATAAACCTAAAATTGTTTCTAAAAAACTGAAATTTATGGAATCATCACTTGCATTGAAAAATCAATGGTTGAAAATGGATGGTTTTGTAATGTGCACATTCACAACGTACATTTCATCAAGTGTTTTTCACAGCTCTTTCTCTTTTCCCCAGCACTGGTATGTTATTTTATTTCTTCCTCCTTTTCTCTGAAACTCTGGAATAAGATAGAAGGGTGTATTTATGGTCCTCTCCATTCCATGAATCTACTGTGCATTTTTAACTTTTTATAATTAGCATAAACTGATTTATTTTTTGTACATTAAAAACTAACTTAAATTCCAATAGAAACTGTCAATTTGCATCTGGGAGAAATTCTGGTACAAGAATATATTTTAAAAGTGCTAAGCATTAAGGAATGCCTCCAAACAACAGAAAGGACAGAACTTCCAACAGATTCCCAATGGATTTGGTCACTCCATTCTTAACTGACCAGTGCCACAACTCCTGCCAGGCAGACCTGGGCCAGACTCAGTAGCCAAGGTCTGGATGACCTTCATGGAACCTGTCCTTGGGTAAGTGGTTACATGTACACCTACTTCCTTTAAGTCCTCCCCAAAACTCTGACAAAGCCCTAAACATGAGCCAGACACTGCCCCATTGCCATGTTCTTGGTTGTCTGGGGTCTCAGTTACCCAACTGGTATGAGGCAAATTCATAGGAAATAATCTGCTTTATTCCAGAGAGTCACAATTACCACACCTGGGTTCTTCAACCAACGGGAAAGTAACTAAAAAGCTACATGGGTGTAGAAGGACATCTGTTTGAGATCAGAATTCTTGAACAAAGTAACAGTAGTATTGAGTTCAGGTACCAAAGGTATTCATATAGAAACTTTGATTAGGGACACTGTACCTAAAAAACACTTCTACCCAGGAAAATACTGTTTTGAATTATTAAAGAAAGAAATGATATCTAATAATATATTTGCATTTTCATTGAGTTTCTCTTCCCAAAGAATCTACTTTCATATATGGTTAAATTAATTATAGGATTTTGCTCATTTCCTTTTGTTTAAGCTTCCAGTCTCAGGAATCATTAACTGCTCATTTGGAAAACAATTTAAGAAATAGAAATTATCCATTATGTTGGATTATGTGTGTCTATTCTAAAATGTTCTACCAGGAGAACACATTATAATGTAATAAATTAATCTTTAAATGCTGGTGTTTCAGTGTTCTGAGGTAGGTAAATAAGAATTTGCTTCATTTTTTTTTTAACAAGACAGTTGAAGGAGGGGAAGTCCTTTCAATGATCTGGAATCACAGAGCTAGAGGGATGTTGAAAAGGCATTTGAGCTGAGTGCCTCCTCTCGAGTCGTGCCTGGTCCTTCAATGAGGAAGTGAGGAGATGGGGCCAAGGAAGCACGTGTCAGGAATGGCACTCATAGTCAAACTCTGTCCCCTGAGTGAGCTCCCACAGTGGGTCTCAGTTAGGAGTGGTCAGTGGGTGCAGGCGTACAGTTTAGGGCCAGGGACAGTTTTCAGCCTTTCATGCTATAATCAATGATGCAGGCCTTCTCTAACTTGGTGAGAGGACTTGGTCCTACGATGTACGCCATCCTTCAGCACCTGCAAGGCCACCTTTAGCTGCCCCATCCTCTTCTTCCCCTTTCCAGTACCTGTGACTTTCTCCAAGTGTCCAATGGCAATCTCTTTCACCTCCAGGTTCACAGATTTATAAACATGTATTTTTCCACTTTCAAAATCATCTTAGTGGTATCAGTAGAATTGTGCTCCCCACCCAAGATCTGTTGAATTCCTAAACTCCAGTACCTGTGAATGTGGCCTTCTTTAAGAAAAGGGTCTTTGCAGGTATATTTACATTCAGATGTGGTTATTAGGTTGGGACTGGGTCCAATATGGTTGGAGTTTTTTTTATTAAAGATTTTATTTATTTATTTTTAGAGAGAGGGGAGGGAAGGGACAAAGAGAGGGCGAAAAACATCAGTGTGTGGTTGCCTCTCACACACCCTCCACTGGGGACCTGGCCTACAATCCAAGCATGTGCCCTGACTGGGAATCAAACCGGCAACCCTTTGGTTCGCAACCCAGCAATCCATCCACTGAGCCACACCAGCCAGTTCTGGAGTTCTTGTAAGAAGACAGAGATATGCCAGGAGAAGGGCTCGTGACTACAGAGGCAGAAATTGGAGTGAAGGAAGCCTAGGAACTCAAGGACTGTGGCCATGACCAGGAGCTGGGGGAGGCAGAGAAGAATTCAACCCGGAGTCTCAGAGGGAGCACAGTGCTGCAGATACCTTGGTTCCAGACGTCTGGTTATAGGACTGGGAGAAGTAAATTTCTGCTGTTTTCAGCCATCAGTTTGTGGTTCCTCACTATAGAAGCTCTAGCAAATTAATACATTGGGTTGGCCAAAAAGTTCATTTGTTTTTTTTTTCTGTAAGTTAGATTTAATCGTGCTTAATTAGTTGTCTTTAACTTCATTTGAAACAATTTTGTTAGGTTGTATTGTGACAGCTGTCATATCAGTGCGCATGTAATCAAAATTGGTGAATTTTTGTGTTACCATTCAATTTTGAAGGTGGAAGAAAATAAACATTTTGGCATATTATGCTTTATTATTTCAAGAAAGGTAAAAACACAACTAAAACACAAAAAAAGCTTTGTGCAGTGTATGGAGAAGGGGCTGTGCCTGATCGAACATGCCAAAAGTGGTTTGAGAAGTTTCATGTGGGAGAGTTCTCGCTGGATGATACTCCACAGTCGGGTAGATCAGTTGAAGTTGATAGTGATCAAATCAAAACATTAATTGAGAACAATCAATGTTATACCCTGCAGGAGATAGCTGACATACTCAAAATATCCAGATCAATAAAGTTATTGGTAAAAATGCAAAATGTGTCTTTTATTTTATGGAAAAAAACATATAGACTTTTTGGCCAACCCGATACTAGGATGGAAAATTACATATATAATTAAAAAGTAACCAAAGAAAGTTCCACTTAACTTTTCAAATATTTTTGAATAAAATCAAATAATTTGTATGTTCCTCCTAGAAACTCTAGCCTTCATAAATCTCAATAATACCCAATTCCTCTCTTTCCATCTCCTTTTGGAAATGAAACATAATGTCAGAGAAGTTTTCTTTGTACAGAAACAAACCCTCATGCTTTCTATGGCTCTTCCGTACACAGGCTAGTAGAAGTAGCTCCCATACTGCATTCACTTATTGTCTTCCTCACGGGAGGATTGCAAAGAGCATCAAATACATGTCACTGTGTGTGATGGTATTGTTTCTGTGCTGCTAAATGAGAAAGGTGGAAACCAGAAGTTTCTGCAGGGAGCCCACCCTGTCCCCTTAACTGCCTGCCTCCCTGCTCAGCCCAGGGGGATCGAGCCACTGCTCAGTGGTCAGCCTGGCAGCGTCCCTGCCATGCTGGAGGTTCCAAGTGTCACTGTTCCTCTCAGCAGCTTTGGTCCAGGGGAGAAAACAAGACCTTGGGCCTCCTGGGGAACAGCTCCAGGTGAAGGCCCATTGTAGGGCTCTCGGGCTGTGCAGGCTTTTACTATCTGCATATTTATTTCACCTCTTAAATGAAATCCAATTTGAGGCTATTAATATTAATGCACTGAGATAATTCTGATGATGAATTAATAAAACACTTGGCCTCTCAATGTGCTGTTTGCTCTTACATTTAATGACGCTCTTAACTGGAAAGAGGGAAAGCCAGAGCAGGCTCCACCTGCAGCTTGGAAACTAGAGACCACTTCATTGTTCTGGGCACGCTGCTTTAATGACAATCAATAGAATCGATCTGGGAGAATAAAAGTATTTACTCAACCTCCACCACGTGCTACACTCACTGTTCAGATTTCTGGAGCACCCTCTGAATGCAATATTTCGTCAAGGTCCTACATTTACTAATGAATTACATGCTAAATGAATTTCTCATCCCCCCACATGGTTTTGGTGCCCTAAAATATTGCTTTCTTCTAATAACGTAGAATTGTAATAATAACAGAATTGTACCATCAGGACAGTGAAGGATGGCATTGCTAGGAAATCAGGAAGTTATCCCAATTATAGACTTACATTTATTTGCACAGCAGTCATTGTCCCTGGCCCGTGCTTTTCCAAAAATAATTCCTGACTGCTGGTCTTTTGTGGTTCAAATGAAGACAATTTACCATTCACACTCTGCTGGATTAGTCATTGAAAAGACAATTTAACTCCAATTAACTTAACTAGATTCAGTATTAAACTTAAACTAAATACACTTTCATTTTAACAGTCATTCAACAAATAATGCATTAAAGGCCTCTAATTAGGCTGGTTTCTCAGTTGATTAAAACCAACAACAATCTATTGTTGGTGGAACCCCCCCAACCAAAACCCAGCCTGTCATGTCCAGCATGCCCTGGAGATTCCACCTTGTAAGGAAAAGACCAGCACCCGTTTCACCAGGAATGAAAATTACAATCTCACATTGAAGCCATTAATGTGAAACTAGCTGCAGAAAGGAACTAAAACAGGTAAAATCAAGATTGCAATGAATTTTAAAAACGGCCTCACTGTGTAAGTGAAAGGACGGTGAGTAAGAAAAACATCAGCCGGTCTGTTCTTCAACTTGCGAAATAGGCATCTCGAAAGCCCCGTTTAATTTTAGGAGAACTAGCAGGAAAAGACAATATCTATCAGGGGCAGAACTGGTTTGTTCACTGTCACTTACAAGAAGTTTTGTCATATTTGCTCTATTAAATGGGAAAGAATTGCTAAAGGGGCCAGCGGCCATGGGTTTGCTTGTCTCACAGTGTTTAAAGGGCACCTGCTTCAGACACAGAAGTCTTGCATGCTTTTCCTCTATGCTAGATGAAGGGAGTAAGTCTTAGGCATTAATGCACATGGAGGTGTAGGAAGGCAATAGGCATCGTGACTGGGAGTTGCCAGGGAGACCTAAGCCCAGGAAGAGCATTGTGAAATGACTGTTCTAATACATGTGTCATAGCTGAGCCACCATCCAAACACCAACTTCGAAAGGGCTGGTCAAGAGAAAGCATTCAAATAAACAATTCCAGCATCGTGGTAAAGAATATTAAGAATCTGTTGTGATGAATGCACTGACAATTACCCAGGCCAAGAAATGGCTACACACACACATATGTACTTACATATACATATGTACACATGCATGCAGATGTTTGTACATATACTGGTATATGATACAAAATATACTTTTTGCAATCAGAAAATATAATTACACTGCTTTAAGTTTATTATTCCTTTAACTTCTTTAAAATATGCTTTACTTATTGTGATATGATGCTTTTGTCTGCATACAAATGTAGTCTTAGTGGAAGTTTAGAAAGTCACATCTGATGTGAAACACTAACAAGTCATTTATCATTAATGTAAAATGTGCATCTGGTATAGAGGATGTCAGCTGCAGAACAACTTAAGGGAATAAATAGCTGTGATACACAGCCACAAAAGTCACAGTTGGATCTAAACCACCAGACCAAATTTCTCACCTGGAAATAGCCACCTCTTGCATCATCGGTCAATTTTTAATTGTGAATCGTAATCATTTCTAGCTCAAACACAACATTTCAGAGATTAAAAATGGTAATAAGTAATTATACAAACATGCCTGGACTTCTTGACCAGTGGCTTTGGATTACAAAAAAAGGACGGTCCAACACCAGCAGTGAGACAAAGGAAGGGCAGAGCGACTCCACTTCACGGGACTCGCACAGGGGTGTGTGAACGGTTTACAGAAATCGCAGTCCTCAGGCTGGTTGAGAACCAAAGGAGCTATTTTTGTGGAGACAACTTGGATCCCAAGGAGAGCTGTGCCCGGGAGCCGGAAAGCGCAGCCCTGAGCAGCACAGAGCCACAGAGCGGCATACCCCGTGCCACGGGGCAGAGTTCCAGGTAACCTGCACTTGGCAATCTGGGTTCTGGGCCTCCATTCTCACAGCTCCATTTGTCCACGGAGTCCTTTCGGAAAAGGTGTGGCATAAATAAATGATTAAATAAAATAAAATGAAATGGAGTAAAATAAAATGAAGGTATTTTCCACCTCTTGCTGCCTTTCACCAAGACTCTATGGTTCTGATTTATGCTGGAGGTGGGGAGATAGCAAATAAAAAATGAAAAACAATTTCATATTTTAAATTTATGGGTCTGGGGGATAGTATATCACTTTTTCCTCAAGCTCAGCGCAATAAATTGTCTATAACCTATGTGGTATGTTTTCCCGTATCATTCATGCAGCTCCGTTTTAGTTAATGCATTCAGTCTTAGCTAAACGACTCATTTCAAAAGGGCGACGGTATGGTTAATTACTTAGGGGAAGGTAGTCTGTCCTGTTTCTCTAGATGTAAACAGATAGCATGAAAAGAGCAAGAGTCAGGCAGGAGCATCTCCATAGCTCTTTCTTCCTTTCCTGTGTATGAACTGCTTTCCCGGCGCTTTAAGGTGATGAAAAGGACAGGAGACGGTGTCTAAATCAGCTGAGCTTGATATGATGCCAATGCCTTTGGCTAAACATAGATTGACTTAATTCTTTCAATAATGACTTTGGTCTGCAGCACTTCTCTACCACAAGAGGGAGAAACCCAACAGGACAGAGAAAATCTCCTCACCGGGGTTATCTTGACTCTGCTCCAGGCAAAACCTAGAAATATTTTTTTAATCGAGATTCTCCACGGCAGCCCTTTCCAAATGCCAGTATCCATCATCGCTGACTGGATCAATAGCTGTGTTTTGGCCCCAGTCTCCTGCGAGAGATGGCATGCCATCAGTGATAGACAAATATCACAGTTAAGCAAAGTATCCAGCCAGACCTAGTAACATTTTTATTGATTTTTGTTGTGCAAATAATGTCTTTTTGGGCTGAATAAATGGCTTTGAGCCAAACAGTCATTGTTTATGATTCCAAAATGCAATAAAGGGACAGGAAATATATTATAGCCAATGTCTCAAGGCACACAACATAATCATCCTTTGGTAGTAAAAAACTACCCATCGGAAACCAAGAGTGCATATTTATCCATGCTTAAAGGTGCCTGTAGGACTTGCAAATCTTACACAAAATGTCCTGTTAGGAAACAGATGGCGTTGCCCTTTAACCTATCGAATAACTAGTAGAAAACCCAGCAAAAAAATAAGCACTGTATTTCTTCAATCAATACAAAGAAAGCAGTTTATTATGCTCCCTTCAAATGAAATATCCAAGTTGCCAAAACAGCATCCATTCACTTCAAAAGAAAACACATCAAAAAACTCCCTGACTTTATCAAACACTATAAAATCAGAAAATATTTTAGCAAGGTTTAAAAAAAAACAAAACACTATGCTTATTCAAAGTAATTGTGAATCCATTTGATTTGGTAGCTCAGCAGAAAGTGGCCCGTAAATGATTTGCCCCTGAACTAAAATAAAAGCCTTTTATGTGTGTTGATTTTGGCCTCCTTATCTTTGCTTTCAATAGTTTGACTTTTTTTAAGGGGCTGCTGAGCTGGATTCTACACTCATTTCTCTGTAGAATGTATAGTTGCCATGCATCGGCCTTCAATCCCCACAGAAATGAGGACCCGGCAGATAGCTTCACACCCATCTGCCCCACAGGTCCTGTGGTTGTGGTCTCCACAGACAGGTTACCAAGAAGATGTACTGGGTTCCCACCCGAACGGCACCTCCAGGAATCAGCATGATTTGGTGGAATTGAAGGTGGGTCTCCAGAGTTCTGCAGCACAGAGCACACATTCCAAAACCTGGGATTGCTCACCTATTTCTGTCCCGCCATGCACAGGCTAACAGAAAAATACAAATCCGGCCTTACCTGTGTCTCCCTTATATTCCCGACTTTGTATATGGCCTGAGACTTATTCTTATACTTAACTCATAACTTGATCAATCATTTTTTTCAGAAGTGTAAGGATTATTTGAAGAATAAACAATTCAGTTATTTATATAGTATTTTAAATTTTGTATTTACTACTCTACTTGTTGAATTACTGTTTCATTGACTAAAGTGTTATATTTTTTCAAAGATCATTTCTTATATTATCAGTGTGCTCAATGCAAAAAACATGGGAGCTCAGAAAATATGTTTTAAACTAACTTGCAGTTTGCTATCACAATGTTACAAGCAGGCTTTCCTGGTGTATCTGTTATAAGGGCACGTGCATACCTTCCATAAAGATAGGTGTGCATCATATACTTATGCATATAATAAATGCTTCTTTTATACCTATGTATATGGATTATATGTTTATATATTTAACAAAATGTGCTTTTTACATACACATATGTAATAAAGCCTTTCATTAAAAAGACGGCCTGTTCTCTGGGAGGTGGTGTGAATACACAGGCCCTCCGGGCAGGTTCAGCCTGGCCTTTCTCCCCAGGGCATCTGTAGCCCTGAACTCTGGTGTGCTCTGAATCCAGGTAAGATTGATCTATTCAAGATTTTAAGTTTCATCTTCCTGACTTCTGGAGTACCTGAATACTTTTTACAAGCTTACTCATTTCGACAGTTTTGGCAAAATGCTATAAATATTATTTTCCATTTTTGTTGTGATTATTTCCCTCTTATTATAGGATTTCTCATTATTCCATATACAGAATCAAAGACTTTGTGGTCAACAACTTTTCTCCTAGGTTTTTGTTTGATTTTTAATGTGATTGATGGTATGGATTGTTTTAAATACTAAATAATTTTTTTTAAATTTTCTTTCTTGGTTTGTGTCTCTGATGTTCTCATGTGAATGTTCTCATTTTGCTTCTTACATATAACGACCATTTGGGGTTTGCAACAAAGATCCGATTTCCCGTTTCCTCGGTCCCGACTGTCAGACACGTGGTTCTTTCCTGGATCAAGAGAAAAGCTTCACTCATTGTCTATTAAATGTCAGTTCATAACATAGACTGGGTCTGGTGTTTCTGCACTGTTCCAGTCCTATCTCCCCCTCTTCCGTTCAGTTCTCTGTGTTTGTTTTAGCCTTAGAGGGCCTTAGGATATCTGGTGAGTTTAGAATCTTTCTTCTCATTCTTCTAAAATACCTGGGCTCTAATATCCACTTAGTCCTTCCAGTGAACCTGAGCCTTTTGCTTGGAATCACACACTATTTACACATTAACTCATGGAGTTAGTAACTTAGAGTACTAAATCTTGTCCTTAAACCTGGCACCTTTTCCTCCAGTTGCTAAGAGCCTCTTTCAAATTATGTAGTGTTTTTTCTCTGACATCCCCCACATTTCCTTAATTGTGTTTCTTAGGACTTTGGAGATTTTGTTGTGATAGGCAGTGACGTCCTTTTCCATCACATTTTCTCCCCGATTCTTGCTGGGGAACCTGGGCCCAGTTACAGTTCCAAGGTGATGAGTCAATCACCCTCTCTGTTCTACACCCAAGATCTTGCTAAGCTTCTCATAAAATGAACAGTTTCGTTGCTTCTCTGGAGTAGTTTAGGTGAACAGTCATTTTCTGAAAATGACATGACTCTTATCTTGTGCTTTTCAATATTTTAATTTGCTTTATATTAACAACTACAACTTCCAGCATCAAGTTCTGTAATAATGGTCCAGCAGTTGATTATAAATATTCAGTGTGAGGTCTTTTACCAGACAACAGTAATTTCTTATTTTCCTCTAAAAGCTGGAGGCTGGTGTGGGGTGGGGGTGGAGAGAGAAACACTCATTCAAATCTATTTTTCTATTTTGGAGGCAGCATGGGAGGTGTCTCCCCACAAATCCGGGAACAGTATCTAATGAATAGCACCCAAAACCCTCCAGGCTGCTTTCTAGAACATCAAACAATATTTCTATGTTTGCATTAACTCTGGCAACTTTCATTATTGAGAGATGAGTAAATTTGTATTCCAAATCTCCAGTATTTGTGCCAGGGATATGTGCAGATCACTTTTTTGTGTGTGGAACTATAGAGTTTTCAAAAAAGAACAGTAGAAAAATGTATAGTTAGCCAAGAAATCTCCACTCACCTGAGTGATTTAGCTGATCCAAATCTTTTTTTTAAATTTTTTAATTTTTTATTGTTATGGAATTACCGTTGTGTGCCTTTTCTCCCCATCCCTCCACCCCACCCCAGCCAAACCTCCCTCCCTCCCCCACCTCCACCCTCCCCCTTGATTTTGTCCATGTGTCCTTTATAGTAGTTCCTGCTGATCCAAATCTTGTTTCTCTTCTTTATCTCAAATTTTACACTTGGGAACCTAGTGCCTGAGATATTCTTCTTGCTTTGTGATGTTAGGACTTTACCACATGAGATGTGTAAGTTCCTGCATTTTGGTTTCCATTTGCAGTAATACCCAGGAGAAATGTTCCCGGCATTTCTCTCCCTACAGATCTGGTCTCAGGTGTTTCACCTCCACGACCCTGACGGATCAGTGTGACAATCACTGTTCTAGTTGGAGAAATGATAGGACATGTAGTGAGAGCAGGATTTCCTCCATTCAGCAACTGTTTGCTTAGACGACCTTATTAATTTAGAAATAACTCTTTTTTCGCTCTCTTCCTCAACATAGATGTGTTACCTGAGCTTTTTCACACAGCTCTCAGGATTTATCTGAACTCTCCAAAAATACCAAATAGAGCAGAAAATATGTAATGATGCATATGGGGAATTTACAGAATCTGAATCTGTTCTCATACAGTAACTTCATTACCCCAGCCATATTTAGGAAAAAAGCATGTATACATGTGTTGTCACTTTCAAAACATGGTACTTTATTTTAAAAATACATATAAAAAGATTTACACTTGTATAAGCTTGAATATTATATGCACATTAAAGGAATAACACTAGGAATCTACTTCAAAGAAATGAAAACATAGCCATGCCTATGTGCAAATGCCCATGGAGCATTACACACAAGAGCCCAAAAGTGGAACCTACAAATCAATGAACAGAGTGTGGTATATCCATGTCATAGAATCTACTCAACAATAGAGAAGTGATGTACTGATTTACCACATGGATAAATTAGAAAAGCACCATGCTGAGTGATAGAAGCCAGTCACCAAAGTCATACATATGTGCTATCATTCCATTTATATAAAATGCCCCCAAAATAAAGAAAGAACATAGATTAGAGGTGCTAGGGGCTGGGGCGGGATTGGAGAGTGACCACATGCAGACACCTGCTTTCTTTTGGGGGTGATACAAATGCTCTAACATTAGGCTGTGGTGGCAGTTGCACAATTCAGTATATTTGCCAAAAATCATTGACTCGTATACTTAAAATGGGTGAATCTTGTGGTATGTAAATTATACCTCTATAAAGTCACTTTTAAAAAGGGATAATCCCTGTTAATTTATGTTTCAACATATTTCTATGAAGCCTCAACCTTTTGAAAAGCTTTATGTCAAGACATTTCCCACATCGTCTTTCACTGCGCAAAGGTAGGGGCACAAGGAGCGAAGTCAGAAGTCTGAAAAGTGATGGAAGCTTGGTGTATAACCGTAGGCAGTTTACTACATATTTCTCTGAATCCTGTTCCTTTCCTGTAAAACAGAGATGATAACCACGTGTACAGTCCCATGTTAGTCTGAGATGGGAAATAGCAAATGTCCAGTCTTGGCACATAGTCAGACTCGACAGTGCAGTACTTGCATTTAGTCTTTGCAGAGTTTCCACTGTGATGCGTGATGGAGGAGAAGGAGCATGGGGCTCCTCCACAGACCAGCTGTGCAACGTAGGACAGCAGCCCACCATCTCTGAACCCGGCCAGACAGTCTGGAATATAGGAACACGAACCTTACAAGGGTGGTATGGGACACAAATACAATAACACAAAAGCATTGACAGAAGGTTCTGGCACAAAGTAAACACTCAATAAATCTGATTTTCTTCATCAAGCTGGCTTCTGTAGTAAAACCATACCCACTCTATCAAAACCATACCCACAAAAGGAAATATTGAACTGATTTTTATTCTCAAATATTTAACCAGTAGTTACATACTCTAAATGTAATCATCCAATAGGAAGGACATTAATGTTTTATTATTGATGCTCTGTGTATGCATATTAGTTACTGCAGATGGATTTAGTGATGTCAGTTAGATGCCTGGGACAGTCTATATCAGCTAATGGCACCTTTAGTTTGCAAACACACCCCCCATCTCTGCAACATATATTCTCTCTTTCTCTCTCTCTCTCTCTCTCTCTCTCTCTCTCACACACACACACACACACACACACACACACAGAGGGAGTAAAAGTCCAAAACCAGACAAGGAATTCAGAAAACTCTACATTCTAAATCCTATAGGTGGTTAAAAATCTCTCCCAAGGACATGAAAAAATTTGGTAACAACAACGAGATAATATTGCGCATCTATTAGAATGACTAAAATCTAAAACATTGACAGCACCATATGCTGGTGAGGAACTCTCATTCATTGCTGGTGGGAATGTAAACTGTTACAGCCACGTTGGAAGAGAGTTTGGAGGATTCTTACAAAACTAAACATACTCTTACCATATGATCCAGCAATCATGTTCATTGGTATTTACCCAAAAGAGTTAAAACATATGTCCACTCAAAACCCTGCATATGGATATTTAGAGCAGCCTTATTTATAGTTGCCAAAACTTGGACACAACCAAGATTTCCTTCAGCAGGTGAGTGGATATACAAATAGTGTACATCCAGATAATAGAATATTATTTAACACTAAACAGAAATGAGCTATCAAGCCATGAAAAGACATGGAAGTACCTTAAATGCCTATTACTAAGTGACAGAAGCCAATCTGAAAAACCTACATACTATATGAGTCTAACTCCATGACATTCTGGAAAAGGCAAAACTATGAGGAAAAATGTAGGGTTGCCCTGGGTTGGCTTGGGGAGATGGGTGGATAAGCATGGCACAGAGGATTTCTTAGGGCAGTGACACTTCTCTGCCCAATACTGTAACGGTGGATACCTGTCATTTTACAAACCCACAGAATGTACAACACCCAAGAGTGACCCCTAACGTACACTGTAAATTCTGGGCAATGATGACGTGTCAGTGTAAGTTAATCAATCGTGGCAAATGTCCCATCTGGTGGGGTTGCTCATAGTGGGGCAGGAGGGAAGCTGTTGTGAACATAATGCTTGTATGGGAGATCTATATGCCTCCCTCTCAATTTTGTTGTGAACCTAAAACTGATCTCTTTAAGTTTGAAGACTTAAAGGAAGTCTTCAAACACATACAGTAAGTGCTTCCTCACACAGGCCAGTTTGAGGTGTCCTGGTGGCCTTCTAGGCTGTCGCTGATGACAGAGGTTTTCCTGCCTGGCATGGCAGACCGGACCTCAGGAAACCACGGGAGAGTTGGATTCATCTGGAGGAATCAGCCTGCCTTGCAGGGGCTGTGCTATATAAATGCCCATTTCATGCTGCAAAATTCAGCTTGACAGGCACTCAGGTGTCTATTTACTGTGCCAGTGTTGACCTTCCCATGAACTGGCACTCTATCGAAAGCTACAGACTGATCAATTATCATAGCTATGTCATCTACCTGAATGTTTATATCAGTTATCCTAAATTCCAGATTAAGCTTTCCAACCAAAGCTCCCTGGGTTACACAGCTCGATGGTGAAGTAGGGTAATGAAAGCATGAGATGCCAGGAGAAATACAGCCAGGGGTAAGAACTCCAACCACTTGGCTCAGCCACCTGCACTAACCAGGAAGAATTGAGAGTCACTTCGCAAAAATTTCTTTTGCCTGTCAGGGACTGGTGTGGGGACCACAGGACCATGGTTCTAGGTCTCTCTTGTCCTCTTCTGCCAGCCTTCATTGTGAACTTTGACAAGTTCCTTAGTCCTCTTTAGTTCCTGGTTGCTCATATTGAAAATAGAAAATGCAATCCATCCCAAAAGATGGTTATAAGAAACGGAAAGTGGTAGGATACACAAACCGCCTGGAGCAAAAGAGGGGTGATGAACATTCATTTCCTTTTCCACCTTCAATGTCTTTTCTTCTTTCCAAGACAATTTGCACTTTAAGGTCCAAGCAGGGAAGTCTGGTGCTGCCCAGGACTACCTGACTTAATACTGCTGTACAGATTAAACATCACAGTCCAGGAAGAGAGTTCCATGATATTTAATTTTTAAAACACCTTCACTTGCCCTGCATCAAACATTACAGCCTATATGCAGAAATGTGTTCTGATAAAAGGCAGGATGGATGAGGGGGCATCATGGGCATCCCTCCACAGAGGAACACTGAAACATGACTGGGGAGCAAAAATTCCTGTGTGGTGAAATGATCACCGTTGCATTTGCTCAGCCTCCACTTCCCTCGATAAAGAAGGCCTCCTGCACCTTGTGTGTGCTGTTGTACTTGGCTCATCACCAAGCATCCCCACCGTGAGTCTGCAAGTGACAACTGTCAGAACCCAGAGCAGACTCTGGGACAAGGCTTCCGTGTCTAAATGGGCCAAAGCCATCAACATTGTGTGCAGCTTAAAAAACCAAACATACTAGTTCTATCGTCTTCTTGCTCTGGTTGTTTGTTTGTTTATTGTTTCAAAATATTTTGGAGTTTTTGTGTAGACAATTTTAATTATCTTGCCTGTGAGGCCAAGAGGGTTCATTTTCATTAGCCAAAACAGTTTCTATATAAGTAGGTCATTGTAATTTTCATTGCATAGATTACATCCTTTATAATTGTAAAGTTGGAGAAGAACTAATCAGGATCTGGTTTCTGGAAAAACTGGTCAAATTCTTGAGCAGATGCCCCAGAGAAAGAGCTCCTGCTTTGGCACAAAGTGAGGCTGCAGCAAAGTCCAGACACTCAACTCTATCCCTTAGGCTGTTGGATTTGTTCTGATATGATGTGGTATCTACTCAGGTCCTGATACCTTTAAATAAATGGCAGAAAATCAGGTGGCATAGTTTAAGGGGAAGACTTGAAATGGCTAATTGCCTCACTGATCAGCATCAGTTGTTCAATAGACTTGAAACCCCAGAGCAGCTCCCTGTCAGAGCTCTTGGGCCTGGGGACACCCTTTTCTTTCTTAAGGTTTGACGGACAGCCCAAATCTCAGTTCTCTCATGAATGAGAAAGATCTGTTACATCTATGAAAGTGAAGAGATGGTGAGATCATAAGCAAGGTTGGAAATGAGGGGAGTCAGTCATCTTCCAAGGTATATGCCCTAGACTGCTCTCCACCACCTCCCAGCTGTCAGGTACCACTGGACTGTGGCCTCTGTTCCCAAATCCTGAGGCGATGATACCCTGCCTCCCTCTACACCATCTCCTGAAGAGAAGGCTGTGTGGGCATGGGAAGGAAGGAGTTCCCATGCATCCCTCACCTACAGGGCCTACAGGGTTGGACAGGGCTGGAGTATCTGTAAGGATGTCTTCAGATTTACTACAGAATGCCGTCTGTCCAGGACAGGAAGGACCTTCTCCAGTGTTGAAGGCAGCCATGCATTTTTCCAGGTCAGTGTTTTCAGAGTGGGGGCCTGGGCTTTCCCTGGGGGTGGGACATCCCACTTAATACATGTGACTATATTTTGTACAGCTTTATTGAAATATAATTTATATATCATATAGTTCATCAATTTAAAATGTACAGTTTAATAGTTTGGGTCCATTCACAGTTATGTGTAACCATTGCCACCATCAATATTACCTGGGAGTGGAACTACTGAGGCATACGGTAAGTCTATGTTTGATCACTGGGGAAACGGTCGGGCTGTTTTCCAAAGTGGCCACACCATTTTACATGTTCGCCATCAGCGTGTGAGGGTTCTGATTTCCCTGTATCTTTTCCCATGTGTATTATTATATGACTTGAGTCTGGCCTTTCTAGCAGGTGGGAAGTACTATCTCACTGTGGTTTTGATTTGTACTTCTCTGATGGTTAATGATGTGATTATCTTCTCATGTGCTTATTGCTCATTTGTGTATCTTTCTTGGAAAAAAGTATATTCAGATCCTCTCCCCATTCTTAAATTGGGTTATTTGCCTTTTTGTTATTCAGTGTATGAACCCCTTATAGATTCCAGATACAAATCCTTTATCAGATACATGATTTGTGAATATTTTCTTTTGTTCTACTCATTGCCTTCTTATTTTCTTGATGGTGTCCTGTGAAGTACAGAAGTTTATTTTTTTAATTTTGATAAAGTCCAATTTGTCTGTTTTATCTTTTACTGCTCATGCTTTTGATATCATTCCTAATAATCCATTGTCAAATTCAAGGTCATGGAAATTTTGCCCTAAGTTTTCTTCTAAAAAATTTATTGTTGTAATGCTTACTTTTAGGTCATTGGTCCCATTATGAGTGAATTTTATAAGTGGTGTGAGGTAGGGGTCCAACTTCATACTTTCACATTTGGCTATCCAGTTGTCCCAGCACCATTTGTTGAAAAAACCCTTTTTCTCCATTGAATGGTCTTGCCACTGTTGTTCAAAATCAGTGGGCCATAGATGCATTGACAGTTTGCAAATGCTTGCTTCCCTGTCTACAACTAGTTAAGTGCAGAAAATGAAAGCAAGCCTTTAGAAACCATCATAGCATGCATGTGACAGAGCAATTTTATGTCTACTGAATCTAATGATTTAAAAGTTTATTTATTTTTATTTCATTATTTATTAATTAATTGTTTGAAAAAAATTGCTCCACTGTGGATTAAAGGTAAAAAAGGAAAAAAACCAGCCTGGTCCTTTCTGTCAGATAGTTGGAGAAGCTGAAGTAAAGACCCAGAGGGTGGGTGCTCTGCTGTGCTGGGAGCTGGTCAGTTCTCAAGCAAACGTGTGATTTTCATTAGTGGAAAAATCTAGGCTAATTCAGCCAGGCCAATGACAATTTGCATTTGATTTTATCCGTATTAAATACAAAGTCTTTATCATTTAAAGTACTCTTAGTGGAAAATTAGTAAGACGGCACCTTTTTAAAAAATTGACAGTAAAACCAAAGTATTTAGATTTGAAGATTAGACAGAGGCAAGGGGTCATCAAATGGAACTGATAAGACTGAGCATTTTGTGTGATTTCAAGTATTTCAACATACTTAAAAAACTCACAAATTAAAATAAATCTCAAAGCTTGCTTTTATTTGTCAATCTTAAAATTGCTTCTGCACATTTTAAAAAATGATGAGTGCATATTATTTTGTAGGAACATAAAGAATGAAGCCCACATAGGAAACGACAAGAAAGCCTCCTTATCGAATTCTAATAACTGATTCCTTGGGGACTACGATTCGGGCCTGAGAGTGAGCAGTCACTGTGAGGCCTTTCCTGGGTTATCTGGCTCTGAAAGGATCATGTTCAAACCCTGCAAAGATAAAAGGCGGCCTCCACAGGCTATGAGCTGGACCGTTAAACATTTCCATATGACAAAGTCCTCTCCTGAGGTCTGACCTGCCGGGAGAGCCCAAGTCTGCAGATCTGAAGAAGCCAGACCCTCTCCTGCCTGCTTCTCAGAGCAGAGTCTGGTGAGCAAGCTTTTGAAAACTACTTTAAAATGCTTTCTGTGGGGGAAAGTCTTAATGAAAGGGGAACAGACACATAACAAGGTTCAAAACCAAGCTCTTATTTAAATGGATTTTCAGAATAAAAAAGAAAACATAAAGAATGATAGTAAATCTTATGCAATGAAGTTAATTTCTGTTGACATCTACTCGCTTCTTTTGATACACTGATCAGATATTTATTTATTATGTTTATATTTATTTGATCAATTCATAATAGTGATCTCTTTTCCTAATGAAGCGCTGACAGCTCCTTTTTCTCATTCTCTTCAGAGTCTAAAAGGAATCTCTTACTAGGTATGTTCTAATGGGGAAAAGTAACTGGGTTTTTTCTTCCACCTTTTTCATTAATTAATTTTAACTGTTTGCTCTTGAATTTTTTACTCATATTTTAAAATGTGCTAAAACCAGGTATTGAATAAAATTAATATATTGTAAAAGATATCGTTTAATCACATCATTTCTGCCCAGTGTTTCATACATTGTGAATATATGAAACAGACAATTGATAAATGATTTTACACTGATTACAAAAGCTATATTTTAAAGTATTTGCAAAGATTTTAGAAATTATTTTTACTTACAAAAAAACCCCCGAAACATTTATCTAGTTTGTCTATGAGTTTTTTGTGTTTTTGTTTTTAACTGCTACTACCATGAGATATTTTTCTGAAGTTTTTAAGTATAATTCTATTCAATTAAGGCTTCTCTGGTGGTTTAGAGAAAAATGTAGTGATGGGATGTGACATACTATTGGTAGTTTTAACATGCAATCTCTTGGCTAATATTAGTATTAGAGTACAAGTGGCTCCAAAGAATGGAGTAGCTGAGAAATGTAAGGGGTTTGATAACACGTTGTAGAAGCTAAAGATTGTTTGCATGTAAGGAAGTGCTGTGTTTATGAGAAAGGTAACATGGAGGATTTGGTCGCTAAGCTGCCATGTAGAACAGGACCCAGCAAGCTTCTAAGTAAAGGTGGCATGCACACCTGTGTGGGTATCAACAGACAGGTGCTCTGCTGGGTGATGTCCCTACAAAGATGTCCATCTCAAGCTGGTGACCAAATCCCTCAGACACTCACCCTGCACACATGTGCCGAGGGTCTGTGCTCCTCACCTCCTGAGAAAACCCTGCTCTACGAAGGGTTTTGTTTGCACAACCTTAAGACATCACCTTTGCAAGCAACGCATCCCTTTTACCCTTGGAAATTAATAAAACCCTGTTTCTGTCATCTCCAGGAGCTTGTTGTTTGCCTGCTCTGACCTCGGATGGATTGAAGTAGCATACATTACCCAACATGCCCAGGGGAATAACAGCCACAAAATAAAGAAAAAACAATGCCTGTTTTCAGTTTAACTACATACCTGGCAATGACAAGAGTGCCAAAATGTGTGTTTAGCAGCCAAAATGCTAAATGAATCCACTGAAATCATCATTTTTTAAGGAAACAAAATATGTAGTTTTCTAAAAGTATACTTGAAAGGTCCAGAAAGTTATATTTTTTAATCAATTGGTCTAAAAATAAAATTAAATAACTCTTTAGAGAGCAGAACTTATTCTGTCCCAAAAGTTCCTTTTGAAAATTAATTAATAAATGTATCAAATTTTCCTAATTTTAAGCTAATATTTAAGGTCCTGGAGGAATAAATTCAATATAATATACTTTTTAAATACTTGCAGCTCCAATATTGGACATCCTTGTGTTCATATTAAGAATTTAATAGTAGAAATGAAAGAATGGACAGTTGAGTCAGAATATATAGAAGGCTTATATATCCCAAATGTAATACAGTGATAGCTAGAAATACCAGGAGGAAATATGAAGGATAACTGAGTTTTAATTCAGTTTCTCTTGGACTAAATAGCGTGAGAAAAAGGTGTACAATGTTTTGAAGCTTTCTATTTCTTTCCACGTACATATGCTTTTTCATCAGCTTATCTGTGAATATCACCAAATGAATGAGAACTCTCTCCCAATTGACGTCTCGGTCATACATGCATGTAATTTCATTCACTTGTCAATTTTATGTCAAATATTTCTATACTAACAAATCCTAAATAACGTGGCAGCACGTCTTGACATCAGAGATTTTGACTCTGAATGCTTCTTACTATTTCGATTCTCAGTGATATGAAAACATTTTCTGTTATGTACATGTGTTAAGCACTTGTGTGGATGCCTTTGAACCTATCCTGTTGCTTTCGTGAGAAATGGCTGTGTGTATTTCTGTGTATACAGGCAAATATCATCAGAGGCACCTCCATTGTGATGGTAACCTTTCCATACACTTTCCAACTTGTCTGCGTTTTCTTGAAGGTCGATTGGGTTTTCAGCTATGTTATCTGCGAGGTGTTTGATGGAGTGGTCCAGATAACAGGGGAGAGCAAAGGGAAGAGAATTTTTTGAAGATCACAAACATGGCTGTTCATTTTGTTATCTGACCCTATCTGTTGTCATAGTAACAGGTTTCTTTTAACCCCTGTCATGGGATGGTTTGTCTCAATCTGCTCTGAGTTCTCCTTTGACTGAGGAGCTGCTCCTACAGCATCCAGACAGTTCCAGGCTCTGTGAAGCTCTGCGGAGGGGCCACAGGCGCAGACTCCCATGTCAGAAAGGATTTAAATTACATTCTCAATTTAAAACGCTATCTTAATTTTGAAGGAGATAAAGCCAACACAGATGCTTTCTCCCCTGGTTGTACAATGTGCAAGTAAATGTCATTTAGGAATGAAATGAATTAACATGTTGACTTGCTAGGTTCAAGCAGGTTTAATATTGCATCACATCTGTGATGAACGGGAAAGTGACCAAATGAAGAAAGTGTTTGAGGCAAATTTTAGTGAATGGGACAGGGTCAAGGCTGTTCTAATTTCCTGTGCTACTCCTGGAGGTTGCGGCTCATGCACGCTGACCACATTTGTGCAGGCTGCCCAGAGCAGGGCCAGGAGGAGGGGCTGGAAGCTGGTCCATTTATTTATTATTTTATTTTATTTTTAAATTACAGTTTACATTCAATATTATTTTGCCTTATTTTCTGGTGTAGTTAGACAATCATATACTTTACAAAGTGGTCTCCCTGATATTTCAAGTACCCACCTGGCATCACTATACATAGTTGTACAATATTAGGAACTATATTCCCTGGGCTGTACTTTACCTCTTCTGGCTATATCGTGACTACCAATTTTTAGTTCTTAACCCCTACACCATTTTAGACAGCCCCCAACCATCAGCCTGATCTCTGCATCTATGAGTCTATTTCTATTTTGTTATTTATTTTGCTCTTTAGATTCTACATATAAATAAAATCATGAAGTATTCGTCTTTCTCTGACTGATTTTACTTAGCATAATACCTTCCAAAATAATGAAAGATACTTTGATGTAAAAATGCTGAAAGAAAATACCAAGGGTGATTTTTGATTTTGCTTTTGTTTTTATCTTAGCTCACATAACCATCAGAATTTGTAAATTCTGGGTCTTAAAACTGTTTCTCAATAGCAGAAAAAAAACTTGACTATAAAATAAACATTTTTCAAATATTCTTCAGGATATATCAGAACAATGTTCAATTTACAGAAAATATTTTGAGTCATTGTTGAGTAATCTTGATGGAATTTCTTCTGTAGAAGCTACAACAAATTGACACTCTTGGGAGACTGGATGGAGCTAGTGTGGAGGCTCAGCGCACGCTGGGCTGGTCTCAGCATGGAAGTGCAATTCTGCTGTGGTTACCACTTTGCTTTGCAGGTGTGGTGCCACCTAAGTTCCCCCTTACTTAAAGGGGAAGCTTGTTCCTATTTTCAAATGAAGGACCAAGATTGGAGAGGTAGTCATTCCCAAGAGCACCCAGGCCAACAGGACACTGGAGCAGAGGTGGCCTTTGTCACCCACAAGATCTCTGAACCTCCTTCATTTCACCAGCAAAACACTCATCTATCTCAGAGTCTATAATAAAATTCCTACATTGCTTTGCCTCTCTTCCACGTTTCTATTCACCATTCTTGTCGCCATTGCTGGTGCAACTTAAACATGTAGAGGTAACACTCGAGGTCCAACCTCCCCCACCCTCCCCTGTGCACACATGAGCCTCCAACAACACAGATTCCTTAAGTTTGGTCTGTGCGAATGTGGGGTAGAGGAGCCGCAGACATATAGAGAAGCCTGCCACCCTCAGTCTGGGGATCAGAAAGGCTTTATGAAAGAGGTTGTATTGAAAATAAAACTTGAATATAATTAAGTTTCATGGTCCAAATTAAAAGCCAGTCAGTTACAAAACAATAAATTCTCATCCTGGTTGAATAATAGGCAGACCGTCTAGTGGAGCATACGGCCCTTCTCGACTGTCCCTTTCCCTTAGCTGGACCTGTGCACAGGCACTCCGGGCAAGGGGTCTGGGTGAGGACCCTGCCACGGAAGGTTTCTGTTCTTCCCAGGACTTAACGTTTTGTTGGTATTTTCTTCCTTGGTCACCCCCATACTGTAGTCTGAGTGACATGTCTTCTTGGTCTCTGTCAGGGTCCTTGACACTCTGCAGGAAGAAATGACTTTTTTCATCTTGAACTTATTTTCTCTAAGAGATTTGACCTTCACCCTCTCAACCAAGACCTGACAATCTTGGTGATTCTGAGTTGCTAAGTTGTCCCTTCCTTTTCTGTTGCTTGACGTATACTTATGAGCCAGTTAGCTGCACTGTCGGTACCGCTGCATCATATTCAGTTGTATAAACATAGAACATGTGGCTTGAAATGCCCCTTAGGTATAAGTGGCTCATCAACATGTATAAATTCGATGTATAGGCAGATATCTATCCTACATGCACAGGTGCACAGATGTGGACAAGTGTTCACTATTGCTTGTCTTTCATAGTGGAAAACCAGAAAGAATGTTCCAGTTCTATGTACACCAATAAAGGGGCAGGGAGAGGAGCTACTGTACACACATGCTCTGTCCCTCTACCACATGATGGGCAGAACACATGACCAGCTCCCCAAGACCCATTACTGCATGGAAAAACTAGTCACAAAACCTGAGATCTGCCCCACTAATGTAAAGCAAACAAATGCCCAAACTGTATTTTGTAGACATCCAGCTATGTAATATGAAAAATAGAGACATATATTAAAGAAGATGCAGGATATAAGAAACACTGTACATAGGACAATGATGCCTATGTACAGTCCTCTCCAAAGTTATGACCTTCTTGAGGAAATCTGGTTCATTGTTAGTGGTTTGAATCAATTCTTGAGCAACTGCAGCACAATGTTCCTTCTGCTCTGGTAGCTGAAGCTGCAGAACAAATTTTGCCACAACATGTTTCATGCCAAGATCCTGTGTATAAATCTCGGACACAGTAGTTTTGGAATCCCCAGATCAGCTTCTAGTTCTCGGACTGTCAGTCGCTGATCTTTGTTGATTGCAGCCCATATTCATTGGAGAATATTCATGGGTTGATTGCAGAACATTCAACGTTCTCAGGTGTTCTGCTTATTGCAGACCTTCCAGAATATGGATCATTTTCAACAGATTCTCAACCATCTTTGAAGCATTTGTGCCACATTTTTATTCGTGCTGCACTCATTGCATTGTCCCCAAAAGCCTTCTGAATCCATGGAGGCATGTTCCATGAAGGAATGTTCAAGCTTAATGCCAAATAAGATGCAGATTAATTGCTCTACTTCCTCAGTCATTTTGAATGTGATGACCACACAGTACACATGCTCACTCAATGGTATCTACCACCCCCACTGACTAGTACAGTGAAGTCATCATTGTTCACACATGTGCATTTCAATTTACTCTCCTTGGCTGCCAGGTTACATTGATGTCACACAAACCATTCTCATATTAACAATAGCTGGAATTTTTCCAGATAGATGTCATATGTCCAATGTCCCCTTCGAAGATAAGCCCTGGTCTAGGATATCAGTTCTTCAGGCCAGTGCAATGACCTCTGTCCACAATCCTTTTTCACAACCATTTCTACCTGTCAGGCTGCTCATCTGACAAGTTCTTCACCAAATGCCTTCTTTTCTACAGGGGAGCCCTGATGCCCCTCCTACAGAAAGAAGTGCTGTATTCATGGTATGTCCTGTCTCAGCACAGCTCACCTGGAAAGCCCCAAAGGCAATATTCTTTGCATCTGAGCCTCCTACTGTTCCAGCCACAATGCCTTCAAATCTTCAAAGTATATAACTGCAGAGCATGTTCCTGGTGTACAGTTATAATGGGAGGTTCTCTTCCCCCCAAAAAAGTCCATCTGGCTTTCATCAACCTTCCCTTCTCAAGGTGACATCAGCATCCTGGTGACTGAGAACATTTCTCAGTACTTCCAGTTTCTAACCTGGCTCCCCTAGGGCAACCTCCAAGTTCCTGTTCCTAAGAGAAGCCCTTATCTCCTGGCTCCTGTGCTCAGCAGGGCACAGTACACTGAGGCATCATGGGGTGATGGAGGTCAGGTTCCCTGCTGGTCCCACTGGCTGTGGTTCCTGTTGATGACTTAACATCAGATTTCCTGAGAGAAGCTGTTCGCTAGAATCTGTCTTTACAGGGCAAACTCCATTTCCTCAAATCTACAGTGAAAGAAAAGGCAATAGCCAGCAAGCAAGGGAGAAATTAAACAACAGCTGGGCAGTAGTGGGTAGTAGATGGAGAGATGGGGGGTAGTGTGATATATCACATGACTCAGCAACAGAAATAACATAAAGCCATCACCCACTTTACGACCTCTGTGGCTGTTATTGCACTGTCAGTACAGCATCTCCTGGCCTGAGGTCCCACAGGGTGAGCAGTCAGCTCATTTTAGGTCCTGTCACCACCATGGTGTTCACTTGTGCCCACCCAACATGGCCACTGAATGGTAGGACAGTGTTTCTGCAGACACACCCCCAGGGGAGACTCTGGCTGGGGACCTGAGCTGATATATGGTTTGGGGTGACATATAAACCATTCCACTGGAAGGGATTGACTTTAACTCCATCAGAGGGTTGGGATAGGGGTCAGGCTCACACTCAATCACTCTTGATGCCCTAGAAATGCCTTCTGCACCAAATCTCTTTCTTTCAGTAGATATCTGCTGTTGTACAATGCATAGTAGTACAATATTCCATTTATAGGGTGATTAACTGGCCATAGGACTCAGCCTCGGACCTTCAGATGTCCTCAGAAGTCACACATAAGAAAGGCTTTCCCATTACTAAAGTATCAATCATATGAAAATCTTGAATACTTTGGTATTTTAAGAAAGACATTCTGCTTTAATCATCTAATAGAGAGCCTCTTCCTCCCTAGTTTCCAGGGACACCATAAGATTCTTCTCCCAAAACTTAAAAGGGTTATGGGCTCTTTTTTGCTATTACATTTTTTTTAATGCTCAAAGTTATAAAGATATAAAATTAAATAGAAAATACATTCTAACAAAGAAAGTACAGGAACTTCTTTTCAGGCAATGAGTATTGATATGTTTTTATTCACTTTTTGAATAAAAATATATCAATAAAGGAACTGGATGTGCTTGTCCATGAAGAAACAGTGTTCCTATTGCGGGTGATGCTTATGGTACAAGTTTGCTGACCAATAGACATTTCCCACATGCAGCAATAGGAGCGGTCAGTGAACAGCTGGAAATCCACGTAACCTTGTTCCAGTCATTCTCCCAGGGCCCCAAACCAGCCCCTAGCTCTCACTGTCTCCTCGCCACTGTCTGTGGGGTAAGCATAAGCCCATTGCCTCTTCCAAAGGGCAGGTTGGAATCAACAAATTATCCTACAGAAAATCTTGCATGTTTTACCTGAAAATCTTTGAAACAGAAATGCAGAATAGTAGCAATAATAATAATAAGAAGAAGACACCTGTAGTTT
Source organism: Desmodus rotundus (assembly GCF_022682495.2). Classification (NCBI taxonomy): domain Eukaryota; kingdom Metazoa; phylum Chordata; class Mammalia; order Chiroptera; family Phyllostomidae; genus Desmodus; species Desmodus rotundus. The sequence continues at coordinate 179,352,643 of NC_071387.1, read as the reverse complement.
TTCTTTTTTAAAAATTTCCTTTCAGCAATCTTAGTAAAGTAAAACGCTGTTAACACTGGAAAAGTTCTTAAATATGTCCAAATAACAGACTGTGCAATAAAAAAGGAAAAATTAAATGTGTAAAATAAATTGAAGAAATCAAATGAAAATGTTTCAGTATGCTTAATGTCCATTTTTATATGCAAAGCTTTAATTCCATCCAAGTTTAGTGACCATAAGTGACAAAATGTTTAATTTAATGTATCAAATCAATCACTAGCAAAGAAAAAACAGCTTTGTCCTCCTCGGGTGTAGAGAGGCAGGCAGTGGAGGCTGCTCGGTGAAAGGGCTTTCACTCACAGTGGAAACTAAGCAGCAAGACTAGTCTGGGGAGAACAGCTAGGGAAGGGATTCTTTGAAGGGTTAGGCATTATTTAATATTTATATTTAAAATCAAATTAAGGACTGTTTAAAGGATGTTTGCATTAAGAGATTGGATTTGCTTTAATTATTTGGTTATTTGTTGTTCCTATATAGCATTTACTAATCAAATGAAAATCAGCTTTTAATAGATTTCATTTCCATTCAAAAATAGCCCACTAAATTATTAAGTGGTAAGATACCCCTTAGAGATCAGCATTCCTATGATGCTCTCCCAGCCCCTGTCCTTGTCTGAGCCACCTTCTTCTGTGGGTTTCCAATATGTGTTCAGACTTTACGAACCTCACTATCAGATTCATTTGCAGCAATGCTTCTATTGATCATTTTATACTTAATTTTATTTTCAATCCTTAAATTTGACCTTGTTGAAGCCTAGGCTTCTTTACCTAGGGGGGTATCAGGCTTGTGCTAAAAGGTGCTGGTTGGGCCTTTCAACCCCCAAACCTGAGCCAAGCCATGCAGAGATCTGAGAACTCACCTGGCCAGCACAGCATCTCAGCCTCAAAATCTCCCCCATACCCCAGTGTGACCATTTCTGGATCTTAGGTGGCAATTTCCAGTCTTGGAAAACATAACCAGAAACCTCAAGATAATTATGGAAAAGGAAAGCCAAAATGCCCAGAGACATGGCTGATGCCTACCTCCCCTGAACCTGGCCTGAGGAATCTCCTATGTACAAACTTTCTATATCCTTCCCTCCCTGTGTTTAGGCTTTGCATGTTCCCCTGCTTCCTCACCAAGTTTCAGAGAAATCTGCCTTTTCCCTAAAGATAACAAGGTAGTACACATTGAACCTCAGTGTCCCTCCTCTCTGGGAGCACCCCTTGTGCTACTAGCCCCACCACAAATAGTGTGGCTTCCTGCACAGGCCCACTTGTGAGCAGAGGCTCCCTGTGCATTGGAGCACCCTGCTACCAGAACACTTCCTGCAGTTGTTCCTCAACAAGAACCCAGGGCCAGAGCCGCACGGGCTGGTCAGGGATCTGGGCATTGGTACTCTGTTCCAGCCTCCGTCCCTGAGTAGTTGGGCACAGCCAGGTGAGAGTCCCTGTCCCAGACTGTCTACTTCAGTTCAGTGAGGGCAGGGTGCCTACCCATCGCAGTGTGTCTCCAGAACCCACCTTGAAAGTGTTCAGCCCTTAAAAGATGAACAAATGCACCCACGGCCAGGGAGTGAACAAACATCTACAAGGATGAAGGAACATGACAAAATGACCACATACTCTGGTAACCAGGATCCCATGCCCACTGCCTTCCACCTGGTCTCGCTTTGATCTGCAGCCCTGATGAACAGGTTTTGCGTCTCTGACTCTCCTCTCCGACTTTCAGGCCCATCACTAAGCTCCTGAATATGAAACTCTAGTGGTTCAAAACAATGATGAAGTATACCCAGTGGCCACCATCGATGACTTCCCAACCCTCACCCCAGGGCCACCCAGCCTTGCTAGCCATATCAGGCCAGTCATGAAGGTCAGGGCTGCTATTGTCAGTTTTGTGCTTTAGATTTTTAAACAAGATTAAAGTATAAGTTTTGAGGGAACCGGTTACATCTAATAGTTAAGGTGACCATGTTTTCAGACTAAAGATCTGTTCCTATGACTTGATTAGTACACGGTGAATGTGTAGAATATTTAAATTTGCATAATATCTGACCATAGCTGGGATAAACATTCTGTAAACTGCTACCTGCCTAGCCCACATTTTTAATTTTTGTGCAGGTCCAACCAAGACCCTGTGATCCCGTCCTGGGAAGCCATCGTTGCCCCTCTGGGTGGCCCACACAGGCCAGACCCCTAGCTTTCACTCTAGTCAGAGCACAAAGAACCTCTGGGTTAGCTTATTTATGCATCAGGGTAACCCAGAAGCACATTTTTCAAAAAGAATTGTATTTCATTAGTTCTTATTGATGTTAAAAGTTTCCTTTTTAGCAAAACAAAAAGTGTTAGGTGAGCATCATACTCTACATCAATAACAGAAGGAAAATAAATGTTAAAACATGCTAAATCATTGCCTAACGGTACTTGTACTAATGACTGTAAACTTCTCCTATGCTAATTTTTCTCTACACTTTTAATTACGGATCAATAATACTTTGCAGTTGACATTTAAAAATGCTGAACCACATGTAGCAACACAGACTGAGAGAACATCTACTATGTGGGACTGAATTTGCCAAATCAATAAACTTTGCCATTTAACAAATAGTAGCATGTAAACAGTCACCAAGATTAGCAAGCGTAAAGGACTCAGCCTGGAGGACTTAATTATTGTTTAATAACACGAGGCTGCATTTCCCTGTCAGAAGTCCTCTGCCGGGAACAGCATGGTCATGCAGTTCCCAGCTTCACATCCAGACCAACCTCCTCAACCAGAGGGAAACTGCTTGGAAAACACAGGACTTGATGGTCTGAAGGAAAAGGAGTTTTCACGATGGACGTTCTCCTCACTTAAAAGGAGTTTATTCATATAAATCAAAGGGCCTGCTCAATGCATGCAATTGATCACATCATAAAGGCATTAGATAAAGATATGAAATTTGAAATCATCCTCTCATGAGTATATCAATATTATGTCACTTACTCGTTTGGAATTGAGGGAATTGAATTGAATCTAGACCTTCAGCATCTCAAGCATGTGATTATTGAAATGCCATGATCTGAACTGGAGGCGGAAGTGACTCAACTTGGCCAACCTGGGCCTCCTATGGGCAGCTGGGCAGTCAAGATGTATATTTGTACAATAGCAGCCATTAACTGCCACAGATCTCACCCTTTGACTTGGCAACTGTCTATGAAACGTTCATGGATAACAGCTGAAAACTGCATGGAGGATGTTAACTCATCTGGTGGCTGCTGTAGGTTCTTCAGCTTCTGTACCCAGTTCATTTTCTCAAGGTAAAACTTACAGACACTGTTGTATGTTCCTGTTTTCATAACTGCATCTCATCCGCCAAAAGCAGGTGCCTGGATCTCTTTAACCTACCAAAACCAAATCTATTTTGATTAAAACAAAAATTATAGAAACAGAAGAACACACTCAGCAGCCAGCAGCCAGCCATGGACTCAGGTGGTCATGGGTCTTCTACTGGTCCTCACCCTGGCATTAGAGTCCAGCCAGCTCATGTAGCCCAGGGGACTCTGCTGGGACTCGCCAACTTCCCTATTTTCCAATGAGCACTTTCCTTTACAAAGATGCCTGGAGAAGCCATGCTTGGGCTGTCCTCAGCACTTTGCTCCTCTCCACCCAGACCTCTTGCACCTGAACTGGCTTCATTACGGGCACAGAACGACTCTGCTCCTTCTCTAGTCTTATGGCTCCATCTCCCAGGAACGCCCTCCCTCTCGAGTCTACCTGTCTAAATCTTATGTATATCCCTTGGGAATTGGCTTAAAGCAGTTCTGGAATTAGTTTCAGAGTCTTCTTTCCTTGTTCCTTAAGCCTAGGGTCATAACTCCCTCCTCTTGAGCTTGGTGTTCATCAGAGCTCAATTTTTGGTGACCTCAGAGTGCAATGGAATAAAGTCAGGGAGAGGTGGAAGTGTGGTCAGGTGGGAGTGGGTGCCATCCTGGGAATCTCCCTTTAGGGCTGACTGTGGGCGGAGGTCCCCTGGACCAATAGTTGGCACAGAAGTGTCAGGGTCAGGGTTTCTGCTGAGGCCAGGAAACCTCCACAGATTCAAATCTCCTTTCTTGTTCATGAGACAGTCCAGAAAAAATCACTATAAATACCTAAAAAATATATTAAAAAAGTTGTAGACAGCAAGCTGCATAACTTTAAGAAACAGGAGTTCATTAAGTATTTGAGGAACATATCTTTTTGGATTAAGTTTTTAAAATCAAAATGTTTATGCCCTCATTTGCAAAAAACCAAAATATCCCTTGTGTCGTGAAATCCCAGCTTTATGGAAACTCATAGCTGACAAGGCATCTTTGCTCAATATTTCTAGTTGGAAAGTCATCACTAGAGTCACTTGACTAAAATCACTGGGAAGAAGAAAAATAAAAATTATTTTTCCCCTATTGCTTCCCAGGTTGTTTAAAATGGACTCAAACAAAGTGGAATAATAGTTCAAATTGGTAAAATATAATTTTACATGGAAGCATGTTTTCAATGGCCTGAAAAGTTATTGTTAGAAAGAAGTAATAAAAGGCTGTTCCTCAAAGAAGAAACAGGCTCCACAGAGCCTGCTCTTGACAGCTCGTGTAGTTTTTGTGACTATCCTCTCTTACAATAAACAAACCCTTCTAGTCACTAAAACATCCTCGAAATACCTCAGTGCTAAAACTACTTTTCCAAAAAAGATATTGAAAAAGTTGTTAATGTAAAGGGACAACACTATAGTGTCATACGAGAGAAAGATCCTGGACATGGGGAGGTCACCAGCAGCTGGCAGGGACAGAGGCCCAACGGTGACCCTAGGGCTGGTTTCTGTGTTAAGTTTTCAAACAGCAAAATTTTATTTCACTCATCTTTATTTTCTTTCTCATGCCAGTGAAGACTAAGAAGTAAAATATAAAAATATAAGCTGAATTTGAAATACAAAAATGTGAAGACTTAGAAAATTCCTTCAACCAGTAGTTTGAAGGAATTCTCTGCTGATGTGCAAGTTAGCACGGCGATGCCCCACCAGTGATGGAGGAAGGTTTTGCTGCAGGTCATCAGTCTTCGAGGGATCATCATGTGCCATCTATTTTTGCTTAGCCATCACACCGAATTAGCTTTTAGTGGGAAAGTTAGCTGGCAATTTTGGTAAAGATACTGCCAACTGCAATCCTCAAAGCCAAATGGCTAGTTCTTTCTAGAGGGGTTTGCCCCTGAACACCCTGTTTCGTGATGCTTGCCTATGACTCCCCATTGGGTGGGCAACTCCTCAGTGGGCCTCTGTTCCCACAGGAACTTGGAGTGGGGAGGCTGGGACCAACTACAGCCAGCTGGTCCCTGTGGCTTCCCTGGTGAGAGTGCTGGGAGCCTGGTCACCGCACCTCCTCAGTTCAGGGTGGCTACACCTGTGCACTCCAGTGGCAAGTGGGAGTGCCAGGCAACATTCTGTGTCTTTCCTGTTTTCCTGCCCACGGGGGCAACCTCAGCCCCATGTCCTGTGAGCAGGCCCTTCTCTGCCAGAATGTTTATGGAAGCCAACTCAAAGAGGCTGTGGAGGAGAGACTCAGGTTGGACAAAAATGGCCATTTGATAGCTGGAGCTTCCCAGGAAGAGGTGAGCATGAATGGGTTCATGGTGCTGTGGTTGTGGTCACTGACTGAGCCCAAAGGACATTGTGTAGATGGTTTCTTAGGAGGATATCCGAGCAGCATCCCACATGGCTGTCATAGTACAAAATGGCAGGGTGGCAGCTGAATACTGACTCCCAAAGACATCCAAGTCCTCATCCCTAGAAAGTGAGTATGTGGGAGAAGGGGCTTTACAGGTGCAATTAAGGATTGAGAGATGGGAAAATGAAGAGGAATGCAAGAAGCCACATTCTGATCCTGTACTTCATACCCAAGGACAGGCAGGCTTGTGAGGGAAGCCAGGACACTGATACAATGGGACCTGAGTTCCAGTCCCTGGCTGACTGGGCCTCCTGGGGCAGGTTACACACCTCCTCCATCCTTGGTTTCTCCACCTGAAGTACAGTGCCATTGAGGTCAGTTTCCCCTTTCTTGTCAGGTATTGTTTGATTTTCTGTAAAACTGGAGCCAAGACATCTTGGAAAGCTGAGATGTTTCAGCACATTCCTCTCTAAGAACTTTTCATCAGCAAACATGAACTAGTCCACTGAAACAATCTATACCTGTGAATCTGGTATGAAAATCCAGTCTGTGGGTTCCTGGAAAAACGTCACCTTGCTCTGACTTTGTGGTTGCTCCTGGTGTTCTGTTAACTGCCTTGACAAAGCAGGATAACTTCTAGTGAACATCTTGTACAGAAAGAAGTTATGTGGTCCAAGGAAACCCTCTGAATAAGTGTTCTGATGAAGCCAGAAAGCCACAGAGCATCATCAGGGCCTGGGAAGACAAGTCCTCAAGGTGAGGTCCCCTGCAGCTGCCCACCCCCCAGAGCCCCAGGAAGGAGCGTGGGGAAGCCTAAATTCGGCATGAGTCACGGCACAGGGGAGCACTACTGCGAACTATGGTTTTCGAAGGGGCTGTTGGTATGTGTGGGTGTTAAGCCTCATATTAAGATTTGGTTTCTGTGAAACTTAATTTTTCTAAATGCCACACATTTTCATTGGATTGTCTTAAATGCAGTGTTAGTACCTTTCAAAATAATAAGTATTTATTTATGTTGCAAAAATTCCAAAAACTATAACCCAGAATGTATTTTGAAAAGGAAAAATGCTATTATTAACAAAGATCTGCAGCAGCAACAAAATCAGCTTGCTTCACCGTCAAATAACTGTGTCAAAACAGACACTCTTACCCAGGGCACAAGCAGGGTACTGTGTGACTTGTCATAAGGCCCAGTGCCTGAGCCACCCCCCAGACTGACCTGGGAGCCCAAGGACCACCAGGTGGAGCCCCCAGTGAGCCCGAGTCCCGGGCTTCACTGTGTCTACATCCAGGGGGGAATCACACATTGGCCTACATTCGGTTCTCAGTTCTTCAGGAGCGCTGTACAAAAACAAGGACTAAATTAAGAAGCAGAATGATTTCCCAGGACTTTTGCAAAGCAATCCGTCCTGCACTGGCATTCACGGGCTGCATCGCCTTCACTGGCAAGTCTAGGATATTTTCTCTGCGTCTGTCAGCCTCATTCTCCTGCAGGCCCAGACCTTCTTGTGTTTTGGGGAGTTAATTATTAAATCCCCTCCATTGTGGTTGGGCTGTATGATAGCATGGGCCCAGGCACTGCGCCTTATGCTATCTCCCATCTACTGCACATTTAACTACCTTTGATCTTATCACACAGGAGATATAGAACTGAAATAATCACCATTTAAATATATTAGGTTGTTTGACATAGGTACTACATGCAGGAAAATCAATAATGATTATACAATCACCAGATACAATGTAAACGGCATACCGCAAAGTCTTTACCGGGTGAGATAACATCACAGAAATCCCAACCAGAGTCAATAGCCATTAGTTTTTAAGAGGGGCCACTTGAACTTGTGTGTGAGGGTGTGTACACTGGAGCCAGGCAACCCATGGCTGTAGGGTCTTAAAATGGATGAGGTTCAAAGAAGTAAAAAGAAGTCTCAGTGACTTCTGAAGGCGGACTGAACTTTTGGAAAGTTAAGACTCATCAGATTCAGTTTCTGTTAAAGCAAGAAACAGCCCTTTGGGTTTTGCCCCATTTAAAGAAAATCCTAACAGCTGAAGAGGCCATTTACAATTATAAGCAAATTCAAGTGTCCCAAACACCTACAACAATACGAAGAACTCAATCTGCATGCATTGGTATCTAACAGGAGCCCCAAAAGCTTAATTTTGGTCCTAAACCCCATCTGCCTCTTTCCACTAGGTGGGAGGAGAAAAATCACAGGAACAAGTCTATTCTGCATTATTTTCTCCAAGGCTGTGGGATCCTGACATTCTCCTAAGTTAATGTTCACCACTGAGTCGTGTGGGAAAGGAAGTACTTTTCACTCATGAAAGTATTTGCAAGAGTTCCTGAAACTCAGGTACCTATTGTAGCCTCTAGAAGTTCATAAACAGCATGGGTTCTTGGCCAACATCAAGCAATTAAGCAATGGGTGCAGTGAAATGCAAGCAGCTATCTCCTTTCCAGATTGTTCTCGGGCGGAAGAGGAGCTAAGGTGATCAATCTGTTCGGAGTCCTGAAAGCCAAGTCTGAAAAGGCATGTGCTAATTCTGCTGACATATTGGTCCCTCTTTGCTGTCCAGATGCCATTCCAATAGGACAACCTTCACAGGCATTAATCAAGGTGGCAGCCAGTGTATTCTCCCTCTGCTGAGAGCCATCGAGAGAGAGGCAGGCAAAAAAAGTCAGCATTACTCCCCCATTTACATCCACTCATACCAACAGCTTGGCATGCCTAAATCCTAAGCAAATACTACAGGATGAAAAGTCCAGCAAAAAATAGACTGCAGCCATTCTCGTCCTCTTAGAAAATTAAAAGCTCTTGGAAGGAACACAGCCGTCACTTTAAAGCCCTTATTCTCTACCCTCTCCAACTCAGCTGTCAAATTTACTGTTTAAGCTTTTCTTTGTAATCACACAATTATGCACTTCATCACCTTCCCCACCCACATCATTCCATCTAATGGTTTTAAAGGCAAAGGAAATTACTTGTCCTCGCAGCCAGCACTTGACACTTTTATGGGTCATTTGTAATGAAGCTATTCTTCGGCTTTAATGGAGACCTTGATTCCGACCAGTGTGAATAATTGTCAAAAGGTGATTAATTAAATATTCACCACTCCCCTATAAAATTGATCAACATATTACATTACACTGCTCCAAAAGTTATTTTATTTCTTCATTCAACTTCAAATTCTATGCATTTAAACAAGCTTTAAAACAGAGCCATATAATTTACTACATATTAATTATACATACATACTGACTAAAATAAGAAAAAGTGCTTTACACCTTTTTCACTCTGTAAACGTGCCACCATTACTTACAGCACTGGGAAATCCCTGACTGGAAACGAAATGTCTTGCACTGGGCTCTCTTCGTGTGCATAGTACAGTGACTTTGGGGAGTGGGTTTTAATTTCTACAAACATGTAACTTTCTGTAGAGTAAATCTTTAAAGCAAAAAGTAATACTATCAAATTTAAGTGATATGTAAAGTTCTGGCTTTTAAAATACCATCCCAGGACAAGACACGCAAGTGAACTTTGCAGACCCATTGCTTAAAACCACAATTGGGGTGGGGATGAAGGATGGGAAAGGAAGATCACTCTACTGGGGTAAAAATAAAGTTCATGCTTCCATCACTAACACAAATGTCCAGCTATGGTTCACTCCAGTTTGTGGCAGTCAGAGTAAACATGTGCAAAATCTTCCTAGAAAACCAAACTTTCCTGCTTACATTTCCCCACACCGCCCAAGCCTCTCTGGTCATGGAGTACCAGGCAAGCAGAGAAGTTTATAGAAAAACTAGAACTCCCAACCTCAAATGTTAAACTCAATTCCAGAGATGTCCATGAGGCTCTGTAATCAAACCAAATTTTATTATTCACAAGGAATAGACGTGGCATTGTGAATTATGGTTTGTTTTAAAAATCTATGAAAATAGAGGGAAAAGTATGAAAATAAGAATGAAATAATCCAGTTTCTCTAGACACCGTTTCTCCCTTTTGACTGGAGAATAACAGATATGGAATGGTGTGATACATTTGTGCCTCAGACACTGAACAGTGCCAACACATTCAATGGTAGTAGAAAAAGCAGGGAATCACCTGGGTGCTTAAACCCTGCAGAGTACCTGAAATATTAGGTGCACCCACACTCCTGCTGCCTCAGAAGCACCCAGGGCTAAATCCAGCACAGCCAGGGACCCTGATCAAAGGTTGCCCTGACTCGAGTCAGGGACTTTCTACAAAGCCTGGGAGGTGACTCTTTGCATGCTCATTACTTATTTCATTGATGTAGTCAATCAACCACCCCCCCTTTTTTCCAAGGCTGTTAAAATGTCATTGAGTGAATATAGCCGATAAAAAAATGATGAGCAAAAAATAATAATAATATTTCAACTTGAACAAACTTGCTATTTGTAGACTTGATCACATGGATGTGCTGTGGTCAAGATGATTTCAGCAGCGGCTCCAGGAATGAATCCCACAAAGGGACTGAGTTTAATCATCCAATCCCAGACTGTATTGATTTTGGGACTACTTGCAATGACTATATAAATAAGCCATTTCTTTGCAACTGTATCTACAGCCGGTCATGAACCCAAAACCTTCACAACCTGGTCCAAAGTGAATTATGCCCTGCAGAAATAAATTAATAAAACTAACACAGCCAGGCTCCTCCACCAACTTATTTTCATGTTTCAAGAGCTTAAAAATATAAAATCAATAATCATTTAGTCATAAGGGTAAATGAAGCGACATAACATCAAAGTATACCCTTTAGCCATTCAAGTCATCCTAGGTAATTTATCTCATCAAAAGGCAGTGGTAATAATCCTTTCCACTCTGAGACAAGCTGCCACACAGCTGCTGTATTATCCTAGAGTAAACAAGTTGGGAGAAAATATTAAAAATCAATATCTGTTTCCTTCTATCAGACCAGATGGCATCCATCATACACCCACCCCTGTGAAGGTGCCCATGGTGAGAAAGACGAGGAATTAGCAACACGAAACAGAGCTCAGCTCAATGGGGAATGACAGCTGGAATTCCTTTAAAAAAATGCAGCATTTTACAATTGTAAGAATTTGCTGAAATTATAATTATTGGGGAGAAATCTATTATAGCCATAGGACACAAAAAGGAAGCAATTACCAGCACTGCAAAATAAAAATGCAAACAGCAGCTTTCCACAGTCCCCGCAAGTTATACCAGTTACTTGATTGATTTATTTGATCATTCATTCATTCATGTAGTCTAGTGTTTCCAGCTATGAAACTCAGGCATCAGGCCCTCTGATGGGAGAATCTATCACACTGACATACTGTTGTCACGTATCACAAACTCCCCCCAAGACACCTACTCAAAGTTTTGACAGGTTCTCTTCTGATCACAGTGGCCCAAGTAGAAAAAGCAGGATGCTAAATAGCAAGAAGTCTGTTCTCTAGGACAGGGGAGAGCTGCCTGATCCTGGAACCCTGGCAGGATGGTTTTCCCAGTGACAAACTCAGATGTTTGGTACCTGGGACATATGAGCAGGAACCAGCTAAAGAATAAGATTGCTGAGCTTGACATGGAATGCGTGGGAGAAAAGGCTGGACAAACACTGCTGAAAAATGGACAACCCTACATTTCAGGGTTGTCCACTTCCTGCTTTAAAGTCTAGCCTGAATTTTATTATCTCTAGAAAATAGGATGACACTGCTGTTCTTAGGGAACTTTTAGTCTCCCCTCTGTCAAAGACATCAGGATACACTTACACACACACATTGTAGTGAAGCACCTGATAAAAAAACAACACAAAATCCCTGAGACAATTACGTCTCAGGAATGATGGACTCCAGTCTTTGGACTTGAGGAACGGTTATCCTCATCCTGATGAACCATTTCTATCTCACCTCATCCGCTATAGGCTGTATCGTGTTTCTCTCAAAGTCTGATGTTGAAACATAAACCCCCTGTACTTTATGAAGTGACTATTGGGAGATATGACCTTTATAAAGAGGTAATTAAGATTAAAAGAGGTCCCAATCCAGTAGAACAAATGTCTGAATAAGAGGGAGAGACACCAAGAATGCCATCTGCAACCCTAGAAAGGACACTACACCAGAAACCATTCCTGCCAGCTCCTCCATCCAGGACTTCCAACCTCCTGAACTGTGAGAAGATACAATTCTGTGGTTTGAGCCCCCAGGCTATGATATTTTGTTATGGCTGCATAGCAAACTAATACATCTTTCCTACAGCTACCTATACTTTAAGCTCAAGATGATAGCTTCCTCAGAATTTCCTCAGTGCAACCTTTATATACCAGATTGTTTCATAAAGAGGCTCCTATATATTTGAATAAGTAATCCTTTGAAGAGACCCCAAAGTAAATCTCTTTTGAAGTAAATCCTACCTTATGTCAGATTACGGGGCAATCCCCATATTCTATTTGAAAATAGTGTTTTTCTTTTCCTTGGTTTCAGTCACTAAACATCCCCAGGGACATTTCCTTAAATATGCATCCCCAGGTTACTCCTGTTCCTGGGGTACTGTCTGACAAGTAGTCACAACCTCCTAGTTCAAGTCTAGAGACCAGGTGCTTATGACTAAGAACTCGGATAGCATCAGATTTTGTGATTGAACCATTATCATCACAGATTTAGTGGGGGGGTATATTTAATCAAAAGTCCTAATTAATTTTCACACATTTTTATAGATTCATGATTTATCACCTGCCTGTCATTGTGAAGTTGCTTTTGTTTTAACCTCGATGACTGCCCTTATTTTTGTTTCTAGCACATGTGATCTTAGGTTGCACTTCTTGCTCTAGCTGAAGGAATTCTCTGTGTGGATCCTGACTGTCAGGGAGTGAATTTCTTACTATTCCCAGATCAATTTTTATTCCAGAGAGAGTAGCAGGTAAAGCACACAGAGCAGAGATCTCTACAAAGCATGCACCCATGCGGCTCCACAGGCTGAGAAACTGCTGGAGCGGATGTCAGAAAACCACAAAAGGATTCTTTGTTATTCCAAGAACAATCTCAATTTGAAACAAGTTACGAGTCACAGCAAAAAGTCTACAGCACTTTGTTCATATTAATCAACACTGTGAGGCTGCTGTTTCAGCTCACTAGATGCCTCCATAAAGCATCGTCACTCCTAATTCTCGCTCAGGGACTCTCTCACAGTGGGCATGTATTTGTACTAAGTGCTGGGAGTAACTGGAAAGTTACTCCATTTGTTGACTGTAACTTTTCTTTTATAGACATGACTAACTGAGCTCTTGTAATTTGCTTGGTTCAGAACCTATAGTACAAAGCTTTGGATTGTGAAGAACTGGATTATCAAGCCTCAGAAATATCATGTCTGCTTTCATATTGTACTATATACCAAATCACCAGATGGGTAACACGTGAGACTGACTTAGAGAAAGTCATCTAAAAGCCACCGAACGCCATCCCAGATCCTGACACACAGCTCCCCTCACCAAGGCCTCTGTGAAGGTGGGACATGCATCATGATAGCCACCAAGTGCTACCATGTGGGGCTGAGCCCACCAATCACATGAGTCTTCTGAGGGACCTTGCCTGCTAATGGCACTCAGTATTTCTCTTTTCGGTAACATTTAATCATTGACACACTTCTCACTGGGTATTAAGAAAGTGATAAAATTAGAACATTCTGACATTCTGGACTTATATTTTTAAGACTACATTTTGTTAATATTTTCCTGAATTAAATGTCGAGAATTATTAAACATACATAAGAAGTTCATTTTGAAAAAAAAAAACAGAAAGTGAACTTTTTGAATCTTGTTGCTAAGATATTGAAATTTAATGTTTGAAAACTTTTATCTATATCAGATATATAATTTTTTCCTATTACAGATGGGATCTCAAGACTTGCTGAGAGGTTTTAAATATTACTTCATAGAGAGAAATTTTCCAATTTCAAATCTAGAGAAGATGCTCTGCAAGTCTAATTCATGAGTGAACACCCAGCACAGCACAAAAAGCATATACACTCTGCTATGACGATTACTACTTGTATTTAGTAACTTAATATTTGATCAGGGACAGGTCTGTGTACTAGATAACATTTTCCATTGGTGCTTCTTTCTTTCCCGCTCAACTTAGATTAAGCTATTGTTCATGCATATTTAAGAAAGTTAAAAAAAACTTGAGTGAAATGGACAAATTACAAGAATAACATCCATTTTAAAACTGAGGCCAGAAAGAATAACAAACATAAATAAACCCATAGGCATTTAAAAACATTGATCCAGTGGTCAAATACTGACCCCAGTCTCACTGTCATCGCCACAGTCACCCAGCTCTGGTGGAGTTGGAGAAGTTACAACTTCCAAACCAGCATTTTCACTTAATTCTAATCTGCAGAGAAATTTATGCACATAAATCTCATACATGGATGTTAAATTTAGCATTATTTGTGGAAGTGTTATGCTGTTCCTCCCGCTTACCAACCCAGTACATATTTTACACCAAATACCTACATATTATTAGATATAAACACTTGCAGGTTTGGTTATTTGTTTGGTTTTGGTCATTGATTGATTTTATCTTTACCTTTCTACATTATTCTTTTCTCAATCTATACTTAGTGAAAATATACTCGAGACCCAAACTGAACTTCTCTTTTCTAAGTATATTTTATTGATTATGCTATTACCATTCTCCCAAAATTTCCTCCTTTGCCCCCCTCCACCTGGTACATTCCCTCCAGCAATCCTCCCCTTTAGTTCATGTCCATGGGTCATGCATATAAGTTTTTTGTCTTTGCCATTTCCTATAGTATTCTTAACGTCCCCCTGTCTATTTTGTACCTACCAATTATGCTTCTTAATCCCTGCACCTTTTCCCCCATTCTCCTTCTTCCCCCTCCCAGCTGATAACCCTCGAAATGTTCTGCATATCTATGATTCTGGTCCTGTTCTGGTTGTTTGCTTAGTTCGGGTTTGTTTTTTTTTTTAAAGATTCAGTTGTTGATAGTTGTAAGTTTGTTGTCATTTTAATGTTCATAGTTTTGATCTTCTTTTTCTTTTATAAGTCCCTTTAAGATGTCATGTAATAATGGCTTGGTCATGATGAAGTCCTTTAGTTTTACCTTGTCTGGGAAGCACTTTATCTGCCCTTCTATTCTAAATGATAGCTTTGCTGGATAGAGTAATCTAGTTTGTAAGTCCTTGCTTTTCATCACTTTGAATACTTCTTGCCTGCAAAGTCTTTTTTGAGAAATCAGCTTATCATCTTATGGGAACACTTTTGTAGGTGACACTTTGCTTTTCCCTTGCTGCTTTTAAGATTCTCTTTTTATCTTTAACCTTTGGCATTTTAATGATGATGTGTGTTGTTGTGGTCCTCTTTGGGTCCAAGTTGTTTGGGACTCTCTGTGTTTCCTGGACTTATATGTCTATTTCCTTCACTAAATTAGGGAAGTTTTCTTTCATTATTTTTTCAAATACGTTTTCAATTTCTTGCTCTTCCTCTTCTCCTTCTGGCATCCCTATGATTCAGATGTTAGCACTTTTTGAGGTGTTCCAGATCATTCTTATACTATCCTCATTTTTTTGAATTCTTATTTCTTCTTTCTGTTGTGGTTGAATGATTATTTCCTCCTTGTGGTCCAGATCGTTGATTTGAATCCTAGCTTCCTTCCCTTCACTGTTCCCTTTTTCTTTATGTCACTTAGTGCAACCTTCATTGCTTCCTTTATGTTGTTGCTGTAGTCAATGAGTTCCTTGAGTATCTTGATCATCAGTGTTTTGAACTCTGCATCTGATAGGTTGGCTGTCTCTATTTCATTTAGTTCTTTTTCTGGGGTTTTGTTCTTTCATTTGGGCCATAGTTCTTTGTCTCCTCAATTTGGCAGCTTCCTGTGTTTGTTTGTGTATTAGGTAGAGCTGCTTTGATTCCCTGTCTTAGTACACTTGTTAAGTTGTATGGGGCAGAGCCTTAGGCATTTACCAGGGCAGGGCAACCTACTTCATTGTTTTTTGACTCTTTGTGGGGAGAGAGATCAGAGAGGGACAATGACACTGCCTGACTTCCAGAGGCTTGTCCAGCATTTACCCTATTTCCAGTAACTTTACCCACTCCCTGTACGCAACTGTCACCCTTCCAGCTGTTGCCCTGGTGGTGGGTTTGTGTATGTTCTAAATCCATGCTGCTCCTTTAAATGGACTCTCCTGAGAAACCAACAGTTTATTCCACCACACGTATCCCTACTGGTTTTTACATCCAGAAGCTATGGAGCTCTGTCTTCCTCATGCTGGAACCCTTGGCTGTGGAGTCTGACTTAGGGTTGGGATCACTTGTCCCCAAGATATCCCTCCTGACTTTTATTCACCCCACATGAATGTGGGACCACCCATTCCACTACCACCACCACCACTGCCTCTCCGCACCACACCACATCTCCTCACCGCTCCACCCTGACTCCACATCTCCACCCCTCCTACCCGCCTGAATGTATGTGGCTTCTTTGAATCCTTGGTTGTTGGACTTCCATACAGTTCTATTTGCAGGCAGTTCTGGGTATTATTAGTTTTGAGGTTAGTTGTAGTTTTTCTCGTGGTTGTGTGAGGAGGCAAAGCACATTTACCTACGCCTCCATCTTGAACAGAAGTCCCCTAACTGAATTTTTAGAGGTAAATCATTAGTATCTGAAAATAAAAATCACTGGATGGACTTTGCAGATTAAGCACCATAGTAAAGTATAGTTTTAAGGGCAGAGGAAAATTGGAGACAACCAAGCAAACAGGAAAATAAAAATAAAGACTGTACTAAAATAAAGTGTATGAAATTGTTACATTAATTATTTTGTGTAAATTTTATATTTTTGTAACTAAATAGGCATATTTAGGACAACATATTTGAAAAGCAACATTTGGTAATAATTTTAAATTTAAAAAATACATAAGTTTCTTGACCCAGAAGTCCCAGACATAGGGTCTTATAACACAGAAATAAAATTATGAGACTAATGTACAAGGATGTTTGTTTCAGGATCATTGTAAAGAGCAAACAACTAGAAACATGATGATGTCTTTTATTAGGAAAGTGGACGAATCAATTATGGGGTGCTACTTTCCTGCTATGGAATATAATGCAACCATTAAAAAGTGAGAAAAAGCTATACACTTCAGAGGGAATACCCTAGGGAAAGTAAGGGTATAGCAATATAATGTATGCAAAAAGAAGCACAGAGAGGGAGAAAAAGACTGAATAAACAAACAAAGACTAGAGCCTTAGTGACATATAGAAAAATATCAAACAATATAATTTAAATATATCTGGACTCACTAAAAGAGGAAAAATGTCAGAAATATATTTGAATAAATAATAATAAAAATGTTTTAAATTGCTTAAAACTCTCAATGCACAGATGGAAGAAACTCATCAAAGCTCAATCTAAATAAATGCAAAGAAAATCTTGTGTGGTTTTGATGCACAGGAACAAAGATAATGACAACAGACTTCTCCTGACAATTAATGAAAGCCAGAAGACAATGAAAAACATCTATAAAGTGCTCAAATGGGAAAAAGAGTCAGCCTATTTCTGTGTCCAGAGAAATATTTTGCAAAAATAAGGCAAAATAAAGATTTTTCCAGATAAATACAAGCTAAAGCAATTTATCACCAGTAGACATTTACAACAAGCAACATTAGTTAAAAATCTTCTTCATGTTAAAGTTAAATAATAATAAGTGGGAACTTGGATCTACAAAAAGAAATTTAAAAACCCAGAAATTGTAAATATGTACATATATATTAAGGTTCTTTTTCTCAATTCTAAAATTTTTCAAGGAAAATTGATCATTTAAAGCAAAATGTAATGATGTATTATGAGGTTTATAGCATATGTTTAAATAAAATGTATGGCATTCGAAAATGGAAGCACATGCTTATATGGGTCCTACATTATATATGTAGGGATATAATATTTAAAGGTGGGTTTTACTGAATTAAAGTTGCATATTGTAAATGCTAAAACCAGTAAAAATATATAATTAAAGAGGTATAATGTATAAACCAATAATAGAGGTAAAGTGAAATAACTTTGAAAAAAATTCTCAATCTAAAAAAAGCAGAAAAATATATACAAAAGAATAGAAAAAAAATAAGACAACTAGCAATATGATAGATTTAGTCAAACCATAATAATAGTTACATTGTGTATAAAAGATCTAAAATCACCAATTAAAAGGCAGAGATTGTTGCACCCGATAGAAAAGCAAGACCTAACGATATACCTTTTATAAGAAATAAGCTTCAAATATAAAAACAGAGCTAGGTTAAAATAAAAGAAAGGAAAAGGAATATAATATAAACATGAACATAAGAAAGGTGAAATGACTATCTTAGTATCAGATTATGTAGACTTTAGCACTAGAAATATTACTATATATATAGAAAGGTAATTCATAATGATAAATTTGTCTATTAATCAATAAGATATAACAATCTTAAATTTGTATGCTTCTCATAATAGGGAATTATATGAAGCAAAATATCTGATATGTTGGTGTTAAATTGGAAATAAACCAAATATATTTACAATTTTTCCAAGTATTTGTAAAGTATGAAAAATATGCTTATATAACCCAATGAGCTGAGAAAGAGGAAATAAAAACAAACAAAAATTTTAAACATTTTAAACTAAATAAAAATAAAAATGAAGTATATAAAATTTTACAGACTAAAACAAAAGCAGTGCTTAAAAGGAAATTTATAGCATTAATTGCTTGTGTTAGAAAGGAAGAAAAGTCTAAAAATCAATAGTTTAAGACTCTACTCTTAAAAGCATAAAAAAGTAGTGGAATATCAAAGCAAACCCCAAATAAGAGAAGGAAGAAAATAATAAAGATCAGAGCTGAAATCAATTTGGAGGGGAAGCCTAACAATAGGGAAAAAAATCAATGAAACCAAATGCTCATTTTTTGAAAATAATAAAATTTATGAATACTTAGTTGACTGAAGAAGAAAAAAAGAAGATATAAATTGCCAATATCAAGGATGAAAGAGGGGACATGAATATAGATTCCATAGACATTAAAAATATGATAAAGAGGTATTATAAAAAGCATTATACCAACACATTCAACCACTTAGATAAAATGAGGCATTTCTTGAAAGGTATCAAACATAAGAAAGATTTAAAAATCTGAATAGACCTGTATGTGTCTAAAAATTAAATTTTAATTTAAAATGTTCCCACAAAGAAAATTTCACACTCATATGACATTAGTGAAAAATTGTATGAACATTTTGAGAAACTAATAATAATAAAATCATAATATGCAAAGCTTTCAGAAAATAGAGAAGAAAAATACTACCAAATTCATTTATGTGACCAGAACTAACTTGGTTTCAAGATACTGAAACCAGATAAAAGCATCATGAGAAAAGAAAATTACCACAATTCGTCATAAAAAGAATGCAAATTTCTTTATAAAATATTATCAAATTAAGTTCAGCAAAAAAAGAAAATACATTGTGACCAAATGGTATTCATATCAAAAATTCAAAATTAAGTTCACAGTTTTAATTAATCAATATATTATCAAAATGAAGAAATATCACAAAATTACCACAACGGATGGAGAAAAGCATTTGACAAAATTCAACACTCATTCTTGATTAATACTCTCAACAAACTAAAGGAAGCAGGAAACATTCCCGAACTAATAAAGACCATCTGCAGTTAACCTACAATTACATCATATTTAATGGGGAAGGACTGGATGTTTTTCCCTGGAGATCCGAAACAGGCTAGGATGTCTGTTTTCACCACTTCTAGTCAACATTGTACCAGAGGTTCTATCTAAGGCAATAAGGCAAGAAAAAGAAGCAAAAGCAATACAAATTGCAGGAGGAGAAATAAAATTATCTTTATTTGTGGATAACATAATCTTGTATGTAGTAAATCCTAAGGAATCTACAAAAATATCTAGAATTAAAAAATACACTTGTGTTAAAGCACCTCATTTATGGTCTTTTTTTTTTTTCCATCAGCCACCTGAAATGAATACAACATGAATCCATGTTCTGCTCCCTGTGACTTTGGAAGCCTGTGCCCACATCTTTGGATAAACCCTCACTACCTCTCTACATCTTCAAGAAGCGCTCTCTCTCTCTCTCTCTCTCTCTCTCTCTCTCTCACTGCCTCACTGCATCCAGTTTCTGCTCAAATATCACCTCCTCAATGTGACTTCCTTCTCTCATGGCCACTGATAAAACAGATTTCAAATGGCATTTTCTATTTCTCATTCTCCCCAGCCATTCTTACTACATTAAAAAAGTTCTAGATTTGACAGATTCTTCTGCAAAAGTCACCTCAGATATGTGTCTTCTTAACACCAGACACCTCTCAATGGCCTTGGTCTAGCCTGGCTGACATTGACCTTATACCTGGCCCTTCTCTAGCCCATCATTTCCCTGGTCTGTACCTGTCCCTGCCTTAACAAGTGGGACTTGACTGCAAAGACAAACCCCAGCTTTTCACTGATTGGATTCCAGAATGTCCTCCACACAGATGTCTCTACATCTGCCAGCAATACCAACAGGGGATGCTTAACATGGAGACCCAGGTCCTCATGCTACTCCTCAAGCACAAGCTTGAAAATTCAAATGGACTAAGAAGATCAGTGCCCACTGAAATGTTACGTGGCCCAACAGCAAAGGAGAACGAGGTACAGGTAAGAACTATGATTATGTCATCAGAGAAGACTCTGTGACACTTTCAAAAATAAAAATTAAACTACACATGCTAGAAAGACTTGACAGATGATAAGAGGAAACGGCTATGTCATCAGCAATGAGCGATGGAGGATGAAGGGTGGCATTTACCCAAATGCACGAAAATGCTTCCAGAGAAAGCTGATTGCTGCACATGATTCCGCATAGACTAGCCAATTCACTGCGGACTGTGCCTACATATCAGGAACTCCAGTTTTGAAATTCCGGCATTCTCTGTGCCACATCATTTAATATGTTATAGAACCTGGTAAAGCTTGGCATGTGTGCCTGTCCATGTTATCTCATGGGTAGAGGAAGAAACTGGGCTTTCTGACCTCTGCTCCACAACACTGAGTTCTGTGGTACTCAGTGAGTATATGATAGCTGTGCAAATAAGTAATCAACACATTCCAGGGCCAGCACTTATTCCAGCCTCAGTGTCCTCTGCTGTGAACACGAAAACAAATTCCCAAAGGACTTAACACTCCATCTCACTGACAGCCCCTTTGGGGGAGGCTGTGACTCTCGGTGTCTGCAGAGCTGCCCAGAGAATGTGTTGGCTCGGACTGCTTGCCATCCCCACCCGCCCTCAAAGAATCTGACAATAACCTGCCAGTTTTATACTCTTACCAATATTTTGAGCACTATCTCCAGAGACAAAACAGCTGGGAAGTGTAAGTGGCATATCATGTGTCCTGTTAATTTGATTATGGGATCAAGTGTAGGGTCAGGATGCTGCAAACCTGGCCGAAGATGAGAGTCACCATCAGGCAGGAGCTCAGGCTGGGCTTCTGAGTGGTTTGCTAACTAGTGAGAGTCCATCCTCACCCCCAGGTGAGAATAAACCCCATGAGATAAAACCTCCCTCTCTCTCTCTTTTTTTTACTCATAATGATATTCGTGGTGCCAGACTTAGTGATTATTATTTTGCAGGTGGTTGTATGAGCTTGCTCCAGTGGCCATAACAAAGCACAAAGACTATGTGGCTTAAACAACAGACAGTTCTAGAGGTCAGAAGTCTGAGATCAAGATATCGCAGGGTTAGTTTCCTCTGAGGCCTCTCTACTTGGTGTGCAGACGGCCCTCTTCTCCCTGTGTCCTCACATGGGCATCCCTCTGTGCACGTTTGTGTCCTGATCGTCTTTTCTTAAAAAGACACCAGTTACATGGGATCAGGGCCCACCTTAATGACCCCATTTTATCTTAGTCACCTCTTTAAATGCTGGATCTCCAAATACAGTCATATTCTGAGGTCCTGCGGTTTAGGACATCAACATACGAATTTGGTGGTGATGCAGTACACAGTTAAGATTTTGAAAACCATAATGGTTCTCAAAACACCTTGTCATATTTGACTAATTAACTAACAGACCAAGAAAATGAAAAACAAGTTAAACACAGTGTCAGATTCACTCAGGCCTTCAGTCCTGAGGACAGAAGGTATCTGGTTGGGTGGGGTATTATTCTGCTGAAGACGAAGCAGAGGATGGAGCCTGGACACCCCAAAGGCAAGTGCTGCAGCGCTGCCCAGGGCTGACCATGACAGATAGTCACATGTGCATGGTGGATGCTGTCCACAGCTTTACATGGTCACCGTGCTTGAGGTTAGCCCAGACTTCACTGTCCCTTTGCCAGAATTTCATAAACTGAAACGTCACTGCAAAGATGTGTCACATAATGATATTCCATTTCCTCTGAACTCCCCGCATCAAAGCCTGTATGTTTATTTTCACTGTTATGCTTACTTTGCCAGGTTCCCCACACCTGGCTGCCAGCTTGTCACTGAGACTTCTCCAGATAAGCTGGGGGAATACACACTTCCCTTTACTGAGACTTCGTATTCCTTTCACTTCCACATTCCCCATGGAGGAATATTTTGTATTCTGTTTACCTTCTGCCCTCTTGCCCTAGCTTGTTCTTATGATAGACTGTGTCCTCTTCTTTTCCGAAAGACCTCCATCTTCCTTTCTTTGGGAGAAATAATTTTTCCTGAGAACGCCACCAAGTGTTCGTCCTCACCTTTGTTGTTTCCTAATGGCCAAGGCCATTTTTCGCCAGAAACCACAATATGACAACAGCTTATTGTCACAGTTGCTCAAAAGTCAACCTTCTGAAATATTCTCCTTATTCTTGAAGAAGTCCCAGTAAGTCTACAGCAAATTCTAAGTAGCTACATTGAAGGGCTGAGAGCCTCAGTTTTAATAACTCAGTTGATTTAACTGAAAACTCACTTTCAAATGACAGCAAACCCATAGCATTGTGTCTTGCCGGAAGGGACTGAACAAGTCTTGTGAACTTTACTAGAACATGTCCATCATTCCTAAGTAAAGCCACATCCAGGCTGAGCATGGACAGTCTCCGGGTGACTACAGGTACAGCAAAGAAAACATAAGCTCTTCAGGAGTATTTCAAACATTAATTCATAATTTCAGTAAGAATGTATTTTTAATTGTTTTGTCAATTGAGGTATAATTTAAATACAATAAAAACCCAGACATTAAATGTAAAATTTGGTAGTTTTCACACATATGTATATCTCTGTGATCACTGTCTCAATCAGCATATAAAATATTTTCATTACACTGTAAAGTTCCCCCTTAGTGTCCCACCACCCTGTGTCACAGGCAACCCCTATTACTCTTGATTACCATCCATCAGTACTGTTCTGGAATGCATATAATGCAGTCATACGCAGTACACTCTTTTGTATCTGCTTTCTTGGTTCAGCAGAACGTGTTTGATATTCAACCATGTTATATGTGGCAGTCCATTCTGTTTCATTGCTCCATATATTCCGCTGAATCAATAGGCCACAAGTTAACTCTCCACCTGTTGGTGAATATTTGGTTTGTTTCCAGGTAGAGGGTATTACAAATAATACTGTAACAAATGCTGGGGGCAAATAGTGTGCTAGACACTTGTTGTCTTCTTTCGTGGGTAAATTTCTAAGAATAGAATTCTTTGGACAAGTGGTAAGTGTAGGTTTAACTTTGTATTAAAACGCTCAGCACCAAAGTGCTAGTACAACTTCGCACTCCCACCAGCAATGTCCGAGACTCTCAGTTGCTCTGCATCACTGTCAGCACTTGATATTACCAGGTTTTTTATGTCTGCTTTACTCTTTTGATTGATGGTGTTGATTATTTTTGAAATGCTTATTGGCCATTTATACATCTTCTTTTGACAAGTGTCTGTTCAAAACTTTTACCCATTTTGATTAGACTGCTGTCTTCCTATTGAAATGTAAGATATGTTTACAAGAGCTTTGTCCAATTATACTCTACATACAATAAGTCATAAATTGCAGATTATATGTTGTGGCTTGCCTTTTCAGTTTGTTGTTTTTGTCCAACTTTAAGAGATTTGTTTGAAGTCCAATTTATCTTTATTTTTCTTTCAAGGATTTTGTTGTGTGTGTCCTATCCAAGGAATAGTTGCATATCCCCAAATTATAAAGATTTGTTCCTACCTTTTTTCTAGATGTTTCAGCTTTTGCATTTAGGTTTATGATTCATTTGAAAATTATTTGTGTAGGGTGTAAGTAGGAGACATGATTGATTTTTTTCATGTGGACATTGAATTGTTCTTGCCCCACAGAATTTATGTCAGATTAAGTGATCATATCCATGTAGATCAATTTCTGGGCCCTCTATTCTGTTTTTTGTCTATGTTTTCATCTTTTTATCAATATTGAACTGTCTTAATTGCTGTAACTTTACAGTAAACTTGGGGAAAATCAGGTAGCAAAATTTTTTCTTCAAAATCCTCTGACTTTTCTTGTCCTTCATGGCTCCACATAAACTTTAGAATCAATTTATCAGTTTCTACAGAAAACTGTTATGAGATGTTGATGGGCATTGTATTGAATCTGCAAACAAGTATGGGGAAAATGCATATCTTGACAGTGTGGAGACTCCCAGTCCAGGACTGTGTAATGACCCCATTTTTTCTGTATCACCTTTAATTACCCTCACCACTGTCTTATAGTTTTTCGTGGAAAGACTTTGTGGATTATATTTGATTAATTTATTCCTGTTTGTTTAATATTTTAAAAATATCATATGTGGAATTTTAAATATTAAATCCCCTATTATTTTCTGCCATTTTTGCAGAAATACAATTGTTTTAATATGGACTTCATATTCCCTAACCTTGCTAAATTTACATATTAATTCTGATATGTATTTTGTTTTTCTAATATCAAATGGGTAGAATGTTGCTTAGGTAACCTTTTCAAAATTATTACACTGGGTGAAACCTCCAGTATATGGTTAGACAGAACTCGATACCCTTATCTTGCTCCCAATCTTGAAAAGAATTCAATATTTCATAATTAACAATGGTATAAACCTTGGGTATATGTTAATATCTTAGGCCGGGAAATTTTATGCTACTCATAGTTTTCTGAGTGCTCTTAATAAAAGAGTGGTAAATTTTGTCAAAAGTTTTTCTGCATCTATGGAAATGATCATGCGTTTTCTCCATTATTCTGTTAGTATGATGAATTATATTGATTGATTTGCCCAAATTGCATCAGTCTTGAATTCCTGGAACAAAATGCATTCGTGTGTCATGTGTTATCCTTGCTGGACTTGATTCACTAGTGCAGTTGACGACTTCTGTTACTATGTCCATGAGACATACAGGCATGTAAAGTGATAATCTAACCATGACCAAGTAGCGTTAATCTCAATAATATAAGGTGGGTTCAGCATTTGAAAATCAATTAACATAACTTACCATATTAATAAAATTAAAATTTTAAATGTTTATCTCAATAGATAATAAAAAATAACTTCCAAATAAAAGTGCAGACTCATTCATGATTAGAACTGTTGGCAACCTAGGAATAGAGAGAACCTTTCTCACCTTGATCAAGGCCATTGTCAAAACTTACAGCAACACTACACATAGTGAAGAAAGCTTGCACTTTCTAACTAGGGTCAGGACAAGGCAAAAACTCCCCTCCCACACTTCTAATGCATTCATAATACTGGAGGTCTAACTACTGAGAAATAAAATAGAAGACAAACAAATTGGAAAGGGAGAAACAAAACTCTTCATTCACTAAAGATATAATCATTGATGTAGACTTTTTAAAAAAATCTACAGAAAAGCTAACACCTGAAGTTAGCAAAAGTGCAGAACACGTGGTCAATATACAAAAATCACTTGCACTTCTATATACTTACAGCAAAAAACTTAAAAATATACTGCAAATGCATTGAAAAAATACTTAAAAATGTATTGCCAGTAACTAAAACAAAGAAATTAAATGTTTAGTAATCACTTTAATAAGTGTTTAAAATTTCTACACTAAAAAAATTACTGAAAAAATATTTAAATGGCCTAAATAAAAGGAAGGGTGTACTATGTTTATGGATGGAATGAGTCAAAAAAATTTTAAGAGGCCAATTCTCTACAAATTGAATCATATTATCAATTAAATTCCAATCAAACTATAGCAGGGACATTTTTTAGGAACTGAGAAGAAAAACGTACATAGAAATGCAAAGAACCTATAATTTTCCAAACAATATTATGAAAGAAAAATAAACTGTATGGAGAAAAAAATGAATGTTGGTCTATACTGCACATCGTAAACAAAATAATTCCAAAATGGATCACAATATACCTAAATGTAAGGGCAAAAACCATAAAAAATTGTAAGAAGTAGTAAGATGAAATCTTTATGAATTTGGATTAGGCAAATAATCATTATAAAGACACACACATGCACACATACCCCTCAAAACTAAGAGAGGAATTTTTTAATTGGATTTCATCAAAATTGGAAGTTTTTCTTGTTGAAAAACTCTCTTAATAAAATGAAAAGATTGAAAATTCAAGCCACAGATTGGGAGAAAATCTGTTACCAAAATACATAAAGAATGTTTATAATGCAATAATTTGAAAAAACACACCAATTTTAAATGACCACAAGAATTGAACAGACACTTCAAAAATAAAGATTATTATAGATGGGCAACAAACACGTGAAAAGACGATTAAGGTCATTAGTTGTTTTGAAAATTCAAATTAAACCATAATGAAATACCACTCTGTTCTGAAATATACTGGTGGGATTTTAATTTATGGAGGTGACCAAGTAACAATTTGGAGCTGTTAATGTCATTGAAAGAAGAATTTATTACTCCCCTTTCCTGAGAAAAGGAGTGCACACCATGCGGTTTCTGGTCAGGAGGCAAAAGCAGGAATGAAGAGAGGGCCTGGGCCAGAGCTCTTATGGGGATGTCTGTGGGAAAGCATGGCTGGGCAGGGCCAATAGCTTAGGACTGCCTGGGTTTAATAATTCTGGTGGGCTTTGGGGCACAGGGGTGATCTCCAGTTGCTGAGTGCCAGACCCTGGGGTAATTTAGGACCTAGGACCAGGCAACATTGGATTGGTGTGTAAGCCTCAAACAAGGAGGTGGAATGTGTGTACAGGACTGGTTGGTTTGCACAAGCAAGGGTGCTTCTGGCCAATCTCCTGCCCTAAAAACTAGGCATTCCTAGGAGGGGCATCTCTTTACTAGGCCTCCCTTAAAATAAAAAATAATAATAATAAAAAACAATGCAGAAACATTCCACATTTGCCCTGGTCATTGTGTCTCAATTGTTTGTAGTGTTGTCCCAGAACCAAAAGTTTGCAGGGTCAATCTCTGTCCAGGTGTATGTGGGAGGCAACTGATTGTTGTTTCTCTCTCTCCCTTCCTCTCTTTCTGAAAGTGGTGGAAAATTGTCCTTTGGTGAAGATGAAAGGAAGGAAAGGAGGGAAGGAGGAAAGGAGGGAGAGAGAGAGGGGGGAAGGAAAAGAAAAGAAAAAAAGAAAAATGTTCCTTCCTAGAACTGCCCATGCATCACTGTGGCTTGAATTTATGCCGCTTCTTCCTGTTTGCACCACAGCCCCCTCAGAGCATGGACACTGAGGTAAATCCTGGCTTTGCATCTTCAGAAGGTGCATCTCTACTTCCCCTTGTCATGTGCCCTCTCTTCCTGTGCTCAGAGGGGCATTACATATTGTACATTATAGACCTCACATCTTTTATAGCTACATTTCCTATTTATCCCTTGAAAATCTCTGAAAACAGAGGAGGTCAAGGATTGGGTTTATTCTTTAGCCTCACTCTCTGGAGATTCGTTCAAGTTGTTTGGACCAATAGCTCACTCCTGTGCACCGCTGAGCAGAAGTCCAGCCCTTAGCCCACTGGAAGACATTCGGGTTGGTTCCAATCTCTGTCTATTGCAGATAAAGCTGCTATGTACGGACTTTGTGTGAATACAAGTTTCTATTTCTTTGGAACCAATGCCCAAGAATGCAATTGCTGGATTGTAGTTCCAAGTCTTATAAGAAACTACCAAACTGCTTTCCAGAGTGAATGTACCAATTTATACTCCCACCAGCAATATATGAATGATCTAGTTTCCTTGAATTCTCACCAGCATTTGGTGTTGTCACTATATTTTTAGCCAGTCTGATATGAGCATACATCTCATTGTGGTTTCAATTAGCATTTTCAAATGCCTAATGATGTTAAGTATCTTTTCATTTGCTTATTCGCCATCTATATATCCTCTCTGGTGCAATGTCTTTTTACATCTTTTGCCCAAATTCTAATTGGATGGTTCTTGTTGTTTTGTTTTATTATTGAAATGTGAATATTCTTTATATATTCTGGGTACTAGTCCTTTGTTGCATACACAGTTTGCAAATATTTTCTCTCGGTCTGCCAGCCCATTTTTCATTCTCTTGGCAGGATTTTTCACAGAACAAAAGTTTTAAATTTGGATGAAGTCCAATTTATCAAACTTTCCTTTTGTGAATTGTGCTTTTGGTATCTGGTATTAAGAATTCTTTTACTAGGCCTAGATTTTAAAGATTTTCTTCTATCTTCTTCTAAAAGTTTTATAATTTTACATTTAAGTCAGTGACCCATTTTTAGTTAATAATTGTATAAAGTGTAAAATTTGAGTTGAGGTTTATTGTTTGTTGCTTTGTTCGTTTTTTTGCTTATTAAAGTTCAGTTGCTCTGGGATCTTTTGTCAGGACAATTAATTTCCCTTCATTGAATTGTTTTGCACCTTTGTCAAAACAAGCCAGGAATATTTGTATGGGTTTGTTCCTGGGTTCTGTTCTGTTCCAATGCTCTACGTCTATCCTCCACCGACACCACACTCTCTTGATTCCTGGAGCTATGTAATGTCTCGAAATACTGTAGACAGATTCTTCACACTTTGTTCTTCTTTGTCAAAGCTGCTTTAGCTACACTAAGGTCCATGTCTTTAAAAATAAATTTTAGAGTGAACTTGTCTATGCCTACAGAAACATTGCTGAGATCTAACTTATGTTTTAAATCCTATAATTCCCACTCTGAATTTTTTTCTGAAAATATTATCAGTGTGGGTTTGTTCAAGTTTCCTTTTTTCCAAATGCTAACATTCATTCATTCATTCACTCACTCACTCGCTGGACTAATTGTGTTGAGCACCTGCAGTGTGCTGGGAAGTGGGCAGGTCTTTCGAGATGCAAACATAAAAATGTAAGCTCACTTTCTTCAAGGAATACAAGGTTTTGAGCTGATTGCTAACTCAGAAATTTATTTTAAAAACTAATTGTTTTTTTAAGTGTGCATATTTATTGGACCCTAAAATTCAATATCTGAAATAGATGGTGCTTTATACAGGAAGGCCAGGGTTCCTGGGGAGAGATCTAATTTGCCTGGATTATGTGTGATCCGTGCTGCTCAGGTGCAGAGGTATCTCCAAGGGGGAAGCAAGACTGAGATGAATGGCCTCATTTTTTTTTCTCTCCCTTGACATGCTACGGTACCTTTTACAAGTAAAGGCAAGTAACCAAGAGCAAACCATTCATTCATTCATTCATTTAATCAATATTTGTCTAGTGCCCAGGACTTGGCCAGGCTTAGAATCAGGGGTGGAACTGAGGCCAGAGAACCATCACAAACTGACACCAGCAGCTCTGGGCTCCAAGAAGAAGGAGTGAATGAGAACCATGGAGAAGGAGCTGATGGTGGGAAGCAATGTGCACAAGTGAAGAGTAGAAGAAAGTGTGGCAGTAATTGGAAGGGAAAGCAGGCCAGGGTACCCCTAGCAGAGGGTAGGAGGCAGCCACCCCAACAGCTGCTGGTAGAAGCAAGCCCCAGAGGCTTTTGGCGTTGTAGGAATCTTTGAAAGCTTGTTGGTTCCAAGGAAATATTGCCCTTCTTTCTGCCTAGCTCTGAACAGGTTGAGGAATAGAATAACACACAGAGACCACGTAATCATGTAATGAGGCCTGGCCACAGGACTCGGCCTCAAGGCCTCTTCCTCTGTGCAAGGTCTCTAAGCATATTTGTATTTGAAGATCCGGATTTCTCAGGCTGCAGTGGGGAGAATGAGGGCAGGGTATGAACTGGTTTTAGAAAGAGCTAAGGGGCCAAAAAGGCATGGTCTTTAATTGTGAGAGAGAGGAGGTGTGAGCCAGAGGGCCTGCCACAAGCCTGGATTCCTCCTCCCTCCCTGCTGCCACTACTGCCTCTTCTCTTTTCCTTTCCAGGCTGTGTTGGGCCCCTCTCCTCAGCCCTTTATTTCTGTCTCCTCATAGGCCCTCTCTCTGATCTTGATTCGAATTTGTAAAATATGATCACTGTGATATAAAAAGAAGGTGCAGAATTCCACACAGAGTGAAGGCACATCGCCCCCTGACAGAGATGTTCCAGTGGCCCATTGGAATCCAGACTGCATCCAGGCCTGCCCTTCACTTCCTGAGGGACCTAGGTGTACCATCCACGAACAGAGCCAGTGGCCAGGCCCCCACACCCTGCCTAGGAAACTGCCTTTCCTGCCTGCTTTGGATAAATGGCACAGGACATGCACACAAGTGACTACCAGCTTCAAGGTCTAGACTGCAGATTCAGGACACTGTTTATGTTTTTTGAAGGGTGGGGTAATAAAGAGGGAAAGAAAGAGATGGAGAGCGTAAACTTTTAAAGATTTTTTAAAAAGAAAGCACACTTCTGTCCTAGGACACTCCTTTTAAACAACCACACTTTTTTTTTAATTTTAATATTCAAGACAAACATATTTCACACCATAGAAATATGGAGAAAAATATAATCCCAGGTTACCATCATTCGAAGTTAATAATTATGACTACTTTTGTCATTTATTTCAGATATATTTCTTAGAAATAAAATGTTGCTACTAGAGCTGACCCCACTCTTCCCACAGCACTCCTCAGGGGCCCTTAGTGTCCTGAAAAGGGGCGAGGGGCCTTTCACATCTTCCTGCAGCCTCTCCCCGCGCCTGTGAAGAGCACAATATCAGTTTGTAAAACTTCATCAGCAGCACCATCATCTCTGCATCCTTCTTTTTAATTATTACTTTTCCCACCCAACTTTACACTCTCAGGACTTATTCATGTTGATACAAGTGGAGCTACTTCCCTCACTTGCAGCCCCAGGGAACATTCTGTTCCATGAAACAGGCCCCATTCTTCACCCAGGCCTCTCTTGATTGCCATTCAGGAGGTGTCCAGTCTTGCACTTTGCAAACAATGCTGCACGCGCTGGGCCTGGCATTTTCTCTGCGGTGGACAATGAGCCCAGGGGCTGCAGGGTGACAGGATGTGGGCATCTCCTGCTCTTTCATTTGTTGCCACATCTCCCTAACTTCTTTATGGCCATTTAAACTAGCACAGCAGTGCAAGAGGGCTGCCTGGCTCTGCACACCCCGGGCCTGGTTGGTGTCGTCCAGGGGTGTAAAGTAGCATCTTGTATACTGTCTGCAGACTTTCCCATCACTAGTGAGAGTGTGCAGCTTTGGTACGTGGCGTTTTAGTTCTCCTCAGTGCAGAGGGTCTGTGCCGGTCCCTGACCTGTTTTCTGAGAGGGGTGTCTTGTCTTCACGCCGGGACTGTCAAGAATTCTTCCTGATGAGCACAGCAGTCTTTGTCACTTATAAGTGCTGCATATTATCTTCTCTCAGGGTCAGCGTCTGAAATTTACTTTCTGTTCAACCTAAGTTTTTACTTTTAATGCAATCAAATTTGTCAAATTTTTCCTTCTTCTGCCTTCCACTAGTTTTCAAAAAGGAGAAAAATAAAATAAATCACCCTCCCTTTCCTTAAGTGCACAATCCCTTGTGCGTCAGAAAGTGCCGGACTGTTCAGGAAGGGCGGGGCAGCGAGCGTGCGTGACTACAGTGCTGCAGAATAGGTGGTCTGGGGGACACAAACCGAATCAACATTAGCCAAAGGACGTGAAACATGGCCCCAGACAAACGCTCTAGGGAGCCTCACTTGTTATATAAAAGTAATTTTCAAAAGATGGAGGAAATCTTCTTTCTCCAACGTTTTCTCGGGGGCCAGGAATCCTAACTGTTCCCGCCGGGTCAGAGCGGCCTCCTGCGGTCTCTGCGCACTCCTGGGCGCTCAGGCCCGAAAATGCCCTGGACACCTCGGAGGTGCGCTCTGGTGTTTAAAACAGTGAGCACAGAGCGATGGAGCAGCTGCCAGCGGGGCGAGAAACGCGGGCGAGAGAGATGGGGGTGAGCTAAGTTCTTCCAAAGACTGTCTTGCAGAAACATTTTTTTACAAAAAGAAAGAAAGAAAGAAACGGACAACTCATCTGTTTCCACTCGTCCGCAATAGCTGCAACGGCGCGGCGCAGACCTCTCTGCGAAGCATGCGCGCGCGCCTGTGTCTCCCTCGCTCGGTTTGAGTGTGAGAGTGTAAAGGTGAAAAGGCTGAACACTACCAACTTTTCTCCTTCCAAACAACCGCACGCGAAGAACAGGGCACCCAGGTTTTCGCTGCTGTGGAAACGGGTCTTCTGCCACTCCGATCCCTTAAAAGAACTCTGGCCTGTTCAGTTCCCGGCCTGTTCCCCATTCTTCTCCTGACTCTCCTATGCTCCTCACCGCACTCTCTCATAGTTCAAAGCCAGCGAAGCCCGCCCGCGGGGCAAACGCGGACGGGAGGCACGGGGCCTGAGCACCAGGGGCCTGGGCGGAGAGGGGAAGTCGGCCAAGGGGCACGGAGTGGAGGGACGGGAGGAAAAGGGCAGAGAGGCGAGAGGACAGAGTCCTCGAGATGCCGAGAAAAGGCGAGGCGAAGATTCTCTGGGTGTAGCGGGGAAAGAACCTTCAGGAAGCTAGTCGGACGCGGGTCATTGGTAGGGAGGATGGGAGCTGTGCTGCCCACTAAGGGAAATCGGGAGGGACAAGTCAGCAAGGAAGAGACCTCTCTGTAATTACGAGCTACAGAGTCAATTAAGTGAGGAAAAGCCCAGAAAGTGAGAACCCCGGTTTTAGAAAGTAAAGAAAGAGCGCGCCCGCTGTCCGGGGTCCTCCCCAGTCTCTCTGGGTTCCCTCCGGGAGGCCCGCGACGATCCCGGAACGGCCCGGGCCTTCTGGCCGGTAGAAAAGCTCCGAGCTGCATTCCTGCTCGGCGTTTCGGGACAGGAGCGACTGGGACCCCTCAGCCTGTGGGGTGTCCCCTCTGCGCGTGTTTTCCAGGCGCACGTCGAAGCGTCTGAAGCGAGTTGGGGACTCTGGGAAGCCCGCTGCATTAGAACCCCTGCAAAACCTGCTCATCAATTGGCGAGAGGGCGGCCGACACCACGCGGAAAAGATACTTTTCATTTTGACTTAAATTTTGTACAACTTATAATGACATATTTCTGTTTTCCAGAGAGAGAGAGAGAGACAGAGAGAGAGAGAGAGAGAAGAAAGCAAAGCAAAGCAAAGCAAAGCAAAGAAGTTGCACTACCACACTTCTCACTGTCCTAGCTTTTCTTTTTTGCTGTCACTCCCTCCACAAATGTACAGGAGGTCCTGGGACAGGAGGGACCTTCTTTAGGAACGCAGTAGGAGTATGCTTTGATACACTGAAACTTCTTACGTATTAAATGCTCCCCATGAAGAACCCATGTAAAATCTATATATGAATCCCAATTAACAACAAAAAAATCACACATCCCAAAATATTCACCAAGGTCTTACAAAGTCCAACGAAGCTCAGGGTAATAAGACAATGAGAAAAAGGTCGTGTGAGGAGTAGGTTTTATTGCAATGCCTGATAAAATTGTTCTTTCCCGAATTAAACCTACACGGGAGAGATAGGTCGCGCCAAGGCAGGAGCGCCCGCCACCCGTCGGTGGCTGGGGACGTCGCTGGGGCCACTGTTGCAGGGAGCAGGTCGCAGCGGCGGGCCACAGCGCCCCCTCGCCGCCCGCGAGAACGACTTCGGGCCCGCGCCTACCCGGCCTCCCAGCGACTGGAGGAGCCAGGTCGTGCCGCGTCTGCAGAGCGCCTGGGCCCGCGGCCGCCGCTTTCCGGGAGAACCCTGGAGTCCGGGCCGCATTTCTGGTGTTTCTCACGGCTCAGCCTCGCGGGGAACCCGGCTCCGGGAAACGTACACGTTCACACCACCTTGTTCTCGGTGCACCGGCCACTGTGGGGACGAGAAAACAAAAATGTGACCGTGTTAAACTCCTTTTTAAAAAATGCACTCACAGGGGAAGGACGGGCCCACGGGTAATCTGGAAGTGCACAAGGCCCACGCAATTGCACTGTCCAAGCAGTTCCTCGGTTTGCCTCGCGTGCCAGCCTGTTCTCTCCCCCCAGCTCGGACGGTAACTGGAAAGAAGCAGAAGCCAAAAGCCTGACCCACCCCGGCACTCCGCAAGCCCGAATACCCCTATGAGCCTGTAAGCAACGCGTCCAGGTCCCCGCTCCCTGGGAGCGGCTCTCCCCGCAGTGGCCCGACACGCGGTGCGAGGAAGCTCAGTCCACCCTGACAGGCGGCCGCGCAAGGAGCCACACTGCATTTGGCCTCGACCCTTGCCTCGTGTCTTTTCGATTGATTTTTCAAAAAGAAGGCCAAGCCAACTTTAATCTAAGAAAAGGAAAAGTGATTTTACAAAATCAGGGAGCTTTAAATCGAAACGGAGTTATATATTCCAGTAACAATGCAGACCGTGAGTTTTAATGTCTCTGCGTAGGCATTTTAATTTGCTACAGTCACTACCAATAAAAACGGCATGTAGTGCGATTCGACTGTTTAATAGTGCAAGGTAGACGGTTTTTATTAGTAGCAGGCAGCAGTATGGAAAATTTAGATTTCAGTGGAGGAGTGTAATTGCTGGGGGGGAAATACACTCAGAAAGAGGCTGTCTTTAGAATCAGCAGCGCTGAGCAGAGAGGGAGCAGGCAGTGTTTCTGGATACGCACCCTGGGCAACGGGGAGACCCTCCAAAGCCACGTGCACTTGTCTGGTTAGATACTTAATTGATGTCAAAATCGGGTGTATTCCGAGCGAACTCTCTTGCTCCAAACTGGGGATGTTTTTGTAATAATTCGCTGTTTTCTTTTCTGCCCCTGGCAGAGATCAGTAGGGGGAGAGGGAGGGCGAGGGGCTGAGCCCCAAATGCTAATGAAACCACAGCAGGAACTGGTCTTTAGAAATGGAAATTCTCGAGGCCATTTCTTCTTGGAGATAAAAAATTAGACCTGATTTTTTTCCACTTAAACTATTTAAATGGAAAAGAACCAAAAGGCTGCAATCTAATCTGTTGCTGCCTATGCTTACCATCCAATTGTGCACGACTCATTTACAGCCTCTTTCTGGCCAAATTCCCTCCAGAAAGACCAAAAATGTCATAGATCCTGTCACTGGCATGCTCCATAGAGCGGCTGGGGCCTCTCTCCCGCTTTCTTTCTTTTTCCTTTTTCTCTGTACAATAATTGATTTAAAATATCGGCCCTGCACTGAATTCGGACGTCCCGCTTGGGGTGGAAGCATTGTTGGACCGCTTCTGCTGGGTCCTTGCAGAGACCCAAAGTGCGTGGGAAGTGGTGTGTGCAGAGGGGAGTGGTGGTGGGGAGTGCTGTGCTAGGAGAGGAGTGAAGATTGATGGATAGAGGGGGCAGGGCTGTGGTCTGTAGGAATAGTGGTTGTGGGGAGGAGTAGGGGGCCGGAGTGTGAGGGCTGGTGAAGGACGTGTGGGTTGGTGGCTAGCAGGAGAAGGTGGCTAGTGTAACTGCCTGGATCGCACCTACCAGGAGTGACATGCCTGCAGGCCAAGGAGCACAATTTGCAACTGGTTCCCTTGGATCAGGCACGATCAAACTCAGCCTTGTGGTTTTGAATGTTCCTCGTGAGCCTTGCGATCCTGCATTGCAGCCTCGCCAGCGACCAGGCGGATACTGGATAAACGAGGCCGTTAAGAGGGTTCCAGAGCCCACAGGGCTGGGGAAGGGGGCTGGGTGAGGAGGTGGAAGAGGTGTGGGGGAAGGAGAGTTGTACGTCCGGGATCTCACCTAAGGTTTTCCCCCCTTACAGGTTACCCACCCAAGACAGCCTTCGAGGGAGAGGCACCTGTTGGGTGGGCGCCCCCACTCAGGCCGGCACACACCAGACACCCTGTGGAACGAGAGTTCCCCTTCGGTGACTCCCGGCCCCCTCTTCCGTGGGACCCCGGTGTGGGAAGGGTGGAGGAGGAATGAGGATTGGGAGGTCTTCGGGGTTCCATAGCTAAGCATCTCTCCCTAGGCACCGCCAGGTACCCCCCCGCCCTAAGACGCGTTACCTGAGTTACCTGCGCTGCCGACTGCTCCCGAGCCACCAGTCCTTAGCTTCACGTCGGACCAGAGGCGGTCTGTCTGTCCAGTGACTGTCCAATGACAGTCGTTCCCCTGAGTGTTTTACAGCACAAATCCAAAAAAGAACTCAAGTTTTTAAAGACAAAACCCTTTTGGGGGTGAAGCACTGGCAACGCATTTTAAAACATTCACAACATGGTAAAGGGCTAACACCCATGGGCCCGGGTCTTCATCACGGACTTCGGGGCAGAAGGCTCACCTCAGGGCTCTCCTGGCAGTTCGCAGCGAAGGCGCCCCGGATCCGGGTCCCACGGGGAAATGTTGAGTAGAGTGGGGCAGGCGACCAGACGCGAGGCCACGCGGGGCGCCTCCCGCAGCGAAGCAGAGTAGACCCAGGAAGGTGGAAGTAAGAGCCGCGCACGCCACCCCCAGGATGACTTAGGCTGCCTGTGCCTTCATACCCCCGCCCCCATCATCCCTAAGCTGTCGGCAGGGACACTGGGGTCCCGCGCGCAGTCACCTGGGCGGGCCTGTTCCGAGTGAAGAGGGGGTCTCGGACTGTTCATCCACCAAGCCTACCAGCCTGGCCAGACTGCAGGAGGCCTCTTTCTAGTCCCCGCTTGCGGAGCTGGGGGGCGGGCCAGTGGCTGCATCAGGACGGGATGGCGGGGGTGGGTGGGGGAGGTGAGAAGGTGGCTAGGACGGGAGTGGGGGGCCCGGCTGAGAGTACATGCGAGTGGGAGGGGTGCGCGCCGGGGCGCGCGGCTTGGCCCCTCCAGGTTGTGGGGCCGAGGGCCGCGGGGCTAGGGCTGCGCGAGAGGCGGCTGCGCCACAAAAGCCTTCGCGTTCCTCCCTCCTCTTTCCTCCTTCGCTCCGGCGCCCCCGCCCCTCAGCTCTGCCTTCCCCTCTCCTCCCCTCCAGGCTCCGGGCTCCTCCCCCAGCTGCGGCTGGGCAGCTGGAGCGCGCGGAGCAGGCGGAGCCAGGGAGGGGGTGGGCATCCGAATATGCAGATGAGCGCGTGACGGACAGCTCCGCGTTCCAATGTCCCTCGGAAACTCGAGCGCTCCTTCCTCAACTCCTCACTCCCGACTCCAGACTCCCCCAAACCCCGACCGCCGGCCTGGCGCGCGGCTGCGCCCACTGGCTCCACGCTGCCGCCGCCACTGCAGCCACTGCCGCCGTCCCACCGCTTCCCCGGCCCGCGGGCCGCCCGGGCTAGTGCGCGGGTCGGCCTGCCTCGGCCCGCTGCCTCCTAGCCCGCCACCGCCCCGCGCCCCGGCCGGGCGTGGATGGAGGGCGCCGCGAGCCCTGCCCGCTGCTCGGCGTGACGCGGGCCCCGCGCCCACCATGTCCTACCCGCAGGGCTACCTGTACCAGGCGCCCGGCTCGCTGGCGCTTTACTCGTGCCCGGCGTACGGCGCTTCAGCACTTGCAGCGCCGCGCAGCGAGGAGCTGGCGCGCTCCGCGTCGGGCTCTGCATTCAGCCCTTACCCGGGCTCGGCGGCCTTCACCGCGCAGGCAGCCACTGGCTTCGGCAGCCCGTTGCAGTACTCGGCCGACGCTGCCGCCGCTGCCGCCGGCTTCCCGTCCTACATGGTAACCACGCGGGCGGGAAGGGACGCGGGACGCCTGGGCGTGGGCACCGTGATCCGGCTGCAGGCGGAGAGGGCCCGGGTATCCGCGAGCGGGAATCGTGCTGTGGGCGGTGGCTTCCGAGTCGCCGACTCAGGCCGCGGCGCCGCTGGCGGGACCAGAGCCCGGGGTGAGAGGCAGCGCGACCGGCCGGCGAAGGTCTTGAGCCCGGGCCGGGACCCGCGCCGCTTCCCTTAGGGTGCCGGGATAATTCTTCCAAAGAGCCTGGAAAGTAGGACTACGCTAGTATCGGGTTCTGTTGTGGGCTGTCCCTAGTTCAGGTATCAAGGCTTGGCGAGGGGTCCTGAGCGGGCTCGGGGCTCGGGGCTTGCTTCTGACCGCTCGCGGTGCCAGGGTCGGCGCCACTGGGACCTCTGGGGAGTCTACCGGGCGCTTAGCAGTTACTTACGGGAATTGGGAGGGGTCACCGGTTTGGGGGAGGGAGCGAAGCGTAACCTAGGGCTCTGGGGCCTGGCTCAGCCCACCTTGGTCTGGTTGTTAATCAGTACCGCAGGCTGTGCTTTCGAAAAATGTGTCGGTGGACGTGTAGCACGTCAAGTGCCCTCCCGGTCCCCTGGGCACCGAAAGCAGCTCCTGCTCCCCGGTCCCGGGTCGGCCCTTGCGCCTTGGGTCTGTTGCTGAGTCCGGCTGCTGTGTCGGTGGAGAGCCTTTCGGGCGATTGAGGCCGTTAAGGGGTTGTCGGCACTGCCCGCCCTCGGTGGAATTTCAGGGCAGCGACTGAGTAGCTGGGGCCTTGGCGAAGGCTGCAAATGCCTCGAATTTAAACGTTAAAGGCTGAATTAAAATGCTAATTACCGCGTATTTGAAGAATTCGAAACGGTGACTGGCTTCTGAGTTGCAAATTGGATTTGCGGAGCTTTGGAGCAGTGAATAGCGGAGCGGGGGCTCGTGGTGGTTTTTTAACCATGTAAGGGCGGGGTAGGGGGAGTGGGGGGGGGAGGGGGAGGCCGCAGCGCTCGAGAATCCAGAGAAATTTAGATATCAAGAAACTATCTTCGGGCCTCTGTGTGCCTGCATGTTTGCGTACGTCTGTACTCGCGGCCTAGGGATTTTTCAGGAGAAGATATGACATTTTAGAAAAGTGAAATAGTTCAAAAATTTGCGAATAAAGCTATAGCTGTGTGTGTGTGTGTGTGTGTGTGTGATCAACAGCTGGCCTTAATAAGCCGCTGAGTATTTTTCCCCCTGCTCTGATGCTGCGGGAAGCGCGGCTCCACCGCGGGGGACTCGCGGTGGAAAGGCGGCCGCGGACTGTCCAGGGGCCGCTTTCGGGCGGTTGCTTGCCAGGTACCCGCGCACCCCACTCACCAGGCTCTTGTCGGTTGTAGGGCACGCCCTACGACGCGCACACTACGGGGATGACCGGTGCCATCAGCTACCATCCCTATGGCAGCGCGGCCTACCCCTACCAGCTCAACGACCCGGCGTACCGCAAGAACGCCACGCGGGATGCCACGGCCACGCTCAAGGCCTGGCTCAACGAGCACCGCAAGAACCCCTACCCCACCAAGGGGGAGAAGATCATGCTGGCCATCATCACCAAGATGACCCTCACGCAGGTCTCCACCTGGTTCGCCAACGCGCGCCGGCGCCTCAAGAAGGAGAACAAGATGACCTGGGCCCCGAGGAACAAAAGCGAGGACGAGGACGAGGAGGAGGGCGACGCGACAAGAAGCAAGGAGAGTCCGGATAAGGGGCAGGAGGGCACCGAGACCTCGGCGGAGGACGAAGGTGAGCGGTGAGCCAGGCCTCGGCTGGCTCTAGGTTTCCGGGAGTTTTCTTCCTAGGCGGGGTGCAGACCTGAGGGAGGGGAGGACGCTCCCGGCCCCACAGCCCAAGTTCCAGCCTGGACAGCCTCTGCCTTCCTGGCAGGAATGGGCCTAGGACTCCTCGGGGTGCTTCCCGGGAAGGCCGTGCTCCCCCTAGGCTGTGGCAGGTTCTGGGGGGGAGGTGAGGAATGTAATGGGGAGGGCCTGGTATACCTGGACGTGGGGCAGAGGGGCCCCGGGCGCCTGCGCTGTTCCACGTGCCACAGACGGTGCCCGCACCCCTGCAGGAATCAGCCTGCATGTCGACTCGCTCACTGACCACTCGTGCTCGGCCGAGTCGGACGGGGAGAAGCTGCCCTGCCGTGCTGGGGACCCCTCGTGCGAATCGGGCTCGGAGTGCAAGGATAAGTACGACGACCTGGAGGACGACGAAGACGACGAGGAGGAGGGCGAGCGGGACCTGGCGCCATCCAAGACCGTGACCTCGTCGCCGCTCACTGGCGTGGAGGCGCCGTTGCTGAGCCCCCAGCCGGAGGCTGCGCCCCGCGGTGGCGGCGGCGGCGGTGGCGGCGGCAAGACGCCCCTGGGCAGCCGGACGTCCCCGGGCGCGCCTCAGCCCGCCAGCAAACCCAAGCTGTGGTCTCTGGCCGAGATCGCCACCTCGGACCTCAAGCAGCCTAGCATGGGCCCCGGCTGCATGCCTCCGGGGCTGCCGGCAGCCGCAGCTCCCTCCTCGAATGGCGCTCCCCCGGGCGGCTCGCCCTATCCTGCGTCCCCGCTCCTAGGCCGCCACCTCTACTACACGTCTCCCTTCTACGGCAACTACACAAACTACGGGAACTTGAACGCGGCGCTGCAGGGCCAGGGGCTCCTGCGATACAACGCGGCGGCGTCAGGCCCGGGAGAGGCGCTGCACTCGGCGCCCAAGGCGGGCAGCGATGCGGGCAAGGCAGGCGCGCATCCACTGGAGCCCCACTACAGGCCCCCGGGCAGCGGCTACGAGCCCAAGAAAGGTAGGCTGCCGCGGCTGCGGGTCCTCTGGGAGGGACAGCCAGGGGGGCCGGTCAGTCAGCATTCCCGAGAAACCCGGGGAAGGGTCCTGGAGACCTGATCCACGGATGTGCGCGAGAAACGCTTGTCACTTGAAGGAGAAACGAAAAAAGAGTGAGTGCACCACACTTTGACTAAAAATTAGGAGAAGTGATGGGAACGATGACTCCAAAAAGAGAGGTGGGATGGGCGAGGAGATCCTTGCCGGGGGAGGAGACCTACCTCATTATTATGTTTTATTTACTTATTTATTTATTATGATCGCCATCCTCGTCATGGCAGTTTTAGTTTGGCAAAGACAAACTGCCCCAAAATGCAAATTACAGCTTGTCTCCACACTGACTGAGCTTCAGCTTCCTGTGTTTTGTTGTTAATAGAGTCTCTCCTGCTGCCTTTGACTGGAAGGAAACAAAACGTTCCAGTTATTCCCAGAGGCTTTAGTTCTTCAAAATAGAAGAGCAGAGCCTTTTTCCTTCCTCTCCCTTTCTCTATAATGCCTCTGTTGCACATAATTTGGGCTTGAGCTGGTAAGACCTGTAAAAGGAGCTCAAGGGGATAAGAAAATGAGAACTAAGAAATGTGACCAAAATCTGTTTCAGGACAGCGTGGTTGGGCAGTCAGGTTCCTCTGACTGTTGGCCCAATGCAGAGCGTCCCTGGGTGTGCATTCCTGGGTGTGCGGGCTGGTGGCTGTGCTGCTGTCTGGGAGATAGATGGCTGTGGGGTTGGTTCTGACTAACTGCCCCCTCCCCTGACAGATGCCAGTGAGGGCTGCACCGTGGTTGGTGGGGGCGTCCAGCCCTACCTATAGGAGGGCCGAACACAACGATGCAAGTAAGTGGGCACCTTGGTGTTTCCGCCCACCCTGGGGGAGACTTCCTGCACCGATTGGTCTGTAAACTTGCTTAATGTCTATTTCTTGCTTCTTGTCATGAGGACAGCATTGTAATCTTCTTGGCCTTCTTTCCTTTAAGTGGGAGAGGATTTGATCTCTTTTATATAGTTGTGGTATTTTTTAAAATTTTTGCTCAAGTTCTGCTTTGAAGAATTACTTCTTTAACTGGAATGGAATGAATATATGTGTGTGTGTGTGTGTATACACATATGTATGTGTGTGTGTGTATACTGGTTTCTCAACCTGGGATTTTGGAATTTCTGTGCAATATGGAGTGTCTTCACTCTGCTAGACACAGAATAGACACTTGCTTTGATGAGTTAGTGTTACTGAAACTTGGTATCAAAAGCCTTTCTGGATGGTGTTTGCAGAGTAAGACTGATAGACAAGAAGCACTTGTCTTTTAGCAGGCCCATCCCCCTGTGACCGGATGGACTAGATAGGACCCTGTAGATCATCTGGCTCACAGTAATATTGCAAAAAATAGCTATTTTACAAATAGACAAAGTCAATTCTTACACATCGTGAAGGTGGGAAAGAGGCTGAACCTTTTCAGGTGAATCCTTTTTATAATGTGGTGATGTTGGTGTGGAACTGAAGGATTTGGGATGATTTGGTTTTTTCCTTGGTCCACAGGTAGGTGTCACAATTGCTTTGGAAAAAAAAAAAGTCAGCAGGCCATTCTCTCTTCCCAAGTTAATAAATACACAGATATAAAAAGCCGCTCTCTCACCGGACCGCCTCTTGTGCCACTGTATAAGAAGGAGCCACGGAGCACTGTCAACCCAGACTAACGGACCAGACTTTTGTTGGATGTACGTGAATTTGTTGGCATAGTATAGCTTCCCCAATGTATGTGTGACTTTTGAAAACAATCTTTTTTCTCAGGATATCTTGAATTGATCACTTCATTGCCACGGTATATATGCTATAGGTGTGATAGGATTTACTGTAAAATTTATTTGTAAAAGATGTACACAGTAGAAATAAAATGTGATTGAAGAACTTGAGTACTTAAAAAGTGGAAACAAATTTGATATTTATTTTTATAATGATATAAAGCTTCTAGTAATTTATGCAAGTTGTATTGCAATGGAATCTAAACTTTTTGTAAATAAATTCTGCCTGGTTTTTATTTGAACATTGCTGGTTATACAATCTTTGTTGGTTGTTTAACAATAATTCTTTACTAATTTATATCTTAAATTGTAAATAAAAACAGACTAGACTACAGCAATATGGTGTTTGGGGCTCCTTTTTCTTAGAAGAGTGGTTTGGGTAGAGATCCCCAGTGATAGTGGTCCCTCCCCCAGGTGATCTGACTTCAAACAGGACTTTTAATGATAATGTGTAAAGTAATCTCCCCCTCCTGCTCATTCAAAAAAAATAAAAGAAGGAAGAGAAATAAGCAATAGGGAGATACTATGATTTCAGATTATATATACATGTATTACAAGAAAATTAAAATTTTGTGCCCTAAATATGCAAAATACTTGTTAGTGTAATTTTTTAAAAAAAACTTGACAAAAATAAAATGACCTGACACCCCTACACTTTAGGTTCCATTTAGCATTTATTTCTGATCCTAGCGTATTGAACCTTCTCAGCAAAGTAAACTGGAAAATTGTGGTAACATGGATAACAGAGAGTTACACCCCCGCCATAAATTACTGATGGAAACAATTGTTTATGTTAAAGCCTGAATTATCCAAATTGGCATAGATTGTTCAGATTTATTGAGTGGCTTCTTAACTCTCCTTTTCATATAACTCACATTAAACACAAGGCAAAAACTGGGAGGA
Organism: Desmodus rotundus; assembly: GCF_022682495.2. Lineage (NCBI taxonomy): Eukaryota > Metazoa > Chordata > Mammalia > Chiroptera > Phyllostomidae > Desmodus > Desmodus rotundus. Next base: position 179,309,436 of record NC_071387.1, on the reverse strand, counting down.
GAGATTTATTTTCCTCTCAGTGGCTCTCACCCTTACCCTGGGGGAAAGGAAAAGCTTAAACACCCTTAGACTATTGCCTCGTTATTGTGTTACTCACTATCTAATTATAGGACAAGTCTAGAATTTGTAGTCAAGGAACATATTTCCTTTGATTAGTATCATAAAAGCAGGAAACTTGTCACTTTAATTTTCAGCAAAATTATCTGGATATCCATATAATATAATTTCAGAAAAGAAATGAACAATCATTTATTTCCTCTGCTAAGATAAATTGAGTGAATATAACTTACGGTTATAAAACAAGAAAAATAGCTCCTCCGATTGCCCTTTAATCAATCATACACTTATTTTTCAAGAGGTTCATCTATTCTATCCCGTGATTAATAATGCTGCAGCATGAGCACGTTATTGCATCCCAGCGGGGGACGTCCCGGTTGCTTTTAGCTGCTTTGGAATGGTCAGTTGGGGTTCATTATGGGCTGATATTGAACAATTTATAAAATCTTGTCTAAACATCTGCCAGCTCAGATAGGCCCATGTGTCTGAGGATGGGAAATTGCTGGACCAGTTGATATTGACAAACGGATCTCTCTCCAGTGGCTTTTTGTGCTGTAGAAATTAGTGGCCTCTTGCTGGGGTCTTGTTAGAAAGGGTATTTGAAAGTAATCTTAGGTACTTGAGGCAAAGCTGTGGGGCTGTGAACTGGACACAGTGGGGTGGTGGGGAGCAGAGGTTGTGAAAAGGAGCAGATTCAGTTTTTAGTTTTCCTTGACTTCTTAGGCATTTTGTTGGTTTGGGATGTATAACCATTTGGAGGTCAGACTTCAAGTGAACCTTTGGGGTAGAGAACTATTTTTTCCCTCCTTCCTGCCTTCCTTAGTAACAGACACAGAGAGGTCTGGAGCTGAGCTTTGTTTCACAGGAGCCTGGACACTGGCCGTGAGGCAGGAGGAAAACAAATAAATGCCCGTCTGGAAGTGAAAGGGAGCTGGGAGCTTCTTTGCTTCTTTTTGTTTTACACATGAAACCTCATAGAATTTCTGGGAAGATAGTGATTTTTTCACCTGCAGATCGCATTTTAGATTACAATGTGAAGCTGATCGTTCGCTTTTATTAACTGAAGCCGTATTTCCTAGATCAGCAGGGAATGCAACGCACATGGCAGCAATATTGGTTATATGTAATATTTTGAGTATTTTGAAGACCAGTGAAGAGGATGAAAGTTAACAATATTTAAAAAATTAAACACTGAAAGACCATACACCCCAATTAAGATACTGCACTGAAGACACTCCATCCTTTAAAGTGTAAAGTCTGTGAGTAGAAAATCCAAGCAAAAATTGATCTCCATGCATATGTTCAGAACTTGAAGCCTGGATAAAAGCTGCCTCCCTTTGGAACAGAAGATTGTGTTACCTGGACATGTGATACATCCCCCTCCCCCCCACAGGCACACACCCCAGACAGACCCGGGTCTCAGGGACAACGTGCACCTTTCAATTGGTGAAAACTCAAAGCAGCTCAGGAGATTAGCCCAGGCTAACGAATCTTCTTTGATGTTTATACGCCCAACAAATTATCAAAGATTTCCATAACTTACGCACCCTACCTCCTGACCTGGATTTATTTCTGGAGAACTTGATTTTTAAATGTACGCTAAGAACATAAAACCTGCAGGTGTTTAGAGGGTTCTTTTTAAAGAAATGCAGAATGATTTATGAGCACTTCATCATGCAGATCGTTAGTTAAGATGAGGCGGGGGAGGTATCTTTCATGGGGGAAGGAATTAATGGAGCCTGATTTTATTTTTGCTTTAAAATCTAGTTAATTAAAAGTAAAGTCGCCGGCCACCATAGCCATGTGCGCTTGTTCCCCGAGGGGGCACATGGGGTACCCCGGAGCCACACGAGCGGCTGGGGGCTGGCCCCGGCGCGCTCCTGGCTCCGCGGCCCCTCAGCCCTCCCGGCCCAGGGTTCAATAGAGCTGATTTATCGGAATTCGCGCTTTAATCTCAGGTGGGCCCGGTGGCCCGGGGCTGCCGAGAGCACCAGGAGCACTTGCCTGGCGGCCGGGCCTCCAGTGTCCGTCAAAAGTCAACATTTGTTCCCAATAAAAGAGTTATTGTTTCTGCAAAGCTGCCCAGCCACTGCCTTTGAAACTTGAAAAGAACTTCATCTACCTTTGTCTGCTGTGAGGCAGGAGGGGCCGAGCGGAGGGCGAGGACGTGGGCTGCCGCCGCACTGCCTGCGGTCCTGGGGGCGCCTGCCTGCACCCCCTCCCGGTCCGCGGGAGCTCGTTCCGGAGGTGAGAGGGGCCGGGTCTGCACCCGGCTGCGCTCTGCGCTCGTTTATCTTGTATCTGCAGACTCTGCGCCGTGCAAACCAATGCAGAAAAACACTGGAATGCAGTAGCCGCACGCAAAACCCGCGTGTGTTTTAGGGTCATTTAAAATTGCTTTAAATTATTTATTAAAGAGGCTAAGAGGAAACTGGACCTTTCGTTTTTTAACGTTACGTTTAAATGTGCTCTAAACTTCCACTGCTAGAGTTGAAGTAAACAGAACAATGTTTGAAAAAAATCATTCAAAACCAATTTCTTTTTTAGAGTCAACCCTTTTCAAATTTAAATACACTGAATTTTTAGGAAGTTTCTTCCAAGTAACAATATACAATGATTATCCACCACATAGTTTTTCTTTAGTTATCCAGGCCATTGAACTCCCAAGGAAAACATTCATTTTAACTCCAAATTAAGGATAAAAAGTAGATCTTTTAAATATGTTTTTAACTACTTTTACAACCCCTCCCCCCCAACATTTTAAACATTTTAAAAATCTGTCAACCCAAGAGGCAATCTTGGGAACAATACACGTCTGTGATAGGTGGATATTATGATTAACATCATTTGGACTTTTACAAATTGCAAAGGGGACATGTCCCGCTAGTGTATTTTCAAACCTTTACGTAAGTGGCAAATCCCTACTGATATTTTAAAGACTTATTATAAGGAGAAGTAATCTATGACAAGATAATTTTCCAGTTGCTGAAAATTACTTTCTATTGGCCATAATGAAAGCACAGGCCAGCCCTCCCCTTCGGTTTGGCTGGAACTCTAGGCCACTGGTATCCTATGATATGCACTTGGACTCCAGCCATTGGTGGGAGAGGGAGAAGAAACTTCTGACCCCAGTTTTACTGTGGGCGCAAAGCCCTCCACATGCATGTGTTACCTGCATCTCCTGTGAAACACTTCTACCCCCACCCCCACTTACACAGAATAGGCCTGTGTTCCCTCTCCAGAGGACAGAGCGGTCTCCCACTTTCTAAGAAAGAAACTGAAGGTGCTGTGAAGGAAGGCATACTGGTAATATAATAAAAATGAAGTGAGTTATGAAACCTGTCATCTGTTCCTTGCAATCCCAGGTACAAGGAAACAGGAAGAATGTTTTTGTTTGTTTAAGTCGGCCCCAAGATATTAAGGATAAATTCTTTTTAAGGTGTCCTAAAGCACTTTGTTCTATGGCGAACTGAAGGGAAATTAAATATATGCTCTTAAAAAAAGCGACGGTGAGGTTTGGGGCTGCCACCCAATGGGAACAGAGTCCATCTCCATAGGGAATGCCCACAGGGAAGACACAAAACAATGCTACACCAGCACGTGCATCTTTGTGGGGAGATAAATTGTCAATTTATCTCGGTAAGTCCTGATCAATTATTAATCCTTAGTGTCAACAACAGGGTTATAATTATCTTTGGTTATTTTAATATTTATTTTTCATTTCTCTGATCCAGTAATTAGTTAATGCTCTTGAGTAATGAACTCAGAGACCGGGCCCTCTTGGCCCCTCCTTTTCCGTGACCTTTAGGGAAAAACACTTACATTCACCCTCCTGTTCTCAGACATCCTCTGCCTGCCTGCCTGCCTCCATTCTACCACTTCCCCCCCCCCCCGCCATAAATAATGATTCCAGAGGAAAAGGGGAAAATGACAAACAAATAGGGCGCAGCTGGAATTAATAAGGCTGATCAAAGTTAGAGGGACTGGGACTGCTTGCAACAGCTCAGGTCTGAGGTCCAGAAAGGTGCCGGCAGCTCTTGCCTCCTCCTCCAAGATCAAGAGAAAGGGCAAAGCGGACATTTAACCCCTGACTTGTTCTAACAGGAGAGAGGTGGGCCGGGGAGAACCCTGTTTCCAGGCCGTGCTAGCACCCGCGGGACGGCCCGTCTGGCCTGGGGAGGGGAAGGGAGCTACACCTTCGCCTAGCGCGGGTGCGGATCCCGCGTGCACTCCGCTCCCAAACCCCACCAGCCGCTCTGGGAGGCGGGCAGGGATTCCTTGGCCCTGAAAGGTTGGGAGGTGAGTTAGGAGGTTAGGTGGGAACGAGTAGGTGGCCCTAGAAGCAGGGCAGCTGCTCAGTGCCCGAGAAGTGTGGAGTAGAGAGGCTGTGTCAGCCGGGAAAGCCGCTCCGCAGCGCGGAAGGAGGACGGAGGTTGTCACTGCTATCGCCCTGCGCCTTCCCAACGCCAGCGGCCCTGGGCAAAGGTGCGCGAGCCAGAGGGTCCCGTCGACCGCAGTGGGTCTGCTCCCCGCCCGCCCTCTCTCGGGGAGCCCTGGGGCCCGAAACTCCTAATGCACTTAAAGGCCCCGCCAGTCTCGGATCTGAGCGCGCGTATTTTGCTCCGGCACAACTGTAATCATTTCTACAGGAAACTTCCCCTCCACGCTCTCCAGTTCCCTGGGCCAGCCGAGATGGGGCATCCTTCAGCGGACACCCCCAGACTCATTTCTTTCCTGCGTTTCTCCAGCGCAGCGCCGCCACTTGTGCGCTTCATTGGTCATACCGAGACCCTAAAAAGGCAGCAACCTGGACTTAGGCGGGTGACCAGAGCTGCAGGGGTCAAAAGAGAGTGAGTCACCTGGCTCCCTTCTGCCCAAGGTCAGAGCTGGGAGCGCTTGGCCAGGGGAGGTGGGACGCGGTGGAGAGAGAAGAGCCAGACTCTGGCAATCTCCTGACGAGGCTGTGCCTCCATCCCCCCACGTACAGAGAGGCCCAGGTCGAGTCTCCTGCTAATGTTCTCCCGCCACTTTCGGGCCTCCTTCCCTTCGAGCGGAGAGAGTGTCTCAGGTGCCCAGGCTCCCTCCGCTGACCAGCCTTCAGGACCGAGCAACACCCCGGCAGCTCCTGGATGAGGTCCCATTCCCCCCACTCAGGCTGCACTCGGGTGGCCCCATCCTGGCCCTGTTCGGGTTTCCTCACCCCAGCTCCTGGCCCCAGGCAGGCTCATTTACGTGTTCCCCTCTCCCGGGCCCCACTTGTGCCCTCCCCTCAGCAAGTCTCCCCTGCTCCTCCGTCTCTTGCCTGGCTCCCCAGCCTCCAGGCTCCCGGGGCAGGCTCGGGATGTCGGCACCCCCGCCCCTGAGTGCTGGTGGGGTAAGCCTGCCCTGCTCGGCGAAGGGTGGGGTGCGCGGCGCGGGGACCCCGCGAGACCGCATCCGCGAACCGAAAGCGTAGCCTCCTAGTTTGGGACACGGAGGGTCACGCAGGTCGAAGGGGCAGCTCTCCTCCGCAGCCTTGAAAGTGTCCAGGAGCCGGATGCTTGGCCTCCCACCTTCCCCTTGGGTCCTTCCTTTCCGGATCCCCTTCTGCACGCACCCCATTTCGTGGAGCTGGTGGCACAACACATTCGCGCAGCTGCGGGTCGCGCTTGCCCTTGCTGAACGCGCCCCGATGGTCCCTCGTGCTGGTGGTGACCACGGGGACCCTACGCTCCGGCCGTCGCCCCCAGGACGCCAGAGGACCCTGGCATTCGGGGCCGGCCTGACGAACTGCACCTGCCGGGATGCCCGTGGACAAACGGAGCGATAGTCCCGGGGACGCACGAGGAAGCCGGTAGTGTCTCCGCTTGACTTCCCGCAGGCAAGTGACCTGCGAAATTTCTTTTTTTAAGAAAATTTCGCAGACAAGTCAGGGCTTGACAACGCAAAGTTAGTCACCTCGACACTCCCCCACTTCCCCCGCGCTCCTCCTAAAAAAAACGGCAGGAAGGCTGCCTGGAGGTGGTGACTGAGCTAGCCTGGACGCAGCGCAGTCCGCGGCCCGGATGGGGGCGCCCGCGAGCACTCTAGGTCGCCAGGGTTTCGTCCTGCTACAGCCCCGCTGGGCAGGTCACAGAATCAGGGGGGATTCTCCAACCCAGCCTCTCCCAGACCCCTTCTTTTCTGGGGCCCGTGTCGGCAGACCTGGTTGTGGCCCTTGTCCTCATCCAGCCACTGGGTGGTTTTGACCTGGGGGGTCAGGCCTGGGGGCTCATGTGCAGAACCCTAGGAGCCTCCCCCTCCCACAGGCCAAAGAGGGTCTTTGATGGAAGGACCTTTAAGAGGCCACAGGGGAGGCCCTGGGGTAGGACTGGGGCAGGTGAGGAGTGATGGTGTGCTTTGTAACCTTTGGGGGTTGGAGCTCTATTGTGGACCTGTGGGAAGTTGTGGCCCTGAGGGAATTCAGCTCTATCCTCCCTCCCAACAATACCAGGGGGCAACAGATCCCTGGAGCCAAGATGGAAGAATGAGGGACAGATGGGTGCTCTGGGACCAACTCCCCAAGGCCTGCTGGCCTGGCTGCTCAGCCCAAATGCAGAGGCAGATCAGTTTCCTGGCCTACCAAGTGATGACGTTAGTTTATTTAAACAGGAGGCCCGGGCCAGTTCCAGGTTTATTCTTCCTGTCTTTCAAGCAGTGGAAAAACAATTTGTTTCATAATGATTATGTGATACTCAGACCCTCAAATAAAAGTGTCCTTGGTGGTAATGGGCCAAGATATAAACAGGGGTTACTGAAGGGCCCAACTGTGTGTATTTACCTCCCCCAGAAGGACTCATCTGGCTGGAGGTGGGGGACTTAAGGTTGAGCCCAAGCCCTGATGAGAGATTCAGTTTACCATTTCAGTGGGGCTGGACATGTTATAAAGGAAAGGGCTGGGTTAAAGACAAATCCACACAGGGTCAACTTTCTACTGATTTTATAATCTTCAAGTATTTAGGTGCACAATGCAAACCAGGCACAGTGAGCAAGGGTAGACACTAGGGCTGGGGCCGCAGGACTGCTGCCCTCAGGCCAGCAGCACTCATCTGTTACTCTGAGGTTGACAATGCCACTGGTAGAAAACCAGTGATGGTCCTAAATTGCCTGGTGTTAGGAGGCCCAGAGAAGCAGGTCCCTCTGGCACTGGCAGCCTGGGGCAGGATGCCTGGGGGCAGATGCTGGCTTCTCTGGTGGGGTCATCACCTGGAGTGTGTCCCAGTGAGATGGAGCATAAAGGCCAGGTGGCTTCCTTGGCCAGGGCCTACCCCTGGCCCTGGGCAGTGGTCCTGCAGACGGGACATTCTAAAGATGAGTGCTGCTGGGCAAAGGAGCACACGACAGTGGGATGCATGACAGCAACCTCCATGACCTTGGAGGTGAAGGTAGCAGCACTCAATACTGTCCTTGTATTGGACAGTACTTGTATCGGTCCCTGAGTGGCCCGAGTGGCCCTCCCCCCAAAGTCTACCTCCTCTCACACATCCCAGGAGGATCTGCAAGAAGGCTCCTTCTTGGCTTGGGTGTCCCAGGCACCATCACCCACTGCCCTGGTAGTTCCACTCACAGGCCTCACTCTGCCCGAGGCCCAGAGATATCCAGTCAGGGCCAGGCCAAGAGGACAAGTGAGTCCCAAACTGTGTGTCTGAACAGTGGACACTTGTAAATCAGGCTTATAAACTGCTCAGCACTATGTGCTTTATCCTCTTACCTTCGAAAATACATCTTCTAATGACAAGATTACAAAATATGTGCAAAGCATGATTTCCATGGAAGTCATCGACATATGGAAGAGGACAGAACGTAATGATCACTGCGCATGTCTGAGTGCTTTGTTCTTGGGGGGGGCAATGTCTGAATTTGTAATAAAATGAAGATAGCATAATTCATAAATTATATATTTATTCCTTCTATTTTTATTGTCTTTTTGTCAGCAGAATCACTCCTTATTTTGTAGTAATCAAGATTTTTATATAATTTGTGTTCCACTGAAATAATAAATCAAAAATTCAAAAACAATTTTATTGAATGCATATGTTGAATATATTTTCAAACCAGATATATCAATAAGAAATAAAAATAACCAACTTGCTTGTTTTCCAAAAGATATAATTTCTTCTAAAATATTCTAAGCTACCTATTAAAGTTAAAAGGCAGAGCGCACATTACAATTCATAAATATCAAAATTTTACATAAAAACATTAAAAATAAAGCTGCATTGTTGTAATATGTAAACTTCGACCCCCGACAGGGAAAAGTTTGAGGAGTGCCATGGTGGGAGGGGAGGTCGTGGAGGAGTCAGGGGTGGAAGGTCCTGGGTCTGACCCTCAGCTCTACGGAGGTGTTTCACAAGGGCCCAGCAGAAAGCAAGTTTATGGTTATCCCTGCTGAGCCTCCTTGTGCCCTTCTGCATATGGGAAGCCAGTTTACTGGGGCTGTGGGAAAGATTGAATGCCAAGGTGTAGCAGGAATATTGGGGGCAAGACCTGGAAAGCAGCTTGCAGGATACCTGGTGTTGGACATCAATGGGTTGTGGGCCAGAGGTAATTTCAGGTAGTCTGAGGCCAAGGAGCAGAGAAAGACCCCAGTAATGATCTAAAATGGGGAAGGGTCATGGGGAGAGGGCCTAGAGTTACTTTTTTCCTTGGAGGTCAACAGCCACACTCAGGAACACCTCTTGGGACACTCAAGGCTTCTGAGTTTTGAGCCCATCGCGCCCATGGTGACCAAGCACCACTGACTTTGCAGGAGCACCTATTACCAGCTGACCAGGGGTGTTATTTGAAAGACAGCCTCTCTTAGAAAAATTCTCAGTTTCCTGCGAACTCACAGGAAGCTGGATCTGTTCACACATTGTGCTGTTCACATCATATAGATAAATCAATTTAGCATCTGTACAATTTGTATGTTTGATTTTTAAAGTATATTCTGTATTTTGGAGTAGTTTTAGGCTTACAAATATCTGCGTAGCAAGTGCAGAGAGTTTCCATACCCCCAACCCCCAGTTTCCCCTCTTATTTACATCTTCCATTGGTGTATTTGTTATAACTGATGATCCACCATTGACCCATTACTATTAACTCAAGTTCCTAGTTTACATAGGATTCACTCTTGTTGCACATTGTATGGGTTTTGACAAATGTACAATGTCATGATGTTTGACTTTTATATACTACAAAAATAGACCTCTTCCTGACCTCAGAGGTGTCTCTTAGACCTGTGAGAGAAATAATCGATCCAAACAATCAATAAGTACAATAAAATAAAATAGAATGAACACATGAATATATAAACAGGTCAAATAACATAATTGCCAAATAAAAAACAAGACATCTAGTTATCTTTGAATTTTTATATAAACAATTTGGTTTTTGCAGAATAAGTATGTCCCTTGTTGTCTTTAGGACTTAGTGACTCTAAAACGTGTTGTCAGTTATCTGAAACTTAAATGTAACTGGGCTTTCTGTATTTTTATTTGCTAAATCTGGCAACCCTAATATTGATAAGATACATCACAGAAACATTTGAGACCTTTTTTTCATCTATAGCTCAGAACAGAGAAGCGTGGGAGGGAGACATTGAGGCTGAATTCACACAACTCAACTTAGTGACTGTTCGTGGATGGAGTCGTGGGTGTAAGATGGCTTTTGTTCAAGCCTCTGTCACCCTATGATAAGACAGGGAGTGGGTGAAACTTGCCTTTAAACAGGAACCCTAACCGTCATTTCAAGATTTCTCTTCTGCTTTGACCACTCTAAAACTTCCCATCTGCCCTTTCTCCCATGCAAACCTGTTCTCAAACCACATACCTGTCTCATAAGTAAATGCTCATTTCACCACCAGGCAGATGGTTCAGTGAGAGAAGTGATGTCGGCTGAGACATGGGGACAGAGGAGGCAGTGAGCCGCAGAGGGACAGATGTACAGAATGGGGAAGGTGATATGGGGAACATTCTCATGGAGTCTGGCACCAAGCTGACTGATTTATGTCCACATCAATGCTAAAGTCATACGCACACACACATATACACACACATATATATACATATATACATATATGTGTTCTTTAAACAATAAAATAATTTAAAAAATAAATAACTATAATAGAGATTCATCTGGGGAAGTTTCACAATTCTATTTTTAAAGCAATTTTACAATAAATACAAATACGATCCTGAGCATTTGAGAGCAGAAACTTTGTTTTAAATAAGTGATCTGCATGTTGATTATTTGAGGTACACGGTTTTGGGTTTTGGCACTAATAGATGATATGAGCAAAAGAAAATTGAAACAGGAATTGAGTCACATTGAAATTAATGGCACTTTAAGAAGGCTTAATGAAGTCACATTGGTTAGACTACAAAATATGATCATATGATAATTTGAACAAAAGTTACAACTCCAAAACTTATTTTATTGGGAAGAAAGAAAAACAAAATAGAATTTAACTCAGCATGGATTTATTGACGGTCACCCATGTTCACAGCACTTATATTCCATGTTAACTGACTTCATGATATTTAATCCAATGCTCCTCAAGTCAGGATGGCATTGGAGTCACCTGAAGAGAGGTTTGGGGTCAGTTGGTCTGGCACAGGCTCGGGCATTGGTATTTTTTAAAAAGGTGACGGACTGAGGCTGAGAAAATAACTAAAATGCCTCTGGTGGAAATTCAGGCAGCATTCAAGTGGTGGAATCAAATGGATTAGAGATGGGCCTTTGCAGCAATGGTAAGATGACCTCTAGGGTGGGTCTGGAATATGATGACCTGAACACTCTAGAAAGACCCAGAAGTCTCCAGACAGCACTAAAGTCCTGTCAACGGAGGTGTCCTGTGACAGTCAGGGCTGAGGTGACTTAGCTTAGCCATCGCTGGTTGTCAAAAGCCCTTTGGTTTCCACCAGAAGCAGGAGAAATGTCTACCTCTTGCAGGCTGTGATTCCTGGTACAGGAAACCTCCTTACCCCCGAGTCAGCGATGGGCCCACAGCCACCCTTCCCCACACTCAGCAGGAGGAAAGGACGACAACATCCAAATCTGGGCTCTGGCCTCTTCTCAGGAGCTGGATTGACTTACCAGACTGTGTGTCCTAGTGGCAGAAACACTGCTGGGTTTGCAGTGACCCGAAATCAGCACAGTGGATATGTGTGAGCTCAAGTGTTTGCAGATGGAGACGGCAGGAAACAATACAATGCGATCAAAGCCATAGCTTTCATCATGAGGTTTTCCTCGAGATGTGTAGTCTTGATATGCAGTCACCTGCACAAGCTATGTTCAAATCCATTTGTGTGAAATTGCCAGGTGTTGGTAATGGGTTAGAGTTCCTTTTAGGTGCCCACTTTTCAGTTCAACAGTAACTGAAAGCTGGTGATACTGAGATTTTCAATAATTTCGTTCTTGGATTCCATTATGATAGTGCAACCTCACTCATGAATCCAAGTGTGTTATTGATGAGCTCTTTAAAATCCTACAGGGGACACAATGTTCTTAGGAGATTCCCGTTGGCTTCAGTGGATTTGAATCACTGGGTATGTTTCAGGTTGTGTATTTGGAAGACAACTGAACTTTGGCCTTTGGTCCACCATGCAGCACACTGCTCTGCTCATTCCTCATTTACTGTGCCTACATTGTGGTCTATATAGGTCTATGGAAAGATACCAAAGTTTGTTCATAGAGAATTTTACTTTCAAGTAGTAATTTATGTCCTAAGCAGAAACTCCTAAGAAGAAACGAGAGATGCACTAAGCCATATGAACTCATATAAAATTGAACGATTTCATTTTAACTGTTTTGAAGGGAAGACATGTGATAATTAAAGAAGCAATGCCTAGATGTTTGCCTTCTATGTCCTCTTTCCTCGCCTGTCCAATCTCCTGTTACGGCCCTCCCTTTGGCCCTCATTCTGCCACCTGCCCACTACAGCCTCCAAACACCTGTCTCCTGCCTCAAAGACATCACCAAGCCATTCCACACCAAGACTCCAAAACATCTTCCTCAAGCAGATTGCATGACTGACACTGGCCTGATCAAGTGGCTTCAGGGGTCCCCCTGCCTACAGAATCAGAGACTCTCAGCCCTCAGCAGAAGGACATGGGTCTTCCCAAACTCCTGCATAATCGCCCTCATCTTTCCTGGCTGGTTCTTGTTCAAAAACACACCTTGCGTTGGGACACTGTGTAGACTGCTAGCAGCAGGTACTCAGTATAGACAGCTGTCTTCTGGGGCCTAGTGAAGGCAGACAGCTTCAAGAGGTTTGTGTCTATAACAGCTTGCAGGGGCTTTGTGTAGACAGTCAGGTGAGGCAGGCCAGACAGACCCTCATACTCTCTCCTTCTCAAGAAACCTGTGCAACCTCCTAAATGTGAGTGGACCATGTTCACATGAACCTGCCTCAACTGCTCCTCAGTGCAATTTAATTTAGCTGCAGATGATTAGAGTTTATTCTAAGTGTGTGTTCATATTAATACATGTTAAATAATCACGGCATTTTGAAACACTGTACACTGGTTAAAATATGTGTGGGGTGAGAAGAGGGCACAACCAGAGAGCCATGGGAAAGGGGAAACAGCAGCTGGGGTTCAATTCCCTGTCCCTCCACTTGCTGACAGCTCCTCACAGTTAATTAACTTGCCATCACGGTGGTGCCTCCAGCTCTTCGTTATTCAGGAAGTGTGCAAAAAACATGCCTCCTTAACTGAGATGTCTTCTAGTAATGTTCTCTGTGAGAAGTGCTGAATCCCTGTTAGATACAAATGCAAAGAGAACTTAGGTTGGTAGAACAAGTTTAATTACTACTTCATGGAATTTATGAGCTTTTAACTGCCACCGAATAAGGGATAGCTTTTTAGCAATGGCATCAATTAAGTTGACAACTGTGCTTATAAGTTAAAAACCGTGTATGTTATAGTCAAAAATTTAAAATGGCTGGGAGCAGTGTGTATGTCTCTGTGTACACATGTGTGTGCAAGCATGAGCATGTCTGCTTGTGAGTGCCCCTTGAACGATGCTATCATTTTTCAGACCTTCTTCCCACCCAGCTCATAAGACTCAGCACAGAGACTTTTTGATTGGGTAAGAGACTCAAAGATGAGAAAGAAACTCTTGAAATCCAAAATCATTTTTCTTAATATTAACTGCTATTCATTTTAATGAATGCCTTGAAAGAGTTCAATAGGTAAATGCACTTGAAAAATTTTCTCTCAACCTAATATTTTATTTGTTTGATTAGTAGCTATGAATATCATTTGCATCATAACTGAGCCAGCGTTCTGTGGGCTGGGAAAGAAATAGATTATACTCATGTTTAGTTTTTGGTTTCCAAGAACATTTTGTTTTGGGGTGGCGATTGTGGCATGGTTGTGTTGGGGATGTGGGAAGGCATAATTATGATGAAACTAAGTAGTGCTTCCACTAACGGGCTGGCCCCAGGCTTCCTTGACTTAGTAGGTGTGGTGGGAGGAGTCTCCGAGGACAGAGTTGGGTTGATTGACAGCTGTTAGTGAAGCAGGAAAGTGTTCATTCAGCATCCATTGTCACATCATAGCTGGGCACAGACATTCCATCATGTGTTATGTCACAGTTTCTGTGAACCAAACAGGTTCATCTATTTACACACACACACACTCACACACGCATCCCTTTTATGGCTATGTCGAGACCTGAGTTAATTCCAGTGTTCAGAATGAAGTTGAAAAGCCTGGGTTTTGTTTAGCATTTTGGAAGAGCAATCAGGGCCTCTCATTGTAACTCCCCAGTGTACGTTACACTGGGGAGAGGGCTTTTGGCTTGAGATGCTTCACAACAGTGTTGATTCACAGCAAGAGTTGATGTAAATTGTGGGATCAGCCAAGAATTAGCAGTAGATTATTTACTTAAAATCTCACATCCATATCTCATTTAAACTTAATACAAATCCATTAGGTGTCTGGGTTGATATTACTTCACTGTCACACAGGAGAGTACTGACACTCTGAGTGATTAAGGACACTTAACTTATCAGAAAGGCAGGAACTGCCAGCATTCACTTCGTGATTACTGTGTGCATTTAGCATGGATTATCTCATCTAATCTTCACAACAATGCTACAACATGGTGATGGCTATCATCTCCATTCTACAGGTGAGAAAGCAGAGGGTTGGCACTTGCCCAGGTAAACTCAGGGCAAGGCATGGGCTCTAGATTCTGCTGCAGGCCAACCACAGTACCCGTGCTCCCTACACAGCCCAACCAGTCCTCCACCCAAAGTCTGCTCCTCCAGACTAATTTCTCCTTCCCTGTGCCACACTCTTCATGGCTCCATCCTCAGCTGTCCCTGCTGCTAACTGGCCTTTAGGAAAATGAACGCCATGAATGATACGAAGACAATGGGTCTGGCCCAGTGTATGGTTGTGCAGTTGAGGACTTCCCAAGCACTTATCACCAATAGGAATCATCTCAGTAAATGCCCACCTATACATTTGTGAACTTAGAGCAAAGGAAACTGAGCCAGGCTCAATCCTGCATGCAACAGATGGGGAATGGTGGAAAGTTCCTTCTGACTTCAGTGCAGTAGCTAGCTGCTGGCATCAGTCCTTCTTAAATTACTCTACAGCAAGTTCACAAAAAGGCTTTAGTTTTTGAAAAAACAGACAAACCGTATAGTCCAGAACCATTGTCAGGCAAAAAGGTAGCAATGCTGGTTGCCTCAGTCTCAGGCCAAGGTGGCCGCCACATCTGGGCTTTAGGGGTGCCTGCTGGGGCAGGGAGGTGCTGGAATTGACCTCATGCTCAGCCAGAGCTCAGCAAATGAAGCGTGCGTAAGACAGTGCTCTGGCCTTTGTTCTTCTGGAATCTGAAACTAAGATCTCAACCCTTGGTTTCTTTTCTGAGATCTTCCCTTTTCTGACTTTATTAACTTCTCCATTTCTATTATATCTCTATCTCTCTTTCCTCTCCCACATGGAGTTTAAATTTCTGAGAATAACTGAAATCTGAAAGGGAGACGAGCTATGGAGCTATGGGTTATGCCAACCTTTCTTTTAATGTACCCTCTTGTAATGAGTGCACTGTTGGCTCCTCACCGCCTCAAATTCTCTAGGACATCAGCCAGGCTCCTGTGTTGATAATGAACTGAGGGAACACCCCACAATAAACACGTCCTGTCTCACACTTTCTATCAAACTCCTTTCCCTATCTTCTACTGAGCTTGCTTGGCTCAAACGTTCAAGTTACTTCAATCTTAAAAATCATGCACAGTACTTTTGCCTTTTACTCGTTCTCTCTCTTTCTCCCTGTCTCTCCCCCTCTCTCCCTCTCTCTCTGTTCTCCTCACCTCACGCATGCACACGCACACACACACACATATGCACGCAGTTCCTGGAGGAGACCCCAGTGTTCCCCCTAATTGCACACCGAGGCTCATCTCCTGTGATTCCTGCTTTGCCTGCACAATCTAATTTTGGAGCAGGAGTTCTGTCTATGTTATTTCATATGGATTAACAACCTTAAGCAAGATGTATCAGCTTGACCATGTATTTTAGGAATATTTTGGGACTGTCACTCATCACCAGTCAGCAAGTTGGCACATTCTGTCTCGCACCAGCTGCCTGGAGAAAATTGCAAGGCACAGTGGAGCCTCTTTTCCTCCAATGGGCCATCTCTCTCAAATACACCTAGAACTGGGCAAGAGGTGTCCACATGCAGAGTTGCAGTGGGCATACATCTCCAGGTTTTGAAAAGTAAGTGTATCAAGTTTAGGATGAAGAGTAAAGGCACTGCTTGAGGGTCAATGAGCGAGTTGCTTCTGTCACAGTGACGAGCAATGTGGGAGGTTCTCCTTGAGCATGCTCTCCTGCTGATATGTGCCCACCACTGGCTGCATGACCTCACTGTCCCCCTCATGGGCCTCTCATGGGATCTACCCTCACCAAGGTGGATCCTTTCTGCACGGCCTGGCCTGCATACGTGCCCAGTTGGTGGCCACCAGGTGACAGTGAGCTTCTGTGCAGGTCTATCCTTCCGACTGGACTGGTGAGTGTCCAGAAGGGATTGCCCATGACCCAGCCACATGGCTCTACTCTCTGCACAGTGCCAGGCATATGTGTTTCAAAAGAATAATTGTTAGAGTGAAGATTTTGAACACTGCATTTTAAATGTATATTCATTGGTGTCATGTAATCTAGGAAGCTATGGGAAGAGCAGATTGGACGTAGAGTCAGACCACCCGCCTTTTAACTCTAGTGGCCATGTCCTTTAACCTCCCCAGCCTCACCTGCCTCACCTGTGCCCAGAGAGGATCATACAGAACTGTTCCTAAAGCTGCATCCATGATGAAACTCTATGACTCTGTTCCTTTCTCAGAGTAGGCTGCTAGACACTTCTACAACACTTAAAAAACATCAGGCGATAAAGCAATTAATTTATTATCTAAATGAAATGTTTTCATTACAGACTTTCTTAGCTGAGAAGTAAACATCGATGTAACAAATCTGGGATCATTTTCTTTACAAATTATTGTGTTTAAAACGACGCACATGTGAGGCACACAGAACTCAGAAGATTTTATAATATTTTAATAATTATTTAATATGTTATTCGATCATTGAATATTATTAGCTCTATTATGCTACTTATAGAACTTTTTATTAGAGAAATAACTTAGAATGGTTCATAAAACTTCTAGACTGCAAATGGATATTGGGTATACTATTTGTAAATGTGACTCCAAACCTAAAAGGAAATGTTTAAAAAAGAAAGAAATGCAACCCTCCCGTAGTGGCGTGTTCTCTAAAGTGGAGAGGGAGAGAGAAATTACAGAAGACGACATAGCATTGGAAAGAAAGCTGGTGTGAGCTCCATTGACTTAGAGCCTTTGTTGCTGACACAGTAGAAATGCAATATTAGCAAACTGTTCACTTTGATATCCCAGGTGGGCCCATGAATTTCCCTGTCCCTGTTTTAGACAGGTCTTCTGGGAGTATGGTCTCAAGGGAGAAAGTGAACCAGCAGGGATTTGTAGCTTACAGTGCAAAGATGACATGGTAGCCAGATCCATGTCTGCACGTCCCTTCTCCGTGTGTCTGCAGACTGAGAGAGGAGGAACATGATTCCTGTCCTCTGAGACCCTCACAGTACTTTATAAATATTAATTCATTAGGGCACCAACAGCCATGGGGGGGGTCTTCCAGAAACTGCGTCCCAGAGAGGACATGATTTCTTTGAGGTCACAGGAACCTCTCACAGAGCTGGAGAGGAGCTGTGACCACAGTCCCAGACAGCACATGGGGTCACAGGGTATATCGTGCAATCTGAACCAGAATCCTACCTTTTTCCCATTCAGAATGCCCCCCCATTTCCATATTGCAACATGCTCATGAAGTGGTTTTGATGAATAAAGACAACAGTGATCGGGTGATAGCTTGTCACCTCTAAAATGCTCACCGGCTTTGCGTCAGGTTGGAGGAGGGAGCATTTCACCCATGGACAGACTGTGTTTCTGCTGCGCTTGGAAGTAATGAAGCAGATTGGAAGAAGTTAAAAATACCTTTCCCAGATGGCAGGGTGATGGCAGGTAGGTAAGGAAGAGTTTAGTATGCTCAGAGTGAAAGTTCTTTATTGGAAAAGCTGACAGGAGCTCCATTTACATGAGGAAAACCAGCTATTGTTATCCAAACCTCTCAGAATCCTTCACATGGCAGTTGTCTTGGGCATATAGATCACGATTCTGCTTGAGCAGTGTTCTTCAAACCTTCTATTAATAATCCTTCACAAGCACGTCACAAGCACCAATGACTAGAATGACCTTGGATTTTACAAATGAACACTTGTCCCAATCACATCCAGGGGTGAGTGAGAATTAAGCAAAAGGGGCCCCGTGGGTTCCAACCCTTTTATATCATTTGCATGGCCCTCCTTAGGCAATTTTAATTTCAAAGTCTTATTTTAACTTTCCTTGGGAATGCCATTTCATGGGTACGAACTGAGATTTTTTAAAAAAACACTTCTGTTTCTTGTTTTGTTTTGTTTTCCCCCCCAACTAGCCTCATTAAAACATAGAACTAATGAGATTAGGCTTGTGGGTTTGACTTCTCTGTGAGTTTAGAACAAGATTAAATCATTTCGATAGTCTTGACACCCACCTTATCTCTCAGCACAGAGGTCTGGAGACCAAATAAGAATTTTCACACAGTCCAGAGTAGCCGTGATTCTGCCAATTCTATTGGGAGTGCCTTTGACCATGGCGAACAACTCCAGCTCTTCTCCAGTGGACACCCAGAGTACGAACACAGAACGTCCCACATGCACCACCTCAGATCAGAAGTACTGGCCTCAGTGTAGGGCCCACAGTGTGGCCTGGGCCTCGCCCATGTCAGCGTGTTCATTAATTCAACTCACATTATTTCACTTAATGTGCTTCAGATGCTGGATTCCAGTTTAGCCCTTTAATAGGTGTTTTCCCTTTAATCTAGTAAATAAGAACTGGGAAGGAGGATCAATGCAATCCCTTCTAGATCTAAGAATTTATAATCTCAAGGTCCTCGGGTTGATGTGTGATTTTTTTAGGTAGTAAGAGCTCCTTCAACAAAGAAAGTCCTGTATGAAGTTCACCAATAACACCTATTTATCTTATTAAGCTGTTTAAATTACCTTGGATAAAAGGCCAACTCATAGGTTTTGTTACATAGCGACTCAGTCAGTGTGTCTTTTTGACATAAGACAGGACGTAGCTATAAAAACTGAATTATCTCACCCCCTTGCAGAAACTGCTACGTGGAAACACGCTCCTGACCACAGGTCTGTAGTGTTCATAGATATGTGAGATGAACTCATTAATTTAGTTTTATTTTCAAATTGTTGGTTGAGACCTATAGTGTGTTATAAGATCAATCGGCAGTTTCTCTTAGATAAGATAGGATACAACAGAAAATATAATCGGGCAGTTGGAAGTGTTTGTGAATTTGTATTTCAGTTGTGTGTGTATATGTGTAGCTATAAAGCATGGTTCTTTCTGAGGGCTGAGGTGGACGGTTTGGAAGCCACTGGTAGATCTGTCCATAACCAATTATTTGTGTTTCTCTATAGCTGGCCAGGATGTCGTTGTACTCTACGTGGGGCCCTCCCTTCTGTGGGACTCGGTGCAGCAAGCCAGCGTGCCTGGCTCCAGGGCCAGCAAGCCTAAAGCCAAGTCCACCCTCTGCCATTTCCTGCATGTGGAGGGCAGCCCCTCCACCCCTACTGGTCTCCAGCTCTGCCTTTATAGACAGGAGGTGGACATAGTACCTGCCTATCAATAAAAAGGGTAAATGTTCCCAAAGAGATGAGTGAAGCAAACTAATCAGGGGGAAAAGCTGGGGTTGTGGTGATTGGTCCCTGGTCTCAGCAGACGGTTAAGGGCACAAACTGCTAACAATAACCCATGACTGTCCTGTCTTTTCTTGCTATGGAGAGAAGGCTTCTGGTGCCCAAACCGTGTTTAACAGGGCCTGGAAATGTCTTCCTGGTGCCCTTGTGGGAGACCTAGTTTCTGGAAGCTTCCAGACTGCCTGTTTCTGTCTCAAGCACTCTGTGGGTTCCCTCTGTCATTCCACGAGTGCCGCAGGGGAGACCATCACACGAATCTCTGGCATTGTGTTCTGAGGACAGAAATCCCAACAAGTAAAACAGCCCAGACCTCTGAGTTGAGTCTAAGAAACATGATCAAGATGTGTGGAAAGAAAGAAACAGCACACTGACAAAGACCAAGTGATTCAAAACTCAATTTCCAAGTGCAATTTCTCCCCCTGCCCCCCGAGGGACCCAGGATCCGTGTGGAGACTCAACTGTCTTCCCAGGCAAGCTTCTTTCAGGAAACCACCAAGGAATATTAGTCTTATTCCATTTAATCAGCAGATCCAAGCAAAGAAGAACCCTCTTCATTAAGGGCACTCAGAAATTCCGACCAGCTGTTTCCTGCCACTTGGTGGAGGACGAGGTGGCGAGAAAGCAGCCAGCGGAGCTTGGGACTCTCCATGGTCATAGTCAGCTTTGCCGTGCAATCACACTTTTGTCATTTCATTCCGAAACCTGCCCCCGAATCCAGGAGCACGTCTGCGACTTACGGGCTTAATGTGACACTCTTTAATGTGTATCACGCACAATGAAGTTCTGGAGATTGTGCAAATCATTTCCAGCTAAGTCTTTGTTTTGTCAAGTATAAAGTCCATTGAACTTGAATTCCCGGGATGATTGGAGAGAGAAGCCATAGCAACCAGCATGCTAAATACATGTGTAACTGATGACTCATTCACGTGTCTAGCGTCTGTGAGAGGTGGTGGAATCTTCTCTTTCACTCTATTTTAGAATGTGAGAAATGCTTTCCTTCAGAAAGTGTTGCTCTGATGCTCACTTTGCAGTGGGACTTTACCTTGACACCCAGATTCTCTGGCTACTGTTACAGAATGGCCGAACAGGGTGTGCCCGATTGTCTAAAGCAGTAAATGGACAGCTCACATGCACTGGAGCGTGGTGTTGCTGGTGTACCTGTGAACCCAGAGGTAAGCAGGATGTAAGAGAGGCCTGTCCCCCAGGGCGGGGACCCGTTCCAGAGTGGTGGGACTCAGGTCTCATTGCCTGCAGACATGCATCTTATTTCCCACAGGTGAATTCCATTTATTCTTTTCTCAGGTTCAGACCCATCAGTGATCGCTCTGCATTATCGCAAGAGGGGACGACCTTAGTGCAGGGGAACTTGGCTCCCTGTTTCTATTTTAATGGGGAATGAGCTGCTGTGGTGGAGGCCACTTCCCTTTAACCTGGCTGTTCCTCTTAATTAGGGATTCAATATTAAATAAACGAGGGTCTCCCACCTGACTTGTGATGCCCTAGTGAAGATGGGGGCAGGCAAGACTTCTCTCACTCTGAGTGAAAGAGGAGCAGTCTCTAATTACTTATAATTACCTACAACTAAAAACCCAATAAATGTCCTAACAGTAACCACTGGATGGAGAATGATGTTTCTTGGGCCTTCAGCACCTGGCTGATTAAGAGCAGGGTACCCATTTAGAACAGGATGGTGGGCACTGCATGGGGCTCTGACTATGGGGTGTCTTGTGGAGGACAAGTCATTGATGGACCTAGTCAGGGGGTGTGGCTCCTGGATGAGGGATGAGCCCAGTTTCCCGCTGCTCAGTTGGCAGCTCCCTTCCTTATCACAGTCCCTTAGCACCCAGTACTGTTCCTTCCAGCAGAAGGGAAGGACATTTCTCGTATGCATCTGTGTGTTAGTCTGCACAGGAAGCACATGCACGGTCCACTTTTGCTTGATGTTTTAAAGAGAGGTGGGGTAAGGGGTGGTGGAAAGGAGGATGAAGCAACCATCCCAGCTGTGGCCACTAACTGGGCTGTCGTTGGGGACGCTCATTCCTGGACAGTCATTGTGGTCATTGAGAGATGGGGTTGTGCTGCTCACCTGGCCTGTGCCATGTGCCCAGCCTCAAACCAGTCCCTGAACAAGGGACCCTTTCAGTGGGTTCACAGGCCCACCACATGTGTCACACCTGGAGTGAGCTCAGCCCCACCTGAACCGCAAAGGTGATAGAGCATGTGCATGGGGAGGGGCAGCAATTCAGGGTCCATAAAGACAGCGCCAATAACGCCCAGCCCATCTTACCTGCCACCTCCCACGCTTGTCCCCAACGCCCACTGCCACAGGTGCAGTCACAGAATTACTCATGGTCACATTCCCAACGGCAATGCTAGGATTCTGCTACTACTGTGACCACAGGAGTTTACCTGGCCAATGAATCTGAACATGAAGAAGAAATATTAATAATGTAATTAGTAATAATCCTTTGGTTTTTTTCCTGAATAATACAGACCGGTGTCAGCATGTGGTCTTCTGACTTAGGAGTTTTATGATATAAGAATAGTTCATAAAATTTCATTTCCTGGGATTTTACATTGAGCTAAGCTCCTGGCTGTGGAGCAAAAAGCCTTTGGTTTCCCTAAGATTCTGCCTAGGAGGGAGACATCCTCTCTCTGTGTAAGAGTGTGAATGTGTAAAGCGATTCTTCCTAGTACTGGGTCACCCAAAGGCCGCCTCGCTCAGGCCTGGGAGGGGAGATATGGTAGGTAACCAACTCAAATATGGCTGAGGGTTTTCTTGTTTCTTTGTTTGTTTCAACCAGGCATCTTTAGGAGCAAGGCCTCGCTGGTTTTTCTCAAAGATACTTGAGAATGCGTGGATGATGCTGACCCAGGTGCCTGCCTAACTGAGTGAGGTCTGAGCACTCTGGGCCTACCAGAGGCTCTGTGCTCTGTGCCCAGAGGGTGGTCCCCTGCATGTGCATGCCTCAGGGTGATGGCCACATGATAACTCTCTGACACTTGTTGGGGTTGAGAATATTCTAGGAGCTGAGTCAGCACTGACTCATCAGTCACTCTTCATTCCACTCACTTATTTGCAATTTGACAAAAGTGAGAAAAATGTGATGGCTTCTATTTTTAAATGCACAAGCATGGATATTCTACCCAGAATCATTAAGTTTCTGTGTCTCTCTATAGCCTTTGGGTACTAAGATGATCCAAAAGTATGAAATGAAGTTTGTAATTAATTTGATAAATGTGCTTACCTGATTCTGATACAAAGAAAAATAAACAGTCCTTTAAAAGTAGAGAAAATTTTCATTTGACAAATAATGTATAAATATGTATAATCGCATAGTAACTTTATTCTAAATTAATCAGGGGAAAGTTTGCAGAATGCAGTGTTTTAGGCACAGCACCACATCATGAAGTTATTTGCACTGCAGAGTCTGTGTTGGGTACTCCAGAGCCAAGAAGCAGACAACACACATTCTGAAATTTCTTTCCTGTTTCTCTATTCATCTGGGACACAAATCTTGGTCTTCTACCCAGAAGTGACTGATTTTCTGTAGAAATTGAACATCTTTCCACATGGATTCTTCTCTCCTACTGTGATTTTTTAAGAAGACCCATTTTGGATTAATTTTAAAATATTTTTGGAATAAAATTCCTAATTATTCATAAAAATAACAGGACAATCAAAATAAAACACTTGAAACGGACACCACCGAAAGCTATGCTGGATTAGCAGCTGCTCTTTTAACTGGGCAGCCCTCTAGATTAGTGCTGAAAACAGTATGGAACTTGAGAACCAAAAATCTGCCTCATGACCACCAGCACCCACCTCTCTGTTCTGGAGATGAATTCATGGATGATGCTAACTACAGTAATGACCTTGATAACTTATCAGCAGGAGGAGGCACTCCTAAGTAGTCCAGAGAACAAGGATTAAAATACAAGCTACTCTGCATAGTATCTCTGTAAGGTGGTCAGACTTCCATTACCAGGGAGGCTGTACATGTACCACAGGGAGAAATGCAGTGTCAGGCCTATTGGGGCACTGGCTGGACCCTAGGCATGAACCTGTGGCCTCTACTTGGCCTGGCACATTTACAGGGCCACACACATCTTGTGAGAGGATTGTGGCCGGCATCATCAGATACCTCCTATCCTCAGTGCCCCCCCCTTCTTTCTTTCCATAGAGTCTGCAAAGGCTGAGTCCCGTGTCACTTTGTAAAGAGCTTCGATGAGAACAGGCAGAGGACACTGCACATTCCATACATGATTAATTGATATGCAGTCCGCAGCTGTGTTGGTCCCCTCCACACATTGCTTTGCCCAGGGTGTTCGGGAAATACTTTTGAGCAAATGAATAAACTTAGCTCTACCTCTTTTTCCCTACTGTCTCTGAAATATCTCTATTTGAAGTTGGTGATGAGGCTCCCACAGGAGAAATCTTTTCCTCAAAGATGACACCAGGACATCAGGGCACAGGGACATGCACACACACCATCAGGGTGTCACGTAAAGAGAGGCTGCTGGGCGTCATAACACAAACGCAAAGGGCTGTTTGGGTATGAAGGTGCCTGCTCATCCTCTTTCACTCGGGTCTCCACCTGCACCTGACATTTCAGCAGCAAGGGCCTCTGTGCCACCTACCTTCACGAGAAGGATCAAACAAAAAGCAAGAAACCATTTCCTTTTCACATTTCAGCTTTTTAGTTAAAACTAGCAATCACTGCCCCATCATGCAGATAGGGAGCATCGTTTTCTGTATCAGATCAATTGCTTTAGAAGCTGCTTTTCTGTTGCTGGTGGCCAAATATGGGTGCATAGGTGGGAGGGTAACTTTTGAGTGTGGGCTGTCTTCAGTCATTACTAGGTTGACCCTGACTCCAGACTCTTCTAGGACGTGAGAGACTCTTAGAGGCTCTGTCACATCCTCACTCTCCTTTCTTTCTCTGCCTCTGTCCTGGAGCCTCTGCAGCTGGCATGTGTGTCTTCACACTTCGTCCCCTACATCTCACCCTTAACTCAACCCTCCCCACTCAGATTGCTGCTCTGTTTGGCTGAGCTCAGAGTACACTGGATTCCTGACTTCAGGGCCCATCCTAGTACAGGTGAGTTGGCCAGCTAGGGCTCTCAGCTCCCTCCAGGGCACTCTGTGTCCATGAAACTCCAGACCTGTCCCTTTCTATCTGCAAGTCCGGGGAGATCTCTGGTGGCTGGGGCCGGGGTTGCACAGGGCCCCTAACTCCAGCCTTTTTCTTCCCTTGGTGGCAAAGATACTTTGCATTGTGTCCACCTCTGGGGTGCCCTCTCTGTCCTGTGCAACCAGACTTGGGTCCTGAGTATTTCATGGGAATCTTTGGAGTTCATGAAATCCTCTTCTTTCTTAGGGACTTTAAAAAAAAAAAAGGCTGTTTTGAAAGTCACAGGTGAGCACTCACTTCTTGACTTTCAACTTTCTCTGTCCTGAATAAAACTGTGGCTGCCTTGATGTAGGGAGCAATGGGTCATTAGTTAGATAAAAATGCACAGGAATTGAAAATACCCTGGGCTAACGAGAATCACAGCATATTAAGCACATTTTGCAGGATGTGATCCTACCCTGGGAGCTTTTGAAAATCTCCAGTAAAGACAACAGACTGGAAAGTCAGAACTCTCAGTTCTAGGAACCAGTTATCAAGAGAAAATCCTTCCCTGAAGTCTCAGAGCTTCGATGGAAACATCTAAAGCCACAGGCTGGAGGGCTCATTGCAGAGGCTATTTCTCTATATTGATATAGAATCAATATATAACCCTAACAATCACTTTAGGGAGGACTGGTTGTGTACTTTTGTAATGAGGCCCGTAAACTCTTATACCAAGAACTATTCTAGTGGACAGACAAGAGGCTGTTTCTTGGAAACAGTTACAGAGACTAGCTAACTAATCAATCAATTAATCATTTCATTCATTCGTGTAACACCTAGGCGTTCAACACCAGGGACAAGTGAATTTCTGAGTAAGGCAGTTTTCTTCATATGATCAAGATCTGTGGGTGGAAAAGTCAAAGTGAAATGTTACCGAATGTCAACATCAAACATAAAACCTGTAAAACGACTAATTGTTCATTTTAAACCAGAAGAGCTTTTGAAGAGTGGTCTAAGGGAGCTATTGGATTTCATAGGATAAAGTAACGAGTAAAGCAAGAAGCACCCTGAAGAAACGTTTTCAGAGTTCAAAACTTAAACCCTTTAAAATCATTTTTTAAAGATAAAATTTTATTTTATGGAAATCATAAGCCATGTTACTACAAATCCAGTTCGCCCTACTGCATCTGAAACGGCATCACCTTGCCTCAAGGTAAGAAAACAAGTTTACTGCTATTGAATCACACTAAAATATTCATCTGTCGGGACTTTGTCAGCCATGGTTTTGATGGCATTTAAACTGAATTTAATATAAATTTAAAGGCATCGCCATTTGATGTAATGAATAATGTGGGGTCACCATCAACTTCAATTTTAATTCCTTAAATATAGTCAGTTCCAGCTGCCTTGATGCATTTATGGTTGGGAGTTACTTGTTATAATATATATTTTTAACACCTCATTATTTTAAATCTGCAAATAACACTAAAGGCAGAGGCATAATCTCAACTTTACTATCATGCTCTTGAATAGGGTCTGTAAGCAATTGCCAAGGGATTCTGCTGTCAGTGGTCCTTCAGCGCCGTGGAGGGGAGGAGGGCCCCTGGTTGAGTTGCCACCTCTGAAAAATCACACTTTAAATATGCCAATGGCACTGCCTTCCACACACAGACCTTCGCTAAGTATTTTATACATGAACTCTGGGAGAGATTTGTGCTTCTCCTTTTTTTTGCATAATATTTTCTTTGTTTTGCTGTTCAAAAAACAGCTGATAAAATACACTTTTTAGAAGGAGGAGTATGAATCATTTCTTAGTCTAAGATGTAAGTTTTAGAGATTGTTTTTTGGTGTTTGGTGGCTGTGCCTATATCTCTACTGCTTCTAAAGAGAACTCCAGTCATCAGCATGTCCTTGAGATCTGAGGAAGTTATTTAAATAATTAAAAGTTGTCTTTAGGAACATTTAGGAGGATATGCAAGTGACACACACAAAAATCAACAGTCTTTCTATGCACCCACACAACCACTTAGAACACATGAGAAAAGAGAAAATCTCAGTGGAAATAGCAACTAAGAACATGAACTTCTTATAAATACACTTGATAAGCAATTGCAAAATCTATGTGGAGAAACTTTCAAATACTTTTAAAAGCCTACAGGGTAGACTTGAACCAATGGGAAGGTGTCCCTTGTTCTTGGACAGGAAGATTCAATTGTATCTGAGTTAATATATGAATTGAGCACCAATGCAATACACCCGGCAGTAAATATTTGTCACAGCTCTGCAGTTGATCCTAAAGTTTATATGGACAAATAATTGTGCAAAAATATCTAGAAAATCTCTGTAAAAGATGAGCAAGGAGGAAGGGGAGCACCAGGCCTCCCAGATATCAAAGCATGTCATGAAGTCTTTCTCACTAAATGATGCCAGAGCATGGCTGAACTAATGGGCCAGTGAGACAGAAGATTGAGGGAACAAAGGACCTTAGTTTATGATGAAGGTGGCATCTCATATCATCAAGGCAAAAATAAATGACATCAAGGGAACTAAACAGACATTTGGAAAACAACAAAATTGGACCCATATCTCACTCCAGACAACAGAATAAAGTCCAAATGGACAAGACATTCATAAAAATTTAAAATAAGACCACAAGCATATTACAAGAACACATCGACAATTTTTTTAACCTTTATAGAGAAAACCTTCCAACTAAGACTGAAATAAAGATGCAGTTAAATAAATAACATTTAATAAAATCAACAATATATAAATATTTGCCTGCTGCCCCCTCAGAACACCGTGATCAAAAACAATGGCAAACTGAGGAAAATATTAACAGTTCTTACCCTAGTGTAAGGGTCTAAAAACCCTAATTTGAGCATGGTCTGATAAAAACCCTAATTTATAAGATGTTTTAAACAATCAAGGGAAGAAAAAGACCAAACCACTCAATGTAAAAATGTACAAACAACAAGACACTTTATTGAGAACACATGCAAATTGCTTTTAAAAACATATGTAGATGTTCCATGTCATTTGTGTTAAGAGAAATACCACCCTGTGGAGAGGTTTGGGTATTCTCTAGCAAAAGTACACAGGCAACTACCCTTTACCTCTGAACACTCTGTAAATACGAAGTGCCACATACACAAGGCACAGCATGCTATGTCAGACATTGAAAATCACCAACTGTTGTGAGTTGGATGGTGGCCTCCAAAAGATTATCTGCATCCTGTCTCCCAGAACCGGTGATGGGACTTATGTGGAAAGAGAGACTTTGCAGATGTAATTAAGTTAGGGCTCTTGTGATGAGATGCTTATCCTGGATTACCTGGATGAGCCCTACATCCAATGACAGGTGTTCTTCTGAGAGTGAGGCAGAGGGAGATTAGACAGAAAGAGGAGAAGATGAGCACAGGGGCGAGGCCACAGGAAGCCAGAGTCAGAGATTGGAGGGATCAGGCCACCAGCCCAGGAACACCTGGGGCCACCAGAATCTGGAAGAGGCAGGCAGGACCCTCCCTTGAAGCCTTTGGAGGGAGCACCGCCCTGCCCACATGTCGATTTGTGTTGTTTCTGGCCAGCCAGCTTGTACTGCTTTGTCGTAACAGTCATGGGAAACTAACTCAGCCCATTGTTCCAGCCTGTTGGGGTCATGTCTTCTGCTATTATAGACAGAAACTTCCCATTGATGCAAACACATGGCTCATACAACATGCGACTTGACAGCCTTGCTTGAAAAACAAAACTCTTTAACATGCCTAAGAGTGGGTATCGAAGCCAACCGGATTGGGGCGGACAGGCCAAGACTCTGCAGAAGGTATGAGAAAGTAGCATCAAGTAAATACAAAGTGTTGCTGGAGGGGTGGTGGTCAACACAACAAGATGGAAAACCTGGGTTTTCAAAGGAGGGTGGGGTGTGTCTCAGCTCTCAAGTTTCATCTGGAAAAGCTAGGATGTTGGGAGATAGCAAAAAACAGACTAAGATTTTATCTCCTCAATGTCTTTACCTCGCAAGAAGCTATGAACTTCATCTTGTCCTGCCTCGAGGATGGGAAGATCCAGAGCCAAGGAGAGAATCCCAACATCGATGCCCACTATGAAGCAGCCTGCAACAAGCTGGCCAGGAAGGCGGTGCAGCGGGGCCTAGGGGACAACGTCAGTGATGGTGGTGCAGAGCAGAGGGGGCAAACAGAGCTTTGCCGGGCCAGGAGTGGGTCATGGTATTGACTTCAAAGGTTCATTTGTATGTGTGCACATAGGTGTATTTCATGTACTCCTGTGGGATTCTGCCATGGTTATAAATAAGGTTACTTTTTTCCTAAAAATCAAGTAAAACTTTATATTTTATTAAGAGATAAAATGTTAATTTTTGACTTTAATAATAAAAATAAAAACTAAGAAATTCCTAAATTTAATCATGTGAAGAATTGAAGGCAGAATAAATATATCCTGCAGATTCCCAGAAAAAAAAGTAAACTAAAAATTATTGAGATAAGAAAAGACAGCAAACTTCACACATTTTTAAGTAAAAAATAATTGATCAAAGGCCAAACATATAATTTTATTATAAGAGTAAGTAAAAGGAACAAAACATGAAATCATACAGACCATCAACTTAATTTTATTAAAAATGTACATTTGTAGAAAAAGACTGAAGTAGAATATCTAAATCAGCAATTTTCAATCATTGTGCCATAAAAATTTTAAAACATGGAATACCTGACTATTTAGCCAGGAGCATGGACCTCTTTTCCCTTAGGTTGTCAAATACGAAAAATGACAACAGCCGACACAGCAATAGCCATCCCATGTGACTGAATCAAAATTATACCCGTTTTTTGGTCAGATAGGCAAAAATACATTTTTTGGTGTGCCACAAAATTTTAGTAATTAGTTTATGTGTGCCATGAGAGGCAAATGGTTGAAAATTGCTGATATAAACCATTAAAATTAAGAGTTAGTCAAATGGTGATTTGATTTTATTTTTCAATTTTTTTGTAATGAATGACTTCATTTATAACCATGGCCTTAATAAATAAAATAAAACTTGAACATATATTGATACATACTTATTTATTATATGTTTACTTATACATATTTAGTTATGTATTTTAAAGATTTTATTTATTTTTAGAGAGAGGGGAAGGGAGGAAGAAAGAAAGGGAGAGAAACATCAATGTGTGGTTGCCTCTCACACATCCCAAACCAGGGACCTTTCCTGAAACCTAGGAATGTGCCTTGACCGGGAATCGAACCAGCAAGCTTTTGGTTTGCAGGCCGGCACTCAATCCACTGCACCACGCCAGCCAAGGCTATGTACACATAGTTACTAATTATATATAGGTATATACATATACCTATGAAAACTATAGAAATATGTTTTTGGTTGTATTTGTCATATGTTTTGCTTTATTTATTTCAGGAATGATAGAGTTTTTTGGTGCCTTAACTTCTTGGCCAAGATGTCCACATGTTGCGATTCCCCATGCTGGCACTGCGGTGCCCCATGAGCATCTGCTGAGGTGAGGCTAACAGTGACCTCCAGAGCACTCCTTGTCTTTTTGGACCAGGGGTGCCTGGCATAGAAAACTCCATGTGAGCATTGACTAAGGCCTTAGAGGCATTGCGCGTCTGTCATGGACCCAGCTGGTCTCCATCTGAGGGGGAGGAGGAGGGTCCCGTGCTCACGCAGTCACTGTCAGTCACTGAGCACCCCTGAAAAGCTGTCGAGGTTGCAGTGTGGATGTTGGAGTACCCTGTCCTGCAGGGGTTCTTCACTCCAGACTTTCACAACAGTGCAAGGTGGTCATCGGTAGTGACCACATAGGCTGGCCCTTCTTTTTTCAAAGGAAGAAGTCACTCAAAAGAGCTGGATTTCTTTGAAAAAATATGGCAAATCCCCCTATGCCTGGTGGAGGAGGTCAGAGTTCGTGACTGAAAGTGAGAAATCTGGGCAAAATCATTAGCAGAGCCAGAAATGCAATCAGGTCTCACACATGCTGGGGACAGCTGCCGGCAGGACAGAGGAATGTTGCCGCCACCAGGAAGGAGACACAGGAACAGCGCTCGGATTTCCTGCCACGTGCCTGTACCACTTGTGGATCAGTTCTAGAGGGAAAATGTCACACCAGTGGTTACTTAGAAAATGTGAGAATGTGGACTGGTTTCCAAAATAAGCTGTTGGTAATTCTCGCTGTATTTAATGTCCAGCTGTTTTTTTTTTTTTCTTGTGGTTTTTTGTTTCCCATTAAACATCTGGAGGAGCTCATTAAGTTGGGGGATGATGTGAAGGTTGAGAGTGTCTTCTAATTAAAAAAAAAACAACAAACTAATTAGGAATACATCCAGAGAGAGGGGAAAACAGTGGTTGTTTTTCTTAGCATGTAGGGTGATTGGATGGAAGAAAAAGTGTATTACTCACTAATTAAAGTGTGTAGATGTCATAGAAAGGCTGCATGTCCTGGTCTAATCCAAACTCCTTTCTTATTATTAATAAGATCATGTTTTGGTAATCCTGTCTACTGCAATAGCATTTCTCATACCTTCTTCTCTTCATCATCATTATAATTCTTTAACTGTCACAAAAGAGGTATTTTCTAAGGTCCTATCTGCTCCAACCTCGTCCCACTGCTCTGACCACCCACCCTGCCAGGGCCGCCCCTGAATTCCCCAGAGAGAGACCCCCACCTTCCCCACCCTTTGTCTATACTGTCTGTACTGACCCTTTTGTTTTTTTTCTCAGGAGGTATTTTAATAACAGTTCCCACAAATGCCCTCATCCATGCCTTAAAACCTCACACGGGGCTGCCACAAAGCAGCTTGAGAAAAAGAGTTTGGGGGTGGGAAGTTTGTCTAGGGTGTGACCCCAGAGGCCAGCTTAGGAGAGCGAGAAGGTTCTCCTGGAGACGAGCCTCCGTGGGGCCCACAGTGGGTGGGCAATTTGGAATTTGGGGTATTTATCCACGGATCCCCACCCTCGCTGGCTTCAGGCACCTTGTAGGCAGAAAGAAAAGGGCCTGAAGCCCTTGGCAAGAACAAAGCCTCCTGCACAAGTGGCCTCCAAAGTGTGCTGAGGGTCCCCTGTCCCCAGGCTCCCAATTAGACCTTGTCCCTCTATGCCACCTTCCTTCACATGCTATTGTCCTTACTTTACAGCAGGATCATTTGTCCTCAATGTTCTCCTGGCCCTGCATGCCCCAGACTCCCACCTAGTGTCCCTCCTTTCTCTGCCAGGTCCTGGAAGGAGTGGTCTGCACTGGTGTCTGCACCTTCATTCTCCCACGACACCTTAGTCCCCTCAGGTCACTCCTGCCCCCTGTTGAGCTGCTTTGTTGTAGAGTCCAAAGGCTGCTTCTCTATCTGGAACACCCACAGGGTGTCCCACTTTGTGCAGTGTGTCCACCGTTTGCAGTGTGTCTCATCGTTTGCAGTGTGCCCCATGGTCTGCAGAGTGCCCCACGGTGGGCCGGCCACAGGCAGCTCCAGGATTCTTCTCCTCTTCCTGCTCTGCGCTCCTTCCAGCCCTCTCTGCCAGGCTTCTTTTGCCTTCTCCCCCACATGCCGGCTGTCCCTTGAGGTGCCTGTGCTTCACGTCGTTAAAAGATTTGCCTCCACATGGCTGAATGTGTGCATTGGACCCATGGCCCCTGAGAGAATAGGGTTTTGTACATATTATCTGGTCCTCTGGCTACTTGTGAGGCATGCCCTTCCATCAAAGAAGCTGAGACCCATGTGTTGTCCCCTCCCCCCATGTTGGCCAAGGGCTGGCTGGGGGCTTCTGTGGTGTGGGGATGTCTGTGGTATGGGGACCACCTCGGGTGCCTCGAGACAATGCTCACTTCAGTGGGGGAGCCGGTTGCAGAGCCTGTTAAGGGACTTTAACCATGGCCATGGGGATGTCTTGGGCAGGGCCCAGTCATGTGTTAAAAATACAGACATATTTTGCTTCTGCATCATCAAAATTTAAGCTTTAAAAAATAAGTTTTATGTATTGTCATACTGCAAGGCTCCACCTACAAGGCACCTGGCCTGCACCACGCTCCCCCCACCCACTGCCTCATGTGACACCAGGATGCCCCGGGTAAGGAAGAAGCAAATGTTTCCCCAGGAACTCCGAGCATCTTTAAACCCATTAGTGATGAACACACACAACCCAGATTACCCCGCAAAACACATACTCCTCCCATTAACCCTGTCTAATAGGAACATTTTCTCATTGGTGCGTGGTTGTCTGTTTGGGAGGATCCCCATGGGAGGGTGTAGAACCATCGCTAGGGTGAGGGAAACTTCCAGAAGCCGTCTTTGTACGGTAACAGTGGGTTGAGACCTTCTTAACACATTTCACTTGTGATCTTTTAAAGCTGTCAGACCAGAATGATTTTCAGTCACTTTGCTCTGGAGTGGATTTAAAATCATGTCCCAAAGGTGTTAGATTAATAGATTAAAAAGGCAAAGTATTAATCTAGCCCATCGTCCTGTCTCCTTACCCATAAGATACAGTATCACTGTCATGCGGCAGTGGCAGCTCTTCAATGAGGCGTCATCGGGCCTAGAGCTGGCTTCCCAGCCACACGCCCACTGATTGTTGGGACCTCACTGCTCCCTGGTGTGGCTGGATGGATGTGGGGGAGGAGGAGGCATTTTCACCATCTGCAAAGTGTTTGGCTTTACTGTCTGTTCCTTTGGACACAGGGAAGTGCTGTTCATTTACTATCTCAGAGTAGAGTGACCTGCTGTGTATTCAAATTTGCTAATGATCTTGAAAGAATTAAGTATTTTTATTTATCATTTAATGTTGTTTCCCAAGGAAGTTTAACATCTTCCTGAAGGAGATGTTAAAGACATTATTCCCTTCGACATTTTGCAGCAAAGGATGTGTGGGTAGAAATGAGAATTTGGATCAACAGCCCTTGGAGACCCCACCAGCTGACAGGGGTTTTTGACTTGAATTTCCTGAACTTCTGCTGTGTTTGGGGAGGCTGAGGTTCCAGTTGCTCCTCTTACATTTTGTAATTTTGTGGTCAGCTTGTGAGGAAAGAGCAGCTTTAATTCTTTCCTCAGACAAGACAAAACTCTTCTTATCCGAGTAGAACTCAAGTGTCGTTGACTCAGATGGTATGGGGATGAAGTAGTTGCCCTGTGCCCTGCTGTGTCCCTCCTGCCCGCTGCCTATTCCACTGTCTGGGACAGGACTGCGTGTGTCTCCTCTGAGTGGACCAGTGATTCCACCACAGAGCCTCCACCCCCTGCTCTCTGTCCCTGGGGACTAGTACGTACCACCGCACACAGTGGGTGCTCAATAACTGCTCCATGTATAAGGGGCATGCTTGGATGAATCTGTGCTCTGCCTAGAGTCTGCACACCCATCCTGGAACCACGTCATATTCCCCAAAGAAACGCTTTGTGATTCACACACATGGTTTGTTCCAGAATATTTTCTTCTGTGCTTTACAGAAATCGTACAAGACTTTGTACTTTAGACACTGCCTTCAGATCTGATTTCCCCTTAGGATGGGAGAGACTACAGAGAGCCAGACCCTCTCGGCAAATAACTTCCTTCGTATTTGGAACAAGCGCCGGCCAAGCAAAGCGCACATGAAATTTGAATGCTGACAACACAGGCTCAGCTCAAAGGTGTGTTTTTTCTTCTGAAATGTCAGAAACAAAAAATTCTTCCAGAAACCCCTGAGCGATCTCGCCCCTAAATCACGAGGATGTCTGAAGTTTTGTGTCACCGGGGCCATATTTTCTATGGTCTTCTTTCACAGTATGTTCCTGGAAAAGTACTTTGGGGCCAGAATCTGAAAGTCTTAGAAATTATTATTATTTTCATTTCACCATGAGGCAATGGGGCAGAACGGCGCTGGGGGCCGCATGCCAAGTGCGGTCTCTGCAGCAGCTCTGGCATGTCTTGTCTGGAAAGACCCCCAGCTGCAAGGGCCTTGTGGGGCTGGGTCTCCACATGCTTTGGGGCTCCATCCTTTCCAAAGCCAGGCTCTGGGGAGCCAGAGGACGATGCCACTCTACATCCCCAAGCTCCCTGTACGTGTGTCACACTTAAACTCGCATATCACCATTATTTGTGTGAGGGACAAAATACTAAGTTAGGAGGGCACCTGGCAGTGTGGCCAGCTCAGTCCTGCACCTTGGGCCATGAGACCAGCCTGGCTCCCTGAGACTCTGGGGCATGAGGGGACCAGGGAGGGTGCTGGGCAAAAGAGCTAAACTCTCTTCCAAGGAGCCAGGCTGCCCTGGTGGAGGTTCTGAGTAGATATGGCTATTGTCAGTACTTGGGGCCACCTCACATGGTGACAGAAGGAGAAGGCACAGACAATCGTTTCTCAGGACACCGCCTGGTGGAGAAGGCCCTCAGTGAACAGCTGGTTTGGGAAGGCGGGCGAACAGCTTAAAGGTATGAACACAGGTTCATGCACACGGGAATATGTGCACGTGTATAATCGCATGGTAGGAACACTCTGCTTGTACATGTTGCTAATACAAAAAAGGCACTCATTTTCCATGTTTAATGCCCATGAGATCAAAATGTATGTAAAACCTGCTTTTCTTCCTTATATTAGAGCTGGGCATTTTCCAGTAGCGTGTACATGAATTTCATCACTGGACATATTTGGGTATCGACCTTCCTGGCATAGGTGAGCTCCAGGGGAGGTTCTTCATCTGTCTCCTCACTGCTCCTTCTCAAGCCCAGAGCAGGAGCTGGTGTGCCACTGAAGCCCCTCCAAGTGAATGAATGAATGACTGAGTGAATGAATGAGTAAGTGGGGAGGTGTACTGCCCAGAGGCAAACACAGACACCGTGTATTCTTTCTCTCAAGGAGCTTGTGGGCTAATGAGAGAACAGTGCTACCCCAGGGGTTATAGTACATCCAAGTGCAGTGATGCAGACAAGAGAAAAGATTGCTTGGGCCTGCCAGGCATGGGGAAGCAGGAAGACTTCTTGGAGGAGGGGGAAGTGGAGAAAGAAATCTTGTTTCTTGTCCCAAATGAGTGTTGCAGAGGCCTTGTAACGTGCCGTAGTCTGTCCTGCATGATTACTTGGGTATGTATGTGACAGTGTCCCTGCCAGGCACCTCTCTGCACAGGGAAGGCAGGCTGGGTTCCAGAAGGAAAGTCATGAGGAGGACAGCTTCTTGGCACCCTGGGCAGGGCTGGTGTGGGACTGCAGGTCTAATTACAGATGGGAGGACAGACTTTCCTCCATTGCTGTCACAGGCACAGTTCCCAGCTCGTGCTGACTGAAAACCATCAAAGCCGGGGAGTGTATGTGGGGTGGGGTGAGGATGGAGAGGAGGAAGGTGGAAGAGATAAGGAGCACTGAATGTGGGATCTGGAAACGGGTCCAATTTAACACTGAATGAGTCCTTGTGGGTTTTCATTCTGCCCACTCCTTGGGCTGCTGGGCTCTTGCTAGACCGGCTCCCGCCTCTGTAGGGCCAGGTACATCAAGTCATTACTGTTTTATTCCAGCTAAAATGCAGTTATGGCAAGGCTCGTGTGTCCGCATCAATTCTGATTTTGTACCTGAATGTGTGGAGCTGAGGGGACACACGTGGCTGGGAGATAAGGGGACAGAAAATAATACCAGCAGTCTGGAAAGGAACAATCTGAGTCAGGCTCAGGTGTGGGGTGAGGATGGGGAGGAGGCCCAGGGTGCCTTCCCAGGCAGCTCTCTGGTGATCAGTTGCGGGGGAGAATCCTTGTCTTTGTGTGGAGTCCGGACTAGGTGCTAACTGCGGGTTTCCCTGTGGGGTGCGCATGCTCTTGATCCCACAACGTGAAGTGAGCAGGAGCAAGCTCTGGGTGAGCTGTGCTGCGTGCCTTTTGTAGGGTGTTGGGGTTTCTGTGTGTATGGTCACAGCCCAGGACCCAAACCAGCTGAGCCTGTTCACTGTGCATCCTCCTGTCCTGCTGCTTCCCCGTTGGTCCCCTGCCTTCCTCTCGGGCAAGCCGTCCGGTGTGTCAGGACACAAACAGAACACACGGAACTCATGGGTCAGGGAGGAAGAGGCTCCTGCTATGACAATTCTGACAATGAATTCCTGCCCCAAGTTGAAGGAGAAGTTCCTGTGTGGGAGGGAAATGCCCCGCTGCCTTTGCAGACCCCACCTCGTACACTGAATGGGCTGCAGGTGTGGGTGGGCAGAGGGCATGCATCACCAGCTCAGACGTAGTCACCTCCTGGGGGTGGCCTTCCCCCAGTGGACAGAGCTCCAAGCCTGACCATGTGCTTCTCAGTGTCACAGTCAGTGTTCTCAGAGGCCTCAATTTCTCCATCCACATCCCTCCCTGTCTCTGCTCTATTCCCCTAAAAACCTTGCTCCTGAGTTTTCCCTGATTCCCTGATTAAGGATGAGAGAGATGGGGTAAGCTTGTTCCTCGGACAGCTTGGAACAAAGGGGGACAGCGAGGAGCTCCCGTCTTTGTCTCTGCTCTGCCTCCACCATGTACCTCAGAGAGGGGCCAGGCCTGAGTCGCTTTGCCCACCAGTAGACTCACTGCTCAGAGCCCCTGGGGCTTTCTGTCTCCCACTTTCTTCCAGCAGTGCTTGGCTGGTGGAGGTGGCAGCCCTACATCGCCTTCTCCTCTGTGTCTTCTCCTTTTCTATGTCTCGCAAGGACACCGCCACTCGATTCAGGGCCCATTCTAGTCCAGGAAGATCTCACACTGAGATTCCTACCTTATTTACATCTGCAATATCCCTTATTTTGAGTAAGGTCATTGCCCTCTTAAGTCACATTTGAAATACTAATGTCCAAGGTGATGGTGTTAGGAGGTAGGTCTTTGGGGGGTGATTAGGTCAGGATGGGATAGTGTCCTTATCGAAGAGACCCCAGGGAGCTCCCTCTCCCCTCCCGCTGTGTGAGGACATGGCAGGAAGGCAGCTGTCCACACCTGGAAGGGACCCAAGCACACTGGCACCATCTTGAACACCCAGTCCCCAGAACTATGAGCCATAAATTGGTGAGCTGTTTATAAGCCCACCAATTGATGGCAACCTGTAGTGGCAGCTGAAACAGACTAAATGGTCACCTTTCGAGGTTCTGGATGAACCTATCTTTCGGAGGAATGCTGTGCAGCCCACTACAGTGAGGTTGCCCTAAATGGTGACTTACTGAGGTGTCAGAAGGCTCAGAGACAGGGGACACTGCTGGGGCCCCCAGCACAGTACAGCAGTGTCCCCTGCAGCCTTTGTTTTTCTTCTTGTAAGTTTATCTTTCAATACGTTAACTTTATAATAAACCAATCAACATAGTTTCTGAGGTGAGAGCAGAAATTCAAGTCACATATTCAAAGTGTCAAAGGGACTTTGTAAAAAAAGGAATTTCTTG
Source organism: Desmodus rotundus (assembly GCF_022682495.2). Classification (NCBI taxonomy): domain Eukaryota; kingdom Metazoa; phylum Chordata; class Mammalia; order Chiroptera; family Phyllostomidae; genus Desmodus; species Desmodus rotundus. The sequence continues at coordinate 179,271,551 of NC_071387.1, read as the reverse complement.
AGCGTATATTTTCCTAATGTTTTTCTTTGGGCTTCATTTTGCATTTTGTCTTGGGGATTTGCGACTATGTAAAAAATCCCTTGAGATACACTTTAGATCAGGGGCCACTGTTCTGAAAAATTCTAGTCCCCAGCAGAATAAAGCTTTCTCGCATGAGGAAAACTTGCCCAGCTTCATTCCACATATCTCCAGAGGGCTAGGGTTTGACCTAGGTCACTTCTGTGTTTTGGTTTCCTCTTATTTAAAGTGGGAATTAACAAAAACGGAATCTCTGTGCTCACCACAATGATGTCAGGGGCACTGGATGAATGTAGCATTAGTGCATGAGGAAGGAACTCCTCAGGGAGACACTGACACAGAGGCCACATGAGAAGCAGGCTGAGCTGCAAGGGTGCCAGCTGTGGCATGTTTAGTGTCAGGTGGGTAAACCTTGGCTCCACCTGGGAGCACAGGAGAAGCCACCGTCACTGGACCCGGGGTGACCCAGGCCAAACCTTTGGCTCTGCTTCCAGGGCAGGCCTGTATTCCCCTTTGTTCCACTGCTTAACCAGCTCCACTATTAAATGATAGGCCGCTGTAATATGCTTAGTCCTCTTGTGAATACTTTTAAGAAAGAACGTAGATTTGCCAAGAACATCCAGGGCTCTGGTGCCTTTTCTTTGAAGACTTTGGAAAATTTAGATCGCATGCCTTGCTCCATAAGTTATACTTCAGAAGATAAGGCTGATCTGGGGAGATGTAATTTTGACTAATTTATTGGCAATAGTTTGACTCTTCTCCCTATGACACATCTGCAGATAATTTCCCTCTGCAATCTGTTTTGGGGTTTCCCAGTTATCAAAGCCCCCGCACATCTGCTGGCCGCGTGAGCACGGAGGACAGGCCCCCCCCAACCCTGCTGGCCTGGCACTTCCGTGTCCTCCCCCTGACGTGGTGGGGACATTTCCCACACAGCAGGGGAGCTGAAGAGCACTCTCCCTTTCTTGCCTTTCTATGGTATTCGTCACTGCAACAGGATCGTGATGAGAAGCTGGAGGTAACAGTTTGGAGTTAATATCAGGCAGTTTTTCAGAGAGCATCTGTTGTGAGGTCAACAGGTTGATCTGATTTAGCCAAACTCACACTCCACAGTGGCGCTGTCCCAGGCGGCACCTAGAAGCTCCCTCGTCCCAGGTTCTGGATACTCGCCATGGTCTCCCTCTTTGGAGGGACACTCGTCTCCTCAGGTTGCCCGCCTGATCCTCAGAATGTCTTGTGATGTCATCATCACTCTCTATGGCAGTACAGCCACCGTTTCCTCATCTGCAGCGACTGACCAGCCGGTTGAAAGGGATAGTTCTAGAAGCTGGAGAGTCTAGGATTGTGATTGCAGTTACTGTGCCTGCCCAAACTCAGTGTGAGGTATCTGAATAATGAATAACAAGGTAACCAAAAACAAGACTTAGCTTGGTTTCCAGTATTCGTGTAAGAAACAAACAAATGAACGAACATGGAAGGGGAAAAAAGCAGCTCTTACCTCATAAAAAGCAAACAAAAACAAAAAAACTGGTAAGAAACTCCACCTAAGCAGTTACCCACCTGCAAACAGAACTTCAGGTCACATCTCTGGGCCAGGCTTCTTGTGCCAGCCACCCCGAACTGCTGCCCAGGGTTCCCAGAAGATGGACATCAGCAGTTTCCCTGGGTGGACAGGACAGACAGATGAGGTCATTGCCACAAGGCCAGGGCCCTCTTAGACCTTTGCAATTCAGCCAGCAACTTCCTTCCCACCTGGACACCCAGAAACTGGCAACAGCGGCCAAGGTAAGCCCATGGGGGATGAAGTCAAGGTGCCTGGTGTGGGATGTCCACATGCGCCTCAACATCACAGCTCAGTCTGTTCCTGAGAGAAGGACAAGGTAGCAGCAGGGGGCCTGGCGACCGGACAATGCCACTGGGTGGTGCCCCTGGGAAGCAGGGATGTGAGGCTAATGTCACCTGTGGCTCTATAGGCCTCTTCTCCCTTCCACAGACAGAGGGCTACGAACCTCTCAGCAGTTAAGTCCTGAGTGATGGCATCCCCCTCTTTGTGTGGATTCTGCTTTCTTTATTATTTTTAGGTTTAATTTTCCTCGTGATTCAGTTAGATAGGCACACAGTCGGGCACAGGCCCGGCACATGATGCTGTGTTTGCTGGAGGTGGATGTCCCCACAGTCCCTGCGGTGCTCTTAGGGCTGCTGCTCCTCTGTGACCGGGACTCCGTGGCAGCACTCTCACTGTTAGTGACACACCCGAGAGGGAGTATTTCTGTTCAACTCACGCAAATCAGCCTCTGGACTCTGTAAAGCTACCTGGAAATAGGAAAAGACAAAGGAACAAAAACAAAACAGCGCATACAATTTCTACAGTTGATACAAAGTTTCCATGAGGAGAATGTGAAGTCTGCCTACCACATTAAGGAGAGTTTGTTTCTCAAGCTCCTCTCCTGTGACTCAAGAGCTTCCGAAGAACCTTAAGAAAGAAAGACCGAAAGAAGGAAGACTGAGAAGGAGGAATGGGGGATGAAGAAAAAGAAAGGAAAAGAGGAGAAAAGGCCCCAGAAAGGCTGAGACAGCCAGGTAGGTCTGCAGCTCAGGGATCTGCTCTCAAACGGTGCCCCTCTATTGGGTTTTCACTTAATAACAGCAGTCCATGAGTTGCTGTTTGGATGAGAAAAGCCTTAAAGATTAAGTGTATTGACAGGGAGCACCGGCCTTCTCATTTCCAAAATTGACCTAAGGTGCTGGGGGAGTCCGGAAGGAAGACTGTGTGTCAGAGCATGGTGTGAGTCATCGTGAGCAGCAGGCGCTTCTGAAAGGGATGATGGCATCTGGGCCTTTGACACACTTAGTCACATACTGTCGTTCTGGCTGAGCTCGCCATGAGCACAGACCTTTACCAGCTCTGAATGATCAGTTCCCGACCCTGAGCAAGAGATCTCAATACCCAGCCACCCTCCTTTCCTGTGGGGCCACCACCTCTCCTGCCCCACACTTGAGGTATTTTCATTTCTGTTACTGTCACCGTACCTGGTGCATCGGGTCCACCACTACTTGAGCGTGGCTCACATTTCAGCGTCCACTGCAGCCTCCCCATGCCAGCGTTGTCCTTGCAGTTCAGTCCCTGTCATTGACTGGCTCAGTGAAATAGATCACAGTAATGTTGATGAGACTTCACTGAGGGCCAGGCCCTGGGGTGTTTCACACGGCACTTTGTCCTCACTCAACTTTTTGAGGGAGGGTCATTGTATTTGTTCCCTGGGACTGATGTAACTAATTGCTAAAAACATGGTAGAAAACAACAGAAAGTTGTTCTGTCAGTGTGGAGGCCAGAAATCTGAAATCAAGGTGTTGGTCAGACCACACTCCTAGAGATTCTAGGGGAGGATACTTCCTGCCTCTCCGGCATCTGGTGGCTGCCTTTGTTCATCAGCTTGTGGCTGAACTTGGATTCCGTTAGTCATATGTCTAAACTGAGATTGTAGGCCAGGGTGAGGTAACCAGACCACTTTATGTTGCTTGGACTTCCTTGTGGCATGGTGGCAGAGCTCCTTATGTGATGGCACAAGGCTTCATACTGAGTGCTCCAGTGAGCCATGGAAAACCTGGACTGTGTTGTATGGGCTAGCTTCAGAAATCATAAGCTCATTTCTTCTGTGTTCTTCGCTAAAACAGCCACAAGACTTCCCCAATTTAAGAAAAGTGAGGACATACACCCTGTATCTCAATGGGAGGGCTGTCAAAGAAATTCATGTCCATTTTTCTTAAAAAGAATATTATAGCTTACCCTCTGGACCCAGATTATTTAATTCTGCCCTCGTGTGAAATAGGTCAAGACCACCCTCGATCATTTGGGCATCAGGCTCAGGGTCCACGTGAGGATGAGGCTTCTGTATTTGGTCCCTTGTGAACATTTCTTTTCATCCTAAAGACCCGTATACAAACGAGTCATCGTTTTGGTTTTACATTCCATGTGTGGTAAAGGGGGTCAAATACATGGTCATAGGAGGAAATTAGAGTTGATATGGTGAGCATGAAATTGAATAACAGATGTTGAATTATAATCACCTGAAAATTATATAATGTTATTAACCAATGTTACCCCAATAACATTTAATAAAAAGCATAATTCTTCCTGTTTTATAAGATATAACTTGAGTTTGTAATCTAAGGACCTTCTCAACCTACTTTCTGATATCAAATATTATAGCTGCACAACACTTTTCAATTTTGTACCATTTTTGATACTATTTGTTTAAAAACATTGTGGGTTTCCCTTGTATCATTTTATAATTCTTTCCATTAGTCAAAGCCATAGCCACAAAACTCTTCAAGGAAAGTCCTCCCCTGACTTGGGTTCCCTTTGAGCACAGAGTGGTAAACATCCTAAAATGCTTAGGAGCCCAGGTATTTAGAAGGTGAGGTCTGCGCCTTGAGATTCTTAGCAGACCTGCTAGTTTGGGAGTCTGTGGAGCACACTGCCTACATCTTTCTCTGGGGAAGCTGAAGGTGTGAAAATTTATTTTCAAAACTAGCAAGACCTGCCAGCTTATATTTCCTCTAAATTCTGCTTGAAACTGAATGATTCCTTCTGTATCTCATCCTTCCTTCTCCTTATGACATTCAGCTAAAGGAAAGCAGTAACGTCCTGCCTTAAATTCTCCTTAGCCTACTTCATTCCTTCGTTGCTACACTGGCTGTTTTCTCCATTACTTCAGGCAACGCTTCTGCTAAAACTTCTATCACTAAATGACAAGGTCTTCTTTCCTCTAATAGCATTTTTCTGTTTCTATTGTGTTTTCACTGGTGTGTCTGGTTCCTTGCTGTCTCCTCAAGGCTCACTTGCTTCCCCAACCTTAAAAACAAAAGGATCAATGTTATATATATGTTCGATTTTTATCACGGTGGCATTCCACTTCTGGCAGCAAAATTCTCGTCTAGTTCCTTTTGATGCAAAACAAAGCTCTCAAAACTTAACCGTATAAACAATCATTTTATTTTTGCTAATATCTTCAGCAAGTTAAGAATTTAAACAAGGCACAGAGGATTTGCAATGTTTGGGGTGTTAGTGAAAACAAATGAAGTTGGGGCTGACCCATAGGATGGAAGACAAATGCACTTGAAGAAAATTGAGCAAAGCTGTTGGGTGTTAGAACTGTCAGCCAGTGTGCTTCCATGTGGTTGGACTCCTCAAATCTGGCAGACACCCCAACTGTAGGGTTCAAAAGAGCAAAGTGGAAGCCACACTGAGTATTTTAACTACCCTCAGCTGTCATACGACATGCCTCTGTCACACTGTGTCCGTTGACACAGACACTATCCACCCAAGATTGGAAAGGAGGGGACTTGGACCCCACAAGTCAGTGAGAGGAGCAAAAAAGACTTTTGTGGCTTTTTAAAAATTGCCTCATGCATTATGCCAAATTAGATTAACCAAGCCAATTCTAAATAGCAAAACTGACAGATAGCTGAGGGCAAATGAGTTTTGGCTGATTTGCCCTCATTCACTAGTGTTATCAATACATCCATCTATACATCCACCCACCAACTCACCCATCCTTCCATTCACCCTCCCTTTATTCACCAATTCACGACCCATCCATCCACCATCTATTCATCGTCTGTCTATCCATTCATTCACCCATCTACCATCCATCTATTCACCATCCATCATCCATCTATCCATCCCTGTTTATACATGAGTTTACATACGTGTTTACCAAACATCTGAGTCCCTGCCATGGAGCTCACACTACAGCCTATGTAGAGCTGTGTCCATTGAGTTCTGGCCAACCCTATCATTCTCACTAGCTATACTCTGTCTCATGGGACCCCTCCCACCAGGACCCCTCCTACTCTGGGGGGACTGTGAAATCCTCCCAAGCTCACCTTGTCCCCTCCATGGTGCCCTCTCATCCATTGTTCATTCAGCAAGTAGACATTTCTTTCTTTTCAGAAGTTTCAAATGCTTCTATAATAACGTCAGGTGTCCTAGAGTGTTAGCTGAAGCCCAGTGATCTGGGTCTCCCCTCTGTGCAGTCTTGCAGTCTCAGCCACCTCCTTCTTTTATTGTTCTCGCCATGAACCCCAGGCCTCAAACACAGAGCTTTCCCCAGATTTTGAATGCCCTTTCTGCTTCTGCCTCTCCTTCTATTTCCCTCTCTCTTTTCTCCCTCCACCCCCACCTTGTCTTTCTCTCTATTTCTATCTTCGGTCTTGGTAACTTTGCATGGAGCCCTGTTCTCTTGCTTTTGCCATTACATGAGTAATTCTCATGCTGCGATGCAGTCCTATCCCAATGCCTCTCTTTGCTGGAGCCTTTCCTGACTCCCAGGATTAGCCTGATGGTGCCCCCACTGGGCTCCCACTCAGACATGTTCCTGTGCTTCTTTCAGTGTCTGTGGCTGTAGCTGACACCACAAGGACAGTGTTAGGTGCTTTTGAATTCACATCATGACTCACCCCTGACTCAGGTGTTCTTGTGTCCAGTTTACATGGAAGGTGAGGCTAGGGACAGCAGGCTACATAAGAAATCCCTTATCTAGCAGCAGTCACAGTCACAACAGGAGCCCAGTTCTGAAGGCCCCATGGTCCCCAGCAGGTGCTGGGCACGCATGACAGGAGATGTCAAGAATGGCCCAGTCACTATGAAAAGGGACTTCTTTATACAAGAAGGCTGAAGGTCAAGTCACTTGTCCTGAGCAAGACTATCTCTTTCACCCTTCCAGATTTTGGGGAGCTTGTCATAGTGATGCAGATGTTCCAGAAAGGGCCATGTTCTGCAGAAATTTTTAAAAATCCTCACAAGGATATATTTATTGCTTTTAGAGAGAGAGGAAGGGAGAGAGAGAGAGAAAGATCGATGTGAGAGAGAAACATTGGCTGGTCGCCTCATATTTATGCCCCCGTTGGGGACCGAACACACAATCTAGGCATGTGCCCTGACTGGGGATCAAACCTGCAAACTTTTGGTATATGGGATGATGGCCCTACCAACTCAGCCACCCAGCCAGGGCATTTTACAGAAATTTTATCAGCAAGAACCAGGGACCATGAGAACCCCTATCAATTCACAGCTCACCCTGCTCCCCAAATCTTGGGCCCTTCCTTCAGAAATAGGTTCTCAGAGGCAGGGGTGTGGGACAGTGTTCGAAGTGTGGACAAAGCCTGCTTCAAACTGCCCATTGCTCCACACAGAGCTCGGACATGCCATGCCATTAGCATGTGCATTCCTCCGGTTGATAACTGCTCCCAGGTAGCACCGGCGCCTCTGTGCTCCAGCCGTGGGTTCCGTGCACCTGTTTGAACCTGTGCTTTCCTGGAGTCATCTCTCTTGACAAGCTAGGGGTGATCTTGTCAAGATGGGGTGATTGTTTATAGAGGGAGTTCTGCCACCCCCCTTCAGTTCGTTCAGCACCAGATGTCTTTAATTACTGCCATGCACACTGAACACCCTGCATAGCCATTTCCCCTTTAGCAAGATCGTGTGTGAGCGTGAGTGTGTGTGTGAAAAAACGTAAACAGATTGTATAACAAAGTGTTCTCTAGCTGTCAGCAAGAGCTTTGAAAATAAAACACTTCCCTCCCAACTCACAATTGGCTGGCAGTCTGCGCATAGTGAATAATCGCTTGGGGGACCGCAGAAAGATGTGTGGGAAAACTTTAATTAAAAGCTTGTCAGTACAATTTTACCTGGGTGACATCACCCGCGTGCAATGCTGCTGCGGGCTTTGTTGTCTGTGGGATCGCAGGGCACACACTTGTTTTGCTGACAGCAAACAATGCGGAGAGGCCTTTTAAGAGCTGGCAGTGGGTGGATGGTGTGGGAGGCAGCGGCTGGGCTGCCGGTGAACCCCGTCGTGTGTGGGGCTCTAACTTCCTAATGAGCAGCTGGAGTCAGCACCCTGAGGTGAGAGCAGAGAATGGCCTGGGCCCTAAGCCGGGGAGAGGCAAAGCCTGCTCAGGTCCCCACAGTCTTGGTTGGGGTACCGCTCAGTCTCCAGGGTGATGCCTGGCACGGGTGCTGAGAATGTGTTCCCTGTAAAGATGCCCCCAAGCTCTGCCATCCAAGCAGGTGGGGCAGAGGACAGCCTGAGCAGAGCCAGCAGTGGCCCTGTGGGCAGGATGTCCAGCTCCCTCCCTGCACAGAGCTGTACTAGGAAAGACGTGCCTGGTTTGAGCCGGAGCCTTGAGACTTGCCAGAATGCATCCGAGTAGGCAGCGAACATTTGGGGTTTTGTGTCCTCCCCAGCACGCCTCACTAAACACTTCCTCCCGGCAACGCAATTAGTTTCAGACATACTCTTCATGAAGACACCCACTCCTGTCTCACCTTCAAGTGAGTCATCCAAACCAATACTAAACCTACCTTAGCCATTTAAAATGCCTTTTGAGGTTAGATAGAAGAATTGAGTTTTAACCTGTGTACAAGGTCTTGGGATTCCCCATCCAGCCTGAGTCCACCGCTGCTGGAGCTGGGAGCTGTTGGGTTAGGAATTTACAAAGGATTCCTCATTCCTTGTTGCTTTTCTTTCTCCTTGCTAATTTGTTACAAGCTTGCATTCCTAATATTAACAGATTATTTTTAAGTTATAGTAATTAAATACTAATTAATCCATTTTATGAACAATGCCTTCCTTTTATCTATGGCTATTTACCTTACATACAAATATTTTGGTAGCAATTAAACATTAAAATATAACCTGACACTTTCCAAACTGTGTTTAGTCAAGTAAACAAGCAACTATGTTACTTTTATCAGTCACTTAAAATTGTTGAGCAATAGAGCCCAACACAGTGTTAACGTGACTGAAATAATGACAAGCCTGGGTTGGAGTGAGTACATGCTCTGAAGATATCCCCTTTAGTAATCATGTGCCTTATTTTGGATGGACAACATTCAGGCCTCACATTAACATCCAGGTTAGAGGACCTAAGGCAGCCATAGCCCATTTGCTTGCAGGCAAGAGGAGTCAGAGCACATTTCGCTTGAGGAAATCCAAGCACCTCCACTCAAAGTTCTCAGGCCCATGCCCTCAAAGGAAATACTTGGAGTCAGTCTGGCTCACATCAAAGGCAGCTTTCTCATAGCCACTGCAGTTGTTGTCCCAGCCATGTACAAATTTGTTGGTGGGAAGGATGGGCAGTCTTCAGCTTGTGAATGGAATGAGCTCCAAAAGTTCATTTGTAAGTTCCAGAAAACCAGTGCTATATATTGGGATGAGGTTCCAGAGCTAACCCATAAAGAGCTCATCTTGAACTTTTAAATGCAGCTGATTGCAGTAAAGCTGGCTGTAGAGAAGGTACATGAAATGCCCCTGCTTCCAGCTGAAGCCCCAAACACAGTGATTCTTGGGGAATACAGTGGTAGGAAGGAAGGTGATACCCTGAGTGACCACAGGTGTGAAGCTATTACTCGTGGGAGGGAGGACACTGCTCTGGAGTAGTCTGCAGAAGACTGTGTTGTCTCACTTGTAATTGAGGGCAGTTCACCCCGTGGGGCGGGGAGGGGGGCTCCATATTAGGACCCAGGTTCAGGAGCTGAGCAAACAGAGGGTCTTTATAAGATGGTTTAATGGTTTTATTGGGTACTTCCCTGGTAACTAATCCATTTATCTGATGTTTCCTAGAAGCTGTGCTAGCCAGGCTCCCCGTTTCTCCTCCTTCTCCTTTTTCTTCCCCTTCCTTCTCTTCCTTCTCTATTTTTGCCTCTTTGTTCCCCAAACTAAATAATCTTTCTAAACTGCTGACAAATTCCTTGAGTCTCATTTCTGTAAAGAGATCTAGATATATTTTTAGATTTATGTTCTTATCACTTTTCTCTGTAGTGTCTTCTGTTTTGTGATCAACTTGAGCATCTTGCTCTGCCAACAATCTTTATTTTTGAGATGCCTACAACTCCTGAACGATAAGCTCTCTGCTTTCTACCTTCAGGAAATAGTAGGTTATGCTCAATTTTTCCTCCCACTTGTGCTCAATTTAGTTGATGGAAGTAGAGATGGTGAGGGAGTATTCTTAGCAGCCCCTTTCAAAAAGGTATTTAAGTGGTAGGTAGCAGTCTTCTTATTAAATATCATAATTTTGGTTGGCAAAGGGTTATTTTCCTAAAAACATGGTTTCAAGAGAACACTGGTTAAAATTGCACACTTGTGGGCAAGTTCTAGCCTTAAGACAGATTATTACTTCCGAATATATTTATTCGGTCCCTACCAAGAGCTGCACTAGATAGAGAGAGTGAAACCCCTGCCCCCAAGCTATTGGTTTACTGGGGGGGTACCCCAGTGTTAAATGTCATGGAAGGGCAACGTGAGAGCCAGACAGAGTGGGAAACTCAGGTACACTCTTGTCTGCCTGCTTCCAGGCTGGTTCAGTCGGGGCCACTTCAACTCGCCCTGTTGGCTGACGTTGCCCTTATGGTGAATTAAAGCCCTCGGCCTTTTCACAAGAGGCCATGTTAACCTGAGGCTTTCCCACCCAGGTCCAGTGAAGGTGGTTTGCTCACCCTAAGTGCATGGCATCCCAGTTACCCCCTGACTCGAAGTTGCTAAGGCTGATCCCCTGTTTGCTTTATAAAGTCAGATTCTGTTCCTCAGTGTTAGTGATCTCTGCTGACTTTGCATTAGCAAGACATTCTGTGTCTTCTCCCAGCTTGTTGTTACAAATGTTTTTCTTTTATTCTCCTATTATTGGCTTAGTGTGATTTTACATAAGTCATTGCATATTTTTACCCATAGATGACTTATTTAAAAAATACTTCTTTGAGAAGGAGCTCATACTCTTTGCAACAGCATGGATGGAGCTGGAGAGCATTATGCTAAGTGAAATAAGCCAGGCAGTGAGGGACAGATACCATATGATCTCACCTTTAACTGGAACATAATCAATAGAAGAAAAAAGCAAACAAAATATAACCAGAGACATTGAAGTTAAGAACAATCTAACAATAGCCAGAGGGAAGGGGGGAAAGGTTAGTGGGGAGAAGGGTTTTCAGGAATTACTATAAAGGACACATGGACAAAACCAAGGGGGAGGGTGGAAGCAGGGGAGAGAGATGGGTTTGGTTGGGGTGGGGTAGAGAGGTGGGGAGAAAATGCAGACAACTGTAATTGAACAACAATAAAATAATATAAAAATTGAAAAACAAAAAAACAAAAAAATACTTATTTGAGAGTTATTTGTATTACTTTACAAAAGAGTTCTAATAATTAACTAGAGTGGTTGTCTAAGAAAAGACAACAATTGAAGGAACTGAGTTCCTGCTCCAAGGAAAATGACCTCCAGAGTGGCATCTAACAAACTGCAAAGGAGAAGCTTATGGTGATGAGAAAATGATCAGATATTTACCACATGATGAGACTTTAGGCTAGCAGTTTGGAAAAAGAAACATATTATGTGAAAAAAATTACATCTTATATGCAAAATTCATCTAAAAAATACAAATATTCATCTTACTCAAAAATCAATATAAGGCTGAATAAATATTCTAATTGAAACCACAGGAGTTCAGGAAAAAAATCACATTTTTGTTACATCGGTCTGGTTTTGGGAAGGACATTTAAAAATGTGGATTTGAATTATTCTGAAAAAGAATAAAATATGTGATTGTTAATGACAATTTCAAGTCTATGTAAGGCAAATAAAAAAATAAAGTGAAAGAAATGGTAAAGTTGGGAAAAATACATTTTTGACAAAGTAAAGAACTCTACAAATCAAGGAGATAAACCTCCAAACAGAAAAAGCATCAAAGTTCAGATAAGTTATAATAGCAGCAACCACACATGTGGCCTGCATACTTATCAAAAGTTTGTAACCCTGCTGATGGTAGAAAATGTAAATTAGATGGAAATAAAAAGTCCATGTTTTAAGTTGGCAAACATTTAACTGATGCTGATAACCAGATGGGGGCCCCACCCCCGCACAGCCATGTCCTGTCCACAGTCGCATGTTTTCTGGAGGAAGTTTAAATATGTTGACATTCAAAATGTACAAATTCAGTGACAGGTTGAGTTTCCCCTTTCTTTTTTGTTGCTATCTGATTATCATCATTTGCGGGATCTGATTTTTTGATGAATCTGTAGCGCTTTCACAATAAGAAAAACATTAATTTTAAGATTAAGTATTCTTCCTTGCCTGTGTACATTTTAAGCACTAAAAAAATTCTGCATCGAATTTGCAAATAAAAGTTTCTCTTCAGTTATGCCCACAATGTTCCTGAGAGAATGTGAGATGGCTCCCGGTCAACATAAAATGACATTTAACACCGTTGAACAGTGAGGGCTGCAGAAGGGAGACAAAAAGCGGTGAGAACAGGACCCAGGAAGGAGGCAGGAGTGACGAACTTCCCACACTTTGCTTCCTGCTCTCTTCAGCTAATTAAAAACAAACAAAAAATGGTAAACTAGTTATACAGTAAATGTGTCCAGGAGGTAACAACCAAAGTAATGGTTTAAGCGAAGTACCCTTGATCTTGTCGAGTCCTGTCCAAAGTCCCTCCCAGGACTTCCCATCAATAGGGTCTCGGGATTGATGAAGGGCATTTGAAAATTCCTGTGACCGGCTGAGAAAAAAGGCCTTCCCACTAAGAGCTTATTCAGCAAGAGGAACCGTACTCCTCTGTGTCCTTCCCAACAGCGTGATGCCTGGATGTATCCACTTGTCTGTGAGACCTTCACTCTCCAAGCAGTGGACGTCCCGGTTTAGTGTCTGAAGCCTTGTGGGGCTGACAAGGGGGCTCACCCTCCCTCCTCGCTGACTCCATGGTCTGCATGACTTTTTTGATGATGGAACTCGGGGGTAAAGAGTGTGAGACTAAGCTTCTGAATCCCCCATTCTTTTAGCTTTTTTTCCGGTTAACCTCTTATTTCTTTCTTTTAAGTCCTATCCACTGAGGTGGCACACAGGGAAAATTTGGGCAAGTTAACACGTATAATGACATGAGAGAATTTAGTGTACCTGGTGTGCTCAGCTGATGGAGATTGGTGAACTGAGCTGGCGTCTAGTGCGTACCACTGCATGTGACAAGGCCACCTGCCCCTGGTTTAGCTAAGAGAACAGGAGCTGCAGAACACAAAGTAATTCAAGGTAGTTGGCCCCAGGGTTTGGAGGTCGCTGACCTTCCCCCACTGCGTTTTGTGTCTGCCTGCTGTGGTTGCCATACCTGGTTGGATTGTTTGTGAGGTTAAGTGGAAGCTCCATATCTTTCATGGTAGAGCTGGTTGGCTTTTCAAAGGAGCTCTGACAGCACTTGGTCCACCGGATATGTGTACTTTTGGCAGGATGTGACCAAGGCTGCGTAATTACCTGTCAGCTCCACACTGCCTGTAGTGTGGAATCTATAAATAAATGTACTTGACTTCCCATCAAAATCAGGAGAGATGTCTTCCCTTTGTAAGACCTCTTCATCTCCTAGAAGCAATGTGTCAAAATTTGTCCAGTTTCCAGTTCCATAGACTCTCTTCAAATCCATGGCTTCATTCTCATGTCAGGAACAAAAATAGGGCCTGCCCAGGATAGAGGCGTAAATGGCCACGGGAGAGTGTCTGGTCCACAGAGACTGAGCGTGTCCACAAGGATGAAGAGTTGGCCCAGCACGTCTTCTCCTGTGACCTGCCCTCCTCTGTCTCTCTCTCGTCACTGTCTCCACCCACAGGACTCAACCCCACTCTCTGGCACCACAGTTTAAATTGTTTTCTCTAAAAGTGGATTAGAATCAACATTTTCAAAAACTCATAATTAAAATCAATGTCTTGTAGTCTGGATGAAAAGTTGCCAACTTTTATTTAAACAACAAAAAAAGACATTAAAAGAAACAAAAACAAAACACAACTACTAGTAAATACTATCACCAACTTTTATAAAGGAGAGGATATTTTAAGCCCCAAACCGTAGAAAGGTGTAATCTCGGAATAAAGATCAATGCTTTCCAAGCATGGTGGTTTGGTAACTTGAAACCCACCTCCCCTACATTTTCCTCATTTTTTGTGTTTATCCCAGACTGCAGGAACTCTGTGGCCAGTGGTGTTGGGAGCCGCTGCTGTTATACGTGCTTGCCTACTTCGGTGGTATGTTTCTACCTCAGCTATAAATGGAATAGAACCTGATTATTATTTAGTCTCAAGGCAGGAATAATTTTAAAATCTCCCCAAATATACTTCTGGCCATTGAAAATGAATTAAAATAAACAGGTAATAGAGTGGCTTCCAGAAGAATCATCTCATTCATCAACTTTTATTCCAACTCTGTTTGCCAACTTTCACATTAAGCTACCTTTCATTCCCGAAGACTCTGCTTTGGTTTCCCGGGCCTGGCACCCCGAGCATATCATGTAATATGAGCTATGTTCTTTGGCGTTCTTCTAGTTTGGGGGCTTTGGGGATTTTGTGATGGTGAGTCGGCTGAGGAATCCACTGGCTTCGATTCCGTAAGTTGTGCACACCGCTGGCTTTGTGCAACACACAGCGTTTCAAACAGGCAGACTTCAATTTCTTTGTCTGAATTTATTTTGGCTGGGAATACTGTATCATTGCCCAGACCGTGCCAGCTCCTCTCTCACAGTATATCATTATTTAGGGATTGGAGCTGAAGACAAAACAAAAACAGAGGCACTGTGAAGCTAGTGAGGCAACACTTCTGTAAGAACACAAAGATCAAACGACCAGCATGTTCGAACTTCACTCATTTCTGTGTTTTCAGATTAAGTTATGCAAATGATCATCTAGGAAGAACATAATGGAATGACTGGCGAGGTAAACCCAATCAGTCAAAATGATCCATCTTGAGATAACAGATATAAACAGGATTTCTGTTCTGTACAATTTAACGACGAGAGGAGTGCAGACCTTCTTGGTACCCATTGGAACATACTGAGTTTTCAGGTGGATCAAATCACTGTTTACCCAGGCACACCTGATTTCTGGGATGAAGCACTGCCAGGGGTCAGAGTTATTGGCTGAATAAATGAGCAATGTTCTCTTCTCTACAAGTTACTACAGAGCTTTGTCTGTGACAAACAGTGCCAATCACAGCTCAATAGTGGCACGGCATCAAAATCACCTTTGGGTTTCTGAAGCTTTTCCATGCGTATATCTGGCTGGTCATGTAATCCTGCAGATGGCAATGGTGGGTGATGCTGGCTGTGTGACTTAGTGACAGATAGGATGGAAGAGGAAGAATGTGGCTTGCATCCAGGCTCATCAGAGGACCAGAGGGTGTCAACCCCACGGTGACAATACTGAGCATCAGTGGAGTTTTTGAGTTACACAAGACAAGTGACAAGATTGCTGTTTGCACAGTGACCATGCTAGAATTCTGTTTTTAAACTAATATATTCTCTCTTAAAGATGACATTTCCAGTAGGGAGGGGACATTTAAATGAAATCCATTTTAACCTGTGGTACCGGAGATTCAAAATCATCAGAATCTGCAACACAGTATTGTTTCATGCACTTGAATGACAACAGATATTCTTTTCTGAGGGTAGACTTACTGTGTAGAACTATCCCAAAGTCTCTTAACACTTAGCAGGTGAAAAAGTTTAAATGCAAGATCCAATAACCAATAAACCAATATGATTTATTTGGGTATATTCAAATAAAATGTGTTTATAAAGCATGAGTGATTATTATTGAAAATTTAAAAGTGTGTTTTGTGAGGTGATTCCAAAGGATATTTTTTTAAGTTCTGAAATTTTTAAAACCATGGCTTTAGTATTAGAATAAGTTTGTAGTACACTGAAACTAACACCTATTGAACACAACAGTATGTTAGGTGTCATGATAAGTGTTTCACATGCATAATCTTATTTACTTTCCACATAGTCTTTTAATTCTTGCTCATGTTTTTTTAAAGACAGCTATCTTTAAAACAGTAAGTTTCCTTGTTCATCAAAGGAAACTGTCAACAGAGTAAAAAGGCAACACAGAGAATGGAAGAACATATTTGCAAATCACATGTCTGATAAGGGGTTAATATCCAGAATGTATAAAAAAACCCTACAACTCAACAACAAAGAAACAAACAACTTGATTATAAGGTGAGTAAAGGACCTAAGTGTTTCTCCAAAGAAGACATACAAATAGCCAATAAGAGTATGAAAAGATGTTCATCACCAATCATTAGGGAAATGCAAATCAAAGCCACTTCATACCCATTAGAATGGCTACTATCAAAACAAAAAAAATCCAGAAACAATCAGTGTCGATGAGGATATAGGGAAATTGGAACTCTTGTGCACTGTTGATGGGGATGTAAAATGGTACGGCCACTTTGGAAAACAGTATGGATGTTCCTCAAAAATTAAAAATAGAACTGCCATATGATCCAGCTATTCTACTTCTGGGTAAATTTCCAAAAGAGTTGAAAACAAGGATTAGAAGAGATATTTGTGCATCCATGTTTATAGCAGCATAGCCAAAATGTGGAAGCAACCCAAGTATCTGTTGACAGATAAGTGGATAAACAAAGTGCGGTATGTCTATATGCAACGGGATATTCTAAAAAGAAAAAGAAAGAAAGGAAACCCTGGTACATGCTACAACATGGATGGACCTCGAAGACAGTAGGCAAAGTTAAATAAGGCAGTCACAAAAGGACAAGTACTGTATGATTCTGTTTGTACGAGGTCCCACACACGAATAGTCAAGTTCATGGAGACAGATGATAGAAAGGTAGTTGTCAGGGGCTGGGAGGGAAATAATGGGGAATTATTATTTATCAGGAACAGGGTTTCAGTTTTGGAAGATGAATAAGTTCTAGGGATGGATGGTTGTGAAGCTGTACAACAATGTAAATGTATTTAATGCTACTGAACTGTGCACTCAAAATGGTTAAAATGACAAATACGTATATTTTACCAAAATTTAAAAAATCTCAAAACATAGTGAATTTCTTATCTAGTTGATTCCAGTCAGCTCTGTGTCACATATTACCAGTCAGTTATTTCTTAAATGTCCTTCTTAAATTTGCTGGGTTTTTTGCTCTTTTGCTCCATGCCAGTCTCTCTGACTAGGTCTTGATTCCTCCAATGCCTTGAGTCTATCTGGCTTCGGTGGAAGAGCCAGACCTTTAGTCTTGTCCCGAAGAGATGTCATCTGGTTGAAAGTATGACCTTTACTCTGAGATACCCTAATCTATTCACAAGTTTTAACAAAGGACTCGATGGACTTGTCTTTGATGAGAAAAAACAGTACCTCCCAACTCAGAAAGCTCCTTAATTTCTGGACTCTTTCTATTCTCTATTTTATTTTCTGAGCTCAAACCTTCCTTGTAGCATCATGTTAAATGCAGCCAGCAATAACTGGCACAAGCTGTTAACCTGCCATCACCCAATCTCTCCAATTTATCAGGTGCGTCGGCATACCAGTAGCTCTCTTCCCATCGCTGACACCTATCCCCTGCATCAGTTCCACATAGTTCAGACTTCCTGTTATGAGAGTGCCTCACTTCTAGTATCAAGTCTAGCATCACTTAGGATAAGCTATTTTTTGGTGACACACAATTCTAAAATATCAGTAATTTAAAATCCCAGATTTCTTTTTCATCCTGAATCTTCATCAAGGTCAGCTGGTAAACTGTGCTCACTGTGGTCTTTCAAAGCCCCAGTCTGATAGAGATCCATAATCCTGAATGTTGCCTATTGTGCTACAAAAGGCAAGGAAACTCTGCAGGGGTGTTCTGCTCTGCTATTGAATTCCTCAGCCCAAAGAGACTCACCGGGATCTGCTTACAACTCCTCACCAGAAGCAGCCACATGGCCTCACCCAAGCACAGGGAGCAGGAATGCAGTCTCACCATATGCCTGAAAGCCTGGACTTGGAAACAGTTGATGAAGAGGACTGTGAAACTGCCTCAACCTACCCTTTTACAAAGACCCCTGAAGCAGCCTTAGCCCCTAGGTGAGCTCCTTACCTTCTTTCATGTTTTGCATCACTACTAGCATGTTTCTTTTGCCTTCCAAGTAACTTTTAATCTTGTCCTCACTACAAAGCATAATGTCTGATAGGCAGTAGAAGGTCAAAAAGTCAATGTATGAGCACACACAGCAAATGAAGACGTGGAAAACTTATGTCCTTTGGTCACCAGGTTGGAACTCCTGGAGTAGAGAGAGGAGAGGCGACCTGTTATGGGATTTTAATTCAAAGGTAGAGACAAAGGAGATAATGCTGGCCTCTTCCTCTTACAACAATGAAGAACATAGTTATTTGTTCAGAACCAGCTGTTGGTTTAACATTCTGCCAGGATTTGCAGACACAAAGTGAGGGTGCTTCCCCCTCAAAATTTCTGAAGTCCAGAGAGGGGTGGATGTGTTGTCAACTAGTGAGGCAGAATGACTCCAGTGTAAAATGTGGTTGTGAGAGCCATGCTGTTGTGAACGCTTGGGGCTGGGGAGATGTGCATAGAGCCATCAGGAACCGTGTCAGAGGAAGGATGCCAAGCCTTAAAAGTGAAAGGCAGTGCTGATGAGGCAGTGGCCAAGGGGTAACCCAGACAAATCCCAGGGGAACCCCAGGTATGAAGACCTGGACTTGAAGAAGTGAGGAACACCTTGGGGAGTAGGTGATGAGTTTACTGCAAAGGTTGGAGGAACTATGGTGTTGTGGCTGCAGAGGGAGCCTGGGAAGGAAGAAAGAAAGGGGAACACAGAAAATGCTGAATGCCTTGTCTGGATTGTCTTCTGGCTCCAGGATTTCAGATAATGCTGCTCACAGAGTGCCTGCATCCTAATAGAATTTTGGTCCATGTGCGCAATGTGGGGAACTTCTCAGGTTTTCTCTGACTCTTGGTGACTTTCTTATACATTTCTTTTTTATAAAATATAAATACTAATATATGTCTCAAAGAACTGTGGAGGTTGGAAAGGAATAGTGGTATAAAAGGATCTACAAATTTTTAAGTGCCGCACAAGTATTCACCATCAGCGCCATCACCCCCATTGCTATCATCTTCATCATCATCATCATCATCGTTGTCATCACCAGCCTCATGTCATTGTCACGAGAGAGAGTTTCTTCTTCTAGTCAAGAAAATTTTGTTTAGAAAAGTCTATATTTTAAAAATGAAGCTCACTCTCTGTGTCATTTTCTTCTGTGTGAATATGTTCTTGCAGGGACCATGAGTTCCTTTCTCTTTGAACAGTGAATTCTTCTTTAAGGCTTGATTTTTAATACAAGCCAAGAATCAGCCTGGATATTTTATGAGGCCCCCTTGGTGTTCCTGGACAAGATCTACTGTGGTCCCCTAAGTATATCTAGAACTTTTACTTCCTTGGGAAATAAAATGTAGTCAACTGTGCTAATTTTCTGTTGCTGCTGTAATATTGGCTGATACTACAAACTTAGAGACTTAAAACCACACAAATGTATTACCTTGCAGTTATGTAGGTCAGAAGTCCAGCTACACATGGCTCAATGAGGTCTTCTGCTCAGAGGCTTCCAAACTGGATTCTAAGTGTTGGCAGAGCTGCTGTCCTTTCCAGAGGGTCTTGACATGAATCCGCTCAGGTTCTTAGTGGAATTCAGATTCTCGCAGTTGTAGGACTGTGGTCCCATTTTCTTGCAAGCTATAATTCAGGAGACAGTCACTGCTCCTCAAGAATGCCCATGTTCCTTCTCAGGCTTTCCATGTGGTGCCCTCTAGCCAAGGTGAGCCATGTCCCTCTCATGCTTCAAACCTCCACATTCCCCTTCTGGTTCTTCATTCCTGCCTTCGGCCAGAGAAAGTTCTCTACTTTTAAGGGCTTCTATGATGAGATGCAGCCTGCTTGGATAACCTAAAATGATTCCTTGTTGACTTAATCATATTTGCAATATCTCTTTTGCCATTTAATGTAACATATTCACAGGGCGGGGACATCTTTGGAGGTCTATTATTTGACTCACTATATCATCGTAGACTGGAAGAAGATAAAGCAAAGAATAAATAAAATAAGAACAAATCCTAACTTAGATGACCCTTGCCCATGCTTGCTTGGCCTCACTGTTCAAGACACATCTTCAAACATCCTCTTTATTCCCTGGTCTGGTTCAGCCCCAGCCCGCTGTCTCCAGCGCAGGTTGTCATCACCAAGGGAACTGCGTAGCTCAGCAGAAAGAATCAAGTTACAGATCATTCTGTTGATGAGAGCACTGGTCACTGTGGGTCTTCATTGTCTTATTTGTAAAATAAAGTTTTAAATTTAAATTAAAATCCCTTGCTCAACTCATATCTTACTTGGAAACTCAATGTGTATATACTTGGATCAGGGTTGCTCCAGGTCAGGCTGCAGTGAGCCTTGGGGTGTCACCTGTAGTCTTTGCCCTGTGCCCCCTACTCCTAAACCAGCATTGCCTTCTGCTGAGGGTCCGCTGAGGACCTTCCTAGCTGCACATCCTGTGATTTGCCTGTAAGTCTTTTGCTCTCTGCATTTTGAAGGACTCTTCAGCCTCCTTCAAGGACAGGGTCTGACACTGAGTCAAGAGCTTCTCCAGGTATCCTCTAGATGAGATTTTTGTCCCTTTTTGAATCAGCCACTGGGTTTTCCTTCCAGCTCCAGGAGCGGCGATTACCGGATGCACAGAGTGCTGCCTTGCTGATAGATATCTCTGCCAATGTGGTTTGATCGGGTTCATTTGTACAGCTTGGGGAACTGTCCCGATCTGCCCTGGCTTCTGGTGACCTACTTGCAGGCAAACACCTGCCGAGACCTGCACAGCCAG
This sequence comes from Desmodus rotundus, assembly GCF_022682495.2. Taxonomy (NCBI): domain Eukaryota; kingdom Metazoa; phylum Chordata; class Mammalia; order Chiroptera; family Phyllostomidae; genus Desmodus; species Desmodus rotundus. The sequence continues at coordinate 179,250,843 of NC_071387.1, read as the reverse complement.
GGGCTTGGGGACAGAAGCCTTTAGATCTGTTCTACTAATGTAAAAGGATGAAAAAAGAACTACACAATGTTCTGATTTTTTAACACTTTAAGAAGGAAGTCTATTTTCCAACCATATGTGTTTCAAATTGCAAATGTGACAAGCCATAGGGAAAATTAGAGGGATATATTTTATATCCTACAATATCTTTTCTGAAGATTTGTTTTGGGGACATCTTATTAAAGAGAAGTGACAACTTCAGAAATATTTGAGTTTTTTAATCTCTAGGCCAAAACTTTGGCTAAATCACAGTGATATTTTTCACTTGTTAGTAGAGGAGCCAATTCACCTAAGGTGATGGCAATAGCTGTGTGATCTGACCCATGAGGGCCCTAAATGTGCTTCAGTGGTTTTAGGTGAAAGGCATACACATGTCTGCAGAGAGCTAGGTCTTCTTACACCTGGCTGCACGTGTAAGGCTAACCAGCTCATGCTCAGAGGTGGCCAGAGTTGGGCTGCAGGTGAGGGTCACCTGGACTATCCTCACCATTTGCTCAGGTCTCTGTAGCTCAGTAGGCCTTCACCATCCAAGGAAGGCCTATGCTTTTCTGCTGAGGGGCTGTTCTGTGACCACCCTAGCCCTCCCTGCATTTAGAGGATTCTTCTGACTAAGGTGGCAGCATTTCTAAACCAGGGAAAGGGTGGACCACTCCCAGCCTCCAATAAGTACAGATACTCTTCTCATGAGGCACGTCACCCCACAAGGACTCCTAGGTGGGTGTGCAGTTAGTGTCCAGCCAGATCATCGCATAGTGGATCTGATGACTGGACCCCTCATGTGGATTTGGAAAGCAATTAGAAACACTGTTTTCAAGTAACCTTAAATGAAGGGGAATTTAAAATATGTCAGTTCATGGAAATGTTCATGAGGTCATTGGCAGTATCTACATTTCTTACACATTACCTGAAATGTGGGAATCTGAAGTATATAATTGAGGTTTAGATTCATTCTTTATTAAAATCCTTACTTAACCAATCCTCACTTTCTCTGGTGTAAATCTTGTCAAATTATGCTAACCTTTCCACTGGTTAAAATATATTAACATAGGCTTGTGTCATTTTTCCTTTCATATCACATGAGCGAGGGATGTTGGGGACATTTTTTCTGTATCAACCCATGGTCTTGGGTTCTTATTAATGAAAAGAAAATAGGGCCATAACTGGAAGAAGACCTCACAGGTAGCATTAAGCATGCTACAAATCACAATTGGTCCTTAGTTGAACAAATATTAAAAATGTACCATCTATGGTAATGAAGTTTAGACTTTCAATGAATCCTTTGATGTGATACTTGTGACCATTTCTGTCACCAAAGCCTGTGCTTGTCGGTCACTATCCAGAGAATGTGGTGTTCTAGGGTTCGGTGATTGTTGTCAAGGGCGGATCATTTTTCTACTTCAGAAAAATATCTTTAAAAGTCCATATTGCCACCTACTTATTATATCAAGAAGCTTTAGTATGCTAGGGATTTAGAAATTTCCAGTAGAGTTATGGTTTTATTATTGATGTGTTATTATTATAAATTGTGAGATGGTGGCTATAGAAGGAAACACACAAGTAGTGACCTGGCCCCAAATATTTTTGCTTTCTAACCCTTTTCTACAAGGGATCTCTTTGTATTCAAAACTTTCATACTTGCTCTTTCCATTTAAAACTGCATAGTTAATGTCTATAACTGCCATTTTCCAAAATCTCTTAAACAAAAACATGGATCTGTACAGAAAAGAGTTCTTACAGCAGGCCCAAGATAGCTAAATTTAGAAAGGCCTGCTTGTAAGGCTGGACCTTGGCTGGTATCTGGGGACATGTGGGTTTAAGCCCAATCCTGCTTCCTTCTGCCTGCCTTCCTTCTCAAATTTTGACATGGCCAGTCTGAGAAAACCTCCAGGCCCTGAGACTCTAATGAGCATCCCTGCTGACAACAATTCCCCTATTGTCAAAATCCATTGCTGGGGGAATGTGGGGTCCTATGACTCCACTGGGACAAGACTCTGGAAGCTCGTGCCTGGTCTCCCCCAGACTTTGGCCCATGTGCCTTTTGTTTGCTGGTTTGGTCTGTGTCCTTTTGTTGAAATTGATCATGGCCATGAGGACAAGGGTAGTCTGAGTCCTGGAAGTCTTCTGGGGAAGTTGAAACTTGGGTGCTCTTGGGGGCCCCAAAACAATGTCTTAAACATGAGTCTTCCCTCACATTATCCCCTCCTACCTTTCCATTAGCTCTTCAATGAGTCTTTTCTTATGAAATCTTAAACAGGGAATTCTAGGAATAGGGAGGCCAATAACATACACCAGGAGAGTGAAGGTTTAGTATAGCCAGAGATGGAAAGCCGAAAGATCACAGAAGTGTCCAGGAGACGATGCTAGAACCATCCAGGGGATACGCAGTGGATGATGCCAGGTGGGGATACATGGCCCCTGCCATCCATGTTGTGAGGATTTTGCATCCTCTCTGCTGTGCTGTAACTCCATTCAGGCTGCAGCTTTTGTTTGTCTGAACAGCAGGTGTTTTTCTGGTGGGTTCTGGAGTTGTAAAGATGTAGGTTTGGGTTGTTCTGCAGGTGTGGGCCAGCCTGGGATTCTGCATTTCTGAGGAGCTCCCACTGTGCCATGCTGCGGTTCCATGGATCGCCTTTCAGTAGGAAGAAACATGGGGCAGGCTCCAGGGCTCTGGAAAATGGAACACCTTTGTTTCTAGAACTTTCCTATTTCTAAGACTTGAATTGGGCTACCAGAGTTCTTACCATGGTCGCAAAGTCAGTGCAGAATTTTGAGCTGCATTGTGGAGAACGAGGCAAGTTCACTCACCTCACCCAACGAACAGGGAGACACATCTCCCCACACTGCTTTAGCCTCCAAAGGCTTCTCGGCTTTCCTCAGCTTGCATGTGCCTGGGAAGGCTGAGTGGCGATCTTGATTGCTGGTTGATAGGGTCCCCTAGGGCCACCAGATTCCGGTTCCCTTGAGCATAGAGACCACATCCTACATCTGCTTGTGTCCAGTCAGAGTGCCCAGCAGGGGCCAGCATGTTGGCTCTTAATGTGTGCTGTTGAATGAACAAGTTATCTGAGCATTCTCCTTATTTTTATATTGCATGGTCATGATTCCTTGAAAGAAGATCAGTTAAATATAAAGAATGTAAATTTCCATTTACTATTTGCTTCACTGTCAGAGCATTACTTTTGGGGGGAAGGGGAATATTATGTTACTATAAATATTTGATGAAGTTCCTTAGGTCTCTAAAAATGAATCTGAAGATCGGCTGCACTTAGGAGAAGTGACAGTAACTACAGCATCCACTCACTCATTCACTGAGGACACACTCACTGAGAGAGAACTTGCTGTGCTCTAAAGCAATGTTTCCATCACTGAGGATATGAGACCCTAACTTTCAGGGATAAGCATGTCAGAGGAAAAGACCCAGCCATTCTGAGAAGCTCTGTGGGGCCGTCACTGGGGCCTGCCCAGTGGGGTCCAGTGCAGACTGCAGCTCTGTATGGGAGGCTCTATAAGGCTGTTGTGAGGTGCAGAGCTGGGGAAGGCAGGGGTGATGCAAGGTGATGCTGCAGGGAGCTGGAGACTGCCTCCCAGTGCAGCTGGCTTTGTCTTTGCCTTCTCCATCCTGGTGGCTTTTGTCTTGCAAATGGTGGAAGCCCTGTGGGGGTTGTTGAGAACAGGACTGGGAGTGGAGTAATGCCTCAGGTCCTGAATGGAGGCTTTAGGCCCATCAGGGGTGACCATTCCTGGTTCAGCCAGTTAGCACAGCCCAGACCCCTGTGGAAACTCACAGCACATGCCAATTGAAAGGCAGTGTGGAGCCTGTGCTGATCTGGAAGGACAGGATGAACAGCTAACGTGCATCCACGGCCAAGCTACTGAACCTGCAAGAGAGCCTCCCTGGATGCCCTGAAAGCCCCGGGAATCACATCTCATTTCCTGAAAAGTCATGCTTGTGTCTCCGGTTTGCCTAACAAAACTTAAAACATCCAAGTTTGTGTTCATGGGAGTGTGTGTGTGCATTTGTGTGTGCAGTCTGTGCTTGTGTGTGTGTGATTGTCTTCTGTGAGACTTATATGCAAAACCAAGGATGTTCACAGTAATAGGTTATTGCACACATGGACACAATTACAGGTTTCACGACCTTGTTAAAAACACTGGTATCTAAATGGTGCTTTTATTGACAACTGCTGTCTTCCTACAGTGCATGTGCTCTTGGGCGGGACGATACACTTGGGCAGTGCCAGCTTGCAGTCCTGGCTGGAGCACAGGCTGTGGCAGATTCAGAGCAGGTGAGGCCAGGCATAGACCAGGGTCCTTGAAGGACAGGGCGGTGGGTTCTAAGGGGCCTGGGTGACTGGAAGTTCAAAGGGAGGAAGTAGGGGCCGTGAGTGGACAAGTGCCAAAGGTGAACTAGCCTTTTCTGCTGAGGCCGAATGCTCTGATTATGTCTGTGAGTCTCCGTGCTCCTCCACCTCCCTGAACAGCCTAGTGTATTTTTTCGCAGTGTGGTGGGATTCCATCAATATGAGGAAGTTATGGTTTCAATGATGTGCCCACCCTCTGCTGGTGCTGCTATTTCTCCAACTGTGGACATGACCTTTCAATCACATAAATAATGAAATGGGAATCCGTTCCTCAGCAGTAATATGCTAATTGCCTACATTGATGGTACTTAGATGGTATAAATGTCACATTGACACTCTCGAAGGTAAACACAACTTTCAATTGACTCCACTGCTGGAAAAAACAAGTGTTAACTACTAATTTCTTTAGAGGGGTGAGCAATCCAAACTTTGTAGGACCATCTACATTTTAGTGCCACCAAACAACTCCCAAGCCAAGATAAAATGACATCTAATTTTTTTATATAAAAGCCAGAACTTAGTTTATTGTTAATCCATAACAACCTCACATGACCCATGTGATTGGTGCCCCCAGGGGTTGTATAGCTCAGCAACAGGGAAGCTATCCATATTATATCCTGCAGGTGAGTCACGCAGGTAAGATATACAGGTGAGATCTTCAGGTGAGGTATACAGGTGAAGCTTTGCAGGTGAGGTGTGCAGGGAGGCTGAGCATCACAGATGCTCTTCTGATTTCATGGGTACCTGGAGGATTTATTTTTCTGCCCTTCTTGGTTCAGGTGGGCATGTCATGGGGACTGCAGAAGACTACCTTTTTAAGAACTCAACCAAGATTCATGGCTTTGGAAACCGTGTATTGATAGATCTTTTAAATGAAACATTATAGAGAAGTGGTAAAAATTAAACGAAATTCCTTTTTTCCCCTTCAGAGCCTCAAGAATCTATTATACACTAAGAAAAACAGTTTACAAAAATCTGCAAATCTGAGAATTAAAGTAGTTATTTTCCTCACCTAAGAGCCAGAAAATGCTATTGAATGTCTACACTATGTTTACTATTTGAGTTCAATTCTTATAAAGCTTTCCCTTGTGATGGTTGCCAAACAAACAACTAAAGCAGTGCCCTCTTCTGTCGAGCATGCTGCCAAATTTCAGGAGTAATTTCCACTCTGATGTATGAGAAATAACATATTGGTGTGATTTTTAAATTTCTTTGGATAAAGTTGAGCACATCCTGTCTTTTGCCTACTTTTCTGAGTTTTTGATCTTTTTTCTCTCCAGTCTTAAAACTGTTAATATTCAGAATATTACCTCCTTCGCCCACACTATAAACAGCAACTATTTCTTCTCTGTTTGTCATTTATCTTTTGAATTTGTTTGTGATAATTTATTTTCAACATAAAGATTAAAAATTGTAATAGAATTTATCAATACTGCTTTTGAATTTTGAGCCACAATTAGAAATATTATCCTCATTCTCATTTTAGAATCGACACAATCCATGTTTTTTAATTGTTGTCTAATATTTCTCATCATATCTTTTAAATTAAAACTTTGAAAACATTTGTAGTTCTTTCTGTTGTATGATGTGAAATATGGGTCAAATCTTGTCTTTTCCAAATTGTAAACCCAACACCATTTATGAAGAAACCTGTTCTTTAAGACAGTGATTTGAGAGATCAACTTTACAAATTACTAAATTTTTGTTTGCATTTTATTTTTGTTTGCAAATTATTTGTTTGCTGTCCCTGGAGTTTCTATTCTGATTTGATGGTATCAGAATGTACACCACAGGTTCTAACATTATAAAATACGAAGATGTATTCACCCACACGGCTTCTTCTTTCCTAAGAACAGCGTGTAGCTGCAACTACTATTTAATAATTTATAAAGTCAAGGACTTTTTAGCTTTAGAAACTCTTACTAACTTTAGAGAGTTGTCAGAACTACTGGGGTCTTGGTTAATGTGGTGGAGAAAACTGCCATTCTGCGGTAGTTTCTACAGGTCATGTGCTCACGCTTGGGAGTTAGACGTGCTCGCTGCTACAGATTAGCTCATCCAATGTTGTGAAATGTTCTAGTCCTTGCCTATGAAGCAGGTTTTTAACCTTTTTCTCATGACTGAATTATACATATATTTTTTTCTCCTTATAAAAGGCAAACACTATTAACTCTCACTCATTGCTGACACTGCAAACTCTTTCAGATTTAGGGAACAGTTGTAAAAACAAAGAAAATGTATTAGAGAGGTGCAGCTGTTGAAATATTACTTTGAGTAGAAGTCACAGACTCTAATTTATCTTCCTCTATTAATTAAATGAGATGCTTTCACTCGACAGAAATGATATTGGTTGAAAAGGGAAGTGCTTCCCAGAGTGGGCCCATGTGTGGGCGCCAGTGTGTGGTTTCATGGGGAGAACTCTGCTCACCCCACAGCAAAGCTGGGCACCTCCCAAAGGGAGCACAGGAGTTATCTTTTCTCAGTCGGAGGGACAGGCTCCAGGGTGGTGAGAGATGTGAGATTTTGGCACACTGTGCTTTCTAGGGAAATAAATCTCTTTGTCCAACCCAAGAAGAACATAAACCATGCCTCCAAATGACCTGAAACAAGTCAAATTTTATTGAAAAGAAAATGTATTTAAAACCGCATGTTTATAAAAAAATTAATGAAAGTCAAACGAAAGGAAGATTTTTCTCACGCTAATGAGTTTCTCTTCCTTTTATGAAAGCAAATATTTTAAACTCTTAAGGTACATTTTTAGTTTATATCTTTAACTGCTTTCTGTAATTTTCTCTTCTTGCGAATTCCTAAACACAATGGGGGGCACAACCCAACATTTAGAGGAAATAAAATTTAATAAAAATAAAGTAAAAATAATATTTATTCACTTGTTCTCAAAGAAAACATGGTGAGTCCATCCAAAACATATGTAGTAAGTGTGTGGTGCCAGTAGAGAGCCCATAAACTCCAAAGATAATAGTTTTGCTTTCTTTAGTTTGGACAGAGGGGTTTTAAAAATTTATTATGTTACCTGGCTGGTGTGGCTCAGTGGGCTGGGCATCGTCCTGCAAACCAAAACATTGCCAGTTCTATTTCCGGTCAGGGCACAGGCCTGGGTTGTGGGCCAGGTCCCCCGAATGGGGACGTGCAAGAGGCAACTGATTGATGTTTCTCTCACACACCGATGTTTCTTTCCCTTCCTTTCTCCCTCCCCTCCTCTCTCTCTAAAAATAAATAAAGAAAATCTTTGAAAAAATAAAAAAAATATGTTGATAAGTTAAAAATTATCAATCAAACAAAGCTTTCCTTGTTCTCCACAGAGGTCCCAGCTGGCCCTACTCCTACCCCTCAGCCTGTTCTGAATGCGTTTCTCCTCCTTGTCCCATTACGACCATCTCAGCGTCTTTTCCAGATGTGCTGCTCTCCCAAGGTTAAGCCTGATTTAGCATAAGGCATATATATAATGCTGACTACTAGCCACAATAGGAAAGTTCTTTGAATAATTATTAACCTTCTTTCACTGATCTCTCTCTTTCTCTCCCTCTAGAGGGAGAGAAATTAGATTGAGATACAAGTATAATGAAAAAGTTAGTGGTTTATTTTTTATATCTCTGTAAACAAAATGAAACACTCTTTCTGGGGTTTGGATAATGTGGCTTAGTCAGTGAAAAACGTGCTGTTTTTATTGACTGAAGATGCGATTTATGCATTAAAGGGATACTAAAGGCCAACACAAATGCATAGAAGAGGCGTTTTTGAATGTTTGATCATATCGAAGCGAGAGGTTTAGTAGTGGTAGTAGGCTTAGAGCTTCCTCACTCACATATTCAAAGGTTCCCTATAGTCACAGTAATTTTTGGTAGAAATGTACTTAGATTAAAGAAAGGGACTGACCAATATTTTGCAAAGCTGTATTTTCCTTGAGTTTCTGACTCAAAAGGTGTAATAAAAGTTGCCCAGTTGTCCATTCTGCTTAAATAACAGGATTTAAGGGCAGGGAGACTCAGGCGGGTGGTCCATGTGGTAAAGCGAGTGGGGCTGAGCCCACCTACCTGGCCTCCAGGGCCGACCCAAACATGGGATGGCTTCGAGGCTCAGCCTGGAATGCTAAAGCCTTGAGTTTTCTTCACCCAGAGTGGTGGAGTTGGCTACACTTATCAACCACTTCTGGTCATCAGCCAATTAGGAGAAGTTTATGCATGCCTAGACCATTAAAAACTGCTCAGAGGGTCTGACTGTTAGCATGGCCAAATAATCTGTTTTTAATGTAAATATTTTGGCTCCATTAAAACTTATCAAATCAAAGATTCTGCTATTCCTTCACTTTAAATACTTGGTTTGATACTTTGAAATATGCCTGCTAGACAAGCTCAGTCTAACGATGTCTGGTTAGGTGGTCTCTTTCAGGAATTTGTTGTATGTTGCTGTTGCATTTGGTGGGTGTTGTGTAGCAGGATGTTCAGTTCTAGGCAGAGGTCAAAGGCCAGGAGAGGTCTGCTTTCTGCAGGGTGATCAGATCCATTCCCATATGAGAAGGAGAATGCGAATGGAGAAGAGAGACTTATTTATTGTTAGAAAAAATATTGACACTTCTGGCTTCCCTGGTTTAGGATGTGTGTGAGGTGTCAGAAGGAGTGGCTAAGAATTCTTCCAGGAGTGCAAACCTTGCCCCAAATTAGGGCTCAGGGTCAGGAATTATGTGGGGACTAGAAGGGAGATCTCTGCTGAGGCCAAATTCTGAGGCGCCAATGGAGCACTGAGAGCAAATTCCTCCAGGGAAAAAGAGAAAAAGGAATGAGTATGCAGCCGAGCCTGTGTCCTGTGTTGGGGGGACATGAGGTTCGGTTCTAGCAGCAGCTGGCCATACTCTCTGCAGTGACAGAAGGAGAAGCGCCCAAACAGGACAGTCGCTATTGTTTAACGACATGGAGCTAATCCCACTCTCTTCTTACACGGGACTGCAGGACCAATTGCCCTTTATGACAACTTTTCATAAAGTTACATTTTCCTCCTTGAGACACGGGCTTTCTTCAATGTGGAACGTTTTATAAATGGCTTAGATATACTAATCCTTGTAAATTATGGTTAATTTTAATTTTATAATTTAGTAACTTTTTTAAGAATACTTGTATTTAGAAACAGCAAATGATTCTGATCGCAGCAGGGACATAATGTCTTGTTTTAAATTAGCTTTATTAAGTTAAAATAAAATGAGTCTATGTAATGGCAATAGCAAGGAAGGAACCTGGCACCCAGGTCAGAGCGGCCATAGCTGCTTGGTGTCTAGAGAAGCATGGTGTGGGGAGCAGGGAGGCTGAGATGCAGATGACCAGGAGCCCGGTAGTCACAGGTGTCCCCTCCTGGCTGTTGTCTATGGGTGGGTTAGCCAGGGAGTCCATGCCCAGGTTCCAAAGGGGAGACCATCTGCTTGGTCTTGGCAGTGCTGACATCCTGACCTGGGGAAGCAAAGAAGGGAGTCTGCTCACGGCTGGTGTGGCCCTGGGTACTGTTCCTTTCATCGCATTTATAAAATGGATTCATTTGTCACTGTCTCCCAAGAGCAAATGCTTTCACAGTGCAGACTGAAGTAGAAGTGTAAGAATGCTCAAACCATGCTGTGCCCACGTCATGGGGGAAACTGATCAGAAACCAACCATCCTTTCAAGTGGAGCTCATCCCTTCTAGGCTAGGACACGTCCCCCTTCCTGCCCAGGAGGTCTGTCTTCTCTTCTTATGTCATCAATGGACTTATTTATTAGAAAAGGCCCATTTTCTCCCAAATCCCTTGGTCAGTGGGTTATTTTACTTTTTAAAAAAGCTTTAATTGAATTTATTGGGGTGACTTTGGTTAATAAAATTACATATCTTTCAAGTGTACAATTCTGTAATACATCGTGTGTATGCTGTACTGTATATTCATCATCCCAAGTCAAGTCTCCAGGAGAGAATTTTAAAGATTTCATAGGTTTTATTTCAGATTGTGAACTGCTGATGGCTTGGGTGGCCTGGCCTGATAGTTTCCCGGTGTTGACCTGAACATTTCATGAGACTGATCATGCAATTTTTATTCAGTTTTCCCCCCCAAAACTGCCTTTGCCAGTGAAGCATTCCAATTACACATCAAGTTTGTGGAAGTGGCCAGTGTATGTATCCAGCTCTCTGCTGTTAAGAAAATGAGATTAACAACAAGACAAGATTTAACTACTTTAAAACAATCAAAACATGTAACTACGGTTTACAGGAGCATGTGTTCTGTGTGACAGGAGCTGACATGGAGAAATCCACTGATAAACTAATATTGGATTCCAGAGGCAAATGAAGGAGAGGGAGGAAACCAGAGGTGTTCAGATGGTCCAGTGCTTTCTCTTTCTCCCCTGAGAGGTGCCTTGGGGACTGAGTGGAGGTGGGCTGTGCACATCTTTCCCAATAAAGGGGTCTATTACACTTAGAGCAAGGACCTAAGCATTTCCATCCTCCCCAAATAGGCAAAGATTTGCTCCTACATTTACAAATGGTAAAACAGAAAAGCCATTTAGCTGAACAGTGAATGAAATCTGACCTGACTCATTTTCACCCATTGTTGCTCTGGGATTTATTTATATTGGTGTTATTTATAGATTCCAAATACATATCATCAAAGACACTGTGGTTTTAGTCATTTTTATGGAAGCCTGAATGTCACACATAATACTATTTTCATAAGAAAAAAATCCCCAAGCAAATGCAGCTGAAGCTGTGTTACAGAATACAAAGCAGAAAGTGAAAGCATTTTCATTTTTATTTTTTAATTTTTTTTAACTTCTCTAGTGCTCCATGCTCCTTCTAAATTAGAGACGATACCGCGGACTTAAGTACAATGGTCTTTACTCGGGTAAGTGCGAATTTTCCAATGATGGCAGTAATTAGAAAAACCCCACTGCCTCCTTATTTTCTTTTTATGAAACCAATGAAAATGTAAATAGGCTGTGTGCTTTTGTGTGAAGGTTCTCACCCAGCATCAGTGCCATCTCTGACCGGAATCCAATTACATCCCCAGCCCAGCACAGGGCCCAGGGCTGTGTGGGGATGCAGAAGATGAGATGAGAGGCCACCAGTTAAACTCTTTTCTCAGCTTCTAGGATGCCACCCTGGGAAAGCTTTCCTTTCCTTTTACATCTTGCAAAAGGAATTATTAACCTTAAAATCAAAAAGGGATGGATCTTACCCCCTTTTAGAAGCTGACTTGGGATGAGCAAAGCTGAAAAACCCTTAGAGTAACTTGAGTTCCTCCAGGTTGTTCCTTAATAAGTTGGCGGTTGTTAAGGGCGTTGCGCTGGCTGGATTTGATCTTGGTACAGCATGCAGGAGATGAATGCTGCCCTTAATTTGGGTTAATTAAGTTTCTGTTTTTCCTGTGGACGTTTCTTTATATCTGACTCCCATGGGAATCCAGTGTGGCTTTCAAAGCCACCAGGAGATTCAGAGGTCTATGTGTGCAGTGGGGCTGGGACATAGTCTGCTGCTGCCCCTGGGACACCCCAAATGTCCCCTCCAGTAGGGAGTGTTTACATGATCCTTATCACTTGTAACTATTATGGCAGAACCATCAATTAGCTCTCTACTTGCAAAATAACACCTGGGAAAGCTTTCTTCCACAAACTTGTTTAACCTTTTTTCTCTCCTTCCCTTCAGTGACAGGTTAAGATTTACGATTTTTAAAGACTGCGGCAGCACCTGGGTTGATGTTATCACATTGATGAGAAATGCCTTAGAGCAGGGTTAGGGCAAGAATTGCAGTTCATTAAGAAGGAACTTTACCCTAAAAGCAAATGTAGTGTTTCCACTAATAACATTCTAGAGAACAATTAATTCTGACAAGGCAGACCTTGGGCGGGGCCGCTTAGATTATTGGTGAGAAGCCCATCTGGCTTTGGACTCTGGGAACTTATCTTCTGGGCAGCCCGTCCCCCTTCTCCCGCCCCATGAATGATGGGGGTGGATGAAGATCAGAACTAAGTTCCCAACAGTTTTAATATTTCCAAAAAGAGAGAGGAAAAGAAGCCAGTAAGGCACACCCAGATTTAAATCACTCAATTAATTGGTGAATGCATGGTTCTTTTCTTTTTTTTCATCCTTTAAAATCTGGGTTCAATTTAGTGTTCCTAAAAAACACATTGGGGTAACAGATGATATTAAACCAGCTGTCTCAGCTGGGATCAAAACCTCAGTTGTGACCTACGCATTTCTAATATTCCCTTCCTGCCTCCGCCGCCCCTGCTGCCTCTTCATTAGCCCAGTTATTAGAGTCCGGACACTTCACACTGCGCGGTAGTCGGGTGATGAAACGCGGGTTTATTGCAAAGATGTAATCTACCGTCCCTGTTTGTAAGGAGCCGAAACAAGCATGCTTTGTGTGCACAGATCGTAGAGAGTCATGTATCTTCTTTCATTCTTAGCTGTCAGCTACATCGCCCAAACTCCAGATAGCCATCAGATTGTGTTTAATGGGCTGCTGTTTTCCCCCCATCATTTAGATATGGCTATGACTCTGAGAGGCTATACCTAAGTCAAGACTTGCTAAATTTGGAAGACTGAAGTTCATCCTGTGAAGGTAGCACCATGAGCACGGCACACAAACGGTATCTGCATGACTTGGAGCATGGGCCCAACGGTGCCCTTCCTATCTCCGGGCCGTGGGTGGGGCTGCACAGTAAAACAGGTGATGGCCAAGGGCTTCAAAGTAGGAACTTATTCTCACTCAGATGAAACAGTATCTTTTTATATGCTCTTTAAAAGAATTTTTCATAATTTTAACAAGTACAGATCAATGAAGCAGAGGGAAGTGAAATTTTAGCCCAATAAATAAGTTCATCTTGTTTTCTTCCATCTGTCCTCCATGTGAGAAATCCTCTTGTGGGGACCCCAAGGGATGGGGTGTTTTGGCCCTGGATGAGGGTTATTCATCACTTCAGGGATCTCAGCTAATTTTATGGGAACCTTGAATGACTGAAGCCACTTGGGTCTAGAATCCAAGAGGAAGTCCAGGAGGGGACTGTGGGGGAGACTGTGGGCTGTGGTGACCGAGGACTTGAGAAGGGCCCAGCTCTGTGGACAGTTCTGCAGGAAGCCCCCCATCCTCCTGCTTTACTACCCCCAATACAGAAAAAGATAATACCCCCTTCAAGCTGTGGGGCCATAAATAAGAAATTCTCTTAGAAGGAACTAGTACAGTGGGGTCAGTGTTACTAAATTCTCAGAAGTGTTAGCTTCCCCCTTTGCAGTGGGAATTTTATGAAATGTATCCAAAGTCTGTAAATAAGTGAGCCCCAGCAAAGCAAATTCAGATGAACTTTTATTTAAAGATGAGAGTGTCATGCAAACTGTCATTTTTCAGACTCTTTGGAATGATCTTTGGTGAAACACAGAAGATAACAATTAGATAATGTTATTTGCATTGGAAGACACACGACTGATTTTCAATGAACATTATACCCGTGTGGGCTGGGTAAGGGAAAGGCCCAGTCCCTCCCTTCTCTCCTCCCTCCCAGACACCGTCCTTCCCTGCCAGCCTTTCAGGAAGAAGATAATACACAACTAGTTGGGTGTATTACAGGGAACGTCACTGGATTGTTCCTTCCCGCTTCATGGGGTCAGGCCTTGTTTCTGTCTCTGCTTCACCAAGCTGTATCTACGCACACCCATCATTGTTTTACATCTGTGCAGGGGGTCCTTCCAGTTGAAGAGCGGATGGTGCAGCGATTGAGGCTTCAGCCCTACTGGAGGAAACCATCCTCACAGACTTGTAGTGGGGGCCACCTCTGTCAGGGCTTTTCATCAGAGCTGTGTACTGAGCTGCCATGCAATAGCGCTTCCACCATGTCACATACTCCCAGCTTGCCCACACTCCCAGCTCTTGGGGACAGCAGAATTCGCCATATGTCCCAGCTCCTCCGTGGACATGAGATCCCTTCTTCCAACTCTACACTCCTCATGGCTAGTAAACTGCTTCTTCTTGAGATGTCTGCCCATTAATCATCTGTTCCCCAGCCAGGTCTTGCCTCTAGCCCCTCTGGTCTACCCGGGGTATGGGTCAAGGTGAAGCAGACCATCGTCCACACTCAAAGGGTATCAGGGTGGAGAATTGAAGAGCCAGCCCAAAGGTTCCCACACCAGGACTGAGGACCTGGACATAGCTCTGGGAGCCACCCAGGTGAAGGCTCCGATCTTGGCTGCCATGACCCGAAGGCCCTTTGCCTGTGTGTGCCCACCTAGCACGAAGAGCTGGGGAGAAAAACACTATGCCCCCTTCCCGAGAGCTCTGTGACTTTCCCAGTCTTGTTAGGCAGATTAAATTAACAGCTACAGAAATAACAACAAACCGAACTCAGTTCCTAAACGTTTTCCTTGTATCATGTCTACACAGTATCAACAGTCCAGGATAAAAATAAAACAAAAAAAAATTAGTGAGCTAATAACAATGCCAAATAGAAAGTTTATCTTTTGTTGAACTGACTTTGACTTTGAATGTTGCACAGATGGTGGGAAAGTAAGTGTCTCCACCACTTACAGTGTCCCAGTTTTGTCATCCCTAAAGTGGGGTCTGTACTGTCCACTCACCTTCACGTGATGATGGAGAGGCCTATCTGACGGAGGAGTGGAGTCTGAACATTAACGTTAAGAAAGCATGGTATAGTAAAAGCCACCACTATTCTTTCATCATTTTTGTTAAGTTTTTTTTCCCCCTGTGGTCTTCTCAAGGAACAAGAATAAGTCACTTTGCTCTTTGGAAAATAAGCCAAAATGCTTGATAAGTGAGTGTTAAGGGCAATATTTTCAAAGGGGCCAAAGGGCAGAACTGAAGCACACGAGCTAATGTTCTTCCACATTATTTGGTGGGGACAAGACATGAAGTTCACAGTTTATCTTGAATTGGCATGAACAGAAAGATCAGCTTCAAAGAGGAAATGAGTCAGAGGCTCAGGGGCTGGGAAAATTCCCGACAGACGGGGGTGTTGATGACCCCGGGGAGCTGGGGAAGTGAGGGTGGCGCTGGCACAGGCCTTGCCAATGCTTTCCAACATGTCTTGTTTGCAAAGATTCACAACCTCCTGGTTCGGCTTCAGTGTGAGACCATCCCAGACACAAATCAGTGAGTCCCTTGAAGCTCCATGCCTGTGTGACATTTGTTCACATTGGAGTCTCAGCCAAGGCCTCTGAAGTCTTGGAAGGAGGCATCACAGTTTCTATTTTTGTAGATGCTCAAAAAAGGGAGGGTTGCCACTGAGCACACTGTCAGAAACAATGCAATTATGACTTCTTAGCTGGCCCAGGATTCTTTGTTGGAACTTCTTTGAACTCTTCTGCCTTCATTAATACCAAAACTTCAGCTAAATCACCAGAAGAAGGTCCTAGGTCCCATTTGTAGATTTCTAGACTATTCTCGACACCCTCTCCTCTCTTCTTGAGTTGCACATAGTCAAGGTTCTGCTTCTCAATTTCTTCCCCAGACTTGAAGCTTTCTAGAATGTGTCCTCTGATATATTATCCATTGAATTCCTCTTTTAAAACCTTGTGCAAAGGCATTTTTTTCTCATTCTGCCCCCAAAAAACTGAAGTAAAGTTCTGTTGCTGCTGTCTCCTTCCGTCACCTTCTAGGGGGTGGGGTGGGGAAGGGTTAACACTTAAGAGAAGACTGATTAACTTTGCAAGAAGATTCTTCCACTGTGAGGCTTAAAGTATAAAAAAAGAAGGGATGCCCATTCTCAATTTTTGACAGAATCACAAAAGGTGGTTTCATTCTTTTTTAAAGTATTTAGTGGGAGGGAGAAAGCCTGGAGGCTTTGGTAAACATAAGCAGCCATCTCTGAAACAATAGAGACCAATTAATTCCTCAGAGTTTCCTGGTTCTGGGTGATGTAATTTACCAAGGATGTAGAGATCATGTCCCTATAAATCTAAGCACTTGTCAGTTGCCTTGGCCTGAATATCCTTACCTCATCTTACCCGTTTACCAATGTTTAAAGCCAGTTCTAGGTGCATTTGTCAGCTTATTGTCAACGTTCTCAATTCAGACAGTCTCTTGGTTTGTGTATTGAAAACATGGTCTACAATTTATTTTTTGCCCCTAATGTATTGGTTTATTTTTATACAGATTTAAATCAAATATGGATCTAATTATATCACATGAAACAATAGCTCTTTAAAATAAAATCATTGTAGAACACAAATTACTTATCATGTCCTGTTAATTTGATACCTCAGGTAACTACCAGGATAACAGATTTCCATGCATATCACTTAAATCCTGTGATTAAAACATACTAGATTTTCTTGGGTTGTATTCAAAGACGCATAGCCAGGTGAAGGGCGAAGACAGGGATGGGGCATCTATGAGCCTGGTTTCTGAATACAACTTTTGGAAAACCATGGTTTGTGAGACTGTTTCTCACAGAACTTCATATTTAATGAATTAAAAGCACATGATTAGATGCCTAAAACCATAAATTACTATCAATTAAAAAGTAGCACCAAATCCAAAATTATGGAAATTTTAATTTAAAAAAAAACTGAATAAGCTAGATGTCCTGCTTTGAAAATGTGGTTCTTTTATTTTATTGCCTTTTTCTGATTGTGCCAGCATCCTTTGTTTATTCTGTCCCATTTGTGATCTCTCCATATCTCATATGTGTGTGTGTTTGTGTGTATATATGTGTGTGTATATACATATATATATTTCTTCTGATAGAGTTAGTTCTATCAAGCCTTATGATTTGTTTGCTGTTGTAGCCACTGATTCATTTGCCAATACGCGTTCCAGTTGTGGGACACTGGTAGGACGTCACTTCTCTGGCCCTCTAAATTCAGATGTGTACTGAAGATGTGCGTGTGGTCAGTGAATCTGAGTGGAGGTGGTGTGAGTCGCCCCCTGGGGACATTCTGAGAGCCTGTGAGAGATACCTCATATCCTCCCCTAGAGCCTCAGAGGAGCTTGCAAAGAGATGCAGCCTCCCACAGCCAAGCCTGAACATGACCTGTGTGAACAGAGTATGTGTCCACCACCATCTACTAGCACATGTAGTGTGAAAGAATAAGAAACCAAAGTTTGTTCTTTCAATCTGCTGAGGTCCTAGGTCTGAGAGCTACCACAGCATCACCTTCTGTTGCTTCCTAGACTATTCCATCTCTTACAGTTGTTGCTGCACATTTTGTGATATAATTGCTTAATTAGGAAGCTTCATAAACCCATGATAAAATCCCTTTGCATTTCTGTTCAAAATATTCCTACCAGGCTTTACTACATTAGGTTCATAGGTTAGCTTCAAAGTCATTTCTTAGCATCTGTCTTCCTGAACCTCTCTGGATCAAAGGTCATGTCCATGGGTACTCAGACTGTGGACCTGGGTCACAGTGAGGACAGAATTCAGTGACCAGGCTCACCTTGGTAGGACTAACCCTTATACAAAGAGGAAAACATTTTAGATATTTAGACAAGAGAACCAATCATAGGCTCATCATCTAACCAAGGAGAACGGAGAGTTGAAATGAGAACACTGATTTCATGGTGAATTCATCCTTTTTTTTTGACTAACACCCATTAGTTTACAACAATCTCAGGTAAAGTTTTTGAGGCCAGTTATTACTGGGGAACACAGGCAGGATTCCTTTGTTAGGGACTATTATTATCTATGTCTCGGAGGAAGGTCTACAGCCTCTGAGTGGTTGCTGCGCTCTTTCAGGGGTCATTAAAACAGGCTCTTTATTTGGTCAGACAGAGAAGGAGAAAGGGGTCAGGGCTCTTCTGGTCCACTGAGGGTATCACACAATGGTTCTCTCTCTCAGTGGTCTAAGGTTAGAGGGAATGGTCCTAGAAGGAAAGCATTAATGCATGTGGGGGAACAGAACAGAGAGAAAAATAAATCTATGGCATGGTTCCTTTTATTCATCTTGTTAGATGATAAGAAGTGAGTAGGAGGCTGCTGAGTGGGAGTGCACAAGCCTCAGAGAGGAAGGGGATCCAAATCAGCAGGAGGACTTTTGTGGGAGAATCCTAGCCCCTGACTAAGTGTATCAAAGGGATAGCCAAGAGGGGATGGCCAACTTATATGGCCTACAGCATGCTATGAGCTCTTCAGAAAGTGGTCTCTATTTTGGAAAATAATTAAATGTGACTGACAAAGTACCACTACAACTAAGTCAGGTGAAAGAACATGATTACATTAGATTGTTCCACGCCTCTCCAACTTTTCAGTGGAATATTATTGAAGACATACAGAATGAAGAACACTTAGACTGACTCTTGGAGAAATATCAACTAAACACAACTAATAATTTTTTTTGTCTGTAGGAAATATGCCACTCAAAAAGAAAATGAGGAGGCGTTCTGTCTCTTTTCTGTCATCTAATTTAGGCCAAGAGGCCCAGGGTAGATATCAGGTGGGAAACACATTAACCATTTTTTTCACAGCTGGCCAAAATTCTGTCTCCATCACAAACTCTCCACCTACCCAGGTACTACAACAAAGAAGGGCCATGGGCAGGTGGATGGGATGAGGGCTGGGTAAAGACACAATGAAAGCCAGGCTTGGATCAGCCTCTTTGGGTTTGGAGATGAATGACTGCAAGAGAAAGGGAACATGGACTGCTTTGTTGCAAGAGTCAGAAGAAAATGTTAGATCTCTTTTTAGAATCCTGAAAGGAACATAAGACAGCTTGGTTCCAGGGAAACAGCAGCAGCATTCCTTAAAACATGCAGACATTAAGGAGAAGGAGCTCGAGGGCATTCAGGATACTTCCAGTTGGCTTGGAAAGAAGCAGATGAGTTAGAAATGTTCAAAAGTACCACTCTGAGAGGAAATAGATCTCTTGCATTTGATAAAACCAGAAGCAAAATTCACACCATGAAACATCAGATCACTGTTACAAAGGACAGATTTGGCAATGTCTTTAAGAAGTCAGAGAAATGAACAATGAGAATAAAATGATTTTAAAAAGACCATGATATATATGGAGAGCAGAAAACTGAATCTTAGCCTAAGGGCCATAATTTTCTTGAGAAAGAAATTAAAAGAAGAGGATGAGCAGCAGCCATTAAAATCACAATGGGGAAACCTTTAGGATGAAAAGAAGACATCACATAGACAGAAATGGCTTTCAGTATCCCCTGCAAAATGATTGAAGTGGTCCCGTGTAGGAATATCCACATCTAGATAGACTGAAAATTTTTTGAAGCCTAACATACCTGTAAGCATTTATGAGAAAAAAAGAGGGTAAGTTAGCTGTGGGCTTTTCTATAGTCCTAGATGACAGAAGATAATAAAGCTACATGACCCATGAAGAATCTGGTGGCTATTTCAAAATTTCGTTCTAATATAAATTCATGTTGGAAAATATTCTAGTTGAAAAGCCTCAGAAAGTACACTGCCGGTCTACTTTTCATAAAAAGAAATTGCTTGAATATATTCTATACATATTAAAGACAAAGCTATACACAATCAAGAATAAAAGTCATGCTACAGAAAGACACACATACTGGGCCTCAAAGCCGAGCACCTTAGAGACCATGGCAGCTGTCCGTTGTTCTCGGAAACCAAGTACCCATTACAGGTTACAAGAATTTTAAAGCAAATGTTTTTGACTCTTTGTTGTTTGCTTGCTGGGTTTCTTTCTTTCTTTCTTTTAACATACTGCCAATTTATTTAATTTTTAAATGTTAAATTCAAGGGTTTAACACAATTTTCTAAGTTATACTTTAAATATAAGAAAGAATAACTGGTTGTTGTTAATTGGTGGGGGGTATAACTCTTATTGGGCTGCACATTTAAGGTTGGTTGTTACAGCAGAGCAACAGAGGGGATGGAAACTCTACCAAGACAGCAAAATGAGGAGAGAAAACACAGGGTGCAAGTAAGAAAATGAAAACATGATGAGAAAAGACCAGTTCATGGCGAGTGGGCCCAACGTCCCACCAACACTCAGAGAAAGAGTGGTGGGTTGGTCATAAAGTGACATTTAACACTGTTCTCTGCAAAAACCTCCTCAGAGTCAAGTGACAATAAACATATGGACTAATATACACCACTGAAATCAAACCAAACCAAAGCAGAAGTAGAATGTGACTACAAGATGCAGGGGCAGGGGAGGACCAACACTGTGGAAAGACCACAGTTATGTGATGATACAATGTGAACCTGTCAGGAGGTTATGGAATTCTTCATTTTTTAAAGAAACAATATAGCAGCTAAATATAAAAGCAGTGATATGTGTGTATAAATATAATTTACTTATATATTTATATATATTTATATATACACTCAGAAAGCATATAGGGCACAATTACAATAGGAGATTCAACTCGACTTTGTTCATACTCTGGCAGATCAAATAGAGTAGTGTTTCTCAATCTGTTTTTTTTACTATTGTTCCTGTAATGAGGCTTTTTAGAATCTTTTCCCTAATAGCCCACATAAATTTTAATTTTATTGGGTATGTCTGTGCTTTGTATATAGAAAGAGTAAGGTTTTTTTTACTTCCTAAGAACCAGTTTTGACTCCTTTTAGGGCAATATTATTTCCATTGAGAATGCATGACATAGATTAAAAAATAAATGTAAAGCTATGTGAACACGAAGGCCCTTTAAAGTGCTAATGGAAAGGTCAGTACTCTGGGGCAGCATGCAGGATGGTGAAAAGGAGACACTCCGGAGTCAGAAAATGCATGGACTCCTGAGGAGGAGGAAGTGCACACTGGGAAACAAGGGGTGCCGGTGAGGGGCCTGTGCTGTGAGCTGTAACATCCCCGCCTCCTGAGCCATTCCACAGTGAAAGCCTCCCGAGCTAGCACTTTTGAGAAATGAAGTTAAACTGAATTAAACTGGTCTCCACAGGAGATTCTGATCTTTAATGTGCTAATTTCCTTGTGAAGTTCCAAGATGGAGATATGGCAAGCACAGTGTCCCAAACTCACGGGAGCTGCATGAGGGAAGCCATTAGCTTGGACTTCTATTAATGGCACCCCCCTAGAATGTCACATGTGAGAAACGCTGCCTTCACATGTGAACTTCCTCATTTCTTCAAGCAGTAAGGCCAAATAATGCGAGAATGGAAATATTGCTGGACAATGTCCCTTACTTTGACCTTGGCCTCTCTCCCTCCTTTCCTCCTTTTTGTTTCTTTCTCCTGAATTAAGTTTCAAAAATAAGAAAACTACAAATAAAAAGGAAACATTTAAAGAAAAGAAATCAACTCTGAGGTCCCTGGGATTTGTCATCTTATTCTTCCAAAAGTTCCACGGAGTCTGCCCATTGTTGGGTATTCTCCATCCAACCCTGAGGGCACAGCATCCTGCCTGACCTGATCTCTGCTCTCAGGTCTTAGAGTTCATCATGGCAGTGACACAGAACATTTAATGACCTGAGTGAGGAAAGAATGCCACAGAAGGAGCACCTTGATGTATGCTAGGCAGAATTGACCAAGTTTATCCCCGATTCACAAAGCTGTCTCCTATTTGTCTACACCATAAAATCACACACAAAAAAAGTGGCCTGCACTCCATGTGTGATGCTATGGAGTAAACTGTACTTCTGTTAAAACTGTGTGGCTTGTCGTCTTCTAGAGGAAAGCAGTGCCATTTTCTTGCAACTTGATGGGGATTTGGAGCTAGGAAAAAGCTGCTGGAGCTCATGCTGGCCCGCCTTATGTCACCTAACAAGGTGACCGTCTTCCACTGAGCACTGTGAGGGACTCAGAATGGATGACATCCATGGGACAGGAAAGTCAAGGCTACCCACATTGCTGGCCTTTGACCGACTGTGGCCAGTGATAAAAGCTGAGGCACAGTTTCTGGCTCCAAAGAGTCCTGTCAAAGGAGCCCTCCACACATGGAAGGCAGATATAGGAGGTGGGGGAAGATTCGGAAGGTGCCAGTAACTCTACCAAACCTGGATCTGAGCTCAAAAAGCCAGATCAATGCCCCTTTGGTTCTGCCATGTTTCAAATCTTAAATGGAGTCTAAAATGCTAGTGGAGGGTCTTCAACACCTTTGAGAGATGCTCTAGTGACTCCTGGAAGAAGCTGATGTGGCAAGTTTGGAGGCCACACACCAGACACCATTTCACTGGAGGTTTGTGGTTCCTGGGTCTTGCCTTGTTTCAAAATAAATGATACTCGAAATATGAGACTTCATGCAGGGCCTGCCAGCTATGCATTCAGCTTAGAAACTCTGTATCCAGGACCGACATGAGTGCTCTTCAGATTACACCGGAGGACATTGCAAACTCATGCAAAATGTTGGTTAAAAGTCGCTGACTGATCTGAGATCTACAAACATTTGCATTGGTGTCTTTTTGGTATTTGTATTCATCGATACTGCTAGATTCTATTCCAACATTGTATCGGATTTTTCAGTTTGCTCTAAAAGCATAAGGTAAGCGTATGATAAAATCTTTGGAATTATCATCCAAATATCAACTTTTCTTTAGCCTTAAGAAAGTAGTTTCTTAAGAAAAGTGGTGGTTCCTACCCTATTGTATTTTTTAATAGAGATGAACTGAGGTTAGCTTGAAACTTTTCCTAAGGAACTGCTGTGATGTATTTTGAAGCTGATGAGAAGGCAACACCTGTTCATGCAACCTCCCAAAACAGTGCCTCTTACCACACGGTTGATTTCTCTAGAGTGTCTTGCTTGGGCATTTAAATTATGATGATTCAGTCCCTGTGTCAAGGAATTTAATGGGAGAAGAGACCCATGCAGTCTGCACGATGAATGGAAGCTGTAGCTTGAAGGACAAGTGTCAGGACGTTCTGCTTCTGTGGCATGACTGCAGGGGACCCGTGAGTGAAGATGGTGGCATTCCTCCCTCAAAGCTTGAAGGAACTTTTGGGAGATTTCTGCCACTCCCTGCATCTCCCAACTGCCACCTCCCTGAGCACGTCTCTGCCATCATTCACTGCCCACCAGGCTGGGCAGAACCCCACCACTTTGCAGGTGGGGCCGGCTGCTGCCAGTGGCAGAGACGGATGACATATTTATTAGCTTGTCAAAACCTCCCCTGTTTATGGAAGTCTCACCCGGCTAAACAAAACAGTCAGCTTCCCATTGGCTCGCCAAGAGGCCCCTGTTGAGAGCTTCAGCAAAGTGCTTGATGAGGCATAAAATGATGATTAATTAATTTACTGCTCAGTTGATCATCACACGGTGCGGCTGATGGTTCTCCCAGCGGTCAGCCCTCGTGCTGCTCTGCTCTGGCCGAGCTGCCTTTGCTGTGACCTGAGCTCCTAGACTCCCGGGCCAGGGAAGGAGATGAAGGCGGGAGCAGAGTCTCCGGAGGCCCCGGGGGGCAGACACGGGATGCAGAGACAGTGAGGCCTCTGCAGCCGGTCATTAATCAAGACACACTTGCCCTGGGAACCTAGCTGGCATCCAGGAGGAGGCAGTTTCTGTGCTGGCGGGTGTGTGTGCCCTGAGCCACGTCTCATTGGCCCACTTTTCCTGTCTGCATAACTGGGGTACTTGTCCTTGCACCCACCATTTCTTTATGAGATGAAGACGGGCTCCTCGAGGACATGAGGATGGCACTGAGCACTGCGTGGGACAGGGTGTCTGCTTTCACAGCTGTGTGCAAGGAGGCACGGGCCCGGCCCTGCTCAGAGTGGCCGATGTGAGGTGCAGCCCAGTACAAGGCTGCTTCAACATCCGAGCCCCGAAGTTCAGCGAAGAAAGGCCTACAGAAATGGGATTTTTGTTTCTTAATTTTAACTCTGCGTGGTGCCTAAGTGGTTCTATTTGCTGGATATTACGCGTTCCAGAAGTATAACTTAATTGAAAGTTAAAGTAGTATTTCATATGTGAGGTCTTGGTCAATTTATATACTTTTAACTGACTGTAAAGAATAGATTTACAAATGCAATCCACTTATAGAGCAAAATAACAAACTGAAAAGCCCACATTCCTGTGGGACACTGATGATGAATGCACTGATACATGACTCACTGTGGTTGTGAAGCACACGGTCATTGTAAAGCAGGTTATATAATGTGAAAGAGACACAGCCTGAAGTGACCCAACCATCTCTGCAGGAAGACAGCTCCTGGCCAAGGGAAGGGCATGAATTCCGGCCCGTGGACAACAGGCAGGAACCTGAGGACTGTTTACAATGCTTCATAAATTTTCCTAGAGCAATGGAGCTCTGCACCCTCCTTTCCACCTGAGACGCTGGGACCTTAAGGAACTACGGCTCCTTGAGAAGGGGATGGCACATGTGTGGCTGACACTGTCATACCCCTCAGGGATAGCTATTCTTTCCTGAAGCTCTGCTCCCAATATCAGGTGAAGGCCATGCATGCCCAGGACCTGCATGTCTGCTAACGAGCTCCAAACTCTGCAGGGACCCTGCAGGACAGCCCCTTCTCTGCCCTGCCCCACCATGGTATAACAATGAAGAAGTTGAGGCTCAGAGCCCAGGTCCTGTCTGATGTGATGTAGCCCACTGTAGTCAAGCTGGAGCTGAACAATCCAACCCTTTGCCCTGCTGATCTCTACCATGGCTCCTGGACCCCTCTGGCTGATCTGGGGGCATAGCCTGGGGACATGGACTAAGACTGTGAAACAATCGAGGGATGATATAGGCCTGTTGGGCAAATTGCTATCCTGCTGACAAGTGGCCAGGCCACTTGGAAAGGGTACTGGGCATGAGGGGTGCTTCAGGGCAAACTTCTAGGAGACTCAGAAACTCCAGATGTGACCCTGACATTCCTATGAGGACCAGGAACCTTCTCTCCTGGCTCCTGTCTGATAAATAACACTGCATTAAAAAAATTATTGTTGTTCAATTACCGTTGTCCCCATTTCCTCCCATTACTCTCCCTGCCTTGCCTGCACCCCCTCCCCCATTAAGTCCTCCCTCTCCCCACTGTTGTCCTTGTCCATGGGTCCTTTATACACGTTCCTTGACTTGATCCTTCCTCTGCATTTCATAATGCTCATCCGAACACGTGACAAATACGTCTGC
This sequence comes from Desmodus rotundus, assembly GCF_022682495.2. Taxonomy (NCBI): domain Eukaryota; kingdom Metazoa; phylum Chordata; class Mammalia; order Chiroptera; family Phyllostomidae; genus Desmodus; species Desmodus rotundus. Next base: position 179,225,460 of record NC_071387.1, on the reverse strand, counting down.
AGCCCAGCTTCATCCCATAGACCTGATCCTCTGCAGCCCACTTAGTCTGGTGGGCAAAGGGGAGGGAGAATCCCCAGGCTGTGTCATCACTGCAAGGATTTTGCCAAAACCTGTGGTTGTATGGGATGCATAGTGGTTCAGGCTGAAGTATGAAAAGTCTTTTAAAAAGGCAAATTCCACAGCAAGGTTGCCCATCCTGTCAGGTGTCCTTAGACGACGGATGTTGTGAGTGGGGTTTGCTGTGTTCTGTGCCATGTGGAGATTCACAGTATACATTAGTATGTGGGAAAACACTGAAGCGCATCAGTTAGGAAGGCAGTTCACCCTGGCTCATGTCAACATTGTCCAGCTTACAGCAGCACACACGCCATTGATGAGACTCCTCTGGGCTCAAGGAGCCCCTGTTCCTGGGGGTGCAGTACAAAGGACTCTGGCCTTCTCATGTAAGGTATTATTTATAACTAAGCAAATCTTTCCCTGGCCAGGTAGCTCAGTTAGTTGGAGCAACAAAAGTTGGCAAGTTTGATTCCCAGTCAGGGCACATACATAGGTTTCAGGTTTGATCCCCTGAAACCAGTTGGGGTGTGTACAGGAGGCAACCAACTGATGTTTCTCTCTCACATTGATCTCTCTCTCTCTTTCTCTCTAAAGTGAATAAAACATATCCTTGGGTAAGGGTTTAAAGAAAAAAAATATAACCAGACAAACCTTGGTTGAGTGCCCATGTGGAAGGATCTCAGGCATCAGGCATCGTGCTGGTGCAGAAGGAGCAGCATGGTGCCAGAGGCTTGCGGCTCTGGGTTCTCTCTGCTGGCTGTTGTCTGGAATTAGGGAGAACGGGCTGGGAAGGAACAATGGGAGGAACCCTGGTAGGCTCAGAGGTCAGGTCTGCGGTTGATGTTAGGTTAGGGGCAATGGGTGTATACGGGAGGCAACCAGTGGAGGCCACAGAAAAGGGCATAAAGTTAGCAAGAGCACAGGGCAGGTGGACAAGTGCTGTATCATAGGTGCATGCAATGGGCTGGGTTGGCACTGAAGACACAGAGGACACTGAGGACAGAGACATCAACTTCATCAGTGGAGCCCAGGAGCAGCAGCAAAGGGCTGGTCCTGGAACCAACCATGTTTTGACAGTGGGAGCCCAGTTCAACAGTAAGGAGCAGTGCTGGAGAGTCCTGGGCAGAATCTCCAGCATACCTGCTCCATGGCAACCCTGACTCTCTGGAGCCCTGGAGCGGACAGCTGCCTTGCAGGTGGCACTCACTGACCTCCCTGATGTCCTGATCCACCACCTAAAACCAAAAGTGTTGGCAGGTTGTGAAGACTGCTAACTGAAATACAGTGTGTGAAGATGGCAGGACAAAGCCTGGCACTTAGAGGTACTATGTGTTGGGAGAAGCTAGGGCTCAGTTACCCATGTAAAATCAGGGACAACACTGGCCATGCAGGACAATTCAATGGAGGGCATGTGGCACGGGGAGTGATGGTGTCCTCTGCTCCTACCACTTGTGGGGGAAGTTCGAGTTCATGGCCTGGAGGAGGCAGAGGCTGCTTTGGTTGGGTCTTTTCTGAGACAGAGAAACTCTCAGTCTCAAAGCAGGCTGACTGCTCTTGTTTCCTCTCTTAGGGCAGAAATACAAATGCCTGGGGTTGGTTATTTATCCCTAATTTACTGCTTCTCTTTTGTTCTTTTCACACCCCTGCCTGCATTTTTATAGACCATTTCTCCAATTGGAAAGGGTCACTTTGGTGTCACTAGCCCTATAAAGCAAAACCTCCATGAGATCACGACAGTGTGAGGCTCAACAGAGTATTTTGAATTTTTGAACATTTTTCTCCTTTTAAAAATTAAAAACTGTATTTTACCAGACCTAACCATGGGCCAATTTAAAACCAGAACTCAAATTTTAGAGAATGGCTGAACATGGTCGAATACTTCTGAAGGCCAATTATGACATCATCGGGGAGGCCGTCTGTGCTAATGGGGCTGCCTTCGCTCCCGTTACGATAAATCAGCCCTGGTTTCACACACGGTGCGATAACCCCATCTGGCTCGCACCATTTTCTAAGATTATTTTCCTACTGACTGTTAGCCATGTGTCCAGGATATTCAGGCTAATGAGTGCCATGCTTCCTCCTGTGCACAAATAATTTAGCTCTACAATCAGGACTTGATCAAAACTTCCATGTCAGAGAGGTTATTTTAAAAATTGAATCTCTTTCTCTTTTTTATACCCCCTGGAATTTCCAAACTCTTTTTCAATTTACCATCATAGGAAAAAATTAAGAATAAAGTCACAATTGCCAAAGAATGCAATTCGCCTGAGTGGCACCACTAAGCACACAACACTGGGATCCTGTGAAAAGAGCCAGTGAGCACGCTTCCCTTTGGGCGAAGTGCTGGTCTCCTTCCCTGTAACCTGGTGAGGGGCGCTGGTGGCTTTTCCACCTCAACTGTCCTGGTGAGCTGGAAAACATCAGAGTTGCATTTGTCTCTAAAATACTCACAGACTATAGTGGAAAGGGTAAAGGAAGCAAATTGTAATTATAAAATTTTCAAAGGTGAAATGAGGAAACTTCTGAAAAGTGAAGGTGAAATTTCCAAGTGTATTAGCAGAGTTAGCATCATAATCATATTCTGTTAAGTCTCAACTTGGGACACAGTTCAGTCCATAGCAGGAGCACTTCATGACTTACAGGAAAGGTGGTTTCCCGATCCCAGGTGCATAAGAGCTCCTCCAAGGGCATCATGGGGACCTGTTATCATCAGATGCTTCTGATTATAATAAAATAAAATGTTCAGTCTGACTTTTCATAAACTCCAATAGGCTTCCCTAATAAATGAAGTTGAAAGTTTAGATTCCCCCAAAGAGCATGAAAAACTTTGTCTAAACCAACAATAGAGTAATAAAAACAACCATGTATGTATTTCTTAGACAAACTAAAGGTATATTGTTCTCAGGCAGAAATGATCACATGTGCTCTTTCTCCACATTAAGGAGCTCTGCCTTCAAATGAATATATTTAAGGGTTATGTTGTCCAGAGTTATGTTTATTATATGACAGAAAGATCAAAAATTAAATGTCCCTTTCTCCCATTTGATTTACAAGTGGTAGAATGGGGATTTTTTTAACCACTCTAAAAGAAATAGATCTCTTACTTATAAATACAATAATACATTGAAGTGATAAACTCATTTTAAAAACATAATTGAGGTGTGCACACCAGAGACCAGGGGGCAGACAAGAGCTGGTGATTTCACATTCCTGGTTTTGTTCAGTTCTCTGGCCAGGCTGAAACCCATGTCACACGGTACGCACGGTCTCATTTTGCAGAAATAGAGCCTGAAATATCCAGGTGATGTCACTCTGGGTTCTGGGCCAAAAGGTACCGTAGTTTTTAATGCTGGGTCCATGGAAGAGAGAAACCGCAGAGAAAGTGTATGAAACAGGGCATCAGCGGCCCCAGACACTGGCTGCCCTACAGCTGGCATAAGGGATCCAAGTGCAATGGCCAACGTGGTGAATCTGAGTCTTAACTGGATCGTGCATTAACTCGCTCCTTTATTTTTCATTTAGGTGCTAAGTGGCCTTGCTTCTGCTAAGACCTTCTCTGCAATAGCAATGGTGACGGAGCAAGGGGAGCGGAGGGGAGGATGTTTGTATGCAGGACCGCGCCCCTCGCTAATAAAGATGCAACGCCTCATGTTAGACAGAGATTTACTCGTATTGATGCAGATTTACTGCTCCAGGGGAAAAAAAGAAGCCTTATTGTATGATCAAAGCTAATAAAAATAGAAAACAAATGACACCATAGACTGAATAGAACCAATGCACTATGTAATGAACACTTATTGACCAGTAACCTGCAACTAATGTAGCTATAGATTTTTACTTTGTCTATTCATGGCTTTAAGAAGCAATCAGTGGAGTCTCTCCGGACTGGAGGATGAGGTGATAGTTAACAAAGCTGTGTTTTATTTAGTGCTAAACAAAGCAGTCGATTTAAATCTGAGGTGGGTAGGAAAACCATCTCTGTGGTTTATGTTAGCTGGGATCACTTGAGCGAGGATGTTTCTAGATGGTTCTGTCATGGGATATGAATTGTTTATTATGTAAGACCACATCCTTCCCATTTACAAAATGGGAAGGGAGAATTAGTCAGTGTCCCAATGCCCAGATGGGAATTCAAAACCAATATCCTGCGTGCAGAATGATTTTTAAAGTAAAGTCTACTGGATTGAGTCCTCTGTACTTAAAATTACAGTTTATTTGAACTCACTGTGGATGAGTGGGTTGCATTAGTGCACACACATACAACTTAAAAAGCATTTCATTTGATATTAAATGACTGAAGCCATTGGGAATAATCATAGTCTCCATGGTGCCTGAGGGACATCTCTCAGCTCCTTCAGTACCTTTGAAGGAGAGTTATCCTCTCCTGGCCATCCTCTACTGGCACTTTTCCTATGGTAGTAAGGCACAAATTCACTGGGAAGCCCATTTAGACACAAAACGTTGGGTCCCTTTAGAGGCATCTCCCTCCACCTTGGCTGCCCTTGGATGTGTTCCTGGGCTGTGAGGCATGGAGAGTCCTGCTTCAGATCCTCCCTGACCCCTTGCAGCAGGGTTGTTGCAATCCTGTTGGGTCATCTCTCGGCCAGATCACCTTCTCCCAGTTTCTTCATTGACTCTGCAGCCTGGCCCACCAGGGCAGGGCTCCAGCACTGTGCTGGCCTGGGGCAATCTCATTTTGTCTTTACACAACCCTCGGGTGAATCCCAGTGGATAGCTCCACTCCTCAGAGGAAACTCAGTCTTGGAGATGAGAAGCTTTGGCCCAGAACTTCACAGCAAGCCTGTGTTCTTCCAGCCAGAATTCTACATGAATCCATTTGGTTAATATTCTCTTTAACAAAAAATATTGTATTTATTTCCAAAGAGAATAGAAGGAGGGAGAAAGAGAGGGAGAGAAACATCAGTGTGTGGTTACCTCTTGTGCACCCCCAACTGGGGGCCCGGCCTACAACCCAGGCATGTTCCCTGACTGGGAGTCAAACCAGCACCCCTTTGGTTCGCAGGCCAGCACTCAATCCACTGAGCCACACCAGCCAAGGCCAGCTAATATTCTTAAAAACCCACTGATTCCAACACTGAGTAGTGCAGGGAAGATGCCCAGTGTGTGGAAGTACAAACCATTGTCCTTCCTGGGTCACATCCTATGTGATTCTCCACAGACACTCAGAGGCCATCACTTCCTATGGTGTTGGTTTCCCTTGGGACACTGTGTTCACTTGTTAAGAGAAGGGGATGGAGAGAAAGGGGCTTTTGTGGTTTTTGCCCTTGCACTTGTTTGGGCTGTTCCATAGCTAAATCAGGAAGCATGTTAGAGAAGGAGAAACCAAGGCTCAAACAGGTTATACATCCCTGATGAGAACAACTCAGTGCATTTTAATTAAAAAATGCTTTTGTGGGACTAGAGAACACAAACAAATTTAAATGAGTTAACAAACATCAATTGTGGCTACAGTTGCTCCTTGGATATAAATCAGATCCCACATGGTCAGCCCAGGCTCCCTGTGCCTTGTTACTGAGAGCTGGAGCAGCTTGTACGATGCAGAGAGTAACTCTTCCTTGAGGCGGAGGGGAAGTAGCCCCACAGCATGGGACAACCTGGCTGTCCCTGCCATTTTCGTTCCTGGGCAGGCACACATCTGACTTGTACAGCTTTGCCAATCCCATGGTTCACACAAAACAATTACCCCACAGTCAGGGAACTGCTCGTCCTTCTGGAGGCATCATGTGGCACCAGCAGTCAAGGTGTGCTGAAAGTCAAGTGGGGGCAGCAGTTCTCAGGTGTTGGTTCAAATGTTCACTGAGAGACATGCAGCTGCACAGCCGGAAGCTCCTGGGAAGAGGAGTCTGGGAGAATAAGGTCATTGCAAACATGGCTGCAAAGAAGTCAAATGGTACAAGTCACCCATAAATCCGAAGCTTACCTCTCTTCCTGACTGAGAAGAGACAACAGCGACAACCTGGGGACAGGAATCAATGAACTGTGAGGGAAGGAGAAATTGGGGCATGGAAAGAGGGAAAGCTCTAACATCTTGGAACTAAAAATGAAATAGCTCGTGGAAAGAAAGCAGAGCCCCTGGTTTTTATGCTAACGCTTGCCATGTGCTGGTGTCCCTACAACCCAAGTGGTAAACAATGGTATTATTTTCAGAAAAAACGCTAAGTGTGTTACAGGCTAACTCGTGGACTTTTAGTGGCCCAATTCCCCTCTTGAGCTTTCCCACTTTGCAAAGACTTCAACATAGAAAAGAATGAATGAATGTCAACACAGTTAAGGTCACGCATGCCAAACAGTTAAGGGCTGGAACTTTGAAACAGACCTGCCAGGGTCTGACCCTGAACTCAGCTTTCTCAGGTTGCTCTACCTATGGTGAGTTTGTTCCTCAAGCTCCCTTCCTGGTGGCTGGAGCTGGATATCCCATCGTTTTGAATTAGGTGACATAACATAGGCAGCTTGAAACCGGGCAGGGTGAAACTATGGAAATAGGCAAGTGCTGCAAGTCACAGCTTTGTTTACTGGACAGCAGACTGTTAAGCATTCAGCGTACTCCTTTCCTGCAGCGTCAGTTGGCTGCTCTGTGGAAGGGGGTCAGGACATCACCGACTCTGTGTGGGGATAACGTGGCATAGGTAAAGGGTACAGCACATCATACAAGCCCCATAACTTAACACAGAGTGCTGTCTTTATATTGCTCTTGTTAGGGACTGCCCTTTGGCTGGCTCCTGTATTCAGTTTGCCCAACTGGATAACTTTCTTTGTGCTGAGAAAGCAAAGCTTGGGACAAAGAAAAGCGCAGCACATCACTGCATGGACTGGCAGGTGTCCCCTGAAAGAAAAATAAACTTCACCACAATTCAGGTTCAAGGTGAATTGTATACAATTTGTGCAGGGCAAAAATGAAACCCAGCTGGAAGTGGAGGTGATGGAGCAACTAAACCCTCAGTGAGTCTCAGGCACTTTGGGTCTCAGGTCCAGGTGTTCGAGAAGACCTTGGCAGCAGAAATCCAGGTGCCTATAGAGCCTCTGCTCAACCTGACACCACAGGTGTCAGCCCCATGCTCTCCAGAGGCCCAAATCTTCTAGGTGCGTGTATCCTTCTGGCTGGCACAGGGCTGCCTCCAGCAGACGCGGTCATCATGGGAAGGAGGAGAAGGAGAATTTTCTAAACCTATGGTGAGCTCTGGATTCCAAAAGAGCTACACTCTCACTCAGCAGGCACATACACTTCCGTGGGCAGTGTTTGTGATGCTGCTGGGACAGACACGTCGCTGGGGTCTTGCTGGCTGATCGTCATCACAGCAAGTGTAGCTTGTAGAGTCTGAAGCAGGTAACTAAAACAGTCCAGGCAAGAGAGTTTCCCTGCTCAGTATGGACAGCAGCTAAGGGAGCAGAGGATCTGGCTCAGGAAACGGGAAAAAGGCAAGTTCTGTCACAGCGTCTCCTAGTTCCCTAGATACCTGAACCTGGCATTCCACATCTGTAAGGACCACCTGCATTCACCCAGTGGCCTCACCTGCAAACCCCACTTTCCCTTCACTCTCCAGTGATTAGAAGTCCAGTGAGACCATGTGATGAGATGCCCTTTGTAGTTAGCTTTCACCTAAAAGGAATTAGAGATCCAACACATGGAATCCGACATAACTCACAGGCTCTGTTTTATCTCTTTGTTTCACCACTTTCAGGTCCTGCTGGTGGAGGCAACTCTTCCGAAGTGGAGTTTGCAGAAGGCCTGAGGCAGTTGGCCAGGCAGGCACGTTGTGTCTTTGAGACAACCCCCTCTCCCAGACTTCTGCTCCTGTGAGTCCTGAGGCTGAACCTGCACCAGTGTCTAAAGCACTGAGCCTGGTGGGCAAACTCCCAGGTAAGGCTCTGAGGACGATCTCACCACAAGGCTGTGAGATTTGCTTGCTGAGGCCAAGCAGGACATTGGTAGGGAAATGTGTTCTGACTATCATATGGGGAGGGCCTGTGTGGTGGGGATGGACATGCCTGGCTTTGCTCATCTGAAGCAGTGACTTTATGAAAGCACCCACTTACCAGTTGAGTCCAAACAGGGGCCTAATGGAGGAACTACCTGATTTTTCCCATTAGCAGCTTTCTACCTGACTAGCTCTCCAACCCACTGGCTCTCCATCCTGGAACTTGTACCTGTTGGTGCCCGGGCTGCTTGCAGACTGCCCTCCTGCATCACAGGTTGTATTTCACGTTCCCCGAGAAGCAGCTGTTTCTGTTCCTAGCTCCATGTACACCTGTTGGTAAATTATACAGTACAATTAAATGTCAACTAAGTGAATACTCAATATCAATGTACGTATAAATAAAAATATTAATACAAGCGTAAAGAGCACTACTTTTTCTATGAAACTAAAGTTGCATGGTTTTAAGACTTTAAAAAGTCATCATCCAAACATTCTGTCATATAACACTACAAAATTAAAAAAAATTCTACTTGGTCATGACACTTAGACTGCTTTGCAAATATCTTAACGAATCACTAGACTTCACAAACACAAACAAACTAACTGGAAATCAAAAATGCTCATCCCCTCCATTGAGGAAACTCTTCTCCAAAGAAAAGTCTTTCACCCAAATTAAAATCAGTGACCAAATGAGTATCTTTTAAATGTTTAAGGCATGTTTATGTTCTTTGAAATAACTTTTTAAATTAATGAACCAAGTGCTCACCCCAACTGGGTGGAATGAGAGGCCCCATTGTGTTCAGGACACCTTGAGAGGACCTCGTTGGCACGGCTTGGTCATGAGACATTACCCCCCACCCCGTCACTCCTACACACAGTCCCTCCTAGGCGGTAGCGTGCCTGTCTTGACCTATTACATCATAGTCATTTTCCAAGTAATTAAATGTACTTTTTTCACAACGAAAGGTTAGCAGACATCAAGAGCTTCCTGGCAGCATAATTGACAGGGATTTGTGCAGAAAATCCGTGTATACACAGAACAGGCAAGTCACTGTTCTGAGACAACGTAGGATGACAGATGCAAAGAACAAATGTTAAAGGTAGCTATTTCCAATATTGTTTGAAAGTACATATCTAATTAGAGATGAAGCTGTTTAAGTTCACCAGTAAAATAAGCTAATGAAAGAAAAAAAAGAAATTAGATCAGTTTGAGATTCGTGTAAGTAAGGTCTCTAATGGGACAATCATTAAAAATAATTTCAATTATTCACATTTGAGTGACTTTTATATAAAGCTTTTTAAATAATGTGAATTCTGCAGAAAGTCTAAATGAAAGAATGGTCAACTTAATCTGTGACATATGATTTAGCTTGGGCATTGGGAAAAAGAGCACAGCAGAATGTTAAATTTCACATAAAATACTCTGGTTTCCTCTGGTTTATTTCAGAGCAATGGTGTCATTTATGATTACATTGTATGAGAAGATAATTACAAGCAGAACTGCTTTTCTAAGCTTGCAAATGGTAATACAAACACTTAGATCAATGCATTTGGGGACATAAATAAGCTCAATTCTCCCAAACTGGATGGATCTGTTGTGCGGACTTGAAGCTCTGCTCTTTCAAGGAGGCTCCCCTGTAAAGCCAAGGAACCCACAAACTCCCTTCTTGCCTCTGGAGAGAAGGACGGTCAGCTTGCACTCATAAGGCTCACAGTGAGGTTAAATTCTAGCTCTGTAAGTGGAGTGGGCAGCTATAGATTGAATCAAAGGAAAAATTACGTGCTCCATGGTATAGATATTAAAAAGAGGACTGGAAATGTGTGTCTTTTGCTGGGATCACCAGTGGTATTCTATCCAAGGAAAGGCGTGAAGGGGCCAATTAGATACGTAGAAATGTTTAAAGGAGTAAAGGGTGAAACTAAAAGATAAAGCCTCCCAAAAATGAACATTAAAGCTCCAAACATGAGGTGAATAAAGATCATAATCAAATTTTTTTTAAAACTAGGGCTTGGGAGGAAACTTACATTTCTGGGTCTGTGTCTGAAGGAAATGAAATCTGATATCTATAAACAATAGTGTTCACTGCAACATTGCTCACAATAACCGAGACATGGAAACAACCTATGTGTTCATCAATGAATAAAAGCGGATAAAGAAGATGTGGTATATATATACCACGAAATGTTATTCAGCTCTAAAAAAGAAGGAAATCCTGCAATGTGTGAGAAGATGGATGAACCGTGAGGACATTATGCTAAATGAGATAAGCCAGACAGAGAAAGACAAATACTGCATGATCTCACTTATATGTGGAATCTAAAAAGCTGAACTCACAGAAACAGAGAGTAGATTGGTCATTCCCAGGGGCTGGGGGAATGCGTGAAGGCAGTCAAAGGATACAAACTTGCAGTTACATGACGAATAAGTTCTGGCTATGTAATGTACTGCATAATGACTATAATTAACAATACTGCATTATACATTTGAGAGTTACTAAGAGAGTACATTTTAAACGTTCTCACTCCTTCATACGAATGTATATAATTATGTGAGGTGAAAGATATGTTAACAAACCATATTGTGGTAATCATTTTGCAAATATATACATGTATCAAATCACCACAGTGTACATCTTAAACTTATACAGTGTGATATGTCAATTGTGTCTTAAAGCTGGCAAAAAATTGGGGCTTGAGGCATACTCCATTTCCAAAGAAGAAGTGTTTTGTGTGTTCACAGAAAAGGCAATTTACCTGCGATCCCAGGTAAAGTGATGAAACTTTTGTAGAGTCCCTGAGGTCTGCTGATTAGCACTGAAAACGGCTCACCCCCCACACTTGGTGAAATGCCTGTGTACACATACTCACTCAAGGCATTGCTGGGGTCCTGTGTGTACAAGAAGCTGTGGTTTCTGCTGCAGACGGTGGTCCCTGGAAATGGTGGGACAGCACACCTGCAGCTTACCAAGTTAATGTGGTGACCTCTTCATACAGGAGACAAATGAGCAATGTTTATATTATTTCAAAATGTAACAATGTATCTATTAGTGAGATTATTATTAAATTTATTTTTGGAACTCTTTCTGATGGATTAAAAAAAATCAAATTGATACCATATGATCTCATCTTTAACAGGAACATAATCAACAAAAGAAAAAAGCAAACAAAATATAACCAGAGACATTGAAATTAAGAACAATGTAACAATAGCCAGAGGGGAGTGGGGAGGGGATAGTGGGGAGAGGGGTTGTAGGAGCTACTATAAAGGACACAAGGACAAAATCAAGGGGGAGGGTAAAGGTAGGGGAGGGAGGTGGGTTAGGCTGGGGGTGGGGTGGAGGGATGGGGAGAAAATGCAGACAATTGTAACTGAATAAAAATTTTTTTAATTATAAAAAAAACATTTACAAGCAAAAAAAGAGAATTGTAGGCACATTTTGTCAACTTGTAATAATCTAAATAAAATATTAGAAGTAAATGCATTCAATAATGCAAAAAAAAACCCCCAAAAACCCAAATTGAATATTAAATTGTCTTGGCCAATAATTCTTAAAGGACACTGACTATTCATGAGGAGGGACACGTGTGAGAAATGTCCATATTCACAGGAAGGGAGGTTAGCCCTCAATCCAGCAGAGCCTTGTACACTCAGTGTTAATCCCACACCACAGACATATGCCTGGTTGTTGACTGGCCATATCCTTCAAGGGCAATATTTGTCATTGTTGCTGTTTATTCAAATCACTTGAATTCTTAATCTGTCTTTAAGCTATTCTATTAGCTTTTCTGTTTCATTTTAAACCATCCACCTATTCAGTTAAAGCATTGCCATGCTTTCCTCCAAGCCAATGAAAGGAATGTTCTCATAAATCATCTCTCTGAGCTTCTCCAAGTTTTACGACCTTGGTCAGCCCATGGTGATGAAAGAAATGCCATTGTCATTGTTACCTTACAAACAGGGTGAGGTTAAACTACCAGCTCACTATCTGGTTATAATAAGGGAAGATTGGTGGAGCCAGAGACCCTTTGAGCTCAAAAGTACCCAGCTTTTTCTTCCCCATCTCTGTAGGTCCTCATGTCCTGAGTCTGGTCTGGTTTGGGTGTCTCAGCGTTCCTTCAGCCTGTTCCTGTGGTCAGCCCCCACGTGATAGGCACTGCCCTCAGCTCTGGATTCAGTGGCAAGCTGGGATGTGGGTGGTCTCCATCTTCATGGATGCACAGTTAGGAGGGGACACAGAGGTCAGCTATCACACAGACATATGTAAAATGGCAGCTGTGACCAATGTGGCCATGGAGAGGCACAATCTGCCTGAGGCCCTGAGTGTCAGGCAGGCCAAACATGGCTTTCCTGACAAAGTGGGCCAGAGCTGGCATTTAAAGGATCTCCCTGTTTAGAGAGAAGGAAGCACCATCAGACAGAAGCAGCAGGGTGTGCGAAGCTCCATGGGAGACAGGCCGTGGCGACCAAGAGGGAGCATGTGGAGATTTGGGCAGGGATAAAGCAGGCAAGACTCTCCTGACCTTTATTAGCAATTTGTCTTTTTCTTTAGAACTTTGGGGAACCATGGAAGGCCAGTAAGAGTGGAGTCTTGGCTGGTGGAGTTGATGTGTTTCCAAAAGGCATCTCTCTGCCCTGTGGAGGGTGGACTGTGAGCAGCAGCAGAATGGGTGGGGCAGAGCAGTGAACAGAATGGGGCATTTCAGGGGAGGCTGTGATGGAGAGACATGGAAGAGGAAATGCAGCTGGGCTCAGTGAGAGAAGCGATGGGGGGGATGGTGGGAAGAGAGATTAAAAGAGGCTAGGCCTATGACCGAGCCATGAAAAATCTCTAATATGTTGCTAGGAAAAAACAGATTAGCAAAGGGATGGGCAGAAAAACAAGAGTGCAATCTAGAAAGCATTGGTATCCTCAGAGCCAAGGGAACAGAGGGCATTTCAAGTCCAAATGGAACACCGAGCACTCCTGAGAGATCCAGGAAAGTAATAAAAGTAGCTGTGTCTTTCTCGTTGTGAAAGTCATTGCAGACTTCAGAGAGGGCAGTTTCGGGGAGTGATGGAACTAGACCCAGACTAGAGTAGCTGAGGGGTAAGTGTGAGGTTTGGAAGTGGAGACAAAAGTGCAGATGACTCTTCAGGGATCAACCTGTGAATATTAAGACAGATGGAGGAAGATAGAACCTGGTGAGGGTTTTTCCCCTCTTGGGACTTGAAGAAGGAAGTGATCATGTTCTATGTCACCAGAGGGGAGCCAGCCAAAGGAGAAAAAGGGGACAGATCCCAGGGCAGCACGTCTTCAAGACAGGAAGGCAAGGCTCCATGGCGCAGGTGGAAGTGTCAGCCTGGGGTATCAGGAGGACTCCTCTCTGTCAAGGTGGACAAGATATGGGTGTCACTCTGGATGATGCCCTAGCCTTCTGCTCCTCCCTTCCACACAGTCTCTGGGAATGTAACCAGACCTGGAGGCTTGGACATCTGGATGCTGAAAATTTTCATACCTGTGTCTCTGGCCCCATCGCATATCTCTAGCTCTTCCTTGAACTGGACAGACAGGTCTCTAAGTGCCTGCTGAAGGTTGGCTCTTAGCTGCCCTTCATTACTCCAGCTCACCATGTCATACTGAATTCATCTTCTTCTCCTAGAATCACCTCCTTTCCTGTTGTTCTCAATGTTACAAATGGTAATATAGCTGCCCAAATAGGAACCCTGGTAGTCATTCTGGCTTTTCCTTCCTTTTCCCTCCCATTGAGTTCCAGGGACTCTGCTTCCTAAATATCTTGCAGCTTCACCCATTGCTCCCCACCTCCCCCACTCTGTCTGCTTGTGGGCACCATTGACACACACCTGGAGAATTGCAATGACATCTTAAATGTTTTTCTCGACTCTTGTGTTACTCATGGCTCTGCAGTTCCTAATTCTCAGTGGTCAAGTTTCCCGCCAAACCTTCAGAATCTGGGGCTAGAAGAAGACCAAGAAGCCTGGTCTCAAATGGTCATGACGTGTTGGCTGTTCTGATGTTTCTGGGCAGTGGGGAAGCACCCTGAGGGCAGGCACAAAGTTGTACCTCCCTTTTACGGTGTGATTCCCCACAGTACCTGATGGTGTATGCTGTACAAGGCAGGGCCCCAAAACTGATTGTTGAGAACTTGAATGTGAACTTCTTGCCAGATCCTGCTGGTAGGGGTGAGGCCACAGGCAGGCCAAGGCCTTTACAGACCAAGGGGCCATCTGCATAAGGAAGGGGTGGAATATGTAGACCTGACTTGGGAACAGCAGAAATCCCCCTGAAAACATCCCCGTGGCTTTCCAAGCTGTGCAAACCATGTCCAGATCTAGAGATATCTGGTCCCAACCCAGATGCCCAGAGCCAGACCCCTTGGTCATCTAAAAAGACTTGAAAAGAGATGACATTTATGTTTGGTTGTAAAGGCATGCAGAATCACTAGAGAAAGAAATACATGGAAATGTTGTGTGCTCAGAAGCTGGGAGGGAAAAAGCAAGAGTGATCCTGGCTTCTGGTTTGGTATCTGAGTAGATGGTTTGCCTTCAGATGAGCAAGAAACTTTCAGAGGGGAGCATGACTTGGGAGGACTGTGCTTTGGTTTTGGACAAATTAAGCTCAGAGGGGCAAGACCAATGGGCAGTTAGGTGTACATATCTAGAACTTGGGGGTAGTGGGCCAGGCCACCAGATTTCATGGGGGCAGAGTGAGCAAGAGTTGTGGAGGAGGTCCCCCACAGAGTGCATGGATGAATCACAAGCATAATTGCTCAATCTTCACTTTGGACTTTGCGCACATCTGTCTTTAGGGAAATACTTTACTTTGTTATGACAAGAAATGTGGAATGTTTGATGCTAAGTCAAGTGATGCAAAATGATAAGAGCGTTTGATAAGACATTCTAGCTTACTAATTACTAACTGTGTTTGCAGCACATGAAACTTTCATAATTGGCATGCTCTCTGCCCACACAAATACAGATGCCCATGGACTGAGGAGTGGGAGGGTTAGGGGAATTGGCTATTTACTGTCTCTACAGAGTAGCTTGATAAATCAACTGCCTCCATTAGCCAACAGCAAAGATTAGGAGGGCACATGAGTATCCTTCCCTCCAGAAAGGAAGGACTTAAACTGTCCCATCTGTGTCTGATCACACCTGAGGAGGAGAGTGGTAGGTTGCGCCCCTCATCTGCTACATGTGCCATGAGAATGTCTGCAGATGAGAACTCAGCACTCAGGTGTTGACAACAATCGTTTTTTTTAAATAATTATTTTGGCTGTTGGAGAACAACCCGGAAAGTCTACTTCTTTTCCTGGAATTGCCCATGCAGAACTGGGGGCTACTTACCACATTTCTTCATTTGCCCTTTATTTTCCCACATGTTCTCAATTGATTTTGGAACTGAGCTGTAGGTAGCATTCACCTAAAGGCATATGGCACACTTCAGGTGAGTTTATTCAAGCCTTGTTAGGTAGGACTTTGGTGGCTTGCAGCCAGAGGGAGGAAATGGGACTTGTCTACACAGGGAGTTATGATCAATGACCTCAACTATTTAAGTAGGTTGGAGTTTTCCACTTTGGAGGATTTCTTTCTTTTTCCTTTTTTAATTTGGAATCCCTAGATTAGCATAGCTAACATCTCTGTCCATTCTATGTCATTAGTGGTTGAAGGGAATGCTTGGGTCAGCTGAGCCAATGTCTTTCCACTCTGTAATCTCTGGATGTCTGAGCCTCATACACGCATAACAGTATCACAACAGAAGTGCACACACATAACTTCCCCAGGGAACCCCAGACACCCTAGGCTAGGGAAAGCATTTCTCTTAACTGACAACAGGTGACTCTGCTGACAGAGCATTGCATGTTGCACATAAAATTGTTACAGAAGTTAGGCAACATTAAGATTTTTCAATTTACTTTGTCATTAATATTCTTAAGAATGTATCAGATCAAGTAGAAAATAAGGATATGATTTTTAATCATAGTGAGAAATATTTATTTTGAATTTCTGTCGTCTGCTATGCAGCCTGGCTTTTAGGTCAGGTTCCCCCAAAAACACACCTGAGACAAAGATGTGCACACAGTAATTGTTAGGGAGTGACTGCCTGGTGTGGGGAGCAGGCAGGGAAAGGAAGAAACTGTGCAAGGATGCCATCTGCACAAAGCCCCTCCTAGCCAAATCTCACAGGGGCTCTGGACTGGAAGTCCTGTCTCCAAATTTCTCCTTCCTCTGCCTCAGACAGTCCCTGGCATAGGGCTGCCCTGGAGGAAGGAGGGACATTTCTGGCCACTTTGACTTTTGCCATTCGGGCAAGGAGGCTTCAAGAAACGTCCTCCAAAGAGAATTTCAGATGTGGGTAAAGTCTAGACCAGAGAGGCCAAGATGTACCTGGCCCATGCTAATCTCTCAGGAGGCTTTTGGAAGAAATAAATGAATGAGTGGACAGTCCTTTGGGCATAAGCACGATTATATTCAGCACGAGCTCAGCAAGCACTCTGCAGCTTTACATTCTAAACACTCATTTCGTTGGGGACAAAGGTATCACCACAGGAAAGCCATTAATTTATGTGGTTGATAAATCTTAGTTGATAAATGGACATTTCCAATGCTATGGAAAACGCTTTTGTGATTTTGCTAAGAAGATGATAAATGTTTCTTTAAAACTTTTCAAAATGAGCTTGACTATATCATACTCATAAATAAACATAATTTGTGTTTTTTATCATAAAAAATGAATATGGAAAATCACACAACTGTGTTTAAAAAATTGGTCAATATATTGCACAGATATTCTTTGTATATCTCAACTCAGTATAAATTGGAAACTTTATCGTAATATTTTTCTCAAAGTAAATTGGTACTGGCTCATACCAATTGTTTTCATAGTGGAAGGAAGATCCAGGCAGGAAACAATAGGGCCAATTCCATGTGAGCAGGTTGTCCCCCCAAATGAAGTGCACACTTTCACCGTGCATCACAGCAACAGGGGTCTGGGCCACATGTCAGGGGGCAGAGTCTGGGGAGAAGACATGAAAATGCAGAAAGTCCAGGGAAGCCGCCTTGATGGTGTGTCTGCCACTGAGCCCTTTGCGTCCCTGTGACTAGCTTCCTTCAATACCCTTTACTTTAATCTCCGAAGAAATGAAAACCCACTTTGGCACTTTAAAATGAAAACAATTGCTTTAAAATTCCATAACATCCTTCAGTCCTATAATATTTTGTCATTCAGCTTTGCTCAAAAAATACATATTATGTTCATCATTTAGAAATGATTTTCTTGATATTCTCAGAAGTTATAATGATAGAAATATAAAGATGAGATTGGTCATATTTCTAAAAGAAAAATTCAATATTTACATTTTTACACACAAAAATGGTTATGTCATTAGCTACTGTAAAACTTTTTATGAGAAAAATTGGGTATAAATAAAAACAAAATTAATGGGTAAATAAATGCTTTGAGCCATTCATTTTTGTTTGTTTTAGTTTTAAAATTTTATTTGGTAAAAGTTAAAGTGGCATCATAATAACTATTTTTCTTAAATTGTGTTAAATATATTGAGGTGCCATTGGTTAATAAAATTAAGCAGGTTTCAGGTGTAGAACTTACAATGCGTCATCTATACACTGCACTGCATGCCCACCACCCAGAGCCAAATCTCCTTCTGTCACTCTGTACTTGACCCCTTTTTACTCCCTCTCTGTAACCCACTATTCCCTCTGGTAACCACCATACTCTTGTCTGTATGTATGAGTTTGCTTATCTTGTGTGTTCATTTGCTGCTTTCAATTTTATATCCCAAATATGAGAAGAATTGTTGCTTTTTACTTTTTCATGTGACTTATTTCACTTAGCATGCTGTTCTCAAGATCCAGCTGTGTTGTAACAAATGGTAGTATTTCATCTTTTTTATGACTGACTAGTATTCTGTTGTATATATATATACATCTTCTTCTTTACCCAATTCTCTATTGAAGGACACTTCGGTTATTTCCATGTCTTGGCCACTATTAATAGTGCTGCAATAATCACAGGAGTTCATATATCTTTATGAATAAATGGTTTCAAAATTCGGGGTTAGATACCCAGAAGAGGGATTGCTGGGTCATATGGTAGCTCTATTCTGTTTTCTGAGGAAACTCCAAACTCTTTTCCATAGTTCCTGTACCAGTTACATTCCCACCAGCAGTGTACAAGGGTTCCTTTCTCTCCAAACCTTGCCAATACTTGTTATTACTTGTTTTGTTGGTAATAGCCATTCTAACAGGTGTGAGGTGCTTTCTATTGTGGTTATGATTTGTATTTCCCCAATAGCTAGTGAAGTTTTTAAGCTTCCATGGCTTGTGCCTCCTGGGACAGCCCGTTAGCCATTAGCCACTGTGTCTGGTGCACATGGATGTGGCGTGGCCTTTCCGTTGCTGTAGCATCCATCACACAGCAGCTCATCCTGCTGCATGAATAGTGCAGATGGCGCTCCAGCACCGGGCAGGAGGTACAGGGCTGAGGGCATGTTTGGCAGTGTCATTGTAGTTCATCCCAATAGGATGTCTTTTCAGTGTGGATTGCTTAGAAGAGCAAGGAAATATTATAACATTCTATAACTCCAGTGAATGGCATTTATAGATAGAACAAATGGTATTACCAAAATGCCCCTGTGTGTTACAGGGATGCTTTCTCACTATGGTAACAAAAGGGTCTACAGGCACAGTAAACACTCAAACTCTCAGTGGGTTCTCTTTTCCAGGGGAAACCTGAGCTTAAACTGGCACATTGGAATGGGTAGGAGACATCCGGGTGCATCGCTGATGAGCAGTCAGCCTCAGTGGTCAATACCACAGCCTGGAGCCAGGCTGCCCATGTTCCACTGCTTAGAAGCTGCACTAAGCTGTACTTGGACAAGGCACTAATCTCCACCTGTCTCAATTTGCCCTCTGTGGAAAAGGGATAATGATCGAACCTACTCCACAGGGTTGTTGTGAGGGTCAGAGGGGTCTGGATCAGGCAAGTGCTAAGACCAGAACCCGGAACATAGACAGTTCCATGAAGGGTTTCAGTAAAGCCATTGCAGCTGCTTGTTGGCTGTACTGAGAATCTGCATGCCCCCCAAGCAGAGCGGTATGGGGAAGAAAACACCTTCTGTGCCTTCACATGCTTTCCATGGCTTGGCCAGACTCCTGGGGTGTCTCAGAGCCCAGGCTCTTTATTCAGAAAAGAGATACACGGACTCTGCAAAGATCATAGGTGAAGTAAGTAAACTTCCACTTGGCCAGTGCTTAGGAAACAGTAGCAACAGACACTGAAACTTCTTTGATTTCATTATTACTTGCTTTTGAGATTATATATATATATATATATATATATATATATATATACATATATATATATATATATCATCCAAAAAAGTTCTGATAGAAAATTTTCTAGGATTCTTTGAATAAGTCTGAAATATTCCACAAAACAACGAAATGTAGACATGTTATGTTGGCATGTGGAGATGGTAAGGACACTTTTGGCTTCTTGTTAACAAAGTGCCTGCTTCTTACACTTTTCTCCTACAGCTGTGTGTGGCAGTGGAGGGGAAGCCAGTGACAACCCTGCCTCCTGTCAGCCCAGACAACACCGTGAGGAGTTCATGATGCAAAGTTGTCAAACTGAAGAGCTGTCAAGTAAAATACGGAGTCGACTTGACCTTTGTTATCATAAGAAAAGCCAAAGGTGGGAAGTCGTAAGGAGACAGATTCCAACACAATAGTTGAAAAATGTATCTTTTTCCTTTCAGCAATCTGAGCTCCCACAAGAGGGATGTTGTGACCTCAGGAATGGTGGATGTAGTCCCTCCATGTCACACCGAACCCGAAGCTGGGGACAGCTTCCCTTGTCATTTCCTTTCTGTTTGCAGCATTGCTGGGAAGATCTCTATGAGCATGGCTTAACATGTATTATTTGAAAATGCACACTATTACTTTGGTTTTGACAGGATTCTCAGTTTTCTGTCCTTCTGGGTTTCATGACTAAGAGTTGAGATCACGAGGTGGCCATTTAATAATTGTCTGCTTCATGGCACAGATTAATGACTTGCTTCACAAAATACCCAGCTTAGTCTTTATCATAGTTTATGTCCAAGAACGTACGGCAAGACTCATCACTTAAGATTAATCTAAACCATAAAGTTTCTCTTTTTAATGAAGACTGAAAAATTCATGCAATTTACACTTGCTTAGATATCATGATAGCACATTTGTGATTATTAAAGTAAAGTAGTTCTGAAATATGTAAAGTGTGTATAAACATTTCTACCTCTTGCACTGTTTGGATAATAAAATAAGATGTTGGCTTTACAGAAATAATATTTTTGAGCTGAAGAGAACCAGTTTCAATATTGATACTCATCCTGATATGGAGCAAAATGAAAGGATGGCTGGGGGCCTTGACCCCTCTGGTTAGCCTTGGGCACTTCCTAGCTTTTCAGTCTTTCCTACTGTGGCCCTGACACTGTGGGGTGCCATGAGGCTTCCAGGCAAACACGCCTGGGTGTGTCCTGGCAGCACCCTGAAGCCCAGTCCATTATCACCTCTACTCTCCTCCCCCAACTCTGCCTCCATTGCTTCCATTCAATTTAGTTCGACAGCTCACAACAATTTGGAAATCTTTTTCCTATTTCTCTATAGGTTTAAAAAATCAACAGCAGGAGTAAATTATACCTAAATAACTGGTAGCTTGCTACAGATAGGATTTGGTTAGCTGGAATTTAGAAAATAATTCAAACTTAAAAATTATCAGAGAATGAAGGAATTCGTATTACAAGCTCAAAATGCTTCTTGAATAATTTTCTCTGTTAGTTTGGGATTCACAATTTAAAAAATCAAGTGATTAAAGAAATGTGGAGAGCACAATTTGTCTCAGGAGATCATGAAATTTACCTAGTATTAGTTGTGTGTGTTCACTTAGAACTCACCAATGAGTGAAAAGTTATCTCTGCCCATTACGAAGTCTCAGGTAACCTAGAGGGCATTAATTTGCCCCAGATGGTTCCACAGCTCTGTGAGATTTTCTCTTGTTTTTTGGTATTTTTGCACATGGGGGCAGAAGCGAATACCAACTTCACTGGATATCATCCTTAGGATGATTCACAGAAGTCTGCAACTTTCAGTTAACTATTGGAAACTGCCAAAGTGCTGATACTGGGCACCTGTCACTCAACACCCACACAGCATGCTATAGTGATAACTCCACTGACACTAGTTTGGTGCCAGAGATTTCTGGTAGACACTAGGTGGTAGAGAGGTGACATCTTGATATAAAAGGTGAGATGGCACGTACAGACCTGGGACCCAGACCTGGTATAGATTGAGCTCTTCCCCATCTGGCCACTTCACCTGGCCACAGCTCAGCTCTTACTGGTAAGGGTGAGAGAGTTGATTGCCTGTTTTTCAGTGTTTGGGGGTAGGAGGCAATTTGATGTATTTGACTGTTATTTATTAAACACCTCCTCTGGCACAAGCACTGTTCTAGGCATTGGGGACAACTTCTTTAGATGGAAACTTCTACCCAGGTCCAGCTCACAGAAATTTTGCTGAAACCCACCTGCAGCCCTGAGGATGCAGGGGGCCATTTCTCACTTCTCCCAGTCAATTCCCAATGACAGCAGCCTGTCTATTTACATCGTTTGGATTATTATTTTCTCCTTTTTTAAACCAGAGATGGTTCCATGTTTCCTAATTGTCAGTGTGAAGGGTGAATGGTGGTGATGTGTGCTCCTACACAGGGTGACACATCCAGCTTGTTTTAATTTTCCATCAGGTCTTGGCAATCTGTTTTAGAACCTGACAGTTTTACAGAATTACCATATTTTAACACTTTATAAAAACAAGATTATTTTTCAAAATTGACTTCAGATATTTTATTATTTTTATATGAAATAAGAATTCTTAAACCTTAATTCAGTCCACCAGATTTATTACTAATTGCCAGTCCTTTCCCTTAATGCCTTCTCTGCTTTTTGAATTAGTATCATTGTTAAATTTTTCTGTAGCTTGATTCAAGAGGCATCTCCAAATGACTAGAGCTGGGTGCATGTGTAGTGTTCGGTCTGAAACCTGGCATGCTCTGAGTTCCTATGTGCTTACCAGAAACTAGAAAAGTCTTTGGGGGTATAAAAAACGTTGCAACTATTGTTTTAATCCCCAAGTTGGAAGCTTTGATATATTTCCTTCTGGCATTATGTTACAGAAAAAAATTCTGAGGTGAGGTCATTTTTGTCTCTTTAGAAAAAAAATAATATGTGATACTTTATTTTTCTTTAGGAATATTGTAGCAGTTTCTCCCTGCCTGCATGCTCTAAACAGAATTACCAGTGATGGATGTCAACTAGACTTACTGTAGTGAGCTTTTCACAGTATATACATATATTTTGTCATTATGTTGTACACCAGAAATTAATATAATGTTATATGTCAATTATACTCACTTAAATAAAGACGGTTATCAAGAAAGAGACAATTCTTGGTCCTTATTCAGACTGGGAGTCAGAACGCCCCCACAGTCTGCAGACTCTGTCTTCTGCTCACAATCACAGCAGCTTTCTTCTATTTTTTTTTTCCTTCATGGTATTTCTGCTCTGTTTCCTTCTCTCTTCTTTGGTGGATCAGTTGGGAATCTACCGACTGCAAATAACTGACAATTTGCTAAAAAGTGGCTTAACATCAGAGAGATGCAAATTAAAACCACAATGAGATACCACCTCACACCAGTCAGAATGACCATCATAAACAAATCAAACAAGTGTTGGAGAGGATTCGGAGAAAAGGGAACCCTAGTGCACTGTTAGTGGGAATGCAGACTGATGCAGCCAGTGGGGAAGACAGTATGGAATTTCCTCAGAAAACTAAAAATGGAACTGCCCTTTGACCCAGCAATTCCACTGCTGGGATTATACCCTAAGAGCCCTGAAACAGCAATCCAAAAGAACCTATGCACCCCAATGTTCATAGCAGCACAATTTATAGTAGCCAAGTGCTGGAAGCAACCTAAGTGCCCATCAGCACTTAGTGGATCAAAAAACTATGGTGCATTTACACAATGGAATTCTATGCAGCAGAGAGAAAGAAGGAGCTCATACCCTTTGCAACAGCATGCATGGAACTGGAGAGCATTATGCTAAGTGAAATAAGCCAGACGGTGAGGGACAAATACCATATGATCTCACCTTTAACTAGAATGTAATCAACAAAAGAAAAAAGCAAACAAAATGTAACCAGAGACATTGAAGTTAAGAACAATTTAACAATAGCCAGAGGGGAGGGAGTGGGGACAGTGGAGAGAAGGGTTTTCAGGAACTACTATAAAGGACACATGGACAAAACCAAGAGGGAGGGTGGAAGCAGGGGAGGGAGGTGGGTTTGGGTGGGGTGGGGTAGAGAGGTGGGGAGAAAATGCAGACAACTGAAATTGAACAACAATAAAGTAATTTATTTTTAAAAAGCATCTTTAAAAAGTGGGGTTTTACATGGCAGGTCCATGACAATGGCTTTTAGGACTCTATGCTCCAATGTGGACTTTACACCCAGGTGGGAGGGCCCTGGGCCAGGGGTGGACCCACTCCTGCCCTTTTCCTCTGTGTGCTTTTTCAGTAGCAGAAGCTGCATGGACAAGGGACATACCAGTTCCTTGCCAGAAAGCTCTGAGCCTCTTTTGCCACCTGCATGGGCCTTTCCCCTGTCTCATCTACTCCAGTGCTGGACATGCAACCCAAAGGAAGGGCAGGGGATGACTGTGGGACCCAGTGTCTCATGTTCGGAGGCGCAAACTTGGATATTCACATGCATGTGGTCAGACCCACTACGTGGAAGAGATGAGGAATGGACTTGGGCCATAGCCAGCACTCACAAAGCCACCAAGCTCTGGTAGAGAACCCTAAATATTCCTGAATGTCTCATTGGTTATGAAGGTGTATTGGTCAAGGCAGAAGGAAGAATCTTCTTTCTTTGTTATCAAGAGTGTTGGCTTGATTTATAATTTTTATATATATTGACATATAGGATGGGGAATAGCTGCAGGCTAGAACTGACTTAAAATGGCTGGCAAGAACTGTTTGTTACCTTTTCATCAGCAGCTTTAAAGTGGCTGGGAGTATTTACACCATAGAAACACAAACACTGGAATTCAGGCACTCTCCCTGGATTGCTGGTTGTTAGACAGTCACCAGCACACCATGGCCTGTGTGCCTCCATTTATACACTTCCCCTGGCTGCACATGTAGGACTGGGCCTGTCAGGTGTGCTCTGTGTTAGCTACCCTGCTGGCTTTTGTCCTCAAATTATAGCCTCATGGTCACAGCATAGCTGCTGTAGCATCTTCAAGCATCATGCTCATGTTCGAGGCAGGAAGGAGGGAGCAGAAGGGGGAACACCTATGTCTTCGAAGGCCCCTGACTCTCCTGTAGGCATCTGCTTTTGTTTCATTGGTTGTGCCATATGTCACAAGGAGAGTTCTGAACTTGGATCTTTACCTTTCTACCTTTCACATGAGGAGGGCTTGGGATGAGTTGGGAATGGGCCAAACAAAAGTCTCTGCTCCCTCAGGGTTCCTGCTTTGTGGGAACTTCAGGTTCATGAGGGGACACATCTGATTCAAGCTCAGTCATCCACCTAACTAATGTGGACTTGGGACAAAGAGACTCTAGAGAACTACAGTCTGTCCCCTGAGCTGATGGGAAGGGGGTGTGGAGTGGTTGTGGTCTGGTTATTGCCTTCCATATGTGAATGTGCAGAAATGGCTAGACCATAGACAGAAAGGGGAGGAGGGTCACGGAGAGAGGTGGGCTCCAGAGAACCCATGTTTTTGCAGGACAGGCCTAGGGCCTTTGAGTTTCTACTTCCTGCTTCCAGTCTGTACTTACATTCCATAAAGTGCTTATGATGCACTAGATCTTTGTAATAAATTACACATTTTAGTTTAATGTAACTGTATTTGGTTTGTTGTTAGCTATAAAAATTATGTTAGTTAACTATTCTTTTAATTGAGGCAGATTTAGAGTATCTTTATGTGGAATAAGTTGCCTCATAGATACTTGATATTTATTTAAAATTGCTTTAGCAAATTAGAAATCTTTTTTACTCTATTCCAAAGAAAGAAGCA
This sequence comes from Desmodus rotundus, assembly GCF_022682495.2. Classification (NCBI taxonomy): domain Eukaryota; kingdom Metazoa; phylum Chordata; class Mammalia; order Chiroptera; family Phyllostomidae; genus Desmodus; species Desmodus rotundus. Next base: position 179,200,331 of record NC_071387.1, on the reverse strand, counting down.
TAAAAAATAAGTGAAGGTACCTCACAGTATCACAAAAGTAAGATAGGGATTTTCTGTCTCAGAGGGAAAAATCTAATTCTGAAAACTTTTTAGGGATGTCTTGAAATATTCTGTTAGGAACATCAATGTGCTGGTAACGTAGAGGGAAGCTATACATTTTCCCTATTTAAAACTCAGACTGGAAGGAAATTGAGAGAACATCATATCTGCCTCTGGGCAAGACTGTCCTGAATCCTGAAATGTGGCATTTGACAGGCGTCATTAGCATCAGGTCCTGTAACCCACTCCTATGGCTACAAGTCAGAGTTTCCGTATTTAGAAAGACGTAGATCTTGTCTAGGTTTCTAATAACTTGTCCTTACCTAACATCATGACAGTTCCAACCACCAGAAGGTCATGTGGCATACTTTTAAATCACAATAAGTTAGAATTAGTGGTTGTCTTTTGAAGGAATATCGGGTGAGTCCTCAGATAATGATGGGGACTCTGGGGGAGGTGCCTGCACTGCTCCTGAAAGCAGGAGGCGTTACCAGGAGTGTGTCTGGCTCTTGGTATAGGCAGAGGCCAAATGTGACAAAGACTGCACTCCTGTCCCACAGGCAGGCAGATGTGATCCAGTGGCATGTGGCCACATCGCAACATTAAGCCCAGCTCCCATGGAACATTTGGGAATGAGTTCTTTCTTTTCCCATCCTCTGCCATCCTAAGAGAGTGATGTTAGTTGTTTTGTGGACTTGAGTCATGTCTTAAGCATTCCAGGGCATTCAGGGACAATGCATGTGACAACATATATTGAATGAAGAGTAAGGAATCAAACTCTTCATATTCAGAACAAATTCCCCCAAAAAGAAGGCATATATTTCCTTGGACTCTATGATTTGTATCTTGAGCTCTTGGGGCTTAGTAATCTGGCAAATACAATACAATCAGTTTGGTAGATGACAGGAAGAGAGAGGAGGGAGGAGGGAGAGAGAGAGAGAACTTGGGCAAAGCTAATCTAATATGGAGATTCTGTATGAAGCTGACATATTCCTACAAGTCAATCATGGGGGGAGAGTCTCTAAAAGAATATTGGAGGAGGAATCAGTAGATAGAATTTTTGTGTTTTTTAATTATAGCCTGGTGATACAGGAAGATAAGTATCTATGAATGATAATAGGTTAGACAACATAAATGGAAGCAAAGAGCACAAACTTTATATTTTAGGAGATGAAGTTCTAAACAGTTAAACAAAAGCAATTTCTAAAACACTTCCACCATTATTTAGATGAATAGCAGAGCTTCTCTTTGTATATCAGTTTGAGACAAGCTCCCCACCCCCCAAGATGTACAAGCCCAAACCTACCACTTGCAGCAGTTGCCGTAACAACAGACATACAGATGTAACTGGGATGAACAGTGCATTGGCCAAGCTCCATCCTCTAATTCCACATGGGATTGTGTGCTTCATTTCAGGCAAGCTATGAAGACACTTTTTGTTTTGTTTTGTTTAATATATGAAACAAAGAGCTATAGATATGTTTGCATAAAGAGTGGGTGGTCTCAACTTCACTGAGGTAGAAATTGAACATGGGTTCCAAGGAGATGAGCTTCTTCCAAGGCAAAGGCTTTCCAAATAAGTTACATCAGGAGAGAGTACAATTACCTAATTATGCAACGGAAGGCAGTTTGTTCTCAGAAAAGAGAGCAGATGCACAAAGACTATTCATGTGGAACAGTGTGACGGGCGGAGATGAATGTGGATATCACAGAGCTGGTGGTTGTAACCGTGTTTTCTCTGTAGAGGTGAACTCCAAAGGCATGGCCTTGGTTGGACAAATCCCTGAAGATTTTTGGTACTCATGGTGGCAAAGTCAAGATGGTTGTGCGCCCTTTGCCCACCACCCACTGAGAGGTGGTGTCTAATCCCCTCCCTTGGAGTATGGGCTGGTTTAGTGGCTGCTTTAACCAACAGAATGTGCAGTTCCAGGCCTGGGTCTTCAGAAACTGGAAGCTCACAACTTCTCATCTTAGAATATCTTCTGAGGAAGGCTTGAGTCACCATGGAATAAGTCGGAATACCTTGAGACTGTCTTGCCAGAGTCCATGTATAAAATTTCAGTTGACAGGCTCAACCAACTCCAGCCTTTCAGCCATCCCCACTAGATACCACACCTGTGAAGGAAGCTATCATGGGCCCCATTTAGACCAGCTGGTCTGCCAGGTAAATACCACCAGGTCACCTCTGTCAACATCACATGGAGCAGAAGCACAGCCCAACTGGAGCCTGCCCAATTCCACCCTCACCCCCACTGTGTGGTCCTCCCCCAATCCCTGGCAGACCCTTCCCTACTTGGTGAGCTCCCAGGGCTCCTGTAGCAAAGCTCCTCAACTTGAGTGGCTTAAAACCACAGATGATTATTCTCTCCCAGTTCTAGAGGCTGGAAGTCCTAAATGAAGGTATCAACAGGGCTACACCTCCTCTGAAAGTGCCAGGGACAGACCCATTCCAGACCCCTTCCCAGCTCTGGTAGCCTGAGGTGTCCCTTGGCTTGTAGATGGCTATCATCTTTCCATTATGCCTGTTTGTATCTGTGTCCAAATGTCCCCTTTATATAGGAACATAAGTCATTGTATTAACGCTCTTTCTAATGATCTCATCCCTATGCAGCTGTATGGACCTTATTTCCAAATAAGGTTACCTTCACAGGTACTGGGTGTTTGGACTACAACATTAAATTTTGAAGAGGACACAATTCAACCCATAACACCACTGTTTTCTGAGGACTCTGAGAGAGGGAGACAGGTAGAGGTGTGATCTGGGGAAAGAGGATTGCATCTATGAGATCTGCCATCCAGAAAAGGGGGGGCTAGGGAAGACAGTGGCCACCATTCCTCTCACCTCAAAAATTGCTTCATCCCGTGAAAAAAGCAGAATGCCCTTAATGTTTGGGAATGGGCATTTGTGGAGAGTTGTGTTGATCCATTCAGGAACAAGATGTTCTGATGAGGGATGCTCACTGCAGGGAGAGCTGAAGCTCCCTGTTGGGTGAAATGTCGTGGCTGCAGTGTAGACAGCTTGCTGTCAGGGGAGAGTGTACAGCCTGGGAAGGGTCAGAATCCATAGGACATCAGCTCACATCTCACCAGAGGCCACCATCCACCTGTCAGTCACATGGGAGTTGGCTGATTAGCATCCTGCCGGTCAGAGATGGGATTTAATCAGTAAAAATTGTAGATCACTAGACTGACAATGTGAGAGATGAATTCTTATCAATGAAAATAATTGTGTTCAAGATCACACAAATGGCTAGGATATTTCACAGATGCTCTCCACCTTGTACACACAGGGATAATGGGTCTAGAAAGTTCTATCTAAATATAAGGAAGGTAGCTGAGGCTGGTCTCGTAAATGACCCTCTGTCCAGCCTTTGAGTTAGAGAGTTTCTAGTTATGTGACAAGGTGGTTGTTTGGTCAGGCTTCGCCAAAGAAACAGAACCAACAGCTTCTCTCTCTCCCTCCCTCTCCCTACTCTAGTAAAGTGGTACAGTTCAAAAGATACAGATGCATCCCACTTCAAGGGAAGTAGCTGGGACTCAATCAAGCTTACAGAACAGGTTGTAGGGAATTTTATATTTGCTTGTTCATAAAGGCAGATTTAACAGGTTTCATAGGTCTAATTGACTCTAATATCTGCTTTCATTATAAGCATATTATGAGGTTAGGAGAATTAGACAGTTAACCTTCACCAGCCTAAAGTTTTCTATAGCAGAGGTCAGCTATCCAAAAGAACCTATATGTGTGCCTGACTTAACTGGATGAGGTCTGCTTGAAACTGAGAAGACATAGCTGTGGCTGCTTTTCTACTGGGGGCGGGGAGGGCATGATTATTTGATTTTCCATTGGCCTGAGCTGCCCTCATGTGATAAATGGTGTAGCATCTCAGTTGCTGTGGGAGAGACGGCAGTGGCTGGTGCTGGGAGTAGCAATGGAAGGAGGATTTCTTTCTGAAGTTAAGTTTCATTCACTTTTCTCTTCAGTTCAAATCCTTTTATTGACCTCTTTGCCTTCACCAGTGCCTCTCAAAGTGAGGTTAACAAGCTCTCTGAATGGAGACAAACTAGGGACTTACAGAAAATGCCTTACCTCACATTTCACCAAGCAGAATGACTAGAGCAGTTGGCCTTCAGGATGACGCCAAAGATCCAGCTTCTTGGTGTCCTTGCCCTTGTGCAGCCCCTCCTACATGTCACTAAGGTGTGACCCACTGACTCTTCAGTAGTGATGACATGTTGCTCCTGAGGCTGGTCACAGAAGACTCTGTGGCTCTTTCCTGCTCTCCTGGATCACTTGTTTGGGGAAGAGCCAGCCACCATGTCATGAGGACACTCAAGCAGCCCTGGGGACAGGTCCATATGCCAAAGAACCCTGACATCCCACCGATGGCCACATGGGAAGCCATCTTGGGAGCAGATGGCTGCCAAGGTGGGTAGGTGTGATGTCATCGGGGTGCTCTTGTCAGGTCACTATAGCTATCCATCTGGACCCCTGTGAGAGCCTCTAAACTGTCTCAACTTTCCACCTCTGCCTCTCTGGGACCTGTTTTCTACATGTCATCAGATGGAGCTTTCAGCGGGTAAATCAGGGCATGACCCTCACCCATCCAAAAGCCTCCAGTAGCCCCCATCTCACACATTCCCAATTTGTGGCCCTATTCCTCATCTGCAAAGCCTGGCAGGAGCCATCCCTGGCCCCTCCCTGATCTCATTTCCCACCACTCTCCCCTTCTCCTTCCTTCTCCTCCCATCCCCTCTCCTTATCTTCACCTGCCCACTCTAACTCCCCAAGGACAACCCCCCACACACACACCTGGTTGCAAACACTTATTGTTGTCTCCCCTGGAATGTCACACTGGGAAGGTGAGGACCTAGTCTACATGGCTCACTGCCATCGTCCTGATGTCTAGAAATCCACTAACACATGATCGTGTCTCAGTCAATATTTGTCAAATAAGTGGAAAACAAAATGCCTGCCTGACTAGTCTACCTTTCAAAGCTAAGCTCCAGTGTTTATCACCTCCAACTTACCTTTGGTCAGTGTCATTTTCATAGGTTGATTAACTAAAATTGGAACTGGGATAACAAGAATTCAATCTCAATTAGAATATATAAAATTAAAACTTAGCTTGAGGTTCCCCTCTTCCTGATGTTCTATATCTCCATACACTGCTATGTTCCTCTTGGTCTGATCCCTCCAGCCTCAGAGACATCACAAGGGGCTTAGTCATGCCATGCCTCCTCCCCCAATACCATCAGCCTCTCCAGGCAGGTAGACACCTTATTCCTCCAGCACAGAGATCATGCAACACTGGCTCATGGGCCACATGTTTTTGTAAGTGATACTCATTGGGTATACCTGTGCTAACACATTGAATGCTTTCACATGACAACAACAGAATGGAGTAGTTACAACAGAAAGACCAAGGGCTGAAAAACTAAAAATTAGGTATTCTCTGATCCTTTACAAAAAGTTTGTTAATCTCTGATATAGAGATATTTAATAACATTCAATTCTCTAAAGGAATAAGCCTGTAACATGAACAATGCTGTGATGAGCTAAGTCAATATAAATAGGAAAATTAAATGTAACAGGATTCAACTATTCACTGAGTTCCACTGAAACAGATTTCTTTAAAATGATAAAATATTGAGAAACAAGTCACACATAGAGTTTATTGTTCTGAAGTATCTGTGTCGCAGAACCCACATTTGGAAATGTTAGGAGTTTCAATGTAATGCAGTTAACATGCACTAACTCTGTGCCCCAAATGTTTGAAAACTAGAAATATTAACACTAACTTAGGAAATGCAAAATAAATGATTATGGTAAATGTTTTTGTGAATGTGTTTCCTGATTAATGGATCTTTTAACATTTATCCTCTTACCACTGTCATGTCACTTTAATTTGCCTTTAATTTAATTTAAAATGGATAAATAGCCTGAGATATTTTCACAAGGAGGTGATTTCTATTTGATATCATGACTAAAAATATGTATTTAATACCCCATAAAAGATAGTAGGTAGGTTTTCATGGGTCTTAAGAACAAAGTGGGCAGCTCCTTGTGCATCTCAAACCCTCTCTAACATGGAGCCCATCCCTTTACATGGAGCACATTTCAGCATGGAGTATTCCTGGAGCACAGATTTTCTTACCACACAAAAAGAGACTTGTCCAATGTTGCACAGAGTATAATCATTTATACAGAGTTGAAACTAAACTTATGCGAGGAACAAGAACAAGTGAATATCAAAGGCAAGGCCATTAAAAATCATTAAAAACCATTAATTATGACCCTTGCCATTCCCAGGGCTGCTGGCTTGGGAAGCTGGAAGAATTCCCATGGGAGGTGGAGACTCTGCCAGGATTTGTCTAGATGCAGAGGCAGGAGACAAAGTTACCTGGGAAGGTTGGCTTGGCCACAGGTGTGAAGCCCTCAGTCCTGGCAAGAGGAAGAGGGCTTTCAGAAAGACTGGCCCCACCAATGGGAGGGAGAAGGCCAATTTGCTTCCATTTTCTGTTTATATGCATATTTGCTGATCCGATTCATAGAAGGATTGTTGTTCTCTTAGAATTTTTAGGCATTATCTCTCTAGAAAAAGTGAAGAAATACCTACTGTTCCAACTTCTCATTTCTTTTCAATTTCTCTTTTATACTTTCACAAAACAAAACACTAGCGTTAAGGAACAACTATATTATGCTTAATTACTATTATTTTTTAGGGTTCAGTCAGACTCATAAAAAGATCATTAAAATATTTTTTTAAAAAGTGACCCTTTCTCATTATTGTGCATTTGCTATGAGCTTAGTTGCTATGTTAGGATGACCTTGATTGAATAAATACTGAGCACCTACTGTATACACACTTGAGATAGAGCAGGGAACAGGGCAGTTGCCTATACCTGCCCTCATGGAGCTAGCTCTGTGTGTGTGTTACATGCTGTTGAGTTGGCTTCACTCTTGGCAACCCTGATGAGTGATATTCACAATGTCCTGTCATCAACAGGTCCAGGAGACTCACACATATGGCTTCTATGGAGACAACCCATCTCATGTGTGGTCTTCCTCTTTACCTGCTGTCTTCTAATTTCCCCAGCATTACTATCTTTTCCAAAGAACTCTGCCTGCCCATAGTGTGCACACAGTAAGACAGTGTCAGGTTTATCAGTTTTGTTTCCAGTAATGGTTCAGGTTTGATTTTCTCTAGGACCCACTTGTTTGTCTTTCTTGTGGAGGCTCTCCTCCAGCACCGTTGTGTTCATCAACTCCTGGGGTTATCTGTCTGCTCCACAAGCTCCATGACACTCACAGCTACTGCTGGGATACTGGGTGCACTTTTAAACCATGAACACTTTAAGGATCTAATCTATTTACAAAGAAGTTCTTGGTTTAATAAAAAGGACCTATAGAAAATTCTGTGGGTATGGACAGATGATCGAAACATAAGATACATAATTGGCCCAGTAGATTTTAGTGTAACTGGACAAATAGGTTTTATAGATGCTGGTTTCATTGTTTTTAGAATGATGTTTCTTTTAAATATGGATTTATTCCCTTGCTCTATATACCACATGAGTTTGAACTGATACTTTTGGTTAATTCCTGCTCTCCCTGGTTTCTCAAATCCAGAGAGGAATGTCACATTCCAAAAAAGTTAGAAAGGCTCAGCCCTGACTTACTCTTGCCAGTTGTTTAGAACTCAATTTTAGTGATGAAGTTGCTAAGGTAATGCCAATTGCAGTCAACAAATGTCTTCTGGAATTGGATATAAAACACTCCTCTTACCATAATCACCTAATAACTCCCCAAATATCCAATAAACTAGAATTTTAAAGTATGGGAAAAAGCCATGTAATATATTTTTGGCTTATTGATCCACAGAGGAGGTGAGTATTCACACAGTTTTAAGTTTCTTATGGTTTGTGAAGGTCTTATTTATTTGGGTAAATGATATAAAAGTTGGGCAAGGTAGCTTTGAACTATCCATGTCAGGGTAGGATTAGAGAAGTCACAGTTAAGAACAGGTCAGATGAGGGAAGCTAAAAGGCAGAATGCCCAAAACTTGTTGTAAGTTTAGGGTCAGGGATCTTACCAAAGTCAGACTGAATCTGTATCAGGCCAAGAAGATTTTCCAGATTCTCCACTGAGGAATGGGATGGTGGCAAATTAGAATAGAGGACAAGGCATCTATTTTTTGTTTGTTTACTTTTTGAAAGTATGTTTATTGATTTTAGAGAGAGAGGGAAGTAAGGGGGGCACTCACATGCCCCTTCATAGAACACTCCTGCCTCTTGGAAGAACTCCTGATTCTCTTGAAATTAGTGTGTTAGAAGTGAAAGCAAAAGAAGGACTCTTATACCTTGACCCAAATCTTCTTTTTGGGACAAGACAATGACAGGTGACACCAAGCAGAAATCTTAGTAAAACTGGAAGTGGAAGTGGAAGAGAGAAACATCAGTTGGCTGCCTCCCGTATGTGCCACAACTGGGGATTGAATCCTCAACCCAGGCACATACCTTGGCTGAGAATTGAACCCCCAACTCTTTGAGGCACAGGATGATGCTCCAACCAACTGAGCCACACCAGCAAGGACCAAGGCATTTAATTTGAGAACTAACCTCAGTTAGTTTAAGAGAATCACTTTAAGGGACATTTTTTAATGGGAAGATCCTTGCCTATGAGCGTGACCCTCAGTCTTGACAACATAGAAAGAATGGGGCTTCAGAGGTGGTAGGTAAAGTCAGTGATTCTTGGTAAGATAATCTATTTGCCCAGAAAATATAAGTGTGTGTATGTGTGTTTTAATGAATTATTCATCCACCAGTAATGACTGTAAGTAGGAAAAGGAAGTTCTGTTTCATAATATTTATACATTTCCATTAATAAGTTTGAAACACAATATAGACTGATATAGAAAAAAATAATTGGTTTGGTATTACATTCATAAATTTCCTTGTTTGATGTGTAGGAAATAAGTCTCTTTAAAGAGCTGAACAGTCACTTTTTCTAGAGATGGCAACTTAAGCCCAGATGTCCAACATCCCTTTCCTAAAAACCAACAGTGATAATCAAAGGAAGCTAAAAATAGATCGAGTGCTGGAATCCAGGAAAGGCTATCATCAGAATGCCAGAGTTTAATGAATTTCTTGTATATAAAGTGCAGATGGGGCTAGATTAAAAGAAGCCTTGAGGACTCACATGCCCCCTCCATAGAACACTCCTGCCTCTTGGCAGAACTCCTGATTCTCTTGAAATTAGTGTGTTAGAAGAGAAAGCGAAAGAACGACTCTTATATCTTGACCGAAATCTTCTTTTTGGGACAGGACAATAACATTCAGAAGCAGCTGTACCAGAAGTTCCTATGGTAAGACAGGTGACACCAAGCAGAAATCTTAGTAAAACTGGGTTTCTCCTGGCTGCAAATTTCCCCTGAGAAGTTGGGGCCCTGTCAGCCTGGATGGTCTCTTTCTTGACCCAGTGGGGTACCTCTCAAACACAAGACATAACAAGGCATAACAACACAGTGGATTTAGTCACACAGAACCCTAAAGGAAAAGATAGACTACGCAGGGAACTAATGAGAGAACGTCAGTCCCTGAAGCACCAGTTTCAGTAAACACAGTATGAAAACATCTAGAAAAGTGAATGTGGTTGGTTGTAGCCAATATTCCATGTTCCTTACCATCTTCTGTGGGCCATGGCATCGCTGAGCAGTGAGTCTGAGCCTGCTCCTCCAGCTCTCCAGGTGAGGATGAAGGTCACTCCAGTGGCAGTCACAGGACCTGTGGAGAAAACCAACTGGGATCATGAATAGCAAGAAGTGCTTCTATGTAAGTAGGAAAACTCAAGACAACTGATGTGAAACCTACAAAAGCATCTACCTTGTTTTAAAAACAAGTATACATGTATAAGTATAGGACTAAAATAGAGGAACAAAATGTTTTGAAAAAAACTTTTACTAAAGGGAGTACAAGTTATGTCCATTCAAAATCATTTTTTATGCCCTCACTGAATGTGAAGAAAATGTTAGTGATGAAAGATAAAGGTGAAGACAATTCCAATGAGAGAAGAAAAAAAAAATTGGGTAATTTAAAAGACATAAGGAGGATGGAGGCATAGGTAGATATACTTTGCCTCTTCGTACAACCAAAAGAACAACAACAAAATTAAATACAAAAAATAACCAGAACTACCAGAAAATGGAACTGTATGGAAGTTCGACAACCAAGGAGTTAAAGAAGAAACATTCATGCAGATTGGTAGGAGGGGTGGAGACAGTTGGGGTGAAGAGGACTCATGGCAAGGTGAGGGCTGGCAGACTGATTGGTCTCACATGTGAATAAACTGGGAGGAACAACTGGGGAGTAAGACAAACCTTGCAATCCAGGGTTCCAGCATGAGAAAATAAAGCCTCCAAACCTCTGACCGTAAAAACTTTGGGGGGTTGCAGCAGCAGGAGAAACTCCCAGCCTCACAAGAGAGCTCACTGGAGAGACCCACAGGGTCCTAGAACATACACAAACCCACCAACCTGGAAATCAGCACCAGAAGGGCCCAATTTGTTTTGGGTTGATAAGGAAGTGACTGAAAGCCAGCTGAGAGCTGAGCAAGCAGCATTATTAAAGTTAAAGTCAAAGGAGTTCATCATTACCAAGCCCTTATTATATGAAATATTAAAGTGACTTAACTAAGAAAAAAGAATATGATTAAAAATATGAACAGTAAAATGACAATAAACTCACAACTATCAACAACTGAACCTAAAAAACAAAAACAAACTAAGCAAACAACTAGAACAGGAACAGAATCACAGAAATGGAGATCACATGGAGGGGTATCAGCAGGGAGGCAGAGAGGGGTGAATGGGTGAAAAGGTACAGGGAATAGGAAGTATAATTTGTTGGTACAAAATAGCATTTCACCACCTGCCTTATTTCACTTAGTATAATACTCATACTCCCAAGCTAAGAATAGTATGGGAAATGGAGAAGGCAAAGAACTTATATGTATGACCCATGGACATGAACTAAGGTGGGGGAATGCTGGTGGGAAGGGGCTACAAGGTGGAGGGTAATAAAGGGGAGAAAAAAATGGGACAACTGTAATAGCCTAATGAATAAAATATATTTAAAAATGAAAGGCATAAGGAGCAGAAAGATTCTGGCTTATCAAAGAGAAACTCAAAAAATATTTCCCAAAGAGCAAATAAATAGGACAAGGAGATAAATGTAATTAGAGAGAAAAAGAGAAGAAAATAGAGACTAAACAAACAAAAAAATTAAATGAATTCCTGAAGAAGAAATGTCCTCAAGATGGTCCAAGTTCTTTTCCTAATTCTGTTTATCCTTTTGACATTTCAGATTCCCTTTGTTTTTTTGAGAAGAGCTGAGTTTTTATCTGTTCTCACTTCCCTTCAGGTTAAAGAACTTGAGCATTTCTTGTAAAGTTGCTGACAACGTATTTCCTTTTATCTGAAAATATCTTTATGTTGCCTTCTTCTGGAACACTTTCATGCTGAATGTAGAATTCTGAGTTAATCTATTATTTTTAAACTTCTAGATTTTTACAGGTATTATTCCACTGTTTTTAGGCCTTCACTGTTTTGGACTAGAAGTCAGTAGACATTTGAATGTATGCTTCTCAAGCTTCTTTAAAATTTTTCTGTTTACCTTTGGTTTATCTCGGTTTGTCTATAATGAACGTAGGTATGCTTTCCTTTGTATTTATTCTGCTGGGGTTCACTAAGTTCATGAATCTGTACATTTATGTGTTTCATCAAATTTGGGAAAATTCTGGCCCTTGTTTTCTGAAATATGTTTGGTTTTCCTCAGTGTCTTCTTTCTCCTTTGGAATGGCAGTCACCTGGATGTTGTCCCTTTTTATACTGCGCATTCTAACTTTCTTCTATCTATGTTCCTATTTGTTCTTTAGATTAAATAATTTCCATTGATTTTGTGTTAAACAAATTCCATGCTTTTTTGTCATCTCCTTCCTACAATTAATCCCACTCAGTGATTTTTATTTTTTAATTTAATTTATTTTTTATTGTTGTTCCATTACAATTGTCCCCATTTTCCCCCATTTCTCTCCCCTGCCCTGCCCACCCCATGGTCCCACAGTCAATCCCACCTTGTTGTCCATGTCCATGGGTCCTTCATACTTGTTTTTTAACTAGACACTTCACCTTCTTCCCTCTTTATCCCCCTCCTCCCTCCCCTCTGGTCTCTGTCAGTTTGTCCCTTGTTTCCATGCCTCTGGTTCTATTTTGCTCATTTGTTTTTGGTCATTAGGTTCCTCTTATAAGTGAGATCTTACAATTTTTGTTTTTCACTGCCTGGTTTATTTCACTTAGCATAATACTCTCTAGTTCCATCCATGCTGTTGCAAAAGGTAGGAGTTCCTTCTTTCTTTCTGCTGCGTAGTATTCCACTCTGTAAATGTACTGCAGTGTTTTGATCCACTCAGTTACTGATGGGAGTCTTTTGGCCTCTGAAATATTCCTCTGGCACTTCAGCTCTTGCCCATGGGAGACCAGCCAGCCCTCTCACATCTCTTCTGCACTCTGTACCAGTCATGTTGTGGTGCAGTCGTTTCTTCTGTCTCTCTGTGGTTATAAGGATCCTCTCCCTCTATTGTTCAGTTGTTTATTCTGGATGATTTCTCTACAAGTTAGTTGTAATTCTAGACTGGTCCTGGGAGAAGATTAGTGTAGCTTCTACTTACACCTCCACCATCTTGGATCTCCCCTATTCCCACTCAGTGATTTTTTAGAAACTTTCAGATATTATTATTTTCAGCTTCACATTTTTTCTTTTGTTTTAGTTTATTTCTCTGCTGATATCTACTCTCTTTGTATTTACTATAAACTTTTTTTCTATCCTTGACTAGTAGTAACAGCTGCTTTAAAGTACGTGTCTGCTAATTGTGACATCTGGATCATGAAGTTGTTTCTCACTAATTGCCTTTTCTCTAGAGAACATGTCATATTTTCCTGTTTCATTATCCTGAATATTGTGAAAAATATGTTGTATAAATTCTGGATTATTTTATGTGCCTCAGAAGACTTTTACTTTATTTTTTAAGCATGCAATTAACTTGGCAGAACTCAAAATGCAAATTACACCTCCAAGGGGATGGATAGTAACTCAAGTATCAGCACAGATCTTTCAGCCTAATTTGAGCTACTTGAATTATACTCTGCATGTGTACAGTTAATGGACCAACTAGAAATTGGAGCAAAATACATACATACATTTTGGCTCTCTCTTTTTCCAACACAGTTTGCTTGAAAAAAAATTTATTTTACTAGGTGAATGAAACTGATAAAGATATATAACCAACATATTTGGCCAGTTCTATTATGTTCTTATGTAAAATATTCTTTTATATTGTTACAGACAGTAATCTTATGCAAAGTTATTCTTTAAAGGGTCTACAACTTTCGCCTCATCCTTCTCTGCTTTTAGTGTATTTCTTTTTAATTATTTTATTGTTCTTCAATTACAGTTGTCTGCATTTTTTAAAATTATTTTATTCTTAGTGTATTTTTTAATACAAGTTTTGTTTGTGTATGTGGTATGGTTATCTTTATACCAATATTTATGCCAATTCTTTATATAAAATAACTGCCATTCCCTCTTTTATTTGTTTACTCTATGAGAAACAATAATTGGGTTATTTATAAGCTCTTTCTCACCCTTCTCTCCCCTTTATTTTTCTAGTAGTTGACATAAATTAATGTCTTTTTTCTTCATTAATGTTTTAAGGAAACACTAAGATTATTCTATTTTTCATATGATCTCCTCACACTTCCACTTTAATGATGGTAATTAACTTCCATTTTTAGAGCATAAAGCCATTACTACTGTCACCTAGACCACATACTGTATTTTGCTCTGTATAGTGCACACCCACATTTTTGGCCCAAACTTTCAGAAAAAAAATCTTTCATTTTAATTTTTTCATTTCAATTTTTTATGTATTTATATTTAGAAACAAAACTGATTATCATAGTCCAGGGTATTATTTTGCATATTGATATCAGTATTGCTTTCTAGAATCACACGTTTAACACATAAGCATAAATGAAAGAATTAAAATTCTTTTAATTATAATCCTTTATAATTCTTATAAAGAATTTATATAGATATGAAATTAGTACTACCCATGTATAATGAGCATCCTTCTTTTTCCCTCAAAAATTTGGGCAAAAATGTGCTTAAAATGTGCTTATTAGTCACAGCAGAATATCATAACTACCTTTTTTATTCTTTTCAGTTGGATATATTTTAATGCTCACAAACACTCTTTATGTAGGTTGTCTTTCTTAATGATGGCTTTATGAAACTTATTTTCTAACAGTACTCAGGCAGAGCTCAGAGGATCATGCACCCTGAGTACTTGAATATTGAGAATCATTTTTGAAATATCTTTATATTTAAGCATAAGCTTATCTGAATATCACATCCTTGGCTCACTTTTTTTCATTACTTATTTAAAATATGCTCTATTATTTTCTGGCATAAGTGATTGCTGTAAAAGATTCTCATAAAAATTTGACTCATATGTATAGGTGACTTAATCATTTACTTGTATTTGCAAAGAATTTTTTGTTGTTGCTGTTTATTGTTTGAGTGTCCAGTAGTTTTACATGAAAATGTTTTAATGTTGTTCATTATTTTTTTCTTTTCTTTCCAGGTGTATCTTGTAAAACATGCAGTTTAAAATTTTTCATTTTTTAATTTAGAAAAGTTTTCAGAAATTATAAGATTTAACAACTATTATTTCACATTGCTTGTTGTCTTTTCTCATGGGTTTCTTTTATGATCGTGTTAGACTTTCAATGGCCAGTCTCTATCACTGTCACTTATACTACTTTAAAAGTTTCCTTTTTTTACTTGTTAATATGTTCTTTATTTCTCTATTTCTTTTAGCCACTCTCTGTTATGTTTTTTAACCTTTGTGCTATTTCTAGTTTTGTCTTCTTTCTCAATTAATAGTTTTGTCTTCTTTTCAGAAACAATTTCCTTTTTAGTCATTTTTGAGTTTTATCATCATAATTTTGTTTTTATAATTCTTCTATATTTTATTATTTTATTATATGTAGTCTATCATTCTCTTCACTTAGTTTACTTTGCATTTAGTTAAAATGCACTAAAATTAATATCTCTGCTCATCCAAAACTATCATAGCAAATCAAAATGAAACATAGTCAATGGGAAAAAACTATTTGCAACACACATAACTTATTTGAGATTAGTAGTCTAAACACATAGCGAAATTTTACAAACAACTTAGAACAATTTGAAGAAACCAATATAAAGGTAGAAAAACATGCATACAGACAGCAATCATAAAAATATATGGTCAACTTATTTTTTTTTTGCTAATTGGTACATAAAAAAGAAATGAAAGTGTGGCAATGCTATTAATTGAATATGGACTCTCAAAATAGGGACACTTCTGAAAGAAAGATGAACTAATTTCTACTTTTTTCAAAGTGTAGGTGAAAGTAGAAATTAGTAACATTTCCTAGAAAATAGCTTGTCAGTAAGTATCACATACTATAAAAGTATTTTCTTTTAAAATTAAGCAATTCTATTTCTAAAAATTTAATATAAAAATAATCAGATATAAAACCAAAGTTTTTTGAGTAAAAATAATCTTAACTTTTATATTTATTATGTTATTATGCTCCACAATAGAATATTTATTGAATACATTTGAGACACTTCAAAATATAGGCTATTTACAGATAATAAACTAATGTTATAGAAATATATTTAGTATTATAAAAATGTTACCCTATGCTATCAATTTTAAAAAATAATTTAAAAAGCAGCATATTTCATATATTCTCAATTACTAACAAAATATTCATAAAAGAGTGAAAATATACATATAAAACAGATCAAAGTTATTTAGTCTGAAGTATAGGACTTCAGGAGATATTTAATTTTCTTATACTTGGTATTGTTTTCTAAATTATGTATGTATATGCAGATATTACTTGAGTAACACATCTATCTATTTTCTATTTATCTGTCTTAAAGAAAAATATAACCTGAAGGAAAAGTTTATTGATGATGTTAATTGCTATTAATTTTTCTTTCTAGGTTTCTATTTTGCCAACTTATTCTGTAAAAGAATAGAGATTTTTATAACGTAATTTTTAGAATAAATGCTTCTATGTGAACCAGAATATGTGCTTACATTTATTCATCTTGGGACTGTGAGCACTTATTAATATAGAAGTGAAGTACAGTGATACTACATTTTCAGGTAATGGCCACTTTGTTAAAGATGTCAACTTCTACTTAATTAAAAATAATTCATGTACCATAATTAAGAGTGATACTACATTCAACCACTTTTCTTGCTTCACTCAAGTTCATCACATTACAGGTAAGTTTGAACAGTAAAGGGTTTATTTGGAGGGGAAACTGAGTAACTCCTTGACTTCCCGTAGAAACTCTCCCTCTTGCCTTCTCCAAATGCTGAAATACGAAGTTGTCTAAATTTGCAAACAAACTATATATGTTACGGCCCTATATTGAAAACTACTTGCAGGCCATTTCTCTTCTTTACCACCGTGCTCCCTAATCGTTTTGATCACAGAGACTTGAAAATGTGGTTGTGAGTGTGTGCCCGTGTATGTGCCCACGTGTGTCAGCCTGGGGGCAGTACTTCCATGGTGCCATGACCTTTCAGAGCTCCAGCAGTCATCAGGCTGAGTGTCCTCTTGCTCCCCAACATGGAAGCCCAGAATCTCCACTCTCATCTGCTCCCCCACAGGTTCCCCTGCCAGCACAACCTCAGCCAGTGACCTCTGCTTCAGCATCACCTCTAGAATTCAAATCACACCGCCTTCTACTAAACTTTTTTTTTCCCATTAAATAAAGGTACTTCTATTTAAAGAGCCCTCTTGCCTCCTCAATCTGAATATGCTAAACAACAATAAACAGAGATTGTTTTTACTTCGTTTTTTGGAGCTTGTTGGCCAGGCTGCCCACGACTTCTGGGCATTTTGCTTCCTGTGTGGGCTGCTTGGCGGGCTGCAGGGGCTCCTCCCCGCCTCTCCATTTCTACTTAACACCCAAGGAAGGACTGAGCTGGTGGGATTGTGGAGTTTAGAGAGAGGAAACTGAGGCCTCAGTTCACCTACTCTTGGTCTTCTTATGTTGAAAATTCAGATTCTCCAGAAAAAAGACACCACTCCCACGCCCATGAATCATTTCTAGGTCTTTACGTGCAGAGAGAAACTGTTTGCAGGAAGGGATGACACTGCAAATTCCTTCCAGACATGGGCTGCTCCCAGCTAGAGCTTCATTCCTCAGGTTAGAGTCTCTGTCGCCCAGGTCTACCTGGCTACCCATGTGTACAGGTAGCAGCTCTCACAGATGAAAACACCCTTTCTTTCATTAAACAGATGCCATGTACACACACATGTGCACACACAAATGTCTCACACACTCCACATACATACATACACACTTTACAGATACATTCACCACACACATTGCATACACACACACTTCACATATTACATGCACCACACAGCACACCCATACATGTGCACAGACACATATGTCACACACACATACACACAGGCTTTCTTTGAGACAAGTAGATTTTAAAGATAGGAGTTGTAATATTGAGCCGGTATCATTTTCTCTTTCTCCATAAATTAAAATCATTTCAATTAATGATTGAGTCAAAGGTTTACACCTGTCCATACATAAATCATTTACAAAACTCATTGTCATTAGAAATCTCTTACAAGACATTCATCTTTTGGCAATGTTGCTTGCTTGGTTTAATTGAGGTGTTAGGCAAATTAGAAGTGACATCATCAGGGAGAAATGGGTGAGTGGTTGGAAGTGGGTCAAGGCTTCCTCACAGGGAGAGCTGAAGGAGTGCCTGAAGGCATCGTCCTATTAATTTATTAAAGGTTTATGTGTTTCATACAATTAAAAGAAATCTTGACTGGTGAGCCTCCAAACCCCAGCAGGAGCCTGCTCTGGCAGGGTGAAGTCCGCAGTACTCTACAAACAGCAGTGTAAATAAAGACAAGGACATTCAAAAAACTGTGGTTAATCTTACCTATTTTTCTGCAGAGTTCTTGGAAGGTCATTTTCTCAGGTCCAGTTTTAATTGCGTTATTTGTATATGTTATTTATATAGCTTATGCTTATGTCTCAGAAAGGGAAATCATTCTTCATGTAACTTTCTTATGTTTCTATGGTTTATATTAAACCATAAACTGTATAACCTAAGAATGAAATATACTTGCTTCCCACTGCAAAGGTCAAACTTGATAGCACCTGACAGGTGAGCTCAGTGTTGTCACTGCTTAAAAGCCTTACTATTTGATGCGAACGACAGAGTGCTCAGAGCTCCTGAGGATACGCAATGTCAGAGTGCACTCAGACCCACGAGCAGGGCCCCATGAGCTGAGACATGGAAGCCGTGGGGGCTCTAGAGGTCTGAGAGGTCCACATGACTCTGCCACTGGCCACCAAGAGAGGCTGCTTCTGTTTTGCCAAGTAAATATATGTTATTAGAGCTAAGTGCTAGAACCCACAACCAAGCTCTGGAGGCAGGGACTCAACACAGCCATGGCTGACATATGGAAAGTAACCATGCAGGTGGGCGGCCAGCATACCGGCGGGGAGGTTGTGCAGGTGTGGCGCCCAAGGCAGCTCTCCCTGACACCTCTTCCCTTTCTCGAACCATCTGTGCTGTTAGGAATCTCTGTGGCTTCTGTGTTACAAGACGTCACTAGAAAACACGTCTGATGCTTCTGTTGCAGCTTATCTCTGTGCTGATCTGAATCCATAAATAAATTGCATTTCTGCATCCGGGTCCAGGATAGCTGCCCAGAGACAAACCCCAAAGCATGTGAGGGCAGCATCCTGCTCTCCGAGCCAAGAGTCAGGCAGCACTTGCACAGGGCTCAGCTGTTGGAGTTTTCTCCAGTGTGGGTGCTGCTTTCACTAGAGAGGGGTCTGAAAATTCCAGTGTGCACATCGGGGCTGAAGTTCACAGTGGCAGGGCCAGAGCCTTGTCTAAGCCATTGTCCCTTGGAGTCATGGCTGAGACATCTCCCAATTTCTGGAAGTTCAATGACCTCTGTCCTACCCTGAAAAAAAATCTCTGAAAATGGGAGGTTTCATGGTGGAAGATTTCAACATCCAGACCCTCATCACCAAAACACAGCAGCTGTTATCCCCACTCAGTCAATGGCATAGCCTTCCCACGTGCTCAGACCCAAAGCCTTATGGTTTCCTTCCTTCCTGCTCCTTACTGCCAATATTCAACCCAACAGTCAATTTTAGCTTAAAATCCATCTCCATCAGCTAAACTCTCTACCTCCCACCGCCCCCACCTTGGTCTAAGCCACCCTACCTCTTTCTTGGGTCCCTACAACCACCCGTGGGTGGTCCTCCTTATGTCCACACTTGTCCCCTATTGCTCTTCACCATCTTCTGAGTGACTTTTGACCCTGACCATGTCTCCCAGCTGGCTGTCACCTTGATCTAAAACCGCTGAGAACCTGAGCGGAAATCCACAACACGGTGCCTGGAGTTGTGACCTATGGAAACTGCCTGGTCATAAATTAATGCTGCCTTAACCTTCTAATTGTGTGATAATTTGCTATCTGCTATAGATAAGGAAAACTCTGACTGTGGCTGGAACCCCAGAGATATCCCAATGGTCCTGGGTTAAATATTCTGCAATTAGGGCAAAGTCACTCCAAGCGGCATTCTATAATTTGAAGGTTATCTTCAAATTAGCTCCTTACCTCTACTGTTTGTCAGTCTTACATAATCTACAGAAAAATCTCTCCATGGCAGAATACAATTTTTTTGGTGTGTGTGTGTGAGTATGCATTTGTAAAGTCTAATAATCTGAAAGGCTCAGGATAATGCTGCATTGCTCAAGCTAATTTTTTGGTGACTCATTTAAAAACTAAATGGAAATCCTAGAAGGATTAATGAGTTCATATGTGTTTCATGTCTTGAGGTATGCATTAAGCAGGAGCAAATATTATTAAAATGAGAACTATACTGTGATTGTTCACAAGGCTTGTAACTACATATATTTTGACACTTTGAACATTTGACTAGCCGGGGAATCTTCCAAGGGCATACACTCCAATTGAATTACCTGAATACTTCTGGTTGTAATCCAGCATGAGCCTGGGATAAGCACACGGAGGGGGTGTCGCGGACTACCATAGGTTTCCCTCACTGTGCCGGGTCCCCGTGACACTTCTTCGACAGCACTTGGCATCTTCCATTGACTTCACTCTTTCACAAGAGCTGTTGTGGCTGTGTCTGTGGAGAGGACAGTGATCGCTTTGATTCTTATTTATTGTGTCTTTTACAAGAGTCTTTTTCCCTTTGGTTATTGAAATGAAATATTAATCGTCCGTCTGTGAGGGTGTTCCTCATGCGTCGTGCTTTGGTGGCATCTTTCCTAGTTAGCGCATGACCTGCGGTCAATTGGCATTTGCTCTGCCAGCCCAACACTCCTGTGAGCTCGCTCAGCAGATGTGGATGAGGAGGCAGGTGTAAGTCCATGTGCAGTGCCTTGCTCAGGGAGACTTAACCCTCAGAAGAGAACAGTCATGCCATTTGGGCTGAAGAGGACAGTGCAGGCACCGATGTGGTTTACTCGCCTCAGTGGAAAAAAAAAATTTAATTTGAGCTTCCTAATGAGATGGTAACTAAAAAGGAGCTAGTTCTTTTGGAAAGTATGGAGTTGATGCTCATTACCCACGTGTGGGCGGTGCAGTGTGTGTATTTGTGTTTGTACATATGGGTGGGGTGCCATTTAATCCTGTAATGGGGCTTAATCTGGTCCCCTGATTTGCTGCCAGCAAAACTCTCATTTCCCTTCCATGAGCTCATGCTCACAGGACACATACCTAAGTATTTTATTAAGCGCTTTCTTAGGGACTCTACCACACCGAAAATTCTAAGTGCTTTTAACTTTAAAAGTTTTCTCTCTCCATCTGTCTTTGACATACATATTCTGTTCAGCATATAGGGTTATACCTTCTCTTTCTTGGACAGGTATTTCTGAACCAGCCACACCCTTCCAAATTTAAGCTATAGGGGTGCACGCTATCTCCCCAGATCTCCGATGACAATCAGACATGCTTTCCACATCAGGCACGGCTGCAAGTTCTTCCTGTTCGTTAATTAGACTTCAATTTGTCCTCTGTGCCAATTTTCAAACCTCCTACGTTTCTTCCCCACCCTTTTTTTCTTCCCATCAATCAACTATTCTCCAGATTTAATTAACAGCTTATAAAGTTTGCAGAACGTTGTGTGTGTGCTGAGAGACACAGGTCAGACACATTGTGCTGAGAGGAGAAAGAGACGGAGAGAAGAGAGAAAGAGAAAGCTCAGGTCAAATTAGGGCATAAGAAACACCCATGAACACAAAACTCTTTTTGTAAACAGTATAGTGATAAAAAAGTAACATGGTGCATCTGATTGCAATTTAAATAAATTATCAATTATATGACACCAGAAATCCACAAACCATGACTTCCCAAGAGACATCTCCAAAAGCCTGACTTTTCCCAAACAACAGGGAAAAGTAGTGAATACAAATCTCTTAAAGCTGCAGGGCAAACTCAGAAAACTGATCTTGTCTTTTAATCGGTTGATGTAAGCCAATTTATGAAGAAAGAATTTCACAATCTCTGCCACTAAAGAGGCTGTAAGCCAGCTAGCTAGAGTTGGAGGGAGGCTGTGTCCCAGGAGGCGCGTCCAGGCGTGTCCTGGCTGCGAGCCTGGCTCAGGCCCTGCACCCCCAGACTGTTGGGCAATGCAGGTGGGAGCCACACTGCTTTTCCCAGGGTAACCAGAAAGCTGCCCCAACCAGGGCCATGGGAAAAGCACAGGCCGACAGACTATCACAGTACTTTGTTTTTTTAATTGTTTATGGCAACTTCCTTTGTGTAAATAGTAATACCTACTTCAAAGTATTAGTTTGAGTAAAGCACAAGCCCAGGTCTGGAAAAGAGCAAAGGTGAAGTTTAGGATCAGTGGATTCAAGAATGAATGTGTCAATTCTAGCAATTTATTCACATTTTTTAGAAAAAATGGAAATATTTCATAATTAGTTGTGATTAAATCTAAGAATTATTTCACGTAAGAGACTGCAGTTTAAGAGACACAATAGAGACTTTTTTAATTTTAATTTTTTATTGTTATTCAATTACAGTTGTGTGCCTTTTCTCCCCATCCCTCAACCCCACCCCAGCCAAACCCCCGTCCCTCCCCTACTTCCACCCTCCCCCTTGATTTGGTCTAGTGTCCTTTATAGTAGTTCCTGTAATCCCCTCTCCTCACTATCCCCTCCCCACTCCCCCCTGTCCATTGTTAGATTGTTCTTAACTTCAATGTCTCTGGTTACATTTTGTTTCCTTTTTCTTTTTTTCTATTTATTATGTTCCAGTTAAAGTTGAGATCATATGGTATTTGTCCCTCACCGTCTGGCTTATTTCATTTAACATAATGCTCTCCAGTTCCATCCATGCTGTTGCAAAGGGTATAAGCTCCTTCTTTCTCTCTGCTGCGTAGAATTCCATTGTGTAAATATACCATGGTTTTTGGATCCACTCGTTTGCTGATGGGCACTTAGGTTGCTTCCAATACTCGGCTATTGTAAATTGTGCTGCTATGAACATTGGGGTGCACAGGTTCTTTTGGATTGGTGTTTCAGGGCTCTTAGGGTATAATAGAGACTTAAGAGCTGTCCTATGATGCCCTGAGTCTGGACACAGACAGCTGGTCCTGAGATGCCCCATACCCAGCTGCATCATGCAGAGCCTTCACTGCAATTGGAAATTGGAAGTCTTTCTCCAGCTTTGTTGTCCTTCTGAAAGCATGAGCTATGCGTGTAAGGCCCGTGGATAGCATTTGTTTTCTCCTTGGTGTCCCAGAAATCAAGAAAGGTGACTTGCAACAAAAGACAGACACTCAGATGCAATGGAGATCAGAGGTGAAGCAGATGCTGACAGCACCCCACCCTCGTTCCAGGTCGCCCCCCTTCTGAATTCTGCAGGACATGCAGCCTCTTTTGAAAAACTCTTCTATTGCTTCAAGTCAAGTCACATTAGATTTCCCTCTCTCACAGGCAAAGGAATTTTCACTAAAACCACGAGAAGAAATGCACCAGCATACTCACAGTGGGTACACTATGAACACCCATGTAATGGAATTAAGGTGGCTTTTATTATTTTCTTAGTTTTCATGGCAAAAGACCTTCTTGAAGTTTTCATTTGTCTTATTTTCACAGTTTTGGAAAAGTTTAAGAAAAACAAAATCAGAAAAACGTTTTTCTAAAGAAAAAAAACAGGAAGAGAAAATAGCAGAGATTTCAATGCCATTGAATAAATTGGCTGTCTAGTTTGTATGTTATAACACTCATTATTTTTTATCATAATTATTTTCCATAAAGTAACCAGACAAAACAATTAGTATTACACAGGACAGATAGCATTTACCTGAGAAGATATAATCCAAAAATTGCTTAAGTGTATTCTTTAGCTTGAGGTGCATTTATCCCGGAAATAAGTTGACATACAATAAGATATTTCCTAGTAGAAGCAAGATGCTGGTGTTTTATGAGCAGACAACTTGAAAGATCATTCTGAAAGGTCATTTCCTGGAAGAGCCACTCCAGAGCCAGGCCTATGTCCAGTTCTTTCAGTACTTTTGCATGTTTTTCAGAGCTTGGCATGGTCCAAGGACACAGAGGCTGACTCTTTTGGGGAGATTGCAAAGAGTTTATGATCTCAGGGGAGGACAAAATTGCTACTGTGAATTCAAAATGCAAGAAGGTTGCCTTCTTTTTCTCAGGTGTATGTGTTCAGAGAAACACAGATGCTCTGCAGATTTAGAGGTAAGAGTGCCATCTACTGAATCAAAGACCTCATTTCCAGCAGCCCCATAGCTGATCCTGGGAGACCTCCCACCCAGGAGAGGACAGAGAAGCTAGGGGCACAGAACAAAGACAGCAGGCCAGCCCGAGACCCAGACAGTGCTTGCAGGCAGAAAGGAACACTCTGAAGCAGAGGGCTGTTACCTGCCGGTTCAAAAGACGATTTGAGAAGCTGTACAAATGCAGTCACCTGGGAGAGAGGTGCAGTCAGGAGCACTCTGGGCCTGAGAGTCTGAGAGCAATGTGGAGGAGGGTGCAGCCTGATGGTCCATCTGCACACAGTACAGACAGGAAGATGCCCTACGGTCAGGCCAGGGAAACAGCTGGGCCGCCCTTGCCGCGGTCCACGCAAGACCACTTGGATGACTGAGGCTCCAGCTCCACTCTGGCTGTGTGTGTCTGGGTGCACAATCCTGGGCACAAAGAGAACCACTTTCCCCGAGTTTCTCTGTGGGCATAACATAGATGATAATGATGCACTGTTCATCTCCCTCACATCAAGATGGTGGACATTAATTTGCTAATGTTTTAAAGAGTCTTTGAAGATATTAAGTGCTACTATTATCATTGCTAAAAAGTTGCTGAAAGAACCTGGAGTCCATTTGTCTTGCTTTCATTTATATAATGGAACTACCCACCATCTGTAACTTGTCTAGCTGTATTCAGTCAGAGATTGCAACGTCCTGTCACAGACCACAGGATGTGGTGGACACGGCTCTCTCGGTGGGTCATCTGTTTGGACTGTGGGTTGCTTTCAAATGTGTGTCCATGACCAGAGGGTTCTGGGGTGTCATGAAGGGGTTGCCTATTATAGACCTCCCGGATTTTCTGGAGAGTTAGAATCGAGTTAATAGGATAGAGAAAATTGTGTGTGTATTATTTGGAGAAATAGCCCCAAATTCCAACTGGAAATTAATGAGAAGCCCTCTCCCCACGCTGGGGATGCTCAGCAGAGATAGTAGCTGAAGTACCATCCTCGTGCTTCCAACTTGGGACAGGCACTGCTTCAGGGCAGAGCATGGCTGTGGGAAACTGGAGGAACACTATCAAGGGCCAGAGCCTCCCCAGCTTCCTCTGCAGCCACAGTCTCTCAAATGAGAATATGTGACCAGGACCCTGTCCATAGCCACAGGTTGATGGGACTGCAGTTACCCTTTGGCACCACTTTTGGTGTCTCCTGAGTGAGCCCATAGGCTCGGAGCCATAAAAATATAAACATGGCCATCTGATGGTAGAACGGCGGCCTGTTGGACTTTATACTCTGGCCATGAATTGTCATCTCAGGGTTATCTTCCCATTCACCAGAGTGTCCAGGGCTATAATTGGCCTTAGCCTCTGATGTGTGGTAAGGGCTTAGGGTGCTTAGAGTGGATTAAATGACAAACTATTATTTCCTCAGAGTTGTCAAGTCTAGATGCCCAATATTGAGAGGCTGGTAGTGTGTGTTTCTCCTGAAGCCTCTCTCCTTGACTTCTAAAAGACTTTTTCCCTGTGTCCTCACAATGGTCATCCCTCTGTGTGTCTGTGTCCTAACCTTCTCTTCTTATAAGGACACCAGTCATATTGAATCAGGGTCCACCCAGATGAGCTCATGTCAACCTACCCACTTCTTTAAAGACGGTCACGTTCTGAGGGCCGGGGAGTCAGGACTTTAACATTTGCATGTTAAACATTTACATGCATCTTGAGTTTATTTTCATGTATGGCGTAAGTTGGTGATCGAGTTTCATTTTTTTGCATTTAGCTGTCCAGATCTCCCAACACCATCTGTTGAAGAGGCTGTTTTTGCTCCATTTTATGCTCCTGCCTCCTTTGTCAAATATTAATTGACCATAAAGACTTGAGTTTATTTCTGGGCTCTCTGTTCTGTTCCATTGGTCTATGTGCCTGTTTTTATGCCAGTACCAGGCTGTTTTGATTACCGTGGCCTTGTAATACAGTTTGATATCAGGTATTGTGATCCCTCCTGCTTTGTTCTTCTTTCTCAAAATTGCTGCAGCTATTCGGGGTCATTTATGGTTCTATATAAATTTCTGAAATGTTTGTTCTATATCTGTGAAATATGTCATGGGTACTCTAATGGGATTGAATTGAATCTATAAATTGCTTTGGGTAGTATGGCCATTTTGATGATGTTAATTCTTCCAATCCATGAGTGTGGTACATGCTTCCATTTGTTTGTGTCTTCCTTAATTTCTTTCTTCAGTGTTGTGTAGTTTTCTGATTACAGGTCTTTTACCTCCTTGGTTAGGTTGATACCTAGGTACTTTATTTTTCTTATTGCTATATCAAATGGGATTTTTTTCCTGATTTCTGTTTCTGCAGTTTTGTTGTTGGTATACAGGAATGCCTTTGATTTCTGAGTATTGACTTTGTATCCAGCTGTTTTGCCAAATTCATTTATTAGGCCAAGTAGTTTTTTGGTGGAGTCTATAGGATTTTCCATGTACACTATCATGTCATCTGCAAACAGTGACAGTTTCATTTCCTCCTTTCCAATTTGGATGCCTTTTATTTCTTTTTCTTGTCTGATTGCTGTGGCTAGGACTTCCAATACTATGTTGAATAGGGGCTGTGCACCCCAATGTTCATAGCAGCACAATTTACAATAGCCAAGACTGGAAGCAACCTAAGTGCCCATCAGCAAACGAGTGGATCCAAAAACTATGGTATATTTACACAATGGAATTCTACGCAGCAGAGAGAAAGAAGGAGCTTATACCCTTTGCAACAGCATGGATGGAACTGGAGAGCATTATGTTAAGTGAAATAAGCCAGACGGTGAGAGATAAATACCATATGATCTCAACTTTAACTGGAACATAATAAATAGAAGAAAAAAGGAAACAAAATATAACCAGAGACATTGAAGTTAAGAACAATCTAACAATGAATGGGGGAGAGTGGGGAGGGGACAGTGAGGAGAGGGGATTACAGGAACTACTATAAAGGACACATGGACAAAATCAAGGGGGAGGGTGGAGGGTGGGGAGGGAGGAGGGTTCAGCTGGGGTGGGGTTGAGGGATGGGGAGAAAAGGCACACAACTGTAATTGAATAACAATAAAAAATTAAAAAAAAAACAAAAAAAACATTTACATGCAAATGTTAAAGTCCTAACTCAGCATTGCAGGGAAGACAGCAAAGTAAAGTGAGACAGCTGTAGTTTTATTATCCCATTAGCAGCAGAATAGGACAGAGATTCTAAGTTATTCCTCCAGGTAAAAGACCTAAATAAGAAAAAGATAATTTTTTGCATCACCAAATTCCCATTACATTTTGTTGGGTGTTTTATCCCTAAATTCTTTTTTTTTGCATGGTGATATTCTGATTTAAGAAGAGCAAACATCATACAGTGCTGCTGAGAATATACTTAAGCTGCTATAAATATCTTGGTGAATATTTTCCTTTCCAAATTATTTTAGTGTTAATTTACGTGTGCATTTTACAGCTCACTATGTCTTCAGAGAAATGAAGGCTCATCGGGGAATGTGGCACTGAAATGCTTGCAATGGTCAAACCTTCATCCTTGGTAAAATACTAGAGTCATTTCAAACTTTCCAGAAGTAAATATGTGCTTCAGCCCTTCTGTCTCTGATGCAGTGACTCTGTAGCCTATAAAAGTATAGAAGTCAGTTATGAGCCAAATAATTTAGTAAGTAAATTATTAACTAATAAAACAGCTTTTCCCCCATAATCTACTACCTGGAATAACTTATCACACCAAAGCAAAATAAATGCTTAGTGTTGCAAAAACAGGTAAAAAATCACTTAGACTTGTGCACAAAATTATATTGAAAAAATGTCTCAGTAGATGAAATGCAAATGTTGGAAATCACATGCATCACGTAAGAAATCTCCTCTCTGGCTGGGCTCTCCACTACCACCCATCCGTTCTTGGAGGGTCAGTGGATAAGTAGACTTAACCCATCTGTGGGAACTCACAGCCAGCAAGGTGGCAAACGAAAATGTGTATTTTTGTCGAATGGGTATTGTACCTCATTTGGGGGAAAGGAATTTGAATAATCCAAAAATTCAGGGAGTCTAACTTTCTCTTTAACTATTCTGGAGAATGTGCAGCCAGAATTGCTCAGAGAGCTAAGGGCACAGGCTGGACCTGGGCCTCTCGGAGCAGGTGGGAAAGGTCTTTCTGCCAGGTGGGGGAAGGTGTTCTAGGAAAGTGCAGCCAGGCTCTGAGAAAAAGCTTTCCCTGGAAAGGACAGAGGCAGCAAGAAGCAGCCCTCTGCTCAGGAGTCCTTACAGAGCTGTGCTTACAGAGATTCCACCAGGTGGGAACTGAAGCAGAAAAAGGGACTCCACTTCTCTTAGAGGGAAACCAAAGGCTGGTGCTAGGGCACTTGGGGCCATTTTGATCCAACATGCAGCATATATCTTTAATACATAACATACATTATGGTGCAATATTTCTGATTGTTCATTGAATTTTTCTTTAAAGTGTTATTGTTAAAGGGAAAAAAAGGCTTTGAGGCTCCCACCACCACAGTAGCCTCCTTCACATCTTCATCCTGGAATCACCAGAGTCCCTCCTCTGGGTCCCCCTTCCCCTGCCCCTGTCGTTGTCTCCTGTCCCTTCCCCGTATGGCTGCTATTGCTGTTTAAACTCGCACTTATGGAGGTACGGCGTGTGTGCAATAAAATCCACCCACCTTAAGTGCACAGACTGAGGAGTTTTCACAAATGTATATGGCCCTGTAACAACCACCACAATAAAGACTGGGGACATTTCTGTCACTTCAAAGAATTTTTCGGTCAAACCACCTCCCGTGAACCACTGACCTCGCCGTCACCCTGCTTACCTCTAGCAGAGTGTTACACACAGCGCACCATCTCCTAGTGCCAGCCTCGCTCGCCTGATCAGCGTCATGCCACCGAGAATCGCCCGTGAGGTGGCCTGTGTCAGTAGTTCCTTCCTCTCCGTTGCTGAGCAGAACTCCATCGCCTGACTGTGTTGCATTTTGTTTTTCAGTTCCCCACGTGATGGGCCTCGGGATGGTGTCCAGTTTTCAGCGATTAAAGATGAAGCTGCTGTAAGGACCCACATCGGGATCTTTGTGTGCACGTGCTTCCATTTCCCTTCGTTCTGCTGTTACAGCGTAGCAGGGTTCCTGCCTCCCACCGCCGGTGTGTGCTTACCTCTGGAAGAACCCGCAAACCATCTTCTACTGTGGCTGTGCCACGCTGCGTGCCCCCAGCAACCGAGGAGAAGTTCCAGTCGTTCCACAGTTTCACCAACATTTGATATGATAAGACTTTTTAATTTTTTGACATTCTAAGAGTGATTTTAATTTTTGTTTCCCTGGTGATGAATAAAGTTGAGCCTTTGCGGGGGAGAGAGGGATATTTGTTTTTAACCATTCATATGTATTTTATTTAGGGTTTCTGCATATACTGTATTTTTCAAGCTATATGATGCACCGGACCACAAGACGCACCTAGGTTTTAGAGGAGGAAAATAGGAAAAAAAATTTCGAAGGAAAAAATGTGGTCCTGCTCCTGCCTCCTGTGACCCTGCTCCACCCCCCTCTCCGCCCCAGTGAGCCAGGTAAGCTACATTGGGACTATAAGACGCATCCCTATTTTCCTCCCAAATTTGGGGGTGCGTCTTATAGTCTGAAAATATGGTATTTTAATTTTATTTTAATCTTATTGTTGAGCTATAAGAGTATTTTATTGAAGTGGCAAGAATTTTAAAATGAGATATATGTTTTATAAATATTTTCATCCAGGATAAAGGTTTTTTCCCCTTTTTTTCTGAAAATGTCTTTGGAAAAGCAAAATGTTAAAATTTTAATGAAATCTAATTGATAGTACTTTCAAGAAATCATAGTTCAAGCTTTTGATGTACTATCTAAGAACTCTTTGGAGCCCAAGGTAATAAATATTTTCTCCTAAAATATATTATAGAAGATTTATACTATTAGCTCTTATGCTTAGGTCTATGACTTGAGATAATTCTTGTGTATGATGTAAACCAAGGACTCAAATCCTTTGCTTTTCATTTGCATATGAATATCTACTTTTTCCAGCACCATTTGTTGAAAAGAATACCCTTTCTCTATTGAATTGCCTTGGTGTGGGAGGATTGAATGCGGGAGGTGGGAGGTGGGTAGGGCACAGGAGAGTAATGGGGAAAAATGAGGACAACTGTAATTGAACAACAATAAAAAAAGCAAATCAATGGACTGTATATGTGTGAGTATTTGTAGACTTTCAAATATGTTCCTTTGATATTCAAATATATTTTTATGCTAATACCACACTTTTTAAATTATTGTAACTATATAAATCTTGAATGATGTAGAAGTTCTCCATTTTTCATTCTTCTCTCTTAATTTTGAGTTAGATATTGTAGGGCTATTGCATGTCCCTATAAAGTTTTTCATAAACTTTATTCAATTTACTCCTAAGTATTTCATGTATTTTATGCTACTGTGAAGAATATTTTAAAACAGTTTACACTTCTAATTAATTGTAGTCTGAGTATGAAAGTACAATAGACTTTTATACGCTACCCTAGCCCAGTAATTGTATAATTTTTTTCTCTTACACTTGAATATTTACAGCAGCTTTATTTATTATTGACCAAAATCGAAAACCACCGAGATGTCCTTCAGTAGTTGAAGGGATAAACAAACTGTAATATATATATATATATATATATGTAGTAGACTATTATTCATTGCCATAAAATGAATATATATACTAATATTTAAATATAGATTTATTGTAATCATAAATAACCTATAATGTGTACTACTAAGTGGGAAAAAAAGCCAGTCTAAAAGCGCTACATACTGTGTGATTCCAACTATATGACATTCTGGAAAAGGAAAAACCATGGCGATGTAAAAACATCAGTGGTTTCCAGGGGGGTCAGAGAAAGAGGGAGGGGTGAGTGGGTATGGCATAGGTTTTCTGGGCAGTGAAACTATTCTGTGTGAAGTGATAATAATGGATACAAGATGTTACGCATTTAGCAAAACCCTTAGAGAGACTCTCAGGTAACCTATGGACTTTAGTTAATAATAATGTATCAATGTTTGTTCATCATTTGTAACAAATCACCACATTAACGCAAGATGTTAACAGTAGGGCAAATGTGTGGGGGGCATAAGAGAAATCTCTACTTTTTGTGCAACTTTTTCTGTAAACCTATAACTGCTCTAAAATAGCCTTTAAAATAAAAGTAGCAAAAACTATGCTTTCTTGAGATGATTAGCTTGGGCCACACATTTCCTTACTAGGAAAAAACCTCTAGGGAAAAAAGCCCACCAGGGAAAAAAGCTTCTAAGCCTCTAAGCTTCTTCTTTTGGGCTTTAGAGGTCATACCATTCATTAACATTTACTATTCCTTTAACAGCCACTTCCTGAGAGTGGACAGAGACACACACTGCAGTAGATATTGCATCAGTAAACACAGTGATTCAAGTACCTGTCTCCGTGAGGCTTACACGTTGGGGGAGCAGACACATACATAAACCAATCATTAGAATAATTTCAGATGGTGATGATCAAGGTGAAGGAAATTTTAAAATGAAAGAATGTTAGTAGAAGAGAGAGTGATGGAGGCAGGAACTGGGGGATCAACCTTAGGTAGGGCGATCCTGGGTGACCTCCCTGGGAAGGTGTCTCTTACACTGAACTTCAACTGATGAGAAAGATGCTGCAGGGGGAAGGTATACTTGGCAGGAGGAATTATAGGTTGAGAACCCTGAGATGAGAGGGTATCTGGAGTGAGTGAGACTTCAAAAGACACTCAACTGGTGTCACAAGAGACTGAGATAGCCAGCTGTGGAAGAGGTTGGGGCAATGAGCAGGCACTGGGTCCCACCAAGGCTTATTCCTGTGTGTTGGGAAACTTCCAGAAGAAAGAGGTTGTCCTACTTATCAGTTTAGGAAGCTCATTTTGTAGATTGTTTCAAACTTTCTCCATACCTGATCAAGTCATTTATAAGTATGTACTTCCCCCCCCCTTCCACTCTGTATGTTTTTTTTCTTTATCCCTACTTTGCTGACAGTTTTTGTCATAAATGATTGTCAAATTTTGTCAAAGGCTATTTCTTCATCTATTGATATGACCATGTATTTTTTTCTTTATTTAGCTTGTTAATGATTAAATATATCAGTTGCCTTTCAAATGTTGAACCAATTTAGTATTCTGGGATGTATCTCACTTGGTGGTAATATATTATCTTTTTATAAATTGCTGGGCTTGATTCACTAACATTTATACGAAGAATTTTATGACTGTATTTACGGTCTGTAGAGTTCTTGTCAAGTCCTTGCCTGGTTTTCTTATCAGTATACTGTAGGTCTCATAAAATGAGGTGTTAAGTGTTCTTTCCCTTTTCATTTTCTTTAAGAGTCTCTGTAGAGTTGGTATTATCACTTCCTTGAATGTTGGATAGAATTCCAGGGGAAGCCATCGGCTCTTGGAGGCTTCTTCCTGAAAAGGTTTTAAAGTGTGAATTTAATGTCTTTAACAGGCACACACAATTTGGGTCATCTTTATTCTCCAGTGGGATTTGATGCTGCATATTCTTCAAGGGCTTTGCCCACTTTCCCCAAGTTGTTCATGGTCTTATTGGCATGAAGCTGTTCATAAAAGCCCCTATTTTCCTTTCAATGTCTTAGACTGTGCCCCAGCATCCCCTTCATTCAGACCCTGGAGCAGGTTCACTGAGAAAGCAGCAAGGCTCAGGTGCATGGCGATCAACTGAACGGACACGCGAGCATCTTCTGTCATTTCCTCACATCCTTCTGTAAGTGTCTCGCCGTCAGGGCAGAAGAGTAGGATGGTGATGCACACACTCCATTCCCCGCTACACTCCTCATAGATGTGCCATTAAGGAATAGGGGGATTCCCAAGTGACTCCAGATTGCAGACACCTCTTCTTTTCAATCACCTCTGAATTTCAGGGGCCTTGCCCAGAAGTCCTGTGTGTTTGTGTAGCTCCAAAGAAGTTGACTGTGTGTTAAAATCACAGGTAAAGAGAAGCACCCAGAAGGTCTCCAGCTTTAAGCAAAACACCTAAAGCAGGGGTGCCAGACTCATTTTCACCGGGGGCCACATAGGCTTCTCTGTTGCCTTCAAATGGCCTCAAGTAATTTTAGGACTGTACAACAGTTAAGTGAGAGCTCGGCGCTGCCACTGGGTAGAAACAAGGTGCTGGGCCAGATAAAACAAGGTGGTGGGCCGGATTTGGCTCACGGGCCTTCTGTTTGCCACCTGTGACCTAAAGTATGGTTGGTGCTTAGTAAATGTTCCCTGAGTGCATGAATGAATGAATGGAGAAGCACAGAGGAGAGGGAAGCTTGCTTGGGACTGAGAAAGCTGACTCAAGACCAGAGGCACTGCACAGCCTGAGATCAGACGGCCCAGGAACCTTTTAATACCTAGTGTGCTTTTCCACATCCTTTGCTCAGTGTAAGAAGACTATGTTCTTGTGGTTCTATGGCACCATTCACTCTAGGCTGCTCAGAGTAAGGAGAGTGTCATCCAAACAATGAGACTGCTCAGGGTTCAAATAAACCTCGTGGACGAAAGTGGGAAATGTCTCATTGGGAAAAACAAAATGAAGCCTTTGATTCCCCTGTGGCTTTCTTCACATCTCTGTAAAATCACTGTGAGGTGAAATGTATTTCTCCAATATCAGAAGAACCACATGGGGTTGATAGGCTAATGTCTAATCTTTCTACCTTCATCACTGGTGGAGAAACAGTCATAACTGTCAAGAGTTTGAATAGCAGACGTATCTTTACTTGCTTTAATAAACAGTAATAACAACCTTGTAAGATCAATAGCTCCTTGAGAAAGCATTCTGATGCTCAAACCATACTAAATATTTCACTTGTATTATCTCTTCATCATTCTCAAAGCAATCACGAGGTGGGTATAACTTTTATTCCCTTTGTACAAACAAAACTAAACAAAACCAGGCACTGAGAAAGCTTGGTGCAGATGTCACCGTGGGTTGTTGGAGAATTGGGCTGTGTGCCAGCAATATTGCCTGATTCCAAAAGCCTGTCCTCACCACTGCACATCAATGTCTTACGGGAGGAGTTAGAAATAATCTGTTAGCATCCTAAATGCTTGTTCTGTGATTCTGATGGGATGGGGTGGGCAACAGGAGGAAGTGCCTAGAAGAGTTTCAGAGAGGTGTGATGCTTGCAAATGAGGTTGAGATGTTCATGTCCAAGTCTGCTCGCTTTTAGGTCTCTCCTTCCAGACCCGGCCACACCCGCAGGTAATCTAGGACTGGATGAGGCCTTGGGGGGATGATGAGGAGATGCCACATCCCGGTGCCAGTGGAGGGATTCTCATGCCTGTGTTATAAGCAATCAGAACATCTATGAGGGAGACCTGTTGTTAGTCACAGTGCAGTGCTATTCATTTGTCTGTTTTACTTTCTAGAATAAAGCACCAGTGACTAGAAGTAAATTTAAATGAGTTTCAGCTTCCCGGGGTGTTTTAATTTCTTGTGCACTGCTGTTGACAGTGGGGGTCTTGACTTCCGTAGGGCTCACGGACTGACACAGCATCTCCTAGAGCTTTGGATTTTATTACATGCCTGAGAGTGAGAAAGGATAAAAAACCTAAACAGAAAAACCAAACCAAACCAAACCAAACCCCAGTAATAAGTACAAACACCCCTGACACCCAAAAATTTGAGTATGACTGACAGCTGTACTAGATCGTATGCCCTCAGACTTCAGTTGTGGGAACAGGCACAGGAGCCATGTGGTGTGCTGCAGAGCTGGGGCCTAGTTCTGGGGACAGGCAGGTCCCCATCCTGAATTTATGATTGAAAGGACTTACTCAAGCTAGAAGGAGGGCACCACAGGTGGCTGGCAGGGGGCAAATAAGGAAGTGGGGGATAGGGCAGGGAAGGGGAAGGTCGTCCTCTCAGATGGGACAGGGCCAGCTGCAGCAAGGCTCACCTGGGAGATACGGAGCAAAGGCTGAAGAGAGGAGGCTGTGAATGAAGACTCCACAGGATCCGGTGGTATCTTAAGTGGGGGCCGGGGTAGTGAGGGGAAGAATTTCCATGTTTGTCCTTGAGCAACTAGAAGTTGGTGGTTCTTCCTCAAATAATATTCTCAGAAGCTGGTTAGAGAAGAAGAGGTCCTAGTAAGGTCCAGAGGGTGTGTGGCAGGCATCTGTCCTCAGAGAAGACCTCGTGGCTGCAGGCAGACTCCCAAATTGTTAGCACATGCGTGTGGTCCTGGGAGGGGATCAACACCAGTGAGTATGCCTAACGACCGTCTTTTCTCCTGGTGAAACGGTTCCCTAATCTGAATATTCTTCCATAGAATCTATTCGGCAAATACTGTCTGGTATTTTCAGGGGTGAGAGTTGGTGGTTAGGATTAGTCTTCTGTGTGTCCCTCCAGTGCTCCCCCTCCATGGATCAGGTTGACAGTCCCATGCTCTCTGGCTTCCAATAGGGTTTGGCCAATGAGAAGCCTCCCTCTGCCCCATGAGACCAGAGGATGCAGGGCAACAAGGTCAGGGGTATATTCCTGCCTCCTTCATTGCAGAGTTGCTTCTAGATGCCTTTGTGTTCTCACTGTCTCTCTCAAAGCAGATGACTCTGCAGGACCCTTGCTCTCCAGGTTTTGGGAATGCACCCTTCCCCAGTCCATCCTTACCTACAGGTGGCAGTGCCTGGTGCCCACCCAGCCCTAGGTTACTATACTTCCCCAGGCTTTCCCTAGACACAACTCTCCAGTTTGCCTATCAGCTCCCCTCAATGTTCTATTTTGAATGGGCCATTTGTTTTCTTTTAGGAATCTGATGGGAATGATTGACATATCTTTTTTCCTTCTATTTGCTTTCACTCTTTCCAAGTCATTTGTATTGTGTGTTCATTTTAACACTCTATAACTAGATTTTTAAAACATCTAACTCAAAAACTTTATTTTGAATAAATAATGTATAATTAGTATCATGGTTAAATTTGTTTTTACTATTTTACTCCATGTTTACAATTTTCTATGCTATTTCTTTGATTTTTTATTGCTCTTTTTAAGTAATTTGTGTGTATCAAATTAATATGCTGTACACTTTGAATTTATGCAATGTTACCTGTCAGCTATATTGCAATAAATAAGTAAATAGATGAATGAATAGAGTAAAATTTAGAAATACCAAGGAGGGCAAATTGTCCTTATTACTTTTTACCTCTGTCAGCATGTTCAGGTATATGTTCAATTTACATTCTTTTCTTGGTTACCCTTAAAATGTTACTGAGCATATTTGACCAGCCTGACACAGATGCACAACTTTGGAACAACACACTCACCTTAGAGTCCATAATTTGGATCCATAATGATTAAATATTTATAAGGAGATTAGCAAAAGCCAGAGGAAAGGAAGAGTTGGTTATCAACTGCTTCAAGGATATCAACTGCTCTGAGTTGTTTGCTAATCTCTCTGTCAATGGGCATATCAGTCCGATTGCAAAGGAACCTAAAATCCACTTATTTCACAAGTAACAGATTCTAGTGTGGCTTGTGCTAAAGTGCACACTGGGAAAGTACAGATGTTTGCTGTGCTATCATCTGGGACTACGCCTCCATGTGCATGGATGGGAAGGGTGTGCTGTCACACCCATAGGGCAATGTCACCAAGGCTGTGAAGTGTGATATGCATTTGCTGAAAAGAGAGGGTCTCAGGCCCAATGCTGCACACACAGGCTTCTGGGGACAGAGCCACAGTGGGCCCTCACTGCGCTGCACCCTCAACTGGGCTCAGAACTGAGCGGATGTTTAGGTTCAGATGCCAGTGAGAACACTACGGGATTGTTGGCGGGACTGAAATCTGGACACTCACATTCCACTCTAGAAATAAAGCCAGCACTCATCCAAAAACAGTTCCAACAGAAGTCCTGACAAAGAGAAACTATGCACTTAATAGTGTACTTTTTACTGGAATTTCAATGTCTTTTATACACTAAGGCTGTTATTTTGTTTTTTAGGCAGGTGAAGCCATAACATAAACATTTCTATGGTATGTTTATTTAATTTAAAAAATCCCATGTTTGCCTCATCAGTGAAAACAGTTAGTGGAAAAATGCAGAGGGAAGTGTAGGAGACATTTCTAACCCTTCAGGACAAGCTCTGCCGTGTGGATGTTGTGTTTGTGATGCACATTGTAAGACCAGGAGGCCGTGCCTGGGTGCACAGAGATTGGCCAATGTTTCATGTGTCCCGATGTGCCAAAAATGGGAAGTAAGAGCTTGATGTAAACAGCCAATAATGATGTTCTTTTCTATGAGAGTGCACCATGGATATAACTACACAAGTGTCAAAATATTGGCTGCCCAAGTAGACATGTTCACGTGAAAACAGGGACTCTGGATGTTTTCGCCCCTCTGAAGCACCATGATGTTTCAGGCCCAAAGAAATATGAGAGTGGTGACCTTCTGTACCCAGTGAAAGAGGAAGTGGATGGTGACCACGCCTCTGCTGTGCTTGCCTTAGAGAACCATCTGCATGGGTTTGAAGAGCCGGTCACCTAGTGCTCATGCCCCAGCTGCAGGCCCTTCATCTGTATACCTCACCAGGTTCCTCAGTTTTGCTGTGGCCCTTGGCCTCCTCCTCTGTCTTAGGACTAAACAGCCCCAAATGGACAGCATGACCTTGGGAGCAAGAAGTAAAGAAATACATCAGCAAGTCACAAATCTTCTTCTCTTGCTCTTGAGGCAGGTTTCAGGTCTGTTTCCAACTACTGTTCTCATATGCAAAAGAAATCCTTAACAATGACCTGATGCCTCCCATTCATGCCTTCACACTCCCACTGACTTTTTCATCTGAATAAGGAATCAGCCATGTCACTCCAGATCACTAAACATTCAGGCTCACTCTGCAGCCTGCAGCCATTCTAAATGAGCCCTGGTTTCCATGTGGCATGGTGAGGCTGGCATAGCCCAGGTGCTGGTCACCTGCTCCAGGCACAGGCACCAATTGAACCCTGAGTCCAGGAACCTCAGGCACTGCTGCCTTTACGTGAGCTGAGACTTCGATCTTCATCTATTGAAGGTTCCTGGATACAGCTCAGCAGCAGGCGCACAGCATTCTGCTTGTGCCGACAACTGTAAAGCAAAACCAACATTTCCATTGATTTTGTCTCCCCGGGCCACGTTACAGCTGCTCTGCATTTCTTAATCAGAGGTATCCAATCTTGCCCAAGCACGAGCCCTTTGTGACTTCCCTATTCTGCTGAAATCAAATTCCACTCAACAAATATGTACAACCATCGGCTGCTTACAGTCTGTACTGACAGCAAGGGCATTAGAAGAGGTAGCCTTGAAAAAGGCACAGAGTCAAAGAACAGGGTTTTGGGAGTGAGAGGGGGTAGGGTGCTTTGTTGTTCAGTGTTCCAGAGTAACAGAACTGATAGGAGACAGGTAGGTATGTAGGTATGTAGGTAGGTAGATAGATAGATTTATTATGAGGAATTGGTTCAAAGGACTATGGCATCTGAGAAGTCCCAAACTCTGCCATTTGCACATTGAAGACCCAGGAGAGCTGAGGGTATAGTTCAGTCTTGTCTCAAGGCTGGAGAACCAGAAAAACCAATGCTGTAAGTCCCAGCCTGGAGCATAAGACTGATTTCTTAGCTCAACAGTCAGGCAGGATTGGATGGGGTACCCACACTGAGCAGGGCTATCCACTTCACTCCGCTGATTCAAATGCTAACCTTACCCAGAAATACCCCTAGGGATACACCCAGGTTAATAATGTTTGACCGAGTATCCAGGGACCCGGTGACCTGTCAAGTTGACAGGTAAGATTGACTATCACAAATAGACAGTGGATGTGGCTGACTCTCCCTGGTTGGGCAAAGTGATGCAATCCTTACAGCCTTCCAGAAGTGGGGCAGGATCCCTCTGCCATCTCAGAGTAGTGACTAAGACATCCTCTTCCAACCTTGTCCACGAGCACCCTCGGCTCAGGCCGTCCACTCTACTACATTTGTGGAAAACCATGGTAAGATGGGGAGCTGGTTTTGTGACTTATCAAAGGCCTAGCCTTGGCCCCAGAGGCTGTTGGGAGAGGTCTTTGGTCCTAAGCACTGTCTTCTTGGGAAGAGAAATGAGGGCAAGAAGTGGTGGCTGCTTCCCCATTCTTGGTGAGAAGAAAAGAACTGGCTGCAGTTAATGGGGGATGATAGGTGAAATCACAATCTTGAAAGCACCCCTGTGCTGGCTCCTACAGTTATCAGATGAAGGACATGGTTCTCCTTGAACACAGCCCCCTGTGGCACCACATAATAAAACAAAAACAGGGTTTGAATGAAGAGTGACGAACCCCATTTCATAAGGAATTTTTCTCTCCTGGTTGGACTCACTGCTGCATTGGACTCAACTCAAAGTTTATTCATTTCAGCACATGTTCACGGACTATCTGCCTTCGATATGGAGAGTGTCTATTAAAAGAACACATTTCCTGTCCTCTAGGAGGCTTCTTAAAAAGAAGAGAGAGCTGTAAATACGGCACAGTGCTGGAAACCAAAGGTAACCTGCATTTCCTGTCCTTTTGGAGAGCTTTTTATAGTAAATACTTTCTCTTGCTTCAGTGAATTTGAAATGTTGTCAATTCTATCTTAGTTTTTAACTCAAGATGCCTACTGCTTGGCTGGGGAACAACATGGCTCATTAGAGTCTCTAATGAGTTTGGTGTGGAATAACAATCTTTGAGATCCTGTAACATTTCAGACTCCAACCCTAAGTAAGGGCTTTTTTCCCCCTTCCTGAAGAGGGGCTGTGCAATACATGGGTTAAACTAGAAGTAACGATGATCTAAAAAACGGTGCATCAGTCTGTCATTTCAGCAACACTGTCAGGAGAGCACAGGTCGCGGGGGTCGACACATAAGAGTTGGTCGGGGAAGCACAAAATATCGGCCAATCAGAAGCGACACCTGAACAAAAAACCATCGCACCTAATGAATTCCAGCCAAACCCTGGATTCTCTGTCTCCTTGTGAGGAGACACGTTTGTAGGTTCGAGTAAAGACAGGGACGGCCTCTCCTGTTTGCCCTGAGATGGTGTTTCACACGTTTTAGATTACGGAGCTTAAATTAGCATGTCTGATAAGGGAGACTGCATCTTTTCTTGTCACAGGGCAGCCAGTGCCCGCTGCCGCGGCCAGGACCGTGACCTCCAAGCAGTAAGGCGAGTCGCCGCTGGAAATTATTTATCACCTGAGCAGTCATTCCGTTTCAGCTTCTGAGGTCTGTGAATCTAATTGACACAGCAATAATGGCCTATGAACTTTTGATCCAGTTAATTGTTAATGAGAGGTGTGACTAGCCAATAAAGGGCCTATTAGGTTAGCTGGTTGTCTTTCTTTCGTAACAGCAGAGGTCAACACGTTGCAAAGGGAAAAATAAAAGTATTGCTGGTGATACACTCTTTTAAGTAAGCTACATGATCTTTGATGTTAAGTAAAGTTAAATACAAAGTTTGGCCATCCCTAGAAACGGTTGTGCAAACACACAGATGTGTATTTTTTTAAATGTGTACTTATGAATTTTTAAAAAATAATAATAACTCGTGATTATTATGATGTTCTCCCTATATGAATGTAATGTAGAATTTACGGGCCCAGTATAAACTGCACAGTTTTATCTTATTCAATTGGTTTACTTACTTTTTCCAAAATAAAACTGAATTTATCTTTTTTAGATTATAAATGTAATTTGTCTTCATTGTGACAGATCAAGAAAATCAAGGAGCATATTTTAAAAAGTGAATACTACCACAATGGCTAAGAGAATAATTGTCAAATATGAGACTCCAAACCCAAGTTATGCACTGGGCACCTCCAGGGGGCGCTGTTCACACCTTGCTCTACCTGAGTGACTCTGGAGTTGAGCTGTGCATAACCTGCACAGACCCTGCTGCAGCCTGGACATTTGTGTATACATCCTATGTGAACATGTGTGGAAATCTTATGTGACCGTATACCTGTGTAGTTCTAAAAATGGGCTCATGTTATGTGAATTCCTCATTTTCAATATGGTAAATTTTAAAATTGCTTCCCCAAATATATATATTGGTAATGTTTTGAATCCTCAACAAAGAACATAAAGTCTTGAAACTCCTACCCTATTGTTTTGAGTTCGATGGTAGAAACTATTTCTGGAACTGTCAGGTATGTATGCGGAGACATGGTGGGCCATGATGAGGAGACCAGAACAATGCAAGGCTGTGTTCCTGCTCTGTTTGCAACAGGCGGGCTATCGCATCCTCACAAGAATCACTCTCCACTCCAGATGTCACTTCTTATGTGACATGATCTCAGTACTCATAGAGAAGGTTCTGCTAAAATTTCACCTACAGAGCTTTGCATATGTGAAACTAATGCTATTTTTAGAGTTAAGACATCAAGTTGTCGATGCATCTAGTTCTACAGCTTGCTGCACTCTGGCTCCCTGACTTACTAGTGTATGACGTTCTACAAGAAGCTCAATACCTTAGAGCCCCACATCCCTTCTCCATATGAAGCATAGGTGATGAGGAGTGAGCCTCCTGGGCAGTTTGTTCAGAGACTAGAACCCAGAGAGCACTCAGTCAACAGTCACTGTTAGTGCTGGTCTTATTTATAACACTGTTCTAGTAACAGAAATTGGATGTCCACATGCTCATGTGATTTAGTTTAATCAGAAGACTGAATTCCTAAATGGTAGACAAGATGGATGTGTTGATGACATGGACAGTGGGACAGAGGGCGAAGAGTACATGAAAGCTGCCAGGTATGGTCCCCGAGCTGAGTATTGGTATGGAGAGTTCCACCAGCCATTGGCAGCCTGAAATGATGGTGTTTGATTATGCTTTTCCACCAGGCCAGGCTTGTCTTCAGCATCAGGGTGATGTATTTTGTGTAAAGAGTGGGTTTTCATTCTTGATTAAATCTGGTTCTAGTTGTCTAAGCCTGACAAGGCCAGTCCAGGCTGATCCAGTTCAGAGCCTGTTTCTGCCTTGTAGAGGAGGCTCTATACCTTTTCACAGCTGGGCAGAGTAAGATTGGGCATCTGACGTAATGGGAATACCTTCAGAGGAGAAGTAGAATGGGATGTCCGGGGGCATAAGTGAAGGGAGAGAGTGTGGAGGGAAGAGGCACAAAGCAGGGTAGATACAATCTGATGGGTGCAGATAGTCAGGCACAGTATGATGGGTGGGTGTAGTTCAGCGGCATGCTTCTTGATGGAACACAGCCGCACCACAAGGTTGGGACAGGAGGACAGCATCGGCAGAGCTCTTGGATACCTGTGATACCTTCATGTGATCTAGTGGTGCTGGGCATGGTTGTGGAGATGCAGAGGGAGCTGTGAGCAGGAGGTGGTACATGAGGATGCAGTTTCTTTGGAAGTGACCTGAATGGTCAGGAGGTTGATGCTGGACGACAGTGCCAACATCTTTCTCCAAACGGCCAGGTGGCATTTTGTATCTTACTAGTCCTCAGGCTGCTCTCTAGTTGGGCACTCTACCACAAGGACTCAAAAGGGCATACAAGCTCATTTCTACCACCCACACCCCACCCCACGATATCATTTGACCATCTTTATGCCCAAGTGCCACCTGGGACCAGAGGAGGCAGAGAAAGAAGTCTGAAAGAATGACCAGTTACTCCAGAGAGACCTGCATCCTCTTGATGGGGGATTTGACTAAGTAAATAATTAGTAGAAACAG
This sequence comes from Desmodus rotundus, assembly GCF_022682495.2. Lineage (NCBI taxonomy): Eukaryota > Metazoa > Chordata > Mammalia > Chiroptera > Phyllostomidae > Desmodus > Desmodus rotundus. The sequence continues at coordinate 179,157,608 of NC_071387.1, read as the reverse complement.
ATTGATCAAACAACAAAAAAGTTAAGATACTTTAGTGGAAAGTTTAGGTTTCAAACTACCCAAAATGACTTTTTCTTAGGACTTTCATCTCTCTGCTTACATCACCCTTCTGTGCTTGCAGGATGTCTTCTTTATGTATCAGAGACCTTACCCTATTAATCATAGCTGTTTTCAATGCCCAGGTAATAATTCCAACATCCCTGCCACATTGAACATCTGATACTTGCTCTGTCTCTTCAAATTGTGTTTTTTTGCCTATTATTATGCCTTGCAGTTTTCTTTTTGACAGACATGGTGTACTGGGTGAAAGGAATTGCGGCGAGTAGGCCTTTACTAATGTGGAGAGGAGATGTGGGGAAGGGCAGTGTTCTATAATCCTGTGATTAAGTGGCAGTGTTGTAGTGAGCCTGTGCCCCTGGGCTGTGACCTCTACATGCGTTTCTCACTTTTTGTCTCTCCCATTAAGTAAGGCAGAGCAGTCGAATGGGCTGGATTTGGGTGTTTCCCTTTTCCCATGTGGAAGTACAGGGCCAACTGGAGTTGGTATTTCCATCTCTCAGGACAGTGAGGCTCTGATAATATCCAAGCAGGTCAGGCTCTGACTAACCAGTGTCCCCTGAGGTCAGGCCTTGTTAGGAACAAGAGTGCTCCCATGTATTTCAAAGTGGCTCCTCCTCCCTTTCCATCCCAGGAGCACAAGGAGATTTGTTTCTGATAATTCTTGTAGGTACCTGGTCAGCCTCTTGGAGGTAAATCTCACAGTATTATGGGATTCCCCACAGGATTGTTTACACTGAGCCTGCAGCAATTCCTCAAACACCATTCAGGTTTTCCTGCCGAGCCCTGGCTTCTGCTCCTGAGTCTCTGCTCCAGAAAACTGTGACACTCTGCACCACCTGTCTGTTGTCCAATCTTGGGATAGCAGTTTGCCCTGTGTCCTCACCTCTCTTATGTATCCAGCAAGAGTTGTTGATTTTTCAGTCTGTTCAGCCTTTCACTTGTTATGTTGAGTGGTGACTCCCAAACTCCTTACTAAGAGGTGTTTAAATCAACAGAAATACTTTGTCTAACGACCTATATAAACACAGTACCGATAATAGATTAATAAAAGGAGTGGAAAATAGTGTTGAAACTGTAATTATTTCCTCATCAGAGATTTTATCTCAAACCATGTCTACATGATGGTAGGTTAAGTGGAAATTCAGTAAATATTTTATTTAATCAAGAAAATTCAACTTGAATATTTAAAGGCAAACAATTTAACCCTAAGAACATAATAATCTGACTCAATTTTCTACACTGAATAAATTAACTAGCTAATTGTCCATTTTTTACTGAATTCTTTTGTTGTAGCTTTAGATTAGATAATATAAACCTATTACTCCCTGAAATACACAGAAGGTTTATCTTTTTCCAAAAGCACTTTTGCCATGATAAAATTATTTGGCCACATTTTCACATCCATGCCTAATGGAGTAATTGATACTGAAGCAATCTTCTCACCATGACCAGCTATACAACTTGACAAAGTATATGAGGCAGTGGTTTTGCGGTCAATGTACAAGAAGCAGGGCAAGGAGGTAAACAGGAGGCATCTCATGATCATCCTGCTTTCACCTAGGAACAAACCACAAACAAGCACAGAGAGCTGGTTTCTGCAGAACAAGATGATCTTGGGGGTCCCACTTCATCAAGGAGGCAGAGGTCAGACTTGGGGACAAGAGCTGTTGGAATCTGTGGGACAAGAAAGCTGTGTAGCGAGGGAGGCCATCACTCCATATGGGGATCACTGTGCAAGTGCACGACTAAAACCTGGGCTGTCCATGGTGGTGTGGACACTTCTGAGGTGTGGTACAGAGCAGCTGCTGTGAGGCTGAGATGAGAACAAAGATGCTAGAGGTTGAGTGGTGATGGAGAAGATCAAATGTAGAGTGCTTTTGGGGTTTCAGGTATGCCAGAGTGTCAAGGTCCCTTAAGACCTTGCTTATACCTCTGGCCTCCAGCAGACACACCAGAAAGGCTGGACTTAAAAGTGAGGATGATATCTCACTGTAAGATCTACTTTAGATCTACCCTAAAGAAATATAAAACCAAATAGACATACATTGAATGAAACTAACCAGTTATTTATGACTGCAAAACAGGAATCATGATCCTTCAGAGAAAGAAAATAAATTTAGGATTTACAAAGCAAATTATATACACTGTCCAGCATTCCATCAGAAATCATTAAAAGTACAAAGAAATAGGAAAATGGTTTCAGCAGCCAATGACTTTAAAGTAGCTGTTATAAATGCATTCAAAGAAAAAATATATTTATATTCAAATAAGTAAAGGAAAATATGGTTATAATGAGATAACAGAAAGGATTTTAGAAGAGAAATGGAAATTATAAAAAAAGAAAATTCTATAACTGAAAAGAAAAATAACTGAAATAAATAATCACTGGATGGTCATAACAGTGGGTTACAGATGACAGGGGAGAAAAAGTCAATGGACTTGAAGGCAGAAGAATAGAAATTATCTAATATAAACATCAGAGAGAAAACAGATTGAAGGAAATTAAACTGAGTCTTGAGACTTGTGTAAAATTATCATATGGTCTAACATTCAGTAAATTGGATCCTCAGAAGGAGTCAAAAGTAAGATTGGGCTAGAGAAAGAATTGAAAAAGTAATAACTAGAGCTTCCTGAATTTTATTTTTAAGTCACTAACAGACCCAAATGTGTGTGAGGAGATACACACACACACACATAAACACACGCATGCACACACACATATACATAGAGAGAGAGAATGATAAGCAATTTTGAAAGTAGTGAACAACAAAGAAGAATATTAGGGACATGCAAAAAGGTACCATCTCACACCAGTCAGAGTGGCCAACATAAACAAATCCACAAACAAATGTTAGAGAGGATGCGGAGAAAAGGGAACCCTAGTGCACTGTTGGTGGGAATGCAGACTGGTGAGGCCACTGTGGAAAACAGTATGGAATTTCCTCAGAAAACTAAAAATGGAACTGCCCTTTGACCCAGCAATTCCGCTGCTGGGATTATACCCGAAGAACCCTGAAACACCAATCCAAAAGAACCTGTGCACCCCAATGTTCATAGCAGCACAATTTACAATAGCCAAGTACTGGAAGCAACCTAAGTGCCCATCAGCAAACAAGTGGATCAAAAAACTATGGTATATTTACATAATGGAATTCTACGCAGCAGAGAGAAAGAAGGAACTTATACCCTTTGCAACAACATGGATGGGACTGGAGAGCATTATGTTAAGTGAAATAAGCCAGATGGTGAGAGACAAATACCATATGATCTCACCTTTAACTGGAACATAATAAATAGAAGAAAAAAGGAAACAAAATATGACCAGAGACATTGAAATTAAGAACAATCTAAAAATGGGCAGGGGGAATGGGGAGGGGACAGCGAGGAGAGGGGATTACAGGAACTACTATAAAGGACACATGGACAAAATCAAGAGGGTGGGTGGAGGTGGGGGAGGGAGGTGGGTTCAGCTGGGGTGGGGTGGAGGGATGGGGAGAAAAGGCACACAACTGTAATTGAGTAACAATAAAAAATTAAAATTAAAAAAAAGATACAAAATATACTGATTTCTTATCAGAAACAATGAAGGCCAGAGACAATGGAACACTATCTTTCAAGAGCTGAAAGAGAAAAAATTCTATGTTCAGCAATAATATCCTTTAAAAATAGGATAAATTAAAGATATTTTAAAATTAAAAAGTCTGACTACATTCATTGTCAGCAGATCTAAACTACAAAAATATTAAGAATATGTTTTAAACTGCATGTTTTAAACTTGAATCTCAGAAGAGAGGAATGCCAAAATTGTAAACTGAATGGGTAAACATGAAAGCTTTTGTTTTCTTTCTTCTCATAATTTATTCAAAAGACAACTAAATTTTGTCAAAGGAACAGTAAGAAATTTATCTCTGTATAAGTACAAAAATATATAACAATAATTGTAAAAAGAATGAAGGATAGATAGATAAATAGAACTACATACAGAAAAATTATTACATTTTGAAGTGGGAAGTGGAAAATACAACATAAAGTGAGAATTCTTAAGTATGAAGAAGCACAATATTGAGTTTAAATAGGTCGACAAGTTACAGGTGAATATTATTAGCTTTAGAGTAACCAATATAAATGATAATAAAAAGTTGTAAGCAAGAAGGTAATAGATGAAATAAAAATCAATATTAAACTATTAATCTAAACAAACAGCAATAGAACAACAGAAGAATAAAAACCAGACAAATAAAAAGTAAAATGGCAGAGTAACCCAATCATACCAGTAAGTACATTAAATGTAAATGGGCTATCCATGTACTTACAAGGCAAATATTTTAGGCTGGTTAGGAAAGCCAAACCCAACTGAATTCTGTTTATAAAATGTTCGTTTGACATATAAAGAGAAATATTGAAAATGAAATGATAAAATAGCTATATAATGAAAACACAAAAATTCAAAAAGTAGTTTGATTCTATTCATAACAGGCAAAATGGTAATCTGGGCTGTATCACCTTAATAATTTTATATAATATGCATAATAATTATTTAATTCACAGGTATATGTATACATACATATACACATGTATATGAATAATGATTAAAAAATTCTTGTGACAGAACATTCTAATTAACAATGGACATGCTACTTGAATAAATGCATCTCAGAAAACATGTGTAAATGACAACAAGCATATAAATGATGCTCAACATGGTGCATCCTCAGCTGTGTGCACATTTGATTCACTGTGACCCCAATATTACTCAATTTAAAATGTTAACTGTGAAATGTTGAAGAAAACAGAGCAAATGAAACTCAGATTGCTGGTGGGAGTATAAAGTGTTTGATCCACTTTGCAAAACAACAATAAAGTTTAACATACACTTACTAAGTGACCCACCTATAAGTATTGACCAGAACAATGAAAACTTATGTTCATAAAAATGTACAAAAATGTTCACAGCTGCTTTGTTCTTAATAGCTCAGCCTGGAAAGAACAGGCTTGTCTGTTAATAGATGGATGAATAAAAATAATCACAATATATTCATACCATGGGACAATTTTCTGCAATAGAAACACATGAATTACTGATGCACATGACAGGGATAAATTTCACAGGCCTTGTGTTGAGGGAAAGAACCCAGACAACAAGTGAGCAAATGCTGTGTGATTCCATTTCTATGAAATTCTACAGCAGACAAAATGAATGTGTACTGATAGAAATCAGATCAATGTTGACCTGAGGAGGAGTCTATTGGTTGGAGGAGACCCAAGAGAACTTTCTGGAGAGAGAGGGAAATGGTCTACATTTTGATTGACGTATATGTCCATCTTAACTCTTCAAATTGTACACTTAATGCCTGTGAATTTTATTGTAGGTAAATTACACTTCAGTAGAGTTGATTAAAAAATAATTCAGCCAAGTGAAACATCCCCAAACCTCTGAGGCTCTCAACTGTATTCTCTGCAACCTGTGGTTCCATCCAAATTAGACATTTGGATGAGGGATGTAATCACCACATTCAACATAACCAGGCGAAGCAGCAAAACTGAGGGCAGAAGACCATCGCTTTCACTGTGCATAATCATATCTAAAGACTTATGGTTGTGTCTCAGGAAGGTGGCAACCAAGGGCAAATCAGATTCCAACATAATCAACAGCTTCCAACATAATCAACAGCTTCCACCAGCTTCTCCCCATTGCCAAGGTGAGGGTGTATTGACAACAGAGCTATTGTTTGTAAAGTCCTGCTTGCAAGATTGTTTCATCCTGGACTCACCCCTGTCGCATCACTGAAGTAAAATGGTATAGAATAGGGGAGTCCTTGGTGATGTTCACACATTAAGGGCACTATGGGCTCCTTATTTTTAAATTTCTAAGTTTATCTTAAGGATGCAATTTCCCTGTCTTTACCTAAAACATCAATGATGAATGCTACATGAGTTTTTACCCAATTATGCATGTGATTTACTGTTCAAAGCTGTCTGTTATCTAGAATGTATTTGTGAGCTTCACTCACAATTAATGTTGTCTATAGTTTGCTGGTTTCATAACCTTAGTGGTGTTTCTAATTTTGCTTCTTTATTTTCTTTCAAAGCCCTTAGAGTCTAATTTTTCTACTTTGCTGAGATTATTGTTTTGTCATTAAAATTTGTTTTGGCACCTTCCCAGCTCTTCCATCAGTATGTTATAATCTCACAATTAAAATGTCTAATTTATTTCCTCATGTTCCTGATGTTATTGAAATTGGCTAGCACTCTCTAGAAAGGATGCCAAGGTCTTAATAGGCACCAAGGTAACAAAACATTTTGTCTCCTTTTATTTTTCTGTTTTCATTATGCTAACAAAATAAAATATTGAATAGAGAGTCAGATGGAAATCAAATTACCTTTATTTATTTTAGAGAGACATTACTTTGCAACTTTAAATAAAGTTGCTTTTATCAGTTTCCTTTGAGAAAGGAAGTATTGCTATAAAATGTAATGTCAAGATATTAATTTTCATAAAACAGTAACTTAAAAAGATACCTCACAGGTATAAATAATACTTTAAGGGAAAGGTGAGCAGTTTTTTTTCATTGTCTTTTTCAACTGATGTGTCTATAATTATTAATCTGATAGAAAGAATAATGGTATTAAAATTTTAAAAATGCACTCTGAAGTTTAGTTGCTTAGTCTTGCTACTCAAGATTTTTTTGTGAAATATTATTTCTGATACAAACTTTTAAAATTAATTGAAATTGTTAAATTCCTCCCAAGATGGATCTAACATGCTGGGCAGAGCACAGCCCACTGATGGGTTTGAAGGACCTGTGTTTTGTGTGATCTGTGAGCCAATTCTCGGGTTTCCCCATTCCCAGGACGGTGTCATTGCTCACTGACGCCGTCCTGCTGACCAAGAGGAGAGGAGGGTCATATAAAAAAACTAGAATTAAGCATTTCTATGTTCATTTATTCTGCAAATGCTACTGAGATTCCACTAGGCACTGGGCTACATCCAGTGCTGAAAAGAAAAATGTGTCTCTGCCCTCTGGGACACCAGTCTAGTGGGGAGAGACAATCACTAGGCAATGCTGTGAGAGGCAGTGATTAGCAACACTCATCTCATTGACCACATGAGACCCAGTGAGTGGATCTAGTCTGATTGCTGGGTAATGTGTCACTCCAAAACTAAGTAACTTAAGATAGTGATTTAGTTTTAACCCTTAGGATTTTGTGTATTGATAGTTGGGCAGTTGGTGCTTGGGTGGGCCTCAGATGTTGCTGAGCCTGGAGCAACCCGAAGGCTCCACCCTGTGTGGTATCTAAGATGGTGCACTCATGCCTCTGGTGTTGATTCTGGCTGTTGCCTGGTTACTCAACTGTCAACCAGAGTCCACAGTGTGGCTGCTCCCTATGTGTGGGCTTCTCACAGTACAGGTGTTCCCAGAGGTAACAGTCCAAAAGTAAGCATCGAAGAGGCAAGAGAGGAAGCTGCCAGGCTAGCTAGAGGCTGTAACCAGGCTGGTCCAGTGTCACTTAGGCTGAGCTGTGTTGGTCAATGCAGTCATAGGGCCCTCCCAGACTCAGTGGAATTTAAAAAAAACCCTCATCTCATGATGGGAGCAGGGCAAGATCTCATTGCAGAAGAGCATGTGGGATGGGACATAATGGTACAGTCTCCTTTGGAAAATAATTTGTCACCAGATTTTAAAAAGCTGCTATGAATAAGGGGCATTTATTCTGCGACCATCAAGTTAATAAGAGGCAAATTTATTAAACACTTATTATGTTAATGTGCAAAGGATCCAAACACCTTTGTATACTCTCCCTAAGAGGTGGTTAATACTATTAAATATTATTTGCATGTCACGGAGAAGGAGATCAACATAGACATCAAACTTAACTGCTAAGGTCACATGTATATTAAAAGAGCAGGACTACCTATCTGCTACTGCATTGCACTGTGCAGGATTTACCCTTCATAATGTCACCTGAAGACTGATGAGCAGGTTCAGCTTAGAAGAGCAAGTAGATGAGGGCTGCACACAAGTTAAATACGTGGACCATCTCAGCACAGAGATGGCAGGTGTAAAGAAAGAAAGGAAAAGGAGTGTGTGACTGGAGTAAGGTGAAGGAAGGCCAGGGACACAAGGGAAATCAGAAAAATAGGTGTGGGCACAATGCGGGAGGTTCGTGGAAGCATGTCTGGGAATCTGATGTTCTCCATGAGAGGGAAAACTGAACTATTTTGAGCACAAGAATGCTATAGTCAGTTGTGTGGCTTCAAAGACCACCCAGGCTGCTGTGAAGAGAATGCATTGAAGGGGGAATGGGAATTAAGAAAGGGAATGGGCTCCCCTGGAAGGCTGTTGCAGTTGAGGGTGGACTAGTGTGGTGCTAAGAGAGATAAGACAAGTGGACACATTTGCTGCAGACATATGATAGAGAGGCTATATCCATAGAATGTGCAGAGGGATGCTGGAGTGAGATGCCTTCTTGGCCTCATGTTCCCATAATGAACCTATGTTTGTCATTGTACTTTCTGGCTTCATTCCACTGAAGGTCTGTGCTGAAGGCAGGAAGATGTTATTAGGACATGCACAATAGATTAGACTCTACAGCTTTGTGCTCCTGTGATCAGGTGTACCTCTCCAGAGGTGATGTCCCAAACTTGGATAACATGACCAAAACGTAATCATGCTTTGGCTTATGAAGGAGACAGGTTTGCAGGTAGCATGGTGCCCAAGAGTGCTATCATCATAAGACTTTTCAGGACCTTGTCCTTGAAGACCTCGAATCTCCTTTTGTAGGTGTCACATGAACTGGCCAACTAGAAATTGGGTCTCAGGAGGGGTAAGGGAAGGGAAAGAAAGACAGTGAGGTTAGAATGAAGTAAGAGAGGGTCATGGGGCCCAAGGGACATCAAAAATAGAGGCATGGAGAGAATTCATTATTGTTCCCAAGACAAGTTAAGATTCTCATAAACAGTATAACTTTCTGGCAATTAATAGAAAAAAGGCATGTCATCCTCATGAAACCACCAGTTTCTGGGATGGAACAACCCTGTAACTATGGGCATAAGAGTACTTTGTGCTCTTGGGGGGAAATAAAACTACATCATTTAAATTGGGGTTATAAAATGCCATTTTCTCTTTACAACCCACATAATGGGTAACTTCCACGTAGCTCTTTCTGCTTTGAAACTGGTCAGATATATTCATTACATTGACTTTCTTTCAGATCTTGATGCTTGGAGAATAATTTCTTATTGGTATTTATTTTGCTCTAAATTAGCTATTTGCTTATTGACCCAAAATAGTTATCATCTCAGCTGGAAATATATTGGAACTCTGGTTGCCAAACAAATATTCAGCAAAAGATGAATAAAAGCATATGGGGAGGAAAACCCTACCAAGTCTGGCCCGTCGTGCTCTGGAAGGCATTCTGGCCAGCAGCCATGTGCCCCGCTGAACGCAGGCATCGGGGATGACAGTGATCGATTCAGCAGTGGGGAGGTAGTAATGATATTCAGCGCTGATGGCTGAGGCACTTCACCGTCATTTGCATTTCCATTTATCATCTCTGCATTTATCATTATGAAGAGGACGCCAGAGCTAATTAAAGTCTGGGCTAACAGGGTGACCGGAGAGTCTGGTGGCTACCAACGCCCAGGAAGACCTGGGAAAGTTTCCAGCAGGAAGGACACCAACCTTACACCAAACCCAATTAACTTAATTCTTCATGAAACCATTTGAGGCTCTTTAATTGGGGTAGACTGGAGGATTTAAAGCATACCTCATATATTATGCTTAAATCAAGAGTTTGCTAACATGCCTTATCTACTGTGTTCCCATAACCTAGCCTCCAGCCACCCAACCCCATCTTTGAAAATTCTTTAAAAACATCTTAAACATAGAAACCTGGTGGGGTTTTTTTTGTTTGTGTGACACTGCAGACTTATTTATTGTTGCTTCAAAAATTTCGTTTTGAATTTTCTGTAATTCTACATAAAAGAATAAGTTCTGGACCATTTATTCCCTATTTCAGAGCAATCTCTGGAGCACACATTCAGAATCAATTGGGATTCTCATAATTCAGTTGTAGTGTAAACACGCCACAAGTTAAAATTTTTCTAAAGTTGATTTGCACCATGTGCAAAGTTTTCTCAATGAATTTTCATTAGTATGTGCCCCCTTTAGTATCCATGACAATAAATTGTGTCATTAAAGAATGGAATTTAATTTTTTCTTATGAGTTTTAATTAGAGACTGACATTTTGATTATCCTTGACCATGGCATACCAGATATACAATAGGTTGGTTTGGGGTGTTCAGCTCAGATCTCTTCCTGAAGTTGATCCAGGAAAATGGAAGATGCTCTTGGAGAAAGGTTTACTTGGAGGCAAATGTATCTCCAAAGACTTCAAAGCAGGTTTCTCTGAACAAGGCTATGGACATTGTTGGCACACAGCCAGCATAGATGGGTAGAGGGACAAAGTTGGGGTCCCAAGACCAGATTTCACTTGACATACTCAGAATGCGCAAAAGGAATGCTCTTTGAAGGTCTGGTATGTACCTAACTCGTGCTCTGATCCCATCCCCAGTTAAACAGCCCCCTGGCTCCTAGCTAGCTGAAATCCTTGCTCACAGCATGATCCCCTGCTGTTAGTAACCCCTGGAATGAGGCAACCTTCAGACAGTTATCTAAACTATAAGGTTGGACTAGCCCTCTCTCCCCACTTCTCCCTCTCCATGCTTCACAATAATTGCCCAACTGGAACCAACCCACCATGACCCCATACAGTAATTGTACCGTGTATAATAAATGTAGTATTCTCATTGCAACAACAAAGACTATGTGACATAATAATCAGAAATACACATTTCATGAAGAATGATGAAGTTTAACATTGGTAAAAATAAGCTTTCTTTTATTACCAACAAATGTTAATGTAAAAAACTAGTCTGCCAATTTGAATATTGTATTTTGATACTAATTTATCTCACAAATGAACTAAGTTATTCTGAATGCACAATTAAGAGCACCTAGAATTGAAATGGGTCTGACTGGAATTAAACTCTTCTGAGCCAGAGGTGAGTATTCAGCAGGAGGAATACAGAACTTCATCCAGCACACCATTAATTATCTTACCCTTCATTAAGCCACTAACCTTGTGGTGTACCAACAATATAAAGAAACTGATTTTTCCATTGTATAATTTAATTCCAAAGAGCAAGATCCTCAAAGTATATAAACTTCTCCCAGGAGGAAGTTAAGCACCATTATCATCAGCATGGCCATCATTGTCATCAGGACATTTATTAAGCACTTAATTGTGCATAGCACTTAGATGGCGCACAGAGAACTACGTAAGCTGGGTTTCTGGCCTTTTATGAACTTCTTGGGTATGCAAGACAGTGAATAAAATGACAAACCAAGACAAGAAGTGGAGAATGAAACAAACTACCAGATAACTTATTTTAGATGAGACACAGGGAAGGGAAAATTTCAGGCTGGTGGAGGGGAGCCTGGACTAACAATTGTTATCTTTCCTGAGCAGAGGCAGGTGGGTCTCCAGGCAACCTCAGAAAGCACTATGTTGGGAAAGAGATCTCAGGGGCTACTGAAATGCTGAGGAGCATAAATAGAATTATGAGGGGTGTGGAGGAGCGTGGGAGGCACCCCATCACTCTGGGAAATTCCATCCACTCTTAATTCAGGTGGCCTTTGTGGACTTGTGAGGAGAAACTGCTGGAAAAGTACTGGCTTGGCTGGATTTGGGTATGATACAAGAGAGACTTTAAATAACAAGGACCTTTTCAATGACTTCTAGAGGGCATGTCTTTGTCATCTGTTTTTCACTCTGATGTAACAAGCGTTCAATTTTGTTTATAACACAGAAGAAGTGCAAACAGAAATGTAGAGGCACCCAGTTCCTGGAGAGGATGTGCGACCTGGAGTCAAAAAACAGGTGCCCCAGGCTCAGCTTGTCCTTCACCACCATGCAGGCTCTGTGCACCTCTGTCTCACCTCACTTCTAGGGCCCCACCCAAGTAGGACATCGGCAGGTACATCAGCAGGTACATCAGCCTAGTACATAGGGAACAGGTACTGTTCCCTAGCCAGGCTCAAAGGCTGCAGTAGAAGCATCAGGCCTATGAGGCCTTTGGGACTCCAGGGTGTCCTTGCTGTCTGTGCATCTCTCCATGAAATGTCTTCTTTCAGTTCTAGACTCACATAGACACGCTCTCTGATAGCTGAATCCCAAGTGTACAACCCCTGGCAGAAAATGAGATCTGGCCAGCATCAGTCAGTGTGGTTATTTTTCCTGCTGCCCATCCCTGTCACCAGGGGTGGAGCTACATGGGGGCACCATGCCTGACTAGTGGGTGGACGCACAAGGGACAATGGTGTTCTGGGCAGGCCCTCCCAAAGGGTCTGCTACAGATGTTATCAGAACCCTCAGGGACTGGAAACCATGAACTCAGAGGAAATTTCTAGTCTATTAATTATCACTAATGCAGCATTTCAGTCAGAAGAAAACACAGACTATTTTGCTTCTGAGACTTCTTTTTTTTAGTTTTAATAACATATTTTATTATTTTATGTTTTTAAAACATTTTTATTTAATTGCTGTTCAAGTACAGTTGTCTCCATTTTACCCAGTTTCTCCTTTTACTTATTTTAATCATGCTAAATGCTTTGTGTGGTCATTATTGAAGCATTAATTTACCGTCCACTGTAAGTATAGTTGCATGAGTGTTGATAATCGATATAGTTCTGTAACCACCACCACAGTCATGAAGACCCTTTCCATCACCCCAGTGCTTCCTCCTGCCCCTTTAGTCTTCCCCTACACCGGCCACTGGTGAATGCTGCTCTTCTCTCTGTCACTATACTTTTCCATTTCTATATTTTTATATAAATGAAGTCACTCATTGTGAGTCATTTTTGTATGGATTTTTAAAAAATGAATAACATATTTTTGAATTTCATGCATGGCTTTGGGTATATCTGCATTCCTTTCTTCTTACTGCTGAACAGTATTTCATAGCATGGATATGCCGCAATGTGCTGACCCACTAATCACTTGGTAGACATTTGCATTCTTTCCAGTTTGGGGCTCTTATGGGTAATTCTGCTAGGAGCATTCACACACATGTTTGTGTTGTATATGCATTCATTTCTCTTGGGCAGATCCTAGGAGTGGAATTGCTGGGTGCTGTGATGTTTAATTTATAACACACTGCCATACTGTTTTCCACAGTGGTTTTACCATTTTGCATTTCCACCAGCAACATATGCTCCACCTCCTCACCAACACTAGGTATTTCCATTGTTTTCACTACTATTCCAGTTGGTGCATAACAATGCTGATGAGGCAGTTGATCAACATTATGTATTTTCATAATGTGGCATTTTAAATTTTGTGTTAACACCATTGGTACTGGTCATTGTGGAAATGGTCAGTTCTTGGCAGCTGGAGCCCATGAAACAAGTACATCTCCTACTATTGTGATTCATGCCATTGTTAGTGGTCGCACCAGAACTGGCAGTGGGAGCAGCAAAAATACATTTTACAATCATGTAGTGTTGCCCTGTGGACTCTTCAGTATGTTTACATTGTGGAATTTAGAATTAACACCCCACATGTGTTTTGATAAAGGTAGACGTCCTGTCTTTTGTTCTATCTGCTTTCGTCATCACCCCACAATGCCTTCAACCAATGATCACTTTATTCAGCAGCATGACTGTCACTTAAACTATTCAGTTTTCCCTTCTCTGGTTGTCTCACATAGAGCGCAGGATCCTGACTGAATCAGAGAAGACCTCAAAATTTGATATTTATTAAAAGAACAGCCCTGGCTGGTGTGGCTTAGTGGATTGAGTGCCAGCCTGAGAACCAAAGGGTCATGGTTCCCGGTCTAGGGCACATGCCTGGGTTGTGAGCCATATTCCCAGTAAGGGGAGCATGAGAGGCAACCACACATTGATGTTTCTCTCCCTCTCCTTCTCCTTCCTTTTCCTTCTCTCAAAATAAATAAATAAAATATATATATTTTTAAAAAGAACAACTATGATTTGCACAGAGAAATTGCTTGCTTCCCAACCCTTTTTTATCAGATATTTGTACCTGTCAGTTATGGAATGAATGTGTCCCCCTCAAATTTATATGCTGAACCCCAAACCCCAAGTGTCTGGTATTTGGAGATAAGATTTTGGAAGTACTTAGAGTTAGTTGAAGTCATGAAGTTGGGAGCCCCATGATGGGATTAGTGCCTGTAAACAAGAAGAGACACCAAAGAACTCTCCTCCTCCTCTTCCTCCTCCTCCTCTCCTTCTCCTTCTCCTTCTCCTCCTCCTCCTCCTCCTCCTCCTCCTCCTCCTCCTCCTCCTCCTCCTCCTCCTCCTCCTCCTTCTTCTTCTTCTTCTTCTTCTTCTTCTTCTTCTTCTTCTTCTTCTTCTTCTTCCTTCTCTCTTTCTCTCTCTCTCTCTCTCTCTCTCTCTCTCTCTCTCTCACTCCCCCATTATGTGAGGACACAGTGAGAAGATGGCTATTTTCAAGCCAGGACAAAAGCTTTTATCACAAATTGATCCTGATTGCACCTTGAACTTGGACTTCCAGCATCTAGGACAGTGAGCAAATGAGTGTCTGTTTAAGCACCCCAGCCTATGAAATTTTGTTATGGAAGCTTGAGTAGACTGATACACTGTCTAAGTTACATCTGGTACTTGAATCACATCTGTCTGTTGCCTCTGTACTACATCCCGAAAGACTAATCTCAAGTACTAACCCCATCTTTCTGCTGTCTTTTAAAAATAAGCAACATTAAAGATTAGAAAGTAGATTAGTAATAGTTAGGGACAGAAGGAAGGGAGAATAGGATACAGAGTTATTTTGAGGATTATTAAAAATGTTCCAAAATTAGATAGTTGTGGTGGTTCCACAACTCTGAATATACTAAAAACCACTGAATTGTGGGAAATATACTAAAAACCATTGAATAATTCACTTTAAAGTGGTGATTTTTATGGTATGTGAATTATATCCCAATAAAGTTGTTAATTTAAAAAATGTAGCAGACCTGTTTATGGAATCACTAATTCTGTTAAAAGTATCAATCTTTTGATTAACCATTGATTCATAGGTGTGGATCCTGGAGAAATTTTGATACACATGGAGCAGTCTGAAGGTTTTTTGCCCTTGAGATGAAACTGGAAGGAGTCTTCAGAAACACATGAAGATCACCAACTATCGCTGCTTTAAAAATATAAGTGAAAACAACTGGTTGTCCAACAACATGCAGAGATAGAGGAAACCTTGCTCTCAATTATTATTTTATGACAGATTAATGAATAAAGAATATCCTATATTTAAAATCTTCTGTTCAAAAACTTCCAAAGGGCACAGGGTTTGTGATGATAGGGAAACTCTGAAGAGGCTTTAGGTTTCTGGTTGAATTTTCTGATGCCATTGATCATATATTCTTCTTTCATTTTCCAATTTCCAATTACTCTCCAATTAAATGCTGTTAGTATGTGATTAAGTATTAAAAGATTAGGGCAAGTTAATTCATCAACCCATTTCAGCTGCTTCTGGAGAATCTAGGAATCTTCAGTTGGCCGGCAAGACCCCTCGTTGGCCACCTGCATAGGGTTTCCTTGGCCCTTATACTGTTTGTTTCATCTGTGCATCTCTGTTCTAGGGAGACGCTTGTCATAAATCTGACTGCTGGAAGGGAGAATGAAGGCAAAAGAATGAAAGAGAAATATACATTTTCTCTACAGATGCCTGTGATGTTTTCAGGAGTTTTTGCTGTCTGCCAGTTCACTGACTATGTCCAAAGAATAGACAGAGTGTGCGAGAAATATTCAACTCTATAGTAGAGTACCAGATGGGGAATCCATCAGTACCCACCCATTTTTAGCTTATTGTTTGTTTCTATAATATTTACTTTCAGACCTAGGTGCCTTCCTCCTAGACTGGAATGGTACAATAGAAATATAATGTAATTTTAAGGTTCTTAGTAGTCATTTTAAAGAGAAGTAAAAAGAAACAGGTGAAATAAAAATATTATTAGATCAACAGGCAATCAATAAAACAATTATTAATGAGATATTTTGCACTCATTCTTATTGAAATAACTCCTCCAAATCTGTAACTATTTTACATTTATATTACATCTCAAGGGAAGCATGAGTTTTCAATGATTCAAGTGAAATGTTTATTCCAAAAAAAATCAAGTTGGGTTTAATGGTAAAATCATTTATATTTCTTCAGCCCTAAAATCTAAACATAACCCGTTATTATATTCATATCTAAATATAAAGTAACTAAGATTAAGATTTCAAGTTCAATTTCTTCATCTCACTAGCCACATTTCCAATGTCCAGTGGCCCATGGGACTGGTGACTATATATTTGACAGTGTAGGTCAAGATTATGCAGTGACTGACAGGGGCACCCAGAGGCAGACAGAAAAGAGTCCCTTCAGTACCACAATACATTACCTCTGCTTACAGATTAGGAGGTCATACAACCATTTCCCCTTCACATAAATAATGGGTTTATGAAGACAGGACTTGTAACTAAGGATGAGAACTGGACTTGTTACTGTCCAGGCTCTACAATTAATTCCAAGTTTGGGAAGGTCAATAAACCAAGTATTTGAATCATATCAAAGGGACTTTGGGAGAAACTTGAAATTTCTGCATAGACAACTATGAGGACTGTCTCCTGGAACACTGGTAGGCTAGTCACTGCTGGTGAAGGAAGAGATGTGGCCACCCCAGGCCCTTAGGAGCTCCCTGCTCCACCGGGAGATCAGGCATCCAAACCCCTTGTCTCCCTGTCCTGGAAGGAGCACTCAGCACATCCACACCATCCTCCTGCAGCACCACCTCTGCCGGGCTCTGCCCCAGCTCTGCCAGGTAAGGGGCACCTTGCTCTGCACTCACCCACAGTCTCACTGTAGCCCCGGTGATCATGGGAGCTCCTGAAACTGAGGGTTGGTCTCCATTGATGATCTTTATGTGACATCCTGCCCAGAGCTCAGTGCAGGAGACCTTCTCAGCCCCTGGGATTTATGGAGTGAATGGATGACATAATGTAACTGTGTGAGCCATTGTAGAAATCTTAGAGTCTAGGATAAGTATAAGGGGTATGATAAAAACAACTCACCCTTATTTTTTCTATACTTCTTGAGCTGCTCTGTGAAGAGAACGAGAAGTAGAGAGACTCTATAAATATGTCTTTCTTCTCTGAGAAAACATCTGGTAAGTTGACATGGAGGGGCCCACAACTGCTTCTCGTTGTCTTAAAGTCTGTCATGGAACGGAAAGGGTTTGAGCAGGGGAGAGCCAAACCAATCATTTTAAATTGGGCTGAGAGAGGCCATTTGGTTCCACTCCATCTGAACTTACAACACACTTGGTTCAAGCCCCCTAGGACCCCCAGCCACTGCCTTCTCTCAGCCCAGGGCCCACAGCCAAGCTGACAAGCCTCCCAGAATACATCTTGAATGCGTTGAGCATCGGGCTGAAAAAGAATGGGTGCAGCCTCAGGAAATGGCAAGCATCGGGGTTTGCTAGTGGGCATTTTCTCTCTTCCCTCTCGGGAGCTGCTTCATCATATGGACACCCCCATGGTTGAACACATGTGCACACACACATACACCAGATCAAGAGAAAAGACCCAGACATTTTACCAAAGTAAAGAAAAGATTTGTAATTTTTAAAAAATAAAAAATATTGTTAAGGCCAAAGTTCAACACATCTGTCATTGGTCACAGTGAGGCTGCTTCAACCCTAGGTACAAGGGGACCAGGCAAAGGTAGACTCATGTCTGTGGGCAGAGGAAGCTGTCCCATGTGGCCTCTGGGTTACCAAGGACTGGGCTGAACCAACACAGGTATGGCTCATGAAGGCTAGGTGAGGCACCACTCGGGGCCATCTGGGGAGCAACTCTGACTAAGCGTCCCTGCCCTCACCCTTGAGCACCCAAGACCCAGAGCACAGACAAGTCTGACCCTCAACAAGCAGTGTGAGAGGAGGTCCGGGAAGGATGTGGTGAGAGGACAGTGGGTGACAGGCCAGGAATCTCAGGAGGCTGCGTTGAGTGGGTGGCCTTGGGCTGGATGTGAAAGGTGGCAGTTGGGACAGGACAAAGGACTCTGTAGCAGCCAAAGCTCTGAAATCAGAATGTGTGGCGGGAATTTGAGTGACAGCATCAGGCTTGCTCTGCTGTTCTCTGAGATGCACGACTGGAAAGGGAAAACCATTCCCTCTGTGTTGGGTGTTATTAGAGTAGTTACTGTGTCCTACCAGTCAGTCACCTTTGGGAGGTCAAGATTTACAACAGGCTTCTAGATGGGCAGTCTAGGTAGTAGGTGGTCACTTTTACTGGATGAGGGGAACAAACCCATTTACATTCTTTCCAAAACTTAGCAAGCCCCCTAAAGACCCAAGAGTGGTCATAGGGAGTGCCACAGACAATCTGAATTCCATCATTACAAGGGAAGTGAAAGGGGAAAGGCACAGGGGTGACAGCAGTGCCCCTATATTTAGTTAGTTGGAAAACTGAATTATTTATATATTGAAAAAAGTGATAACTGCCAAAGGACAAAATTATGATAGGTAATATATAGATAGATAGACAGATAGACACATAGACACATAGATGATATATACAGATAGATGATAAATAGATAATAGATGGATAGATGATACATATAGGCAGATGATAGGGAGAGGGAAGACAGATGGAGAGAGGGGATGGTGAGGTCTGGGGGAGTAAGGGCATTGACAACATGCACGATTCCTGGGTCCTGACTCCCAGCATCCCCAAAGACTGATGTGATAAACATGGACCACAGTGGTCATGGAGCCCACTCTAGGGTTGTTCTGGTTTGACTTAGAGATGCTTCCAGCCTAAATTTGGAAGCACAAAATCAGAAGGGATTTGGGGTTTCTCTTGTGTTCACCCCAGTTGTTAGATTCCTTCCCTGAATTTAAACTGTGAGTTCAAGGTGAGGGGCATTGACCTTCAGCACCGGGACCTGTCCCCGCAGTGAACATGCGTCTATGTCTGAATGGTTCCCTCCAAGGTGCTCAGGCTAGTTCAGACATTCACCATCACTCCAGTACTGGCTGGGAAGTGTATTGGTTCCCTCCCCTCTGATAGGGTGCAAAGAAGTCTGCATGAGGAAGGAAATGTTCACAAGTAAAGGTCTCAAAACATGACGGTGTCTCATCATTTTCACTCTCCTCTCAGCAGGCAAGAGGCTCCAAAGCACCAGCTGCCCTCCTGAGAAGTACAGGGGCCCCATTCGGCCTTTTCTCAGTCATCAATCTGTATGGCCTTCAGCGTAAAGTTGTAGGTTTTAGTACCAGATGAGGAGGAAAGGGCTTCAGTGGGTTTGTAGTTTTCTCTGTAGAGACAGCTGTGCTACTAAGCTGATGTGGAGCCATTTCAAGCACTTTGCAGTAATCTTAGGTATTTAGCCTTCACCTCACAAGGCACCTGGAGCAGTGAGATTGATCTGCAACAATTAGAGGTATTTTCTTCAGTTTCTGGTTGTTCAGAGCAATTTCCTGAAGCCTCAGAAACTTGAACACACACCCACCAGCACCACCTCCACCAGGCCTCTCAGCATGAGGGTTGACAGGAAAGGGTCCTCCCCAGACCCTGCTCCGGTCAGAGACAGGGGGCTGTGGGGGGTGGGGAGATATATGTCCCGGTCACTATGGTGTCTGCCAAGGGACTTCAGTGAGGGGAATAATATTATATTTTATTAACTATTTTAAACTACAAATCAGCTATACACACTCTTTAGTCAACCAGCAGCCATGGTTCCCCAGGGACCAAGCCAGCCAAGGTGCACAGGCCAAGAGAGGTAAGAGGAGAAGGAAGACAGGCAGGTGAGTAGAGGCAAAGGTGGGTGCCTCTTTTCTTCTTTCCTGAGCTCTTTGGTTAGTATTTTCCTTTTCTCATATCTTTTACTTTCAATCCCATTCTAATGTTCTTTATTTTTGCTTCAAATTTTAAAGGCCCTTTCCTGTTCTAATTTTTTCTCCTTCCAGTTTAAAAAAATAATGATTTTCCCCCTTTATAACCGCAGCTTTTATCCTGTCTGTTTCTTGCCATAGACTTTTAAAACCTTTCCTTTCTCCCTTCCCTCTGTCCTCCCTGCTGTTTCTTTTTTCACAAATTTAAAAGTTACTGAGAACTCCTAGTGGCAGCTCTCCTGCTGGGCTGGTGACAAAGGCGAGGCTGAGCCGGCTGCACAGAAGGAGAAGCAGGGCCTGGCGCTCTGGGAGGCATGATGGTCCCTTGTCCTGCCCTTTCCTCCTTAGAGGGGGTAGGGGCTGTGTCCCAGACGAGGGCCATTTCAAGAACCCTCTGTGGCTGCCCTTTGTGGGAAGATTTCTCAGAAATTCATTCCCTGCATGGCCCCCTGAGGCCAACAGCATCTCCCACACTGTCCACCCCCCTCTCCTGTCTTCATCAATAAGCAGCATCCTTTCGGGGCTGCCTTTCCAAGGGAAGAGGGTTTGACATCACTGCCCTCTAGGAGGTTAAAGTGAAAGAATTCTTTCCAATAAAAATGACCTTCAATAAACACTGCAGAATAATTTGTGAAGCTTGGTTGTTTTTTATTTCATCATCTCATTGAAAGGAAACAAACACAAAAGTATAGAACTGGGTTGAAACCGATCTTCTGAAACAAAACAGAACAACAACAACAACAACAAAAAAAACAGTAAGAGCACATCTTAAAATAGCTCAGGGTTTCAAATTCGTCTGCCTAGGAGTCCACTGAAGGTATAATGTTCAGATAGTAGTGGGCATGTGAGCAGGTTCGGGAGCAGCAGTGCCAGGCTGGTGTCCCAGCTTCGTGCCCACAGTCACAGGGTGGCAGAAGGACACATTTCTCACCTGTGAGAGATGCTTCAGCCACAAAACAGCAACACTGGACACAAAATAGAGGAGAGAGACTGCTCTGCTGCTCAGCACCCAGACCCAGCTCGTCCTGTGGCGGCTACGACAGTCATTGAATGCAGCAACTGAGAGGCACAAGCCAAACATGAGCACAAAAGTCGCCTTCGTCAAAGCTGTGAGGGGAATGAGGAGGAACAACTTTACACAAGTTGTTTTCACGGCTGGTCTTTGTGATAAGGGACCTGTGCTCCCCATCAGCCCCGTGCCATATGCTGCAGGAAACCAGGGGCCCTTGAAGAAGGAGCGGCTCGTGAATTATTGATCAATGATTAGCAAATGCAATCGAAATTGTAGACTTGATGTTGTGCGGGGATCCATAATTTATGAGTGGACAAAATAGGAGGTAGTAGAGGTAGCAGTAGGTGATTTCAGCCCCATATTGATGACTTAAAACAACAGGAGGGAAGTGTACTGTGACAGATGGAACCAGAGCTGACGGCTCCCGGCCGTCCATCAGCACAGCCCTGAGCTCGGGGAATTCGCCGGCTGCAGAAGCAAATACATTTCTATTGTGTCCCTTTGATCATCATGCTGTTCTACGAGACCAAAGGACATATTTGTTTATAATTTATGTATTCTCTTGCTATAAAAGATTGATGGTGCCTATTAGATACTCGAGTATCTAAATTTCCAGATCCTTTGTACCTGTGACAGCCGGCGACACAGTGTTGTGAAAGTGTCCTTGGCTGTCCACAAGCAGGGGACACTGCTAACCCCAGATGGCTGTGCCAAGCATCGGGCCACCCAGAACTGCCCAGAGCAAGGGGCCCCACACTCAGTGCCACCACAGCCACTCTGACGGACTGACAGCTTCTGCTAACCCTCCAGGACCAGCGCCCGGGAAAGTCGGCCAGGACCAGGCAGAGCTGACCTGATTCTGACCCCCTGGTTGGTTCTCTTTAGGGTAGGAATTAGTTGTAGGTGAACATTTTTTCCTTCTGGAAGTTTAAAGAAGACAATTAAGGCTTTTCACATTTGTGAAAATTATATACTAATAAAATGCAGCATTTTAGTGACAGATGTAATAAAAGGCAATTTGGTCAATTTAAAGCAGTGGTTCCCAATGTGGGGGGTGATTTTGCCCCCAGGGAGTCTGAGCAAAGTTTAGGTATATTTTGGGTGGTCACTACTGGGAGGGAGAGGCTAGGATGCAGAGATGGAGAAGCTGCTACATGGCCTCAGAGCCTGTAGGCTCCACTACAACCGAGATTCACCCCACCCCAAATGCCCAAGGGCCGATGGGGAGCTGTCCACCACAGAACTAAGGCCCCTCTGTTTTGGGGGGATGCATGATGTAGTGGCTAAGTGTGCTGGCTCTCAGCAATAACAGCAAGCCCTCAGGGCCCAGCTGTGGTGTCCTCAGACCTAGGTCCGGTCTGGGCTGCTTCGCCTACCAGCTGAATGAGAGTGTCTCCAAGCCTCTGACTCACAGTACCCTCCCTGTGAAGTGGGGAGAACAACCATGCCCCCTAGAGCAGGGTATGGAGGTCACTCAGATGAGCACAGGGCCTGGCACACAGTATGAGGATAGTACATGCCAATTCTTTATTAAATTCACTGTGACTTCTGTTCACTAAACAGTGCAAACTCTGTGCCTTTCATGTTAAGAATGCTGCCATGCAGTCTCAGCTCCATGCATTTTTAAAATCTATCTTTTTCATTCTATCAATCATATATCTATATATCATCTGCCTACCTATCATTTGTCTATCACCCCTTTATCATCTGTCATCTATCATCTATCTGCGTCATCTATTTATCACCTATTATCTACCTATCTAGCTATCTATCAATAAATCTACCTATATGGATGAGTTAAACAATTTTTCCAATCCTGAACCAAAAGAAAAAAATATGGTTATAATTGAGAATAAGAAAGCTGTTTCTAAATAATTATGTTATGATCCACAAAACCACATGCAATATTATATCATAGTGTCATAAATGACAGTAGAAATGCCACAGCAAACAGTGTTTTTGAAAGTCACTGCAAAATACAAGCTCTATAAGATGATATTGCTAGATTATGAAAAAAATATACAAGGAGGCTTTTGAAATCAGTTTGAGACTCCTGCCCTCTATTGTTTTAAAAATGTAAAACAAAACAAAATAGAATTTACTCACAAGAGCCTTCATGGTTTTTCATAACCTTTTTTTAGTTTCTAACTAAAATATTGTTGGAGTAGTTGTTTGAAAATAGCTGCTAGCATTCCAGTGTTCCTAATTATTTTATGGGAAAGATCAAGAAAAACATCAAACAGCCCACAAAGGCAATGGCTCCCAATCTTTTCAGGAATGTTTATTGTTTGAAAAATGGAATAGCCACACACCCAGGGCACACAG
Source organism: Desmodus rotundus (assembly GCF_022682495.2). Taxonomy (NCBI): domain Eukaryota; kingdom Metazoa; phylum Chordata; class Mammalia; order Chiroptera; family Phyllostomidae; genus Desmodus; species Desmodus rotundus. The sequence goes on along the minus strand of NC_071387.1, from coordinate 179,134,232 downwards.
CATCTGTGCAACAAGTCAGGGGCTCCTGAGCCTTCGGAAGCCCAGATACAGCTCCTGTGATTTAGAGCACCTGCCGTAACCGATGTACCGCATCAGGGTGTTCCTAAACCTCGTGCTTCCTCTGCTAGGTTCTGCTCAGCAAACCAAAGTGCATGACTCACAACTCAAGTCTGTTATAAACTCAGAAAAAAGTAGATGATGCCTTTGCCAGTTCATAACGAGATTTTTTCTAGTTACTGAAAATAATTTAAATCAGAATATTCTGAACTCGCAACTACAAATTCTGGATTGAAAAGCAAATCATACTGTCTACTAAGTCAAGAAGACTTAATGACCAGCTATCAAGTACAGATCTTTGATATAAATGCCCTCAGTCAGAACATCCAGTTTCTCCAGGAGATTATGGTCACCCTGGGTGGTCACGACAAGGCTGGCCAGGTGTGGTCCTTCTAAAACGTGTTTGCAGAATCCTGGACAATCCTCCCTAGAAAGGCAGGTCCATGCATGACCTGCCCCTTGAATCTGCCTGGGCTTTTGAATGCTTGAACCAGTGGAGTAGTACAGAAGTGATATCATGTGACTTCTGAGGCCATCCAGGTCATAAAAGTCCACCTAGTTTCTACCATCCATAGTCCCAGAGATGCCTCCTCAGAAATCCAGGCACCCTGAGGCCACTTTGCCAGAGGGCTTCCTGTGGGTTACTCAGGCCAAGAGTGCTAGCTGAGCCAAGGTTTCCCAGCAAGCCAGACATGGAGAGCACCACCCTGATGGCTCCAGACCATCCACCTGTTGTGAGCACACTGAATGTCAATGCTACAGGGAACAGAAGACCCACCCAGGCTAGCCCTGAACATTTCCAAGCCACAAAATTGTAAAACACGATGGAATGGTTATTGGAAGCCACTCAGCGTTGGGTCAGTTTGTTCAGCAATACACAACTGTAATGCCAGAGCAACCCATGGTCACAGTGGCAGGAAGGGTGCTGTGGTCAAAGGGAGTACACACATATGATTTATTTCAAAGGTGGCTTTATTTCAGTGGCTTTCAGATCCTCGGCACAGTCCACAATGAGAAACTGTCAACACATGCAATACAAATGTGTCTTACCTCCTCAACCTTCCTACCTCCAATAAAACCTGGCATTTCTATGCTCCTCCATTTTATTTGGATTTTGTTGCAAAGGTGCTGACAGAGAGCCCTCTACACTGCTTCCATGTCTCACAGTCTGGAAAACACAGCCCAGCACAATCTTCATTCCACAATTGTGGCTGTTATCTAGGTTCTTATTTTGTGTGAGCTGGAATGCTTCATTTCTCTAGTACCTGTTTTGCAAGTTTAATGTCTTTTAAATGCTGGCTTTGCTTTATTTGCCTCTGGAAATGTCGGACAATGATTGCCGGGTTTCTCAACTGCCGTGAGCCTGGGCCTTCTCTGAGCCCCGGTGATAGAACCTCCCCCATGTCATGAACTGGCTCAGTGTTTTCTGACTTCCATCTCTGTTTGGGGTGGGGGGGGGATCGCCTAATGTCTATTTTACAGGAAAATTCACTCAAGTTAAGTGATTTTGCAACCAAACCCCAGTGTCCTTTGCCCTTCTCAAAGCTCATCTGTGTCTTGTCCTGCAGGAGTGGCAATCATGGTGGCTTCTCTCAGCATGGTGCCTGGGGTCTTTGGCCACCATCACAAGCCCTTTCCTGGATCACCTTCTGCCCGACTCCTTGGTCCTGCCTGGATCACCTTCTGCCCAACTCCTTGGTCCTGCCAGGTCCCCAGCCAACACTATGCAGGGCACCTTTGTCCCAGTAGGAGGCCTCTCTCTGGTCCTGACCACCCTCAGCTGTGTGGGCAGCCCTCTGAGGGCAGAGAAACTTTCAGGGTCCCCTTCCCCATAGACCAACTGCCTGCAGTCTCAGGGTCCCAGAGGGAAGGACGCTTGGCCATTGATTCTGTCCCACCCAGTCTATAGAGGAGGAACCTAGGGCGGACCCCATCAGCCTCAACTGTATGGAGTCTTCTCTGATTCCTGTGGGTATTACTTCCCTCGGAACCCAGAGGGCAGCTGCTAATCTCATTTTGCTGGCAAGTTTCAGCTGCTCTGCCTGGGTGAACTCTGTTCAAGACTCAGGGGATAACACACACTGTCCCTCTCTTAAGACACCCTTCTATGAAAAAAGCCTGCCACTTAAAGACCAGGGAGACTTTCAAGAGAACTGATGCTGCTCTGCATTTAAATACAAAACAAAACAATAACAGCACACATAGTAACCCAACTATGAAAACACTTATATTAGAAATCCAGCGAAGTCTTTGTCCTCCTTGGATCTTGTTGACTTTCCTCCTAGGGCACAAGAAAGTGTGTGTGTGTATTCATATAATCTGTGTGTATACATGTGTGTATTGTGCGTACATGTACACACACATGTGCCTATGTGGGTGTGTGGGCGTGTTTGTATGTGCGTGCATGTTTGCATCTGTATGTGTGTTGTACGTGCCTGTGTGTGGATGTGTGTGTGTGTGCTGTGAGGGGAAATGCTCTGAGGAGGGTATTGCAGTAAGAAGAAAAAGATCAATTTATGTCTCCAGATTTCATCTGGTTGTAGATAAATGTATAAATTCATGAAGTATAACTGCTTTTTTTCCTCAAAATACTGGGAGTGTAAGTCAAACCAATAATGTGTCATGGAAATAGAGGAGTTAAGACCATAAAACTACATTAAAAGCATACGGCATAAACTTAAACACCCTAGACAAGTTCACCTGAAACAACATCAGGCCGTTATTACTCCCCACATTATGACTGGGTTCTATGAACTTGGGGGGAAAAGTCAGAGTTGGGCACTATCCACACTGGTTCCCTCCACACTAACAAAAATGAACGTTTCATTGTGTGGTTCTCTATCTCACCTTGGCCAAGAAGACGGACATGCGGGTATCCCCTTAGCCAAAATTCATCCTTTTACTGCAGCTTGTGTCCTTGCCATTATGGGAATATTGCCTACATATTCATTTGCTGCCAGATTTTGCTTAATCAACCCATCCCCTGCGCCCAGGCCCGAGCTGGTGGTGGACACCTTTAGATTCTTTGACTGAATGAAAATAAAGACTTGGTTGACAAAGGAGCTGTGGTTTCCTTGTTCTGCTTTCCCACCATGTTATTTCTCTCAGCATAACAGGGCCAAAAATACTGCTGGCTGCTGAGGACCTAAAACCCAGGTTGCCCTCGCTTCCAACTTGTTCCACCAGTTTACTAGGCAAACTCCACCTTTTAAAGATTAATTGATTCATGGACTTAAATCTAGTGCCCTGCTTGTTGGAGGACTTCTTCCTTTGTAATGCTATTTAATGATTTAAAGGGTCTCATTATATCAGCATGGCCACCCTGCTCTCCAGCTGTTGCCGCCATATGCCAAGCCCGCCTGTGGACAGTGGCGCAAGGCAGAGGACCTCCGCCCAGAAGATACCGTGGCCGCGACTGAGGGCTTCCTTTCCTGGGACCCTCATTGTGCCATAGCTAACACACGCCTTAGGAATGAATTAATTTTTACGTGCAAGTAAATAAACCTAAGACATTGTTTAAAAGAAAACCCATCACAGAAAGTATTAGGACTTGAAGTCACTGCTTTTTATCTTGAAATTTGTTAGGAAACTTTCCTGGATGTCCGTAGCCTGAGGTAAATCAGTTGTTAACTCCTTGGATGAGAACTTACACGAACACATTTAATAATAATATTGGTTTTTCAGCAGTAACATTCTGAACATTAACAGCAGCTTCAGCTAAACATTCTGCAGAGACTTGGTTCTCCTTCTAGATCATTATTCTCTTAACACAACCCTTCCCTTAGCCTCATGGTGGGCAAGGTCCAGCTTGACCTCTGAGGTGAAAATCAGAGGCCCAGTGGCAGCTCCCATCCTCCCTGCCCTCCCATCTGAGACCTCTGCAGGAGAAAAGACTGAAGGAGAGAAGACTGAAGGAGACCATTATCCCCTACCTCTAACCCAGCGTGCAGTAGCCTGGGTGTGTCTAGAAGACTCAGCTGCAGCTCCTGGAGCTGCCTGCCCTTCTTCCCAGAACTCAGTTCTTACACATCTAGGAACAGAACATGGGCTATACAATGCTAGAGATCCATGAGCCAACACTGAGAGGGGCCTGATTTGCAAATGGAAGGTGGTGGAGGGCTAGACTAATGCACAATGCTATCAGCAATAGCCCCCATAGTCTTTCTCTCCATAAGGGCCAGTTACCACAGATTAGGTGTCTCTAAAGAAATGGTCTGTAGTGTAGAGCTCATTCTCTCTCTTTCTTTTCTCTCTCTCTCTCTCTCTCTCTCTCCACACACACACTCACACATTGCCTTAGAGACCTTTCCCATTTCTGCTGGCTGGCCACGTGTACTGACTCTCAGGCCAGCTCTGAACGCCGACTTCTTAAACAAAGCTATCAACATCACACAGTAATTTCCTATAAAGCCTCTTGGCTCATCTCCAGAACCAGCTTCATATTTTTTTCTCATATTTCAAGAAGTGAAATGAGATTAATTTCAACATCTTCACATATAGTATCATCAATTCAGTATAAAATTCCTGCATGTATTCATTCACTGAGTGAGCCGTTATTAAGGGCCTACTATGCACGGGCTTCATATTAGTTGTTGGGTGGGTGCTGGGGGAGCTCACTAAAGAGGATATATAGACTTCTTTTGTCCCTAAGTAAGTTTCTTCTCCTTCCTGTTCTTCCCTCTCTTCTTTTATTCATAATAATATTCTAGATATCCTAAATATTATCAAAGATAAGTGATAAGAAGTAATTCTTGTTTCTCAGGAACTGAGGTCCTAATGCGGTATGTGAAACTGTGTCCTGAGATCTATTACTACTCCTGAGACCAGCATTTGATGAAAAACTGGCTCTGTGGGCACTTCACACACAGAATGTGTTCTCAAAGCCCGTGGACATATCAGACACTCTGGTCTGCATTAAATTTATTTCATTTGAACTCAGCGTCTCAAACTTTCTGTCCAATTAGCATGTGGAATGCTGATAGCTCCTGAGGGGCCCACATCTGAAAACTAGGCTGGAAGCCATTGACAGGTGCACATGGGAAGCCAGGACAGGTGGGCATTGCAGGTTTCAGGTGCTACATGTACTAAGGACAATACAGGTACTACTGACACTCCTCTAGGCACTGGGGACTCAGTGATTGACAACCTTCAAGGAGTTGTGGGGAAACAAAGCAGCTGACCAACAGTCACAATGCCATAGGATAAGCATTATATCCTGGGCCACCAAGATGACCTTGCCCAAGTTTGGTGACTAAGGAAGTCTTAAAGCTGCAACCCAAAGTAGGTCAAGTTCAAGGGAGCCCTGCATGGAGGGTTGGAGAGAAGATGACTCTGGACAGAGCAATAATGGCTGGTTTGGGCTCTGGAGGTGCAATTAGAAACTTAATGGAAGCTGATTTTGAATGGAAGTGGCTTGGGGGCAAGATGATGGTGGCACTCGTGAACCACCGAGCTTCTCAGGAAACTCTCCCAGAATGTGTGGGAGGGAGTCGTACATGGAGACACAGCCTGAAACCCAGCAGGGCCTGCAATGCCTTCTGGTCTTATACCAGCAGAAGTGGGGACAGAGACATGGGCAGGCCAGGGAGGTAGCAGCAGGCAGCTGTGGAACCAATCCAGCCTTCATTTCCCTGGTCTGTATATGGTAGGACCCAATCATTGCCAAGGTAAGCCAGGGAGCTTCCTGTTTAACTGGCACCTGCATCACTGCAGAGCCAGCAGTCTGGGATTGGAAAGAGGTGTGGACCTCGAATCTGCTGCTCCAGGAGTGTTTTAGGAAGCTTTCCCTCCTGTCTCTTATTATTCTGTCTCATTTCTTCCTGCTGTGCACTTCAAGACGACACTTGACCTGTACCCACCAGGGCCCTCAGCACGTCTATCCTCCATGTCTATGACTCAGAAACACCAGTGTCACCTCAAAATGTCAACCTCAAGGAGCAGGTCCACCTTTTGGGCCATTTCGTTATTTTCTAAAAATATATCCATAGGGTGTTTTTCAGGAAATTAATTTTACTATTTCAAAGCTAGAGCCATATTTTGATTTTTGTAATAAGTATGTTTAAGGAAAATTAGACGTATTTATTACTTTATAAATTTGAAGTTATGCAAATCTCCATGTGTCCGACACATTGAAACATCTAAAAGACCTGAACAACAGTATTTTTAACCATTGCAATTACCACTGAATCTAAAGAAATAGATTCTTTATTACTTCTCAGCCTTTTGGTTAGATCAAGTGAAGAAAGAGAATCTTTGAGCTCAAAGGGACCCCAGAGATTACTAATCCAGCATGTCCTGAACAGAGTTTCCTGAGTTCCGTGTAGCGCCATTGGGTACTAAAGGCTGCTTTGGGAAAGAGGAGTCTACGATAAAGAAGGCAGGACACCCGCAATGCCATCAGCCCTGGGCAGGTGGCGGACACACCACCGCATTCAAACCTGCTCAGTAACTGAACATACTGCAAAATAAGTTGAGCATGAAAGACCCTCTTTTTCTTTTCCTTCTGATGTCATGTCTCTGTATTAGTCATTTGCATCCCGTCACCTGTCAACCGTGTATTGTTTATCTACCTACCTATCTAAACATTCTTTGCCAAGTTTGATAAACCCTGACCTGACTTCAGAATTCCATTTCCCAAAGCAGTATCTGTGGACCTGGGGTGCTGACTTGTTTTAAGTTCTTGTGCAACCCAGTGAAGTGTTAGTGTGCACTTCAGGAAAGACATCCCTTGAATTGAGGCAGTTCCTCTTCCACTGATTGAGTTAGAAATTCAACAAGTTAAATTGAATAACGCATACCCTTATTTTGTTGGAAATTCTTTCAACCAGTGCCATTAAGTGCTCACCTTCTAGTTATAGCTCACTGTGTCTACACCAACAGCATGTACACAGATTTGGGATAGAATTCTAAAGTAAACAGTAAAAGTCTCAGGATGTTCCTTAAAGCTGGAGTGGAGTAGCGTTCTATATGCACTTATGCTTTCTTCTGTTTGCTAGCAGATTAAACACATACAAACACATTGGAAGTAAAAAACATAGGGACGAGGAGAGAAAAGGCGAGAGCAGGCAGGCAGAGGATGGCGGAATAGAGCTCCGGGCCAGGATAGTACCACCCAGGTTCCATGAAGCCATCAATGATGGATGACTCACAGGTGAGGACTTCAGGGCACACGGGCAGTCTTGTGTCCCTGCAACTCTTTCCCAGGAGACATTTAAAGCAATGCCATCACTGTCTTGGGTGGCACTTGGCTTTGACCCACTCAGGTCACATTAGTAAAGCCCCCTACTTGAAAATTTGCTTAATAATCTCACCCGCAGGTCTTCCAGGCAGCCCTGGTCACTTTGTAATAAGAATTTCATCCACAATGGTCTCTCTTTTCTGAAAAATGGTATAAATAGAGTTATAGCACAATTGCCTCCTTTCATCGGCAATTCTGAAGGGACAATCCTATGTTAGTGGGCCTTTTTGGAAGATATATTGGACTTTAATAAAATTTGATCAATGCATTTAAGTCAAATTGAATTATATGTAAGTGGATAGGGTTGACATATGTTTCAATATCTGCGAGTGATACATTATTCTCCAGTGAGCATAAAATTTAATGAAATATAAATACCCATTAATCCTCATGTTTCAACCAATCAGTCACTGTTGCTCCTGCCTGCTGTGAGCAGAAGCGGGCCCAGAAAGTCATCTGTTTCATCTAAGCAGGAGCTCCAACCTGGAAAGACATCAGAAGGCAAGAGAAGAGAGGCTGTGAGCATGGGAAGCCTGCCAGCCCCGTTGCGGGGATGCACTGCGCGCGAGCACCGCGGCAGGCGGCACTCCCTTCGGCCCAAGTCTGAGGAGGTGTTTGCTGCCTTTGAAATTATCAGGGGAAAGAACAGACTGGAGCAACAACTCCTTTTTCCCCAGCAAACAGACTCTTCCCGTCTTGTTTCATAGTAGATTTGCTGTTTGACATCACGCAAAGTGCCAGGTGTGGATGTTCCTGCCTCAGAGAGTGACACAAAGGCATTGGGTCACAGGAAGTAATCTAGATGGTCCCACTGTCCTAATTGGGGGGTGGAGTGGGAAGTCAGCAACACGTTTCCTTAAACCATACACAGAACTATAAAAACATAACAATTGAAGCGGTGAAGCAGTCAGCTGAATTTACCACCAAATACCACCAATAACCTCAGTGAACACGGCTTCTTTTGTTGTTTCTAAAAGCACTCTTGAGATCACCTTCTACAATGCGGGGCATGCAGCACCTGGAAACTCAGCCCAAACCCTGCCTCGATCTCTGAGGGCAAGGGCGCTCCTTTCTCTCTCTGGTCCTGGGTGACCACCCACACGCCACTTCACACCCTAAGGCTGCAGGAGTTGAATTTGTAACTTGATAAGTTCAAACCATTTGCTAGGATCACTGTTCTCAGTCAGTGGGGAGAAAATGCATCCAAGAGCAGAGGAGCAGAAAGGCCTGGAGGTCCCACCTCTATCACTTCCATTAACTCCATCATCTGTATCACTTCCATCAACTCCACCCCCTGTATCACTTACATCTCCTCCATGTAGGTGGCTGGCAGGCAGCTTGCAGTCATTTAGGTGTTAGTGCTGCGGAGACTGGAATTGGGTGGGCAATGAATCATTCGTTGTTATGTCCCAGACCCTTTTGTCCTGACTATCTTTTTATTGAGGAATTGCTGTGTACCTAGCCAAGAGTCTTAGCCAGGAGGAGGGAAAGACCATTCAAAATGAGACCCCCTAGCCAGTCATGTTGTTTATTTGAGTTAAATCAAAAGTAGCTCACTGAGCAACACCAGCTCCCTGGGAGAACACAGGGACAGAATGAGATGCATGGCTGGTTGTTAGAGAATGTGCTGCTAGTTAGACAAAGTAGACCCTCAGACAACCATTTATTAAGGGACTTGTCAGAATTCGAAGGCATGGAGGGAACACACAGGAAGAATTTCAGGGTCGTGATAATCAGGTGGACTGGAGGGCAAAGGGTATCAGGAAGGGCCAGCCCATGCTGACGAGTGGAAGTAGGACATGGCCCCAGAGGGGAATAGGAGGTCCTACTGACAGAGGCAGCATCCTGAGCAGAGGTGTGGAGTGGAGTAGGACCAAGTCTGCAGACACAGTGGGGAGTGCTGGGTAAAAAGGAGAAGTGGGCTTTCTCTGAGTTCTGTTTTCCTGAAAGCATCAAAAGCTCTTGAGTTGAAGGTGATCTCCACTCCAGGCTGATGTTGTTCCCACACCATAGAAATGTGCATAGTATTTTTTTAAAGAATACCAAACACCCACCGTGGCAACTGGAATAGGGAAAGGAGCAAGCAGCCATTGTAGAAGGAAGACCAGCATCTTTGAGGCTGCAGACAGCACTGTGCTTTCCATGGGGCAGCTTTTCCAACTCTGGGTTCTGCAGTCCAGTGAGGGGGCTGCCCAAGATCCCTGCAAGTGGGGATCACACCCAAGGATCAGAAAGCCTGCCCTGTCCTCCTGCTCAGTGCTGTATAGATGTGTTAAAGGCAGGAAAGAGACACAGAAATGATCTGTGAATTGGTGAGAGAAGCTGGACTCCCCAAAGTGAAGATGGAGTTGTCATTAATTAGATGAAATTTACTTCACCACTAATGTATTTATTGACTCTTTAATTTTTCCATATACTTAACTCTTGGTTAATTAACTTATTTAACATTACAATGAATAAAGATGTTCTTCTCATTTTATCTTACATATGAGAGCCATAAAATCAGCTAAATTTAAATGGCTCACGTTAGAGGAGGCTCACACAGCTGCCTGCCATCCACAGCAAAAGCAAACGACCTGCCTGCTGACTGCTTTCACAAATCAGGAAGCCTGTGTAGCAAAGTTTAGTTTGCAACAATTTTTGTGATATCTTGGAATTCAAATTATGTGTAGTCACAAATGCCAGTTTACTTTTTAAAAAGCTGTTCCCTGGTCAAGAAGATGGATGGGAACCACTGATTCCAGGAACCCCAGGGGAAGTGCCTGGGGACTCTGGATTCCTCCAGGACTCTGCCGGTGCAGGGTTCCAATCAAGATTTTGGGTCACAGCTGGGTCTGAATCTCCGAGCTGAAACATGCCTTTGAACCACAGCTGTTTCATTTTACTGTGGATTTTAAGGCTCCAGGGGAGTCTGAGTGTGACCTTGTGCAGCATGGAGTAGAACTCCCACTGCTAGAAGTAAGATGGATACTTGTCCTTTGACTTCTCAGTGAAAGATGCCCAGTCCAAACCTACTGGCTTCTCAGCAGAACACACCCTGGCTCGGCTCCACCCCATGCTCAGCCTGGCATGTGGCTTAGTGTGTGGGTTCAGCACTGGTGGCTGCTCCTGCCACCTCAATCATTATCAGCACCTTGCCTAGATGGCATCAGCACCCTTTTTTGTGTGTGACACACATTTAGAAAAAAATTTGTTAAGTAATTGGGAAGCCATCTGTGCCAGCCATGATGGCAAGACCTTCACTGGAGGTTGTGCACATCAAGTGAGCATTGCTCAAGGTGAGAAGCCCTCCCATATTCAGCTTCACTTGACCCCACAAAGGCCCGCTGAGGCTGGAAGCACACAGTGCTCTGCTCCTGAATCACTTGCTCTAGGAGTATTCTCTAGGGCGTCCTCAGCTCAGGGCATTTAATACCTTGCATCCTCTTCAGGTCAGGAACCAGGCTAGTTGTTCCTGTATTCACAGCACAGGATATCTATAAAAGTTATTTATGCAGAAATAAGACAAGGCCCTCGCTTGTCTTTGAGTAATTGCTTAACTGAGGAATGGGCAAGAATTTCTTGGTTTTAGGAATTCCTCTGTCAGGAATAGCTTTTTACAAACCATCCTTTTCTTTGCTCCCACTAGACACAGGTGAGTGATGAGATCTGCACAGGGTCCTCTTGTGTGTGGAGAGGCTGGAGAGCAACTGCATACATGGCCAGTGAGGGAGAGGATGGCTCCACATGCAGCACAGCTGAATCCCTGGGCTTCTCTGCTCTATCATTTCATCCCAAGCAGGGGTCTCATGGAGAAGGCTGGGACACAAATGTTAAACCTGAGTTTTCTATTGACATTTATGATGTTAAGTAAATATGTTTACTCCTCTGTCCCCTAGTTTCCAAGATGGAGTAATTCCTGTCTTATTCTCCTTCTTCTGCACAGCCCAGGTTGGTGCTGCACAGAGTAATTTAGTGAGCTGATGGCTCTCTTCTTTAAGCATGCTGATCTAATGAAACAGCTCTTGTATGAAAAACTCATAAAAACACAGGATTGACAAGCATTACTGTGGCACACAACATCCTAACAATTGTGTGGGTTGGGGTCTCCACTTCCCATGTTTCCTTCTCTAATCAGCTCCTTCAGAACTCAGCACGGCTTTGAAATTACTTGGGACCTACAGAGTGATTTATGACACTAAATAATAGAAATAAGAATTATCAGGACATTGGACCTCTTTCCAGATAATTGATGCGGGAAAGTGTTGATGTGGTTGTCAGTAGCCATGGTAACCACCAATGACAGTATCCAAAACTGACCCCCCATCCCCGGCCATGTCCCTCCACAGACCAGGCGTACATGTCAGGTGACTTGCACCTGGAGACCTCAGAGTTGCTCTGAGCACATGGTTTCAAAAGGTCTTGTGAGTCCAGGCATCACTGCCATCAAAAGGATTAGAAGACCAAGACCAATATGAACATTATTCATTCAAAGAGAGCTTTTATTTTAATTTTGAAGAATTTCTGTATTCAGATGATTGACTCCTCTCCATTTCTCATTGGTAGGAAAAATATCAGATTCTAGAGCCATTTTTCTCACAGTCAACTGATGTGGTATCCTGGCTTTGGGGTCAATGTGGCAATCCAGTCTGGAAGCTCAGTCTCCAGCAAGCCTTGCAGTAGAACTGTAGTGAATTTATTGTCAGGAGTTTAGAGTAAGTCAGTCACATTATCAACCAGACACCTACAGTCCAACAATCAGAACATCTCAATGTGGCCAGTGCAAATGTTGTCAAGCTGCTGGGAAATGTACTTTTGGGTTTGAATGTTCCAACCTGGGAAGTGATATAGGCCACCAATTTTGCACATGGCTGGCTGTTGTTAAGGCTCTCTGTGTTAAAAATGATAGCAACAGTTTGCTTTTCTGTATTTCAGCTCTGGTTGAGCTTCTAGTATTGTTTATTAGTTATAATCTCTCAACTACAAACTTGCCATCTTGTATGAACTTGGCTGGGTGGTGGGGGTCTGGACTGTGCAGACGTCATCTCTCCTCTGCCATCAAATCCTGGTGAGCTCCTCCAGCAGGGGCACCACAGGGGAGCACAGGACTGGGGGCAGACAAAGGACCTCCCTCCTACTGTGAGCTGCTATCCCGATGGCATCATCCCAACGATGGCCTTTGGGTAGGCCCCATGTCCTGTTCCTAAAGGTCCCATGCCCTCAGGTCCAGCTGCTCTGAAGACACCAAAGTAAGCAGGCATCACCCCTTGCTCCCAAGTACTGGGTCCTAGCTCCATGGGGACATCTTTCAAGCTCTTGGCTTTGATGCCCTTCCTATTCCCTTCTTTTCCCCCAACCTGCTACCTGCAGTGCCTAAGTGCTGGTCATCTCAGAGTCCCTCAAACCATTTTCAATTCTCCAACATCTGTTTAACCAATTTTCTACATCAAATTCTTTCTTCTAAAATAGTGTGTGATTTCTGAATTCCAGACTAGACTTTTGACGAATCACTTACACGTCCAAAACACAAAAAGAAGTTAGAATGTGAGAAAAAAATTATACTGGACAACCAAAATGTTGCCAAGTCTGTATATCCACAGGTGTATCTGTCTAAGGGTCACTGGTGTTTGGCTTGGTGTGAAGCAATGTGTTAAGCACTCTGGCAACCACACAGGGAGGGGTACTTCCGACAGCAACAAGCAGCACCGGCTGGGACACTGTTCTGGGGAAGGAATGCCGAACCATTCCACAGGGCTCAGCAGAGAACGATTAATTCAAGGCTGTTGATTTCTCTGGGTGGGTAGAAGCTGAGTCGGACATTGAAGAATGAGGAGTTTGGCCAGCCAAGCAGGGGACAGGACGCTCTGCAGTGAGGACCCAGCATGAAGTGAAAAAAATCCCATTCCTAGAAGGAGCTCTCCAGACCTCATCCAGAGCCTTTGAACTCACTCAATAAATATAGTCCCAGCAAGAGGAGAAGTGGAATCTGGAAAAATTTAGAGGACCACCGATGGTTTTAGAAACATTCATATTTTAATGAGTATGCCCATAGCCATAGAGAGCATACAATGCAGGCACAAACCTTATTTGAAGAAACACTATGCTCTAAATGTCTCACCTGAATGTGAGGCTTTGCTGGGTAAGACATGATTGCACAATGTGACTGAATCGTCCAGAGGTGATTAAACTGTACTGAAGAGAGTACGAGAGAGATGAAGTATGTGACCATTTTAGGGATGTATGCAGGTAAAATGACTTAAACGCACACACTCAAACAAGTGTTGGTGTTTCAAGAGGACACATTGGGCCCTGGGAAGCACAACCAGCACAATGCACCCCACCCTGCTGGGAGGAGGGCTTCCTGGGGTCACTGCAGGGCCTCCTGCCTGCCCTGGAGGAATGTGTCTGGGGCGTAGCGAATCACCTGTGTTCATGGAAAGACGTGCCTTCTACAGCCCACACTCTGTGCTCAGGCCATCACAAGCTCTGGAACAGCATAGTGTCCCTGGATGTGGCTCAGACAGGCACAGCAGCAGCAGAGCGACACCAGGCTGCCACCAGGAGCGGGACAGCACCTGGAATCTCAGAGTGTTCACACCCATAGCAGCTCTGTAGCCTGTGCCAGGGGTGCAAAACAAAGTGCCGTTTCCCCTTCTCCTATTCAACTTCAGGTCTCCTGCTTTCACAGAGTGCCTCCCTCCCTCCACTCCCCGACTTCAAGACGCACCGCCTTTCATTGCAGGGCCTGGCACGTCAGCCCTCCTGGCTCGGCCACCCCTGCGCAGCCTTTGTGAGTCTGCCGATGATCCAGGTCTTTATGTTCTATCAAATGCCATTTCCACTTTCCTGAATTCCTTCCTGCGAAGCTGCCTGTGGCTCAGCCAGCAGAAGTCTCATCTGGGACTATCTTTCAATTAACCTCACAGAGGATCGCAGGCCTGACTTTAGGCATGCCAGAAGACAGCTTCCCGAGGAAGAAACCCTCAAGGTCACAGAGCTCTTCAGAGTTAATAAGCCCTCCATGATCCCACAGTCCACAGAATGGAAAGAATATGGGAAATGGCTCTGAGCAAAGAGCCAGCCCTGAATGGAATCTCCGTGCTCGGCTGTCTCTGAAGGAGAGAGGCCTGGCCTTAGCTGGTCACAAAGTCTGAGCAGCTGGTTCCCCCTGGGAACAGAGAGCACTAACAGGACAGGTGGGCTCACAGACCAGACCCCGGACACCCTGGAGCTCCTACCTGCCCCAGACACTCTGATCTTACTTATTTTCTGAGACAAGGGTGCCGGCAATCCAGAATGTGGCCAGAGCTGCATATTATAAGGACAACCAAACAAAAGGCACAGTGTACAGAGGGTATTTTATCTTTTCTTTGGTGCTGATAGCCCTCAGTCAGGGGCTTTTAACAAGTTGACAGACACGGCATTCACTTCTTAGTGCATGTTCCCCATTTTACCCTCCCCAAGTCCCTAACTTTGGTCTCATTAGTCCCTTTTAACAGAGTGGAAAACTAAGATTTTCAGAGGTTAAGTGATTAAATTGAAGTAAAAAAATAGCAAACTTGTAAGCTGGGGGTGTAGGACAGGTGCCTACCTGCAAGGTCACCCATGAGTCACTGGCCCACTCCCCACTCCCTGGGAATGTACTGTTCACCAGTCCAGTGGGTGACCGTATATTGTCCACACATGAAACACCATGCCCGGTGCTGTGCACGTCCCGTCAAGCGAGTTGCTTGAAAATATATGAGAAAATGATAAGCAGTAATGAACAGAGAATAAATCTTACTAATTTTCAAGGAGTTCTTACACAGGAAAAGAGAAGATTCAAGGGTAACACCAGTCACAGAAGCATTTTGAAAACATTGTGTATATGTGGTGAGGGGAAGGGAGAGAGGGAACTCTTTGTTAGGAATATTTTAATTTAAATATATAAACAAATATGCAAATATTTTTGACACTTTCTTTGTTGGTCTTAAACCATGCCCAGATGGTATGCATGTAATCAATAATGAGATTTTTGTTTTCTGCCTGGGAGAAAGGACAAAAGTGGGCAACCTTTCCAAGTAAAACTGAAATCTAAGGAAGACCTTATATTGCTTAAGTAGAAATACTATTTTTTGAGGCCTGGGGCACCCACGTGAAGAGGTAGAAGAGAGGAGAGCAGTAGCAAAGGGGCAGTGATGGGTCAGGAGGGGTCAGGGGAATCCCCTGAGTGAGGTCATTGAATCTGAATGGTGGGGCAGGATGAGATCCCATGAGTGAGGGTCTTTGAATTCAGATGATGGGTTATGGGAACTTCTTGAGGGAAGGTTCTTGAATCTGGATGGTGGTCTAGAGGGGCACTATGAGAGAGGGTCTTTGATGTCAAGAGAGCAGAGTGTTCTCAGTGCAGGAAGTGATTGACTGTTACCCGCTGCTGCTGAGTTGACTCTGGGCTCATTCACAGGGGTCATTTGTTTTCTTGATGAGAGCAGCATGTGGGAGGGGGTGATCAGGGGGGTGTCCTGCATAGAGGGGAATACAGAGAGAGTGAGTGGCAAAGGACTCAAACAGGAATGCACCTGTAACAGAGACCCTGTAAGTGAGTTCAGAAGGATAACTAGAGTCTCTCTTCCTAGAGGTTTCTGTCTTCAGAACTCCCCAGCACACACTCATGTACATACCCACAAACAGGAAAAAAACAAACAAGCAAAAATATTGAGGCTCCTTTTAATAATTATATTTTTTCATAAGATTTTTATTCCAAGATTGTGATAAATATGTATGATGCCAGGTGGGTACTTGAAATATCAGGGAGAACACTTTGTAAACTATATGCTTATCTAACCACTATGCTGTACACCTGAAACCAATACAAAATAATATTGGAAGTACTCTGTAATTTTATAATAATTACTTAATTTTTTAAAAAGATTGTTTTACCTATGGTATAGCGTAAAGCAAATGAGAACTATGTTGGCGTCAGACCAACTGGTATTTTCATCATGAAAGGAAGGAAAACAAATACAATAGAAATGGGTCAGAGACACTTTAATTTCTGAGTCTGGATTGGAAACATGGGCATGAAGTCATGGTGATACTATCTTTTAAAATACACAGAATGCCCTGGCTCTGAAGAGGTAGAAAGGAGGACCCTTGGCTCCTCTACTGTGGTCTCTGAGAAGCACGGTCACCCAAAGAACATATGGAGGCTGGCTTCCAAGCAGGCTGGGAGGGTTTGTCAAAATAAAGGGAGTAAGGACAAGACCAAGGCAGGTGGCATGGGGCACGTGGTGGCATCTGTAGTAAGCAAGGTGGCTGAGAGCCGGTGTGCAAGGGGAAGGTATAAAATGATATTCCAGTGTCTGGGGTCTGGGGAAGTAACAAGCACATGGATTAGGTCAGTGTAGGCCAGTGGCTACACTACACGCAGAGAGCACTGAGGTGTGTGATCCTCTGTAATCAGCGAGGGCCTGTCAGCACAATGTGTCCAGAGTCCAGTAAGCAGACATGGAGGGGGCAGTTTTCACCATGTGGTGACCTAGTCAAGACTGCAGCAGGTAACAGAGTGCTAAGGGGTGGTGAGGGAGCTTGTTCTGATGGGTGATGATGGAGTGTGAGCTTCAGTAGGGCAACAGGGAGGGACAATGAAGCATGGGTGCATCAGTGGACTGAAGACTCCAGTGAGGCTGAGCACTGTGGAGTCAGGGGTCCAGGGAGTGAGCAGAGAGACAGGAGCTGTTGGCTGCTGACTGGAGCACTTGAAATGGAGACCACAGAGGGGTGGCCCTCCTCCGATATCCACAGGGTGAGACTGCTGGGAGGACAAGTTCACAGGGTGCAAGGAGAGTCATGGGGGCAGCTGGTGAAGTCATCGTGACTCCAGTGGGACTGGCATGAAGCGAGGGGCAGTACTCCCAGAACTCGACCCGTGAAGGGATAAGGGAGCTCCAGGAGGGGGGTTCTCCCACTGAGCAGGGTAGCCTGACCTCTGCCAAATCTGTTTTTAGGGAAGAGGCCAAGAGGCCAAGAGAATAATTTGGAAGTAACAATAAGGAGCACCCATCCTAGGCTCAGTGGTGGATGCAGAGGAGAGAGTGAAACTGCCACCTCTGAAAGGGACATGGGAGGCGTGACTCTCAGAAGTTTCCAGTCATGGAAAAGGGGGATGACCACTGAGAGAAGATGCTGGAGACAGAGGGGGCCTGTTGCAGGGCAATATTTGAGTGCCACAAGGTGTGGGCTGGTGGATGGGAATCAACTTATAGGACAGAAACCCTCAGAAAAAAGAAAGAGTGAGTGAAGTCATGACCCCCAGGTTGTATGGCAGCCTCCAGCTGACTGATTGGAACCAGAATCATGAACCAGAAAGGTAGATTCATGAGGAGCAGACAGTGCCCTGCCAATAATTATATCTCCAGTCATAATGAGAAATAATGAGTCTCCTTTTTACAGAGGCAGGTGGGCTTTAAGAAATGTTGGAATGAGGAAACATTGACATGACAAGTGGGGTATTTTGATGATAGGATTTGATGAGATTTACTCAAAGCTTAGAGCTGGTTCTGTTCTTGCCTCAGGTGACAGATAGGGCATGTCCAGGCACCTGATGGCTGGGAAGCAAGAAGAGTCTAGTGAGTCAGAGAGGAGGGGGCTGAAGTGCAGGCAGGGAGCAGCAGGAGTGGCCCCAAGTCCTGGTAGGACATCCACCAAGCCACTATCAACAAGTGGCCCTGATGTCCAAACAGCCAAAAGTCTGAATGTAGACAAGAATGGGACCCAAAGTGAACTAAGCACAGAAGGCCTGTGACATATTTTGATTGTACTAAACTTCAGGCTTCTGGGTATCAGGGTGCTTGAGAAAGCTCAGAAGAAAAACAGGATCAGCAGTGAATTTCCAAGTAGCTGCCCACTCTCTATTAAATACCCATAGAGTGTCTGGGTTTGACTTTATCAAAAGAAACTGAATTATAAGAAAAAAGAACTGGTCTTTATTTCCAGATTTACACTGACTTACATAAGACAATGATTAATACACTGTCATCTTTTGTCTCTTGGGAAAAGATCGTACATTTTTCATCCGTTGTTTTTATTCTCTCTGATTAAAAAAAAACAAGTTTTTCTACAAATCACAAACTAAGTATTGTTGAAAAATAATTATTGTTGATTTTGTAGAATTCTCCATTTCCTAACTTTTTTGTCCCACTTATTAATTTATTACTCAGTGGTCATTTATTAAACCTATTGAATTTTCTTTTCTAAGAGGAGAAGAACACAGAGCTATACAGTTTTCTTTCAATACATTTTAAAACTGAAGCAAACCCTTGGGTGCCTGTGAAGTCCAATCACTTTGACCAATGCCATGGGCCGGAATTGGTACAGTCCTCAGATGCATTTTGTCCTCAGTAAATGGTGGCCCTTCACCCCTTCTCTCCATTGTATTCTGCATGGAGGAGGATCGTAATGGGTTATGAGGAAGGTGTTGTCTGAAAGTGTGTGTCCAGGGGCCCCAGAACTTTCAGACTTTGTATGGTTAGAATTTGCAAAGAAGAGAACCCATCTCCACTAGTTATAGCATAAAGACTGATAGCAGTCCCAGAATCTGCAGCACAAGCAAGCACCACACTCAGGTCCAAGAACTACACAGTTAAAGGTCATCCTCCACCCAAAAATAAGATTCTTCTGTTTCTGTCACACCACCTTGAGTTGGATGCTAAGAGATCCTTGGGCCATTCCACAAGAACCAGATGTAGGGGCCATTGTCTGCCCCACTCATTTCCAGAAGGTCCTCCCGCATTCCAGCACATGGGCTCACACTGGAGCTATACAGGAGACTAGGACTTTTTCTCTACCAAAAACTGGTGTAAAATAACTCATGATGTGGGTATCTGTCAAAATGTCAAAAAGAATGTTCAAAGAATTTGGGGCAGCCTCACGATTTCGTGGTCTGAGTTATTTGGACTGACCTTGTTTCAGAATCTAACACTTCAAAAGAAGAAAGACGCAACCCCTGGAAAGTTCTTAAGACACATGGTGCATTATTTGAGAAATTATGGCATGGATTGGGTCTTTCTAAAAACAATTGCCACAGGAATGGGCACTAGATATCTGTAGGAAAGCATTACCATATTTGGACTGTGTACAAATAAAATTCTACAGTCTTCTTAGAAATAGTCAATGACTTAATAGTCACACAAGAACTAGAGAGCAGAACAGGGTAGAAGTATTTTCCCAGGATGCAATTATCTTCACCAGACATAGATATAACTTATTTCCCTTGAAAATCTGATGTTTAAAAATATAATTATTTTAAGTTTCTCAGGGCTTGAAAAATATTCAACTGCAACTCATCACCCCATGCTTTTCAAAGTTATTCTTTTTTATCTCCTTCAGAGTCTTAGTAGAGACTTTACAAACTCCAAAGCTAGACCAAGATACACCAATTGGGCATGGGAAATCAATGGGGATCCGTGAATGCCTATGCGGCACTCCCAGCTCCTGCAAGTTGAGGCCTTGGATCAAGGAGGGATCTGAGACAGCTGCGCATACATTCCAGCTGGTGCTGGTCTGCACTGCAGCCCTGGTCTTCATGCCCCCAACCCGTGTGTCAACTTGCTGTAGAGAGAAAGGGTCCTTGCAGGGCTCATTTATGGTGATGAGGAGGAGTCCTGAAAGGTCTGGTGCTGGTAGACATGCTGCCCATGACCTCAGATCACAGGAGGAGGTCTGTGTAATCACCATATCAGTAGACCAATCCCAAACCCAGGGCTGCATGAATTTCATTTCTCACTGGTTACTGTTAAAAAATGCTCACCTCAATTTTAAATTTTCTTCATCATTAGATGAAACATCCAGAGAGAGAGAGAGAGAGAGAGAGAGAGAGAGAGAATACCACCAAAATGGGACAATATGGAATATGCTGTCCGGAAAGCTTGCCTGTTACTCCTCCAACACCCAGCATCATGTAGTTGTGAGGCAGGTGTGAGGCAAGGCAAATAAGCATCATAACAAAGGTTTTTGTTTTATTTTTTGAAAATTTGATCTATCATGAATGGTTTGTGTTTAATCATGGGTTCTTTTTAAGCCAGAAGAGTGTTTTGACTCTCCACTTTTTGTTTTACTCCTTAATTTAGAGTCTTCTTTGCTCCATGAAGAAACAAGTGTTTCACCCCAAAGGCTGAACCAAGAGTCAAAACCTCCAGCTATGAAGGAAAGCAAAAAAAATGTGTGTTGGGGGGAGGGGGTCTTTAAGTATACATGGTAGCTAAATGTGTATTCCTTAATTTGTTTCCAAATAAAACATATAGAGTATCATTTTTGCATAATATTTCAGGATAATCCTATTACCCCCTCTTACTATTATGAATAAACTGGAATTAATTAGATGACTAAAAAGGAGTCACATTTAGAAGGACTTGATCAGAGCATTTTCATGAAACACTTAGATTGGACAGCCCTTGCTGACCCAGCCAGTGATTTGCATTATAATAGCTACACTGTAAGTACACATTTTTCTCTGTCACTATGATGTAGAGGATTTAATACCACAGCAAGCGTGACATATCTGAGACTGCAGAAAAGAAGACTTTGAAAATAGACGTGCATAGTTTCTGAAGGTCTCATAAATCCCTTATAACTAATTTATTTGACTACTGCCAATGTAAAACCAGAGGCTAATTTGGCAAAATTTTACTTTATAGTCTCCTTTTTTCTCCATCATTTTCATCTTTAAGTAACTCGAAGCTGTTGTTGGAGAGGTGCTTGCTGCTAACCCCCTTCCTCCATATTCACAACGACCAGGCTAAGCACAGTTGGAACCCCACAAAACTCTTCCTACCTGGCGGTGAGGAGGGTGAGCAGCGGGTCTCCACACCTGAGCACTCGCACACCTGCAACTATGAAATGCCTCCTCCTGCTCCTCCTCCTCTCTGATTGGCCCAGAGTGACGTCACGTAGGCTAACATTCCAGCATTCTGGGCAAGCTCAGGTGCCACACAGTGTCAGCTAGTGACATGCATCTCGTTAGTCTTCCAGAATCTATCTGGAACTAAGTTGGAGTTAAGAATAAATAAAAAAGATGCACACAAAATGAGTAGCTATGGACCCCTTCATTCTAGGAAGCCCCTGTGGAGTGGTACACAACCTCTACAGATTCTTATCAAAGTGCAGTCCCCCTGATGTGGAAGGAGGTTTTTGTACTCACGATTATTTGGCCCCATGGAAATCAGAGGTCCAGTGACCTCCTGAAATCAGAAGTGGCAGGGACTTCCTTCAGGGGTATTTAGCCAGGACGTTTCCACCTTAATTCTAGAAGCTTGACCACATTGGTTTTATTAGTATTTGATGGAGAGGATATTTTATTTTATATTAAAAATTTATGCACAAGTCATTATTACTTTAGAATCACCACTCAAACCAAGTTTAATTTCTTCCATATGTAGTTTGAATTTATGTTTTCTAGCTAGCTAGCTAGCTATAGCAGGGAAACCTATGTGACAGGTTTCCTAATTTTGGAGGGCAACAAACATTTATTAACCACTTACTACATACCAGACACTGCCAAGTAATTGGAATACAAATATAAATTAACAAACCTAAGAATCTGCCATCTTACAAAAAAATGTTTATCTCTGAAACATGAGAGTCTGGGATCAGTATCATGTATCATTAACCATGCATGAGGTATGGTCCTTCAGCATTATGTATTATCTCTTTCAATCCTCACAGAAGCCTAGATGGTGATATAACAGTCAGGGTGGACTTGGTTTTGTTGCAGTAACAAACAAGCCCTAGTCATCAGCCAACATTTACTTCCTGTTGATTCAACATCTTTTGTGGATCTGCAGGGGTTCCCAGAATAGCTCTCTCCATGTGTTAACCCAGCACTCCAGGTTACTTAGTCTTTGGCCACCTTCCTGGCCAACATACCATCCCGCAAAGTAAAGGGCAGGGGGAAGAACAGGTTGGTAAATAGGGCATGGCAATTCAGTGTTTCTCTTTGGAAGTGATCCAAGTTACTTTTGCCCATGTTTAATTGGCAAAAAAAAAAATTCACATGATCATGACTTTGTTGGAAGGAGGTGAAGAGATGCCATCCTCCCTCTCCACATGATGCTTTTATTGATGAATAAAATGAGTTATGAGCAGGTTACATGGTCAGCAAACAACAATGCTGGACTTGACCCAGGCAGCCCCTCCATGGACACCACCATTTGACCCCTGTGCTCCATTGTGGTATGCTATTGCATTGAGAGCCCAAGTGTTAGAGTAAAACCACTTGTGGGTCACCCCGGGAGTGGAGCTGGGGGACTTCTCAGACTCTAGCCAGCTCTGGGAATTGGATGAGGGTGTACTCTGAGGCAGCAGTGACCAGGGTCCCTCAGAGGCAGGGAGGGTACTGAGGAAGTATGAGAGGATTGTGCCCAGCACAGGGCAATGGGAATAAGGATAAGGGATGGAGATGGAACACCCAGTGTCTGTGTGGCCATATCCAAATGGGCCCTCAGCCACACCCAGGTGCATCTGCAAGAGGACCTCACCTGGCCACTGACCTCAGACTTACTGTTGAGCCAGCCTCGGTGCACTGAACAAGTGACATGTTACAATTCTTATTTACAGCCCTTTACTCCACATGGTGACCCATCACTGGTCAGAGGGGTCACCTTTTCAGGCTTGTTGATCACTCTTCCTGAGAGGCCAGACAATGGGTATAATTTTTATTAGGTTGGAATATTTGACCTAATTAATGTAATTTGGTTAGTTTCAATAATTATATGTCTCCAATTTTTCTTTTGTCTCACGGTTAAAAATGTTAATGCTTGAAATTGCAACCTAAAATCTGTTAGCCATGTTTCTCGAATCTGTGTAATTCTGAAACCCCTTCAAAGTTCCTGCAGATTTCAAATGCTTATTTAATTTGACCTTTGTTATAATGTTTCTTAAATATGTACAAGTTGCACTACTGGCATTAGTACCTTATTCTTAAATCAGCCATATAACTATAAAGCTAAACAGATTATAAATTAAATACAAACAAAATTTCAAATGTCACATAATTCCAAATGTGACATAAATTTAATGTGACAGATTTGGCTATTTTGTTGAAACACAACTGGAGCCGGACAGAAGGTCAGCCACCTTGTGGTTGTGTATTACTCGTCCGCAGAGCCTGTGATGGTGTGTCAGAGAGTAATTCAACTAACATTCAAATACCCCTGGAGGGGTAATATGTGGACTCATTTCCATCAATCACTGTCTCTGCTCCTTGTTCCCAAAACATCCAGGGTTCTCTGCTTCCACAAATGTTGGATCTTGATTTCACTGTGAGATGAACGTTTTTAAACTCTTAGTCTAAAATCACTCCCAGACCAACGTGTTGTAAACAAGGCGGAAGCACTGCCCTGGTGTGCGCATTTGGACATGGCGATAGATGAGGAAGGCTGTGGCTATGCGCCAGCCTGCCTGTTTCTGCCAGTGTGGGAGCACATGCACTTCTGTGTCACCTAACAGTTGTGCAAGAACAAATCCCACCTACACAGCATGCATTGCTGTTTTTGGAAGTTTTAGTAACTCTTATCTGACCTTTAATACACTGAATAACCCCATGGCCAACTCAGAGTCAGAATGCTTAGGCTCAAGCGTCGGGCCAGGGAAAACATGGACATTGTAGAAATAAACACATATTCTGGTGGGTTTGAAACTGTGAGTAGACACCTGACTAAAAGCAACTGTGAGGTACTTGAGATGTTAGAATATTTGGCCACTATTTAAGCCTCATTTGATAGTTTATATGAAATGCTGAAGATTTAAACTGACCACAGAAACATCTGTCAGGTCCATGGACTCCCTCCACATCACATACCTAGAAACCACAATAAGTGGATCGGTGCTAACAGGCATTTGCAGTGAATTCACTTAGAAACTGCAGGATGTCCCCCCACTCAAGCTTCCACATTGGTTCAGCTTAGGCACAGCTTGATTTTTGCAAGTCAAGCAATTAGGAGAGTTGCCACCAGCTGTAGCTACTTACTTTTATAAGTTGGAAGGTTCCTGATACAGGGCAAACTGAAGAAATTACCACAAATATGAGTACCATTAATAAATCTAATTAAAAATTTGTATTCAGAAAACATCACAATTTTCTGATTGATTGACTTTTGCTAAATGTTAGTATAAACTTAAGCAAGCCAATTAATTTATATGACTCAAATGCTACTTTTATCTCTTATTATATCCTGAGGCTTTAAGAAAGGTTAATTTTCAGAAAGAGCTATGACACAGACAAGAGTGCGGTGGTTACCAGAGGGGATGGGTGCAGGAAGGAGTAAAAGGGTAAAGAGGGTCAAGTATATGGTGATGGAAAGAGATACATGTTGGGTAGTGTGCATACAATGGAATATACTGATGATGTATTAATACTATAGAATTGTACACTCAAAACATATGTAATGTTATTAACCACTGTCACCCCAATACATTTAATTTAAAAAAGAAAGAGATATGCTGAAAAAAAGGTTTTAATATGATTAAATAACTTCACCTTGAAAAATAGAGACAGAAATAAATATGGAAAATAAAGTTTAAAATTTAAAATGAGTCATTTTGATTAAAGCAAAGGAAAGTAGGTGTGGAGGTCATAAAGAGAGAACATTTAGGGATGAGGCCCCAGGCACTTCTCGGGCTCAGTGTGCCAGCCCTGGACCCTTGGGTAGGGTAAGGAAGGGGAGCAGCATCATTTAAATCACACTCTGCCCATTGTCCTGAGTACGTGGAGACTCTCCTGGAAATCATCTATAAAGCTACACATTTACACCTTGGATGCCATGGAAGTTTTCATATTTTTCTATTGCTTTTATAACCTCGAAAGTGATGGCATGTACATTTACCCTGTTCAGCCCTAATGTCAACAATGCAATGTTGAGAGCATCCTGTGTGCATGATACATCGTGACTTAAGTGACTTTGTCTTAAGAATTCGATGGTGATCAATATTAGGAAAACTATTAAAACAAGTCCTCTCATCAAGTCACTAGGCAAAAACAAATAAGTAGCAGTAGATAAGCAACAAATCTTATCTTATTACCAGAGACAATTTTGGGGGTAATCAACATATAACCATTTGCAAATTCAAATTACTTATATAATTATTTAGGCAATCAAAACCATCTCCCTTTTTATCAATAGTAGGTAAGAGAAATACAATTTAATGTGACAAATGTGTGTGGCATTTTATCTCTCAGGGCTCTTTTTCAGCCATTACTTTTGAAGAAGCTTTGGCACACTCAAATGAACCATCCGAAACCAGGGTGTCCTGACATACAACAGTACCAGGTCCCCTTGGCAGGTCTGAGTTCATTCACCTGCTGAAGACCAGCTATAGGTGGCTAACCCTGAGATAGAAGCATGGACAATACAAGAATTCTTAGACACTGGTGTATATTTGTATTTCTTTCTAAATATAACTGCTAGCAGCTGTCCACAGGCGATAATATACCGATAACACATTTGAATTTCAGATGCTGTGAAATTAACTAAAAATTGGCATTTAATTATTATTTTATCACCACATACTTTTAGGCCTGGGAGGCACTTAGAAAATATGTAGTCTAAAAAGTCCTTTAAATCACATCTGGACACGGGAACTGGGAAACTAGCTGGAGGAAACACTGGGCCTCACATCAGGACCTCTCCCACCCCGGCTGTGATTTTCCACAGCGCCTCCCTGCATAGAAATGTTTAAAGTTAATGAACTGCTGACTTTCACAATGGAAATTTAATTTCAATATATGTTCGATAAATTGTGCTTTTCTGGTGGAAACATTTGCCACTGGAGTCTTTGGTCTAAGCACACACGTGCACAGAAAGACACACGCATGCACACACTCCCGCACACTCCCACACACTCCCACACAGGCTGGAGAAACCTGAGATTGTCTGTGGATGTGGCGGGGCCTCTAAACAGTCTGTGCCATGGAACGCCTAGACCTCAATAGCAGCTGCTCACCGAAATTTCTGCCTTGCGAGGTGTCCACATGTGGTTAAGTCTCCAAATTAACTGCTTCAAATACAAACTTAATTTAGATTTAATAGGACAGCTAGTGTATGCTAATTAAAGACAAAATGATTCTTTAAAAGGCACTTGCTGAGGTTTAACAACTCTATGATAGAAGCAAACCAGTTACACACCATGCTTGCTAAACTTCTGTATCCAGGTTTCGGTTAATCAATTGGGGTTTAATCATCAGGAAAGACCCATCTTGGAAAATCTGAATTACATTACAGGGTGGATTTTCCAGCTACTGAATGTGAACATTTAGGGCTTAATTCTTTCCTGGCATGTTGCTGGCATTCTGAGCTTCCTCTGCCATATTTCAATATGTTTTTACTTTTTTTTCTTGGTTTTCTAGATGTAACCTCATTGTTTATTCTTATTTTAATTAATATCATCAGAAATTATACTTTATATTGGTTTATATATACATTTAGTTATTGGCATAAAATTTAAATTAAAATGGCATTTCAGTAATTTTTTCTATTTTGGGTGGTATGTTACCTTCAGTATTTAGCTCATTATTAATAAAGGAAAGGGAAGCAAAGAGAACTAGGCATTGAGTTTAATAAACTGGGGAGCATAAGCCTGTTTGCTTCAACAGGAAGCGACAGCTTCACACTCCACGGGATTACAACATTTCTCTGCGAGGTGGTTAACATTCCTCCCTTACCCCCTTCTGGTACCAGACTGTTGGGGAACACAGGGAGAGGTGCTTGACCAAAGAGCCTTGTCAGTCCAACGAGGGGATGAACCTATCAAAAGTGCATGAAAACTTGGGAAGATCATTGACCAATTTGAAAAGCTTCTGTCTTTTTCCAGTCCCAAATTAACATAACCGAAGTGGAACAAAGAAACTCTCTGTCTTTCTTGCCTGATGACCTACCTTCTCATGGTGCACTCACCTGTTCTCTCCATGGCAATGTGGCCCTAGCAGGCTCCATAAAGAAGCCTGAATACTGCACACTCATTAAGCTAGCCAGATCCTGGACTGGACTGGACTTTAGTATGGAGCAGAAACTTTGGGAGGTAGCCTTCATTCTGGCCCTATTGAAGACAAGATTGGACTTTTTCAATGGCACAGAATGAGATGGGACATTAAGTAGTCAGGAGGGGAGCCCCCTTAATTTTACATCATCAGTGAAGTTTACCTGGAACACCATTCTCCCATGTGGGCCACAGGAGATTCTTTTCCTCACGACACTGTAGAACTTCATGTGCAGAACTAATGATAACAGATAGAAACATGTTTACCAATTGCTCAAAAGTACATGTTAAGTGAAAATTGAGATATTATTTAAAATATATTCAAATGATTAAATGTTTGATCCAGTAAAACATTACTGAATAAATATGTCAGAATACAGTTGTCACGGTTTGCTTGGTCTGCCCTAACAAAATCCCACAGACCCTGCTGCCAATAACAGACATTTATTGCTCACAGAGTGGAGACCAAATGTCCCACCTCAGGGACCAGCATGGTGGGGTCAAGTGAAGGCTCTTTTCTTGGTGTGTAGATGGCCACCTCCTTGCTATGGCCTCATGTGGCCTTTCCTCAGAGCCTACGGGTAGAGGCAGAGATCTGTAGCATCCTTTCTCTTCTTATAAGAACACATGTCCTTGGGTGCTTTTGAGAGTGGGCAGCTGAACACATGAGTGTCCACCTCCCAAGCTCCTTGGCCCCCATCTCACAGATCAGGTTGGGACCTCACAGTTGACAATCTCTTCTGTCCTATTAACTAAAACTTTAGTGACTGGTTAACTCTCCCCAAACTTAATTCAGCCAATAACCAGTTCATGAGTGATTAAATAGAAAAGACTTTTTTTTTTTTCAGAGAGATGGTCTGGGAACAAACTTCAACTGTGGTGTAGTCATCTTAGAGATACACACACATAATTCAACAATGAAGTTAACATTTTTAACATTTTTTGTTTTAGTTGAACAAACCAATTAGTTTCATAAAGCAGTTTTGCTATTTTTTTTCAACTGGAGTGAAGATTTTAACCACTAATATATTTTAATTTAGCATTTAAAGTGATAATAAAGGGGTTTGCTTAACTCTCTTGTCTTTAAATCTTTGGTAGCTTAATCCAATAATTTAAAAATTAAGCTGCATCCTATTTTAAGTCATGAAGAAAGCTTCCCCTGTATTCTCATAATTCTAATGCATCAATTTGTAATTGTCAGGTAAGGTGCTTAAGGCACAAAAATGACAACAGGCAGTGACACTTTATGATGTCATTTTCTGAGGAGTCCTGTAAGGCTCCAGACCTCCAGGCCCTGAGGGCACAGCAGCTAAGACTCGCCTGCAGACCTGCGCAGCCCTTCTTCCAGGCCGTGTTGAGTGTGCCTGGAAGTGTGTGACCTCATCTACTATCTGAAAGCCCATGTAATACCTCGTTCTCAATTTCTGTTAGTGATCTCACACTGTAGCTTCATCTAATTATGGGTACATTTTAAACAGAGGGAATTAAATTTCCTTAAAGAACAAACTTCAGAGCTAAAACAAATATGTGATCTTTCTTCTTGTGTTTTATTACAATTCTGGGAAATGGTTTTCTGAGCATAATTCAGTGAGATGTGTTGAACTGTAGATGATTTATGAAGATAAATTCACGTCCAGGAAAGCAAAAGCGTGTATTTAATTTGGGGGCAGGGGAGGGAATGGACAATTTCCATGGCTGTTCAAATGCTGTCGTCAGCCAACTCATCACCCTATGAATGGACGAGGTGGGTTCTCATTAGGAGTACTTCTCACTGGAACTGGACCCACCCAATAGCTTAAAATAAAGGTCTCCCAGATAATTGTTAAAGTTAAAGCTAATTAGTGGAAATTTTCCTTTTTTATTCTTGTTAATAATACATCCTAAGAACTTACAGTTCACATCCACTTTTGTTGTTGTTGATGCCAATCACTTAGTTCTGTTTTCTTTCTCTGCTTGGGAAGTAGTGGCTGTGAGAGGTGAGAGAGAAGCTCCACCTCTGCACTGTGGAAGGAACTGGGGCACGCAGCTGGGTCTCAGCATTAATCCCTCAATAATTAATAACTCAGGCATGAAACTTTAATGGCCAGTTGATCAGTAATGGTTTGGCTGCCATGTCACTTGATTGTTCATAGACCAGGTTGCCTGAAAATGTTTTGGATGGTCCATCTGAACCCAGTGCAATGGAGGTAAAGGAATGCAAATGAAAAGGAGTTTAGGGAAAAGCTATGGCCCTCCCAGTCACTGAGAACTACACAAAACATCACCCAGAAAAGGGAAGAATGCATTAAAACATACTGTGAATGTCAGTAACGCAATTGACTACCCTCTGTCCCAGTCTTTTTTAAATATAAGCATCATGGTGTCTTGATGTGTTCACACATTTGAGTAGCTTGGATAGAGGAGAACAAAATTCAGTCGCGTTCTCAGTAGATCAGAACTAAGGCTAATGGGTAGATGTGGGAAAGCAAATCTGGTCCCTTTACAGGAAGACTTCTCCTAAAGTCACCCACACAACTAGAGATGCCTCATGGGACAGTGAAATCTCAGAAAGTGGAAAAATACATGTCAAGTGTGTGAATTTCTATAGGGTCGGTCTGGCTGATTGGAGTTTTTCCAGCTGCTCCATGGGTCCCATGGCGAGTCAGAGGCTGGGCCCATATCCCATGGCTGCCATGTGCTTCCAGGTGCCAAGCCAGCATGTGCTTTTTTGTAACTGCCTATTTCTGGATGTGCAGATGGTAACAGCATTTCAGGAACAATTTCCATTAGGTCTGACCTCTGGATGTGAACTTTACCCCTTTGCTCACGTGAGACTAATGGCAAAAAAATCAAGGAAGGAAAAGCAGAAGCACCCCAGGCAGGTTTAATATAACTTCTTTCAATAATGTTTTGTAATTTTCAGGGGACAAATCTTATGCCTCCTTTGTGAAACTACCTAAATATTTTTGATGGTTTGTAAGTGAATTGTTTTTTTAATTTTAAAGTTTATTTCTAGTGTAAAGAAATAATATTTGCATTATTTATTTTGTATCCTGAAACTTTGCTGAACTTATTTGTTAGCTCTGACATATTGTTTTTACTTGCATGTTTTTTGTATGTGTGTTCATGTGTATACATGGCTGTGCATGTGAATTTCTTAGAATATTCTGTTCATAACAACGTGTGATCTGCAAATAGAAATACTTTTATTTTTACTTTCCAGTCTGGATATTCTTCATTCTTTTTCTTGTCCAGTGGTCCTGGCCGGAGTCTCCATTACAGTACGTCATACAAATGACAAGAGTACCTGCCTTTGTCCTGTTCCTGATTTTGGAGGGAAAGCTTTCAGCCTTTCCTCAAGTGTTAAGTGAGCTGTGGGGTTTTAAAAATTCCCTTTACCAAGTTGAGAAGTACTCTTCCACTTCTAGTGTGTTGAGCACCTTTATTAAGAAAAAGTGTTGGCTTTAGCCAAATGATTATTATGCACCTATAGAAATTATCATGTGTTTTCTTCATTCTGTTAATATGGTATATTGTATTGATTGATTTTCATATAGTGAACAGCTTTTGCATTTGTAAGATAAATCCCACTTGGTCATGGTATATAATTTTTTAATATATTGCTGGATTAAGTTTGTTAGTATTTTGTTGAATTGTTGTGTCTATGTTCATTGATTTCTATTTTTTATTGTGATATTTTTGTCTGGTTTTGGTAACAGGGTAATGCTGATGAGTTGAGAAGTGTTACCTGATAATCTATTTTTTGGAAGTGCTCGTGAAGGATTAATACTGATTCTTCTTTAAATGTTTAGTAGACGTCACCAACTATGGTCATCTTCACCCAAGTGTTTCTTTGTGGAAAATTTTTGATTACTTATTTAACAACTTTCTTTGTTACAGGTTTATTCCAATTTTAAAATTTATTTTAGAGTCATTTTCAGTAGTTTTGTCTTTCTAGAACTTTCCCATTTTGTCAAGGTTACCCAATTTTTTGACATACAACTTTCATAATCTATTTTGGTTATTATTTCTGTAAGGCAAGTAGTTATATCTCATCTTTTCATACCATTTCATACCAATTTGGCTCTTCTCTATTTTTTTTTGGTTTGTCATCTTGTTGATCTTTTCAAGAAACTAACGTTTGAATTTATTAATTTACTCCATTACTTTTTATCTGTTTTATTTATTTATGCTCATATCTTCATTATTTCCTTTGTTCTGATTTCTTTGGTTCAGGATACTCTCCTATTCTGTAGTGTATTTGGATGTGAGGTTACATAACTAGTTTGAGACCTCTCTTCTTCACTCTAGGCATTATAGCTATCAATTGCCCCTAAGCACTGTTTTACCTGTAGTCCACAAAATTTTGTGTATTGTGTTTTTGCTTTATCTCAAAGTATCTTTTAATTTTTCTTGTGATTTACTTTCGACACATTTGTGATTCAGAAATGCATTTTCAACCCCCGCATATATGTGAATTTCCCAAATTACCTCTGATATTTATTTCTCATTTTATTTAATTTTTGTCAGTAAACATACACTTCATATAGATCCTTTCAATGTGACGAATCTATCAGAAGTAATGTTCTAAAGGGAAAGAGCTAGTCAAAATCATCTCATGTCTATTAACATTTCTAATTATTAATGTTAGGTCAGTTCATTCCCTCTTGATGAAATCTAGTCTTTATCTAACAAAGACTATGGATGATGAGGTACTTTATGTTTGTTATGGGAGCAAGATACTCATTTTTATGTCAATGTTGTCCTTTAGTTATATGTGTAGAGGATATCTAAGATGCCAAAGTTTTCTCACTAATATAAGCCTTCAAGGGAAAAAGCAAAAACCCTTCGTATAGCCAAGACACAACCGGATTTTATGTTAATCAATCTTTTCCCAGTGGATTTCTGTAGATAAACCCTGGGGGGCCTAAAAATGCTCAGTGAATTGTTTCAGACAGAAAAGTGTGGTCTCACGGCAGCCCTAGTGCCCACCTACATGTCTTATGTCATCTCAAGGGAATCTTGTCCTCTAAGCTCTCTAACTTCTCAGCCCAGATACGTCTCTCAGTGTTACATAAAGTCAGGCCATCACAGCACTCCTGTGACCCTGCTTCCAAATGAAGTTCTTTAATTCCTCCTGTCTAAACCAGACATCCGAGATTCATCACATGCACGCACCCCCATTCTCCCCCAGTGCTCAGCGCCACATCCTTGGGAGAAGAGTTGCCATCATTCATGTCCTGCCAGATGGAGTGGCAGGAGTGCCGGGGACAAGGGCAGCCAGTGTAACTCAGGAATGCTCCCAAAATGTGCGTGAGTGATTGGGTCCCATCGCTGCAAGAACAACACCACCATTTAATGTGGAGGACGAGGGTGTTAAATAATGGAAACTCCTATTAGGCAAATTTATGAAGAAACTGTGAAAAGTTATAACAATAACATGCACCCAGGAACACTTTCCACTCAGTGACTGTGGAAGTGGCCCTGAATCATTTATGCCAACATGCAGGAAACCGATAAATTTTCAACAAACTTAATTGAAATCACCCCTGGAGAGTATGAAAGGAGGATTAAATTTAATGATCTCACCAAGTGTCACAGTACTAGACTGCTCCTTTCTGGTCTTTTCTTTTTTTTTTCAAAATAAAAGATTCCAAACCTCAATCAAGAATGCATGTGAGTTTAATCACATCTTAGAAATAAAAAGCATGTTGCTTTGCCATGTAATGAGACTTAAAGAAGATGTTTAACCAGATAAACCACCATGTTTAGCTTTGTTTTAATAGTGGGATAAAAGATACGTGGACCCCATCAGGAGCACTGCACCCTCTCTCTCATGACGGCATGTCCCCAGACCATCACACACATTCCAGGAGAGGGTGGTATGTCTGGGTTCCGTGGCATGGGTGCCCCCGTCCCCACAAAGGCATCACTTCCACCCAGCACTGACTTATTCCAAAAGTACCACCTTTCAAAGTTAATGTTTATAAATTCTCAGTGACAAGTGAAAGACTCACCTCTGGAGGGTATGGACCTTCCAAACCATAGAAAGGTCAGGCAGCAGGAATTCCCTGGAATCCAAAGCACTCCATCACAAAGGGGATAAGTGTGGTCTTCCAGAAGGAGACAGACTCTCTCTCAGCTGTAAAGAGGGGTCTTCTATGTCCATGGTGATGGTTTCTGTAGTGACTGGCCAACTCTGTGCCTTGAAAGCATGAAGGTGGGAACATGGTCCTTTCCAGGTCATGCAGGAGCAGTTTGTCCTGGGAGAATGCAGCTCCCCTGCCCAGCAGACTCCTCAGTGTGGTTCAGGTCAGGGAAGAGAGCTGTCCTGTCTCACTGAGGCTGCAGGTGGTGGGGAGGGTCTGTCGCTTCCTGGCTTAACACTGATGGCCCAGGTCGTGTTTTGTTTTTCCTTTGTTTTTTGCTTGTTTGTTTTCTAAGAACTTCCTGCCTGTACTGTAGTGATAGCTGGGTGGGACATATTTGTTCATTTAATTCATATTTTGAGTTATTTTTTTTTCTGTTCCATTCCCAGCCTCCAATTCCCAAATTTTAGTTCTATTTCTAAAGCAGAGCAACTTTATGGTGTTTGCCCTTAAATGCATCCCTGAATACTGAAAATGAGTGACTTTAATACCAGATGTTTGCTTCCCAGCAAGGCTACCTTGGGTTAACAGGGGCTGGTGCTCTCGTCCAACAGGTACCCTTGAAGAAGTACTGGAGATATCCCCTCTTCACCCTCAGGGTGTCCTTGGACCCTCCATTGGGAGCCGGCTTTGTGGGACATGGGATAGCAATCCTGAAAAACTGTCTGTTCACAGAACTAGGGGTGTAACGAACAGGGCCTTAGTTTGCCTGTGCTCCTATAACAGAACACCTCAGACCAGGGCTTAAATGACCAATGCTTACACCTCATAGACTAGAGGCTGGGCACCCAAAATCAAGGTACTTGAACATTCCATGTCTGGTGAAGCCCCGTTTCTGGTTCACAGACAGCATCATCTGGCTGTGTCCTCATGTGGTGGAAGGGCCCAGGTGCTCTAAGAGGTCCTTTACAAGGATCCCTATCCCATTATAATGACTTCACCCTCATGATCTAATCACCTCCCAGGGGCCCCCACTTCCTAACACCATCCTATGGGAGGCAGGATCTCAACATATGAATTTGATGGAAGGACACAACCATTCACTTTGTAGCACCAGAAAAATGAATTTTTTTTCAAATGAAGTGACCTGCTCTAGAACAGAGTCCTAACTTTCATTTTAGCCAGATGTTTCCATAGACAAAAAGAATCATTTCTACAGAATTAAAAACAAAAACAACAAACAATTGCAGCCATTGTTCTGGGAGGGAATTCACATAAATGGCTGAGTGGTAAGGGCAGAAAGAAGTGGGGCCGCTGTCCCTGAAGGAGAGGTGTCCCTACTCATCACATGTAAAGCTGTGTGTGCGGACTGCACAGGGCCAGCATATCCACCTTTATGATCAGATAATAACAATGTTGACAAAAATAAGGATAAGAATAATCTAATCATCTTGTGAAGGGCAGGAGACCATTTCTGATTTCAAGTCTGGTTTGCATGAGAACTTCAGGTTCACAGAAAGCTGGGCAATTCATTTTACAATACTTTCCAAATCTTCTTCGATTTGTATTTTCTAGAATTTCTATTTCCTTTTTATAGATGCTGTCCAATAAATAAAAACAAATCATAAAAACAAAACATATCTTCTCTCTTTCCTCCCTCCCGCTTCTCTCTCCCTCTATCTCTGTCTCCCTCCCTTCACTTATTGCCTCCCCCATCAATATTTATTTTCCCTGTTTGTTGAGTCCCTCTATGGATTTTTTGAAGCAGAAGCTGTCCAGGATGCTAACACAGAAGTGATTTCTGTCACAGACGGTCCTCTCGGTGCCGCTATGCTGAGCTGTGCGGGAACGCGGGAGGTATAAATGCTTGCACTGTGTTCGTTCCAGGGCCTCAGCACCCATTAGGGAAAGCAGTTCTGGGGCCTCTTCTCCATAACTGAGCTGGGTTCAGCCCAACTGAAGTCACTAAAGTTTGTCCTTGGAACCCAGCTCCCGCATTTTAACTCCATTTCCAAATATAAAGCCTTCAGCTGTGTCAGGCACTTTGATTTCTCTGGATGTCAGGCTTGGTTTTCAAATGTAAATGTGCCCCAGGTTAGTCTTAGTAAGTTACCTGGCCTGGGACCAGGAGCACACCTGTCAGGTGCAGCCCCCGTCCTTGCACCTTCGTGTAATCCTTCATGTCTCCTATCAAAGACACCCTCCCACCCGGAGTTGAAAGCAAAATCACTCTGGAAGGAATTTATGACAAATAGAGTGATTCCTTTAATGCAGGCACTGTTTTATCTACCACACGTTAACTACAGAGAGCCACCAGGAAACCATAGTCCTGTTCACGGTCACCATGTTCTCTTTAGAAAACACAATCAATCCTTTAATTGAAGTGAGAAATGCAAGGTTTCCTCTGCACAGCCCCTTGGATACTCATCGGAGGCCACACGGTCCCTTAGAGGAGCCTCTCTATGTCTCTTGGGCAAGTTTAGATCCAGTGAGGACCCGCTCTGGGTTGTTCACACCTTTAGGGAAACTTATTCCCTGGTAACAGCTTCTGGGCCAGTTTTAATTTGTTCCTGCCTTCTAGGTCCTATCAGTCTGCTCTTTCTCCACAGGAAGTTAGAAATTGCTCTGGTTCAGTCTTTTGCTAATAAAAATGACAAAACTCATCACCAGGGTTTGGACCTCTTTCTACTAGCTTTCTCCCCATCACTGCACATAATCAGGCCGCTCTCCGGAATTTCTATTCACACCTGACACTTCGCTCAGAGTTTTAATGATCCCCCAACCAGGTATCAAAACAAGTTTGGAAACTCACAGTAATTTACTTACAGAAGAGACAAGTCATGCACTGCATGGTGGCAGACTGGCATTTTGCAGCTTCTTTATGCTCACAAAAACATGTTACGGAGGCTTTGCCATGTCCCGGACCCTCTTCAGAACCTCTCTAAATGTGTGCGCAGCATCCCCTGTACAGAGATGCCCTGTGCCGAGATGCCCTGTACCCGCTTTCCGTCATCAGACTTCTAGAGGGTTTTCAGTTCTCCTTGTTATCCTGAGAAATGGTGCAGTGTGCATGGGATCTTCTTCAGGTCACAACATAGCAGGGGCATTTTTCTTGGCAAATAATCTTGGTCGAATATATAATTTTTATTGTTCTGGTGAGAAAAACAGCAATTTAGAAAATAGTGAAAAAATTTTTTTTAAAGAACCACAATCTTAGTTCATAGATCTATTACATTTATTTATTTATTTTTAGAAAGAGAGTAAGGGAGGGAGAAAGAGAGGAAGGGAAACATCGATGCACGAGAGAAACATCCATTGTTGCCTCTCATTTGCACCCCAAAGAGGGACCGGGCCCACAACCCAGGCATGAGCCCAGGCCAAGAATCAAACCAGTGACATTTCACTTTGCAGGACAATGGTCAACTAACTGAGCCACTCTGGTCAGGTCTATAGATCTCTTTTAAACATATTAGGGTAGTTTTTACTCCAGACTTTTTCTTAAGTATACATAGATATTTATGTTTTTCTCTCATCAGTTGGGTATAATTAAGAGTTTTTTGAATTCTACTCTTAAATGCTCATAATGTGAGCAACTCTTTATGTGCTCACATAGGATTTGATTCTATGGACACACCATCCTGTATTGGTCCTCCTCCCTACCAGTGGACTTGTACTTATGTCACATTTTTGCTTTTATGAATTACATTGCAACACATGTCTGCGCATAAACCCACGTGGCCCTTATTGTTTTTACTGGCTGCATTCCATGGGAGGCGATCCCTAAATTTACCCAAACAACCTGTTACAACAGCATTTAAGACCTGTGCTCCAGGTTACACCTAAAGAAGGACACATCTCACATGGGGCTTTCTTGCATTCTTTCTTTCTTTTTTTAAATTATTTTATTGTTGTTCAATTATAATTGTCTGCATTTTCTCCCCACCACTCCCCCTGCCCACACCAGCCAAACTCACCTCCCTCCCTTGCTTCCACCCTCCCCCTTGGTTTTGTCCATGTGTCCTTTATAGTAGTTCCTGTAAACCCTTCTCCCCACTGTCCCCTCCCCACTCCCCCCTGACTATTGTTAGATTGTTCTTAACTTCAATGTCTCTGGTTACATTTTGTTTGATTTTTTTCTTTTGTTGATTGTGTTCCAGTTAAAGGTGAGATTATATTGTATTTGTCCCTCACCGCCTGGCTTATTTCACTTAGCATAATGCTCTCCAGTTTCATCCATGCTGTTGCAAAGGGTAGGAGCTCCTTGTTTCTCTCTGCTGCATAGAATTCCATTGTGTAAATGTACTATAGTTTTTTGATCCACTTGTTTGCTGATGGGCACTTAGGTTGCTTCCAGTACTTGGCTATTGTAAATTGTGCTGCTGTGAACATTGGGGTGCATAGGTTCTTTTGGATTGGTGTTTCAGGGCTCTTTGGGTATAATCCCAGCAGCAGAATTGCTGAGTCAAAAGGCAGTTCCATTTTTAGTTTTCTGAGGAAATTCCATACTGTTTTCCACAGTGGCTGCACCAGTCTGCTTTCCCACCAACAATGGACTAGGGTTCCCTTTTCTCTGCATCCTCTCCAACATTTGTTTGTTAACTTATTTGTGTTGGCCATTCTGACACGTGTAAGATGGTACCTCATTGTGGTTTTAATCTGCATCTCTTTGATGGCTAGTGATGCTGAGCATCTTTTCATAGTCTCTGGGTCCTCTGTATGTCTTCCTTGGAGAAGTGTCTGTTCAAGTCCTTTGCCCATTTTTTAATTGGGTTGTTTGTCTTCCTGGAGTGGAGTCATCACACGGGGCTTTCTGTTATTGGGTGAAGGATGAGCACCCCAGTCTCTCCTCCCTCCAGCCACTTGGATGATTTAAAATCAAAGTAAACTAACACTGAATCTGAAGAACTTGATCTAGGTAAACATTTTATCCCTCTTGGGCGGGGCTGAGTGCCAAACCAATCAACAAAAAATAAAGCCTTGTTTTAGGACTTTGAGAACTTTGTAAATGAAGTGTAGTGGCAGAGTGAACAATAGGAAGAGAGAGAACAGAGGTGAAACCAAAGGAGGTGCTTTGAAGCCTTATTTGTGCCATTTCTGAGAAAAGAGCCAGACCTGTGGGCATTGTGCTGGGGATGCCCCATTGTGAATTACACATCTCATTGGTCCCTTTGGGTATTTTATGTTGGAGGCTTCGCCCTGTGTGGCAGTGGTAATGAGGAGCATTGTCCTACAGAGGCACAGCTCATACTTGTTTCCATCTGCTTTTGGTGGGGAGGAAACAAGGGTTATCAAGTTAAGTTAGACTTCCATATGTTTGTTCAGTGTTTTTAAAGATTATTTTCCTCGTAGAACAGTGAAATGGGACTCACCATTGGCTGTCAGGTTTGAACAAAGAGCATTTGGACACTGCAGCAGGGCCTGCTCCTCTAGAAAAAATCCTGCTGAGGCGGGTTCTCCAAGAAGCTTCTTCCAGGGACTTAACATAGTTGCAGGGGCCCCATGGAGCTGCGGTGCACAGATAAAAATCTACACCATGAAAGGCTTGATAAATGTCTGTTTCTCTTTATTGTGCAACTGCAAATTCTTCTCTTTGAAAATGTTCAAAGTCATTCCTTCCACATTCTGAAGCTGTTTATAAAAGATCTCCATTAATGTGTCCTTACGGGAGCGGCATTTTACCAGGGGCTTTACATTGACGATGTTAAATATATATGAGAAAATGTAAAGGACAGATTGTCTGAGAGTATGTTAGTTATTACATGAGTTGAACTCTCCAAGACCTCTGCACTGTGGTGAGAATCTAAGGCTCATGGTCCAGAAAAAGTACAGCATGGTCTGGAGGGATAGGAAATATTTAGGGCTTTTTACTATTGTTAGTGCCATATGTGGTAAGTATGCACTACTGTAACAAAATTGCTTCCACTTACAAATGCATGCAATGCTTATTCTTACCTGTGATTTTACTTAAAGATTCTGTGGGTATTATTTCACATCAGACGACTCTGACAAGTCTATGCTAGCAAAGTATGTCATTCTGTGTGATTCCAATCTTTCTAATTAATTGAGTTACCACCAAAGTAAAAGTAATGTTACAAAAATATGTTGCTGTGGGTGGTGTTCCCTTTGGCAAAATAGCATGCCCAGAACATGAAGCCACAAACAAGAAAGAAAGAAACATTAACTTAAAATTAAAATAGCATATTGCTTTGTTTCCTAGAAGGAAAGTGGAAATCCAATTGGGCTGGCATTCTCTGAAAATGTGTGTGTGTTTATTGGGTATGACTTTGCCAAAAGTAATCGCAAATATGAGCATAGTCCCATTTGGTGGCTTGTTCTCCAGGTTTTTTCACCTCTGATCTCAGAGTCCCAAGCAGACCATGCGTAACTCTGAGAAGGATGCGGGCTCTACTCTTCCAAGTGCCAGCTGTTTCTCCTAAAAGAACTGAGCGAACACCCACTGGGTTTATCTCAAAGCCACATTAGTTAAAGAAGCAAAAAGTTCACGTGGAAACATCCTACCGACTTACCCACCCACAGTTTTCTTTGCTTGTTTTTGTTGACAGGAACCCATTGCTGGCAAGACAAGGCCCTTGCGAAAGTGTACTTTTAGCTGATGTTTCTATTTGCTTGTTGTAGTTAGGTATGAACCACACTCCAAACATGACTGAAAAGATCTTTAGAAAGTACTTTTTTTTGTAGTTGCTAGACAAGAAGTTCACCAGGCATGGACTCCTTCTTGTGTATATTTCTGAAAACAATATACAATTGATGGTGATCATATCTAATGTTATATCACTCCTAGAGTGGGTTGGCATTTTACATACATTATTATATTTAATCATAGCAACAGCTTTACTGGATGGTTGCTGTGACCACTGTCTCCATTTTATAGGTGAGGAAGTAGAGGATCTGGAGCAGGGTGATTTCCCAGGGTTCCATGAACTTGGGAAAAGCCACCAGATCCTAGCATGTTCCCGAGTTACCACTATACCGGTTGGGCCACCCTGTCCTGCCCTAGTGCTGCTGACTTATTGGGCCAGGCTGTTCATGGTGGTGGGCCTTTCCCAGGCATTGTAGGACTCTTAGTGGTATCTGTGGCCTCTACCCACCAGAACCCAGTAGCACTCAGCAGTCATGACAACTACAGATGTCTCCCAGCAGTGCCCAATGTCCCCTGGGTGAGGGCTGGTCCCTTTGCTCCTCATCATTACCCAAGGCTTATGGAGCCCTGCCCATAGTAGCCTGAGGTTCTGGAGCTGGCATGTGTGGAAAGGGCCTGCACCAGCTTCTTCTCAGTTTCTGTTCTCCTCGGCAAGGACATACTCAGGCTTCGGATGATCCCAGGTCACATGCTCTCTGGAGAAGTAAAGCCAGGAAAAGCTGGACCAAAGATTTCAGCAGAAATATAACAGATCCAATACTCTGCCATGAGACCAAGGATGAGGAGGGTGGCATGTGGGAGGCAGGAGGAGCAGGGGTGGGAGCATGCCACCCTCAGGTCAGCAGTAGCAAGCATGCCCAAGCCTCCTGCCCCAGATCCCTCGGGCAGCCTCATGGGGACCTGGCCTCATGGACCCCTCATGAATCTTCCATGCAAAGATAAGGAAACCATGGTCATCCCCTTGGGTCCCTGCAGATCCCTTCATCCCAGGGAGTATTTTCACAGCATGATTGCTAGCAATGTCTGAGGTGGGGCAAACTACAGGAGAGAAGGGTTCATACATTCGAAGGTCAGAAACATTAGCAACAATCCTGCCGTCTCGGGCAGAAGGGTAGAGGGAAAAACAGCCAAGGACCCCAGACCCAGGAAGGGGTAGAGGGCAGGACCAGGTGGCCAAGGAGACAGGGAGGGCAGGGATGTGCAAGCAGGTCACAGAGACCACACAGGGGCAAGATGGGCCTTCTTGAACAATTGTCAACACTCTTGATAGTAATAACAAATGAAATAATAAAATCATGCCGTTATTCTTATTTTATTTTGAAAAAATTTTGTTTTACTATTTTACTCCCACCCATCATCTTTATTTCAAGTTTTCACTTGCTGGTTCTGGTCCCTGCTGCCTCCTCTCCATCATTTACCAATTACAGAGCAAGTCATAGGCCTAAGGGATGGCGACTGGTGAACTCCTGCACTTCTCAGTGGGGATTGCTGTCCGTGTGCAGGAACCAGATCTGGCAGGGTTAAGTGACCTACTTGGGGTCCTGCAGGGCCAGTCAGGCAAGCCTGGGACACCCTCAGCCTGCTCTGCCGTCACTGCTCAGCCCAGCGCACCCACCTGAATCAATTATTTTTCAAACATATATTTCCATTTAGTGATTCATGCTGGGTCTAATTCACTTGCTGTTTAATGTCACTTAATTATCTAGAGATGAAAACAGACCCACAGAGAACAGATTTTAAAAGTATATTTTAAAGATAGAAATGGGCCTTTAATATTCCACAGGATTTCAAATCCCTGGACAAAGAATGTCAGCTTAAATTTAAAGGAAGCCCTCTAAGATCCGTCTTTGAAAAAGAAAAAGGCAGCCTTGGCCTTCGTGAAAGCAGGGGACTCACCTTTTTCAAATTACAGTTTTCAAGTCTGATCCACCAGATAATCATCAGGGGCTCAAATAAAATCATTATTTTGTCAGAGAGAGAAAGCATGTTCAAGGGGGAAATTAATGACAGCAGAGAAAGAACAAAGTCGTTCCTAATAGAGAGACTTTTTCGAAGATTAAAGGAGGACTTGCCCTTCGTTTTGCTTCAGGTGTTACTCCACAGTCATTTTCAAGGCTCCGTGACAATCCTGCCCTCAAAGCAGGGACTGGAGACCCTTTCAGGAGAAATGAGCCCCCTAACTCCCACCCACATCATAACCTCAGATGTGAGGGGAAACCTGTGTCTTTTTCGCAGGCACTTCTCTCTTTTTATCCTAAATCACTCAACGTTGTTTTAACTGAGGAGGCGAGCTCAGAAGCAGAAAATGTGGCGACCCTGGGACAGCATGCCCTCCTGTGGAAACAGAGAAAAAGTCCACTCTGAGTGACTCAGAAGGAGATTTAAAAAGGCCTCTAAACCTTTTTAACCTCAACTTCTTGGTCTGACTCTTTGAAGCGATGTGGCCTTGTTCTGACAACCAGCTGCCCACTAACACATCCTGACTTCACTTCTTCATTTGGGTGACTGAGGTTGGGGAGGGAGGGGGGGAATTGTCCCCTCCCCCTGCCATGGCGCTGCACTGGCGGAGTTTTCCTAAAGAGCCCAAACATCAGAGGGAGGGTTCGGTGGGCTGGTCATCCGGGCTCACTGCACAGGACGGATTCTGAAGGTCTGACCTCCTTCCCAGATGTGCCTCCTGCTGGTACTCACATTCCTGCCAGCAGCCTTTTCTGAGTGTCTTGCTTGTGTCTAGAAGGTCACATTGTTCTAGCTGCCACATTGTTATTGTCCCGATCCTCTGGTCCTTCTGTGATGGGCTGGGCACTGCCTGGAAGGTTGGGAGGGTCCATGTATTGAAGTTGGTGAAAGAAGAAGGAAGGGAAACAAGTGCCCAGGCTGCAGGCACATGAGTGCTGGGTATTGATTTAGATGCCCTCAGAAGTTTTCCTATCATGCCTAGGCTAATTAAAATCTCGCCATGGGCCCTGTCTTAGTCACACGTGTGGCCACTGCTGCTCAGCAGCAGTTATGTTTCTTTTCCTCACGTATTTTCTGTCCTCACAGGAATGTAAGGTGCCCGCAGAGGGGCAGGCAGGCACATTCCTGCTCAACACCTGCCAGGTCACTGCCGCCCTTCCCTAGTCCTCACTTCTTCCATGTATCTGGAAGCTCATGGCCCAGTGGGAGCTCTTACAAGAAGATAATTTTATTACTTGATGTAAACCAGGATTTCAGGTTGGAGGAGTATCTAATATTTGGATCAGTGAGAGCACTTCACTTAAAGAGAATAGAAAAGCTAATACATTTCTCAGCATTGGCATTGTCCTCAGGGGATGCGTGGATGGTCCCGTTTTCCTTTTTCACAATGTCAAGTAAGTTCAACCATGTGAATGGCACCTGTGTTTCCAGGCGGTAAAGCTATTTTGCATAGATTAAATAATCAAAACTTCTAACTTTTGATAATGTGGAAATATGTATGCTCAATCATTTCTTGAGAGTCCTGGGTCTGGAGGACTGAATTAGAATGCAGGGAGTTCTGCCTCTTCTGCCCTCGAAGGCCTGGTGTGCCACACACAACTCCACGGGCTGGCCTGTGAGCAAGAGGCATTCAAGGCGGTGACATGTGTGAGCAAAATGTATTTAAACATCTCACCCACCTCGTTCAGGACATGGCTTGTGTGTTTTGGCCAACAGTAAGTTAACATATGTGCTGGGAAAGGCAGATTTACAAAATCACAAAGGAAAGTTTATTTATATTTCAATGCAAAGGTTAATGTCTGTGTTCAGATCCTCATTATACCAATCAGAGTCTGAACTATATTTATACCCCAAGGGACAGTGGGATAAGTGTGGGGCAGCAGACCCACTGTTGGGCCTCAGAAGAGGAGGCGGAGGCAGGGGCACCCAGGGCATGGTGCATATCCTAACCGTCAAGAAAGTGGACAGGCCTACGATTTTACGTGATGACCCTCCATGTTTGGTGTGAGGAAGTAAAAGTCTTATTTGATGCACAATAGACTGATGCCTTTTCAATAAGAATTAACAAATTTGCAAGTATTCACATCTACTCAGTTTCTTGTAAAAGGAAAAAAAAATCAGAAGCTTCAAGTTCTCAGCTTATCTGAAATCTAGTCCCATTGCACACGCTTTGTTCAAATTGGAACATAATGGCTGGACTTGGATGTCAGCCCATGGACAGAACACAGGCTTGCACTTGAGAAATTGCATGAAAGATGCTGGGGTTTGCGAAGAGCGGGAGAGTGAAGCACATGTGCTGCAAACAAGTAATGAGCCCGAAAGGGACTGAGAGATCAGCAGTGTGCAAACCACAGCCAGAAGTCCCGTGTGCATCTGTGGCTCCCATGCGGGCCCTGGGGTGCTTCACCTGTAATCCACATTTCCCATATCTCAGCTGTGGAAACAGCTATCTGACCTGCAGAATTTGAGACTACCAGGAGTGTGGAGGAGGCACCATGGTCAATA
This sequence comes from Desmodus rotundus, assembly GCF_022682495.2. NCBI lineage: Eukaryota > Metazoa > Chordata > Mammalia > Chiroptera > Phyllostomidae > Desmodus > Desmodus rotundus. Next base: position 179,089,759 of record NC_071387.1, on the reverse strand, counting down.
AGTCCCTCTGGTCTTGGAACAGCAAATGAAGGGAGCATGGGAGGGACTGGGCAACACAGAAACTCCTCCCCCAAGGGATGGAGGAGGAACTGAGGCTTAAGTAGCTGAAAACCACTCAAAACATGGCCCATCATCAGGAGTGTGCATGGAAGTCTGTCCAAGCCGGAACCCTCTGGGCTCCACCAGACCGATGGACAGACCCACACACACAGGATGTGTATGGGTTATACCCTGTCTGAGATCAGGACGTCCACATTCTACCCCCATAGTTTTCCTTGGATCTTTCAAATGCAGGACACTTAACCTCTACGTAGTCGTCTTGGTACCCATGAGGTCATGAACCAGTTCAGAACGGTGTTAATGTCATGGCTGTAAAGCCTTTTCTTTTAGGGGCTATTGCAGGGTGTCACGGCACACGTCCTAGCTAATTCAAGGTGGTGCTCTCAGTGCTAGTGTGATACTTCGCTGGGGGAGGCAACATGGAGCATGCTACTCTGCTTTTGCGGAGAAGTGTGATTGTACCCAGTTCTGACTGGATGACGGATATGCTTCGGGCTCTTAAGCAGGCTTTGGCAGCAATGCTGACTTTCTGGGTTGGCGCAAACATTACGATATTGTTAGGGCTGTGAATGGAGCTTTTGTTCGGGTGTTATGGGATTACAGTATTTAGACGAGCACATCTTACTCAGAGATAACTTTGAATGTATTTAAAGTGCATTTCTTGACAGGCTGTTATTGTAAGTGGATCTGGTTAAGTCACCCATGCTTTTAGGAATTCTGCATCATAAGAGGTTGTCGTGCACTGTGACTCTACTACAGGAGTGCACGAGGCCACAGGAGACATGGATGGGAACAGTCTCTATCAGCTGTCCAGGGCAGAGCTAAGGCCGAGTTTTCAAATCCAGCCAGTTGTTTTAGAGCAATTGACTGTATGACTTGCAAGGAAGCCCGTAACCGGACACAAGTGGAATGAGTAGGTGAGGCGCTCAGTTCACACGATCTGACTGGGGGCAGGGATCCACCCCAGAAGCCGGTCTCTTGTCCTGTCCCAGAGAAAATGTGGAATAGTCTGAGGAATGCATGTGGAAGACATAAGAACACAAAAGCTAACTAGTATGTAGGACTTTTGTCCCCCAGGAGGATGTGGAAAACACTGTACACATTTTCCAAAGCACCATTGCATGATTAAGGGACTGAAAACAATACGAATGTTGAGGCAACTGTTAAAACACCTGACGTGTTTAATGGAAGAGAGTAATCACCTGTCCTCCCTCACTTCCAGTAAAGACCAAGGACAATTCCCAGTCATGGATTTTCAAAGTAGGCTCTAGGGAACCTTAAAAAGTTCAGCTGCAGCTCTAGATCTCTAGGATAATACAGCAGTGTCCCTGCAACCTCTGTGCTCCTTCCTGCCCCCAACTCCCTATTTCCCAATAGTATTAGGCACAGATGTAATCAACAGTGTATTCACTGAGCAGGGACTATGAGCCCCTATCGTAGTCCAGGCAGGGAAAAGAATGGAGGATGATGTGCAATATGCCTCACAGGTGCAGGGGGCTGTGGGTGGGAAGGCGGCAAGGAGGAGGTATAAAGCAAGTTGCCATTTATGCCACAAATCCCACTGACTACTAACATGGGAGGGACAGGCAGACTGTCCTGTGTTTGAGGTTCATCTACAGACAGAAACACAGCCCAGCCACTGTCTCTGTGAGTAGACCTGGTTAAATCACCCACACTGTTAGGATGGCAGCCTACACACCTGCTAACTCATGCAGTCGCTGCTCACACCCTCACCTCCTGACCTAGGCTAGCCAAAGCACCACCCTGCCACCTTTTGGAATTACAGACTTTAAAATATTTATTCTATATGGTTATGAAAACTTGATGCTGGTATAAAACATTTGATCTTGTTCTTGAAAAAAAATCAAAGGCTGCGAGTGGAATGGAATTGCATACCGACTGTCACAGCCTCCTTCAGGGAAGCAGGCACCGGTTACTTCACTCCACTCTGTCCTGATGACGGCCCCCAGCTCCAATAACACAGATCAGGTTCGTGAGGAAAACTGCAAGTATAGGTCTCAAGCAGAGTTCCGACCACCACATATCAAGGCAAGAGGCACTTTTTCAGAGAAAAGAGCCCCAGACAGGAGGAGGTCAAGACAAGAGGAGGTAGGGACCTGTGAAAAGAAGAAAAGGACCACATTAACAATTTGGCATAAAATATATAAAACTCAGTCTGATTCATAAATGGAAATGGGTAGCATAATCCCATTAGTGCCTCAAAACAGTATTTACGCATGTGCAAGGACACATGAACACGAGTCATTCCAAACAAACATGAAATCAAAGCACACTTCTGTCATAAGCTGGGTGCTTCCAGACTAAAGACTAAGTGGGTGGCCCTGGCAGGACCCCTCTAGTAAGCACAGTATTTCTTATCCTACTCCAATCATGACATTCTAAACAAAGCATTCACCCCCACTCTAACCACCAGGCTGAAACAGAAACCGTAATGGGACAGAAGAAGACATTAAGCATCCTTAATAATCAGCTGATCAGACAGTTGAAATCTGGAAATCCTAATATAGAAACTAAATTTTATACATAATTTAAAAGTTTCTGAGGTCTACTTTTGGGGAGAGACGAGTCAGGGGAAAGCCTCAGGAAGCAAGGCTTATAGGTGTATACTCTTCTGAGATGCCAGAAGGACATAGGCAAGGCCAGGCCAGGGGTCTGGAGGGCACCACGGAATTATTGAGGGCAGGGCCTCTCTAGAGCGAGGGAGGAACATGAGCGCCCTGGAATGCTGTCTGGGGCTAGTATGACAGGTCCAGGGGCCCGTCAGCACCAAGGCCAGGTTTAGGAGGGGCCTTTAGAAGGATGTGTTCAGTCTCCCCAGGGCTAGGGGCCACCTCTGGAAAAGGTCCAACTGCATCTGGACCTCAGGACCCATAAGGCAAGCAGGTGGGAGCAAACTCCTAAGAAAGAAGTGGAGGCTCAGGCCTCTCAGAAAAGGCCCAGAGAAGGTGTACTAGCACAATTGCTTAGGGGTTGGGGTTGAAGCCCTCTTTGTTTTTTTAATTTTTCCTCTCTGTGGCCCAAGAGAGCCAGGCAGTGAGTGTGGGTGGAAATGGCCTCTGAGCAGAAGAGGAAGGGGCAGGGAGGACCCTGAGAACTGAGTGGTCAGCAGGCCCTGAGGCCCTGGCTCATGCTCTGCTCTCTGGGACTGGAACCCCTGCAGAGCCTGTACCCAGGGCTCAGTGGGTACAGGGGTTCACAGCTTCCTCCCTGCCTGCACCTCAATCCTGGTCCTCTTCCATGGGTACAGGGCTGTCCAACATGAATTGGTGACCCCGAATTCTGCTGTAGCCCTGGTGCTCAGCATGGATCAGTAAGTGTGTGAATTTGCAGGGACGGACTTCATTTTGTTTTAAACCAGGGACTAAACAGTAGGGAGCATGAGCCTGAGCCTCTGGGCTCCTCTGGGCAGCCCTGCAACACTCCAGGGTGCTCACTGCAGTGTGTGGCCTTGGGGGAGAGGAGCAGACGGTGGCCCTGACATCACGTCCATAGTTCATATGCCACTGACTTCCTTCTTGTATTCCCTGTGCTGTGGAGCTCTCTGCTGACTATACTGCCCCCTGTCCCAGAGGTCTGTGAGAGTCATATACTTCCTTCACATGCACTGTGCTGAATATCACTCACACCCTCTGTTCACTTCCCTGACCTGCATCCTACATGTGTAGGAAGGAGATTACATTGGTAACCGCACACCCCACACATGAATTAGACCTTGGCCCTCCATCCACTGTTACCCAGCACAGCATTAACCTGGGAACACAGGCAGCCACTCCTTCATCCACCAGGACATAAGAAGGAAGTTGGTGCTGATGCCAAGCACCCTTTGCTGACTCATTCCCTGAGCCATACCCTGAACTCCCTGGGCCCTGGGAGCTGTGGAGGAAGGTAATAGCATCCCCACCACTACAGTGGACCCCTCCCTGGGCACGTGGAGTGTAAGGAATTTGCAGGATCCCAGACAGACTACTGCAGATCTGCGATACCTGCTGAGGTCATTACCCCAGAATCCTTGTTTTTAACCCTGAAGGCTGCTGTCAGAATTCTCAGGGCCCCCTAAATAAACTCCTGCCCCCCAAACCCAGGCTCCAACAGGAAAGCAGACAGAAGGTTAGAGCCAGGATTAGGGTGAGGAAAGAGAGGCACACACTTTGTCAATGTCCTGGGGCCACTGTGACAAAGAATCTTAGACCGGACAGCTTAAGACAACAGAAAATTACTCCCTCTCAGTTCTGTACAAGAAGTCCAAAATCAAAGGGTTGACAGGTTGGTTCCTTCTGAGACTGTGAGGGAGAATCTAGTCCACGCCTTTCAGCTTCTGGAAGTTTGCTGACATGGCTGACTTTCCTTGGCTTGTAAAAGCATCACCCCATTTCTGCCTTCATGTTCATATGGAGTCTCTCTGCCCGTGTCCGTGTCCAAACTTCCCTTTCTGTAGTGACCCAGGCATATCGGATCAGGGACCACCCTTCTCCAGTATTATGTCATCTTAACTAATGATATCTACTATCACCCTACATCCAACACAGTTGCATTTTAAGGTCTTGGTGGTTAGTGCTTCAACACATGAATTTGCGGGGGACACAATTCAAACCCTCACCATGGGAAGGCCTCCTCCAAAATATCTCCCAGGACCAGTCTTCTTCAACCTGCCCAGGACCTGGGCAGGAGAGAGGCCTGGTGCTGAGTGCTGAGGGGCAGCCATGCGAAGGAGCTATCTGCCATCATGGCCTGCCCCTGACCCCAGCCCCAGCAGGGCCCGAGTCCTCACCTGCTCTCTGTCCTCTAGGCAGTAACACTAGCCATCTCATTGCACCAAGATGACCCTTCAGCCAGGATCACTGGCATCCCGATGACCCCAAGTCACTGATTTCCCCAGAACCATGTGAGCTCCTGCTGTGGGGAAAGCCTACCCTGCTCCTTTTGTTTAACGGGGCTCTGGTAATAAAACATGTACAATGATTAAAAGAATGATTGTATCTTCAGCTCTGCATGCATTAGTAATGCAGTTACTCAATAAAGCCTCACCGCTTTCCACTGACAATAGTTTACCTTCTCTTTACACCACACACTCACGCCCTTTCTGCCGTATGGCGAAAGCTTCATGCAACGGCTGGCAGACACTTCCACTAAAATGCAGCTTTAATTATGGATGTCTTGTGTGGGGCATTTTTTTCTCCATGTGCTTCTCCTCTTCGAGATATCAGTTTAAGTCTACTATTAAAGGCAGGTGGAAGGAAAGTTAGGTGTCTGTACATCCAGCCTGAGCTGGCCTCATCAAAGCTGGCTGATGGCAGTGTGCTCTTCACACATTCACTGAAGGTCCCCTCACATGTCCTCCAGGCCTGCGCTGTCCATCTGAACAGATCAGTCTCCACTATTTTGGCCACATTGTAAACATTAGCTGTTGTCCTCCAGAGGCTACAGGTCATTCTGATATTGGCGTTTATCAAGCCAAGCTAGATTCTCAGACTCATCGGCAACAAGCTGCAGAGGATTCTTTCCTGATTTTGCCATTCTTCATGTGTTTCCAGTCACTGGAGGAGAGGCTCAGAGAGGGCTTCCCAGAGCTTCTGTCCAGGAGGTGTATGTCCCTTCTGAGACCTTTTCTCCCTCTTTCAGCCATCTCTTTGTTTAGCTGAGGCAAATGGATCCACTTGCCAGGCACAGAGGATTCTGAACCTGTGCCAGAACATTTCAACCCTAAATTCTGCTTTCAGTTGGAAGACAAGCCATATAGTTACCCTAAATTTCCCAGTGGATGCTTGGCCAGACCACAGGTTTCCTGTGCCTTGGGATTGGCCAGATTATACAGATAATTTGATCAGAAATCTGGTGTGTTTCTTGAGGGTGACTGGGCTTTGGTTGGATGATGCACATGTGTCTTGATTGCCATATTCTGGGTGAAGCTGCCATAGTAGATTCAGGCCCTTATTGTCACCTCTTCTCTCTTTTCCTTTTCCCCTAGTTTTGGACAATCTCCCAAACCTCTCTGTTGGTACCAAAAGTTCACCTCCAGGGTCAGGGATGGACATTGGATGTCTGCTCATCAGAACCAGGCAAGGCAGGTCAGCAAAAGGACAAAAGTGCATTTGTCTACTGGGATGAAGGTGTCACCTTCTCCTTACCTGTACGGATTCACTTTCCGTAAGGGAACCCCTTATAATGTGGTGCCAGTAGACACCCTGAGGGTAGTCCTGGCCAGCCCTCATGCCCCAACACAGGGACACCCACTCACAGGCACAGACACACACACAGGGTGTATGTACATCCACGGACACATACAAGCACATACTCACATGAGCCCACATCTACACATCATATATATACACCCACTGTGTGTACACCCATGCATATACACAAGTATACACCCATATGGAATATACACATGACATATGTTTACACCCATGCATGCAAAAGCACATAGTCAAGTGAGCACGCATATCATATGTGCACACATGCAAGCACACAGACCACATGCACACATGCATGCACTCGCATGTTTATACAAAGCCTGTGACTCCATGGCTTCTGCCAGTGCCCATCTCCAGGCTCATCGCTGTGCCCCATAAACAGTTGCATTTAGTCTATTGCTGCTCAAACATTCTATTCTCCAAAGAAGCACTGCTGCACATTTTATAAGACAAACACACAACTCTACGCTTATGAAAGTATCTGAAGTCTTTAAATGAAAAGATTTCTACCCATTCAAGATGCAGGAAGATCCCCACGCATCCTCTTTGATGTGCATTTCCTGAGTGCATAGAGGATTTCTGGGATGCTTGAGTCCCTTTGTTTCTAGAATGTTTGGTTGATGTGCTTCAAAGTAGCAGGAGGAGTACCTCCTGGCAAACGTGTGCATTTTAATTGTGGTCTCTGGGATACTCAAGCCACGAGTCTGGTCCCCGGAGCAGAATCCCATATCTAATTCCATGCTCTCGGCACTGACAACACACCCTCTGCGAAGCTGCTCTGGCGCTAAACTGTAAACATCTTGGAAAACGTGGCCAACATTACTAAAAATAGGCAGCTGGGTTCTGTTTTTTATCATTTCCAGGTGCAATTGAGGGAGGCGAGAGTTCTAAAGGGTCTAAATTGGCCGTGAGATCCAAACCCTGAAAGTTATACCCATGCATGTCAAAGAGATTCTGCTTGGGAGACTTAAGGAAAGGTGGGATACCCCCAAATGAAGGGCACCACTTAACACACTTTTAATAAATGCTTAAATACAGTTTTCTTCCAAATTATATTCTCTCATGTCCTATTATTTGACTCCACATTCTGGAAAGAGACAGCACTGCCACCAACCAGGGAAACTTGCAGCAATAAGTTGTGCACGGAGAAAAATGTGCTGAGGAATTACAGTCCAATTTCAGAACCTGAGACAGAGTGTTTCCTGTCACCCACAGACCCTGAGGCTCCCCAGCGTGTTGGTGTCCCCAGAACACAGACTCACTCAGTGAGGCAATTATGTGTTCCTCCACGAGCAAACACGTGAGGCTGAGAGTTTCAGAGAGAGCACTGTACCCTAACTGGAAACTTCAGACGTTGAAATTTAGTAGGAAATTCTCTTCTTATGAAAATGTTCATTAATTCAGACCCCTCAAAACAAAAATGTGGCTCATGTTTTATTTTTTTTAATTGCCTTTGAGTAGGATCAGGCTGGGATATTTAACAGTGGACGTGGGGGTGGGTAGGTTGCACTCACCACTTAAAACTTGTACATTTCATTTACATTCTTAGGAGTATAGGCCTCAGGACCACAGTCACAGTGATATAGGGCTATGTGAGATGACCTAGGGATGGCTGCCTGACCAGTGCACAGGGAGGCATCCTGGCTGAGTGCATGTGCTGAGCTGCTGACCCCCACGGTGTCCCCTATGAGCTCCCCAGGTCATCCTCATTTGCCTCTTCCCAATGGAGCCCTGACCAAGCTGTCACCACCTCCTTGAGGCACTTTCAGAAGCCCCTGGTTATTTGAAGGAACATTTATTCTGATATTTAGAGCCCCTTCTCCCTGCCCTGCATTTTCCTAACTACATTTCCCACTGCTCACTGGCACCAACCTGTTTCTTCAGGGTCCTCTGACCTCTGAAGTCCTGCCCATTGTGCCCACATCCACCTCCTGACTGGGGCAAGCCAGGCTTTCATTCCAAGTGTCTAGACTCAGGGGCATAGGCATTGGCACAAGACCATATCATCTCTTCATCATCTCCAGAGAGGTGAATTTGGGATGCTCCCCACTGCACCCCAATACCACCAGCTTTCTGCATCCTATGTGAACTTGCTTTATGACTTGTTGCACCAAGTGAAGGTCTGGGAGCATATCATTCACACCAGAAACACTGTGGGCTTTAAACCCACCGAGGGAAGCAGAGGTACCCCTCTGGCCCAGCCCTCTTGGTCCAGCACCAGGCCCCTCATGGACACAAGGCATCTATCTCTTTCCATACAGCTAGGTCTCACATTGAGGCCCGTGATAGTGCTGTCAGAGCAGAGCTGACTATTGTGACAAAGCTCCTGCTCCAGGGTGACACCCAGTGTTTTAGTGGCAGGGCTGAAATGTTACAACTCTGATTCTACTGGAATGTAGCAAGGATCTCTGTTGGTTTTCCCTCTTACCTGGACAAAACAAGCTCAGGACACCTCCTTGCTGCCTCCTGACAATGTGGGGACACCAGGTGGGGACATCAGGTGTGACAAGGTCTGAACTCCCAATCAGCCTGGCAATGTGTGGCTAACCTTCAGGAGGGGCAGAGGGGCCCAGTTCCTCTGCAGAAGAGTGTAATCTTCTGCTAACACATTCTCAGAGCAGATCCTTGGGACCCGTTGTGATATTTGTCTGTTTTTGACATTTGCTACCTCTCTATATAACACGAAGACACAAAAACCAGAATTACGGCTTTATCACAACTTGAGTCTCTCTTGCACACCTTTCGGATCTTCAAGAATTCTTCCAAAAATTTCAAGGGCTGCTTGGTGGATGTGTGCTTTCTGTATCTGGGTCCAGTCGAAAATTAAACTTGACACTTGTGAGCAGCCAGGCTTAATCTCCTCAGGTCACAGGTCAGTGCACTCTGTACCTGGCCTTTATTGGAGCCTTCAAAGTCTTTACTCTTTTTGACAGAATTTGCAAAATTATTACAAAGGATCTAGTCAACAGTCCCCAACCTTTTTGGCACCAGGGACTGGTTTCATGGAAGACAATTTTTCCACGGACCCAGGGTGGGGGATGGTTTCAGGATGATTCAAGCACATTACATTCAAGCTTGCCTCCTGCTGTGCAGCCCCTTTCCTAACAGATCTGGACTGGTGCTGGTCTGCGATCTGGAGGTTGGGGACCTCTGGTCTAGCTGGAATGTTTAATAAGAGTAAGCAACCTGTTGGCAGCCTTCACTGAAGAACCTTGTGAGTGAATGAGCTTCTTCTGGTCAGATCCTTTTGTGGAGTTCATGGTCCATCACGAAAGGCACAGATCCTTTTTTCTTCTATAGTTCATCTCGCTCAGAGGAGTAACCATTGCCTCTAAAGTACTTTAAAAAGCCTGAAAATGAAGATGGATGAAAACGAATATGTCCATTTTAATGCACCCCACCATTTTTGCTACAGAAATACTGATGTAATTTGTGAAATTGAATGAATTTAATGCAAGATAAATATTTATGCATAGACCTGTGAGAAAGATGAGCTGTCTGCAAAAGAACAGAGGCAAAGGCCATTACTTGCAGAGATCAGATCACTCTTGGGCGGGCAGACCGTGATGCATTTTCTATGTAAAAGCCCCCACCAGCAGCTTTTACGCATGCCCTGCACGCCGGAGCCAGCACGTCTGGGTGCAAGGCACCCTCAGGAGGCAGTGCAGGGAGGGCCTCACTCTCTCGTCTGAAAGGTCGCCTATGTCACTCACACACACACTCACATGTTGGCACCCTCACTCCCACACTCACACCCTCACACACTTTCACATACACACTCACACAGTCAAACATGCTCTCACACACTCATACACAAATGCATGTGCGCACACACACAGAGATACCTTCTTAGTCTGTGCAAGTACATAGATGACACCCAATAGTTTCTAATATAGTGTCTTAAAGGGAATGGCCGAGATCAACCAGGTTGGTGGAAGAAGCCCTCACCCAGTGGCCATGGCAGTTGAGCTGGACACGAGGGACAGAGGCAATGCCAATGGTTCTGCTTCTCCTGGCTGACATCTGGGCCACTCAGAGACAGGCAGCTCTCATTAGCTGAGCTGACCTTGTTTCTACCGAACAGAAGGAAGCCTTCCCAGAGCAATGGGAAAAGGATCTCTCAAGGTCAGGCCATGGAGGCATTTGGTGGAGAGTAGTGGCCAGGTATTCTTGTGAATTCCAAAAATTTACCTATATCTCTTGTGTATTAGGAATGCTTCCACTATTAAAAAGAAATGGCTACTTCTGAGATCTTCTGGATTTCATGCACATCAAGGGCTTCCTTGTGAACCAGTGCATCCTTTGTTGGGGTCCAGTTGAAAATGAAAGGATATTCAAGAGCAGCCAGGTTTAGTCCCTTCATGTCACAGGTCAGTTACACTCTGCACCTGGCCTTTATTGTAGCTCTCAGGGTATTTACTCCTTTTGACACACAGTTCTTTAAAATCACAAAATGCAAACACAAGAACATTATGATCAAGTTTTATTTATGCTTTAGAACAATTTTAAAAATCAATACTACAAATAAACACCTCATTTTTTTCTGTGCTCAGCTGGGAAAATGATGTCTAAGGAAAGAAGATAACATCACCAAAATCCCAGAGAGAAGAACAGTATGCTGTCTGGAGGTCAGGAAACCCTTACTGTGAACCTCCATGATTATCTGCCCAGCAAGCTGGCTCTTTGTGCTCCCATCTGAACAGCCAGGAGCTTAGGGGAGACACTAGTACAAAGATCTCTCTCCCAGACTGTTGGAGATGCTGCTTGGACCTTCTGCTCTGGGGACCACCTGGACCAGTGCAACAGGGCAGCTGGACCCTTGAGTTGTGGAAGGAAGCACTGGTCCAGGGTGACACCAAATAAAAAGAAAAAAGCAGGGGAGGGGACATTGGGCCCATCACACCATGGAGTCCTCATATCAGCCTCTTGAATGCTATGTGTAGCCTAGACCTTATCAGGCCAAGTGGAGAAGTAGGCTTAGGTACAGAATTACTATATCTAAAACTCTTCTTCCTGGTCTCAAACTTTGGGAATGGAGACCCAGAACATTTTTCTGAGTGGGCTCAATATCTGATGAAGGAATTGAACAGTCAGTGTAATGGACCAACATGATGATTGATAGACTACAAAAAAATAATGAATGATGGCCTAAATGCAGTATAGTTCATAAAGAAATTTTATACAGTTGTCATATGTTTTTTCATGGATAGAGGAAACCACCTCATGAACATAATTTTAAGAGGAACTTTTAAACCTGATTGTTTCAGGAGTTTGCAGAAAGAAAGGATATTTGAAGAATGGTGCTGAGAAAATAATGCTGTTTGAGCATCCTAGAGACCACGTTATTGATGTGGTCTCTAGGACATTCAAACAGCAGAGTGAGTTCAGCTCGCAGTAGAGGGCCTGAAATAGCAAATAATGATTGTATTTGTGTGTGTGTGGTATGTGCATGTATGTATTGTGTGTATGTGACTGTGTGATATGTGAGCATGTGTATATATGGTGTGTGTGTATTTTTTTTAGTCAGCCACAAACTTTCTGGTTTCACTCATCTGAAAATAAGTTCTGGTTAAAAATTGTGTATAAAACAAACAGTTGCATCCTCTCTGGAGACCCTAGGTTTGGTGTGCGTGTCTTATATCCATCCAGTGAGATGCAAGGATGGATGTGACCTGTCTCCATTGAAGGGATCCACACCCTCATGTCTGAACCTCAGGACATGAGTTGCACTATCTAATCACTAGTGAAAAGAGCTGACTAGACAAACCCCTCAGCAACCCCCTCCATGCAGCCCAGCAACAGACAATTAACCTGAACAGCTGTGCCGCACCTCAGTTATTTCATTTGGCTATTGAATGTCTGCTTTACTCTCTTCCTGGATTTCTTATTCAATTAAAAAAAGAGTGAGAGAATTTTTTAACATAGATTTTCTGTCAATCCAGTATTGACAAGGGACCTTAGCGTCTTGGTTTCCTCTTGTGAATGAGAAAGTGTCTATCCTGGGGAAGAACTCCCTCGGGGAGTCTCCCCAGGGGAATGCCCACCCACCAAAGAGTGTCCACAGGAAACCTGTCCATATCTGCTCTGCATCCCACTCTGCTGTTTCCCTCACCTTGATAATGCCATTATGCACAGCTAGAAATAATGGAAACTTGCTACAGCATGTTGAGTTAGAAAGGAAATTCCACATTGGTCAGCTTACATTGGACTGGATCCCATGAAAATTAGTCTGTTGACAACACGCTCTCAGAAGTGGGTAGTGGTGCTCCCTGACATAGATGTCCAAGGACAGTGTTCAAAAGTTGTGTGAGTGTATCTTTTTCTTAGAAAATTGCGTTAGCCATTTGATAACACATTTATTAAGAATGAGTATCAGTTATTAAAATATTCAACAAGGATTTGTTGAGCACCATGCCAAGCCTGCCTGGGTCCTGGGGTGTAGCTGGGAAGATGACAGTCCAAGCCCCAAACCTCATAACCCTTGTCTTCCAGTGCAATTTATTTCCCATTTAGAATAATGTACCTCCTTAACATCTTATTACTAGTTCTTTATTGTGTTCCTATGGTTATTGTATTTTAAATTATTAAAAAGTAAGATTTACCCATGTTAATTTGGTGTTACTGCCTGGTGGGCATTTCATATAGCCAACGTATATATTTTGCAATAATTACAGAAATGTATCCTGCTTAGTATATCTGATATTCTAAGAAGTAGCCCACTTACAGAAACTTTAATGCAAGTTAAACTTGAAGACTGTTGAGGACTAAGATTTCTTTTGTCTTATAAACATAAAATGGAGAACTTCTTCAAAAAGCAATGCCATAGTTGGGGTTAAATTATGATCCAATGTATATAAATGAATACCTCTAAATTCCACAACAGGCTGGATCGTGCTTTTATATTGTCTGATGTGGGGCAGAAGTGTCTAGGTCTGTGTCCCCACAGGGAGGCTCAGGGAGTTGGAACAGCTCATTGTCCTGATTGTTATCAATGTCTGCAGCCTAGGTTGACTACAAGAACTTATTACCTGAGTCCCCTTAGCTCCAGGAATCTTATAACCTGGTCTTGGAAGCTCTGGGCTGATCCATCTCAACATTCGAAAGACTGAAAGGTTTCTAAGGATGCTGCTTTCGGTGCTAAAACTGGGAGAATTCCAAGCAATCAGGACAAACAGGCTTCTACTTCCAACACATCCTGCTGGTCCAGCAAGTCATCAAAACAGCTCAGAGTCAAGAGCAACAGAATTGGGGTCCACTTCTCAATGTGAGGCATGGTAAAAATTCTGTGACCATGTTTACTGCGCACCACATAAAGGAAGCCCTGAGGGTGTGGAAGATACACTTCCTTGAGAGGAATACTCGTTATGGCAAAGAGGGCTGTCTTCCCAATCACTATGTACATTTAATGCATTGCAATTCAGAACTTCACATTGTCTCTTTTTGGGAGACTCGTCTCCAAAAACCTCCAGTAGTTGTATGGACACAGTACATAGAACCCAGGAATGGAAGAGCAAATATAGAGCAAAGATGGATGGGTCAATACATAATGTTTAAAAACTTGATTGTTCACCTGTCATGAAATTTGATTCCTACATAATAGTGTGCATGAAACCACACTGTAGAAGCTCAATGTGAAAAGCAATGTCTTAAAGTATTTGAAGATGGTGTGGATAGTTGCCTTTGTAATTGGAGGGTTAAAAAATGTTTTCTATAAAAACATACAAAAGCAGGAAAAAGAAGGTAATCAGGAAAGAAAAAAGAAACTTGTCATCCCATTGAACTGAAAGACCTTAGCCAACAGAAGCACCATAATGAAGTGATGAGAGGTCATAGACTTATATTGCAGTTACATAAATGATAGAAGATTGGTTTCATGAATTATAGAGAAGTCTTTCAATATAGATAGTCTAATAAGAATATATAAAGGAAAACAAAAAACAATAGAAGAGAAAGCAAAGGACAAACATACAATTTATAGAAGAGGACACTGAAAAGAGTCAGAGAAATAATAATTAAGATAGGTAATACTTGTTGATTTGGCAAAAAATGTTTACAATCTGATCTAGGAAGCATTGTTGAGAAAGCAAAGTCAGAGCGTCTCGCACGCTGTTGGCAGGAGTGTAAGTTGCTAAAATAACTTTCAAAGTAAATATGATGACACCAAGGATGTCCCATGTGCAGGTCTATTTTTAGCTATGCATCCTAGGAATGTTGTTTCAATCTTGTTTGAGATGGAGAAAAAGTTAGAAACAGTGACAACCCCCAGCAAAGGGAGAGTGGATAAAGTATGCAATATTCGTGTAATGGATACTGTACAGGAGTTTAAACAATAGACTTTGTCCGTGACAGGGATCGGCAAATCGGAGCCTGCAAACCAAATCTGGCCGGCTGCCTGTTTTTGCAAATTAAGTTTGATTGGGGCACGGCCAAGCCCATTAGTTTACGTATTATCAATGACCACCTTCACGTCACAGAACACAGTTGAGTAGTTTGCCCACAAAGGTTAAATCAGTGATTATCTAGCCCTTTTCATAAAAAGTCTAAAGCATTGAAATTTTAAAATGTAGTAAGGAACAACTCAAAGCAAGTTTCAGAAGGATAGCTGAAGCGCAGTGTCACTTATGTATCAATATGTAAAATAACATTCGATATGGACTACACATGAGGAGAGAAGGAGTGAAAGTTAAAAGCATTCCCAGTGATTAGCACTGCACACACGCGGGTGGTTGCCACAGGGAGAATGGGCGACAGGACAGGAAAGGGGCACCCAGGGCAATATAATTGCCTCAGTAATTTTGTTATTTTTTTAAAGACCTTATTTGTTTATTTTTAGAGAGAGGGTGAGGGAGAGAGAAAGAGAGGGAGAGAAACATCAATGTGTGGTTGCCTCTTGTGCACCTGGCCCGCAGCCTAGGCATGTGCCCTGCCTGGGAATCGAACTGGTGACCCTTTGGTTTGCAGGCCCTAGCTCAATCCACTGAGCTATACCATCCAGGGCTCTATTTTTCTTTTAAAAAGTGTATAATATGAGCAAGTTAAAGGATCTGAGATAAACATGTGTTGTTGGGTAGTGTCTGAGATGGACGTGTGTCGGGGTATGGGGTCTAAGATGGACCTGTGTTGGGCATAATGCTCTCACTAGATATTTCTCTGGACATTTCATGAGCGAATGAGCCAGGAGCAGATTGTTCAGGAAACAGGTGACAAGAGCCAGCAGTGACAACATATCCTGTCTGTTTGATGAAAGAGGTGCCACAGAAAGGCCCTATATCTCCACCCAGGCTTTAGTATGTTTGCTTATTCTACCAAGGTATTTTTCAAAGGCCTTTCAAAAACAAGAAATGTCCAGAAATAGGTAACAAAATAGAAGCAGGCATAAATTGGATGAATAACTCAACTCATAAAGTACTTGATGTGTTGCATTTGGAAGTGGCTCAGTGCTTTTGAGGTGAACAAATTCATTTAGATCTTTCTCCTATTTGCTGGTCATCTATACCCAAAGCACACACATGTTGGTAAGAAGTTATGTATCTTCTTATCCACAAAATAGTGTACCTATTTTTTCTGAGACTATTTTTACGATGGGAAGTGCGTATGTAAACAGGTAGCATAAGAAATTTAGAACAAGAGACTGGGGCCTGTTGGTCCCTACTTGATGCAGGTTGCATTATCCTAATTGTCACAGATTTACACAGATATTAAGTTTCTTTGTTTTAGGGGTACTCTTGAGTTGACACCTATGGAAAGTGAAGGAGAAGCAGGGTTGGGCAAAGAAGAGGCTGGACTGTCCACCAAGGTTTTGGCTGAGCCCTGAGCCAACTCTGAAGTGAGATGTACCTGAGAGTTTTCTCAGCTTGGATGGGGGGATGATTGTCCCTGGAAGGAGTGATGTGGGAGTGGCAGTGTTCTGCCTCTGAAGCATTCCCTTTAGGCGGCTGATTACTGAGGGCTGTCTGCTGGCCTCATTCCCAACAGCTGGGGAAATGAACTCTTGACCCATCAAGGCACATCTGTGTGACACCTCCAGTGTCCACTGCACCAGTCTTATTAGACAAACAAGGGAGTCCTGGGTTCGCATAAAACCTAAAGCACTCTACACTTTAAAACCTTAAGATTAATGACTTCCAGTGAAGCCGGAGTTACATAAAAGGCATGCTCAGTAGATCTTCCAAACTATTTTATTAGTTAGGGGTTCAATTTTGTTTTATTGAGTTTCATCAGGTAAGTTGTTGTTGTTGGGAAGTAATTTTGATTATTAGAGAAGTTAGGTGAAGCTCATATCTTCCTTCCTTGAGGGTCCACGTGACTCAGTTGAATTCAGACCACCCAGCTCCAGTACTGTCTATGGTCTGTATTTCATGTGATCAGCAAGCTTCACCTGTGCCCCCTTCCTCTCGGATCTCTTTTCCGTTACCCAGCCCACACTGGGGAAGCAGGAACATTCTCCTGAATGTGGTGCCCTCTCTGGGCTCCCAAAATTCAAATCAAGCATCGCGAGGAGAACACGGGCTTTGACGGGAATCCAGCCTGCACTTCAGATGCATGCCTCCCTGCGGCCTTGGCAGATGTGCATGTCTCAGCCCCTCTGGTTTTATTTTCTCACCACATGATGCAGAATTGATGCTACTTTCTTCACAGAGTGGTTATTAAGATCAAACTTGATCGCCTCTATTAAATGCCAGCTGAGAAGTAAATACTGAACTGATGTAAGTTTTCTTTTATTCCATTCTTTTGAAATTCTACTAGATTTTCCCAGCTCAGCAATGCCAGGGTGAGCTTTGGCCTTTCTCTTCTGTTCTGTTAACCTGCCCACCTACCCTGTGCCATTTACATTACCTTGATGTTCAGATGTTCTGCTTTCTCCCCCAGGATCAAGAGTGGCTCTGGAGAGCTCCGTGGAAGGTGCTGTTGTTCCCCTTCGATGCATCGCTGGTGTTCCCTGATGCAGCCATGCCTTCCTAGAATGCAGTGCTTTCTGTTTAGGTCTTCCCCACCTTCCAGCACATTCCTCACAAGACCTCTCCGAAGCTTCACCATGTCATTCAAGATGCCCTCTGCCCTTACCTGCCAATATGCATCCCTCAATTTTATTAAGAAAACTGAGGTCATCCGTTGTCCCCCATGCACTAGCGTCTTTCTGCCATTTTCTTCAAGTGGTTCTCCCATACCTTTCTGGGCCCGCGTGCCTTCTCCCTGGCCCTCGCCACCTCCTTCTCTCAGTGACAGCAGCCTCTCCCCTGCCCATGGAAGGTATCCTGCAGGACCCTTCATGGGATGCTGGTGCCCCCCAGCCCTCAATTCCCTCATGCTACCCCTTCTCCATCTTAGAAAGTCCCACGTCACCCAACTGCCTTTGACGGTACTTCCCAGGCTTCTCATTCCTTTCATGAATGAGCTGCTCGACGTGACTATCGAATAAACTGATTCTTCATCAACCTCTATCTGAGTTTCTGTGACTCGGCTTCCCTTCTCAGTTACCTTGTTCTCTCCTCCTGAGGCTCGCCTATGACCCCTATCCTATCTCCTCGCCTCAGTCATGTGTCCTTGTGCTTCCTGTAGCCATGGCTGCTGTGATAACCTTCCTTGGAATGACTCTCTCTCCCCCACACCCCAAAATGACACTTTGGTTTCTTAACCCCAGACCCATGTTTCCCTGCCACTTCACTTCCCTCTCATCGGGGTTCACTTAAACTTTCCCATCACTTCATCTGTGATTCTCAACCTTACCTCTGCTTTTCCCCTAATTCCGAATTATTTGAATGATTCTCCAACCTTCAAGTAATGTCTTAAAAATGCAGATTCTTAGTTCCAAATCTTCAATTCTGACCTCTCTCCCAACTCCTAACCCTTTATTTGCAAAACCTCTTGAACATTTCTGTTCAGAGGCCTCAGTTTCAACTCAACAAGTCAAAAACTAAGTATATTTCCCCACTTGTTTACCTTACCTGTCACTAAAATTCCAACCTCCTTTCATAGAAACAGCTTGCCAGGGTGCAAAGTTGTGACCTCACTTTTAACACCATCCTTCTTCATTTGAATTAACCCTCCTTCCCCCAACAGTGTGATTTTCCAGAAACAAGAGATTATACCCCTTTCCATTTTAAATGTATAACAAGGGTTTTTTTCACACAAAGAAATACCTTACACATTTTGAGATATGTTAAATTAACTTAGTTGTCAAAACTTATGTATTCCTTTCAATTTTGATGGCCCCTGGACTAATACAGAAAGTATGATGAAATTCTTCCCTGTTTCCCTCACCTCTGGCTTCTGTTTTTATCACGGTGTTTGTGTGTGTGCCTGTGTGTGCACACGTGTCTCTGTATGCATGCATGTTTGTATGCACATACGTGTGAATTTTCCCATAAGGACTTTGTGATTATTTGTATTTATATAGTTACTTTTAAGACTGAACTCAATCCATCACCCAACCTATTGTGACTGCTGAGACCCTTTCTTTGTTAACTCTCTTAATCATCACCCTTGAGCAGTCAGTCCTTGGAGTGTCTGCTTGAAGTTATTAATTTACCTGTTGGACAAATCAGAACCTAGGACTGGGCCCAAGAACATCACCTAGTATCCCCTTCCAGGCTGGCATGGACCCACTAAGTCATGCCTTTGATTTGGTCAAGTGGTGTCTGAAATTCACATCCTGTAAGAATAACAGAAGCCATTTGTTGAAAGTTGATTAAGTGTGAACGATTTCATACATTACCTCATCGAATTCTTACAACTGACAGCATGGCTATCACTGTGCCCTGGGTATGGAGAAGGGACTTCAGGACTGACTTTTACAGGACAGTGGACTATCTGTTCCCTTTGTCATATTCCTCTGCATGAATCCTTCTTACCAATCAAATGTGTTCCTTCACAGTTTCCTAAATCTCTACAAGTGCCCACATCTTTGTTTTGTTCAATTCAATCAGCCTATGGAGCATGCCCTCCCCACACCCATAAGTGCCAGCTCAAACTCGCTACCTCCCAGCTGTGCTCTGTGACTTCAAGCAAAGTCCACGTTCTCACAGTTTCTGCTGCAAGGTCTGTGAAAGGGTGGATGATATTTCAGGGCCGTTAGGAGGTGAAATGAAGGATTCCTATAAAGCACTGACAGCACTGCCCTGGGAATAGATGTGCAATAAAGTTAGCATTTAGGCCTTTTCCTACCTTTCTCCAGAGTGATTATAACTACTGCCTAGAAAGATGGTTGCTGGTTAATAATCAACTGCAGATAGTAGAAAGTGTTGTTTTTCGACTAGCAAGAACTCACCTTAAAACATTTTATTATTATGTTTTTTTCAAGTGCTTACTGCTTTGCAGCCAGATTAGAAGATTCCTGGAAGCAAGAAGAAGTAAACATTTTACAGTCCCTGAGAGTATCGACAGTGTTTTCATGGTATCTTTCCAGAATTCTCTCCTTTACATGCAAGATGTATATACAACATATATATATATGTATATATATACACACATGCATAAACCTATATGTATGTGTGTAAATAATTAATATATAATCCATACACCATACAAAATGTATAATGTGTGTTCTGTAAAATTTTAAAAATTACAGAAAAGTATGTATAATAAACTGCAAATTACCCATAATTCTATAACTGATCTCCAGGAGAGTACTTTTTGAGCAAGAAACATATATAAATATGTTTTATATTTTTGTATAATATATATTGATACATATACATATTGTATTATATATTATATAACATAATTATATTATAGTAATAAATATAATTAAATTATACATATATGTAAATATAATTATATAAAATATACAAAATTATATATGTCTAATTTTTAAAATTTCACAGAATGCCGGTGTTATTTTTATAATTATAATGAGTGAATACTTCCTATAAATAACACAGAAAAGCATAAAATTTGCTAATTTGACCTTTTAGTTTCTCGTGTGTGGGTTCAGTGCTGTACGTGCTCTACCAGGCGGCTGACTGTCTATTTGCAGATGAGAAGATGAAGGCACAGGACAAGAAAACGAAAGGCCCCAGACATAGAACTTGATAAATAAATGTCGATTTGTGATGACACACACTGACAATGCCAGAAAAGAAAACACAGCGGTGCTCTCTTAGCTCCTGATGCTGCTGGCTCCCCGCTCTACCTGCCAGTGCTGTCTAGGTGTTCAGGAAGGACTGCTGGCTGAAGCCGGATGGGGAGAGATGGGGTCATTCGTCTTGGTTAGAGCTGGGTCCTTGCTGGCATGGGGCCCCTTTCCCAGAGCACTCTACATACAGAGATCCTCCTGATGCCAAAGACAGAGTCCAGCACATAGATAATTTAAACTGCTAAGATTCTAACATAAACGTATTTATTCATTTCTACAAAGGTACATATAACGTTACTGGGCTGTTATTTTATTTTTTTTTTAAATCTTCACCCAAGGACATGCTTATTGATTTTAGAGAGAGGGTAAAGGAAGGAGAGATAGAGGGAAGGAAACATCGATGTGAGATGAAAAACATCAATTGGTTGTCTCTCACACAACTGTGGACAAAACACGCAGCCTAGTTATGTGCCATGACCAGGAATCAAAGCCACAACACTTTTCTTTGAGGGATGACACTGCAACCAGCTGAGCCACACCTGCCAGGACTGGGCTGTTATTTTTAAAGTCTGCTCTCTTGAACACGCTTGTGTTGGGCAGCCCTAGGTTTCATTATGACTAATGGATGAATTGCTCTGCATCTCAATACAGAGAGAAAGTCTGGGAAGGGTCAGCTTCACAGAAGCAACCTATTGAAATTCCTCTTGGCACTCACTGTGAGAAAGCACAGATGAGGGCTGACTGGGTGCAAAAGGAGACAGAGTGAGGGTGCCGAGACCAGCAGGAGAGGCAATGCTGGTCTGTTCCCATGGCAGCCAGCATGACTGTGCGCTTCTCAGCAGCCTGGGAAACAAGCCTGTCAAGGATCAACACCAGACACATGACCTCTCATGGACACCAGGGCTTACACTCTAACCTACAACCTGTAGCTGACAGTCCTTTTTTCCTTCCGAAAAGAGCACAGGTGAAAGGTGACTTCGGATACATATCCACATGTATGGGTTCAAGTCATAAACTGTGAGGCTTGTTTTTAAACTCCTCTTCAAATTCAGGCATGACATCTTGCTCTAAATTTAGTTCTCTGAGCTTAGTTATCTGGGTTTTCCAAAAGTGGCCCTGTGTTCTTTCTGGTAATAATGAGGTTCCAATGTCCACATTCCCCAGCTCCATTGTGAGTCAAAAAGTTAGGGAGGGAGACCAGTTTGGCCAGATGGGGACACCAGACCCACGGTGGTGGCAAGGTGGCACAAGTGGTCTGTTAAGAGGTGTGGTGTGACCTGTACTAAACATGGGTGTATGTGCTAGTAAGGATGACTTTCTTCTGTAAGTTAAAGCAGATTGAAGGTTGGGAAGGTAATAATATGATGCTCCCTGGCTTTCATTGTAGAAACTTCTTTTGAATGAGAAAGAGAAGTGGGAGTACAGCATGCTGCCAACAGTCCTAGGCCAGAGTAGGGGTTACTTCTCAGGCTACTGCGCTGTGATTTCCTGTGTGCAGAGTGCACATCCTCTTCCCCCTGTGTTTTATTCCCCTGCATTTTACTCTGGCTCCATCCGTGTCAGGGAACTCTGCAGCATCCAGCCTCTGCTCTTGGAAAATCCCTGGATGTGAAGATGGGGGTGAATGCATTCAGTCAGGGCACCCCCAGATGGTGCTGGATGTGTTCAGCCAATGAACCCTCAGACTGGACTGTGGGGGCATGAGACCCGTATGTGGTGTCCCCGACTGTGCAGTGACGCTTTGTAAAGCCGCTGAGAATTGCACCATGGACCATAGAACAGGGTCTTGGTAGGAACTCCTGGACATTCATGTCTTTTAATCATTGTTAATTTTGATTGGCAAAAATGTTATTCTATTTCTTGCATATGTACATATTTGGTTCTCTGTGAGGCTGAGTATATTTTCATATTTAAACAATCATATATTTGCCTATTTGTAAATTTGCTTTCATTCTCTGCCTGAAGTTTTGGTTGAAGCATTGATGGTTTACTTACTGATTCCAGCACTTCATCTGTGGAGCTGGAGAGTATCAGTTGGGGAGCAGTGATCGAAGGACTCCCCTCACCACCTTGATGGGATCTGTGCCCCACAGGGTCCATCCTTTGGGCAGTCACAACCCGCTCCCAGTGGGGGTTGTGGCTGTACCCCAGACAAGATGCTGCTGCCAGTGCCCACGGGTGGTTTTCAAAGCAGTGAGTTCTCTCCTCCACCATCCTGGCTTGAAAGAGCCACAGTGCTCTGGGGCCTGGAGGGTGAGGGGCAGTTCCTCAGAGAGGGGGTTGGCGATTCCAGGTCTCAGACAGGATTATTGGGCACGCGGGCTATTCTCACTTTCTGGAGAATTACTGGAGAATTCTCCAATACTCCAAAAATTCTCCAATACTGGAGAATTTTTATGTATCTGACTTCAAATAAAGCATCATTTCTAGCTGGCATTAACTCTGGGTCAGCCTGATCCATGTGCTTAGCTCCTTCCAAAGCCGCTGGGCCAGGTGTGGGCACTTCCTCATTTGTGAATCGCACAGAGAGGCAGGTGTCCCAGGCTTGGCCAACACCCCTGAGACCACAGCCCTGGCAGCTTTCTGCTTGCTGGCCCTCTGGCTCATACCTCCTGACCTCTGACACCCTCGTTATCTAATCGTTATCTAATCAATTCAGCCAAAATTAACAAGGTGTGTTTGTATTTGCTTCAACACCCTGTTGCTTGGGTGTTTGTGGCAATGACCTTTCAGTATTGATAGCACAGTGCTGGCCAAATTGCTTCCCTAACAAATAATGGAGCACCTTCTGAGGAGGGAGCCGGCTGCCTGGGGAGGCTGGTCAGGGGTCCTGCACCTGCCAGGCCCACCCGCTAAAATATCCACAGCTTTGATGGGGAGAGGGAGCCTCAAAGACCTATTTGGGCATTGTGGACCAGACTTTTTTTCTTTTTATTGCATTTACCTGGTTTGCAGAGGATTAATTTTAATAATTTTATTATAGTAAAATGCACAAACATACAACTGACCGACTTAACCATTTTTAAGTGTACGATTCATTGGCATTAAAAACATTCAAAATGGGAAGCCGTCATCACTATTCCCACACTTTTTCATCATCCCAAACAACAGCTTTGTACCCATCAAACACTGACTCCCCAGCCTGTTCCACTCCAGCCCCTGGACATCTCTACTGCGCTCCCGTGTCTGTTAACGTGCCTGTTCTAGGTGTTCCATGTAAGTGGAGACGTGCAATGCTCATTCTTCTGGGTCTCCATGTTTGGCACAAATCAGTACTTCATAAACACGAGGCTGACTTTCAGTATTTTCCTTTCTTCTGCCTCACACACAGATAAGAATTATTAAAGGAAAATGGAAAATATTTTATTGTTAAACCAAAAAGCCCATAGAAAGTATACTCTTTTGAAACTAAAAGAGAGTTTCAGATGCTTCGGACTTCACGAAGCTAAAAAGTATTTGAAAGAAATTTCTAAAATCTACTAATGGGTTCACTCTAATGAATATTTCAAAGACAAAAGAACTGGTGATCTAGCTTTGTGTTAGAACAAAGACCAGGAAAACATCATGTGTGTGTAATCATTATTATCATTTTTATGCTTTTGTAATTAATTTCCAGCCTAGAGTCAAAGCTATATGACACTGGTTAACTTTACAAAACTTGAACAAACATTTAATCAAAGGGTATGAGAATATATATAACAAATTATGATAATAAATGAGGATGCTCATGTCGACCAGGTATTCTATTTGTTTCTGATTTTTGGTTTCCTGGGTGCTCAGGTCTAAAGCACCTGTTGCATTCACCACCTCATAACACTCCAGCCCAATCTCTGAAGTCCGAGAAGCCTTGAGGAAGAAGTGTGGATGCAGAGGAACTGGAACACAAGGCAGATCTTCCTGCTCTGCCCATCCTTGGGCCCTCAGGGTTGTAAACACAGGACCTGGTGCCAGTCAGAGGAGGTATTAATAGATGAATATTAGAGGAGCTAAGAAGGTGAGTGATCTAGACAGGGTCATCTGCATGGAACATTCTGGAACATGCTGACCTTCCTATCAAAGCACTTGGGAGATATCTTGCCACTCACAGAGGACACCTTGACACTTGGGCACAGTGATGTAAAGGGGCATATCTGGAGCATCCCTGGAGCCTCACCTCCTTCTGGGCCATGTACATCAACTCCCAGGGGACGAATTATGTGATTCCTAAGACTCTTTCAGTTCTCAGAGCTCTAGTCTGTCTCTGCCTGAGGCACTAGGTAAGACAATGAGAAGGGTGGTGGTGCTGATGATGGTGATGTGATAGTTCTGATGGTGATAATGCTGGTGTTGGTGATGTTGATGGTGACAATGATGATGATGGTGATGTGGTAGTTCTGATGGTGATAAACGCTGGTGTTAGTGACGATGATGGTGACAATGGTGATGATGATGGCGACAATAATGGTGGTGGTGGTGACAATGATGAGATGGTGATACAAATAACTTTAATGTATTGAATTCCTACTGCATGCTAAATACTACAGCAGTTCACTGCATTTACCACTTTCAGTGTAGAAAATTATAACTGTCTTCCCCTGCATGAAGACACAGGTCAGAAAGAAAAAAAGGAACCAGCTCAGAATTGGATAGAACTGGTTGACAGATCTTACTTGCTGCCTCCGACACTTTTACTCTTCCCAGTGTTTGATTCTGGTTGTTAGAGAGACCTAACTGCTAGCCTTTTCCTTTTCTTTACAAAGCTCAAGAGGTGCCGACTGGTCTAAGAGGCACAGAGTTTACAACCTCAAACTCTGTCTGGCCTATTATATAACAGAATTACCCCCCCCCCTTTACCTGTAATTCTTCTCTTCTATGGTCTGTTCTTTCCAGGTGCTGATTCAGCACGGGCTACTTTTCTACTGCCTTGAACCCCTAACTTCTCGCTGATGTGTCATGGTGCTGTCTATGCTCATGTGTCTTTCTTCCTCTGCATTCTCTCAGAGGGCTAAAGACCATTGAGTTCAAGGGGAGAGTCAGAATTGCAGGTGGGAAGTACAAATACTATGGATTATTAGCATAGTTTGAAATGGAGGAAATTTTTCTTGTTTCAGTTCATTCAAGGCCTGTCCAGAAAGTATCCAGCCATGTATACAATGAAAAATAGAGATATATATTGAAGAAGATACAAGAAACAAGAAACATTGCACATAGGAGAATGATGCCTTGGTCCCCTTCCAAGTAGGTACCTTGGGATCTCACACAGTTCTCCCATTCGCCATTAGCTGTCCCATCTTATTTTCCTGAATCTCATCAATGTTCTAAAATCTCTTCCCTTTCAAAGGTGACTTTAGTTTTGGGAAAATCCAGAAGTCTCAGGGTGCAAAATCTGGGCTGTAGTAGGGCTGAGTCACCTGGGTGATTTGATGTTTTGCCAAAAAACTCTGCATGAGACATGATGTATGAGCGGGTGTATTGTCATGATGAAGCTGCCAATCACCAGTTGCCCATAGCTGTTGCCTTCTGAATCACCCCAATAGTTTCTGCAGAAGAATGTTCAAGCTTAATGCAAAAGTTGATGCAGATTCATTGCTCTACTCACTCAGTCATTTTGAATGCAACAGCCACACAGTGCACATGCTCACTCACAGGCATCTACTGCTCCCACTGACTAGTACAGTGAAATAGTCATTGTTCACATATGCGCATTCCAGTCCACTCTCCTTGCCTACCAGATTCCATCAATATCACACAAACCATTATTATATCAACAACGGCTGGACTTTCTCTGGACAGACCTCATATACCCACACATCCGTCTTCTTTCTGTGTAACTCCATGTGCTACAAAATGCCTTGATATTGTTAGCTGCTGAACTGAGTCCAGGTAGCACAGGCTCTGCATGGAGGGAGGGGTTTTCTGAGCCTGTGAAGCTGTATACTCAAAGTATTGTAATTGATGACCCCCAGCTGTGGGCACTCACTACGCTCTCCAAGAAACATTGCAGTAGCACTCCCTTCCTGACCATGAGGGCTGGGCCAGGGCAGAGTTCTTCCAAGCTGCCTCATTAGAGGGGCTTCCCGGAACCAGCCCCTGACCAGCTACCCACCACATGTCAAACCCACAGTGAGAAAAGTAAACACACTGGACTTGTCCTGGCCACATTGGGTGGTGAAGTCACATTGCTTCAGTGTCATGTTATGGTTGTCCCTGTGGTTGCCTTTTCGCCAGGAAACCACTCAGGCATAGTTATTTAGATAAAAACAGAAAATTAAATGTGTTGTTTATGTGATAATTATCATTCTATTAGCACACAAACCAGTGTGAATGCACATACATGCAGGGTACCTTACACATATGTGTTTTGGTTACTTGAGTCTAAATTTTGATTCTGTCTAACATGAATTTATTCTATCCACTTGGGAGAGTATATCAAAACAATAAAGCAGATACTGCCACACAGTCAGGGGGTGTGATGTGTGGCCTGGGCGGGGGGGACAGCTGGAGCACTATTGCCACACAGCTGCAGCGAGGGCCTGAGGAGCATCCTCACTAACACGCACCCGTTCTGGAGACGTTCATTCCAGGTAGTAGCATGCACTGTGCCTTTGGCTTTTAACAGCAACTTGAATTTTCATATTTGGATTTAATTTCTGCCTGTGATGCATTTTATAAGAAATATTTTAATCTTCCATGGTAGATCAGTCAAAATGAAGTTAATTGGCCAAAAAAATGCTAATGATTGGTTATTCCCAATTGTTATTTTGCATATTAAGAACTCGGTGAATTGAAAAACTATGCAAGAGGCATTATTATTAATGAGAAAACATTTAATAGTAAAATATGGCCAATCTGATTTGCAATACACATCACCTCTCCATGTTATCAACAAATATTCATTAAAGGCTCAAAAAAAAACATGCTTTCCTTCAGATAATGCATACAAATGCTGTATTCTCCAAACAAAGGTGAAACATAGAGAAGTAAAAATTTCCCATGAGCACTCAGAAAAGAATGAGAAAATTGAGTTTAATGACGGAGAATTATAAGCAAGTCTGTGTCTGGAGGAGAAAAAGCGTAAGCATAAAGATTGCCTTGTGTTGGGGAGAAATTTGTTATTGCCCTGACGAGATTAACCACGGTAATTGGCACCGTTTTTTTTTTTAAACATATTGCGCAGCCCTGTAGAGGCGGTGGTAATGAATAATGTGCACTTAGCCGCACCATTGGTCATTCCCGTCCGATCACAGCCACCTCCCCCATCCGGGAAGATAAATGTGATTTAAATTAATAGCCAGTCCTAAATAACTCCTCAGCTGGTAAACGGCGCATTTATCAGGCCCAGACAGGCAGTGTCCTTTGATTCATGGTCCCCCCCCTACAATGTGAAGGGTGCGTACAAAAATTGTTATTACTTTTTAATAAAGTGTAGCAGTCAGTCCTCAGTCATTTATCAGAAAGGGTGGCATTCTGACAAACACAAATATCTTAGCAGAGGATGAATGAGAGGGATAAAGAACACATTTCTCAACAAAAATAATCACTGCCTAAATAATCTCATAAAAGTCAGTTTTTAAGTACCTTGAAATAAATGTATCCAGAAAGATACAGGCCTCGTGCATTGTTGAACTACAAACTAAACGAACTATTTCCATATTCACCTTTGCAGGGAGGAAAATTCTTGTTATTGTCATCAATGCTGAACAACAATATGGATTCAAATATATGTCGAACCAGTTTGAAGAGAGGTGCCCACCAGCTTCCCGGACAACAGCAGCGGATGTATGCAAATGCAAACAAAGCAAGTGCCTTCACAACAGGCAACACCTCTTACTATGTTTTCAACATTGAAACTCATCTGTTGTTGCTTTTAATTCCCCCGATATATTTTTTTCAGAACAGAAACCCACTTCGCTGGATCTTGATTTATTTTGTGACTCATTGTCCGCGCTTTTTGAAATACACTTGCAATTACCCACATCATTAGATTGGTCAGCGAAAATTACAAAGGGAGCTCAAAGCCTGGCCTCTGCCGAGATCCTTTCTCTCTTAATTAAATAACGAGTAAAACCTCCCCGGTGTCAGCAGGTCATCCTTTCAAAGATATTGGGAAGGTTCAGAGAGCTGCGGAGCGCCGATCCCTCCTCAGTAATTTCCTTTGTGCTTCTGCAGAGGAGGCAGCACTGGCGGGATCCCCTTTAGTTACACATAACCACGTTGGCAGAGTCATTGGCCAGATCAGCCTTTGTAGGACACACAGCAACCATAACAAGGCATTCACAACATCAGAACAGCCTAGGAGCAGAATATTCTTTGCAATTTGCAGTGCTTCCGCTATGATACAATTTTCAATCCTCGCCAAAGTGTGACTCTGCAGTGAATGGACATATCTTCAAGAAGGGCTGGCTGAAAATCAATTTAACTCTTAAAAGGCGCCAACTCCAGTCTCTCTCCTTCCCATGGGTTTTCTCCTTCTTTTCCTAAATTAGCAGCCTAGCGATGAAGAAGGATCTTACATCTTGAGATTAGATCAAATCTTGAGATTTTAACTCATTAGCAATATTGACATGCATTCTAAATGAATTACTATGTGTTAAGCATATAGAGCAAAGTGCAGCGCAGAGCAAGTACCCTGGAAGTGTCCGTATTATCATTACCTCACCCCAACGCACTCATGTGCCGTTCCATATATGGAAATGGACAGGAAGATCCTGCAGATGAAACAAATAAAGTATAAATGGTTGAGGAAGGGCATCACACCCTTCCGAGCACTTGGTGTTGTGAAATAACCTTCCTCTGGCTGACACTGACACAGCCATAACCACACAGACTTATTGACTTGAGTGGCATTTCCACTTTTATGGGTACTTATTTGGCTGAAGACTATAGCTTTATTCTGGACAAAAGGGGCAGCCAATCTTACCTGTGGTCATTTGGCTACCCTAGAAATTTCAGGTCAACACATTTAAACTCACAACAGGAAAGAAATTCCAAGTTTGGCACTACAAAGTCAATGTCATCAAAATGAAAAGAGGCATTTTGCTTAAAATGGCCCAAAATAATGTAGAATGGCATGTACTCCTTGCTTCTACTCCCATTCCATAAAAATGAGTAAAGAGTGCTGTTATTATCGTCTTTGGTTTAGGTACATCAACCCTATAACCACAGGAGAACACAGGAAGTTTTTTTTGATGTGGGTGTTTCTGAGAAATCACCTGCCCATCCAGGTATAGACCTAGTCAGGTCAACGCCTATCCTGGATTTTCTGACACTGTCCCGCTTCAGGATGCACTATTCGGTTGTCGGATCAGGCACACTGGGCAGCGTGTTCTGACACTGCTGTGGAAGAATATAGTTCTCGGCTACTCAACTATCAGGATTTTTAAGGGAAATAGTTCTTGTGGAGACAAGTAAGGGCTTGCTTCTGGCATCTTTGAACTCTTTGACTTCTCTTTTTAAAATCCATTTCTTCCTGCTTGTCTTCCAAAATATTTTTCAGACTGTGGATTTATGTTTTAATTTTTACATCAAGAAGTCACTGAGCACCAGTTGGTCTGTCATATGGAAAGAAGGTGGTAGGAAGGAGCCTGTCCGGGAATGGGGCCTGGTTTCTCCCCCTAACCCAGTCCTTCTCAGACTCCATCACGTGGGGCTTAAAGGTGGATACTATTTCCTTGTGCCTTTTCGAATAGCCCTCCGGGGTAGACACAGTGACCCCCTCATTTAGTTTCCAGTAAAGAAAGAACAGGGTGCCCCAGTCCTCCAGCACTCGCCTCACACACAGGTAATAGTCAATCCATTAACCTTTGCTGCCCACCGACCTGCCAACCTAGTGCCTTGTCGCCGCTGCTTTAATACCGTCCCCTTAATAGTGGCTGGCCGCGCAAAAGGGCAGAGCAGTGACTGGCGCCTCCCAGGGCCCTGCAATAATAAGCTCCTGCTTCTGGTCCCCACCTCCTGCTTCACTGCAGTGTCAGCCCCCATTTCTCTCTCTCTCTCTCTTTCTGTTTTTTTAGAAGCTAATCTAAAAAGAGCTGCGGAGGCAGAGGTCGTGTTAAACTGTAGCGCAAATGTTACTCCTCGATTATCTGGCTGGGGTAAATGTCAACTGCTTCGGGCTAAAGCAATTGGGGAGCGAGTGTGAGGCTGCTACAAAGCGAGGGAGGCAGGGTTGGGGCCCCAGCTCCACGCAGAAGAGCACCTGCTTCTCCATCCTCCCTCCCACCTTGGCGGGCCAGGCTGTGGACGTTTTCCTCACCTGAACTTGTCCCCGCTTGCGCCTGTCCGTAATCACTTCTCTGGTGAGGGGAAGCTCTACCCTGAATGTCACACACGCACTAGGACAAGGGGGAGAGACTTTAAAAACTATACACAGATACACATGCAGAATATACTCCACACTCCACCAGTTACATGCACACATGCACACACCTTGCACACAAACACACACAATACACAGTTACCCAGAAAATACTCCACAAACCCCACACAAGCACACATACACCCTCATGGACACATGCACCCACACAAACTCAGAACATACTCCACACACGTATCACACAATCACACATGCATGTGCACACTCACATGCATATTCGTGTGCACACACATGAACAATTACATGCACATGCATGCACACAGATATTTTTTGTACAGCAATTTAATACAAGCTGAGTATATCTTACAGACTAAATTTGTCATGTAAGCTAAAGCCTTTATTATTTTATATAGAAAATGTCTTTGAGCTCTGCCAGCCAGCTTGTAACAAGAGGCAGGGAGAATGAGAAGAAAATAGCTACTCTCTTTGGAGGCAGAGGTAGAGTTCAGCTCACCGATCACTTGCCCCTGAGGCTGGGATCTCTGCAGCACCACTGACCCCTCCCATTGTACCAGAGTCGGTAAGAGCAAGGCTGTTATCCTTAGTGAATAAAGCCACCAATTTTCAATCAGTGGTAGCCCATAGCCCCAAAGCCCAAAATTCTAAGGTTCCATGAGGGGAGGCCACAGAGCGCCCCCTCGTTGGATTCCAGCAGTCAGGGCTGAAACAGGAGGGGGAGCTGTCTGTAATTCAGGCTCCCACTCTGCTGGCCAGGAGAACCTGGACAGTCCTCGTGTGGACATAGGTTTCATTTGCGCTCTAGCTTTCTCTTTTTTTCTCTCCCCTCCCTGTTTTTTCGGTCCAGTTCCCCAGGAGACAGAAGAATCTTATTATCATCTAATTTTAGGTGCAGGGATCCAATTATTTACGTATTCATAATTTAAAGCCAGGCAGCGGCAGGTTGCTTGCTGTCAAAATGACGGACTCTAAATGACAGACTCCCTGCATACCCAGGCAGTGGGGAGAGGACATGGCCAGGGCCAGCTTCCTTGGGAGCCCAGTCCCGTATGTACCCCAGGAGTGCTTTTAGAGACCCTGTTTCCAGCCCATACTGTCCTCCTTCTGGTGGTACTCGTGCGGAGACACAGGAGAATCCTGGTGGGGATGGTGAGGCCTGAGGAAGATAGCTATCTCAGGATGGGAGGCTTAAAGGCCTGGGCACAACCCTGTTTGGCTTCTATGAACCCCCACACCTCTCACCCCTCCAGTATGTCTGAGACACAGAGGAACAGCCTGCAGAGGTCGCCATGCCCGGCGCCCTCCTTCTATGTTTGCTATGCTGCGACTTCTGGATGAGTGACATCAGAGCCAAGTGCTCACACTAGTGCTTCCCAGACTGCGAAGAGGGGTCAGCGTGCTGTGGCCTGTGTGTGTGTTTGTGTGTTTAATTTCTACACTGATGTGTACAAGCAGTTTTATGAAATAGGACAAAAATTAACTCCTAGTAAAGGGAAATTGTAAGTCATAAAACCCCATGCTCACCCCCAGCTTGTTATTAGACTCAACCCACATAAAACCACTCTGTCCAACTAACAAGAACTTTCCACCTGCTTACTCTCCATGTCTCTACTCACCTCCTCAGGAGCCAACAATTCTGGGAGCAGTTTGCATCCCATTGTTGATGTGAACGCACATGGGAAGACTGGCAGCCTAGTTAGTCATCTAGAAGAAACAAACACAGCCCGAGGTCCTGGTTGAGAAGAACAACCATCGTCAAGCCTCTGGCTCACCAAGCCTGTCCTGAGTCAGCCGTACCAGAGAGGGGCTGCTGGTTAATCTCCAGAAATAATGAGCTGTGTTTCACAATCACAATATGGCAGACTCTGCACCTCTCCAAAGGGAGTCCACAGGGAGGGGCAGAGCCAAGCTGCTGGCCCAGGAGCATGTCCCGAGTCCCAGGCAGCAGCCCTCCTGGAGGACGGGAGGCACGGTGAGGCCCCATCCTAGGTGCCTGGCCCTACAGGTGGACACCTGCTCAGCCTTGGGGTAAACAGGCCAGGTTTACCTAGGGTTAAAAAAGGTAAGCTCTTTTAGTGCTTTCCTTTTTGTTTTTCAGAATAGAAAAATCAAATACGTACACTTTTTAAAAACACTGAGATAAATATGGATTAAATGCAAATTGATGATTTATATTTTCCCCTGTTCCAATGAAAATTAGATATTTGAATACTGAAACATAGAGAGAGGATTCGAATTTAATTCTAACTCTTCCAAAAGTTTAATTGTATTTTAATTTTAAAATAATAAATTAAAATGTTATCATGCATTGGTATAACATCTTTCTTCAAGGAAATTCCATGCATTCATTAAAGAAGAAAAAAAGCTTTGTTAGCATCCTAGGACAGATTTTGGTGAGAACACTGCAAATGAATTATTTCATGTAGTAATTAGCATAAAGGGCACTGCCCGGGGACATGAACTATTTTAAAGTATTATTTATGTTGATCTCTTTCTAACAGGACTTTGCAAACGTTTATGAAATCCCCATCAATGTTGCTTCTTTTTATCTTTCCACTCGCCCAGCCTTGTTACAACCTAATTGAAATACAATAATTATAAATGGGCTCAGTTCCTCGATTTAATTTCCTTGCAAGCAATGCCATTTATTTTTCTTTGGCTTTGTGAGCATGCTTTAATTAAAAGATTTAACAAAGCTAAGGAAACAAGATGTTATGGGGGGCACCACACCCTGGGTTCCCTCCACAAAACAACACTGTGTGACTGTGTCCAAGTCCATCCCCTGAAGGGCAGGAAGGGAAGTCCTCCTTCGCCCATGGAGAAAAGCTGTTCTTTATGAGCCCAGGCACGCACAGCATTGAGGAGCTCCAAGGGCAGGAGTAGCACAGAGCCCAGGAGAAAGGGCCCCAGAGTCCATGTTTGTAGCCAGTGCTAACACATCGACACTGGTGTCCTTGGGCAAGTAAGTCATTCCATTGAGCCTCCATTTCCTTATTTTCCGAATGGGATGATGATATCTATACCACAAAGCTAGTGTGAGTAATGATTGTGTTATTCTGGTAGAGCCCTCACTTCACATAACTCCCTGGTCCAAGCTGGTCCTTAAATAGCAAGTGGGCTCCAGAAATTTGGATTAAAAACTACTTTTTAAAAATTAAATGGCCAATGTATTTTTATAATGGTAATTTAAAAATTCTGAAAACATACTTCTACATCTCTTGTGGTAATAGTCAGCTAATAGCACAAAACATTTTAAATGGGTCTCTGAGATACCTTCTTCAATCACAAAATACTCTGTTGCAGATCTCGATGCCAAGGTGCACAGCTAGATCCGCTCTGCTGTGGTTTGAAAACAGTTTCGAGACATTCTCATCCACCAAGAAGAAGCAACATAGATGTCCAACAATTATCAATTGTTACTAAAATGTTAGTCTTTTCACAGGGATTTTTTTATCTCAAACTGTAAATTATTATCGTGGTTGAGGAACACATCTTGGTGGAGGTTGAGCTGGAATTGGGTTCTGAAGGATGACCCAAGTCAGGTAAGTAGATGTGACTGGAAGGTGGGATTTCCCTGGGAGCTTTTGGAGCTGCTGTGGCACCTGCCTGTCTGTGTGTGGGCAGAAGTGTAAGTGGTGAGGGTTAAAGGCAGACAGAAGAGCTGGAGCCTCGAGGGCCTCCCCATGCTTTGTTATATGTTTAGATA
Organism: Desmodus rotundus; assembly: GCF_022682495.2. NCBI lineage: Eukaryota > Metazoa > Chordata > Mammalia > Chiroptera > Phyllostomidae > Desmodus > Desmodus rotundus. The sequence continues at coordinate 179,055,395 of NC_071387.1, read as the reverse complement.
AATATTGTCCTTCCCTTGCTCTGTGGGTAACTCATAATCATACATGACCTTCAGGATAAAAAATATCACACTTTTAGAAAAAGAACCATTTAACAATGACTACCTTGATTTTTAAAAAAAGCCATTGCTAATGTTCTGCTGACACAGTAGGGACACTGAGGTGCTTGTGGCCTCCCCGTTTCCCCTAAGGTGACGCGGACTTCATTATTTTAAGTGGGCATGTCCGTGGTCAGAATCATCAGCCACTTCCCTTCTGTGAATCAGAAGACAAAGAACTTCCTGTTGCTAAAGAACTCACGACACAAAGAAGGAGGAAGTGACAGAGCTTCTATTACTCCACAATGTGGACAAAATATTTGGAACCAAAAGGACAATTACCTATCTTCCTATCTGGAATCTGAATTCAATGGAAAATTCTCTGGAACATGCCATCGGCTTAGAGCTTTTCATTTCTACAGCATCAAACCTATGGCACTTTGTGAAAAATAACTGCATTTTTTTAAACAGTTAAAAGGTCCCTGATTCTTTTTTGGTAACTTCTAATATTACTATATACTTTCTATTACTAGGTAGATATGATATTATTTATTTCTCTGTTTCTATGCTACCAAATAAAGTACTCCACTATGTTTTGTCTGTGGATATTGCCCGTTATTCTTTTTCTTCCCATGGGATCAAAAATAAATAAATAAATAAATAAATAAAAACAAAAATCCAGTCTGATGGAAAGATTTAACTCTAGTTTCATTCATTCACCAGACATTTATTGGGACTTGTTTGAGGATGCTGAATTTGAAAGGGATGGATGGGAGAGGCCAAGGCTGGGAGATACAAAGATCCAATAGCCCAGGAGTTCAGTGCTTGTAGGATTGTCAGAGTAATGATAAAGAGAAAATAAAAACTCAATAGTCAATTTTAGTCAAGAGAAACAAGGTGTTTCTACTAAGGAAAGAAAAAAAGTTGACCTAAAGCCTTTTTGTTCAGGAAATTGAGAAAAAAAAAGATGATGCTATTGATAGAATGAAATAATTGGTAAATATTATAGATGTTTTATTAAATATTTTAAGTTGATTTATTTAAGGACCATTTTAGAAAGATTCTATGTGCTAAGTGATATATGTATACATATACACACATATATACACATGCACCAAGATATGTATCTGTATCTATCTATTAATATTCAAATACTCCAGAAAAAAGTAAGAAAGGGAAAATAGAAAAACAAAAACCAGAGGGAAAAAATAACAAAAATAATAATAAAATGGCCAATGTACATGCAATTATTTTGATAATTACATTAAATATAAATGGTCTAAAAGGCAGAGATTATTAAGTTGCATTTAAATTAAAAGACTCAACTATATCCTGCTTTAAGAAATATATTCTAATAATAAAAACACATATAGATTTAAAGTAAAAATAGTTCCATAAAATAATTACATTTCAATGTTAAACTAAATAAATCTGGGGTGGCTACATTAATATTTGGACTTGAAACAAGAAATATTATCAAGGATAAAGAGAGACATTACATAATGATATAAAGGTCAATTCAAGAAGACATAATAATTCTGTATGTATCGTCACCTAACAACAGAGATTCAAAGTAGACAAGTAAAAATTGACAGATTTACAAGAAATAAACAGATCCAAAATTATAACCTGAAAAAAAAATAGGCAACTCAAACTGTAAGCCTGAGAGACAGAGTAAGGATAAAGATCTCTGTGTTGATATTGTCAATGCACAATGCAGAAGCTGCTCTGAACAGCCTGCGGAAAAAAGTACCTCTGGGCGATTTCCTAGGACTGTTGAGAACACTAAGGAGTTCACTTGTGGCCTGGGGACAGGGTGAGGATGCATCCTTTTCTTCTTCTTTTTTTTTTAACTTTTTACAGTTTTGTTCATTTTTACTTTTTTATGGTGATAATTTTCACAGCCACATACAGGGTGTGCATGTGTAGTATATTCATTGTGCAGTTTTAATGGCTATCAACATTTGCCAATCTTGTTTCACCTATTTCTCAAGGAGGTTCTCTCAAAATTTAACTAAAAAAATTTTGTCCAATCCACCCCAATTCTTCCTCCACATAATTGTGTGGAGGGTGCATCTCATGGGGTCCCTGCTCAGTGAGAGCTAAGCGTGCTAGGGAGAGGAGACTGTTGGCAGCACTGTCCCGCCAGCAGACAGGCCAGCTGATAGCCAGGGCCCCAGAGCACGTGGCAGGCTCTTGGTCCAGGTATATCCAGGACTGAAACAGCTTACTTACCCCCCTCATACCCTGCACCCTAACTGCAGAGACATTCTGGGAAGAAGGCCACTTCCAGTGAAAGACCACCCTCTTCCTGATCCTTTGGTCTCCTGTTTGCACATTTTGGGGGCGAACTCACAAGTGATTATTGGAGGTTCTCCAAGGCTCATCCATCCTTGAACCAGTACCAGGCCCAGGCCCAGTCCCAGTCTCATGCAGAGAAGACAAGGGAGATCAAGTATGCTTCTCATAAAGAAAAATGCATTTATTATTATTATTAAGGGAATGTCCTTCAGTTTGAGGTTATGCTTTTTCTCCATTTCTGCTACTAGAATACTGATCTTTTTAATACCCACTTACTATCATCAGAGAGCAAGAAAATAATAACAAACCTATCTTCAATTTCAAACAGGTTTTTATATCTTATGTGTCCAGGAAACTTCAAAGTATATGAACCATTAATTTGGAAAAAAGAAGTTTATCACTAATCCATTAATGAGTCCAGAATATCAACCCTCCAGGGTGGCTGAAAGCAATTTCCCTTAAACTGCATGTCTCATGTCTTTATGCCATTGTGTCTGTGGATGTGTCCACCTCGCCCAGAGGCACACTTCACCAGGTGAGACATACCCTGTGTCACAGGACACCAGGCAATGAGATCCCATCTCTGCCTTTGTTGGTCGCTGTTGTGGGCCATTGTCCAGGTTCCCAGCCTTCCTCCAGCTCCAGGCACCCTGTCAGTGAGCGTCCCTCCCAGGCTCATGAAATTGTTAACCGTATTCAGAACTGGCTGTCATCACAGAGAACAGAGTTACACTGAGAAGCAAGTAGTAACTTGAAAGTTAAATAAAAAGAAAGAGAGAGTCCTGCAAATCAAGAGAATTGAAAAATGCTTCACCAGGACTAAAGCTGGAAATTTTATCCAACATCTGCCTTTTGCAGATATGACAACCCCTGCACAGGCTCCCTCACCTCTTCTCAGGTGCATTTCATCTGTGGGTGGACTATCAACCTGTGGGAAACACCCCAGGACTTTCAGGGGGCAGGCCTAGTGCTTTCAGGAAAGAACAACACCCACAGTGCTGCCCTCCTGAGGCTGGGCTGTGGTCACCCACTGCAGCAGCCCCAAAGTTGGTGAGGGCCTTCTGAAAAGCAGGAGGCAGAACGCTAAGGCAAGGAGGGGAGAAGTGGCAAATAGTGTGAGGGCGACTGGGCAAACACTGTGTTGACTGGCTGTGGGTTTGTAACGGAGATGGCTGATGGACAGGAGCGTCTCAGGAGTGACAGTCCACAGACCTTCAGCTTCGGGAACCTCTGCAGTGGGTGACTCCTGCTTGCTCATGCGTGGCATATTCCCTGCCAGCAGCCTGACAGGGGCCATGGTCTACCTGGCAACCTCCCATTCCTGGAACAATGACTTTGCTGTCTGTGTTTCTCTTGGTATGCCGGCCCCTGAGCTGAGTGCGTGAGCTAAGCTCTGCCAAGCAGGGGAACAAGAATCAGCCTATAAACAGAAGGAGCTATGGCCACGCACAGCCATGTGGACAGGCTTCTGGACACCATTATTAGAGGGACCAAACAAGACACTTTCAGTCCATTTGATTTTCTCTTATATTTTTGTTCAAAGGAAATACATAGGGCCCTGAATATTCACAATGAGCCACTTTTGCAAATCCCACTTGTACAAGTCACTTCAATAACTGAAGCTGCTTTCCACTGCCTTTGTTTTCTGCTGAGATATAAAAATGAAAAATTTTTTAAAATCGTTATTTTTTTGTCATCAAAATGATGCATGCTCTGTTGACCTTGGAGTTCCAGAGGCTGAAGTCATTCTCCTTTCCTAACCTCCTTGTAGGTCCTCACCCTCGTGTCCCACAGCGTCCCAAGTGCACACTCTGTCTTCATTCGATCGTTGAGAGTGTGTAAAGTGACTTTGTAAGTGGAAATGCTCCTAGGAGTTTAGTCCCCACAGCAAAAGTCTAAACCAATACCTTCCAACGTGACACTAAAACACCAATTCTTGCCACATCTGTGTTAACCCCTCTCCTTTTGAATCATGTTATTGGTTTGTGGGTTGACCTAGAAAACAGGACTATTTTGTAGGGTTATAGTGAAATTCAGACTAATTTAACAATCCTCCAAAGTTAGCCACCTACTAGATTATTGGAAGCTATTTGTAAAATATAAGATGCTAACAAGTGTTTGTGCTTTTTATTTTTTTAGGAACACGAGTCACACAGAGGACTTTGCTTTGCAATAACATAAGCAGAAATCCACATGCCAAAACTGAAAATCTGTGTTCTGTGGTCTTTCCTCAGGATTACCCAGGGATGGCACATGTACCTTCTTTTTAAAAAAAGATTTGATTCACTTATTTTTAGAGAGGGGGGAAGGAATGGAGAAAGAAAAGGAGAGAAACATCAATCAGATTGCCTCTCACAAGCCCCCAACCGGGGACCTGGCCTGCAACCCAGGCATATGCCCTGATCCGGTATCAACGAGAAACCTTTCAGTTTGTGGGACAATGCTCAATGCACTGAGCCACACCAGCCAGGGAAGCATGCACCTTCTGAGAGTGTGTGGTCTGGCTTGCAGGTGTAGAAAGTACTCAATTAGTGCAGGAATGGGCAGGTTTCACCTTAACTCACTGACAACGTATTTCCAGAGAAGTGCAAGGAATGTTTTAGAACTTCCCCTGACATTTTACAGAATGTGACCATTGCAAGGGAAGACACCACAGTTTATAAAGTCCTAAGTGGCTAGAGTGCAGAAGCTGCTGGTCTCAGTTATTGGATGCAGGAGGTGCAGCCTGCAAGACTGGAGGTCAAGGTAGCAGAGCGCAGATGGCGCATCCAGCAACCACACACACTCAGACTCTTAAGGGTATTTTTCTCCACACTTGTAAGATGACGCTCATGTGCCTAGGCTCCTTCCAGAATCCCAGCCACCATCAACACTACCCATCAGTTCACAGACAAAGACGGGCCAGAGCATTTGTGTTCTATAAAACTAATCTCGCTTGGCAACGTAGAGTGTTAAAAACAGTGGGAGGTTTTAATTAGATTCTTGTATTTCCAACCCCAGATCGCAATATAAGTTTTATGAACAGAGAGATGTGTAATCATGTGGACATTAAGTTTAGGGTGGAAAGAATGAACTCAAATCATTTCCTTCATCAGCCATCTTCAGAGTTCAAACCCCACTCAGGGCAGCCAGGAGATTTTATCTCAGGACCCCTGCACAAGACACTGAAATGGGGAGCAGGAAATTGGACTGTTCCTACACAGGAAATAACAGCACTCTGTCAAAATCTACAGGAGAAACATGTGTTCAAATTTGCTGTCAATGCCCAACATATCTGATCAGAGGGCGAGCGGGGACAAAATTACCGCAGTCGGGTAACATCTGTGCAGGGCGGCGTCCCTCACAGGGTCACAACAGAAAAAGCCGAACACAGTGTTCAACAGTCATGCACACGTCCTAAAGATGTGCACGTACATACTATTTGCACTTTAAAATTCTAGAGTGATTTTATATAACCAGATTTTTTTAAAAATGCCATAATCAATAATAATTCATGACTCACAACCAAAATAAAGGAAGATCTCCAGATCAAAATGAGACAACAGGAATTGGATTAAAAATTGCTGAAATTAGATATATATATGTGGCATTATATTTTATATAAACTATTATCTAATATATATTATGATATATCATATATACCTATTATGTAATATATAAGGTATTGTATAACATGTACAATGTAATATATTATATCAAAAGTATATATTTTATATTATGTATTATATATGACAGTGTGGTCACCAAGCACGTGGCTGGACCTAAGGTCCAAATTTTTAAATGCCCCACTAAGTCTCAGGCTGTTTCAGCTAAAGTAGAACCCAGCTGGCTGCCTGCTGGGCCACAGCCCACACACCCCACAGCCATGTCCCCTCTTCTCCAATAGAGGCAGCTTTGAGACCAGCTCTTTCCCCCAACCTGCAGTGATGCTCTTGAGAAAACCACCACGCCCTGCACAGCTTTCCTGGGTTTACAGATGCTTTTTGGCCAAGGTCAGAAATGGATTAGGGGTTAGACCCACACACCTTACTTGTAGGGACATGCACCTAATGTTCTCGCAGAGTCAAGGCTGTGCAGATGTGCTCTGGAAGCAGTAAATAATAACTTCTCATGCAGAATAACCACAGGCCTTCAGACCTCTCTTTTAATGTCCCCTGTTAAATTGATGGGTGCCCTTTCTGCGTGCAATAGACATACCCCTCAAAGCCACCACAGTGAAGGAGGGAAAGACAAGGTTTTCCAATGGACAGACACAATGTGTGTGTTGCCTAGGTTGGGGTGGCCTGCCAGCCCTAACAGCTAATAACCACCAGGGATAGTATGAGAACAGCTCTTCTAACCCACTCATTGCCTCGTCCCCACATGTGACCAGTGCAGGTTGTCATCCTGATGCAGGCGATTCCTATTGCTACTGTCACAAATTCACAGATTTCATGGCATAAAACACAAATTCAATCTTTCATGGTTTTGGAGGTCAGAAGTCTAACGAGGGTCTCAGGGCTGCTTTTTTCCAGCAGCCTCAGGGAGGACCTGTTCTGCTGTGTTTAGCTTTTTGGGTCTGTGTGCACATCACTTGTGGCTTCGCCCTCCATCTTCAAAGTTAGTGGTGTGGCACCTTTTGTCTCTGACTCCACTTCCCCCTCATATCTCCTCTGTCTAACTCTGACCCCACTGGCCTCTCGCACAAAGGCCTCCTGAATGCACTGGGTACTCCCCAAAATTAAGAATGATTTCATGACATTTAACTCAAATATCTTCTACAGTTTCTTTTGCTGTAAAAAGTAACATAGTTGCCAGTCCCAGGGATTAACACATGGGCATCTTTGGGGGTAAAACTCAACCCACCACACCTATAGAATGTCTGATCATCATAGTGGCTGACCCATGCTCCTTTGAGAACAAGCCTAAAAGCCACAATTACCCAAAATAGTTATTCCATGCACACGCTGCTGGGTGTAGTAAAGGCTGAGATGCTGAGGCATGTTCAGAACTGTGCAGGCCCTCGTCATTGCAAAAGCACTTTATTCCATAGGCTTTGAGGGTCCAGTCCTCCATATGTTCGCAGAGGAGAGTTGACCCAATGTCACATGAAAAGGACAAGAGTGGTTCTGACCAGGGTGTCCCTTTGGTGCTCCTCTGTGCACAGGTGGGCTGGGGTGGAACTGGATCTGTGCCCTTGTTGGGAACAGATCAAATCCCAACCTGGCTTTGCTGACTGTCCCAGTGAGAATGAATCAGCTGCTCAGGAACAGAGATTGGAGACCCAGGCATGGGACGGGACCAGGCCCACTGCTGCCCCTCCGGAAGCATGTTCAGGGAAACTGCCCAGTGCAGCAGCCCTGTCTCCTGCACAGGGACAAGGCTGTTGACAGGGCAGGCCTGTGACAGGAACGAGGCAGGAGTCGATGAGACAGAGTTCAGGTGCAAAGCCCTGCAGTATAACAAACAGCAGTTGCTTCTCAGCTGCCACGCAACTCTTGCCCATGTCAGTATGTGGACACCATGTTGTCAATTATTTTTAAGAAATGACAGAAATAGACATTTTATGTAAAATTTCCAGATTAGTATTTTTTAAATTATTTTTAGAACAGTTTTAGAGTTGCAGAAAATTTCACACAGTACAGAGTTTCCAAATACCCTATACCAAGTGTCACCTCTTCTTCATGTCTTATTGGCATAAGTGGCTGTGCCATTCCACGTCCTCTCAGTGAGAGGTCTGAAGGCTTTGCGGTCATTCAATGCTCTGGTTGCTCCACCAACCAACACTTGGTGTTATTCATTACATTTTGCAATTTTAAGCAAATCTACGAGGTGTGTAGTACCCTGTCCCCTTTGATGTAAATTTGTGATGGAGAACAGAGGCCTTCACTCTTGTCTCTGTAGTTTTTAGTACAGTATGTTCATGTAGTAGCATATGTCAAATGATATTTAAAGATTTATTTATTTATTTTTAGAGAGAGAAGAAGCTCGGGAGAAAGAAAGGAAGGGAAACATCAATGTGTGGTTGCCTCTCGTGCGCCTCCTACTGGGGACCTGGTCCACAACCCAGGCATGTGCCCTGACTGGGAATAGAACCAGTGATCCCTTTGATTCATAGTCCGGTGCTAAACCCACTGAGCCATACTAGCCAGGGCAAAATGATATTTATTAATGAAAATACCACCATGAATTCAGCCTGATTTTTAGGAAGACAATTATATGAAATAAATTCTACCTGGAGATTTCCTGATACAAAGAAATGATGATTAGTTTCAAAGAAAACCACACAGTTTGTTGTAAATCTAAGTATCTATTTGTTCACACAAAGGTGGTGTTGCTGACAGGAGCCTATGGGTGAAAACATGGGATGGAGGAATGAATGCAGAGTTCATTATTGATGGTTATTGTCTTGGTCCTGACACGGGACTTAAGAAAAGCTTAGCAAAAGTTCTATGTCGCATCTAGTTTAATAGGAAAGGGTTTGAAGTCATTCACTTGCTCATGAAGTCATTCACTTGTTCATCCATTCATTCGTTTATTCATTCACTCAAAACTTGTGTTTAAGGCCCTTCTGGGGGCCAGCATTGTCCCAGGTAGGGAACACTGACATGGATGAGACCATGCCAGCATGTGAGAGCTGAGTAAGATTGAGTCTGAGTGAGTTGGGCTGAGGGGAGACCTCCCAAGGACACACTATAGGAACTCAGTCTGAATGACAAGAAGAAGCCAGCCAAGCCAGGTCTCAGTGGAACCTGTTGAGTTTAGCCATTTCAAAGGGGTGGGGGGCAGGAGCGTGGGGACAGGGAGCAGACCCATGCAGTAAGAGCTGAGCAGGAAGACGAGGGGTCAGTAGAGTGACAGAAGCTGGACTGGTCATTTTTATCCCAAGAGGGGCGTTCCTGGTTCTCAGTCTTTTGGCAACAATGCCCAGAATGCAGTATAGGGGACATGGCACAACAGAGGTGTGGCTAAGGTGGTCCCGACTTTAGGACAGCCCAGGTGATGATGGTGGCAGCTGCAATGAGGGTGGAGATGAGGGAAATTAATGAAGTGGGCATAGGCCTGAGGGTTCCAAGACACCTAAGGGGAGCTAGTGTAAAAGAGGAATTCAGGGAGACTGACGTTCAGGGCTTGTCTGGGATGGGAAGCTGGAGCAGGGGCAATCAGGACTTGACCAAGCTCGACTCAGATCTCTCTGTGGAGATGGTGAAGCAGGAGTGAGAGGATGAGACCATGTTGCCAGCTTGGAAAACGTGAGCTCTGTTCTCCCCAGACTGGACGGAGAAGGAAGGTGGGCAAAACCCTGCCCTGAGCTTGGAGGGAAGGCCCATGGTACCAGATACTCATTCTCGCTAAAATGTTCTTTCTCAAAATTAGCCTCGCTTTTCAGGTAGACACTGTCTTCTGAGGGCCAAGCCAGTTTGGCCACTCTGTTAACTGGCCTAAGCTGTTTGCACTTGGGTTGGCCGACGTTCAAAGCTGATTGACAGTGGTGGCCAAGGCTCCCAGGCAGATTGTGTGAAGGGAGCTGAGGGCTAAGGAAACTCAGTGGTCAACCTTACTGCACTTCAGGTGAGGGGTCCCTGGCTCCAATGTGTCTTTGAGCAGGGCACATCTCCCACAAAAATGTTAAAAGCCACTTAATTTGTTGGTAAAACTTCAAATATCTTGGGACCAACATATCTGATTTATAGATACTGTAGATGCACAGATATAAAGAATGTAAAAGGCATGCATGTGCAGAAGGAGAGAAAGAGGTTGATTTTCCAATAATACTGAAAAGAAGTAAATGTGGGAATACTTGGGGGTCCGGATTTTGTTTACTCTCTTCCTATTTCTTCTTTTCCTTTAATATTTTGCCTCTGGAAGGATGGTTGCCCCTGAGGATGTTATATTTAGCAAAGCAGTTGGAGTGAGCAGGGTTACCTTTCAAATCCTCCAGCAAGTTGATCAAATAGAGCGTTCCTGTGTGTAGCTCTAAGGCACAATTATGTGTAAGCAGGACCCCCTCTGAGAATTCATGGGAGAATCCAAAACTGGAGATGGAGTTGGAGCCCATTTGTGTCTTACTTAACATAATTATTCTAACAGCTAATCCTTTGCTACTGCATCTGTCCTCTTCTGCTGGTATACAGAAATGGGGGATAAGACACATACGTGGTTCCGTTTCTGAGCTGCGCATAGGTCTGTGTTTTGTTATCTGAATGATTCCTTTGGATTGCAGATGATTTTGTAGGGCTGTATAACTGTACATGTGTAACTGAATGCCCAATCATCCTTCTATTTGCATAATGCTTCCCATTTTTAATGCTTGTATACTGTGTCAGTTCGCACCCGAACCCTCTGTGCTAAGCTTGGCAAAAAGAAATAATTACATTTTACAGATTAAAAACATAACAGAATTTAGATAGTCCAGATCAGGGTCCCACAGCACTAAAATTGGCCTAAGCAGGGCAGCCGGCATTGCTCCCAGCCCAGTGACATAAGGGGCGGGAAGGTGGGTGCTGACAATGGCTGCCTGGGGTTCCAGCTTGACAGTTCCTCACGAAGCCCAGGAAACAAACTCCTTCTGCTCCTCTTTCTCCTTCTCCTTCCCCTCCTACCCTCCATTTCCCACTAAAGGGCTCTTCTCCAGGGCAGCAACATCTGCTTACAGCTGACCCCCAGCAAAAAGCCACACACAGGAATGTTGGAACCTAGAAGCCTCCAGTCATTACTTAAAGTTATGCACATCCCCTCAATGTGATACAGAACAAACCTATAAATCCACCGAACAAAAGTGACATTTGGTTCCTGATGTCACATGCGTGGTGTGTTAGAGCCTCGGTTAGGCTTTGAGCCAAACCCCCTCGTGTCTGCCTTGCGCAGGAGCACCAAGCTTCCCAGTCGCTGAAAGTATTCTCAGATGGGAAACTTCTGTCTTGGGTGTAAGATGTTCCTCATCTGTACACTGGGAGTAGGACAGGCCTACCATGCCCATGTGCAGGACACCTGGAAGATGAAGATGAAGATGAAGAACAGGCATCACTTACGTTGTTACGTGTGTCAAACCTGAGAGTCCCTAAGGATATCAGCTATGGGGTGTTTTGAAAACAAAACTCTAGAAACTTGGATTTTTTTTTTATTTTTGGAATTTGTGAAGGCTGACATAAGGCAGAGCCATTATATTAAGAGTCTCAAATAATTAGATGGTTTCATTTAAAGCACTAAGAAAATTCTATTCAAGTTGAAAGAGATTTGTGAATCTGCAGTGACTGATTTTGGATGGGATTCTTAGTGGAGGCCGGACAGGGTACAGAATGTCTTTGACCAAACCCCTGCCTCTGTCCTCCTCCTCCTTTGCCTCTCTTAGCTCAGTAGTTTGCCTTAGGAATGAACAGATCCTGGAAGAGAGAGTCAAAAGTCCCCTTCTGGCACATTGCCTGCCATGAGTGGTTCAGTCCCCACTTCCCTGACATAAATTTGTCTCTTCAAAGGGCAAACTCAGTAAAGTGCATGGGGTTTTCTGAGTATTCCATAAATTTTATAAAAGTTAAATGTGCAGTGGCAACTAATCACCAAATGAAAGGAGGCAAAACACACATGCTTACACACAGATTTATCGCAGTTTCTGAAGGACACTTTCTGACCTGGTCCCGTCTGGTCCAAACACACCCGGTTATCCTGCAGAGGAAGAGGGCGAACTGCTTGACCCATGGTTGTACTGGAAGTGACCTATTATTTAACTTGATTGTTGAACTAAGAGATTTGTACTAATAATGACAAAATGGAAACAAAACTTTGGAAAGGGAAAAAATGTCATAGTACAACTCATTTGGGTCTTGGGAGAGAGGTCATATTTTTACTGGAATCCTAGCTCAACACACTGAGAGGCTTCCTGAAACAATGTCAAAATTCACTTTACTTTCAGAAACTCTTCATGTTGTTTTCCTATGTAATACAATCTCAAGGCGGATGGCAGTTTTGGACAGATGCATTCTATGGGGTTCATTCCTTCAGTGTAATCCATCCAGCAGAGAACTGCCAGCATTCAGCTGTTCCTGAGCAGTTACAAACATCTTGAAGCTACTTTTGCAGCTAGACTTCCAGGCTAAGTGAGCATGTGCATGTGGGGGCTGCAGGCACAGGAAGCTTCTGCAGCACCTTGGAGAATGCAGCCTCCTCTTAACAGAGCCTCATCCATGCTGACAGGAGCAATCTGCTTTGTTCAGGACTCTTTATGTCAACGTGTGACGTCTACCTTCCTGCTTCACTTGTCCTTTACCAATGGTACTGAGTTAAGGGATACGCATCATTGTCACCCAGACCACTGACACTGGTCACTCACTGATCTGCCTCCACCATTACTGCTTGGCTTTAGTCTGCCCTAATACTGCCCATCAGATTACTTTTTCTAATGCCACAAGTTATTCTATTAGAGTTTTTCTAATTATGTTCCCCACCTTCTGCTTGGAAACCTTCACTGAGACTGCGTGACACTTGTCATTGCAAACTATAAGCTAATTTAATTATTTAACACACCATTATGCTTAACTCTTCATGCCAATGCACATACGCATTTTCGGGGTTTTTTCAATTTTCAAATTGAATAAGTACTTGGAGATTCTTAATAACTAGAGTTGGATCAGTAAATGCATGTGTTTATCTCCATAAAATCTGGAAATTCCAAGAGGTCAGTAAAGATTGTGAAGGTGAAAAATAAACAGAATGGTGAGTGTAAGAGAGTAGATCAGAGCAAAAGAATGATGCCAGCACATTTCAGGGGCTGCTCTGTAGGGAGAAGATTCACCCCTGTGACTGGCCAGGAGACCCCAAAGGAAGCCCTGCATTTTAGTGCCCCCGGGATTTTGTCCTGGGATTTTGTCCCCAGTGGTCCAGCCTTCTTCCACACTGCATTTGCTAAAATGACTCAGAGGGGCCCAAACATCCCAATCTGAGCCAAGAGCCACAACTTACCTTGTTTATGGGGATGGTGTGCTCTAAGGACCCCTGTCCAGATGCAGTGCCAGCAGCTTCACTTGGCCTTGTGTCTTTTCTCGCATTCTCTCTGCCTGGCCCAGGGCAGCACCGATCTCTCTGTACTGTCCAGCACAGAGGCCTGTACCCTTTCTATGCAGTCCATCCAAACCCAGAGGCCTTGTATCTGTGTTAAAACTCAGCAGAAAGTTCAGGAAAGATTAAATCTAATAGTATTTGTAAAAATTTAAAAATAGTTTAAAATGCAATGGACAGGGCAAATGCAAGCATAATTATAAACAATTAATAAGTAGAGAGATTGCAGAAGTGGAGACCATGTGAATATCTCTATGTAAATGTTCTGATCTCTACATAATGCAATTAAGTTACACAAACTGTAATTAAACCCCCACCTACTACAGCAGCATCCAATAAAGCATGTTATAAAATAGCTTCCACGAGGCATATGCTACAGAAAGGCTATGCACAATTTGCTTCTCCTCTTGTTTGCACTTGAACTTTTTAATCAATAAGGTCAACTAAACAACTAGACCTACAAGGACCTGAGAGGTAAGAGTGAGGCCCTGACCCCTACCTCACAAGGAAACCTCTGTGAAATTCAATCCCCATGGCCATTTACTGGCTCCCTGGTTACTGGTTGAGGACCTGTTTTCAATGGAGAGTGGCTGATGTCAGTTGGCACCATTTCAGTGGGACTCAGCTCCATAATGTAAGTAGGGCTCTCACATATTCATCCCACTTGGACATTCAGTCTACAAAGAGAAACAATGACCCTTGTCCTTACTTAACTCATATCTAGTGGGGAATAAAGACAGAGAAGCAGCTAAACCTTGGAGACAGATAATACAGAGCAGGGGAATAAGACAGATGGAGGGGGGATGGGAAGGTAGAGACAGAGGTAGATATGTCAGGAAGGGACAATGCAGGGTGACATTGGAGGACAGATCTGTAGCAACTGAAGAAACAGCTATGAAGATAACCATGGACAGAGATTTCTGGTGAAGGAAGCAACAATTGCAAAGGCCCTGAGGTGGGGCGTGCTCCGTGTGCTTTAAGAGCTAGATCAAGGCTGTGGCTCAAGCAGGGAGGATACAGGAATGAGCTGGGAGGGGACAGGGCTCTCCGGCAGGGTTTGAGGGTGCAACTGTGAGGACCTAGTCTTCCATTCCTAGGGGACTATGGGAAAGCTTCAATTCAAGGGAACGTGGGGTCAACAGAGGCTGCCTTTTGTTTGTTTGCCTTATACTTTAAGAGCAGGAGTTTTTCTGCCAGGTTGAAAAGGACCTCAGATGGGAAGCAGAAGACCAAGACTGCCTAGGAGGCTGCAGTGGAGGGAGTATAGGTAAGAGGAAGGGTGCCCTTGCAAGGGCCACAACAGAACAGCTAGGGAGAACAGCCTGGCCCCAGCATATTTTCCAGGGTGCTGTGACAGGATTTGCAATGGATATGAGGTAGAAACGATGCAAGAGTAGCTCTGCAGTCTGGCTGGAACAACTGAAGGACTGACCACAGCCGTCAGAGTCAAATGAATGAGGAACAGGTTGCAGAGGGTGGGTCCCCTGTGAGCTTCATTGAATGTGTAGACTTCGCTGTCTTGTATCCAGAAAGGACGTTCAAGCTCCTGATAACTATCCCTGAGATCATTCAAATGCTAAGGGTTCAACTCCAGAGAAGTCTATTGGGTCACATGCCTTCCTGGTTATCTAATCTCCCCAACTCCTATAACCCACTGGGGTGGTGTTGATCTCTAGAATCCAAACCTGTTTATGAAAATCACTGGAAGCTGAACACCAAATTATCACACACAGAGCCGTCCTCTCCATGGAGTCCATGGCCCAGTTTCCTAATTTACTGACTCAATCACATTAACTAGTCACTGAAATGGGTTTGACTCTTTGGAGATTTTCTCCTGATTCCATTGGAAGCTGTGGGTGGTAGGATTCAGGCTTCCCGGTCCAGACTTGGGGGGAATTCCACAGTGTAAGAGTATAAAATGAGAAGCCCACAACGTGCTCATGGGTTGGAGGAATTGAAAGGAAATTTTTCTCCAATAGCAGATGAAGTAAAAACAGGATTGTTTCACTGTTCCTCAAAAAGTCTCCCATACCTGGTTTACAAAAAATGACTCTAGAGTCGTGTGGGGGCTTTAAGTGAGAATACAGTGGGTAGGGGGCCAGGAGGGGAGGGACATACACCCCCCCCACCACTGCACACCAGGGGGCTTTCCCAATAATGGTGAGACAGTTTGCTTCTCACATCTGCAGCAGAGAGAGAGGGAGAGGTGGGGATGAAAGGGGGTCCTGGGCCCTGCCAGATGCTGCTGCCATGCCTCCCGCTGAGCCTGGAGCCCTGGGCCTCATGGCAGGCAGAGCAAGCTGTTGACATCCAGACTCATGCTACTCGGGGACAGTCAGCTGATCTGAGCCAGGGCGGCTCTGGTCCTCATCTGGGGAGGGGAGCGGAAATCGGTGCCCACAGTGAGAACATAGACCAGACTCAGAACAGATGGCTGGCTGCCTGCTCAGCGCTGTTTCTGGGGCTGTTTACATTCGTAAGTGACTAATTTTGACATGTTATACTAGTAACAGAATTTTTCGGTGTGACCCAGTAAACCGTGTTCCTTGTGCTGGGGCTGCATGGTTCGGCTCTGGAGCCCTGAGCGGCCTCTACATCTACAGAGATGGCTCTGGCCACCACGATGACCAGTGCATCACCCAGGATGAGCTGTGTGCGGAAAACATGCCTGAGTCCTGCTTAAGGCAATGGAAACTTTTAATCAAAGCCAGAAGTCAGGTTCTCAGGTTTATTTCCTTCGCCAATGCACCCATGTTCACCAGTCTGCACATATTTGCAATGACAGGAAGTAAAATCAAGAGGAAAAAGACAAAGCAAGCTGTCACCTGAGACTGGGGATGGGTAGAGAGCTCCATGCAAGTTGTCCTTCCCAAGTCAACAGGCAGCTGCTGATGGTGACCATCATTTGTGTCTGAAAACTGAAGCCCAGGGATGGGAACCAAAGGCCTGGAGACCTTGCAGCTTCTGTGGACAGAAATCCCACTGGAGTGATTGGCGCTCCCAACACATTGTTGGTGCCACACTCAATTTAGGACACAGGACAAACACATAATCATGCCTGAGAGCAGGGAACTGTGAAAAAGGACACCGATGAACTGATTTGAACTGTAAGTGTGGTTCAGCTAAAGATGACTCTGGGCAAACACTCAAACAGCTTCTTAAGTTTCTCAAGACCAGTCTGCACACTCTGATTGTGCAGCCTATAATCAAAAACAGCCAGAAAACAGCAGGCCATACAACTCACATCCTTGTGCCCACCAGACCCTGCCTAAAAATGCACCGCGCGGTAGGTGTGTTGTGTGAACATGAGAGATGCCAATGTTAATTGTTATCACTGGCATTAGTCTCAATCTGCCTCTGCATTCCAGGTTCTTTCAGAGCTAAGATTCAGAAAGTATAGAAAAGGCATAAAAATAAGTCTTTTGCAAGTTGAATTTGCAACCTATTAGCTTCCTGTTAACATATGTGCATGTATATTTATGTATATAAGATTATACATGTTGATATTTATATATTGTTGACATTGAAAGTCAACAATTATTATACCATACTTAATCTAATTCCTTATTAATGCTAATAATTAATTAGAAGGAATATTCCTCTATCTGTGTTTACAAAGTATTAATTTAAAAGTCAATAATGCATTGCCTCATCCCCTCTTAACACATAAGTGATTTTTCACATCATCCATACATTATTTGTGCTTAGTATTTCATGGGAGGCACAATAAAGCCAGATGTGGTCTCGGATCTGAATGACCTTGGCAGAACAGGAAGTCATGACCTTTAACATAACATGTCAGAGAGGTAACATTATAAACATTGAATTAACATTGGAGGCTGTAAAAGTCACTACAGTGTCACTGGAAGATGAATTGGATGAACTGCTTGTTACCTGATAACAAAGTGAGCCCACATATAGCACAATCTAACTAAAATTTTAAGATAATACAAGACAAAAATCTAACCACTCTTTAAACCAATGAATCTAGCAGATTTTGTAATTAGCCATCTGTCAAATATATAACTTACATCCTAATATGCACAATTAGGACACAGTGACTTTAGAACTCTCCCAATTCCCTCACGAGAAAGTGTTTTTTGATATAAATGCTTATCCCAGCAAAACTGGCTTGATCAGAATAGCAGATTGGTATCTTAACCAAATTTTGAAAACATACTTTTTGTTATCCACATATCCCCTGTGGTTGAATTGAGAGCTACGTAACAAGAATTTCTGTTGGTATACGCATGCTTACAGTATAGCGCTCATGTGAGGTTGATCACAAGTACTGGGAAACCAAACTTTGTGCAGACTTAGACAGTTTTAGTCTGAAACCACCCATGTCTCAAAGGACAGTCTCCATGGCAGTAACTGGAGCTGTGATGCAAACCCATGGGCACATAGAGTGGCAAACACCATCCAGGCAGGAAATATCTAATCGTGTCTCTTAGAGCTGGGCACAGAGCTGGCATCTGGGAGCTTTGCCATAAATATTTACTGAATGTTGGAGAGATTCTTGGAGTCACGTTGACACTGCCTCACTGCCCCACTGCAGACATCCTCCAGAGAAGGGGATGCCCGAGGCCCCTGGGCCCTGAGTTGGGGAAAAGTTTTCTAGCAACAACTTCATAGTTCCCCTAAAAGCTGGTTATGTTACTTTAAAGTACGGACTTAGAAATCCTCATTTTTAAATATCTCTTTAGTGTGCTCCAACAAGAATAGCTTAGATACCACAAGTTTGTGGAATATGTTTCTAATCAGCACTATAACATATCATGAATATAGCATATAACATGCACATGAATATATATACTCACCTGTTCATAAGGTGTGACTCCACCTTGCTTTAGGGGTATCCAAACTACAGCCCCTGGGCCGCATGCAGCCCAGGACGGCTATGAATGCAGCCCAACACAAAATCATAAATTTACTTAAAACATTATGTTTTTTTTTTCGTTAGTGTTTGTGTATTTAATGTGTGGCCCAAGACAACTCTTCTTCCAGTGTGGCCCAGAGACACCAAAAATTTGGACACCCCTGCTAGGGCATTCAGCTCATTGAGGGAAAATAAAGTTTTAAAAAATAATATGAATGTTAAGGAGAATTTTCATTGGAGTATACATGGTAAATAGGTATAAAACAGAAACTCAAGCGATGAATGAAAAGGAAGAGCGGAACACTCGCAGCAGCTGTTTGAACAGAGCGCAGAGTGAAGCAACAAGAAAGTGCCATCTTCCCTTAGCCCTGAGGCAGGAATGTCAGCTCTGTCAGAGTGCCTCCAGGGAAAGCAGTAAGGAGCAGAGCATTTGCCCTTATGGACAAGGGAACAGAATCTGTGGGCGAGCAGCTCTGTGCATCCTAGTCTGGGGGATGGAGAGGAGGACGTGGACCAGGGTCCTAGTCTGGGGGATGGAGAGGAGGACGTGGACCAGGGTGACCATAAAAAACCAGCAGGGGTGCCTGCCACTGGCTTCAGTTTTCCAGTGCTCCTCAGCAGGGGGTCTGGGACAGCACTGAGGATGGATATAAAGGAGCCTTTGTGTGTAAAGCAGGAATACACATCCCAAAGCATAGGACAGAGCACCAGCCCGGCCTGGAAGGGCGCCAAGAAGGTTGCAGTCACTCGAGGAGGGTGAAATCTATGTCATCTGTAGAGCATGGGTTTCTGACTTGTGTGTCTAACTGTGGCATCACATGGAAAGAGGGAACGTGGCATGATGGCCAATCATGAGCAGTTTTATTCCGGTCCTAGCTGGTGATGGTACTGAACCACTGTAGGGGAAGAGCTGGATGCCATCGAGGCCCATTTCCTGAGTGGCTGCCTGAGGAAAACCTGTCTCACCCGCCCTGAAGAACTCTGCGCACTGTGACTTTCTTCTGTTTTCCTGGCATGGGCGCCTGGCAGGTAGCAGGTGCGCAATTAGGCATTCGTGGAATGAACCCAAACAGGAGTAATTGGTTGGGCTTCATGCAGAGAAGGGCTGTGGATCAGATTCACTCAGGATAACTGCTTTGCGGAGAAACATAATCCGTCTGGTGGGGAGACATGGTCTGGAGTAAGAATGGGGAATTTCTAGATCTTATCAGGAGAGTGAAAATTTCTGGTAGCCAAGTTTTGAAAGTCTGCCTTGCATTTTCACAATGAATGAAAATTGTCATGGGCAGGATTTTGAAAACCCAGTTTCTGCCTTTACCGCTTGAAAGTTTCATCTGTTTTCAAACATCTTCATTACGTTAGTAATTGCAGCACAGTAGACACTAACCCCAGTTTACACTTGGCCATACAACTTATTACTAATGGCCATATAAAAACCCTCATTCGCAAAGCCAATGTCAAGCTCTACCATGTTCATATCTTGTAGGCAGAAGCAAAGCAAAGCCTAAAGAGGAAATGGCTTGTCCACAGTGACACGGCCGTGGAGAAGGCTGGTCGCACTATCTGCTGATGAAAGTCAGTGCAGGTTGGGTGGTTTTCTGCTGTGGTCACAGCTGCAAGACCACAGCACGAACTCCACACTGATGTGTGTCTGTTCCGCACAAGCCCCGTCTTACTGCAGGACAAATCACTCCCACGTGTGGCTCTGGGCTGCTCCCTGCTGCCACCACCCCACCTCTGTCGGTCCTTGTTGTTGTTGTTGTTGTTGTTATTTGCTGACGTTGCTGCTGCCCTCTGGAAGAGCTCATCTGGAAAAGCAGAGGCACCATGATGCCCCAAGGCCAGAGGCTCCCCAGCAGCATCTGAGCAAAGGCAGCCTTGCCAGGAGGCCCCAGGTTGCTAGGGAGAAGGGTCTGGCTGAGTGGTATAAAACATGGGGTTACTATGTCTTTCAGTCTTGCTCTGTGATAGTTGAGTCAATGCAGGATTGCATTATCTTTCCCTTTTTTTATTCATTTAAAAGAAAAAATATGAGTGACACACCATGGGGCTGTGGCCCTCAATGTCCCACATCTGTTCAGCTTGACTGCAGGCCCCAGCAGTGAGAAGTAACTAGGGATCTATTTAGGGAAGGAGCGACTTGCAGGGCAGCCCCAGGGCCTCCCGGGAGCCGTCTCTGGGATCCTCTTCCAAATTAGAAACATCAGAGTGACAGAAAGTGGGTCACAGTGCCTCTCAGATGCATTTCTCTAGGGCTCGTGGATAACAAGGGCAATCCTGTAGTTGTCAAAGTTGAATGCCTGTTGTAGTTTATAAGTCCCTGTTTATCTGCTTCCAGAAGTGGCAGAACAGACAGGAGTCGAAGAGAGTCATGAACGGTCCAAGGAGAGGCTCTGCGGTTGGGGTGCGATCGGTAGGAGTCCCCGAGCAGGCCATTCGCAGTGCCCGGTTTGGAGGTTTACCTTCATCTGCATCTTTTCTAACAGCACTGAGCACACACCCCCAGATGGGGCAGAACAACTCCCAGTCCTGAAGCTGGAGAAAAGGAAGAGCCATGATGCTAGACTAAATATGGGTTTAATGTATGTTCAAAGTTTCAAAAGCATTTGTAAACATATCACCCAAGAAGTAACAGTTGTTCCCTTAATGGGGATGAAGAAACAAAGCGGGAGAGACTTCACGACTTGCTGCACCTCCTGTGCTTGGGGTTATTCCTCAGTCAGTTTCTAGACGCCCCTTCAAATACAGCGTTATCTAGAAAGTCAGGACGCAGCTTACATAAATGAGATGTAAATCAATTTAATCAATGGTAAATCCCACTTTTGAAATCTGTAAATTGATTAAACAATGGTAAATCCCACTTTTCAAATATGTAAATTGATTAATTGATGGTAAATTCCACTTTTGAAATCTGCTTTATAAAACAGTTCCAGAACAAACATATTTATAGTATCTCTTGGCCAGTTACGCTGAGTACTGAGAATTCAAGCTTTCCCGCCTGTGGGTCCCATCGGGACCGGCAGGCTGCCTGCCCAGTGATCAGTGGGCTTTCATGGGCCAGCGCTCGCCACCCTCCAGCCTGTCTTCCAATAGCTGGGAAACCCAAGGGGCAGGATGCCTGGTCAGGAAGCATGCAGTCGGAGCATTCTCAGAAGACAGGACCCTTTTACAAACAGTTAACAGCATGAGGTTGTGGTGCACTGAGGCTAATGCTGCAGCGTGTCAGCTCCTTCTCTTCTTCTCTTTTGGGACAGGTGGACTTCACAGGAGGTCCTAAGGTAATCCTCGGATACTTCAGGGAAGTATGGTTGTTAGATTTGTCTTTGAGACTTTGTAAACCAAAGCCACAGTTCAGAATGAATGACAGTAAGTCAGTAACATGGGTCACATGCTAGACCAACACAACAAAGGCACCCTCCGTGATAAGGGAACTCGGGGTCTGCGATGAGTCAGGGGCAGTTGTAATGAATCCCGAGGGGAGCCTGAAGAGGTCCAGGTCATGGCCTGACCCTTATCCTACAGATAAGTAGCAAGTGATCCAGCTGTGCCCCATTGTCATGGACTCTTAAAAACATGGACCATGTTGTTGGAAAGGAATGTGGCCCAAGTTTTTTGACAAAAATTCTTGGCACTCTGGCTAGAGGAGGAAGGGTAGGAAACGAGCCTTGGAAGTTACAGAAAGTGAGCCATGCAGAAGTTCTTACAGAAGCTCTGAGATTTATAATTTGGGGTTCCTCTCCTTCAAATGACTTCTACTCTCACAGTATCTCCCCCAGAACTGGGGGATAGGAAAGGGGTATCACAGGGATCTTATAAATAAATAATCAATCTTTTCTTGATCCATGAACCTGGAATTTGCTGTCAGGATAAAAACAAGCACAAATGTAAAAACTTACCATGCATTACAGAGTCCCATAGAGCAGGGGGTCCCCAACCCCTGGGCCAAGGACCAGTACCAGTCCATGGCCTGTTAGGAGCCAGGCTGCAAAACAGGCAGTGAGTAAGCAAAACTTCGCTCACATTACCACCTTAGCTCTGCCTCCTGTTTCCCTACCCTGGTCCGTACAAAAATTGTCTTCCATGAAACCGGTCCATGGTGCCAAAAAGATTGGGGACTGGCGCCATAAGACACTCCATGTTGGGGTACTGTTCGCCTCAGCCCCTGAACGTGGCAACATGGAGGAGATAGGGTGCTGTACCCCTTTCTGCTTTCTTTGCCCTCTGAGCACCCAAAAGTTGTTGTACTTTGAACCCTTCTCCATCAGGCAGGGACTCGTATGGTCACAGCCCATCCCTCATCATCCTTAGGGTCTGGCTTTCATGCAAGAAGTTCCTGAGGACTGAAAGAACTGTCTCTGAGGTATGGTGGCATTGGGGGTGCAGAGAATGACATTTAATGTGTGTTGTATAAACAAGGTTCATTAACCCAGGTGTGGGGTGGGGAAGGGTGAGAAGGGGCCATCCAGTCATGGTCCTGGGTGTTCCTCCGGGTGCCAACAGCCACTTTTCAGGCTGGCCTTCCCCGGCTGCTTCCTTCTTGCCTTCAGACAGTGCCCAGAGCGCAGAGGCCCACAGCGGGGGCTGCCAGCCTTACCCATGGGATACAGCTTATGGGATGAATTAGAAGTGGACTCAGTGGGGGTGTTTATTTTATATATAATCTTGGAAGACTTCCCTTTCCAAAAGAGAGCTCATTTTTCTCTGTTCTATAAATGTTATTTCACTCTCTAAAGTCAAGAAGGAAAAATTTGATTAATTGCCAAGTGGCTGAGCTTGTCCAGAAAAGCATTACGTTTGCAAGTCTCAGCCCCAACAAAGGAACGACCAGCATGTCTGTCCATCTGAGAAACCCCTTTCCAGTCCCAAAGACTGTTAACCTTTGTCATGGGGCCTTCAGGTATACTAATGTGAGAAAAATAAGAAGTGGGTCTACCCCCTCCTCGTGCTCTTAAAAGCCTGATTCTGCATCCTTCTTTCCATACCTGGTCTAGGTTCTAATTGAAATCAGATTGACCCTTAGACTTAAGAGCAGAGAGACCCAGAAAATGCAAAATGCCAAGAACTGAGGGCATGATAAACAATAAAGGTCTGGGAGAATATCATGTCCAACTGAGCAGACTAAGTGTCTAGTTTTCAGAAAATCTCCCCAGAGAAAACACACACATGCAAAGGCAGGTTTTTGACAGTAAGTACGGGGTGGCTAAAAAGAGTTTGGAATAGAGACTTTATCAGCCAAAGGGACTTTGAGATGAATGAACAGACAAAAGAGATGTCACAGTGGATTCAGGACATCACAGCACGTGCCACAGTCGGCTGTGGGGCAGCAGACAGACAGACAGAGGCTGATGGCAGACACGATGGACCCGCCGGCTGTGTGCAGGCTCCTCCCTTCTTTGTGAGTGAGCAGCGTGTCTGCAGCCTGGTTTGGCACACACGTGACAAGGGCGCTGTGGTGAGCAGACAAGGGAGGGGAGAATAATGGAGGTGCCCGCACAACCCACTGTGAGCTGGCAGATGCTGCTGGCTCCCTCTCCACCCAGCCTGGCCATGCTCTCTAGGCACCTGCTGCAGGAGCTGGGGGCTGCAGCCTCGGCCGAAGTGTGGGGCGGCACGGGAAACAGCATGGTGCCCCAAAGAGGGGGGTTCAAGGAGAAAAAGAAATAAGAAGAAAGGCAGGCCCTGTCCTTGGAACACGGGGGCACTCTTGAGCACTGAGCCTCACACATTCACACCTTGATATCTGAGCACTCTGTCAAGCCAGGCCTTCAGTGACTGCTCAGGACTGCCCCTTTTGTTCCAGGCTCCAGAGCCGACAAATGTCCTCTCATTACTGGCTCCCCTGGCAGCTTGCAGAACAATGGATGACCGGATCCATGTGTACTTTGCGGCCAGATGTTACAGCCCCAGCAACATCTGGAAGAGAAGCAGGGCGGAGAGCAGGTGACCTTCAAACGTGAGCTGAGACACCTGGCTGCTGAGCAGTAGGTATCCATCCACTGCAGCATCCATGGAGCTGCTCTGTCCACTGCAGCTGCTTGTAGAGGAGACACCAACCTCCCCAGCTTGCCTCTGCGAGGGCTCCTCCATCTGCTAGGGCACTGAAGGAAACTCTACATATGTGAGACATTAGGTAAACCCTAAATCCTTTGCCACCTTCCCCACTGCAGATCTGTGACTATCAGGGTCCCAGTCACAGCGTATCACTGGCCATTGACTGTGTGTCAATAGCAATGGGTATGTTGGGTATCAGTGATGATCATGGAAACCTGGGAGGGGGTCTCCTCTCCCCAGTGTATCAGTGGAGAGTGCTGAGGCTGAGAGATATCCATGGACTTGCCCAGCCCACGCAGCACGCAGGCCTCCAGCCCAGCCTGGGTCTGCTGCCAGATCCCCTGCTCTCACCAGATCTCATTGTTTCTACGAGAAATTACGAGGAGGATCTATTTTCATATATCTTGACCTCAGAGCAACACCATTCCATGTGACATCTGGTTTAGAAAGTCACGTAGTAATGTGTTAATATATTGCTGAAACAAATGCTGTACTCCTTTAAGCCTTGAAAGGCATGCATTGTCATTCTAGGTGTAATTTATCACATCAGTTTCAGGGTGACTCTGCCTCTGTTTCTAGGTGGGTTGAGGGTGCAATGGCTCCCTACTGAGACTGCTGCAACAATGCATGACATACATACACGTGGACTACTAACACAGGGGCCCCAGCAACTGGCCATACAGGGAAGTCCTGGACCACAAAAACTCTGGTGGTTGATACTGGTTTATTGTCACTTTCATGTCCCTTTAGGGTCTGCTAAGGCTCCAGGGAGACCATCTAGGGCCTTCTGAGTCATAACCTTCCTGCTACATTCTGCTCTTCCTATCCCAGAATCTTGTACCTTCTCCAACAGTACCTGGGAATGAACACAACACTCACCCTGGACTCAGATCCCTCCAATAATTCCAACTTCCCCAAAGGGACAGACACCCAATTTCTGAGCTCCTCAGCATATAAGTGGCCTCCCATTGCCAGCTCAGTCACAGAGTCCTGTTCACAGGTGTGAGGGAAGCTCCAGAAAAGCCTTGCTCTAATCTGCTGTCTAGCATACCTGATGCCTTTGGACTCTCTCTGCTGGTACTTTCCCTTCCACACGTCATCACACCAAGGACTTCTGAGAATCAGACAAAGGCAAGTGCTCTGGCTTCTCTCTGGTTCAGGCATCGCCCACTCAGCTCCTGTTGGGCAGCTGGGATAGTGAGACACTGGCCCTAATTTCAGGGTTGGGATGACCTGTAGAGTTTCACAAGAGGCTTTAGCTCAGAAAGGAGAATGTCCCCCACCTGAGCAGACAGAGGGGTTTTAACGATAGCAGAAAGGCACCTGGTTTTTCAATTCATGAAATCTTGGTGGCTCATTTTGTGGTGAACTGAGGATCAGCAATTTTAGCTGGAGGTCCCATCAAGCAGAGGAGGAACAGCTAATGAAGGAGTCTGTCCTCCTACCCTGGGAATCTGGCCCCATGGGTGGGTGAGATGGGCAGTGGGACTGTCACTCTGCAGTCACTTCTCCTGAGTCCTGGAGTCCTCTGCTCCCCTTTTGACACCTGTCTGCCCTTCTCCCACCACCTAAAACAAATGGACTAACTAGAAGCACACACCCCAGTAGCTCCTCTCCAGAGGCAGTCAGATCAGCAACTGAGCGAAAGTCAAAGCAGAACAAGAAACAGTCTTCTCAGCTTCTGTTTTCCAACTTCAAATTTTACAGATACTTTTTCAAAATATTAGGAAAAAGCCCAAAAATCACATGACACACGCTTTGAGTCCAAGTTTGGTTCTGGTGTCAGTCCCCATCTTTGAGAGCTTTGTGAGTCCAGTGTTCCCTTGGCTCCTCTCACTACAGACAACCAGTCCAGGGTCTCCAGTCTGTGCTCAGGTTGTGGTCCCAGGGTCTCCTCAGCACCACTACCTGAAGGTTCTGTTACCTGGAAGTGTCAGTGTTTTCCTCCATCAACTGAAAAAAATTCTCTAAACTGCTGAGCTGGGGCCTCATCTCCAAACAGGAGACGGGCAGTGAGGACTTAGAAAGGGAAAGACACATATCTTTTAGAGCTGACAAAGTATTTTGAGTCAATTCAGCAAGTCTGCATTTATTGCAAACCTGTAATTTTAGAACCAAACATGGACAGTGGGCAGGAGCATGTGGGTGAGGCCCCCTGGGAGGCACTTCAGAGTGGGGGGACACAGAGGAAAGACACCGATACAAATGCAAACCCAGCTTCCAGGAAGAATCAGTCCTCAAGCAGACTGCTTGCTCCAGGAGTTGTAGGCTGGTTTTCTTTTAAGAGATACATTCTTAGAAAAGTGCAACTTGATCCCATTTTCTTGATGCAGAATGGTGGCATTAAAGCCCCACCCAATGCATTCCCCATAGGTGATGATTTCTTGTTTGTAAGCAGGAAGAATAAATACCTAATTTGAAGAGTCCTTCAGAAATTTAACAGCATTGTGTTTGATGAGCTCAGCAGAGAACCTGGGACACAGTGAGTGACAAATAAATGAGTCTCTGAAGATGGAAGACGTTGTATGCCAGGGGTCTCTAGTTCTGGGCACCGACTATGATCTGGTCCTGGTGCTGTTTCTAACTTGGTGACAGCTGCCTGGTTTTCCCTTCTAGTATTTGCCATTTTTACATAGAATGACTATATGCTGGAATAGCCCCAAAAGAACTTTGTTGCAGCCCCTTCAGGTGCAAAGGATGCCAACCCTTGACCATCAACACTGCCCGGTGGTTCACTGAGAAGGCAGGGCCCCTCCTTCCAGCTGTGATTTCCTTCCCCCACTCTCCCCAGCCCCAGCGTCACCAAACTTGGGAGAGCAGGCAGGGTGGTGAAAAATGAAGCTCGGTGATTGATTCATGAATCTCTAATAAGACTGAACATAATGGAAGCAAATTATGCATAAACAAGTTGTGGTTTAGATATATGATCATTAAAGTTTTGAGCTCCAGTTTCCTATGTAATTTATTGCAAAAATAATGTATGTGCGGTAGACAATATGGTCTCCTCTAGAACACCGTCAAACAGCCCAAACTGCTGTGTTTATATATCTCATAGAGGGCCATGTGGGCGCACTGCCTGCAGAACAACTGGGCAACCCAGGCTCACAGAGGCAATGTCTGGACCATGGGCAAAACAAATAAACAAAAGTCACAGCATCAACAGTCAATGACACCCCTGCTCAGAGAACCACACACAAATAAAACAGTTTATGATTTGTTATCGTGTCTGCTGCTCTCATGAGCGAGCGTTGCTATCACCACCTAGGACAGGAAGTTCACCTCCATAATCTTGGTGTCCAGATCCCCTCCCAAGGGACTCCTTGACTTGCGGTGCGTATTTAATCTCCCGTTATCTTAAAAGCAGCACTATGCACTTCATATGCATAAACCAAAGAGGGATGGTCAATATGAAAGCTTTATTTTGGTGACATGGGCAAGCAACACACGCGTAACACCCGCAGAGCACATTGCTGCCTCTGCAGCATTCCGATGTGTGTTGCCTTTGCTTTTGCTCCCGTGGACACTAATGACATATAAGTTCAGGAAGACAGACCCAGCAGAGGGAGGGGCTGGTCTGGACCCAGTGCTTGGGCAGCTCTGCCAACGTTAGCAGAGGGTTTTGTCTAAAAAAAAATAATAATACATTCCAGTAGATGACATCTACCTGAAGTCCTGAAGACCAGAAGAAAGCCTGACCCCTCTCTGCAGCCACCGGGCAGCCACAGAGCAACACCTGCAGGATGCTGGCCATGGAGAATCAGCAACTGTGGGAATCCCGGACAATGCATCACTTGTGTACTCAGGATAAAATACAAATGAATAGCTGGGTCTGAACTTCACATGGCTCAGCTCTAGCCTTTCTCCTGAAGAGGCATAAAGTGGATGTTATTTCTGAGAGAAAGCAGAATATCTGACGTGTTTTGAAATAGAAAAACACAAAAACTCCAAACTGTGAGATGATGGTAGCAGGGATTCCCGCCAGCATCGTCTGGGCCCCAGCTGCTCCAGGGACTCAGCTGGTCCTCGCAGGGCTCTTGGTGCCTATAGTCCTTGTGGGCAAGAGGCACGCCTGGAGGTGTCGCCAGGGTACCTGCTGTTGGTAGGGCAGAGGGTCAGGTGTGCTGTGAGCACAGTCCTGTGTTCCTGTGAAACAAAGACGGAGCGGCAGCCACCATCTCAGAGCCCAGGTAGGAAGGCCACCATGTAAGGAGACAGTAAGACTGTGTTTCTGTGGGCAGAAGGTCAGGGAAGGGGAACTGCTAGATGGGACCATGGAGTCTAGCCCAGAAAGAAGTTTCCTCTTTGCTTTGGGTTATTAGCCGAGGGACATGAGCTGAATCCTGTTCTGTGCTGAAAAGAACCATTTGGACACCAGCAAGCGGGTGGGTAGCACTCGATGGAGTCACTGTACCTGGGATCGCTTGGCCCCTTACTGCAGGGAGGGAACCCCACTGTGTGTCCAGGACTCCCACCATGGGCAGCTGCCATCTGACCTCAGGATCTCCTTCTCAGGTCTCACCCCCTCTCATTCATTCATTCACTCATTCAGCAAACATGTTTAAGACCTAGTGCTGATAATACTCCCAGATATCCATTTTATCAGTAATGTTTATCCCAACATCAAAGTGATATTTCTCCCTCTAAACATTACCTCTGATGCAACCAAAGGATCAAAAAGCTATAGCAACTTTAAAGGCCTGCTACCTGAGTAGGACCTTTGACCAGGCTAGAAGGGCATGGCCTCTGTCTGGAGCTGAGTAGGTTGATGACATACACCTGTGTTCTTATCTGACAGTCCCTCACTCCATCCTAGCAGGGTACCGTGTCCTATTTAACTAGTATGTTTGTGTCAGTGAAGCTGAAAAAGGACAGGCAGGCACCAAGAGGTGACATCAGCCAGCAGAGGTCTTCACAGAGCTAGGACACTTGGGACCCACAAGGACCTCACTGCCACTCAGGGACCTTTCCAACATGTCACTATAAATGAGAGTTGGATGCTGTCAGTGAGCACACCCAGACCACCAAGTGAAGAGAGGATGGCTCACTGGTCTGCCTTTGCTGGGGCACTGGTCAGCTCTCCGTCAGAATGTCCAGAAACACAGATTCCACATACTAATGATAAAAAGAGGGTTTCCACCAGGGAGGCCATAACTGCATTAAAGCACTTTTGAAAACTAATAATAAAAAGAAAAGACATAAAAAAAAACCCTTCAGGGAAACTGGATGCCTTCCCCTGGACTGAGAGGTGGGCCTCGCGGGCCTGGTGTGTTGCGCTCCACTCTGGCTCGTTAATCACAGCCTGTTACTGTAATTTTAATGAATCTTTATCCTATTTTCTTTGTGTAATCCAATTACTTCTGTTTTCCTAGCCAGCACAGGGGATCTCTTGGTTTCCAGAATTCTGCCAGTCAGTCCACTTTAGAAGGAACAATTCAATTCATTATCATTAAGCACCTTCTTTTAATACCACTTCAGGGGGAATCTGTGAAAGAGAAGCCACTGGCGGCCCTCGTGCAGCGCAGGGGAGCTGCGCTATCTGCGTACCTGAGCAGTTCCGGCCTCTGTCCTCTGGGCCCCTAATGACATTCTGTGCTGCCAGCTCATTAACCACCCCATCGTCTGGCAGCCCGGCTTGGCAGGGAAGAAATGGCATGTTGAATTTGAAGGTGGTGAAAACATGCAGCATTGCAGGGGAGATAGGTGATCTGTTACGGATGCTGCCAGGCTTGGCCAAGCACTGGGGGAGGAAGGAATGGTCTTGTGCACGTGTACACACCTGTGTGTGCATGCCTGTGTGTGCACATGTGTACATATACATGCTGCTGAGAGGAGGTCACGTGTTCTGATGATCCCATCATGCTCTTGTAGCCCACACTGGTTGAAGCAGCCACCATGATCACCACAGGGACAACGGTGGTTTGTGAGCCTATTTACGAAGTCAGCCAAGAAGGCAAAGTGGCTGTTGCTACTTGACTTGACAGGTGGAGGTGTTTGTTATAACTTTGTTCTCTTTCTCTGTCAGTCAGGGACTAGGAGCCATACCTGCCATTCTTTATTGTATTCATTCGTCACCTT
This sequence comes from Desmodus rotundus, assembly GCF_022682495.2. Classification (NCBI taxonomy): domain Eukaryota; kingdom Metazoa; phylum Chordata; class Mammalia; order Chiroptera; family Phyllostomidae; genus Desmodus; species Desmodus rotundus. The sequence continues at coordinate 179,025,022 of NC_071387.1, read as the reverse complement.
CTTGTCCCCGTCTTTGTGCATCATGTGGGGAAGTAGTTGCTTTCCTTTGTTCCCCGAGAGCCTCTCGGTCCATCTTGTCTTGATGGGAAGGAGTTAAGTTAATCCTCATGGAGGACTTGATGGATTCCCTATGCCACTGAGAGTACAGCTCCAAGGCCAGGGGCAGAGTAGAAGTCCCTCAGACATTGGAAGGACACAATTAAGAATAACCTGAGGCCTGAATGGAGGAAATATAAAGGGGGAAACAAAAAAAAAATCTTCTAAATGACAAGAAATCTTGTCTGAGCAGCAGAAGTAATTGAGAACAACCATGCACCTGTTGTGGTCAGCAAATTGCACCGAAGGTGGAGGTGCACAGTCCACAGGCAATGGCTGTCCCAGGACAAGCATGAGGGCGCACCATGGTGGATGGCAGGGCAGGAGGGAGACAATCAGAAACAGACAGCATATCTAGAAATGTCTACTCTGGGAATAGCTTGGTATTCGAAGTTCCTAAAGAAAATGTGCAAAGGTTAAGGGTTTCACTAGATAATAAATGCTAAATTATGGAATAACAATTAGCCATTTGAAAAAGAGCAGCTCTCTTTCAGTGTTGGCACATCGAATGGCTCCATTGACAATGTACATGCTTGGCCGGCAGCCCTGAACAGGGAAGGATGTGGATGCATTTTCACGATGACAGTCAACAAGATGACTGCCCATCTTCACTGTCTCATAGGACTTTTAGGTGACTGGCCCCTCCTTAGGCTTGACCCAGTCACTTCCGTTTGTACACATTTGGGAACAAAGATATTCATAAGTAGGATGTGCCTCTGCGAAGGGTTCTATGCCACACCCAAAACTCCCGTGGGATTTCTCAGAGTGCCACTGATGCTGGCACAAAAATCAGCCTCTGTTTCCTCAAAGTCTCTGAAATATATGATGATAAAGGAAGTGTTATGCTTGGAAGCGTTGGTTCAACTCCAAAGCAGTAAACAAATGCACGGAGGCTTATTTTTTCATTATAAAAAGTATTTTATGTATTGAATTCCATAGTTTTTATTACATAATTGAAAACAAGCCCCAAAGTGGTTCAGAGCAAACGTGTACACAGATCACTGGCAGGCTTGTCACGGCATGGACTCTGATCCAGTGTGTGCAGTGAGGGCGGAGCTTGAGATGGGGCGTTTCTAACAAGCTCTGGGGCAATGCTGGTGCTTCTGGTCCCGGACTGTATTTCACGTCGCAAAGGTTAACAGAGCCAGCCTGAAGCCAGTTGCCAGGGTTCCTCCAGCCTTGGCTAATGGACCGTATCACATAGAACTGTGATTTGACTAGTGGAACAAGTAACACTTGGTTCCATGCCCCACATGTAGAAAGTTGGCACACATATCATGAATACTCTTCGTATTTCTTTACTCAATCATTGGGTGGTGCTAGATATATACACTAACATCTTCATCTTGGTGCAAACATTGTTTATTTCATAAACCTAAATTGCTAGGTTGTTTTGAATAATATTTCAATGACCTGGAACATATTATTTAATACTAAAATTTTTAGGGAAATAAACTATTGTTTTTTACTTACACTGTTTTTGAGGCATTTTTATACTTTCTCAAACTAATTTCCCAAAAGCAGTTTATGTAATGTCTTTGTAGAGAACACCACTGAATTACAGCATAACATAGGCTGTCACTATGTTATTTGGCTTCACCATTCAAAAACATATAGAAAACAATTAAATATCACTGCACCAGGTGCACAAGTTATCTCTCACTGTGACTGTTTCTCTCTTTTAAAAATGACACAGTTTCACTTGACATCATTTTCTTTTTTAAAGCTACCTTCTGTGTATGTTTTACAGTCAATGGCATCAGCGTTTACTCACTGCTTCCAGTGTAAGCGGCACAAGTGGTCCACAGTCACTATCATCCCCCTATGGGATAGTCATTCTCTGAACTGCTTGCTGTACCTATAAACTGAAGTGCAAGGCTGCATCTCCCAAGAAATACTGAGTTGTCCATTGCCATCTCATGGGAGGTCTCTCTTACCGCCGAAACCACCTGCCCATCAGCCTTTAACAGTCAGAAACACGAAGCCGTCCATCAGCAAATAGTAAAACCTACCCTTCATCTCCTGTGAGAAAAAATTCTACCCAGTACATGTATTAAAGACTTTGTCCTTAATTATGTGTTGTTTGCACAAATTGTACACATTTGTTTTATGTTTTTATCTGTGTATTTGCTTCTATGTTCCTTCTTTTAAATTGTAAACTAGAAGGCAGAGAAGTATATTTTTAATGATGTTTGCACAGTACTTAGTACTAAATCTCATTGAGAATAATGAGGTCACAGCAAGTAATCTGGGAGAGTTCAAGCATGTACATTTTTCCAAATCAACGACCCAAAATATTTATTGTGATGTATATCTTGTCCACGTAGGTATCAGAAGCTAACATTTATTTAGTGTCTTCTACATGTGTGTGTCTATTTAAATGCATTTTTTCCTCACAGCATAATAACTGCAGGCAGCATTACTACTTATGCCTGGCAGACAGGGTCCTCAAATCATTAAGCCTATAACTGATTTGTCCAAGTTCACAAAGCTTGTAAGTAGTGGAGTCAAGATTTGAACCAGAAGTTGGACTCTCAACCTTGCTCCCAAAATACATCACTGAGGTTCTTCAATGATGGCTGATTTCTATGCTGTGTAACAAACTCAGTGGCTTAAAACAGTGCCAAGTTGTGATCTCACAATTTCTGTAGGTCCTAAATGTGAGTGTAGAGTAACAGTTCCCTGATTCAGGCAGGACCTCACCAAGATGCAATCTAGACATTGACCAGGTACCTCATTGACTCAGCTAGAGAAGGATACCCTTCCAAGCTATGTCAGGTGAGTGGCAGATCATCTCCTTGAAATGGTGGAACCAAAGTCTTTGTTTTCTTGCTAGATGTCAGCTGAGAAACACTGTCATCTCCAAGAGTCCACAAAAGCCTCCTGTAGTATGGTCCTCTCTCAGCATGACTGCTTATATCTTCAGGGGCACAGGGAGCCTCTCTAACTCCAGTCTGCTAAGAGGCAGTCTTCTGTCATGTAACCTCATCATGGGAGTGACAGGCCATCATATTTGTCATATGCAATCAGAAGCAAGTGGAGGGTTTCACCCATACTTAAGGAAGTAGATTATTCAAGGGCAAAACTCACTGAGGGTCACCCTAGGTGTATATGCACAATGTATTATGGAAACAATGTTGATGCTAGAATCTTACAAACTCAGAGGCAGTAGGATGAATGTAAGCTCCACTAAATATAATCTGCTCTACTTGAGACTCAAGGGACGCACCACTGGAAAGCCTGTCATCTGGTAGCAGACCTGGGCTCTCTCAAGGGCTCTGTCACAGGCACACTTTGTGAGCACAAAGACTAGATGGAAAACTGAAACACAGGCACGCCAAGAATGCCTTAGATAACCTTATAATTTATTTTTAAAAAACTGGGACAGAGAGGGAGGGGGATGGCCACAAAGGTTTTGTGGTACCCCAAATAGAAGAAGGGAGTGGAATCACATGAAATGGACCAGAAAGAAAATACATAAATGTCTATGTAGAGATAGCATTGCTAAACCATTTGATCTGTTTTCAATTGGTTTTTCGATAAACGTTCTGGCCTTTGCTCTCAAACAATGGGTCCTTACCCCTAGTGGGTATGTAATATATCGTCTTGGGTGAGTGTTGGCTGACTGAGTTGGGGTCAGCCTGTAAAGACCTTGGATGAAATTTCAGGACTTGAGATGGTCTAGGTGGGTGATGGGAGGCCACTGAGACCATAAGATGTGTTTACAAAGTGATCTACTGGAAAAATGGATGGGGATGAGGAGAAAGTGCAGAAGATGAGGAAGAAGGGAAGGACAATGGTCTGGTGAGAGATTTCAGGGCTCAAGGTCAGTGCACGTATATGGAGAAGAAGAAGAGTGAGTGGTTAAATATTGGGACAACCACTCTGCAAGATACTCACTAAAAATGCAATATACTAATGCTACTTTCACAGCCTGAGTTACTTTTCTTATGTAAAACCATCTTACCTCCTTGTCATTAAAACTAGCTTTAATTGTGCATACTGGCCAGCGTTTTACATAACTCCTTGTCATAATCTTCCACATATCCACACAGTGAATTATATGCTACTCAAATACTTCTGATATTTTTCACCTACCTTGAAGCTAATTTTTATACATGGCTTTTTAATGATCACAGTACTACTTGCAAGTACCTTTAAAAAGTAGTATAGAAAAATGTGAGCCGTGTTAGGTTTACTGTGCAGGTCAGCATTGTCCCATCCTGCTGTCTTTCCCACATTAACATAAGAGAAAAGTGTTTGTCAGTACAGTGTCCTTAACATTCGGACAATTCCTTTGTACACTGTATGAAAATCTTTAATACTGTAACACCAAGGAGGCACATATGACCAGAGATGCATCTTGGTCCCTCTTCTGCAACTCCCTCTCTGGAGCCCTGTAATTTGCTTTAGCCAACTATTAATACAAAGCAAAGAACTAATAGAGAGTATATTATTGTTTAAATAATGCATTTACTTTTAATATATGATTAAGAGTGTGGATGGGAAATCATGTGAGGAGTATAATATAGTGAGGATCTTCAGCGAGTTAGACTTTTTAGCCAGTTTCTGCAATGTTCTCCTTCCAAGTGAAAATAACATGTCTATTTTCCTAGCTCCCATCTTAAATGACATTGTGTCTGAACCTGAACTTGGTCAAGTATTTGTAAATATAGGTCATTTCTCTGACCCAAAATATCACACTGCATGTCTCATAATCCTATCTATTTACCAGTGACCTATGTCTGTGATTAATAAATTGGGCTAATGATCATTTAGTTGCTGTTGCCACCAAGAAAGATGTTTATCTTTGATGAGCAGTCAGATTTGAATCAGATTGAGCAGATATTTACTGAGAGTCTGTTACAGGCTAGACACTGTGGGATTATATAGATGAGTAAGCTGGAGACATTAACCTTGGGTATTTATAATTGAGTCAGGTGGAAAGATAAAGCATACTACAGAATTGCATAAGATATAGCTCAGAAGGTGCAAGCAGTTAAATACATAGCCTGACAGCAATCTCTTTTTGCAGAGAAGCCAATGAGCTCAGCCTTGAAGGATTGACTCAAGGACTCAGGAGACATGGTTTTTATGGTCTCCAGTTTTCCCGAATGGCCAAGGAAGTTCTGGTTTGAGCAAAGGAGATAAGTAAACTGAGACTCTGCATCTGTCTGAGGCATTCAAAGATTACACTGTCAGCGAAGGGACCGTGTTTGGCTGCATGTAACAAGAACCAAGCTACCATGGCTTAAACAATTAAAGGCTCTCTTGTCTATTCTAACAGTAAGTCTAGAGGTCATCTGTCCAGAGCTGGTAAGATGTCTGGAATATTCCATGAGACCTGGACATCATCTCTCTCACCACAGACTCACAAGACGACATGCAAATAAGTCTGTCTCTTTTGGTCAAGAAAATGGTAGCTTCCCAAGAATTTCCATTAAGTAGAATCCTACTTTCGTCTCCTTGGCCCAGAAGTTTGGACCATCAACCATCCCTGTCTGCCATCCTGTATTAGATGTAGGGCTATGACCAGGATAAAGTTCTTTAAGTAGGGAAGGAGAGAAAATAAACACTGGATAGGCACATAGTAGTATCTGCCACAGAGAGGTAAGAAAAAAATGAAATCTGCGTGTTTCCAAATGGAGTCATAGCTCCAGGTGGAAAAATAATAAATATTAAAATCACGCATCCAGTTTGCCCTTTTGTAGAGTGGTGTTTCTAATGTGAACTGTCTGAGATGAATATGAATCCAAACCAATAAACTGAATGAAAGAGACACCAGGTTGATAAAAACCCTAGTAGGTGATAGAAGCAAATGAAAATCTCTCTGGAAGAAAACACCTGCAGCCCAGGCCCTTAAGAATTCTGTAGATTAAGATAACCCAATCTGAGTTCACAATTTCAAAATATATGAAACACACACACATAAATCTGTATGAACATAAATTGATAGGAAAAAATAGTAAAGGACTTCAGATGTTTAAATATTCATACACATAATATAACACAGGAATGTTTAAAATCTTTAAAAAATAATTTTTTAAAGAAAGACTAAGAGATGAGAAAATGTTATACTTGGAAAGTACCAGAAGGAACTACCAGAACTAAACAAATTAAAAGAAAAACTATCATTGAAGTCAAAAAAAAAAAAAAAGCTCAGTGAATGATCTCAGAATTAGGCATATCTGAATGGTAAGTGGATAACTGTAGAGACTATAATGTTCGTGTTTCAGACAACACAATTTCCTACACAGAAAATTCAGGCAAACCTACAAACTGTCACATTAGTAAGATAAGTTAGTATATTTTCTACATAGAAATTCAAAGTACACAAATTAATCTTAATAAATCAGAAAAAATTGAAGACCAAATTTAAAAATATACTACTTACAATAATGTATAAAATATCATTAATATATTTTGTAGGAAATTATACACTTTTATTATAGATAATTTACTTATTAAAAGTCTAAATAGATGGAAAGATATTGGTAGATTGGAATACTCAATATTTTCTATCATGGAATACTCAATATTTTCTATCAGTACATTTCCTAAATTGATCTGTAGATTTAACTCCATGCCAATAAAAGTCCTTAACTCTTTCTGAAGGAGCTTGACAATGAACCAAAAATTGCTGTAGATAAAACATAGATGGGATTGCCCTATTAACTATCAAAACTTATTATAAAACTACTGTTTTATGACTTAAATTATGTTCTTCGAAAAGATATATTTAAGTCCTAACCTTTAAATCCTGTGAGTGTGACATTTTGTTGAAATAGGGTCTTTGCAGGTGTAATTAGTTAGGATGAGATCATACTGGGGCAAGGTGGGACCATATAAGAAAGGGAACACATACAAAGGGGGACCCAGAGAAAGATACAAGAAGAGAGGAGAAGCCAAGCGAAGGTGGAGGCAGAAGTTGGAGTGATACTTCTATAAACCAAGGAGTGCCAAGAATTGCCATCCATCATCAGAAGCTGAAAGAAACAGGAAGGATTCTCCTTTACAGCCTGCAGAGACAATATGGCCTTGCCAACACCTTGCTTTTATATTTAGGGCATCCATACCTATGAAAGAACAAAGTTCTGCTGTTTAAAGCCACCCTGTTTGTGGTACGTTATGGCAGCTCCAGGACAAATACTCATGGTGATGAAATAACTACAACATTAGTGCAGTAATGGGCAGTGCAGCAGGAAAGAAACACCAGCAACACAACCACGTCTATGTGGACTGGCAGTCAGCAGAGGTGGTCCTCAAAGTCAGGAGGAAGGGTGCCAGGAAATGGTTGTCCAGATGCAAAAAGGGGCCTGGGGTTCCCTAACTTACATAATACAGAAATTAAAGAACTAAATATGACACGAATAATTTTTCAACTCTTGGAGGAAAATATTCTGTTGAATTCACAATAAAAAAAGATTTCCAAAATAAGACTTTAACAAATAAAAGCATGAACCATGAAGGAAAGAATTGATATATTCCACTATATCCATTGAATCCAAATAGAAATGAGGATGGAGGGTGAACTGAGACAAGAGTGCCTAATGCATCATGGTCTCCAGTTCACCAGCTAATCATTAGTATTTGGGGAGAATCCAAATTTCCAAATGTCTGCATCTGCTGCTTTTCCATGTCTTCAGAAATGCTGTCTGGTTATTGGACAGACACCTATACAAATCATTATGTTGACTAATAGAAGAGAAAAACTCATTCTAATCAATCAATGTTTCAGTTGTTCTTCACCCCTATAAGTACAAATAACTGTGCAATCTTTATGTAACATTTCACATCTATGCTTTAAGTATGTGGGGTGTATGTCCTACACATGATTTACTTTAAATCCATGAGTCAGTAAAGTTTGTGCAATGGTTAATTTCATGTGCCAACTATGCCATGGTGTGTCCAGCCCAATATTTGATTAAATATTATTTTTGGTGTATTTGTGATGGTACTTCTGATGAGATTAGCACTCGAATTAGTAGACTGAGAAAGTAGATCATCCTCCCCAATGTGTGTGTAGGGGGTGCATTTTCCAAGTCAATGAAGGCCTGTATAAAATAAAAAGCCTGAGAAAGGAAGAATTTGCTGTTTCTTTCTCTGCCTGTCATTGAGCTGGGACATCAGTGGCCTTCTGCCTTTGGACTTGGCCTCACACTAGAACTTACCATATTTTGCCATGTATAATACATACCCATGTTTTTCACCTAAACTTTTAGGAAAAAAATCTTTAATTTTAATTTTTAATTCAATTTTTATTTATATATAAACCAATTATTGTATTCCAGGGTATCATTTTGCATGTGGACCATTATTGTTTTCTAGAATTATATTTTTAATGTATAAGCATAAATAAAATAATTAAAAACATTTATATAGATACAGAGTTGGTACTACCCATGTATAATGTGCATCCTTATTTCCCCCTCAAACATTTGCATGAAAAGTATGCATTATACATGGCACAATATGGTACAGTATCAACTCCTGATTCTCAGACCTTCAGACTCAGACTGGAACTTACACCACTGGCTCTAGCATGCCTCTATGCTAGCCACCTCCTTATCTTCAATCAATCTATCTATCTATGTATCACTGTTTGCCTCTCTATCCTATTGGTTCTGTTTCTCTAAAGAGCTCTGACAAATAAACACTGATATGCCATCAACACCTAGAGCAAACATTTGGGAAGGTGATTGGAATGTGGACCTTGAATGTAGATTCAACTGCCATCATTTGACTGTGCAACCCCGGGGCAAATGATTCATTCCATCTGGAGTTTATATCAAATAAACAGCCACACATGCATATGCATGCATGCACATACAACCATTTATCTATACCTATATCCCTGTGATATAACTGGTATTAATTTGTCAATCTATGTATAGATGTTGCATTATCTACCCAACTCTGAATTTTGACATTAACAGGATGAAAATATGACGAGAGTCCCGGACCCTAAGCACACCTGGCATGACCAGTTTCTTCACCATCTCCCTGTGTAACCCACCCTCCACAAGTAAAAAAAGAGAATGTTTTAGCAAATTCTGTAAATTCTGGTTGGTGACTTCTGTACTCAAGGCTAAATCCTAGGCAAGGGTGGTAGCATTGACCTAATGCAAGGTTATGGCAACATCTTTTGAGAAACTAAAAATATTTATTTAAATGTTCAAATTTACTTTGGAGTTATTTTCTACACCAGAAACACAGCACTGAGTGGTTGGCTCCCCACTGCTATTACAACTGCTAATTATTTTCTTTTTCATTATTTTTCAAAGCCAGCAGGGCTTTGGAGGGATTAAAATCAGCATACACTCTTAAAGCAGAGTGGAGTGAAAAGAAAGGCAACTCTTTTGTTCCTATGTTCAAGACTCAACATTAGAGATTTGTCTTTACCATTGAGATGCTTGGTCCTTGGGGCATTCACACAGGTAATGTTCCTGATTCCTCCAGTACCTTGCTTCTTAAAAAATTTTTTTAAAAAATAACAAACAAAAAACAGCTCCCGATAATCTGGTAGAGAGGCAAAGCCCTTCTCAGCATTGACAGGTCGATGGCACTCCTTGAGTGGCCTTGAATGACGGTTGAGGATGAAGCAGGAATTTCCTAGCTGGGATCTTTTGTGGTCACCTTACATAGTCACCTAAAGTGATATTTGTTATCAATGTGACCCAGGACATCCCTGTTTACCTGAGCTGTGGCATTCCTAGGTTAACCATCTGGGCTAATGTGAATTGCTTGCCTTCCCTTCCAACCCATCTGAAACAATGACCTTCTCTCCAAGTCGTCTTCACAAGGGACCTCTGTGGAAGCCCCAGGAAAGGCATTGTCTTCCTTTCCTCTGTGCCATTGTTGTGCATAGTGGTGTCCTGGCCTGGCCAGGATGGACTTCCAGTAAACCTTGGCTGAACTGAACTGAACTCCACCACCCTCTTCACATTGCCACCCTATCAATTGTGTCCACTCATCTTTCTCCAGCTCAGTCTGACCAGCTCAGTCTGGTGAGAGTAGAGGGGACCTCAGACCTGCAGCACAGCTTCCTTCCACAGGGATTCTCAGACCCTGCCTCTTGCTTTTTCCACTGCCTGTGGCTTCCATGACTTCTCTGTCTCTGGGCCCTGATGAGGCTATGCTCTCTCAATCCAAACATTGCCTTAGACTTGTAACATCTTGTAGGCTGGTGGAATTTTACCTATCTGAGCTCAGTTTTCTTATTGGACAACAAAAATATAATCATTCCCAATGCATAGTTATATGAAAATGAGTCATGATTACACGTGAGATGCTCAACAATTGCACATTTTCCTCCCTTCTACTCCTGTCTGGGCTTTCATAGTGTCTGAATGGATCTGGCTCTTGCTACCTGACCACCACCATGCATTTTATGTGAGCATCTCCCCAGAGCACAGCTCTGAGGATGAAATTTTCTTCCTGTGAAAACCTTCAGTGACCCCACTCCCAAAGAGGAGGGAGAGACAGCTCTTTGCCTCTGCTGCTGAAACACCATGGTGGAGCTTCAAGCTTCTTCTTCCCTTGTTCCAGTCTGCGGCAAAGCCAAGCTCCTTGGAGTAGCCTGACAACAGCCAGTGTCCACATCTGTTAGGAGTTTCCCAAATCTGAATTGTGCAGGGGCTTCCTCCACTCCTGATTGCCACAGTGGATGGTCGTAGGGGTTAAGTGAGCAAGTCCACTTAGAAGAGCTTAGAACTGTCCCCTACACACAGTGTGCTGTGGAGTCATCTGTTAACAGTAGTTATGAGATTACACAGACTGTGAACTGGAGGTGGAGTTGCAACCTCTGTCTTTTCTGTTGATGGAGGTTCTCACTGAGTAGGCGTCTTGCTCTTGGTGGCTGGATTGAGATGAGATGACAATTAGAACTAATATGATGGAAAGAATATTGGTGCTGATATTAAAACACTAGAAAATGTGGCATGAAGAGAGAAGGAAGAAGAGGAACCAGGGAAGAAGAGGAAAAAGGCAGAGAGAAGACAACTAGGGAATACATTTTCAGAAAAATATTACTATTTTAGTTCAATGTAAAGATATTTAATTCAATGTAAAGGTATTTAGCCTGCTAACAGCAGCAAAGCAGTGACATTAAATCATGAATTATTGATGTGCTGTCTACACATTTAAAAAAAGTACAATGGGCAGTGGGAAAATTTCAACCATAACACAATGCCGAGAAAAATCATGTTTTAGGCCTGGATCATCAGGGCCTTCCTGTGGACTGAATTAACTGGGGTTCTACCTGTGTGCCAGTCTGCAGAGGATGACTGCTCCACTCAGGAACCCTCTTCTCTGGGGCTAGGACTTGGGAAAGAGAAACAAGTGTATTAAAATACTTCTTTGGATGCTCGGAGACTTTGCAGGATAATGTCTGTAATGAACCCTTAGCTTCTTAAAAACTAATCCTCGCCTCGTCACACAGGGAGACTCGTTATAGTGGCATCCTTAGGAGTGGCCCAGTCAGGTGAGTAGCGTGTGGCACTATAATGACGTCCGAGTGGCATGTACAGAAATAGACCCCCATGGACTCCTTGCCAGCAGCCCTACTGTTGCCCGAAAGCCCAGAAAGGTCATCAGGCACCCTGAGTGGTAATGGTGCTCTCTTTTGCCTGAAACCTGTGTTGTGGGCTTTGGACATCATTGTCTCTAATTCTCCTTTCTTTGTGTATTTATGGACTCTGGCTAAACTCCTTTGTGCAGGTGACAAATACCAGTCCTTGCCTTTAATTTGCTTATAGCATAGCAAGCCAATGTTTATACATAAACATAAACACAGAAGCCAGTGACAAAAACAGGATCCTATCAGTGCTTGAACTCCATTGTTGGTCCAGAGAGAAAGAAACTCACTGTTCCCAGGAGCAGATGCTTCCATAGAGCCATATCCTCAGTGGTTTTTATTGGAGGCAGGAAGCTGACTGATGGGCTTTCTAATATACTCATGATTCAACCATCCGAACTTGAACATTCACCTTAAGGTCTTTGCCTCAGTTTTCCCACCTGTGAGGCAGACAGGATGGCTGTGTACACTCAGAGTTCACAATAAGTGCCGTATTATGTGCTTGTTGCCACCATTGTTGCTCACCCTGCACTCGGGCTTCTCCTTGTTTTCTTACGGACAGCAGGCGGGAGGGTGAAAGAAGGAAGCTGGACATGCCATCCATGGCCCCCAGCTCTGTTCTTCATGCTGAGGAGCACCACCGTAAGCTGACATATGCCACACCTTCCTTTCAAACTTCCCTGAACTTGGAGAAACTATGCTTCTCACCCAGTCTGATGGATTTGTGGAGCAGGAATGCAAATCACGACAAGGCCAGCCTGCCTGCTCCTGGAGACTCTTCCGCCATCCCAGGGCTCCTGACACACGGCTTGGGTCTAAGGAGATGATGGACATAAAATATGCAGAAAGCCCAGAATAGCAGGCTATTGCCCAACTTTAGCAGATATCTGAAAAACCTCATAGGTGCCATAACCTTTTTAGATGGGATTTTCAATGTGAAACACATTTTCTTTAATTTAAATAAACCTGAGTAAACCGACATCTTGGTTTCAATCATACATCACCTGATAGGTCTAGGCAGGATGATAATGCACTTGAACTGCTGCTTTCTCCTTCTTTTTAGGTCTGCAAGCATCCCCCTCCCCGTTGCCACTGTGTCAAGCAGTCATTTAACCATGACTCACTAATTAGCCCTGCTCTGGGGGAAGTTTGGGTGTTACAGGACTTCCTCCCCCAAGGCTTCCTCCCTCAGTAATAATTAAAAAACAGGGGCCAGATAGTTAAACCGTTTTGCAGAGACCATGGTCCATAGTTTCCCTGGAAATGTCAAGAGTGCGTAAGGTATGATTCTTCAAAGCACCTCTGGAAAGTTTGCAGGCTCAGAATGTGGTTTTGAGAATTTAAATGAGTTCGGTATTCAAATGACCAAGTAAGAGGGATTTATGCAAGTTGGAGGAAAATGCATGAGTCACAGTGGTCACAAAAACCTTAACTATGCTTAAAATGTATCACTTAAGGAAGAGCAACAAACAACTTTTCTTAATATCCAAGTGACTAACCATTTATGTTATCTGGACCACAAACTGTATAACTTTTAATAAAGGTTATAGATGAAAATTATAAAATTGAACTAGACCGATGACCACTTCAACAGTCTCATCTTGTAGTTTGGATTTTTAAAAATATTTTCCCAGCATAAATGTACATCTTGTTCTCAAAATAACCACAGACTAAGAATACTTTCTGCAGAATAAATGGAATCTTGTGTGGGGTTATGAAAATTGACAGCTATCATAGGTGTCTATAAACTTTTTAAACTAATCTATTTGCCTCTACACTGAAGCTTACATCATATTATAAGTACAGTTTACTAGTAAATGTTTGGATTTTGTACATGGAAATTAGTAGCAGATGAACCAGTTTTGAAATGCGTAAGACATGTCTGTATAAATGGAGCAGCATGACATATCCACTATGGCAGCCTCTCTAAGGGGACCTCATGCACCCCCAGTGACAGCCTCCCCTGGAACGTGTGAGAGATGCAAATCCTGGGCCCCACCTGCAGCCTGTGGCTGCTGCAGACAGTGGCCCCCAGCCCCTGGTCTTCACATGCCCCGTGGACAATCCTGATGCACCAGAAGGTTGAGACCCTGCAATGCAGACACGGGACACAGGCCAGCTTACAGCTGTTCTCCTGATTAACAAAAACATCACTAAAGATCAAGAACACAGGCAGATCCTGAACATCTCACCTTACCCTCTCACTGTGCACATGGTAAGGCATTTTGATGGAACATGTCTTTCTAGAGTTTTCCACTACATAATGTCATCATTTGCTCCATCCTTGAAGGATTAAGTATGGTCACATTAAAGTCAAAAATGAATTGATCCCCTGTTAGTAATACAAACACCCTCAATCTTCATCCTAAATAAGCTTTTTATATTATTATTATTTTATGTTTATTATTATTATTGTTATTTCTCTTATAATTTAGACACTAATTCCTGGAACTCTCAAGTATCTCATGTTTAGATGCCACAAATTCTTTAATTTGTACCAAATTCTAGGAAACGCTTTTCTGGGAACAAGGCTGCAACAATGAATAGTAGTTTCCAGCAAGGGTTAAAGGGCAACATGGCTGGCTGAGTTTCCCAGTACTCGCCCAGAACGTCTGCCTCTGAGAGCACCGACCCCTTCTTCTGGACCACAGGCTGCTCTGGGCAGTTTGCCTTTCCTTGGTGACATTTCTACCTGCAACCAATCGATGCTGCTCCCCAGAGTATGATAGGTTGTCACCTGAGAGTGTAACCCTGGGTAAATATTCATACACTTACTCACTCTGTAGACCTACGAGGTACTAGACCCTTGTCAGGTGTTTAGGACCAGGAGCTACAGACCTGGTCCTGCTCTCACCGACCAACATAGTCACAGAGTACAGCAGGCTGAGCACAAGGAAGGGACATGCCAGGTGCTGTGGAGCTGAAGGAACTAGGGCTGATGGGGGTTGTAATCTGTTCAGCTGTGGAACACTAACTCACAGGGATCAAGGCCAAATTCTCAGAAATTTAGTAAACTGATTGTTCAAACAGTCATTATTAACAATTAATTGGTATCAATGTATAGTTAAGGAAATTTTATTCTAAATATTGATGATAAACACTCAAAACCCACCATTTTCTATTCATTTTATTATTTTACTGTTATCTACACCTTAGAGGTTACTTGTGTTCCATACACAAGTAGAAATACGGTATAATGGTGACAACTATCATCAGACTCCACACTCAGTGATGTCACCTGATAGCTGAAATTGGCCTTGGTGCAAGTATTTCCCCACCCAAACTGGCAAATGCCTCAAATCAGGGCGGGACTTGTTTTGCTAACCATCTCTTCTTGAGAAAGTGAAGGAGAAATAATAATGCAGATCAAACTTAAGCATCATGTTTCCATAGCCATTACATTGTGAATAGCACAAAAAACTGAGGAAGGTCCCTCCAGTTTTCCAAAACTATCTCTAAATCTGATGGATGAACAAAAAACAATTGCTGGTCGGTGCATTGGTGAACGGCACAGTGAAGTTCCAATGTGTGTCTTCGCTGTTTCACTTTTGTCTTAATAACGTATATAGAAACATCGGGTAACATTCCCTTGGGAAGGACAGTTGTTCTGTGTGAGTGTGGGTGTGATTTCCCATGCAGCCAACAAGGGAACCTCCTTTCAGTTACATTCGGCTGGTTTCTAAGTTAGGATGTCGACAGGAGCGGTTCCCATAGTGACTGCAGTGTGTATTGTTTCTAGCAATCCTAAAGTGACATAGGTGTTATACAAAGTAAGACATTTCATAGTTTTCTCTTGCTCTTTTCTCTGCTGCTTCTTCATTCCTGGGAGTCAGACGAGAATCACCCACAGCTGCCTGGTATCTGCTGCAGAGCTATTTCCTGGGCAATGCACCTGTTTTTCTGTTTCCATTGTGTCTGTGTCTCCAAAGGTAGCTCCTAATTTCTGCCTTGGGATCACTTGCTGCTCCCTCACTGCCAGCGTCCCTCCTCCCATCTGTTTAATTCTGCAGTGAGAGAGAGTACGGGGAAGACACACAAAGGGAGGACACTGCATGCAGTGTCTTTGTGTGAACAGGGTTATGATGGAAAAATAGACTCCTAACCAAGGGTCTTCTGTCCTGCAACCGTGACTGAAGACTAAGTCTGGACCTGCCACTAATAGCAAAGTCTGCGGGATTTGGAACCCCGCATCCTACATCCCTCCAGCATTGGGGGGCTGATAAGATTGCAGCAGCAGTGCTGCTTCCTAAACCCACCCTGTATCTTAGGGTCGTGAGGGCATGTCTCACGCATGTACCTTGGGATGACTTTTTGGGGAGTGCTGTGTAACATGCCTGATTTTTCTCTCTATACCCTGGGGATCCTTTTTTTGCTGCTGGGAGCAAAATTGGCAGCTCCAACACTGGTGTCCTGCAAAGGCTGTGACACCCACTGCAGTCCCTGCTTCACATCAAGGACGCCATTGGAGTCCAGGCATAGCCTGCGCCCCAGCTGCCAGAGAAGCTGCTGGCATCACAGCAGCTGAAAACTGGACTTTCTGATGTGCTGCAGAGATGGCAGAGAAAGGTGTCACCTTTTATTTTTAAGAACGCTTCTACCCCAGAAGTGAGTCAGGAGTCCACGGGGTGTGGGTGGGGGGAATGAGACATCACGATTCAGAGTCACCTGTGTTCTTGGGGAGCAGAACTTAAACCCCAGCCTCTTACGGTTTTAGAGATGCACTGGGCCTCTCCCACATGGGTGGGTTTATGGTCCCTGGGTGCCACGTGGGCCAGGCGCCCCAGTCCTCTCACTGTGCAAGTCTTGCTCTGTTAGGGGACAGGGCTAGTGGTGACATCCTAGCTTAGTGTTTTATATCCAGTCATTGCTTCTCAAACTTTCCAGTAGGCTGAATTGTGCTCCCCAAAATTTACTTGTTGAAGCCCTAACCTCCAGTGGCTCCAAATGTGGCTGTATTTGGAGATACAGCATTTAAAGAGGTGATTAAGTTAAAATGCAGCCATTAGGATAAGGCCTCATCCAATAAGACTGTGTCCGTTAGGACATAGATGAGTAGGGAAGACCATGTAGGGAGGACACAGGGAGAAGACTGCCATCAAAGCCACAGAAGGAACCATCTGAGCGATACCTTGATCTCGGACTTTTGGCTTCCAGGGCTGTAAGACTATAAATGCCTGTTGTTTAAGCCCTCAGTCTTGCGGTGCTTTCTTATAGCACCTGAGCTGACCAATACAGTCATCAAATGTCCTGAGGACGTTTATATTCCAGGACCTTGGTTGTTCGCAGCCTCCAGTGAAAAAGTCCTCGGGAGTCCCTTGTTTTATTGTTCAAACACCGTTGAGGTTTGCATCCCATTCAGTAACGTATCACATGGTTACGTTAATGTGCATTTCGTTTTTCAGAACATTTGGTCACAAGTGGAGTGGGAAGGAGCCATGTGTTTACCTGGACTCTAGTGCACAGAGCTGTGCACACAGGCGCCTGCGAAAGAGGGATAGACGGGATCAGTGGCCACACCGCTCTGCACCATGAGCAAGACTCTGCATAGTCTTCCCAGGGCGCTTGTAGAAAAGATGTGGTTCTCTCTATTTGTTTTCACACAGTAGGGCTGGATACTAAAGGTGAAGAGCATCTGGGCAAAATCAAAGAGTCGGCTGCATTTTCGTGCTTTTGTTCCATTCTAAAGCTGCCATTGACAGCAAGCTCACAGCCTGATTGTGGACCCTGATGTGGGTGTGCACTTTCAATAGTCCAGGAAAAAGTGGCACTCGGCAAAGCAGCAAGTGTGCCCTGTGCTGTGGGCTGACCTTTCCATAATTGTGTATGCTGGACAAGCAGACCCCAGGCAAGGGGGCGGGGGGCCCTTTACAAAATGAACCCCCTTTAAAGTGAAACAGCATTATTGATCAAAGCTGGGTGGCTCTCTATGTAAAAAAGGGACAGCTGGTGTCCCCCCATGCCACTCGCACACTCTAGCACAGACAACCCCCCTTTATTAAAAACGGGTTGAATTTCATTCCAGGTCCAGCCTGCAAAATTAATGACAAGCTTGCAATAAAGTATCAGCATAGACTTGGACCTTGTAATACAACGTGATTACTCGGGCTGTTTTTATTAGCGGGCCTGAGCAGCAAGCCTGGCCGGCTGGTATTTGACACACAGACAGGGATGTTCCAGGCACTCTGCACAGCACAGTCACTTCAAAGTCGTAGCCCTGCTGGCTTGGTTTACACCTGAGCCAATTAGCCAGGAGATCAGAAGAGGCCTGGAAATGGAGCTGAGCCCTTACTTCTGGGCTGGAGAAAATCACTTGATCCCAGGTAAGATGATACAGCGAGAACAATGGTAGATAAAGCGGAGGAAGGAGAAGGGGGCAAAGGTGACAGGCACGGGCGCACCCCACAAGGAGCAGGAAATAAAGAAGCCCTGTGTTGGGCTGAGCGTGGTGGGCCTGGCCCTCTCTCAGGGTGTTTGTCCGGCTTTTGTTAGCAACAAAGGGGCTAATTGAAATGAAACAGTCTGCAGTCTGTTTGTTGGCACATCAAATATGCTGTAAGATATGCTGATTCTTGCTCCTCCTGAATTATTAAACAGCATGGCTTCCAGAAATAAGACAGGCGAATGAGGGGGGAGACTTGGGGTGGCTTTATAAAAGTGACATCACTTCGCTAAGGTTCTGTTTGCATTTATTTCTTTTCAAGAAGGTAGAAAGTATTACATTAAAGAATGGAGAATGTAGGTGCTCCATACACCCTTTTAAACTCCTACGCCAACCAGTTTTGAAATCTCAAAGTGTTCCGGAGCACTAGAATAGAGTAGAATGAGGACTGTGGCCGTCTCCGATTTGCTCGGTCAGTGCTGCGGCACACCGCCTCCCAGTGCCTTCTCCATGGAGATGCCGTCAGTCTGTCTAGGGCAGAGTCAGGGTGCTGACACCTTCCATTAGGCCAAAGAATAGGGTTGATGTGAGTCAGGTCAAAGATCCATCCATTCAATAAACATGTTCTGAGAAGCTTCTGGGGTGAGGTGACACTTTTGGTATTGGAGACACAAGGGTGGATGAGGCCTGGCTCTTGCTGTGGCCAGGCTTCCATCTGTCAGGGACAGACAGGCACAGGAAGACATCCCATTGATATCACAGGTCACTGCACAAATGATAGTGGGCCAAGTGGTCTTCAGGAAAACTGTGAAGAGAAGCAGAATATGCACATAAAAATAGACGCATGCATGCGGGCATGCATAAACACACGTGTGTGTGCTTCTGTCTGGAGTGCCAGTGGACTGAATGAGGGTGCAGTGATGAGGGGGGAAGACATTGACTAGACCCATGATTGAGGGACCTGAATACTTAAAATACTTAAAGCTTAAAGGAGGCACACAAATTGATGAGGTTCATTAATAACTGAAGGTGTGTTTTTATTTCTGTGAATAGTTGGAATCACACTCTTTGTGAATTTGGCAATAAGAGAAAATCTCAGGCGTTTCTTTTCTCCATGAGGCCAGGAGATCACATCTCAGGAACGTATAAGCGGCTCTTCTGCCTATGAATTAGAGATCACGCTCTAATTACAGAGCTGTCTCTGGGCAGCTGCTTGGATTTTAGCCAAATGCGCATAATTATTTTTCTAATAAAGGGAATGAGGTGTCATTGGCTTTCGGAGTGAGGTGGTGACCATAGCTGATGGAAGACAGGATGGGTGATGCTGTACATGGAAGACTGGTATCCCCAATTCCCAAATGTGGGCAGGTGTTCCAGGACGGGGGTCCTTCTGCATGGATCTGTCACTTTCTTCCTCCCCATTACTCTCACCTCTTCCCATCTGCACACCTGTCTTCCCACTCATGCTCATGCTGGACACAGCTGCATTGGTTTTGGACATTTGGAGAGTCATGAAAGGAGAATGTGGCAAACACAGAGTTCCAGATGTTATTCCTGAGCACGTGAACTCTTCTAGCACCCATGTGCTCCATATTCAGGGGTGTGACTGAACGTGTGAGGGTTATGTCGCTGTCCTGTCAGCAAGTGTGAAATGTTGTCCTTCTTCCTACTGCTGTCACTTTGTCTCCCTCCCCAAGCCAACAGCAACACACATCCACACATGCACAGACACACACACAAGCATGTGCATGAGTGTGCACATGTGTGTGCATGCACAGACACACACTAACTCCCTTTGCCTGGAACTTGCCACATACCCTGCTGTCTTAATACTTGTTATTCTGTGAAAAACTCTCTGCTGTCTCACATTTCTCAATACCACTTACTTTTCACTGGTAAGCCCCATGGCTGTCTTCTCCAAACAGTGTCTTTTCGTTCTTCCAGCTGAATATAACAGTCCCTGCAGCATTTTCCCCATACACCTTCATTAGCACTTAGCTTTTTCTACTTGGTAAAACAATTATTGAAGTAGATAGCTCATCTCCTAACTGCATAAATACTTCAAGATTTATGCCAAGATTTGGCATAATGTCAAGATTCATTCATTCATTCATTCATTCTTTCATTCAATAAGTGTATATTCAACATCTACCATGTGTCAAAACCTGTGCTGGACCTTGGCACAGAGAGATGGAAAAGGTGAACTGTTTATGCAAAGACACACACAAACAACATAGGCCCAAGGAGGTAGACATCCACCCAAGAACTCTGAAGGAGAAGAGACAAAAATCCATCTCTCCTTAATCTTTTCTGAGATGAGGTCAAGGCAATGGGCTGAGGAGGATGTACATGCCACTTGCCTGCCCCTTCTCTGCCCAACTGGAACTATAGGACACTGCATTTCCAGCTTCCCATCAGTCCACTCAGGAGTCTGAGGAGCTGGAAGACATTAGTCATGAATTCACTGTTATAGCAGCTTCGGCAATACAATTGGAAAGAAGGCACCAGGGCTGCCTGCTGTGCTCAGGACCACAGGCTTGCTTGGGGTGTGTGGGCATGAAGATGAGACCTGGAGGACCAGTGCTCAGACACCAGCCACCCTGTCAAGGCCCATCTGCTGCTGAGTTAAGGTCAGATTAATGCCTACACACAGTTTCGAAGTTCAGTTCACGCTGCTGGGAGAACATTACACCCAGCACACCAGCCCCTGCTCCACTGGGAAAAAAATCAACTCTCGTTTCTTTTAGATCTTCCTCTTAGCTCTTAACTTCATATTTTTAAGTAACATACTTACACTGCTGCGTTCTGGTTCTTTAGCTTTAGAAACTGTGTATGGACTTTCTACTCTAGACGATGAGGACCTAGCAGGCTTACCAGCTCCAGCCCCCAGCGTGCACACACATTTACAATGCCACACAAAGTGGACTATGGCTTCCTTTCTTCATATAAACCTTTGCTTTTGTTGTGTTTTGTTTGGCTTCTCTGATTTGTATTTACTCATAACTCTCTTATACCTAAAGTTTCTGTTGGAGCCAGAAAATCCCTCTTGGATGAAACACATCAGGCCATCGTCAAGCCCGTTTGATGAGGAGGGAACTCTGTCCTGCTGCCCTGAACACAGAGTCTGTCCTCAGATAGGCTCTGTGTCACCCTCCAGGAGGGTGTCTTCCTCACCCGTCCCCCACACAGTGGGCACCCTCCTACTTTCTTATGTCAGATGCTGTGCTCTGGATCCCCATCTCATTCTCTTGGTAGAAGCACAACACCCAGTAACTTTAGGGAAAAAGTCTTTTATTGACATTTTGAATATTTGAAAACAATTTTGAATTTAACGTTCACATTTGAAACCTGGGGAGTCTTTGGGAATAACTGAGTGAATGTGTGTGTCAGTTACTGTCCCAACAAGAAGAATCTCAGCTTGAAAACCATGAAAGAACTGGACTCCTTCGCTTGGGCTGGACTTCCTCCAGAGAAGAAGGCTGCAACCTCTATCAGTGTGCTTGAGGCATAGAGAGGAAGGGCTGGATACATCCCATGGAATCTTGTCCTTGGAAACACACCTGTCCGTGTCCTCAGCCCTGCAGGTGACCAGGGACTACAGCTTCTCTCGGTGTCCCCTCCAGGTAGTGGGCCTCCTGCTCCTATTTGCCTGTGTTTGGGGACAGAGGACATTGCTGCTCTGTGTGGGAGCAGAAGGGGATTTGTATAGGGTCAGCTCTTTATAAAGTGCAAAGACTGTTCCCTTTCTCAGCCCTTACTCACCATCCCCAAGTCCAGACCCTCCTAGTGTCTCTGACTTCCCCTGGGGTTGGCAATGCCAACTGGCTTCCCCTTCTGGAGGCTCTGATGAAATTCCCGCCATTTTGCTAGATCGGCTCTACTTGACCTTCTTTCTTCAACTGACTAAACCATCTTGATTTCTCTAAGGAGGCTAATACCCCTTCTGGTTCACTCTGCCTCGGAAGTCAGGCCTATTATAATCTTCAGTTTCATGGGAGCTCCAAGAGAGAAAAGACATCAGTGTCTGTTCAAAGAAATATGATGAAATGGAAACATACTGATACATACTGATTTATATTAAGAAAACAAAAGAACTGTATATCTAAATTGTGTTGTGCCACTTATCCATTGTGTCCTGACAAAATCAGTTCTGTCTACTTCTGGACAACCCAAGTAGACATCAAAAGCCAGTCATTCCACTGTGGGTGTTTTCCCTTCTTCTCTGATTCCTTTCTGATCTCCACATCGATCCTTCCTCTCTGATGTCATACAGGCCTGTCAAAACCCAGCACACACACACCCCTCTAGTGGAACCTCCACGACTGAGCACTTGTCTCACGTATTTCCAGGGACCAAGGCCAAAGGCACTCACAACTCCTTCTAATATTCACTTCAGATTGGTCTGCTTTTAGTCCACTTCCCTGAAGATCGTTATGTCTGAATTTCTTACATGAAGCTTTTCATGTTCTTCCTCTGATTTTCTTTATATATTTGTCCCTCTCACTCTCCTTTTCTCAGACAGGTCCTCCTCTATCTGCATTTCCAGGTGCCCGTGTGCTGACTGCTGGCTTCCCTGCACCCTGCTTTCCCCCGGCCCTGAAGCTGCCGTAGTTGCAATTATGGAGTCTGCATAATTCCTTCTGTAGTCTCTGGCTCCCCCAGTAGACAGTCATGCTCCATGCGCAATGCTGTCCTGGTTCTAACACAGGCAGGTCCCTGACAGGTGGCCCGGATGAGCAATGACCCCTGGTTACACCGTGATGCAGTCCCTGGCTTCATCCTTCACAAGGTTCAGACCCACCCTGACATTTGGAGTGAAGATTTTAAAATGAAATGTCTCTTCTTACTTTGGTGTTAAGAACTAAAAAGTTTTTTTAAAATTCTTACTGGATTTGACTTACTAAAATTGCAAATAAGTTTTCAAATATCTGAAATATACCTTAATCTTTAAATGTGTGTTTTGTGCACGTTATTATACATTTGTGTAATATCATTTTCACCATACTAAATATTAATTCAGAAGCAATATGTGGTACCCCACAGTCTGCCTTATTCATCTTATAAGCACTTTAATGTAATTCTATTTTATTTACTTATAAACATAACTCATAGACACACATGTATGTGTATATATGTGTGTATATATACATACATATACACACACACACTCAATTTTCCTTCTGATTGGAATGTGAGGAATCAACCCTGATGTTTGAGAGTGGCTTGTAACTTCAAACTGTTAAATCTCTATTGGCTTAACTGATATGTTCCTCCTTCTTAATTCCCCATGTAATTCTGTCCATTAATAATATCTTCAGAGAGACAATTTCATAGGTAACATAGACCTGAACAGGGAGAAGGAAAGATACTCCATGTGCTGCTCCAAATGAAGTAGTGGCACATGGTGCTGCCCTGCACACAGGACCACGCACCTTTCTCACAAACCGTCCACAGCCAGCCTGGAGGACAGACGGGGCAGCCAGAGGGATGACCTCTGGTGCTTCTCCACCAGACCTCCCACCCCAGATGCGCCTAAAACTCAGTGCAGAGGACGTGCCAGAATCCCACCGCAGTCACTTCCAGTTGTTCTTCCCCCACCTGAAAGTTTAAGAACACAGAAAATGGAAAACTATAGTCTTTGTAAAACTTTATTTTAAGCATTTTAATTTATTTAATTTAAGCAGGCCATGACCCCACATTAGCACACATGCTGTCAATCAGTGCACACCTTTACAGCTCTAAGGGTGGGGGGTCACCTGCCCACACATGACAGCCAGTGCCAGATCTGTCTCATCTCACCATGCAGAGTCCTGTCCCATCTCTGTCTCTTTGTCCCCCTGTGAAGTTCCTGTCCCTGCCTCAGGAGTGAAATGTGGCAAACAAAGTAACTGAGCCGTTTGACTTCTTAATTCCCCTCTGCAGCATCTTTTTCTTCAACAGATGTTTTCAAAATAATTAAGAGATGGGGAGCATGCATTATTGAAAATGCTGGATGCCTCCCTAATGCTCTCCATGTCTGGGTATTTGTCAGTGCAGAATTGAGTGCTCAGAAATGCTATGCTATTTATTTTGCAAATTACCCAGTGTTCACCCCAGCCAAGGAGGACAGGAGGAAAGAATGCAGCCCAGTAAGCTCTCTGGTCCCTGCAAAAGTCCATCAATCAGGCTTTGAGAGTTGTGGAGTCCTGTGTGATCTGGGAGCAAGAACCCATTTAAAATATCCAGCTGATTATGATACATAAAGTAATTCCTGGAGTTAGAGCCATTCATTAATTTAATTTTAAAATTTCACACTTTCTGTTGGTAACCTTTGTTCAAAATTAAATAACTCATGGAATAGGGAATTTTCTTTTATATTGAATTATTTTGAAAGCATCTGAATCTATTTCATACCTTGAATTTTCAAGTTTGGTTCACCTACAGTCCTTACTCCAGGTTCTCAGCTTGCTTGGAGTGAACACTGCAATCCCTAGTTATTAGTCTTGGTTCTGAGAATGTCTTTGTGCTGAGGAGAAAGGATTCCCAACACATGCCTGCATCTTTAACACTGCAGGCATGTTATGATTCTAAGAAATATTACATTTGGGTCTTACCCATTGAAATAAATGTGTAATTTGCATGTGATTCTAGATTGCTACCTACCTTTGACAGTCTAGTTTTTGATGTAATTGGACTTCATCTTTAGAAAATTTTGAACTTGGTGCTTCAAGTTTTGGTTGATGACCTACACTAACCTGTCCATGAAAGTTTGCTGGAACCTGCTCTGAGGTCACAAGTGATTAAAAGTATCTGGATAAGGCATTTTCATCAAGGTAACCAAATTCTCAAGTCCTTAAGAGTTGTTCAAATTTCAAGAATATCCTTCTAAAAGGAAGCACATTGTTTCAGAATGCCTTGGCATTGAGGAAGAAAATTTTTATTCATTTTTCCCATGAATATTTAAGAAACACTTACCTGGTTCCAGGATCTGTGAATAAAGCCATAAATGTACAAAAGAGCCTCCAGCTCTCACAGAACTTATACAGATGGAGACAGTTAATAAACAAAGAGATATAAAGTATAATTTCAAGTCCTGACTGAGTCACTTACAGGTCTCCTGACAACTGTGGGCATGAATATTTCTCATCTCCTGATGATCATATTTCCAATTAGTCCAGGCCAATTTGGCTATCTGCCCTGGTTCTGGATTTCACAGGAGACTTGGGAAGGTCACAATCTGAACAGAGGTACTGACTTAGTCAGATACAGTGTTCTCTAAATGAGACATAGTGAGCAAGAAAATGCCTTCATGCATCATCTTCTCCCCTCACAGCTCTATTACAATGATGAAGGAACAAGTCTAATAGCAGAACCCATACCAGATTCTGAGATATGTATGATTCAGGAAGAGTTTTCCCATGCCCTGTTAAATAACATTAGTTACTATCCATTAGTTGGATGGACTATTTAAAAAAGCAAGAGACAGAGAGAGGGAGGAGGAGGGAGAGAGGGCAAGAGAGGAGGCAGGGTAGGGGAGAAAAAGGAGAAAGAGAGGGAAGACTATTTAAAGTACAAAAAAGAAAAGTAGTATACATTTAATTTTTATATTAAATGGCATTTTTGGTACTATAGGAATTCTCAAAAAAAAAAAACCCACCATCTAATACTATGTGCCTTTAAGAGATTTGGGATATTAAAAATTCAAAAAAATAAAACATTTTTATGCTGGACTGGAATGTTGTGTCATGAAACTGGCATAGTCAATTGATGTTCTCTCAGTAAAGGACAAAGCTGATTCTTAGGGTGTTGATATCCCCAAGATCATAAAATAAATTCTTCTGGAGAAAAATGGATGATTACAGAACTTCTGCATCAAGAAAGATGGAGTAGATGTACTTTTCCCCATTCCTATCACTAAAAACTCTGAACATTATGTACAAAACAAATACACTAAGACTCTGAAAGATGGGAAGAAGAGAGACTGGCTGGGAACCTCAGGAACCACACAGTGGTGAATTAGCCTTATATCTCCCAGTCTTGGAGCTCAAGAAGCCAGCACCCCAGAAAGGCAACAGATACAAAAACAAAAGTCCAGCAAAAGTCTGCTTTCTTTTACCAAAAGACCAGGAAATGAGTAGCTTAGCAGGCCAATCAACTAAACAATAGCTTCTCTACTGTAGCCAAATGCCACATAAAAACTCTGACCCCACCAAACCCATACCACTGAGGTCCCAACAGGGATCATGAACTTTATCTTTATTGTGGCTGTAAGGAGACACCCAACACCCTTGCAAGCTGGTGTCAGAAAAGGCTAAGTACACAAACTGGACTCTAATGACCATTCAGCAATAACCAGGACCGCAGCCCAGGGTCATCGGAGACCATATGGGGATCCTGAACTTCCACACCAAACAACACACAGAAGTTGTGGCTCCCTTCTCTGCTTGATATCAGAGGAGAGCTAGTGGATGGTCAAGATTTTCCTCACTGCCCAGAAATAACGAGGCCACTCAATCTGTGTTAACCACTTAATCCAAGGAAGCCAGAATGTCCACTCCACCCAGCAGTTATGAGGATCCCCCTTAGGTGTCCAGGAAGGTCAGTAAAGAACATGAATTTCTAATCCATCACATTCAATTGCTTCATTGGTACCACAGAAAGCCAGCTAAATCAGAGCTATAAATAAAATCCACAGTATCAAAATATAATATGAAACATGGAGACCTCAAAACATAATATGAAACAATCACTCATCATACCACATACCAGGTAGTCTGAGGAAGATCTCAAACTGAATGGGGGGAAAATGGCAATCATAGATGTCAATGCAGAGATGAAAGAGATGTTAGAATTATCTTATAGGATTTTAAGGCAGCCATGACAAAGTGCTTCAATGAGTGATATGGACATGTCTGAAATAAAAGAAAAGGAGTTCACCATCACCACGCCCTTACTAAATGAAATGTTAGAGGGACTTGTCTAAGAAATAGAAGATCGAAAACTATGAACAGTAAAATGATAACAAACTCACACCTATCAACAACTGAACCTAAAAAACAAAAACAAAAACTAAGCAAACAACTAGAACAGGAACAGAATCATAGAAATGGAGATCACATGGAGGGTTATCAGCAGGGAGGGGAGGGGAAGAATGAGAGTAAAAGGTACAAGGAATAAGAAGCATAATAGGTAGGCACAAAATAGGCAGGAGGATGTTAAGAACAGTATAGAAAATGGAGAAGCAAAAGAACTTATATGTACAACCTATAGACATGAACTGTGGTAGTGGCGGGGAGGGATGCTGGAGGGAAGAGGATAAAGGGGAGAAAAAATGGGACAACTGTAGTGGCATAATCAATAAAATATACTTTAAAAAAAAGAAAATGAAAAATCCCATCAAAAAAGAAGATATAAAGAAGAGGCAAATGGACATCTTAAAATTAAAAATACCATATTATAAAGGACACATGGAAAAAACCAAGGGAGGGTGAAAGCAGGGGAGGGAGGTGAGGATGGCTGGGATGGTGGGGGGGATATAGGGGGGTGGTAAATGTAGACAACTGTATTTGAACAACAATAAAATAATTTTTAAAAAAATACCACATTAATTTTAAAAATCAATGGCTTCACTTGACACCTACATGGAGAGAATGGTATCAGTAGACTTGAATATATATAATAGTGGAAATTAACCAGTTTGAACCACTGAGAGAAAAACAGAAAAAGAGTCATCAGAACCTCAGGAACCTGTGGGACAACAGCAAAATGCCTAACATTCATGCCATTGGTGTCACAGAAAGAGCGAGAAATAAAGAGGGACTGAAAAAGTACTTTAAAAAATAATGGCTGAAAATTTCCCAAATATGGCAAAAGACATAAACCTGCAGATTGTAGAAGCTGAGCAACATTTCACAATGAAACTTCTGACATAATAAAACCCCCCAAATTTATACCAAAACATATCATAGTCAAACTTCTGAAAACTAAAGTCAATGAAAAGTTTTGAAAGAGATGAGAAAGAACTATCCTACCAATAGGGAAAAAATAATTCAAATTATAGCAGATTTCTAAATAGAAAGTCTGGAGGTCAATGCAAGTGACATATCTTTCAATTACTGAAAGAAAAGTGAGAATGTCCTCGATGATTGACAGGCATGAGGCCTGTCCAGAAAACGTCCAACTATTGTTAATATAAGGAGAATGGTTTGCACGATATCCATGTAACCTGGCAGCCAAGGAAAGTGGACTGGAATGCACATGAATGAACAATGACAACTTCACTGTACTAGTCAGTATGGGTGGTAGATGCTGTTGAGTGAGCATATGTACTGTGTGGCCATCGCATTCATAATGAATGAACGAGTAGTGCAATGAATCTGCATCACGTTTTGCATTAAGCTTGAACGTTTCTCCATGAAAACTATTTAGATGATTCAGAAGTCCGCAGCTATGAGCAACCGGTGGTTGGCAGCTTCATCACCACAACATACCCACTCATGCATCACATTTTATGCAGAGTGTTTTGACAAAACATAAAATCACCGAGGTGACTCAGACCAGATTTGGCACCCTGCAACTTCTGGCTTTTCCTAAAACTAAAATCACATTTGAAAGGGCAAAAACTTCAGACTATTAATGAGATTCAGGAAAATATGGTGAATCAGCTGATGGTGATTAGGAGAACTGTGGAAGTCCCAAGGTGCCAACTTTGAAGTGGACTGAGATGTCATTGTCCTGTGTATAACGTCTCTTGTATCTTGTATCTTCTTCAATAAATGTCTATTTTTCATATTACATGGCTGGATATCTTCTGGACAGACTTCATAGATCAAGGCATTTTCAGATGAAGGAAAACTTTGAAAATTTCCTGACACCTGATGCACTCTAAAAGAATGGCTAAAGAGATTTCTTTAAACAAAAATAAAATTATAAAGAAGGAATTTTAGAACATCAGGAATAAGAAAGAAGGGCTGAAAAATATGGGCATATACAATACATTTTATTCTCCTGTTGAGTTTTCTAAATTATATTTGATGATTAAAACAAAAACTTTAACACTGCACCAAACATTTCACCAAGCAGGATATACAGATGGCAAGTAAGCACCTAAAAATGTATTCACTGTCATCATCAGTTGGTAAAATGAAAACTGCAAACATAATGAGACATCACTACACATCTACCATAAATGCTAAAATAAAATTTTAAAAATAGTGGCACCACCCCAGCTGGCGTGGCTCAGTTGGTGGGAGCATCCTCCCATAAACCAAAAGGTCATAGGTTTCATTCCCAGTCTGGGCATATGTCTGGGTTGCAGGTTTGATTCCAGGTAAGGACACATGCAAGAGGCAACCAACAGATGTTTCTCTCTCACATTGATGTTTCTCTCCCTCTTCCTCTCCCTCCCATCCCTTCTCTCTCAAATCAATAAGCATATCCTTGGGTGAGGTTAAAAAAATACTACTTCCTTAAAAATAGTTACACCACCAAATGCTGGCAAGGATATGGAAAAGCTAGATCACTCATATATAGTTGGTGAGAATGTAAAATGGTACAGTCATTCTGAAAGACAGCTTTACACTTTCTTAAGATAGAACATAAAAATACCATTTGTCTAGTAATTGTATTCCTGGATAGTTACCCTGTAGAAATGAAATTTTCTATTCAAAGAAGATTTAGGCATAATAACCAGAAACTAAAAACAAGCTGCTGTCCTCCAGTGGGTTAAACAAACTGCCCCATCCACACCACGGAATGTTACCAGCAGCAGAAAGAAATGAACTATCAGTACATACAGCACCTGGATGAATCTGCAGAGAATTATGGTAGTGAAAAAGCCAATTTCTTAAAGTTGCATACTGAATAATTCCATTTCTATTACAGTCTTGAAATATTAAATTATAAAAATAGAGAACATATTAGTGGCTGCCAGGAGTTAAGGGGGGACTAGGGGTGGGAGGGAAATGGGTATTTTGGATTTTGACTGCTAAATATCATGTTCCTGGTTCTGAAACCGTACTACAATTTTGTAAGATACTACTATTGGGAAAACTTGGGTACATGATATCTCTATTATTTCCTACAAATAACTGTGAATTTTCAATTATATCAAATTTTAAAAAATAATTTAGGTGACCCAGGGCAAAACACAAGTGGGGGATGAGCTTGGCCTATACCACCTGGGAAACCCCAGAGCTCACACTCAGTCAACAGCTACAGACCACATCAGAGTGCCACCAGCCTGGCCCATGGATCCTCCATGGAAGGCAGAGATTGATGGTCAGTGGTCACAGCCAGTCCTTGCAGCTGACTGGCCTGGGTAAATCTCTCTCATTGACCTGCCAACAACAATCAAGGCTCAACTACAAGAGAAGGATGTACTCAGCCCACACACAGGGTGTACCTTGAGTACCCAGCTTAGGTGATAAGAGAGTCTGTGCCACTGGACCCTACTGGATACCTACTACATTAGGCCTCACTACCAAGACATGGAGTCAAGGCAGCTCTACCTAATACATAGAAACAAACACAGGGAGGCTACCAAAATGAAGAGACAAAGAAACATGGCCCAAATGAAAAGATAGATCAACACTTCCAAAAAAAGAACTAAACAAATTGAAGATAAGCAATCTATCAGATGCAGAGTTCAAAACACTGGTTATAAGGATGCTCAAGGAACTTATTTAGAACCTCAATAGCATAAAAAATATCTAGTCAGAAATGAAGGGTACACTAATTAAAATAAAAACCAATTTACAGGGAAACAACAGTAGAATGGATGAAGCTCAGAATCAAATCAATGATTTGGAACATAAAATATAAATTAATAATAAATAAATAATTTTTTAAAAAACAATGCTAAATCCTGGGCCAATTTTCTGATTTTGAATGTATAATTAAATCACTTGTTTACACTTTTATTTCATATTATAGTATATAAATATAAGTACATATTTGTTGATGCATTTATATTTACAGGCACATACATACATGTACATAGTGTATGTTACAGGTATTTGTAAATATATAAATACACACACATATATATATCTAAACTACATATAGCATATGCATATAGAAAATATTTTGTGTTTACTTAAATTAGAATATAAAATAAATATATGCTTCTGGACTTCTGGCCAAGATGGAGGTTTAGGTAGATAAAGAGTGCCTCCTTGCACAACCGAAAGAAGGATAACAACAAATTTAAATACAAAAAAAAAAACCAGAACTGCCAGCAAATCAAACTGTATAGAAGTCCGACAACCAAGGAGTTAAAGAAGAAACATTCATCCAGGCCAGTAGGAGGGGTGGAGATGGGCAGCTGGGATGGAAAGGACTCGCAGCAAGGCAGCTGGTGGAAGACCGGAGTGGGTGGTGACTAATTGACCAGGTGAGACTGTGCCTGGTGGACCAGGCAAGGCAGCTGCTGACAGACCAGGAGGTCCCACATTCACATGCAGATAAACCAGGAGGAATGACTGGGGAGCAAGAGAAACCAAAAAACCCAGGTTTCCAATGCAGGGAAATAAAGTCTCAAAACCTCTGACTAAAAAAGCCTATGGGGGTTCCAGCAGCAGGACAAACTCCCAGCCTCACAAGAGAGTTTGTTGGAGAGACCCCCAGCATCCTAGAATGTACCCAAAACCACCCACCTGGGAATCAGGACCAGAAAGGCCCAATTTGCTTATGGGTAGCAGAGGAAGTGACTAAAAGCCACTGAGAGCTGAGTAATCGGCACTGTTCCCTCTCAGACCCCTCTCCCACATATAGCGTCATGACACAGCAACGCTGGTTGCCCAGTTCTGGCAAACACCTAAGGCTCCACCCCCTTACTATGTAATAGGCATGTCAACACACATTAAAAAAAATGGTCCAAATGAAAGAAAAGATCAAAGCTCCAGAAAAAAATACAACTAAGCAATAAAGAGATAGCCAACCTATCATATGCACAGTTTAAAACACTGGTAATCAGGATGCTCACAGAAATAGTTGAGTATGGTCGCAAAATAGATGAAAAAGTGAAGGCTATGAAAAGTGAAATAAAGGAAAATGCACAGGGAACCAACAGTGACAGGAAGGAGACTGGGACTCAAATCAACGGTTTGGACAAGAAGGAAGAAATAAACATTCAACCAGAACAGAATAAAGAAACAAGAATTAAAAAAAAATGAGTAGAGGCTTAGGAACCTCCAGGACAACTTTAAATGTTCCAACATCTGAATCATAGGGGTGCCAGAAGGAGAAGAGGAAGAGCAAGAAATTGAAAATTTATTTGAAAACATAATGAAGGAGAACTTCCCCAATTTGGCAAAGGAAATAGACTTCCAGGAACTTCAGGAAGCTCAGAGAGTCCCAAAGAAATTGGACCCAAGGAAGCACACACCAAGGCACATCATAATTACATTACCCAAGATTAAAGAGAAGGAGAAAATTTTAAAAGCAGCAAGAGAAAAGGAGACAGTTACCTACAGAGGAGCTCCCATAAGACTATTAGCTGATTTCTAAAGAAAAAAAAAAAAAAACTTTGAGGCAAAAAGGTGCTGGCAAGAAGTATTCAAATTCATGAAAGGCAAGGACCTACATCCAAGATTACTCTATCCAGAAAAGCTATCATTTAGAATGGAAGGGCAGATAAAGTGCTTCCTAGATAAGGTCAAGTTAAAGGAGTTCATCAGCACCAAGCCCTTATTATATGAAATATTAAAGGGACTTATCTAAGAAAAAGATAAAAAATATGAACAATAAAATGGCAACAAACTCACAACTATCAACAACCGAACCTAAAAACAAAAGCAAACTAAGCAAACAACTAGAACAGGGACAGAATCACAGAAATGGAGACCACATGGAGGGTTATCAGTGGGGAGGTGGAGGGGGGAGAATGGGGGAGAAGGTACAGGGAATAAGTAGCATAAATGGTAGGTACAAAATAGACAGAGGGAGTTTAAGAATAGTATAGGAAATGTAGAAGCCAATGAACTTATATGTACGACCCATGGACATGAACTAAGAGGGGCAGGGATGTGGGTGGGAGGGAGTATTCAGGGTGGAAGGGGATAAAAGGGGGGGAAAATGGGACAACTGTAATAGCATAATCAATAAAATATATTCTTGAAAAATGAAACAAGTGCCAGAGAGTTTCCTCTCTTTCAGGGTGCGCACTGAGAATGGTCCCAAGGACACAGTTGAAAGGCGGGGTCTGCAGCCCAGGCAGAGAGCCTCACTGAGAACCAGATCACCAGAATCTTGACCCAGGAGTTCCAGCCCCCAGAACCATGAGGAAGTAAATGTCTGTTGTTCAAGCTGCCCCAGCGAGGTGTGTTTCTATAGCTGCCTGAGCTGGCCAATCTGCAGCTTTCACAGCATTTCTCATTTCCCAAAGGTCAGCTGTCAATTGCTCTGTGAGTGAACAGCCAAAGGTGGGGGGGGGGGGTTGCTGCAGAGCAGAGTTTGGTGGGGCTTACGTACATACTCCTCTTTTACGTACATATGGCTCTTGTTCCAGTAGAAGACAGTCTGAAAGCTTCCCAAATGTCCCTATCAGCTGTTGTTTTTGTTCCTTGAATGTGGGTGGAAGATGTGATATGAGAGCCCACTTGTTTGCTTTCAAGTTCTGGGAATTATTTTCAAGTTTTCTGAGGTCTGAGTAAGAAAATGGAAAGAGAGAGAATGAGGCGAAAGCAGATGCATTGGTCACAGCATGTTCGCTGCATGTTTAGGAATCATTCACACCACAAATTCTGATTTTACATTTCAGGACTGAGCTTTATTTGCCAAAGTCAAGCATAAGACACCCACACGATCTGATTTTGTGGGAGGGGGTGGGGCTGGAGGAGGTCAGTGGCTCTAAATGTCCAACACTAGAAAATGATGAAGCAAGGTGGAGTTCAGCCATGTGTAATAAAAGGTCTCCCTTGAAATATTTATGCAGTGTAAATAATAATATGAAAAATGTTTACTAAAAACACATGCTACAATGTTAAGTAAAAATATCCATCCACATATATATGTATAAAATGTAGTACATGTGCTGTGTGTGTGAGCAAAAACAGGAAAAACAAAACAAACAAAATCAAGGTTAACTCAAGTGGTGGGAGGTGGAAACATTCTTTTACAAATTAATCTTTGATTGAAACCTTTTGATTTAAACAAGGTTGTGTTCAGACTGGCTGGCTGGGAGGAATCAGCAGCAACCTGCTTCTTCCCTAACTGAAATCATGGCCCTCTTACTGTGTTGTCTGCGGAGGTGCCAATGGCTTGCCAACATCAGTGACCAGACTTTCCTCCTGGTAGACAGGAAATTCTCCCTGACAATGAACTGACACAGGCCTGAGGCTAGTTTGATGCCAGGGTCCTTTCTGGAGCCTGGAATGGGAATGCGGCTTCGACACTGAGACAAGGCAAGTAGAGCAGAGGTCTGGAGACAAGAGCGCCTCTGCAGCCTGGGTTCCTGCAGAGCTGGAGGTCCTGTAGTTTCACAGCGGTAGCCCAGGAGCCTGGCTCACTAAGAAGCAAGCGGGACAGACGTCTCTGCCTAGAGGTCTGCACTCAAACAGAGTCATATACTAGAGACCAAATACTGAGTTCATTAACGGGCCACAACCTGGGTCTTCGATGGCCCCTGTTTGTTCACTTTTTCACGGAGAGGAAGGTCGGTTAACTTGGAGCCTACAGAATGGCTGGTGTAAGCCCCAAATTAGAAGATCAGTGGGAACGGGGCTGTGTGTGTCTAGATTGAAAGAGGGAAATGTAAATGACGAGGTCTCAAAGCTAAAACTGTGAAACCTCACCCCAGTCAGGTTCCAAGTGCGGCAGCTACCACATTTGAACTCCAGGAAAAGCCATTCTTGTTTTACAGTGTTTTTCCTGCCTATAATCTCAGTGAAAATGCAAAAAGATAGTTTTTTAAAAGGAAATGAGAATTGTAATATTATACTGCTTATTTCACAGGATAATTTGGTTCAAAAGAAAAAGAAGGCAAAACATTTATTTTGTGTTTCTCTCTAAAAGTCAAATGAAACTTCCTCTTAAAAGCATTTGACAAAGGTATCACCACATTCTGTAAGCTACCAGAAGATTCAGGTCTGAAATTTCTTTCTTTGGACTGGTCTCTTAGGCAACTGTTGACCTCTGCTATCTCACACCACACTTAGTGTGCTGAAGTTTGGTATCACTTTCTTTTCAATTACAACCTCCTTCTTCAAAGCCAAATATGTAGAAACTAGTTGAGAAGGCTTTCTTGGCATCACATATCTCTTACCAGACATGCTGCTTCCAAATTCATGGCCCCATTTCCCATAAGACATGCATGCTCAGAAATGTAGGGGGGAGGGGCTTGGCAAATAAGGCTGTAGTGCTTTTCCAAACCCTGGATGTTAGAGTCGTTTGCGAGAATCCAAACATACCTTGGTTTTCCCATTACTTTTCCCCCAAATAACTGATGGGATGTGGTAGACCAGTCATTAAGAATTAGCTTTGAACACATGTGTGTATAGACATACACACATACATACATACATACATACACATGAGATCTGCCCAGAAGTTATCCAGCCATGTAATATGAAAAATAGATACATTTATTGAAGAAGATACAAGACACAAGAAACATTGCACATAGGACAAAGATGCCTCAGTCCCCTTCAAAGTAGATACCTTGGGATCTCACACGGTTCTCCCAGTTTCCATCAGCTACCCCGTCATATTTTCCTGAATCTCATTGATGGTCTGAAATCTCTGCCTCTTCAAAGGTGATTTTAGTGTGGGGAAAAGCCAAAAGTTTCAGGGTGCCAAATCTGAGCTGTAGAGGGGCTGAGTCACCTGAGTGATTTGATGTTTTCCCAAAAACTCTGCATGAGATGTGACGCAGGAGTATTGTTGTCATGAAGCTGCCAATCACCAGTTGCCCATAGCTGCAGCCTTCTTAATCATCTGAATGGTTTCTGTGAAGGGATGTTCAAGCTTAATGCAAAATGTGATGCAGATTCATTGCACTACTCATTCATTCATTTTGAATGCGACAGCCACACAGTGCACATGCTCACTCAACTGTGTCTACCACCCCTACTGACTAGCACAGTGAAGTCATCATTGTTCACTCATGCACATTCCAGTCCACTCTCCTTGGCTGCCAGGTTACATCAAAGCTGTGCAAACCAATCTAATTATATTAATGATGATTGGACTTTTTCCAGACAGATCTCATATTTTTCACATGCATACATATCTACAAATGGGTATTTTTTAAAGCATGGTTGATTTTAATACTAGGAGATTTAAATGTTGAGATCTCAAGAATTAATATGAGGTGCATAGGCTCTTTAACAAAATGTTATTCGAAATACAGGTATTTAGAATGTTAAAGTGGGAAAACATGTTGTTTGAATTCTTTTCTTTTTTTATTAATAAGCCCACTAGGAAACATGGTGACTTTTGCTAGGACAGGGCTCTCAGCCCTGGCGACCTGTTAGCCTTGCCGAAATCCTCTTAACAAATACCCCAGCTGACCTCAAGAGGCCCCTGACTGGGACACTGGGCTACGGCCCTAACATTGGTCACTTACGATTCTCCCAATTACTCCAAATTTTCACATTAACGAGCAGCCAGGATTGAGAATTGCTTGCAAAGTTACAACAAACAGAGAAAACCTTGACTCTGTTGCTCTGGATCACATAAAGGCTGTCAAATTGTTTTGTAGTGTTAAGGGCAATCTTGTAAAGAACTCAGGATGCGTTCAGCAATTATTATGTTGCCTCTTACTGCTTTGGGCTAAAAGCACTGAAATTTGAGAAGCCATGAGGGGCTGTGCATATGAAAAGCACAACCAGAATGCAAAGGACACAGGGAATGCACAGAGATTTCTTAGGAAAAGTGACTTGGGTATGGTGGTGGATGAACTACAAGACAGAGGTCAGGAAAGTGCTGTCACAAGAGCTTACGCCAGGTCACAACTGCTCCTGTAGCCATGGCCCTGAAAGCCAGGTGGCCTGACAGCGGTCATTCTTACCATTTTATCTATTCAAGTAGGCATTTGTGTCCTATCGTCTCGTCGCACCCTGGGTCTGACTTACTAACCTTTCCCTGTCACTTTCCTGACCAGGCAGGTCCAGGCCTTGCTCCTGCTATCACACCAGGCAGAGACAACCTTCTGAAAAAGCCCTGTGGTGTTGGCAATTCCTGAACCAGCAGAGCCACACTCCCTAGCGCCACCCTTCCAGGAGGGTGGCTAATGTCTTGGAGGTCTGGTCCTGCAGGCTTTCTGGGAGGCTGGACTTTCTGTTTTAAAACCTTCACAGACCCAGACAAACCAAGTTAGGCTGGTTGGCCCCAGACCACCTGGACAAGGCCAGGCCTGTGTCTCTTCCTCAGGCTGTCACACAAACTTTGGCCATTTTGTGGCAAGGGGGTGTGCAGTGTGGGGGGCCTCCCACAGTGCAACTTAGCAATTGAACTTAACACTGGCTGTGGAGGAAGTTCAGCCAACAAGAATCAAGACATAGAATTGGCAGGACTTAGCAAGTGGTTATTGTTTCAACCAAAAGCAAAAATAAAGTAAATCTGTCAGATAACTTGTAATGAGTGGGAACAAAGTTTAGTGAGTTTTTTGGTTGGCTGCCACTTGCGTAGCATCTACACTGCTAAGTTAATTAAACTAATTACCTTTTAACTCTTCCAGTGATTTTTTTAAACTTGACTGCCCAGTGACAAGCAGGGGTCTGCCATATAATATGTGTTCAATAAATGTTTGTGGAGTAAATAAACCACAAAGGCTTCTTTGCATGTTTAAAGAAAGGAGGGTGTGGGAGGGAGGTGAGCAGACACACTCTTCAGAATGAATTAATGTTAGAAGAAAATTATTATATTAAAAAAATAGTCTCCAACTAAAGTAGCCCTGAGGGACAAAGATTGGCATTTCTACCTTCTAGTTACTGTGCTCCACAATCCAGGTTGACCATGCCTGGTACCCAAGCTATGTGAAGAGGTTCTTGTTTAGTGTTCCCCCCAAGACAATTGATGAATAAAGAAATATACTCTTTTTGTTTGAAAATTAAGTTGGGACTATTGGCTTTGGAGCTTTGGCTAGAGCTTGCTTTAGGTGCATGGTCAGAAGTGGACAGAGGAGAGTCTTTACTTCATAGAGCATCCAAGTGCTTCCACATTGTTGTCAATTGAATTAATACCCTGAGACTTAAAATACCTATGCGCTGTGTGGCTCTGGAGCCAACATGGGAATTGGAGCAGCCGGAAGATCATAAATAATTAAAAGTGGTGAGAAGATTGGACCTCCTGAAAATAGCAGCCCTTGAAATGATTTCTATAGGATAGCCCAGCAATCATCCTGTACCATTTCATATGCTTTATTTTATAGTCCTATTTCCTCTTCTCTGAATATTTTTAAGTACTCTAGCATATAATTTAGCTTTTGGAAAATCCAAGTCTAAATTAATTATAGTTCTGCTAAAGGGTAGAAAAGATATTAGATGCCCAAGCTAAAATAAAATGAAATCAACTTTTTCTTTCCTTATTAGATTTTAATGGTATTATTATAATAATTAAGCTTTTCATTAATTTTTTCATGCTTATTGAGTCACGGTTCCCTGCAGATTTGAATCATATTTAACATATAATTATGGCAGTCCGTTTTTGGAAGGGAATGAATGTGGAGATGTGGGACTTCACCTACACTTCTTAAATTAAAAACGAGCATTAAAGGGGCTGAATCACTCTTTGTCACCGAGCCCAGCGTGGCTTCAGCGAAGCTTCTAGCTGATTCTCAGGCATGTCTGGGATTAGACCCCAGATTTAGGGGAAATATCAGAGGCTGCTAATTCTAGATTTACTCTGGTGTAATTCAAATCTGCTTCTGAACAGAATGAATCAAACATGTCAACTTGGATGACTATTATCATGTGCTTTACACATCTGGAGGTGAAATAAAGAAGATGTATGTACTCCCAGGGCTCTCCACTTGCATGCCAGGGACTCTACATAAGGTATTTGGGGAGACATAACCTATGGCCTGCCACCTATAGATAAGAAGCTCAACATAGTCCGAACACAATTAGAAACAGTTTAGTTGAGATTTTAATCTATTGTTCTTATCTTTCAACAAGGAATGAAAACTACTCTCCAGCTGTACTAAGGAAGATTGGTCACTCTACAGGTTTGTGTAGTCCTGGGTGCTTCAACCCCATTTTAGGGCTAGTTATGGGAAAGAGGATGAGGGTAGGACAGGAGTGGATGGTGTGGTAAAAGGAACAGAGCTTCACCCTGGAGGGAAAGAAGATGGAAATGAAGAGGCTCCCTGTTTAGGGGAGGGGAGGGGAGCCAGAGAGGAGAAGGAGGGGAGTATAGAGATGAAAAGGTCTGGAGACAGGGACAAACGTGGACTACTTTGTAAGAAAACAGAATGGCTCCAATGAGAGTGAACTTTGCACACAACGCTGTGTCACCTTCATAAGTTACCCTCCTTTACACCCATTTCTAATGGATAAAGATGATATCTTCCATGTAGTTATTTTGAGGAATGACCAGAATGCACTACTGGTGGAAAATGTGAGGTTCTTGAGCCCTTTCAGAAAGTGACATGTGGCAACATCTATTGCTATGCAGAAAACACACCTCTTTGACCCAGTAACCTTATTCTGGAGACTCCATCCCGGGGACTCGCAAGGGCCAGGTCAAGTGAGGATGTACGTAGCAGCACCGGGTGCTGTGACAGCGATCGAGTGGCAGAGTAAGGGCAGCTCTGCTCACGCGGTTTATCCACAGTGAGCACCTCATGGTCACGTGAAAACACAGCAAAGCTGCTTCTGAGACACAGGAGAAGGCTGGAGGTGAGAGGACCTTGCATGTACAAAACCATGCGTGCGGACGGGCACGGGGAAACACATCTCTCCACACAAAGAAGAGACAGGAATGTGTTGGCAACATTTTTCAGAACCTCCAAACGTGCACATTTCTGTAATACTGCATGTAGTCAGACCTGCACATTTAGACTAAAATGTGCATATCAGTGTTCACATGCACGGCCAGGTGCTCTCTGTTTGCCGATTGAGGGTCATTTTCAGCCCTGTTCTGACAAACATTTGGACTTCTCGTCTTTTCAGAATTTCCTGCTTCTGACATACAAATTAATCACAGGGAAATGGACAGTTTGGTATCTGTGTTGACCTTACATGTGGTTCAAGGGGACAGAGCCTGTCCAGTTGGCTGAGTGGTATTGACAGAAGGCAGTATCGGGAAGCCCCCTGATCCAGAATGATCCTTCCTGAGAGTTCTCAGCATGTGAAGGCCCCCCTGTGGTCTGGTGATAGTAGAACTCATCATCCTTGGGAGTGAAAGAAGGTGTTCTTGATCCTTATGAGGCCGTTGACTTTAAAATGTAAAATCCCTTTGATGTGCACACACCCTAATCAATGAACAAAGACTCCCTTGGCCAAATTTAAGTCAGGTCCCTGAGCCCAGTTTTAGCAAAGAATCCTGATAAGCTGGTTAATGGAGAATACACTTCCCCTTGAATCAAGGGGATATGCAATCAAGCTCCTCTTTTTCCACCCCTGACCTTCAATCAAGGCTCTCTTGATAATTTTCCATCCTCGCCTTCACCCTCTGCCCTCCCTGTAAATGTCCCTGCTCCCTGTTTTATTCAAAGTTGAATTTAATCTATCTTGTCTATTGCAATAGTCTTATATAGTCTTCCTTGCCATTTGTAACAAGCTGCAGAATAATTCCTCTGTAACAGATGAGATGCAGCACTCAGAGGAAATAGCTCACAAAGGTCTGGCTCTCTCCAGCTGGCCGATACCTAGTGCCAGGCTGTGCCCTGACAGATGAAAGAGAAGGTGGTGGGCATTCAGGCCAGGACCCTGCTTGGGGAGCGCTCCACAGTTGACCCTGCAATAGGTGCCC
Organism: Desmodus rotundus; assembly: GCF_022682495.2. Lineage (NCBI taxonomy): Eukaryota > Metazoa > Chordata > Mammalia > Chiroptera > Phyllostomidae > Desmodus > Desmodus rotundus. The sequence continues at coordinate 178,984,079 of NC_071387.1, read as the reverse complement.
CAGACAACTCGGAGCAGCATGAGGAAGCTGGATGCATGGAGGGAGTCAAGAAATTCTGAAATCAAACCATGCCCAGTCCCCTGGCCCTGGCAATAGTCATCCACACACATACACCTCTGATTTGGTAAACAAAGGTTCCACAAACCTCCACCCTTTGAATTTGCCATGGGAGAGTCTTTGCTGGTAACACAACCTTTCTTGGACTTCATCTTCACAGTTTTATCCTGTTATTGACATAAGTTTGTTAAGTTCCAGGCAATATTCTGGTCTCATAACTTGCCTAAGCCTTCTCATTTTGTAGAATGCTTGCTGTGGACTGTGGAATATTATTCCTGGAGTGTCAGCTGGCCAAGGGTGGTACTGGGACAACCTTGAACTATTTCACCAGCAAGGTGAAACACTGATTGAAAATGGATTTAAGTAGCATGGCCTAGCGAAGGTAGCACATGAGAGGCTAGCTTTTAAATATTACCATATAAATGAAATGGCATCCCAGTTGGTGACGTTGTTCAAAAATGCTTTTTTTCCCTAAAGAATGATTTGTAAGTCGTTTCTTTTATTGAGTCTTCATCTAAATACTCTAATCTTATTTTGAAAGACATGTGGTATATCCAAGCAAAGCGTATAAATGGCACACGTACAATAAATAACACCTGTGGCAGACAAGTATGAGGGGCTGCCTACTCTAAATATAAAATAGACACTCTAATATTTTTATGTAAAACATCCTGAGAGTGTCACAGGATGCATTTTTGTTGACATTTAAGGAGCAGCTACTTGCCCACAAAATAAACTAGTATTTGTCCCTTCATAAGAAAGCTATGGACAATGATTCTTGCTGTTTCTCTCATAAGGAAATCAAAAGAATAAGCCTTTTTGAGTGTTGGTTTCCTCACTTATGTCCTGGTGGGAGCGTGTCTGAGTGTGTTTGTATGTGAAGACCAGGCTGGCAGGAAATGACAGCAAGCTAACCACTGGAGGTTTATCTGACACAGCCTCAGGGGATAAAAACCAGCACCAGAGCAGAGGCATCAGCAGGAATCAACAAATTAAAATTTCCTTCATTAACAAGTTTTTTAAAAGTCAATATTTCAAATAGCATTTATAATAACACAGATAAAGATATTCTGTGGATGTATTTTCCTACTTGCTGGAATTTGCTTCATAACATTGGATCCAGGTGGAATACTTACCCCTCCTCCCCATCCTGCTATGTAACCTTCCTTGTCCTTCCCACTTTCAGGAACTCTCATTCAATACCTTTCAGCCTACATCTCTCCCTTCCCTGCCCCAACCTTGGACCCATTCCTGAAAGGTTTGGTTTAAAACAGGTACAGTAAATGAGCCATTCTGAACTAGCCATAATAGGTGCTTAGGGCCTCACTTCCCGGTATGGAAAAACTGACACTCTTATTTCCCCTCCCAGGTTGGTGAGAAGAGACTGGAGTCCCGATTCCCAAGACTCTGTAGCTTTCCCCTTAGGGACCTGTCACCACAGTAGATGCCCCAGAGGCCACTCCAACCCGATGCAGTCACAACCCAGTTCATGAGGACAGCACATGCGGAAGGAGGTTAAATTCCATTTATTCATGGCTACCCAATTTGAAAGCAAACTTCACAGACAAAGGCCCCTGCCCACATGCAATGCCTCCTATGTTTGGGAATCTTCCTCGCACAAGGCAAGTTTGCTCACACCAGGATGGAGGCAGCCTCACACACACAGGGTGGGCCTTGGTGGCAGACAGGCCTGCAATCCAGGGAGAGTGTCTTGCTGAGTTGCCAAGGACCAGCAGCCCAGGTCAGAGAGCTGCAGCTCCCCGTTCTCTCAAATGTGTCAAATGCATGTAGTGAAGAGGCCCGGGGCCTGCAAGGGACGAAGGCCTTAAGGCTTCCAGCCCACAGTCCACATTGAGAACATAACTCACAGCCTTCCCAGCAGGAAATTCACACCCACAAATCTACTGTGACTTGTACAGCATGTTCCTCCATTACTCAGACAGCCAGGGCCTGCCAGCTTTCAGAAGCAGTGCAGGCTGTCTTTAGGATTCAGGACTGACCACACCACCTGACCAGCTTTCTGACCAGTATGTATCAGAAGAGAATGGGCGGGCGACAGCTCTCTATCTCACCTGTTGGGGAGGGTGGAGGTCCTTTCCTGCTGAGCACTGGTACCCCCAGGACCCAGCTCTAGCCCAAAGTGTGCCATTAATCCAGAGAAAAACCATGTGGCTCCAGAAGAGCTACCTCATCAAGTGAAGTCACATGCTGGCAGGTGCTGACACACTCCTCTTTGTTAGACGGTGCAGAAACACCTGTAGAGAGAGAAAGGCTAGTGGTGAGCATGAGTGCCACCAGATTAGAGGACAGACAGGGTAGAGAGGCCATTGTCCCATCTTTCCTACAGACAGCGAGCCTCCACGTGGGACTCCAATCTGGGGGGCAGCTCCCCGAGCACAGCTACCAGGAATGCCTTTGGGTCTGCAGAATGGGAAGTGTGGAGAGCACTCTTCCTTCTTAATCCCCTGCACTTACCCATTCCCCCCCCCAAAAAAAAGAAAAGAAAACAAGAATGAAGATCAAAAAGGGCCCAGAATTTGGGGGATTTGGAGATATGAGATGGAGATGTTTCTACTTCAGCCCTTGGGGTTCCATCATTTCTGTAACTGAGCTGGTATGCCTTGTCATCACTACTGTGGGATTGACCTTCCTTATGCCTGGATGGAAGCCTTGGTCCCCTCTAAGACATGTGTACCGGTAGGTACACTAGTACCAGTTTCATCACTTGTAAAATTCCCTTTGGGGCTGATTCAAGGTTCCCAAATATCCTGTGTGCCAGTAGCACTCAGGTAGCCTGACAGAAAATACACAAGTGTGTGGGGGCAGGGAGCACTTCAAGGGCCCAAGGTCCAAATGAGCTTGAGAGCCATCAGTCCAGAGGACTGCCTATGCTGATTCTAGGAATATCCTATTGTCAAGAGAGTCACGTAAAATCATTCCCAGCTCATGTAGCAGGATCACATTCCTTCTTGCCATTGTCTATCTTTCTTATTCCACATCCAGGGCAGACCCCAATGTTTTCTTCTCTCCTTTAAGCAATGCCCATGGAAGGCAGACAAACATGAATTAATGCCATGAATTTCATTAGAGTATAAGTTATTCCAGATTCCAAAGTTTCCCTATGCTCTTCTTTTGAGTGTTTAAAGACCAGAAAAAACATGGACCAGCCTCACTACATGTTATCAGCACTCCAGCTTGGTTTGGTGTCCAAGGGCAGGTGCCTAGGGAAGGGTGGACATGCTACTGCCCCAAGTGGAACTTCTAGAACTAAGCCTCCAGCTGCAACAAGCAGCTTTCTGAGGCTGCACTTGGAAGGTTTGTCAAACCTGTCTTACTATTTGGAAAAACTGACCAAGGAATACATTGAATATAACACAATGATTTCTCCTCTTCTGAGACAGGAATGAAAAAAGATGTAAGCAGAGGGGGCTGATCTGGAAGCAGTCAGGCTGTACTGCTTGCTCTGGGCCCTGGCCGGGCTTGCAAGGCCAATGCTGCAGCAGACAGTCCTACGAACACCCTCTCACACTCTCCCTGGAAAGCTGATTCCAGCACCGGGGCCCACAGCTGCTGTTTCTGCAAGCTGGCAAAAATGGTCCCTAATCAACATTCATGAGACCGGCCAGTGGAGCCAGCCCTTCCGTCAGAGCAGCCTGGCTGGCAGGGAAACTCCGGAGACACGTTCTACCTGAGTGCACTTTGCCAGACGGCGCGCCTCGTTCCGACAGCTGACTTTTTGTGTAGAGAGTTTGTTTGGCATGCCCAAGCTGCTCACATTAATATATTATTAATGGAAAAAAATCCCTAACATTCACCTGAAGTCACTGACACAGGACACAAGGCTAGAGCTTCTTTTCCATGGGTGCCCAGAGCAGACTGCTTCCTGGCCCCTTAATATGAAGACCCTTCCCTTGGACAAGCAGAGAGAGTTGTCTTTCCTGAATCTTCCCCTAAGCCCCCACCCCCACCCAGATATTCTCAAAAGCCACTTGATTATCTTTGGCAAAGCGTCCTTGGCTCTGGCCAGGAGGCGACTCAGCAGGTTGGAAGAGTAAACACAAATGGATATTGCTCATGACATGTTGTGAACGTGTCCCTCTCTTGTATCTGGAGAGAGCACGGGGCCTTCTGGGCCTCTTTGTGCCCTGCTTCATTTTTAATGACTGTCCCTGAAAAGCAGAGAGAGCAAGATGTTGTCACCTCGGTGTATTTCATCCCTGATCAAACACTGGCTGGCAGCCACGCTGCACGCCCTGCCCCTCCTGATGCCCGGTCCAGAGGAGAGAAGGCAGGCTCCCACTCACCTGCCCTCCAGGCCCCACTCCTTCACAGAAACCTGTGTTTTATAGAAAAAAAACCATTTGCAGGTTCATGTTGTAGGTCCACTATTGGGCCTGTGTTTGTAGACCCATCTGTGGATCCATCCAGTTGGATTTCCAATTCATTGGTCTATGACAGACGCTTGAATGGGGGCTGTAAAGGGTCTCTGAAGTCACCTTCCCTCTGTGGTACCAACCCATAGTCATCCCAGGCACGTGGCTATTTCTTACCAAACCAACAATGAGCCCAGGAAGGATGGCTATCAAGTTAGGACACTTCAGGGGGTTCAAGATGTACAACTCTTTACACCTCAGGGCTGCTGTCTGCCCAAAGAGGTGGGAGGGTGCCTGCTCCTTGACCCTGTGGGTGACTTCTCAGCCCAGGTGGTCCACATTCCTTCACATGGATGAATGCACAGCAGGCACCCTGGGGAGAGGGGTCCAGGCTTCAGAGGAATCTTCCCGCCCCTCCCAATGTATGGCCTTTTGTGCATCTGCACTGCGCTTGGGCATGTGTCTCAATAATGAAAACATATATGCTTGCACAAAAGCCTGTAAGTGGAAGTTCATACAGCTTTATTTGTAATTGCCAGAAAGTTGGGGGGTGGGGCAGGGGTAGAAACCCTTCATGTTCTTTAACTAATGGATTGTTCAACGTATTTGATGTTAAACATCAAATCATAGACCTCCACTCAGCAACAAGGGGAAGCCAACCCTTGAGACTGGCAGCAACCAGGACGGACTTCGAGGTAACCCTGCTGAGTGAAAAAAGCCAATCTTAACACATACTGCATGATTCCATTTATATGGCATGCTTACAATGATGAAAAATAGATAGGGACGAGATTAGTGGCTCCTGGGGATTGGGAGGGGGAGGGGAAGGCCCTGGTGACGGTTGCTCCAGAAATCCTTGTGAGGCTGTTTTATGTCCTGACCATGTTGGTGGTGATGGGAATCTACACATATGACAGAACCTCATAGAACTGAGCACACACGCAGGCACATGTACACACATGCAGGAGTGCATGTAAAGCTAGTGGGGTCTGAATAGGCTGTGTACAGCATCAATGTGGGTTCCCAGCAGAGGGTAAACCCAGCCCTCTGCCTTTTTGTTCTGTTCAGACCCTAACAAATTGGGTGAGGGCTACCCACAAAGGAGAGGGGGGACTGTTTGACACTGTTCACTGACTCAAATGCTGGTCTCTCCCAGAAACATCCTCACAGATGTCCCCCAAAATCAGGGTTTACTGACTATCTGGAGGTCTCTTAGCCAAATCAGTAAACACATAGAGTTAACCGTCACAACACAGAGGGCGCATAGCCATGCATTATTCATATGCATGTAACTATTCAGTGGCATCTATGTCACCAAGTCATGTGTTTAAAAGAATAATAAGGATAATGGAGGTTTTCAGACAAAAAGCATGAACTGGGGCTCCCTTTTGGCCATTTCAGGACTTTAATTCCTCTGGCTTATATCTGCCTAAGGAGGAAGGGTCATACAGGAATAATAGCATCCTTTCAGGTAATGAAGTTTATTGTCTCCAAGCAGCCCTAGATCAGAGACCCTGGATGCTGGAGTCCTGCCCACCTTCCCCAGATAGCACCAATTGTTGGTGTCCCATCACCTCTGACATGAAAAGAGACATTATTAAGATTAAGGTCATTTTCAGTTTAAGCTTCTGAAAATTAATTTTTGAGCCCAGGTCAAAACATTTTTGACATAAAGTAGAACTGGCTCAGTAGACAGATTGGATGCTTTAGATTCTGGTTTGCTCCCTGATCCATGCTGCAACAAAACATCCATTCTGCCACCAAGAGCCAGAGGTTTGCCAGTCCATGGTGGAAAGAGCCCTGTGTGCAGTGACACCAATCTGACATTGCCCCATCCAGGCACCAGGCCCCACTCAGGTGGCTTCTGTGCAGGGGAAGGAGCTTCCTTGATCAAAGGGTTGGAGGATCCCTGAGACATACCACTTTGAGTGGCCCATGAGCCTGGGCCATTTTGAAAACACCCAAGTGAAGGCCAAAGTGAGAGATGGTAAACACGCCATCAAGCCCTCTCTGGCCCTAGTGGGTGCAGAGCTCAAAGCTCCTGTGTCTGTGTGCAGTTAACTTTCGAATTGGGTGCCCAGGACCCATGGGTTCCTACTGGATGGCCTAGGAAGGACTGAAGCAGATTGCTGCACTTCTGACTCTCCTCCATGATCACTCAGGAAAGGAGCAGATAATCGGGGGCAGATGCTACAGAGATGGCAGCAAGTACCAGTGATACTTTTCTGTGCTGCTTAATGACACAGCCATCCTGGCAAAAAGTCTCCCTCACAGGCTTTGCAAAGCTGGTTGCATGACTGATTTTGTCCTTGGTGAGTTCCTAGAATGGCATCATGGCTACCTGTGTGTCATTAGCACAGGTAGAATCACAGTTATCTGACACTTGAACCTATCTAACAGTGCAGGGCTCCAAACTCGCCAAGCAAGTGGGAATGCTGAGGGTCTCCCATGGCAGCTCACCCCAGGTCCAGGCAGCTTATCTGGGACCTTCTACTTCACCCTTCTCATAGTTGAAACCTCTCTGAAGATACCCCTGTATTCTGCAGCCACTGCTGCCTCCATTGGGTGCATGAGCCTCCCTCCTTTATCTCTGTGGGTTTGTCCCTTTGCTTGGAAACCCCCACCCCCAATGGCTCTATGTCGTCAGCTGGTCCTCACCCTCCAGGTACCACTGTCTCCCACTGGGACCTAATGGACCTACCCCCACTGAGGGCTGGGGCCCATGACATGCCAATGCCAGGTGTGGCCAGGTACAAAGCAGGAAAGAGCACTCTGTCTTCTTCAGAGACATCTGCCAAAGAACTGCCAGGGGGCCAGAAGCTTCGCTCTGTGTCTTTCAGTGCATACAGTGACATGTAATTCCATCTCTCCTTGGACCAGGCCCCATGCAGTACCTCACCAGGTGCTGGCAGTGGCAGGCTGAGTGTCACACCTGCTCTGGGTGGCTGAGACCCAGCTGGTTCCCAGAGTTTCAGACTAGCCCTTGCCTGTCTTTGTGCTGAGCTGCCTGTGTTCTGAGTCCAGGCCCCCTGTTTATGTTCCCACATAGGTTGAACCTGTCCTTGATGTCTCCTCACTCAATGGGAGACCTGTCTCCTGGGCTCCTGCCTGGTTCCAGGGGATTCTGTTCAAGGGCAAATGGGGTGGGCTTCCTGATGGTGGTGTATGCCTTGTGCTCTCACTTTGCTCTCCTCATCTGGGTCCATCTCACATCCTCTGAGTCTTCCTGGGACTGAAATGGAAGCTTTAGGCTGTTCTGTCTTGGAGCACGATCTTCCCCACCCATCACACCCTCCAGCCTCAGCTCTCCCAATGGTCAGGGCTGTTACCATCCCACATCCTCTCCTGTGGGACCAGGCAAATCTCTAGGACAGTAAGTCACTGAGAAGTCCTCTTCCGACACTGTCTGCATATTGTATGTAAGTGAATGCAGGGTGAGTGCCTGAAACCCTGCAACTTCTAGGTCTGGCCTTTTATGCCACTGAGCAGTGGTCACACAGGTACATGCACAGCTCTATTCCCTGTCCTGGCCTCGCAAATATTCTTTTGTCCTACACCACAGACCTTCTCAATCTTCATTTAATCTCTGTGCCAACTCCAATTTAGGGCTCTTTACCTTAACAAATGGAGTGTTATCTCACCTACAGGGGGTCATGTCCTGTGAAGAGAGAGGAGTGCGGAGTAATTGAGATCAGCACAAGGGGGTTGCTTCCGAAGGACATTGAAGGCCTGCCTTCCCCACAAAGTCAAAGTGGGAACCATGGTCACCTCTTCCTTCCCCCTCACTTTATTTCCACTCTCTTTTCTTGTTAAACAAAAATGGAGAGAGAGAGAGATGGGGAGAAAAAGGCTGGACATGCCAAGGATTGTAACAACATGCACTGAGATTGTAACACATGCACTGGGATTGTAACAACATGCACTGGGATTGTAACACATGCACTGGGATTGTAACACATACACTGGGATTGTAACACATGCACTGGGATTGTATAATTCCCTGGAAAATCCGGGAAGCCTCCTTGGTCCTCTGTCCCTTTATCATTACTGCAGAGGAGGAAAGAGACATTCAGCCCTTGAAAACAGAGAATGGCTGCAAGGCTAGTGTGGGATTAAAGGAATAGGGCTTTAAAGACAGATGGGAAAATCCTGCACCCACATGGCCAAGGAGAAACACAAAAGGCAAGTAAATGGAGGCTGGAGACAAGTGGACAGAAACTGCCAGTCAGGACCACTTATTTTATGTTAATGCTCAAGTGTGTCCAGAGGAGACATACCTGGCAGAAGGAGTGTTCCAGGTCAAGGACATGGTGTGACAGAGAGTGTGCCCTCCACTCTCATGGGACAGACTGTACCTTCGAGGTGGTGATAGTCATTCACAAAGCCACTTGCACCATCCACCAGGTCCCACCTACTCCTCATATTAACCAAGGAGGGCAGGCAGCTCCTCTGCTTCCTTCTGTCCTTGCCCCTTACTGCATCTGCTGCCCAGCCAGCCTGAACCCATATTTCTAGGTTAGAGGACGAGTCCCACAAGGGTCCTGCTGGCACCTGACCCACTCAACCAAGCACCCCTCAAAGAGCAGCTAAGCCACACACACACCATGCTTTCCACACATCCCCCACATTCCCCAAGCAACCCACACACATCACTCATACCTCACACCCAACATGCTCCCCATGCTGCCCATGTGCACCCTACCCACATTCCACATGTACCCCTGCTATGCACAGAATGGAAGGAAGCTACCCTCCCCATGCCACATGAAACACATCCGCAAACACCTTAACTTATAAGCCATCTTTTCTCCAGTGGAGACAAAGGCATGACCACTCAGAGACAAGAGCCCAGGGACCCTCAGGAAGAATGGAGGGGCCCTATTGATGAATCCCAAAACTGGTGATTGGCTGACCTGCCCTGAGAGTTCTTGGCTCCTGTATGCTTAGACTATGCAGTATATCTGTTGGTGTTGGTATTATTTACTGCTCAAAAAACACATCCAATCTTCTTTTTTCCATACAATGGTTAGAAGAGATAGTATTTTAAAATTATATTGCAATTGATTACTTAATCCAAAGAGCCTGTTTCTCCTTTTCCTGGAAATGAGACAGAAACTTATGTACCTGGCTGTGTAGTGACACACTACCCTCATGGACACCCTATTAGTCATCAGCCCTCTCTCATCAGAAGCATCACTGCATGGCTGAATAAAACCTGACACAAAAGGAAAGCCAGTGAAACAAAACCTGACCAGCACATCCACTCATCCACTCATACACCTACCCACCCATCCATCTGTCTGCCCACCCACCCACCTACACATCCACTCATCTCTCATCCAGCTACCCACCCATCCATCCCCCACCATTTATTCATTCACCCACTCACCTACCCACACATGTAAAGACACACCCACCCATCTATCCATTCATGCATCAATCTATCCATTACCCATGCATCTATTCACCCACTTGTAAACTTCCACCAAATCACAGAATTGTTGGTTCACCTGACATGCCCACACCTGTCCTCTTTCTAGGTGAGTGGATGGGTGCTATACAGTGTATGGAGAAACTTCCCCACCCTGTGGGAAGGACAGGAGGAGGAGAAAGTTGCTTCTCTACTTCATGCTCAAGAAATGTCAGGGGTCTGTTATCCCTGAGCTGGAGGAGTTCATTCCTCTTGTGCAGCAGGAATCAGAATCAGGATGGACGTTTCCATTTTCTAACACAAAGAAGTTACTAGAAGTGCAACAGGCATGGTGCTCAGCAAAGCTCCACAGGGGTCTGCCTGCTGACCCTCAATGATCACTCAGAGTCCCCAGGTTTATAATAGACTTGATTGCCTTTGTGTCTAATTAGATTCATATGGGAATTGACATAACCTTTGACATCCAAATAATGAATGCACTGATGCTCCCTGTTACTTCTACCTGTGAGGTTCAATGTAGTTTTTAAAAAAAATAAATAAGTCACCCACAGTTCAGGTCAATGATCTCCAGGGATTGACCGAGCTGTGGAGAAATTCCGGCTGCTGATATTCAACCAAACCCAAATCTCCCGAGGCTCCCACACTGGGTGTTGGCCCCCAAAGGCACCATCACCTATTTGGTGTCAGACCTCCACCCTAAGAGATTCTGCATTGAACGACAGCTTCTGGTCACTTCTGGGCATGGCAGCAGGAGGAAGAACCGCTGCCTAATTTAATTGCTTTTCCTTCCTCCCTGAGGTCTGCATATTATATTATATTGAAAAGTAATTATGCAGTGAAAGTAAAATGTCACCCAGGTGCTGTCTGGGAATGGCGGCCCAGTTGTGAACCACTCTCCTCCGCGCATCCTGCAGACGTCTCCATCCTCTCGGTCACACGCCACGGTGTGTGCGCCTGTACTGGAGCACTTACGCACGCCAGATGAGATTTGCTGGGTTGAATTTTTTTTCCCTTCCCCTTGCAGGATCTAGATCCCAAGCTGAGGTGCCTTGTTGGCAATGATTGATTACCCAATATCTAATTAAACCTGATCCAATCACTTATTATGCAGAGTGGAACAAACAAACTGAAGGCGACTGTCAGCGCAGTGATTGATGATGTGGCCAAGCCGGCTTTTGTGGCTTCTGATGTCCCGACGCTTGTTACAAGCAGGCAAAGCCGCACTGGACCAAGCGTCTGTCACTCCCACCGCCCTGCAACCCCCACCCCCTCCAAGTGAACTTTCAATGGAAAAGTAAATGGGGTGGAGGGGGGTATAGCAGTTATTGAAACCTGATGAGATTCTGTTTGAGTTAGTTACATAATGAGATCAAGTCCTCCCCAAATAGAGTCCTTAAGTGGCGAGTGGAGAGAGGTCACAGGGGACACGCGTGTGAAGGAAGAAAATGGGGAGTCTGTGGTTCTGTGTGCTTGTATGTATGTGTGTGCATATGAGTTTACTGCTGTGATACATGTCTCTCTGTTGTGATATGTGTATTTTTGGTGATGTGTATGCCTGTTTTGATGTGTTTGCTATTGTGATTGTGTATATCCTTGGTTATGTGTGTGTATGTGTCTGTCTGCTGTTTTAACAAACTATAGAAATGATACCTGAAAGCATAGTCTTTATCCGCTCTTTTATTGTGTTGTGTAGGATATTGTGTTGTTTTGGGTCTGTGTACTGTTGGGCATGTGTCTGGGTGCTGTTCTGTGTGCACCATGGGCTGCACGGTCCAGGCCATGGCAGTGCTGCACCTCAGGAGAGTGACAGATAAGACATTAAAGTGAACCTAGCAGGGCAATAATTTCTTTTCTATTGTCTGCCAGGCAGCATTCTCTCAGCAGCTCTCATTTATAAATTTTTCAGTTTTAATGTTTTAATTATTTAAAATGCAAATAGGTTCAAGAAGAAAGCAGCAGAAAATACAAATTCCCTAAACAAATTCCCTTTCAAAAGGGCTTTGGGGCTGGGAAAGGCACCTCCCACAGGTTTGGGCTCTCTCCCCGCACAGGGCCTTCTCCTGGCTCCCAGAGCTTAGACGGAGGGGCTAAGGCACCTTTGTTTCAGATGCCGTGCACAGACAGGACTGTGTATGGGACACACACACGTGAAGGTGGAGGGCGATGACTGTGCTCTGAAATGTGAGAGATTTCAGGCCCCCCGAGTCATCCCTGGTTAAGACATCTCTTTACACACCTCATCCTCGTGCTAAATCCACATGTGTGAGTCTGACTCATCTCAGTGCCCCCCAGGTGATGGACATGCAGGTCTGATGACACACACAGGGGACAGTTACTGACTGCTAGGCACTACTGAGAGTCTGCCTCAGACACTCAGCCAGGTGGAGGCTCCACCTGGACCATGTGGCCTCGCTCAGGAGGGAACGAGGGTCTGGCCAGAGCCTTGAGGGCTAAGGACATACAGCTCAGCCCATGTGGCCCAACCAGGATATGAGTGCAGGTGACCCCAGGTCTGAGCTGCTGCCCTTTCTTGTGCTCAGTGATCTGAGAAAACCTGGAAGAGGAAAGAGTAGGGAAAGGGGCCCTTAAGCAAGGGGGCAGGAAGAGTACAACACAATCACAAAAGGCCAGTCACTCCACTTCCTCTGCCCCTGAACGCACAAGTAGGGCCAGGGCACATGGGCACACACATGCAGCCCCAGCTGTAGGTTGTCCATCTATCCCCTTGTGCACATGCTTCAGGGGCTTCATCTTTTCTGCACAACCTATATGCAAAGTGTAAAAAGCAAGTTATAGGTATGAGCATTTCTTTTGGAGAGAATACCTACATTTTGATCAAATTTCCAAGTGCTTGTGAAGTGAAAAATAACTGGCAGTAGCCAACTCTCAGGCCCAAATAGCCCTTCAGCAGGTCCAGCTGACCTCGCTCCTCTAGGGACTGGAAACAATGTGGGATTCGGAACCAAAAGTCCAGGCTCACATTCCACTTCCTGAACTTGGAAAATTCACCGAAACTTAAATCAAAGTTCTTCATCTGTGAAATGGGTGATTATTACCCAGCACTGAGCAGATAGAAGACAATGTGAGTAGAAGTACTTGTAAGCTGGGTGTGTGTAGGAGGTCGTGCCACGGGCATTTGCCTGTGGGAAGGGCATGAGTGACAGATGCTCAGCTCTGTTTCCCAGTCCAGAAACCCTTCCCTTATTGGCAGCCTGCTAACATTTACATGCATGTGCCCATTGGACCAACAGTATTTTCAATCACATAATACAACTGAAAAACTTCCTCCTGTTAAAAATGGACCACCATGCCAAATACATGAACTGTTCTACTTTTGTGGCTTTTCTGTACCTCATATGCAATTCTCTTTCAGCTGATCATGGTGCGAAGTTTCTCCCTTCCAGCATCAGAGACTGTCATGCCTCCTATCTGCCATCTCCCACCCTGCCACTTCACCATTATGCGGGGCTTCAGTTTTTGGAGTTTGAGCTCAAACTTCAGATTCAGGTTTGACGCAGAATGATTAATCCATACACGCCCTCCCTTTTCAGAACTAGCCAAGAGACGACTACAGTGATTGGAAAATTTGATCAAAATGGAACGTACTCTTTGCCCAGGTAAATACAACCATGTTGTCAGCTCCCCACCTTTTCAAAGGTAGTATCTGGAAGAGCTGAGGACTGGCACAATCACTCTGCATTGTGTCACAATTGCATTTTGGTCACATGCTCAGGCATGTGTCTATAGGGTATATGCATGAAGGCTCATGCCTCAGTGAGTTCTTAGCTATAAGTCCTTGGTAAAGACAGGGCCAAAGATTAGGGAGGAAATAGGGGGTTGCTGTGTGAAACTGAGAAGCCCAAGGAAGGGCACAGACCACCTGAGCACTAGAATGGTCCTCACCCTCGCCAGTCAGAGCAGGGGAGTTTTAAGAAACCTTATATTTAAAGGATGAGGAAGACGGAAGTAAAGAACAAATTGGCCCGAGAACCTAGATGGCAGCGTAGGTAGACACACTGCGCCTCCTGGCACAACCAGAACTGACAGAAAATCAAACGGCAAGGAAGTCCAACACCAAGGAGATAAAAAATAAACATTCATCCAGACCCGTAGGATGGGCGGAGATGGGCAGCGGGGGCAGAGAGGACTCACGTTGCTGTGGCGGGACCGAGACTGGTGGAGTGTGGGACGAACGGGGCAGGCAGTCTGACCACTAGCAGACCCTGCGGCCCCACATTCGCACACAGATAAACCAGGAGGAACAGCGGGGAGCAAAGCAGACCACGTAACCCAGGGCTCCAGCGCTACGAAATAAAGCCTCAAACCTCTGATTGAAAACACCCGCGGGGATTGGGGCGGCAGCAGGAGAAACTCACAGCCTCACAGGAGAGGTTGTTGGAAAGACCCACAGGGGCCTAAGGCGTGCACAAGCCCACCCACTTGGGAACCAGCACCAGAGGGGCCCAATTTGGTTGTGGGTAGCAGAGGGAGTAGCTGAAACCCGGTGGTGAGTAGAGCGGGCGCCATTGCTCCCTCTCGGCCCCTCCCCCACGTATAGCATCACAGCGCAGCAACCAGAGTTACCCCGCCCCAGGGAACACCTAAGGCTCCGCCCCTTAAAGTAACAGAAGCACCAAGACAAAAAAAAAAAAGGCCCAAATGACAGAACACTTCAAAGCTCCAGAAAAAAATCAGCTAAGCAGCAAACAGATAGCCAACCTATCAGATGCACAGTTCAAAACACTGGTAATCAAGAAGCTCACAGAATTGGTTGAATTTGTTCGAAAACTAGATGAAAAAATGAAGGCTATGCTAAGAGAGACAAAGGAAAATGTACAGGGAACCAATAGTGATGCGAAGGAAACTGGGACTCAAATCAACAGTGTGAACCAGAAGGAAGAAAGAAACATCCAACCAGAAAAGAATGAAGAAACAAGAATTCAGGAAAATGAGGAGAGGCTTAGGAACCTCCAGGACATCTTGAATCATTTTAACATCCGAATTATAAGGGTGCCAGAAGGAGAAGAGGAAGAACAAAAAATTGAAAACTTATTTGAACAAATAATGAAGGAGAACTTCCCTACTCTGGCAAAGGAAATAGACTTCCAGGAAGTCCAGGAAGCTCAGAGAGTCCCAAAGAAGCTAGACCCAAGGAGGAACACACCAAGGCACATCATAATTACATTCCCCAAGATGAAACAGAAGGAGAGAATCTTAGAAGCAGCAAGAGAAAAGAACACAGTTACCTGCAAAGGAGTTCCCATAAGACTGTCAGCTGATTTCTCCAAAGAGACCTTACAGGCAAGAAGGGGCTGGCAAGAAGTATTCCAAGTCATGAAAGGCAAGGACCTACATCCAAGATTGCTCTATCCAGCAAAGCTTTCATTTAGAATGGAAGGGAAGATAAAGTGCTTCTCAGATAAGGTCAAGTTAAAGGAGTTCATCATCACCAAGCCCTTATTATATGAAATGTTAAAGGGAGTTACCAAGAAAAAGATCAAAAATATGAACAGTAAGAATGACAGCAAACTCACAGTTATGAACAACCACACCTAAAACAAAACAAAAGCAAACTAAGCAAACAACTAGAACAGGAACAGAACCACAGAAATGGAGCTCACATGGAGGGTTATCAACAGGGGAGTGGGAGGGGGAGATGGGAGGAAAGGTACAGAGAATAAGTAGCATAAATGATAGGTGGAAAATAGACGGGGGGAGGGTAAGAATAGTGTAGGAAATGTAGAAGCCAAAGAACTTATAAGCATGACCCATGGACATGAACTATAGCGGGGGAATGTGGGAGGGAGGGGGTGGGCAGGTTGGAGTGGAGTGAGGGGGGGAAATGGGACAACTGTAATAGCATAATCAATAAATATATTTTTTAAAAAAGGATGAGGAAAACTTACTCTGTGAACAGACCCAGACTGGTGTGGAGCCTGTGAGTGGCAGGTCCTGAAGGAGTCACTCAGCCTAAACCCTGGACTTCATCTTTAAGTCTCACTGTGCTTCCTCCTTCCCATCCTAGCAAGGTCCCTCTCATTTTTCTAATTGCTAGATTGGAATAGAAAAGAAATGATAAAGATGGGGTTCCAGACCAGGTGGAGATGGGCATGTTTAGAATGGAGGTCAATTGGGGTGTTAAGAAATCAGGTTTGATCTATCTTGTTTTTGATTCGGAATTCCAGGAAACAAGAATGTGCAGAGCAGATAAAGAGACCAGGAAGTTACTTGCTACAGTAAAGTGAGACCCAGAATATGCTTTGGGCCTGGTCTGAATACTCTTCAGAGAACTGTGGGTCCAAATTCACTGGAAGCACTGAGCTCCAATCATGAAACCTAGACCTTGGACATCCACCATTCCCAGGGACAGGTTACCTATGAAACACCTGCAGGCAAGGATTTAATCCTGCAAACCCAAAAGCCAGCTTTTAGAAGTCAATTGGAAACCAAATATGGTTTTTCTCAACATTGAAAATAAGTGTTTTACATAAGGACACAGTGCAGCCAACACCCCTGGATGCAGCTACATGTAGCCTGAGAAAGGTTATCTCAGGCAAGCACTTTTGGTGCTTTTCTCTAAATTTTCACTTCAATTAATCTCTGGAAATTTGGTGTCTGATCCCCATGACAGTAGCCTCTGGCTTCTTCAGAGTGACTGCAAGGAAAAATTATCTGACACATATCAAACAAGCCAGAAACGACACTGGACAGCATTAATCAAAACTTTCTCATTTCCCGAAGAATTAAGCATTAAATAATTAATCCCAGCACTACAGGCAGCTGTAAAGGAGGCCATGTGCCTCCCTGCTGCTAAGAATTTGTCCTTGTCTAAAAGACTAGATTGATATATTTATTATTTATCAGATTAATCATGGCCGGGAACATTATGGATTGGTGGCCAGGCCCGGCCAGTGATGCGTCTGGGCCTTATCTGAGCACCAGAGGCTCCAGCAGAGGCAACACCTGAGGGTCAGGTGAAAACAGCTACCCCCAGGCTTTCTTGGTTAAAGGACAAGATGTTCAAAACATTATTTTTAAAAAAAGAGGAAAAGGAGAACAGGCAGATGGAGAGGGAGCTGACAAGGGAGGTGCCATTGATGTGGGGCCAGAGAGAAGGATGCAGAGCTCAGCGCGTTGGGTGGGAATCTCAGCTGGACTCCAGGACACCTCAGTCATTAGTGTCTCCTCACTGAACAGCACAGTCACGGGTCATTGCTCCACTCTTGTATCCAAATGTCCTTCGCAGCCCCTCGCCTGTCCAGTCTGCCCTGCAACACCCTCCTGGAAGGCAGCTTCTTCCCCAGGTTGACTAATATTTGTCCTCAAGGATGTTTCATTGAGCAGCTGGTGGAGAGGTCTTAGAGGTAAACACAGCTAACTTAACACAATGAGAGCAATGTCTAGACTGTACAGTATGTAAATTGTTAGCAGTCTAATTCCATTGAAATGGGACCTATTTCCTAAGAACAAGGGATTTCTAATCAAGCAAATCAAATGCTAGTGACTTCCCTTTGAATCTGACCAGTAAGGCTAGTCCATAGAGACACCAAGTACAGTTATGTTCACATGCAGAGAGGAGCATGAACATTTGAATCTCCTGGGTTTTCACAGGTAATTTAGGAAAGAAAGATGTCCCTTGGTTCAATAAATTTAGAAACTTTTGGTAAATCATGTCAGATGGGTGGGTAGACTTTGCACAGTGCCTTTCCAGGGAAAAAGTACTTTGGGGGACTCTGGATGGTTAACGTTCAGGGCTTTCCTGGTGGGGCCATGCACATACTTCCAGAGCCCAACTAGAGAGGGTAGTCCTTGTAAAATGCAGATCTCTCAGGTTTTGCCCCCCACAGTGGCCCCAGTCCATCTCATGGCCAAGAGTTTGAGTCTGGCTCAGAGTGCAGCCAGAGGTGGTGATGACTCTGACCACATCCTCCCCCCATCCACTTTAGGATGGCTTTAGAGCTGAGGAGGCCCTGCCTGGCCAGGTGAGATCACACACCTGATGGCTGATAAAGGGTGGCTATCCCAGTGCTCTGCACCCCTAGTCCTCTCTAGGGACACTACAAGATGTCCACGGAGCAAAGTTGGGAACTACAATATTGTAATATGTACTCATTGTCTTTATTTCCTAAGTAAGACTTACTGTACAATGTGATTAACACAGATCAATGCATTTATGTAATAAATAACTGTAAGTACTTATTGAAAATAGTTATGTAAGCAAGTGGTACAGAATAAACTTAATTTCTTGGGTAAAATCCAACAACTTTGAAATACTCACATAATTGTTTCAGATTGCGCTTTGCTTTGCCCTGGGCATGTGGACCTCATCACCAACTTCTTCTGGGAATTCCCTTACACTATCCATTCCTCTGTGGACACAGATCTGTCCACATGGGTCAGCGATGACAGCTACAGCCCATTGTTCCACCTGGCCCATGTCCCCTCCCTTCCTTCCAGTGGTCAATACTGGGTCCAACACAGATGTCCCCAGCCCCCACACTGCTGAGTGAGCTGCAGGCTAGTCTCCCTTTTGGAAACAACTGGGTGACATTTTCAGAGATGGCTTCCCAGGGGGAGTCTGATTTGGGAGGGAAAACCAGCCTGCTCCCTGTAGCTGTGCCCTACAGGGCTTAGGCATTCAGGGTTTTCTTGGGGTTTTCATTAACATCATGTTTTTTCTAAGTAATGTTTGATTCTTCAGATTAAGATAAAATATTCTGTTTTACAGAAGGAAAAACTAAGTTACTGACAGTTTAATGTCACTTCGTCTTTTGCACCCCATCCAAACATAACCACAATTTCACCCCCTTCTCTCAGCAGTAAGTCAACTAGTGTAATACAAATGTTACTAGATTGCAAAGTACACATTAACAGTTCACCACACCTCTCAGGACTGCCATAGACCCGTCATCTGTGGATTTGGAAAAGATTGTGAAGAGGATGAATAATTTAATTTCCATTGCCCAGCACATTTGCAAACATTTTTAAGTTGCCCCTTTTTCCCCTTCAGTTTGATTAACTGGATGTCTTTTCATCATTCTCAGTATTGCAGAAGTGTTCTGAGCAGGCCTGTGTGCTGAGCCCTGCATGCAGACACGGCCCAGGCACTCCCTGGGGCTGGCTATGCAGACAGCACATGCAGGTGAGCAGTTGGGACAAACAGGTAGTGAGTGCCACCTGCAATGGGAGGCACACCAGGTGGAAACGGTAAGTCCTCACCTGCTGGGATGAGGGGTAAGAGGGACATGCCTCGAAGAAAGAGTCCCATGTGGGAAATTACAGAGGCTTCAACCAACATGGGCCCTCAAAGCGACTTTCAGGTTGATGGCTGTACCATGAAATGGGACAAAGTCCCTTACAAATAGCACCTTCCTGCAATGAAGTGGTTTGAGGAAGAATCTCTTTACTGAAGTGACTGATAGTTACCACTCTGTTTAGTAGGCCAACTCCAACTCTGTAAAAGAATTCACCAGAGAGTAAGATTTTGAGTGCACTGCTGAAGATATGAAAATTCCTAAAATGAATGAACAATGATGCAGCCCAGTTAGGTTGGGCATCCAAGAGCGGCCTTTTGCCCCCTACACCCCTGCCTGACCCTCTCTCAGGTGCTGAGCTCACCTGCTGCCCTTCCTTCTGAGAATGCTTCTCCCCTTCCTCAGGAGAACCTCCCATGGTCCCCTCCTAAAGGCCCACCTCCTTTCCTCACCTCCCCACCCGCAGGCCACACCATGCAGCTCCAGCAGAGTTGGAGGTCAGTAACTGTGATGAATGAGCGCAGCACCAACTGGATGCAGAAGCCAACTGGATACGAACTCCAGGAATGGAGCTTGTATGTTGACTTTTCACTTTAAAAACCTGAACAGCTAATTCAGCAGAGTCCAATTTATAAATAAAAATAACCACAATTAAGTCAAGATGAAGGAACTTGGAGGTGATCAGTAATGATGAAATGGAACTAAATAATCAGTCAAACAGTTTTTTTCCATTACAGTTTCTAGGCAAGGTGGATTCATTGACTAATTCTATCAAAATTTCAAGCAGCATTTTATTCCTATGCCACACAAATCACAAGACAGCTGTTAAACACACACAGAAAAACTACTCAATTCAATCCACGAAAATAACAGAAATCTGGGTATGAAAACCTGAGGAAGGAGTGAAAGTGGGAGAAACACAGCTCAGCCCCACGTGTGGATTTCCATGCCATCCACAAGAGCTGACTCTTCAGGAGGAGTTTTGCAAGTCGCTTGTTAAAAATGGCCATTATAAAAATCAAATTATTTAAACTTCATATTAAAAAATTATATTTTAAAAGAAAATACTAAAAACACTCACTTCCTAACTACTTTAGTCTGATGATTGCCGTACACATCTGGCACCTCTAGGCTGGCATACTGCATAACAAAGGCCACTGAGCTTGTCTTCCCAGCTCCATGGTCCCTGAGCCAGGAGTTCAGCTGCCATAGTGAGAAATGTACACCACAGACACTGGTAGACACTGCAAATTGGGCCTCGGTTTACTGTTTTGTTTTCTTGACTGTCTAGATGGAGAGAAATGATAGACAAAAGGCTAGAAATACCAATTAAACTTAAATGTCATGTCATTAGCAATTTTATTGTGAACAGCACAACAAATTGATGAAAGATTCTTCCAGTTTGTGCAAGCTATGGTCTGATGTCCCTCACATCATTGGCAAATCAGTGAAGTTTCAACAAAATATCAACCTACATTCATCTCATTCATGTGGAGATCGACAGTGCATCCCAAGCACAGGCTGGCTGCAGAGTCAAGGGCTCAGAAAATCCTACAAAACATTTGAGAACTGCTTGCTTATACAGCATTTACAACAAGAAGTATTGTGGGAGGAGGGGAGTGGGTAGGGGAGTGGAGAGTAATGGGGGAAGTAGGGGACAACTGTAATAGAACAATAAAAAAGTATTGTGTACTATTTATTATGTGTTGTACAACCTTTAAATCAGTAAAATTTATTTTAAAACCAGGGTAGGTATATGTTTGCATATAATTTTTCAGAGAGTTAAGAATTTGCCAACATACCAGTGCATAAAATACTAATAAATACAATTCAAATTGCCAAATCAAAATTAATTTATCAAAAAAGAATAAGGTGGCTTTATTTAATAGTATGTCTATTGATATGCTATATTACATAAATAGGTTAAGTATCAGGAGGCCATATAGTCACATGAATAGATGTTCAAAAGGCAAACCCATTAACATCTTTATATACTACTTATATATAGCAATCATATGTATTGATATTATTAACTAGTAATGTTCAATTAGTCTATCTCATTAATTTAAAATCTTTGTCAAAGAGTATGTATTTTACCTGAAGAGGAATATTTGCCTCAACCTAACAATCAACATCATTAACAGCAAACTCCGGAGTGCCTCTACGGAAATCCAAGGACCAACAGATGCCTCCTTGTGCCACCCATGGCTGGCCCAGGTGAACTGCAGGGGCTGACCCCCCAAACCCAAGTTCACTTCTGCCTTGGCCAGCAGCCAGCCCTGCAATTAGGGCAGGGTTTATTTATCTGTTTCCTTTGCAGGAATCTGAAGATTAAACCAGATAATATAATGAAGCCCTCCTTGTGGAGTCTTGCACGTTGAGTGCTAAATAAAAATATTATGACCAATGTGATTCAGAAATTGGAGGGCAAGTGACAGAAAGTGGGGAATAAGTGATCCTTGCTCTCTGACCTTGTGATTTGTGCTCTTTGACTAGGTCAAAGGGTCAGCTGAAGGTAACAGAGGAAATGAAGTAGCAGAACACTGGGGGGAGACATGCACAAAATGCTACCAGGCCAGTGCTTTCACGTCAAACCGCAATGATCACTTAGAATATAGGATGGGGCAGCTTTGTGACAAAGTATTATTATAAAGTGAGAGATGTAGGAGAGTTTGGGTCAAAGGAAAAATTGAAATTACATAGGTTTTCAAAAACTTAAGTTAGCATAAGAACAATTTTGGAGGTAAATGTGACACAATACTCCTAAAAATTTATGTGAAATAACAAAATTAATCCAATTAGCTTCTTCTTGCCCTGCCTCCCCCACTTTTTCTGTCTGCCTCCCTCCATCCCTCTCCCCACTCTCTTTTTGTGTAAAGACAGATTATTTAATCTAGAAGAATGTAAGACATGTTTTAAGGTTACACTTATTACACTTAGGCTTTGATGCCAAAATACAAAAATGATGCAAATGGATGCCCCTCCCCCAGGATGTGACTATTAGCATCTAATATATTAGGAATTGCAGACAATGGACATCAGTCACTGTGATAATAAGAGAGTTTGAAAAGCTAAACATCAAACAAACGCAAACACATGAGATACTAAAAAGATAAAACGGAGTCAGTAATCTTTGGATGCAAATGGACTTCCCATATTCAGGGTCTGGCAGAAGTAACGCGTCTTGAGTGTGGTTGGTATGGTATGAGAATATCTCTCACGAGATGGACAGCATTTCAACATTTCACCTAAAATGTCATATGGTGTTCTTGAGTGTGATATTGTTGTGTTACAGAATGACATGCTTATGATTTTGTTATGAAAGATTTTATAATAAAAAGTGGGTGTTATTTGTGCTGGACCCTGTATAAAAGGCATTGAAGTAATGTGTAGATGTTCATTGATACCTTTGACTACATATACAATTAATACATTTGCACATTTGAAAAATAAAACTAAGCAGCAGACACAATGAGAAGATATTGCAACAGGTATGATAAAACATTTCTTATAAATCAGTGAGAAAAGCAGTCAGACCTCAACAAAAGAGAGCATGAAAGCAGGGACAGGTATAATGCAGAGAAGGGTCTGGTTTAGAGAACAGCAATCATAGATCTATAGTAACTAAGCTAAAACAAATAAGCAATCAGGAAACAATATTTCTTGTCTGTAAAATCTGTGGATTTTTAAAAATTGAGCCCACTAGTGCAACCCAGAGTGTGCTGAGTTGGCTCCCTTCATGCTCTTATCATATACACAGTCACTTTTTAACATTTCACTTCAGGTATTTTCAAATTACAGAATAAATCTAAAGCCACTGTAGAAATTTTTATTAGGAAAAAGTTAGAAAGAGAAATATAAAAACAAATCACAAAGGAACTGTTTGCAGACTTCTCCTATAGGTATTTGAATGTGTGTGTTTTTACATTACATATATTTATGCACATATAAAATATATGTACTTATGTACCCATATATATTCTGTGTACACATGGACATATAGTTCCACAGTAAATAGGTATATATTAGATATATTGTTTTTAATCTTGCTTTTTTTGTTTAAGAGCCTATAATTACCATTTTTGCCATCTACTTAAATATCTCAAAAATACGCCTTTAATGACTTTTTACTGTCCTACTTTTTTTTAATCCTCACCTGAGGATATGTTTATTGATTTTTAGAGAGAGAGGAAGGAAAAGGGGGAGAAAAAAAATCCACGTGAGAGAGAAACACTTAATGGTTGCTCAAAAACCAGAAATTGAACCCACAACCTAGTAGGTGCCCTGACTGGGGATTGAACCAGCAAAATTTTGGTATATGGGATAACGCTCCAACCAACTGAGCCACCCAACCAGGGTCATATTGTCCTACTTTGTAAACACATTTTATTTATTTCTTTTCTAGTTCAACACTTGGATTCCTTTAGAGATTCCACTTTTATAGACTGTTCTGCTGGAAGTAACTTTAAAATGTGTGCTTTGGCACGCCTGGGACGTCTTGTAGTTCCTAACTGGGTTAGCATACAGTGCTCAGACTAAGATGGTCTATTTTTACTACCTGGACCAGGACACTGAGGGTCCTAGGGTCCCTGCATAGCCATGCGTGACAATGATATGCCAATGGTCCCTGTAACTCACCTGCCTAGGCTGCCTCCCACATGTCTACTATGCATCTAGTGTCATACCTGAGGTATAGCAAATGATGCTGCTGATTTTTGTTCTTTTTCAAACGAATCATCTCCAGGATAATGCCATGGTCAGTTTCATTTTTTTTAAAGTGTGTCACCTGCAAAGTGACATAGATTCATGCATTTCAAATCATAAAAGATGTCCTCACACATTTCCACTTTTTAAGTCTCCACAGGTCTTAGAGCTGTCCTTTCAAGAGTTGTATGATATAGGACATAATTCTGGCCCCCCAATTATTGAGGAGCAGGTTGAGGAGTGGTGTCTCCATGCAGAGGTGACTGTTCAGGTAGGAGTCCTCTCTGCCTGTAGGAAGTGGTCTCAACTTACTTGACTTCTCCTAACATTGAAATGTATTGGAAACAAGAAACCTCCCCATCATGTGGTCCATAGGGCACAGGGACTCAGCCCCAAAACCCAAGGCACACTTACTGCCACCCACCGACACCCACCTCCTTGCAGGCAGTGGATGCAAGGGACACCCTATGGGCCAGCGCACATCGTGTCTTCCACTATCTACATCTGGGAGTCAGGGCTCCACCAGTGACATCTGAACATCACAATGTGGACTAGAGGTGGCCCTACAACTCTGGGCTCAGCTGGGGAACCACTTGGTCATTAGGATTAGGTTAGCTCTCCTACCTTCCCTGGAATGCCTTGTGGGAATCCAGAGCCTATGACGTGAGAGTGACCCCAGTGGTCCTCAACTCCTCATACATGAAGAGAATTGAAAGGGTCTCATTCTTGAATTCTAAACTCACAGTGTTTTGCAGGAAGACCTTTCCACAAGGTCACTGTGGGTGAACTGGAGAATGCGTTTTTTTCTTACACATAGTCTGGGCAGGGACTACCTGAACTTTTGCTCTCCAAGGCTCTGGATATCAGGATTCCATGGAATCTGTCCTCTTTTCGATGTTTCTGGAGGCAGCGTGATGCTTGGTCACCGTCATGTCACCACAACTCTCTTTTTCTGCTCATATGTACACAGAGATGAATTCAATAGGAGACCTGAAGCCAAGTAAGCCACCCCCTTCCTACACAGGGATAGGGCACTCTACAGGGAGGGGGGGCATTTTATTTTGTAGTAAGCTTGGAGCATCATGTGTGAATGTCACAGGATATGGCAGATGCTGAACAGCTGTCCTGGAGAATCTCAACACAGTTCCCCAGAGTAGTGAGAGCTTTAGAAGTCACTGAATGGCTTCCAACCAGTTTTCTTAAGAGTTTATTTTGCTGCTGTGCAGATGGAAGACTTCTAAATATAACATTAAAGGGCTGTGTTTGAGGAAAAAATAATTAGCAACATATCCCACCAAGTCTTAAAACAAATATACTCTCTTGCTTCAACAAGTTAATATGCTGGTGACATTCAGCAGAAAGTCAGTCAACCGCAGCGGGTAACCCTGCCCAGCTGGATGGAGGCTGGACCATCTTGTGGCCCATTCCAATTGTAGTTCTCGGGTACCCACTCAGCCTAATTAACACACGAATGTCAGGCATGCTCAGAATGAGGCCACTGGGGAGCTCTGGAGAGCTGCACCCAAGTTATGCTGCTATTTTTAATTCTTTGGAGAACCAATTCAAACAGAAAATATAATTAAAAATTTGTAAATAGAACACCCGAAAGCATTCCCTCTGGCACCTGTATGGATATTTTTGATATTTGCTTAACAAATTATCAAGTAGCCATTTCATAGGTAAAGCATCTGAGCTCCTCCATGGTCTCAGCTTTGCAGCCTGTAAAGCTGTCAATCATTTAACTCCCTGAACAAGACCCTCTGTCCAGGTTTTTAGCTGGATTTATAGGATGAATGGGAGTCTCCTGGAGGAGAATCCTTGTTCAGTGTCCATACACCCTGGATGGGAGGCCTGGAGCCCCATACATCAGGCTTAGCTCCTTGCTCTCAGGCTCATTTCTCAGAGCAGCAGGAGTCCCACGTGACTTGGAGATTACATTTGATCACTGACAGAAGAAGCAGGTTCAGATTAGGGCTCTGGTGGCCACAGGCTAGAAGGTGAGGACCCCTGGTATGTGCTCATCTTTGGCTAGAAGCTGAGAGAAGAGCGTGGGGATGACAATGGCCGTTTGGAGCTCATCCTTCTGCAAAAAGATTGTCACCACTTCAAGGTCACACCAGCAGGTTCCCACACATTGCTTCTTCATGCACAGTGAGCAGGAAAATGTTTGTAGAAGAGGAGAGGGGAAGATGTGAGTGTGTATATGTGTGTACAAGCATGTGTATGTATGTTTGCCTGTGTACATGGGTGTGTGGCTGTGTTGGCAGACACAGTTAACTAGTTAACAAAGTACAATCTTGATTTTGGCAGGTTTTCTGGAGCTGACAAGACAGGTGAGTGGAGACTCAGAGGAGCAGATATGATCTGCTACCCAAATCGGAGCACCTGCCAGGGTGTGGGAGCTGATCTTCCTGGAGCCAGGAAGCCCCTTCAGTTCCTGCTCAAACCACAGCACTTCTTAGAGCCAACATTGAAGTTGACCATAGACTGAGACTAAACACACCAAAGCTGCTCAGGAGGACGTTGATCAGCTGCCAGTGTTAAATTAAGTGGAAGTGACTTAAAAAAGCACCAGAAATAAAATCTCAGGCACTGCCTGGCACATAGTAAGTGTTCAGCAAATGCCTAATTCCCCTTGCCTCCAGGCCTGGGTCTTTCTCCATTCTTCTGTACACAAAGCATCCTGAAACTGTAGGGAAACCTCTGGGACCTGGAAAACTGGCATCATTCCCACAAAGTTGACAGTCGGGTGGCAATGCCCTGGTGAAGGGTGTTTTGGCCAGTGGGGAGTCCAAACAAGGTCCCTCCAAGGCATCCTTCTGACCTGCAAGAGGGACACCAGAGTAAGGCAGCCTGGGTCCAGGGGTGCTGTACGCAGGTTCTCCAGGGGCCACACCAGTTATCAGGAGACAGACATTCCTCCCACTTCTGCGTTCAGACCTCTGACAACCACGATTAAAGAGGAACGCATACAGATAGGATAGAAAACCCTTCAACTTACTCTCAGCTGGTTTTTTTCCTAATACTTATTTCTACAGGAACATAACCTACTCCAGACTGTTTAATGTAATAAAAATATAGCTTAGGGTCAGGTATGAAATTAATGATACAAATTCAAAGTGTTAATGCTCAGTGGGATGAAACAACTTCAGTGAAGAAGTAATCAAACTCAGGAACCGGACCCAAATGGAAAAAGACAGAAGCAGATGAACAATTCCAACAGCAATCTGTTATGAGGAAAATTATGAAAACATGTATAAAATATTTATTTTTAATAAGATGAATGTCCTATTTCTGAAAACTAAAATAAGATTAGACTCTACTTACTATCAAAGCATAGTGATGTTTGCATATACCACCGCTTCATGTGGGTGGAAATGCTAATTTTATTATCTTAATTTGTACAGCTATGTTTTTAGCCTTGTTTGTTCCTTTTAAAGTAAAATAAGTAACAATGAGAAATCTTTGGGGTTTCACTTATATAAAGCTCACTCTTGGGTACAGAACATCCAACTAGGAAATCTGACAGACCAAAAGCACTGTGAGTTATAAAGTAGGTGTCAGCCCAACCTTATCTACAGGGGTCAGCAGGTGATGGGGCCATCCCTAAGGACCCTGGGAAAGCCCACAGGGGACAGTCAAAGGCTCAGAGGAACACCCTTGGCTAACAGTACCAGGTGGTTGGTGGCACTGTTGGCTCTGGCCCAGGTCTGTCCAAATCCAAGCTAGTGCTCTGTAAAAACTCCTGGATGTGGCAGCATCCCATGTACCCCCGTTACGTCACTTCTGTGCCAAAGACTGCAGAGAAAAATGAGAAACAGACACTGTGTGAGTGACAACTGTGTAAGCAAACAGCTTCCCTCTGCCTACATCAAGGTGATGGGAACCTGAGCACAGCAGAGATCCCACCTACTCACACTGTTCCTGTGAGTGCCAAGACCCTCAGGAGGACATGGGATAAAGGAGAGAGCAGCCCTGACAGCCACTCAGTCTCTGCGCATGCTCCTTGTGCCTCTTCTCACCTTGCTTGCATTTGTGCACATTACACTCACATATATATTCCCACACAGCCACACACATGCATGTACACATGTGAATACTCATGCATGCACATGTCTGCACTCACATATACACACACTCATGCATGCATGTGCTCTTACCTACATTGCAGGCATTATAGGAAGGAAACATCATGGAAGAACAGCCCAGCTCCAGGGGAGCCTGGCCCAGAAGGAGTGTCAAAGGTCCCCAAAAGGACACAGATGGCCCCATTCATATTGTCTACATCAGCAGATCTTCAGGAGCCTACAACTCAGGCAAGGGCTCAGGGAGAGGGAACATGCAGGCCTGCTCACCTGCCCTGCACCCGAACTTGGCCTGAAAACCACACAACTGAGGCACTCTATTTCATGAAGGCCATGATTTTGAAGACACTGGGAAGTCCAGGGATGCTGGGAGCAAAAAGGAGTCATGTGACTTAGCCCCTGTGGGTTCAGCAGGTTCAGAAGACCTATATCAGTGGGCAGGACCTGCTACCCTTAGAGTGAAACCCAGACTCAATGTGCCCAGCTTGTGACCAATGGTGAGAACTCAGGCTTGGGATACAGACCACCCTAGGGTTCAGCCACTCCTGCCACTCATAAGCCTGACCCTTGGCAGGTTGTTTTCCTGACAACCTCTGAATGTCACCCCAACTGCATGACTCGGCAATGCCTGAGGGTTGAGAGGTCACCCCACCACAGTGTGCTGGGCCTGCTGCAGGGCCTGGTCCCTACACTGA
This sequence comes from Desmodus rotundus, assembly GCF_022682495.2. Taxonomy (NCBI): domain Eukaryota; kingdom Metazoa; phylum Chordata; class Mammalia; order Chiroptera; family Phyllostomidae; genus Desmodus; species Desmodus rotundus. The sequence goes on along the minus strand of NC_071387.1, from coordinate 178,955,480 downwards.
CACGCTTCTTTCCACAGTGTCTGCCTGCTTTGGAGAACAAAGAGAACATGGGGGCTGCAGCCCAGTCATAGGAATCTATCCATTGATGGCATCAGGGACCAAACTTCCTGATGAAATGCTGGCCTCACTAGCAGGGGTTTCTGAGTGTGCAGCACCTTCTGCCTGGTACCCTGGCTGACCCAGTGGGGGTCAAACTGGAGTGTGATTAGGCCCCTCTCCTTCTGCCCAGTCTCCCAACTTCTTCCCTCCCTCACTCTGTCCCAGCCCCTCATCTCTCTGTCTTGGTGTGATGAGCAGCAACTCTGGGTCTGGGCCTCCTCCCTTCTGGTCCCTGGTAAGAGCCTCAGTGGGGCAGCTGGACCTCTGGGAGGGTGTACCATCCCGGACACAAGTCCAGCAGGAAGACAGGGGAGTGCTGGAGCCACACGAGTCTACCTAATCCAAGGGTTTCTTGGGTCAATGTTTCTGAGTTTGACTCTTAGGGAGGAATCCCGACCTCTGGATGTAATGTCCTGGGGTCTGACATATGAACTGTCACCTGTTCTCTGTAGCATACTGATACGTGATCATGGGCAAGTTGCTTGAATTCTTCATGTATAAAATGGACAAAATCATCTCTAAGGGTTATTGAGTTCCAACATTCAGGTTCATTTTCCAGCTTGACAGGGCAACCGTTATAGAAATCATGACAGGCAGCACCTTCATAATGGTCACCTTTCCAGTCACCCACAACTCTAACAGTCCTCTAACAACTCCAAAGACACAAAAGCACACATGAACACATGGTGCTCGTGCATAGATACCTATTCAAAGACACGCATATGCACCTGCACGAACATGTGCATATGTGTATAGAGGTGCACATACAAACATATGGTGCCTGTGCACAAGAGTATACACAGACATATATGCACTCTTTTACACAAACTCCTACACATGTACACACTCTCAAAGACACACATGCACATGTGCATAGGAGGCAGGTGCCCTCCACTGTGTCTGTGGCCTGCCCTGCAACCATGAGCTATTCCTACCCAGCCAACTCTAGCCAGGTTACTCTAAAGAGAGCTTCTTCCTCAATACCTACTATCTCTCTTCAGAACACTAAAAAAACCCCACAAGCACTCCTATACATGTGCTCAGTGCACACACATGCACCTGTGTGTATGTGCACACAAACTTCAGAGTTTGGCCCAGAGTGTCAGTTACTTATAACCCATTCGTTAGCACTTTTGAAAATACCCACCACCAAATATAAAGGTATAAACCGAATAAGCCTACTTTAAAAAGTTTATTTTAAATATATATTTAAAGAAATCTGTTATGTTTTTCAGAAATCGATGCACTTCTTTGAGAGCATGACTTTTCAAAAACCAATTTTGAGCTGGAATTTCTTCAGAACTTCTTGCACAGAGACATGAGTGCCACCTATGGAATGAAGTTAGAGCCATGTATTTCCTCAAAGCGACAGTCATGGGGAGAACAAGTGGGAGAGGAAAACCAGGACGCAGGGGGAAGGAGTTCAAGCTTCTGAGTGTTAAGGCAGATCTTGCATGTGTCATAGGCTTTTTTTCAGGAGTCTTTGAATGTTATCATATCTCTTAGTTGTATTATAAATTTAATTAAATTTACTATATGAAAGATCTGAATATTGTTTTAAAAAACAGTGAGTCTAAAAATAAACACAATTTTATGTCATTGTAAATACTAGAGAAAATAATTATAAACAAGATTTATTCAAAGATGAGAGGGTCTTGCTTTAAATTCTAGTCTTTCTATCTTATTTTCAGCAAAAATAAAATGACATAAAGAAAGATTTTTGATTGTCCCAAATCTTTGTTCCCCCAGAGTACAGGAAAACAAATAGAGAATTTCACTCTGGGTCTTTCACCTAATTTGTTTTCTTTGATCTTCTTCTCTGGGCTTCAATTGAAGCTGTAAAGATATAAAGCATTTCTTTTCTGACGATCTCATGAAAGGTTTTGGTCCTATATCTGCTCATCCCCCTCCTGGTCCGCAGGAACCACTTTCTTTTCATGATGAAAAGGATTTTAATTGCAATGAAGGGAGGGAATGTGTACTCCTTCATCTGAGCCTTTCTGCTAGTTATATATCTTTAAGTTGCAAATATATCCAGCTTGTAATTTAAATCATAATTTTGCTTTCTATGGAAGATACTAGGATGAAAAGCAGAGGGCAGCCTACCACATACAAATACAATCACACATAGACACACACTGCACACAAAAAAAAGACAGAAAAAAGAACGAAAAAAAGGATGAACAGAATAAAAACAGCTTGTGTCAGTCTTTAAAAAAAAATCCATTTGTGATCACAAATGAAACATTTCCAATCTCATAATGGGTAGATTGCTTGGTTTTATTACCAGCCATGCAAAGCAAGACCTCATCAAAAGAAGAGCCTCACAGAGGTCCCAGTTTTCCATTAAAATAATTTCAAAAAGCTTTTTTTCTCCCACTGAAAGAACCCATTTTGCAAGATGATTTAGCTCAAAATCTGCTGGGAGTAACCCTTGACATAAAGTCATATTGTGTTGGAGTTTAGTCCTAAATTCATACATCAATTATTTACTGTCAACGCCGATTGTATAAGTGTAGAAAATTACTAGGAATGATATTTTCTCTCAGGCAGAAAAAATGTGATACAGCAGATACACCCCCCCTAATGTGCCTCCCTCCTGTCCGAGCCCAGAATTATTTATGCATTGAAAAACAGCACCGGGCAAGAGGGAGAAAGAGAGGGGAGAGCCACAGACACATTATTTTAAACCTTTCATAACACCCATAAATATTTCATAACAAATAAATAAAGTATGTCGGGCTTGTGTGGAGACAGCTGTAGACGCATGGTTCAATGCTCCACAAAGCTCTGGGGAACCCACGCTTACCCTCAGTTAAGCCCCCATTTCTTTTTAATCATCCACTTAGTGCATTATGGGTAGGGGAGCTCTCCAGGTGAGTGGGGACACTGAAGGTTATGGACGTGAATGCCACTTTTCATCCTAGTTCAGTTTTGTGCTTTTTTTAATTTTTTAAGACAGGAAAACAAGTCTCCTTATGTTTCTAGAAATCTTATTGAAAGTCTTGTCTGAAGGTTTTCATACCAAGGTTACTGACAATGTGACCTCTACAATTTTCCCCCAAATAAAGCTAATAATATTTTTATAGCCCTTAAAACCCATTTTTGAGATTAACACCATTTTAAACTACAGAAGTCTTTCCTCAAATACAACTATTGTGCTTTAAAAGGCACAATGTACCCTTTCTGACTTTTACCCCCAACTTTATTGGTTTTTAAATGGATAGGAATCCATCATGGAAAAGAAAAAAGAAAAAGAAAGAAAAGAATACTATACACATATATGCATAGACTAATTTGTTTTTGTATCTAGTGAACTCCAGAAGGGATGTGTGTGTGTGTACATGTTTCTGTTTAATACATTAGCATCTGAGGGCTTGTTTACAATGACTGGAAGAAGTAGTTGTAAATATATAAAAAACCACATGTTCATGTCCCTGAACCTCTGAGGTTCTCAGAAAGGCCTGCCAGATGGTCCTAAGGAAGAGAAGGAACATACATGTCCTCCTTAGGGCACAAGGACACCACCTTGGCCCCTCTGCCCCACAGACCCTGAGGTACTCCTACATTCTAACACCTCACTTCTCCCCACTCTCCCAGACAGTGAGAGACAGGAGTTGCTGCAGCTCGTTTATAGATGGTGGGTCACTGGCAAGTGCAGGACTTACCTATGACTGCATAACACCTAACTCAGACTAAGGCAGAGCATGGAGATGGAGGTGACAGGTTCCCCCTGGAATGAAAGGTCACTCTAGATGGGTCATAGTCCAGAACATAAACTAAACATAGTACTGGAAATGTCAAAGGCTGGTTCTCTGTTCAAAGAAGCTGGCCAACATCCATCTTGTCAGGTAGCAGGTGCTACTCCAATGCCTCTGGGAGGCTGTCAACCCATGGAGTCTTCAGACCTTCAGTGATTCTCCCAGACTCTTCAAGAAGTTGCATCTGAGCAGGACCTGGACTCAGGGTTGACTCCAAGGTGGAGGGAGGCTAGGCTGGGAAGGGGTTGTGTTTCTCAATCCAGTTCTTCAGGCACAGTCATCTGCACAATGGGAGCTGATTTCCTGTTTCCTACATGCTGGTAAAGAATCTGGCTCCCACAGGAGCCCTTCTGCAGGGTCACTCTAAGGGCCTCCTTGAGGCCCCTGTTCTGCAGCAGCAGCAGCAGCAGCTTCCCTGGGACAAGTTCTGTGGTTGCTCTGGCATTGAATTTGTTTCTGAAGGCCAAGCTCACATTCGGGTCTTCAGCCATCTTCTGGGCCCAATTCCCTTTTCTGAATCCTTTGCTCACAATAGCTGAGGTGCTTTCCCCTACCTCAGCCAAACCCTGGCTTCCTAGTGGACTCTTATGGACTTGACATTGTGCCCCAGGTTCTGTCTCCAATATCCATCTGCAGCTTTCATTATGTAGGTTGGCCCACCCCTCTTTAGAAAATAAATCCCTTATTTTCTGATCTTGGGAGAAAGTTACATGGTGAAAACCCTTTTACTTATTCATAGTTTAAAGTTTTTATAAATTTCTCATTATTTTTTAATCATTTGAGGATGTAACAAAGAACGCATATAACCTGCTAAATATTTATTTCCTTAATACTTACATACACATTTATTTTTTACTAATTATTGCACACATTGCTGAATTTTATTCACTGTGAACTCATCAGCAGTCATTTCAAGTTTAGAAAAAAAACAAGGCATAGACAGTTACCAGTAAATTCATTTTCTTCAGCCAGAGAAAAACTTGCTCTGCTTTTACCAGGTATGGGCCCCTTGTTTCCTCACCCAGACAAACAGTGTGGCACCATCCTCAGGCTTGGGGACATGTACATAATTGCCCATCATTAAAGATCCCATGCACTCCCTGAATGGTAGCCCCAGAAACTCAATTCACAAAATGCCACCCTTGGAAAAGTAAGACTGTGAGGTTTAGAAGATACCACGCTGCCTGGAGGAGAGAAGGGTGGTTGAGGGAAGATATACAGACAACAGACAACAGTCATGTGGAGGAGACAGTTGATCCATTGGCAACCCAGATGGGAAACTGGGAAATTCTTTGTGGGGAGTGTGAATTTGAGTTCCTGGGTTAGCCACACCCATATATTCCCATGGTGGCTAACTCAACACAAGTCCTTGTGTTTGGATATTAGCTTTATATTCCTTACTTTTCCCACTGAAAGTTCTACCCCAGTGAGGGTTGCTTTGGACACACAAGGTTTTTCTGATTATCAATTTCAAATACTGTTCATTAAAAAGTTAAAGACATGTTCTGTTTTGATTTTGTTGTTATTGATTGTTTATTGCCTTTTTAAGCAAGGCAACTTTATTTTCCAGAGTATTATTTCAGGTAGCATGAAATCTTGGAAACTTTAAGTACACAGGCATACACTGATGTCCTGTGGCTCTTTCAGATGTGCCTTTAGGAAATAGAGTTCAAGGATGTTTTCCTTGGCATCCCAACTTTGTCTGCTTGAGTTTCTGCCTTGGAACCTCCAGCAGCAGCCATGTGAACTGAAACCAGTTATTCCCTCAAAAATGTGAATCTATGTGTGTGAAAAGAGGTCTTATTTTTTAAAATAAACTCAAGGAGCTAATGTTGGGGTGAAATTCTAAGATCTTTAGGCTCTGACAATCATGGATATTAGTACAACTAGAATTGTCCAATGCTCTTTCTTTGCAGAACCCAAAGAACCTGTTACTTGTGAATACTTTTAGTGAAATGGGAGTCCTGTTTGTATTACCTATTTCCAGTGCTCCATGGAAACCTGAGAAAACTCAGGGCTACAGTGATGACTCCTCATTGCTGCCCATCCAGGCACTGGTAGCTTGTGGAAACCAAGTGGGCTCCAGGAAGCTCAGAGGATGCCTTTGTACCTCAGGAGCTTCTTTTGCTGAACCTGAGTCATTATAGCCTTTCCACCAACTTGAGGAGTTTACTACCTTTACTGTCACCATCTCAACTCAGCTAGAGGTTAGTGGACACTTTGTCCTGCAGTTGCTCCTCTTCCTTTAGCCAGGGCACACCTAAGATTGTCTTTTCCTCCAGTCACTGTGAACCTCACCACAATTTCCTCTCTTGGGGTCAGTAATGAGTCACACCCACTGAATCTACAGCCAATGGTTTAGCTGAATGGTATCAGCTCCAAAGATTTCTTCCCCCAGGGGATGTTTCACCAATTCTTCCTGTGAGCTGTGGTAGAAGATAATTCAAGAAGGAGCCTGGGTTCACCTACAAAAAAGCACACCCAGGCCCCCTTCTCAGGGTTGCTGAGACCCCAGAACCAGCCTGTTCTCAAACAAGCAACAGACTCCACTCAGGTTGGACAGAAAGGTTACAAGAGTTGCTATTTGCCAGAAACAACCCCCCATCTTCCATGCCCTCCATATGTACTTATTAGATATTGGAAGTGTCCATAAGTTGACCTTAATTAGTGGGGTTTCTCGTCCCTCTCAAGATGCACATGTAGCCTCATTTGCTCCTGGAGGATGTCCCCAGTCCAAGCTCCAGTCATGCCAACCTCTACTCATTAGGAGTTCACATAGCGAGGCCCAGTTTTCTCCCTCATAAACCAGGTTGTTTTTAACTAGAACTGTTGATCACCCTATGTGTGGACATCATGACAGGACTGGGTATATGTCAGTGAGCAAACACATGGTTACTGCCAGCTTAGAATATCCAGTTTTATTGGGTTGTTTTAAAGATGAAATGACACAAAGCAGGTAGAAATACTCATTCAATGCACAATAACACACAAGCATGAGGCATTATTGTGTTTATTAGCTACTGGTACATTGGTCCACTTCCAAGAATATCAATATCTGACAACCTTTTTTCCATTTTGTGGAATAAACAGTCCTATTCTTTCTGTTTGTGTCCCCATCATCGCCACTTTCCTTCCCCCACCCCTGAGAAATGATGGATAAGTGCAAGTGATAAAGAAGCAGAGGCTGGACAAGTAAGGCTTTCATTAGGCATTGGAGGCATGGAGACCTCTAGGGAGCATGTGGGAAACCCCACATACACATTGGCACAGGACACAGGTATCTAATTAAATACTGACATAAAGATTCACTTTCTGGGAGAGCACTTTCTCAAAGTTGGATCTCAGAGTTGAACATTAACCACAGAGATATTTTTAGAATGGTGATGCGCAACAAATAGAATTTCTTTCTTGTCTAAGAAAATATGTTATTCTACATTGTAGTATTAATATTTATTATGTGGTATGACCAGAAGTTTCTGCTTTTTGTGATGGCTGAATATCACAAATCTCCCACTGAAAACAACTAAAAACTGTAACTGAAGGGGATTCTGAATTTAGCTCTGACACATAAAGAGCATGGCAGTTTTTACTTCTGTTTTTAAAACAAGGAAAAGTTGTGACAGTCACGTTCAAGGGACCCCATACGACCAAAAACCCCTTTCCTTCCCCCACTTCATATCCCACACTGCTCAGCTCCAGCACAACAACTCTGGTTACAGCAAAAACAATTGCAGAGACTTTCCCAAGAGGAGCTCCAGGGAAGTACAGACAAGAGGCACAAAAAGAAGGACAGGAGAATAACTTGACATCTCTGATACCCATGGCCAGAGAAACTTAGATAAAGACAAGTTATAGCCACATTGACAAAAATATTTCATTCCATGGGTCTATTTGCCTCAGATATTATACAATGTGTTCGACTTCAAACGAAAAACTATAAGGCATACTAAAAGGCAAAAAAAAACCCATAGTCTGAAAAGAAAAGGCAAGTATCAGGTGCAAACTCAGATATAACAATAATTATGGGGAGAGGACATACAAGGAGACTAAATGGTGATGGAAAAAATGCAACAAAGATTAAATAAAAATAAATAAAATACGGTTTAATTTTTTGAATCTTTATAAAAAACAATAATTATGGAATCATTACACATGGATTTTGAGTAACTATTTATAATAACATAAGAGCTCAATGGGAAATGTCAAAACATGTAGAACAAATAGATAACATAAGTACAGTGGTTGAGATTCAAAGTAAAACCTCCCAAAATGCTTTACATCAAAAATATCATAACAGAAATGAAAAATGCTTTTGATGGGTTCATGAGTACCTTTGACACAGCCAAGAAAAAAAAAATCAGTGAGCTTGGAGATGGGACTATAAAAACCCCCAAACTGAAATTCAAAGAGAAAAAAGAATAAAGATGGAAAAACACAACACCCAAAAACTAAGGGAAATGTCAAAATGTATAACATATATACTTGGAATAACAGAAGAAAATATAGAACAAATGGAATAGAAAATATATTTGAAGTAATAATAACCAAGTTTTTTCCAATGTCAGTGACCAACATCAAACCATGGTTTCAAGTAGCTCAGACATGTGTGTTTAATATTCAAACCATAGCAAACCAAAGACAAAGAAAATCTTGAAAGAACTCTGAGGGAAAAACACCTCATCTACAGAACAACTATCACAACAGACATCTCAACAATATCACGAAGCAAGAATGAAATACTAAATGTATGAAATATTTAAATTATTTAAAGAAAAAACCACCAACCTAGAATTCTATAACCAGTGAAATTACCCTTTAATAATGAGGGAATAATAAAGACTTTCTCAGACAAATGAAGCATGAGAGAATTTGTCAATAAATGATCAAAGAAATTCAAGAGACAGTAAAGGAAGTTTTTTCCAGGAGAAGGAAAGTAATGTAGGTCAGAGGCTTGAATCTACATAAAGGAACAAGTAACAGTTCAACATATTGGGTGATTACAGTGTCTGGATTAGTAAACCAAATGACAGCAGTGTCACAGGCATTGGGGACGATTGAGGACTCTCTAGCATAAGGTACTTGTGCTACACATGCAGTGCAACAGTGTTGCTTGTGGGTGGGCCTAGGTGAGCCTAAAATAAGTATTATATTAGGTATAGGTAAAGGTATAGGTATAGGTATAGGTAAACTTTAGCAAAACCACCAAATTCTTTTAAAGGGTTTAATTGACACAATAAAAAAAAGATAAAGCAGAATCATACAAAATCCTCAATTAAAACCCAGAGACAGAAATAGAATCTTTTGTCCGTGGATAGAAACAGTGACAAAGGTGGTTAGTCATGCTTGAACAACTGATTAGACCAATAATTATCTTAATAGGTCAGAAAATATGGAGGCAAAGCCTGAAAGAACTGAAAGGAGAAATAGACAAATCCACTTTTATAGTTGGAGACTTCAACAAACCCCCTCAATAGATGATAAACCAAGGAAGCAGAAAATCAGTAAGAATGGCATTGAAATTTCACATTCAGTAAATTCAACATAATTTACCTAAGAGAAAAAGAGGCTCTGAAGTCCAGCAGCTGAAGGAGAGCTTGTTAAGAGTAGAAGCAAGTGAGCCCCCTCCTCCCACCAAGGCTGGGAGCCTATGGGCATTTGCATCTGATAGGAGGGCATGCTGGAAATTAAGCTGTCCTTAGTAGCTGTCAGGGAAGATTGGAGAAATATGAGTTTATCTTGGAGCTCTTCTTCTCAAACTTCAATGAACAAATGAATCACTGAACATACTTGACCCTAACGCCAGAAAATCTTCCCCATTTCATATGCCTGGGGATGGATTCCCAACATCTGCTGAGTTAATAACACCCCAAAGGGATCCAAGTACAGGTGCTGAAAACATCAGACTAGAAGATTACAGGGTGCATTAGAATCTGGGAAAGCCCTGTGTCTCTGTTGGAAGCTGGGTCCTCAGTCACCACACCCACCCCAAGGACTCCACTGCGCCCTTAGAGCACCGGTGGCATGGGAGCATGGCAAGGCAGCCACAAGCCAGGCCAAGGGCCCATCCCCAGAAGCACCTCCCCACAACATGTGCCTATCCAGCCTATTTCTTTACTTCAATAAATAAATACCTGGTAGGAGCCCAGACTACAGTCTCCCCTAATGCATCTCACTATGAGCTTGTGCAAGGTGGATTTCAGGCTGCTTTTCAGCCATAAATGCTTCTCACAAAACAAAGGAAGCTGAAGCTATGAGTGAGACACAGTTGGCAGGTTCCCCCCAGGGAGGCCAGGGGCAAAGTGGGGGCTGTTTCAGGTCAGTGATCACTCCATTCCATAAATTGATTCCAAACGACAATTCATTAAGTCACTTACAATTTAAGCCATGCTAAAGTCATCTTCTGTCAATAACCAGATACATTTTATTATGTTTTACCTTCTGGCAAGAGGTAAACAATCCTACCTATTTTAGCCATTTATGGGAAATAAGCAGAGCCTTCCCTAGGATATGAGTTAAGTGTAAGAAATACTTTCCATAGTTCCAGGTCATAATTATCCCTGGAAAATGGAAGTCGGTTATTATATATAATCTAGGGAAAGATATGTAAAATCAGGAACATTTAAACACTTGGGATTGTTGTCTACTTAAATTGCTCAATAATACAATTCATTGTGAAAGAAATGCACAATCAAAACTTGAAGGTGGATGGTTTGAACTTTCCATCAATGAGAAGAGAATACTTTACTACAGTAAGTGAAGTCTGGCTTGCAGCCCTGTGTTGTAACGAGGTGTTCCATTGCACACAGGAGCGCCACCAATGGGGGCAGTGTTGTCCTGTCCTCTTCCAGGGGCCCTGAGTCTGGGCTGCAGCCTTCACAATGTGCTTCTCAGTTCTGTCGATTTGCTTTGTTTTGCCTTTAGTGGGACAGGAAATGGCTGGGCCAACGGAGTTGGGTGTTTCCCTTCCCCCATAAGTCAGGCTCTGGTTAACTAGTTTCTCCTGAGGGCAGGCCTTGTTCAGGAGAACAGATACTCTGGCATATTCCAAAATGATTTTTTTCCCTTCCTGCTTCCAGAAGCTGGAGATGTGTCTCTGACCTCCTTGTGGGGACCCGGTGGAGCTCCTGAAGGTCAAGCTCACAGAAGTGTGGGCGCCCCCACGACTGGACCCTTGACCGTTCACACTGAGCCTCTGGTGCTTTCTCAGTTACAGCTCAGGCTCCCAGCCTGCAGGTCCCTGGGGGCAGGGGAGTCTCCCTTCCTGAGTGTCAGCCTCAGCAATTGACTCTCTATCCACCTGCCTGTCTCTCCAATTCTGAGGCGTCAGTTTAACCTCAGACTTCATTACTCTGACAGATCTAAGAAGAATCGCTAATTTTCACTTTGTTCAAGTTTTTCTCTTACTGTGGGGATGGGAGGAAGGACTTCCAAGATCCTTGCCTGCCGGGCTGGAAATCACAAGTCTGACTCTCGCTAACTTCCAGGCGAATGAGTGAAGCATCAGTGGGCTTTATGAAGAAGACATGATTGTCACTCAGGATGTGGTGGGCAGCCTAAGCCCTTCTCATTGGGGGTGATTTCAGGGCAGAGAAAGGTGGACCCACCAGTGTTGGGGGATGGCCTCCCTCAGGTGGAAGCAACTGACACAGGTGCTCAACTCTGAAATCTGTATCTTGGGGAGGTGGGGCTTGGGCACCAGGGCTCTTGGGCACTAATCTCTGAGGCCCTGGATTGAGCACAGAGTCAAGGGTCTCAGTGGCCTAATACTGGTGAGAGGTGTGGCTTCATTTTGTTAGCGTCTCTCTGCCCTCCAGCTTTCTAATCAGTCCTGAGCCCTAGCCTAGATCTAGACAGTAAATGCCTTTCTCTTTTCTTAAATCATTGAGTCAGTTGCAGTGTTTGCAATGACAACCCCAGCGCCTTGTGGCCAGGGGCTCTCACTCATTTACCTCTTTCTACCTCTCCCCATATTCAAAAAGTGAAGGATGAAGAATCCCGGGAAGAGCTACAGAACTGTCAGTGGAGGCCTCATCATCCAGCAAAGGCCTGTGTGGAGTGTAGATACTCCCCAGGCTATCACCGGAGCAGCACGCCAAGGAGACACATGTCCGTGGCTTTCAGGAAGACACGTACTGGAACCTCAGGATTCGTCCACTAGGGAGGAGTCCAGCTGCGGCCTCCTGGCTGAGACTTGCCGGTGTGCTGCAGACCACCACTGAATGCTGAAGGCAAGGGGAAGAATGATGGAATAAGAACTGAGAATTTGTAGAAAAGCTCTGAAGTCTATGTGGTAGTCTTGTGGCAGACACTTAGATACTGGAGATGATTTTGGTAAATTTTAATTATTATTAATTTGAAATAATTCTGCCAAAAACATTTTGTTTATCTGCTTTAGATAAAACCAAGAACCGACTTCTTCTCTGCATGGTGATAGAAAATAAAGGTTAAACTGGAGAAATCTCCTTAAAAGCAATGAAAACCTGGGACCTCGGGGTACACAGGCATCCATCTCAGAACACCAGGCCCCCACTTTCCTGCCATCCTTGTGTTTTGCTTAACACGGCTCCCTTCCCTGCTCTGTTGCCTGTGTACCATATGTTCATTAAAGGTCTAATTATACTCTGTTCTACTAATCAATGATTAAGAAAGCCGCAACAACATGAAAACACTAAGCCAAAAAAAAGAGAAAAAAGAAACACATCAGCTAACTGTTCCTTGAATTCTTTCAAGTCCATGTTTCTGCCTTGCTTTTAATTTGTACTTCACTTCTAGGAGCCCTTTTGCATTTTATAAACACTGGTATTAACTGGGCGTGTTTTAAATCATGAACTAACAGGGAAAACTTCTTAAGGATCTGCAACAGCATCTTTAATTTCTACTGGGTTCCTGGAACAGGGATGATATGCACACATGAGCCCCTTGCCTTCATGTGTAAAACCAAGATTACAGGGCCCACCTGCCATGGTCAGCTGGCTGCAGCCCAGCATGAAATCCTGTCCATGGCCTGGATATTACAGGACTGGGAAACCTGGACTTGCAAACTGGCTACTCACATGGGCTATTAGGGACCCAACTGTGGACAGAGACCCACTCCTCGTTCACCCTCAAAGCCTTGCCGACATCACCCACATGGCCTGGTGGCTGTGCCAAAGGGACATCTAGACTTCATGGGCATCAGTCACCACCAACTTTACACTGTGTTCTGTTTCATTCTTGTTTTCAACTCTGGAGACCCTCAACATAGTCAACAACCCCTACATAAACCAGCCCCTGATATATTTATTTTAATTCAACTTAAAAGGATGAGTATTTGATGTTCATTTGACATTTGCATGACTTATCACACCCTAAGATCCATCTGTAAGACATTCTGCTGGGTTGCATCTACTAATCTGATCCCTAACTGCTTGTAAGCAACCGCACAATTGTTTGATCCAGGGAGCCACACACAGCATGATGGAAAACGCCAAATGGTAAGATTAGTTACCTCTGGAATGACAGCTCACTAGTGATATTTTGAGTTATTTTTTTTCCATTTTTCAAGTTTTGTTAATGAGTTACTTCAGATTTACTTTATAACAGCATTTTTCACCACAACAGATTGGAATTTTCTTTTGAAAACACCCATTCTTGCACATGAAGTAAGCATTCCTCTAGCCAGTACAACTTTGAATCCGGTCTTATGTGCCAAGAAATTTCAAAGACTTTCCTTAAGATTGTTGCCTTGGAAAACTTACCCCGGAAATGCGGTAGGTGCCAGCCATACAGATATAACTTCTCTCTGAGTCACCAGTTTCTTCTTGGCCAATAAGAGCACAGGGCTTAGTTGCTCTGATTATGTTTTAACTCAGACTTTCTCTAATTTATTAGAATATGAAAGTATCAATGAACCATCCCACATTTTTCTTGTGACAACATTCTTTTTTGCAGAATCCAGTCTTAAAATAATCAGTAAGAGACACTTTTGTGTTTTCACTTTTGGCACCAGAATTAAAATGGCTCCTGAGTATTTGGCCCCATTACCTGGGTCTTTCCCTGAGAATAGAGGGAGAACAGCATAATGGAGCCACCTGGCTCCCAAAGGCAGAGCAACAGTGAGTCTTGGTGGAAGTAGATGACTTGTCACAGGAAAGACAGGGGGACAATGGACCTCAGAAGTCTTCAAAAGGAAAGGGGCCAACACTGACCACGTGATAGTAATCAGGGCAGGATAGAGAATCACAGGAGGTCTCAAATGAGTTGCAAAGTACCACATCCCAGGAAGTGAGAGCAAAATGCAACTTGGAAAGCAAGCACATGGCTTCAGAAGTCAAGAACTCAGGACAACTTGGAGCCTATTTGGCAATGGAAGCTCCTCTGGACCAGTGGAAGCTACAGACAGACCGTATTTTTATGTGACAATAATAAAGGAGAGGTTCTTGACATCAGGAGTTATCAGTCTTCCGTGGCCTATACCCAAATACCCAAGAAGACTTTTGTTGGACTCCTCCATCCCCGAAATTAAAAAAAACAAAAAACTTTTGCATGGCCAAAGAAAACAAAACACATAAACCATAAACAAACTCAAATGACAAATTGAGGAAACAGTATTTCAAATTCCCACCAAAGTCAAGGGCTAATGTCTCTTACCCATGAAGAGCCTTAGAAATCAGGAAGGAGCAGGTTGAAATCCCAATAGGAATGTAGGAATAAGTCATAAACAAGGAAATACTAATATTTCTTTTCAAAAAAAAATGCACTCTCTAGGAATTTGGTCATGTCTTTTAAGGCACGTAGAATAGACAACCGTTGAGAAAGTGTAGTCTTCCACAGGTGAACTCAAAACTCCCCTGAGTTAGCTGCATGGTGCCCCCTAAACATAGTGCCATCTGAGTAGCTTTGCCAAGGCTGCTATCGCAGCCTGGTTTGGTGTTGGCCACACAGGTATCAGGGCAGGTCAGCGTCTGGTGTCTGACTCTGCTCAACAGAGGACTTATTTGTCTCTTAACCTTTGAAACTCTTTTTTCACAATATTGGATAATAAATAATTATATAGTTAGACTATGTGGATTTCTTATAAAATTTTTTAAACTTTTTGTTGTACAATAAAATACAGACAGAGCAAATCCAACAAAAGAAACATGTTGCACATACAGAATAAACATATAGAATACCCTGTAACCACCCTACCAGGTCAGGAAGCAGAAGCCCCTCTCGTCACAGCATCTCCACCCCCAGGAGTCCCTGTCACCCCGGCTCTCGTAGACACCATTTTGTCACAAAAAGGGAGATCCCTAGTGTATAACTTGGCTCTTCCCACTTTGGAATTGTTAGGTGCTCCTAATCTCTATTAACGCGTAGGTTCCCTCTCTAATTTCTTTTTCACTTTTTAATGGGAATAAATTCAATGCCTAGATCCTTCTTCTTGTGACCCAGCACACTTCTATGGTGATGATCATTACTTTCATTTAGGAGTTTTCCAGATAATTGCTTGGTGTCCTACCACCCCTGAAGTACATCTATTGTATTTTAGTAATCTTAAGAACTCGTGGATTTAAACATAATTGATGAGTTGTCATTAATTGCAATGGCTATCTTTTTTGAAGTTCACACGATTTCATCTTTGGCTGGAATGGGCAGGGGATGGGGGTCCTGCGTGGGGGTGAGATATGAATTGACCCTTGGGATTTTTAACATGAACAGGAGCTCTTGATTGTCCCCCTGTTATTTGCTATGACAGATTTTTATTCCTGGCTTTTGTACATTTTCTGTTCCAATCCAGAAATCAAACATTTCCCCCTAAGCCCAGGTTGATTTGAACAGGAAATGGTGCTTCAGAACCACGAACCCCAGAGCTAAGGGTGCTCACTGCTTTCCTGGGTGGTCAGTGTTTCTAGGCATGTAGGGAGAACAGAATTGTGATATTTACACAGAAAGACAAAGTACCTCTGAAATTTATGTTGATATTCTCACCTTAGATTCAGAACTAAAGAAATACGTGCTTAGCCTCTTGACTATTGTGTTAGATTCTTGCACACTGAAAATCCTGCTGCTCAGGGACACGGGGGAGTCACACACTTAGAATATCTCTTAATGACTCTCTTATTCTACCGCGCATTAAACACAAACAGCCTCAGGACGTCAGTAGCAATCAGACGCGCGTTGGCAGAATTACCGAGGAAAGTTTGGTTTGTTGTTGTGTGTGGTTATGCTGTGTCTGGAGTGTCTGAGCATGTCAGCATTAGGCACCCCTTTACCTCTAATTCAGTCTTATCTCCAGTCTTACCTCTTAATGCCTACCGCCAATCGCTACATCAAAGTTTGTTTGGGGTTTTTCCCATCTTTTATTGTTTCTCCAGCAGATTTCTCAGAAAGGGCTCATAGAATAATATAATAGATAACTAACAGTTTCTCTGGCTATGAAATCATTGGCTCATATGTTCTTGTTTTGAGGATATCAAACATATTATCCTGTTGATTTCTGGCATAAAGTACTGTGGAAACATGTGATGAAAACAATTTCTCTCCCTTACAAGTAATTGGTAATTTTTATTACTTTTTTAAATTTTTGAATTACAGTTTATATTCAGTGTTTTTCTGTATTAGTTTCCAATGTACAGAAAAGTGGTTTAAAAATCATGTACTTTACAGAGTGGTTCTCCACCCTCCACACCCACCCCTGTCGCTACTTCCAGTCCCCACCTGGTCCCATACCTATCCGTCTTGATATCATTGACTGTATTCCCCATGCTGTAATCTACACCTCTGTGGCTATTCTGTAACTACCAATTTGTACTAATTTAGTCCCTTTTTCACCCAGCCTCTCAAACCCCTCCCTTCTGATAGCTGTCAGTCTGTTCTCTGTATCTATGAGTCTATTTCTATTTTGTTCATTTATGTTGTTCATCAGATTCCACATATAGGTGAAAACATATGGTATTTGTCTTTATCTGTCTGACTTATTTCACTTAGCATGTAGGTCTGTCCAAGCTTACACAAAAGGTAAAAATTTCATTCTTTTTTTTTTGGCCAACTTTCCATTGTGTAAATGTACCATAGCTTTTTTTATCCACTCATCCACCGATGCGCACTTGGGTTGATTCCAGTTCTTCGCTATTGTAAATAATGTTGCAATAAACATAAGGGTGCAAATAGTCTTTCAAATTAGTGGTTTGGGTTTGTTTGGATATATTCTCCGCAGTGGAATCATTGGGTCCTAAGGCAGTTTCATTTTTAATTTTTTGAGGAACCTCTGCATCGTTTTCCACAGTGGCTGCACCAATCTGCATTCCCACCAACAGTGCACAAGGGTTCACTTTTCCCACATCCTCACCAACAACTGTTGTTTGTTAATTTATTGATGATCTCCATTCAGACAGGTGTGAGGTGGTAGTGCATTGTGATTTTGAGTTGCATTTCTCTGACGATTAATGATATCGAACAAATTTTTGCCCAGACCCTAAAAAGAGTTTCTTTCTTTGTTAAACTCAGGAATTTGACTAAACCGTGTCTTGATATGGGCCATGTGGGTCCAAATTCTCAGACTCACCCTTAGGTCAAGTTGTTGCCTCCTCTCAGTCTCGGGAGTGTTTTCTTGAGTTATAACTTTTAGTATTTCGCATGCCCCCTCTCACTTTTGGTTTTATTTCCAGGAACACCTATCATGTATATGTTGAATTTTCTTTGCTTAACCTCAGTATTTGTCCATTTCAAAAGCTTTTATCTTTTAATAGTTTTATTTATAAACTTATCTTCTACTTTCTACTTTTTTGTTTATTTATCTTTACATTTCCTTTAGTTTATTGTTCATTTGTTAGTCTTTCCTTCCAATTATCTCTGGACTCTCACCTCATTTCTGTGTTTTTCTAATTCTGTCTTTTTTTATTGTCTTAGTTTGGTTTTGGTTTTTCTGTTTCATACCACTTGTTAGTGTCCTTTATTTTATTTTGAATGAGCACATTAGAGGTTCAATCTGTCTGCTTTCTTGTCATTGTAGGGGTGCTATTCTGTTTCTCCTTCTTTTCTGATTAAAGCTATGTTTGGGATTTGGCTTTGATACATTTTATTGCTCATTTTTCATGTGACTTTAGTTTTTTGAACAGGAGAAAGTAGCAAGGCTCAGGTAGCTTGTCTTCACATCACGGAGTTCCCTCTGTGATGTCTCCAGAGTACAGAACTGCCTGCTGCTTCCTGAGAGCCCAGCTCAGCCCCCCTTTCTCTGGGCCTCCCTTTCTCCACCTCCTTGTTTCTGTCCTGCTCAACTCTGAGTCTAATTAAAACAGCTTCTCCTCAGAAGAGGCCTCATCCTGGAAGGAAGACCATAGGGGCTGGGCTTGACCAACTTTCAGCAAACCTTGGTCTCACCCTCTCATGAGTGGGAATACCCCTCCGAGTGTTTTTCAGTTGTTCTCAGGGAGGCTACAGGGTTTTCCAGGAGCCCCTGTCAGATCCTATATGTTCGCTCCTTCTAAGCTCATCGGCCACTCCATTGTCTTCTCTGCCCTCCTTCACACAGAAGCTCTCATCCAGCAGGTCTCCAGCTCTTGTTGGTTCACCCTCATCACATGTACTTTGGGTTCATGGGGTGCCTTGTCCCCTAGTTTTGTTGCAAAAAGTTGCTCATCAGTCTTTATTTTGCAATCTAGCTACTCTGCCTGCATAGATTGAAAAATTTAAAAGCTATTGCATGCCCACCACCACCACCACCACCACCACTACCTTCTCAGGACTGTCTTTCTCTTACTTTCAGTATTTTAAAAAGGGGGCAATAATTTAATTAATCCCTGAGCCACCCTTGCAAAACCATTTGCCACAATGTTACAGAAGGCCTACAGGACTCTGCTCAGACACTGTGAATGTGCCCGCTCATTGGAATAGCAGGCTCTGTTACTTTTAAGTCCCATTTAGATGATATCTCACACTAGGAAATTCAGACTCTCAAATCAGAAACAAGGAAATAGAAAAGATGTTCCATCTAAAATCTGCTTTTTTCTTTCTTTTCTTTACTTTTTTTTTATACTAACACATATCTCCCAGCCAGGATACTTCTCCTTGGTGAACACAAATTTCAGCACTTTACTGAAATCACAGATGTGGTTCAAGGGTTCCCCACCTCACCTGCTCTCATGGGACAAGGCCCACCAGCAAAGTCAATATTTCTCTTCCAACCCCTGAAGGAGACACGGCTGCTTTGCTGCGTCCCCTACGCTATTTGCATTTAGGCTCTGAGCGGTTTCCCACACATAGACGACATCTCCTAGCATCATCAGAACCGAGACCAAGTGGGTCTCATGGAAACTGGTTGTTCTCTTTTTCTGATTTTCTTGCAGAGATTCTGATATTCTTTCTTGGCTTGCATTGCTTTTTGAAATTATAAAATGATTACTTGTGACAAATTTAATTTACAAATATTAGAAAATTTATAAAAAGATAGAAGAAAATTAAAATCAACTGCAATGACAGGATATCAAGATTTATTTTATGTTTTCATGTTTTATTTTTAGATAACAAGGAAATGATCATTTTAATCACTAATATGAATTCCAGGCAGTACCCTAAATCAGGGCCAACCAACCACAGTGCTGGGGCTGAATTTGCCCAGTGTTTGTTTTGTAGAACCCCAAGCTAAGAATGTTCTTTAAATAAGAATACTTTAAGGCATGCCAAAATTAATGGATATTCAAATGTCAGTGTCCCTTTAAGTTCATTGACAAAGTCCCCACCCTTGTTTACAGATTGCCTGTGGCTACTCTCAGCTACAACAGCAGAGTTAACTAGTTTTGAAGAGGCTCTGTGGTGTAAGAAGATACTTGCAATCTGGCCTTTTCCAGAAGTTTGCAGACTTGGGGCTTTGTACCCAGCTAGTTAATCCTCCCCATAAACCTGGGAGGCAGTTACTGTTCCAATCCCCATTTCACATGCAGAAAGTGAGACTTTGAGATTAAGTAACTTCCTCAAGTGTCCCAGTTAGGAAATCAGGTCTTAAGACTGAGCCTGGGCTGAGTCACTCTGCAGCTTTCCTGATTATTTTCTAGGTATCAAATTTATACATTGAAAGTGTACTAGAGATTATGTTACATGAGTTTAATTTAATTGTATATCATTATTATTGTACCATGTTGTTGAATAGTGTTTAGGATGATGAAAGCCATATTATCTTGGGACCACAATTAAAGTAACCAAAGAATGTCACAGATATTGTCATTTTCAATGTTTGACTATTAAAACTACACTGAATATATTCCTACCCATATCTATTACAATAAAGTCTCTGTCTATATTTATTTAATATGTACAATCCCAGAATCATGGTGAAAGGCTTAAACTTTTAGCATTTTTCAGGTCCTTGATCCATATTTCTATGCTTCTCTCCCAAGAAGTGTGCACAATTTTCACTCCCACCTGCATGTGCGTGAATGACCCACCCCCAGTCCTGGTTGGAATCCCTGTGCCATGTAACTTTCATTGTTTTCGGGAGTGACTTACAAAATCTCATTTAAGTTGCAATGTCTTTAGTGGCTAATGATATTAAAAGGGTTTAATTTGGGGGGCTATTTTATTAGTTGGTATATTGATATTTTGGCTTCTATTTTCTAATGCTTTTTGTTAGTTTTTTAAATGTACATAAAATAAATACTTATATTAAATGTATTAACCTTCTATCCATCAAGTTACTAAAAAATATGTCTCTGTAGGTGTGATCTTGGCCTTTTAATATTAACATATTTTACAAATGTAGATGTTTTTAAATTTGATGTAGTCAAATCTAGGTGTATTCTATTGCTTTCCCCATAGAATGTTCAGGCTCACTCAGAGACCGATTAATATCACACTACAGTCCTTTTTTTTATTATTACTTGCTTCTTTACATTTCACTCAAGCTGCAGTCTCTTTTCTCCTTCCTGACCCAGCTCCCTGTCCACAGAGTGCTGCTCCCGAGGGGCACCCCCTTCAGACAGAGGAGCGGGTCTGTGCCGAATGTCACCTGAAGGAAAGGCTCAGAAATGCAGGATTTTGTGATGTGGAGAAGAGGCGATTACATTACTTTCAAATTCACTGTGGAAAGGCACAGTGTGCCTGTCAGAAACATCGGTCTAGAGAGCCTTTGGAATGTGTCCTAGCAGCCGGAGGGAACAAGAGGTGATCAGCAGCACCGTCCTG
This sequence comes from Desmodus rotundus, assembly GCF_022682495.2. Classification (NCBI taxonomy): domain Eukaryota; kingdom Metazoa; phylum Chordata; class Mammalia; order Chiroptera; family Phyllostomidae; genus Desmodus; species Desmodus rotundus. Next base: position 178,934,481 of record NC_071387.1, on the reverse strand, counting down.
GTGCTTTTCTGCATGCGCTAAAGCAAAATCAAGCAAAATCAAACCAGGCAGCTGTCAGTAACAACAGGAGACACTTAAGCCACTCCGCTAGTCCCTGGGGTCTACAGCTTCAGCAGCCTGGCCACCCAGGATGTGAGGATGGCCCAGCACCATAAAACAACCACATGCATGAACGAAGAGTGACGAAGGGATTATTCAGGTTGATCTGAGAGATCACGGCTGGCGGAAGAGCCTAGATGTCGAGTCGAACAATCAGGCCACCCTGCACCCCCCGCTGCCAGTTTCCTGACCCTGGGCAGCTCTACCCAGCCTCTGTCGCTCGTGCCCTAATACTTATAAAATGTGGACCCTGATAATGCCCCCACTTTTGGTGTCAGGACAGCAGCTGGCACGTGTCAGTTATGAATATTGAGAAACCCGACTAAAATCTGAAAATAGCTAGAAAACTGTTTCAAGACTGAGATGGTCGTAAGTATGCGGCAACAATATAAATGTAGATGTTTCATATCAACACATTGCAATGCACTAAGCTCACTTTTCATCCAATTCTGCAGCAGCTGTTGGAGGTGGGACCTCAGAGAGGGCAAATGGAAATCACTGGAAAAGAGTGCTTTTGAATGACGCAATGGAACAGTCAAGAAGTCAGATCCTGGAGTCTGTTTAATGGAAAATAAATGGGGGAGGGTTTGGTGAGAGAAAAGTGATGAGCTCTTATTTGTAGGGAGAATATTTGAATTATTCAAAATATAAGAAAATTACTTGTCTGTTAAAACTCACAGGTTCATAAAATCAATCTTTTAGAAGAGAATGAATTTCAAAAGATTTATTAAAGCTTCCTGAGGTTTTCAGCATGCTCAAAAAAATCTGTGAAGTCATCCCATCTTTTCCTTTCCACCTCACTTTAGAAAGCGCTGCACTTTCTCCTACAATGCCCTTCGCCCCATACTAAGCTTTCCTCTTGTTTTCTGCTTATAACCTTTACAATACTTTCATGAGCATATGCTATAATTCTCTCCCCTTTTCTTTATCTTCTTGTTCCTACAAGCTGGCTTGAATAAAGGAGTCATTATCAGCAGGCCCACAATGGACCCAGACATCCTCAGTCAAGATGTTGTGCAGATGAAATATTGATCAGTCCTCCATGAGTAATCGTGCTCCCGTGAAAGGAGCATGCAGACAGTAATGGGTCTGCCCCTGCCAGCCACAAACGAGGCATTCAGCAGCACAGAGTCCAGTCCACAGATTATAATTACTCCCTACAACAATAAACGTCAGGACTGTTTTTATTTATGGGCCACAATCAATGAGCGTCTGTGGGCTACACATTGGAAATTCATTTTACAAACCAGCACCCCAATTGGGTTGTTTGCTTTTGTCCAGTGACTGCTGAGAATTAACCCAAAGTTGTCTGTTGGGCTCTGGCAGCCAGGATGGGGAACTGGGGCCATGTCCACAAGAGCAGGTTTGGAAGGACGGCAAGAGATATGGGAGCTAGCACAGGTCAGCATACTGTAAGACCCACAGAGAGAGGCCTCTGAAGGAGCACCGGGCTGAGCGGCTGGCATGTGCTGTTCGTAGTGGCCCTGCTCACCATCTATGACCTGACTTGAACATTTACAGCCCCACCTCACTGGGAGGGCAGTTAGTTGGATGGGCAACTGCAGCCAGCACAAAATCTTCTACGTACTAGCACTCCTGGATACTACAGGGGGGCAAAGAGAACTTGCTCCAACTTGTCCCTGAAAGTAGATGTAGATTTTGATAAACTCTTTTAGTTGGTTTGCTCAAAATCCCAACACCTAGAAGTACATCCCACCCCTAGATCCCACCTCTAGACCCTGGCTCTTCTGTGTGAGAAACAGAATGTCTATCAATCACTGATCATGTGGGGAGACGCCTAAACAGGTGGGGCCTGTTCAGGAAACTGAGGGTGGTCTCAAATCACCTCAAAGAGACAACATCCAATGGCTGCAGCTCTGGAAGGAGAAGATCCAGAAGATGAAGACAACTTCAGGAGGACCTGAAAGGAAGTGTCCTGGGACCCTGAGTCTTTGAGCAAATCAGAGCCCAGGGCCTGGCTTGTGTGTGTGAGCTTCTCTGTACTGAAGAGCTGACCCATAAAGGGATTGACCCAGCATGTATGGGCTGAATTCTGTCCTTTCAAAATCAATATGTTGGAATCTTAATCCCCAGCACTTCAGAATGGGACTGTATTTGGAGAGAAGGTCTTTACAAAGGTAAGTCAAATAAGGTCAGCAAATGATTCCTTATAAGAGGAGGAGATCAGGGACACAGATGTACATAGAGAGAAGACAACCATCTACAGACCGAGGAGAGAGAGCTCAGCAGAAAACAAACCTCCCAACACCTTGATCTTGTACTTCCAGCCTACAGAATCTTGAGAAAATGAATTTCTGTTGTTTAAGCCCCCAGTCTGTGGTTGTTATCGTAGCCCACACAAACTAATACCCATATTGTTAGCAAAAAGACAGACCCTATCCAAAGGGCCAAGGATAGGAAATGTAGCTGGTGATGTCAAATCAGCCTTGGCTCTGCTGGGAAGGCCTTGCCCAGGTGCATCCTGCAAAGAAAGTGCCAGGGACATTGCCACCCAATAGATCTCATGGTTTGGTCTGCGTACACTAGAAAGCCAGCTCTTACCTTCCAAGTTTTATATGTGTTTTTAGTCAAGGGGATGTGTTATTGGGAAAATTACTAGGGCTCAGTGCTGTAGAGGTTATGGACAAAAGCATGACTGTGACTGTTTCCCTGAAGAAACAGAAGTTCCAGGAATTTGTTGCCCCATTCTCCCTTCTGGAAATGCATTGTTGGACACTTCACTTTCTTCAGTAATTATAGAGCCATCCTCTGAAGGACAGCTAAACCCACTTATCCTTCTGTATCCCATAGCCCTTCCTCCTTAATGACAAAATGTGTCTATTCAGACTGAAGACTCTAGACCAGGTAGAAACTGGAAACCATGCAATAAAAAATGCATCCCACAGGTAAAGTGGGGCAAGGAGAAAACCTGTTGGTTCCCAGCACAGGGTACCAGATGAAGGACTGGTAACCACTGTGTGTAGGGGGTGGCTAGTCCAACTGAAAGTTAGTAGAGTAGATTCTGGTGAGGAGAATGATGATCAACTTCAGTGTCCCCATTTTTCTAACCAAAATCTGAAGATGATGATTTGAGCTTTATAACTCTGTTAATAAGATGGCTTTGGGGTTTGTGAATTCAATGTAGCTCATCTCCCTTGCCTGCTCACGGGAACACCAGAGAATCACTTTCTAATGAAAATGCCTGAGGAGGTGGGGGGGGCTACCCCCCACTTCAGCAGGACCAGTGCACTCCAGCAGGGAGAGGTCTGTTCTGCATCCTTGCTTGCTGCCCCTCCCCTGGTCTCAGTCTATCCCCCAGTGATGGCCCTCTCCCTCCTAGAGAAGCACTCACCTGCCTGCAGTCAAAGCTGATGGGTCAGAATTGCTCATCTTGGAGAAAGAGCCTTGCGGGGAGGGGTTCCCTTCTCCCCTTTAGAAAAGTCATCTTCTCCCTCAGGATGAGCATTGAGGGCCTTGGAGGCAGGAGCTGGGCTCAGGCATCAAACCATGAACCTGTCTCCTACTAGTTCTTAATGTTGGATGATGCATAATCCTCCCCTGACCCCATATAAGGTGGAAAGAAGGAATCAATGTGATACTGTATGTGGGGCACCTGTGATAGAGGAGGCTGCCCAATCCAATGGTGGAAGCATCATTATTTTAAATACTATGCCTTGTATCCAGGGGTGGTTTAGGTATAGTAACCATGGGACCTATTTCTTATTGCATTTAATGAGGACTGTATCATTTCTTCCCTTAAATATCAATAATGAGAATGTCAAATGCATGTACAGGGGCACATGTGTACACACATTTATTAGAATCCATTGTATGTAACTACTGTAGAGGAGATAAAAGAATAAGTAATCTCTGCTTACTGTTTTCTTCAATGCTGAGCCTCAGGGCTTGATACCCCTGCTCTGTAATAAAGGGACCCACAGCTGTCCTCTGAGGAAAACATAAAATCAGCATCTTTGAGAGCCATGGAGACTTTGCGCCGTGATGTATCCACATAGACCTCTGTAAACACTCTCATCTGGTCCAGTGTGTGGGCATCGCCCTGTCTGTCCCGGACTTTCTCGCCCAGGGAAAAATGAAACACACTCAGAAACCTACAGAGGGATGGGTGATGGATGAAAAGTTTTTGCCATTGCTGTGTCTTAAGGTCAGTTGTAATAACTTAGTCATTACGGTAAAGAGAGAATAACCAAAAACAGTGACTACCCATTGTCAGAAAGAACGGAACAATTTTCCAGGGTTTATTTTGCTTGTACAATGTACAGCTTTTCTTTTCACTTTTTTCTTCTGCAATTTCAAACTCGGACACACATCTCTACAGCACACTTCAAGAACCAGACCATTTTTAAAATTAATTTTTAATAATGTGTAATAATCCGAGTGGCCCTGGTCTGTGTGCCGAATTAGAATTCCTCTGATAGAAAAAGAAATATTTGTGCAGAGTTTTATGAGCAAAGTTGACCCGAGGCTTCCCGAGGCTGATTGAGAAATTGCAGGCAGCTGCTTAACCCCTTCCCTTCCCTGTTCGGTTTCCCATTTCCCCACTTTCCACCAAAGCATCAGTCACTTTGGTTTTATTAGATGGACCAAGATGGAGAAGACAGGCTTCTAGATATTGGGAAAAGACTCTTAGATGGAGTGTGGGCTTTATTTAAGATGCCCAAGACCATGAGGTCACAGGTCGATCCTTTCATCCCACCAGGCACAAAGCCTCAGTCTTCAAAGACCAAGTGAGGAAACCCGAGCTGCCTGAGCTGCACTCCTACTCGGAGAAGGTCCAGCCCTGGCAGCTCCTTGTCTGCCATCAGATTCCTTTGCCAGGGGCCTGTCACTCTGAAAAATGGGTGTTCACAAAGGAGTGGGGTGCCCTGATTATAACAACAGGCATGATGTTGGCAGTGCTACCTCTTTCTACAGGTGTTCGGATCAGGGGTTAGCCAAGGTAAAGAATATTTTTGATTCCCCAAAATAAAGAGCCCAAAACAACTGGGAAACAGTCACTTCATGTGTGTTAGCTACATGAACTTTCCATCCATGAAAACATAATGTACTAACGGCAGACCCTTGCCCTGGTTCTGCTACCATAGTCACACATTTTAACCATTCCAAGTGACTCAGGAACACTGGCTCTATGGCTCAAAAGATGTTCTTCCCAAAACTAGGTTGGAAAGATATTCATTGCTAACCCCCATTCTCCAAGGGAAAAAATAGACCTAAGACCAGTTTTGAAGTTCTCAGAGAAGATACAGGCTGCAGTTAAAGGAAGTTACTTCTTTTCTGTTCAGCCATTAATCTAGGTCCATTTATGCTGCAGTGGCCTTGCCTGGCATGAGCTATTTCAACATGACAATCACAGTGGTGTTTGGGTTATTAAAAAGAACACACTTCTTGGTGAAAGTCTAAAACAAATAAAAGCCTGTAAGTGAACTTGGAAAATATCAGTTGACTTAATCCGTGCTTTGGAGCAGATCATATAAAATTTTTTGTTAACCAACAATTTAAAATGATTCCACTTCTCTTTAACTTTGCAAACAATATTGAGTTATTTGAAATCAGAAACTTTCTGTGTCACAAGCAGAAACAAGACACAGGTGACTGTGGAAACATGGGTTTCACTTACTTGAGGAGGGACATGCACAGCATTCCATCCACTTGCTCTGAATGTTTGTGACACACTCACCCGCCTCTCAGAAGATCTGCCAAATGACCACCCTGACATCTTCATGCCATGGTGGGCTCCTTCCCATCAGACATGTTCACAAAGCCCCCGCTATTGGGCTGCTGCAGGCAGCAGGAGCAGGAACTCCAACCCATGAGAAAGAAGGCAGCACAGGCCAGTAGGCAGTTTCCACCAGCTCCTTCTTCACTTGGAGATCTGTCGCCTTTTCACTTAAGCTTCTCTCTGAGCCTGGAAGTACAATTTTATCAACCAAAAAACCGAGGGCCTGACCTTCAGCAAGTGTGTAGCCCAAGCCTTAACTTCATCATCCACGTTACCTGGACCTTCTTGTGTATCTGTCCCTCCATGGCCTTGGACTTGTCTAGCTGAGGAGAGAGGTGGTGACCTGACATTTCCTATGGGGCATAGTTCCCTTCAGGGTACCGCCTCCCCTACTATTCTTAGGTGACATGGAGCTTCCCCTGCAACCACAGAAAGCTCAGGGTATGGCTGGAGGCCCTGGTCTTCCTGCTCCAGAGCCTATTAAGAGCCCCTTCGTGCCCACATCCTGGCTTTGCCCCTGAACCCCTTTCTGTCTCTCTTGCCTGGCTTCCAAAGCATCTGAACCATCACATTGGGGCCATCCCAGCTCATGGTCTGAGGTTAACCTTTGCTTCATATCCTGGACCACAGACAAGCCAACATTACCCCCTTCTAGGATGAGTCTAGACTGAGCCTGAGGTGAGCCCAGGCAGCCTCCAGGGACTCATCCGTGTGCTGGGTGTTTATGTGCAGTGAAGATACACAACAGCAATGGACTGACTATGAGCACCTCCCAGAAACAAGGGCAAATGCAGGTCAGCAGCACTACTGCCTGGTGAGTGAGGACAGCTCATCAGGGCAGTGACATGGTGACACAGTGACATCACCATGGAACATCTTCCCATTACTCCCAAGCGAGCCTTGCACTGAACAGCCCAGCCCACCACCATCTAGGACCACCATTGCCAGGGTCTCTGCAAGGGTGGAGCTGGAACATGAGAGGGAGGAGCTGTCAGAGGTGCGCTGGCAGACAGTAGAGAAGGGAGCTAGGGAAGGCTGGGCAGGGGCAATAGTCCTGCCCATGGACACCAGCCCAGCAGCACCCAGGCCTGAGGAGAGAGGAGAACAGTCAATCACCAGAACAGCAAAGCTTCCTCGCTGACTGATCCCAATGTGAAGCAGCCTCTTCAGGTTCCTGAAGGATGAGAGCAGCATGGTGGGGTGGGGGCTGGGACAGGCAGGTGGAAGGCCACAACCAGAGGGAGGCTTTCCTCCCATGGCACACCTGTTCCCTTCCTTTCACTTATAAGGCACCTCGAACTTGTTTATAAAATCCTTGAAATATCTATTCAAATGGGTTTTATGGTCATCAAAAGCATTTTTAAGTAATATGTAAGACATTGAAGGGAGCCTGGTATGAAAAGAGGAGAACCGTCATATGTAAACAGCACTGGGAAACCAATGGGGAGAAGCAAGCATCACAAATGGGGGATCTCAGGAGATCCATGTCCCAACAGAGAGTTCCTTCCCTCTAAATTCTTCTGTGTGCCCACGGGGAATAATGAGTGTCTCAGTTTGTGCATCAGATAAAATAAAGCCATAAATTCCATGGAAATAAGTTGCCACAAACCCTTTTTTAAAACAAGAGGTTCACTAGTAACAAATATTATTTTACTGGAATGGGATTAGTTTAAATCACTCCTCAAATATTAGCTAAAATTATAAAAACCCTGACAGATCCATTTGATAAAACTGGAGCAAAGCTCTTATTTCCAAGACATTTTGTTCCAATTGTAGAGACTCCATTGTTTCAACCACATGAACAGTATCTTCCGAGGCTCTGCTCTGGGCCAGACACGTTTCTGGGCACTCAAATGCTTGAAAGTGTCTAAAATAGCCTTAACAGAGATCACAGCATGAACTAATTAAGCCTATTTGCCAAGCTCCCAATTTACAAATCGGTATTGGTAACCAACAGTAATACCTCCTGGCCTTAAAAATGAAATGCTTTTACTGAGAGCTTTCATTAAGACAAATGAAAGAAGTAAAAGCAAATTCAAATGTTTATTTTTGTCCTGCAAAAGTACGAAATTTTAAAATAAAACTTAAGTACTCTAAGAACTTTAAACTTTTTTCACTATCAAGCCTTATTTACAATAAGAAAGAAACCCCCTTCTCTTAAACAACAAAACTTTAAAAGGAAAGTTAAAGAGCTACCAGATACAGTAAGTCGGGGACACACGACAAGTGCTGTTCCTCTCAGGTGTGTGTTGGGTGTAATTTCCAAGCAGATGAAAATGTGACTATAAGATCCAGCCAGTATGTACGTCGCTTGCCACCCCCAACACTGTTGTCACTGTAGCTTTCCCGATAGGAACTCGGTGAGAGAATTCCGGAGTCTCTGGCCACAGGGGGAGGGGAAGCGTTGGCAGGTTAATTTGGGGTCAGGTCTGGGGACTTTGTAGTGTTTCGTGTGGGGCAATGGGATTCCTGTAGTAACAGTCTCCAGTGCTGCCCATCCTCACTTCTGGGCAAGAAAGAGCAGGAAGCCCCGCCTGCCCTGTCCCACCCACTGGGTTCTTAACCAGAAAAGTGGCCAGTGGGGAGAAGATGGTGCTAGGGCCCAATGGTGTGAAACAGAGACACCTGCTGGCAGAGCTGCAGGAGATGCCTGTCCTGCTCCTGGCTTGGTGGCCCAGAATGGATTAAGCATTTGTAATCTGTTTGTAGACTTAGAATGGGACATAGTTTCACACTCATGAGCTGACATGAAATCTGAAGAGCATGTTGTTTCTCCAAAGCTGTGCTCTGCGAGCTAAGCCCATTCTTGTGGTGACTGCCATGGGGACCAGAGAATTCACCAGGAACAGTGAAGCCAGCCAGATGACCAGATTATACCTACCATCATTATATTTCTGTGTGTGCATGTTTAATCCATGGAATTCTATTCATAGATAGAATAATAGACACCAGACACCAAAGCAGCTTTGAAGTGACGTTGTGAAGGCAGAGGCTGGCCTAAGGGCTGGATCTGGTGGTGGAAATGCCACCAACAGGTCCATGGGTGGGTAGGACTGAAGTTCACACTTGCTTTGGAGAAGCAGTTCTGCTCCCAGCTCTTTCCTGGGTCTTACAGGATCTGCTGAGCGAAGTGAAGCATTGTGGCCTGGCAGCTTCTGTGGCTCCTTGTTGATTTTATCACTGAATCTGAAACACAAGGGCAGCTGCCAGAAGCAAAAGTACTTAGAAACTCAGGATCTGAGGACTGATGGAGGGTGTGGGGTTTTTGTTTTATTTCATTTATTTGTTACTTTAATAGTATTCTTTTCTCATAAACACCATTTTATGGTAAGTCCATCTGGAAGTGCAAGGACATTTCCAACACCATGACACAGTCACTGCCTGGAGCTCTCCAGACATCCTGCCCAGCCACTGGTTACTTTAGATGCAGGCATGGGATCCCTGAGTGATGGGGTTGGGGGGGTTGCCCCTGTCCTCTGAAGGACAGCTGAACCTCATGCTGGGCCTCCCAGCCTTGGCTCACAGGGCCTTGGCACAAACATATCATTCTCTGTGTGGCCGTCCCCCAGCAGAGAGGCCAGCCCTTTCTCCGGGAAGGACTGAACTATGTCACCTGCACACGCTCATTTTCCCACTTGCATCCTGACGCTTCGGGCCAGGCTTTCAGGAACCAAGTCTGACTTCCAACCACTGAGAGGACTGGCCCCGGCTGTCCTCACCTGGGATTTAAAGTCAGCACCAGTTGGTTGTGCTGGGCCTTTGCATCTGAGCTGCAGTGCTGATGTCACTTTTCAGGGTCGGGCTGGGGCAGGGGCCGCCAGCTCAGGTCTAATTGTTGAAATGTGTGCTTAGTGCACGTGAAACAATGGCTCTCAGGGAAAATACAAAACCCCACAGAGGTACTGCATCCTGAAAAGAGAGCTGTTTGGGAGCCTGGTTTCCTGAATAGACTTGTTAAGGACCATGGCTGATGTATGCTGAGCAGGCGCGGGAGGAGGCCTGGCCGGGCCCTTTGCAAGCCGGGCCGGCCGTCCGGCTCCTCTGGAGGTAGGAGCCAAAGCCAAACTCTGCTCTCCCCTCTATTTTCTTTCCATTTCTGCCATGCAAAGATAATCAGGTTTATGTAAAGTATGTGTGCTCTTTTGACAGCCCGAGGTATCTCATTAATTCAATCACACCAAACACCATTGTTCCCCAAGTGTTTGAAATGCGGCTCGGGACCCGCTTTTCTAATCCTGTCAATCACTGTTAACATTTTTCTTGCAGTTGCCATGGCTGGGGCCAGAGTTCATGAAAACACAGAATAAGAGCCAACAAAACAAGAATAAAGACTTATTTGAGATACTCTTTTTAAAGGACATCTACCATGCACAAAACATGGGAAGTGAATGTAGACAAGTTTGCACACTACGCTTGCTGAGAGGAAAGAGGGGAGAAAAAGAATTTGAAAATCAAATAGGCCTATAAAAACTTGACCCAAGAGTCTCTGGGAAAAACCCGATGAATTGCTCCCTCGTAGAACAATGTTCTTTCTTTCGTGTGTTCTTCAGGGGACAATGGCTCATGTATTATAACACATGCCACCGGGGTCTTTACACTGTGGTAAGCGCTCAGGCCAGCAGAAAGCCGATAGGCGACAACGAGGCCTGCGCGCCCGCGACGTGCTCTTTCTCCGGCTTTGCCAAAAACAAGCACTGGGAAAATTATTCATGCATAGAGGCCAACAAAGCCGGGAAGGAGATTGGCGATGTCACACAGCGAGATCATGTGACACACTAAAAAAAAGGCCAACACTCATTCACCCCAAGACATTGTTAAATTCCCATTTTATCTGCATGAGGACACCCGCGCCAAGGCACCTTGGACTCGTGGCTGTTCCTGCTCTGCCACACGGAGTAATGAGACCATGGGGCACACACGGGACGAGGTGCGGTGGCAATGACCACATTCCCCAACTTCTGAGGTCACACGTTAAAGTCCTCCAGGAGCACTTTGCAGACATGCAGCACCCAGGCCTGTGCCTCTTCCAGATGCACACTAGTGAGGTCTTTTCTCCTCAGGGTGCAGCTCAGCCCTAAGGGTGTTGGGACCAGATCCTACCTAGGGGCCCCTGCTATTGGCCTCACTTTTCTACTTGGGAAAAATGAGGCACAATATTGTGAGGTCAGCTCGTATTTAACGTGAGTTATGTTATTCTTTCATCTTTCTGGGTTTTTTTCTATCAGAGTCACTTTATGTTCAACACTGGGGAAGCCCATCTCAACACACCCCCAGTCCCACTGGGTGAAGGACAGCTGCGTCCCTTATGGCTGCAGCTGCACGTGCCTTACCTGCCCCAGGGCCCACAGCTCAGCCTTCAGTCAGGCTGGCTTGAGAAATGATCCATGGGTCAGACTTAAAACTCAGGACAGCCCCCCACCTAGTCCAAATGTCCAATAGCAGCCTGAATTCAGCCATTTCTCACTGTCCCCACTGCCAACAGCCCAGTCCAAGGCGCCAAGGTCTCACAACACTCCTGGGTCTCCCTGCTCTGCCCTGGCCCATGCAGCCTGTCTGGCACCCCTCCTTGTGTCAGAGCATTCCCTCCCAGCTGTGGACCTCCCAGTGGAACAGGGTTACTTGGTGTCAGAGGCCTGTGTCTTCCAGAATCTCCCTCCCTCACCCACTGGGGCCAATGGTCCTCAGGCTCCTCTCAGCCCATCCCAGCACTGTTTCCCTGTACCTGGAGCACAGTCCAAAGAGGACTCCTAGTCCAGTTTCCTTCTCCCTGAGGTGCTCTCAGAAACCTGGAGCTCCTGCCCTGCCATTGCTTCCCACCCACTCCTGCGTCTCCCTTCTCCTTTGACCACGCTTCTCCTCTGTCCCCTCTTTGGGTTGGTGGAGAGTTAGCTCACGCTGTGCCCAGCCCTGGCCCGCTTTCTAGTCACCTCATTTTTGGTGGTCTTATCTTATCATTCACTGTGCCCATCTGTCAGTTGCATCAAATCCCTATTAGGATCCAGTCAACATACAAACACAGTAAATGAGTAAGTATGCAGGGGTAAAAAAACCACAAATGCATTTGGCTTAAAAATGAGTTAAATCTCTTCTCCAAGTCAAAAAAAAAAAATCTTAAAGGCATTTTTAAAAATCTGACCTCCTTGCTGTCTTTTTCTTTAATGGTCTCTCATACGCTGCCATTTTCTTACACACTTTGCACCGAGCGCCTCTACTTTTATTCTGAGCCAGGGATTCCTTCATCCCTTTCCCATTTCCCATTGGTTGTGTGTTTAGTGTCCGGTGTCTTTTGCTCACAGAGGGCACGTGGTAGTACGTTTCATCATGGAGCTCTGTGAGTTTTAACACTGGGTTCCCAAGAGAACGTTGGGAATATAGGGGACTTGGGGTGTGGGATCTGAACCTGGTGGCATGCGCGCTGTGGAACCTGCTTGCCTCAGGGCGCCTGCTTGCAGACATCTCTGCCTGCTCCCCACAGCCACATCTGTGACATCTGTGTGGCTTTATAACTGCCCAGACATTCTCCTTTCGTTTTTCTCTGTTGAACAATTTTCAAAAAAAGAATATTAACTCAGCTAATCCAGGAATATTTTTACCGGCTTCATTATTCCCATCTTATTAAAGCTTACATAGCTCACTTTTTAATCAGATAGTATATTAGTTTAATAAAAAAAGTTCCTATTTATTCTCACCCTCCAGCATTAACACACTGTATTTTTTTAAGCACCTATATTTCTCACTTTATATTTTATAGGGCTACTGATAATAGATTCTTTGTCTGATCGCATTTATGACTCACTTTGTGCCAGGCTCACGGCCCTTCAGCCCATCCTGGGCTTTGGTTTGACCACTTCTAATACCACGTTTATCTTCTCTCTTCTTTCAGGGATCGTTTAGCCAAATCTCAATTTTCCATGACAATGAAGGAAAGGAAATATTTCAATAATCCCAAACTATAGATGAGCTCAAATATTTAATATTCGATCTTGCAATGAATTTTAATGTAAAACCACATTAATTAAGACTTTGACGTATAATACTTTGAAGAAAATTGTACACAACTTTTTAGTTTTTCTAGCTATAAAAAATACTGTGGCTGTGGTGATGTGTATTTAAGAATATCCCAACTCCTTTAAAGCAGCTTCCTCTCCGACTCCCACCACCTGCCTCTCTGTCTGCTCAACCAAGATCCCACACACCTTTCAAGTTCTAGACATTTTAAAATAAACTTATGACCATAAATAAAAATATTTCTATATCAAGCATTCTACTGATGGATATTCAGTTTCCCCAAAATAAATCTAAAAGAGGGGGGCTGATTTATTGCAGTGGGAGCCACCCTGTAATATTAATATTATAATATTAATATTAATTACTAATATTAAAATTAGACTTAATTCCTTAAGTACACCCAGGAAAGGACAGCTGCCTGCAAGGCCATTCACTCCCATCTCACCTGCTCCTGAGGGTTCTGGACCCAAAGAACTGGAGGTCCCTGCCTGCAGCCTGCTCTACTGAGCAGCCTGGTGGGCGGGAGCAGGTCTGCTGTGCCCTTAGAACAGAGGGCGCCACCCCTGTAAGCACAAGGTCCATCTTGCATGGATGTCATATCAGGAGGATGAGAGAGGCACCTAAGTCATGTTGAACACCTGATGGTGGAAAAGAGAGACGCTGCCTGCTAATCCAGACCTGCACATTGTATACCTGACCCAGCCTTAGACGTCCATACTCACTCCTTTGTCTGAGTTGAAATCAAACAACTGAATAGTTCAGAAGAAACTGGCTAGGGAATGTTGGTTTAAAATAATAAAAAAATTTCCATGCATGTTTATAATTGTAATCACAAACATAAGTGAGAAAAATAAAAGTGCTCTGAGTTTGTTAGAAACAAATGAACTGCCAAGGAATGAGTCTTAAATTATGGAGAAAATCTTTCAAGTCTAGACATTATTTTCAACAAAATACCCTGAACTTTCATGACTATATAGAGAGAATCTTCTCCAGTGATTCTAATACTTGTGAGCAGTACCTGATTGGGGAGGGAGTTGGAAGGTGGGGTCGTGGGTGCAGGGCCTCCTGCCTCCTGGCAGGGCTCACCTGGGGGCCTCCTGAAGGCAGCAGAGCCAAAGGGGCTGAGGGATTCCTTCTGGATTTATAGGGTACAGGTGAAGCCAGGATCTGAACTCAGATACTTCCTGCGTCCTAGGGTTCCCAACCCAAAAATAATTGGAAGAAAGCTGACCTGGAATTCATAAGAATAAAATCTTACCTGTGAAAAACAAATGCCTGGTCCAATTAGGGCAAGGACTTCAAGGATAGCTCAAGAACATAAAGGTGGGCCCTGGAAGCCAGGAGCCATGCAGCCAAAAACAGCTTTAAATGCACTGTTAGCAGACCCCCAACAGCTCACACTGTTGTTTAGTTGTGCATTTACTGACTGGTGTTTCCTAGCAAGCAGGGATCTGGGAGCCCAAGAGGACCAGGAAGAAATAGACAGCGACCTCTGGAGCCGTTCACTACCATGCCCAGAACTCAGCAGAGGCTGACCATGATAGCCCCACTTCCATCCAGTGCCCCTTCAGGGAGAGCAGCAGCCCCACACTGCTTGCTGACGGCAGTTCCTGTGGTGAGTGCAGAGTGCCCTGTGGGAGACAGGTGAGAAAGCAGGTTCACACTTCTGCTCCTGTGCTGCCCAGACTGCCTAGAAAGTCTATCTCAGCCGTATCCGTCTGATTCCTCCTAAGTCCATCTTGTCTTCCCCACCTGCCAGGTAGAAACAGCCTGCCCCAAATGTCCAAATCTGAACCTGGACTTCTATATGAATCCCTTTGCCAGCACCCCTGCACAGGGCTGTCAGGGTACTGAGGCACTTTGTTCTCCCAGAATAAAGGAGAAAAAGCCATCTTTTTGTGCCCTTGCAACAAGCTGACACCCATTAAGCATGTGTCTTATTTCCCTGAAGAAGAATTGGTCTTCTCTCAGTTTTCATGAACATAAAAGGGAATAACACAACTAGAACTGCTCCCTCTCGAGCTGTTGTCCTTTCCCGCAGCAGTTCGCATTGTAGGAATCTGAGCTTTCCAGGTGCTCGGAGAAACTTGGGCCCCAGAAGTTTCAGCTCCATGAATCTATTCTGAATCAAGTCGGCACTGCTGCCAGAAAGACGTCTGCCTGAAGACATTCTTCTGCCACAGCCTTGAAAAGCTCCCATTCCAAAAACAAATACTCTATGGGCTATCATTTTACTCTCCAGACTTAGGAGATAATATCACCAACTTCTAATTATTTGTGGTGTTGAAGGATGGGAGTAAAGGGTTTATTTGCAATCCCTAGATGTTCTTCAAGTACTTTTTAATAAATATGTAATAGCTCCAGACATTTCCTCAGGAAAAACATTATAGACAGCTATAGATCTCTAGAGTTTGGATTTTGTATGTTTGTTTTATATTGTTTATCTTTTTAACTCTAGGAAAGGATCTGTAGACAGAGGGGCTATACCTGCTGAGTGGTTGACAATGAGGTGGAGAAAAACACAAAAATCCACCCACATTATTATAGTACAGTGTAAGAATTGCCTGACTTGCAAAATTCACTGGCTTTGCCTCAATTAATTCAGAATTTCTGGAGATACGGAGGGCACTCGAAACTAAAATACACCTTGTTTGCCATCTCCAAAGGACATGGAGTACACAAGTGAATGATATAACTAGAATTTTCTGAATGCTGCCTCAGCTCTTAAGAGACTGTAAAATATTTTTCAAGTTCTCTCAGGTGTCTGAGAAACGTTCATTTGCATGTGAACAATCCATGTGCCAAACATTCGAGTCAGTGAACCGATCTGGAAGTGGAGTCACCTCTCCCAGGTGTTCCAAAGTCTGAGTATTTCTCAGTGTGATGACATCAGGGAGGTGGCAGGGTTGCACTTGGCAGACAGAACAGGGTGGGGGTGTCCCTTGGGCACAGCAGCAGACCCTCTTGCCCCCTTCAGTCCAGTTCATAAAATGAAGGTTATTTCCTATTACATGCCAGGCCCTGTCACACACTCCCTAGGTGGCCTTGAGACAGGTGTCTGAGTTTCTTTGATGCTCAGTCTCACCCTGGCCCTTTCAACCACCAGAGTGACAGGCTGTCCTTGCGCATAGCCTGAGCACACAGTAGGCTCTCAGCAACTGTTCAGGGGGTGCACCCATGTTGTCCACCATGGAAGTGGGTAGTTACATATTTGATGTTTCACACGGACTGGGGTTGTCCAAAAGACGCTCTGAGATTCCCCAACAATAGCTCCTTCTTCTTGGAGGGAACGTGCAGAGGAAGGAGGATAAGCGTAGCACTGAGAGGGCGAACCAGCCCCTTAGCCTCCTATTTTTGCTGCTCTGATTACAGCAAGAAAATAGGAAAGGTTCCTGCCCCTGAGAACACCTAAGCATTGTAAGGAAGACACGTAGGTGGATCTGAAATAGCAAAAATGCTGTCCTATTGGGAAGAGCCCTTGACTCCATTCGACTGTGTCAGATTATGGAAAACGCTAACGTTGTGTGTGACTATTCATTTTTGTCACCTGCTCTTGATTAATCCCATTCCAAATGGCATCTGTAAACCCTGAAATCTCATACCATTTAATTAAATTAGCGACACATTTGTCTCCCCCGTTTCCCTATCAAAGGGTTGTGCTCAGAAGAAATAAAACCTTTGTTCCCACTACTCCGTATAATTTATGGCCTTTTCTCCCTGTTTCTCATCCAGCTCCTGGCTTGGATGCTAAACTGTAGCTTGTAATAGGGAGCTATTAGGTTTAGTGAAGCATGTCCAGGAGGCAAAAGGGGAGCTGTGCTGAAAGGGGCTTCCGCTCCCATAAAATGGCAGGGCCAGGAATCCTGGGTCCACAGTGTTTGGGATAGCTTTGTACCAAAAGTATCCCTTTTTTGAAGTAAAACATTTGACCTCTAAAAGCAGGGAGGAGAAGACAGCTGGTACTGGATGGAGAGGGGGAAGGCTGCGAAGAACAGAGCCTGCCCCACCAGACTCCGAGCTCCCAGAGCTAAAGGTGGTCCATCTGCAGAGATGCTGCCTGGACTGTGTCAAGTGGAGGTGGAAGACATTGCATAATTTCTTGTAACCCAGTTGTGTTAGCCCTGAAATAATCCAAAGTAACAGTTAATTAGAATTGTGAGTGAGCTAGTAAAAAGAGATGTTTTCCAATAGAAGATTCGAGATGTTTTGTGATTACAAACCCTGGGGGTTTTTAGTGTGGAAGAGGCACTGCACCCACACACACACATCTGTGTCGATGTTTGGATGATAACTGTTTGGCCTTTGATTTTGTTAATGTTACAAGGCTGACTATTGCCTTCTGAGTGTGCTGGACTACCAACAGACATAGTAATATTTCACAACTGACATATGCCCTCCTCCATGGCTTTAGTCCAAAGGAAAACACACTAGAACTACTGCTTTTTGTCCATTAGGGAAACCATGCCACGTCCCGGGGATCCTGTGTGTTCCTGTCTGAGCAGGTGTTAATCTGCTGTTGACCTTGGTCCTCCTAATTCATCAAAGAGGATGACATATTTCCATTTGAATGTCCTGAGGTCATTTTAACGTCCTCTTGACTTCTGGGGCTTGTCCTTGGCATTTGAAGCTTACCCAATTCACAGGAGCAGACCCTAACAACCTGCACTGACATTCAAGTGGATATTAGGCAACCTTTTGTTTTCTTCAGCAAAACAGGTCTATTTAACAACAGCCAAGCTCCTCGCACCCTAACGTTGCGCAATACAGACATGCATCTGCACTACCAGAGCAGTAAAAGCCAAGAGAGATTCCTACTAAACCAGTGAAGACAATGAAGTAAAGACTAATAGAAATGTAAACAGTGTGGGGCTGAATGTGAGTTATATTTTGAAGGTAGATCAATAACATTAGGTGCAGAAACCTAACCCCATTAACAGCAGAAAACAGAGGCCCATGCATCCAGCCATGAATGGCTGTCATGTACTCACCCCAGCTGGTGGCCTAGCAGCACATCGGATCTTAGGAAGAACGACATGGTTTGAGTTATTTCATAATAAGATGGTGATGATTATGCTAATGATAAACTATAATTGATCATATGATGATGGGTCATTACTGGTGGATTAGATGGCAAATGAAGAATGCAAATATATATATTTTTGGAAGCACCTTAGAAATACACTAAACCAGCTCAAGCTCATTGTAAAGTGTCAAAACATCCTCATTCATTATTTCAAATCACAAATTCAACTTACAAAAAAAACCCCAGCAGAGTGTTTATGGGTTTGTGTATGTATAAGAGCAGAGGTAGGGGAGCCACATAATATGGAAGGGATTCCTTAGGAGGAGGTGAGGGCAGGAAAAGAATGGGGGAAAATTGTTGCACAGAGGATGGGCAGGAAGAGAGAAAAAAGGCATATTCTCCAAGTGCCAGTCCGCAACTCAGCATGAGCACTTAACCCAGGAGCAGGCCCTAGCATCCTGTGCTGACATTTGAGTGGATTTTAGGTCTGCCTGAAGGAGGACTGGAAGATGCTCCTAGAAGGCAGGGGCCTCCAGTGTAGACATGAGGAAATGAAATTAGAATTTAAAATCAAATTCCAAGTTCCAGATACAATGTCAACTCGCCCTGCTATCCCTCTGTCCTGTGCCATGGGCTTTATTCTTCTCACTTCACAGTTGGAGTGGCAGATTGGGGAGGTGCTGTGGTTTCCAGGAGCCCCTCCGCTGCTCAGTGCTGAACTGGGATGCAGACTCCAACCTGCTTGACTCCAAATGTTGGCTTCGTCTTTCAGTTTTGACAGATGTAGATAAGATCAGTGAGATAGTTGTAGTCGAGATGGATAGAAACATATCTTCCAGAAACCAGGGTGTGGGATTCAAAGAGAGTGGCAGGAGATTCTTCTAATGCCATACCCATCAGAATAGGTGTATAAAAAGTGGGGGCAATGCCTTTGCAGGAGTGAGCATCTCACTCCCAATCCTGTTGGGAGGACTCCAGCGCCAAGACTAGTCTGCGGCACAAGTCAAGCATCAGAAGGTTTTTGGTCAGCAGAGCTGAGCCACCTCCCAGGACAACAAAGGAACTCAAATGTGTCTTCTCCCACAAAAGAACAAATTTTTACTTGTGACCCCAAATTATAACTTCCAAATTATTTATTCTCTGTGCAACACAATGAAATGACCACATTTGTTTTTCTTTAGGGGAAAAATAATGCATGAATGTATTTGTTTAATCACAAGTTTATTTCAAGTAGTCAGAGAACCTTTGTTTGCTCTCCTTTCTTGGCATCAATATTACTCCCTGTTACAATGACTTTGATGATGGTTTCACTACATCATAACATGGGCTTGTGTGTCCAACTTAACCAAGGAAATATTTTCACTGGGACCGACTCCTAATCCAGCTTTTAAATCTAATCCTGTTTTTTAAATTTAGTGGTAAGATGTACACTTACTAATATGGAAATTGAGTTTGTTAATGTGTTCTCATTTATTTTTAAATATTGACATTGCCAGCTCGACTTTTGACTCTTCCCACCAGCAGATTTGCCCTTCTTCTAAGAGTGGTGACATCTCATAATTGACATTCAATGGGCCACAGAGAGTGACACTAGAAAGGTCCCTCCAACTCCATCAGTACTTAGTTCAATATTCCCTGAAACTTACACAATATTGTGTGTCAATTTTATCTCTGTAAAGTGAGAAAAAATAAAATTTGAAAATAAAAAATGTTTAAACCAATAGTCTCTGAATTCAGCAATCCCTTCTGTTTCTGGTCACTTCAGTCTCATATCATCTTTTATAACCATTTAACTACTCTTAGTTCTCAACAGCATGCTAGTATATTTTTAAATATTAACATCCACCATATTGGGCGGAAGTGTCTCCTACAATCCTAATAAGAAAGGACACTCACAATTTCAGTATGCCTTCTTATTGAACCCTTATTGTTTATACAGCTGAAATCTTACTTATTATAACCTCTTACAAATTAGCTGATTAGTTATACACTCATCGATATTATGTTGGTCAACCATGGTTGTTATACCCATCTCCTCTCTATAATATCCCCACAATTGGCCATTTCCAAAGTCATCAGTTCTATCAGGCTTCACAATTTATCAAAGACATGTATTTAAAAACTTGACTCCTCAAAAGAGTTTGCATGTGTCTTAGTTTGTGCTGCTACTACAAAGTACCATAGGCTGAGGGGCTTATGAACAACAAGCATTTATTACTCACAGTTCTATGGCTGGAAGTTCCAGATCAAGATGCACCCAGATCCAAGGTCTAGGGAGAGCTGCTTCCTGATTTTTGACAATGTCTTCTTGCTGTGTCCTCACTTGGCACATAGAGAGAAGGATCTAGTCTCTTGTTATAAGAATACTAATCTCGTCATGGGGGTCCTCCCTTCATGACCTCATATGACCTTAATTACTTCCCAAAAGCCCTGTCCCCAAACACCATCACATTGGAGGTTGGAGCTACAGAGAATTTGGGGAACACAAACATTAAGTCCATAGCATTGTGTATGTCTGTACATTCCATTACAGAACTGGAAAACAAGATAGAATAACATGGTGAAATATTAACAAAATTTAAAGAAGCACAAGACAGAATGGAGAAATCAGAGGAGAAAAACTGCAGACCAAAAATATATAGAATATGTAGAACAGAAAAACTTTTAGAGGAATAACTGCCCACCCTAAAACCAAAGTCAAACAGAAAAAAGAAACAAATAAAAAACATGAACCTAGATAGCTCTGTAGTGTAACCAGAGTTTGGAATGGTGAATGAACAGACCAAACCAAGAAGTGGAAACTAGTTCTTGAAAGAAAATTAATTCAAGAAAATTTCCCACAGCTCAAGAAAGAAAGAGATATTTAGGTTCAAAGATCACTCAGAAAACTCACACTTTGGATCAACCTGGTGGAAATCTATTTCCAAAAGTAAGTGAAAAATTCTAAAACCTTCTAAGTTATTTTTAAAAAACAAATATTTTATGATATACACACACAACAGAGATAAGATTCAAATGACACTCTCCATTGTCTGTTCCTGGTCACTGTGGGAACCTCCACTCTGTCACCTTGGCCGGGAATTCTCTGGGCCCTCCCAGATGTGTCCCTCTGCTGTGGATCCCTTTACCTCCTCTCCCAGCTACCCTGAGGCACATTGCATAGAGATTTTATCCTGATTTGCCCCACAGCTCTCCCCACCCCTCTCCATGACCACACCACTTGTGCCTTTGCCAATTCCCAGTTCTCAAAAAATATCCACATGACCATGGTTGCTGTTCACTGTGTTTATCACTCATGTTGTTTCATTGATGTGTTGTTGGCCAAGATCAGGATTATTTCCCGATGCTGTTTCTCTATTTCCTTCCTGAGAATACTAGAAATTCCCTCTACTGTTGATATTATACTGTTGTCTTTCTTCACAGGGTCTGCTTTGTTGCTAAGAATCTGTGCTCACCAAGTCTCCAAGTTCAAGTGCCCCTAACAAAGTAAGCTCCTCTTTCCTGTCAAAGTAAGCAAAGGATCAACTATCAATATCTATATCTGTACCTGTACCTATACCTATATCTACATCTATATCTATATGTTATCTATTTTCATAGCTAGTGTACATCTATGTCATCTAAATATAATCTACATCTAATCTATATCTGTTATTATATCATCTTTCTGTATCTATATATATCACCTATTTTCACAACTAATTTATATCCATATCATTTAAATATAATCTATATCTATATCTAATCTATATTATTTGACTATGTTTGCATCTATATATTTACATCTATATAGATGCAAACATAGTATATGTTTGCATATGTGTGAATGCACATACACACATATACTTTCAGGTTTTCCTAAGATACTTGATATTTCTAGTCAATGAATAATTTTATTTTTTGGAATAAAAATCTCTTTTGGATCATTATAATCTTTTAAATAAAGGAGACAGAGAGATGGACATACGAGATCTGCCCAGAAACTACCCAGCCACGTACTAGGAAAATTTACATTTATTGAACAAGATACAAGACACATTGTACATAAGCCAATGATTGTATAATGATTGTACATGAGGCCCCTTCAAAGTAGGCACATTGGGACCTCACACAGTTCTCCGGTCTTTGTTGATTGCAGCCCATACACATTCAACGTTCTCAGGTGTTCTGCTTGTGCAGGCCTTCCTGTGGATCACTTTCAACTGGTTCTCAACCATCTTTGAAGTGTTTGTGCCACACTTTTATTTGCACTGCACTTACTGCATCATCCCCAAAAGCTGTCTGAATCATCTGAATAGTTTCCACAGAGGAATGTTCAATCTTAATGCAAAATTTGGTGCAGATTCGTTGTTCTACTCACTCAGTCATTTTGAATGTGACAGCCACACAGTACACATGCTCACTCAATAGCATCTACTGCCTCCACTGACTAGTACAGTGAAGTCATCATTGATGCATGTGTGTTCCAGTCTTCCCTCCTTGGCTGCCAAGTTACATTGATGTCATGCAAACCATTCTCATATATTAACAATGGCTGGACTTTTTCTGGACAGACCTTGTATACCTATGTGCACCACCATCAGCTCAGCCAAGACAGATCCTTCCCCCTTCTTTCCTGCTAGGATGGAGTTAGCACTGCATGCAAGACATGGCCCCTGGGGCATGGCAAATAAACATCAGACACCAGAATTAAAAAGTTCTGGGTACACACACATTCCTCTAACTCCCTGTTCTCCTGGTTCCTCAACTGTGAAGCAAAAGAAACATGCCCATCTCCCAACATGAACGTGATGAACAGAAATTAAATGGCACAGATTGCACCTACACCGAGAAGATAAGAACACCGGCTGGTTTCCTTTATCCAGATACAGCCACACCTTCAGGTGGGGAGCAAGGTGAAGGTGCCCTGAGCCTCCTCCAACCCTTGAATTATCCACACTGGACCTCAAAGTCACAGATATACCAAGGATCCCTTCTAGAGTCTTCCCAGCCTGAATAAACCCTGTGGCCATCTGGATTCTTTGAAGGCCAGCCTCCTTGGAGGTAGGCCCTCCCGTGTTGCACACTTGCATTTGATTGCCGCCACAGGGACTCAGATAAGAACAGACCCCTGAAATCTTCCATCAACAACCTTGGACTCACCTACTCACCTAACCACCCAGAATTGTTAGTGATGCAGAGCTGCAGGCACCCCCAAGACCTACTAATTCTCCTCTGCATTTGACTGATGCTTCATGGCCAAACTCTGGTACAAGATAGAGTCTGAGGAGATGTGGCCACAGGGTACTGGGACCAGGCATTGGTGTCCCTCAAATCCAGCAAGGGCAGGGTCAGGAGTCCTCCCACTAGGTATCCCACCATCCTGAACCTCAGAGGGGCAGCGGGTCTCTCTCTTCCCTAACATGGAAAAGAGGTTAAAAACCCTCCAGGGACCCAGTAAAGTCAATTTACTCATAAAAAGGCAATGTATTATGATAAGATTCAGATTTTCAATTGAATGCTATAAAAGGAAGTTTTAAAAGTCACATATAATTTGATTTAATAGGGTTGCTTCCCCCACTCAGCAGGAAAATGGGATGCAGACAGAAGTGTGATTTTCATTTAAATGTCTTTGTATGAGAAATGACGGGTGCCATCAATCTTCCTGGCGACAAGGAGCGAGGGCAGGAATTATTGATGTTTAGTAGCCACAGGATTATAAACAGGGAAATTGAAAGTGATACCTAATTGACAGGGCCTGTCTGTGACCGTGGGAAAGCTCTGCCCACTCCCCCTGCGAGGCGTGTGCCGCTAACACGACATTATAGCAGAAGGGAAACACAGAAGATTAAGTAATGGTCTTAAACCCAAAATGCTTTCTCAGTCATCAGCACAAAGTAATCACAGCTCCTGGGGGGACTTCAGAGGAAATTTGAAGGGAGAAGCTGCTTTTAGCCACACTCCTGGTTGAACTGACACACCGTCAGCAGAAGGGAGAGACCGGGACACACATGAGCCTGGCTGTGCTAACCCAGGATCAAGGCCCTGGATCTGGATGTGCACTGAACACTAACAATCTGCTAAGCCTATGATGCTGCAATGTCTAATTTCTAAGATGCGTCCCATGCACCTCATATTCCTGAAATGTTTTTATAGGAATAGGAGGTTGGTATCTCTGAAGTTACTGTGTGACCCTAATGCCAGGCACAGGTAAGTGATCAGAACACACTACTTTAATTTACTTCTTTTGTTTTAAGGCCCACTGATTTAAGGATGTAGGTGTTTGTTGATAAGTAGTTCTGTTTACAAATGGCCAGTCAGACACTGTCCAGGTTCAAGGGCTCACGGAGCATTCCTCTGACCTCTATGGGGTTAGGCTCCACATAGATGGACCTTGTGGCAGTGGTCAAGGGTGCCCTTCTAGCCATCAGGCCAAGGTCTTGTCTTCTTGCTTCCTGTTCCATGACATTTCTGGGTCTGCAGGTCGGGAAGTGCCAGGGTCAGGTCATACACTGAGCTTGTCAAAGAATCTACTGGCTTTCAAGTAAGACAGTGCGTTGTTAAGTAGAGGCACACCTGGCTGGGGACAAAATCTGGTTCATATTGCAGGCTGGGCATCAGGTGAACCATCTCCAGTAGAACACTCCTTGTTCAATGCTCACCACTGATCAAGCCAGGCCTAGAGGACACACTCAAAAAAATGCTGAAAACCAAACAAGTGACATTTAACAAGGATAAAAATAGAGTGGTTGAGATTTAAAAAGCCAACTTCAGACAGTTAGTGACCCATATTAGCAGCAATTCATTGAAAGAAGGTCAAATGTTTCAACTACAAGCTTTATAAAACCTAATATGATCAGAAATGTCCACTGTCTTTTGAGACCATGTGGACTAGATGATATAGACAAAGGGGAAGAGGGCTGCTGCTGGAACAGGCCTGAGCACATGGCAGGCAGAGAATCCAGATGTCCAGGAGAACCCATCCCACCTCAACATCCAGCCAGGTAATCTTAGAACTATAAGGACTAGTGCTCCCAGCCTCAAGTCTCTATGGGACCAAGAAGCTTGGGCAGGACCCCAAACCAAGACTACAGGGATAGATAGAGCATCATCTTCTCAGCATCAACCAGCTTCAGAAGACAGGTGACTGCGATTGAGCAGTGGCCAGCTCCACATGGGAGAGGACAGGTGGAGAGGCTGAGCCCTAGACAGCTCAGGATAACAAAGACCATGAAGGGAGCTGGCCTGTGGGCCAGGACATCCCCCATCCCCTCTGGTACTTTGCAAAAGTATCGGGGATACTTGAAAGGGACTACAATGGTTCCTGAGTGAAGGTTACTTTAAATTTGACTTTATTTAGAACTATTGGCTCTTGAGCTCCCACATAGAACCCCCAGTTTCCAATCTTTAGAAAATGTCATCCAAGAGGAAATTACCAGGGAACATGATCTTTTCTGCTTGCACAAATCCTCTTCTCCCTCCTATAATATGGTTGCCACTGAATCACACCTCATCACCCATCTATGAAAGGACTCTTTCCATAATTAATATGTTTATCAATCCAAGCCTCAGAGTGCAGGGTGATGATTGAGTACAGACCGGAACATGAAATGTTATGAATGCAGGAATAACCTTCATTACACAAATATCATGGGCTCATAAAGTGCCAGGATGCTGTATCAGACCGATCCTATCTGACATTCAATAAATCAAAGACTTCCCATCCAATTGGCTCTTCCTATGTGATACCTTTGGTGGTTTTTCATTTCACAGATTCCCAGATTCATCAGAGAATTAAGACAGTGATTGATTCTTAACCAGAGCCCATCAACCACAGTTAAAATTTCATAATACTCACATTAATTAAAGTGCTTCATTATCCATTGTCTTTTGCATACCATGAACCAGACACCTCTGAGTTTTGGAAAAACAAACCCCCTTGAAATGAAGTCCCCATTGAAAGTCTTTCAACCACCAGGGAAACAGTCACAAAATATTAAACATAGAGTGTTAGGAAATTGTTACAGAAATGTACTCCCCCAAATAAAAACTCACCAGGCAGGGGGCTTGTGATGTCACAAGGGAGGAGCAGAGAGGGGGAAGGGAAGACTCAGAACATTTTGAGACACAATTTTTCAGATACAACAAATGATTAATTTTTAGGTAATGCCAGGGATCATGATCCTTTCTGCTTGCATTTATTGGAAAATATTACACTGTAGATCTAAGAACAGTGGAATTGGTCAGGATATACATAAACTAACCTGTCATGTTTTAATCTGGGACACCTCATTTCTATATGTTTAAGATTTGTTTTCTCCATAGAAGGTGGGAGGGATCTGAAAGGAGGAATTAAGGAGATATCAGAAAAATATAGCATTTCTTGAATTGCTATACCTCTTATGCTGAATTTAAAAAATAAGAAAAAGCAAGATCAAGACTTAGGAAGAAAATACTTTATTACTATGCAAAATATTATACATACATACAGGCTGAATCCTTCCTTAATCATAACTGTGTACTACCAGAGATACTCAAAAAGAACAAAATTGATAATGCAGTGTTCCTTGAAGCTATGGCAAAAAAAAAAATTCTCAAAATACTGTTGGCTTGTTGGCTGCACTATGATAACTTGAAATCAATAATTTTAACTCAAGACAGAATGGTGAAAAAATCACTAGGATGGTTCTTGTGAACAGTCTAATTTTTTGTCTGACAGACACAAAAATGTAAATAGTCATCTAAGATTATCTTCTGTTCTATTGATCTCACTAACCAGAAAAGGTAATTGGAACATAACTCAGTAATTGTTAGAAGAAAAGCACTAAATTGGACAGAAAATGGTTTTTACTTCTTATAAGATGCAGAAATGTAGACAATATCCTTCCCCAATTTTTGAAAAAAGGTGAAGAAATTCTGTCAAAGCAGTTGTAAGAAGAAAAACTATAAAATTGAAATAAGCCTAAAATTTGGCAGGAACAACCTTAAAGTAGTTAGAGCCTGACACTCACTTGGAAAGACAGCAATAAGAACTAGAGACACGTACTCTACGAGCACTTTTGAGACACTGGGGTTTGATGTATTAACATTGACAATTTTTGTATACCTTGTCGTGCCAATAAAATGATTGAAATTGAAATTCATTCCACTTTGGTGCTGGCGAAATCACTTTTAGCTATGAGTTTAAGAGTGGAATTAGAAACAGCAGGGGGCTATGTGTAACTAGTCCTGTTGGTAGGAAGAAGTCTTTGTTAGAGTTTGAAATCAAGGTTTTTTCCCTTTTTATAATGGAAGCACTAACCTGAAACCCAGCTTGCATTTTGTTCCATGGATGGAAACCCATGTCACTCAACTGTTCTTCAGTAGATGGCAATAAAGGTGTAGAAAATATCCAGAGCATGAGGAAGAACTTCTCAAGAGTAAGTCCATGCTGGTGTTGATGATGATGACAATGAAGGTGACGACAATACTGACGGTGGGGCTGATAACGATGGTGATGGTTGTAATGATGATAGTGATTGTGATGATGGTGGTGATGATGATGATGGTGATGGCTTTAATGATGATAGTGATTGTGATGATTGTGGTGATGATGATGATGGTGTTGGTGTGGTGATAGTAATAGTGATGATAATGATGGTGACAAGAAATAAGGTAGGGGTGATGGTGATGATGACGCTGATGATGGCGATAAGGGTGATAGTAGTTATGATAACAATAGTAATGACGATTGTGATGACACTAGTGATGGCGATGGTGGTGATGGCGATGGTGAAATGGTGGTGATGATTTTGGTGAAACTAACACTGGTGATGAATGAAGTTTATTATCATGCTGGGGTTGATGGTGATAATGAGGTAATGATGATGTTGATGGTGATGGCTGCTTTGAACATGGTGATGGTAGTGATGTCAATAATGGTAATTATGAGGTAGTGGTGATGATGATCACGACATGTTTTTGATAATAATGGCAATGTTGATGGTGGTGGTGATGGTAATCATGATCGCTAATATATGATGGGTTCTTAGCACAGGTGTACTTACTCTGTACCAGGGAGTGGGACAATGCAGACTATTAATGTAAACCAGGACATACGACTACCTTTCCCCAAACCTCCACTTGCTCAATCTATTTACTTTCCTAATTATTTTTCAGGAGTTCTAGAATATTGGGCAATGAAATGCATGCACTGCTTCCTCTGCTTAAACATCTCTTACCCAGATATCTACAGAGCTCACCCACTCACATTTTAAGGTAATTGGTACAATGTTTCTTCCTCAAGGGCCACTCTATTTCAGATGCACTCAAATCACAGATTCCAAATTCACCTTGCCTAGATTTATTTTTCCCCATGGCACTTATTACCATCAGATACACAATGCATTTTCCTCACCTGTTTATTATCTATTGGCACCTAATAGAGTATAAGCTCTGTATGGGAAGGCATTTTTGTCTATTCAGTTCACTACTGTAGCCCAAGCATCTAGAAAAGTCTCAGGCACATAGATGCTGCTCAGTATTTATTAGTTAAATGCAGGAGCTGCCTGATATAAGTGGTTAATATAGTCAATGATTTCAATAACTTTCCAAAATAACCTAGGTTTCTGTCAAGATGGAGTAACAAAAGTGGAGTATACTCTCTCACTTGAAACAACAAAAAAATGGTAAAATATATGAAATGACAGTTTTCAGACATTGGACAACAGGCAGCACAAGCGAGCAATTCCTGAAATAGAATAAAAACCCCATGAGTCCTACACAGAGATTTCAGATGTCAATGTAGAGAGGAAACTGGAGTCAAATCCAGTGTATGCCCTAAGCAGAAAGAAAAGAATAAGGATTTCAGGGAGCTCATGCAGCCAGAGTTTCCAGGGTAGAGTTCTAGAAAGATAATTCTGCATAGAGAGCTGCAAAGATCTGTAGAGATGCCTGCCCCCGCCCTGCTCAGCAGAGCAGAGTACCAGTCAGGTGTGCATGTGAGGACACTAACTGTGGCTGGAGAGAAGTCCCAGAACACACAC
This sequence comes from Desmodus rotundus, assembly GCF_022682495.2. Lineage (NCBI taxonomy): Eukaryota > Metazoa > Chordata > Mammalia > Chiroptera > Phyllostomidae > Desmodus > Desmodus rotundus. The sequence continues at coordinate 178,905,608 of NC_071387.1, read as the reverse complement.
AGAAGCAGGAATAGAGCCAGGAAGAGTCTGTGTTCCCAACACCAGAATAGAAAAATGTGTACTTACTGGGACACTGTGTAGAGAATCAGAAGGGCATCACCTCAGTAGTGGGGCCACACCAGCCCCAGAGTGAAGGCCACCTGAACACCACACAGCAATGCTTAGATGCACGGACTGGAAAACTTGAAGTTCTCCTACATGGTTTCACTGCAATCTAGAACAAAAAGCTTCAAAATATTTATAGGAACATGAATACATTCATCACCCATCAAGGCAAAATTTACAAAGTCTAACAACCAATAAAAATGACCAGGCATGTGAAGAAACAGAAAATTATCCATTATGAGAGAAAATCGATCAATAAAAACATGCCCCCAAAATGGCACAGATGTCATTAATAGACAGGACATTAAAGCAATTATTACAACTATATTCCTTATGTGCAAGGAAGTAGAGGTTGAAAATTTTAAGAAAATACATGGAAGACATTACAGTGACATCATTCAAACTTCTAGATATCAAAACAAAATATCTGAGATGAAATAGGCAATGAGTGTATTTCAGGCATACAGATGAAAAAAAATCCATAGCCAGTAGACCTGTATACAATAAACATTAAAGGGGCGTCTTTTAAGAAGAAAAATGACACAGATGGAAATCTAGAATAAAATTAAGAAATAAAAAGCATCATAAAAGGTTAATATAAGTACAGTTTTCTTTTTAAAAAATCTCTTAAAAGACAATTAAATGTTTGAAGAAAAATAGTAACCATTTATTAAAATGTGTATAATACATGTATAATATAATTTATGAAACAGTAACACAAGGGAATTATGAGTATACATTTATAGGTTTCTTATGCTATGCATGAAGTAGTGTAATATCACTTGAAGGTAGACAGTGTTAAGTTGAATATTTAAAGTATAACCTCTAAAACCACTACTAAAGAAAATAATTACATACAATAAAACAACAAAGGATATAAACTGAGATCATAAATACACAATCCAAAATAGAGTAAAAAAAGAACTAGTATATAAACAAAAAATAAATAGCAAAAGAGAAAGTTTAAACCAACTACATCACTAATCACATATACTGTAAATGATCTAAAAAGCCCTAATAAAAAACAAATGGATGTTCACTAGATTTATTGTGGGGATCATTTTGCAATATATATAAACACCTAATCATTATGTTGTTCACCTGAAAGTAATGTAATATTATATGTCAATTACACCTCAATTTAAGAAAGGGAAATTTAACATTTTAAGTTGATAAATACAAATACAATATTAAGAGATTTTTGTCAAAAGTAGATAGAGATTTAAAAGTAAAAATAACCAAACACAAAATATCCTGCCTCAAAAACCCATATGAAGTATAAAGAAAGAAAAACAAGTACCATGCTAACTCTAATCAAACAAAGCTGCACTGGTTATATTAGTATCAAACAAAGTAGATTTTAAGCACAGAAAGTTACCGGGGATAAAAAAGATCATTTCATAATAATAAAAAGTTCAATGTACCAAGAAGCCACCATTACTACTAAAAATTTATGCATCTAATAACAGAGCTTTATGATACATGAAGCACAAACTGATAAAACTAAAGGAGTTTATCCATTTTAGGAAAAGTACACAATTACAGTCAAAGATTTAAACCCCTTTCTATCGATAATTTGCAGAGCAAGTAACAGAACATCAGCAAGACTACGGAAGACTGGAAGCGCTCCGTGGCCTGACTTGACCCATACTGCATTGCAGAGCTCTTCAGATAAACATTGTTTCCAAGGACACATGCAACACTGACCAAGCTACATGTATTGTGGACCATAACACCAGTCTTAGTGTATGTGGAAGAATTCAAATCATACAAAGTATGTTCTCTAAGAACATGAACTTAAATTAGAAACTAGGAACAGAGAGAACACTTGAAAAATGCCTAAGTATTTGTAAACTCAATAAAACCCTTCAAAAAAAGTATTTTCAATGAGTAAATCTAAAGAAAGAAATTTTAAATATTTAAACTGAATGAAACAACATATCAAAATATGTATGGGTGCAGTTCAAGCAGTGCTAAGTGGGATATTTATTATTTATAATGCCAAAAGCCTATATTATAAAAAAGAAATGTCATCAATTAATAATCTTAGCTTCTACCTTAAGAAACAATAAAAAATATCCTCTTAAAGCTCAAGTAAAAATAAAGAATAAAGATAAAAACAGAAACTAATGGCATAGGAAATGAACAAAAAGGAACAAAGAAAATCAAGAAACAAAAAGCTGATTCTTTAAGAAGATCAATAAAATTGAACATGAGATTTCTCTACATACATTGATCAGAAATAAAAGACATAAATTACCAATATCAGAAATAAGACATCACTACAGTTTAATTAGATATTAAAAGGAAAATAATACAAATAATTCTAGGCCCTTAATGTTGACAACTTGGAAGAAAAGAATAATTTTATTAAAAGAAACAGACTGTGAGATCTTACTTAAAAAAAATAAATAACTGAACATCTCTGCATCTACTATAAAAGTTGAAATTATAGCTAAAAAACCTTTGCCAGTAGAAAACTCCAAGTATATTCAGTGGTAAATTTTCCAGACATTTAGAAATATCAATTCTATATGAACTCTTCCAGACAGCTGAAGAAGTGGCAATACTTTCCAAGTTCTTATGGCCTGCATTACAGTGACACCCAAACCAGACAAAATGCTATTACAGGAAACCAAGAGAACAACATCCCATGTGAATACACATAGATGCAAAGATTCTTAACAAAATGTTAGCAAGTCAAATCCAACCAACCTAAAAATGGTAACATGTTAAAAACCAAACGGGGTTTAGTACAGGATGCAAGGTTGTATTAAAATTCAAATACCAATCACACAATTTACCATATTAGCAAACTTTAAAAGAAAATTCATGTGAGTATCCTAACAGACATAGAAAAAGTGTTTAATAAAATCCCATATCCTTCCCTGATAGCAGCTCTCAGCAAACTAGTAATAGAAAGGAACTTCCCCAACCTGATAAAGGAGATCTACCAACCAACAAACAAGAGCTACAGCTATTCCTGTACCTAATGAGGTGGGTGGGGGTGGGGCAAAGGGAAGTGGTGGTGGGCAAACAGAGACAACTGTACTTGAACAATTAAAAAAAGGAAAAAAATTTTTTTAAAAAGACTAATGTCTCCAACCACTATGAGCAGTAATGAGGCACAGATGCCTGCTCTTGACACTTATATTCAACACGTGCTGGAGATTCCAGCTAGCACAGTAAGTTAAATATATATAGTTACACACCTCTGGTGGGAGTGCGATGTGGCACAGCCACTTTGAAGACAAATTGGCAGTTTCCCAAAAGTTACACCTATACCTTCTGCATAATGAGGTGCCCTACTTCTAGGCATTTATCCAAGAGAAATGAAAACATAATTATACAAAGGCTTAAACATAAATATTCACAGCAGCTTTATTCATTTATTTATTTACTTACTTATTTATAGTAACTAAATACTAGAACTCACCTAAATGTCCACAAACACATGAATGGATTAAATGTGGTATATCCATGCAATAGAATGTTATTCAGCAATAAAAATGACAAACTTTTGAAACAAGGCGCAACAAAAGAATTATAATAAGTGGGGAAAGTTAGAGAAAAAAGTATGAACTCTACATTTTTATTTTTATAAAATCTAGAAAATGCAAACTAATCTATTGTGACAGGAGGCAGATCAATAATCGTCCAAGATCCAGAGTGTGGTTTGGGGGATGAGAGAAACATTCTGGAAAAGAGTGCTTGGGTGGTGATGGACGAGTTCACTATCACAATAATGGTAATGGTCTCGGGGACACATGCACACGGCAAAACTCAGGGAATTTTAATGTAGACATAAATGTGTGTAGTCTACTGGGTGTCAATTTTAACCTGAAGAAGATGAAAAGAGTTCATCTGAAGTTCAAATAAAATGCATAAGCTGTTAGGACTACAAGGGTACTCTTTCCTCTCAAATATCCCTCACTATCAGGGGGAGAAGGAAACGGATATCTGGGGGTGTCCAGCCGGTGCCTGGCCTCCTGACTGGCACTTGAGTAACTTCATCCAGTGAAGCCGCTCAGCCCTACAAGGTTACTCGGTCACACAGACAAGAAAGGTGAGTCTCCAGGAGCTCAGAGGGATTGTCCACATCACCCAGAGAGAGAAGAAGCTCTGGGAGCCAGAGCATGGCGTTCTCAGATGCGCGACATTATGGAGACACTAGGGAGCCTTGCCTGCCTGATGGCTTCCAGTCCGGAGTCTCTGGGAACAGCTGTCCTGGCTGGACAGCACAGGAGTGGGTATGGGGCTGTTCCTCCACAGTCTATTTCCTAACCCCTGTCCCCAAACCAGCACCAAGCCACAAGGAATCTAGTCCATCCTCAGGCTCCCATCAAATAATCTTTGTCTACGAATCAAGAAATGAGTGGTACCAGCTTCGGGCAGTTGCCTTGCTCAGGGTGGGGTTGCAGTTGCTTTTTTATCAGGTATACTTTCAGGACCACAAGACCAGTGACCAGGTCTGTTTCCAGGTGGCTGGAGCCCAAGTCCAGCCCTGAGCCCACATTCGCCACTGCCCCTCACCTCCTGCCCCTGAACAGCCTTTCCAAAGCTCTGGCTGAAAGGCAAAGTGTTGACTTTAGAATTTCACATCATGATTCATCAATAATTAAAACATATCCTTACAGTAAATATGAATTAATTTAGAGAACAAGTGTCTAGTTCAATATTTTCATCCTCTATTAAAGTGCTATGAGTATCAAAAAGGCTCAAGTCCTGTTCTTTGCACTGCTGTGCGCCTTGCACAAAGATGTGCAATGAATGTCAAGGGCCCCAGTGGCCCTCAAAGCCAACTCTCCTCCACGGGAGGGGAGACTTTGATGATTGGGTCCATTTCTGCCAGTGGTGCTGTGTAGGAGGACAAATCAGGGAGTTTTCCTGCTGTCCCTCATTTGTGCAGTCTCCTTTCTCCTCTCTCATGTACAGTCAAAGGCAGTCACCCCTGGGAAAGGAGAAGCACCTTCTATTTCCCTGGAAGACCAGGTGGCAGGCTGCTGCTCTGCTTCCAGAGAGAAAGGCCACGGAGAGAGGAGGCCTGGCACACCGCATTTTCACGGCCACGGTGGCAGAACTGAGTGCAGTTGAGAACTGGACTTCCTGTGAACACAATTTTATTCTACTTGGCTAGAGAAATGCCTTGGCCAGGTGCCGGACTTGGCAATGAGGCTCAGGAAGAAGAGCCACCCCTTTTTCTCCCATTCAGCATGGCCAAGAGACTGGAGGCTGACCTGTGTCAGACCCAGAGCCCATTAGGTGCGAGAGGCATGTGCACTAATTAGGTAACCTCCAGGCCACTGCCGAGGATGCAGGCCTGCAGAACTGACCCATCCTCGAAGGAGGGTGTGGGAAACCGGGCTTCAAAGGCATTAGGAAATTTATTGTGGTCACAGCCATGGGCAGGCTGGTTTACAAGAGACACAAATGCTCGGAGAAGAAGGGCTGTAAATTATTTCTCGGTGTCTCTCTGTGCCTTGGCAGTCCGTCTCATTAGCTCTCACAGACAGCAATTAATGTGCACCCAGAGCCTAATTCCAGGGCAGACCTCTCTGAGTCTTACATGAGCGCCATAAACAAATGATTTGTATCCTATAATTGGCAACAAACTACAAATTCACAAGTGACTATTAAAACATTATTATTTAACTAAAGTGCAAGAAGGCTATTAATAAAACTGGGACAGCAGTCGCCACACCTGTCAATGATCGACAGCCTCCTCCAGAGTCCTGCCCGGAAGGAAGGTGGCTCCCTGAAGTGTTGTCCATGCCACACGTACCCCTGCTGTCTTCATAAATGTGCAGGCAATATAGCCATATCGGTTCAGATTGAGTTGGCAAAATAAAACCTCAGGCTCCCCTCTACAAATTTTCTCTGCATCTCCAGCTGCTGGACCTCGCAGGAACTTGGGATCCGGAAGCTTTGGGTGCTGGGTGCTGAGATTTTCCTACTCAGCTCAGGTTTTGCAAACCTCACACGAGAGGTCTTTAATTCTTACTTTATCACTTAGGCCCTCCAAAATTCTCCAAGTCCTGACTGTGAGCTATTTTTTGCTGTGCCTGTGAGATTGTCACCTGTGACAACAGACTCACTTTGATTGGTTCACATGTGTTTCAAGTGCCTATGTGCCCCTAATTCCACACAAGACAGTCACACCTGTCCATGCAGGCAGGTTTGCTAGAGGAGACTCTGCAGGCACTGACACAGACAGCAGAAGGATGTGGTCACTGAGGCCATCAGCCCAGGGAGCAGGCAGTTCTGAATCTCAACTCCTTGGTGACGATCTAGGTTCCTGGGGAACAGAGACATGGGGGATAACATGGACCCGACCCAGCAGAGTATTCTGTTCACCACAGGTAAATCTGTTCAATTGACCCAAGTCCACATTCACTGCATTACCCCAAACCCTCCGGATGGCTCTGAGACTCCCCAGTGGTGGGGGCAGCTCTAGCAGGTGTGGCTGAGGAGGACGCTGCCTTCCCAGGTCCTGCCCAAAGCCTCCCCGTGACGCTGGCTCTGCCTTGGCTCAGCCTGAACCTGCCTTGTCTGGGAACACCTGAGAAGGTGGGAGAGACTCAGGCTCACTGGAGTTGCATGAAGTCACCCCACAGCAGGGCTGGCCAGTACAAATCCTCCACATGTGTGTCTGGCCTGTGATAACAAGCCTGCCCTCATGGTCAGGCCAGGCAGAGGAGCTGGAGCAGCTGGGCACAGCCAGAGCAACACCCACCAGTGGGTTCCCTACGAAGCAGGACCCACTTTCTTCAGCCCACATGGGAGCTGGGTTCACACAGAGAGAGGGCCAGCACGTGCACAGCCCATGCAGTGATGTGAGTGCCCAAGGAAGATAGAAGGGGTGAGGCAGGGGGTAAAGGCAACTATGAACTCATGCATTTACATGGGGGAAATACCCATGCCGTAATCTTCACACGTGGGCAGCCAGCCCCAGACTGGTCACGTCCAGCCTTGCAGGCTGGCCCCTATACCCAGGTCTTGGATACTTACCATCTACCATGTGCCCACAACCCCACCATCTATAGTCAGGTGACCACTGTGATCCTCATTCCACTGGCCTTTGCCTTTCAAAACAGAGTTTAGGAATCTGGAAATATTCCAGGACCCTAAAGAATGGAGCAGTAACTGCCGACCTCAGGAGCTACCATGGGCTGGGACAGGAGGGAGGCAGAAGTGGCTTAGATGATCTGCGAGGCCCAGCCACTCTCTGAATGCATCTGGTACCTCACGTGACTGAGCCTGGTCTGCCCCTAGGGCCGAGGGTGAGACGGGATATGGACTGGTAATAGTGTGGCTGCCCCTGGGGAATTCACCACCTCCCCCAAGATGAAAAGTCCACCAGAAGTCAGCACTGGGCATGGGACAATGAGCGGTCACCAGGACTAGAGGCAGCTGACAGCTGGCAGAGCAAATACACTTTCTGTGATCACAAGACTCTCACATCCAAAGGGAACAAGGGTACCTGCAGAAGACACAGAAAGCCAGAATTTGGGCCCGGGGTGCCCCTCCTTCCAGGCCCCGAGGTCACTGAGCTCACACTCCAGAGTTCAGAGGAGAAAACGTGTTTCCTACCTTCCACACACAAAACTGATTGAAAGATACTGTGGCTTTTCCAGAGCCTGTTCTCTCAGCTGCTGGCTAGATGTAGCTACTTATCTATACAAGCTTTCTGTACGGCGGGTCGTTTAAATCATTTGCTTAAAGGCTGTATTTCATTCACATTCAAATTCGGTTATTTGAAATAAATTTACTTTTAAATAAATCATATGATGTATGCATTACAAATCACAGTCATTATGCTTAGGGAAAATGACAGGCACTGACTTACGAATAAATCAGGCATTTTCCCAGCAAGTGATCAAATGATAAATTGGCACTGATGCTCGACTCACTTCTTATCCAGAATTCCATCTGCAGGAGTCAACATACCTTCAGAAGGTCCGACCCCGCTACAGCCATTTCGTCATGCCCAGGCAGAGCTGGCTCTCTGGGGTGCAAGTCAGGGCACTGAACCCCACATTTCTTTAATTCTCTGCCCAGTTCATCTGCTTGTTCCAAGGAACAAAGAAGAGAGATGGAGAGATTTCCACACTATTCCGGGCCCATAACCTGTGTAATTTTGTGTTTGCCTCCTTGCCTTTCCTGGAACCGTTTAAGTGCCTCAGGGCACAGCAGTACCAGTAGGGATCTACCCGACACAGGAAACAGTCAAGAAGCAAACAAATGGTAATTACCAGCTTAAATAATTAAGAACATTGATTAACAAAAACGTTCTTTCTAAAAAAAATTGAAAGAATATTTCTAATATCTGCTTCACTGCTTTTAAACAGCATGAGGAAACCTCAAGAAAAATTAACTGATATCGTAAATATGATTAAAAACACAGGGATTCAGAGAGAGACAGACAGAAAGACAGAGACAGAGATAGAAAAAGGCAGAGGAGACAGACACACAGAGAGAGGGAAGAGGGGAGCTCAGTTCCCTGAATCACCGGTTCCCAGGTCAGTCTGCAGAGCAGCCTGCAATCCTGCTAGAAATGCAGATTCTCGCCTCCCCTCGCCTCTGACCTGATGAACCAAAAATTCTGAGAGCAACCCGGGTGTAATAGCCTCTGGGAGGTTCCAATGCACTTTTCAGTGTGGGAACAGCTGCCCTGAGCCTGGGCTGGCCTGCCCTGCTTGCAGCTGTGCCCCTGGTCATCTGTCCCTCTCTCCCTGCCAGGCCCCATGGGGTTCAGAGAGGGGTGACCCAGCCCAGGCATGGTTGAAAGGAGAATGGCTATCCTAGCTGGCCTCCCAGAGGTGTCACAAAGCTACAAGGCCACTACTGCCAGGCCACTCCTCCTAGACTGGCTGGCAGTCCCCGGAACGGGAGAGGGCCACACCCTGGGAGGAGAGGCTCTGTGTGCTGCCTTCTGCTAAGCCAGTGAGGGAGCTCCCAGGAGGCCCTCTCTCAAGGGTTGTCCTTTAAACACCTGCCTTGGAATCCTCTGGGATGCATTTGAAATGCAGGTTCCTATGCAGCATACCAGATGGACCATGCTGTGCCCTTGTTTGCTGGATTTCTGTGACTAAGTCAGAAAAAGTGCCACCTGGGCCGGGGGTGGCCACCCAGGAGGGCAAGAGAAGGCTGGGAACAAACAGAAAGTTCCCAAACACCATTCCCTTCTGAATTGATTTAGAAATGTAAGACATTATAATTTATAAGTTAATCACAAATGTATAAAATATCATTAACAACAATAAAATGATTATCATAAAAGTATTCTTAAATAAGTAAAATAAGAACTATAAACACATTAAAAAGTGCCTTTGGACAAACTGGTGAACTGATGCTTAAAGGATGAACTGTGAGAAGTAGGACATTCAGGAAGCATGACGGCTGGGGCCTTTGGGACACTCAACTGCTATAAAGTCACAATAATTCAATCAGCGAGTTTACAGCGCCCGGGTGACACTCCCGGTCCTGAGTGGAGCCCTGTCCCGGCACACACGGAGAAACTGTCTGGTCCCGCACCCTGCGCCACACGTCATCCATCACAGCTTTTTCCAGATAATTTAAAGCTTTAAATGTAGCCCAATAAGGGTGCAACATACTAGAAGAAAATATCTGAAGATTTAAATGAACTTAGAATTGAGGGAAACATTTCGAAACACATCAACAACTGCAGAAACTGTCCAAATACCAGTTTCATGGGTTTGACTAAATAAAAATGAAATTCTACAACTTATGGAGATGCACAGTAAATAAAGATAAAAGAGGCAAAACTATGAAATGCACTTCTTTCACCAGTGGGAGGGCTGGGGCCCACCACCTGTCTCTAAACCACAACAGAGGACCCGCAGCAGAAACACAGGCAAGTGTTTCATAAAAGTCAGTTCACTAAAAAACGTAAGAAAACACTACGAGCATTAATATTGGACAAAATGCACCTCCACATCATACATGTCTCCAAAATGGGGCACTGACTGCATCAACTTAGGAAAGAGGTCAAAGAAACCTAAGACATAACGCTGACACTGTTGCACATTTTGCAGCCATGAGGGATGACGTAAGAGAAAATTAAAGGAGAGTTTTTCAATGTATCTTTTCCCTAATGGATAAAGTTTACAAAACAATGTAAAAAAAAGGGCTACATTTTTACTATAGTCATCTAAAATAACAAAGAACATAATTATTCAGTGATTACATCTAGGTGGTTAGGTGCACAACATTATTATTTCCATCTGATTTCTACTTGACAACGTGATGACATTTTTAGTTAGCTTATCACATGTATACTAAGAAAAATAAAGACGGTAATAAAAGACTTCTAGAAGTTCTATTTATAGCCTCTGGCGGAAGATGGTGTCCTGGAAAACACGTGTCAGATCCCACCCAGCACCTGAAAAAAACCCTGGACTTGCCCGGAAGCTCAACCTTTCCCCGCATCCCTGCTCCATCCAGATTTTCATACAAAACATAGCAGAAATTCATAGCCCTGCTCTATCACCACTCAGGGGTAGAAGATGGAAACACCGCGGCACACGGAGAAGTTAATGCTGATGTGCGAGTATAAAGGATTACTGTGAGCACTGTGCAGTTCACAGAACCCATAGAGAGACTTTGTGTTTAAGCATCCGTTCACCCTTCTTATCCAGCTTCTGAGTCTGGAGAAATGACTCTCAATGACCTTTCACGGTCCTGCTCTTAGGTGACTTTTAGACAAGTCCCCGTGGAGAAGAGCCCTGGTCTGGGTGAGCAGTCTAAATCTCCCTCCTGTCACAATGTGGCTGCACTATAAATAACCCAGACTCCTACGTCTGTGCAGTTCCATAATTTCTCTGTCTTCTTTCTCCCCCAGGGCTGAGTGCTCCTTCCACAAATAGCAGCCAAGAGCCACGTGAAGCCGGTTTACAGAGTCCCCAGACCATGCCGAGACTCCTCGACCGCAGATAAGATGAACAACCGGTGCACAGTCCCTCTCTGGTGCGGCCTCTGATTCGCGGACTCCAGGGCTCCAGAGAAACACAGCACAATTGCCAACAGGCTTCATTGAAATGAAAACATCATTTTTCCTTCCGTCCATCTCAGGGAAGTCTGAAACTGCCTCTGATAATTAATCCACCGAGAGAAATCAATACTACCACTGGGCGAAGATGAAACAACCCATAGCCGAATAAACTTTTCAGTGACGCTTCAGCAGTTTCGCAAGCACACAGTGTTCGCTGCAGACATGGAGTCTAAATAAATGTTGCTTTCTCTCCCCAAATAATCCCACCCGAAAAGCCAATTACCCCAAACCATTCTATGTTGTGCACCACTTTTGTTATAAAGACAGTCTTTGTTCTCCAAATGTGGACCAGTTGGCTTTCTTTTTCCCATTAGGTCCAGAAATGAGTCTACAACCTGATAGTTGCAAATAGACTGAAAGAAATAGTTTCAAATGTGAACGATTTATGAGGATGAAAAAAAATTCAGGTTTGGCCTGTGGGCCATTCATAAATCCAATGTTGTTTTTGGTTTTTCTATTTGTTTTCTTTTTCTGGTTTTGGTTTTTGCTTTAGATTTTGCTTTTTTAAATAGAACTTACCTTTCAAAAGCCAAGTGGAGCCAGCAGCAGACACTGATCAGGCTATTGCTCTGCACTAAGTGTTACAGCATCAGGGGCACAGAGGACGAAGTTTAGATCATTTGTTCAGAAGATGCAGTGGAGTGGGCGGTGGTTTGCAGGACCACGATTCACAGAGGGGTGATGTTTGAACTGAATGGTGGATTCAAGATGATACATCATTAAGCTTCAGTGAGAGAAGTATCACAACAGCAAGTGGTTACTGCTGCCCAGGCCCTTGGATCAGCTGTTGCCCAGTTCAGCTCCAGCAACTTGGGCCACCACCTGATTTGCTGAAAGCAAAGGGAAGGAGGGAAGGAGCCTGTGTTTGGCAGGTCAAATGGTTTTCTTACTCAATCCTCACAGCAACCCTTAGGGCAGGTCTGTATCAGCTCATGTGTGCAATCAGGATACTAGGTCTGCCTCTTGATGGCTGTGCAACCCTGGGCAAATTGTTTGCCTTCTCTGTGCCTCAGCTCCCTCTTCTATAAGACTAATACCTCTCTCCTGGGGTCACCATGAGGATTAATGAAGTATTGTATGAAATAGGGCTTAGAACAGGCTTGCAGTGTGACAAGAGACAGAGATAGGTTAGTTACAGCAATTGTTATCCCAGAAAGACCAAATCACTTGCTCAAATTTACCATGAGGATGTGTCAGAAAAGAACTTGACTATGCCATTCAGACTCAAAACTCCATACTCTTTCTACTGTTTCTAGAAGTGGAGAGAAGATGAAAGAAAGCCTTGGCTTAAGCTTGCCTTAAAAATGGCTTGTAAGGCATGTGAGGCTGTGAATTCTCTCAGAGACAGAGGGTCTCTCTGAAGAGCAGAGCCAAATGCAGCCGACATGCAGTTGTTCCCGCCTTCCAGTCCTTGGTTTCCTCCTGCAGGAATGATGTGAGATTTACTGACTACCTAATCAAGTTTTCCATTATCAAACTAACAGGTTTTAAATTTTAAAATGGGGATGGGGGGACAAGTACAAAGGAAACCCATTCAAAGCCCTGACTGAAAAGAAAGAGGAGATATCCCACCACTCAAGAAAGCAGCTTTGATGTCCCTTTCCAGTCCTTCCTGAGCGATCCTGAGCAATCGGTCTGAAAGTTTTGTGTAATGACATTAAGTAAGACAATCACAGGCAGTTTTAGCCACAAATTAAACATTGGTCTAAACTGACAGTCTACGTATTCTGTTGACTTTGAAAACCAGCAGCAGAAAACAAAAGTACACCTCTGCTGGGAATAAAGAACATCCTCTCATGTAGGGACTGAGCTTCCTGCTCAACCGTTTCTATTTTCATCCTCAGTACCAGAAACATATTTGCATAAGTAATATATTTCCTGAGGTCTCCACCAGTCTGATTCATCACGTAGAATTCTGGGATGAAGTTTATAACCGACCCTTCAAACCTCCCTCCTTCACATACTGATTTCAGAGTTTTGCGTTTGCATTTTGCAAAAGGCAACGGCCGTAGTAATGCTTAAAAGGAGGTGGTGTTAATTATCCATAGATATCCAGAGCTACAGGATAATTCATTGGTTGCACCTCCGTTCCTTGCAAAAGGCATTTGAGGAAGATATTACACATCTCAGAGCAAAGGGCTCAGTTCATTATAACTGACGTGCAGAGAGTCTGCCTCTGAGATTTCTCTCCACTCCTTCCTCCTTTCGACACACTGAAGTTTTCCCTGGAGTTCAGAACAGATTGAAATGATTTTGGAATCTCCCTCTGGGGAGACGTGAAAGCTCTTTTCTTAGCAGAAGTTGGTTTTCCACTATTGATCTGCGTGCTGCTCACCTACAGCTGCAGTGCCCCAGTACCAACGTTTAATTTATGAGTCACTTGGCAGCAAGGCTGACTCCAATTACAATCATTAGCTTGACAAATACTGAAAGCACCAGGCAGAGCACATCCCCAGCACTGGTGCTCTTTCCCCACACCTTCCCTGTCCCCGGGGTGAGGGAGTCTCGATGGAGCATCCTGGCCCTGAGGCGGGTTATGTCCAAGCCTCCCTGCCGTGGTCCCATGTGTCTCAGTGGCCCTGCATTTGCAGCTTCACCTCCAGCTCTGAAGGAAGGAAGCCAGGAGGACAACATAGGGCAGACAAGGGATCAGGTGGAAGAAGCTCAGAAGATGCTCCTTGATAGCACACCGGGGTCCTCAGTGGGGTAAGGGAGTCACAAAGCAAAAACAAAGCTGAGCAAACTGACCAGAGCCATGGCCCCAGCAATGACTCCACTATGGCATGACAGAGGCCCCTGACAAGGAGCAGGCCTGTCCACTGTCTACCAGCAGCCCCTGACTGCCCAAGAGAGGCACCTCCCTCCCACACGCGTCCTTCCTTTTTGCCCACCAAAGACAATGGACAGGAGCCTTGGCCATAGAACCCATGAACAAAATGGGTGGACTCCAACTTGACGGATGCGTGCTACCCAGGAGCTGCCTCAGTTCCCTACATGCAAAAGCTGTTATTCTCCAGCTACAAGTGGCGGTTGTGTCCAAGTGCTCTGATTTGCGAGGCTTTGGCCCGCCTTGTCCACTTAAAAGACCATTCATCACCACCCCAGTTTATAAATCAAGGCGGCCGGCCCGCTGCACACCATGAGGAGGTCGAAGCACCCAGAAGTACTTAGCCAATTCCCAGCCCCGGCCCGGGGGTGCCTCTCTCTCCGCCTCCAGCAGCCAGACCATCCATCATCCCACACCCACCGAGGCAGAATGACGCTGACAAAAGAATGCCTGGGAGCCAAACAATATGATCCGTTAAGACTCAGGGATGGGGAGCTCTTTAAAATTTCCAGCCAGTCCCTTAGCCTTTTGTGTTAACAAAACCTATTCATTTCGGGATTTGGCAGTTCAAATTATTTCAGACAAGACCTCAAGACAAATGGTGATTTGATAGAGTCACACAAGCGCAAGTGGCAGCAAGGGGGCAAAATGGATGCTGCAGGCAGGCGGAAGCTGAGAAGGTGAATCTGGGTGGGGTCCTGGCACTCCACCACCACTGCATGTGCTTTCCAGAAATGGGACGCCTTCTAGAAACCTTGAACAACAGTTCCCCAGACTGTGTGAGGTCTGAGAGAGTGAGGCAATGTTTTTCGGGTTGTTTTTTAGTAGTTATCTGTGACCAGTCAAAATCAAGATACCAATTATTTTCTTCCCATTTTGTATCACCTGCTATGCTGCTTTTTACATATTTCAGACAGGATTTTTTTTTTATTTGCTGCAAAGAGAAACATAAATTGTCCATTGTCCCAAAGAAAGAGGGAGTGACAAGTCTAAGTGGAATAGACAGTTCCCATCACCCCTCACAGTCGCTGAGAGTGATTTGCAAAGGCTGGAAAATTGTGTTTGAAGCAATGTAATGACGTGTGATAATTTCCTGTCGGCATGTCAATGAGAGGCATGTCCACCGTGGTAATTTCTGCGGGCTGCCATTGGAGGGGCAAGGTGGCCGTGAGGGAGGAGAAGGAGAAGGGACGGGAAGGTCCTTGGTCTGATCTCTGGATTCAGAAACTAATGAAGGCATAGTTGGGATGAGCAGGTGGAGGGCCCACCCAGATAGTTATCTGGTTTGCTTCCCCATCAGTCCGGCACAAAGATCTCCTGCCACCTATCCAACCGCAGAAGCATGGGTCACAGGGGCACAAAACAGCACTGCAGCTAGGGGTGGGTGAGCGGGGACATGAGCCTTTCATGTGAAAACCACCAACTCTATAGCACACTAAATATTTTAAACCTCATGTTGCCTCGAATGAAGAAAACACCGCATCTAGAAAGAAGAAAGTGTTTGGACTGACTACCTACTCTTGTGTCAGAGTGCTCTGTGTCATGGGAATTCATGAACATCACGGTTGGTTTACACATTGGCCCAGGATAAATGAAGCGCTTTCTCACACATGCACGGCATTTCCCTATTTCTCCTCTCTTGAACTAAAAGGAAGTACAGTTATGTTTTCTTACTTATTAATTTTGTTACTTCATCTTCCTGGAAAAAGTGGCACAAAAATGGTACTGATGTACCCTGCCCCGGGAATACGTACAAGCTAGTGACTCCTGACAGACTCGATGTAACGGAATATTTTATCCAAAAAGACAAGCGTGGTCCTGCAGCCACCAGAACTGAGTTCACACTCTCTGTGCCACTTGAGGGACTGGGACTGGGTCTGCATTGCTCACCAAAATTAAGTCAAAATAAATCAGTGGCTTCTCTGAGCCTCCAAGGCTGATCTCCTTTTCCAGTCCCATCGTCATTTGTCCTACCTTCCTGGATATAACTTGTCCCTGGACAATGAGCCATCTTGCTTGGGAAGTCTGTTCCATGTCTGCACTGATTGTAAAAACAGCTCTTTCCCCAGCAAACCTGTTGTGGAGCTGTTTTTGTCTGTGTTCTGGGAAGCAGACTCTAGAGTTGTCTGCCGTCGCCTGTGTGCCGAGCCCAGCGGCACTGCCCTCTCCAGACTCGCTCTGTTGGCCCACGGTAAATTGTGCTGAGCTTCCTATTTTACAAGTATGTGTAATAATAGCCTTTTAGTGAATGCCGAATCCTGAAATCACTAAGTTAAGTTTCTTCCTTTCCCCTGGACTGAGGGGGAGGGCAGTCCACACCGGTTTCAAACTGGCCCACCCAGGCCCTTCCCTGCACTCAGACATGCCCATGGCAGAAGCAGCGAAGCCAGAGCTCTTCACCCTCCCATCTCACAGACAATTGTCCTCATCCACGCTTAATCTGCACTAATCCCTGACCTGCTTCCTCTTTTCCCCAACCCGCTTAGGATAGGGACAGGGATAAACAAAGTTTGTTCACGGGAGAATATCAGTGACTTTAAAACATTAAAATGTTGCCTATGTCACTCTCATGTGTTATTATCAAATATTCAGAGTCCCCATTGGCTAACATAAAGAAATAAATATATAATTATGAAGTTCTAAGCATCCATAACTGTGTTTGCTTTTTCACTGCTACGTAACAAATTTCCACAAATGCTTAAGATCACGTGTGCTTGTGATCTCCTGGTTCAGTGGGTCAAGGACTGTGGCAGGCTCAGCTGGACCCCCTGACACAGCATCACCAGACTGCAATCCAGGTGGACCAAGTTCTCACCTGGAGGCTGGACTGGGGAAGAATCTGCTTCCAATCTCATTCTGGATGTTGGCAAAATTGGTGTCCCAGTGACTGTCTGACTGAAGGTCCCACTTTTGTTGGCCTCGCCTGGGGGACCCCTCCGATCCTCAGGACCACCCAGTCCTTGTTGCGTGCAGTCACCCAACAGGGCCACTCACTTTAGCAAGCCCGCAAAAGTCTCTCTGCAGTGTGCTGAGATGTAAGGTAACAGTCACAAGAGAATGCCCCACCCCTTAGCCACATTCAATGGCTGCAAGCCAGTCCCAGGCCCCGATCTACACTCCAGGGTCAGGGACTACACAAAGGCTTAAAAGCAGAAGGCAGGGGTCATGGGGTCACCTTTGGGTCAACCTGCCTACTGCACAATGAGTTGTCTCCCCATAATTCCTGCCCCCTCGTATATTTAAGACAGGCCTTCTACAGAGCTTGCTTCTAGGGTCTTTTTGTCTCCATGCCTGCCAGAGGGTGACCTGCCCCTGGACAGTAGACTGGACAATCTGGTCAGTCAACTCATGACAGCAGTCTCCCAGCTCACCCAAGTGGACAGCCAGTATGTGCCCCCATTTCATGTCTGCGAGCGCCAAAACTTGTCCAAAGAAAGCTCTGCACCATCCTGCAAATAGGCTGCTAGAATTGGAAGACTCTAGCAAAACCAGAGGATGTTTACTGAGTATATACTGTGTGAAAACCACCCAGGGGAGGGGATGCAGTACCTGGTTTGGTGATCAACAGTATTTTCTCCATGAAAATCCAGGGCAAGAATGATATGATGAGTTAGCCATCTGCTGTGAGTCCTTCGAAACAAGTGGTTCCCACTACTAACCTGGAGATATTGTTAGTTAGATTCCAGGCCACAGTAAATCCGGTCTCTGCCGTACAGTGGGTGGGTAGTAATCTTTCTGAGGGTGGACGGTCTTGCCTTCAGTTTTCAAAAAACACACCTGTGAAGTGCAGTAACACAAAGAGCAATAAAGGGAGGTGCGGCTGCACAGAGACCTGCACAGAGCACTCTGCTCATAAGATGCCACCGACAGTTGAGCAGCATGAGAGCTATTACCCTCAATCTCACTCAGAACCTCTGGGGATGGAGCCTAAAAATTGGCCTGAGCAAGTTCTCAAGTCTGTGAACCACTGGCCCAGATCCAGGTGGCAGCCTTATTACGAACACGCGTGCACAAACATGAATGTGCTTTCACACCACATGTGTGTGCACATGCAAACACACAGGAAAGCGCAGCCCTGTCACCATTTGCTGTCACCAGGTGCTGTCTCCATTCCCTGTGGACCACACTGAAGACATTGTCTACAGAAAGTGTCTCTTACATTTTTGTGTTTAGTGGCATTTAAGGGTTTTATGGAGTTATATTATCATTTGGTATACTTTTGTGAAAAATTATAGACCAAGGAGAAGCAATTATGCAGAGTATAAATTACAAAATTATAAAATAACTTTTATAGACACATTTAATTATAAGACAGAGAGTGAGTTGCAGCATCTTTATTTGTACACTGGAAGTAGAAAGAAACATCTGTGCTCCTTTTAATCTTTACAAAAAGTAGTGGGAACTTCATCAAGCCCATTAACTTAATTAATCAGGAAAAAACCCTTTACCTGTGATGATTCGGGAAAAGAGTCAGGATGAAGTAGCCTGTTCCACGGACAGAGACAACATCCAGCCTCGCCGTGCAAGCCCCTTTCTTTTTCTTTCTTAGGGTCCATGAATTTCTGCTGGAGTCTACGCTCCAGCCTCAGTGGCCTTGTCTCGGGTCTGGCCTTAATCTCGGATCTGGGGTGGATCAGTGGGACCTCAGCACGAGGAGGTTCTTCTGCGATATCATGTGCTTGACAAAAACCAAGATTTAAAATTCTTGTACTGCCTCCTGTGAGGTTTATGGCAGAGAGTGGGAGCATAACACTCATCCCAAACGTGTGTGAGCAGGAGCCAGCCCCACTTGTAAAGAAGTGTCTAGAACTTTAGTAAAACCAGCCATTAACGATGGCACCAAAATCAAACCAGTAAAGAGAGAAAGATAAGAAAACTATGGCTGTGGCTATGCATATTCACGCTCTCAGTCACCAAATACTAAGTCATCTTCCGAGTCCCAGGCCCGGGACCTACGGGTTCTAATAACCAGGCAACCAGGAAAGCAGGTACAAGGAACAGTCCCTCTGAGAATGAGTCAGGGGATCCAGGGCAAAAACAAGGCAGGCAGGTGGAAGCAGTGGGCAGGTGGAAGCAGTGGGCAGGTCTGCGGCTGGAAGGCAAGGTGAGGATGGCTGAGGTGCAGGATGAGGCCGCAGCTGCAGGCAGGGCCGACACAGGGCAGCTTGCAGGTCGAAGTGCAAGCTGAGAAGTATTTCCAGTGCAGTGGAAATCTTCTGGATGGTTTTAACTGGAGAGTAATGTGGTCTGAGTGGTTAATTAATAATGTGTCTGGCTGCTGTGTGAGAATGGAAGTGGGAGCTGTCACAGTGGTCACAGCAAAAGCCCGTGTGGCTGGACCTCAGGGGAATGCAATTAGATGAAGAGACAGGTATACAATGGATTTTGGAGGTGGAGTCAGTGGGACTTGCCAATGGATGGAAGTAGCCCCTGAGGAACGGGAACCATCACAATAGAAGGAGCCCCTAAAGACAACACACCTGACTGTCAAACTCCTGCTGAGCAGAGCAGGCTGGGTGAAAAATCAAGGGTCACCATACCAAGAAAAAAAAAAGACAAAAATCCCTGTAGTTTTGAGGCAGGATAGTAAGAAACTAGGAAAATCCCTGGGCAAGTGGCATGAGGAAACTGGGACAAGAAAATCAAACACAGCCAAATATTTTGAGCAACTTAAAATTGTTGCTCAGTTGTTAAAATTGTACCTTTAAACACCGGACAGACCCAAGAGAAAAGCAAAACAGTCTAGCAGACCAAAGAATATTCCCAAACCCACTATGCACTCATTCTGATGCATCAGCATACTAAAACTGCAGCCAGAACACTGGTGAATACTCTGCTAAGACACTTCCCTAAGATTCTTACCTGCAGAAGATAATAAGCCTTCAGAACAAAGGCGCCCTGCGGGCTCACCCTAAAGCATGCCCATGCCCCTTCTCAGACATGAACTTTTTATTTCCTCCTGAACTCTAAGGGTCCCAAGGAGGCTTGCAGCCCGGGGAGCAGTGGGCAGAGGCAGTTCGACCTGAGCCTACCGCCTGATCCTGTCTCCAGGGCTCCCTTTTCCCTGACTTCCCAGTGAGCTAACAGCGGCCCCACCCTGACTCACTCCTTTCCTCTAATGTTTCCAGGGAGACAAAGCAGCCCTGCCTAGGCTTTTTCTCTTGTTGCTTCTTCTACCCCAAGGGTTTCCTTTGTTCCACTGTCCCCAGCCTTAATCAATATATTCTCAAACTCACCTGAATTTGTGTTGTGAAATTTTTCCTACTCAGATTCAAGAACCCACACACTACAGGCCAGCCTGAGGCAGACCCACTCCAGGCCAGTGCCTGTGCAGTAACAGTTTTACAGACAAGGTTATGAGTACCTCAGTGCCAACCTAAAACACCTGGTCATGTGACCAGACCCTGGGGAACATTTGGGAATATCCCAATCAGGCCTGGGAGTAAGACATGCTTGTCCATGTAACAATGAATGTGGAGGGGAGAGCCCTCAGCAGCAGTGAGGCCTGCGTGTGGGATTGAAAGGCACCCTGATGGGATCAACCCAGTCTGTTCAATGTGTCTTTCCTCCAATTGATGGAAATTGGTCACTTCTAAGTGCTTGACACAGAACTGTCTGCAGCATGAATATGCGGTTGGTTATTTTCCTATGTCTACTATGAACTCACATACCTGAAAATAATTTACCTGCTGTTTCTTCATCATTCCTTTTCAATAACATATGAATGTAGCTCTGAAAAGAGAAACAGGACCCCATGCCAACCTTGCCCAGTCCTCAGGGGACACTTCTGGTGTCACCTGCCTTCCACCTCACTCAAAATCTCCCTTAAAATCAGATGAATGCATGAAGCCCAAAGACGTTGGCTGCCTCCTCCTGCCTCTCTGTGCTCTCTCTTTCTGGCCTTGATGAATGGTGCACAGTCCACAGCTCTTCCTGGAAAGCGCCAAAGAGCCTGGAAGCTGCAGCTATCCAGGAACACCAGGGCTTCCCTTCCAGGGGATGCTCGGCACTTACAGAGCTCTGTCTGCAAGCATTGACCTCGGGTGTCCCTCAGGTGGATACAATTCCCGTGTTAAAACAAGGGCAGAGAGTCTCAGCCTGCTGGAACACTTGTCCTGGTCACACAGTGAGGACATGGCAACATCCATAAATGGAAAAAAGTATTACTGTGTAGATTGTGTAATTGTATGCCTGGAAAACAAATGATATTACAAAATAAAAACAAATTTAAAATACTTTTCCTCTTTAAAACCCAATGACCACCCTGAATGGTATGGCTCAGTGGGTCGGGAGACATCCCACAAAGTGAAAAGCTGCCAGTTTGATTCCCGGTCAGGGCACACGCCTGGGTCGTGCGCCAGGTCCCTGGTTGGGGGCCTGCAAGAGACAACTGATTGATGTTTCTCTCACACATTGATGTTTCTCTCCCTCTCTTTCTCCCTCCTTTCCCGTCTCTCTAAAATTAAATAAAATCTTTTAAAAAAAACAATGACCAATCAGATATACAAAGGAAGAAATAATTCTATTACAAAAAAATGTATAAAATATTTAAAGAACAAGAAAAATATAGGACATATAAAAATAAAACATTACCTGAAGACATAAAAGAATATTTGAATAACTGACAAATCTGGTTCTACCTAAAAACACAACTATATAAAGGCAACAATTTTATCAAAACAATCTATATTTTCAATTCATTTCCAATATAAATAACTATAGAATCTTCAATATGTGATGCGAGATACAGTTTTATAACATGACATAATAACCCTAGAGATATTCCAGAAATATAAACATTTTTAAATAGAAAAGTTTTGAATAAAGAGAAATTTAGAGGAGCTCCCTTATTTGACATTGAAATATGTTGGAAAGCACAGTCAGTAAAACTGTGAAACAGGAGAAAACCAGCATGTCGATCAATATAAAACTTGTAAAATCTAGAAAAGAAACAAAATTCAGAATGATTAGCATGATAAAAGTAGCATTTCAAATCACCAGGTAAAAGATCAATATATATAATTTCTAAATGGTATTGAGACAACTTGTTAGCTAATTAGATAGAGCTAGAAATTCTATTTCATGCCTTACTTACAACAGAAGAAATTCTTGTTGGATCATCAATTTAAATATAATAATTAAAAACTATTAGAACAATATCCTAAGTAATTAAAAACTAATCTTTTATTAGAGGACTTCATAAATATAACAAAGCAAGTAGTTTCATAAGAGGTGAAACTGTTGGCATTTTATTTCATACTAATGATATTTCCCTAAAGTAAAACATTTCCCAAATAGTCAAATGACAGACTGAAAAGCATATTTGCAACAAACGTTATAGAAAGAATTTCTTACAAATTAATAAGAAACAAATGATTAACTTGAAAAAAAATGGCAGTTCAGAGTAATAAGAAATAAAAATGGCTGATAAATATGCAAAAGATGTAATTTCTTCAAATTGGCAGATTCTTTTAATACTTCTCCCCCTCCCAGTCAATACAGGTAACAGAAAACAGAGATTCTGATAACCCTATTGGTCACAGAGTGTTGTAGGGCACAGTTTTGGAAGACAATTGGACAATACCCATCAAAACTTATAATGTGCATGCCATGTGATGTAGCGATCACATTCATGAGAGTATATCCTGCCGGCATACCTGAACAGGTATGGGGTATAAGGGTTGTTTGTGATGTAGGGAAATGGAATCACCCCCAAATGGCCACTATTAGAGGCCATGGAATACCAGGAAGCCGTCCTGGTGGGCTGTAGACAAATGTCTTGTCAGGCCATTGTTAAGTTGAGACACAAATTCCAACAGTATGTGCGTAGTGCGGTGCCATTTTTGCATTAAAAAAGGGATGGATGGAGGATGAATGGACAGATGGCTATGTAGTTCTCATGTAAGAATATTTTTATGTATACATAGAAAATATCTGGATGTATACTCAGGAGACTGTAAACAGTAATCTACCTGGAGTGAGGAGGCTCAAGAAATAGAATAAAGAGTATGAATTCATTTTTTGATGTTTGGCTTCTGAAATTTTAAGCCTCACCACTCCTTTCTCCTTTGGCCCCACATCTCGGCAAGCTAATAAGAAAGCCTGGTGCTCCCTCCCTGAGTACCACTGAGTGAAACCACATAAGCCCCTGCCCACAGTTGGGAACCCTCAGCTGCCCTCCCTCAGCCTCAGTACAAACCCAAGCTAGTCTCCTTGCTCTGCTCTCTCAAGGATCTTCAAACCAGCTGGGGGTTCTGCTCTGCTCTCCACAAAAGACCTCATTGTGTAAAGAAGGAACTTTTCATACCCTCTCTGTTGTGCAATGTAGTCAGTCTTGACACCCAAACCAAATTTTGGGTGGTGGTCTATCCTGTTTCTCTAGGGTGGCCACGAGAGGGGAGAAGGGGCATATTTACATTTTTTGTTATATACTTCTTTGTTTTGTTTTGTAATTTGTTTACAATGAATAAATATTGTATTTATACTTAAAACACTGTCTTTTTAATTAAAATAAATGATAGTAATAAAGTAGTTCTAAAAGCAAGAGCCCTGTCTTCAGCCTCCTCTCAATCTTAATGTCTGAAGAGCTTCCTTACTGAGTGCCGCTGCATGGCCACAGAGGCACGGGTGGACAGTGGTCATGCTGACATTCTCTCCTGGACTCTTCTTCCACGGGCTTCCGTCTGGAAAATCTTTACCCCGCTCTTATTCAGGCTGCAGAGTTTTACCAAGTACAGGATGAGTCTGATCAACTTTTTGGCTTCAGGCACTTCAGTCATGTAACAAGTGTGGGAAATGATTTCTAAATGCAGCAAAAATTATTAAAGCTCAATTATTCATGGTGGCACTGATGGTTTTCTCCACACTTTCCTCCATCTGTCAAATCTGGGCCCACTTTCAGATGAAATACAGCACTCAGTCCACAGACAGCCCCCGAGGTGACAATTAATAATTAAAATCCAGTTGATGATAATTACATGATAACTTTATTGACCAAGCTCAGACTGAAGGCACGACGTGCTCGGTGTCCGTGCAGTGACAGGAAAGCCACAGCTGAGCACTCACAGGGTTTCCAGAAATGACCTGCCATGTCCAAACTGTACACACCCCTTTTCCATTACCTACTACTCCATGGAGGCCTTGAGTTGGGGGTCTTCTTTCATTTAAAAAAAAAAATAACACTTTAAGATCTGAGAATCACCTTCACAAGTTCTCACATAGTTCAGGAGCTCTCCTGCTCCCTCCTGCTTCACACTGCAGTGGTCTGATCTGTACTAGGTATTATCTGACTAGTCACCAAGGACATGGCTGCTCAGAAGCAAAGGAAGTACGAGGGACTGCCTTGTGTGAGAATAGTTGAGAGAGCTTTCCACCCAGCATGGGAATGGAGATTAACCAGAGAAGCTTGGTGAAACACTCTGGTGTGTAGTACATTTTCGACTTGAGAAATATCCTTTAACTACCTACAGAGTTCATTAGAAGGGCTGTTATGCTTCCTCTCCTAAAGGAGGTGGAGTATTTTTGAGTGTTTTGTTAACTTCACGTGTTTTGCCATGTGTTTTGGTTGTCACAGACTTATTGAGAAAAGTTATTTGCCACTTAGCAGCAATACGTTGGAAGATGATTTTTTAAAATAATATTTCAGATAATGACCATTTCCTCATTCTTCTCCACTATACTTGTCTTTCACTTGTCTTTCAGACTGCGCCCAACTGACCAACAGTGCCCCAAGGGCCACCACCGGACCCTTCGCTGTTGACCCACATAGCTCTGTCAGCGCCTTTTGGTGGAAATGATAGTATGAGAAGTGTGGGGGGGCTGCAGTGCTGCCACACGTGCGGGGGAGCTTGGAGGGGAAATAATGCTCCCATGACTGTAAGTGTCCAGTCCGAAGACCAGGTAGAGAGTCAGAAACCTTCTGCGACTGAAACAAGTATGTGTCCTTTGTAACTATGAAGTCAAAACGTCACAAACCAGTATAACTCTTCATCTGCTGATAGAAATATTGCAACACACATTGAACTCACAAACTTGTGGGGGTGTCCTATTAAATTAAGGCCATTGACTGGAAAGGATGTGAATCCTGAAACGTGGAATGGGAATATTGGGCAGGATGCAATGAGGCTGTCAATCTCAACCCTCAAATTCTGCCCAAATCCCTCTAACCCTAGAAGTAGCCCTTCTTCCCTGTTTGTGGGGTCAGTCTTTCCTTGCCTAAAGAACTTGTGCTGAACTCTTCTGAGTTCACTTAGAGGTTCTACCTCTAAGTGTGTGGGAATTTGTTACACAGCAGCAGGCAGCTCACACAGTGGGCCTGGGGCTGGTGTTGGCAGCTAGCATTAGGAAAGAAGATACAAAATGTATGTGATGTAATTGTGTACACGAAAAATCTAATGAAATATATAGATAGGTAACAGAACTCAATAAAGATTTCAGCAAATTTTCTGGACACAATGCAAATATTCTAAAATTAATAGTTTCCTATTGATTACCAGCAATAGGTTTTAAGAAACAAAATAGAAAAATACAATATGAGCTAAAACTACAATGGGTCAGAATAAAAGAAACTAAAGGTATAAAACACTGCCATGGGAAACACGATCCAGTACTTCTCAAAAACTAGAAAAGGTAATAGTAAATAGTGAGATACTTCGTGCCCACAACGTGGGGGACTCCACAGGACTGAGAGGCCAAGCTTTCCCTGAATCTGGCTTTCATTTAAATGCAACTGAAAACAAAACAAAAACCCACAGGACTTTAATTTAAAATTCAAAAAAAAGCATTCTAAAATTCAAATATAAAAGGGAAGATGCAAGAATAATCAAAATGATTAAAAAGAAAAGGATGAAGGCTTTTCCTGCCCACTATCAAAACTAATTTTAAATATACAGCAATTAAACCATTGTAACGCTGGTGTACAGAAGAAAATATGTCAGTAAAACAAATAAAAAACCCAGAAATGGAAGCAATCAAATGAAAAACCTTGATAAATAATAGAGAAAACATTTTATTTTATTTTTTAGTTGTTGTTCAAGTACAGCTGTCTCCATTTTCCTGCCCCAATGTTCATAGAGAAAACATTTTAAATCAATGAGTAGAAGATACACCTGTTCACAAAAGCATCCCACGTAGAAAATGAAATACAATTAGATCTTTACCCCACACTATACACAAAAGTATGTTCTGGGTAGATTTTAAACCAAATGTGGAAAAATAAAACTATAGGCAAAATTAGGTGATAAGGAAAAATTCCTCAAGATATAAAATATAGGTATAATAAAGAGAAGATGAATTAAATTTACTTCTTTAAATCTGAAAACTTCTCTGTGACAAAAAAAAACTTTAAAAAAATTTTAAAGACATGATGTCCTGAGTTTTTTCCATCATATATCACAAAAAGGGGTTAATACCCAAAACATATAACAAACTCTTTACAAACCAATAAGAAAAATGCTCACAACCCAGCCCCAAACAAGGAAACACCACATCTCACTAGGAATAGGGGAAACAATCCTTTACAAATGAATTGGTCATTGAACCCTGATGTTTGTAAACATTTTCAAGTGTAAAAACTGGATGCAGTGAGAATGTGGGGAAATGGGGTCTCCTCACTCCCGAAGGTGTTCAGTGGCACGACCACCAAGGAGGCAGGGCTGGCAGCGTGCAGGCCTCTGACTGGCAATCCCAATGCCAAATTAATTCCCCAAGAGACACTTCCATGCACGTCCTGTCACCAATGGTCTCCACAGCAGCATCAGTGTAAAATCCCAAGTAAGAAACATCCTGAGGCAGCTGAACAAGTGCCCCTCAACCATATATTTCTGCCCTCACTCCTGAAACCAGCGAACACGATTTTACATGGAACAGGAATGAATATTACTTCATGTGGCAAAAGGCCTTGAGACTTTTAGTGAAAGACCTTGAGAAGAGATTTTTCTGGATTATTCGGGTGGACCCTAAGTGCAATCACAGGTGTCCTTACAAGAGGGAGAAAGAGCGAGTTTGGGGACAGATCCACAGAGAGGTGGTCACGTGACAATGGAGGCAGAGACGGGAGTGATGAGGCCACAAGCCTCATAATGCCTGGAGCCTCCAGGGTTTGGATGAGGCAAGAAGGACCCTCCCTTGGAGCCTGGGAGGGAGCACACCCCTGCTGACATCTTGGTGTTGGACGTCGGGCCTCCAGACTCTGAGGTGATGAACTCCTATTATTTTCAGCTACCTTGTTTGTGGTGCTTTGCTACATCAGCCCAAAAAACTAATACAGTCTCTAAAGTTCACCAGTATAGGGACAGCCAAGCTCATGTTTTCCTAAGTTGCCCATGCTTCATCAGAGTTGTAGCAGAGTCCAGAACACACAGCCCATGTTCAAGTGTGCAAGTTATTAAAATGAACAATATGTGTGTGTAGTATGAGTGTACATCTGAAAATGTATAGGACCATGGACCCTACATGCACCACATGTGGGGGAGGGCTTTCACAAGGGGTGGGATAGCCCTGGGTCTGAGTCTGGTGGGGAGGACTTTCCTCCATCTGTCATATGTACTTGTACAAAAAATTTAAAAGTGCAGTGCAAATGTTTGTATTTCATCATTTAATATGAAAGGTTTGTGGTTGTTTATTACATTATCCTCTGATTTTTGTTGTAGTTTCATTTTTCCAAATTAGAAAAATAGGAATTAATAATAATAATTAATGATGATAATAGTAAATTGTGCAATACTTCCAAACTGATTCAATCATTTCCCCACAGGATATTAAAAACCTTCCCATGCCTATGTCTCAAAACCACAGTCTGTAGACTCCAGCTTCATAACCTTGACAATGGGAGTGTTGAAAACAAAGTCTTCTGCATCTGTCAATTGACACCTCTCTCTTTAATAGTTTAAACTCTATTGCTTTTTTAATGTTCTTATAATGCATCATTTGTTTTGTAGTTACATCTCCGAAAAATCTAATCTCCATTGCCTACTCTCCATTTTTCTTAACTCTTTAATAATAATCCAGGCAATGGCATATCAGAATGGAAATTGCTTCTAAAGAACATTGTAATAAATATATGTCAGGCATATTACATCGTATTTGCTTACTTTTGATTTAAAAAGACAACATTTAATCTAGGAACTTAGAACTCCAAGTATTCATCTTGCACTCGCAAATCTCGAAAGTAAATGCAGATCAGAGAGGAGTAGATGTCTGCACCTCACCTACTCAGAATGAATCATTTGCCACTTGCCTCTTAAACAGTGGGCGCGTGTCACTGTTGCAGATCGAGTGCTGGGCAAATATTGACTACACCTGCTGGCAACTGTCCTTCTCTGGGCAATGACAGCAGCTAAGGAGTAATTGGGGTCTTGAGGGGAGAGCAGATCTGAGGGGCAGCTGCAGCCCCACTTGTGAAAAATTCCCGGGTGAGAGATTAAACCTGCTTGGATGTTTCTGCATGAGGAGTTGCTTTGAGGTGTACAGAGTTAAGTTCAAACACTGATTATGTTCAGAATACTTCAATGCAAAAAAATGCTTTAAACTAAAGTTATGGACGTGGTATTTTAGTATTTTCTTCAGAGACACCTGAAGAAAAGGCTGACCTATAATCATATGTCCACTGCTACCTTCTTTCTGGGCATAGTGACAGGGGTTCTTGCCTGGTTTTTAATTATACAGTGTGAAATATAGAATTTTTAAACAAAAAGAAATCTTTGAGGCTACCCATTCTAATGACCTTGTTTCACATAAGGGAACTGAGGCTAAGACATAAAATACTCCACAGGGCCGGAGACACTTAGATCCTGAGTGCTCTGGCCCAGAAATTTGTTCAAGTGGTCTTGGCCATGTTATTTGACTTTTATTTCAGGCAGCATCCTGGTCACTTCTGTTTGGGTTATCACAATGTCGTCTTAACTGGTCTCCCTGCTGCTGGGGATTTCCTCAGTTCTTATTACAATCACAATTATCTTTATAAAATCAAAGCCTGAACACACCACTTTTGCACTTAAAACCTGCCTGTGGCTCCATTATTACTCCCAGAGCAAATGCACAGCATGGACCACAAAGCCCCTGTTTGCAGTCCAACTTCACCTACAGACAGCTCTGGCTGACTGTCTGGTTTGACCAGACCTGCTTAGTGTTCAAAGCATCCCCTATGCCCTTCTGTCTGTTATGTGTGTCGTTCCCAAGCTGGAACACTATTTCCTACCCCCCACGTCTGTTTCTCTTGACCGAGACAACCTCATTCTGGTCCTGGTCTGACTTCCTTTGGTCCTTGCTTTGGTTCCTCTGATTCCCTTTGCATCTGCCCAGCACCCTCATATCCTCCCCGTCCTGTCGTGGTGCTCTGGTCGAGTTCCAGGAACAGAGCCAATCCCTCCTGGCCTCAAAGATGAGCAGTGACTAAAACCATCTTTAAACTGTTTCTATAGACTTGGTTCTGGATGGACTTGTAGTACCAGCTAACTCTGTTGGTCTTCTCCTGGGAATTGACAGGCAGGTTTAGGGGAAATGAGCTCTCTTTTCTCTGGCTGCCTCTTGTTCTGTCTGTGGCCATGCCTACTTTGGGTAGTATCCCCCACACTGCTGTACATAACCATATTCAGTGGAAGAGAAAGTGGTCAAAAGAGAGAGGGATGTGGAGCCAAGAGATTTCTCTCCAAGATGGAGAGAAATGGTCCTGATGATAGCATCATCATCATCCTGAACCCATCATCCTGGGCTTCCCAGGCTATGAGTCAATCTTTTTGTTAGTTTAAGCCACTTTTGTATTGGGTTTTGTCCCTGTAAACCCCAGGTAATAATGATCACACCATTTTCCCCACTGACTGCCCTCTTTATTTACAAGACCCTGTAAACTGCCTGTTTCACTGGCCGTATTCTCCATGAGAACATCAACTCTTAGATCTCAAGGATGGCTCACATTCACTTCTATTATGTCTGGTACATAAAACAGGCAGTCAGAAAATATTTGTTAAGGAAAGGAAGAAAGAGAAAAGAAGAAAGGGATGAAGGATGCAAAGGAGAGAAGAAAATCTAATAAATATCACTAGAGGAAAAACTGGGGACTTACAGCAAGAAAAACTCAGGTTTCGCCTGACTTGGCCACTAACTCACTGCCTGAGTGTCGTCCAATCTCCTCTTCCATCTAGGCATCAGTATCTCATCTACAAAGTGAGGGTATTCGACTATCTGGTGCCTAGATCCTTCCCAACCTTGATGTGATTCTGTGAAATGAGAATGAACTGACCAGATGAGTTTTCTGCCACTGGAAGAGTTCACAGAAAGACTGGATAACTGCCCAGTGGGGATATGACAGTCAAGATTGGATAGTGGCTTTTTCTATCAGAAACATTTGGAAATCTATACCATCTAACAGATTAATAACAGTAAATCTGTGATGATCATTGCCTTTCCAGGCCTAAGTCCCAGAACAGTATGTATTGAATGAATAAACAAATGAATGAATGAGTGAATGAATGAATGAATCTCAGATTCTGGTTTCCTGGAAGCATGTGTCTGTAGTTCAATAATGTAGCCACTAGATGTCACCCTCGTTCACTTTGGCAGCAGAGCATGGGGTTTCCTGTCTTCAGTTAAAGGGTGGGGGACTCAACCAGAAATGGGGGAGTCTGCAGTCAGTGAGAGCTCAGGTCCTAGTCTGGGTGAGGCAGCACTCAGAGGTAAGGAGGTCCAGGAAACAGGAATTTAGTACTTCACTGACCCTGTTTTTTTCCCCTGAAACAAAAGTGAGGTTTTGTGCTACAAGTCTCTTCATCTGACCTCGTAACAGTTGGAGGCAGACAAGATAAACTGCAGAAAAGTTTAATAAAGTAATTATTGGATTTTTAAAAAATCAATGAAATAGACATAGGATGTAGATATTTACAGCGAATTAAGGTTCCAAGAGCACAGTTATCAAACAAACCAAATTTGTGAGCACAGAAATAGACCTCCTAAGCCTCTTTAGTTGTCTGGGACAGTGACCAGGGAGGTGACCAGCCTGTCTCCCAGCCCAGCCTGGTCTGTCTGGGACCCTTGCATCTCCCACTGAGGTCCCCCGTATCATCTTCATCAGCCACTGAACACCTGTGCACAGCACCTCCCAGGCCCTCCTGGTGGGATGTGTAGGACCATGCCCTCTGCCTTGCAGATCCTGCCCCAAAGTGTTCCTGAACTTCTGTATCAAGAAGCTGAGCTGTATACAACAAAACCACAAAGGGGCTGGTTTAAAATGCAGGGTGTCAATAACAATGTCACATCCGACTCACACATGGCAGGGCCCTTCGGTAGAGAGACATCATTCCCTGTTCATGTAAAAAATGATCATTTCCTAAAGTGCCAGCTTAATACATCTTTTGAGAAGGTTGATGCCTCTCTTTTAATCTCTGCAAATAGACAGGAACACAGGCAAGATCAGCCAGTGGACAATTTTGTAGATTTATTTGGCTTTCCCTTAGATTGCTAGGCATCTGGTGCTTTGAGCCAGGGTGGAAAGCAGACACCTCATAGAAGGCAACACTGGGCTCATCTCTGATGGTACACACATTGCTGACAGTGGTGACAATGGCTTTAATGCCGCCCCCAAGGTGCGCTGAGAACCTTTCTGCACAGGCACTCGTTAACCCTCCCAAAGTCTTGTGAAGGGGATTGAATTACGGCCACAAAGCCAATGACTGTCACATTTACCATCATGCTTCCCACAAACTGTCCCTCACGGACCAGCCAAGGAGACTGGTGTCCTGAACCCAGTGAAAGGCCAGCCCTAGGAGGTGCCCTCCGCCCAAGTCCCTGATGAAAGGACTCTATTTAATGTGAAGAAGGAGAGAAAAAGAACACATCCCCTATACCTTTGAAAAGGGATAAGACTAATAGTGAATGTAAAAGAAACGAAGAATAGAAACAAAGCTAAACAAAAGAATGAGGGTTGGACAAGCTGGTTCCTTTGAAGTGTACTCTATATGTGACCTGAAATGTTTGCAGGCCGTGGAAGTTGAGGTGCTTGAAAAATAAAGTTCTGTGGAGTGCTGGTATGGTCTCTCCCTTCAGCTCACAGTAAAAGCCCAGGCTCTGGGTCATGCTGGGAGTCACCGGCAACAAGGCAAAGGGTCTGCGGATCTGTCCTTAGAGAAAGCAGACAGATAGTTTAGGGATCTACCCACTCACCTATGGCCTGGGGTGCTGCTGGATACAGGCAGAATCAGAACAGTCTCCTGGAAATCACAGAAACCTTTCAAAATCAAGCCTCCCCTGGAGATGGGGGGAATGCTTGCCTCCAGCTTCATTACTCAGCTGGAATGCAAGATGTCCTTCCCAGACCAATTATTCCTGTCTGAACTTCAAACACTGAACAACAAAAATTAATTCAATGGGAACTAGCTTGAAACCTGATCACGTTGCCGAGAAATAAGCCTGCTGCTCTGAAATCAATAACACATAACCCAGGGCGTTTCAGCCACTTGTAAGGTGGTGGGGAGGCATCCTGCCTTCTGTGACTAGTCCATGAAGACCTGATGACCTAGACACGCATGGCCCCCCAGGAAATGGAGGTGGTGACTTTCACAGGAAACAGAACCGGCCCACTGGGGGGATGTGCTCACAACCACCTTCCACGCTGTGTTAGGAGGATGATAATTACCACTTCACGACACTGAGTCAAGCGGTGTGTTCTCCTTCTCCCTGTGTCTCTTAAATTGGTTTACAATCAAACTTTAACAAAGACTTGTAACAAGATGAAATCTCTGGAAATTCTGGAAAGACAAGTAGCAAAGTAGTAGATTTAATTGTGAAACAGATTATTTTAAAGTCTGGGGCGTCCTTCCTGAATGCTAAGGGGTTGGAAAGGCCTCTAGAGTCCCATTCAGTGATACTCCAACTCTACACACGCTCCCTTATGCACACTCGCAGTTCTCACCTTGAGACCCAGGTGAGTGTGTTACCCATATTGTGATGAGCTGTGACACAGGGTGCATTGTGAAAGTGCAGAAGAGCTGGGGCATATCAGGAATGGGATTTTTAACAAGTCCCCCATCCCACACCAAAAGAGGGAGCACGGGTGTGCATAAGCACTGTGGGGTCTGTTGAAGCATGTACCCCAGTCTTCCCCTGGTGGTTAACTTAATGTGTCAACTTGGCTGGGCCATGATGCCCACATATTGGATCAAACATTATTCTGGATGTTTCTGTGAAGGTGTTTTTTGGATGAAATTGCCATTTAAATTGGTGGGCTGTGAGTAAAGCAGATGCCCTCCCTAATATGGGTGGGCCTTGTGCAATCAGTTGATGGTCAGAATAAAACAGAGGCTGACCTCCCCAAGCGGAAGGAATCCTGCCAGCACACAGCCTGTGGACTAAAGCATAACTCTTCCCCAGGTCTCCAGCCTACCAACTGCACTGCATATTTTGAACTTGCCAGCCTCCATCATTGCATGAGCTTAAAAGAGAGACAGACAGACAGATAGATATAGAGAGATTAGTGTTTTCTAATTATGCATTGTTCCCATGGGGTGTTTGGACATTGGTGGAGCATTTTATTGCCACAGTGACTGGAAGCACCACTGGCTCTACCTAGTTGGAGCTGGGAATACCTGCACTACACACTGGAATCATCCCACCAAAACCCTGTAGTGTTCCCTTTGTTTCTTTGGTTCCCTCTGGACACCCTAGGCTTCCACAAGGAGGTGATGCTGAGTGGATGCACTGACAGGAGAAGAAACAACAGGCCTCTTTGGAGGAGGCCTAGCTTTTCAGCCGGAGCAGTATGACTGACCCATTGGACTGTGTCAACAAGCCCCTGGGAAGGAAACACATTGAAGAAAAGTCTTCTGTGACTCATCAGATGGGCTCAGAATCCTATCACCAGGATTATGCTAGGAGATGTGCCCTTAGGTGGCTGCCAGCTGTGGACCAGAGGTGCCGGCAGCACAGGAACCAGTTGAGAGCTGAGAGGTACCCTCAGGAGGGAGGGGGCTGAGGGAATGAGCCTGAGCACCACTGGGAAGGAGCATAAGTGATATGGTGTCTCAGCTGGGCTGCGGGGCCATGGAGAGGCGTCAAAGCCAACCCCAGCTTCACGATCCAGGTTACTTACGTGGTATGTGGTAGGTGGTACCTCTCACTGGAAAAAATCAGTACAGATGATAGAACAGATTTGGGAAAAGACAGCAAAGTTCCTTTGGAATGTGTTAAGATGAGGAGACTAGAAATATCTGCTCTGGAAAATTAGGTCTAGGCTGGGCACAACCACATGTAAGTGACTGCGCAGTTGTGTGGATGAATATCCTGTATGTCATTCTAGAACCTTCTCAGACCACCATCTGCAAACCATGCATGAGTGGCAGGGACATGGAAGCAACATGTTATCTCTGCCCTCACAGTGCCTTCTAATGAGTGGTGTCTTAGCAGGGGAATTTTTGGTTTGTCTAATATTAGTATGTTTGTGCCTTATTTTTGCTGAACTCCTGGGCATGCAAATGCAATGCAGGACCCCACAAACTTCTCTGCATGTCAGGGAGGCAGACTGGAGGACAATGTGTCCAGTGTCTTGGAGGACGTGGTTATATGGTTGAACCCTCCTCTGAGGGTTCTGACTGCCCTGCTCGCACATGATTTGGGGCAAATAGGTTTCTTCTGGGACATGCAAAGAAGGGGTGAGTGTGAAGGGAAGAGATGTGCTGGGTGGCCTTGGTGAGCTTAGCTCTGCAGGTACAGAGGATTGTACACATCTGGGTGGCACAGCAAGGAAACAAGCTGCTCAGATCAACTCAAGGACTATCCACTTACACATACTGTACGTCTCTCTACATAATAAAAAACAAATGCAACCCTACTGGGTGCTTTCCTTGAAGCAGCACCTAACTCACTCCCTCTGCCTGGGGGTAACTGGTGGTAGGAAGGAGGGACAAACCCTGAGATTGGCAGGTATTGATGTGGGTCATGTACCTGTGTGAGCACCTGCTGTGTTCCTAACGTCACCTCCAAGGGTGTGGGTAGGAGGCCATGTGTGTCCATTTGCAGCTGCTGCCATCTCTTCATTAATGTCACATTAAGAATATATCCTGTTCTGGAACCTTCAAAGGTGTCACATTGCTAATAGCAATAAAAGAATTGTCTCAGCAGACTGAACAGAGCTCGGTCCAGCTGTGGAAGTTCCTGTGAGCCACGCTTTCATGCTGTACAGTGATCACTGCCAGCGATGGGGAGTGAGGCAGCTGAAGCCTGAGTCCCTGGTGCAAGAGGACCCCTGGCAATCCCCCTGAGGGAAGGACACAGTTGAGGAGGAGTCCAAAAGTCAGAATGGGGGAGTGCTGGGCCTGGATCATTGGGTGAAAGGTTGAGCCCACCAAGACATGGAACATGCACCCTTCTCTGAATGCCCCTAAATGTTCACAAGGAGGTTACAAAACCGGGGGAGGGGGGAGCAGCTAAGTGTTCAGGGAAATAAGGGACAAAGGAGGTGATGAGGCACAGGCTTCATGTCCCCTAAGTGGTCACACACCTGGAGCCGTGACCAGATTGATTTCCTTCCCTGCTCCCCAGCGTTCATTTCTCTTCTGCATTTAAGTGATGGTTTTGGCTCCCAGTTCTTCCTTCACTGTGTTGTTGTGAAAATTAAATTAGCTGATAAATGGAACGTCCTTAGAAACATGCCTGGCCCACCTTGAGGACCCAACCATTTTCAGCTACTGTCTGTATCACCGTTGTCATCCTTGCAAAGACCTTCGCCAAATGCCAGTATCACCGCCGCTGCTGGTTCCTCGCTGCTCCCAACGTTTCAGATGTGGGAGGATGTGGGGTTGCTGCGCACACCCAGTAGTCACCACAGGATTTCATCATCAGAAAAAAATGACAAATGAAATCTGAAAATGTTAAGGTGGCTAAATAAATTATGGAATACTCAGGCATTTACTGATATGTAATTATTTTAAATACAACTAAAAAACAAAAAATAACACTTTTAATTTTAAATAAAATAAGTTGTTTACTTCAATATTGTCTAATGTTTATGTGTTTTCTATTTTTATAAAGAAAATAGTAGAAGAAAATGTATTAGTATTTATCTTGATGGAAATATTACTGTGCCCTCATTTTTATCTTTATGCTTCTCTCTGATATGTGAATTTTCAAGAAATGCTATTTCTAAAACCAAAGTAAATGGTGTGCTCGTTTTTAAAAAAGGAAAGAGAAAGAGGAAAGAGAACAACGGACAGTTTGCAGCTGTGCGAGGGTCAGTCCTACCCGGCCAGGCCCCACCCACACATGCGCCCATGTCCTGGTGACCAGCCAGTGCAAACCCATGTCAGATCCTGCTCTCTGCTCAGGGCCGCAGCGCTCCCACGGGCTGAGCGTCTCACTGCTGACGCTGCCCCACGGTGAGACTGGCTGGCGGGGAGAGGGAACACTTCAGGTGAGCTTCAAAGTCCTGTGAGAAAGGGATGCAGGTTCTCCACCTCAGGAAATGCTGCAGGACGTGAGAAAGGAGCCCTTCCTGGAGCCATTTGTGCTACAAGCAGAGAAGTGCCTGCACAACCTCGAGGACTGGCCCCGTCGCACACGCCAGCGCCATCCTTCTGTAGCCCGACCTTGGTTTGACTTCCGTCAAACCGGACGTCAGGTGAAACGAGCTGCAGGAAGAAGTAGCTAGCTGAGTTCTAGGTTTATCAAATTGCCCTCTGAACATTTAGGTCCGGAAAAATGGTTGATCTCTTTCTGAAAGTTATTTTTTGAGAATGGAGTGCTGTCACCAGGGGACTCCCCCACTCCCCACACTGCCCCACAAGGCAGTGTCCTGCCTGTGCCTGGGGTGGAGCCAATGAAACTAGGAAAAGTTCAGACAAGAGGGCAATCATTAGGGGTGTCCAGACCACGGAACCGAGACCCCTTCTAAGGGCTCTGCAGATTCCTGCAGGGCTTTTAAACCAAGCGCTGGGAAGCCGGCGCGGATCGCTGCCTGCTGCCGCAGTGACTCTTCCTGACTCAGCCTCACCTCTCGTGGGCCACGCGACACTGGCAAGATAGGGACACACAGAAGAAAAATCATATGCTCATATCCCCTCGTAGTAAACAAACAAAAAAATAAAACAACTATTATACGCTCGGCTGTGTCTGCCTGGCTTGGAAACAAAGAGGTATTTTTAAACTAAGCGTGCTCACACACAAACCCTAATGCAGACCCAAGCTGGCTCCAGGTACCTGTTCTAACACGTCCCTGTGGCTTCACTTTGTAGTAGATTAAAGTGGCAATTTCTTTTTTCTTCAAAATAAAAGCGAACACTGTAAATGCCTCCAGCACCTAATTAGAGTTCTACAGTAAGAATGGTGTTTTCTGGAATAAATAGCTTACAAAAGAGACGTGAAATTAAGATCCAAACGAGCAGTAATGTAATATAAATAAAAATTACAACATTTTCTTAAGATGTCCTCAGTAGTGCAGCTGCTCTGGGTACTGAACCTTCCAGGGCAATATTCCAGTTTGACTCGGTTAAGCGGGACTCAGCACTTATCACCCTGCCTGGCCGCCAGGCTGCAGCCTGTCCATCCTCCGTCCGTCTTCATCTGCACCACAGGCCGATCTGTGCCCAGGTGGCACCCACTGCTCCAGACACCAGCACACACTCAGTGAGACATGTTAATTTACAGGAGAAATTAAACGGAACGTGTCCCGGGCTCATCTGCTCGTTGACGTGACAGGTGGAGCTAGGAAGTGCAAACCTTCTCCGAAACTCACATTACAGAGAGGGAGCAGGGGTGGGGGTTGGGGTGCACTGTCTTCTCTCAGCTCTCCATTTGACCACATCCTCTGTCTCCATCCAGGAGGAAGCATCAGGCCCAGGTTTCTCAACCTCACTGCCATTGCCGATTGGGGCCGAATTTTTCCTTGTGGGGGGGCTATCCTGTGTATTGTAGAACTTTTAGCAGCATCTCTGGCCTTGACCCACTGAAGGCCAATAGCTGCCCTCAAGTAGATGAGTGATAGATAGATTGATAGATAACAGATGGATAGATAGATAATAGATAGACAGATGATAGGTAGATAGACAAATAGAAAAGAAAATGAATAGATAGAGAGGTGATGTAAAAATGCTAGTTAAAAGTGTTTAAAGCTTAATACACTCTAAATCCATCCACACTGTTGCAAATGGTAAGATTTCATTTTTTTTTAATACTCACCTGAGGATATGCTATTGATTTTTAGAGATGGGGGAAGGGAGGAAGAAAGAGGAGAGAAACATTGATGTGAGAGAAAAACATCCATCTGTTGCCTTTCATACATGCCCCTACTGGAGACCAAGCCCACAACCGAGGCATGTGCCCCAACTGGAAGTTGAACCCTCAAGCTTTTGGTTTGTGGGATGACTCTCAACCAACTGGGTCACACCAGCCAGAGCAAGATTTCATTCCTTTTTGTAACCAAGTAATATTCCACTGAATATATGTCCCACGATTTTTGCTAAGTGAAGCAAATCAGTCACAGAAAGACAAATATCGTATGATTTCACTTACGTGTGGGATCTAAAGAACAATATAAACAAAACAGAAACAGACTCATAGATACAGAGAACAGACTGATATTTGCCAG
This sequence comes from Desmodus rotundus, assembly GCF_022682495.2. Lineage (NCBI taxonomy): Eukaryota > Metazoa > Chordata > Mammalia > Chiroptera > Phyllostomidae > Desmodus > Desmodus rotundus. The sequence continues at coordinate 178,867,040 of NC_071387.1, read as the reverse complement.
AGGGGAGGAGGGTTGGGTTACAGAAGGGATTAAGAACTCCAAATTGGTAGTTCCAGAATAGTCACAGGGGTGTAAAGCACAACATAGGGAATACAGTCAATTTTATTGTAATAACCCTGTATGGTGCCAGGCAGGAACTGGAAATATTGAGGGGAACACTTGGTAGAGTATACAAAGAGTATAGATACCAAAGAGTGGTATACATAGAGTATACCACTATGCTCTACACCGGAAACTAACACAAAATAATACTGAATGTCAACTGTAATTGAAATATAAAATTTAAAGCTGATAATGGTGTGAAAGGAATTAAAAGTTATTTTTATTATTCCCTTTATATCCTTGGGGATCTGGGTCTTTCTTGAAGCTAGAAGACTATCGTTGTGATTTTATGACCTACCATCCAGGAAGCTCAAAACTCCTAGAAAATGTCAGGCAGACAAGCCAGGAATATAGAAACTCAGCACTTTGCCACTCACATGGGATCTGTGGGGGAGAAAAGGGCTGGTGCCGCATGGTCCTCGTCCAGCGCAAGGCTCACATCCTCAGCGCCTGGAAAGGCCTTCGGATGCTGCAGCAGGAATCCATTCTTTCCTCCCTCTTCGACTGGCCAGAGTGACTTCCATCCCCTCATCGCAGTGCTGGGCACTTAACTCCGAGGACACCTCACGAGGGCGTGCGAGTCAGCATTGCCTTCTTTCCACGGCTCCGCTTCGGTGCTTAACAAACTGCCACATCGTGCGGTCTCAGCAGACTCCAGTCTATTGCTCACTGCCTTGCTAAAAGGCCAACATGCCATGGGAGGCTTTCCTGGGCACCCCTCACTGTTCAGTATAACGTCCCTGTCCCTTTCCTCAGTGGTCCACCTTGTCATGTACGTAATGGAAATATTAGCAAAATGCAACTTAACGGTGAAGCCTCCAAAATTACTGTGTAGTACTTGCTCACAATGATGTACTGAAATAATACACAGACGCAGGGACCAGAGAACCAAATAGAGGGTTGGCCGTACACTCCAGGTGCTGGACCCCTGAATGGTGAGAAGGTCATAAAGAGAAGAGCCTAACCCTCGCATTCGTGGGTGTTAAATCAGATTCTTTGTGACTTGGAGAAAAGGGGAACACGATGACGAATTATCAGTGCATCCTCCGCAGAAGTAATCTACATGTGTTTATTTAATAAACAGAAGACGGCTTTATTATACACATTTGATTTCCATATGCACCGTTTCCTTATCTGTCACTTGTATCTAAGCAGGATGCTTTATACGAATCTGAAAATGAAAAATTCAGCACAGGGCACAGGAAACTCATTTAGTGTCGAGTGCAGTCAAAATCAAGATTTCTTTATTTGTCGTAACAACGCTGTTAAATCAGAAAATTACTCTCCCTTTCTGCATGTCCTTCTTCCTTCACAATTCAGCTGTTTGATCATAAATTGTGGAGTGCAGTGACTTGTCTCCTCCACTTTCCACACTGGCCAAGACAGATTAAAAACTCCGGCACACCAGCGACCAGTCTCGGCATACCATTAGCATATATATGAGATTTGAGACATTTTCTAATATTCTCCAGCAGAACTCATCTGTCAACCAGGTGATGAATTATAAAAACTCTTAGCTTGTTTAGGAAATAGAAACGGGGACAAGAAGGAAGGACTGCGATCCACCTTCTCTTTTTCTACCTATTGCTGGGCAGAGGGTTCACAGTCTGTGTCGGCTTCACTAGGAGAGCGCCCGAGACCTGCCGGTACCAACTCAGGGACACCTACCAGGACCAGGCCTCTGTGACGTGGTCCTCCTGGAAGGGAGAACGTGGCTCGCATCACGAGGTCTTAAAAACGCAGTGCTTTACTTCTGAAATGGGTGCCTCTCAGGGTTAATATAACTTGAATATGTGAATTCAAGGCTTCAAATCTGGATTCAGTGAGACGTGGAATTGTGTCCACTGGTGATGGAATCACCAAAACAATCAGAGGAGGGGAGGGAAGGGAGGGCTGGTCAGTGTGTGTTTTCATTTTGTTTTCCAAGGCTCTGTCCCCATAACCTAGGCACATCTGTGCATGCTGTCAACACCCAGGGGTATCTGGGGGGTGGAGCTGAAAACTGTGTCAAGCAAGTTTTGCTTTCTGATGACAATTCCAAACAATAGGTTTGATTTCTCTCCTCCCACTCCCCAAATTTGATGGGAAGGCTTGGAAAGTACTTAGTCCATTCTGGCTGCTTCAATCAAGTACCACAGACCAGGTCTTATAAACAACAGAAGCTGAGTGCTCACAGTTCTGGAGGCTGGAATTTGGGGTGCCAGTGTGGCCGGGTGAGGCAGAGGTGCCCCGTGTCCTCACGTGGTGGGAGGACGAGGGCACTGATCTCATCATGGGGCTCCACCTTCATGACCTCATCAGCTCCTGAAGGCCCCACCTCCAAAATCTATCACCTGGGAGGCTTTCAACATGTGGATTGGGCGCAGGGAGCCCATAGCAAGTGCCTAACGAGCATTTGATTTGACGCACCAGAAACGTTTAGAATCTGTTTTACAGAAGTTGCTGAAACTGAACGAACTAAGTATTCAAACCTGGGGATCTCTCTGGGGATCTTTAATGGACAGAAACCTAAAGAGAGGTTTCTGCCATTCCTTTCTGCTGTGCTGCCCCCACCCCACACAGAATGTCAGGAGCCACCGACATTCCCCCAAAAGGCTACATTGATGAGTGCCTGGCTCTTTCTGTGTGTGTCCTCCCCGCACCGGGATGCTTGTCCCATAAGGCCTGCCTGTGAGCTTGGTCAATCCTGAAAGATGTGGTTCGCCCATTGCTCTCTGGGTGGCATGTTGGCCACAAATCTCTGGAAGCATCTACAGTTTTTTCCTCTGTGATTCATAGGCACATATTTCTAAGGCAGAGATCAAATGTGGTATTTAATCATTTGTTTACATTTCTGTCTTTTTTTAATTAAAAGGAATCTATCGGTTATGGTGTGTGTATGTGTGGATCACTGGGGCACAGTCCGTGCCATACACAGGAGTGTGGCCCCCCGTGCTCTCCAGTGGAAGAACCAAAGGGAGGCACGCTGAGTGTGAACACTAGCAGGATGCAGGATGGTGAGTGGTCTCCTCTACGTGGGAAGGCTGGTGAGCCGAGGCCCCGTGGGGAACTGTAAAAAGTAAATGCAGCCGACACTGGTCCAACACACGTACACAGAGTGCAGACTCATGCTCGCTCTGAGAGACGGTGTGGAAAGGGTCAGGACAGCCTCTGTCCATGCCTGGCGTGAGGTGCCAGTGGACAGCCCAGCTGTGGGGGAGCATGTGACACGCTTGCACCATGGAACATGGCGGCCACCAAAGACATGCAACTATCACTTATTCATGCATAGACAAGGGGGCACGCTGGCAGTGGCGTGTACCTTGTGTGTCTGAGGACGGCAGAGGGCAGCAGATATTCCTGTTGGTTTGTTTCAGCAGCACCCCTAGCACCACCCAACAGGGAGTGAGGGTTCCGTCAGTGACTGTTGCAATAAAATGAAAAATTGGACCAATTCGTGGAGAACAGTGCTTCACCATCTTGATGATGAGAAAAAACCCCTTAAGGAAAATAACCCAAGATTAGTCAAATAGCCCCAGAGAAAGGTTAATTGATTAGGCCCCCTCCCCATCCTAACATCGGCGCATTTTGTTCTCAGTGGTAGTTACAGCTGTCACTGACACCACCCCGTGCTTCTTCCCAATGTCATTTATGAACTTCAATGTGATTACAAGGAATCCTGAATGATCTGAGAAGACAGATGGGCATTTTCCTGGTTTTCTTACAGGAAAGGCTTATTAGCGAGCTCTCAGAGTTGAGATCTAGGTAGGTGAAGCCACTCTAGGGCGAGCTCCCACTCAATGGTGAGCTGCTGTGAGAGACTCAGGGTGTACTGTGCTTGGGGGGAGAAGGGTCTCCAGGAGGAGGACACAGCCACCCCGGGGCTTCCCTCCTGTCACCACTAACATTGAGAGCTGGCCTAAAACTCACAGCGAGTCCTTAATGTCCTATCCAGCAACCTCTAACAAGTCCACTCTGGATCCTGTCTGACAAAATACGTGTGCCAACCACAAGATGACCAGACAACCCACTCCCAGCTGACATGAGTGACAGCTTTAACCTCCCCCACTCCTGTATTCCATTAATTTAATTTATTAAGACTCAGTCACAGAACCACCCAGCTTCCTGAGGGCACCCAGCCCAGAGCAAATTCCTGGGGACTGGCACAGGGCTCAGTAGCCATGGGATGGAGTGGCCACAGGGGATCTCACTGAAGAAGTGACTTTTGAGCAGAGGAAACAGACATTGGGAAAAGACCCCCTGCCTGGTGGGGAGAGGAAAGGCTTTGGATGTGAGCTTGCCAGGCAGAGCCCCAAATCAGCAAGGAGCCCATGTGCCCAGAGCAATGATCAAGAAGTTGATCAGAGCTACTCAGGGAATGTGAGCTGCAGACTAGGGTCCAGACGCACTCAGCAAGACACTGGCTCTCACCCTGAGGGACGATCCTTCCTGGATCTGACTTAGACTGTGACAAGATCTCCCCAGCTCTGAGTGGGGATGTGGAGGACCAGCCATCTTGACCTCTAGCACTCCAGAGGAGTGCTAGTATGCCCAGACCACCGAGAGCAGGGAAGCTGGAGGAACCTCCAACTGTGGGCCATTGTCAAGGTATGCTGTCAGATTGGACGTGGGACCTGGAGATGGAGCGAAACTAAGTCTCATTCTGATTTTGGGACTGGAGCAGTGGGAGGGAAGCTCTGCAGTGTGCTGAGACGGGGACACTGGGGGCCCAGGAGCAGGTGCAGAGGAAGAGGAGGTGTCACATCACCACAGATGCTGTTTGCAGTGTTGACCATGTGTGGAAGTGGGGTCATCCGTGTAAAGGCAGATGGATGGGTCTGCAGTCTGGGTGTGTATCCGCTACTGGAGGCACAGATAAGGATTCATTTGTGTATAAAGGATATTTGAATTTCTTCAGAGGGTCTGAACCCACTGTAGGTAAGGACCCAGGACTGGAGCCTCAAAGTCAGGAAGCCGTGGAGATGGCCAGAGACAGGGAGAAGTGACCAGTGCTAGGGGCAACTCTGTTGCCTGGGCACCCCTGCCTTAGGCCCCAGTTAACACACCGTACAGTTTACTTATCTACCCTGTTACCCGTCCTCCTGCCCCAGAATGACAGCCCAGCAGGTGCAGGTTCTTGTTTGTTTCCTGCTCAGTGCTGGGCACACAAACGGGAGTTCAGCAAACTCTGGCTGAAGACGTTAATGAGTGACCACATTAAGGAGTTAACGAGGTTCACTCTGGAGGCCAGCGCTGCTACGGCTGCTGCTGCTGGTGGTAAAACGAGGATTCAGAGCCCAGTGGAGGCAGACATGCACAGTGATTGTGGCCTCGGATTGTGGCCATTTTCTGAGCAGCAGTATGAGAACAAGCCTGACCAGGAGACTCAAGAAAGTCAGAGAGAGGAATCAGAGTCAGCAGAACTTTGCTGGGAACAGAAGCAGACAGTGGTAGGTGGACTCAACAGATGTTATGAAGTTTCTGCTGTGAAAGAGAAGAAAAAAAAGTTGTGACCCAAGCTCCATGTCAGAGGTCAGTGAGAGGTCACGGGTAGATGGACTGAGAGACTCTCACCTAAGAACAGGTACATCTGATGTGTGCTTTTGTGTTATTTAAGCTTCAAGGTGGGTCATGGGATCATGTGTCACATGATCATGCTATGTCATGTGACAATCATGCAACCACTGTATCATGTGGCTGCCACACATTACAGACACTACACATCATGTGACCACTACACATCACGTGGCTATGGTGCATCATGTGACCACTGGGCAACACAAGACCAGCAGGCATCGTGTTATCTGTGTGGCTTTGGAGGTTGTTTGTGTGTTTGTTTTGTGTGCACCCCGCATGTGGGACATTGGGAAAGACCGATCCAAAAGACAGAACTGAAGAGAGGAGGAGAAAGCCTAAATGTACTGCAGCAGAAAGTCGCCAATGTTTGGACCCCAGTGTGATCTATTGTTTTCTCCTGGAGACTGACCCTTGTTAAGACCCTATTTTTTTTAAACAGGGCCCTATTTTTGAAGCAGAAAAGAGAATGAACATCTGACGAGCACTTGGTAAATAATAACATATTTTGGAATTCTTCTCTGTGATGCTGGAGCAGTGCCAGGAATGGGTTCGTAGGCCCTGCCCTGCTTGTCTATGAGGACGGGAGGCGCAGGACTCAGTTGGCATCCCAGGACCCAGTGTGGCAGAGCCGGGGTGGAGCTTCCATCTGGTTCTGGATGACTCACCTGAGCATGCAGAGCTCCATTTCCTCGTCTGTGATACCATCTTGTCACCCCCAAGGGGCTGTCGTGAGGTTTCAATGGAACAACTCAGGTAAAAGCTCCAGCCACGTCATGCTCACTCTCTACTCGGGAGCACTCGGTTCATGGTAGCTCTGCTGGTTGCTGTCCTGTGGTGTTATTACTGTTCCCCCCAAACAGCACTGTGCACCTGAACATGAGTAGGCGTGACTGGCTGAGTGCCTCTCACCACCCACCAGGCTGGTCTGGGCTTATTCATGTCATGCTTTCAGGGTTCCAAGATAGCGACGGGAGTTCCAGGCTGAAAACTATCACATTGTCACTTCTGCCATGGTTGTATTGGCCAAAACAAACCTTGGCAAGACCAGCCCACATTCATGGGTTAGGAAAAAAGATGCCATCTATTGGAGGGGAGCTGTAAAGTCACATGGCAAAAGGGCATGGATACAGGGAAGGGACGATGGGGCTATTTTGGTAGAAACCCAACATATTCCCTTAGCTTACCTTTTCAACAGGAAGGGGCCACCTCCCAAATGGCTCAAGCCCATTACCCTCTGCTGTGTCCACTTGTCATGAAAAGACTCCTGCATTCTGGCCCCACTCAACTGTAGAACTACCACTGACCCAGCCACCACTCCCTCTAGCTCACATGCCATCATGGATTCTAGGGCAACCTCCCTCTTTAGAGATTTTGATATTCCAGTCTATCCCCCAAGTCTCCTGGTTGCATTTCTGGTTCTCCTAAGAACCATCTCAGTGAGTTATCCTCAGACCCCAGCACAGCACAAAGAACTGTGGTTCCATTGTTCATCAGTTGAGAGAGAGATGCCATCTCCCATTTCTGAGGGTTCCAATCTCTGCAGGTGCTTTCCTTGGAGGTCCCTCATATGGCCTGGGTGTCAGGGAGCACTCCCCCCACCACAACCAGGGACGGGGCAAAAAGCCAAAGCATGCTCCACTTACACAAAGGCCTGCCCCCAACTTCCCCCAAGCTTCTGCTTTCTTCTCTGGTTGGAGGAGAGTAATGGTAGACAAAGAAGTTGGGTTTTTAGGGGTGAGTCTTGTTTGGGAGACTGAACCCTCTGTAGGGAGAGGATTCTTTGTCTTTAGCTCAGAGCTTTACCTGAAATGTGGAGGCAATAGGAAAATACCCATTTAACTTCCTGTTACACAAGTCATCTGATTATCTAATGGTCTCATAAATGTGGTTCTGTGTTGGTTCTGGTCATGATGGAACATGTGGCTTTTTAACTTCTTATATGAAAATGTTACTTTTCCAACTACACTGTGTTCTTCTTTAAGCAGGGATGGGGGTAACGGCGTGGGGTGGAAATAGTTGTATCTATTTCTCTTCTGCCAGGGAAAATGAGGTCCAATCATCCCAAAGCTGGAGCCTCACAGTCCTCTGAGTACTCATGAAGAAAACTTAAATATCTCAGGACCATCCTAAAATGCTGCTTTATGCCACCTCATTTTAAGGCTTATCCAAGCCAGTTTTTGCTTGATGGATCTGGTGGGTGTATGGAATGGTCAAAAATATTGAAGGATAAGGAATTATTTCCTTTTAAAAATGATTGCTTGTTATAAACTAAATATAGTTCAAGGAAAAACAATGAACTCATTGATTCATTGAAATGGGCTATTCAAGGGCCAAAGTCAATATTCAGATAGGCCAGGGGTCAGGAATTAGGCTTTATGACACACTTCGTGCCTTCTTTCTAAAACTGGACCTCCTTTTCTCTTTCTTCTCGGCTTTCAGGCGATGGATAGAGCTGGTTATTGTCGTTTTTATCGCCCTGACACAAAGCAGGTGAGCAGAGTGTTACTGTCCCTGAGGACTGTAAAACTCTTACAACTGAAAAGGAAACTTCCATACAAAAGTGCTACGGAGGAGGAAGCACCTCCTGATTGTCTGAGCAGCCTAAGCACTTTAGAGACTATATTTGCCCTTGAATTATGTTTTTCTTCTCACAATGATTTGCGGGTCTTGAGGAACATCACTGTTTAAAAAAAAAAATTCAAAGGAGACAAAGGAATGAATAAAGCCCCTGCTCAGAGGGGAAAGCAGCAGAAGCTGTGTGGAGAAAGCTGCCAATAGGGAGATTTCATGCTTTTGTTAATTAAACGAACAAAGAAAAAAAAAAAAAAAACGGTGCAGCAGGCTGTATCCTCCGTAACAGCTTCCACTAATAAAAAGTAATAGACAATTTCCTGCACTCAGTTTTCCTGAATACCATTAGAGCAGGTAATGGAGTTTTGGAACTGAGAGACTCGCCGGCTGTCAGAGGAGGGCTGCCCTACCCTCCTCTTCTCTTTTTATTAAATGACTAAGTGCAGCCGCCTGTGTCCTATCTCTCCCTCTTGCAACTATTGGATTGTATTATTTTACATTTTGATTGAAATGATGTCACAGCCAGATAAAAGCCGGGCCGCATTGTAATTGAATCGGCAAGTTGTTTATTCTGGTGATCTCCAGCCGGCCTGCACTTGTCCTAACACTGCATACAGAAAGGGCCTCTCTTGTTTAACATGCCGCTGATTAGATCTATTAACAAAAAAAAAAAACGGTATCGAACTGGGGGGTCGAGGGCCTGGAGCTGGAGTTTCAGGAAAAAAATTGGAAAAAAAAATTAAATGAGAGGAGACACCATCTGCCCAACTTTCCAAGTGTGACTGCAAGTCTCAGTCAACATGCTTTGCGTGGTGTCAGTGCCAGATGCAAAAGGCTTTGACGGACAACATCTAAATGACAGCTAATGGGAGTCGGGGCATTCTGGAGACGCGGAGACGCGCCCTTCTGAAATGTCATACCCATGTTTTCATTTGCAGAAAAGCCCTAGATTTCACTTACGGAGTAAATACTCATTTATTTTAGTTAGGCTGGAAGTAATGTAACATCTACAGTGATGACAAAGATGAAAGAAATAATTGTATCTGTTTATGTTTAAATTATTTGCTTTTTTTTTTTTAAATAACAGTGTTCTTCCCCAAAAATCCTGCCTCTAAAGCAACTGTGATGACATGTTTTCAGTTAGGAGCTATTGAGCCTGTTACACCTCTGTAACAATACACTGAATAAACGAAGGAACAGTGTTATTATTATTTATACTAACAAGTGAAATCATTTAGTCCTATGTATTTCAATATAACGCTCAGACTTTGTTGTAAGCCAAATTAAATTTAACATGAAAAACACTAAGAATAAAGAAGAAAAGCACAAAGCAGCATAAATTTCCTCAGTTTTTCTATAATTCTGGGTCCCAGACCCCTGACTCTCTGCATCCTTCTCATCGGACGACTAGGTGCTGTCGCCCCTAAGTCCTGCAGAGCTGGCAGTGCCCGAGCACCTTCCGGCAAGTCCCTGTCCAGTCTATCATGTGTCTGTGTTCATTTCACATGGTCAAATATTTAAAGCAGTCTGTGAAATGTACCTTTACTGTTGCTGTAAAGTAGCTTATCTATGTTATCTGTTAGAAATGCAACATATTTAGTTATTTATTTCATTTGTTAGTTGACCTAACCAGCAAGTCAAATAAATTCTTGTCATCTATAGACCTAAAAACCATTTCTAAATATTAACTCCTTTTTGTTTCTCATACTTCTGTCCAGTTGGCTTGCAGCTTGGGAAACTTAGGCTCATAGAAGTCAAAACCCAGAGACATCCCCCCAAAGTGTTCTTCCCTTAAAAATACATGATTTATCTTAGCCTTAATGCTTTCCCTCCCCCCCAAAATGTCAGTGAGGCAGGATGCATGTTCTTCAGTAAGTGAAAGGACAGGTAAACTGTGGTCCATCCAGATAGTGGAACACCGTTCAGCACTAAAAGAAATAAGCTATCAGCCACAAAAGACATGGAGGAACTTAAATTCCTATTGCTTAGTGAAAGAAGCCAATCTGAAAAGGTTTTGTGCTGTATAATTCCAATGATATGACCTTCTAGAAAAGGCAAAACTACGGAGACAGGAAAAAGATCAGTGGTTGTCTGGGGCAGAGTAGGAAGAGGGAGGGAGGATGAATAGACAGAGCACAGAGGATTTTTAGGGCAGTGAAATTACTCCGTATGAAACTATAAGGGTTGATACAGGACACTTATCAAAGCCCAAAGAATGCACAACACCAAGAATAAACCCTAACAGGGCTTTAGTTGATAATAATGTATCAATATCAGTTCATTCATTGTAAGAACTATACCACATTAATGCAAGATGTCGATAATAGGGAACGTTGGAGATTTATGAGAACTCTCTGTATTTTTTGCTAAGTTTGCTGTAAATCTAAAACTGTCCTAAAAATAAAGCCAATTAATTTTTTTTAATGCAGAATTAGTCTTAACTGTAAGCTTTCCCTTGAAAACCAGGATATATTTCCCCCAACTGAGGGAAAGTACACTGAGGTACCAGGCAACCCCCTTGGGTACCCCCACACCTATGGCAGCTTCTTTTCCCATTTTCAGTGTCTCTTCTCACAACCAAGAGCCCTCAGTACTGCTGGTGAGTCAGACTCACTCTGGAAACTGCATCCTACCTTCTGTTCTTTCATTGTGAGCAGGGAAAACTGGACTCAGCCCTAGTCTTGTGCCATAAAGACTATGTCCCACCTCAGAACCATGGGCAGAGCCACGGAGATACTGTCCACCACAGGTGCAGCCTTGTTAGTAAAGTAGGGCATTGATTAGGGATAGTCTTTTAGGCATTTTACATGTTTTCTGTTCAGAGATTAATAAAATTACCCCAGAAAATATGTCACTGGCACCCATGAGTATTTTACTAATTTAAAAAGTGAGAAAAATATCATAATAATGTTATTTGATTTCAGTCTCTTGTGAAATCTATATTAAAGAAAGCATTCAGATATATTAAAATGCTACCTGCCTACACAAATGGTTTTTCAGGTAAGAAGCACCAACACACAACACGGAGAAAAGGTGTGGAGTCGGTACATCTTTCTGCCTTCCTGGCACCTGCTGTCCTTTAACCTCCAGTTTTGGGGATATCTATTATCATTGGAAACACCCCAGTCCCAGCTCTCCCCCTAGCTTGTTTGTTTCAATTTCTTCCCCACAACTGTGTAAGACACAGTTGTCTTTCACTTCCCATTTCACAGCCTCGTCTGTCTTTACTTCCTTACAAATTGAGCTGAACCGAGGCCTCTTTCCCTGCTTAGAAACCCTGGGACATCCAGGGATACTTGAAGAAATCTCAAGTGCCTATCCAGGGAGGTCTCTTCATCCTCCTGGCCTAAAGATCCTCTTCTCCAATGAGATACTGAGTGGGATCCCCTCCCACCCAGCAAGAAACGCCAGCAGAGTCCAGTGGGAGCCCAGCTGCTCCAGCTACACCAAGCTAACCAAATAGCATCACAAGAGCCCCCAAACTAAACTATCACTATCACTATCACTAACCAAAGGGAGGTGTAGCTCTCCATGCTGTATCTAAACAGAAAGGCTTCCCCCTAAATTAGAAAACTTAAATAGGACTAAGTACCTCCTCACATAAAAAACATAATGTCCAGCCCAGGCCAGATAGCTCAATTGAGGAGAGCATCCTTCACAGTCAGAACACATACAAGAATACATAAATAGGTAAAACAACAAGTTACATGTCTCTCTATCAAAGAAAAATCAATAAATAAAAATTAAAAAATAAAACAGGACATTCACAGTACAGTAGAAAATTACTCATGATACCAAGAAATACATAAAAAACAACTGGAATTAAAAAAGACAATTAGAGATCCTAAGATGGCAGCAAGATAGGTGGGAGTGGATTCCACTTCCCACTGCACACGGGTGAAACACTTAGCTGATCTACTGAGGAGCAGAGCGAACAGCCAACGGTACCCCAGCATATATGAAGATAGGAGACCAAAAATTGTAGAGGACATTGAAAAATCAGATGGTAAAGAGAGTGCTGCAGGACAATAAGGTCCCTGGGACCAACTCGGGGACCAGGGCGGCTGCAGCCCCAGGCCAGGTGCCTGTCAGGTCTGCTGTAGGACTCTTGGGAGAGAGCCAGGTCAACAGCTCCCTCCCCTGCCAAACAAGGCTTGAGCAGCACCCGAAGAGACCTGGTTGCTTGAAGTCACAGGGAGGGGAATAAGGACTAAGTAGCAAACACACAGGGGCGGTGAGAACCCACAGAGACTGTATGCCCCGGCTGGCGAGAGTTGAGACCTGGGCTGAGACGGGCCCTGACCGGACAGTTCCCGGTCTGGGTGGAGAAGTGGGCTGTGTGAGAGGACAGGCCCTTCCTTGTATGGAGTGGCAGGCTTGAGCAGGAGGAATTTCTCAAAAAGAAAAAGTGGAAAAAGAGACAGTCGGGGACTGTTTGGGGAATTCTCCTGCAGCAGCCGCTCTGGCCTCCTCCCCACCCAGGCACTCAGCACTCCTGGGGTGGCTCAGAAGGCCCTGCACTCACACCCAAGGTTCCGGGGAGACTGTGCACCGCTGCCCCCGGGGGGCCCCCCCGCCCCACCCCCCCTCAGCCCCCCCCCCCAGCCCACACCGGAAGCCCCGGGGGGAGTGCTCACCCAAACCTGTGGGACCGGAGGCTGCTGGGAAATTGGGCTGGAGGCTGGCCAAGTGTGATCGGGAAGGGAGAAGAGTGAAACCAATCCCCACTCAGCCTGCTGCAGCCAGGAAGACCAGCAAAACTGACTTGGCCAGTTTGAAGCCAGCAAGAGGCTTTTTTTTTTTTTTAAAGGAATTCTTTTTTTTATTATTTTTTTTTCTTTTAACTCCTCCTTCCTCTCTTTCCTTCTTTCTTCTTCTATTCCTTCTTCCTTTCTTTCCCTCTTTATCTCTTCTTCCTTCTTTCTTTTCTTTTCTTTTTCCTTTTTTTGTTTTTAAATTCCCACAAGTGGGACAATAGAACCTGGAACTGTGAAAAGACCAGAGTTGGACCCAAAGATGGAACATCCCAACAGCTGAGACAATGAGACAAATTTCACTTTGCTATTCCAGAGAACTTGCAAGCTATTACATATTTGTATTATTATTATTTTTCATTATTTTACATCTTTCATTGTATTAGTATTTTTGTATTTCTCTTCTTTCTGTTTAGTCTTCTTCGCTTGGCTAGTTAAATTGCATTGTTTGACTGGTTTCCCCTTGTTCTCTCTTTCATAGAGTATTGTTAATTTATTGTCTTTCACTTCACTTGTGTTCCATTAGCACACTACTCTAGGTCCTATACTTCCTATTCTTGTTATACAAATCACATAGATTCTGTCATATGATTGTTGATCCATTATTATTGTAAATAATAGCTGTTCTATATATTTGTAAATACTATACAGCACCCCTTCCAGATTTTAGCCCACTTCACTGTTTCCCGAACTTTATTACTGTTGTGGTTAACTCTATTCTCTCACACACTACACCTATTTTCTATCCTTTACTCTCACTTTACCTCATAATCTGAATTCCCACAAGCTCACTGCTTTCTAGATCCAACTCACAATCTTTCCCTTCCCAACAAGAGTCTTATCTTCTTTCCACCCTTTAAAAAAGTGGCTAGTTGGGTGAAATATCATGGTTAACACTATACATATCCAAAGGATCTTCTATCTCTTCTCCACAGGCTGGTACTTTAAATATCATAGAATATATTCCCACTGTCTTAAACCATTTTGCCATGCCCCTCCAACTGATTAGAAAAAAGAGTAGGTAGAAGTAGTGGACATCAAGATACCTGCTAGAAGAGGAAATCCACCAACAAACAACAACAGAAGAACGTGAAGGAGGGAGTGGAAGCCACACTGACTCAACCCAGCACCTATCTGGAAATACAATTAAACAGTGGAGAAATTACTCAGAACAAACAACTGAACAAAAGCAAGAGAAAATCCTCAAAACCTTGTACACATGGAAGAACCAGCTTCAACACAACCTGTCCACACCTGCACAACAGAATACAAGAGGTGGTAGACAGAATGACCCTCAGTTAACCTGTTGGTGGAAAGGACCCACCAAAGAAAGACCCAACAACAATCAAAATCCAAATACATACACAGAGCCAACATAAGTGACAACCCAAGATCAGCGAGCTCAGGAGATCAAGGAGACTGTACCACTGAATCTCACAGGTATTCTACCATAGAAGTTTACACCATAAACCCAGGGAGTCAGACAGATTAATTTAAGAAGCAGAGGCTAACAAGAAGAGTCTCACAAACAATGGGAAGACAAAGAAACAATCCCCAAATGAAAGGAAAGGAGGAAGCCTCAGAAAGAATGCTAACTGAAAAAGAGACAAGTCAACTATCAGATATTGAGTTCAAAGCATTGGTTATAAGGAAGCTCAATGAACCCACAGAGAACTACCAAAAACCACAAGGAAACTACAATGAACTTACTGCAAACTACATAAACATGAAAAAGGAAATAGAAACTATCAACAAGGACCAAGAAGAAATGAAAAATACAATTTCTGAACTGAAGAACACAGTAGGAGGAATCAAAAGCAGTCTTGATGAAGCAGAGAATCAGATCAGCGAGCTGGAGGACAAGCTAGAAAAAAGCACCCAGAATGAGCAAGAAAAGGAAAAGAGGCTCAGAAAGAATGAAGAGGGGTTAAGGGAAAAGCGGGACAACATGAAACATAATAATATATGTATAATAGGGATACCAGAAGGAGAAGAAGAGCACGGCGTAGAAAACCTGTTTGAAAAAGTAATGATGGAAAATTTCCCTAATCTGATGAGAGAAAAAGTCACACAAATCCAGGAAACACAGAGAGTCCCAATCAAGAGGAACCCAAAGAGGCCTACTTCAAGACACATAATAATTAAATTGCCAAATTCCAAGATAGAGAATCTTAAGGCAGCAAGAAAAAACAGGAAGTAACATACAAGGGAGCCCCGATAAGACTAGCAGCTAACTTCTCAATGGAAACCCTCCAAGTCAGAAGGGAATGGCAAGAAATATTCCAAGTAATGAAAACCAGAGGCCTTCAACCAAGACTCCCTCTATCCAGCAAGGCTCTCAAGTAAAATATTAGGTGAAATAAGAAACTTCCCAGACAAAAGAAGGCTGAAAGAATACAGTTCCACCAAAACAGCTCTGCAAGAGATGCTAAAGGGTCTGCTTTAAGAAAAGGGAGAAAAAGAGAGACAGAGAGAGAGAGAGAGAGAGAGAGGAACACAGATACAAAAAAAATGGCAATGAATAAGTACCTATCAATAATAACCTTAAACATAAACAGATTAAATGCTCCAATCAAAAGACATAGAGTAGCTGCATGGATAAGAAATCATGACCCACACATATGCTGCTTACAAGAGACCCACCTCAGAACAAATGACCTACACAGACTGAAAGTCAAGGGCTGTAAACAAATATTCTAAGCAAATGGACAGTGAAAAAAAGCTGGGGTAGCAATACTCATGTCAGACAAAGTAGACTTCCAAAGAAGGACCATAAAGAGAGACCCAGAAGGTCACTTCATAATACTCAAGGGAAGAATCCATCAAGAAGACATATACATTGTGAATGCATATGCACCCAACATGGGAGCTCCCAAATACATATAGAAAATCTTGGAAGACTTCAAGAGATATTGACAGCAAAACAATCATAGTAGGAGATTTGAACAACCCACTGTCAAAAATGGACAGATCTTCCAAACAAAATATCAACAAAGATATGGTGGCATTCAACAATGCCCTAGAGGAAATGGACTTAACTGATATGTATAGAGCCCTTCATCCCAGAGAAGCAAAATACACATTCTTTTCAAATGCACATGGAATATTTTCAAAATAGACCACATGATAGGACACAAAACAAGCCTCAATGAATTCAAGAAAATTGAAATCATATCAAGCATTTTCTCTGACCACAAGGGACTGAAACTAGAAACAAACCTCAAGGAAAAAACCCCAAAACACTCAAAATCATGGAGATTGAATAGCATGCTGTTAAACAATGAATGGGTCAAGAATGAGATTAGGGAAGAAATCAAAAAGTTTCTGGAAACAAAGGAAAATGAACTCACAACAATCCAAAACTTATCAGACACAGTGAAGGCAGTCCTGAGAGGGAAGTTCATAGTGATACAGGCCCACCTAAAAAGAATAGAGACACCTCAAATAAACAGCCTAACCCTACACCTATAAGAACTTGAGGGACAACAACAAAGACAACCCAGAGCAAGTACAAGGCAGGAAATAGCCAAGATCAGAGCAGAATTAAATGACGTAGAGTCTAAAAGCACAATTGTAAGGATCAACGAATCCAGGAGCTTGTTCTTTGAAAAGATAAACAAAATTGACAAGCCTTTAAGCAGGCTCATGAAGAAAAAAAGAGAGAGGACCAAAATAAACACAATCAGAAATGAAAGAGGAGAGACTACAACTGATACCACTGAAATACAAAGGATTGTAAGAAATTAGTATGAAGAACTATAAGACAAGAAATTTGAAAACCTAGGTGAAATGGACAAAATTCTAGAAAAATATAATCTTCCAAAACTCAATGAAGAAGAAGCAGAAAGCCTGAACAGGTCAATAACACCAGATGAAATTGAAACAGTAATCAAAAAGCTTCTGACACACAAAAGCCTTGGACCAGATGGTTTCACAGGAGAATTCTACAAAGCATTTAAGGGAGAGCTAACCCCCATCCTCCACAGATTATTTCAAAAAATTCAAGAAGATGGAAGACTCCTAAGCTCTTTTTATGAAGCCAACATCATCCTAATCCCAAAACCAGATAAAGACATAACAAAGAAAACTTCAGGTCAATATTGCTAATGAACATAGATGCTAAAATCCTCAACAAAATATTGGCAAATTGCATCCAGCAATACATTAAAAAGACCATACACCATGATCAAGTGGGATTCATCCCATGGATGCAAGGATGGCACAATATTTGCAAATCAATAAACATAATACACCACATAAACAAAACGAAAGACAAAAATCACACGATCATATCAATAGATGCGGAAAAAGCATTTGATAAGGTACATAACCCATTTACGATAAAAAACACTCAGCAAAGTGGGAATAGAAGGAGCATTCCTCAACATAATAAAGGCCATATATGAGAGACCTACAGCCAACATCATACTCAATGGACAAAAACTTAGAGCTTTCCCACTAAGATCAGGAACAAGAAAAGGATGCCCTCTCTCACCACTCCTATTTAACATAGTACTGGAAGTGCTAGCCACAGCAATCAGACAAGAGAAAGAAATAAAAGGCATCCAAATTGGAAAGGAAGAAACAAAACTGTCATTGTTTGCAGATGACATTATAGTGTAAACAGAAAATCCTATAGACTCCACCAAAAAACTACTCGACCCAATAATTGAATTTGGCAAAACAGCCAGCTGCAAAGTCAATACTCAGAAATCAAATGCATTCTTGTACACCAACAATGATATATCAGAAATAGAAATCAGGAACAAAATCCCATTTGATATAACAACAATAAAAATAAAGTACCAAGGAATAAACCTAACCAAGGAGGTAAAAAACCTGTACTCAGAAAACTACACAACACTGAAGAAAGAAATTAAGGAAGACACAAGCAAATGGAAGCATGTACCATGCTCATGGATTGGAAGAATTAGCATCATCAAAATAGCCATACTACCCAAAGCAATTTATAGATTCAACGCAATCCCTATTAGAGTACCCATGACATATTTCACAGATATAGAACAAACACTTCAGAAATTTATATGGAACCATAAATGACCCCAAATAGCTGCAGCAATTTTGAGAAAGAAGAACAAAGCAAGAGGGAATCACAATACCTGATATCAAACTGTATTATAAGGCCACTGTAATCAAAACAGCCTGGTACTGGCATAAAAACAGGCACATAGACCAATGGAACAGAACATAGAGACCAGAAATAAACCCAAGTCTCTATGGTGAATTAATATTTGACAAAGGGGCAAGAAGCATAAATTGGAGTAAAAATAGCCTCTTCAACAAATGGTGTTGGGAGAGCTGGACAGCTACATGCACAAAAATGAAACTTGATCACCAACTTACACCATACACAAAAATAAATTCAAGGTGGATAAAAGACTTAAATATAAGTCCACCATAAAAATCCTAGAGGAAAACATTGGCTGGAAAATCTCAGACATTCCACACAGCAACATCTTCACAGATATGTCCCCTAAAGCAAGGGACATAAAGGAAAAAATAAACAAATGGACTTCATCAAATTAAAAAGCTTCTGCATGGCTAAAGAAAAAAGCATTTAAAATGAAAAGAGAACCAACTGTATAGGAAAACATATTTGCCAATGATACATCAGACAGGGGTCTGATCTCCAAAATACATAAAGAACTCACACGACTCTACTTCAGGAAGACAAACAACCCAATTAAAAAATGGGCAAAGGACTTCTACAGACACTTCTCCAAGGAGGACATACAGAGGGCTCAGAGACATATGAAAAGATGCTCAGCATCACTAGCCATCAGAGAGATATAAATTAAAACCACAACAAGATACCACCTCACACCAATCAGAATGGCCAACATAAACAAATCAACAAACAAGTGTTGGAGAGGATGTGGAGAAAAGAGAACCCTAGTACATTGTTGGTGGGGATGCAAACTGGTGCAGTCACTGTTGAAAACAGTGTGGAATTTCCTCAGAAAACTAAAAATGGAACTGCCTTTTGACCCAGCAATTCCACTGCTGGGTTATACCCTAAGAGCCCTGAAATACCAATTCAAAAGAACCTATGCACCCCAATGTTCATAGCAGCACAGTTTACAATATCCAAGTGCTGGAAGCAACGTAAGTGCCCATCAGCAAATAAATGGATCAAAAAACTATGGTACATTTACACAATGGAATTCTACGCAGCAGAGAGAAACAAGGAGCTCCTACCCTTTGCAACTGCATGGATGGAACTGGAGAGCATTATGCTAAGTGAAATAAGCCAGGCAGTGAGGGACAAATACCATATGATCTCACCTTTAACTGAAACATAACCA
The DNA here is from genome assembly GCF_022682495.2 of Desmodus rotundus. Taxonomy (NCBI): domain Eukaryota; kingdom Metazoa; phylum Chordata; class Mammalia; order Chiroptera; family Phyllostomidae; genus Desmodus; species Desmodus rotundus. Next base: position 178,847,731 of record NC_071387.1, on the reverse strand, counting down.
ACAAAATAAAAAAGCAAACAAAATATAACCAGAGTCATTGAAGTTAAGAACAATCTAACAATAGCCAGGGGTGGGGAAGAGTGGAAAGTAGGAAGAAGGGTTTTCAGGAACTACTATAAAGGACACATGGACAAAACCTAGGGGGAGGGTAGAAGCAAGGGAGGGAGGTGGGTTTGGATGGGGTGGGGGGAAGGAGGGGGAGAAAATGCAGGCAACTGTAATTGAAACAATAAAATAAGTAAAAGAAAAAAAAGACAATTAGCTGATGACACCACTGAAATGAATCAGGTGTCAGAATTATATGACAACGATTTTAAAGCACCCGTCATAAAAATTCTTCAACAATTATAAATCACCTTGAAAAAAGCTAAAGAAAATCACAGCAAAGAAATAGAAGTTGTAAAGAATAACCAAATGGAAATATCAGAACTGAAAGATCCAATTTGTGAAACACTGCCTGATGGTTATTTAGGAATAGAATAGACATAACATGAAACAGTCAGTGAACTTGAGAAAAAATCAATAGAACTTACCCAACTTGAACAACAGAAAGAAATATACTGAGGGGAAATTCAGAGAACTTCATAAGCTGTGGGATAATAACAAAGGGTCCAACACCCATATCATTATTGTCTCACAGGGAGAGGAGAAAGAAAATGTGGCTAAAAATGTATTTGAAATCATGGCTGTAAATGTCTCAAATTTTGAGAAAAACACCAACCTCCACATGCAACAAGATAAGCAAACCCCAAATGAGATCATTAAAAAACAAATAAAATCACACAAATGTATAATTACACTTCTGAAAAGGAAAAAAAAAATTTTAAATAAAGGCAATCAAAGAGAAACAGTACATCACATAGAGGAGAAACAGAATGACAGCAGATTTTCTGTTTCAAACCATGGCAGCCAAAAGAAACTGGCATAGCATCATTTTTAAGGCTTAAAGAAAAGAGCCATAAACTGTGAATTCTCTAGCCAGTGAAACTACTTTTCAGGAATGAAGGGGAAATAAATAAATTCTTACAGGAAGAAAAACTAAAAGAATTTGTCAGTATTTAATTGAATGTTGTAAGGATTTTACTGGGTCTCTTTCATTGTAATGGTTTTTAAAAGTAAGATGAATTGCCCTGGCAGTTGTGGCTGAGTTGGTTGGAGTATTGTCCTGTAGACCAAAAGGTCATTGGTTCAATTCTCATTCAGAACACATACTCAGGTTGCAGTTTTGATCCCCATTAGCATGTGTACAAGAAGACAACCAATCTCTCTCTCTTTCTCTCTCTCTCTCTCTCTCTCTCTTTTTCTCTCTCTCCCCCCCTTACTCTTTCTCAAAAAAAAAAAAATGAAAACAAATGTCCTTAGGTGAGGATAAAAATATAAAAGTAGGATGTGTTTTTATTTATTATTTTGAAAAAGTTTTGGATTGTTTTTGTTGATAATAAAGTAAATCATATTCATATTTGTTTCAATACATATCATTCTATGACTATTTAACAACATCATTTTAAATTAAGTCGGTATAATGAAAAGAATTGTGGGGGCATGACACAACCCTTTACTCTCCCTAGATTTCTTGATACAGAATGAGTTCAGTCAATTCAGTACACTTATGAAAATACTAAAATTATTGCTTATTATCTGGAGAATCTGAAAAGTGCCTAGAAATTCTTGGCATTTTCTGGAAGTCTTCTTGCCAATGCAAATGCATGTATTTTTAATAAACATGTTCAACACCATTCCAACATGTTTTATTATGATTAAAAAGAATTCAGATTTGACAAACTCTTCCTCTAATTCAAATTTCAAATGATCACCTCCAGGGGGAAAAAAGCAATCTGCTAAAAACAAGACTCCAAATGAATGTCAATAAGTACTTATTCTGAGTGCAAAAGAAAATATTTTATCTTGAAGTAAATCTTATAAAAGTTAAGTATACCTGAGGCATGAAATCAGCTTCACACTGTATACCTCTAAGGCAGCGGCACTAAGAAAAAACAAAATTTCTTATCAAAATGATGAGGAAAAAAGTATTGCATGGCATGAGCAAAGTACCAAGAGACGGTTCTGTCTGACCCAGTTGCAGACAATCTTTTTTACATTCACTGTGAGATGTCTGGACTCTGTCCAGCTTCCCATTACAACACTTTTTGGTAGGAAGAGCCTGTTCTTCTTTAACCCTCTCACTCCAAATTCCAGTGCCACGAGAGAGTTCCTATGTGTCAGATTCAGAAAGTTCAGAGATAAGAAAGATCACTGTAGTTTCCTTTGAAAATATATGAAAACAACTTAGGGTGGGGGAAGGGATAAAACATGGAAATCAGTCATCAAAGTGCAGACAAGGTTAGCCACATTTTATGACAGATACTTAAAATATTTATCATAAACAAATGTACCCTTTGGCTTCTCCTTAAATCTCATTCCTAATCCTTTCCTCGCCAAATTGAGTCCAGAGCAGTACAAATTGACAGTTCATGTTATTTATGGGTGACTCTGCTATAAATATTTGATAAAATATATTTTAGCATATGTGAGAATCAAAAATGCATTTCTGATACAGAACTTTATAACTATTTGTGATAATGATTTTTTTTAAAAACAGGAAATGTAGAAAAACAGTTGCCCGCACACGGGGAATCTGATCTTTTCTTAGTATCCAAACATGAAAAATTTTACAGGTAATAGAATTTTCAGATTTTAAGGGAGTGAATTTTTAATAAATGAGATTTGAGGTCTCCATTCAATATTTGCCACTTTCTGTGACAGGATTTTCTTTTTAAGTACAGGAATTTAGGGAGTACTCTGTGTTCATTTCACAGGCGACCCAGAATCCTGAGCCCCAGGATGTAAAACTGGCCCCCCTGTCCTGAGCTTATTTACTTCAATGTAAAACAATCAGGTAACCAAACAAACACATTTGTGTGGGTATTTTTAATTTGGTGATTATAAACCACAGAATTTTCCTCCATTACATTACAAAAAACATTTCAGAGATTGACATAGTTACTGGTATTTTGAAAGAGTGTTCGTATTTGTCATGACAGTCACAGTGCCAGGCACACAAGCATGAAAATGCTTAGAGTCCCCTCCTCTCACCTCCTAAAGAGAATCTGTGCAGCCTTCTTTGTTTTCTTTCTTGGACTAGCTGATGAATCTGTACACAGGAAAGGCCAGGAGAAGATGGAAGACTGTTCTACACAGGACAGTGTGGGACTGTCCCAGTGAAAAGCACAGTAGGGAAATGGTTCCAGAGGGAGAGAGGAGCAGAAGGAGGCATCTGAGAGAGTGGGACCTCAATGAGAAAAGGACATGGACATATGGTTTGTTGAGAGTCACATGATATACACTTGTCCTCTGCCACTAATTGAGAAAATTTCAGCAAAGTTGCATTTGTATTCAAGAAGACCTGCATTGCTTTTATAAGCTTTGCAATGTGCATATGTACACATGTATGCTCATGTGTGTGCATGTACATGCATGTGTGTATACATGTGTGCACATGCCAGTGTGAGTGTTTGTGATGTGTGTCAAATGAGGCATCCTAGTGAAATGGGCCTTAAGGAAGAGTGTAGAGCCCTGTTGTTTCTCCAGGTTCCTGTCTTCATCAATTATGTTCTAGGTACCAAGTTCTCTGGTTACTACTTTACATAAGTTGCTAACTTCTTCCTCACAACAGCTGTAGGAAGTTGTTAACTCTGCATTTTAGAGATAAGATACTGAGTCTCAAGGACTTCAGGTAACTTTCTTTGAGTCACAGACCAGCAAATGGAAGAGAAAGACCCTGTCTTTCTTACTCCAAAATCTGTATTCTTAAAAACTATTTCAACTACACAGCAGAGAATTTCTCCCAGCCAAATCTAGTTTTGGACTAAGATCCTGGAAACTGAGCCTGTAAGAAGCATTAGTCTCCCATCACTGGGCTTGTGGGTGTCTGCAGCTTCTTTCAACTGCAACATTTTACTGCTGCAAGTTGACCTACAAAAAGCTATGGAGTGGGGAGTAGATGTGGCTTTCTGACCTTGATGAGTGAAAGAGATGTGCCCAATGATTTTCATGCTGAAAATTGACAAATCCTGCCTGTTTCCCAGATACAGGACCCTTGTCAAGTTCTTCAACTTTCTTGAGTGCATCTAACTCCAGGGTGGCAGTACAGCTCGATCACAGTGTATGTATTTGGTGCACCTACACCTAAGGTCCTGGTTGGTGGAGAGAGGAGGAACCCTATCTTGCATGCTTAGTGGGGATAAAGTCCATCTCCTCTCCATTTCACCTTTCCTGGCTCCACATCCACCTCCTTGGTGGCGCACCTGACCAACATCATGCTTCTGGAATGTTCCCTCCCACTAGAAGACACATTATTACATCATTATGCATAGGTAGGGTTGATCCCAAATTCAGGTTAAATAATGAATAACATTTTCTAAGGAGTTGCTATTGAAATATTTTCCAAGCATGGTGTTATGCATTTAATCCTTGTAAGAGCTCCAAGAGTAAGGACAATTGGTCATTATCCAATTCAGGGGAAAATATGCACTTGATCTTTAATCTCACAATAAAATGTCAAGCCAGAACTGAAACCCAGATCGCCTGGCTTCTCAGCTCTGACTCTAATTAACTCCAGGCAAGGTCTTCCTGGGGCAAGGGGTGCACAGTGGGATCCCTGTGAGCAGGTGCCCTCTGTGACCTCAAATGTCAGTGCCAGGCATCTGGCCCAAGCATCCCACAGTCACCTAAACATCTCATTTCTCATTATAATTACTGTTTCCTTTTGGCTTATGTACATGCATGTATTTTCTTCCCTCCATAAAAGACTTGAAGGGATTTACAAAAAATAAAAGAAAATAAAACAGCCTAAGAAACGTCAGTAGAACTGATGTCAAAACTCACTAAATCACCTTCCTTCAGAGCCACAGAGGAAGTGTTGGAACGGAGGTTGACTGCCAAGGACCACAGCCTGGAGGCTGTTGTCGGGGAGAAGCCAGAACATGTCCTCTGGGCCTGCTCAGCACACACACTGCTGTGCAGCTGAGGCACAGCTCTCTTTGCTTTCCACGAAACTCTGTCAATTTTTAAGGCTCTTCACTTTTTGGAAAATTCACTTATTCTGCAGCTTAACTCTTGTTGCTTTCACAGAAAAATACATATTGAATTATGACCAGTGTGTTCAAGTTCTCCAGAAAAACAAAACCTACAGGAGACAGATGATAGATTGATAGATAGGTAGGTAGATAGATAGATAGATAGATAGATAGATAGATAGATGATGGATAATTAGATATATAGGTAAATAGATAAACTGGTAATGATTTATTGATGGACAGATAATAGATAATCAGATTGATGATACATGAGAGAAGAAAGAAAGAAAGAAAGAAAGAAAGAAAGAGAGAGAGAGAGAGAGAGAGAGAGAGAAAGAAAGAAAGAAAGAAAGAAAGAAAGAAAGAAAGAAAGAAAGAAAGAAAGAAAGAAAGAAAGAAAGAAAGAAAGAAAGAAAGGAAGGAAGAAAGAAAGGAAGAAAGAAAAAGGAAGGAAGGAAGGGAGGAAGGAAGGAAGAAAGGGAGGGAGGGAGGAAGGAAGATAGGAACTATAAGGATCTGGTTGAAAAAACTATGGGGTCAGAGAAGTCCCCAGATCTGAGACCTGCAGACTGGAGACTCAGCAGAGCTGGTGATATAGTTCCAGTCTAGCCCAAAGGTCTGATACCCAGGAGAACTAATGATGTAAGTCTCACGATAAAGGCAGGAGAAGACCAGTGACCCAGCTCAGCAGTCAGGCAAAGGGACAAATGCTCCTTTCCTCCACCTTTTGTTCTATCCAGGCCTGAAAAGGGTCAGTGATGTCAAGCACAATGAGAAGGGCCATCTGCTTCCCTCAGTCCACCAACTGAAATGCTAATTTCTTCCCAAAACACCCTCACAGACACCCAGAAATAATGTTTAACCAGATATCTGGGCATCCCATGATCCAGCCAAGTTGACACCTAAAATGGACAAGGCGCTGTAACCTAGACCACCTGCAACGTGGCTGAGCTGGGGCTTTGATGTAGCTCTTACCCTCAGGAGCTCATTCCTCCCACCAAAGGGTAATTCTGTTAACCACTCCCATCTTAAAGAAGGTCAAAAGGCTAATTTACCAATCGGGAATTTTCCTCTTCCCAAAATGACCATTGGCCTACTTCCTATAAAGTCTCCTCCTACAGCTGTGCACCTGCCCTTCCCAGCCTGCAGTGCCCTGGGAGCCTACCCTAGGTACCCAATGGTCCTATGAAGGTGGGCTAAGTCTGATTCAGAAGATTTAGCTTTCATAGAAAAGGCTGAACAGAAAAAAAAGCTAAGTCAGAACCAGGAATATGATCATACCCAAAACACCTGCATTACTCACCGGAACAGTTGGTCCACTTGTGTGTGATATTCTTACTGAGTTAGCTCCGTGGACACCCAGAGTAGGCTGGTATAGACACAGGTGGAGGAGCTATGCTATTAGTAGTAGTCGACCAGGCAGCAAAACACACTCTGACATTTTTAGGAGTTTCAGGATAAAGCTGGTTTTACCACACAGTACAGCACTGGGAGATAGGTACTCTTTATGTTTTCAAGACTATCACTATTCCGCTTCCCGCAGAGTGTGGTGCTAGTAATCTCATCTAATGAAACTCTGGGGTGTGTAGTGTGTCTGTGTGTGGTGTGTGTCTCAGTGTGGGTTTCTTCGCTGTCACTGAAGAGTTACCAAACTATGGAAACAAAACAGTGTTACAGGCAAATTATTTTAATTATGTTTAAAAGTGCGTTGTTTTAAACACCCACCCATCCAAATTTAGAAATACGAAATCTTGCATTTGAGAAATCACATTCCCAAAATGGGATATTGGCCACTCCCCCATTTTTGTCCTTATTCTGTGAGACACACAATGGCCATAACTTCTCAGTCCCACACATAAAAATCATCTGCTTGCGTTGCGCTTCTATGATGATATTTTGTTGGGTTGACATAATCAGGAAAGCATAATTCAATTTTTTTTAAATTGGCTGTTTATTACAGTGTGAGCAAGATGCAAACATTTCATGAATCATACGCACAAATAATGAAAACTAAAAATAAAGTGACTTTTCCCTATCAGTAGGGTAATAGTTTAATTGTATACAGTTATTCTTACATTAAAAGCTGCATACCTGGCAAGCTTTATCGGGTAACAGGGACTTTTAAATGTGCCAATGTTTCTACACAAGTAACGTGGGTCAATTGCAAAAGGGATAACCATAATGATTAAATCATTAAAATTTTGTCTATGCTTCACAGAGCATAGAGAAAATTAACTTCCCACCAACCTCATTTTTCTGCTGAACATGAAATAATGATTTTCTGCCAGTATAATTACAAAGCTAACATCTGATAGAGTCAGCATCCAGCGGGGATTATCGCAGGCATGAGTATTAGACCTCATTACCAGCTTGACTGCAAAATTATTACATCTTGTAATTGGAGGGTGAGATTTATATACAGATTGGCCGGGTTTCTGTAAGATTGTAATTACAAGCTTCGTTGGTTCGCTACTTATCGCACGGTGCAGGAGGAGGCAAAAACAAGCAGAGGGAAGACCATTTCATTAAGCTGTAACCCTATCAAGGGAGGAGCACTGTAACGTCCTGTATTTATTAGGCCAAACAGAGCTGTTTGCAGAAGGGGAGACCATTTATTACTGCCTGACAAATGGGATTTCATTTATTTAACCTCAGCGATCTATTTCAGTAAAATGTACAAACGAGCCATCCATTTTATGATTCCGGAGTCAACGCTCAATTATCTAAAGGCTAACTGAGTGTTAAAGTGGCCATCTGCTAGGATGAATTCATTGATTTAATTTGCTTCATGTTGCTGAATGATTCCTGTAGGCAGGGAGGAGGGGCTGAGCCTGCATGAGTGATGGGGGCGCGGGCGGTGCACCCCCTCCCGAGTGTGTGTATGTGTGGGGGCTGTATGTGTGTGTTTGTGTGTGAGCACGCGAGCATACGTGTGTTTAATCCTTCACACAATAGAAGAATGCGATCAATAGCAGCTTAAATTTTATGAGACAAGGAGTTAAGTTGTTCTGCCCAAGCCAGAACACCTTTGTTCTCCCAGAACAAGTAATCTCTGTGGTGGAATTAATATTGACAGGCTGGCTTCTTTGTGGCTAATTTGGAGGGCGCCCGGGCCAATTGGCAGGCGGGCAGTAATAGAGCTGTTATTAGAGTTCATTATGAAAGCTACAGATCGATGCCCAGTCTAGGCCACTGGCCCGGAAGGAGGCATGCTCCTTGCCCTTGGCATCAGTTCTTCCTTATTGCACCTTGACTTAAAAAAAATAGTTTGCAAAAGTAAACAAATAAATAAGTAGGCATTTCTTTGTGAAGTGCTCAGCAGCTTGGTGTTCAGCAGCTAGGATAGAAGGCAGGGGAGGGTAGATGAGGGTGGCAGGAATCCATGGCATCCCCATGAAGTCCCTGCTGTATTTACAGGAGCCACTTTTCACCAGGAAAGGCCAATGGACGAACCCAATAATGGCTTAATTCACTAGGACTTTATGCTGGCCATCTTCCCCACCTGCTCTGCAAAGCCCAGCAACCTCGCTCAGACTGTGCTGAATGAAGAAGAATGTTCTCTGGCAGTCATAGGAGTTTCCTCACTGGGGGACTATCTCCTGAGAGGCTCTGACCAAGGTTCCCTGGTGCTGGCATTGTCTTTGTGAGAGATGTTTATGACAGTGTAGAGGCCCTTTGGAGCCCAGTGACACATTTCCAGAATGTTCTTCCCCACGAGGCTGCTATGGAAGATCCCAACTATGGAAGGGTGCCTGAATAGTTGCCTATTTCTTGGTGGCTGACTCAAGTGCACACTGTAAGGTTTCCTGAATCAGAACAGGAAAACTGTTCAGTGTACATCTTTCTCTCTGTGCTCTAGCATCCTTCAAATGTGCCTTCATCTGTGAGACCAGCCCACTCCTGCAGGGAAGGGATTGAAAGGCCTTGGCTCAGAGACAAGCTTGTGCTCTCAGTGACACAGCTCCAAGTCCTGAGTACATGAGTGTCTAATCATTCCTGTGCGTGCATGGCCCACGTGCCCGGCCCACGTGCACAAATGCTCATGACATAGAGGTGCCCATTCTGGACCCTTTTGTATGCCAAATCTTTCCTGTCGTGGTCATGTGATCCTTGGTTCTCCCTCTCTTGTTCACAGTGTGCTGAGCATGGGCCTTAGCTGTCTGATCCCACATACCCACCTCTGTCCTACTCTTCCTCACTCACACCCACACCTTCCTCTCCAAGCTTTTTGTCCAAATCAACCATCTGCAGTGAGAGCCCATTAGAGACCTGCCTCAGGGTCTGTAAGGAGAACATCACGCATTTAATCTTCCAGAGCTTCCATTATCGCCCCATGCAAACATGGTCATCACACTCACGCATTGATGGATGGACCTGGCCAAGTGCAAGTGTTGTTCCAACAAATGCTTCTTGCAGACTATCACACAGGATGTCCACCTGGAACATCAGAGCATCACCAGGACTAAATGCCAAGGGTGAAATTGTCCACAGGGAACCTACAGTAAAGAAACCAGCAGCACCCTTGCTGGTCAGAGCTGGAAACCTCTGCCCTCCCTCCCCCCATGCCAGTCACCCAGGTATTGCCACTCTCAGGTATCGCCACTTCTTGATGTCACATTAGCAATAGCTGTAGCCCAGTAACCCAAGGGGCATAGATTTGATAGTCACCTCTGCCAAGAGATAGAGGTTGCCTCTACAAGTAAGTAAACTACATGGCAGCCCAAGGGCCCATTCACCTTCTGGAATCAATCTCTAGAAAAAAGTGGGAGACAGATACTCATCTCCTTCATCACTGGCTGAGACATCCTGTGTTATTCAAGCTTGATGTTGTGTTCTAGCTCCTCAGGATTCAAGAAAAGGAAAGCTTCAGTGTTTTCCAAGCATTTTATTAACAACAAAGAGGCTGCCCCTGGGTGGGCAGGCACCATTCAAGCAGATGTGGAGCCTCACAGCTGAGGACACCAAGTGCTCTCAGAGGTGGGGTCTGAGGAAGGTGAGCTGCGCCCTGGGCTTACCCAGGGCTGCACTGGGCCAAGAGCCTCCTCTCATCCATTCAGCAACAATGAAAACAAAACCTGTCTGTTCAGAGTCCACAACCAAGATGACCCACCAGGGGATAAAATTCATGGATGTTATGCTCTGTGCTGCCCATGCAGCTCACCTGGGAGCTAAATGGACCTGCATTTCTAACAGGTGTTCCTAGGGCCATGCACCCAGATAATGGTGTGTCCCGTGAACCACTGGAAACCAGCCCCTCTCAGCGAGGAGTGTTTTCATGCCGCCACACAGGCACGGGCTCCCGGATGTCACAGCACATGGCCTGAGTCCCCCAACAGTGGCTGTTTTTTTGCCATCAGAGGGATAAGTTGTTTCTTATTTCTTCCTGGGCCAAACTGGAACCAGTTTATTTTATACTATACTATACTATATTATACTATATATTTAGCATGTATATTCAATATATTTTTACTACAATGATCAACTTGTAATAATTAAAAATGGTTTATAGTTGAAACTTTGAATATTGTCAATGAATTGGCCAACCTATGAATTGGAATTTATTTGTATTTTACATTTAAGGAAAATTCTTGGCTTCTGCTAGAATCCACAGAGGAAAGATGAGCAATTGAAATTTCATTCAGCTTTAAATATAAATACAAATAAGTGAACTTGACAAATCAAGTATTTCTCCTTAGACCCTGAATTATGCTATTGATTTTAGTCCATCTTTCCTCCCTTATTTGGTATTTTAGGAGCAGGCTACTTCAGGCTGTATTTATTTGCAGCAATCAATGTGATGTAGTAGTTTTGATCATTTGCACCATCTAAAGGCTCCCATAAACTATTGAAGCAGGAAACCGATTTGGTTGATCTTGAAAATGGTCAAAATACCCATATTCTCTATTGGATCATTTCAGTTTTGAAGACAGTCGTCAAACAGACAGACAAACCACAGGCACGAAAATAAAACCAAAAACAACAATGTCAGTACAAATAGGCATTAGAGAGCATTAGCCAGGGCTGCATCAAACATTTGTGCATGTGGTTGGATGTCCTCAGCATGTTGCCCGAGGGCAGTGTGGAAGCCAAGTTCACCGGTATGGCCACAACAGAACTGAGGTTGGGGTTGGATCAGTGTTAACTTGAGATGCCTCTAACCTGGGCAAGACTTGAGAAGGACTCCTAGAGGTTGAAGATGGCATCTCCCACTGCTGATGCTGAAATGTCTTTTCCAGTGAAGGAAGAAGTTCAAGTGCTGGCCAGCTGAGGGTCAGAGACCCAGACGGCCACTGGAGAGCAGGCAGGAAGGTGTCCTGGCTTCGGCGAGACTCATTTCCTCTACACAAGGCTCTGACTCCCCGGAGTCTTCTTGTCAGAAGTACAATCTTTTGTGTCTATACTTTAAAAGAAATAGTTGTTCAAATCCCAAATGTTTTCAGCAATAGAAAAAATAAACTGCAGGATATGTTTCACATTTTCTAAATATCAATGAGTTATTGTTCAACTCATTCCTTTTACTTTAAGACATCAAAAACTACAAGATTAATTTATGTTGTTCATCCCTTGAGAAATTTTCCAATTTATAATAAACATTAGTACATAAACCTAGATGCATCCACATTTATTACTTATATCTAACAAACTGAGAATCCAAGGAACCATGTTACCTTTTTTAAAAAGTGATGTGATACTATGAATTGATTGGGAGAATAACAATGTATATCGTGAGTTTAAATCATAATTTTTAATTCATTTTTTTCTTTAGGAACCTCCATGTAACAGTAAGCCTTGTTTCCAAATCAAGAGCCTGCTGACCTGTTTTGCAGAATGAGACACTTTTGTGAATTCGTACCTTCATATTCCCATAGATACAATTCACATTTCAAATGAGTTCAATGAGCAAAGAAAAATGTATGTTTCATGTGGCTATTAATCTGTGTGCCAAACACTGTATCCCTGAGTGATAGGAAGGTGAATTCCAGCTTCCCAGGGAGAAGCGGTGGAGAGACTGACCTGGGCTTAGAGGGCAAACAGGGAAGGACTGCCCTGAGGAAGTGAGTGTGGTATCAGGAAAGAGAAATAGCCCAGAATACAGGGAGAGGAGGAGAAGCCATGGGTGGTTCCGCTGGTGTCCAGAGATGGCCCCCCCCATGCATTCAATCCATTTATTCACCCCACAGACACACAATGAGTGCTATGATATGCTTGTTGTGGGTCCTGTGGCTAATGAGCCCTCCCCCTCCAAGAGGTCCCAGAAGAGCACTGGGTTCTGGAACAACTGAGCAGAGCTCAAGCATGGGGGGTGTGAGCACCCAGGAGAGCTGGCGTCTAGAAAGTTAGGATCCAGAACAGAGAAAAGCATCAAAATTGGATCTGATCTCCCTCTCAGAATAAGGAATACAAGCCCCCAAACCTTCCCAAACGTGGTTCTCTGGGAGAGGGGCACCTGAAGTGGACTGGGCAGGTGAAGGTATGGATGTGGGGTTCCAGGTATGGAGCCTTGCAGCACTCAGGGACCAACTCAAGACTGAGGACCTCAGAAACACGAAGCAATTCGCAGTGTGTGAGGTCAGCTTCAGTGCCTCCAAAAGCACTTGCCCATGAGCTAGGAAAAGAGCATGTTGAATGAAGACATTTAAACAAGGGAAATTATACAGATACCTCCTCCCAATGTGGCTAAAAGGAGTTCCTGTGTGCACTGTAAACGGATCAACATTCCAACATCAATCAGAATTATTTACCAGTCATGGTGATCAATTATCAACCAAGTGTATAGATTTGTAGTTTAAAATGATAGGCAGGCTGCAAGCTCTCTCTCACACACACTCCAACTGAACGTGGTTGACATGGCCTAGAGTTTGCAAACAATAAGCCACAAAAATAATGTTGCACAGAATGGTAGGGGTGCCACTGCAGACCTGGGATTTGGGTGGGCAGATGATGCCAGGTGGAGATGGCCCACCCCAGCAGAGAAGGGGGAGGTGAGGGTACAGTTAATGATGAAATCTCGTCCAGCTGGCATCCTGAGACAACCCACTGCTGGGGGAGGAGGGCAGGTTGAGGCTGAGGGAGGGACCCTGGGAGAGGAATTGGGCCATCAGTTAATATGGCCTCAGGAAGCTGGTGGCAGTGACATTGCCCACAGCCCTGGCCCAGAACTGTCTCCATGGACATCAAGCTCTCCCCGTGGGGACTCCGGCTCCCAGGGAAATCAGGGGCTGGGAAAGAGCAGGAAAGAGCACTGGAGGACCACAGATGCCGTAGCCATCCCAGAGGGAGAAAATGATGCTGAATACTCTTCCACTGACTCAGCAGAGTGCAAGTAATCTAAAGAATGGAAGAAAAGTTAAAACATATACATTTTTAATTAAAATCCTAGAAAGGTGTTACTACAAAGAAGAAGACTGGCGGGTGTTTACAAAGAGATTGTTAAGAACTGGTGGGCATTAAAAATAGGGTTGATGAAGTAAAATGCAAGGGAAGAGGCCAACACTGTCAGAGACCTGAGGAAAGGTCAAACAACCCACCAGATCACAGAGGAAGAGTCACCAAGAAATGAATCAAGGAACATTATCAGCCAAGATGAAGTTCCAGAGAGAAACAAGAAAGAAAATGTGGGGGTGGAGGTTATGATTTAAGACTTACTAGAAGAAAAGAGAGACTTCACCTGGAAACAACCCACCTGGTACAGAGGATCCTGAATACTAAGACAAATTCAAAACATCCTGGTGAGATTTCAGATGTTCGGGGAGGAGAGGAACGTACAGATGCCTCACAGGTCACTTTCTCAGTCACCTTCCTTCCTTTATTCTCATTTTCTACTGAATCTTGCAAATGAGGCTGCTTCCTGGGGCTGGGTCTCCAGCTTCCTTCTTTGAGTCTATGGAAACTCCCCCATGACTCCACCTACTTCTGGCTCTAAAGCCATCTCTGAGCCAGTGCACTCCAAATTTCTCTCCCACACCACCTGCTGCCCTGAGTTGGCTTGCTGGCACAACTTCTCCTTGCAGATCACAAAGCGGACATATTCAAAACAGATCCCTACCCAGACGGCAGCAGGAGACGCTAGGGTCTCCTTCTCAGATGGAAACCATCATCCACCAGGTCGACCTCTCAGACGTCACCTTTGATTTCTCTCCTTCCTCTCACTCAATTCAGGTCCATTCTCAAGCAAATTTAAAATTGCGTCAACCATTTACCTAAGATGAATTTAGAATTATGGTAAATAATGCTTATGTTAGTTACCAATATAATTAATGTATTTCAATAAGAAACATCCAGAAAAGGCTAAAACAATGACATAAGTGTAAAACAAAATATTGCAAATGATTTGAAGTAAAATTAACAAAGAAAAAACATCACCATTCTGTAAAACTTTTGCTGATCAGAGGTCTTACTTAAATTGGGGTAGAATTCAATATAAATCCAGTTAGATGAGCCATTTTAGTGATAAGCTTTCACTCTGTATTTCTTATGATAGCCCCCTGAGGAAGCAAATTTCTTGCCATTTCGCATTCAATATAAGTCCTTTGCTGTTGAAAAGGTGGCTAAATTGGTCCATCACTTTGTAATAAAATATCTCATGACTTGTTTATCTGATCAATGAAGAGTGTATTCTCAAGCTGTTCAATGTTAATGGGCCCATTGCCTTAAAATGGTGAATTATCGACTCTCAGCAAGGCAGGAGGGGGTTGCAAACTCAGATCAAATTTCCTGCCTGTAACTGACACATTGCAGTTAAATTGTTGGAACCAAGAATGCACATCCTTTTGTCTCACACTGCAGAAGTGCCTAAAGTACAAGACCATTTCTAACTTAGAATTATTAAACTAGCTTTTTAAAAAATTATGTCTGGACACCAACTGATAATTCAAATATAACTGTTATTGACACATGCACAGAAATATTTTGGTGGAATTTTAAAGGCCCAACTTCTGTATCTCAGTAAGTCCCCAAGTCCAGTCTGTGCTGCTTTAGAAAGTGTGCGTGCACCCGTTCCTTTACTAATCAACAGGTTTTAATCATGTTCTGACCATGAGCCCAGAACTGCACTAGGGATTAGAGCAGAGCAGTGTAAAGAGACCCCAGGGCCTGACCCCAAGCATCTCAGGGTGGTCTCCTACATACTGTGTACATGAGCCATGTCCTCTAGTGACTCACATCCAGCTCTGGGGTCAGGTACATCCACATTCAGATACAGTTGCATCCCAGCTCTCCCAGGCTGCCTGGGAAATTGCTAATCTCTCTAAAACTGCTTTCTTATCTTTAAAATAGGTGTCATATCAACTCCAAGGTTATGACAAGGAACCAGGGAGATGACCTCCACAGAATGTGTAACGCACATGAGAAGGTGGAAGCCCCTCACGACTTCACCAGCATTGAATCCCAGGGCTTCAGAAAGCCAGGCTCAGTGACCCAGCAGGTGGCAATCTAGCGCAGTGCCACTCCATTCTCCATTCCACCACGTGGCTCAGCTGCTGCAATGATTTCCAGTCCCCCCTCGTACTTTACACACAAAGAAAAACCTGAGTGAGCCTGCCCTTCTCAGGCATCTGTGGACCATTCCTGCTTCCCAGCTCCAGCCACAGCCTCGATACTCACCTGGCAGGACACAGTGGTCTCCCAAGTGAGTGACACACCCTGAGGGGCACGGGGGTTCTGCTGTCATAACAGTGAGATCTTGAGGTATGGAGAGAGTCAACAAAACAGACCAAAAAAAATCACACATGCTCTGATCAATAATTAAATGTATGGAAAGGAAGTGATTTTATATGTTCACCAATTAATTACTCTGTTTTCTTTTGCTTCAAGCCTAGCCTTAAGAAAAAGAAATTTTTAAAAAAGGAAGTAAAATGAAACACAAAAGTTACTGCTCCTCTTTTAGTAAAAATGCAATAGAAATAAAACACTAGAAGTTTCACCCGTAAGTTACTTCTACAGACTTGCGTCTGGAGTCTCCTCGCCGCTTGGCACTGCATGGAGGAGACACACAAGCTCAGCCCTACAAGAGTTTGTGATCTTGGAAGAGTTTTCAATTTCAGGAAATGTATTACTTTTACATGTGCTCTTTTAAAATGTAAAAGAACCTGAAGGATGAGGCTTTGTTTCTTCTGTTTGGAGGGTTTAAACCCAGGGATATTTATGAAGCACATGTATTGAGAGCTGACTCATTGGCAAAGCTCTGGAAGTGAGACCTCCCCCAGCCCTGTCATCAAACCACCTTGTGACTTGGTCCCATCACCTTTCTCTGGGTCTCAGTTGGATTTTTGGCACAACAGGAGTGTGAATTTAGACCCACTGACAATTTCAGCGCACATACACCCTAGTCACTGGGCTTGGCAAGGAGCTCCCTGTTGGGCAGGACAAGAAGTCCACATGCAAAGAGGGACTGGGCACACCTGGTGAGTGTTGCAGGGGAGGGAGACCCTCCACCTGAAGCTCGCCTACACAGACTGTTGGAAGGGAAGCACATGTCCACTTCACTGACTGGGCTCACCTCTGATGAGCAACCTTTAACTGAAACCAGCACTGTGTCCACCTTCCCTCTTGGATGGAGTCTACACTGGGCCGGAAGGTGGGGCACGAGCTATGCCAGCAGGCAGGGGTGGTGGGGGAGAGGGGCCATGTCAATTTGTATCTATTGATTTGGAGCAAAAGAGATAGGAATCATGGCATGTAACCCACTAAAATAATTTGAGAGGCAAAAACTTTAAATGTGATTTTAGGACACATTTACAATACTAATCAGCTAAAATAAGGAATACAGCACAGGAGTGCTCACTGAGGTAGGTGCCTTCCTAGGAAGCAAGGGCAAACTTCACCATTGTGGGAGCTTATGCAAGGAGCACACAGTGAAACACTGATTTTTTTAAATAAGTGATTTATTTAATGAGATAATCTTGAAGACTCTGCTTTTAAAAGGGTAGCATTTGTGAAAATTTCTGGAAAAGACCCAGGCCTGTGGAAATCTAGTCGGAAAGGCCTAAAGACTGTGAGGTGCACGTGGCCCCGCCTCAGGAGGGCAAGAGCTGAGCACCTGAGACAAGTTAAAGAGCCCAAGGGTCAGTCTCTCTCCTGTCACTACAGGTTGTGAGTGACCAGAAACGGCAGCATTTGGGGTGAAAATGTGTCAGATTTTTAATACATGTAAAATCTTCAAGTGCACTTGGTACCTCCAGACTGCTTATGTTTACTACAAAGAATCCTGAATGCTCTATAGTCATTTGCAAATATCTTCTTAATAAGTATCCCATAAAATTCAGCATTTGGTCAGTGGTTGAATAGCAAATGAAGACAGGCAAGTGTATATTTTATAGTTACAGAAAGAGGAGAAAAGAAGGCAAGACAGCAAGTGACAGTGAGAGGGAGACAGATGGAGATGAGAAAGGGAGAGAGAGAGAAAGAGGGAGAGAAAGGAAACGGAGATCCATAAGAGCACTTGACCCTTGAGGCTACTGAGGAGGAAACGTAGGAACCCAGGCTTAAATGGCAGGATCTTGCATGCCACGTCATCTGGGAGATGAGAGTGGATTTTATCATCTCAAGAAGGGGACAGGAGGAAAGAATTCTGCTTCAGATCATCAGATCTGTGTTTCAGCCCTGATGTCCCTGGGCCCCACGCCCTCTGCAGTAAAAGGGGCCACAGGGTCCCAAAGTGGTGCAGGGCCCAGCTCAGAATCAATTACCTCCTCCAGAAGGATGGGGGTGTGAACACCATCCGGCAGTCACAAATTACCTAGAGCAGGGAAAACCCAATTTTTCTAACTAATATGATCTTCCTGCCAGATAAGCAGGTTCATCCTCTGATCAGCTGCAGTTTCACGGCCTTGCAGACCCCATCTCTCCCAACCCTGCTGCGGGGAGAGTAAATCACTTTTCGAAAGACGGCTTGATATAATGGCGGTACATCTTCTTAAACACAGGTAATAGAACAGTGTGCATGATCACCTTCGGCAGAAAAGCCCAGCCATGGACACGTCTCCTTCTTGGCTCCAGGGGGCCTGCAATAACACACCTCGTAAATCGGCCAGGAGATCCTGGGAGATACGGTCCTGCTTTATAGCTGAGGCCAGCACTCAGTCACCAGGGACACGATCGCTGGGGGATAAGGTCAAGGAACCTCTTTTGGTGTCATCCCACTGAGTTGTTATCGGATGCTCAACCCTCAAGCAAGAGAAACAAACTGATAACAAAATTGGAGGGAGGGGGCATGGGAAGAAATGTGATAATCCATCAACTCACCTGTGGAGAAAGTACCAGGGAAAAGCAGTATTGATTTTTTTACAAGCCAGTGCACATATTTGTCAGACAAAAGCATAGAGATGTCAACCCCCAGAGCCACTGTCGCCAGCAACCCCAGAACCACAGCCAGAGAGATGCTGGCCAAGGGCAGGAGCTGAGGCAGGACTGGGCACATTTTCCATGCCAGGCTCAGGAGGGGTTGTCAGCTTTATTATAGAGAGAAATGCCTGCCCCCACATGGATATGTGTGTTATCTGTCCCCACCCAGGCAGAGGTAGGACATAAGAAAAAGGACGTCCTGTAGGACACACTGCGAGCACATCCCAAGAGAGGTGGCTTCGTGGTCTCGGCATGACCGCAGTCGCCTGCCACCCGTGGAAGCTGTGTGCGGGAGATGCTTCTGCCATTGGGGTCACAGGAAGGTCGTAAACATGTACTCAAATGGCCATTCAGTTGGAAGACTGCAAAACTAACAGACAGTTTTAGATTTCAGAGAGAATCTATGTGTACATATTTTCATCTCTTACCCTAACAAAGAGAATCTGAACCAGTTATTAAGGTTTACTGTTTTGTCTGGCCAGGGGACGCTCACTCTGACACCTCAGGTCTCAGGGGCTTAGAATCCCCTGAGGCCTGGGTCCCACGACATGCACCCACCAGAGCGACATCTGGAGACATATAGTGAGATTTGGTTTAACAGGCCAGGGGCAAACTTATTCGGTGTAAGTTTGGATATCTTACTAACTACAACATCCCCTTCAGATTCCACCTGACGTTCCAAATTCTTTCTCCATGAAATTTCACCTGGTTCACAGAAAACAAAAGATAATCAAATTAAAAATTCAACAAAACACAAATACAAGATCACAACTAATGACTTACAAGTATCCTACAAAGAAATTCATTACAGAGCTGACACAGACTGTGTCCCCCTAGTTTCCGCTACGTGCACGACTCACTTAAAGCGCTTCAACACCTGCTAAAGTGTGTTTCTCTGTCTCAGTCTTTTCTGATGCAACATTATTAAACTCCTCTTTCAAGTACAGAATGTGGCTGTTCACTTCTTTGAACGGGAATGTCTAGGGACACTGGCCTCTGGGCCAGTTCATGTGCCCTCCATCATGGCACAGCTTGTCCTGAAGACTAAGAAGCAAGCTGCCAGTTTAACTTGTCAGTGGGGAAAATGAGAAATTATATCCTGAATATGCGTGAAATGTGAGAACAAATAGAGGCATAACAGAACTGCCTTAGAGAGCCTACAAAGTGTAATGCACACAGTTACGTAATACTTACTGGTGGCCGTGTCTGTTATGTATGAACATGTTTTTATAATTTTGCAATGACCCTTTATCATCAATACACTTAAAAATGCATTGAGGGATGTCAAACAAAAACATAAATGATACAAAACAAGAAAATTATAAAAGAGTTTCCCACAGTGGTTGTAACATTTTGTGTTTTCTCCAGTGGTGTATGAGAGAGAGTTCCAGGTTCACCCCTCCCAGACCAACACTTGGCCTTGTGGAGCTTTTGAACCTTAGTCACCAAACAGCTGGGTACCGCTATCTCATTGTGAGTTTAATTCTCAATTCCTTCATAGGTAATGATGTTGATCATCTTATCAGGTGCTGCCTGCATTTCTACATCTTCTATGAGGAAGCATCTGTTCAAACCTTTTGTCCATTTTTAGTCCAGTTGTTTGTTTTCATTTTACAGTTGTGAACATTATTTATATATTCTGGATACAGGTCCTTTGTCCATTTGCTAATATAACATTAGCAAATATCTTCCCAGTCAGTGGCTTGTGTTTTCATTGTCCTATCAGTATCTTTCCAGGAACAGATGTTTAATGCTTATGAAGTCAGATTTATCAAATTTTTATTTTATAGACCATGCTTTGATGTCATATTGAAGAAATCTTTGCTTAACTCCAAGGCACATAGATTTTCTTCTATGATTACTTCTAAAAATTCTCATAGCTTTGGGCTTACGTTTAAGTCTATGATCTATCTCTGTATCATTTATGCATCAAAGTTTCTGTGTTGTACGTGGACACCCCATTGTTCCAGCACCATTTCTTAAGAAGGCTAGCTTTTCTCTGCGAAATTCTTTGCATGTCTGCTGAAAACCAGCTCTTCACATATGCTGTTGTCATTTTCTGGACTCTATTCCATTTATCTTGTCTAACTTAATGCCAGTCACACTCTTGATTATTGTAGCTCTAGGTCTTGATGTAACTCAGTGTTCATCCTGCAACTTTGTTCTTCACTTTCTTTTTTTTTTTATTTTACTTTTAGAGAGAGGAGAAGGGAGGAAGAAAGACAGGGAGAGAAACATTGATGTGACAGAGAAACGTCGATCGTTCTTTACTTTCAAAGTTGTTTCAACAATTCAAAACCATTTGCAATGGCAAATTAATTTTAGAATATGTTTATCAATCTGTACAAAAATAAAAGCTTGCTAGTACTCATTGAAACACCTGACTATTTCAACTTGGGAAGAAATGACATATAGCCACACTAGATCTTTGTCCCCATGAACTTACACATCTTCCCATGTTTAGTTGTTCCTTCGTGTCTCTTTTCAATGTTGTACAGTTTTCAGTATCCAGGTCTTGCACATTTTGTTCCAATGCCATTATAAACAGTAACTGTTTTATTTGAGCTTCCCATAGTTCATTACAAGGATTTAGAAAAAT
Source organism: Desmodus rotundus (assembly GCF_022682495.2). NCBI lineage: Eukaryota > Metazoa > Chordata > Mammalia > Chiroptera > Phyllostomidae > Desmodus > Desmodus rotundus. The sequence continues at coordinate 178,826,716 of NC_071387.1, read as the reverse complement.
GATTGAAATTTGTACATTGTCATTGTATCTTGTGATCTGCTAAACCGACTTATGAGTTCATGTAGCTTTTTTGTACATCCCGTAGGATTTCTTACACAGCTGACTGTCATCTGATCGTAAAAACAGTTTTACTTCATCACTTCCAAGTGGAAAGCATTTTATCTGTTTTTGTGGTTGGTTTCTTTGCTTTGCTTTGTTCTGTTTTGTTTTTTATTTACTGCATTGATTAGACTGTCCAGCGTTGAATAAAAATGGCAAAGGAGAACTTCCCTGTCTTGTTACTGATCTTAGGCAGAAAGCACCTGGTAAATATTTCACCAACAAATATAAATATAGGTTTTTTGTTCGATTGGTTTATTATTATTATTATTATTATTATTATTATATGCTCTTTATCACTTTGAGAGTGTTCCCTTCTGTTCCTAGTTTTCTGAGAGTTTGTATCAGGAATTGCTTTTGGATTTTATCAAAAAATTATTGGACATGCATTGAGATAATCATATGGTCTTGCCTTTTATAGTGTGTTCACATGATGAATTACTTCTATTAACTTTTTAGTGTTGGGCCAACCTTACTAGTACTCTGGATAATGTGTTTAGAATTTTGCATCTACACTCATGAGGATTATGGGTCTCTAGTTTTATTTACTTACAATGTCTTTAAGGTTTGGGTGTGAGGATAATGCTGGCTTCATAGAAAAAGTACAAAAGGAAAAGTAAATTTCTTCAATTTTCTGTAACTTTTTTTTGTATTATTGGTTTATTTCTTCCTGAAATCTTTGGTAGAATTTGAATGTGAAATCACATGCATCAGAAATTTAACTTTTTAACAGCTATTTACATTATCTATTCTTGAATGAGATTTTGTAGTTTGTGACTTTTCAGAATTGTTTTCCATTTAATCTAAGTCGTGAAATTTATTACGACTTAGATTAAACTGGGAGAAATTGTTTATAATGTTGTATTTTGTCCTGTTAATATCTGTAGTGATCATAGTGATGTAACCTTTGTCATTCCTGATACTAGGCATGCGTGGTTTCTCTTTTTTCCTAATAAACCTGACAAAGTTTATCAATTATATTATTCTTCTCAAAGAACCACTCTTGGCTTCATTTAAATTCCCCTATTTTTTTTCTGTTTTTAGTTGTTGATTTCTTCCCTGTTTTCTTTCTTTTACTTACTTTTGGTTTAATCTGATCTTTGTCCAGTTTCTTACCATAAAGGCTGGTCTCTGATTTGAAATGTTCCTTTCGTCCACACAGGCATCTAATGCTATAAACAATCCTCTATGTTCTACTTTTCCTTCATCACACAAATTTTGTCATGTTGTGGTTTTACTTCCTTCCAGTTCAAAGTACTTTCTACTATCTCCTTTGGTTTCTTCTTTAGCTCTTGGGCTGTATAGAAGTATGTCATTTTCTCCCTAAACATCTGGAGATTTTCAAGAGTTAATTCTATTGATTTCTCATTTTATTCCTTTGTGGGCAGAAAAGATTCTTTGCATGATTGCAATCATTTTTAAATTAATTGAAACTTGTCTTAGGTCCTAGAAATGCTTTGTCTGCTTGAGAAAAAATGTGTATTCTATTATTATTTTGTGGAGTGTTCTATAAATATAAACTAGATAAATTACCCTGCATTTTGCCCTGTATACTGCACACTATTTTGCCCAAATTTTTGAGGGGAAAATAAGGATGCTCATCATACATGGGTAGTACTAATTCCATATCTACATAAATGTTTTTAATTCTTTTATTTATGCTTATCCATTAAATGTGTAACTCTAGAAAACAATAACGATATCCATATACAAAATAATACCCTGGAATACAATGATAGGTTTTCTTTCTAAATATAAATAACTAAATAACTGAGTTAAAATACTAAAACAAAATATTTTTGTTCCTGAAACTTTGGGCCAAAAACATGGGTGTGTGTTATGCATGGCAAAGTGTGGTAAATTATAGTATTTTTCAAATCATCCATATCCTTACAGATAATCTGCCTGCCTTTACTATGACCTTTATTTTGAAAGATATTTTTGCTTGCTATGGACTTCTAGATTTATTTATTTTCTTTCAGAACTTTAATGATGCCGTTTTGTCTTCTTGTTTGCACTTCTGTTGGCTGCATTTTGATTGTCGTGCGCCTTCGTGTAGTTTTTCTCATGTTTCTTGTGACTGTAGCCTACTAAGCCTCCTGAAACTATATGTTTATAATTATGTTATTTTGGAAAATATTTATGAATAATTTGTTAAAATAATTTTTCTGCCCCCAATTCTTTTCTCCTTCATGGACTCCAACTCTTTTAATTTTATATGTTAGACTAATATTCCATGTATATTACACTGATTTACTTTGTTCCGGAGTTCACTAATGCTCTGTTATTCTCACTTTTTTTATTTGTTTTACCATCTGTGTTTCATTTTAGATAAGTTTAATCGCTGTCAATCAATGTCTTCCAGTTCATCATTCCTTTCTTTTGAAATGCCTAATTGTTGATTCCATCTTAGTGCATTTTTCATATTTGAAATTGTATTTTTCATATCTAAAAGATTCATTGGGGGCTTTTCTATACCATCAATGTCTTTACCTAACTTTTTGAACAACTGAAATACAGTTATAACTAGTTAATATCCTGTGTGTTAATTCTAACATCTGCATCCATTAATTATAGGTTGGATTTTTCTGCTTCTTTGCATGTCTGGTAATTTTTCTGTTGAGTACAGGATATTGTGATTTTTAGTTTGGAGGGTACTGGATATTTCTTTATTGCTAAAAATACTTTTGGTCTGAAACTATATTAAAGTCCTTTAAAAGTTTCATGCTTTTGAGTCTCCTTTTAAGATTTGTTAAGCAGGAGTGGTCAGTTTAGGTCAACTACTCCGCACTGGTGTGGGTGCACTGCACTGAATGCTCACCTCCGTGTCCTGTGAAATTAGAGTGTGTTCTTTCTGTCTCTCTCCCTGGGGGGAGCAGGCACTATGTCCTCTAGATCCTGCATAGTTTTTATCCCCAATCTTCTTCACTACTATCCTTACCTATATGCAATTATTGCTATTTGGCTTACTATCATTATACTATTGAAGGGTGACTCTCTCAGTATTTACAGAGCTTCTCTCTCTCCTTTCCCCCTCTGACCTCTAGCTGCCAAACTCATCTGATGTTTTCTACCTCAGACAGAGAACATCTAGACTTGTCCTCAACTCAGCAAGTCTGATGAGCTCTGCCTGGGCTCCCTTTCCCTGTAATACAGAACAGAAACTCTCTAGACAGTAAACTAAGGCAATCTTGGGTCACCTCATTTGCTTCCCATATCTCAGGAGCCAGCGTTCTTCATTACATTTTGAAAATTTATATTTGTCCTGGGTGTTTTTTTCATGTTCAAGGGTAAATCCAGTCTAGGTTACTGATTGGCAGGAAATGGGAGTTCTTTTACTTTTTTAAAAATTAAATGTTTTGTTTTATCAATAGAACAATTTCAGACTAACATAAAATTGTGAAAACAGTCCAGAGTTCTCATATACCTCATAGCCAAAATCACATAAAAAGCAGTCAACATGGACATAATTTACATACAATTGAAATTAATCTTTGAAATGTTATTCAGATTTTAACACATGTACCCTGTTTCATGGTCATACAAAAATTATTGAAAATTGATTCAATAGAGCATACTAATACACATTAAGTTAGTGTTGATGTCCATTGAGCAGTTATCTACTGTTGCCTAAGAAACCACCACAGAACTTAGTGACTCAAAGGAAAGCACAGTCATCTCTTAGGGTTAGTGATTTGGCTGGACCATTCTCCCCCTGGTCTCACATGAGTTGCCTCACAGGGTTTCTTTGCACTGGAGTGTCCTGGTGCTGAGCTTTGCTGGGACTCTAGGCACACACATTGGGTTTTTTCCATATGGCCTTTGGTCTCCTGGAGGCCAACCAGAAGTATGCACAGCAACCTCAGGGCCATATTCCAGGACAAGCAGTGCCAGGGGCTCACCAGGGGCTCCCAGTGCCTTCTCACCTCTCTGCCCAAAACAATGGACTGCCCAGCCTACAGTACCCATGACAGAGGACCCCCAGGCCTGGACCTTGAAGGCACGGTTCACTGGAGGCAACAACTACAATACCTCCTACTGGGCGAGGATTCTGTTTCACTTATATTTTGAGAGCATGGTCCATAACAACAATAAAAGCCTTGCTTGGATAAACGAAGTTAGTGGAACTGATACCCAGGAAGCCCACAGATACCATATCGGGTAATTTTGAACACTCCATCAGCAATAAACAAAAGTAACACAATGAAGGACCCTGGTCACGTGTTGATGGCATCTTAAGAGATGATGTAGGCCCCTCTTCTTTAACACAACAGCTGTAAAGGCAGCTGCCTGTAAAGGCAGGTGAAAGCCCTTGAGGACACCCCAGCAGCCAGTGAGTCAGAGCTGTCAGCAGCCCCTCAGTTAGCCCCTTCTGTAAAAAGGGAGACTTTGCCGGGGAAAAGGTCCAACAAGAAAGCTTAGTGCCAAGCTGACAGTCGTCTTTTTGTAGGCACCTCTGACTCCGTAGAGGGAAAAATAATAATCACAAGGTTCGCTGAGTGATTGCTACGTGTCAGCACTGTTCAAGTGCTCTGTTTGGACTAACACATGCGATCCTCACCACAACCTTCTGAGGTAGACAGCATCGCTCTCCAGATTTCACAGCCAGGTTAGAAACGAAGCCAGGTCACCCAGCTGAGAAGTGACAATGTGCGCATGGGCCGAGGTGGCCAAGGCCCAGAAACTGGCCTGACCAGGATCCTTCTTCTGCATCACCGAAACGTTGAGCAGCATCTTACACTAAATGTATCTCCCCTGTCTCTGGAAGGCAGTGGGCGCAGACCTCAGTAAGACACGTGAGATTTGTAAAACACAGGCTGGGCTGTGCCTCCAGTGGGGACTGTCCTCACACAGGGGGTGAGCAGAACGGAAAAGGCAGTGTGCTGGCCTAACCACCTCTGCCTTAGGCTCCCGTGGCCTCTGCACATGCAGGTCTGTAGAAAAGCAGCCTCCTCTTGGGCTGGTGATTGATATCAGGGACAGAAGGTGACAAATGCATTCATGTGATGGCTGAACATGCAGAGAAGCAGGTGTGGTCAGACGCACGCAGACGTGAGCACATGGTGCCATGGCAACAGTGGCTTGTCTTGGGGCTTCTAATGATATAAGGCTGCTCAATAGTGGGGTCATGTCCCACTCTACCTGGAAAAGTTGGAACATTCTATTATCAACAAATACTGGCCCAGGCCAAAAAAAAAAAAAAATGGAATCTAACACTAAACAAACATACCCAATTATAAGTGGCAATGCTTACTGAGCAGATACCATGAGCAAAGTGACAGGTTTGGTACTTTAAGAATCAGAGATAAGCAGGAGGCAGTAAGAGCCATTCAGAAGCAGCCGGGGTGAGGCAAGGGGACTGTGTAAGAGACTCTGCCACAGCGAAATGGTGTGAAATGCTCTTGTCTCCACTTTGCTTACACACTACCGGCTACGTGGACATGCATAATGCCATGGCAACTGGATGACAGGCCCAGGTCCTGAGAGATAAATGGGGGGCAACTGTGTCTGGTGACCCCAGGACAGCTCCCATCTCTGAGCAGTGTAGCAGCTTCAGGTTATGGGTCCTAACAAGATGACCTCAGGGCACCCGGACCGAGGCCATCAATCACACGCAGGTAACAGCCAGGAGGGAGCCTTTGGGACTCCCAGACACACACATGTGGGGGGTCAGGGAGGCTACAGCTGGATGCTAAGTGGAGTAGCAATGAGGGTGACAGATGTGCCCTGCCGGCACCCCAGCATCAAACATAAGCTTTCTTCTTGGCAAGTACCATTTCCTGACTACCAGAGAGCAATGTGATACCTCAGCTGCCCGGGGAGTGGGAGGACTGGACTTTTATCGTCTCCTGCTAGATCTGAGATGATAAACTGTCACCTTCTCCTAAAGTAATTCTCCTGCTCCCCATCAGTGTTCCTGGAGAGTAGAGCCTGGGTGAGCCAGCTCCAGAGCATCGCAAAGCAACCCAGGAGCCGTGTGACTATTTTTGAGGGGCCCCCACATTTTCTGCTCAAATTCCTTAACAAAGGTAGCAACTGGCAAGTGTGACTGCAGGAGGACTGACAAGAATAGTAAGAAGAATTTCTGTAGAATAAAGAGGGTCGATTATTGAAGTAAAGGGTCACAGAATCCCTTTTCTAAGAAAGCACCTTAAATAAAATTGTCAGAACACAGGAAATGTAATGAGCTGGGATCTCAAGGGAGAAAACCCTTTTTCCAAAATGAATTCCCCAGTGACCTGCTCAGTTTCTATCATTAAACATCTTCCCCTTTGGCTAAAGTTGTCCACTCCTCTTCTAGGACTGGAAGAGGCAGAACCATCAGCCTCTCCTTGGGAGTGGCCTGTCAAGGGTCCGGTTATTATGCTGGGGTGAGGGCTCACTGGACAGGAAAGGTCATGAGCTGTGTCCATTTGCTCTGAGAATGAGGCATAGAGGGTGTGCAGGGGAGAAGTAAGAGCTCAGAGGAAACTTTCCAGGCTTTACTGTGCCAATATTCATTTTTAATTAAAATTTGTATTGATCTAATTGTAAACTTACCCTGCTGCTGTAAGAAATAATCAGAGGTTCCACGTACACTTTATCTGGTATCCCTAATGGGGGAATCAGAAGTGAACTATTATTATTTGGGAATGCCCCAAGTTTTGACATCAAAGTGGATGAGTTCTTACCTCCAAAACCGCTGATAGCACAGGGCAGTGGCCCCTGTACCTGGCACCGCTTGGCGTTCCTCAGGGAGACTAGGGCCCACCTACTGAATCCAAAACACTGGAATGGAGCCCTTAAAGCTCAGGTTTCAGGAGTTCTCTGAAGGGTCCTCATCCAAAGGTCCACCACCTGTGTCAAGAGGCAGCAGGGGAACCCCCTGGTCAGGGGACCTAGGCAGGGCCCTGGGCCTTCTCAGCCCAGCTCAGTCAGAGCACCAGGGACCTCCACCCACTGAGAACATTTGCTAAATACCCAGCATCCTGAACTGGTGTGGTGACACTTGAGGAGCCAGTCTCTGCCCGGGGGCCTGGCTGGGCTCCTCTGGATGACGCTTCCCCACATCCAGGGTCAGGGCCAGCGGAAACCCATGATACTCCCCTTGGCCATGAAAAGCCAGACTTCACATCCACTTGCCACATATTGAGCCTTCATTCCAAAAAGGTAGAGACTTTCAGAGCTCAGCCCCCAGGGTCTGGGCCACCTCCTCCCAAAGTTACTTAGAAAAGTTACAGCGAAAAAAATGAGGCATGAAATGATGAACAGGTCTTGGCCCTTCTGCTCTGTGTTCAGGGAAAAGCTGCAGTCTTATTAATTTTCAGTGTTTCCAACAGTGGGTAGATGAAGCTCTTCCTTAGCCAGGGGCCTCCCTGCTCAGGGATTTGGAATCAAGGAAAGAGAAGTGAGACCAGTTAGTTGATGGCTTCTGATTACTTGACATTGTCTTAGTGGAAAAATATCAAGAAATATATTGAAAAGTGTTTCTTTTTCTCTTGGTTTCTGCCTCTTCAAGTTCTGAGTTATTGAAAGAACTGCACAAAAACAGTCAGTTAACTGAGCAGCATCACAGAGCAGGTCTGTGACCCCAGACCATTCCCTAATGCCCCCTGGTTGGTGGCGGAGCATCACCAACTCCACACTCTCTCAGGCTTAGGACGACCTACCTGCCCAAATCTTCTGTTGTTGTTACTAATGCAGAAATTTTAAAATTTTAAACAAAACTTTATTGGAATCATAATTTATTGAGGTATAATTTACATACAACAAATGTTACTAATTTTAAGTATACAGATGAGTTAATTTTGACATATGTATACACTTTTGCATCCACTACCACAATAAAGTGAAATAATGCATTCAAAATGTTCCTTGGAGCTCTTGCTTAATCTTCTCCACTCTCCTGCCCCAGGAAACCATTGACTGAGCGATGTATTCTATATGACATTACATTTTCTAGAATCTTATATGTACTGTTCTGTGAAGGGCTTCTCTCACTCAACATAATGATTTTAAAATTAATCCATTCTATTGTCCATATTAGCAGTTCATTTTCTTTCTATTGCTGAATAGTAGCATTTTGTCGTATGTCTGAACTTAATTTGTTTATTTGTCTCTTGAAAAAAGCATCTGCATTGTTGGCAAGTTTTGATTATTACAAGTAAAACTTCTGGGAAGATTGAACCATAAGCCTTTGTGACAATGTGGGTTTTCATTGCTTTTAGATAAGTGTCTACGAATAGAATTACTAGATCATCTGTAACGCACATGTTTAAATGTGGAAGAAGCTGCTAGGCTGGTTTTAAAAGCAGAGGAACCACTTCACATTCCCACCAGCATTATCTGGGGATTGCACTTGTTCCCCATTGTCAAGAACACTTGGTGTTGCTGTCACTTTCATTTTTGACATTTGATTGACTATTAGTCATATCTCATTATTGTTTAATTTACATTTCCAGTGACTGGTGATCTTTTCATGCATGCGTACTGACCACTTATTCATTTTTTATAAAATGCCTTTGCAAATATTTTACCCATTTTCATGGGTTTTGTTTTTGTCCTCTTACTGAGTTCTAAGAATTTCTACTGGATATCCATTGTGGTCAGAGTGCATATTCTGTGTGACTCAATTTCTGCACATGAGTCATGGGGCGCAAGACGTATGTTCTCTCTAGGTGAGTGTTCTGTATGTTCTTAACAAGAACACATGTTCTACTGTGGGTGGGAGGGTGCTCCAATCCATCAAGTAGATCAAGGCCATTAATAGTGTTGCTTGAGTGTTCCATGTCCTCACTGATTTTCTGTCCACATCTTCCACTAATTGCTGAGAGAAGAATATTAAAACCTCCAAATTTAGGTGTGAATTCATCTAGTGTTCCTTCAACTGTGTCAGTTTTTGGGTTATATATTTTGAAGCTCCATCAGTAAGCATGTATACATTGAGGATATTTTTCTTCTTCCTGAGCTGACCCCATTGTTATTATGTCCTGCCCCATCTTCATCCTATCTTGTTCATAGTTTAATTTGGGTTGTATTATTATCAACATACCTCCCACCTTAAAATTAGTACTTCCACATTTCATATATCTTTTTATCCATATATTTTCAACTTATCAGTGTCTTCATATCATAGAGTTAGATCTTGCCTTTTTATCTGGCCTGATAGTCTCTTCTTTGGTGAGGAATATGATGGAAGGTTCGCAGTCCAGGACTGACTTCAGAGTGAGCCCCAGAGGGAGGGAAGGTGGGGAGGAGGGGCCGGCCCCCTCCCAGGACTAGGCCAGGGCCAACCAGCATCTCCATTCTGTGTCTGACCCAGCCTGGTGTCCCCATGCCAGGGAGCAGCAGGGCTCCCACTGTTGTGAGGGCTACACAGGAGCCTCCTTCCTGCTTTTCTTTTCTCTTTAATTTAAATTATTCTGTTGTTCCTTTCTTTAGGCAGGAGGGATAAAAAAGAAAAAGAAATGAGTCCTCTCTGGATATCCTTTAAAACTGTTGAAAAGAACAAACCCTCATGAATCTCCAAAGTTGAACAAATTTGGACATGAGTGATGTAAGCACACTACCAAACTGAAAAGGAAAACGGATAAACACCACTCCCTTTGGGGAGGATTGTAGACGGGCGTATCCACCTCCCAGCCCCTTCAATAAGAGGTGCCTTCCCCTCCCAGCCTGCCTGGCAAGTGGAATATGCAAGGAGTTCAGAGGCAGGAGAGAAGAAAGGCCTTTTAGAACTACTGAAATCCAACCAGCGCAGGAACCTGCCGCCAAGACAACCCGCTGGGAAACCATGGCAGTGCTGTTGGTCTGGGAATCTTTGGGCCTGAAGAGCACTGGGGTGGGAGTCCTCATGATCTTTTTTGGCCTGGCTCAGCAAGCACCGGTACTGGGTGGCAAGTGTTGGGAAAACATGATAATTAAAAAATCATATGTCTGAGTGGAAAAGATTTACAGTTGGAGTCAAAATAGGAAGTTAACCCTTGTTAGGTCACTATTATTTTTAAATTTCTCTTTCACTGCCTTCACACACTGTTGCTTATATTGTCAGTTTCCCTGCTAAAATCTTGTCTAAACAGATAAGCTACACACTCAGAAGTAAAGAAGGCAGAATTCTAAGGGCTGCTAACTGGAAGACAGGGCAAAGAGAAAGTTGGACGTGAGTTCCACAACAATTTTGATGCTTTGGATGCCCCAGCAGCTATACTCGGTGCTCTTTGTAAAAATTACTGTCCAGATTGTTCCCATATCAAAGCAAGAAAGGTACTCAAAGGTGAGCTAGCGAAATCTCACATCTTCTCAGGGGCCAACAGCAACAGCATTGCGGGCTCAGCTTCCTGACTTCAGACAGGTAATGTTCAAAAACCAACCGGACAATGCCTGGAACCGGAGTGAGACCAGGGGCACCCCAGCCCCTCCGACCTCCAGATTGGGCACACAGCTAGGTTCTCCTTATTTCCACAGAAACTCTTTCCAAAGAGCTCAAGGTGTTTGGAGGAGTATGGAGAGTAACAAGGCTAGGTATTGACTATCAGGGGAAATGACATTAAAATTAGTAATAGTCAAGAAAAAAAGAAGGAAAAAATGCTTCTTTCTGTAAGATCACAGAATGTATCTTGGGAGAAACAAGGTTATATATACACTCTGAAAAATCTGTTACATATTGATGTGATTGTTTTGTTATGTTTTGTTTTTCATTCATGATGTTAGATGAAGTTTCTAATGTCAAGGTTTTACAATTTGCCATGCCTCCAAATCAACGATGAGCTTGGGGGACAAGAAGCAGAGGAGAGAGAGAAAACGTGATTTGGAAGGTTGGAAGGGAGCCCTGAGACAACCACTGTTGGGCTGAGGGCTAGTCTTGGAAAGGAGTCTTACCACCAGTCCTCAGCTTCAAGGACAAAGAGACCAGCAAGTTGGCAAAGGACTGGCAGGAGTGTGAGAGACAAAGAGACAGAGATGGAGGGAGAACTCACACAACTTGTGCCCGTGCTCATGATGGCACTTGTTCTTGTCTCACTCCATTTTCTCCTCCTGCTGCATGAAAGCGGAAAAGGCCAGGAGCAGAAGAGCAAAGTGCAATATTAAGAAAAAAGAGATTAAACTGATCCTCCTGGCTAACTGGAGGGGACTCAGAGGGAAACACACCCTGACTACTAGACTCCCTTATAATCCAGCAGTTGGATTCTAACTATTAGACTTTGGTGACAACTTCCTCTAAAGTTTCCCAGAAACGTGCATGCCCAGTGGGAAGGCCCGGCCTGTATTAAAAGCTGCAGGAGAGTTTAGTCTCTGTGCCATGATGGAGAGATGCTGAGGGTTATAGGGCCCTGGTTGTCAACACTGGTGGACAGGGAAGGAGGCACTTAATTATACTTATATGTGCCTCCTTGCTTCCTGCTCCAAAATGCACACTTTATTTGAATTATCACAATTTATTGATAGCATTAAAACTATCAATACTGTTATTATTAGCATTATTTTTTTTTCACTGTCAGGCAAGGCTGGTACCATTGGCTGGTTACCCACAAATTCATTTCCAATTGTCCCTTCTCTCTTCTCTCCTCACATTAAAGAGAAAATTTTAAAGTCATTATTTTATTCTCCAATAGTTCTTGTGACTGAAATTCTCTGTGATACCAGTTTTAGTCAAGATGTGGGAGAAGAATGCAGTTGAGGCCTGCCAGGAGCCCCGTTACTTCTTAGAAAAGGGACAGGTACAAGCTGACTGGCACACCCCTCCCCTCTCCCTTTCCCTTCAGCATGAATGTGAGGGCCACAGCCTGGCCGTTGTCTACTGGCCATGAGTCCACCAGCATGAAATTGAACTCTAGCCACGGGGCAGCTCAGCCTGTAACTGCCCAGGCTCACATCTGGGCCACTCCTCATGTGAGAAAAATAAAGCCTGCATTTTGGAGCCACTGTAAGTCCATTTCCTGATTTTCACAGTAAACATATAAGGTGGTGTTTGTATTACTCTGCAACAGGCATCTCAAAAACCCACTGGCAACTAGGTGCCATTTTATCAAAGACCCCAAATGAGAACCTTCCAACTTATCTGGAACCCACAGAACAGAGGGAGATAATTAGTTGTTATTTTAAGCAACAATGTTTTAAAATAATTTGTTATAAAGATAGCACATGATTGGAAGAGTCCTTGGAATTTTTTAGGTGATTTATTACTTCCTGGAGAATGAGATGCCCTGGGTTTTCCTGGCCTCAGCCCAAATCAGTCTGTTCTCCAAGTGCCCCATTTCCTTTCAGAGAAGGAAGGTGGTTAGAAACCAAGATCTGGGTGGTAGGGTGTTTGTGCTCCTGTGTGTCATCACTTTCAGATTCCCTCAGCAAACAGGGCTAGGAAAGACATAGACACAGAGTCAGAGACAGAGACAGAGAGACATAAATACATGTCTATGTTTCTCATCAGCAAAAACCAAACCATGAGTTTACTGATAATACCTCTAATTCCAATCCAAAAGCACAGGGAACATTCTAGTCTTTTCCTTTTAGATACATGGAACTCTCTTCTCCACCAGGGAGCCACACTGGCTCCCATTGTTCTCAAAACACTTGCTCATTGCTGAGCCCTGGAATACACAGAAAGGAGTTTCCAATAGGTTAACCCACAAAAGTGATAAAAGCAAGCTTTTAACCAGAGTTCAATATTTGCAGGTTTTCTGTTTTCAGGTACAATTTACATACAGTGAAATGCACACATTCTAGGTGTACAATTTGATGGGTGTTGACAGATGCAAGCCCATGTAACCCATAAAAATATTGAACATTCCCATTACCTCCAGAAATCCCCTTACATGCCTCACAGCCAGTCCCCCCCCACACCACAAAACAAACTTTTCTGGGGTTTTTTTTTGTCACCATAGATTAGTGTTACCTGTCCCAGAACTGTATGTGAGGAATTCCTAAAATCTGTGCTCTTTTGTCTCTGACTTCCCTTTCTCAGCCGAATGGCATGTGTGTAAGTAGTTTGTTACTTTTCCCTCGCTTTTTTATTCCATTACATGAATATACACAAATTGTTTATCCACTATTCTCTTTATAAACATTTAGATTGTTTCTAGTTAGTAGCTATTACAAATAAAGCTGCTGTGAATATTTGTGTGCAAGTCCTATTGTCAAAATAAACTTAACTTTCTTGTGAGTGAATATGTAGCAGTGTAATTGCTAAGTCATGAGTAATTGTAGGGTAAACTTTAGCAGGAACTGCCAAACATTTTCCCAGCAGGCAGAACACTGCAACACTGTCACGAGCGCTGCGTGAGCATTGGAGCTGCTCCTTCATTTGTTAGTGTCTTTTTTTACATTTTCACTATTGGAAAGTCTGTGTGGTGTTCCCCTATTACGGTTATAATTTGCACATCGCTGATTTTTAAAAAACGATGTTAACCATTTTTTCATGCAATTATTGGCCAAGTGATTATTAAGCCATGTGATTTCAAGAGGTTTGTCTTTTTTATTTTGTTGTTTGTCTTATTGTTCTGTTGTGGAAATTCCTTATATAGAGACTATATAGAGACTATATATAGAGACTATATAGCTTTTAAGTTTAGGTCTGTGATCAATCTCCAATTAACGTTTGAGTATGCTTTGAAGTAAAATTCATCTTATTTTTATCCATACAGATATCCCATTGATCCAATGCTACTGAATTACTTTAGCACCTTCGTCCAAAGATAGGCTATATCCATATGGATCTATTTCTAGACTCACTACTCTGTTGCACTGACTCTTTTTTCTACCCTTAAACTAATTCCAAACTTTCTGATTATTGTTGCTTTGTATTACTTGGAATCCGGTAGCATCTGTAGTGGTGAAAACAGACACTTCTGCCTTGTTCCTGGTTTCAGAGAAGCAACAATTACCGTTTTACCTTGAATTGTGATGTCTTTTTATTTTACAAATGATCTTCATCATATGGAGGAAGTTCCTTTCTACTCCTAGTTTGCCGAGTGTTTTGAACATGAATAGGTACTGAATTTTGCAAAGTGTTTTTTCTGCATCTATTGAGAAGACCATCTGTTTTATCTCCTTGTTCTGTTAGGGTGGTGAATTATATGATTGTTTTTTCATGAAAACCAACCTTGCATTATTGAGTTAAATCCCACTTACTCATGTTATATCATGTGCTTCACAAATTGGTCAAGAGAAACCTTTTCGAAAAATTGAAATAAATAAAAATAAAGGAACAATTAACCAAAATTTGTAGAAAACAGTTAAGTTAAAGCAGGGCCGAGAGGAGATTTTATAGCAATGAAGCATATATTATTAGAAAAGAAGAAAAGTCTCAAATTAATAATATAAGTTCTCACTTCAATGACTTAAATAAAGAAAAGCAAAATAAACTCAAAGCAAGCAGAAGGAAGTCATAGAGATAAGAACAGAAACCAGTGAAATTGGAAACAGAAAAACAATGAGAAAAATCAAGAAAAATCCACTATCACATATGTTAGGCTGACAGGTAGTGTCCACTAGTCACTTGTTGAAGGTCTCACAGCTAAGTTTCCTTCATGAAGACAGCAGGGAATAGAAAGCCAGGAAGAAAATGCTGGTCCACTTTCTTCTGGTTCCTTTTTGTGGACTTGAAATCAATTGTCATATGTGTGAAGCATAGTACAGCACAGAATAATGCAAAGATGTCTACACCCTGATCCTAATCTCCAGAACCAGTGACCATGACACTGCCTGGTACATGGGAATTAAGTTTGCAGATAGAATTAGGGTTGCTAATCTGCCAATCTTAAAAAAGAGAGATTATCTTGGATTTGCTTTGTCAGCCAATCTAATCACATGAGCCGTTAAGAGTGGAAGAGATAGAGTAAATCAGAGAGATGGCATTGAAGAAGGAGGAGAAATTTGAAATAAGAAAGAAATTCAACCCACAAAGGTGGCTTTGGAGTTAGTACAAGTGCCCTGAGCCAGGGAAGGCAGGTGGCCCCTAGTAGATGGTAAGCCCTCATCTGTCAGCCAACACTAAAATGGGACTCTCGGTCCTATAACACAACAACTCAAATGAGCAGAGAAACAGGTCCTCCCAGAGACTCAGAAAGGAACATGAGCACAGTTACTTTGACTTTAGCCAGGTGAGGCCCAGGTGGAACTTCTGACATGTAGAAGTGTAAGATAATAAATTTTTAGGAAAAAAAAATTTCTAAATTTCTAAATAAGTTTCATTTTGTGCTGCTGTTCACTGATATGGTGATGCATTCTGCTGGCAAGAGAAAACTAATGTGCATACCTTTTAAATCTGGGCAGTTTCAACTTGTTATTTTTTCCTTTGGTTTTCAGCAGTTTGATTATGTTGTGCTTTGGCGTGGTTTTATTTTGATTGATGCTGCATGAGGTTTGCTAGAGCATTGGACCTGTAAGTTTATTGGGTATTTTATTTATTTTTTAAAGGGTAAGACTTTCATTTTTTTAATCATTTTTTAATTAAAGTTCAAATACAGATGTCTCCATTTTCCCATCACCACCTATTTTGTAAAGCTATATTTAGGCACATTTTTTTGTCAGTGTTTTTTAAATTTATGCTAATTAACTGTCTTCTGTTGGGAATCCAGTATCATACATAGACTGACTGGTAGTGTCCACAGGTCGCTGTGTTTGTTATTGGTTAATATCTGTCCTGCAGGTTTCCGGATGGGTCACTTCCACTGATGGAGGTGGAAGGCCCCTGGAGTTGATTATGCCATCTCCAGTTGCTGCTACGCCTATTAAGTGAACTTTTCATTTTAGGTATTACATACACATTGGTTCTAGTGGTTCCACTTCACTCTTCTCTAGAGTCCCTTTTCCCACTGGGCCTTCACATCCACATGTCACCTCTTTCATTCTGACCTCGTTTTCCTGCAAGGCTTAAATTGTATACTTAGCAGTTGTTTTAAAGTCCCTGTTAGTTCATTCCCATGCATGGCTCATCTCATGTTTAGTTTCCACAACCTGGTTTTTTCCTGGAGTACAGGTCATGTTTCCTGGTTCTCACACATCCAGTTTTTCTTACTACATGCTGGACATTGTGGACCACACGCTGGAGAGACTCAAGATCCTGTGACCTTCTCTGATGGTTGATGCCATGTTTTCCGGCAGATATTTGACATAGCTGGGCTCATATCTCCAACTCTGTCCCACTTGCTGTGGACGGCCAGCAAAGCCTCCACCTCGTTCTTCCAGCCTTGCCACTGTCTCTTTCTGCTGGGTTCCTTGAAGTTCCTCCATCCCTGAGAGTCTGACGGTGAGCCACTGGCACCTGCACACCTAATCTGGCATCTGCTTTGGATTCCCTTTTGGTGTCCTCTTCTTTAGAGATTTCTTCTTCTCTTTTTAGAATTTCACATTTCCAAAGTTGTCTCCGGACCCCTAATCAGCAACCTACAGCCTTCTCTTGAGCTCCAGGGGCCCCATGCTGTGCAGAACTAGATTCCCTCATGTGAAAAGCCAAATAACCACGAATCACACCCTTCAGTTCCTCCCTCTTGGGAGGGTCAACCGCACTGAGTGTTCCTGCTTTCACTCACAACCTGCTTCCTTTGAAGAGTTGATGATTTTAAAATTTGAAAAATAGGCATTTATTATTGAATAAATAATATTAATATTAATAATAATAGTATTTATTATTGAATAAATACGCATTTATTATTGCTCTCAGGAGGAAGAGCCATCTACCACACTTCTCCATGATGACTATTTCCTATCTCTCCCACAGTGATCTCTCTTTTGTTCAAACTCCACATCCATCACCCAAGTCCATACTCAGCAGTAAAAGGGAACAGTGGTGCAAACCACATTACACATAAACTCAAAATAAACACAATTGCATGTCCAAACTGACTTCCCATGTGGACTGAAGAGTCAGAACCCAGAGGCCCAAGCCCAGATTCTTAGAAAGTCCCTGAGTTCTAGGAGGCAGCACTTCTCTGCACTGAGTCCCATCCAGGGAGGTATTCAGACAGATAGATGAACAGAAGCCCAGGGAACTGCACAGGCACTGGGATGGTGATTGGCCGTGTGTCTGGGCTGAGAAGACAAGTGAGTGTCAGGAATGTTGATGAGTTCTCAAAAACAAAGGAGGGCCCTCCCGAAAGTGCCCCCAGAGGCTTATCTCATACCCAAAATAACTGCCATCGGAGCGTGTAAAAATCCAGCGGGACTTCCTGAGCCTTGGTTAACACTGAAATGTGCCATTTAAACCTGCATCCATTCACCACATCAGGGCCCCATTTCTTCTCTCAGAAGCCAGGGCACCAAGGGAGGCACCGTGAATGGGAAGATGACACTGAGCAGGCAAGGGGGCATGTGGGCACAGAGGACAAGCCGGTGGGAAGTGACGATTAGAGGCCAGCGTGCCCTGAAGGAAGGAAGGACACTGTCTCAGGAGGCAGAGACTGTAAACACCAAGGTTCTTTCTGCCACCAGCACTGTTCACAGAGTGGTGCCACCCAAAGGCACGAGGACAGAGTGTCCTATTATTGTAGCTCTGTCTTTGCTTAAAACAAGATGAAACCCATCCCCCCCCCATCTGAGCAGAGAGAAGACGGAAACCAATACAAAGTGTGAAAAGAAGACAGAAGAAAAACCTACTACCTAAGACACCTGATCCAGTTGACCACCCTGCAAAGAATACCGTGCTGCTGGATTCCACCTCTCCCTGGTTTCTAAACACCACAGGCGAGGAGGAACATTCAGCACATCAGTTCACAAGGGTTTGCTTACATTTGTCATTAACACTAATCATTTGATTATTTGAACAATATCCTGTATTTTCCAACATTAATTAATGTTTATTCCAGATAAGATTTATATAAAAATTTCACAACATGCATACAATTTCCCTGTCTTATATCTCAAAGCCTAGCATTTGTCAATATTTTTGCATAATGACAGTTTTATTAAGAGAAAAGCCTTTTAAAAATTATCACTCATAATAAAAATCATAAGAGAATTATTCTTCCTTGTTTCATGCTTGACTATGACATATCACTTTTAATATTTTATATCTTCTATATTATTAGTTTTTAAAAGTAAATCTGTCAGTGATTATTACTTTCATATCAATGTCTGACTGGGCTCATGTTATTACTATCTCAAATTTGTTTTTTTACCGACTTTTGCTAAGAACCAATGGTTCATTTCATGTCTAGGGAAGTTGCTTCACTCGACTGTCTATACAGTCAAAGGAAATTGCTGATAAGCAATTGGAAAAAATACTCAGAAAAGCAGAAGCAAAGGGTGTGAAACCAAAGCCAATTGTAAGGAGCCAAAAACTCAGTGGGTCCTTGTTGCATGTGGTGGGTCAGCCTCCTGGGGAACAAATGGAGACCCCATCTGAAAGCATTCATGCCTCACTTGCCTTTCAGAGCTGGCCCGAGTTGTAACAGCAATTATGAATGATTAAGCCTAGGACTCAAGGTTCCCAAGAAACTCAACCAGTCTGAATTAATAGTTTACCAGTCACCAAACAGAGAAGGAAGAATAGGTCAAATGAAAATAATTTAGTTAAGCACTTGAAGTTAAAATTATTTTCAAGTGAAAGTGACACCAAAAGTTTGCCTCCTGCTCACACATTGCGGCAGATTCTCTCTCTTTCATTGATAAGCAAAGGTGGATAAGGCCACAGTGTAGCCTAAAAGTAAACTTTCCATAAATTGCAAATCAGCACAAGGCCTTCTCTTTGGCAGTATTAAGGTGAACTCAAAGACATTACTTCAGGGCTTCTGTTGACGAGTCCTGTATGAGACATTAATAACTCTAAACAGTCAACTTCAATCAGAGTCAGAAAGAAAAAGGCAATATAAAATATCAGGAAAACAGGGGAGGAAGAAGGTGATTTCTGTAAGTGGTTTATCTCTGTTGGATCGCCACCACAGACTCAGAAATTTACTGATACAGATTAAGCACATTTCATCTGCAAATCAGCCACTAATTTCATCTGCTTCAGCCACAGTCTGGCTGAAGCCTGGGACTCTCAGCTGTGACCCAGTGACTATCTGCTAATAATTTTTACATCAGAGAAACATAACATGCTCTCCCCACGTGAAAATGTTTTTATTCTGTTGTTAAAAGGGCCCTCACACCCCGTGTGAGCTCCGATTTCACTGACTGCTGGCCAGCATCCCTGCCCATGGTCACTGCCTCAGCCAGCATGGAAAGGATGCCTGCACCCAACCAGGCATCATCTTCTCCTGATTTCCAGGCATGAACGCCACTGGCTCTTTGGAGTTTAGGACACTGTGAGAGGCCATGACTGTCCCTGAGACAAAGCAGGCCATTCCAGCTCTTTTCAGGCTCCTGTTCCTTTAATCAGCTGGAACGTGTTGCTGAGAATGTCATGAAGGGAGCTGACACCCACTCTCTGTCCTTGCAGCTCTCCCAGGTGGTGGCTGCAGGTGCACGTGGAGCCTGTGAACAGAGCCCTCGGGACTTAAATCTGCACCTGTCTCTACTAGTCTGTTCTGTTCTGTCAGACACATGCTCCAAAGTCTTTATTAGTTTCTCACCTTAACAAATGTCCCAAGTCAGGTGGTAACTTGCATGGTCTACCACATAAGCAGGACATCCTTTTTTTTGTGAGTTTAAAGATGGGTTTAAAAGTGTAGGGTAGTGTTTGACAAGAGGGAAAGTGGGGAGATAGCAAAGGTAGGAAGTAGAAGTTATTTACATGGAAGGACGTAAATCAGTTATTTTGATCTGTAAAATGTGTTATTAAACCTAAAAAGTTAGAGAAAGGCATATGAAAGTATTTTTAAAAGCTAAAATACAATACACGTACTGTAAAGGGGAAAGTAAAAGTCGCCATGCTCATCCGCCACAACCAGACATAACCACGGCTGATGACTGGGTGTGCGCTTGTGTCCACATGTCCGATGTCCTAGGAGTAGTGACCCGGACAGTGAAAGAGCCCTACGAGCCCACTTCCCAGAGCCACCCTGAGCTTTCTGCCTCAAAGGGGTGGAGAATCTTACTGAACATAGAAAGACTGGAGTGTTGGTCACTTCAGCCCCCACGCCTGCGCTGTCTTCTTCCAAGTGGCCACACAGGGACATGCCATTCACCACGTGGCTCCCATGCAGAGCACTTACTATTTACAGCTACTTGGTCTAAGGTAGGTTTTAATACATGAATATACATGCATACCAGTTACGGATTTAAAATCCTCAATTTCCCTATGGACTTAAGTCTGATTTGTAACTATTATCACTTTTATAAACAGTCAAGTTAGCAGAATCACCCTTCAGTTTTTCTTTTGTCAGTTAATATACCTTAATGATTTTCTTTAAAAACAAAGTTTCAGGTACAACATAGTTTATGAAATTTTCTTCAGATCTGAAGCAGTTTGTCTAAAAAGTTCAATGTACCTGGGGTTCTTTTATACAAGCTCTGAATCTGTGAGAATTTACTTCCCTAACAAGACAAACTTTCCTAAATACTTAGGCAGTCTGATGCAAAGCCCTTTGAAATACTATGAAAATATCATGTCTTAATCAGACTTGTTGCCACCATATACTACCTAAACAACCTTTAAATTTTAGCAGTTTAAAGTACCAACATGCATCTCTTGCTCTGAGTCTTCTCTTCAGCTGGGGGCTCTGCTTCAAGTTGCAGAGTGAGATCCCTCCCAGCCACAGAATTAAGCTCTAACATCCAGTATCCAGAGCTCATCACAAGGCCAAGACCAAGCCCAAGTCTATGGGCCCAGAAGCGTCTCCATGTACCCTCGTGGGAGCCACTGGAAGAGACGCTGCCACCACTGTGGAAGGAACAATTCCATCTGAGGGAGGGTGGAAACCTGTGGCACTCATCCAATCCCCACACCCGGGTGTCACTATCAACTGTCACCAGAGTCAGGAGCAGGCCCACAAAGCACCCAACGCCTAAAGGGGAACTTTGAAACTGACAGAATGGCATAGTACACAATGAAGAAAGAGTTGTCTCAAACCTTATGAGCTAGATATTACAGTAAGAAAATGGTTAGAAATACAAAGAAATTTAAAATTATATCAAGAGTTTTCAGAGGTGAACACATGTCTCTGCCTTCAGCAGATCAAGTAGAGAAAACAACAGGCTCCGCGAAACACAATAAATAAATCATAAATTAGTATCTACACGGCAAACTGCTTCCTAAAGATAAAGCCTTCTCTGTCACTTAGAATGACAATCACATGTTTATAGGAAATAAGCATGTGCCTGTTTTCAAAAGAATCCTTAAGGAATTCTTTGGATGATACATTTGTACCACAATTTAAGGACAGTAAAAGACAATTAGACACAAATAACAGGAGTTTAAAATAAAAACAAATTATAAATTTGAGGAACAAAATCTTAAATCATTATTCAAAGAGACAATAAAGACTTGAGCTAAAAACTAATTTAAAAAATAAAATGAGAACCCCCTACTTCATTAAAATGAATAGGACATGGCAAAAATGTAAATTCAAAGAAAATATAAATATTGAAGTGTTTTCATTACTTAAAAAAATAAATAAGCCATTGTGGGGTGTGGGGGGCGTCCTGTTGAGATATTTCAACAGGAACACAGAAATCCCATGCTTGGAAGAATCAGGGGGGAAGGATATCTTCCCAAATTATTTCATGATGGCTCCATAACCCTGAGCTAAACTCTCATATGATAAATCTGAGGGATGCTAGAGGCAAATTTTTGTTAAGAACATGTTGGTTCCAATACATTTTGTATTTTCTCAATTTTCTCTAAGGAGCATGTATTCCATCCATGATAGAAAAAGTAGTAATTCTTTCTACCAGTACAATGGGAGAGAGAGAGCCCTTTCTGGAACGTGGTAGCATCACAGAATCTGTGTTTCATGACGCAGACAGTGCCAGGAGGGGTCTTCTGTTTGCTGACCTGTTTTATGGCTTTTGTGTGACCAGGAGGTGGCTTGCAATTAGACAAGCAGATTCATCTCGTCATTCCTCTGAAAGTGTCTGTTGTTTTCAGGAAGAAAGGCAGTGCCAGGGAGCCCAGCTGCTCACAGAGAGTGTTAGGTGGGTGGCCTGACCACCCCCATGCTACCCCTGGCCATGTTGTACCAGTAGAACAAGGATCGGGCCAGCTTTGGTCGTTCCACATCAGCTCCAGGGTGCACCTGCCTGGCCCCAGTGCTTACACCTCCATGTGCCCATTGCTCACTGGACATCTCATGAAGATGCCAGGGTAGTGTTCAACAAGGCCCTTAGCAAGAACATAGCATCCCACTCTTCCTGTCTTTCAAAGTCTGCCTGTGTGTTCCACTCAGTATCCCCTTAGGCCACCCTGGACTGGGGACAAACAGGACCCTGCAGCCACTATGGATAATAGGGTGCTGAGTGGGTTGTCTTCTCTCCATAAACATGCACAAAATTCTCAAGTATTCAATGATCACTTTTTCACCTCCCTTTAACACAGGAGCTGTCTTCCAGGATCATCTAACTTGGCTCTCACAACATGAAACTTAAAGAGGTGACCACTTGCCCAAAGCCAAGTGCTGGTGAGTGATGGGGATGCCTGAGCTCTGGGCCTCTGTGTGTTATCCCTTGGCAACACTGCCTCCCCAAGAAATCTATTCTCTGGCTTTATAGTGTTTCCAATTTGCTGCTATGCAAATTCTTATGCAAAATACCATGTGGTGGGGGAAAAAAACCTTCATGTTACAAGAGTTATGATTACTAAACTGCTTGACTGGGCATAACTTAAAGGCATGAGCCATTTTCATATGTCTGCTCTGACTCCCTAACAATACACTTTTTAAACAAGTAGTAAAGTTCAGATCAGCTGAAGTGACATAAAGACCAGCTTGCTGTCACAGAAGTGGGGGCAGAAGACTGATTTATTTCCCATCCGTGGCCCCTGAGAGCCCTGATTCAGAAAGGGTAATGGGACTGAAGGAACTGGAAGTCATTTTCCAGTTACTAATTCTGTAACTTTGCAAGCACTTTGCTACCAGTGATTTAAAAAGTGGTTTTTTCCACCCAATTAATTACCTCAGAGATCTCACTAACTAAAATTATAAAGTTATATAGGTGCCAGCATATGTCATTAAGTTTCATACCACAAAATTAGAAGCACAGGGCTTTTCTCAATTACTTCTTGTAGCCTCTACTTTTGGATTGACTTGTGTTAGTGTCTTTTATTTGTCTATTTCTGCAGGTTGGGAAAAGTGCCTCATTTGTTAGAAGCCGAATATAGAACAGGACTTCCTTGTTACTCCAGGATTCTGGGTAGCCGAGTAATTTGGAAATTATCAGGAGATGCGGTTATAATGAGGGTGATTCTGGTCAGGTTTAATTATGTAAAGTTATGGCATGAAGAGGCAGGGTCCACACAGCAGGTGGGCTCCAGCACAGGGGGCTCTCAGTGACAGCAGACGGGGCAGGACAATGTCACCAACCATGCCATCCATTAGCCACTTACTCCCCTTCTAGACACCTCTTTGTCATTGAAAAGCAGGTGTCACCGGGGAAATGTCATCATGAAAATATTCTGTATTGGGAATTAGTTATCCAGTTGTGATGATGTGTCATTCACATGTATGTCAGTTATTTTAAGCTCTTTGTCCGTTTACAGAGTCAGTTCTCAATTATCCATCACAAAAGAAGGTCAGTGGCAGGAGTGACCCCGACTGACAGGCAATTAAAAACAACATATACTTAGCTTTAAAATGAATAACACAGTGAAAACAAAGATAACTTGTAAGTTATTAGATTGCCCAAATTTTAAATTGTTTTTCAATTGTTACAAAAACAACATATTTGAATGTTGACTTTTGCATCAAAGAGTAAAACAGCAACAGAGCCCCAGAGCCCTACCACACATTCCCTGGGAAGGGCCACTTCTAATTATTCCTGCTACTAGTGCTTCTGTTTGTTTTGATTTTGGTTTGGTTTTGGTTTCAGCTCCATATCTCTGAATATCTTCATAGCACAATTTATTTAAATATTAATTTTTTGTATTTTCTATTGACTTCCTATGATGGGACATGTGACTTTAGCTTACTTAAATGACCCCTCCCTCTCTACATTTGACAACTTTTAGCTTCTGTGTTGATGACTTTTGTCTCTTTGGATCATATAGTTGAAATTCTACTTCCATTTCCACTACTGAGTGAATATTTGCTTCCTTACTTCACACAATGAGACAGTGACACTCCCCATAGTTTCATTTACTCATCATCCTTTCCTTCCACTTCCCAAATTCTCTCTATATTTTATTTATATTGTCAAATTTGATAGCATATGCTTTCTATTCCATAATTATGATTTATTATTCTCTGATTTATATCTTAGTGATTCTAAAGTTTAGAAAATTAGTGAACTATAGTGGTAGAGTAGACATTGTGTATTATTTACTGCAAAGTGGAATCACACTCTATGATTGTATTTTCTTCTGTTTATAGCTTTTTGGTTTTCCTAGAGTTCTAATTGCCTTGTTTTTATTGCATGTACTGTTTTTACCTGGTCTTTGAGAGCTAATATTTTAAAGGCATTCTCAAATCAATGAAATCTCCTATTATCATTATTTTTTCTCACCAGGGACATTCCTCCTATACCCTTATGCTGTCGTGGGCATTTTGCAATCTGGGCCTATCATCCTGGAACTTGAATTTCTCAGAGTCTTGAGTTGTACCTACTGTTCTTCCAGACCTATCTCCCAGGTCTTCTTGATTTTCTTCTTGATTGTGTTTTTGATGTCCTCATCACTTTGTTGGAGTACATCCCCATGCAAGAAAAGGTTGGTGCAAAGGGCACAAACAATGAGTGTTTACACATTTGCATTCTATTTATACTATTCTCATAGTTAATGGTAGTGTGATTTGTATCTAAGGCTGGATTCTCCCTGAAAGGGAGCCTGAGACAAGGCATTAACTACAGGCAGTTGGTTTGGGAGATACCCCCAGAGATCTTTGGTAGGGGGTAGAAAACGGAAGAAATGAGAACACAAAGCAGCATGATGTGCCTTAATGTACACATTACCCTGTGAGCAAGCTGAGCCTCTGGAAGACTGTGATAACACATCCTCCAAGGTATCGCACTCAAGGCAAGAGGAGGCCAAAGTAATTAGCCAAAAAAATTCTATCAGGCATTGTGTGACAGCTGCTCCCAAGAGTTAACTGTCTGAAACCTTCCACCTGCAGATTGGCTCCATCACCCAGAGAAAACCCTTAGGCAAAGGTGTGCAAGTGTCATGGTGTGAAGCATCAACCTGCTCAGGGAATATGCCTGCAGAGGGTGTGGGAGGACACAGAGGGCGTCTGCCTCAGCGGGTACATACTTCTTGGTGAAAAATCACTTTCTCTTGGAGGTTCAAGGCCCATGGTCACTGTCTTCTAGCATAAGTTCCATGCTTCTTGATTATTGAAAGGATTTTTTTTTTAAAGCCTCACTATCTTCTTGAATTTTCTCTGAGGAAATGTATTTTCAGAGTTTCCTTTTGATTCCTCAATGTCCTCTCTCTTCCAAAGCCCATCTGTTCTATTCCCTGGACCACTTCACACATGGGCATGACTTTCCAACAAGCAGACCTTGCATCATCACAATGGAAACCCAAGCGCCAGGGTGAGGAGGCCTTTCCTGGGAGGCACCAACCTCCATACACTTGAGTTCTGGCTCTCTAAGTGTCCCCCATAATTCTTCTTGAAAGAGCAGGTTTAAGGGAGAAATCAACTACTCGGTGCTGGCATGTTTGGTTTGAGATGCTTATTAGAACTACAAGCAAGGGTGTCAGATAAGCAGCTGGTTATATGGATCTGGATTTGGGGAGCAAGGTCTGAACTGGTATCATAACTGTTGGTCATTGGTCTATGGATGTTATTTAAGCCACAAGACTGAATGAGATATTGTGAGCAAGAAAGAAGATAGACAAAGAATAGAATAGGTTGAAGAACTGAGCCTTGAAGACTAAAGAGGAACCAGTGAAACTGGGTGGGTTCCTCTCCCAGTTCTGCAGGCTAGTTTCCCAAGGTCAAAGTGTTGGCAGGATAGATTCCTTCCGAGGCTGTGAGGGAGGATCCAGTCCCTGCCTCTCTCTCTTAGCTTAGTGGTCATTTTTGGCATTCTGTGCCTTGTACATACATCACTCCACCCTCCACCTTCATGTGGCCTCCCCCGTGTCTCTTCACATCATCTTCTCTCGTGCATGTCTGCCTCTGCCTCTAAATTTCCTTTTCTTGTAAGGACATCCCTTATATTGGACTAGAGCCCATCTTAATGACCTGATTTTAACTTGATTACTTATGTAAAGATCCCACTTTCAAATAAGTTCATGTTTTGAGGGACAGGAGTAGGACTTCAGCATATATTTTGGGGGACACACAATTCAACCACAATACTTTCTTAGCTCATTTCCTTGTACCCATTTCTCAGATCCAGATTGCAATCCCTTTGCAAAGCACATCCCCTGCACCCCACCACCAGGGCCCTGTCTCAGTTAGAAGCTGCCCTGTCGCATCCACGTGTCTCTTCCATCACCTCATGGCTTCCATGCTTTCCAAAGGGCATATTTGGTTTTGCTAAAATTTGTTAATGCCAATCATGTCTTATTGTAAATATGTGAATTAATTAAGTGTTAAACAATCTGATGTGTGTGTAGAGCTATTTTTTAATGAAAACCAAGTTAAATGCTTGAGGAAATCATGCTAGCAAGAAAATTGACTTAAAATTATTACAATGGAATTAATATTGGACAAAATAGTCATAAAAATTGAAATAATATTTTAGGAATCAGGAATTCTTACTCAGGTTGTTTTGTGAGTGTTTTTATGTTATTGACTCGCTTGAGAGAACCCCAACCTGCAAAGTGAAGTCAATGTACTATGCCTGACATGTGTAAAAAAGGTAGGAAAAATCTGCTCAACTCCAGCCCGTGAGCTGGTGTTCAAGGAAGAAACCTGGACTCGGCATTAAAAGACTGGCAGTTTCGTGCCTAATTTGTTTAAAATGGAGATGAAGTGTTTGAGGTGTCTGTTACTATAACTCCACTCCTTGGCTGTGTTCAGTTGAATACAGTTACCAGCCCAGGCTTCACAGGAAGATGACCCTACATTAGCATTTCCTAGCTGAGGCTCAGAGGTGTCCGGTGCTATGCGTGCAGTCGGTGGCAGAGGCAGGCTGAGCCCAGGCAGTGCCATTTCAGAGTGAGGCTGCTACTCTGTCTAGTGTAAGAAGCTGGCTGACACATGGAGGGGCCCAGAACTGGCCCAAGGAAGTCTGATGACTGAAAATCTATTGGACAAAAAGCACAGTTAGACATTAACACATGTATATGTCAATCTTTCTTTAACTGCATCTCAATTCCTTTTCTAAGTCCCATGCTTGTTTTTATCCTGGCTCATACTTCAGTTTCCCACCGAATTTCAGGATGAAAGCCCATGGTTGTTGCTGGAGGAAGACTCCCTGCTGCAGCCTTCATACATGGAGCAGGCAGCAGATGAAATAGGCAGCCACTGCCTGGGGATGGTTCTGGGGACTTGTAGACTCAGTGAGTTCAAGAACAAGTGAGATGTGCAAGGTGGCTGCCCTGTTGGGCTGTCAACAGCATTTACGGAGCAGCTCCTATGTGTCAGATATCATGCTATGAAACAGGGTGCAGAGTCCAACAGGAAATGGACACTGACCTCCTGGAACCTACAGACCACCAGAGAAACTGGGTTATAAGCTGCTGACTGTGGACTGTGGGACGAGGGGGCCTGGAGGAGGAGCCAGGCACTGGTCTGTATCCCCTGTGCACGTGGTCCCTCACTCACAGGCAGCTCAGGAAGCAGGTTGTATCCCTGACTTTCAGGTGGAGAAGCTCAGGAAATGGCAATGCAGATGAGATGTCAGCAAAGACCCAGGGAGACCCTCGTGTTTACTGTCTTCTCTTCCTTTTCTGCAGACAGAGGCTCCCTCCATGGACCTGACCTGCAGCAGTGAGTCCTCCCCCTGCAGCCGTGTTTATCAGGCTGCTTGTTTTCTGTTTCCAAGCCCAGAAGGCTCATCACACCATCTACATTCACACACATGGGCACAAGCGAATATACACAACCCGCAGCATATGTTAAAATGGGGCCACTCTGGCAAATCCGCTAAGTACATTTGCTTATCTTCCTCCCTCCCAAGGTGACCTCTTGGTGAGCATTTCAACACAGGCAGCCGAGCTGTGGCCAGTCCCCCAGGCCATTGTTCTCATTCCCCACACCAAAGTCAGGACTCGCTGGAATGTTACATGGGGCTGAGGCTCAGTGACTGATCCCGCTGATTTCCAGGGCCCCCTGTGCTACAGAGGCACCCTCTGAGCCATGGCAGCTGGCAGGGACCTTCGCAGCCCAAGTGCATCCTGGGATCAGTGCCCACCTCTGCAGGAGCCCTTCAGGGCCCTGAGTGCCACAGAGTGGCTCTGTGAGCTGCCTGTCAGGGAAGAGCTGCGGGCGTGTGGCTTAGGATGCTGAGTCAACAGCAGTATTAAAACACGGCATTTCCTAAGAATGCTGCCAGAGCAGGGTACAACCGTGGGCAAATTGTCCTGTGGTAAACACCTTTTTCACCTTTTGTGATTATAAAAGCAAAACTTATCGTTAGAAAATTTGGGACATGTAAAATAAGAAATCTTTTTAAATTACCCATTAAGCCTCCTCATCAAGATACTACTACAAAAAGATAGATATTTAGCTAGAGAGAGAGAGAGAGAGATGGGTTTTGCAGATATATGTGACCTGTTTTCACAATTTCCTATCTTGTTTTTCTCATAATGGCCCAGCACTTGATGGCCTCTGTCTTTGCACAGCCTCACAAACACCTTCACAGTCACTGGGGATTCTTATCACCGGGCTCACTAAATGGAGTCTGGCATCATCCTGCTCTTACGAAACTGGGCTGTTTCCAGCTTTACCTGTTTATAAATTACACTGCGATGAGATTATTTGTGTGACTTTCTGGTTTCCTTGTGTTTTTCCCTTTTTTCCAGAAGGGGACTCACTGGGTCAAAGCCATTAAACAAAGTGCACTTGATAAACATGCCAACATGCTTCCCATTAAAGTTGAACTGACTGATACGTCCACTGACCACCCATTCACAAAACGGCACCTCTGCCAGCACCGACAGCTATGAAATGCTGGGTATGTGTCAGCACGGTGGGGGAAATGTGGTATTGCCCTTTCTTTGGTTTATTAATTTGCACGCCTTTGCTCACCATGAGGCTGAAGGTTTTTAAAGGTGTACTGGGCAATCTGGATTTCTTTTCTTGATTGGGTGGTTCATGTCCCTTCTGTTTGGTTTTCCTGTTGTCCTGACCAATGTCTACGAAAAGAATTGGCAATTAATCTTCTAGTCTTTGCATACCATCTTTAAATGGTATCAATTAAAGGGGGAAAGGGTGGACTGTGTGCTTTCCCCAAGCACCACCACCTTGCATTTTCCAGAGACTCTTAAAAGGTCAATGCTACTTCAAAGTCAGACTTCAGTTTGGACAAACTGCCACCAGAAGGCAACACAGTTTTAGATACATTCCACTGGTTTTGAAATGAGCTAAAACTTTGACTTCTTAAAATGTCAACCTCATAAATTCACCCCCTTAGTCAAAATCAGATGCTGGTCACCACTCAACAGACGGTCACTCAGCCACAGTGCCACGTGGGCCTTGAGCTGCAGTCCTTCAAAGGACCACACACAGCTCTTGTCCTTCAAAACCCAGAAATTTAGGTGCAAAATGAAATTTCAAATATTTTTTTCTGTCTTTTTTAAATTCCATTTACCCACTTTTCCCCCCACATTCAGTAATTTGGGGTTGAAATGTGAAAAGCACTTAAAATTTTGGTGCAGATGAAATCGAGTCATATTTTTAGTCTCTGAAGGTTTATTGAATAGATGCCCTTCACCCTAAAATAACTGCCCCCACCCCTGCCTTGGGATCAGGGGTTATGACCTCTGCTTCTGTCGAAGGTCCTCTCCTGGCCCCTCAGCCCTGGCCAGGCTTGGAAGACAATTATATGGGGTCAGAGGGAAGCCAGGAGTGGCCCTGGAGAGTAATCTCCAGGAGAGTCCATTGGAGATGGTGGGGGTTCATTTCTAACTACGGGACGGGTTTTGAGCATCCTGGGTTCTATGCACCCTTCTATGAGGCTAATGAGGGCTGAGCCCTCCCTTTAGTGCACACAAGTCTCCTCCCCTCTTCCAGGAGGATATCCAGCCTGCTGCAGTGCCCAGGGTCCAGTGTGCACAAACCCAGGCTGGGGTCTCCACTCAGCTCCAGGAAAGCTAATTAGTCATAAAAGACTCAATTTCCTCATCCACAGAATGGAGACAACAGTAGAACCATTTTATTAGGTATAGAGGCTTGGATTACGCATGTAAACAGGTAGCTTAGCGCCTGTTCTGAGTCAGAACAGGCCCTCCGTAAAGGTGGGCTCTATCTCCCCAAGGAACCACAGCAAAGCTCACTACCCACGAGCATACAAGTGACATCCGAGTTCTACTAAGAGACAAAACTAAGGTGTTTCTGACAATAAGCCAGAAAAAGGACCAAGTCTAAATTTAGGTCCTGCTTTGTCAGAACACCACAAGATGAGACCAGATAATGTAACCCCCTAGACATGGGCTCAGGGGAAATGAACATATGAACTAGGGCATTTGGAAAGGCCAAAGGGCACCCTTCACAGAGCCAGGTTTTCAGGGAGAGACAAAGGAAGGGACACAGGGAACCATGAGGTGCCTTCCAAACTCTAGCCATCTTTAGGAGTGACAACAATGGGGTAAAATTCACAGCAGAGGCTTTCTCAGTGACAACCTGTGAGATGGGGCCCTAGACGCCAGGCCCACTGCCTGGCTGCCTGGTGCAGGGGGAGCAGGCCTGTCACTGCAGCAGCACAGGCTCCTGGAGGACCCCAGGGAGGTTGTAACCCCTTCACACCTTATTGCCGGAAAGTGACTTTGTGATTTGACACATTAAAAACAGGGTCAAGAGAGGCTCCTCTCCAGTGAGTTGGAACCTCGGAGTGGCAGGCCTGCCTTCCCTCCCACCCATACCGGCCCAGGCAGAAGCCGACCAGAAAGAAGGGGGTAGAGGGAGGGGACAGCAGTTTTTCTGAAAAGCCACATTCTCAACACTCCCATTACTACATACAGGAAGTGACTGGGGAAGCTGTTTAATTGAGTCTTCCAATAATTAATAATAGAAGAATAACAAGAAGCTTCCGATTCTGGCTCCTTTTTCCTTGGTGGGTTCCCTGAAGGAAATTCCTGGGGCTGAGCCCATACCCAGCCTTAAAAAGTCTCTGCCCAGCCAAGCTTCAGCCCCTGCCCAGCCCAAACCAGCCCCACTGCCTGAGCACTTCTTCCCAAAGCTGACCCAGCCAAAGCAATGCCCAGATCCTGTCTGGCTCCCACCCTACCCCTGCCAGTCCAGCGCCCCTGTCCAGCGTCCCTGTCCAGCTCCACACCTGCCAGGCCAGGCCTGCAACGAGCAAGGCACCAGCTTGGGCCCGCGAGTCCAAGGGCTGCCAGCAGAGGGCGCATCTCCAGGAGACGTGCCTGGGCTCTGCTGCCTGCCTGCCCTGACCTCGACACCTGCCCTGGCCCTGGACCCAGACCGGATCCCGGACCTCAGGCCCAGCAGAAGCCAGGGGGAACGTTTCTGCCGTGCTGGGGTTAGGCGAGGGTCCCGGGGCGGCAGCGTCCGGGCTGCGGAGAAGAGCGAGCAGAGCAAGTCAAATGCGTTTCTGCCACCTGTTGGCCCAGCGCCCACACTACACGTGCCTGGAGAGAGTCGCTGGGCGGCAAAGACGCGGTACCGGTCCATTGCCTGTCCTGGGGGGACCCCTGTGCAGAGCTCTACGCCCCCACCCATGTAGATGCAGAATGCCTGCGGTGGAGTGTGCCCCAGATGAAACACCAGGTGACAGTTTCCCAACTGTAAAGGCATTAGGAAGGTTGGTAAAAAGGAAGCACCTGAGTAAATATGTATTTCTTTTCACTATTGCAGTATCTCTCAACTTAAAAAAAAATGTTTTTAAATCTAAGCTTTTGGAGCACTAGCAAATTGATTAGCTGGTGTCTTTTTCAAGGTTCAGTTTTGACTAGCATGCACAATTTTTATGGGGAAGAAATCACTATTATAAATAATATGTCTTATCATTTTCTATGCACATTTATTTTCATCTTTTTAATGAATAGCTCTTTTTTTAAACACATGTAAACTACCAACACATATGTTTAAACTACCTGAGTTGGGCATCGATATATAGAACTACATGGGATTCAGACTTACAAACAATACTTTTTTAACTAATTTGGTCAGATATTTTCTTCAGATATTTGGTCTATCTTAGACAGGATATGTGCTTGAAGGTACACAGAATTTGGTCTTAACTGTTGTTACAACCTGGCCTCCTGAATACCTAGAACAGGGACAGGAAGTGTGGTTCTGTTCACATTCTACCCAAAAAGGAGGGCTGAGACCACACAGTAACACAGGGAACAGGATGGGTATTTGCTGTCCCCGGCTCGTATCCATGAGATATGTGATTATGTGGTTTGGGGTTTGCTAGCATCCATTTCTTTAGACAAAATATATATATATATACTTTTTATCATGAACTGTATGTACCACAAAAATGTGAAAGAATATTCTAATTATAGCTGTTGATATCCTATTAATAGAACCACAAGTTACATATTTTTAAGAGGATAAATACAAAATACTAAAGCACACCTTTCACTTTGAGAGAAAACCTTGTATTTTTTTTTCATTTTCCCCACACCCTCAGGGTGACACACTTCCTTACTCCTCATCACTAAAGAAAGCGGGACTTACAAGGGTCATATCTGTTACCACGGTCAGCAAATATTCTCCAGTGGTTCATGTTTATTAGCGTGTATTTGGGTTATACAACTACATATGCATGGGCTAAATGCAGTTAGCTCTTCTCTTTATGTGAAGACACACCTCATTTATAACTCACAACAATGTAGCAGAGAGACCCTGAATGTATAAATGTAAGGAGGGGGGAAAGCAGGAGGAATTTCATTATATCACTTTATATATAATCTATATGTATATATATATAGCTATAGATAAAATAAATAGAGATTATACATATTCCAGATGATATATAATATTTGTTTAAAAAGAATAGATATAATATAAATAACACATTTATATACTTATAAATAAATGATATGTATGTAATGTTAAGTATATAAAACTAAGGTGTGAGAAAGACAGCCAGAGCGCAGGGCTGCAGTGAGACAGAGAGTAGGGGAAAGGGAACATCATTTTTTTTAACAATACGACATCACATTGAGTCCAAGTTCAGTGACTGCATTGGATCCTAAAGATAATATTGGGTTTAAATGTCAGTAATAATTAATGAACATCATAGCACTCTTAATGGAATCTCCCAGGTATGCCTCCCCCACACACGGGCACACAAATAAGAAGAGAAGATGAGACATTCTTTAGCCATTCTAACAAAGCAACTGGTCAGACTCTGGTGATGAAAGACTTTGTAGGAGTTTCCTACAAAGTAGTTCAGCAGCGGCTGATATTATTATTGCATAAAAAAGCAGGTTTCTACAACAGTGCAGGGAGAACAGACAAAACTTTCAACTATAGCGTGAGGTTTTTGTAATTCGGAATAAAGAGATATTTAAAGATAGCTGGATATCTTAGTAAAAGTGAATATGCAAAGACAACATTCATGTGCCAAAAAAGGGAAAATCACTGCATTAGAAGTAATTATGATAAAGTATTTTAAGGAGATAATTAACCGAGATGAAGTAATGAGAGTTCAAAAGTGGAGTTTTTTAAAACACTGGGACCCTCAGTGTAGCACTATAGTACTGTGGTACTATATCCATTATGTAGATACGGAGATACATAGCTAGATGAGAGAGAGAGAGAGAGAGACTACACAGGCATGCCCATACAGTGTCAGTGCATACATGTATATGTGTAGGTAAGTGTCCAGAAAAGCAAGGAGCCAATGAACATGCACGGTGGACTGCCCAGGGCACCATGGTTCAGGGATTTTTGTGGCACTGTGGGGGATAGCAACGTTCCAAATCACAAGACAAACCTCAGGTTTAACTTACCCACAGGCAAATAGGGAAGCTCCTTTCTCTACCACAGCCCAAAAACTGTGTGAAGAAAGAGCATTATTATTTAGAGAAGGCTCTGCAAATCAATGAAAGAAGATTTACTATTACGCAGCCACTTTTTCATTATGTGTTCAGCCAGTGTTTAATGAAAGTTTCAGACCCAGGACTGGGCACTAGAAGGATAAAGACAACTGAGACCTGGATCAGTGAGGGAGGTGGAGATGACAACTGATCACTCCAAACAGAAAGTGAGTGCAGAGATCTGAGTCAAGGACAGAGAAACAGAAGGCAAGCGGCGAGAGAACACACCACAAGGAGCATTTTTAGAACTTTTTTCTAAGCATATCCCTCCCTTCTTCAACAAATGCTTATCTAGTATTTACCATTTTCTGAGTACTCTGCCAGTAGCTAAGAACACAAACATTCGGGGGAAAGTAAAGCTTGTGACCGTCAAGGTATCAGAGTCCAGTTGGGAAACTGATGTTACCATCCAATCGTGCACACAAATGTGAAATTTCACCTCTGCTGGCTGGTGGCTCGGGGAGCCATGAGCACACGGGGCACACCGTGGCAGAGTTGTGGCCTAGTTCTTCTCTTCTTGATCTAGGCCTGGCCATGGGTCTCATCAAAACAAAAAGTACAAGCAGAGGAAACAAGGTATGACTCCCAGCACCAAGTGAGGAAAGGCCACAGCTTCTGCCTTGGTCTCTAAGTTCACTCCCTTCCGATGCTTCTGCTCAGAATGCAGTCTCATGGAACCCAGCCAGCCACCATGCTGTGAGAAGCAGCCCCCATCATTTTTTTCCTAGCCTTCGGTGAGCCACCTTGGATATCCAGCCCAGCAAAGCATTCAGATGACTACAGGCAGCCTGCCTCCGACCACAGACACAGGAGCCGCCCCAGGGAGGAGCACTCAGCCAAACCCTTCCAGGATTCCTGACCCACAGACTGTGGCCATAATTAGTGGTTGTTCTTTCACATCGCTGAATGTTGGGGTGTTTTGCTAGGTAGCAATAAAGAACTAGAACAGAATATGTTCCTTGGAGGTGAGATTCTGCCAAAACAAAACCTGGAACATGTGACATTGGTTTTGAGACCAGATGCCAGGCAGAAATTTGAATGGCTTTGATATGGCTGTTGGAAGGGCTTGAAGGGAAGTGAGCAAATGTTATTGGAGGCCAGAGGAAAGGAAACCCGTATTATGTGGTTGCCTGTAGTAACACAGGACATAGACAATGTACCTAACAGTCATTGTGATCTCACTAAGGAAATTTCTAGGAGGAATATTGAAAGTGCCACCTGCCTTCTCTTGCTGCCTATGATGCAATGAGAGGAGAGAGATGAATTCAAGAGAACTGTTCAGTTTTTGAGTAGAGGGCACATGAGATGTGAAGTGTCCAGGATGGTCTCTCCAGCCAGCAAAGGCTCTCCATTAAGAGATGGCCTCAGGGCAAAGACCAAGTTAAGAGCATTGCCAGTAAATTGTAGCCTCGTGGAATCCAAGGCATAATATTCTGAAATATTATATACCCTAAAATAAGATGCCAGAATGATTCAAGGCAAAATATCGTGTACCCTCTCTGCTAAACCAAGAGTCCCAGGGACATGTTGCACAGACCCTTTCAGCTAAACATTAGTGCTTCAAAGACCCAGGAGGACATTATTCTGAGCAGCCCCACAGGCCTCCAAGGCAGAGGAGGATTCATCTCATACAGATTTGCAAATGTGCCTCTTGTCTAATGCAATGGGTTATAAATTGATACATAAAATCCCAGGGAGTTTTTAGAGGAATTATACTTGACTGAAAAGGACTGAGACAATCCTAACAAAAGAGGCCTTTGGAGTTCCCCAGACTTCCATGGGCAGGAAGCAGGCAGAGAACAGTACCTGGTGTAACCACAATCCACTTGCTATAGAAAAGGCAGAACTGTGAGCCCAGAGGGAAGGGCCAGGAGCTGTGGGGCCTCTGTCCCAGGGCCGAGGATGTGTGCCTGGCGGGAGTTCAGAAACCCTGTGACTGCCATTCTCCCCTTCCTGAGCCAGACTGTGTACCACAGCTGTCCCCGCTCAGCATCACAGCTCCATGGTGGGCATGTGGGAAGAAACCTGTTTAGATCAGAGGCCTTCAGACAGAGAGAAAGTATACTTTCAACATGGGCTTTAAACTGGGGTCTTGAGGGGGAAGGGGCTGTCGATCACTAAACAAATTGTGGAGAAGTAGAATTGAGAGACAGTCTTCAAAACCAAACTGCATAACACACTGAGGGGAAAATGCCGTAAAACAAAGGCAGCAAATGGTACAAATCACTCCCAAGGAAATACAATTAACAACCTAAAGAGAACTTTAAAATTAGTACATTTAATATTTTAAAAGAAGACAACAGGAAAATTATAAATGTAAGAGGGCCACGATAAGTCAAGAATTTCTGGATGCTAAGAAATAGTTTAAAATGCTGACTGTGAAAAAATACGTTGTTGATTGGAGAAGTAAACGTGAGGTGAGAAATTGGAGAGGATTTCACGTAAGCCCATCTTTTAGAAATTCTCCATGAACAAGGGAAACGAGATAGGACAGTAGGTGCAGGGACATGGCACCTCCAAGAAGCATTCCTCCACATTACTCCACGGAGAGGCCAGAGCATGACAGAAAAGACACTGTGGAGAGCAAAAAGGTGTAACCTACAGGGCAAGGCTCCTAAATAGAGGGAGTGGGATCCATGGGGAGAAAGCAGCTTCTCTACAGGAGCAGAAACAAAGCAGAGGGCTATGCGATTTGGTGTGAAAGGAGGAAGTTCTCTGGCAGCCTCTGTTATCTCTGACACTGGGGGGGATGAAGCCAGTGCAGGAATGCTGTGGGGAGGAGCCTTGGTGAGCAAGACAGGTGGGAGGTAAGCAGTCGTGAGAACAGAGGGGATCTGTGGGGCAGTGTCAGGGCCTGTTGGAGACTGGTGGTCCAGAACAGTGAGGGACACCAGCCACCCTGCTGTAGGACTTCCCTCATGAGCACTTGGCTGTGTAACCTGTGACCAAGAGCATTGCCGAAACCCTCAAATGTGGAATCTAAGCTGGATAAGAAAGAGATGGAGAAAGAAGGGGGCTGACTATAAGGGGGCCTGCTGAAATCCCAGAGCAGGCTTTCAGTCACAAAACAGTGACAGAGGAGTACCCTCTCAGATGTATGACTTGGCGGGGGCAGGACCTGTGGAGGCTGACCTGGTCTCAACTGACACAGGAGTGAGAGGCCAGGGAAGCAGGAGAAGGCAGCTGAACATTAGGAGTTCAAGGAATCAAGACGTCAGAGTGTTGGGTGGGTCGTCCAGCAGAGGCCCCCAGGATGGAGGATAGTATGGTGAAGGGCAGCCCTGAACCAAACGCAAAGGATTCACCTGAGGGAAAGTGGTGGCAGAGGCAATGCAAAAAAAAAAAAAAAAAAAAAATCAGGAAACAGGTGTGCTTTTTGATGTGAGCTCAGAGACCAAAGGTCTGAAGGCTCAATGGAGCAGATAATCCTGGAAGGGAGGGGGGAGGACGTCACAGGTCACACTTGGTGGCTAGACTCACACCCAATCCTGCTCATACTAGCGATGGACCTGCACAAGGTGGGGGCCTTTACAAAGCCTCAGTGTCCCTATCCACAAAAGGGGGACCATCATTTAGGACTGTTCTGAAGATTAAATATGTTTACTTCACACAGTGGGCTGGTGTGTCTGTACGTTAAAGGTCACAGTAATGTTTGCCATTGTGATTCTTTTTTTTTAAATATTTTTATTGTTATTCAGTTATAATTGTCTGCATTTTCTCCCCATCCCTCCACCCCATTCCAGCCAATCCCACCTCCCTCCCCCACCTCCACCCTCCCCCTTGATTTTGTCCTTGTGTCCTTTATAGTAGCTCCTGTAGACCCCTCTCCCCACTATCCCCTCCCCACTCCCCTCTGGCTATTGTTACATTGTTCTTAATTTCAATGTCTCTGGTTATATTTTGTTTGCTTTTTTCTTTTGTTGATTATGTTTCAGTTAAAGGTGAGATCATATGGTATTTGTCCCTCACCGTCTGGCTTGTTTCACTTAGCATAATGCTCTCCAGTTCCATACATGCTGTTGCAAAGGGTATAAGCTCCTTCTTTCTCTCTGCTGCGTAGAATTCCATTGTGTAAATGTACCATAGTTTTTTGATCCACTCGTTTGCTCATGGGCACGTAGGTTGCTTCCAGTACTTGGCTATTGTAAATTGTGCTGCTATGAACATTGGCGTGCATAGGTTCGTTTGGATTGGTGTTTCAGGGTTCTTGGGGTATACCAGCAGCAGAATTGCTAGGTCAAAGGGCAGTTCCATTTTTAGTTTTCTGAGGAAATTCCATACTGTTTTCCACAGTGGCCATTGCGATTCTTAATCTTAAAAGAGTAATAGGCCCTATTATGTGCCATGTGCCATGCTAGAACTTGGGAACAAAAAGTTAATCAATTTAAGAGTGCACGAAGGAGGCAGGGTGGAAGGTTTGACACAGGGATAGTTTTTATGCACAGAATTGTGGGATTGATTAGGAATGGAATGGAAGGAAAGGCATGTAATTTCCCAGATATCACAACATGTTCAGAGGCAGATAGGCACAGAGCACCCAACCACTGTGTGGGAGCAGCATCTTAAACAAACTTAAGTAGCCATTTCCAATGACACTGATACAAGCCAGGTGTGAGGGTGAACAAAGAGAAATCACATTTCACTCCTGCTTTTTAAGGACATGAATTCTTTCTACCATTTCTGGGGAGTGAAAAATTTCTACAACTTCTGTAAAAATTCTTACTTCATTTTCTGCTGTCTTCCCTCCTCAAAGGTAAGAAAATGTGCCAGGTATTGTCCCTCGACATTCAAGTGGAGGACAATTCTCAGTACTTGGCAGAAAGCAGAAGAAACAAGCTGTGTCTTAGAAATAAGACAAAAATTTCCTGTTTCCTTCTTTTTCTTGTTAACACTTTTAATCTCTGACCCAAGAATCCTAAAGAATTAGTTTAGGTCATTGCACAGCTTCTAAATTGTATTTTTATAAAATTCATGACAGATAAAATCCGAGATGTTTGCTAAAGGGGGACTATAATATGTGGGGGGGGGGGTTTGACTTACTGAGTGAACGGTAAGAACCTTATTAGATTTTCACTGGCTCCCTTAATTACCAGTGCCTGGTAATTTATTAGAAAAAATCATAATGCCACCATTTTGCTGTTACTTCAGTGAACACCAACAATTAAGTGCAACCCAAGCCCTGGCCATCGTGGTTCAGTTGGGTAGGGCATTGTCCCATCAGGGAAAGTTTGCAGGTTCAGTTCCCAGCCAGGGCACATGCCTAGGTTACAGGTCTGGTCCGAGTGCATACGATTCCCATTCTGGGCCCAGATGAGAGGCGACCAATCAATGCTTCTCTTTGCATTGATGTCTTTCTCTCTCTCTTCCTTCTTCTCTCCCTTTCTCTCTAAAAAAGGCAATGAAAAAAATATTCTCAGGTGAAGATTTTTTTTCAAAAAGTACAACACAAAACAAGTTTGTGAAGAGTCAATTCTGAAAATCAATAATACCATTCATTTTGCTTTCCCTTGTGAAAAGGCACCAAATCACCAAAGATAAAAGGGACACAGGTTTGAGACTGTCTCACTGAAGGCAGCTAGAAGTACAACTGCAGGTGTCATCCTGGTCACTCACATCCTTACCTCATTTGGAAAGTGCCCAGGAGTTCAGGACAGTGTGAGAATGAAGACAGAACATAGACATACAGAACATGGAGCTTAAAGAACATGATGAGCAACACTGCTACTTCTAGAAAAGGGGAATAACCCCCAGAGAAGCAGGGTGGCTTTCCCAAGGCCATCCGCAGCCACCTGCAGAGCAAGCTTTGTGTCCTGATGTTGTGACTTTAGGTCACTATCTGTTCCACTGCACACTGTCTCTACTCACCCATCTCCTCTGAGGCTGGGAGGTAGAGATGAGCATCCCTGGCACCTCCAGGCATTGGGCAGGAGCAATTCTGAAGTTCCTGGCCAGGGGATGGCCATTCAGCACACAGAAAAGATGCTGGGAACTGGGCTGAGTGCGCATGCTCATCTCTGATGCAGACCTAACACCAGGCATCTTATTTAACCTGACAATGGTTTTCTAAACACATATTTATGAGGTTTTTACCAAAACTTCCTTTAAGCTCTTCACCTGTCTCTGTTATTTCATCCTTCATGACTTGTACAGCTAAGCCAAGAATGCTCACTAAACATGTTATGGTATGCTGGACAGGATCCTGGAACAGGAAAGAGGACTTTAGGTAAAGACTAAGGAAACCTGAATAAAATATGAACTTGAGTTAATACTATGTCAATATTTGTTCACTAGGTGTAACAGAGGTATCATTCTAATAGAAAAAATTAATGATAGGAAAAACTGGGTGCAAGATATATGGGGACTCTCTTTACTATCTTTACAATTTTTCTGTAAATCTAAACTGGTCTAAAAAGTAAAGTTTATTTTAAAAACAATCAGCACAAATAGGCTGCTAAAAAATATGTCAGGAGTGTAGACGGGACAACCTCTCAGGAAGGCAATTGGATAACGCACAATTCCTTGGCTATATTACCTGTCTCTCCACCCAGAATTCCCTGTTTTAGGTATACAATCTAAAACTGTTCAAAGCTCCTGAAAATTATTATGAACAAAGGTGTTATTAGAACAGAATCGTAGTAGTAAGAAATTGCAAATAGTAGCAGGTTGTGTAGACTCTTAAGAGAGAACACAGTGCTGTGAGTCTGTGCGACAGAAGAAAACCTGCCTCAGCATCATGGCACCTTAAGGGCACACGCTAACTTTAACAAGAATGGTCTCTGGGTCGTAGCACTAGGGTTGGTTTCAAGTTCCATCTTTGTTCGATTACAATTTCTGAACTGTTTATGTGGAGGAGATGCTTCTGAAATAAGGAAAACAGACGTGTAGGGAAAGGTTGTACATGAAAACATTAATACTTGACTTCGAACTCTAAGGCTGGTTTTTCACAATTTTTGAATTCAGATATAAAATCAATAAAAGGATCATCCTTCCACGGAAGCTTCTGTCCTGAAGTTGTTGTTGTCGTCGTCATCATTGTTGTTGCTGTTGTCATTTTACAGCTCTCAGTGTCAGTGGAAAAAGGACCAAGGTCTAATTGTGGAATCATCTGCTGCAAGGAGCCTCCTGAGCAAATGAAAGACTTCAGACTGTGTCCTGTTGAGATGAACAATCGATCCCATTCCCTCCACTCTCCACCTGTGTGGAGAATGTCTGTGCGACATTCTGAGAATTTGTTGTTGAATGCAACAATAAATTATGCATCCAGCATCCAGGTGATTAAATGACAGGAGGGTATCACCTGTAGGCAAATTCTGCAGGCACAGATCACACAGGAGCAGCTTTTCTAAGCATGCAGGGTCTCGGCAACACTGAGGTCATCCTGTCTGGAAATAACGCCATGGCATTCTTGGCACATGTCTTGAGAATGGTTTAGATGGGGGATAGGAACTTCTGTTTGATGTCTTGTTTCCAGGGCAATACTTCTAATAATGTCATATTCTCTAAGAAATATTAGTAATACCTGAGGAATTCTGAATTGTGCATCTTCTGTGTCTTGGTGCTTCAAAATATGATACCACATTTCCAGAAGAAGTCTTGGGTAAAATGGGACTTGCTAGAGAAATATTATGAAAAAGTTCTAAGATGGCCCAGAATAAACAATAATATATCCATATTTCTGCCCAACTCTCTGCTCTGGTGACCATATCAACCAAGAAATACTGACACATATTTTTACTCTTTTTTAATCTTGAATTTTATCCTAGACACATGAAATTTCAGGGATGGTGGCGTGAGACACTAGACAAATCTCCCTAAAAAGCAATGACAAAACTGGACAATATTGTCAAGAACATTGTTTCAGGACTCTGAGCATCAAATAAAAACATACCAGAACCTGACACGCACATATTGGAGGAACACCACCGAACCTGAGGTGAGAACACAGAGGTGTATGGTGTTTTCCTGGGACGGCCCCATGCCCACCTACCCCTAGCTTCCACAGCGCAGTGCTTCATGCCTGTCCTCATGCCGGGCGGGCAGTGGGAACAGCCCACTCAGCTGCCAGAGGGGCTAACTTAATTTGCAGTGGCATGTGGTGTTGAATAGAATAGTGATCTCTGTGGAAAGAGAGAGAGTGAGAGAGAGAGAGAGAGAGAGAGAGAGAGAGAGAGAGAGAAACATAAGGGAACAGTGTTTCTTAACTGTTACCCAACGGTTAAGGTAACCCAACCCAACCCAACAGTGTTAAGGTAACCCATCCACACATAGATTTATTGTCAAAGGACGGAAACTTTCGGGGCTCAAGGCATTTTAGTATTCCCTCTGACCAATCCTTGTCTGAGTACTAGTTGTGATGTCCAGAAGTAAACTCTATGAAATCAAGCTAAGATATAAAACAAGAATTTTTGTAAAAACTAAAAGATGTCAGTGGCCACACACTTCAGGGCAAACAGAATTTACAGAGTTAGTCGAGGCAACTCTCTAAACAAACAAAAACCAAAACCAGCAAAAACAAACACCAGGGAGAAGGGGCATTATAATCCAGAGTTGCTATAATATACCACCCAAATTAGCAAGTTTTTAACAAACATTTCAAAACACATAATGAAACAGAAACACATGATCCACCTACAGGGGAAAAGCAGTCAGCAGGAACTCTCTGAGAGGACCCAAAGATTGAAACTAGCAAAGACTTCACAGCAGTCATTAGAAATATTGTGTTGGCCAAAAAGTTTGTTTGGTTTTTTCCGTACAATGGCTCTAGTAGTGCTTAGTTGTCTTTACTTTCATTCAGAACAGTTTTGTTAGATTGCATTGTAACAGCTGTCATAGCAGTGTGCATTTTTACTAAGAACCTATCAAAATTGGTGAATTATTGTGTAGCCATTTTAATATTGAAGATGGAAGAAAATATGCAATGTTTTCAGAATATTATGCTTTATTATTTCACGAAAGGTAAAAACACAACTGAAATGCAAAAAAAAAAAAAAAGGTTTGTGCAATGTATGGAGAAGGTGCTGTGACTGATTGAATCTGTAAAAAGTAGTTTGT
The DNA here is from genome assembly GCF_022682495.2 of Desmodus rotundus. Lineage (NCBI taxonomy): Eukaryota > Metazoa > Chordata > Mammalia > Chiroptera > Phyllostomidae > Desmodus > Desmodus rotundus. Next base: position 178,783,434 of record NC_071387.1, on the reverse strand, counting down.
GAAGTTTCATGCTGGAGATTTCTTGTTGGATGATGGTCCCTGGTAGGATAGACCAGTTGAAGTTGATAGCAATCAAATCAAAACATTAATTGAGAACAATCAATGTCATACCACACGTGAGATTGCTGACATACTCAAAATATCCAAATCAATAAAGCTATTGGTCAAAATTCTAAAATGTGTCTTTTATTTTATAGAAAAAACTAAAGAGACTTTTGGCCAACCCAATATGTTCAAAAATTGAAAGAATCCAATGCAAAGGTAAATAAAAATATAATGACAATGACTCATCAACAAAGAAAGACTATTGAAAAGACAATTTAGAAGAGATACGCTCAGGTTGAAAGTCATCATAACCAAAATGAAAATTGAGTATTCAGACTGGCTGAGTAAAGGGTCAACAAACTTAAACATAGATCAAGAGAAAATATTTGATCTGAAAAACAAAAGAAAAAAGAGAAAAAAACGGAGCCACAGAGACCTATAAGACACCATAAAATATACCAATATAGGTTTAATGGGGGGCCCAGAAGGGATAGAAAGTGTCAGAAAAATACCTGAAGAAATAATAGCTGAAAACTTCCCAAGTTTGATGAAAAACCTTCATGTCCAAGAAGCTCAACATATTGTAAATAATGTGAACACAGAGAGATCCCTCCTTAACACATCATGGTGAAATCGCTGAGACCCTCAAACAAAGCAAAAACCTTAAAAGGACAGGAAAACAGAAACTCACCATGCAAAAGGAACCTGTAAAGAGGTTACCTACCAACCTCCCAGAAGGAAGAATGTATGCAAGAAGGTAGTGGGTTAATGTGTTTACTAAAAGTGCCACAAAACCCCCCAAAGCTGATCTATCCAAGAATTCTATAATCATCAATGCAATGGAGCGAGTAAAAGAGCTTCTAGCCAGTGTAATTAAACAAGAATAAAAATAAAGACATCTCTAAGAAAGTAAAAAGTAAAACTTGTCTTTATTTTTACAGGTGACATAATACTGTTCACAATGGTTAAAATTACATTTCCAATTCTTCTGTTTGGTCTTACTTCTGATACCTTGTTTCTTTCTTTTTCCTTTGACTGATTATATAATATTTGTATCTTTACATAGTTATTTTTTAGTTTGCTGTTATTTTCTGAAGTGGTTTGGAAGGACACCCTACTTTTACTCTAACACTGGATGTTAACTCACCTGTGGAAATGCATTACAGAATAATAGTATTATTTATTGATTATAAGGTAAGAACCAAGCTAACAAGTTAAGTTGTTACTAAGGTAGCAACTAACTGCTTTAACAGGAAACCTCCAAAATGCCAGGAGCTTGGCATGCTAGAAATTTATTTCCACTCACCTAAGGAACAGTCCGCAGCTTCAGGGTGGTAGTGGCACTGGCCATGCAAACCCCAGACAGGATGGAAGCTCTGCCCTCTTCACAAGCCTCCCAGGGGGCCCAGGGCTGGGCATACAGCTGGTGACCAGGCAAAAGAGAGTCAGGAGAACCTATGGGCAATTTTAGAGACCAACCCTGGGAGCAGCATTTGCTAACTTCTCCCAGTTCCATTGGGCAGAATTGGTCATCTGGTCCCACTTAGAGCAAATAGCTCTATAGTTCCTGACTTGCAAGTTGTACAGGGTTTTACAGGCCATTTCAAGAATTTTCATAATAAATATCTATTTACTTGACAGATATTTAGTTAGCCCAGAGAGAGTTCTAGGCATTTGGGACACATCGCATATAAACTAACTTGGCCCCCCAGCCCCCTAGAGTTCATATCTAGACTCCAGAGGGGAACCCGACAGTGGATGGCATTATTGGAATCCAACAGTGTCCAGAGAACCCACTAGCACATGAAATTGCCAATACGTTAGCCATTCAACAGATGTGATCTCCAATAATCAATTTCACCTGATACAAGGTAATAAAGGCTTTTGCTGGGAATTGAGTTGTCTGGCAGACGGTGTGGAAGGGGTAGGGGAGCAGGTGCCTCCCAGAAGACACACGCACACTGAGGCCTGTGAGATGAGCTGGTGTCCAGGGGGAGAGGTGGTGGTGTATGTGCGTGCGTGTGTGCGTTTGCGTGCACGTTGGAGGCAGGGCTGTTAGTGAGTCAGGATCTCAGCAGCCTGTGGCCAATAAGCTGGGGGCACCTGGTCCTCGGGGCACCTGGTCCTCAAGGCACCTGTCCTGTCTGTTCCAGGCTAAATTCTTAAAGCTTTCTGGTGTTTTCTACAATTCTCAGCACACCTGAATTTGAAATTTGAAGTTTCTCTTTCTGGAATTTCCTTTACTTACAGATTGAGTTTCCTCAGTCAGCCTCTGGATAACTTCCATTTCCTCTCATCTTTCCCACATAGGTTTTCTTTTCCTCTGAGGACCGGTGGAATTTGTGTGTGTGTGTATCTTCTCCACCTGTTTCTGTTGTTCAACCTGACATTCCCCACAAAGTGTTTTAATCCCAATAACTGGCTTTCATCCCCAATAAGCCCTGTGTTGTCTTGGATGGACATCCAGAATGACCTCTTACAGATTGTGGAAGAATCAGATGCCCCCTTCTGCTCTGGGAAGGAAGCTTCTTGCGATGGGCAGCCCTTCTGGGGCTCCATGTCACCCCATCCCTTCCTGGGGCTCAGCTGCTACTTTCCGAGGTCCTGGGGGTTCCTGCACACTCCTCTGCACAGAGTGAAGCTCGTGCTCCTGGTCCTGACCCACCCATTCCATTGGACCATCATGGGGCCCAGCTCCATTGGGTCCGCTGCCTGTCCTCACTCAGTGAGAGAGCGGCATGGTGCCAACTCAAGGATCAGCAGCAGCCTGCCTTCTCAGGAAAGCCCTCCCACGTGCTGAGCCCCAGGAATGCCCACAACTAAAGCTGGGGCCACGGGGCCACCCCAGCCCAAAGGAAGTTGTGCCAGGCCATGCCCCACCCCAAGATTCCCAGGCCACCCTTACCCACAGAGCAACTGAAACCCTGATGTGAATGAAAGTGTAAGTTAGACAAGAGCAACAACTTACCAGTTCAATCACAGATGTTGTGAAAACTTGCTTATTATTAGAATAAGGGGAAAACTAGGCATCTAAATTGCCCTTCTGATCTCCAACTATATCATTAAATATTCTTAATAATTTTTACACAATCAAGTGATCTTTAGGGAAAAAAGCAGGAATTCCTCTTTGTATTTGTCAGTCAGATTACCATAAATTTATACATTGGGTTATATATGTAACAATTTTCTGAGCATTTAGAAGACAAAGCAACAAAAAACACAGCAGCCTACCAACTTTTAATTCCCCAAACTTGTTCTCTTTATTTAGAATGAATAAATTTGAAACAGAAAAATAAAACATTTTTGAATGTCAGAAAAAGTACTAAGAGTTGAATTGTCATCTTAGTGCTCAAATGCATTAGTTTATGATGAACGTGGATCAAATGGAAGGTTGAGATTGTGGTTAAATTGTTTGCAGCCATTGAACTGGCTTCTGTGCTGCCCGGGGCACTGTCAGCAAGGAGAGGGAGCCCAGAAGCCTGCTCCTGGGCCAGCTGCCCAGTCCCCTGCAGACCCGGATGATGACCAGCCCAGACCCTGCTGGAGTCGCTGACTGGGCTGGTGCCACGAAGCTCTGCCACGTCTGTAAGAGATTGTTAGTTTTCAAACAGCCTGTTAACATCACTGGCCCAGGTTTCTGGTTTCAGAAGATTCCTTTATCAAACCGGACAAGCCTGCTGTGAAGTTGTGTTGCTATAAAAAGCTTCCTCATGGCTAAGAGAAGCTCTGGCTTCAGCAGGAAGCCTGGCCCTGGGAGGCAGTTCAAAGGTGAGCATTCCACAGGCCTCTGCTGGACTGATAAGTTGATAGACAGAGAATCCCAAATCGCTTCCCTAACATTTAAATTTCCAACAGAAAACAAACAAACCTACTAGGTAAAAAAGGGGCTTAGAAAACAAACTAAGAAGTGCCACTTATTTAAAACTGGTTCCCATGAGCTCTGTGTGGCACAGGCTCCCCTGTGTTTGGCCTTATGCGCCCAGGCCAGCACCCCCGGCTGGCTGCCCTGACTCCCCCGAAGTTCGCTCACCTTTTCTCCAGCACCAATTTATGGAGTTCAAGCTGCAGCTGCAGTCGAACCCCCACCTGCCTGAAGCACCGGTAGCCATCCCCACATCATCAATTCTGGGCGCCAACAGTGCAATTGTCTTCCTGGCTGCAGAACCAGCTCAGCGGATGCTGGCTGCAGGGAGCTCTGCCCACAGACGGCTACTAATGCAAGGTGGGAATGCCAGTCATTTTCAGAGACACTTACCTCTACAAAAAGCACCTATAAAGCAGTGTTTGGCCATCCAACTAATTCAGAAATGTATTTGAAATGCATATTTTACTATTGCATGTGTCATCTCTCTGTAATGCTGTGTTCCAGAAAACTTTCAGGTGGTAGTGCCAACTGACTAGTTAAAGGTATAGTATTATGAACCCTTCTTTAGTAAAAATCATTCTAAAAAGTAGAAGAATGCTTTGAAAGGTATTGCATTGCTTCATTTGAGGTAGATAATTACAACCCAAATTAATATATTTTATCTTCATGTTGCAGTATAATTACATTAAAAAAAAAGGAAATCAAGATTAAAAGTCCCAGGATGTGTTACCATGCAGCTAATAATTCAATCCCACTTTTAATTTGTACAGACTTTCAGGAGTTCTTATGGAAATTACTATTAAGATCTATTTTTATGTATATTTAAGCAATGTCTCTGGACAGCAGCCTTAAAATAATTAGTAATTTTCCTGCTTTGTTTTCCTGCTTTATTAAACAGAGGGTAACTTCCCTCTGTTTATGTTTTCTCACTTTATAAAATAGGAACATGTCATAAACTAAGAAGCCTCTGCCTCCCTCCATCATGATATCGCTCTGGTCTAGTGGTCTCTCATTTAAGAGCTGGACAGGAGGAACACACTACAGAAAGGTGAGTTTTCATGCAATTATAACCGTTAATAATGGCATTTGATGCACTAGCCTTCAATTGCCTTGCTAGAAGTAAGATTCCAGGTTTCAAGCCAATGTGTTCCAGGGAAGCAGACTCTATGTGCTTCCTGGGAAATTGGCAGTTCTCGGGGTGTTCAGGGTGTTCTGGAAGTGGGTAGCGCTCCACAGTCTGCACTGTGTAGAGGGGTTCTCACTTACCCCTAACCAGGGAGGCTGCCAAGCTCACTGCCCTCACTCGGCCCATTTTTTTCTGTGCACTTAAGGTCTGGAAGCTCTTCAAGGGAACATTTTTGGTTCATTTTAGAAATGCACACGGGGTGTTTTCCACCAGCTCAGAAGGTTTGTTTGCTTTGGGCACTTTCTACATCTCTCCCTGATGTGTAATGTCCCTGCCCTTGAGGGGTCCAGGTAGGACAGATGACTTCCAGGTAGGGAGTTGCAGGTGCTGCTGGCATTGACTTAATGACATGGACTGAAAGAAAACGGCAAAGCCTTTGCACACTCGGAGACTGTGAGAGGCAGGAGTAAACACTGGCTTGTGTGAAAGCGGAGGACCAAGCAGGTCTACTTTTCTCAAAGAAAGGAAAGATTTGCTAAAGGTGTTGAGCAGAAGGGCTTTTGGACCTGTGGAGGTGTGGCGGTGGGGCGCAAAGCAGTGAGGGCAGCTTCGCAGAGCCAGCTGTGCCTCAGGGAGTGTCTGGAAAAGAGCCTCACCAGCAAGAGCAGCAGTGTCCCACAGGGCCTGCCTTCCCGAAAGGTCTCCTCCAGCAATGGTCCTCTCCTTCAACGTTCCCCTCCAACAATAGTCCCCTCCACCAACAGTCCCCTCCAACAACAATTCCTTCCACCAAAGTTCCTGTAGCAGCAGAGCCAGTGCCCATCAGCTGTGCTGACCAGTGTAGAGCTGGACCACCCTGGCTGGGTCCCGGGACTGCACTGTCCCCATGGTTAGCAGCAGACTGAGAGCCTTCATAAAGCTTTGAGCTACAAGACACAGAAACCCCAACTCACGCAGGAATAAAAGTGGCGAAGTTTCACCATATTATTTAACTTATGATATGGCTTGACAATGGAGTTTATGCATTTCCATTCATTCAACCTGCTGAAGAACCTACGCTGCTATGGGAAAAATGTATCTTACATCTTTTAAAGGTTAGATTGCAAAAGTGCATGCCATATATCTCAATTTATTTTTTAAAAAGAGGGCATATTGATATAAGGAGAGCTCTAGTGATGTTACTCTTTCTATAGACCTACATCCTTTTTACACCCACACATAGGAGTAACGGCCAAGATAGTCAATAAAGTGTTACCAGCATGTGCGGTGGGGTAGGGAGATTACAACTAAGTGCAACGGTGTTTGTGGGACTTCTCTGTAGTTTAAAAATGTTCTGGAATGCATATGCCTTATTTTAGAATCAATAAAAATAATAAATGCTGTTTATAGTCTGAGTGCAGAAGCAAAGGGGTTAAGTCTGAAAACCAGAAGCAACAGGCTGCTCAGGTGAGTGGGTTCCCATGAGAGACAGCAGGAGGTGCAGTGTGTCCAGGTCAGAGTGGCTCAGGACTCATGGGCGCCTCTTGCATGGGGCTCAGCTCCTTCCTCCCAGAGAGGCAGGGGTCCCAGCCCTACGTCAGCCTCTACTGCATGATGAATATGGACCCACAAGCCCTCTTCTCACTTATATTTTTTGTTGTTTTGCAACCAACTAACAGCCACTGTGCAATGTGGGTGGGATATTTCTAATGGCTGAGGGGTTCTGGTGTGCACGTGTGCAATGCGTGTGTGTTTTCCTTGTATCAAAAGCTAATAATTGAATTTAATAATTCTGAGCAAAACTTATTTGGGGGGAAGGAGATTAATACACAAGTTTGTTTACAAATGGAAAATTCTAGTAGATTATTTCATAATAGCTTATATTGCATAAAGTTTTCTTAATATCTTCTGCCAGTAAGAAACATGCCCCCAATTACCTGCCCACCTTGGCCACAGTTCATGAACAGACTGACTCTCACAGCTGCAGGGACCCCAGATACTTGTCCTTTGTTACTGTTTGTGAGGTAGCATACATGAAAACCTGTTAGCATGTGTTGCTCCTTACCAATGTGTGTTTGGCTATTATTTCGTAAAGTGTACCAGGAACATGCACACAACTTTCACCATGAAAACAACCTAGAGAGAATCAAGCTCTTTTGATGGAAAATGCAGAAAAGTCCAGGATTGAGCAAACACAGTATTCCGGCAAGTCGTGTCTGGTCTTGGACTGACTGAATAGCAGTGCCTCTGAGAAGCCTGAGCATGAGTCTTAGCCCCTCCGTTCTGCCCTCCCATCCTCGTCTCTCCTCCTGTACTGCCTCCCTGCCCCCCACCACCACCTGCTCCTGAGCCAGGCACTGTGCACTGTGCCCAAGCCGACAGCAACCATGAGTAAGGGGCTGCCCCTGTGGCTCCCTGTGAGTGCCCAGCATGGACACGCTAGGAAGCAGGGTTCTGCCTGGACCACAGCCATGGCCATCACCACCAGAGAGGGAGCTGTTCTGTCCCAGGGGCTCCAGCCAAGCCTCCTGCTGACCCATGAAATCTCTGGGGCAGCACATGCTCCATGCTCCCCTAAGTATCCAGGTCCCTGACTGAATCTCTTCAACAGTCAGTGGCGTGGTTAGCTCAGAGACAGGAGATCTGAGGCACTCCCTGGCTTCTGTCACACCGGGCACTGAGCAGAGGGTCCCTGGATAAATGGGCAGGAGGACCCAACCTGGGAAGAGCCTGTGTTGGGGGAGAATAGAACGACGTGATTTGGGAGACAAATTAAGGATGTTATCTGAGTTTGTGTCAAGGAAATGATCCCCAGAGAGAGTGACCCTGAAAATGTTGCTGTGACCATCACTGCCTGAGTGTGGTAGGGCCAGGAGCAGTGTCCATGTCCGCATTTCTCCTTCTAATCTCAGCCCTATTCAGTCCACCCTCCAAGCTCTAGGTGAGTCAACATTACTCCAGAACCTCTTTTCCCTTCTCCACTAACCTCTGGAGGTGCAGTTCAGAGGCAGAGGTGGACAAACAGAGTGACCAGTGTCCTGTAACTCAGCCACAAAAGGCAGCCACCCAGTGATTTCAATAATTAATTGTCAGATCAATTATATGGGCAATCTCCCTTTACTCGTTTATTTCTTCTTGTCTTCATTCTAAATCTCATGGTCAATTTTCGTGGGCATCCTGACCTTCAGTCTTCACCACCCACAAAACTGACCCTAGACCTGCTTTCCATGGCCCCTGCCACCAAATAAAATGGAAAGACTCCAGATTTGTGTTTGTGTTGGCGGGGGACAGTGGTTGCTATTTCACCCTCCCCTCTGCATCCTTCAGAGGCTTCTGGACAAAGGTGTCAGCACAGGGTACAGTGGCTCTGCTCAGTCTTGGGGCCATTTCCTCCAGTCACAGCTTCGTCATCGTATTGGAGGCTCTTACTCTGGAGTTAAAACACAAATAAGGACAAAGTAGAGAAAACTGAGCTCATGGCAGTCAGGCAAGAAATGGGTTGAATGGCTCATATGTTTCAAATCTAACCTCTATATGTCAAGGGATATCTTGAAATATAGATATTTCATTATAGAAAGCAAAACTTTCATTCAAGAAGCATTATATTTTGGTGTTTCACACCCAAGTTGTCCTTTCCAAATGCTGGTGCCCTGGGCCCCTCTGGTTTGCCCCCGGTTCTATGGATTGGGACAGTATGCTTCCAAGATTCATCTGGAAAAGTTCCCTTTGATGTTTTCACAGGTTCAGAAGAATTCACCTCTTAAGTGCCCCTGAAGACACCTTTAGAGAAATCTGTCCTTGTGAAATGGCTAATTATAACTTGATTGGCACAAAAAAAAACCTGCTACGACCTGTTCTGTGCTTGTTCTGTAACACAAGGTGCTTAGAAGATGTTATCTTTGCACTTCAGGTCTTCATGATGGGGTTAGGACAGAAAGCATTAATACCCCATTCTATAGGTGTGAAAACAGAGGCATAAACAGTTTAAGTCAACGGGTTCAAGTAAGTGACCAGCAGAATTGGAACTTAAATTAAAATTTTTCATCAATGCAAAACCTTTTCAATTCCTGACCTGTGACTAGTATGATTCACCCTGGGACCTGCATACACCTGCCACAGTGGATCAAGTCCCTTTAAAAAAAGGAGTGCACAGGAATGGATGACATTAGCAACCACCCAATATTTCACTATTAACTGGAATCGTAACACTCATGTTTATTAACAGCAAGCCTTTTGCAGGTAATTTTATGTTGGAAATGGTCCCCACTCGCTACAGCTGGCTGAAACGCATCACATTTTCACGTACATGCTGTACAGGGATTCACCGTTTCCTCTGCTGAATACTTAGATGGTTTCCGGTTTGCTCTGCTGTCAATCATCTTATTAAGATATCATTTGTGTCTAGAATGCTTTTCTCAGGAAAGACTCCTAGGAGTTGCTCTTGAGGACAACAGAACTGGTTTCAGGGCTCCATGAGGCATCTCCTGAAAGGCCATCCTGATCACTGCTGCCAGTCATACCACCCCACCATGGACCGAATGTCTGTGTCCCCCAAGATTCACATGTTGGGATTTTGATTCCCAGTGTGATGGTGTTAGGAGGTGGGGCCTTTGGGAAGTGACAAGGACATGAGGGTGGAGCCCCATGATGGGATTAGTGCCCTGGTAAAAGAGACCCCAAAGAGAGAGCTCCCTTGCCCCTAAGCATGTGAGGACAGTGAGAAGACACCATCTAGGAACCAGGAAGCAGATTCTCACCAGACACCAGAGTTGCTAACACCTTGATCTGGATGTCCAGCCTCCAGAACTGAGAGATGTAAATGTCTGCTGTTGAGGCTGCTGTAGTAGCAGCCAGACTGAGATACCCCTCCTGCGGGGGAAGGGTTCCCAATCACTCATCTCCATTGGTCTGTGCACGTTGTTGCTTCCCCACATTTTATTGCAGAAAATGATTTCCACCGCATTCCTTGTATTGGAAAAGCTGCGTGCTGTGCAACGCGCGCTGTTCTTCCTCTGCTGCCTGCAGAGACTGTCTCTCCCTTATCAGTTCATGTACTTTAAGGACATTAAACCTTTGTCTTCTGAACATGTCAGACATATTTTTGCACTTGTCATTTGTCTTCGTTAAAATAAATCTAGCCATTATTCTACTATCAAAATGATACATGGAAATGTAAAAAATCTAGAAATGAGGATAAATAAAAAGAAAATAAAAATCACCCACAATCTTATTATAAACAAGAGCACCATGATTAGCATTTAAATATGTTTTCCAGTCATTTTTTTCTGTGAATAAAATTATATGCTTTGTTTTTCAAAAATGGATCATACAAGGGCATGCTGTTTGCAATTCGATATTTTTTAATTTACTGTAGCGTGAGTGTTTTCCTGTCACCAGGCATGTCTTCAAGGCATTATTTTTTTAATGGATGAACACAGTGAAAGCACTACAGTTTCTGTCTTGGTTTCCTAGGGCTGCTATAGAAGTACCACACACCAAGTGGCTTAAGACAACAGACATGCACTCTCTCCCAGTTCTGAGGCCAGAAGTCTGAGATCAAGGTGTCGGCGGGGCTGTGCTCCCTCTGAGACTGGGCGTAGTCTTTCCTCACCTCGTGCTAGCATCTGGAAGCTGCTGGCAGTCCTGCATGTTGCGTGGCTTGTAGACACAACACTCTTATCCCTGCTTTAGTCATCCCATGGCCTTCTCTGTGTGTGTTTCTCTGTGGTAATTTCTCTCCTTATATGGTCACAGTTATATGGGATTAATTGGTGCCCACTGTACTCCACCATGACCTCGTCGTAACTAATTGTATCTGCAATGACCTTATTTCTAGATAAGGTCACATTCTGAAGTACTGAGGGTTAGGATTTCAACATATATTTCTTGGAAGACACAATTCAACCCATAACAGTTTCTTTAAACTGTCTTCACTTATTTCACATTAAAACTGCTCCTGGTTTTCTTTTTTTTTTAAACTTGATTGGTGTTTCAGTTGTTAACCGCCCATGCTCACTTATGACCATTTCCTCAGGGTTATAGGCCACATCTTTGTCCTCTCAGAAAGGTCAGAAAAGAAGACGGCACTGCTGCCATTGACAGGCTCTGCCCTCAGGCTTCCAGCACTTGGTGGCCTGTCGTTGTGCCAGGATGGGCTTGCGGCTGACCCTGAGGCTGTGCTGAGAACACGATGCAATGGGCACAACACGAATTTCAGATGTTCCCCAGAGAGTGAGAGAAAACCAGGCACTATTCAAGTTTCCTCCCCATCTCTTGTGCTCTCAGCAAGCCTCCCAAGCTGAGTGGGTTAGGAGTCGCCCTTCTCTGAGCTGTCACCTGATGGTAGTGTTAACTCCTGGCTTCTTCCTAAGCCTTTGGGTGTTCACTGAGGGCAAGCAGGCCCCACTCAAGCCTGAAAATGAGGAAATGTTGGGCCCGTGGAAAGGCTGCAGGGTGTGCCCTCCATGAGACATTGCTGAAGCCCTCTGCCATCCAGCTCAGCACCCACTCTGCTGGGCTCCAGAGCTTTCCCCATGGTGCATGAGGGCCTTACTCAGAATGCTTGCCAAATAATTTACCAGGAAGCTGTAGTTCCAAAAGTTCTTGTGATCCTGGAGCTGAGACATGTAAACTGGGAGGAGATCAGGCAGCCTCATTTAAGTGTCCCCCTGCACACAGCAAGGTCACCTTCTCCACAGACTGCCCCCAGAGCCCAGGACACACCCTGTCTCTTCTCTGAGTGACCACTGCTATTTACAAGAGACCCTTGGATACCAACTACTATCCTGAAAGCTGTCAAAAGTAAGCCTCACTGCAAGTCTCTTGAAGAATATGGCATGGACATAGCAGCTCCATTCCCAGAGTGGCCAGTCCTGCCCCAAGCCACTGGCAGGGAACTGTGCTAGCCCAGGCCGTCCAGGTGGCCAACTTGAGGGGCCCTGGGTGATGGATTAGGCACAGGGCTTTTTTCCTCCTGCCCAGCCAGGCCGTTGGTGTGCTCTAGTGATGGTTTCAAAGAAGATATGTATGCCAAACATTCTCTTTCAAAACATTCTTTGAGAAATAACTTGTGGGCTCTTTGAAATTCTCTTATGCCATTCAGAACACTGAGAGGCAGGATTTTCTCTGTTCTGTAACACAAATACAGAAGATGAACCTGCCACATTTTTAAACAAAGAGGCTTTGAGAACAAGATTTCCTCCTTTGGGAGTAGTCCACAATCCAAGCAAGATGCACACACATCTTGGGGCAGCCTGCCCAAGATTGAGGATGATGGGCACCATCTGCTAATCCCTTCAATCTCCCAATAGAAAGGGAAAATGTCACTGTTGGTTAGGTTGGGTTTAATTGTGCCCCCCCAAAGATGTTGCAGTTCTCACCCCCAGTACTTGTGCTTGTGACCATATTTAGAAATAGAGACTTTGCAGATGTTCACGTTAAGATGAGATCATTAGAGAGAACCTTGATCAAATATGACCAGTAACCTCATAAAAAGGGGAAATTTGGACACAGAGGCAGACATGCACATGGGACAGGTGATAGGAAGACACAAAGAGAATGTCATCTACAAGCCAAGGAATCATCAGAAGCTAGAGAAGGCCCTGTTGAACAGATTCTTTCTCACAGCCCTCAGGAGGAGCCAACCTTGCCAACGTCTTGATCAGAAATTTCCAGGCTCCAGAACTGTAAGAAAATTAATTTTTATTGTTTAAGCCACCGAGTCTGTGGCACTTTGTTATGACAGCCCCAGGAAACTAATCCATTGGTTGTGTCAGGCATCAACACTCATGAGTCATCTACCAGAACAACCACATCACACCTTTTATGACGGGTATTAAAAATCTGTCCAATTTCCCCTTCTAGACCACTGACTTATTATGGACAGAAACTTTTCTGAAATTTCACCAAACATCTAACATAAAACAACAACATAAAAAATTTTCTAGGGCAACAAGACGTGTAGGTGCACTGTGCCCCACACCCACACAAGGAAAAGACACGCTGCCCCCACCTCCCCTGACGCCCCAAAGTGCTGAAAGCATCTGCCATCACCAGCAGCCTGTCGCTTCTCTGGTTTTCTCTAGCAAGGATGCACAAAGTTCTTCATTGCATTGAGTCACCCCACTTTATTTCTAATCTGGGAGCAGCTTTGGGGAGATGGCAAATGACCACATTGGCTTGGTCAGTATCAGCAGCACCTGGTTGCCTCCAGGGCTGCAGGGAAGCCCTGTCACTCCCTCTTCACCTGAGAGTAGCTCCCCTGTGTCAGCAGGGGTGCGCCCTTGACTGGCTGCCATTCCTGACGCGTCCGTCTCACTGGTAACACCACGCAGACACACAGCATCAAGGCTTCTCTTACCTGTAAGGTTTCAGACAGATAGTGGATCACCCTTTATCAAAGCCAAAATGTTTTCTGTAACGCCTATGAACTTTCGACTTGGTTGACAAAATCATGCGAGACGTTCATAAATGAAATAAAAGCTGATAAACTAATGTTGGACACAATTTGATAAAATGCATTCATTTTAACTTATGTCACCCTGTGTACAGGGAACTTCCATAAAGGAGATGCAATCTGGTGTGACAGGGATAAATGTGTTCTCTGGGGTAGATTTCTTGGATCCACACCTGGAGTAAGTTACCTAAATTTCTGTGCTTTAATCTCTTCGTCTGTAAATGGGGTCATAATAGTACCTCCCTCAAAGATATGTTACAGAGATTGCATAGATGACCACCCAGTAATGTGCTCAGAGTATCATCTGCAACTGCTCTTACCTCCCTGCTGCAATGGGGTCAACCTGAAGCCAGACAGAGAGCTGTGATTTGGGTCTAGATCCTACACTGGTTGTGAAGTTGGGCCAGTTACAACCATTTCTGATAGAGAATATGATGCTTATGAATAAGATGGGGTATCAGTAAAGCTTCTCCAGAGAAACAGAACCAACAGGATGTATATGTGTAGACATACGAGAGAGAGAGAGAGTTAATTTAAAGAATCGGTTCACACATTTATGGAGGTTTGGAGTGTCCAAAACTCTGATGCAGTTGACCAGCGGGCTGGAGACACATGGTTATTAGAGTCCACAGGCTGTCTGTTGGTAGAATTTCTACTTGCTCAGAGAAGGTCAGTCTTCATTCTATCCAGGCCTTCAACAGATTGAATAAGGCCCACCCACATTCGGAAGGGCAATCTGCTTTACTTAAAGTTCACCAATTTAAGAACACCTTCACAGAATCACCTGGAATATTTTTTAATTCAATGCATTTAAACTTAATAAAAAGTTCACCCATTTCTCTTACTCCTCCACCCCTGCCCCTTCCTCTTTCAGTCACCAATATCTTCTCTGTATCAATGAGCTTGTTCTTTTGGGGGTTTTTTTTAGATTCCATATATAAGAGAGATCATACAGTATTTGTCTGTCTTTGTCTTACTTATTCAATTTAGTATAATGCCATCAAGGTCCATCTATTGTCACAATGGCAAAATTTTATTCTTTTTTATGGCCGAATTATGTATGCATATATATCAGATTGGCCAGTAAGTCCAGTTAGTTTTTTCTGTAAAGTAAAAATCAGCCCTGGCTGGTGTGGCTTAGTGGATTGAGTGCTGGCCCATGAACCAAAGGGTTTCTGGCTCAATTCCCAGTCTAGGGCACATGCCTGGGTTGTGGGCCAGGTCCCTGGTAGCAGACGCACTAGAGGCAACCACACATTGATGTTTCACTCCCTCTCTTTCTCTCTCCCTTCCCCTCTCTAAAAATATACAAACAAAATGCTTTTTAAAAAAGGACATTTAAAAAGAGAATAAAAAAACATTTTTTACTTTCACCAATAACTTTATTGATATATATATACATATATATATATACCACAATTTCTTTATCCATTCATCTATCAATGAATGCTTACATTATTTCTGTATCTTAACCATTGCAAATGCTGCAATGAACATGAGGGTGCATATATCTTTTCAAATTCATGTCGTCATTTCCTTTGAATAGGTACCCAGAAGTGAGATGGCTAAATCAAATGGTAGTTCCACTCTTAATTCTTTCAAGAATTTTCACACTGTTTTCCATGGAGGCTGTACCAATTTATATTCCCACCAACAGTGCATGAGGATTCCCTTTTCCGCACACTCTCACCAGCACTTATGACTTCTTGTTTTTTTCATAGTCATTCTCACAGGTGTGAGGTGATATTTTATTGTGGTTTTTGACTTGCATTTTCCCGATGCTTGATAATGTTGAGCATCTTTTCATGTACCTGTTGGCCATTTGTATATATTCTTTGGAAAAATACCTATTCAGATTTTCTGCCCATGTTTTAAATAAGATATTTTTTGCCATTGAGTTGTATGAATTATTCATACATTTTGGATGTTAGCCCTTTATCAGATATATGCTTTGCAATTACTTTTCTCCCATCCAGTAGGTTGCTTTTCATTTTGTTGATGGCTTCCTTTGCTGTGCAGCAACTGTTTAGTTTGCTGTAGTCTCACTCACTTATTTTTGCTTTTATTGCTTTTTCTTTTGGGGTGTCAGATTCAAAAATCATCACCAAGACCTATGTCAAAAAGCCTACAACCTATGTTTTTTCTAGGAGTTTTATGGTTTCAGATCTTACATTCATGTCTTTAATCCATTTTGAGTTGTTTTTCACATATGGTGTAAGATAGTGGTCCAGTTTTAGTCTTTTTCATATGGCTGATGGCTGTTCAATTTTCTCAACACCATTTACTAAAGACTGCCCTTTCCCCATTGTGTATTCATGGCTCCTTTGTTGCACATTAATTGACCATAAATGCATGGGTTTATTGCTGGGCTCTCTATTCTTTTCCCAGAATAATGTTTGATGACAGACCTGGACATCATAGCCTAGCCAAGCTGACACATAAAACAAACCATCACAGATGGATGATGTAAGCTGTCACTAGCACCTTGTTCCAGAATCCATGGTCCCCATCCCCCTCTCTCCAGAGACACAGATGCAGACCCCAAACAGCAGCTGCAGCAGGGCCTGGGAAGTCTGTGGACCGGATAATCATAGCACGTAATGACCACTGATGTGATGGTTTAGACACACAGCAGCCCATGAGCATGAACTCCTAGCCTCACTGAGGAGATGTGTGAGGGTTTCTACTTCAGAACCTTCTACATAGCACCTTTCAGTGACCCTGCCACCATTATCCCACACACATGTAGACTATTAGTTCTCAGAGCCTGACCAGGACACTGTTCAGAGAAAGTATTTGCTTCCAGTCCATGGAGGTAGAAAAGGCTGCCTGTCCAGACCACTCCCTCCTCTTCATTAGCCCCTTGCCCACCTAGTCCCCTTCCCCATCTAGTCCCCTTGCCCACACCCAAGTCTCCAGACCCAATGTTGTGGAATTTGTCTTAAGTACTAGAGATAACATTGAATGTCTTGGAGCTGGATGTTATTAAATAGTACCAAGATGTCCCCAAGGAGTTCAAACACCATTTTCCATTGCAATTGTTAACATTAAAAATATAACTTATTCCTGATTTTCTTGATATGCTCTATGCACAGAATAAGGGCTATAGATAAATCATTCAACAAGAAAAGGCAACCATCTAGGTATTAATTTATTCATGTAGTCCTACACCCATAGGGCTGGAATAGGTTCTCAAAGGGGATTTAAAATTACTGACTATTTACACAATGGAAAATTTCTTGGGCTTTATTGTCTTCTCCAACAATAGCCGGAGTCACAAACCGAACTCGAGATAAATCTTGATGTCTTCCAAAGAGGACTAGAGCAAGTGGGTGCACCAGCAGCCATGCCATTAGACTAAATGTGGCACTGACAGAAATAAGCTTCCAGGGGAACAAAGAACACAGTTATTTGACCACAGAAAGGACCCTTGGCAAGTGCACCCCTCTTAAAGCCCACACTTGCAATGCCCCATACACTGCCAACGTAGCATGCTGGTTTCCTTCCTTGTACCCCATGGCTGGTGAAAATACCCACAGACATGGATACATAGCACTTCCCTCCAATCCTCTCAGCCACACGACCACAACTCTGCATTCTTCCATCGTCATTCTTTGCCACTCAATGACAGATTTAAAACCACGTCTTTTCCCAAATAATAAAACCTTCTGCACCAAAAATCTCTCTCGAGGTATTCATGAGGCCCATAGCCTTGGGTTTTTATCAACTTCCCTGATGCTTAGCAGGTGGTCAGTGCATCTAACCACCAGTGCAGGGGGTCTCTGGGGACACTGCAGGCAGCTCCACCCAGCACAAAGCAGTGCAAAGGGCAGGAGGTGCAGGGCAAGTAGGTTTGCAGAGCAGGCAGCACTGTGCAGTGATGTGCCCTCAGGGCTGAAAGGGAGGAAAGCGCCCCACGCAGACACAGCACTGGGGGTTCAGTCCATTGTCTCCCCAATTCCCAACCCCCACCCTGCCCAAAATAAAGAAAATCAGGAAGACACAGTGGCGGCCTACTTGGTAAGTTCTCTGCTTGCTGTGGAGGAAGGTAATTTGCTACATAAATAATGAGTTAGATGTGTGTTAACATGGAATCAGTTCTTGAAACGGTTTGTAGAGCAATTATGTGACACCAGGTCACCGCAGGCTGTCAGTTCCCACAGACTCCTGGACAGATGTGTTCCAAGTTCTTACAACTCTACACCCTCAGTGGGATTTTTTCATGGGGCCCCCCTAATTCCATCTTATTCTGGATGGGAGTCACAAAGCATTCGAGATGTGAAAATATCCTTTTTAAATGGTAAAGGCCTCCAAAGGACTTGGTCCATATTCTGTTCCTCTGTGTCCTACGATTAGTATGTTAGGGTGACTTTTCTCACTGGGATTTCAAAGGTTCAAAGTCATCCATGCAGAGAAGATTACTGTTTTCTCCCTCTCCTTCCTGAAAGCCCACTTCATTCACATGTCCAGGCAAGCTGAGCTGGAGAGGATGAAATTCAAAAGAGACAGTGAGGAACTGGCAGGAGTCGTAAAATGCGTGCATTGCTCAGCCAGCCAAGACACTAGGGGAGGTACAGGGTGAGTTCCAGAAGGATCAGCACAGCCAACATCGATTATGTTCATCCTGCCAGTAATGAGGACACAAGAAGGAAACCCAGCAGACAGAGCAGAGCCCAGGATGTTCTCAGCTACAGAAGCCCCGGCAGGCAGCCTCCCATCAGCACCAGGAGGTGAGTTCACACAAAACACTGCCATCCTCCCTCAGCAGCCCTGACAAGAGAGCACTTGACCTTTCTTGAAATCCAGCAGAAACAAGTGTCCGGAAGTGGAGGGGCTAAGTGGGGCCAGCCCCCTCCTGGCTCCAACCTGGCCCTGAGACGTCCCAGGGCACCGGCTCCAGGAGAGGGGCTGTTCTGGCTGGAAGCTGTTGCTGGATGGCTGGATGCAGCTGGAAAGAATTCCAAAATTACCACCACATCCAATTTTAGACATCCTACTTCTCTCTCCATGTCTGGGAAAACTGTTGCCTGATTGTTCCCGCTCCCCTACCGAGTCCCCTCCTGCTTCCTCTGAACAGCCTAGTGCTCAGCCAACCCCACTCAGGGCACATTTCGGGTGCGCCCCGGTCCCTGCGCATCCCTGTTCCTATGAGGGTGATCTTATGAGTCTGATGGATCTCCTGGCCTCCAGGCCCCAAGGCATTTAGCAAACTGTCTTGTAGAGCCACTGAAGTTGTGCATAAGTGAGTCCCTCCCAGAAGAAAGCCAGTGTTGGAGCTGCCACTGGCCTGGCCTGCTGCCACTCGTGTCTCCTATGCCACCTTCTGACCAGTGTCTCAGGTCAATCCCTCTTGCCTCCCAGACACCAGGCTCTGTGTCATCAGGTCAGGGGAGAGGCCCCTGCTCCCAGCATCCTTGGGGATCTGGGCTGGAGGTGGGGGGAGGGCTCAGGGACAAGGCCCCTCAAGATGGAAACCGCTTGACACCATATTCCGAAGACAATATGTTTTCTGACATTTACTGTCAGCTGGTTGCACCAGACAAAACCAAACAAAAAAACTGGGTTTTTTGAAAGTAACTTTAAAAGCTTTGTGAAGGAAAATTATGAAGAAGACACACAATGTCAGAAGCTTAATGTTTAACTGGGTTTACATAGAGGTCCATTGCTACCCCCACAGCTGAAGAACAGTCAAGGGCCATGGACAGATTTAGTTTGAGACACAGGGCATCTGAAGACAAACATCCCACACTCCCCCCAGCCACGGGCCAGTAATGGCTCTTCTCTGAGACACACTCCACTACTGAACGACAGAGCATGGACCCAGCAGGTCTGCTCTGGCCCAGGGGTGATGGCTGTACTTGGCCTTGCTCCTAGGACTCCCCTTCTGGAGAGCAGGGTAGAGCTCGAGCCTGGGCCTCCCCCACTTCCACCTAGACCATCTGGGGCTCCATGGCTCCTGCAGCTGTATTCTCCCACAAGCAGCTAGAACCCCCTTTACAGTGACTCAACATCTAAGAAGATGGGACTTGGTGAAGCCTAGCTGATGATAGCCCCTGTTTCAGGGGGCAGCCCTGGGGACAGTTCAAGGAGTACTCTGTGACACTGGGGTGGGGACTGATCCCAGGGCCCCAACCTCCCCCAGAACACCTGGAGGACTGAATGAGACCATGCCTGCTCCACGGTGAGCACAGAACATAAGGAGAGCCCTGTCTGTGGCTGACACCGATCCTTCCAATCAGCTTTACCTACAGAGGCTGATTCCCATTAAGAAGCACCACTCAGTGACTTTCCAGCTGGGCTGTGGCAGAGAACATTAGCAATGTCCTGGCTGCCCCACTGCTGTCGTCTTTGTCAGAGGGTTTATTGGAACAAACACTGGTCCCTGCAGGGGAGATCAGGGGTCAAGATCTGGTAGAGATGGGACATGTTTGAAGTACAGGCAGAAAACTCAGGTTGTGGGACACACAGGGAACACGTCTCAAAAGCAGAGGAAACTGTCCTCTTACACGAGAGAAAGGAGGTCAGGGCCTGAATTGAGCCGAAGGGCAGAGTAAGGATGCACCACATGGGTGGGAAAGAAAGGGACTGGCCTGAGAACCCGATGTGGAAAGGTTGGCTGGTGACCACAGGGGTGTAGGTGTGAGAATAAAGAATGTCAACACATCGCACATCAAAGGAGGCTCTCAGACAACTCTGGGGGTTTATCACCAACGAGATACTGTGTTTATTCTGGCAAACACACTTGCAATTTGAACCTATGTACTGATGCACATGTATACATACAGGGTGGGGCAAAAGTACGTTTACATATGTCCACATGAAAAATAATACAAGAATTAATAAATAATAACACAAGAATAAACTCTGATTTGCACACTCACAACTGTAAGTGTACTTTTGCCCCACCCTGTATTGTGGTAAAACACTTAACAGTGATCCACCCTCTTCCCAAACGTTAAGTGCACAGCGTTAGTTATAGACACACCGCTGTATGGCAGGTCTTTGCAATTTACTCATTTTAAGAAACTGAAACTTTGCACCCCTTGAACAGCAACTCCCTGGTTCCCCACTGCCCCTCCCCCTGACAACCACGATTCTACTCACAGTCTCTATGGGTTTGGCCATTTTTAGAAACCTCGTGTATGTGAAACCACGCAGTGTTTGTCCTTCTGTGACTGGCTTAAATCAGGGTCTCAAAGAGATATCTGCATCCTCATGTTCCTTGCAGCGTTATTCGCAACAACCAAGACATGGAAACAACCGACATGTCCGTGGACAGGTGAATGGACACAGACGAGCGCTGACGTGCAGTAGAATATTATTCAGCCATGAGAGAGAAGGAAGCCATGATTCACCTGGAGGACACCACTGATGTGTCCAATGTCAGGAAATTTGGGCCACGGTAAATGATGGAATGTTGGTGGACAATTTTATTCATTTACTATTCAGGATAATTTTGTCTTCTTTGTGCTGACTTTTTTTTGCTTTTGTGAGTTACCGAAAGTGTAGCTGATTTCTCTTTCCATTTTAACATTTGTTTTGAGGTTTAAGTGCTGACCATGGAAAGTCTATTCTTCCAGATGATTTGGGGCTCTTTGGGGAGCAGCCTTCCTTGAGCCACACAGAAGAGTTTGTCACCAACGATGTGCCACTCCACAGGAAGCTCCAAAGTCTGCCCCTAAGGAAAGAGTTGTGTGGGGAGACCACTGTGGGGTCCAGGGCAGACCCCACAGTGATGTCGAGAGTTCTGGGTGCACTGGCCACCCATACCTCACCCCTCTTACCAACTCCCCTTTCAGAGCTCTGTTTAGAGAAGGTAAAGCTCCAGTGTGTATGTTTGGTGGCGAACTTTTAGGAAAACAGGGAAAATGGTATTGCTGGCACTGTGAGTGCCTTTATGAGCATTAAGTGGCCAAATCCACGGTCTGGCGTTGCCCACGTGTGACAGGACACTCAGGAACACAGGGGTCCTCCCCTGCTTTGAGCTGGATTAAGCAAACTGGGAAATCAGCATTTATCTTCATCAGGCTCTGCTAATACATAAGTCTGCCTCATTCATTTTAAAAAATGATTCAAGCCAAACACATTTTATTTTATTCATGGGAATTTCCTCTCAGTGATGGTTTTCTGTAATGTTGGAAAATGGTTTCTCAAATGCAGGAGGAAGCAGAATGCCAAACTAGAGATGTGGTTGTGGACAACAATGGCTTTCCGTGCCCTGGGAGTGAGAGAAGATTGGGTTGAAAGCTCCCCTGTGAAGACAGATGGAGGAGGGCTGGGGAATGAGGAGAAAGTGGGGCCATGCCATCAGAGTGGGACCCAATCTGTCACCCCATAGAGCTTCATTGACAATATGAGAGCCATGGCACACTTGATTTCTGGCTGTGAATCTAGGGATTAATTTCTGGGGATTATGGGACAGGACACACACTGTTGGAAAGATGCTGGACAGGAGGCTAGTTCTATCACATGGGGCTGGACCATTTGCCCACAGTGACTTCAGGCCTGACAGGCTCTGCAGCACCTTAGGCACCCAGAGCCCCCACAGTCCTGCCTTCCTCCCAACAATTTGCCTTTCATACAGGACCCCCAATAGGGCTCCTGAGAATGGGGGAGCTCTCAGTGCCATCCCCAGGACTTCCACAGCCTTGATAGTCCTCCACCCATATCCACACGGAAACACACACACCAGCACAATGAAATTAGTGAGCTAATTGGGTGACTGTTCACTGAGAGTGGATCTTCACCTCTGGGCAGGGTTTTAGAGATGGTTGGTGCCAATGATAGGTGGCCGCCCTTTTGTGTGGCAGAACGTCCAGGGTGTAGTACTAGCAGACTGTGGCCAACCTGGGGGTGAGGTGGGGGTACTGATGACAGGAGAGCTTCACTCCATACCCACAGGATATAAGAGAGGCCAGTTGGATCCTCCCACCCAGGACACCAAGCGAGAGAAGTGGCTTAAAGGGGCTAGCACAGTGAGATCTGCTCCAAGCTCTCAATCACCCAGCCTGGTCCCCCGCCCACCAGGGACTCTGTGAACATAGTCATCTGCATTCAGACTGAGTTTGCTCCTTTTTGTCTACAAGAAAGGAAGAGAGGGAAGAAAAGAGAGGGGGAGGGAGGATGAGTGGGAGAGAGGGAGGGAGGTTAGCGGTGGTACTAGTAGGTTGTCTTCTGCCCCCAACCCATGTGACACCGGATGTAGACTCACATGTGAAGTGTATGGACGTGAAACTAGCCATCTGCACTCACGTCAGCATTGGCCCGTCTCTAGAACCATCTCTATACCGTCATAAGTGAATAAAGTAATCATGGGATTAAGTTATGTTTAATTTAGAAATATTGTCTGAAGAAATGCCTGTTCGGCTATTTACCTGTTTAATTTTACTTATGTTCTTCCAAATTCAACCTTTGAAGCTTGCAATCTTATAGAACGTGTCTAGTTTCCAGTTCAGCAGATTTCATCTGTCAATTCATGCAGACTGTTTTGTAAAAATCCTTTTTAAGTTTTTTTTTTTTCCTGACTACTCTTTGTCCCTCTGCTGGTTGCAGGTCAGCAGAAAACACACGAGCTGTGAAATTAGCCTGCATACCCACACATCAGCACACTCCGCGTGGGAGGCACAGGCCCGAGGAGCATGTGGGTGGAGCCACCACCACCTGCTTGGCCCACGCCTCCTTTTTCAAAGCATGTACTTGAGGTAGAAATTTTCCATAATTGCCTCAGCACAAAGGTGAGTTTGTTTGGAAAGTTTCAGTAAAACCTACGCATCTGTTTTTCCTGTTGTGCAAGACTGTGAAAGGAGGAGCCCCAGGAAATGAAGAAAATTGTTGCATACCAGTAACTCAGAAATCTTTAATTTGATTTTAAAACTTTTTAGAAGTCCAGAATTCAGAGAGAAAATACAAATCAAATAAGTTTGAGAATGCACTTTTATTTGATGCTCTGATTCAATCCTTCATCAAAATATTTCAAACTGTTAAAATATGAATATGTGATTTGCATGATACCATCCCCGAGGGACAGGTGGCCAACTGCAATGCTCTGAAGTGTTTTGTAGGAGCGGACCTGAGTGGGAGCAGACTCTGTGTACTCTCAAGCAGTAGGTGGTGACTCATAAAATTTTAAAATAATTGCCAGATTCCACATTTACAAAGGAAATCTGAAATCAAGACTCATGTATTGAGATGCATTTACATTCCAGAGTAACTGACTTTATTTCCATCGTTCCTGGAGAGCTAGGGAGATGAGACTAGTTTTTTAAAAATGTGTTCTGCTACGAATCATCTGCTGTGGTTGGCAAAGCAAAGGAAGGTCCAACCTGCCACTTCCAGCTCTCACACATAATTCTGTCGTTGACCCTCTTCCACCAGAGGAAAAGCAGCCATAATATCCTTAATCCCTTTCTAAGTGTCAGTCTCACCCACATGTTCAGACTTAGATGTTTATTCTAGCACAGTGGTGACTATATTTTGCACTTTCCTGAACTTCCTTCCAGAATGTACCTCCAGGTCTGTCTTCCTGAATTTCATCACAGAAACCACAAAAGAAATGCAACAGACTTTCAAATCTACATCCAATTTTTTTTTCTGAATTTAACTCATGGATACTTGAATTGCCCTTTGTTCTTTGCTGACATGCTCAGTCATGTCTCTGTGTTATACGCAGTTCCCTTTAAGCCCCTTGCTTCACAATTCTCCCTCAAAATTTAGTCTGAAATGTTTATACAATGAACCACTCCTGGATGAGACCAAAGCTCCATCCAAGACCCAGACAACTCTTTTCTTTGTTTCCCCAAAACAGTACACTTGTCCTGAAGACATTCTTTTGACCTTTGCCCTTGAACTTTATGACCATCATCTATGACTTTTATTGACAGTCATCACCCATTATCATTGCCCTTGATAATTCCCTTTGACTTTCACTTAAAGCCATTGTCCAGGACCTTTGCTGGTGACCAACACCCATGACTATTACTATGGCCTTCTCCTATGATCGTTACCAACAAACATTGTCTATGACCATCAACCATGACTATCATCCGTGATGATTACCTACAACCATCTCCTATTTTCATTCTCATGACCATTCCCCATGACCATTGCTCACAACTATCACTTATGACCTTCACTATAACTTCTCCCGTGACCAGTGCCATGACCATTACCAACAACCATTATCTATGACCATCACTCACGACCTTCATTATGCCTCCCATGACTATCACCATGACGTTGGCCATGACTGCAGAAGTATCCATTGTTGATATTTCCTCCATTTGAAGTTTAGAGGGTATAGTCTATGGCAACAGGATAGATTCTAGGACCTAGGATAACATCATTCTTAGAAAGAAAACTGATGCATAAACTTCAATTGGGAGAGGTGGACAGACTCTAGATATGGTCTGGGAAGTGAACAGGACTGTCCACAAAACCACCTCCTCTCTTCCTTTGCCCTGACAGCCCTTGGATGCTCACTTGGAGCCTAATGCAGAGGCTGCACCAACCACTGACTGCGTGGCTCTGCCCAGATGTGTGTCCACCCCCACCAGGGGCATCAGGTCATTGGTGAAAAGGGACTGAGCCCAATGACTCTCTTGGGGGGCAATATTTTGGAAGATTTGCTTCAGTTCACCATAAAACTCAGAATCTGTTTGACATTTCTCCTAAAAATAATTAGGTGTAATTCACAATATGTGAGTTTTCAAACAAATAGTATCTATTAATTTGTGAGATATACCTGTCCAAGGCCCAGGAGGAAATATGGGACCATCTGTCTGTCCAAATACCTACCTACCTTGTTTATGATAACAATTGACAATGATGAGTATTGACAATTGACAATCAGGATGAGTATTTTAAAACAAAAAAACTCCCTTTTTTATAAAATAGGGACTCGGTTTTTATCCTCTCAATACTACAGCAATTTGAAAATGATAATAGTGGTTTTTAGATTTTAACAATACTCTCATTGAAGTTCTGTACTATATTTACTATTCTTCTAATGGTCTGGTCCCTGTTTTCTTAAATCTTCTTATTTTTTCTGATGAGTCTAATTTTTTAACCCTTAAAATATTGTACTTTCCCTTCTTTTACACCCGTACTGGCAGGTGGATAAATTGAAGTGCACAGTCATGTGGAGTTCTTTTATCTTCATTTACACTGTTGATTATTGTTTATTTTTCCCTTTGGAGTCTGATTACTTTCTGAAGAGGAAATTAGACTTCTCGCCTAGGAACACAAGACAGGTAACCGATGAGTCTCTCTGTAAATGCAAGCCCACCTGTTCTTTCTTCCCACTTTGGTCAAGAGTAGACTAGTAAGATACGAATGGTGAAATAGTTCTAAATTGATAGCATATAGTGTTATAAATATATACATGTGTATATGTGTGTATCAATATACACATGTATGTACATAATGTGTGCATATGTGGTATGTATATGTGATCATAAATTTTGCTTTATGTTGAGTTAAGTCCTTGATATAAAAACTTAATCTTTCTGAGCAGAACATGTCATATAAGACATAGACAAGTCATATAAGAGGTTTCATATAAGAACCACATTATTTTTATGAAATTTTCCCTATCTTAATGCAATCTATAGACACGCAAATATTAAAGTTACAAGCTTTAAATTTTAACCAGCAACCAGTCCACTGACTGAGGTGCTTTTCTCATTTCCACTGAGGACCCGGTACAAGCAGTGGCCACTTTAATAGACATCACGCATTAAAAAGGGGAGGACTGTTACGTTGCGCTTCAGCCGGAGCCACGGGGCACAATATGTTCTGTGGGTCAAAAGCGCATGTCCTGAAGGAGCCAGCCAACTAGAACAGCGTCCCTGTTATTAATCCGGAAATTGCATTTTTAGAACTGATATTGTCAACTACCTAAGTCCATATTTTTTCCCCTGTGGAATTTCTTTCCCCTGAAAATCGAACAGACTCTCTTTGTTCCCGCCAATGTAGATAGCCGGCCCTGAATGAGCTCCGACTTTGGTCAGCATGTCCTTGCAACTCTAATGGAGACACCGGGCTCTGTGATGTGTTGTCCCCCCAAGAGATGACCTGCACAGATGGCCTCTCTGGGAAGGCCAGACTGCACGGCTTGCTTTGCCTCTGGAAGACAGATTGTCAGGCCAAAAGATGACAGAGAAAGTGTGGGGTACCTGCAGACTGCTGCTCCAAGTCCCTCCCTCCCCCTGAGGCTGAAGGACAACCCTAAACAACAGGACAAGGGTGAACAACTTCCACAGGACATGCAACTCCACGTGTTACTTCGGTCTCATTGATCTTGTAAAAGAATACAATGCATGCCTAGCAATGGATATCTTTTGAATGCTGCCTGACCCTCCAAGCACACTGGGGTTTTTCCTGGGATCCTGTGCAGCCCTACAAAGATATCAGGTCTCCAGAGGACATCCATTTCTGAGCGTCTCCACCACCCTGGCCCCTCTCTTCAGCTGGCTCTGTAGTAGAGCTCTTGTGGGGAAGACCATAAGGAAGGATCTCATTCTTGAGAGAACACAGGTGCACTCATCTGAGCTCTAGGGACAAGGCTCCTGGTCCCAGCCCAGCGTTTGTCAGCTAAGTCATCTTGAACTAGCCAGCCAGTTTTCCCACCTGTACCTGGAGATGACCACTCACCCCTGCTCACTTACCAGGGCTTCAGCGAGGCTCATGTGTGTGTGCGTGCACACGTGTGCTGCTGTGGCATACCCAGCAATTGTAAAGTATCAGCTCTTCACGGATGAGCCCTGTCGTCCTGTCAACCCCTCCCTGAACCTGTCCCCTGCATGAGTGAAAGGTGGCATAGTGGGGTTAGTCCACATGTTTTGGGATCACAGCTTCAGAAAACCCAGCCAAGCTAATGGAACTGGCTGAGCAGAGAACTGTCTTGCCAGGAGAGAACTGCTGTGACCTCCCCACTGGGTGAGAGTGAATTTTCACCTCCCACCCCAGTGGTGCTCCAGCAGCCAGAACCTGCTGGATGGGTGGATGAACAGTGCTTCTGTGGGAAGGTTGGTTAGGAATGAATGAGAAAGGCTCAGACATCCTCCAGTCACTGTACAAGCCATTCCAGGAAAAGAGTGGGCATTCAGAGGCACTGAGCTTGACACAGGCATTTGTAATTGCATGAATGCATTTCAATTAATATTGCCTTAAACACTTCCCATTTATTTACGGCGCAGTCATTAACCCATTTGGTGTGCCCCAGCAGGCTCCAGCATCACAGATAATATGGACAATTAATACAATGGACAATTAATACAATGTAACATGTTTCCAAGGGTCCTCTGGGCTCCTACTTATGGCAGCTTTACCACAATAAAACAGTTTATTGCCATTATTTAAATGATGAGACCAATTTTTAAAACACATAAAATATTTCTTTAATGTTAGGAAATTATTTGATGTCCAAGACCTTTAAGCTCTGCAGAAAGGATGCTGTTTAAATTTCCCGCAGCTGGAGACTCAAAAAGCTTATTCAAGTTCCAAACATCATAATGAAAAATGTGTTAAAAAGAGTCACGCAGACATTAATTAACACTCTGATTTTTGAAAACATCAGTCTTTCCTAATCCACCTACCTCCCTACCCCGGTTTTTGGCTACATAATTCAAGTGGGCCTTCATACAGTCGCTTGCTTTTGCAACAGCCCTGCCACTCTGACTTCCCAAAAGATTTTGCTCAATGTCTAGGAAGCTGGTGCCCGGCATTCTTCAGAGTGATGTCACAGCCAGAGTAAACCCTTGCTACAGGCTTCCTAGGGCTGAGATTTCTCTGCTCTGGAATAACAAGAAAGCAACTCAAGGACCTTCTGGGCACCTAGACTCATACACCAAATCCATTCAGTTCACAGACTCTGCATGAGGACACACTGATGACCAGGTGGGGTGATGTTGTCCTGCAGCTACAAGCACCTGAGACACGCTAGAAGGCTGGGGA
This sequence comes from Desmodus rotundus, assembly GCF_022682495.2. NCBI lineage: Eukaryota > Metazoa > Chordata > Mammalia > Chiroptera > Phyllostomidae > Desmodus > Desmodus rotundus. The sequence goes on along the minus strand of NC_071387.1, from coordinate 178,755,012 downwards.
AGCCACCAGGACTTTAAATTGATGTAGAAATGTGACTGTCAAAGGCACAAGCCACTACAAAGAAGCTACAAATGGTAAACATGAAGTTAAGTGAAGGAAAAGTTTTGAACATAAGGTTTTCTAGATTGAATTCTTCTATTAAAAGAATCTCCTAGATTTGGGTTAAAAATAAAACTTACTTATATGTGTTTATAAGAAATTAAATGACAAAATAAAAATGTAAGCTAGATGGAAAAATGTGTGAAGCCACTGTTAATATCAGAAAAAGTAAAAATTAAGAAAAGTGACAGCATAGATGGAAATGCAAAGCATTATGCTAAGCAAAATAAGCCAGGCAGTGAAAGACAAATACCATATGATCTCACCTTTAACAGGAACCTAATCAACAAAACAAACAAACAAGCAAAATGTAACCAAAGACACTGAAATTGAGAACAGGCTGACAGTGACCAGAAGGAAGAGGGGAGGGAATTTCAGGGGAAAGGGTGAAGGGTTTGTAGGAACAATTATAAAGGACACATGAACAATAATGGGGTGGGAAATGGGAGGAAGGTGGGGAGGGCTGGGGGTTAAGCTGGGGTGGGGGGAAAAGGCAGAGAACTGTACTTGAACAATACTGCAAAAACTGTTATAAATATAAGAAGAAATTGACAGATCCAGAATAATTAGGGGAACCATTAACACAACTTTAGAAACTGACAGATAATAAAGTATACAAAAAAGGAGGATTTGAATATACAACTGACAAGTTTAACCTAACAGATATATAAAAATAAATTTCCTAATAGTACATAGAAATTATTTTCAAACACTCATGGCACATTTACAAAAGAGAGCATTTATTAAGCCACAAAGAATTTCCACAGCCTATGACCATGGTACTAACTTGGCCAAATACAATATACCCACATTCACTCCTGTTAACATACACATACATTCACATCAGGAGTACAGAGCTAACATTGTGTGGGGTAGTGACATAGTAGATGCATTTGCCTCTCAAGGCAGATACATGTACCATTACTGCCATGACTATGGCCCATGCCAATGCAATAAGATAAGAATAAAATAGGAGACATTGAGGGTGAACTTTTGATCAGAAGTGGCATCTACTCTTTAAAAGGCATCAATTGTTTCAGTAGTAAACATGAAACAATAGGTAGTAGCAATTATTTCTTGATGTGTTCTTTTAAATAATTAACAATTTTTAAATACACTTCAATTTTAGTGATATGCAAATTCAGTAAAATATTTTATGTATGAATAAAAATTTGCACTTTCTAAAGAAAACATTATCTTGTTTGCACTCTGTTTTGAATTTTAAACTGTTTTAAATTTTAAATACAAATAACAACTCCAAGTGGTCACTAAATGACAAAATATTGCATCTCAAATTCTCCATACTTACAATTGCTGTGCCATCCTTCTGTGTTCCGAGGTCACCATAAAATGTGGGCTGCATAGTATACAGGCACGTGACAAAAACTGTCTCCAAAATGAGCTTCAACAATTCAGAACCACTAGCAACATGCTTTGGAAATACATGTGTGTCAAGGGCCAACTTTATACCTGGGAGCTCTCCAAATTAATCTTCCTAAGAAGGTAAACATCTTATTAAAGTATAAGTGGTGAAGCTGAGCTACAGTAGCCTACATGTACATTATCATGTAAGCCCTGAGTGATTATTTAGAACCCAACTTTCCCCAGAGGAAGATCTAATGACTGGCATGTGGAATCTTCACTGATTGAGTTCCATTACTTTTTTAAGCCCTCTACATTGGGAGCCACATAGCTTTTTTCAAAGGAAGGAGAAGACAAAACTCAACACATAACGACAATTTTGTGTTAGAATAGTTTAAATTAATATATGTATTTCAAAAAATACTTACTGTCTTAAACTCCAGATTGACCATCCACTCTAATTGTATAAATTGGTCAGTTTTTTCATAGAAAAATATCTTTTTAAGGAAGGATTTATGTCTAATGAAAGTTACAGGAAAAACACTGAAGGATTTGGTGCAAGAGGTGGACTCCAGCATCTGAATCATGGCAGGCGACCAGCCACCAGCAGGATAGGAACAGCTGAGAGCCAGATGCTGTCCATTTGGGCAAGGTTGCCAGAAAGCCCCATGAAGGACATGGGAAGGACACAGCAACGGTGCCTGCTGCCTACCGGGTTTGTCACTTGGCTCACAATACGGGTAGTTAGCAGCCCCTGAGAAAACCCAGAGCCCTAATGGCATCAATAGATAAAGTTCACCCGGAGTGACTGCTCAGCCACACGGAGGGCAGAAGATAAATCACCGCTCCTTTGATTTCTGCTGCCCATGAGTGTACGCTGGGGGTTGGCTGGGCAGCACAGCCAGCTGCATCATATTACAATATCATTAGCAATGAAGACTCAAGGCGGTTGTACATCAGAACCCTAAATACAACTCAAGGTACAATCCATCTACACCAAGTCAACTGTACCTCCACATTTGGGAGATTAAGGAGGAAAAAAAATTATGTGGTACCAACCACTCCACCAGATTAGGTGAAATTAGTACGTAATGCACAATAACACCCCACTTTTCACCATGGCCAGACATTGATTACTCCATCAAGATGATTCACAATAGAGAGGCGGTCTGCTTTGCTAGTTACCACAGATTTATAATAATAAGTTTGATATAAAACAGTGTGATAAGTTCAAGTGCAGTATGACAATTAACCAGGTGAGAGGAAATCAGAGGGTCTAGCAGACACACAATGGATTCTGCACTTGGGTGCAGCGCAGCTATCAAGGTCAGGAAAGGCTACCTTGAGGGGGAGGTGATTTCCACTCTATCTCCATTGTAGTAAAGACCCTACCCCTAGCGTTGGCTCCCTCTCTTTCATTCTCCTTTATTTTTATAAGGTAATAAGGACAAAAGGGTAGTTACTCATCCAAATGACACCTTCGACTCTGCTGCACAAAACACTCTTTGTCGACATGCTATTGACTGGATCACTGTTACATCAGGGAGCAACTGGATTTTCACCTGTTAGTCACCACAGAAAAGTTCAGATTTTGTTTATGATATATATTTTAACATTTTAATCTCTAATGGCGAAAATTCAGGTTATCTGTAGTTAAATGTATAGAAATTTAGTTCCCCACAGATATTTTTCCTCAAATAATATGATCTAGGAAGATTTATAATATATTTTCCTGCCCACATTGTCAAATTATTATCATCTTAATAAAAATAAACAAAAACTCATAAATCAATTCTAATGTTTTCCATTTTTCTCCTCTATTCATTTTCTAAATGGAGATGGTTTTATGTTTGCTTCATCACATTAAAACATTAATTACAGAAAACCTGATTTCTTTTTCTTTTTCTATAATATTTTTATCATATTAATTTTATATAACATTCTAAAATACTGATTAAAAAGCAAAAATTTAACACCCTGTGATAGCTTAAGTTTTAAGTTTAAATTGGACAATTTTAGTACTATTAAGCTACTAAACAAAACACATTAAGAAATAAACCAAATTACATAGGCATTTTTATGTTTAATAAACTAAAAAATGATCTGAACTCTCTAAGGCAGCCAAATCTTTGTAAATGTAACAAAGATTTTAGTTTTCCCTAAAATTTGTTTGGGTTAGTTAGTTCTTTTTAACAGCAGCACAGGTGTTTTTCTATCTAGTTCACATCTATACAAAGCACCTACTATAATCTGAATAGTTACCCCAATGTTAGTAATGAACTTAAGGCTCGTGGTCATCAGAACCAGGGGTTCAGTGGGTAACGTAACAGTGGAGTCTGCTTTGGGTCATCAGCTTGGCCCCTTCTTAAGTGAATGTTGTCACCGGTTTAGGCATGTATCACTATCCTTTTTGCAGCAACTGAGAGAGAGCCACAATCAGGACCAAAAAACAAAGGTTTAGAAAAGTGGGGTTGGAACACAGGGATGGGGGTGGGGGATGGTCATCGCTCAGTGTCCTCCACGGCAGCCCAAAGACTGCGACACATAGACATCGATACCGAATTCCGTCCACCTTGGCAGGAATCTACTCCAAGTGTCTGCTTGCAGTTGAGTGAGTATTCAACACAAGGCAAAGGACACTTTTCCTAATTTCAACAAGAAGCCACGAAACTAACCGATATTCAATTGAGCAAGGCAGCTGCACAGTAAAGTTGTCAAGTGGTACCTTATTAAAACGAGAATTCACAGAATTTTGGCTAAGAGTAAGGTCTGATTATTTTGAACTAGAAAAATTTCATGAATATAATTTTATTTTCTATAATGTGCTCATGTGGAACAAATGTTCTCTATGTTAGCCTGGAATTCAAATGAAACACCTACTTTAAAAGACCTGGTTCACTGTACATGTCATTTCATTTATTAAACCTAAACTTCTAGAGGGAAATATTTGCATTTGGCTTTTCTCTACTTTCCAATGGTGTCTAATGTATCATTGGTAAGAAATGAATATTTTATAAACAAGCACAGGAATAAATGAATGAAGACATTAGTCTTTTTAAGACATCATATTAATGTTGGCGAGCTTAGAAACTTCAAGATAAATCAAAATAAACATCCTTTTCCCTCACTGAAATAGTTGATAGAATGAAAGATTTTGAAATCCACTGTAAGTGTTAATCACAAGGAAATAAAGGGCTTAGCCAGCTTTTGGCAACAATTCAAAATGTGTTCTACTAAATGTTTCCAAAACACAATTGCTTTATATCTTAGTGTTGTTTTTTAATCTCAAACTGAAGTATTTAAGTTGTCATTTTTTTATAGCACAAGTAAACATTTGATAAGTATTTGTTAAATGAGTGGCAACAACTTTAGTATCATAAGAAAAAATTGAAATAAAATTTTAAAATAATTCATAAAATCACACAGAACTAATTTTTTTTGTATTTTTCTTTTCTGTCTTTGCTTATGTATATACTGTTTTAGAGTCACTGTTACAGAATTCATGCAATGTTTATGCTCTGCTCCATTTCTGGACGTAATTATTGCATTTTGCTGCAGTGTTCGTAGTAACCTTTAAAGTAGCTGTGTAGTACACGCTGAATGCCTGTTCCACAATGGTTCAATCATAAGCACCGCTGGGCAATTAGGTTGTTTATAATTGTTCAGTGTTTAGAGTAGTATTCCCGTTGATATCTTTGTCCATGTGGGGTTTGTCACGTGAGTCTTTTATAAAATTCACACAATGCTACATTTATCGTGTTAACCATTTTAAAGTCTTCGATTCAGTGGCTCTTAGTATATTCTCAGTGTACTGTGACCATCATCACTGTCTGACTGCAGAACATTCCATCACCCCAAAATGGAGCCCCACCCATTTGTGACGCCTTCGCATTGCCCCTCCCGTAGAGACCCTGGCAATTACTCACCTGCTTTTCGCTTCTCAAAATGTATCTTTTTAGGATATTTCTATAAATGAAATAATACAACATGTGGTCTTTTGTGTCTGGCTTCTTTCACTTAGCACAAGGTTGTCAAGGTTTATCCCTGTTGTAGCAGGTCTCAGTACTTCATTCCTTTTGTGGCTGAATAATGTTCCATCCTATGTATGTATCACATTTTGTTCACCCACTCATTCATTGATCAATATTTGAGTTGTTTCTACCTCTTGCCTATTGTGAATAGTGTTGCTGTGAACATTCAGGTACGTATCTCTGTTTGAGCGTATGTTTTCAGTTCTTCTGAACATATACCGAGAAGTGGAGCCACTAGATCATATGGTTATTCTACGTTTAACCTCATACTATGATGATGGATGCATGTTATTATAAAGCTGTCCAAACCCATAGCGTGTACTTAGCACCATCTCTGCTCCATTGCTCCTTTGTCAATTGACTATATTTATGGGGCTGTGTTTCTGTTCTGGTCATTTTTGCATCTGATCTTTCACCAACACCACACTGCCAGTCGCATATAGCAAGTCTTGAAGTCAGGTGGGTGGTGTCAGTCTTCTACCTCTGTTCTTCTTCATCAGTATTCTGTTGACTGTTTTGGGTCTTTTGCTTCTGTATAAACATATGAATCAGTTTGTCAATATCCACAAAACGACTTGAGGGGATTTGACTGATAGAGGTTGCATTGAATCTATAGATCAACTTGAGAACCATCTTGGTCTTGACATTTCGACAAAATTGAATCTTCCTATTCACAAACATGAAATACCTCTTTTCTTCTTTGATTTCATTCATCAGAGTTTTGTTGTTTTTCTTATATACATCTTTGCACAGATTTTGTTAGATTTATATATAGATATTCTATTTTAAAGGACACTAATGTAAATGATATTGTGTTTTTAATTTCAAATCTCACTTGTTCATGAGAGCAACTAACTTTTGTATATTAGTCTTGTGTCCTACAACCTTGCTATAATCACCTGTTAGTCCCAGGAGCATTATTTGGACAATTCTTTTGGGCTTTCTGCAGGCACAATCATGTCGTCTATGAACAAAGGCAGTTTTATATCCTCCTTCCCAATATGTATACATTTTACTTCCCTTTGTACTTCTTTTTCAAGGTAGTTTTGGCTACTCAGAGTTCCTTGCAATTCCATATGAATTTTAGGATCAAATTTTCTATTTGTGAAAACAAAGGTCATTGGACTTTTTATAGAATTTGACTTGATTGCTTTGGGAAGTATTATCATCTTTACAATATTAAGTCCTCTAATCCATGAATATGGGATATCTTTCCATTTATTTAGGTTATTTTAAAATTTCAACAATGTTTTGTGTGTTTTAATATATAAGTCTTGCACTTTTTTAGTTAAATTTATTGTTGTCTTGTATTCCTTTTCATGTTACTGTAGATAGAATTCTACATATAATTTTGTATTTTATTGTCCATTGGTAATGAGTAGAAACACAACTGATTTTTGCAGTCGATCTTGTAGCCAGCAACTTTGCAGACTCACTGATTAGTTCTAATTGCTTTCTTGTGGATTCTTTTGGGGTTCCTATTTATAAAATTATGTAGTCTATAAGATGCAGAGTGCTGTAATAGTAGAGTAATAGATGGTTTTGCTTCTTTCTTTCCAATACAAGTGCCTCTTTTTTTCTCTTGACTAATTTGCCCTAGTGAGAAATCCCAGTACAATGTTGAAGAAAAGTATTAAAAACAGACACTCTTACCTGTTCTTGATATTGGGAGTTAAGCTTTTAGGCTTTCACCATTGAGTATGATGTTAGCTGTGTATTTTTCACAGATACTCTTTACCTTGTTAAGACAGTTTCCTTCTATTTCTAGTTTATTGGGTGTTTTTATCATGAAAGGGTGGTGGATTTTGTCAAATGCTTCTTCTGCATCAGTTGAGATTATTTCTCTTTCCTTCTAGTAATATGATATATTACATTGCTTAATTTTTGTATTTTGAAAAACCTTGTATTCTTGGGATAAATCCTATTTAGTCATGGTGTTTAATCCTCTTAATATGCTGTTGGTTTGGGCTGCTGGTATTTTGAGGGTTTTCACATCTGGCTTTGGTATAGGATAATAGTGATTTCACAGAATGTGTTAGGTAGTCTTTCCTCCTCTTATACTTTTAGAAAAGTTTGAGAATAATTGGTGTCAATTCTTTTTTAAATGTTTGATTGAATTAAACAGTGAGGCCATCTGGTCCTGGGCTTGTATTCATTGAGAAGTTTCTTATTATTGATTCAATCTCTTTGTTGTTGATCTATTAAGATATACTCCTTCTTCTTGAGTCAGTTGTGGTACTACATGTGTTTCAAGGGATTGGTACATTTTATTTATTTCATCTAATTTGTTGACATAACATTGTTCATAGTGCTCCCTTATAATTTTTTTTTCTGTGAAATCAGTAATAATGTCTTTACTTTTATTCCTGATTTTAGTAATTAGAGTTGTCTCTCTATTTTTATGGTTAATTTAACTAAATATTTGTCAATATTTTTATCGTTTGAAAAACACCAACTTTTGGTTTCATTAATTCTCTCCACTGTTTTTCTACTCTCTATTTATCTGCAATTTAATCTTTATTATTTCCTTACTTTCACTGGATTTAAGTTTTGTGTGCCCTTCTTTTTCTGGTTCCTTAAGGTGGAAGGTTAGGTTGCTTATTTGAAATCTTTTTTTAATGTAGACATTTATAGCTATGAGTTTATTTCTGAACACTGCTTTCACTGTATCCCATAAGTCTGGGTACATTGTGTTTTCGTTTTCATTTGTTCCAAAGTACTTTTTAAATCCCTTGTGATTTCTTTATTTATTGACTCATTGGTTGGTAGAGTGTGTTGTTTAATTTCCACACATGTGTGAATTTTCCAGATTTCCTTCAGTTTTTGATTTTTCATTTTATTCCATTGTGGTTGAAAAAGATACTGTAGAATTTCAATCTTTTTAAATTTATTAAGACTTGTATGGTGCTCTCACTAGGACACTAAGTGATACTGTCATGTGATACTCTGATCATATGATATATGATATCCAACACATGCAAAGTAAACACTAAGGTATAGAGCCTTCCTAGATGAAAAGATGGCTATTTTTTATGATAAAATTGTCAAACCACCAGGATAATATAACATTTCAAATTAGCATGCACTATACCACAGCTTCAAATATATAAAGTAATAGTAGAAACAATTAAAAGTATAAATAATCAAATTCACAAGTTTAGAAAGAGATTTTAACATGACACTTTCAGGAATGCCAGAAAAAGAAAACAAAAAGGTATATGGATATAGAAAATGATGAAAATGTGATAAAATCCAGTGTAATTGACAGGCAGAGAAGAATTCATCACACAGCTGCAGAATCAGATGCTCTACCAGCACACGAAAGGGAGCTATAGGAGCCCCCATAGCTCGAGTGTAAGGTAGGTCACAACAAATTTCAAAGCACTGGGATCGCCCAAAGAATGTTGTCTGACCACAATGTGGTTGAGCCGTACAACAGGGACAGTAAAACAACTAGAATATCCCCCTATGTCTGAAGATAAAGAAGCAGAATGTAAAATAGCCAATGGGTCAAAGTAGAAATCACGACACAAATACAGCAGGAGTTTGAACTGAATGTAACAAACACCATGAATATACAAAGCTACAGCATAAAGCTATTTTGTACACAAAGAGATATTTAAAACCTTGGATGAGTATATTAGGAAAGTAGAAAACCTAAAAAATGACATTACTCTTAATTTATTCAAATAATACTTATGTACCTAAGTGAAGTCTTCCAGTTTTCTTTACGGAGGCCCTACATATTTCTTATTAGGATTTCCTTCAAGGTACTTCATAGTTCTAACAAACAACCAGAACTCTAATTAAGGTGAGGATGGTAAGGCACTGGTCTCAGGCACAAAATTTTAGCAGACAGCAATACAACTCAGAAATCTAAACAATATTGTAACATAATATTTTGAAAAACTAAAAAATAATGTAAAAGATCAATGGTGAATAAAATATCAACATACTGGAGACCTGACTGGCACCACTGAGTCTTTCTCTTGCTCCAGCCCACCACGACCACTGGGATTTTGTGAATTTAATTTTGTTCCTTTCTATCTACCATTTGGCTTATTTGGTTCAGGTCTATTTTCAGGGACTGCACTAGGCAGATAGGGTTTATTAGGGTTGTGTTTGCCTTCTGAATTGTTGGGAAGGCAAAGGAAGCAACTATGGCTTGTGCTGTGCACTAAGAGACTACCAACTGAGGAGCAAATGAGAGAATGCCACTGTGGTCAGGGACAGTGGGATTGAGAGCACCCCACAATCAGGAGATGACTGCAGAAATGCCAGGCTGGTGGCCAGGTTTGCCATGGTGGGCAGCAGGAGCAGGTGCACCAACAGGTGGAACCAGGCCCCTAAAGGCTGGCTGCAAGGGAGTGGGAGAAATGCAGGTTTGGCAATCCTGCTGGGTGTAGTGATGTTAACAGGGAGTCCTAGCCTCTGGACATGAGCACCTTCCCATAACTGCAGGCAGCTGTGCCCAAGTGCCTTGGAGTGTGTCCAGTCCCCTCACCCCTGCCTCCTGCCACAGCCTGAGGACTGCACCTCCTGAGACCTGAACAAGGGGAAACCTGCCGGTCAGAGCAGTGCCTCACCTGGTTGATCCAGAGACAGAAACTGAATCCCAGAGGACACTGGTGCTGAACCTGTGAGAACCCATCCTCCTGGAAAGGGTGTTTTCTCTGTGGAACCACCAGGAAGTGCCCCGTGCCACACACAGGTTCTCTGTGACTGGGCCCTGTCACTGAGCACTCCTGTCTCCCCGAGGACTCTTCCAGACACCCTGGAAGGACAGACAGTCTTCTCTGGTTTAAGTTCCTGGATCACCCAAAGCTCAGGGATTTGCTTCCACTGGGGTGAGGAGGGGCAATGTGGTGTGAATGCCAAGACACAACTGTTCTCTCCCTGCAAATCTGCACAGGTCTTCAACACCTGGGCAGGTCCACCCACACGTGGGTACTTGCTCAAACAGAAAGCTCTGAGAGTAGAATTAAGCTAGGACCCGTTTTTCCTCCCCTTCCCCCATCTTTCACCTAATAAAAACACTATTATCCTACTGTACGTGGCCTGAAACCTGTTATCAAATAAATCTTCTAAGGACAGTGATGGAGAAAATGGTACCTTGTTGCTTAAACTCTGAAAATTCTAGCAGAGTGTTTTTTAGTTGCCAAGGCAACGTTAAGTATGGGGGGGAAATCTTGTGCTAGATTTAGATAAACAACCTTAGTTTCTCAACATTTGCCATTTGGCCTCCAGGACAGCCCCGAGCCACATGTTGACGCCAGGACCTCCAAGTCGATGCCACGTGGAGTGAGGAATCTCCTGGGGATACGAGTCCTATCTCAGGGGCCAAGGGGCCTCCACTAATCACTTGAGAAAAATAGTTTTTAGAAAGCAACACAGACTTCAGTCTTAGTGATCCTCGTCCTTAAATGATGAATAGGTAAGTTGTTCATTTACGCCCTCATCCACAAAACCTCAAGTTCCGAGTGTGGATGTGGGCACCTGGGATCCAAGTGAGGTGACAGGTTCTGTTCCCCACCCCAAGGGCCTCTGCTCTCCCGAAGCCCTCCATGATGTCAAGTCAGCAGAGGAAACAACAATGCTTTAGGGCCTGATCAGATTCTAAAGGAAGTATATACTTAGCCCATAATTCATTCTCTCATTCTTTCATTCATTTATTCATTCAGCAACTACTGATAAGATGGGAATGTCATGAAGAACAGCTGTTGCACTCGCTTTTAACCAACTAGGGATGCGGACAGGGAAACAGGTTGGGAGGCAACATGATGCAGCAAGGACAGTGCAGGAGGGAAGTTGCCCTGCCCTGGCTGCTCGGAGGTTGGGAATGTGGGCTGGGAGCCAGACACAGACTGGTCAGGACACTGGGGGCACCAGCCAACTGACAGCCTGGACACCTCTAGAAAAATTCGCCCCCAGATCCATGTAAGAAAAGATATGAGACTTCACCACCAGGCTGTGGGACCTGATCTCCCACCTATGGCAGCCTGGTGAGTGAGGACCACAGCTCCACTTTGCAGATGGGAAACTGAAAAGGAGGAAGCAAGGGAACCCCCAGGCCAGCTGCATCTTCCACCCCCACCCTCCCTCCTACCTCCTCCATAGAACTCCCCTTTGCAGAGTCCTCATATAACATGGCTATAGCATGGCGAGAACTGAGCAGAACAGACAAACGTCACCCTCACCTGGCAAGAGCAGAAGGAGAAGACTGAGCAGCCCGACCCTGACCCCACCTCACAAAATGACACCTGGCCTCACGGCCCTGCACACTGTCCAGTCAGTCTGTCCTGGGATGCAGTGGGCCTCTCCACCCGAGGAGCAGGGTGGGTCTGGGAGTAAGCCTCGGCCTCCCTTAGTTTTCGGTGTTGCCTTTTAACCAAAAGCACAAGGTGAACTGTCCTAGTGCCACCTTGACTCCTTTCAGACGCTGAACCTGAGCTCGTCTGTGTTTCCAAAGTTAGCAGGTATTTATTCATTGATCAAAAAACTGATACTTTTTTGGGTTCCTGAAATTTCATTGTTAGAGGTAAATGCTAATTTAAAGAACACATTCCCAGAGCACCCCCTGCTGTCAGCGAAATAGAATCCCCAGGTCTCCAAGGGCCAGGAGCCACATCTGGGCCCTGGAAAATGAGCTTATGTTCAAAACCTAGAAGAGAAGAGATTAGCACAGCAAGCAGCAAGCATGTAGTTTTTGTGAAGGTTTTTCCTTAAGTCTTAATCCCCTGCTGTTTTACTGTATAATTGATACCCTGAAATCTTGATAAACCTACCCAATGCATTCATTTAGTCTTTGACAATAAACTACTTTAGATAAGGTATCTTTTACACCTGCCTGCATAGCCTTTGTCTTGGTAAGGGTAGGCTAACTGCTCTAACAAATGAACACAGAGCTTTAGTACTTAATGCCACAGAGGTTTACTTCTCTCTAATCAGAAACAGTGTCACTGCGGGTGGGGGCCTCTGTCCATGCAGTCATTCAGCAACCCAGCTTCCTGTAGCCTGGCCAGTTCTAACACGTAGCTTCCAATTTTGACACATGGCATGGGACAGGAAAGGAGAGTAAAGGACATATTCTTCCATAGGCCAAGATTGGAAGTAGCCTCTGTCTCTCCACCCACCATTGGTCAGAACCTGGACACGCGCAAGAAAACCAGGACCTGTAGTTTAGCTCTGTGCCCAGGGAGAGAAGACACAGCATTAGTGAGAGGCAGCATCTCTGCCAGGATGTCTTGATCTAAAACTTGAAGGAGGTAGATGGTGTGCTTTCTTAGGTAATGCAACCCGAAGCTGCACCAAAAGCTTAGAAACTGTCCAGCCACTCCCCCTCTTCTAGTGAGAAGCTGGAGTGGGAGACAAGGGCCTGAAGGGGGAAACACCACCAGAGTGAGTTCTTCGTGGTCCTTATCTGAGGGGGCTCTCTAGTCACAAGAGTTGTGGTGCTTCCCCCTCCTTCTCTCTCCAGGGTGTCCCTGAGTGTGTGCATTACTGTGGTCTTCCCAGGAGAAACCATAGGAATTAGGACCACGAAACAAATCACCGAGAGCGAGCTCCTTGTGTGTGTACCTGCAGCTATGGATTCTTCAAGACGTTTGCTTTCAGAAAAACCAGGATGCAGCCCACAAAGGCCCTTGGGTGTTCCAGGTCCCACATTTAAAAGCACAGTCAGATTCCACTCCTCCTATGAAATCACCAGACTGTAAGCTGTTGGAGTGCAGGTGGCATCTCATGCTGGTGGTGGCACTGTGCCAGCACTGCTGCACAAACATGTCCCCGAGCACTTAATATTTAGTGTGTGGGAATGGTGCAGCCCCCAGGGCAGGGCAGGGAGTCCATGAAGATGCTCAAACCCCTGCAGCCACTTGGACGTGTCATGTCTCATCCATCGACCTCAACGCTCCTCAGCATGTGTCAATGGCTATAAAGTCGCCAATAGTCAGAAATCTCTATTGTTAAAAATGTGCCCCATTATTACATCCAATGATGCAATAGTCAAACCCTGATAGGGTTAAATTCTTAACATAGTCTAGAGCATTTGACATGAGACTGTTTCCCTTTTCAATTTATTGTTTCTTTGGCTATTTTATTGAGACCATAAAGGTATAATACTAAGAAGAAAGTCTCAATAAAACAATGTATACATAGGAAGCTAACACCATTTTTTGACCTGCAGATGATTATCACAAAATATTTTAGATAATTTTTTTTCTTAAAGCATCCTCCTGGACTCAAAAGTGTATGAAGAGGGCAAAGACTACATCAGGAAGAAAGCTAAGCCCAAAACCTGAGGTAGCTAGCATCAAGAGCATGCAAAAAACCCATTAGCAGCCGGAAGCACCCACCCAGGAACCCCCGAAGAACACAAAGGAACTCTACCCTTCTTTCAGGAAGACCATTTTGTTCTCACATCCCCAGGACACTTCATCAGGTGCTGTGGCATCTGATAAGACAGGACAGTGCCTCTCTTGCTGTCGTTCCAGAATTCCCTGGAGATACTGTGGAGTTAATTACATACCTAATTTTGAAAATTACATGATCTGACATTGCACACTCCCCTTAGCTGGGTGCTCATTCGCTGGCTGTTGTGCACAGGTGTTCAAGTCACAACCAAACTACATCTCCCTCCTCTGCCTCTTCCCTCCCCTCCTTGTTGTAAATCACCTGGCTCCCACCAAGCCACTTTTAAAATACACCCTTCTTCTTAGCGCGGCCCAAATGAAGCACCTATAATGAATTGGTTTGCAGGGAGGTTTGGTTGAGTCACCTGCACCTGGGGCACAGAAGATGCTGTGTCAGATAATCTCTTCGTGGTTGCTTTCAGGTGCCAGGAAGAACCCAAGAGAGAAGACTTCGGGTCAAGAAGAAAAGATGGGGGCAGATGGAAACACAGAAGCAGGACTGTCGCTCCCCTGCCCGAGGTTGGCAGAGTCTAACCTCGGTGAGCCCGGCGTGAAACTGCGGGGGTCATGTTCCCAATCCAGAGGCAAAACCAAGATGGTCCAGGAAGACATTGATTATGTCTGTGTGCATAAAACAAGTTCATGGTTTTCTCGAGCGATGAGCACCTGCCCTGTTTAAAAACAGCAGCCTGTCTGATTGAGTTGAGTCACTGGTTAGCTCGTTCAGGAGCTGGCCCCAGTGAAACACAGAAACATGCAGCCCCAACCCACCTAAAGACACAAAGCTCAGAGGGGAAAACAATTCAAGACAGCTGTTCCACATTAGCTACAGAGTATAACTATATTCCTAATACTCTGTAATTTCAATGGGACAAAAAGGCAGTGCTTTCGATACTGGTGTTTTAAGGCTATTGAACCTTCATGCCCCTATATAAAGTTTCTAGCCTACGCAAAAAAATAATAATGGAATAAAGACAAGAGGAGGAAATGGAAGAAGGGAGTGTAAAATAAGTACAACAGCAAAAATATATGTTTCCCAGGATATAGTTTATCCTCTGTGGCGATGAGAACCATTTCCTCTCTCTTTGGTCAGAAAACCTAGGAAGAAATTTTGTCTGACCTGTTAGTGGGAACATAGGATCCACATATTTCTCCCACTGCCCCCTTCCCAGCTTACTATCCAGGAATCATTACACTTCTCCCTGGTCTCTTGAGGTCAATGTCATGCTTAACAAAGGAGACCAGCTAAGTGCCATCCCTGTGTCTGCGCTGCACTATAAAGGCAGAACCAGCGTCGTGGTGGGAGCTATGCACTACACCTTGCCCCATCGCACTCGGTTTAATGTTTTGCCATTGCCGTCTTGAAATTCTTGACAATTTTTGAACAAGGAGTCCCAAGTTTTTATTTTTCACTGGGCCCTACAAATGCCATAGCTGGCCCTGTATCAGGCAGACTGTGCCTCACATGGGTCCCAGAGACACTGGTATGTTTATTCATTGGCAGCTACCTCACTCCAAATCGCCAGCTCAGGACTCAAACACCCATGACGCTCCCTGAGCATTGACCAACATGGCGCCCTGCACACGTGCACAGCCAGCGAAGCTGCAGTTGGCAGAGGAACTGGCCCGATGACCCCAAGGACCCCACCGCTGTTTGGAGGACCCTGAATTAACCTGATGGTCACCTGAAATCTCCCTTTAATTTCAGCCATATTGACATACATAGTATTTTGGGGTAAATATAAGGACTTTGTGAGCAACAATGAGAAAACTCTTCCAAAATGCTGTCTCACTGAGTTTTTGAATTTAGAGATAGCACAATCTTATTATATATCAGATTCCCTTGGTATTCAAATGCCATCGTTTGCCTAAATATCCCATCAAATGAACAATTGAGAGATTGACTTTGTCTTTCTGTTTATAGGAAAAATATTATAATTGTCTGTATTCAAGGAATCAGGGTAATCTAGCTCATGGAACAGAAATTTAAGAGAGAAAATAAAATTTTAAATTTACATTTAGTGTACCCACAGGACATTACACTGAGTATGGCAAGCAGCTGGTCTCCCTCTGTTTTTTAGAAAGATCGGGAGGAAACCACTTAAACTGCAAATGTCAGATGAGTTTCCTGCCAATGGAGTTTGTTGAGCATTACAAGGACCTGCCCACGGGAACCTGAGGAATTTCCTCCTGCAAATATATCCCATGATCGTGGGCAGGGTGATTGGCTCCCAAGTTGTATCTTCCAGATGTGCCTCATGTGGGTCTAAAATCACCCTGGCTTACAAGCATCCAGCATCACCACGACCAATGAAAAGACAACCAAAATGCGGTAAACTGGGAAACTGTTCCAGAGCTTCATTCTCACTTAGGGAGCCACACGTCTGGCAGAGCCACGGCCATTTGGGTTTGGTTTGCTTTGCTTTTCAAACCTCCGTTCACTCAGCCTCCTTTGGCCCAAAGGACGGCAGACTGGCAAGTGCTTCACTATTGAGCTGGCTGTTCTTGGTGTCCTCTAGGCGAGCGCCGTCCAAAAGAAAGAGAATGCACACCACATATGTACAATATTATTAAATTTTCCGCAGCCAAGTTTAAAAAAATAAAAAGAAACAGGTGAGAGTGATTTTAATGGCATATTTTATTTAACCCAACATATCCAAGTTATTATAATTTCAACAAGTAATCAACACTAAGCTATTTTTAATGAGACACTTTAAGTTCCTTCTTCGCAGTTAGTCTCTGACATCCAGTGTACAGATCACGTGGGGCACGTCCCAATTCAGAGCAGCGGCACTTCCAGTGCTCAGCAGCCGCATGTGGCTGGCAGTCACCGTGTCGGACGGCACAGCTCTAGTCAAAGTGGAAATGTCCTTGTATGGTCTTATTCTGAGTATAAAATTGATATTTACATGATCTTAAACATTTTCCCAATTAACGGATTTATTTCCTTCTGGTCCCCCCCACTTTTGAGTTCATTGAATTTTTAAAAGAGAAAATAACCGTCAAAGCCAAGCCTGGGCATTAGATCTACAATGAAAACTGAAAAAGTCAAATTTGGGCACACTAAATGATTTCCAAGATCCGCTTTGCCCTGGATTTCCATGGATTATTATTGGGCTCTTTGTGCGCAGAAGAGACATAGGATTTAAAAGGTAAGGTCGAGGAGCAGGGAGAACTCAGGAATGTCTGCTGTTATTTAGAGATATCCCAAGATAATGAGGAGAAAGCCCCCTTGCTTCCTAGAAGAAGACCCCAGGATGACAATGGCCCAGGGATGAGGGTAAAGGAAGCAGGAAGAGACAGGGATGAAGCTCAGCAAGGAGGTGGTGTCAGCAGGAGATGAGATGTCCCCTGATCCTGTGGGAGGCCCTCTGGGGCTGGTCAAACACTTATTGCTGGGCCCCACCCTAGAGCAACTGATTGGTCTGGCTGAGACCCAAGAATTGTATTTCCAATAATTCAGCTGGTTGGGTTCACTCTGAGAACTGGCTTTAGTCTAGAGCATCAACAGCACCACAGAATAGGGCCCACTGGAGTCAAGTGGCCAGGTTTGTGCCTCTGTACCAGCCAGCCACTGTCTGGGGCAGGGGGTGGAAGAGTGCATGACCTCCCCATGCAGGGGGTTCCTGATGGCCCAGAAGAATTGGAATTCCCCTTGGAAGCAGACAGCTGTAAAGGCAGCAGAATGCTCCCCTCCCTGGGGACTGATAGCATCAGCTGGGAGAAAGGACTTGGGTGGGACAGCAACCCATCCTCTACTGCCCAGCTGGCTCCATCAGCAGAGGCAGCCAAAGGGCTGGTGTGCTACAGCTCAGGTGTAACTGACAGAGTACAACTCTATGTGCACAGATGCTGCTCCTGTCTTCTCCACCCAGGGGTTGCTTCCAGACTGGAGAAGCACCTGCACCCAGAGAAAGTAATGCTGAAGCAAAATGCCCTGCTGGCCAGTGGTTTGAAATCATCACTTTACATTTGGGGATGGAAAAGTACGATGAAATGTGCCCACCACACAAACAAGTGTGGGATTTCAAGGGTGTTCACAGGCTCCCTGGCATCCTCAGTCTCAGCAGGGATGCTTGGGCGCTGGAGGAAATGTTCGAGGCTCTGGTCTCTAAACAGGGTCAGTGGTACCAGGGGTTCCCAGGGGTGCTTTGTAGCTGAGAGAGGGAGGAACACAACAGCCTGGTGCCCATGGGCAACCTGAGAGTTAACCAAGCTTCCCTTTGGGGTCAGTCAGTGAGGTCCAGGAGAAATGCTGAGATAGTCAGAAATGACACCGAATTAAGGGATGTGTTTGGTCTGTGATTTTCCAGGTAAATCCTGATTGACTGGGAGGAGATTTCCTCAGATTGAAACCTGCCTGAGACTGCCAAGAGCCGCCTGGTCTACCCTCCGCTCCGAGGGCTGGGCACACATCCTCATGTTCTGCCAGAGTTGTTTTAAGAGGAAGTTAATAATATGTTTGCAAATTAGGTCACCGAAGGCATAAGTGATAACAACTGGTAATCTTGTAAAATGAAGATGTAGACAATGCCTCCTTTCTGATGGGTTATGGGAAACTCTTAAAAGAGAGCCATCGGTGCACTTTTCTTTGGCAATTTTTCTCAGGGTATACTGCAGCCTATGAAAGAGGCTGAGAACAGTAAAACATGACTAAACACAAAATATTCTTTGTAACAATGTCTTCAAGTGAATATAAAGAAAACTTCTAACTTGACCCTTGCAAACGACAGACATCGTGGACAAGAAGGGGGACAAACGAAATGGTGAGGAACTTGAGAACCCCCATGACATGGTACCAGGCTATGTGGTGGTACCAGGTGAGGCGGCACCATGATGTGGTGCCAGATGAGGCGGGTACCGGGTGAGGTGGCACCAGATGAGGCAGTACCAGGCAGTGCTGCCTTAATTGCTGGGCCCTCCCTGATCAGGTTGCCACCTTGCCTGGGATCAGAGCAGACCTACAGTTCTCAAACTCACCTGGAGTTCTTATTTATGTGGGTTATATCTAACTATCTTTTTTGCTATTAAAAAGGAGAAAACATTAAATATTTATCAATTAATTTATTCAAAAGTAACTATAATACACCGATTCATCATAACCTAGGGTCCCTACTCATCTTCTGCATTTCTTTGTTCAGTCATTTAAAAATGTACAAATCATCAGAGCTCAAGGGCCAAGGCTGAGGGCCTGACTTGGCCCACAGGCCCTAGCTTGCCACCTCTGCTCTGGAGCTGTGACTCCAGTGCCGTGACCCTCCCCTCTGTGTGGCCATGAAGCACTCCCAGTATGGCTGGTCCAGACTGAGATGGGCTGTAAATGTCAAACACACACTGTTCAAAGAATTAATACAAAAAAGAATGTGAAATACCTCACTACACTTTTTAATAATAGTATATGTTGAAATGACAATATTTTGCATGTATCAAGTTAAATAAAGTATATATTAAAATTAATTTCTTCTGTTTCTTTTTTACTTAATGCAACATGACTATTAAAAATTTTAAATCACCCACACGGCTCACATTTTATTTCTATGAGATGGGACTGACCGAGTGGGCCTTCATATTGGGCCAGATGCCCTGCACTTCCCGAGGACAAAAGCTTCACTCTGAAAAACTCAGCATTAGAAACAAGAGTGTAGAGCATGCCACTTGGAACATACTGAGAAAAATAACCTTTAATCATGAGCCTATGCCCCAATTACACAAATTTATTTGTCAAGAACCAGAATATTTCCCAAGTTTACCAGGCGAGATTCCTGAAAAATTATATATGTTTTTGATATTGTAAAGAAAAAAAAAAAAGAAACAGATCTCCCAGTGCAGAAGGCAGTGGCTGGGAACATGTTTCTGTGACCAGCTGAGCACCCTGCTCTGGGTCTGCATTGACTGGGGAGATATGAAGTTGCTTATGGTCGGCAGAGAAATGATTTTAATTCCACTGCATGTTTGAGCAAATTGCCAAAACGGAGCGCTGGTTTTCCTGCATTCCCAATTGGTATCCTGGCAGGATGACGGAGTTCACCTCCCAAAGCGCCATCAGGAGGGCTATGTACCCTTTCGAGGGAGGAGCCTTTAGTGAAGTTGGCTGTGAAACAGACTTCTCTTGGGTTGGCCAAGAAGTCTGTTTAGTTTCTTCCCATAATACAAAAGACACATTTTTCATTTTCACCAGGAACTTTATTGATCTGGATATTTTGAGTATGTCAGCTATTTCCTATTATTGGCTTGTAGTGGGCAGAGGCCAGGGATGCTGCTAAACATCTTCCAATGCATAAGACGGCCCCACAGCAAAGAATTATTTGGCCAAAATGTCAATAGTATCGGGAAACTTCACAAACCACTTTTGACACATTTGATCAGTCACAGCACCTTCTCCATACACTGCACAAATCTTTTTTATTTTTTGAGTTTCAGTTGCGTTTTTACCTTTCTTGAAATAATGAAGCATAATATGCCAAAAATGTTGCATATTTTCTCCCATCTTCAATATTAAAATGGCTGCACAAAAATTCACCAATTTTTATAAGTTTTAAAGTGCTCGTTGATATGACAGCTATCACAATACAATCTAACAAAATTGTTTCAAGTCAAGTTAAAGACAACTAAGCACTTAGTAGAGCTGTTTTACAGAAAAAAAAAAAACTTTTTGGTCAACCCATACTTACATATCCAGCTGACTCCTACTCTAACATCATCATCAGGGAATGGTCCCTGCCCTGAAGGAGCTTATACTTAGTGGGGCACACAGGCAGGATAGGTCAGGGTGGAGGAAGCCTGCAGCCAATCCTCCTGGACTTAAGTCCCAGCCCTGCCTCTGTCTGGCCCCGGAGCGTAAACAGCCCTGAATCCGCTGGGCCTCACTCCACACTCACATGCAACATGAGGATGAGCGGCCACCTCCCTCCCTGACACACTGTCAGAGTAGACACCTGAAGCACTCACCCTGAGAACTGTGCCTGGCTGAGGCAGACAAGATGTTTATCTGCAGGCTGATTGCCTGAGTCCTGTCTCTCATCCCTCATCTCAGGGCGGGGTCTAGGGGAGGACCCGAACCACAGCATGAAAGGGCTTCACCTGGCGGAGAACTGAGGACTATTTGGTGAACCTCTAGATGCCAACAACATCTATTAACAGAAGCACACATTTCTCGTCCTAACAACAATTTTATTTTAAAATCGTTGACGGGGAACCAGTTTGGGGTATTTGTGGCAGAGCAACAAGGCTGTTGACTGCAGAAGGCTGAGGGAAATGTGATGTTGGAGGTAGCCAGAGCTAGAGGGTGGGACACCAGGGAAACCCCACCCAGTAAGGTCTCATTTTAAGTACTGGGGATGGATCTGGGTAAAGGGGTGAGTCAACTTATATTTTAAATGGATCATGTTAGCTGCTGTGCTTACAACAGGCTGAGGAGCCAGGTGGAGGACACCTTGCAGACCGCATCATCCAGGCAGGGAGGACAGTGCCACTGAGGTGGGCAGGGCAGCAGCGGGAGTTGGCCAATCAGCAGGTGGGGCCCAGAGGACATCCTAAGGGCCAGACTCAGGAGTGAAGGCTGGGGAAGGACTGAGGATGGCACCTGGTTCTTGACCTGAGCAGGTGGGTGAAGGCTTCACAGAGAACCTCTTTCAGGCTCCTGGCAGTACTGTCTCCTTCCTAACCTTGCCATCTGCGCCCCCAGCACTAACGCATTAGTAAAGATCCACAGTGTTGGGTCACAACAGTCCCCTTAACCAGCCAATGAGTCACCTGTTCTATGTGTGTTTCTGTTTACCAGCAGCATATCTAATATATACATCAATTCATGAACATGGAACTCACGGCCAACAGCACATAGCTCAGGCCTGAATCAAGTTCATCTCACACACATTTTCTCTGTAAGGCACGTCATGGACCTCTTGCATTTAGGGACACTGGACATCACTCCAGCGCTACATGGGGGGGGGGGCAGTTTACACAGTAAAGTCATCAACAAAAAAGGAATAAAAATGTGGGAAAGGTGGCTCTGAAGAGACCGCCAACAGGACACGTCTGCCATAGGAGAGCTGTGACCTACAGCAGTGTCAGCTTGCTGGCCCCCAGCTGGGAGCATGCACCCGGAGACTCCAATTTTTCATTGCCCTTTACTTCTACGGGTGTTAATTTGGGGTTACAAATAAGTTTGAGTGAGTAGGTAAATCTGTGAGTGCAGAATGTGCAAGTAATGAGGACCTGCAGTTTGAGAATGCCAAGGTTGGAGAAAAGATGTGGGTAGGAGACCAGCAAAACCCGGGGCCCAGGGCTCTTGTGAGAATGTGGAAGATCACAGCTTCAGCAGGGGCCCCAGAAGGATGGGGCTGCTGCACCCCCTCCTGGCCAAGGAGCACCCAGCGTCACACAGGCCAAGGGGTCTGGAGAGGAGGACACACCCTCTGCAGCATTGTTCTTGAGATTGCTGGTTGTGTGGCTTCAGCACTGGGAATCAGGGAGTGTGTGAACCCAGGACATGGGCTGGACAACCAAATCATCCAGTGCTATCGCAGTCTGGATTCAACAGGGTGCCCCGGTGGCCGTGCTGAGCAGTGAGTGTTATAAATTGGTGTATCTCCTGCTACAAATTCTTTTAAATAATTTGATTGCTAATCAATAAAAAACAGTTTGGGAACAAACTCCTCCTACTGAACGCACAAAGAAAAAATGCCCTCACTATAGAGTAAAATGATGAGAAAGAGATTGGAAATCACTGATTAACTCCCCCAGTTTGCTGTTATCTGTTGAGATGGTTAAAGCAGGCATTAAGGGCAAGGGTCATATTGCTTCAAGAGAACCCATGCCCCCCACCCCCCAGCACATATGCCTCCTCCATCCTTGTAAAGGAGAGAGTACCCACTAAGGGGCAGGCAACCACTCACCGGCCCCACGCTGTCGCCAGGCAGGCATGGGCCCCCCAACAAGGGGCGTGATGAGCCAGGCCAGTTAACAGTCTGTGTTTGCCTTTGTAGAAGAAGTGGTCAAAGGAAATTCAAATCAGATTTTAACTGGAAAATGTTCTCCTTCTTGTGAAGATAATAACCTGCACTTGGCAACGTCGGAGCAGACGGGCATTTGTGGGGACATGAGACCTGGTGGGGAGGCGGTTGCTCTAGCACCTCACACAGCCAGATGGAGACCAAAGGTGTCTCAGGTGTGAGCTCCTGCCCCCACCACCCCAGCAGTCCTGGGACCCCATCCTTCTGCTGAACTGACCAATCAAAGTGTGTGCTCATCCCCCGGGGAACGTTGGGACCCTGCCCACCTGCCGAACTAAACCAGTCAAGGTCTGTGCTCATCACTCTGAACACTGCTGGAAGGCTCACGCCCCTGGAGACTTGCACTACTAAACGGGTGTAGTCTCCAGGCTCACCTGTGTCCTTGGGGTTCCCACATCCCTTTCTAGGTCCTGAGGCAGCTTTGTCTTCCATCTATTCCAGTCCCTCACCTTTCCCTCAGCCCCACCCCACCCCTCTATCTTTGCTGTCTTCTCTGGACCCCACCAAGCCCTGCAGTTAGATACCAGGCTGGTAGTTAGCACTGAAAGGCAGTAGATACTGGGGGGTACTAGGGGGAGGGACTTAGAGGTTCTGGTCAAGGTGGTGGTGCCGTTTTGTGGAATGTGGTATGTTTACTTAGTGAAAATACACTTCTGTACACATAAGTTATACTTTGTCTATTTTTAATCCAGTTTGGAGACAGAAAATATGTTTTATTTTTATTTTTATTGTCATTCAAGTAGTTTTCTGCCTCTCCACCTCCCTCAGTCCTCTCCACCTCCCTCCCCTGTTTCCACCCCCCTGAAAATATGTTGATAAACAATTATTCTGAATGAATTACAAAGCATGAGGTGCTGCATGAGTTCAGAAGCCAAAAGGAGCACTGTGGACCTGCATCATTGAAGAAAGTGTTAGGGAGGAGATGAGCAGTTTATGGGTCTTAAAGATTGAATGGATAGATCAG
The DNA here is from genome assembly GCF_022682495.2 of Desmodus rotundus. Taxonomy (NCBI): domain Eukaryota; kingdom Metazoa; phylum Chordata; class Mammalia; order Chiroptera; family Phyllostomidae; genus Desmodus; species Desmodus rotundus. The sequence continues at coordinate 178,731,134 of NC_071387.1, read as the reverse complement.
TCAATATAAATGGTTAGGTTGATAGATGATTGACAATAGGTAGGTAGGTAGACATGTAGATGACAGATAGGCAGACAGACAAACCTAGGGATGGGAAGGGAGGGCTTTTCAGGTGTTTCTCGTATTTATTCCAATAACGAGAAACCACTGTGTGGCCCACAGAAAGGTGGAGGCAGGAGGTTTGGTCCAAGACTAGAGCCGCAATGTACTGGAGTTATTTCAGGAAGCTAAACATGCAAGAAGGCCAAAATAAGGAAAAATGTAAAAACATATATACTGGAGAGAAATAATGTCTAATTTATAAGGCAACATTTCTTAACAAACATGTCTATCTTGATAAAAAATATTTTCCAAAGTGGATTATAGTCACATTTTCATAAACTGAGTATTTGCCGAGAGTCAATGGGTACAGGGGCTGAGGTTAAGAGCCATGGTTTTCCAATAGCTTGTCCCATGGATCTACCCAAACACACCTGTGAGTCTGCACGACACTTCACTGTCCCTCACGGCAAATGCGCTCTGAACTTCTTCAAAGGACGTGCACCCAGTTGTGGGTTTTGCACCAATTAAAATGGTAACGTTTTTCCTCTTAGGGAGATACGCATGACCAGCCTGATGCTCACAGGGCTGTTGCAGTTACATTTCTGAAAGAATAGTAAAGGTTTTGTGTTAATGTAATGCGACCCATGATTAATTCTGACATTTGGAGTAAGAGAGTGAGGATGAGAAATTAAGAAATATCTTTAAAACAATAACACCTGACATCTACGTTGAGCAACTGTGGCCTCGCACTCTCCTAAGCATCTTATGAATAATAATATTCTGGACTTGTTTTCCTAGTAAGTGATTGATAATCTTAAAATGACCTGTAATCATATAATTAAATCCAATGGCATGCTGTTTCTTCTAATAGCGTGCTGAGGTTATTGTACTGGAAGACCCAGGATTTATTGAAGGAACTGCAGGTAGCATTCTGAGGGACAATTAAGCAATTGAGAAGACTAATTCCCACTTGTAACATGAAACCCAGCAAAACTGATTTATGGCAGAACTGATCCAGAACTGGCATGGGCCCTTGAGGAAGGGACCGCGCAGGGACATTACTCCCCAAAACTTAACCAGGTGAAGTACTTCGCAAAAAAAAAAAAAATGGAGTTTCACATTTAAAGCATATTTTGAAGGGTCACAGTGACAAGACATTTTCCCCCAAAGATATTTTTAGCTCAGAATAGATGAGACAACAGGGGAAATGTTGAAGACCCTGAGTATAGATTTTACAAGTTATGATCAGCTTCTCATCCAGTTTAAATCTTGTACCAAACACACACCATTGCAGCAGAAACTGCACTGAAGTGAGGACACTTAGGAACCTCACGTTTCCCAGCAAAACTAAAACGGTATTATAAAAATGTGGTCTTCGGACACGCACGTTTCCGACCACCATCCGAGCTGCGTGTAGAAGAGTCGCTGCGACCCCTTTGCTCCAAAGGCTGAGACGAAGGTTCTCTCCGTGTGCAAAGACAACAAACAGTCCTACCAACTGTTGTCAGCAAAGGACACCCAGCCCCTTTAAGGAAAGTGCATGGGGACCTATCTTGCTCTATGATCATGATAGTCTCCCAATGTTTAAAAAGAAATCGCATCCAATCCCAAGGTGATGGGTGGTGATTTGCCTGGGGGAGGTGGGGTGGGGGGGACCATGGACCACTGAGGCTGATTAAGGAATCTCTAATTCCTTTTATGTTTGCTTTTTCACTTGGACACTCGGCCGTCCCAAAAAGCCACCTGAACTCTGTTAGAGTCTCTGGCACTGGGTGCAGTGGCCAGAGGGGTAAGGTGGAGAAGTGCAGAAGGAAGCTGAGGGGTGAGGATGAGTGTTCAGATTGTAAACCAGTACGTGGCAGGCACTGGCGATGGGAAGTGCAGAGCAGTTGGAACCTGCGATGACAGACACGCGGCAGGGCGCCCAGACCTGTGATCGCAGCCCCGTGCCTGGGGCAGCACCCAGGTGCAGGTGATGCATGAAGGCAAGGCATGCAAAGGCAGCCTCCAGAGCGAGCCTTTGGAAAATCCCCAGAAACACACGGAACTCTAATGGAGGGCTTGTTTTGCTGATCGTGAACAAAAGGCCCAGGGCCTGCCAGCACTCCCAGCTCCACCTCATCCTCCGGGGCTCCTCCCCAACCTGAAAGAGAACCGTAATGATAAGGTAGATCGCACACGAATCATCATCAGGGAGACTTGCCTGACAGAGAAGTACATGCGCTGAGCTGAGAGGCTGGCTGTGCAAAGAATCCATGAGTGATTAGTGGTGATTCTTAAAAAGTCTTCACACCTTAAACATCATATTGTTGACAATATAAGGAGTGCATGTTTACTCTTCCTCAGCCATGACTCATGTTGTTAAGTGTTTCAGAGTCCATCACCCCTCCTTTATCCATAGCTGGGGTGCTAGGAGCCTGGGGTGTTTATTGAGACACTTCATGTGGGCTGTGTGCAGTAGAGATTGGCTGACCCGGGACTTGACCCATGGGAAAATTAAGAGCTGTTCATCCAAGATAATGGAGGAATGGAACCTGTGGGTGTGTCTGGGAAGGTACCCTGGCTGCTAACACTGTAACTCTGGGTTACCACGGAGAAGGAGAAAGATGTCACCTGAGTATTGGGTTGAAGAACCCACGTGGCAGGGGGCCTCTGTCATCTGAAAGAGATGAACACAGACATGTTCATTCCTCCTGTGGGCACCAGCTGGTGACAATGCACCTGTGCATGTCCTGTCCCCCTGCTGGATCATCTTGCCCTGTACCTGCCAACCTGGTCAAACCCTTGGCCACTCTTGCAGCTATTCAAAAAACCAATCCAAACCCCAAACCTCACCTCCACGGTGAAGATCTTGCTTGCTCTTCTTTAAAGCAAACTTACAATGAAACAAAGTTGTTGGCAGGGAAGTTGAAAGTTCTGTCTGGGAACAGCAGCTGCTCACCGTGAGGAATGTGGGCCAGTCAGCTGGCACACTGCTTCCCTCCATGAGCAGGTGTGGTGTATGGGCCTGTGGACCCCTTTCTGCCAGGCATATCCTTCCCTCCATGAGCAGGTGTGGTATATGGGCCTGTGGACCCCTTTCTGCCTGGCATATCCTGACAGTGGACATGAACCCTAGACTCCTCTACCCCAAGGTGAGCAAACCTTCTGGGAGAGCATGGGGCCTACAACAGGAAGCAAAAGGCCAAGATGGCAAGTTCATTAGGCACCAGAGGCAAGGCCCTCCAAAATTTGGAAACTGTCAGAAACCAGGGCCTTGCCCAGCCTGAAGCCCCACCACAGCCCTGCTGATCACCATCTCCCCACAGCCCCTGTCAGTTTTCACCATTTTGCTCATCCTACTAGATTCCCCGTAACGTAACTGCAAGCACAGCCCTTCCTCTCGTGGTTTCTGGCAGGACTGGCTCTGTTTCTGATCTGTGTCAATCAGAGCTCAACAGATAAGAGATGTGCATTAATGTGCATTATTTTTTGTAAGATTAATTACAAGGCACTGACTTTTCCAGCTGAAGGAAGTGGTCCATACAAATGGAGCAAATGTGGATTAACACAAACATCTCTGCAAAAGCTCTAAGGAAAAGGCCCTGTGTGGGTGAATGGACAGAGAACTGAAGTGCACAAGTATGCACACGTAGGAGGGATGGGACGAGAGGTTCCAGGCTCATAACCTGTCTGGGAACTGTGAAGGCAACACTGTGCACTAGGCTTTAATGGTCAAAGAGAATATTGTATTTTCCAAGTTAGTGAAACCTCTAACATAATGGCAAAATATGTCTAGGCAGGACAAAAAGTGGAGGAGGGGGATGATGTTTACTTGATTCAAAATAAGACATGGAAAGGGGAGAAAAGGGAACATGAGACAGTGAGACAAACACAAAACATGTGATGCTTGATTTAAATCCAAGCATACTACTCATAACATTACTTACAAGTGAGCTAAACATTTCAATGAAACATTTCACAGGAACCAGACCTACTAGAATGGCTGCAAGGCAGACTGAGCACACCAAACGCTGGCGAGGAGGTGGAGCAACAGGAACTCTCCCTCCTCACTGCTGGGAATGCAGACAGGGCAGCCACTGCAGAAGGCAGTTCGTTGGTACTTACAAAACGAAACTTGCTCTTACCTTAGGATCCAGTTGCGCTCCTTGGTATTTACCCAATGAATTAAAAACAGGTCCACACAAAAACCTTCACATGGGTGTTTATAGAGGCTTTGTTCATAATTGCCAAATCTTGGAAGCAATCAAGATGTCCTCAGTAGGTGGATGGATAGATTGTGCTATACCCAGAAAATGGAATATTATTCAGTGCTAAAAAGAAATGAACTATCAAGCCATGAAAATACATGAAGGAAAATTAAACACATATTGCCAAGTGAAAGACGCCAGTCTGAAAAGGCAATCACTGTGTGATTCCTACTTTATGACATTCTGGAAAAGGCAAAACCATGGAGACAGGCAAAGATCAGTATCTCCCCGGAGTCAGGGGTTGGAAGGATGAATAGGCAGAATACCGAGGATTTGCAATGCAGTGAAATCATTCTGTATAAAACTATAATGGAGGACACATGACATGTGAACCCTAATGTAAACTATGGACTTTGGTTAATAATCATATAACAATATTGTTTCCTCAACTGTACAAATGTAGTACAAAAAACCAAAATGTAGTAAGAGGGGAGATGGGTGATTGAGAGGGTGGATGACAACTGTCTCTACTTTCCACCCAACTTTTCTGTAAACCTGAAACTGCTCTAAAAATCAAAACCTGCAAAGATTGTCAAACTGGATTAGTGACGAGGAAACCCCACAGTTCCTTCCCTCCTCCTCCAGGAGCGACGTGCTGCTCTTTGTCTAACTGCCGAATTGAGCGTCTCACCTCTCGTGCCCATTTTGACTTACGGTATCGATTTCTTTCTAGGTGTGTTTTTACTGTATTTCACACAATTTAGTGTGTTTTGTTTTTGTAATTACCTTGTGAAAAATGTTTCTAATATCCACCATTATCTCCTCTTTGACCCATGGGCTACTTAGAGGAGTATCACTTAGTTGCCAAATATTTGGGTATTTTTACATTATCCTCCAGTTTTCAGTTTCTAGCCTAATTCTCTAGGTTCAGAGAACTTTAGGTGTGTGAAATCAGCTGATAATAAAACACAGAATAAAGTGTATAACATAGATCGACAGTTTCAACAGCTGGTTTTGTGAAAAGACAATTAGAACCAGTATAACTCTAACAGAATGGATCAAAAGATAGGAAAAGAACATGTTTTTAATATAAGGTGATAAAAATAGAAATAGTATAATCTTTAAAAAGGTGAGAGGATGTTACAAATTCCTTTATACAAATAAATTTGAAAATTTAGATCAAGTAGAAGCAACTAAATTTTTTTTTAAATAATGATCACAAATGTATTAGTGAGTCTTGAGTGTTTTTCCACAACAAGAGCCCTCATAGCTGCCTAAGCTGCAGGGGGGCTGCTTCAGGACCAATCCCTTCCCCAGCCACCCACCCACACCTCCACCACCACTCCCTTCCTGCCGTGGCATCACTGGCGCCCACCAGTGGAAAGTGAACATGCCAGTTGGGTGTGCACTGTCAGCATTAAATATCTAACTTTAAGATCCTTTATAAATAGATTAAGCAGCCATTCTAAAACACATTTCAAATTTTATTTCAACTTTTTTCTGTTTTGAGGACACAGGACCTTTGGAAAATAGGAAACTCTAAAGTTTCCATGGCATTGCCAAGAGATATAGCAATATCTCAGTGTTTGAGGAACTTTCTTTAAAAAGTTGCATAGTGTGGGATTGGGGTTCTGTTTCCCCCTCCTAGAAGTCATTGCCTCCTAGAAACACTTCAGACCCTGAAGGGTGGAGTTTGAAACCACCCACTTGGAGGTAGAACTCTGATCCCCTGTGAGGTCACGATGCCTCCCGATTCTGCAGCCCCTCCCTCTTCACCTGCCCCCTCAGCTTTGGGCACTGGGAGCTCTCCTGCTCTAACTCAGTTCCCAGAAAACCCGCACCCTCCCATGTCAGAGAAGACCCACCCCTCACAAACAACACCTGTGCCCGTTGGACATGGGTGTTTCCCTTGGCTCTGAAAGCCCACATTCATGCTCCTTGTATCAGCTGTTACCAAGTTATATGAGTTGGTCGTCCAGTCTGTCTCCCGCTGGCATTATTCCTGGACATCCTTCCGGGAAAGACTTCCATAAGGATCTTGCTCCACTGTACCCACCAGGCTGCTGAGCAAATGCATAGCCAATGGCTCTCTGAATAAAAGGATGAATGAATTTTATGGGAGAGTGTGGGTATGTGCACACAAACATGGGTTTAAAGATATATGGGGTTCATTGTTGCCTCTCAGACAAATCCGAATGGGGGCCACACCAGCCCCTCGACATCAGGGCCTCCTTCTTTTCTCCTGGCAGCCTCCCACTGCAGGTGCAGCTAGACAGCAGCTCTGTCCCAGGAAAAATGCCCCACCCTGTGCCCCAGCCCCTGACAGCACAGCATATTAATGCAGAAGTATACATGTAAATGTACTGAATTAATCCAAAAGTGTTCATGTAAACACACTGAATTAATGTAGAATTGTGTATGTAAACACTCTGAATTTATCCAGAAGTACATGTCTAAATGGACTGAATTAATCCAGAAGTATATGTGTAAATGAAATGAAAAGGAGGTTCATTTCAAAGCAGAAAATACCCTGAAAAACACCAAACCACAGAACAAAGGAACCTCTCTGAGCAGAAGTGAGGGGCAAGCAACAGCCACCCGGGAACACAGAAGTCACGTGTGGGGTCTCAGCACCTCCACCACTACTTCCAGAGTCCGGGACTTGTCTGCACAGCTCTGGCTGTGATCCAGCTCACACATTCCTCAAGAGTTGTCGTGTCAAAGGGAAACCAGGAAAACGCGAAGGTTAATGTTTGGAAAATATACACGAGAGGGAAGGCCAGTACCCTGCTGATGTTTGTGGGTGTTTGACATCCAGCTGGTGCAGAAATTTATGATTAAACTCTGTGGGGTCGTAAACTATGCCCTAATATACTTAGGATGCCTACTCAATGGTATGTTCCTTTCTCAGAACCCACTTCAAGAATCTGTTCTGGTGACATGCAGAGGGATATCCTCACACCAGGATGGAAAGGACCAGCACTAAGGGGAAGGCTGCTCCCACCAGATCCCCCTCCTCAGTCCACTTCAGAGTGAGGATTGACTGGGGTTCTCCCTGCCATACTTGGGCCAGGACACAAGTCAAGGGCAGGAGAAATGACAGCCCAAGGTGCTGTAGGGAAGTAAGAGTCTCCTTTGCATATTGCCAACCTGCAGCACACATATCCTATTGGTGGAGCACAGCCGGACTCAAGGCCATGGTGCATATTGTTCATTTAAAACAAAACACATTCCATTGTATTGTACTGTCTAACACAATGGAATTCTACTCGGCTGTAAAAAAACAAGAAAATTTTACCTTTTGTAATGTTGTGGATGGACCTGAAGAACATTATGCTAAGTGAAACAAGCCAGGCAGAGAAAGACAAATACCATATGATTTCACTCATATGTGGAATCGAGTGAACAAACTGAACTAACCAGCAAAACAGAGACAAACAAAACATAGATACAGAGCAAGAGACAGCTAGTGGGTGGGGGGACGTTAGTGGGTGGAGGGACTGAGCAAAAAACAAAAAGGACTCATAGACAGGGACAACGTGTGGTGATTGCTGGGAGTGTGGGGGTGTATAAGGGGACTAAACAGTAATGGAAAAAATACAATAAAGATTAAATTTTTTAAAATAAAAAAATGAAACAAAATACAGACTATGAGTTTGTACTGTTTGTGAAAGATGGCTCATTTTTCCTGTGCACACTGAAGACACTCTGCTCCCCCCAGCAGTCAGCATTCTGCACCGGAAGGCCACCAGCCAGGCCCAGGATATTGTTTCTCAACAGCAAGGGCAGTCGGCCCAAGAGACCTCTTTCCATCCTCTGAGGACCTGCAGGTGAATTGTGATCAGTTTATTTCAAAACCATCAGAGTCCTCACTTTAATCTTCTGCTCTGTGTTGTTTTATTATCTCTCCCTTGGTTTCCACCTAAGTGTCTGCAAGGAGGCCTGGCGTGGTCGCAGCAGACAAAAATGTCACATATCTCTCCATCCAGGAGAACACTGCAATTCTGCCATTGGGGCCAAACGCAGGGCTGCCAAAGGACAGAAAATGGGACATTCTGCTTTGTCTCCTTTCAACGCTTTTTAGGTCTACGTTCATGAGAGCATTGCAGCTTGGGGCTGTGCTACCTTGGGCTAATCAAACTCTCTGAGTTAACCTCTCTGAAATGAGGAACAATAACCCAACATGCAATCTAACTGTAACACATAAATGAGATGATGTTGCTCAAGTGTTCAGTTACACATCTGCTACAGCATGGTAAGCACTCATTGATAGAACAAGAGAAGGGTATGCTTCCATTCATTAAAATGTGGCCATTACACGGACACTGTCCCAGCAAGTTAAAAATACACATTAAGGTACTTAATTCTTGGACATAAAAGTAACACTTTTCCTGATGAACACACATGGCTCACAGGATTTCTGCGTGACCACAAACTGCACAGGTTCTGGAGTTAGCCTGAGAGCCATCAGTGGGGAAAGACCTAATCTTAAGACCTGTGGGTATGGGTTCTGAACTAACAGCATATCTCTCATCAAGAATCCTAAATAAGAAATTAAATGAAAAGGTGATCTTAAATCAGTAAAACTGCAAAGCCGTGGCAGACCTAAACACACACTTGTAATGGAAGAGGATTCCCAGCCCCAGAAAACCCAGGACCCCACCTTGAAGGTAATCTCACCTCCTTAAAGGTAATTCTGCAGGAAAATGCAACCACCAGAGAGAGTGAAAAGAAAAGAGAATGCATGCCCTCAAACATGGAGTTGCTTGAACCATCCGACAAAGACTATAAAGCAAGGGTTGTATGATTCTCTTAAGCAGCCCCACCTGAACCAGATCAACACACTGAGACCCTCCCCACTTTGTCCCCAAAGCATGCTGACAGATGTCCAGGGAACACTCAATGCCTGTGTCCTGGCTGCTCCTCTGAGTGTTGTTATTCCGCCCCACTAACTGCACGCTCATGAATCACATCTTTTGTGTAATTTTCAAACTTGTTTACTGCAATTATATTTGCTACTTAATTACATGATTTAATTATCAGCAAAACCAATAACAAAAGGAAAATGGGATTTTTAATATAAAACAAGTCAAGTACCTTTAAAAACAGGATGAAATGGCTACAGGGAAAGCATGTTGTCATTTTGTTTAATGCAATATGACAGCAGTGAGAAGAGAAACATCACCTGCTCAGCAATGACAGCTGGCCTGCAGCAGACTCCTCCCCACACCAGAAATAGCAGAAGACCACTGATGGTATCCCAATGCTGAAGGAAAGACTGTTGACTTAGAACCAGAGGGCTACCAAATCGTCACTCCAGACATAAGGCAAAGATAATGGCACATTATGAAGAGAGGAGATATGACTCAGGAAGCCTCACTGAAAGATCTGCTAAAGGACATAGCTCAGTTAGAAAGAAAAAAAAACTAACTATAAACAAAAGGTAAGGAACAAAAAGAGATGGCAAGCAAAGAAATTGTTAAACTCAGGTATATCTTAACAGGTGACACCAAAATGCTATACAAGATGAGCTTAGTAGATGAGGTGGGAAAGAAAGGTTGGAATTAAGGATTTCTAGGGTCCCTGTACAATTAAAAATTTAATAGAGATGGCTTTGGCCAACTTATAGTTTGATCTCATATTAAAACCAATAACAGGAAAAGGAGGAAGTAAATTCTTAGAATTTAGTAAAGACAAGAAGCTGGGGTGGAAGCAGTAGAAGGCAAGCAAAGAGATAACAAAATAAAATGTGTTTGTGAGTTGGGATTGGGCTTAGGTTTCTTGTAATAACTATAAAGAAAAATTGGTAAATTGAACATACTTAAAACTTGTGTTTATTAAGATGTACTGTTAAGAACATGAATAAGTGAGCGATAGACAGAGAGGAAAAGAATAAACCTAGTAAAGGACTAGTTTACAGGATACATAGAGGTGCATATTACTCCATAATAAAAAGACAAACAACCTAATAAAAAAGTAACAGAAGATTCACCTCACAAAGAAAGATACACTAATAGCCAATGGCACATAAAACATGTTCAACATCATTAGTCATCAAGACACTGCAAATTAAATCCACAATATGATATCACTGCATACCTATCAGAATAGCTAAAAATTAAAAGACTCACAATACCAAATCAAGGATGTGGAGCAACTGTAATTCTCAAGTATTGTTGGTAGAAATGTGAAATGATATGACTATTTTGGAAAAAATATCTGGTGGCTTTTTAAAATATTAAACCTATAGTCACCTTGCTCCCCAGAAATCCTCTCCCAGCTATTGATCCAAGAGAAACGAGTATGTATGTCCATGCCATGTCTCATGGGCAGATGCTCCAGCAGTTTTACTTGTCCTGGCCAAAGCCTGGGAACAGCCTGCTATCCACCAACAGGAGAGCGGACTGACAAACTGGGGCATTCGCACTCCAGAAGCCTGTTCAGCAGTGGGAAGAAACGAGCTCCTGCTGCGTGCCGTGACATGGGCCAGACTCAAAGCCGTTACACTGAGTGGAAGAAGTCTTACACAGTGAGAGGTACTCTGGTTCCATCTTACATCTTCTAGATGAAGCAGGATGGATTGTGACGGAAAAATAAACAGGTGGAGAAAACCAATGGTTGCCTCTGTGGGATGGAGACAAGGAGTGAGTAGGAAGGGGCCAGAGGGAACTTTATGGGGTGGTGGAAACACCTAACTTTTCAGAGATTCGGGTTTCACAGGTATATGAATTTGTCAAGAAACAGAGAGGGTTCATTAAGATGTGGACATTCTATTGCATAGAATATAAATCTCCAAAAGAGAAAACTGTACACAAACACTGAACTCTAGATAATAATGTCGATGTTGAAACTTGAGGAGGAAGTGTACCAATGTCTTTATTTACTTTGAAATGTGTCAAACAAGAGAGACGTTTGGATGCATCATAGAGCAAGTGCTGGAAGGGATACTGAGAGAACTGAGGTAGTGGATACATGCGTCTATTATACACGTAAAATTCTTTCAATTTTGCTGTGTATTTTTAATTTTTTATAAATGTTGAAAAAGTGATGTGAAAATGGTAGATTAAGACCATTTTTCTTATATTTAAAACCATCCAATATGCCCTGGCTGGTGTGGCTCAGTGGGTTGAGTGCTGGCCTACTAACCAAAAGGTAGCCAGTTCCATTCCAGGTCAGGGCACATGCCTGGGTCTCAGGCGAGGTCCCCAGTTGGGGGTTGTGAGAGGCAACCACACATTGATGTTTCTCTCCCTCTCTTTCTCCCTCCCTTCCCCTCTCTCTAAGAAATAAATAAATCTTTTTAAATGAATAAATGAAACAATTAAATATATTAGCCATTCAAATCAAGGAAACTGATTAAGTCCCTGTATCAGATGACATAGACAGGGGACATCTTATCTTTTCCCACATTCTGTTCACAGAAGCCAGTCACTGGGTTCAGAGAAGGGGGTTACACATGGCTGTGAGCCCCAAAAAGACCACCTGGCACAGTCCCCTCTGCTTTGGTTCATAGCCTCCCCAGCTCATTTTAGGGACTCCACAAGCCTTGACCATGTGTTTGTCTTAAACTCTCCAAGCTCGTTGACTCCTCTCCAGGCTGCCGCCTTCCCAGAGGCAACCATTAGAAGAGTGTGGGTGATAACTCCCAATCTTCCCACTCTAATGACATGTATACATGTGTAGACATATAGCTCATTTTTAAATGAGGCCAATTTTCCACACTCTGAGCAGATGACCCTCACTGGGTGTCCTCTGCTGGCCAGACTGATGACAAGGTTGGCCACCGACCCCAGACTGCTGATCAGACAGGGCCCTGCAAGTTGCTGATGTCTGCAGAGAAAATCTATACTCCTAACAGGGACAAGGTGCTTCTAAAAACAAAACTACTCTTGCACTGACAGTGTTTTGAGGATTTAAAAATCATTTTGCTCACAAGCTAGATGTCACTGTAGTAATGCGTGAGACATTTAATAGGGAAGAGACAAAGCTCTAATGAAGCTCAAGTCTTCTTAAGGAACAGAGGAAAACTAACACTGTGGGTCACCCATCCAGGGTTTTAAATATGTATCAGAGGTGAAGGACTTTTCTAGTGTCCAGGAGAAAGATCTAGCCAGAAAGGGCCTCAGAGGAGGTTCAAAGCCTCGGAGAAGCGTTTCAGAGAGAGCTCACAGAGGGCTCTTCCAGGTTTTTTTGTTATAAGAAAAATTGAGGAGAGTGTTGCTAGAATAAGAAACCTGCAACCAGGATGTTTCTGCCCAGAGACCACAGGAGGCTGCAACTGGGAAACACTCTAGGGCAGGGCTGTCAAACTCATTTTCACCGGGGCCACATCAGCTTCGCAGTTGGGGCCGAAAGGGCTGAAATAATTTTAGGACTGTATAAATGTAACTACTCTTTAACTGGTAAGGATTTGAAATTACATTCAGCCCTTTGAAGGCAAACGTGACACTGATGTGGCCCCCAGTGAAAATGAGTTTGACACCCTTGCTCTAGTGGGTAGACACAAGGGTGAGAATGCCAACCAAGAGAGATGGAGAGGACCAATCCCAAACCAGAAAGCTCATCATTGACATGAATTAAGCCTGGCTCTACAAAAATAAGTAATAATAATAATAATTGTAAAAACACCTACTCCTCCCATTCTCAAGGAATATCTTCACCTTGTGCCTTGGAGACCTCCAACCTCATACAAACTGTCCAGTTGGGGAGTGCACTTGGCACCCAGCCACACACTCCAGCGTTCCTGGGACATTCACAACGTTCTCTTTACAATTTCTGCACAATTCTGGGATTGGTTAATTATAATACTAATTGTACTTTACCTAGAAAGCCTTCTAAAAATCCAATATGAATGAATTCGCAGATCAAAAAACATACTGTCAAATCATTCATCCTTCTTTTGAATTTGGGAGCAATGGTCACTAACTGTGGCATATAAAAGGTGGTGTCACCTTCTTTGACACTCCTTCCACAGAGAGGAGGAGGTCTATGTCCCCTCCCCCTGAATCGGGGCCAGCCCTGAAACTACTGTGACTAATGGAACACAGCAAAAATAATGCTTTGAGAGTTTCCAGACCCAGGTCTTAAGAGAATGACAAATCCCACTTACTGTCTCTTTAAAAACTCACTCTTGAAGCCCAAGTGTGGAAAAAGTCTGATTCCTTTGCTAGAAAGACCTTTTCTAGCAAAGGTCATCTAGAGAGACCTTTACACAGTGGACAGGACAAGAGACCCAGCTGAGTCCACCTTCTAGCTTTCCCTCTCAAGACACCAGAAAAATGACATATAAGGGGACTCTCCTGCCACAGCTGCCCAGGTTTCTGGCCTGGTCAGTGAAAACCTGCTTGACAAAACTCTTCCTGAACTCCTGAGCCTCAAAAGCTTGAGCAAATAAATGGTTTGTTTTAAAATAAAAAGTTTGGGAGTAATTTGTGCACAGCAATAACTAACATGAACCAAATTTGGTTCAAGGAACAAGGTTCTGACATAATACACACTTCAAACAGGGGCTGGAAGGGCCTTGGGGAGGTGGTTGGTGAGGACTTGTAAGATAGTGAGAAGATTGTTGTTGGGGGCTGGAGGAAGGCAGCCTCTCCCCATCCCCCTTCCCCCCATTTCATAGTGGTAGAAAATTTGCTTCAAGGTGTCCTATGGCAGCATTAGAGAAAATCTGCTTACTGAGCTGGTGAATTTGGTTAAGAATATTTCCTGGCAGAAAGCTGAAAGTATCAACAAATTTCTGAGACATGATAACATATAGATAGAGAGATGAATATATAAAAAAGTAGATAAATAACAACTGTTTAGTTCTCAGGCAGAATTTAGAGATAACATCAGCCAACAACTGCTGAGTTCAAAAATAAAACTGTCTCTCCACTGGAGTCTCTCCCGTCTGCAAAGGACTTCAAAATAAGAAATGACCTCAGGGGAAACACTCACCCAGCATGAGGAGAGTTGAATAATGGGCTGAGGGTAAAGGTCTCCAGTAGGTAGTTATAAGACCTTTTGTTGAGACCTTAGAAATATTTCAAGATGTGTATATTAAGGCCTCTGAACATCTTAAGAATGTGGCCCTTGGACCCTTTCAAACTCGATGAAAAGGCTTCCAGGACTTTAATAGCCTTGCCCCACAGCACCCTGACCAGCAGTGCTAGAAGGGTCTGTTTCAAAAAGAAACATGGTGTGAACAGAATGTATTATAATCTGATACACAGGAAATTCATCAGATTTTTAAAGAAAGTACAGCAGCCAGACCTGAAAGAGGCAGAAATGATACAAACATAGGACTTTGACATCCCCCACCCTTTTGTAGGCAGAAAGCATGCAGGGAAGGCTCCTGATCTAGAAACACTTGCCATTTCTTATGGGAAAGGAAGGATGTCTCAGGGCAGAACTGAGGGCCCAGGGAGCAGGAGGGCCCTGATGCAGTGACTGGTGGCGTGTGTGTGGGTGGGCTGCGAGGGGCCGGTGACTGCCACAGGACTTCTATTTCTTCCTTTTTTGAGCAGGCTTGTGTAAGTGTCATCATTTTACATCAGATGCCATAGGAAAAGATACTTTGTCTTCTTAGGTCAGAATTCTTAAAATCAAGAGTGGCAGCATCCTGCCCAAGGCTTCTTAGCCATAGGTCTGGTTTAGTTTAGCAGATCCTGGACTTTGAACCTGAACCTGCCATTGTAATGGGATGAAACTTACAGGGTCCTTGGGAGGCAAAAGGAACATATTTCACATGTAGGAGGAATGTAAGTAACATATATTCAGAGAGCAGACTGAGGTCAGTTCAAGATGAATATAAATGTTTCACTATCCTCCTTTGGGGACATGAAGTCTCCTCCCCTTGGATCTGGCCAGGGCTTTTGACTGCTTCACCCAGTGGAATGTAGGCGGTTCCTCTCCAGACCCAGGCCTAAGGAGGAAGGGAGGGCCTCCATTCCTTCTCTTTTGAAACCCACTTTGGAGCCATGTGTCACTACGTCAGCAGTCCAACTACCCTGCTGGAGGCCATGGGGCAAGGCTCTGTGACAGTGTGGAGAGAGGAATGGACGCAGCTGCGCAGCCAGCCATCAGTTGTGGGAGCAAATAAGCCATCTCTGAAGTGGATCCCCAGCCAGCACCTCGAAGATCAGGGACAAGCCATCCAGCTGAGCCCTTCACAAGCTTCTGGCCACAAAATCTGGGGCAAAAGAAGATGATGGCCTTAAGCCACAGTATCAAAACTAATCAAAATGTTATCCTTATAACTCATGGGCCTTATTTCTAAAAAAATAAAGTGAGTTAATATTGCTCCCTTCAACCTCCAATTAGGAGGATCATTACCAATTTACTGGGGAGGAAGTGGGGCAATCACTACTCGTGACCCATCTGAGATCAGGCAGCAACAGCCTTGCACAAACGCTTTACCGTGCTCACCCCTCCTCTAAACCCTGAATTTTCATGAAACCTGGCACTTTCAGCACCTCCTTGTGTTATCATATACCTTGTATGTGAGAGTCCTTTTCCATGATCAGAAAATACAGCACGGTTGGCAGGGGAGGGGCCCTTCTCATACATTCAGGGTGGACCCCTTTAAGAACAATGATTCCTGCCCTGGCTGGTGTGGCTCAGTGGACCGAGTGCCGACCTATGAACCAAGGAATCGCCAGTTCAATTCCCAGTCAGGGCACATACCTGGGTTGCCAGCCAGGTCCCCATTTGGAGGTACATGAGAGGCAACCACACATTGTTTCTCTCCCTCTCTTTCTCTCTCCTTTCCCCTCTCTAAAAATAAATAAATAAAATCTTTAAAAAAAAAAAAGAACAGTCATTTCTGACTGTTTAAGGTCAGGATTTCTTTTTCTAACATCGGAATACTAGAAATTATAAAATATTTATATAAGAATCTTAGATCTTTATGCCCTTAAACTATTCATACTTACTTATAGTAAACCATCCATTTACTGGGCCCATCCACTTTCTGTAACTTGGGCATCCAGTAATTAACAAAAAGTGAAAAGAGTAAGACAAGGACTCTCATGAACCTTCCACCACGTTTTTTCTGTCTTATATCAAAGAAGGTCTATTTTTTAACGTTTCCATAGCTGGGAAAATGTGTATTTGAACTTCCTTATCTAAGTCAGAGTCTCATCTGATGAACACCAGCCACCTCAGGCCCTCGTGCTGCTCCTCACCCTCCGCTCCCTCGGGAACTGACCGGAAGAGCAGAACGATGCCGGCTGGTTTGTGCCTTTAGGTAACACCTGCCAACCCCAAATCAGCACGCTTTCCCTAAGGCAGATCTGTGACACACCCCTCCCCGTGTCATTATAAGGACACCGCTTTCTCAGAGCCATGTTGGGTCCCCTCTTAGGCACAAAGGAGAGGTCCATAATCAAAAATGCGTCATTTTTAGGCTTTTCATGCTAATGAAACACTGTGTAAATTCTGCCCCTTTCCAAAAATTGGTCACTCTAGCCAGCAAATTATCATTTAATAAATCAGAAAAGCATTCTATACAAAAGATATATTTATTTAATGAGTAACACAAAAATTCTGGAATAAGGCAATAATATTTCCCATGTGGCTTATGCTATAAATATGGAACCCATGACGATAAAATTATTTAGAAAGTAATATTGCAGATTTTGAATTTCTTTGGCTTTTACTTGCAAGATCTGAAAAATTTTCTCCAGCTTTAGTTCATTTGAAGGGCTGAAGTTCTAAAATCCCAGTTGATTAGAGCTGCATTCTTAGTAAACAACAATTCTGAGAAATTGAAAGTTATATTTTCTGCGTGGTTCATGTATTCATTTCCTTGTACAACACCACCCAGGAGACTTGAGGCATTTAAAGGAAATTTTCCTGTTTTTTCACCCCTGCAACTGATTTCTCACAGTACAGAGACTCTGCCATTCCCACTGCTGACAACACCTGCTGGCAGGCAGGGACCTGCTGGGCACCTACTCCCCATTCCCGGGGTCCTTCCTGGGCTACACAACCAAGCGCAGCCTGTCGGGGTGGTGGCCACAGTCAAGAGGGAAGGTGGGTCTGAGGCAGGGATGGGATCTGCATCTTGTGAGCAGTCGTGTGAGCCTCCTGTGGCCTCTTGCATCTCCTGCCCCATAGCTGGCACCTCTACCCTCCACCATCAAGGTCTCTAGACAGGGCCACAGCTGCTACTATGTTCCTGGTAATCTGCCGAGATCCTGGTCCCTTTGTGGAAACCACAGCTCCCACATCAGCATTGCCAGCAGTCCAGGACTCCCAGCCACGAAACCCTGACCATCCAAATGGGATGTGCCATGGGGGAGGTGGAGCCAGGCAAGAGGGAGCAGAAGCACGTTTAAGCCCAATTACCTGTAATGCAAAGATGAAGGGGTGCAGGAGTATGAATGAGAGAGGAGCCGTCAATGACAACATCCCAGGGGTGGTGAATCATGGATGAATGACAACAGGGGTTGTGCAGTGGGTGGCAGGAAAGGTCTCAGACCTGATGAAAAGGAGGAAGTTCTGTGAAGACCCAGCAGGGAACCTGGAGGCCGGGCCACCCAGGGGACAGCAGATAGACAAAGGCCAACAGAAGGGGCACCAAGGAGGTCTTGCCCATCGGCGCTGATGAAATGCCAGTGGAGAGTCCCAAGTGGGGAGTACAGGATTTGAGGTGCACTTTTCAGGACCACTGACATGCTTTGAGTTACTTTATCTGGTAGTCCCCTGCTGCAGTCGGGCAAGAGGCACACGAGTGTGGACACAGGGAGGTCAGGAGTCAAGGCAAGAAGTGACTAGCCTGTGAAACTGGTGGCATCATTCTTGGGGTCCAGCTGACTGGAGACAGGAGTGAGGGAAGTTAACAGGAGACCCTGGTGGGACCGTTCACCCAGATGAAAAGCCTGGATGGGATGTAGAAGAGGCACGCCACCCACCCCGCCCGGTGGTCCTGTCACTGGGCTTTGACCACCACCGGTCCTCTGCTCTTGCTGTGTTAAACAGGACCAGAGGCCAGTGTGGCCAACCCCACACCCTGTGGCTGCCTTGAGCCCTGTCCACTGCCCCACCGCACAAGGCTGCACAGGCATCCAGAGGGTTTTGCAGGAAAGAAATAAAGAGCAATAATGCAGAGGAGGGGACACTGAAAGCCCAGCACCAAACCTGGCATTTTCACCTGGTACAGGTGCTACTATTAGGGACCTGGAAAACCCAGGCCCTCAGCTGTCCCCGCACTGTCTTCTCCTTGTAGCTTTGAGAGCCGCAGGGCACTGCCCAACCTCCTGCCGACAGAAGGTGGAG
Source organism: Desmodus rotundus (assembly GCF_022682495.2). NCBI lineage: Eukaryota > Metazoa > Chordata > Mammalia > Chiroptera > Phyllostomidae > Desmodus > Desmodus rotundus. The sequence continues at coordinate 178,712,640 of NC_071387.1, read as the reverse complement.
ACACACTCACCTCATGAGGACAGATGTTAACTCTGCACATTATATTTTGAACCTGTAAGGAAAAACCCAGGAGGTGATGGAGCCAGGAGGGTGAGTAAGCTTCAGCATCAGAGAAGCTAGGACCCTGGGCAAAGGACCCTGGGCAGAGAGGCAGCATGGATTGCTGCTCAGGCTCATGCATTCCTCGCGGAAACACGGAAAAACGTGCCTGTCCAGGCCCTGGGGGCAAGGACACTGGACAATATCAAGGAGCCAGAGCTCGTGAACATTTTAATACTTTTTCTACAAGTGGCTATTCTTATAATCATAAAAATTAAATTAAACAAAACTTACACCGGTATTTAGTATGCTTTGCCAGAGACAAGATAACTTTATATATAACAAGATATGTAAATGCAAATACATTCCAGTGTATGTGTATATATATTATATATATATATACATATATATATATATACACACACACACACATTCAAGCATGCATAATGCCTTTGTATGTATATATTTTGTTTTGTATGTTATATATTTAATTGTGTGTGTGTGTGTGTGTGTGTGTGTATCCAGAGCCATGTCTCTGGGCCTAAAGCCGTGTTCCTCAAACTATTCTCTGTTCAAGAAAATGACAGATATTACCTAATTGTATTATTTCATTACACAGGAAAAAATGGTAATATGTAATTAGGTGATTATAATTTATTTAAAAGATTATTATAGTTCTCTCTTATTTTTTATTCTGAAACCTCTGACATTTACTTGTCCTTTAAAAAGTCCATAAACATAGCTTCTAATTTATGACAGAATTGTTGCCACGGGACAGTGGCAGATACGGCTTCTCACAGAGGGTGTCCCCTTGTGGGTGCCTCCGCACACCGACGAGCACCCACCTTGGAGGGGATGGACTGCCCGCCCAGCCTCTCACCCTGACTTCCTCCCTTGTCCCCAGGAACTCTTCTGGAAGGGTAAAACACCATGTCTTGGTGAAAGAGAAGTTGTCTCTGGAAGTGGAAACCAGCACGGAGCCTGAGGAAGTCAGTGTCAGTGAGCCCAGAGCAGTGGCCCTGGCGATGAGGGGGTCTGGGAGCCTCTCTCACTTGAGGGACAACAATGACCCTGGGGTTGTGGGGTGGTGAAGTGAGAGCCTCCAAATACCCAGACCTTCAGAGAGGACGATCTGGGCATGGAGACTCAGGCTGAAGTAAAGAAGGGAGGCAGCTTGGGGGCCTCTGGGCCCCTGAATGTGGAAGCCATGCCCAGAGCAGAGGGGGAGTAAAGCCATCTCTTAGGGACAGGAGCTAGGGGTGGGTGGCATTAACAAAGCAGGACAGTGGGGACCCTTTCAGGGAATCACAAGGGACAAGGGTCTGGATGGGCTAAGTGGATTCAGCAGGGATCGCTGATTCGCTCGGGATTCTTGAGCCCAGGCTCCACATGTCCTGTTTCCACGCCCCATGTGTCAAGGCAGCATCTGCTCATTCACCTTTTAAACATGCGCTTATGCTGCCAATAAGAACAGGTCTAGCTGGCGGGGATAGGCAACCAAGGCCATGCAGGGCATGCACCAACCTCCCAGCCACCTGGGAAAGGGTCAGCGTCTGCGTGGATGGATGCACTGTATTCACTGGTTTGAAATTCATTGTAAAATGTTGACAGTCTTGTAAAGAGACTCCTGATTTTGTGGTTTTCTGTTCGATGAAGTCTGTGGACTCCGGATTTGGGACCACTTCCAGATGTCAGGATGGAGGTTTCAGGGATGACAGAAGAGGAGGAGCCCCCTAGGCCAGTGGTATTCTGAGGACATGACCCCATCGGCAACCTTCCTGCAACCTAGAAGTCCTCGGAAATGCCAGGACAGTCAGAACCCAAGAAGCTCTTTATCCTTCAAGAGGTGGCCATGCTTGGGGCCAGTAGACAATGCTCAAGGCAATCATGTTGCACCAGTGAAGCCCCTTGAAGTTCAGGAAATGCAAATCCCCACCAGCTCATCGTGGGAGCCTGAGGGGCTAGCATTCTAGAGCCAGTTTGCACAAGAAGCTCCTTATTAGACAGCCTGACAACCAGAACCTAAGGCACAACCCCAAGGTTCAATTCCACATGGCACAGAGCTCCCCAGTCGTCTGTCGTGGAGAATAACAAATCAGGGGCAATGGCAAGTCCGGCTCATGTCACAGGTGCACGTGGTAACGAAAGGAAGCTCACACAAGTTGCCGTGTTTGGGATGGATTGTTGAGAATAGGGAACACTTATCTCTCTCTTGTTCTGAGTCTCTAGCACCCTACCACAGGCATTTTGGTTCGTTTCCATCAGGGACAGGATTTGGTGAATGTTAGGTTTAACCAATAACTGGGTCCTTGGACTACTTTCTCCAGCTCAAGAGCCTGATGCCACAAAGCTTGCTCCTCAATTATTCATCAGTCTCAGAGGAAAAGTGGCAACATGGAAGCTCACTTAGAAGAAAGCCATCTATTACCCATAACACCCATTCGGGGTAGCGCTATCACTGCAACCAGGACACAGCAGCCCCTGGCAAAGGTGGAGCATCTCACATTCACATTTTAAAAAGTAACGGTGGCATTGAAATTGAAGCATTGCAATTGAAATCACGAGGTAATGATAAACACTTGTAAAGATGAAAGAAGTTTGAACCCTGAGGGTGCCTGTGCTATATAACCTTCTGCAGCCTTTCGTTTCCTCTTCCCCCCACTGTGTGACGCTGCTGCTGGTGAGTAAACCACAGCCATCGACATTTGACTAAATCCTTGACCAAAATGACCCAAACATCCTTCTGGATGGAAAGAATGTGACTCAGTGGGGAAAAAAATGCTTAAATACTAGAAATTAAGTACTTTTTTATATTAACTGAGTTTATGTTTGAGGGAAACTAATGTCATTTAAAAACACTGCAAGAGGATTTGCAGCCTCTGCAGAAATAGCACTGGACGCGGCCGTGGCAGGACACGGCCAACATGCTGATTAGGCACAGTCTTTAGAAGCCAGAAAACTGCATGCCAGACATGCGTTCCTTCTTGTGGTGCAATAAAGGCCCCTGAGAACAAGCAACCTCTTCTTCTAAGCCTGTAAATGACACCATAAAGTCCTTGATCCATTAGGGTTCCATCAGGCCTGGTCTCCCCTGAGAGTTCCAGCTGTGCAGGACTCCCGCATGTCCCCAACCACAGGACAAGCGCCGGAGCCTTCAAGTGGAAGAGGCCAGGCTGAGCACCTGTGAGGGGGAGGTAGAGTGTGTCAGAAATAGAGGGGTAATGGGCACCGTTAATTCAGCTGAAGCTGGGGTTCCACTGTAGGTCTGCTAGGTACCCCGTTTCTGCTTCCTGAAAATTCTAGGAGTGCACTTTCCCTCACCCAGCATCCAGCACCTCTGGTCTGAAGCACGAAGGGTCCTGGTCCCTGTGATTGCAACGCTGTCGAAGTGCGACTCTCATATGACCTCACCAAGCGGTGTGTATGCCTCTATCCAGCCCAGGCCCGTGCCTCCTTCGTGCCCACAGCAGCAGCACTCTGGCGAGGACAGAAGAAGAAAGAGACATCCTGGAAGAACCACAAACCCTGTCTTCAAGGTTACGATCCTTTGTCATAAAACCTTAGGAAGGAAGGAAGTGGGATGGAGGGAATGTTCCTACTTCCCTGTCTTGTAAACCTTAATTTAAAAAAACCCAGAAGTGATAAAGCAACTCAAAAGTTCAGAGAGAAACTACTCCTATTGACGCTTTTCTTTATTAACACCAGGCTTCTGAAGGCAGGCTGCAAGCTACAAGGGCAGATGAGCTTGAAATATCTGATATATTTATCAAGAAGAAAACAGTATTGGTTCAGTTGTTGAAGTATATCTAAGGTCATAGAAATATGTTAAAACTAAACCGATAAGTAAAACCTCAAGTTCAAAACAGTAGCTCAGTGTGAATGCATTTTAGTCCCCATAACGGGGCAATAAAGCCAGAAGACTGCATGTGCACAAGCCAGACCCGAGCCTGGGTCTCCCAGCATTGGGACCTGAAGGGGTTCTTATCATTGTTATTACTGTTGTTTTCTTCTCTGGACATCTGGCATCTCTTTTGCGAAGATAAAAAGACCATTAAGTACTTTTTTGGACAAATAGCCTACTATCACTTTCATGATGGAAATTGATGCAACCCTGCTCGTTTTTATTATTGGCACTTTCAAAGGTGTGTGAGCTGGAGTTTTTAATGGAAAGTCCAAGAAACCTGCCATCCATCACTTTCATAATATATGAGTGAGCGAGGGAACTTGTCCCAAATCTCCACTGTCACCATTTGTATCCTCAACAAGCTGATTCCCTCCTGTGGCCTGAATAAGCCTAGGCAGTAGGGGGTCCCATGACTAGACCCAAAGTCCTCCTCTTCAGTGAGGCAGTCAGCTCTGGCCCATTCCCACTGGGAGGTTTTCCGGAAACAAGACCCCTGGCTCCTGATGCCCACCTCTCCTATCCTTCCTCGTCCAGTCCTCAACAGCCCCAGGTGCAAAAGAACAATTGCCCCAGGCACTTGTTAAAAACAAGACTTTATTCACAACTATTGCAACGGGGGAGAGAGCCTGAACTCAACTCAACGGGAACTAGCAGGATGTACAGGGAGAAGATGGATTATCACTAAGAGGCTCTTGGGTAAATGGTGATCAAGGAAATCTCGGGAACCAGCTCGGCAGGATTCTTGCTACAGCTGGGCTCCACAGGCCAAGGACAGGCCCCCAGCATGAGGCCAGGTCAGAAGGCTTGGAGGAGCCTGATGAAAGATCCATCTGGGAGGTGTCTCCAGCACACATCCTGCTGAGGCCCTGCGGCTCTCCTTTGCCCCTGGAGGCCTGTCTGCCTGGTCACATGAAACCTCCTGTTTGTAAAGAATTTGGTTGAGACTATTTGCTTTAATTATCTGCGTTTCACATTCCAAACCCCTCTGCTCATTTCCAGTTTAATCAGCATCACCTGGCTGTGTTGGGGTGTGCTGGGTCACCTTCTCCTGGTCCCTCTACTTCTCAGAGCCGAGGAGACACACTCGGGCTCAGGTCACGCACACTCTGTGATCGTGACCTGTCAGGATTCACTCTGTGTGTGAGGGAACAGACGTCAGATGGCAAAGTGAGGCTGTGATTGCTCATCCATGTTCAAATCACACAAAAAACCCTGGCCAACCTTCCAACACTCTCACAGAGGGAGCAACGGCAACAATGTTAGAATGTGGTCTCCTTCACATCTACCGAGGTGGCTGTCCTTACACTTTTTATTCATTAACTAACCCAATTCATGAATGTATTTAATCAATCAATGAAAAAGTATTCATCGTGCCAGGCACCAAGCAGGCTGTGCACGGTGGAGCGTCAGTCTGTGGGACCCCCGTCCGATGGCATCGGGTCTGTTGGGTGAAGTTCAGTCCTGTGGAGTGGGTGCCACAATGACACGGTTCTCCTGATCCTTAGTGGAAGGACGAAGCCACGTGACAACTGGAAGTAAATCAGAGGTAGAAGGAAACGGAAGCCCTGCTATTTCCACACCCGCTCGGGTCAAGTGGCTCTCTGGGTCATGCTGGGAAGCGTCTTCTGTCAGCAAACAGTCAGAGAGGTGTGCTCCAAGGGACAGAAATGCACCAGGAGTCCTTGGCCAAATTCCCAGCCAGAGAAAACCTTTAGGCTCACTTTTGTTTATTCTGATTCCAATCTAAATTACACCGCATCTCTGCCCAAGGCCCAAGGGAAAGGCCTCCATCTCCACCTCTGCAGACAGGAGACAGCAAGGCGAGAGGGTGGGAGGCAGGTGGTCCTTCTACAGCCCAGGGCCAGGCCCTGAAGGGAGAAGGCACAGGCCAAGGAGTAGACACCACCTCACCACTTCATGAGCCCCTGCTCCACGGAGTGGAGGGAGAGGGCATTCTGACGCCTGGATGGTCAGGCCACCTCGGAGTCACTTGCTGAATTCCCACTGGCTCCGGAGAGAAGATCTGGAAGTGCAGTGGCTGGAACACGAGGCATAGTAATTGCACTGGGTCTGCGGAGGCTCTGCTAACGGCTTACAGGAAGAGGAGAGCGGCCCCCGAGTCCCTCAAGAGGGCCGTGGACTGGTGCCCGCTCAGGTGGAAGTAACCTGGATTTCATCACCTTGAGAACAGACCCAGGTGCACTGACAGAAGCCCACACAGGCTTCCCCTGCTGCTTTCATCTTCACTTTCTTAGGAAAAAGATCTTTCTTTAGATACAACTTCGGTCTTCCCAAATAAAAAAATCAAAAAAACTAAAAAACAGCTTCCTTAAAACTACAAGTGTAAATCTAAGCATATTTTTTCAACTGATTCTCATTTCACTTCCAAAACATCATATCTTATTAACTAAGCTGGAGTCTCACCCCAGGCTGGAACCAATTGAGACAACTTAGTTCAGTCTACAACCCACCAAACTCCCACAAAATAATTACTCCAAAACGTTAGGACACAGTCGAAGGCCCTTCTGTGAGGGTTTATCTTTGCTTTATAAACTTTGGGGTTTCTTAAAGTGATAGTACACACAAATTCCTTGACCCCACTAGGATGCAGGAGCCAAGGAAAACGCGTGGACACAAACACTCAAGGGAACACTCAGGCAGCATTAGTACTGATGGACAAACCTGGAAACAAAGCAGATGTCCATCACCAGTGAACTTGTCCGCAAAGTGTAGCACATCCACAGGATGGAGTCCTACCGGCAACAAAAGGAACAAACAGTGATTCATACTCCACGTGGATGAACTTCGAAAACATTATGGTACAAGTTAAAATATTACACAGAAAAAAAGCCAGGTCTATCAGAGTATATGTTAAATGATTCTGTTTATGTGAAGTTTCCAGAAAAGAAAAATTATCCAGACAGGAAACTACAGAGGCAGATAAGATCAGCACTTGCCTGGTGCTGGGGTGGGAGTGGGGACTGGGAGCTATCACATTATTTGATATGTTTGGACACTTGAAACATTATTATCAGGCCTTCGACAGAATGGATGAAAGTATGTAGAAAACATAGCACTTGTTTCATAGAAAATTAAGCAGTGAAAAGAATCATGTAAATATTAACTCCAGGAAACATGAAAAGTTATGTAACAAAGGAAAAATAATCACAGCGCCTACCTTGGCTTAGCAGTAAATAAAAATGATTTAAGCAAAACTAGCAACAAAAGCATGTTAGGGAGATGGGAGAGTCACACTGGAAAAGAGATGCAGGGTAGAGCACGAGAGACTCCTGCTTCGACTACCATGGGAGGAAGTGGCCGGACAAGGTCTACAAATGGGAGATCAGTGAATAGTAAATGCTGTGTTATTTATAAAACAGAGACAGATATCAACAGTTGAAATGGGTAACAGAACACAGAGGTGCTTCTGGGGAGCGAGACTGGAGGAGGGAGTGTGCTGGGGTCAGGGCCTGCACTGCATCTTCTTACGAAGCTTTCACATTGTTTCATTTGTAAACTATGTTCAGATTATTGTTTGAGATAATAAAACTACTCTGAAAACAAGGGCCTCAAACAAAGTCAGTAATTACAATCTACTTTCTCTACCATTTCAAAAGAATATTTTTAATGCCAAAGTAGTTGGAAGAACAGAAATTAAATTACTTCCAAGTAAGGCTTGTTCATTTATTTATTTTTTTTCTTATTTGTATCATGAAAATTTCCTCATGGTCTGGTGGTCATCTGGAATCAGCATCATCACGAAAGAAAATGGCCGATGAGATGGAAGAGGACACTGTAGGGTAAGGCTTTCAGGAATGGTTTTTGTGCCTTTCTCTCTCTTTTCCTGCGTCTTGCCTGGAATGCAAATGTGATGGCTGAAGCATCAGCAGCCTCGAAAGGACTATGAAGAAAACTTAGGATGGAAGCCCAAAGAGGTAGAACAGCAGGATAGAAAGAGCCCTGAGGCCTGAGGAGGTCGGAGCTCCTGTGATAGCCATGGAGCGGCTCCAGCCCCTGGGACCAGGAGAAAGCTGTGCTCTGTTTTACTGAAGCTATCGTCATTCCCAGTGTCTTTCATTATCAGCCAAGCTCAATTCTTTGTACAAATGGCTTTGAGGACATCCTCTTTCTGTTCTTACTTAGTGGCCTTCTAACCTTTCCCTCTGAAAAATCCGAGAATAAATCTATGTTTTCAATAAATGTTATGTCCACGAGAGCGAGGCAAGGAACTAACAGCTAGAATTCACTACTTTTCATTCCTGTTCCATATCACCCTCTTTAAAAAGGTTTTCTGAATATTGATCAGCAAACACCATTTCAGCAATTTCTATTTACCGTCCTAATTCTGTGCTTAAGCTCAAGATACCCCATCTAATTCCCCTTTCCCAGAATCACCTGAGGTGCTCAGCTGAACACCTAAAGTGGTTTCTGCCTTGATCAGTGAGGTGCGAACATCTGAGGAGACTGTCTGGGGGGCTCAGAAAACCACCTGAAGACCCTCTGCTCCACACTCTGCCCCATCAGGCCAGCTGCTTCTCTGCTAATATGACGACAGCCTGTGGGGTCTGTGCAGAGCAGTCAGGTACCAGGCCGATGCTTATAGTGTGTTAAATGGTGGCCCCCAGAGGACACATTCACATCTTTGTCCTTAGACATGTGAATAAGATCTTATTGGACATTAAGTGCATTAAGGGCTTTGAGATGGAGAGCTTATCCAGGATTACCTGGGTGGCCCTAAATCCAATGACAAGTGTCTGTACAAGAGACAGAAAAGGGGACACATGAAGAAAAAAGCAGAGGGTGGAGTGACTGACCATAAGCCCGGAAACCCTGGAGCCCCCTGCAGCTGGGAGAGGCAGGAAAGACTCACCTAGAGCCTCAGAAGGACCCTTCTGCCCCCTAGCATATTCAGGACACCCCCCACCATGCTGCCAGGCCCCAGGCTCCCACACAGAGAGTGCCTGAAGCTGCCTCTGTGCTCTCAACCTGGGAGTCCCACGGTTGTCCCTGCCTGTCTGCAGAGGCCTGGGTGGAAAAGGACACATTCAGCCAGGGTCTGGCTCTCCAGGGGAGCAGGCACCGCAGGCTAGAGTCACCCCATGAATTGAACTCCCATCAAAGAGCTTGGTTCCCTCTGTGACGCTGCCCCCTTGGGGCCCCTCAGCCAGGACACCCGCAAGAGCAGCCCCAGCTGAGCCGGTTTCCCCTAAGTGACCTTTGGAGCCCTTTCCCCAAACACAGATGCCCGCTAGGCTATGTTTCCAAGGTTCATTATTTTTCTCATGAAAAGTAATCAGTTTTAAAGCAGTTCACCTTCTGGAGATGAAGATCTGGCTGGCAGAACACTGACTCTGTCTGACCCGGCACCCACAACGCACCGAGATCTTTGAAAAGGTCACGTGTCGCTGACTGGGAACTGGTCAGGAGGGGAGAACATGGTGTCCTGATATTTTCGTGGAGCCGGCACACAGATAAGAATTTGGGGAAGGACAGGAAAAGACCATTAAACGGCGTTTCTCTAATAGAACACTCTCAGGATTCAGTGATTTTATCCCAAGAGTATGCCGCCTTTTCAAAGACCTGATGAGCTGACCATCCGCCACCTGCTTTGGCAGAGAGTCTCACTAGGGCACGTCATTCTCACCAACCAGTGACCCCTGGGCCTCGTGCGCTGTGAAGCAGAGCTGTGTCGTTGTGGCGAAACCAAGTGGCTCTTGGAGACCAAAATGTTTGCTCTCTGGCCCTCGTGAAAAAGCTCTTGACCCGGCAATAGGCTACCAAGAAGAGGGACAAGTGTGCCACAGCGCCTCGTGGAGGTGCTCCCTGGTGACAGCAGCCGATCACATCACATTACATCACAGCCACTGAAATGAACGTGGTAAGGAGCCAAATCCCCAGAGATCTGTCAGGGTTTCTTGAGTGGTGTGATTATGAGTCATTTTTACTGTTTCTTTAATCTTTTCTGTATTTTCCAAATTTTCTACAAGGATCATTTTATCAAAAAAATGTTTTTCTGAAAGTTACCGTGGTAGCACCAACCCCTGTTGCCGTACTTTCCTTAGAAGGTATGGGCTCTGGTGAGGTGGTCAGGTGAGGAAATCGACAGATGGGCAGGTGGTGGGTGAAAGTTAGTAGGGACCTCGCCCCAGACAGCTCAGGACCAGGAAGTGAAAGGGGTGGGGAAGGAGAGAGACAAAGAAAGGGGGAGGGAGAGACAGGGAAGGAAGGAGAGAGGGAGGGAGGGAGGCAGGGAGGACTGCGAGCAACCCAGCAGAGACAAGGGACAGGAGGGAGAGATGAGAGGACTGAGGGCTGGGTCCGTGGAGCTCTAAGATGCAGGGTGCTAAGCGCTGGTGTTTGCTGTGTTCTGCCCCAGTGCAGGCACAACGTCTGTCTCATTTGCCCCACACCCCACACCTTGGAACTGAGGACATCTGTGGCTGGGGTGTCCTAACTGGCCCCAGGGGATACGGTGGAAGCAGGCAAAGCTGGGGCTGGCCTAGGCAGTGGTGGGAGAGCTGCAGGTTTAACCTCAGCCTGCAGGAAGTCAGAGAAGAGTGGGTCTGACAGGCAAGGACATCAGGGGAAGACAGGTTCATGTGGTGACATTGCAGGGAAGCCCACTCAGGCGAGGAGGCCATCACAGCTCTCTGGCAGCCTTCCGCGGGCATGTCCATTGCCTGGCGTGGCGGGTATTCATTCCATGGCCTTGCCTCAGGGTGATGTGTCATAGCCCTTTCCCGAATGGCCCCACAGCCGTGTGTCGTAAGGGACAACGTGTGGAATTTCTTCCCCAGGTCAGATCAACACCCAGCCTTCCAGGCCTCTGATATGCGAGCCACCGTGGGGGTCAGAGCCTGGGCTTCCAGGGGGCTCGTTACCCTCACTCCTGCCAGATGACCTTCAGGGCAATTGACTCATTTTTCTCAAGGTCAACTAAAGTTCTTATGGGGTTAAATGAAAATATTTACATTTATTTTTTAAAAGTACAGGAGAACATACATAGGTGATACTGTGCAGCTAATTGTTAAAATGTGGGCCTCCTCCGTGAAGCGGCCCCTCCCTGCCCCCAGCACCTGTTTGACAAATACCAACACTGGCTGAGCCTTCAGGGAGAACAGCATTGGTGACTTTCTAGTCCAGCCACATCAGGGAACCTCCCTGCTCTTCTCCTCCCAACCAGAGGCTCTACTGGGACATTGGCAGGCACAGGCCCACCGAAACGCAAGCCTCTGTCTATGCAATGGAGTACTGTTGGTGCTCAGCTTTGCATGGTGAATTCCCAGATCCAGTGAGGAGCCTGTGTTCCCAGGAGAAGAAGGCCGTCCACAGGCCTATCTCAGAGCCGGCTCGCTCAGCGTGCAGGCGACACAAGTCCTGCAGTCCAAGAACAGGGGAGGAGGTGGCCATGCTGGAACCCCGTTGTCCACTGGTCCCTACCCAGCCTGAGCAGAGACGGTGTTCGGGGCCATCAGCACCCTACATTGTTGTCACCATCCTGTCCAGGGAAGTTCTGCATTGGTGTCAGGTAATTCATTCTCACTGCAAGGCCGAGTTTACTATGGACCCACTGAATAATCAGGAGTGGAAACAAAAGCTCAGAGCTTCATGTCTCAGGACACAGAGGAGCCATTTCCCTCTGTGTTGGGCTGTTTGCAGATGGGACAGTCCCCTCAGCATGTGCCTGAAAGCCCCAGTGAGTTGCAGCTAGCAGGAGGAGGGCTTACTGCACGGAATCAGCTGGGCATGGACATCCTAGAGGGCCCTTCCCTAGACACTGCCAGACCCACCGGTGGGTGAGGCTTATGCACTCCTGCCACCACCCCATGCCAGCTGCTGCGCTGATCGTGGCTCTTCCGGGTGGAGGTAACTAACTAGACGTGGGCAGCAGGCATCACTGAGCATCCATCAGCCCCCGGGGCTGAGGCGCTGGCGTGGACTGGTGGGCCCACAGATGTCAGGCACCAAGCATCAGAACAGGGTGCTGGGCAGTGACCCAGTGGTGTCTGACTGGTGGTCAAGTTATAGAAGTAAAAGGGTTTCTGGGAGGAGGTGCGAGGGGCTCAGAGGATCCTTTCGGGGCCCTTGCTGTCATAGCCACGTGCATAGAGCTGAGAGAAGACCTTTCTCTCTGTGAAGGTGGGCCTTGCATGTCCCAACTTAGTACACCCTCTCCTGGGGAATTCAAATGTCTCCAACTCCCAAGTTCCCTACACACCCTTCTTGAATCCAGAGGGCACTGGGCACAGAGCAGAGCTTGCCTTCCCTGCTCCAGTCTCAGACCCACTGGTAACAATGTCTCCACATGCTTGCTCGGCCCCACCTGGCATAGGAGGCCTGGCCCTCACTCACAGACTGAGCACATCCCTCCTGTGCACCCTCAGTGCATGGGACCTGCCTTGGTGTCCCCAGAACACCTGGACTATTGAGTACCAGCAGGATGAGCCAGCCTCCAACAGGAGATCACACTCATGCCAGGGAGGTGGAGGCGGGTTGCTCATGGCACACTCAGAATCGGCCTCCAGCAGCGACCCCAGGAATCATTACTCTCTATTCCTGAGAGAGCTGCCAGTGAGCACCAGGGGCACTGGGTGAACTGCAAGTGAGGGCAGAGTCCCCTGGGACCTCCAGGGAAGGTGTCCTGGGGGAGGGAGACCACTTCTGACCATAGGAGTAAATTATAGGATCCAGAGAATGAGGGACTGTCCACAGGAGAGCACACAGCCCCCACACCTCTAGGCGTGGCTCTAGGTTCTCAGCACACCTCTCATCCCTCCCGTCCCCTGGGCTGAGCAGAAGGGGAGTGCGCACTGCAGGGTTCTCTGAATGCCAAGGGTCGGGGAGGAGCACAGGCAGCTCAGCCAGAGGTGTGTCTGGAGCAGAGAGCAGAGGTCATGGACAGATGGACACACAGACAGAGATCAGAAACACCCAAATGTTAGGATATGGCCACAACTGCCCATTACCGAACTCCCACAGTTTTGGTTAACTCATTTGGGAGATGTTTCCCTTTATATGTTGTTGTGTAAGAAACCACCCCAAATTCACAGCAGGGGTGGGGGATCCAGGGGATCCAGACTTGTGACTCCCTGGTTGGCTCCCCAGAGGCCAGTCCCCCTTGGGCCTGGTCTCAGAGGCCCCAGCAGGGCCGCAGTCCAGCTTCTGCTGGCCTCTGGAAACGTGCACAAAGAGGGCAGCTGTGAGAAGCCATGTCAACAGAAGTCCTGTGAGGTTTGCTGCCCTGGTCCCGTGACCCCAGCTGCTGTGCAAAGGAGATAGATGCTGTGGACAGACAGACTGGCAAACAAGGGGCCTGCAGTCTCTGAGACCCGGCACCTAGCCAGCGACGGCCCATCTAGCGAGTGGGCGCAGTGGACGGTTGGTGGTCTCAGAGGCCGCAGCAAAGCCCTGTCAGCACCAGGGCGGCCAGGCCCCATCCGCAAATCGGTGGCCATGGTCCAGCAGCCGCTGACATTTCTCTGAGGTGGAGTCACACATCTCTATTTCCCACAGATTGTTTTTCTTGATTAAAAACTGATTTTCTGCTGTGCTCCCGGAATTGCTTTTCATTGCCTTTGGAGGAAAAGAAGGCAAAGGAATAAAAATCTGCTGTAAACAATCTTCCTCGGGAAAGAGACTTGAAGAAAAGGAGACCTAATTTGTCTGATTTTTCCCTGTAAAATGAGCGCATACGTAATGAAACGGTTTATGTGTGTGTACATCATCTTTATGTTCTGGGGTGAATATGCAGAAATCTCTTGTTTAAAGCATCCCTGGTGTCAACACAGGAGCCCAGCCTGGCTCCCTCGTGGCGATACGCCCAGCCTTGCGCTGATGCTCCGTCCCCCTGGGTCACCTGTGAAGCAGGTAATGTGCTGTGTCCTAAGTGTTGGGTCAGAATTTGCTATTTTGTTACATAATTGAAATACATGGGATTAAAGAAAATGCACTTTTGAAACCATAGATCTCCTGTCTACTACAAACCCCTTATCTTGAAGGAAACTAACAATTTAATAACATGTCCAGGCTCTCCTCAATGGGTTGCCTGAAATATGAGATTTTTAAAAGGAAAACAAAGCAGACAGAGGGAACCTGAAAGACTCAGAGGGTGTTGCTGTCAGCAGGGATGTGCTGAGGCCCTCCCGTGGCAGTTCCAAGGTGGCCAGGGTGGTGGGGTGTCCCTGAGCCAGGGGGAGGGGTGACTTCAGTCCCCCCCTGCCCCGCAGTATGTCTCCAGATACAAGACAGTCACCTGGAACTACTCGTCCAAGTCAGGGAAGCAGAGAGGCAGGCAGGAGATTTCCTCCTGCAGCAGAGCTTGAGAGGGGGACCTCCGCATGGGCCCTTACACACAGCTGCCGTGCACACAGGCTCTGGGCAGAGCCCCTAGCAGTTGCCTTGAACACAAGGCTTTACTTAATACATCTCAACAAAGCAAACCTGTCTGGATGGTGCCCATTGCTCAGGATGTGCAAACTGAGGATGAGGAAAAGAGAGTATGTCCCACAGCAAGCTGGAGGCCAAGTCGCGGTTGGAACCCCACAAGAGCCACACTGAACCACCAGGCTCCTGTTCAGAGCTTCCTGCTCCTGCTGCACAATCTCTGCTGAGTCAGCGCTCAGGAAGGCAGCCCCAAAGCTCAGACATCCATGTGGTGCCCCATCCAGCGCTCACATGGTCACTGCTCCTTATATGAGGCAGATGGCTCCAGCTCCAGCGTGTCACATCCAACTGTTAGGTCATCGCCCCTGCCAGCCTTGCCTCAGCTGGGCTCAGGCCTTACCCTGGACGCACGGTGGGAGACAGGAGCACGGTGGGGCCAAGCCAGCCATACAGAGTAAAGGGTGCAAACCTCTTCCTGCAAGTTCATACTGGGCCTCCCTGAGTTGCAGGTGCCCAGGCCAGCCTTGGGGATAGACCAGTGGGGGGCTTCCTGTGCCCCAACTCGGCCAGGCACGGTGAAAGTTTTCCAGCTTTTCCTCTGTCCTCACCCACTTCCAGGAAGAAGGACAGTCGTGGGTTCCTGTGGCTGTGAACTAATCAGTGCCGCTACATTTATTGATTCCTGTAAATTAAACACTTATTACTTTGGTTCAAGCTTGGGGGGAACCATCACCGATCAGGAAGGACAGCTCTCAGGGACGAGACAAAGACGGTGTGCAAACAGTGTGGCTCTGCCTGCTGGCACCTTACACTGCAGGAGGCAGCTGTCACTCCATATCTGGCCCTCACTTCAGGAGTGAGAGGAGATGCAGAGAGAACTGGGTTCTTCCTGTCAGGAGTGAATCCGGCTCCTTCCTGGGATAGACCACAGATTGAGAGGCAGGAAGCCGAGTAGCAGGGCCATCCCCCAGTGGCAGCCATCACACAGGAAAGGGTATCCAGGTCTTCCCACAAAGGCCTATTGTTCAATGTGACATCAAACAACAGAACAAGGTGGAGGGTGTGCCTCCCTCTAGCAGGAAGACATCCTGATAGCCAGAAAGGTGCCCTTCCTTCACCTGCATAGCCAAGATGCCAAGGTGCCCTTCCTTCACCTGCACAGCCAAGATGCCAAGCATGGGGAACACAGCTTTGGGGTATGGACATGACCTTGCTGAAGAAGCGGAGAGGAGCCCTGAGGTGATGACCAATTCTCTACAATGGACACCAAGCTGCACCTGCATGCCACCAACCATTCAGCCAAAGTTTGTGTCAGAAACCGGCCCACCTGGGAGCTGTCATGTCAGCTCTGGGCCCCAGATGACATCTGTCTGCTGACCCCGGAGCAACCCTCCCTCTGGCCACTTCCACCACACCAGTGAAGGGGAGTCCAGTTGACTGGGTCACAGATGCACGTGAAGCACAGAGACCTGGTCCATATTTGTTGTAGAAACTCAACAAACAGCAGCTATCTGTTTACTTAATTTCATTAACTCATTCACTCAAAAAGGACTTCTTCAGCCCCTACCATGTTCCAGGTTCTGTTCTAGGCACTGGGTTCCAACATTGAACTAAACAGACTGATTCAATGTCCCCATGGTAGCTTCGTGGTCAGATCACAAGAGAGGAGTTTCTAGACCATACTCCTCGCTGGTAGGACCCCTGCCTGCATAGCTCATCACTTCCTGCGTAGGAATCTGAGCACAGTCAGTCTGCACCACAGGGAAGGGGAAGCAGCTGACAGCAGCGCTGGCCACAGGCTTTCACATCGGACCAAACAAAATTCCCATCCTGACGTCCTACTTTCTCACTGTTTCAGTAACTCCGATCAGTTATTTAACTTCCCTCGGTCTATTATCTTGTATGACAAATGAATAAATATCCCTAAAGAGTTGTTTCCAGGACTGGATGGGATAAAATGTTATCTTAACCTGAGTCCTCCCCAGCTGCACCCCTGCAACACCACAAAAAAAGCAGACCCTCAGACAAGGGTTTTCATGTAAATGGCTATTTTGGAAATTTGACCTTGGGGAACAGGACTGAAGTTTGGGGAGCCTCGGGGACAAGGACATAAGCCAACCTGAGAGCCATCACTGAGCTTGTTGCCATTGAAGGCTGTGGGGGTCACTGCAGTGACCTCACGCTGTCCTCTCAGGTCTGGGGGGACACCGCAGCCACCCACTGCATTCCTACCCTATCCTTCAAAGATTCCACGTTTGCCAGTGACAAGCTGACACCCAAAGGTGTCCCGCACTTCAGCATCTGTCATCAGAGAGGGCCCTGGGCAGAGCAGAAAGGACTGCCCAGGGCAGGGCCTGTCAGCTTACCCCACTGTGAGACTGCTCCTCCCAGTGCTGTCCAGCCTGAAATGTGGGCCAGGGGCACAGATGCCAGGCAAAGAGGTGTCCCATCAAATGTATCAAGCACTGCATGTGTGCTGGGAACACAGTAGCACTCAGTCAGCCATCGCTGTCATTAGTGTCACTGTTGGGGGCACAACTTCTGAAGAGCATTTTCTTAAACCAGATGACCAGATGCACTGATAGAGTTCTACCTTTAGCTTCCCGGCTCAGTTATTACTTTGGAGAAAAGAAATGTGGACAATAAGGGTTAGACAAGGATAACTAAAGGGGCTTTGGATCATGTCACATTTGCCTCCAACTGGTCATAACTTGTCAGAAGATTGAGTTGTGGAGAAACATCTCCCTGATAGATGCCGAATCCCTGGCTTGGATCGCCTCTGCAGCCTGCAGCCTTCCAGCAGGTAATTTGGACTGAGCAAGCCAACACTTGCCTCTTTCCCATTGGTGGAGAAATGTGTCTTCTCTACACCTGGTTCATTCCCAAATGCAGTTCCAGTGGGTAACATTGCTTGTTCCCCTCTCTCTCTGTCTCTCCTCTCATACAAAACTATTCTCTATCTACTTAATTCCTGCTCTCTCTACCATCTCATGTAGCTGGTTATTAAAAGGCGATTGACTAAACCTAGAAACAAAACTGACTCTGAGAACTAAACTTAACTATTACTATTTAATTGCAATTAAAAAATTTTTTTAGCTTATTCTTGTCTAACTGCAGTTAGTGGTAATGATCAAACCCACCCGAGGACCCTTACTCTCCAGGTGAGGCTAGAAGTTTTAGTTGGTGAAGGGGCTACACTGACCCACCAGAGCTCTAAGCTGAGACACAAAGTAGGAATCTTCTGGCTGCAGCAACAGAAAGTTTTGGCTCCAATTGGCTTCATTTGAAGGACACTTGCCACCACCCACAGGGGACCTTCTCAGACAGGGCGGGCGAGGTCCATGTTTGCTCACCCTTAGCCCCTACCCTCTGTGTTGGCTGTGTCCTTAGGCAGGAAGGAAGACCTGCTTATTCCAGAGGTCACTTCCAGGTATGGCCATGGCCATTCAGACACATGCACAGAGAGTCCACTTCTGGTTTGGGCCTGAGCTCAGTCTTGAGGACATGTTCCCAGTGCCAGTGAGTCTGGGAGTGGGCAGTGGTGGTTTGGTAAGCAGGACTGTTATTTGTCCCCCGTGCCTGGCACTGGGCTGAACCGCAATTCCACACACTGGGGGTGAGGCTGTGCTGTGCTAGCCTTTCTGACAATCCACCATGATTCTTGTTATTGGCTGGATCATCCTGAAGTCCCAGATTAGGGCCATGGATTAAACCATGGAAAAGTGGTCGAGTGAGTGCAGTTCTGTTTCTGTGTCAACTTGCTGGCAGACACTACTGAAGAATATTTTTCCAGTGAGGTGCTTGTGAAAAACATTTCTGAGTACCATAAAATCAATTGAGTTTATGAGAAAGCTATTGTTCCAGGAAACTTTGCTACAAGTTCAGAATAAAGAGACTCAAGGAATAAGCAAAAGAAGGAAAAGACAAGCCAACAAAGGACTCTCTCAGCCCCATCGTTTGGGCTAGCCCACCCCAGCCTGGCCGCAAGTGTGCCACTGAGTGATGTACATGGATTTGGGGAAGTTAGAACAGCCCCACCCCAACCAGTTTTCCTCTTTAATCAAATGCTTATTTCTGGTGAAAGGGTAAACGAGAGGTAAATAGTAACAAAAATTAGAGTATCATGTAATACGAGTGGGTCTTCAACTTTTGGAAATGTCGAGAGTGGGATGGTTATTTGGGAAGCATGACCCCACTGGGGACTGAGACAAGATAACTGTGGATCCACAGTTGGAAGGGCTTAGCTGGGGTGGCCAGCTCCCACTGTCCCTGAGCCCCCAGGGTAAAGTCCCAGGGACCTAGGAGTCCCTCCTGACAGGTTTCTGGACAGGGGATTCTGTGTTCTAACACCAAGAGGGTGTTTTACATCCATGTTCCCCCTTCATGCCACTTGAGTGGGACAGGAGTCCGCAGACCGTCTGCACCGTCAACTTTCATCTCCCCACCGCCACAGGGCGCGCCCGAAATCGCCCACGCAAACCCCACGCTGTCTCCAGCGTGCCCTTGCAGTGAGGTCCAGGGTTCTGTGTCGTGTTGTTTTCATAACAACCGCCTCACCTTTGCAAAGGGGCTGTGAGAGCCCAGTTCTGCTGCCTCGCTCAGACAGTGGCAACGAAATTCACTTTGAGAAAGAAAACCACCTCTTCTCAATAGCTACCACAAAGCATTACCTCATAATATAAAGTAGCATTTCCTTTTATGAATCAAAACATTATTTCAAGAATAAATGTAATGTGGAAAATTTTAAATTGTGGGTAAAAACAAAAGTGTGCCCTTTCTCGTGGTGACCATTTGATGCTCAAAGGCAGCACAGCCTGTGGGGAGCCCTGCTGCCCGTGAGGGAGCCGCGCCCCCAGAGCACGGGCTGTGGTCCCTAAACAGACCTTTGACCTACATCTTCCACATTTTAAATGCAGGCGACAGTGACCAGGCTGTGGCCTATAGATACCACTCACTCTAAGCATAGCCAGGGCTCGTTAGAGAAATGGCTGATCCCACGACCAGAGCAGGAACCGTTCCACATGAGCCCAAACATCTTGTTGTGCCAGAAAGTAGGGTGATACGAAGCCTGCTGGGCCATGACAAAGGCATGGGAGAGGACTTGAGGAGGCATCCAGTGGTCAAAAGTGGGACAACTTCAGCCCCAATAAGGATAATAACTCCAGTGGATCAAAACACATAAACCATATTTAAATTTGGGGAGTATATTGACTCAGAAAAATCCCTCACCTTTGCAAATTCTGAGACAGCCACTAACTCACTGTTGAGTCATCTCTCCTGCAAATGGTTGATCAGGGCAAAGCGTCCATGTGAAAGTCTTCCAGCTGGAAGATGAAGCAAGGCTGATAGAACTGATACAGCATCATTGCCAGAGCCTCATAATGAGCACCAATGGTCACCAACATCGCAGAGAGAAAGACAACCTCTCAGAACTTGCCATCTCACCATCTATGGCATGGTCTTGCCTACACAGAGCCCAAGTCTGGTCTGATTTCTGCATTTCACTGTCAATGTGTGTGAAATGCAGAGACAAAGGAAAAACAATGACTGGTTCCATGAGGGGATGAAACAAAGCAGGGACACCGGAAACTTCACAGGATGAAGCCCAGTTTCTTCTTCAACAACCAGAACAGCAGGGCAGACGGAAGAACAAAATTCCATGGGAAACCTAAAGACCTAAGAGACTTAACAGACTTGTCCACTGAGCATAAAGTCTGACCTCCACTGAATCCTAAGGTTCAGAATAAACTGGACAAAGACAAGGAAATGGGAATGTTGCCTACATATTTGAGGTTATCATAGAATTATTGATTTTTTAGGCCTGACATTTATCTTGGGATTTTTTTATGTGCCTCCATCTTAGAGACACACTGAAACATTCACAGATACAGTGCCCTGAATTAGCTCAAAGCAAGTGGGCTGGGGAAATGGGTAAGACTGCACATGAGTTATTATGTATGGAAACTGGTTGGTACATGCCTGCTTGTTCTTTTTGTCCTATAAAGACGTGAAATTTTCCATGAGAAATAATCTTAAAATGTGGAGTTGGGGCAAGGGAAAGCTACCGTCTTCATGTTCTATACTTCTGTTTTCTAGCTTAAATGCCAAAGTCACAGACCAAGATGAGAGCCCTGCACACCATCAGTCCATATGGTGCCCTTGCCCAGGGGCAGCCTTCACTCTTAATGGCTTGGTCCTCTTTCCTGGGTAGGATGCCAGAAAGCCCCTGCATCTCAGTGATTGGGTCTCTTGATCCCTGTGGAAGGAGGAGCAGGTCTGGCCAGGCTCAGCACACCCTGAGAGCAGACTGTCACCATGGCACCACAAGCTTCCAACACTGCTGAGAAGCCAAGCCTACTCTGGCTTCCCGTGACATCAGCCTGTTGTCCACAGGAGTCTAACTAACTATGAAGAAGGGCACCAGACAAAATGGCAATCACAAGTGAGTATCAAGATTCTCAAAGACCACCACCGTCCGGCAGCGTGGATGTTGATGGCGCTGGCTGCCGTCCAGGAGCAGCTTCACGCACACCAGCCGTAGTATGTGGCCAGTGCCAAGGGGAGATCGAACACTGCTGTTGTCGAGAGGTAAAAGTATGCTGTCAAGTGGCAGCATCAGACTCAAAATCAAATCAGAGGTGAACACCCACAACTGGAAAACAAGCTGCAGGGGCAGCGAGGCTGGGAAGATGTGTATTGATTTCCCGTTGAGCATGTCTTCCAATAAAGAGACCTGGTTCCTCGATCTAACAGCAGCACTTGGCCCTGCCTCGCCATCCGGGACTCATGGTGCTGAACTAAGTGACCAGGATGAACAGGAAAACACTTCAAGTCATGATCGAATGGAAAACAGATACCCGTTTCTGAGCTTCTTAGAGAAACTTTCTGTCCTGCGCAGCTGACCTGCTGTTGTCCAGGCAGCATCTGGGATAAAGGGGAGATTCTATCTCCTTCATGCATTTCTGTGCCTCATAGGAGCTACAAAGAGAGATTCTGGCAAAATTCAAGTTTCTAAACTACCAGTTCAATGTTTTTTGAAATTTTTAGTCCATAGAAAATTTCTTAGAGCCCATGATCCTTCAGATGAATGAGCTTGTCCTACTGGTCCTGAAAAAATTGGTTAAGAATTAAAGGGAAAACCAGCAGACTTTCCCTTGGGTCATGCACACCCTCACCTAAATTGTGAAGGTAGGAAAACCCAAAATGAGCTCCCTCCTCTGCCAACTGGTGGCCAATGCCCACAGCCAGACTGCTGGTGTTTGAAGGGCTTTCATTCTGACCAAAATACCACACTCCACCTGCCCCCTCCCTCAAAAAGTAAGAGCTGCGGCCTGGGACTCTAAGATCAGGCGTCAAGTCCCACCAGGACTGTGGGCGCCAACGTGGAAGTCGTCTCCCACCCATACAACACAGCCCATGGGCACAAGCTGGAGTGCAGCCAGGTTTTGAGCCTGATGCTCTCTAGAAAGCCAGGTCCTTGATCAGGGTCTCGACAATTTAGAGGACCTGTGAGTTGTCACAAGATGCTAGATAGCCTGGAGAGCCAAATCTCTAATGATTTCATTTCTAACATTCTTCCGGTAATGGAACTTCCTACAGACAAGGTACTGGGCAGTTTATTTACCAGGGAGCAAGAAAGCCCCGTCTGGAAAGTCGGCAGTGTGATTCTGGGACTTGCACGTTGGCCAGGACCGGATTCCCAGGCCACAGATGCTGTGCAGCCCTGAGTCAAGTAGAGGAGACAGGCTAGCTGAAAGCTGAGTTTTTTTGTTTTTGTTTTTTTATTGTGGAGCAAGCAATTCACCTGACCCTCAGACTCACACAGGCTCCAGAAGTCATTTCCACAGATGATGCCCAGGCATCTGTGGAAGCCCACTTATCACATACGATAAAAGCTGAACAAATCCTAGGAAATATGGTGGCTACACCTTTGGGGAATGGACAGAGTTTGCACACTCTGAGATCCTGTTCGGTGGCCTAGTAATCAGGAGCTTCTGCCATCTCAGGGGGATGCAGCT
Source organism: Desmodus rotundus (assembly GCF_022682495.2). Lineage (NCBI taxonomy): Eukaryota > Metazoa > Chordata > Mammalia > Chiroptera > Phyllostomidae > Desmodus > Desmodus rotundus. Next base: position 178,690,296 of record NC_071387.1, on the reverse strand, counting down.
GGCTTCAAGAGGCCTGTGAAGACCACCTCCCTGATGTTTACAAAGCTGATGGTGTCACAGCCACCATGGAACTCTGGACACAAAGACCACCAGGCTTCAGAGAAGTGCTAAAAGAGAAAGTGAGTGGGGAACAGGAAACCTCACCTCCAGAAGGTCTGACATTATTACAGTTGAATCTCATGTTACCAGGTGTTAAAGAAAATACAAAAGAAATGTGCTTGGAACTATCTAATAATTTACTTTATTGAGTTACCTTTACAAACTTTTTATTTTTTCCCCGAGCAGAGTCCTCACCACCACCTTTCTCTGTAAAGTCGCTGCATAGGAAATCAACGTGCAGAACACACAGCAGAGAAAAATGTTTGGTGGACTATACCTGGGGGCTCCCAGTGACCTGCAGCCCTTAGAAACACGCTGCTGCAAACCAGCACCTTCTCCCTTGAACCCCAGTTACAGTGGCATCATCTCTACCCCACTATTCAGCTGAACCCGGGAATCCTCTCTGACACTTCCCAAACCCCACATGCCCAGCCAGCCGTGACGTCCACTCCAGGTATCCTCTTTAGCACCCCTTCATCAGTCCTGACCGTGCTGCCTTAAGTCAGGCCCCCGTCATTTGTTGAGTATAAATATGGAAGACAAACATATAGCAGCTTAAATAACACACAAGCGATCTCTCTGTCATTTCAGAGACTGAAAGCAGGTGGTGGTGCAGCACGGACAGCCCTGCAAGCTCAAGACCTGGCTGCTAGTTCAGGGTCCTCAGTTCCGGTAACTTCTACCATTTCCCAAAGAGTGGAGAATGGAGGACAGGAAGAGGAGGGTAAGCGTTTCTTCTTAAATTAGTCCCACGGCAGCCACATGCATCACCACCATCTGTATTCCAAAGACAGAAACTTTGTTCATGACTCACACTTAGCTGCAAGGGAGGCTGGAAAGGTGGCTGCTGACTGGGCAGCCACTTCTCGACTACAACTCCAAGCTTGGCGGGGAAGTGTGTCACCAGAAGGAGAAAAGTATCAGGGGTCCAGGGACCATCAGCAGATCTGCCCCCACTGGACCGCTGGAAGCCTCTGGGAGCACCTTCTGCCTCTAACTTCATTACATGCCCCATTGGGCATCTACCTGGCCACCTGTGCTGAATCCCATCACATCTGTCACTGAAGTCAGTATGCAATATGGAGCCTTTGATAATTCTGATGACCAGTGATGGGATTAATACTCCTGTGGACGAGGTTCTCATTTTATACAATTGGCTTTTATTATTAAATAGTTATATTCAAAGAACATAAAACTGATTTTAAATCTATGTAGTAAAAATATTTTTAATGAGTGATAATAGGAAAATTGTTGCCACTACAGAGAAAAAAATGCCAATAAATGCCTCATACCATATAATAAAAAAACAAACTTTACATGAATCAAAGTCCTAAGTGAGAAAACTGAAATTATATAGAATGGGGAACACAACTATAAAACATAAATAGGTAAATAAGTAAAGGAAAATTGATAGATTTGACTGCATCAAAATATTTGTTAGACAAAAGACAAGTAAATAATATTAAGCATTAGTAACACTAATACTAAAATTAATTATCAGAGTGTTAAAAATTAGATAAAGTACACAATAGGTATTATTTAATATTATTTGTTATTACTATAATAATATTAAATATTCTGATCTACCTTAAATATGAGAAATAAGGTTCCAGTTTTTCAGGACCATACTAGAATTTCTCAATTTTTGTTCATTTGGACTGCTAGTTTTAAGTACTTAGTTTCACCATTATTTTTCTATTAGCTCTTCACAGCGGTCAAGTCAGTCCTGTCTCCCCTCCAGTATTTGTAATTCTTGTAACTAGTAACCAGTGTGGCAGCCAGTTTGTCTCCCAGAATCCTGCCTTCAATAGACACCGCAGTCCACGCTACCAGCTGCCACACTGTGGATGCTTAAGCAGCCCTATGGAGAGGCCCACAGGACCAGAGGGTTTATCTCCTGGTGCAAGTACGCAGGGTGCTAGAAATGTTCATAAGCAGAAGACATTAATTTCTACGTTAAGAAATTTTCTTGAAAAAATCTATTTGTTCCTGACCATGGCAGTAATGAAAGAGAACAGTTTTTACCTTCATCATTTAAGAGAGTGTTTTGGTCTGGTTGCTTTCTCTGTATTGAATTTCATATTATAACATATAATTACATAATAATATACAATTATAATTATATAACTTATAATTATTATATAATCACATAATAATATTCAGTTATATCATAACATTATTCATCTGACTTGCAAAAGAATCACTCTATATCAGTCAGATAGGGCAGGTTGTGCTGCTGTAACACACAATCCCAACATTTCAGTGGCTTAAAGCAGTGGTCGGTTCCTGCTCCCCTGGTCTGTCACCATACATGTCACAGTCAAAGAGCCTCCACCACCTGACATGCTGCTGTTTGCCATGGCAAGGGGAAGAGAACAGAGTGGAGTGCTCAGTGGCTCTGAAGGCTTCTGCTTACATCTCACTAGCCAAAGACAGTCACAGGGTCACATCTGACTCCAAGGTGGCAGGAAGGTGCAATCCACCCAGTGTGCACCAAGAAGGGGTCTCCAGTATGGGCCAGCAGCACTGACTCCCATCAGCTTGTCACCAACTCACCACCATTCCCTGACCAGAGACCACCAAAACGGAGCAGGCTGGGGAGAAGAAAAATCTAGAGAAATCATGACCAGGGAGAGCCCAGCATGGCCACCATGGCTGTATGTACAACCTATGTGAAAACCTCAGAAAGACCCAAGGTCACAGAACTCAATTGCCAAGGCTCTGCTGGTTTTCAGCCATCTCATTAGGAGGCCAGGAGTGAGAATTATCTGGAAAATAATCCAATAGAGTAAATCCCAGTGAAACCCACAGGAAGCTCCAAAGTTCCTGAAAGGGGTACTCTGGCAATAATGATGGCAGCACAGACCAGAAGTGACAGAATGAGAACAAAAATGAAAGAAGATTGTTGGGCCCCCAGAATGATCTGGCAGGAAGCAGGCTGATATGACTGAGTCTGTGGTGATTCCATTATGTTGTAAGAGGTACCCTCCCCCAACAATGGTGATGAGGCAGAGCGGAAAGGAACAATCAATCTAAAGAGAGAAGGCAAGGCCAAGATATGGCATTTCAGGGTACCCCTCTGCTACGGGTTGAATTGTGCGCCCTCCCCAAATTCGTATGTTGGAACTCTTATTTGGAAACAAGGTCATTGCAGATGCAATTGGTTAAGATGAGATTGTAAGGATGGTTCCTAATCCAATATGACTCATGTCCTTATAACAAGGGGAAGTTTGGGTACAGAGACAGATGCACACAGGAGACATCTGCATGCAGACAGAGGCAAAGGTCAGGGTGATATGTCCTCATGGGATGCCAGTGATGGCCAGGACCACCAGAAGCTGGGAAAGGCCTGGAGCACATTGTCCCTCACGGCCTCAGAGGGGCCAGCCTTCCCACACCCTGATCCTGGACTTCTCACTTCCAGACCTGGGAAGAAAATAACCTATTGTGGTTTAAGCCAAACACGCAGCCCCTAGACACTTCTACACCCTCCTCTACTGAAAAGAGATGCCACCTGCTTCCCTGAGCCCCATGACAGAGCCAGGTCCCAACCAAAGACCCAGGACACTTTGGTGAGTATGGGAACCACAGTTCCTTTCCAGGTGCTGTTGGATCGTGGCAGGGAGACCAACTTTTTCTGTCATTTTCAAACAGAAAATGGAAAGGTTGCTAAACGTATAAGTAATTTTGACTGAGTCATTGATCTGAATACTTTTAAAGTAAAACAGTGAGTATTTCTGTCACACTTTGAAGTTGGCTCTGTGCTCCCTCTCTTCCCCCAGGGCTATTTTAAAGCCATTAAGAATGTGTTCCTTTTATCTGGAGCCTTCAATTAATTGAATTTCAAAAATACTCTGAAATGGTTTTTTTATATTAAAAAAAATCAGCTAACTCCTGGGGGACATTCCTGTGTGATTTGCTGCCACAGTAATTAAAAGCTGGTGGTTATGCCGGTCACTGCCGGGGCGCCACTGCCTCCAGCTACACTGAGGCTTAACGTGGAACGTGGGACCTTCCACAGACATCTGAAGACAGGAGGCATATTCTCATTTTCAGAGCTGCTTTGCATTGCCTCACACCCTCCTGAATCACCCCTTCAGGGGGACACACCAGTATCCACAGGACAACAAATGCAAGCGCGAGTGAGTGTCTCAACTGCAGACAATGGAACAGTTCGCAGCCGTGTTGGTCAACGTCTCCCAGCTTGTGCGCTCATTCTGGGGCCACTGCTGCACAGAGCTTCCCACAGACCTTCGGAAACCCAGCCCTTCTCAATGCCAGCTCACTGAGGGCCACTCAGCCAAGAGCAGGTGCCCAGTGGGCAGGCAAGAGTCCCAACCAGCCATTGAGCTCACGCCACTCCCACCCCCAATTCTTCTCATTTACTTACTGACCTGCAAAGATGCCATCTGGTAGCATGTCACCTTCTACTCGCACAACTAGGTTTTGCACACAGTTGCAGAAGAACACGTGGGAGAGAGGTCAGGAAGCAGGACCCTGGGCTTCTTTTCACTATTGTGATTACAGTGCTTACGCACACTCCAGGCTGGACCCTCAGTGAGACTACTAGGTTGAGGACCCTCCTATATCAGCTATTTAATATTTTTGAGGTCCCTTGCAGGAATACCAGCTCATGCACGTAGGATACATGTTTACGTTTCTTTTCTCCCTACTGAAGAGTTCCCTTTCTAAAACTGTGTCAGCGAATTCAAAAAGATATTCAAACTACAGGGCGATGGTACATACTGTTACCTCTCTCTGCAATTTAAAATGACTCCCTCTCATGTGGATAGCTTTTCTAGCCAGGACGTTTGTGATCTGAGCCTGTGCTGGGTAAACATTTCAAGTTTATACGTAAAGACTACAGACATTGTCTGAATTAACAACCCTTCACTTTTAATAATAAAAGCCTGCTTAAAATCCACTGGCATATTTCAGCATTATAGATACCACCCCGTATTCATTCCTGAATTAAGGAGAAGGGAAACACTGTCTAACCCTTGCTCTCTCAGCCTCCTTCCAGCCTCACAAGGACCAAATAGCAAGAAATGAAAAAGACCAGAGTGTGAGGCTTCCTGACCCTCAGTCCATTCGAGGTCACCCTGTGCAGTGACCACAAGCACCTCTGACCTGTGGCCAGGCCACACATTGCTGTCTCTACCCAGGACACATCTCTACTTTTAAAAAGAAACCCCTAGGACTTCCTTCTTTAGAAAATTCCATGTTTGGCATTGCACTACCAAGGGAGAAAGCCCCCTCCCTGCAGACTGAGGGCCAGCTGGGCCAAGAGGTTGGGAACCACACAAAAGCCAGGAGCTTCAGGGAAAGGTGCCACTCCCCTCTCTATACCCCTCGGATCCTGGCTCTGAAACACTACTCTGCTGCTAAGTCAGGCAAAGGAGTCCTTTCCAAAGGCAGACCCTTCCTTTGGGATGCCTAAAGGGCATCTTTAGGACACCAGTGCCAGTGTCCCTCTGAAGCTGCCTTCACTCAGGACCAGTTCCTGCATCCTCCACTTTGACCCAGGTAAGAGCCTCTTGCCCAACCTGAGACCCAGGAGTGGGAAGAATGAGGCTTGGGGCCCCTTGGCCACAGCAGGCACGGGGCAGTGTCAGAGCTGGCCCAGTCAGCTTCAGCACAGCAGTCTCAACCAGCAGATGCCTCTACATGTTGCAGCAACATCCAGGCCAGGGGGAGGTGCAGCAGCCTGGCCAGGCCCTGGGGCACGGAGACTCTTGTTTCAGATTGCACTCTGCACTCTGCGCTCTGCCAGCAGGAGAAACAAAGGAGGGACTCAGAGAAGATGGATCCACCAGGGAGCAAGTACTGACCAGAAGTGGGGGCATGGCCAGGATGGGGGTGGGGGGCGCTGTTGGCCTGTGACAGCACAGGGCCCTGCCTGGGGGGACTGCTGTCCTTTAGAGGTATCGGCAGCTGCAGTCTTGCTTTCTGGATTAATCACTCACTGATGCCAAAGTGGGACTTTCCCTGCCAGGCCCCCTCGCCAAGACCTAGGGTATTTCCACCATTGCCTCAGAGCAGCAGCTTGGGAGGGCCTGTGATGTGGCGGGAAGGATGGGGCAGTTCCTCGCCCCAGAAGTCCAGGGCACAGGGGCAGAGGACAGCTGCTGATGCTTCCAGTCACATGACCAGGGGTCCAGGGCAAGGACAGGCCTTTGGGGGTGTCAGTGATAGAAAGGCCTCCCTCCCAAGGAAGGGCAAGAGAGTGCCCATGACACCTGGTGTTATTAGGTTGCGGATATCCTGGAGGACTGGGAGACTGAGGATTCTGGCTGCCCTGGGCTCCTTTCTTCTCAGGCCTGTGGTTTGCTGTTCTTGGGAGTGAAATTGCAGTTTATCTCCAAATCAAGGTTGTAGGCACAAACTGCCTTGCTTATCTTCAACTATGAAAAGAATCTAAGTCCCAGGTGAGGTCTGAGAGGAGGGAGGGTCAAGCTTGTCCCTGTGGCCCCAGAGCCCTGCCATGAACATCCTGAATGGCCTGAAGGAAGAGACAAAGATAAGGACACATAGCTGTGCAGCAAGATCAGGACTTAAGCGAGGCCCTCCCATCCCAGGTGTGCATTCCAAGGGGCCTTTCCTCCACTGCCTTCCAAGCAGAATCAAATGGGCCCCCACCCCAGCCTCACCCCACAAGAACCCCTTCTGTCAGCCCAGGGAGTTAACCTGTGGGCTACGCTGGCGTGCACCTCTTGGGGGACGCCTATAGATCTGTATCCCAGACAGAGCCCGCATTTGTGTTTCCAGAGACCAAAGCTGTGTCCTTCCCAGAAAAACTACCAGAAGTTCTGGGCAGCTGGCTCTCTTCTTCCCCCTGCCCTGCTCCATGGAAAAACCCGAGGGTTGTGTGAGGCCTGGAGGCAAACACCATGCTAGCCTGCTGTTGGTGACATAAGCAGACCTGTATTGCCTTTCCAGTGACTGGAGGAAAGGAAGGGGCAAAAAAACAAGCAAATAACTTTTTCAGACAGTATCCGTAACAACAAACCTCACGTGTGATCGCACCACCACAGACCACGAGGAGAAAGTTTGTAGTTCTTTGAATGAAAATGACCGGGATGGGGGAGGAGTGACCAGGGCAAGGAGTTCTGCAACCACTGAGGGTCGGGAAGCATGGACCTGGGACTCAGGACACTACCTTCCCTCCTGGACACTGCCATAGGCTGTCTCCATTTGAAGGTGTGTTCCCCGGGCCAGAGGTCCAGCCCAGTAGGGCTCTAGACAGCCCTGGAAAGTTTCCGTGTCAGGTGTCCCAATCCTGGGCAAGCCTGAGCCCCCAGCCCCACCCCTCCACCCCCAGCAGTTTGTTACCTCAGTAACACCCACACCAAGGTTTTCCAGAATTGCCCTACCTGCTGCCCCCAAGAGCCCAGTGGGTGGAGACCAGTGGGGATACCACCAAGTGGGGTCCCTTCATGCGATGGGATTGGTGGGGGGAGGGGTAGTGAAGGGGAGCAGGAAAGGAAGGGAAGGGACTGACAGCCAGGACAGGACACCCAGCCTATTCAGAGGAGCAGCAGGCCTCCTGAACCCTCAACCTGACCTCCATCTAGGGCGGGGATGCCAGGGTCAAGGGGGACTCTGGGTAACTGGGGCCAAGGAGGAGGGAGGCTGTGCGGGGGTGCGGTTCCTCCGACCGCACATCCCTAGGCCTGACAACCAGGGCACCGGAAAGAACCTCCCGAGGGCCCTGAGTAGCCCAAGACCCCTTGGAGCGGTACAGCTGGCAGAGCGTTCGGCTAAATCAAGGCGGCGCGCCTTCCTGCTGTGCTGTTATGCTCAGTGTCCTTTCTGAGCTGGGTGTCCCTGCCCTCCCACCCCCCAGGGCACTCTTCATCCCAGCTCCTAACACCTCGCGTACCCAGAGCGCAGGCCGCGGAGGGGAAAGTTGGCAAGTGCGCAGCGCCCGCGGGGGAAAGCGTTAATGGGAGGCCGGGTGGGAGCAGCTCGCTCGCTCGCCCACGTCACGCCGGTGCGGGCTCGACTGACGACCGCGGCGCCTGGGGACGCCGGCGCGCTCTGCTCGCCAGGTGCTCCGCCTGGAAATGTCTCCATTAGTTGTCGCCTGCTCCCCGCCGGAGCGCGCGCGGCGAGTGGCTGCACAGAGCTCTCTCGGGCCGCCGGTAGTGCCCGGGCGCCACCGCAGGTAGGCGAGGTCCGGGCTCCCGCCCCGGCTCCGGGGCTCCGAGACCCCTCCCCTCTAACGGGGAGGCGGAGGCTCGGCGCGGCCGCCAAGGGGCGCGGGCGGCTGCGACGGTGGCGACTCCCCGGTGCGTCCCGGGCTAAGCGCTGCTCCCCGTGGGCCCAGCCCCTGAGCGGCGCGGGCGAGCGCGTCCTCAGCGCAGGTAGGGAGTGGGCTCGGCCGCACAAACTTTGCGAGGATCGCTCCTGCGCTGGAGAGCACAAAGTTTGCTGCCTGCCGGTGGGGTCTCTGGAGGCCGCTGCGTTCGCTGCAAGTTGCAAAAACGGGGTGTGGGGGGACTGCGCGGGACTAGGGAGCCAGCAGGGCCTGAGCCGGGACACCCGGACTGCGCACTTTCCCCGTTCGGGCGGGCCCGGCGGGGGCGCGGTGGGGGCGCGGCGGGAGAGCTGGGGGGAACCGGTTGGGATGGAGGGCGTTTCGGGAAGGATTCAACGCGTGTGCCTACAGCTCGCCCCACGGGCTTTGCGGGAGACCCCAGAAGACGGGCTACGAGGGAGTGACCTGCCAACCTCAGGGTTTGCGTGTGTGGTGCCACCAACAACCAGAACGCCTCTTAGCCCCTCACCCCTCCCGGGTGTCCGAGAACAGTGAACCGGCACAGGAGCCCCAAGCCTCGGCCCCAAGCCTCAGAAAAGAAGGCCTCTGACTAGTGCTGCGTGCTCCCGCCTCCGGCCTCTTCCTGGAGTCAACTTCGCTGGACTGGATAGGGTCCTCCTCCTTCCCCACCCTACCCTCGCTCTCGGCGCAGGAGGGACTGGGTGGTCTCAGGGACGACTCCGGGAACCGGGAGTGCCTGGACTCAGCTGACTACAGAGACGAAATCCCACCCGAGTGGAAGAAGGTCAGGGCGGGGCCTATCTCCCCAGAGGCCCTCCAAGGTTCCGACAGCCTGCAATCTCCCCAAGCAAGAGCGACCCACAAGCCTCTAACATTCGGGACTAACCGTCTACAGGCAACATCATCCTTGGCTGCTTTGGAATACAGCAGGCCGGGGCGGAGGGCGGTGGCACCTCACCCTGACCATGGGGAACCACGCGATTCCAGCGGGTCCTGCTCAGGGGTGTATTTAGAACCGGGGGTCCCTTGAGGGGCATGGGCTCAGCACTCTCGTCTCTGCAGGTGCATTTAGCAGATGATATCTGAGGTGCTGAGGCTCCTGTTTAGTCCGCTCTTGCAGGAAAACCCAGGTGCCTCGTCTCAAGGCTTGGCCTTTTAGTGAAGGGTACTTGATAGTTATTCCGGTATTATCTTTGGGACAGATGGCACAGGAAGTAGCCCAGTTTGGACAGGCGGGCCTCAGTCTAGAAGCAGGCTGTCAGCGGGATGTCGTGGCGCAGCGCTGGTCTGGGGACAGACCGTGCTGACCCAGCCTCCAGAATTGGTTCGCAGGACCTGGGTGAGCGGCCAGCAGCCCCCAGCTTCCCCAAACAGGGTGGCGGGGCCTGGGCCCGGCAGGAAGCAGAGAATCAGTGGTCAGCCGCCTGGGAAAGTAGAGCCAGGGAGGTGGGTTTCAGGATCGGGAAGATGGTTGCCCCAGAGAAAAGGACAGGCCAGTAGGGCTGGGAGCGTCTATTTACATACTCATTCTGGAAAGGAAATCACAACAGTGCATGACGGTCAAAGGAGGCTCCTGAAAGCCCTCCCCCAGATCCCCAAGCAGGGTCTGTGCCTGCCAGGCTCCCAGGGTGAGCGCGTAGCTCCGAAGACGAATGGTCCCGTGTTCAGGGGCGCCGCAGTTTTCAGAGAGCTGTGGCGGAGGAGTCTGGGGGAAAGAACCGCGGCTGTCAGGCCTGGATGTGCCGCTGCCAGACTTGGTGGCTTACTCCGCAGTCCAATGAACTGTCACAATCGCCAGGCTGGGGCCACGGGAATGCAGTGAGAAAAGGATGCTGAACGCCAGCCTTGCATCGGGATTCCTGCTTCCTGAGCCCTCAGCCACTCTGGCCTGGGCCCCTCCCTCGGCCAGCCAGGCCTCATTACTGGGAGAGAACGAGTTGTTTGTATACAATAAATAATGGAAAGTAGGAGGACGTTCTGGAAAAGCCTGAGCGGAAGCCAGAAAACTGGAAGGAGTTGGGAGGAGGGACGATGGGGGAAGGGAGGAGTGGAGGAGGAAGACGGAGAGAGATTGAGAGATTCATTTCTGCCAAGAAGCCCCGGTGGCTAGTTTCTTATTATTTACAGGAAGGTGATATTAGCAATTCAGGTGAGAAAGAAATAAACACGGCCGCCACGAAATCAATACAGAATTCAAAAAACAATTATTAATGTCATTTGACTCGTGTTCTTTATATATCTCTCCCGGCTACAGACGCTAAACTGTCTGAATAATTTGCATGGAGCGGCTATTCATTATTTCCGATGTTTTTCCCTTGCAAGCAGCTCGGACGTGGCCGGCTGCGGTCCAATGCGATCCGAGAACTGTATTTTCATCTGTAAATTAAAGCAATTACGCAGCAGATATTATATGATGCGTACTGTGGTCTCCAGATAGTCATCAATCACCTTCAACCGAGCTGTCAGAGTGGGCAGATTTCGTTTCTGGGAGCCAGGCTTGCAGCTGGGGAGAGAGTGAGAACGTCATCATTAATTAGAGGGTGACCCTGGGGCAATTCACAGGTCTGAACCCAGGAATCTCTCCCAGCAAGTCTGCACAGCGCCGCCGAGCGCGGCTCCCTCCGAGCGCTGGAGGCCTAGCGGGGCGAGAGCAGCGGGGGCGAGCCCAGGCCCCGGAGGGTGGCGGGCACACAAGGCGGGGAGCGAGTTCTGAGTGGCCCGGACGCTCCTTGCTATTTCGTGCTGGCCTCCGCTTTGGACTTGGGCAAGGTCCCGGGGCCCGGACTGACGGCGGAAGTCCTGGGGTGGGCCCTCGGCCCCCTCCCCAGACGGATCAGTGCGCCCGGGTCGTGGAGCTATGCAAAACGGGCTGAGAAGGATGCCTCTGTCTGACACCCAAAGCCCCTCCCTCGTTCCTACCCCGAAGGTCGCCGGGAGGAGCGGGGGCAGCGGGAGGCCCCAAAGCTGGGTCTCGAAACCTGCTCTTCCGAGCGCGCAGGATTTTTGGGAGTCCCGGGTTTAGCCGCGAGGGGCGGGGGGTGGGGGTGGCTGAGGGAGTGCCCCCGCGGGAGGAGGAGGAGGAGGACAAGCAGGGCCGTGCGCTGAGCGGGGACTCTCAGGAGAAGGGGACGAGGGTTGGGGGGTGCGTTCCCCGGGGACGCGGCGGCCAAGTGTGGCAAGCCCCGCAGCCCTTGCGCCACCGAGCCCTGGAGTGGCGGGCTCTGGGGAAGGCCCCAGGACCCACACACCTGAGGGCATTTTGGCCTCCAGATGCAGACCCTGTTGTCGCCGCATCTGCTTCTGGAACCCCATCCCGGAGTGGGGTTCCTACTGGTGGGAGGCGTTGCCGACTCCCGGTTAAACAATAGTCGGGCGGGCGCCGCCGCACGCCGGGCCCGCAGAGCCGCTCTCCTTCCACCTGGAGAGGCGCGGAGAGCCGAGGCCGCGAGGCCGCCTGCGCCCGCGCGGGTCTCATTTTAACTGTTGATTACATCTTCATGAAGACTCACTCGTGTGTCCCTCATACGTCTTATTTGTAATTGAGACTAATGATTACAGTGGCGCGGGGAGGAGCAGCTGCTCATTAATTAAATTCTAATTAAAAGTGCCTCCCGTTCTCAGTGACTAAGGAGAAACGCTGTTCGTTTCGACGATCTTGACTCCTCGGATGAAATTCATTTGTTAAAGCGCGTTGGACCCTCCGCGCGCCCCGCCCGGCCGGACCTCGGCCGAGTGACCCGCGCCCTTGCGGCCAGGCCCGGCAGAGGCGGGGGCTGACGTCAGAGCCTTCTCGGCTTAAAGCCGCGCGCATCTGACTTGACGGGTTCGCGAGACTGGTTTTTTTTTTTTTTTCCTTTTTTGCAAAATATGTATTTGTGTCGCCGCTCTGAGGCCGGTCAGTCCCAAAGCCCCCTCGAGGCTCTGGATTGCGAAGCTAAAAGGATCGCGGCGGCTGCCGCGGCTTACTCTCCTACCCGGTTAGAAAAGTTTGCTGAGCGTGTGGGTGAATTAACCGGCTATCCTGCTTCGCTCCCCTCAGCGCCTAGGAGCGGGCGGCCCCCCAGCAGTGGCCGCGCCACGCCGGTCCCCGCGCACAGGACCCCACCAGCCCGCCTGCCGGCCCCGGGCCGCGCTCGCCATGTCCTACCCGCAGTTTGGATACCCCTACTCCTCGGCACCACAGGTAAGGAGGCCACGCGAGGCTGGAAACACTGGCTGGCTGGCAATCCAGTGATCCGTTGTCACTTCCCAGCGAGCAGAGCCTGTGCCACGTGCCTCTTGTGCCCAGCCCCGGGGAGGGCAGGAATGCTGAGAAATGCCGACAGGCGGGGACCCCAGTTCCCGCTCATTTGACCTTCACCCCCGGGCTCTGAGGCTGTGCCTCGGGGTACCCCAAGGACCCCGGAGAGACGTGGCACAAGAGGGAGTGCGTGGCTTTGGAAATCCCTCGGGGAGGGTGTGAACACTCCTGGGCAGGTCTGGCTGGAACCCACGTGGCTGCAGGGGGGCCTGGGGGCGCAGGCTTCCCACAGGAAGGAGCGTACAGTCGGGCGTGGACGGCTGTAGACCCAGGGGACAAGGGGCAAGGCCTCCTGGGCCGTGAGGGGCGGATGGAGGAGTAGGGCCCCAGCCTTGCGCTCGGTGGTCCACCCTTCCGCGCGGCCCCTCTCTCCCCCAGTTTCTGATGACCACCAACTCTCTGAGCACGTGCTGCGAATCAGGGGGCCGCACGCTTGCGGACTCCGGGCCCGCCGCCTCGGCCCAAGCACCAGTTTACTGCCCGGTCTACGAGAGCCGGCTGCTGGCCACTGCGCGACACGAGCTCAACTCGGCCGCGGCGCTGGGTGTCTATGGGGGCCCCTACGGTGGCTCTCAGGGCTACGGCAACTACGTGACCTACGGCTCCGAGGCCTCCGCCTTCTACTCGCTGGTAAGGGTGAAGAGGGTGTACCGCCAGCCTTCCCTGGCACGCCACGCCCCTAGCCCTCGATTTGCCAACTTCGCTTTCCCTAACTCCCGAGGAAGAGGCGTGAGGCCCCTGGACCCAGGACTGTGGGGGTGGGAGAAGCTTCCTTCAACTTTGCGCCTCCAAGTCTGGTCGCTGGGAGCACCCCCAGCTCCGCCCCCGTCCCACCCCACCCCTGTCGGGACGACCTGGCAGGTGCGCCGCCGTATTTAATGTTGATTGTTCTCGGATGGCTATCAAGTCCAAATCGGATTTCTGGTTCTGCCCGAGCGGGCTCTCCCCTCCGCCCCCAGTCCCCCTAGCCCCCTCTCTCCCCCCAGCAGCCCCACTGGCCCCGCCCCTTCACCTCCCCCCTTGCCCCTCTCTGCAAGTCCCCCTGGCTCCTCCCCGTTTCTTTGCTTTCTTCCCCCCGTTACTTCCCGTCCCTCCTCACCCCACCTCTATTCTGTCGTCCCCCGGCCTCCGCCCCCTCCCTTCCTCCAACCTCACCCTCCGGTCTCTGGGTCCTCTACACTCATTTCCTATTCCCGCAACAAGCCCCGGCAGTGTCCTCCTTCCACGTCTTCGGGATCCTTCGCTGCCTAGGCACTAGGGACAGTCGGGGGAAGGGCGGGAAGCACGGAGGACCCGGGGCCTAGGGGAGGAGCTTGAGGGGGGCGGTGTCCGGGAAGCCGCGACCCCAGGCTGCTGTTCCCACAGAACAGCTTCGACTCCAAGGACGCCCCTGGATCTGCGCATGCGGGCCTCGCTCCCGCCGCCGCCGCCGCCGCCGCCTACTACCCGTACGAGCCGGCACTGGGCCAGTACGCTTACGACAGGTGAGGGACCGGCCCTCTTCACTACCTCCGGGCTCTTCGCTGCCCCCGGGGCCCTTGCACTCTGATCAGCTACCCCCACCCGCACCCCGAGCAGCCCCACGACGCCCTCTGAAAGACTGGGAGGCAGGACAAGAGGCATTCCTCTCTTCAGGTCCTGCTGAGCTGACCAGGCCTTGGTCCCAGCCCGCCACCTGGCGAGCCCGAGCAGCCAGGGTTAAAAGTGTCTCCAGTCTCCCGCCACCACTGACTCCCAGCTGTCTAGACTCCCAAAGTCCTCACTGTGCTGCGGTTTGAGGGGGTCTCATCTTGCTGCCCAGGCATCGGATGCCTCCCTCCACCACAAGAAGTGCAGCGTGTGTGGTGGGTCTGGGCCGCGCCTACCACCCCTACAGTGGGAACCAGAGTGGGGGAAGTGGCGGTGCACTCGTAGAGAGCATGCCCCATCTTCCGGGGGTGGGGGGGGGCAGCGATTACGTATTTAACCGCAGAAAGGCCGTGTAGACCCTGAGGGCGCTTTTTCTCCGCTGGCACTGACGACCACTCCTGCCCGTGGATGTTACGTAGTCGGGCTCGCAGCTCTGCGACATGCGCTCCCGGTTTCGGGATCAAGAGGGTAGGACAGAGGCTAGGTAAAGGGACTCACCCGAACACATATATGTCTATAGAGAGCGACAGACACCTGGCTGGGCCTTGTGCGCATGAACCACCTCTGACCTCTCTGGCTCAGGAAGGAGCCCAGGCTTCTTATATCAAATATAAACATTCTCTTTGCCCTTGGGCCAAAAACAGCTGCCCCCATGGGCAGCAGCCTGAGCCAGGACCTGGCTGCAGCTCAGGCCCTAACCATAAACACACCCCCATGATGGGAACTGAAAGCTTACATGTGCCTTGCCCTGGTGCCCCATTGCCCGCCTGCCTCCAGATACGGTACCATGGACAGCGGCACGCGGCGCAAGAACGCCACTCGCGAGACCACCAGCACGCTCAAGGCCTGGCTGCAGGAGCACCGCAAGAACCCCTACCCCACCAAAGGCGAGAAGATCATGCTGGCCATCATCACCAAGATGACCCTCACGCAGGTCTCCACCTGGTTCGCCAACGCGCGCCGGCGCCTCAAGAAGGAGAACAAGATGACGTGGCCACCCAGGAACAAGTGTGCTGATGAGAAGCGGCCCTACGGGGAGGGTGAGGAGGAAGAGGGGGCTGAAGAGGATGCCCCAGAAGAGCCCCTCAAGAGCACCAAGAATGAAGGTGGGTAGAGGTTGCTGGTGCTGGGGCTGAAGTTTAAGGCCAGGATTCCCCGAGCCTTCTCTGTGGGTTTCTAGAACTGCTAAAGGCATTGGGACCCTGGGCAGCAAATGAATGAACTAACCCAAGCGGAGTTCTGTGTGTGTGTGTGTGTGGTGGGGGCTGTGGTGATAAGCCAAAAAGCATGTTTAAAGAAATCCAACACTACCTTTAAAACATTAGATACCCCCTCCACCATTGATTTGAGGCTGAAATCCACTCACAGGTGTTGCCAGTTTGGGGACTGGAAGCCTCTAAAGATGAGCAGTAGGAAGAAAGGTGTGGTTGTTTTTTCTAGCTCCAGTGTCAGGCCCCATAACTGTGGACACAGAGTTAGGAAGGAGAAAGAGGTAGGGGTCTGGTTAACCCACTACCCTCTCTCCCTCCACTGGCTGGTCTTTCTTTCCTGGACAGATCCCGTAGGTAAAGAAGAGAAGGATCTTGAGCTCAGCGACTTGGAGGACTTTGACCCACTGGAGGCCGAGCCCCCAGATTGTGAGCTGAAACCTCCCTTCCAGCCCCTGGACAGTGGCCTGGAACGCATCCCCACTGCTCCTGATGGCCCCAATGCCCCTGGAAAAGAGGCTTCAAGCACCCACCGAATGTCCCTGGCTGCCGATGGTCGGGCTGCCCTGGACCAGGACCTGGAGAGAGCCCGGAGCTGCCTCCGAAGCGTGGTAGCTGGGCCGGAGCAGCAGCCGGGTGCGGGGGGCGGCCCACAGGCCTGTGAGGCCAAGCTGGGCTTTGTGCAGGCTGGGACGACAGCGGGCCTCGAGGTCAAGCCGCGCATCTGGTCCTTGGCACACACAGCTACCGCAGCTGCCGCCACCAACCTGAGCCAGACTGAGTTTCCTTCTTGCATGCTCAAGCGCCAAGGCCCCACTGCCTCTGCAGCCGTCTCGTTGGCGCCCCCCTCCTCCTCGCCTGCGGCCCCGGCCGTCGCCGGTGCCCTAGACAGGCACCAGGACTCCCCGGTAACCAGTCTCAGAAACTGGGTGGATGGAGTCTTCCACGACCCTGTCCTCAGGCACAGCACTTTGAACCACGCCTGGGCCACCGCCAAGGGTGCCCTCCTGGACCCGGGGCCCCTGGGCCGCTCGCTAGGGGCGGGCGCCAACGCGCTAACGTCCCCCCTGGCTCGCACCTTCCCGCCCACTGCGCCCCACGACGCCTCTGCCGCCGGCACCGCGAAGGAGCTGCTGGCTATGCCCAAGGCCAGCGGGAAACCCTTCTGCGCTTAACTGGTCAGGATCCCTGGGCCCGAGAGGAAACGGTGCTCAGGCTGCAGCTCGCAGGGCGAAGACTCTTTTTCTAACGAGTTTCCAAAGCTAGGCGAAAGCGCAGCGAAGCTCAGGCCACCCACCCACCCTAGAGGGAGGGTCTGAACTCGGTCTCCCGGAACCACGGACAAACCCCTGGATTTGTCGCGGGCGAGGTCCACCGACCACCCTGCTCATTCCCAAATTCAGGAACCCGTGGAATCAGGCTGCGTGCGCCCAAAGCAAAAGGCAGCCGCCCTGAAGCATAAAGTTTACGTCCAAAAGTTTACAAGGAGAAGACATTTTGGTTCCAGGCTTTATTTGTGTAGCTGTCTTCTGGGTGCGAGGCATGCCCGTTTTCATTCTGAGGACCCCTCAGCCTGTCGACCTTCTGACTTCATCCTCAGCACATCTCACCCAAAGCACTCCCCTGAATTTACACTGTTGCACACTCTTGACTCGATAAAATTATGTTTTTTAAATGTATGTTCACACCAGTAATTGCCTGCTTCAGAGGCTGATATAACAAAACCAATAAAACCGAGTGATGTTTGCATTGCAAAATGAACTCATTGCCAAGGTAGACACTTGAGAACTTGTGCTCAGAGAAAAGGTGCTGATCACCACAGGGAGGAGCAGGGACGGGCACTGACCCAGAGTCCCCAGGAATTTGCCTGCAGAGCCTGAGATAGGGTTTGGTAAGATATTTTTTAAAAAGAAAGAAAGAAAAGAAAAAGAAAACTGAAAAAAGTGGGGAGGGGCAGTAAACTTTCAGGATTCTGTTGAACTCCCAAACAGAAGTGGATGAGAGACCCATTACCAGGCTCCAGAACCTTGAGTCAATGGGAGTTTCTTTGGCTAGATTAATTTTAATAACTTTTAAACTTTCTTAATTCCCTGGGACTGTGCTTTGGTGGGGGAGGAGCCAGGACTTCACAGCCCCGAGAACTTCCTGCAGCTGGGCCTTGTACTGTGCTCCGAGGGCAGGTGTGGCCTTTCAGGGCCCCACCCAGCTCCTAACCCAGCCTCCCCTTCCTCCTGGGGCCTGGGGCCTGGGGCCTGGCTGGCAAAGATCCCCCACTGCTAGCTGGGGGAAAGCGCACTGTGCGCAGCAGACCCAACGCTGGGCTAGGTAGGAATTAGGGACAGAACCCGAAAAGTAATTTGGGGTGGGAGGACACAGGCCTTGCCCCACCTCTGCAAGGGTCCTGGGAGGTGCAGACCCCTGGCTTCCTTCAGAAACCGGGTTCCCCCACCCCACCCCCCGCAGGCGTCTATCTCCGCGCCTGGGAGGGTGTCGTTAGAGCGCAGTGAGCACCACTGGGTTCGGGGCTGGCCCCTGGCCCGCAAGCCCTCTGCTTAAGGTCCCACTGGGCCTCATTCCACAAGTCCGGAGGAAAGACGGGCCCGCAAGGCAGAGAGCCTGCAAAGGTGGAGAGGCTCTTAGGTGCAGGGATGAGTCGATGGCGGCCCTTGCCCGGGATGCCGACAGATTGGCAACCAGGGAGACACCAGCTGGAGAAGCGGGTCCTCTCCGAGGGCTGCAGGCAGCTTTTGGGGACAAGCCAGGCCTGGGCTTTTTTTCTAGGAGGGGCTGGGTGGGACTGACCCAGGGCCCTGTGCGGTAGGGGCCAGGGGCGCTGGAAAGCTGGCCTGACTGGCTGGTAGGACCCGGCCGTGGGGAGAATTTACGCACCCGAAAGAGGGAAATCTCGCTGCCAGAAGCTGGTCAGCGGGCTGCTGGGGCACCCTGAGTGGTGAGACCTTGAGCGCCGGACCTCAGCCAGCCCCCACCCCCCAACTCTGAATGGCGCGATCTGGAAGCTCAGACCTTGCGCGGAGGGAGCAGTCCCGGTACCCTGCGTGGGGACTCGCTGCGCGCCGAGGCCGCCCCGGCCGCGCGCAGTAATTGGATTGTATCCGCCCGAGCGCTGTCACCGTATTGACTTTCGCTCTCTTGGATGATATTATCCAGATTCGGAAGCCCGCCGCTGATGTGCCTGTCAAAAGGCTGCGGCGAGAGCCCCCGGCCTGGCGAGCGAGCATCAGCCAAGATAATTTGAAGTGAAATTTTCATTTTGACAGTAAACCCCTCAATTTCTAAAGGCTCGGCGCTCCGAGAGCCCGCTGGCAGGGGGAGGCTTTGCAGAAAGCCACGTCTTAGACTGAAAAGGGCAAAAGAACTCGAATTAGTTGTAATAGATAAAAGGGCAAAAATAAAGAGTCAAGGGTACTTGACAGTAATAGCGAAAGTGGAGTCTCAGGGGAGACGCTGAGGCCGAGGCTGGGGCGCCAGGAATTTTAATGTGGATGCCCGAGCGCCCCCATTCCAGCCCGAGACAAAGCCAGGCATTTTCCGCGAAAACAAGGCTTCGAGGACGCGGGCGGCTCGGTGAGGAGCACCTCGGCTGTGGATGAGACCGTGGATGTAGCAGGCTGGACCCTCCTGGCCCCGGGCTGTGGGTTACGGGCTGCTCGGGGCGCGGGACTCCCAGGGCTGGCTTGGGGGGCAGGTCGGTAGGCGCGGCGGTCCATCCTTCCCCGCGCTGTCGCCCAGGCCTGTGGCCCTAGGACCTCAAGCTCCAGTACCTTGGTGCTTGGGGACCCCGCCTGCCCGCGAGGCCCAGGCCAGGGCGATCCCACACTGCAGGAGCACCCAGTTCTCGCTGGAACTGGCTGACCGAAAGAGGTTTATTTGATTAAATTGCAAACTTCTGTGAAATAAAGACATCAGAAGGAGAAGTGGGATTCGGCCACATCCCAGGGCGACTAACGCGGAAGGACGCCCGAAGCTGGGACTAGCACTTCGCCCCACACCCCGACGTGCGGGGGAGCACTGTGGACGGTTTCGCTTTGTGCACCTTACCAGCCCTCGGGCCGATTTCCGCGGGGCTGGGGGTGGGGGACAGGCAAGGAAGGCCCCGAAGTGGGGCGGGGGCGGGGGCGGGTGGTGAGTGGGAGACGATGCTGCGGGGAAAGGTCGCTGTCCCTGGGCGGGGCCCCACTTCGCTCCCAGGGCGGCTGTCACGGAAGGAGCTGGGGACCGACGCTCAGCCACTCAGGCGTGGCGAATTCAAACACACCGAGGAGGGTGCTAAATTAACGGCGCTCTTTACATAGAGCCCAAATAAAACTGCAATCAGCGGCGCGTTACTTTTCATTAAGCGAGTCTGACAGCAGCAGATCCAGAGCCGACAGGGGAACAGGCGCGGGAAATATACGGCGCGGGCACGGATCTAAGATAATTCCTTAAGCTCCATTAACAACTCTTAGCCGCAGGAAATGGGCTCCCGGAAACCGTCTCAAAATCTAAAAGCTTTATCGACCCTCAAACCGCTGCTGATGGTTCCATTTTTTTCTTTTTCCTTCCTTTCCTCCCTCCGCCCCTCTTTTTTTAACTTAAGGAGGGGGCGTCCAGCAAGGTAATAGAGTTTGACACGACACCTTCTTAACTAGAGAGAGAGAGGCAGAGAAGCAGGCTCTTAAATGATATTTAAAAGGCAACCAATT
Organism: Desmodus rotundus; assembly: GCF_022682495.2. Classification (NCBI taxonomy): domain Eukaryota; kingdom Metazoa; phylum Chordata; class Mammalia; order Chiroptera; family Phyllostomidae; genus Desmodus; species Desmodus rotundus. The sequence continues at coordinate 178,670,076 of NC_071387.1, read as the reverse complement.
AAGATTTAAAGTGGCCGTCTAGAGAGACTGTGCAGGCGATTTATGCCACCTACTTTACCCTGGAAACGCCTGCTGGTGCCCCTGCAAACAGCCTGGTGTCTCTCTCTCCCCTCCTCTCTCTCCCTCCTTCCTACCCATCTCCTTTTCTCTCCTGAGCTCTCTCTCCATTTCTCTCCCCTTCCCCACCCCCAATAAAGAGAACAACAGAAGGAGAAAGGCAGTGAGTTCTCTCAGTGCTCCCTTCCCTCCCACTGGTCACCTGTCGGAATGGGCAAACTGTCTCCCAAGAAGGGTGATAGCAGATAAGCCTGGCCCCACCGACAGACATCTTAGTTGACCATATGGTGCCCTGCGTGCCCGGGAACTGAGGAATAGGCTCTCCAGCGGGGACAGGGGTCCCAGAAGGCAGGTACTTGTACAATGGAGGCAGAGGTGTAGCCCACCTTTCCACTGCTCCCCACCCAGTACTGCCTTCCCTACCAACATTCCAGGAAGTTGACTTCTCCCTCCTGCAGCTCTATGGAAGCCCTTCGTCTCCAGTCAGTTGCTTTACCTTTCACCCTGTCACCTCTCTTGAGGTGATGGTGACCACAGCATTTGTTCCCAAGGGTGTCCCGATTTGAAGAAGCCAGAAAGCCCCTTAACCAGGGTCGGGTTATAGGAAGGCAGGAAAGCTTAAGGAAGGAAAAGCAAGGACTTTTCAATTTTACCCCAGTCTCAGGCCCTGCTGGAAGGCACAGGAATAATGGGGCTCTGGAGATAGAAGGGGGGGGCAGTGGTGGGAAAAGAGGAGAGAGGAGGGAGGGAGAAAGAGAGGGGAGAAGCAGGGGATGGGAGGGGAGGCCATCAGGGAGGAGGGGAGCAGGGAGCAGAAGGGAGGGGAAACCTAGTGGAGAGTGAGAAGACCACCTTCCAATCCTTCTGGCATCAACTTTATGAGAAATACCAGTACTTGTGGGGGGGGAAATGCCTTTTCCCAAAAGGACTCTGACTCTCCAAGTGAAGGCAGGAGGTTGATTGGAAGTGCACGGACAGACCCGCCCGGCACACTGTGCCTGGGTGAGCCCTGTGCTCCAGGTCTCTCCAATTTTCCACTGGGGAAAGAGGGATAGGCATCTCCTCAGGGTCTCCGACATCAGCCAAAGCCCACTGTGGACTTTAAGAAGCAAGAGTCCTGTCTTGGGCAGAGAAGGCTTTGGGAGCTCCTTCTAGGATGCCTCGCTCCAAGGGTAGAATGCAGGGAGCAGAGGCTCCACTCACTAAGAGCCTTGCAGGCTCAAGGGTAGATGTAGGAAAATGCCCAATGCCCAAAGTGAGAACTAGACCAAGACAGATTTCCTTGGCTTTGCTGGAGCCCTCGCCCAAAGCAGGTAGCTAAGACAGCTATTCTCAACACCCATGGTGATTCTGCTTTTGTCCCAGAGGCTTGGCCATTCGGGGGTCTCCCAGAGAAGATGAATTTCTTCATGATCATTACTTCCCACTGCTGTTCTTGTGTAGATGTGGACTCGACTTAGCAGAGTGGCCCATGTGATTAGGGACCCCCAATCCAACGGAGAAATAATAATAATATAGAAACAGAGAGATGGGTCCGTGCAAGGGGAGGAGCAAACTGGCAGGAAGGATATCAGCCAAGTGTTTACCCCTCTGCTTCTCTAGGCATTACATTATTTTAAGTGCCTAATCAGTGTGTTCATTGTCTCATCCAACCAGTGAGGGACACGCTGATGGAGTCATGTGCACAACACTGCATGAAACTCCTCGTTCCACTCTTCCAGGGCTCGCGGCTGCCTGTGCTGGGCACAAGAGGTGCTGAGTGACTGCCCACTCTAGGCCCCCACTGATGGCACCACTGGTTAGGCCAGGCTGGGGGGAGCAAGAGAGGTCTGTGTGAGATTCTGGAAGCCTTTCCAGCAGGTTTAGCACATTCTGTCTTCGTCCCTCTCCCTGCTTCACTAGTTCTCTATGGAATGAGCCCCCACACATACCCTGTGGTGAGCAGGGAGGGCCCACAGCTGGCCCAGCTGGGGTCTCAGCGAGCCGGTCACGTTGTGACAGATGGGGCAAGAGGAGTTGTTAGATGCCAGGGCACCAACTGGAAAGGACACTGCTCATTTTAACAGGAGACACAGGGCAGGGTGGGGAGCTTGAGGCAGGGACAGCAACACCAAGGAAGTCTCACATGGGGCTGGACTGCGAAAAGACAGGGGGACAGTGAGCAGGGGGGGAACATCAAGTCATTCGCTGCAGCTCCCTTGGGAAGGGAAGTTCATGGTGGCCAGGTACATGCAGGTGGGGGCTGCTGTCTTGAATTTGGCTTGGGGTGGCCAGAGACAGAAACGAAATACCCAATAACACACCAGAATGGAGGCAGCAGGCACAAACTACAGGACAAGAGGAAAGGTGATTTTCATGTGATGATTTAACAGCTTAGTGACCTAACTGGACATGGCAGGAAGCGATCTTGTGTCGGGAAGACTCAGAGATAAGCTGATAAAATCAGGACATTTTGGGGAACAGAAACACAGGGAACCAGGTACACGGGACATGTGAGTGCCACAGGGCAGATCTGCTTTGCTGCTGATTCAGTAGAATGCGTGACACAGGCTGTGGTCACATCTGTACCAGGCATGGACCCTTAGCCTGACAGCATCCTGACCTCACCCTGCACACCTGCCCTGAAGGCCCACAGGCACAGAGCTTCTCTTCACACAGGTGACAGGATGGGCAGAGGTGGAAAGTGGGAAGAAGAGAATGAACAGTCCCAGAGGCTTAGTCTGAGGGGCTTCCATGGGAGGAGTGGCCCCTGGGAAAGGTTTAGGTCACTGTGACTGGTTGTCCTGGGAAATTTTCTGAGGAAGGGACCTCCCACTGTACATGAACATCATATACTTACACTTACACACAAGTCCACATGTGCGTATGCAGTTCTCATTATGCACACATAGGCACACACGTCCCTGTGTGTGCATGCATGCTCACATATATGAACACTCGCACACAAGCTTGTGTGCTCACTAAGACAGAAGCACACATGCACACTTGAACACACTCACACATGTGCTGTGGAGGGAGAGCTCCTGCGGCTGCAAAATGGGTCAGGTTGTGCCACCTCTCCATCTGGAGCACAGGCAGCAGAACAGGTGAGTCAGAGGCAAGGGAGGAAGGGGCACGCAGTGCCTCCCTCAGCACAGAGCAGCCTAGCAGGGACCAGGGCATGTAGGTGCCAAAAAACGGTTTTGTTTGGAGGGAGGATTCAGGAGAGATCTTGTGGAGTCAGGGTGCCCTCACTGGCCCCCTCTAGAGTAAGATTTCACTCTCTAAGTGGAGTGGGGTGATGGAGGTGGGGTAGGAGGGGAAGAAGAGTCAGTGGAGCAGTGCCCAGCGTACCAGGGAGGCAGCCCGAGCCCCTGAGGATCTGTGGGCTGGGCCGTGACCAAGGGAGCCCTCTTGTGCACCCGATAGCAATGCACTGAACGCACAGGCCTGCGGGGATAGAGATGCCTTCCTGGCCCTCCTGGCCCTGGACACTCAGCCTAAGAGTGTCTAAGTGCAACCCCTGCGACCACGCCTGACCTGGAATCAGAGAACAGATGACAGATTTCCCCTCTCCATTCCACCCTGAGCCTTTGCGTGTTCATAGTGGCCTCACCAGCAGGGAGCAAGGCCTGTCCCTTACACAAGTGACTCCCATTCACAATCAGGCTGCAAATGGAGCATTAATTAATGTGTTAATGATAAAGACTCTCTTCATGGAACATTAGTGCAAGTTCACAATAATCAGCCAGAACACCAACTCCAAATTTGCAAGAGCACTGGCCTGGGGCAAGAGCATAATTGACATCTTACAAGTAGGTGGGTACTCTGCATGTGTGATGGTGGCTCACAGGGCCTCTGGGCAAAGGGCCGGCCCAGCATTAGGGATGGTCGGGGTGGCGGGGTGTTCGGCTCCAGTGCAGGCACATGTTGTCATCTGCACCTATGGGTCATGAGAGGCCACTGCAAGTGGCTGTCCTCTGCTTCCAATGGTCTGTGGGCCTCTAGTGGCTGCATCCTTTCTGCTGTGGCCCCATCTCTGTGACCACATGGCCAGGAAGGAGGAGATGGGACACCAAAGATGGGGAAAGGTCAAAATTCAGGGTTCGCACCTGGCCCTTTCTGCCTGGGATTTGTCTAGAAAAAATCAGTTGTGTGGCTGGTCATGGGGCAGCGCCTGGGGGATTGTTCCAGAGACAGATGTCAGGCTACCAGGGAGAGCCATCCTTTGGGGGCGGAAGGGAAAACTCTGCATAGTCAGCAGCTTGGCGGGGAACAGGAGCTGCACTTGTGCCCACCCTGGGCCCACAGGACTCAGAAAGCAACCACAGCCCTGGTGGAAGCTGATGGCCTGGCTCAGCATTTTCTCCTTCCCTCTTCCCCTCAGGACAGCCACCCACAGAGCTGGCCGCCTGGGGCACAGTGCAGGCAGCTGAAGATCAGAGGGGAGTAAACAGGTGAGTGTAGCCACGCCAAGGTGCACTGCAGAGACCTCATGAGACGTGCAGGGTTTGGAAACCTGAGGACAGCTCCAACTTCACCCTGCTCATCCTGTGGGGGTGAGGAATGGAGGGGTGGAGACCATGTGTGAAGTACTCCTACGCCTGCTCTGGCCTCCCTTGTTTTCTCAATAGGGTTCAGGCCTAGCATGTCCACTGCAGGAGGACTTGGGAGCTGAGCCCTCCTGGAAGCACCGCACAACCCCAGACATGCGCCAGGCAGGCAGGGGCTGTGCGGTTTGAGGACACCTCCCAGCAAGGATCCACTCCACTGGAAGGGACCACAGCCCCTGGCTCAGGCACTCAGGCTGTCCCAAACGGAGGCCGGCCCCCACCCCCAGTCCAGTTTTCATTTCTTATCTGGTTTCATTCCAGAACGGCTCCTCCACCCACTGCTGCAGGCAGAGGAGGCTGATTGGGGGTTAACTGGACATTAGTAACTTTTCACCTGTTTCTGTTGTTTAGACAACATCGAGCTGCCAGGGGAGACAGCAGTCACGGGGTGGAGGCGGGGGGCGGGGGCAGCCTTCTGAATCATGCCCTCCATTCCAAAAGGCCCCCTCCTCTTTCTCCCTAATGGTGTAAATCATGTTGTTATGCTTTCCTTCCCCTGCTTCTAGAAATCAGAGAGCATTCATTTTATTCTTCTGGTTTTGAGTACAAAATAAGTTATTATCCTTGATATTTAACATTTTCTTCCCTCATTTAAGGCAACACCCCTGTTTTGAATATCTTTCCTGTAGACATATCTACTTGAAGAAATCTGTGAAATAGACTGAAGAAGAAGCAAATTGTCTTGTTGCCTGATGCATCCTACTTGCCGTTAAGTTCATTTCAGAATGCTATTCTTGTACTTAAACTAGATTTTGTTTTCCCAAAGCCTGAATCACAGAGAAATCCCCAGACTGTGGGCATACGTTGGCATCTTGCACTCCGTCATTACCCATCACTGGACAAGCACAGCAATTCATAGCCCTCGTACCCACCAGGACCCTAAACTACTTGTGGCTTTTGGTGGACCTTGGTGAGCAGGATGATTACAGGATGGTGAGATCATGTTCCTTTGTGAAGGCATGAAATACAAATATATAGATACTTAAAAATAAAAGCACTGTGTCGTTTAAATGTAGGGGACACAGGCAGATAAGGGAGAAGTGTGGAGAGCATCTCTCACTGTCCTCCCAGGTCCCCCACTGCCCTCACTGACCATCTGAAGCTCCAACACCCAGGACCAGTCCATGAACCTGCATTTTCTCCTCTCCCCTCTTGCATTTCCAGTGTCTCCCTTTCATCAAGAGTGCTCTGAAAACAGACATAATTAATGTCCTTACTGTACAGTGACACCAATATTCTACAGCATCAGATATCACCCTCCCTGGGGTCTTAGGTTTAATGAGACAAGTGCATAAAGACAGGAGCATGGGCAGTCAGACCATGATGAGGGGTCCAGCCCCATGTGTTATGACCACACAGGGCATATTAGGGCCACCGTGTGTACACGGTTGAGCACCAACCACCTTCTCTGAGTTACTCAGGCAGGGCTTGGGAGCCGGGCCTCACTGGGTGTTAAAGACTTTAGGACCTACTCAGGTGTTAGAACCTTTAGGACAAAAGGTCCTTGTATAGACAATGCTTCATGCAGATCAGACAGTGCTGTGGTTAGATTTGGGGGGTCTGCCTTGCATGTGTTGCATGGGAAAGGGGAACAAAGGAAGCGGAGGGCCCCAGACCGGCACAGCTGTGCAGTCAGCCCTGCTCAGGACTGGAAGGAATGCTGCCGTGTGTACCTTCGCACAACTCGCCCTAGTCCCCTGGAGGGACCCAAGTTAGTGTGTCATCACAGGGGCTCCCAGAAGTTGGGGAAGTCAAAACAGAGGAAGCCTCATCTCTTAGAAGATAAGGGGGAGAGCCAGCAGGCTGCAGGACACCTTGAGAAATCAAGACTAGACTGGCCTGCAAACATTTGTGCTCAGGAGCTTTCCCCTTCTGCCCCAGGCTGTCAGGCTGTTTCCCTCGCCCTATAACCACAGCTTTCCGGAAGCCCCTGACCCAAGCTTCTCCCACTTCTGTGTATGTGCAAATTCCTCTGTTGTGTCCTGTAACCATGTAATAATCATCACAGCTGCTCATCCCAGGTAATAGGTCCTCTAGGATAGGAATCTAGAATGAGCTTCCTCATCTGATTTTGGAAGGCCTTAATGACCCTGTCACCATGGTAACTGGAGCAGGGTAGTCTATAGCCCACATAACAAAATCCTTACTCACTGTCACCTGTGGCCATCCAGAGCTGGCACCTATTTAGGGCAAGGTTCTGCTGACCATGTGATTTCTGCACACAAAGGACACTGACAACCCCAGGCACTGAATTCCCAGCTGATCTCACAGGACCAGGGACCTCTGGGCTGGCCTGAAGGAAGCCCTCATCCCCAGTAGCTGGAAGGTCACAGTATCTGGAAAACAGATTCTCAAGCTGAATGTGTCATAAGCTAATGCAAGTCAGTTTACTGCCTACAGGGTTGAGAACATTGGACCCTCCAATTACTCTACATTTCCCACCACCCTTCCCATACAGCCTGCTTCTCATCAGAAAGAATCTGTAGCCTGTTACCTCTCATGGCTATGAAACCCAGAACCAGTCTTAAGGCCCAGGGCCCCAGGAGTCAGGCACAGACTATGCCCCAGGAGGACAGGCCTTGCACGCAAAAGGAACCACAGATTTTACAATTTTTATTGACAGAAACCTGGAGGAACTGTACAGCAATGATCCTGAGGGCCACAGGCCAGGCTGAAAGGTGTGCGTTGGTCCAAGGCAAGTGTACAGGTATGGTTGCCATGGTGCTGGGTCCTGGCTTCTCAGCATTGGAGTGGGCAGTAAGAGCAGATCTTGGTTTTTAATTGGTAGATAGAAACATGGACTTGATCGTTGCCTGCATGACATTAAGTCAGAATGGTGGCAGGAAAGGACACCAGCATGGGGACATAAGATTGCTGTGGTGACTGGGTTCACTGTGCATAGCCTGTCCCCACTGCTCATGTCCCTTGGGAGGTGCAGAGCACACCCCTCTCCCCAAGCTGGAGAATTGATGGATGAAGAGAGAAACTCCATTCTCAAAGTCTCTGCCACAGCCGTGACCACAAAATATGCTCCCCTCCCTTAGCATGACCTCAATCTAATGGGGACCAGGCTCCCACAATGGCAAAGCCAAGGGGTAGGTCTTGACCACCAGAGACAAGGTGTTGGACCCAGTAGGTAGCAGGGCTACCCAAGCATGGCTGGGCCTACAGAGATCTTTCAGGTTATCTGCCAATCATGACGTTTCTAGCACTCAGGTAGACAAGCAGTTCAAACTTTAATTTGTGTAATAAAAGGAACAAAAACAAACAAACAAAAGACCCAAAACAGGTTAAAAACAACAAAACAACCTCCAGGTCTGATAAACAGAGGTTGGACTTGAATCAGAGACTCTTGCCCAGCACCCAGCTTGAGCAGTTCAGAGGGCAAGACCCACTGAGTGAAGACACAGTGCACTACCAGAAATTTGCACTGCAAACCTCTTCCCCTGGGGATGACCCTGGGCTTATCCAACACAGGAACTGTGCACCATGGGGGGCTATACCCAGGCCTCGGGGTGACTTCTAAGCAGTGGCTCAGAATTGACATTAATTCCTGGAAACCCTAAATGCCACCACGAGGGTGGGAACTCATGGAGGCAGACAGAGAGGCACCTGGGCTATGGGGCCCTCTCCCAGTGGTCTTGTGTATCCCCGGACCAGCCTCAGTTATCTCCCTGGCTCCAGGATGCAGGGGAGGCATGGTCTCTGGGATGAGGGCCTTAAAGGCTTTCCTGCCACATGGGAGAATTAGAGCTGCTCTTCTCACCAAATGGTACCTGAGGTTGTTCTATTTTAGAAGAACCACAAGGACTAGCCATCATCAAAATCCTGAGAGATGCAGGGGCAGTGATCACTCCCCAGCACTGGCACCCTCCCCTGTCACCTTTGAAGAGGACAGCTGCGTCTTAAGGAAGGACAGTGAATTATCACAAATTCACAAGGGTAATGAATGTTCCTCAGCTGATGTTCCAGCTGTAGTTTCTTCAGTGCAAAAAGTCAACACATTCCTTGTTACCAATATATGTGAAAGACCTGGGAGCAGATTGTCCCTACACCAGTTATTGAAGACATTCCACAGGTTGTCTCACTGGGAGGAACAACACTGTGACAACCCCCCACTGGTCACTTGACTGTCATAGCCACTCACCAGCCTTTGGCTGTAACCTAGTCAGCCCATGATGGCCCCGGACACTCAGACTCCTCAGTTGATGACTCAGGGACTGAACAACCCGTCTTAATTACAAAGGGAGAAGTAGGTCGCTACCATGCATAGGCCAGAGAGTAAGCCTGAAATCCAGGAATCTGCTGTCCTGTGGCTGAAGAAAAGTTACAGTGACCCAAATGGGGACTGAGCTTATTTGGAGACAGAGTCTTTAAAGAGGTGATTAAGTTAAAATGAGGCCATACGGATGGGCCCTAATCTCACGTGATCAGTGTCCTTACAAGCAGAGGAGAGTAGGCCAGATGCACAGAGGGATGCCTGTATGAGGACCTGGGGTAAAGGCTGCCATCTATAAGCCAAGGATAGTGGCCTCAGAAGGAACCAGCCCTGCTGACATCTTGAGCTCGGACTTGTGTCCTCCAGGGCAGTGAGAAAATAGATTTCTGGTGTTTTAAGCCACCCAGAGCGTAGAGCTTTACTATGGCAGCTCTAGGAGACTGATACCAAGGACATTCAATAGAACCTTGTGGGCCCCACCATAGAGAGTTACAGGGCCCCAAATGCCAAGAGTGCTGAGGCCAAGGCAGCCTGGTTCAAGCAAACCGACTAGTTGAAATGTGGAGCTCACAAACATGTCACGTTAAGAAGTAGTTAGAAGTTTTATGGCAAGGTGTTTCATTTTACAACAGGATTTGTCCTAGAATTCCACTGAGTGGGCAGTTCCCTGTGAACACTTCAGACGGTCCCATTTGGGAAGTTTGGTTGGCTCGTGTCTCATTGGATGCACTTGTGGAAAGCAGAAAGCACTGGGTGAAATTGGTGAAGACACGGCATTTCAGAAGATGACAGTGAAAGGCTACCCCTTTGTTTTAGTATTAATTACTGGACCATCAATCTGGCCCTCATAATGGTACCCTAAACTGAACTTCACACGCCTCAGGAAGCCAGTGCTCCAGCATCATCCTGTGATGTCAGAGTGGGAATCACTGGAGCTACTCTAGGACCAGGTTGCTCCAAGGACCATGGTGTGGATGGGGCCACCAGGGTCCCAATTACATACTCTTTTTGGTGTCTTGACCATGGTGGTTTCTGAGGAAGCCCTGACCCTCTGACCTTCTGACCCACATAACTGCCACTGAGTGGCCAGTAGAGCCAGGAGGACCTCATAGTACCAGCTTCCCCACCCCCCAACACTGGCTATCAGCCCAGCAGACCCCAAGAAGCCTCCCCACCCATGTCTGGGGCAAAAGGGGTACAGCAGCATTTCGTCATGCAGTCAGGACAGAAACAAATCATGCCACCGGCAGAAACTTACACCCCTTTGGGGAGGTGTCCTTTGGCTCCTACTGGTCTCTGGTAGAAACAGGCTGAGTATCAGACCATAGGGCATCAGCTGACCTGCCACATGAGCTTCCCATGCCAAATCATGCTCACACATGCCCCAGTGAGCAAAGCTGCAACCTGCCAACACGTGCAAGTGATATATAGGAGAGGGAGCTCGGGCAGGCTGGGAGGTACCGTGAGGCCAGGAGGTACAGTAGGTCTGGGAGGTACAGTCAGGCCAGGGGGTATAGTCAGTTTGAGAAGTTTTGGGTAAGTGGCGTGAGCAGGTGACTGGGACCCGTCAACACCTCCCGCTGCAGCATTGCCTCCTCACACCCAGAAGATGCCCCAGAACCATTTCCAAGCAACCTATGTCATTGTTTCCCTGAAATGTGACCAGGTCAAGAGGTTCCTCCACAAGTATGCCACAGACAGTTCTCTAATCATGGGGTCCACCCTGGGGACAGGGCTTCTGCACAGGGGTGAGGCATTTGTCAATGTTTTCAACTCCATGTGGAAAAACTTAGACAATTTGAAGCCATGCTTCCTGAGGTTCTTGTTCTTCCTGTTGCACTCAAATGGGCCTGACTGTGGGGTTCAGTGGGGAGCGGCATTGCCTGCATCCATCCTACTCTCTGAATCCTGTCTTTACCACTTATGTTCCCGAGACCCCAGCACAGAGGAGCACATAAGGGAACTGCGCCTTTGTGACACAGTGTAGATCTGGCAGTAACTTCACTCTCCAGCTGTCAAGTTCAGGGGCCCATCAGTCTGTCCCTTTTCCAAGCATTCTGACACAGGCATGGCTCAGTGTCCTTTCAGCAAACAATGGAAGCAGGGCTTGGCAGAGGACCTTCTTTCTAAATTAGTCCAGGCAGAGAATAACCCAGACAATTCCTGGGCATGTTCTCCACAAACCTGCAAGGCTATAAACAGACACCACGATTTGATGTTCACAGGTCTGACTGGGTGACAAAGCCTGGCAATTGTGCATCCCTCTGCTCACCTTGCTCAGAGGTGTCCTGTTAGATGGCATTGCCTCACCAGGGGTGGCATAACAATGCCTGTCCAAGGGCCCTCCCCACTGGAGACAGGGTACCTGCACACACAGTTATTAAGACCAAGCCCAGAGGGACTGGCTAATTTTGCATCTTGCCCAGAGACACTGGGGAAATATCACCAGAAGGGTGACACTGCTGAGTGAAGCAGCAGCCATGAGTTATCTAGTTATTACCGTAGGAAGTGACCCTGGGGCCAGAGGGATTGAGACACAGGTTCCTATAGCTTGTAAACATAAGACAAGTCATGCAGAGTCCTTGAGTTAGGTTAGGCAGATGCCCAGGCTCTCTCCCAGAGCCCAGAACTGTCCCCCCAGAGCTCAGAGGTCATAGGACTCAGGTGGCATAACCAAGATCAAAGACCCTAAATAAAAGACATGACTTTGGGAGGGAAGTTTTAGCAAAAGCCGTTCTCCATGAAAGAAGCAAGTGTGCGGGCTCTGCACCTGGAGTTCCACAGGGAGCAGCAGTGAGCCCTTCCTCTGAGACAGGTCCCCTGGTGGGTGCACTCATGGCCCCACCCTAGGCAAGCCCCTTTTCTGCTGTCTGGGCCACCCCTGCCGCTGGCCACACCAGCTGTGCACAGAGCCAACCTGTGCAATGCCCCTGGTCTGAGAGGTGGGGGGCTCTTATCAGTAAGGCAACCCCCTTCTTCCTTCAATCCACACTGACAGCTCATCAGCTCCACCAAGGACTGATGGCCATCCAGGTCATTCTGCACAAGTCAAATTGTCCTTTGACCTTGCCCACAGGACCACCCTAATGCTCTTTTGTGTCCCAAAGAAGGAGCAAATAAATCCCTCCTTGACACCCCGCCCTGTGTTCTTCCCCATTACCAGCTATGGGGGAAGGACCTGTGCAGCAGATGTTGTGTGACTCGTGCCCAGCAATCACTGTGGGCTGTGTCCCTGGGGTGACCGCAATTCATCTCCTTCCTTCAGACCCTTCTACAGAGAATCTGGAAACACAGAGGAATTTAAGAAAAAATAAAAACCATGCCTGAGGCCCTCACTTGGAGCATAATCTTGATGAATTTTCCCCAATTGTTCTCTTTACCCATGTCTTTGCAATTACTTCTTGCATGACACTGACAAGCCTTTACAGGAAGATTGACTCCAGGAAAGCATCCAGTGGTGGAGGGTTTTCTAGGAGCACCAAACCCAAGATGCCTTGGGACTCTGGGTTAGAACTGGGAGAATCCCTGTGAGGTCTGGGTGGAGACTGTGGAGGTGGTGGCCCCTGCTGGTCTCATTCCACCCACTCTCATCCTGGAATCTGGGTGGCTGAGTGCCACAGAGGCCTCACTTCCCAGGCCCTCTGGCTGTCTTTAGATTCCAGACCATTTCAGGGGTTCCTCAGTGCTAGAAACTGTTAGCACTGTGGTGGTAGGAGGCTCAGGTGGGAGCTGCTCCACACCAGGGACCTCAGTGGCCAGACCACCCAAGGGAGCAACGAGGGGAGTGGGCTCTGTCTAGCCAACTGCTTGTTACTCAGGTTGCTTTCAAGCTTCCAGAAGGCTTCCCACCTCTCTAGACTCTTTTCAGGTATCATAGGTATGTGCTGCCTCCCAGGTTGTTCCTTGAGACTGCAAGATTGCGAGGGCTCCCTAGGGTGTCCCTGCCTCACCAAGCCACTGGTCAAGGAGGAGAAGATGCTCCAGTGTCCCTAGGGGAAGCTGGTCCACACAACACAGACTGCTCACCACCACTGCAAGTGGAGAGAGAAGGCAGGCTGCAAGGGCTGTGTGGGACCCAGGAGGTCTGTGTCTCCCCCTTGACCTCCTTGTGCCTCAGTTTCCTCTTGTGTCGAATAGGCACCGTTACCTGCACCTCATAGGACTGCTGAGTGAGGGCTGAGCTCACCATCCTTTGTGAACATGGTCCCATCAGCAGGTGGGCCCCAGCGCAGCATCCCCAGCCTCTCCCACAGGCACTAAGTTCTGTGGTTGAAGGGGCATCTGCACCCACTCTCGTCTGCACTGCTCTCTGTCCTGCCCTGACCATGGAAATGGGACAGAATGTGCTGGAAGCTGAGGTTGGCTGTCTTCCTCTGTGGATACTCTCTTCAGCAAGGGCTAATTTTGTTCCCTACATAACAAAATAAGGCAAATTCATATTCCAGCCTAAACACCAAACTCTGCTTTCCCTCCTGTCCTGCCGAAGGCCAGGTGGTGTCGGTGTCTACTGACCTGCATTGGAACATCAGGCTGGAGACCCTGTGCTTTGCTAAGACCCCTAACAGTCTGTGTACTACCTGTTGCAATGTGCTTGTCAAATGGCAGGACAGGATGGAGTACCGCAGGGGAGGAGACCCCTTCCAGACAGTGGTGGGCGCCGAGGACGAACACATCTGTGTAAGCTGAAATCCCATGGTCATGTCTACTCAGGGAAGCTGGTTCAGCCCTGGAAGGTCAAGGTCACTCCTAGAAGGGAGGAGGTTCTTAGCATGTCCAGGTCACTTCACAGAAAAAATTAAACCCAACCACCCTCCAAGGTACTCAGAACAAGCCCCACCAGGGCTGGCTGTTCTGAGACAGCCCTCCTCCAAAATCTCCCAGGCACAGGACTGCAGTCAGGTTTGGCTTGGCCTCAGGGTCCAAGGCCTGTTCTTCACAGGGCCAGGGCCCTGCTTTCCTGAGCCACCCACCCCATGAGGCCGCCTCAGTACAGAGGAGGAAGGTGTCTGGCCAGTAGTTCTGGAAGGCCCTGACCTGGACTGTAGGCCAGCGAGCCCATCCCTGTTGGTGACTTTTTTGCCCCCTGGCTAACCCTTGGGTCCTGGGACTGTGCTGGGACCTTGTCTCCAGGGGCCTTTCCCACCCTGTCCCCAGAAGGATCCCATGGCTGCTACCCTGACCATCAACCCTTGATGGCACACATGGACATGTCCTTTGATTTTTACAGCCTGGGGGCTCTGCTTGGCTCTGTGCCCTTCTCCCTGAATGAGGGGTCAGCTGGGTAATGAAAGAGCAGCATCCACATTGAGCCCTGCCCCTGAGGCCCACAGGAGGAGTCTCAGACAGACCCATAAGGGCTGGGGACTCTGACTGTTCCAGATGTTCTAGAGTCTCATTTCATTCCTGAGTCTGGAGTCACCGCAGCCACAGGGCTCATGACCCAGGTGGAGATGTGCTAACCCTTTAGAAAACCGTGCTCATCAGGAGTAAGAACTCCAGACTTCTCTTTGCTGGAACTGTCCTGTGGAAGCCAGGCCTCTGCTGCTGACGTTTCAGTTTGAGGGTAATTGTCAACACTGGCGTAACGACTTATCTTTAGAACAAACATGGATGGCACAGCCGCACTGATTCATGTTGTTTTCCCTTCCCAAGTAAGCAACCTTGCTGTCCAATGAGCGGCTTTCACAAAGATTCATTTTTATATCAGAAGAAAGTTAACTTCATCTTCATCAGTCCCAGTGTTGCCATCTCTCTCCAGCCCACTGGGTCTGACCACCTCTCCTCATCTCAGTGCAGGTCACTGCCCAGGGCCCCTGTCCTTCCAGATGGTTCCATTTTCAAACCCACCCCATCTATCCATCCAGTGCGTAGCGTCAGAACCACACCCTCCTGCGATGGCTTGGCTGGCAAGTTTTCAGTCTGGAGAAAGCTTGTGAGCCAAGCAAAATTTCTAATTCAAACTTTATTATGTAATTACAGTGTGAAACATATTATTTTTCTCTTTATTTTCCTCTCTCAGTTAACAGTAAATTTTATTGCCTAAATAAATTACACATGCCAAAATGCACGCCTCGCAGCCTACACACCAATTAAACCTGAAGCTGACACAGTCCGAGCACAATTACATGTAACTGCAAAGTGAAATCGCCATCCATTTCCTCTGCAGTAATAGTCAGTGCCATTAGCTCCACAGTAGCTGTAAGTCCTGGGTGGCAGGGCCCTCGTGGGAGTGATCTATTGGTCCCACAGAAAGACTGCTGGCAGCACATTATCTCACCCCCAGGCTGGGCATACCATGCGATGACCACACAGTGACCCCAACAAGTCCCCAGATGGGAGTGTGACCTTTATTCTCTCCAGAGAGACCCCGAAGTCATGGATCATTGGCAAGTGGCTGTTCCAGCTGTTGGCTTCTACTTCCCAGGAAAATGCCCCTTTAGCCCTCTTGGAATGCCAGCCTCTGAAGGAAGGACTCATCCTCAACTTAAGCAGAGTCATCAGGGGACCATCACCAGAGTGTCCAGAGGAGGAAAATGGGGGCCACACTCTCCTAATAGATGCCCCATCCTCCCCTTTGTCTTTCTGAAGATGTATCCTGGGCACAGAGAATGGACATGTCCTGATAGCTCAACAAAGGTCCTGGCCCCTTTCCCTGCCTGGACGCCTCATGGGCCCATCTCATGAGCCCCGTCCTCTCCGTGAGGGTCATCACTGGGGGGTCGGTGCCTGTGAGGAGAGAATGACCAGAGGTGTAGGCATTCGGGGCAGGAGTGTGGAAAATAGGAGAGGCAGTGCTAAGAGGTGATGTTCCAACCAGGTGAATTCGTGACTCCCAGGCAAACACAAAGGGAATGAATCACCACTCTAACTAATTACATGATAAGAGACCTGCACAAGAAGCCACAGAACCACAGATTTCCATGTACAGGTATGCTGAGGAAGCTTGAAAAACTCAGTCTGTGCACAGGGCAATACCAGTCGCATCCCACTGGACACAGCTAGCACCCATTCTGTGGCTCTCTGCTGTCCTCGGGTCCACAACTATCTCATAAAGGACCAGAGACATGGCAGAGGAGCACACCCCACAGGGTCAGATCGGACCTGAGGGCCCAGCATTCTACTGCCAGGATTTTCTGCCCATTCTGTAGTCTGGAGCATTTTCTTCCATGAATAAAGAGAAAGACAGCTAAGAATTTCAAGGAAAAAGTTGTATTGGGACCACCAGTGAATGTCTCCAGATCCCACCAATTCTCTTTAAAAGAGATTTCTAATCATGTGCACTTGAGAGCAATCAAGTGTGTCCCACATGGCTGTTTTGGGGAGCAGACCCGTGAAGGGCAAGGTCAGGAGAGCACCTGCCTCTGCACACACCACTGTGTGGATATTTCTGGCCTTGTGTCCAGGTCCGCAGGAGGCTGGGTGGGTAGGCAGCACCCAGACCTGCTTGAGATGCTGCCCACCCGCTGGGCACTGCAAGAGAAGGACCAGCCTCAGCCCTTCCCACTGCTCCACTCTGTGGGCAGGAGGTCCCCTCTTCCTGGCCCAAGGTCTGACTGCAGGACTCATTCACTGAAAGGCTGTGGGAACCACCTCTATCCCCACAGCTCCCACTGTCTGAGTTCTGAAATCTGATGGCAGCCAATAATTCAACTTTAAATATGTGATTAAAACTAAATGCATACCAATTGCTTCTTTTAATCAACCCATTGAAACTTACTGCAAGATATTCACATGCAAAGTATCTGTAAAAGGCCTCAACAGTAGTTCTAGTGAACTAGTGTGATGTCTATTCCATATTTGTTATATTATTAAAGAAAAGTGTGATATGAGTGAACTTCTCCACCCCATAGAGATGCCACATGAAGCTGTATTTATGTGGCCACCTTCCCAATGCTACACACCAACAGGTGTGACATGCAAACACGTCCCTCAGAGTGACCCATCAAGCCCTTGTACCAATTCTGAGGGTTCATTAAGCCCCCTCCTGGGAAAACGCCATTCCCTGTGATGTCACCTATGGAGGACCAGACTGTGGGTTTGGCCATGTAATACACTTTAGCCAATGAACATGAGCAAGTACAGCCAGAAAGTCTGCGAGCTACTGCAAGTTTCTACCCTGTCTCCAATCATGAGGGCATTTTCATGAATCCAGAGATGACTCCAGACGTGAACCCCTATATGAATCCATATGTGAAAATATCCTCATGCCAATTAAGTAAACGAGCCTGGTCGAGAGGAAGTTGTACTTCCCACTCCAAATAAAAGGGAGCCAGCAAGCAAGGGCACAATGAGAGCCCCTCACAACACCATCCCTAAGGGAGGGGCTACACCCTGCCCACGCCAGAGGAGTTAGCAACAGGAAATTTGAAGATCATGGCTTGAAATCCCACAAATTTGATGAAAAACATGAATATTAACATTCAAATGCTCAACAAATTCCAACTGGGATGAACTCAAAGCCATCCATCCCAAGACACAAGAAAGAGAAAAATTTGAATTATGAACAAATTCATAGCCGAAGTATAATTTTGAGCTCATGGCCTGCAAACGATGCCCCTGTGATGGAGCAGCAGTGCTGTCGCTGACCTCGGGTCCCTCTACACACTAGTCCTACACAGCACGGAGAGCACACACACTGCAGCGCCCGCATTAAACCATCCTTTACACGAGAAAATGCCTTCACAACCATAGGTTACCTGTCTCTCTTACTCCTACCCACCAACAAATCGAAAATCACTGGGGAACTCTGTCTAGTAAATGTAATTCAATAAAACATTAGATTGTGCATCTAATAACAGAAAGTAAAAATTATTTACCAGAAAAGCATGCAATTACTAACTAATGCCTTCATATATAATTATTTCTCTTTAATTTTTAAGTATTTTATTGTCCTTTTAACATTATGAAACAGTGTGTCTGTCGCATACAGATGGAAACAGTGTAGGAACGGGGATGTAGGCAGTGAGACTCCTCCTGGCCGTCCCTGGTCCCGAGGAGCCCTGCTGACCGTCTGGGCCCCTTCCTGCAGACCCCTCCCCTGCAACCAGAGCTATCACCTGTGCTCACCCCACCGAGTGGGGAACTTCAGGGCCTGCACGTATGGGGTAGGCTGTGAAGAGTTAAAGTTCTGAGTGTGATCTCAGGCCCTCCATTTTGGCAGGTCAGTGATGTGTGACACGCAGCACACACCTGACCTAAGAAGTGCCAGGAGACACCTGAGCCATGTGCAAAGGAGGGGAGAGGCCAGCAGGCTTGGACAGGCCCTGACAGGCCCTGTGGCCCCCCTCCCTCAGCAGGAAGACTCACATTCCTATTCCCCAGTTGAGGGAGGTGTCAGCCTTTTCCATATTCAGGCCTGGCCAACTGGCGGCTGGTGAACGAATGTTCAGGACCCGGCTTGGTCCTGGTTCTCCTCGGAGGGAGAGATGGCCTTCGGAGGAGGCGAGGTGTCACCTGTCACCCCCCTCCAAGTCACCACAGCCTCTGGAATGTGCCAGATGGCTGCTGAGTGCCGCACACCCCCCCACGCCCACTTGTGGGCGCCCCCAGTGCATGCCTATGAGGTCAAGCACTTCTCTGGCCAGCTGACGTGTGTCATCTGGCAGTCGCTGGCTCACATCTTGAAGCAGGGCCCATGGTGGGGGGCTGGGAAGCCTCCAAATACCACACTGGCAGAGGTCAGACATGACAGGGAGAGGTGAGGAAAGGTTACTGTGCTGACACTTCCCTGGCCTCCCAGCTGTCACTGCCAGCTCGTCTGCGTCCCAGGGTAACCCAGGAAAGAAATGCAGGTCCAGACAGACCCAACTTCCCTGCGCAACTCAGAGCCTCCAGGGAATGTCACGTCATACCCCACACATAGCTCCAGAAAGTCCCAAGAAAACCACGGTATTACAAACCCAGGCCACAGAAAATGTGGGTGGTGTGAGCATGTGTGTGCATGTGTGTGGGTGCCGTGTGTGCAGGTGTGAGTGCATGATGGGAGGCAGCTCTGTAAGGCACCATGAGGCAAGGCTTTGTAAGTACATGAAATACCTTGTGATGTGGGTGACCCCACCCTGTCCATCCACTTCACCAACGTGAAGCGTGGTGTCCAGGCTCTCACAGGGTGGTGGCCCACCTTCACAGTAAGGTGGGTGCATGTGCTTTGTGGGCAACAGGGTGACCCCCAGCACCACACAGACTGGGGACTTGCATCCTCTTCACCTTGGGAGGAATCTGAGGCCCGAGGGTTATTTAAGCAGCAGGGCCTGGACCAGGGGAGGGGAAAGGACAGAAGGGGAGGGGG
The DNA here is from genome assembly GCF_022682495.2 of Desmodus rotundus. Taxonomy (NCBI): domain Eukaryota; kingdom Metazoa; phylum Chordata; class Mammalia; order Chiroptera; family Phyllostomidae; genus Desmodus; species Desmodus rotundus. The sequence continues at coordinate 178,650,920 of NC_071387.1, read as the reverse complement.
GAAGGGAGGACAGGAGGGAAGAGAAGGAAAGAACCACTAGTTCCTGATGTTGTGGCCACCTCTTTGCACCCCATTCCTGCTGCAGCAGCTCAGCAAAGTGGCCCTGAGGCTGGGGTGTGGCTGAACCCCAGGCCGTGGCCCTGCCCAGGTATGCTCCCAGGCTGATGACAGATATTCCTTCCCTCCAAGCCCCTTGGGGTTGGGCTTCCTGAGAGGCTGGGATGGGGCAGGAGGGATCTGGAGGCCAGGAAAACCCAACCTGGGTGTCAATGGCGTCAGTGGACGTGGTGAAAGGTAGAGTCGGCATCACTCAGGAGCTGCCTGGGCTCCTCAGGGCCCTGCTGGTTCCCAGGAAGTGGGCGACCGGCACAAGAGCAGTGACAAAATCTCCTAGCACATCTATTGTGTCCACACTTCAAATCCTGTCTGGCCTTTAGTCCACCACCTCTAAATGGACCCAAAAATCAAACAGCTGGTGTGCAACGTGCAAATTCACACGCACACAACCACACATATGCACACATTCACAGAACACACACTCGTATGTGTGCACTCACATGCACAGTCATATGTACTCACACTCAGGTTCACAGACACACTCATAGCACATACACCATACATGCACTAGCACATGCACACACACATTTATCCCATAGTCCAGCTGGACAATGAAAGACTCAGTGACTCAAGTGTTACAGATTTTCTGTGTCCAGGCCCTGCTGGAGTCAGTGCTGGCCAACGCCTGCTGAACGGGACATCCCAGCTCATACCCTTTGCCACCCTGAGAAAATCGTCTCTTTTATAAAAATGGTTGTTTGCTCAAAAACTAACAAGAGCACTGTCTGCTTTTCACAGACCTGTCCCTTTCACCCTCGAGCCCCATATTCTGGGACTGGCTGGAGACCAGCACTCCAACCCCGCCCTGCAGGATGCAGGACAGAGCACTCCGACCTCTGCAGACAAGGGTCAGCAATGTCTGTCCTTCAGAGCTGAGCAGTCCTGGGTGTGAGTGCGTGAGTGAGTGAGTGTGGGAGAGTGTATGTGTGTGATGGACGGTATACATACATACGTGTGTGTTTGTGTGAGTGTGTGGCCATGTGTGTGCATGTGTGAGAGTGACTGTGCACACACATACACACGTACTGTGGGGACTGAGCCCTGGGCCCTCAGCTCTTGCCTGCTGGGATTTCCTCAGAGCCAGCAGGGAGAGTGTCCTCCCAAGATGATAAATATGTAATCACACATGTGCTACCTTGTGCAGAGAATCATGTTCATGTGATTTACATGTGGTGTGATGTAGGTCGTCGTTAATGTAACCGTGTGAACATGGTTGTGCATGTGTGGCTACATGTTTGTCATAGTACATCTGTGGCCATGTGCACATGGCTGCTCCATATAAATACATACACATGACTGTGTGGATTACTGTGAGCAGCCATTGGTGTGATGTCATCATGTGCTAGTGGTCATGCAATGCAATTATACACATGGAATCACGAATATGGCGCATGCACCACTTTATTCTGTGTGGTACACAGGAGTCCCAGCTCCCACACACACTGAGGGGAGGGGGGGTCAAACAAGAGGAGAACACAAGAAGGATCATGGGGTCGCCTTAGCGTCTCTGCCACCCGCTCAGGTCAGTACACAACAGCAAGTATAATAAATCAGCAGAAAGCAAAATGAAAGAAAAAGCCTCAAACTCACCAGAATGGGCCTCTTCTTTTTGAACACCTGACCAAGCCCAGATGGCTGCACCCAGAGGCCCCTGAAGATGGTCTGGTAGGTCCACTACCCCTAGCCACAGGGACACTTGCACAGCCCTGACTCCCCGAGACCACAGAGTGCCTGCTGTGGTATAGTCTGCGTGTGTCCCTGTGGAGCAGCGAGTCCACAGCACAGACTGCTACCACTCTCCAGCATGGGTTGTCCCGAAGTTGTTGGCTCCGCAACCCATAGCCCCTCAGGCCTCAGCTCAGGGTGTTTTAACAAACAGGCCCTCCCTGTGGCCGAAACCCAAGAAATCATCAACCAGTCTGCGAGCAGCACTGAACATGCTACCCTTCCGTATCAGCTGCAGCCCCGTGTTTCGTCGTGTGGATTTGAACAGAGGTTAAGCCAATGCAATGTTTATTCAAAAGGAAACTGGGGCAGACAGCTCAGAAGCAGCTCTGGCCTCGGTGGAGGGTTGGAGACTCCCCTTCCTGACCAATCCCCAGACTCTCGCAGTGTGGGCTCCAGCCTCATGGCGTGGACCACTAGCTGAGTCACTTTTTCTCCGAGTCACTGAAAATGACAACACCCATCTGAACGGCGTTAGCCAGCGCACAGAGCAGTAAGTGGACCTGTCCAAGCTGGGAATATCCATGCACACCACCGCACTTCCCACACTCGGGGACAATGCCCGCTTCCCCCTTACACAAGTGTCCTGCAGCCAGGACCCCGAGTCACATGCACGTCCCACCTTGGGCCGAATTAAGCAGAAAGAGGTCTTCATCAGCACAGTGAAGAGTAAGGCGGAGAGGGGGCAGCTAGGGAATAGGAAAACCCTGGGAAGCACTGGAGGGGTTTGGCTGTCCATCTTCCTGAAGACTTCCTGTATTTCACAAACGGCAATTCCAAATGTTAAGTTTGGGGATGGCCTTCAACCTTACACCTGCATCAATCGCTCAGTGCCCTGTCAGGGAACAGACCCCACAAAGGAGACTGCCGTCGTCACAGGCTGGAGTGGGCCAGGTCTGCACTCCCCGAGCACCTGAGATTTTTGATGGGTGTGGTTACATTGGTTCAGTCAATGACCTTAAAGTTGTGTGCTTTAGAACTGACTGCAAAAAGCTAGGTTGGGAAAGAGAGATTTTGTGTGTGTGGAAAGTAGGCTAATTATTAATAACCTAGAGCAATACCACCATTCTGCCAAGGACCTTCTTACCAGGGTAGTTGTCTTCTTTGAACTTAGAAAACCATCCTACTGCTTTGCAGGGAACAGTGACATGAAGCAAATGGTGCCTCAAAAAGGAGGGGGACATTCCCTGTCGCTTATTTGTTTCCTGAATTTCCAAAACATGTTCAGAACTGGCATAGCACCTCAGCAACAACGGGGGCACTGAGTGGGTGAAGGAGTATAGGTCACCGGTGCCAGCACCTTTCAGGGTTCTTCTGAGCACAGATTTGTATGAGCTCCAACGCAAGCCGTGGGACTTCTGTGCACCTGCACCTAGAGCTGCCAATGGAATCTCATGAGCTTTGACTCCTCCTGAAACAGACAGTGCCGTCTCACTGCACCCATAAGTAGGAACCCAAAGGCCACTTTGTCTGGGACAGAAGGAGCAAGAGAAAATCACTAGAGGGGCCCGAGAAAGTTCCCAGAGGCCTAACATTTCCATTCAACTGTCCTAATGTCTTGTTTCTCTACTGAGACATCATTACAAAAGCAAGGATTCACAGGGAAAAAGGGGTAAACACAAAATGCCCCTTTAAGGGCACATGGCACTGAATTGCCATGTGCAGCCTTCAGGAGAAAGAAGTAAAGCATCTCAGACTGAACTACACACTAGCTCATTTCTGGGTGTCCGTGGCCGGCCGCACTGGCCTACACCTGACTGGTCAGCATTGGAGTCTATTTTTCTCACACGTTCAGTTCCTCCACATCATAACAGAAACTACAGTTTTGTTTTGTTTTTTTAATTTGTTGGTGTCCTTACCCTTGTTAAGGATTTGTGCGTGGCCCTCACTGTTCCAGGGCTCAGCTGACGCAACTGCTGCTCCTGCGTGCAAATCGCACACACGTTTCTTGCTTCGGTGAAATTCCATCATTTTTTTAGCAGAGTTTATAGGATGTAATTTAAAGACTTATATTAGTTAAAAACGTTTCTCACCTCAGTTGCCTATCTGGGTATTACATTTTTTTATTAGTTTGATAAGTTTTTAAGCTAGAGTAGAATTTATAATCTAGAAAACTTCTCTTTAAAAGATTGTAAATCACAACTCTTCAACCCTGAAATGCTGTTTTCACTTGTGGAACACACATGTAAGATATGCATAATAAAATGTACTTTATAAAATATTGCCAAGGCACCTTTAAAACAATATAAAAACCAGTTCTAATCCCAATGAATAACCTAAGTCGTTTTTATTAAGAGGTATTCAAGAATTAATTATGCCACACAAGTGTAAGTTGCTTAATAAAATACAATGCATTTTAGGGTGCTTCCAAAATACCTTAAATTCTAGACAGGAGGAAGTTTTCCCAGCCAACCTGGCAGCCCCCTGAACGCACAGTAAGTGTGATTGTGACCATGTGGAAACTGTCGTGCACCGAAGTCACTTTCGAAAAGCACTATTTAAAGCTGTTCCATTGCACTGAATTGTCCTCTCTCGACTGTGAAATCAGTTACAAGAATTTAGAAAGCAATGGCTGGGAAAGACTTGCCTTCGGATTCTCCTGTACCCATCAAATGAAACCGGCACCTGACGTTTCTGGGACGGGGACGTGTTCAGGTTGCATGAGGCAGGAATAAAAGATTATTCTGAAGTCTTTCCAGTGCAGGAGCCTGTTTACTTACAAATGAATGCAGAATTCACAGAAAATAAGCCACGTCTCTATTTTTAAATACAGAAGCTGCATCTGCTCTTTCAATATTCTTGGTGTTGCTGGATTTGATTAAAGCCAAGGAGAAGCCTATCCGTGGAAGGCCCTGCAACGTGGCTCTCTGTCTCCATTATTATTTGGGACGCCACATCTACAAAAACAACCGCCCTGCTTCTGTTCCCTGCGATCCTCCCTCCAGCCCCTGCCAGCCCCAGGCCTGCTCAGAGTGTGGCTACATCACTGCTCCACTGCTCAGAGCTCCTTTCAGAGGCAAATTCATGCAGGCGCTCATGCATGCCCTGCAGCGTGTCTGGGTGTCTGGGAGCCCTGGTGGCGCTGACAGCGTGCTGACAGCGGTCAGGCCCCATTGGGCTGTCTTTTGGGGGCCCTGCCTGCTCCCCGCCCAGCAACCCCTTTGTGCCCTCAGGATGACAACACTCGGGTTTCAGCCTCTCCAAGGGTCAGCCAGATAACCTGCAGCAAGAGGGCTTATCTTTGTCCTTCCTCCCCTGCTGTTCCCTGAGAGGGGACAGATCCCAGAGGGCCCACAAAGGAGAGCCGAGAGAGCTGAGGAGAGGAGGGGCTGCATAGGAGCCAGGGTGCCAGCAGCCTCAGGCCAGTGTCCATGGATCCTGCATACCCACTGAGCCTGTGGCCTGGCCTCCTCCTTCCCACACCGGGCCATCATATCATGAACTCTCACTTCACACTGGCCTTGGATCTGGCAGGATGAACAAGCACTGGGGGTGATTTCCCTGGAAATGACGAATAAGATGCTCAAGGGACCTCAGCCTCCCACAGGGGTGAGGAGACTCCAGAGGGAGCAGCCACCTCACCCAGCCCCCATGGCCTGTGAGGCTCCCAGTCTGCATCTGTGCAGGACGCTGACCCTTCACTGCACAGGGCAAGGACCCTCCCAGGGCAGCAGTCAGTGTCAGGGCCTCACATGCCTGGAAGAGCCTGGAGCATGTGCCCACCTGGTAATAGGTCACCAGGAGACTGACAGGACCCCCGATTCTTGTGTGTGACCTATGACCTCCAGGAGAACTCATAGTGGCATGTATGGGGAGCTTGAGGGACACAGAGGGAAGGAGCTGCCTTTACCCCTCACTACCATGGAGACAGCCTCAGTGCCCCCTCTGCTCATGAAGAGGACCCTGTATTAGATTTCACAACCCAGGGGGTTTCAAACTACAGAAATATGTCCTCTCACAGTTCAGGGGACCATGAGTCTAAGATCAAGGTGTAGGCAGGGTTTCTTCTGGAGGCTCTAGAAGGCAGGGGAGGATCTCGCCCAGGACTCCATCAGTGCCCTGTGGCTCCCAGCATCTTTGGTGATTCTTACTTGTGGCCCACACACTCCAATCTCTGCCTCTGTCTTCACGTGTCTCTCCCTGTGTCTTCACATGGCCTCTCCCTCTGTAAGGACAGTGGTCACATTGGCTTTAGAGCCCACCCTAATACACTAAGGCCTCATTCTAACTTGATTACATCTGCAAAGACTCCACTTCCAAATAAGGTCAAATTCACAGGCTCCACACGGACATGAATTTGGGGGGCCACTTTTTAACCCAGTGCAGGCCCCAACCAACTTGCCCTAAGTCCTGATAAGTCCCTGACATCCTGACCTCTGCCCACCTTCAGGTCTCAGACCCTCCACTCAAACCCCATCATGGGCACCACTCCTGCCCTCTGCCTGGGCCTCAGCAAGGGTGGGTGCCCATCACCACCTGACACATGGAGCAGAGTGGTCCTCAGGCTTCAGTGGGAACATAATCTGAAGCTGCTGTGTGATGGAACCCTCTCAGGGTTTATGTACTACATTCCAGGAACCCCTCAGAGTGTTCAGCACACTCCACAGTCAGGTTGACACCAGGTCTGTGTCTCAGCTCGGGGCAACGCAGTATCTCGTGGGCCAGCTCTGCACTCTGGCTTCCCATCAAGGAACACGTTCCTGCCTTATTGGCCCCACAGAGGAAGCTACTCAGGCTCTCCCGTGAGACTTTTGTCCCCAGCACACATGGCCAGCCTCTCCACAGGCCCTCACGTACACACGGCCAGTGACCTGCAAGAAGACAGGGATATCAAGTGCCTACTGGTGGGATTCTATATGAGTCAGTTTCAGTGGCAGAAAAAATATCAAGCAAGGACAATGGTCCACCAAGAAACCAAGGAGACGTCTTGTTGCCACATTAGAGAGAGTAAAGACAACCATGTACTAATTAAATAGAAGACTAAACAGGACAAACCTTTTGAACAGGAGACATAACATTTAAGCGTAAAATCAACATGGCGGGGGAAAGGTCGCAGAAGATCAAGTGAGGCCTCACAGTTGAGCTTCTCCATTTTCTTATGGATCAATATTACATTTTTTCCAAGCTAAAATGCACCAGCAGAGTTATTGCTGACCTTTCTCTCACCCTTCCACTGTGAATACAATCACAGCAAAAGAACAAATGACTTTATAAGCCATAGAATTTTTCTGATCCAAACCCCCAGGTGAGCTGAAATCTTCCTCAAAGTCTAGTCTATTGGAAAATAGGAAGAACGAGCTTCTCCTCTATTCAGACACTAGAGAACCCTGTCACTGTGAAAAATAAATCACCCATCCAAGATGGTTGTCATCACTGCCAGTGGCACAGATAGGGCTGTTGTGCCAACCTTCCTAAAAGTGCACTGTGTGTTTCCGTGAAGCCAGCTGCTCTCACACACGCAAGGGTCTCGTGTGAGATCGATGCCTTTGTGAGCCAAGCTGCAGTTACCATAGGGATCTGATGACGCTTTCTTCACCTGAGAAATTTTTTTTAGGTCACTATCTGAATTTCTTCTTATGAACCTAGAGGAAGTGCCCCCATGGAGTGGAAAATTCAACAGTCTCTTTGAGAAAGCCACCTTCAGGATGGGGCTGTTGCCCCAGGCTCCATGGGAGAGAATCCAAACCAAACTGGTTTAGATTCAGACAAATTTCATTTCAAAACCTTGAAGGTGGACTTTGACCATTCCCATGTAAGATGAACTCTGGGACCCGGTGGGCTGCAAGCCCCTGTTTCAGAGCCCCCTCATGTCACCAAGCACTTGCACGTGGTAGTTTTTATAGGTTCTGAATCTTGGGTCTCAGGGCTCAGAGTTGATGGAGGGGCACTCAGTTTCCATGCAGCCTGTCCCCAAAGTTTCCCTGGTAAAAATGACAAGAACTGATTTTAATAGGTGTTTGGATTCATGGTAAAATAAAAATAATTTCCCTAATATTAAAAAGACATGAATTTTCTTTAGATCTTATGAGTGACAACAGTTGACCGAATGTAGAAGCTCTACAGCCATGTTACCCAGAACTCACCTAGATGTGAGTGGTTGGCCGAGCGTAGTCCATAGTTCACGTCAGACTCACGGAGACTGCGCGGTGCCGTGCCGGTGCAGGGCTGTGTGATGGTTACTATGCACGGGGTGTTATATTCACGTAAGTAGCAAATTACCTTGATCCTGAGTCTTGTTAACAGAGAGATTATTTCCCATTTGAAGCGATCGATATCATATTCTTAAGGAAGGTTAATTAATTTTTTATACTATATTTATTTGGCTGTCCTTCAAACTAACAGAGTTCCAGTGGTGAATGATCTTAAATAATTTTTTTTAAGTATGTAGATGCGGGCAACACTTGCCAAGTAGAGGTGCCTGTTCATTGAATTTCTCTTCTCTTTTATTTACACTTCAAAATTTAAGATTGTGTAAAAAGAGACATTTTCCTAATTAATATGACTTACATGTACTTATTGCAGAGCATTGTGAGACTGTGGCCAAGCCCTTGGTACGTTAGATCACCCCACAGAAACATGGGCGACTGTGCAGCACGTGGGCAGTAGGCAAACCTCTGGCCAGGTAGGGAGAGGTGAAGGATGATGGGAAGCAGGTCTCGGGGTTGAGTCAGTCTCTGCCAGAACCCCTGTGTCTGGGAGGTCAGGGCAGTTCAGGGCTGCAAGAAAAGGTCGGACAGGTGCTAAAATGCAGGGGCTTGGGGCCACCAGGGCCCTAAGCTCCCTCAGGCAGTCTCCCTTCCCCGCTTCTCCTTGCAACTTACCCAGGACCATCTGAACAGGGTCTCTGAAAATCTAGGCCAGGTGGGGAGAAGAGAGCCCAGATCTCTGCACACTGGGTGCCAGGGTGGCTGCCTGCTCATTTGGGTCTTGGGGGTGAATTTGAAAGGGCACCCCTTACTTTCGGGGGTCAGAGCCCTCAGGCTCATGTACCAGTGGGCAGAGAGCCCCTACCAGGCCAGAATCCCATGAGCCAGAGCAAATGGCACAACAAAAACCTTGGCCCCTCCTAAGTCTCTGTGAGCCTGCGACCTGGGCCCTGGTCTCTCTGTGGAAAAGCAGTATGCAGGCTGTGAGCCAGGCTGCAAGGGGGCGGTACCTATTACCCCTGAGTGTCCAGCCCTCTGAAAAAGCAGGACAACGAGCGGGAGACATGGATCCACAAAATAACAGCTCGAGGTGACTGCGATAAAGTAGAGAGTGCATGACAGGGCGGCCAGGCGAGGGAGGGGTGGTCACCAAGGTTTGTTGAGATGAAGTTTGGGTAGCCAGTGACTTCGGTAAATCAATATTATTAGTGCAAACTTCAAGGTTCAGCAGAACCAGGAACTCACTCTAGGGCAAAGGAAGTAATTGGGAAGTTGTGATTCATTTGTGTGCAGTTTTTAATGACAAAAAATACTCTGCAGAGTTTGCCATCTTCAAACTTGGAAGCTAATTTCACCCACTGGTTAAAGAAAAAAACAGATATAAAAGGGGAAACTTTAAATACGATGTTTCTTGTTTTCAATCAAAAATAAGATTGAATGCTGAAAATTCAAATTATGAAGAGACATCTACCACAATTTTTCTGGCATAGCATTTTATTCACATACAATTGGGACTTAGTTGCTAAGTATTTTTGTTAAAGCCAAAAAAATCTACTTCAGTATTTATATTTTTTAATCCTAAAATCCAGTTGGAAGTTAATTGACCTATGTACAAATTAATGGGTCTCATGAAGAATTATGTTTACCAAGAAAATGTGCCGTGAAGGATAAAGACCTGGTGTAACATGATTTTTCTTCTTTCAAGCAAAAAAAAAAATGAGAGAGAGAATATTTCACATGAAATATGATAGTTGGGTATGTAGCTCCTGACTCTTTGTGAGGGTCATTTACTTGGGAGACGTATCCCTGGCCTTTAGGACTCAGCCAGGACCTCACGTGGCTCCATTCGAGTGGGACCGAGGCCATCAGAGCATGCAGGGACCACGAAGCATCGCCAGTACTACCATCCCTCTCAGTAGCCAAGCAGCACGGGGACCTTCATTTGCAGTTACAGGAACGTTAAAGCAGTGCTGAACTGGACACACTAATTCAAACACAACCAACCTCCCGCCTGCCTTCCACAAAGCGGGCACATCGGGCTGTGAAAAAAGAAAAAATAATTACACACAAAAATGTGATTCAAAGAACGTCTGTGTTTTTAAGACGTGACATTTCATCTTGGTTTTTATACACAATGAGATTGCATGACATGTGGGGGACCCGCTGTGACACTGGAGAGCATGCAGCATCATCTGTGTCAGGCCTGTGGACTCAGCCACGCCAGGCCCCGTGTGGAAGCAGCTGCGAACATCACGGCTGTGCGGTCCGCAGCCAGGCTCGCTTCTGTCTGGGGGAGGCTGGATGAGGCTGAAGGAGGCGGACCTCCCATTTCCCTTCCCTTTTCCCCGTAGTCAGGTCTGCTAATAATCTCACGTTGGATGAAGTGGAAGCTCATGAGTGGTTTAAAGTCCCATCTGCCAACTTTGCCCCAGATTCCACTGCAGGGTCTCACTCGCCAGCCACACCTAGCCCGGAGCTATTCCCACCACCCCACTGAGCTACCTCTTTCCCAGCCAGGAGGGTCTGGGGGCACTGTGAGCCTGGGTACCTTACATTTATTCACAAACCCAAGCACCTGCCTAGCTGGATTTACTTTCCTCTCTTGATAACATTATAGAATCTGAGAAAACAGCTCGTGTGCCCTCATTTTTAATGATATAATGAAATCTCATTTTTAATTACCTGAACAAAAAGGTTTCAAGTCCATCAGATTGCCTCTCAGGGTCTGCAGAGGTATTAACGGGCTCCAGAACCAATTACCTACATTTCCTTTTTACTTATTGCAAATGTGACCTTTTGTTAGAATTTGATTGCGAGTTTCCTGGTGTGAGTGGGTAACCATCGGCCTCTCAGGCAGGCTCCCCTCATGTCAGGATGGCTGTTCATTTTAATTCCCTCTGATGGCTGGAGGACAAGTAAGTGTCTGGGACCCGGCACCATAATGAGAGGAACCAGGGCTGTGTGGCCCTTCCAGTGACAGACCCAAACATCCACGACACAGACGGGAGGAAATCATCTGCCTGGAGGAAAGCAAGACCATGTTCCGCTGTGGTGTGAGACCCCTGCAACTGTAAAGATACGTCCGGGGCTGGGGCAAGAGCTGTGGGTGATGGAAGGAAGAGAAACCGAGCCTGTGGAGCAGGGGGCAGCTGCCTGAGAGGTGCCTGAGACACAAGAGTCTAAGGATGCCCGCACGTACTCGGCCTACAGTCCTCTGCTCTACCAGCTGAGCTATCGAAGGGCGCATCGGAGACACAAGGGTCTAGATGGAGCTGATGGGCTTGGGCCAGCCCTGTGAATGGAGGATCCCCCCAAAGGGCATGCAGTATGCCACCTTCCTGCCTAGAGCCATTTCCTCAACATGCTAAGGCTCCTGGGTTCCTGCCCCTGGGTTCGTGGGCCATCCTAGCCGCTCCCACCCCCCTCTCTTAACTCCCGAGTGCATATGGCTGGGGGCAGGGGCTCCTTGGGGAAGTCATGAGGGGAGGGCTTAGGAGCACCCCGGATTGGGGGCAGCTCCTTCGGGAGAATACTGGAACCTGAAGACCAGAAGGGACAGCAGGGCTCAGTGAGCCATGCTTTCAGATTCTGTACAAGTACAGCCTGGTCCAGCGCAAGATCAGCCAGACCAACGAGGATGGGTAGGACAGCCCCACGGCGGGGTGGTGAGCAAGGGCATTCAAGAGACAGAGGGAGGGCAGCGACTCCAAGCCAAGAGGGTGGTCATCACCAGTTGCAGTCCTGGACCAGCCTGCCTGTAGCTACTTAGGGAGCCCCCTGTCTCCATGATGTCCTCAGATGGCTGAGCAGAAAATGGGAAAAGGTGACCCAACTGGGACCCAGACTCTGAGCTTGGGCCAGGAGCCAACAGGGACTCCTGACTCCTGAGAGGCTAGGGGGAACAGGCTGTAGCTGCTGGGGCTCCCAGTGTTAGAGAGCAGGCCAGGGCTGCCAGGCTGCCTCTCCCACCAGCTTCCTTGAGCTGTCGGAGGACAGGGGAGGAGCAGTGGACTCCTGGTGTCTGAAGGGAGACTCGCCTGTGTGCCAGGAGTCCCAACGAGCCGAGGGCCCCAGGCCCCTCAGAGTGTGTGGATTGCCTCCTGTTAGATGGGCCCAGGTGGTGGCACTTTCTCAAGCTCTAGTCTGAAGGCAGACTTGGGGGTGCTTCCTGGCTCGGCTCTGAAATGCCTTCCGAGCCTGTGGCTCCAACGTGAGCAGGACGATCGGAAGGCTCATGGGGAGTGGAGCTGATCCACGTTAGGGGGTATTTGGACTACTTAATGTAACCAGAACAAGTGATGCAAATCAAGCTCGGTTTTGCTCCTACATATTTTAAGCATTTGCAATCAGAGGTTTTTTAAGGATGGTATTTTTGTAACAAAAATGACTGATTTTGTGATTCAGACAGCACAGTTTGGTTACAGACAAGCCCCTCAAAGCACCAGGTGCCCTGTAAGGGACAGCACTGAAGAAAGCAGAGACAAACTTCCTTGTCCCCAAGTCACACCTGCTCAGGATGTATGCAGCCCAGAGTGCCTCCCTCAGAGGAAGACAGGCTGACAGAGTCACACCTAGGCCGAAGTTCCTGCTGGTTCCAGGACCGGAACATTTCGGTCTACTTCGTGGCGCGACTCCTCCGAGATACCGCTGGCAGGAATAAACTGTCAGAACAGAAGGGTGGGGACACCAGCCACACAGCTGGTCCCTAACCTGTACTGATGGAGACAATAGCCCTTAAGAGGAAGTGACTCCATTGGCCAGGATACCCAGGAGGCCCCAAGTGCCCAAGAGGCTGGCTACCAGTACCCAAGAACATGACCTAGGTGTAGTCAGTCCCCAGTCAGCAGAAGGAAAGGCAAGGCCCACGTGTGGGGGCTGTGAGCCCCTACTTAACCCTCAGGCTGTTTCCTAAGGAAGTTCAAGGCCAGACACCTCGGGAGAGTATCCTGATAGGAGACCGCTGGTCCACAGCTGCAGGCCCAGGGGCTTCCTGGGAGAGGAGGTGAAGAGCAAGCACAGACAGATCTCAGGAGCTCCAGGACAGAGGACGAAGATGGAGGGCAGCAGAGAGAAAGGAGCACGGAATGAACCCTGAAGAGTGTCCCCTCTGCAGCCCTTTCTAGAACCACATGCTTCTTTCTCTCCGTGTTTCAGGACAGCTGACCCCACCGAGTACACCAAGTCCACACCTGCTGGCCTCCCACCCCTGCCAGGGCCCTCTTCACCTTCCTGAGGGAGCCTTGAGCACCATGGCCATGGCAAGATTAGAGAGAGATGCATTTCCGGAATTTTCAGCTGGACTGGCAGTGAGTTTTACCCAGGACACCCTCTCCGCAGAAGTTTCCTGGAGAGTCCCTGGACTCACAGGGCTCAGACCTCAGCAGCATCATCTCCTGGTAGAGAACACATGGGAGAACACCTGCTGACGTGGCAGACAAAGTTTGGGAATCATCCCACTCGCAGTCGGGGAGCCATCAGGGCACATGATGGCCATTCCAACGGCCAAACAAGCTCTGTTCATTAACAAGCTGCCATAACTCACATGGAACGTGCAGCGGGCATGCAAAGGAACGCGGCCCACCGACAGTTTATAATATAACTAAATTAAAGGAGTGTCAGCACCATCCTTGCCGCGAACGCTCGCCTCCCGCAGTCTGGGGGAGAGGCGGGGAGTGATGGAAACGCAGCACCACGGCCCATAGCCTGCCATTCACACTGAAATAAAGCGCCTCTGGAGAAGATGAAGGCAGGGAGACAGGAGCACTGTGTTTGCATGATGACTGTGTTGCCAAGTTAACTGTGAAGTGGCCCTTGAGGGTGACAGCTGGGAGCTGTCCCCTGGAACAGAGAAGGGTGGTGTCCTGTGAGCTGAGTCCGGAGCAGGAGCAGGAGAGGGCTGTGGAGAGATGGCCCGCACTGCTTTAATCAAATGTCATGTCCCTGCCTTTGCTTTGCAAGGCCCACCGTGTCTGCCTCCAGGTCTCTCAGCTCTGGCCACAAGCTTTCAGAGGGGCCTCAGGAGGGGAAAGCAGCAGAGGTGTCTCCACACTAAGAGATGGGACTGTACTCTGAATGCCATCAGCACTGGGCGGAAGTTGGGGGCAAGAGCTCCCACCTGCTCGCCTGGATCCCTCAATCTGTCCTAGGGAGAGCCCCACCCACCCGGATCCCAGGCCAGGCCAGATATTGGGATGGGGGAGCAGCTGTGTCCAATCAGATCCCATCCCCTCCCCAATCCTGCACCCGATAGAGCAGGGCCACCCTGGACACCCTGGCCAGTGCTTTCCTACTGGAGGGTGGGGAGGGAGAATTGGCTGTTTCCCACACTCCCTGCCTGGGGCATTGCTTCCTCCCAGGCTGCAGCTTTCCCCAGACAAGCTCAGGCTGGTGGATGGGCCTGGGCTGAGCATGCCCCACCTCCTTGTCTTGTTTCTCAGCCCTCCTGTCACCTGTGTGGTCAGTTCCTCACCTTGACTTTCTCCCTTTGGAATCTCAGAGTGGGTGGGTTTTCACTGGACCGTGACAAGGGCACCATCTAAGAATACAGCACTTGAGTCATGGCCTCCTGCAACCAACCACCTGGCTAACCTGCCGATGAAGGAGGGGAACTTTAATCAGGAGAGAAACTTTAAATCAGGAGAAACTGAGGCGGGCTGGCTGGCCTCAGGAGACTGAGACCACCCTGTATTACCCAACAGCCAGCTGGGCACCCCAGACCCAGCCGTGTCAGGGAGGACTGCCCACTGAGCCCAGCGAATTGCTACCTGAACACTAATAAGCAAATTAGACTCACACCTCCCAAGACACTGAGGGTGGGTGTGTGTTATGAAGCGTGATGGTGGGAACTGATAACCGGCACACCATTTCAGAGGATTCTGTCCTCAGCAGGAAGAGACGCTGGCTCAGTTCACGCTGCAGCACAGAAGGAGGAAGCTGTGCGGGATGAGGAAGGAACGGAACAGCAGCACACAAAGGCCGAAAGCTGCAGGCAGTGGCGCTGACGCCAGGCCCCACGCGGAAGTTTGCACCAGGTAAGCCTTACCTTACATTTCAACTGCTCCTCCTTTATTAAATTTTGCATAAGTATTATTATACAAATGTGAATATTGGCCACAATAAGTATAGTGCTCCCACATCAAGCAGAATAACTCAGCTAAAATGCTCATGGGAAAATAAATAATAAGCTTTATTACAATAACGCATTGCTAAGTGTTAACCAAATAACCACGACGTTGGTAGGAATGGATGAAAACTTAATAGAAGGCATTGACTGATAGCACAATGGCTCTCCTCTGGTTTTGTAGCTGGACAGCGAGTGGAGATGCCCTCTTTGTTTCTGTCACAGACGATGGCCTTATCAAGTGCTCCATGGGTCTAATTTTAAAGAACTTCATGGAGTGAAAAGGCATTTTCTACTGAACACAGTGAAGTCCCACCATCACCCTGAGTTCAGAGGACAGACCAACACTCTTTTTCTGAAGACGCCATGGCGTGCCCGGCTGCTGCCACGCGCTCCCTTTTAGTGTATTCGTTTCCCACTGTTTGCTTGCTCTGGCCAGGAGCTCCTCAAAGCAATTTTTGAGAAAGGGAATTATTCCTAAATGAACTAAACAAGAACTCCTTCAGAGGACAAGCAGATTCCACAGCTGCTGCTCTCAAAGATTTTGGCCTCAGGACCCCGATAGTCTTAAATATCACTGAGGACCCCAGAGACCTCTGATTTGTGTGGGCTCTGTCTGTTGGTATTCACACATTGGAAGTTAAGACAAGTCACTGAAATATATCTATTAATGTTTTTAAAAATAAACACAGGTCCATTATGTGGTAACATAAATAGTGTTTTATTAAAATTACTTTTCAAGAAAAACCATGAAACGAGTGACATTGTTTCACATTTCAAATCTCTTTCCTGTCTGACTGAGTAGAAGGCGGTGAATTCTCCCGTCTGCTGCTGCCTTCAGGCGGCTGTGCTGGGCTGTCAGGCTGAAGGGCACAGAGAACAAACCCCACACGGACAGGGGGCTGGAGAAGAAAGGGGAATGGGAAGGACTTCCAGGAGTGGGAGTTGCGCCTGTGTTTGTTTATTTAGGGCTTTAATGGCAACTTAAACTGATGAAGTTATCTCTAAAAGACATTTTTTTCTTTCTGATCTTGCAGAGTTTGTGTTATTTCGTCCTGGCCTTATGGCTACATCACAGTGAGGTTCGAGATTTGGCAGCACTTCCTAAGCCACACCAGTGACACGCGGACGTGTGGAGCAGCTGCCTTACCGGGTGGCCACCTTATGCGTGCTTGTTGGCTGGAGTGATTCACAAGGTTTTCATGAGGCTGCATTCCCCTAATGCATGCAAACAATCACCCATCTGTCATGTGCTTTTTTGGGAGAACTTGGGCAGAATAGCACCTCAGGAACCAGTGAAATCAACCCCAAGTGATAGCAAATGCTGGGCACCGCCGAGGCCTCCCTGGAGCCCAGCTGTTGGCCTGCAAGTCTTGCGGGATCTTCCATCAACTCTGCTGACCACTGGGGCCAGGCCCACGGGCTCTGGAACCCTCACTCAGGGCTGTCCCTCAGCTACTGGCCTGGTGGTCAGTGGGTCAGCCAGAAGGCACAATTCCCAGAGCGCCTTCCAGATTTCAGGAAGTGGCTTGTTCTCGCAGGATGTCAGCTCAGGTTGTAAAGGCGTTTTTGGTGTCGGCCAAGGAAGGAGACACCAAGCACGAAACCCTGGCTCGAAGACTATTGCGGTATGTGTGTGCACACCTGTGTACCTTACTCTGGGTATGTGTGGCAGGGAGAGACAGAAATGAGAGAGAGAGAAATTTTAAGTCAGCCCTAAAGCTGGCAAGAACTACTCTAAATAAAATATTTTACCATATTTATAATCTGGCTAATCCTGTGTGAGCCTCACACACACTCGGGCAAACAAGGCCCCGGAACCCACAGCTGGCTGTGCAGGGCAGGCAAGGGGACGCCAGCCACAGGACAACCACTCCCGAGACCAGAGATACCTCCTGCTAGCAGCTCAAGGGACACCCTGTAACTCTGGACACCGTGGTGATTCTTTCAGCACCGCAGCCCTCTTTGTAAAATGAAGACAACTAAGCAATCTCTCCATTCATACAAGACATTTAAAAAAGTTATGCTTGCTTAGGAACCCGAGAAAAATACGAGTAATAAAAATGACAGAGGACATCTGTGGGGTTTTTTAAGGCCAGTGGCTATGATGGAAAGTGTTGACTTCTTTTGTTTTTTGTGGAACTCAAGTAAAATAAAAAGTTATTAATTGGCAATTCCCTCAGATCTGCTTAACACCACCGCTGAGCATTTTGTGAGTGAGAAAACCACACTGAGATCAGACAGCGGTGTCTGCCCAGCGCGAGGCCCCAGAGACACGGAGGCAGAGCGCCCTGCCCCAGCCTCCCCACTCCGAGTTGCAGGTTCAGCCCACAAGCACAGTCTCTCTGCTCCATGTAGGGAACTTCCTCCGAATCACACAGGAGTGCTCCCCTCACAGAGGAGGGTGGAAGACACAGTCCCAGTCTATCAGGGCCTCTGGGGAGCAGGACCAGGACAAGAGGCTGCTTCTCCCTTTAAATCAAAACATGTCACCCCAAATTCAGGTGCCGGGTGGCCCGATTTTCCTAAATGTTTGTGTGACGATTTGTCCAATCTCTGCTCACCTCGATGACTTCACTCTTCATTGGGAGGAGACACCTCCCACCATGTTCCAGGAACTAATACAGTCTGTGCTTTCTAGATATTTGGCAAGTGAGTTCATTTGTGACTCTGTTGTTCAGGACAACATGTGCCCACGGAGACTGGCTGAGGGTGATGTCCCCTGTCCGGCTTGGCATGGTCACCTCTTTCAACACGAAGTTGAATTCAAGATCAACACGCTAATGATCAGTAGTGTCCACAATTTCTTATTTGGTTTCATAAATAATCAAGGCAAAATGAAATGGAGAACACAGCTTTCAACTGCCTTCTAGCAGAGAGCTGTTTCATCAAACTGGATCTTACCAAGGATTCAGCGTGTCTGAGAAGACAAGGGTTCTGGCCCCAGCTGGGTACGGTGCCCAGACCCCCAGAGTAGCTGCAAAGGTGACGGACCACAGGGTGTCGGGACACCAGGACAGAAAGAAGTATGACCAGGACTGCTACACACCGCTGGGCAGGTGGAGGTGGCAGTGTGGGACCCCAGTGTCAGGTAAGCAGCTACACTTTCCCGCAGATACCACTGCCACACCTGGAAGGTGACCTTGGGCTGACGAGGTGTTCAAAAGCAGAGCTATTACAAGGGAGCTCTCAGGACTCCAGTCCTGGCACTCTGACCTCTGATCCTGGCAGCTCTGCTCCAGCCAAACCCAGACCACTGCTTCCCGCAACCCGCCTATAAAATCGGAGGAATACAGTAACATCACGGTTAACTAAAATGTCAATTAAATGTCAACTATATCTCTATCCAATTCTCCAAGTGAGCCCCTAAGTAAAAGACCAGAAGCGGTAGAGAACTGGCGGGGTCTGGGAACTCAGGCAGCGCAACTGAGTTCATGGCCCGCCGATGGCTTTCTCCTGCCTGTGACTCACTTCCCAGCCTTTCGCCGACTGCAGAAATTCCTTGAGAGTTTTGACAAATCACCATCCAGACAGAGTGGGCCGACTACTTCTAACTCTGCTGTTTCTGACTTTGTAGTTGAGATTATTCCTATTGCCCATCAGGTAACCCAAACCCATCGGCCTTCCCTATGTCCTGCTGCAGATGTGATGAGTGAAAGATCTGAGGCCCTGCCCCACAGACAGCCAGGCTGGGACCCCCTTGCCCACTCTGGGCTCTCAGCTTGCAGGACAATGTCACACCCACACCACCCTCAGAGGAGGTGCTTATGATCCACATGTTACCGACAATGAAACGGGACTCTTGGAAATGGCAGCTTTCACACTGGTCACCTGCAGGCTGGGATTCGAGTTCTGCGGGGACCACGTGCAAGCGCCCAGCTCTGCCACGTGTGGCGTCTTGCCCAGGGGCCTGTCAGGAGTGAGAGCTGATCTCCTGGGCTGACCTCCCTGCCTGATCGCACGGTCTGAGCGGGAGCCACATGTGCTGTGAGTGTTCCTGGAACAGGAAACGTGCTGTCGTCTGTGGGCCAGTTGTCAGTGAGCACTAAAATCGGTGTGGCGATGGTGGTGGGCAAGACGGCGCCAGGATGGGGGCTCCACAGCCCCGAAGGTGCCCCTGTGACACGGCACGTCTTTCCAGGCCAAACATAGGCTCTCTCCGCTAGAGTTGCTAAATTACAAAAATGCATAGAATCCCCAAAGAGAGAAGTCAAATAGGAAAAACATAATTATTACGGGAGAAGGAGTTTAATATGCGTGAAATGGCCCCAGAACTTGAAGACAGACAGTGCAGATGATTTTCAAAATGGGATCTGCCTGGTCTCCGTCTTCCCTTTTTCATCCCTAAGGACTACGCGCTGACGTGACGGCCCCAAAAGCAGATCATCGACGTGCAGACTAAGTTGTTATACGAGTCCTTAAGACTCCTAATTCATATCTTATAAGACTCTGTGCATTTGGAGAATGATCAACTGAAATTTAATTGGGTTAGACGTTATCATTTTAAATTTTAAGTAACTGCACAAAAATGAAATTTAAAATCTCCCCATGTCTAATAAATCAGGACCATAACAGTGGTATTAGCCTGGCAGGAACCGAGCACAGTTCGGCATGAGTAAAGAGGGGCTGCCAGCAGCAGGGGCTGGCCATCAGTCGCCCAGGGGCTGAGCAACGTGAGGCCTTTTCCACTGCAGCATCCTGCTCCTGTTCACGGCCAGGCACTCTGACGATTCGAAGTATCTGTGGCTCCACTTCATGAGAAATGCCAAAAGAAAATGCTGACGAGCCATGAAAGTCAGGCACAAGCAAGCCCCCTGCCTCCTCACCCATCCAGGAGGAGGGTCCGCCTCACTTCGGGGCTCCTGGCCTGGCAAGGTTGTTTCTAGGCCAGGCCAACCTTCTTCCAGGTAAGGACATGCTTCCTGAGAGTCTCCCAGAGGCCAAGTCCACATGGAATCCAATGCCACTGGGTTCGAGGCGCCACACAGGCCTTGCAGGGAGCAGCAGGGGTCTTCCGCAATCACCTCCTCGTCAGAGACCTCCCCTCCTGTGCCAGGACGAGGCTGGCCAGAGGAAACCTCCCCGGGGTAGGGGGTCAGCTAGTCCCACCAGACAGTACCCAGCAGGGTGTCCAGAAGGACACACAGAGAAGAGGGCTCCTGGGGGTTCTAGGCCTGCCTGGGGTCAAGGCCAGGGCCAACCTCCCACCTTGGCCCCATTGTCCAATCTTGCGATGGAGCTATGACTCCAGAGTCTCCCAAACACCCCTCCCTTTCCTGGGGCAGGTTTGAGCAGCAGCACCATTTCCATATGGTCATGGCCTCCCTGCCATGGGTGCTTCAGGTTGTCACCACTCAAAGGGCAATCACAGCCCACAGGCAACTTGCTGGGTCCCAGCGGACATGGTTATGCACCACTGCCCTCTGGTGGACAGGTCAGGGCTCACGACATTCGGGGTGGGGCTCACAGTGCCCACACTAGGACTGAGGCCCAAGGAGCACTTGCTGGCCCACCGGCCTGGGCCACAGGGCTGGTGTCCACACACACTGGAGCCTCCCTGCACTTGCCTTTCAGTGAGGGGTGGGTTTGCACTGCTCCTTATACAGAAGCGCGCTGGCTGACAGGGAGACAGGGCTCATCTGGGGACCTGGCCAATACCACACAGGGTGTGCAGCCCTGTCCACTGCCAGGTGCATCACCTGAGCTACTCGTGCTGAGCGTCTCACCTGATGTCAAGTGACTTGTTTCCCTCTTATCACTCCTCAGAGAATCATTTCAGCCCCAGGACTGCGGAGGCTTCTACCCCGAGTGGGTCTCATTTCTTCCAGGTGGGTTGTAAGCGTGGCTGTGAACACTTCGCTGCATTGTTGAGGAGTGATCCTCCGGCAGCTTCCAGGTCTCTCTGCATCCTCTGCAGAGGCCACCAAACTGCAAGTGGCTTCCATGTTTATTAAGTTATTGCTATGAAGTTAATGGCCTTTTCAAATAAAGCTCTAAAGGACTACATCACAAGTCAGAACATTCCCAGGGTTGCAGACTCTCAGGGGATAAAGGCCAATGGGCTGCACAACATGGATCCAAGTAAAAACCTGAAATCAAAGAGTCTGTCCATCTACAAAGTCCAAGAAAATGTAGGTTTTCTTTTTCTGGTCTTCCTCATTTCAGGATCATGAAATGAGAGGACATAAAGAAGCAGGGACTCCCTGGGGCAATGGGGGTGGGGAGGTGGGACCACACAGGGTGAGGTCCAGCCATGCCGTGGGGGTTTCACCAGCCCACCCCTATCAGAGAAATGTCTGGGGTGGGGACTAGGCCCATCACTTCTGTGTCCCCACTGCCATGCCCCTCTAGGGTTGGCCAGAGGGGGGAGCCCCAAGACCCAGCTCCCCCAGTCCTTCTCACCCCTCAATGACCACCCACCTCAGTGACACTGATGATTCCTCCTCAAGTGAGCCTTCCTTCCCCTTCACTCCGATGCCTTTTCCCACTCAGTGTCTTCTCCTCTGTATCTGTCCCTGAAACAACTTTAATGGCCTTTGTTCCTGTCTCCTGGACTCAAGGGGGGCTCCAGTGCAGATGCCCTTTGCACTCTACCAGGTGCAGAGGCCCTGATGGGAACAGGTGTGACCTCACAGACCAGCCTTCCCCCTGCACACCCGGATCTCTCTTGTCCACTCTCACATCTCACAGGTTCTTGGCCACTTAAACCTGTCCATTTGTGAGCCTTAACAATGTCTGTACTCAATGCCCTAAAGGAAATGAGATGCAGTGCAACCCCCCAAAACAGGGTCCCTGGCCAAGGCTGGCCACCCCAGTACTGATATCTGGTAAAGACTCTGAGGCAATGGGTAACAGCCCATGTAGACACCTGGAGCTGAGGGAGCCAGGTTGAGAGGTGTGCAGGGTCCCCGAGGGCTCTGCCCTGCTCCCCACGTGCTGCTGCAGGCGAGACCAGAGACACGCGTCCAGGGCCAGCTGCCCTGCCGAGAACTTTCATTCTGAACCATGACTTCTGCGGGGTGATGCTACGTGCTTGTTTCCCCCAGACACCGCCTGTCTCTGATGACACCTTCCCCAGTCAGGAGCAGGCAACTGAGAGCACACTGCTGCTCCCCACATGGGCCCCTGTCGTCACAATGCCTGAAAACCATGAGCACCTGCATCTGGACAGTCCTGGAGAACGGTGCGCTGGAGGCCTGTTTGTTCACTCCTGAATGATGTCTCTTCCCCTGCTCTCCTCGGCAGCAGGTATTGTCGACTTCCTGCAGAATTGCTTCACCCGCGGAACCTGCTGTGAACGTGCTCCTTCAGCAGGAAGGATCCACTGGGTTGGGGACATTCTCATGCACTTTGTGAAAACACAGTGGTCGCTGAACAGACATGCAGCCCCACCCGAGCACCGCCGCTTCCTGGGGGGATCCCAGTGATGAGCCTGTGCCCAAACTTCAGCTGGGCCTTCCAGCACAGTCACTCTCTTCATCCTAATCATAACTTGACTTTTGTAGAGGCATCTGTGATTGGAAAATAGGCCTTTGACTTAGGGCCACATCTCCATGTAAGAGTCCCTGGGACCTGTGGTGGAATTCGTAGCCAGCTTGGCTTCCCCAAGTTCAGCCCCTGTAAAGGCTTCCTTCCCTGGGAGGGGCTGGGGGCACAGGCGCCAGGCACAGGGGACACTGGCGAGGAGGGTACTGGACCTACACTGTGGAGTCCACTGAAGATGCCACTTCTGGCTGCAGGCAGGCTCCCTGGAGTGACCCCACAGCTGGGACATCTCCCGTGCAAAGCATACAGACTTGTTTTTGCAAAACTGGCTACTTTAATACAAGTAATACATTTTCTCTTCATAAAAGCCATGCGATTATATAATTTTTACTTTTGTTTTCAGTGAACCCAAAGAGGAAAGTCAGTCCATGTGGCTGGGGAGGGCAGGGCCATAGGTCTGTGCTAAGACCAACCCTGATGAGGTCTTGGGGGGCCAGGACAAGGCTGTGCCCTGAGGGCCCAGAGCCACACCAGGCCAGTGCTCCTCCATTTGCTCACCTGTAAACCAGGAAATAACGTGGCCTGGCAGGCTCTGGGAGAGGCAGGCAGTGGGACGGACACAGAGTGCCTGCCGTGCAGTCAGCGGGTCAGAGCCCTTCCCTGGACTCGCAGACCCGGACCGTCCCTCACGGCTGCGTGACTGCATGAGCACCAACACACGAGAGCGAGCAGCTCTCGTCAGAGCTGGGGGGGGACTGCCTCCGGGCGCAGGGCCAGGCCTCCACTGTGGGACCCCACCGTCTCTCCTCTGGTGCGTGCGGTCCCGCTGACCGAATACTGCACTGAATGCTCCCATTCTGATGGGTTTCTGCTAGCTTCCATTTGGCTTTTTACGTCATAAGATTAACTGGCAGGTGTCACTTTTTTACTTTCTTGTACAAAGTGCTCGAGTTCTAGTTTGTTCGGTTTTTTGCATAAAGAGGAGGGGTCCCCAATTATCTCTCCCTCACCAGGGAAGCTGTCCCACTGTGCATACTTGGCCAAGCTCTAGCAGAGGTGGTGGGCAGGGACACTCCATCTTAGTGTCAGACCTGACCAGGCAAGTGGTGACAGGGTGAATAAGTCAAAAGAAGGGAGTGCACCCCATTGCCCTGTTCTAGGGAACAGTGTCCCCCAAACACATGTCCACCCAGAACCCCAGAATGAGACCTTACTTGAAAATCAGGTCTTTGCAGGTTTAATAAGGTAAGGTCATACTGGATTTGGGTGGGCTCCAAATCCAATGACTGGTGTCCTTATAAGAAGGCCACGTGTACAGGGACACAGGGACAGGCCATGTGACGATGGGGGCAGATTGGAGTGATACATCTACAGGGGAAGCCAGCAGCCACCAGGAGCTCGAGAGGCCTGGAAGAGCCTTCCTTAGTGTCTTCAGAGGGGGCGAGGCCCACGAGGCCTGGGGACACCCTGACTTAAGACTTCTAGACGCTGTGGCAGTAATTTCGGAGAGCAGCCCCAGGAAACAGCACCTGTGTCCCTGCACTACCAGGTGTCTGCGGGCCCCAGTGAAGGGCTGCTGTAAACCACCAACCTCTCGGGGATAGAAAAACACACGCAACACCTGCCCGCACATCAGGTAACTGGTGCACACACACAGTCCCAGCTCAGACCCCTTCCCCACGGGTCCGGACCAGTGGGACCCTTTGCATGACCAGGCAGAGGAGGCTCAGCGTAGCCCACCTGGGCATTGGGGTGCCCTTCGGGACAGCACTGAACAAGGGCCCTGTGATCCAGCAGAGAGACATCCGCACCCTTAGTGAGGCCCTGGGCTCATGGGCCTCTCATCACCGTCTGTCTACACACCCACAGGGAGGAGGGTAGACAGCTGCAGACCTGGGGGGCTACTCTTTGACTGGGGGTGGATCAATGACAAAAGTCAGGCAAGGTGGCTGATGACATCATATGAGTGGCTCCCTGACCTCAGGCATCCTCCTTGTCCCCCCAGAGCCCTCTGCAGCCCAGGACTCCTGCTGTCCAAGCACGAAGTGGGAATGAGGGGGATGGTAAGGGACGGAGCCCTGCTTTCGTGGGAAAGGACATTTGATGTTAACTGCCTCAGGACTGGTGATGCTCAGTGCAAGGAAGCCCGGGGCTCACCCCACTTGGACTCTGTCTTTGTGGAGCTTGTGTCCCCTGTGCAGAGATGCTCAGAGTGGGGAGGCTGGGCTTCAGCTGCACTGTGGAAACCCAGCCAGTCACAGGCAGCTGCTGCCTGGTCAGGTACTTTAGACACTGTGTCTGCATGTACTATTTCTACAAGAGGTCTAAGGCTGGAGGTCAGAATGGTGGACTGGGGACACCACGTGTGATCACAGCAGCAGAAGCTGAAACTGTAGTTGAAGGGAGAGTAGTAGATTTTCTTTCATGTCTCTTGGCCGCCCAGGGAGGTTACATGGTTTAAAGCCCCTGTCCGGAAACATCTGGCAGGAGGGGACCCCGATCCAGCCCTAAGTGACACTCTTTTCCAAAAGTCCCTTCTGTGAAAGAAACACACTTGTGAACGGCCATCCTGGACAACAACACCCTTTATTCGCAGTAGAACGCCCCACATACAGCACGAGAACCTTCCCCGTTTTACTCTAACACGGAAATGCTCACGTGCACAGCCTCCCAAGACCCAGGTGCGTGGTCTGCTCTAGTGACGGTGCTGTCTGAACTGGAGGCCACAGTAACCGCACGTCCCAGTTTTTGTTTCTTTGTCCTGAAAAAATTCAAGAGGGAAGATCTCATATTTCCATATTCTACTTCAAATCTAATATAGCTAGAGATTGGACACTGAAAGCACACACAACACCTGAATGCCCTGCCAGCCCAAAACACCTGTAAAACCCAAATCACCACTGAGCTAAGAACTGCCACAGTGTCCAAGACCCCAGGTCCGGCTCTGGCTCCTCCCCCAGCCTCAGGCCCTGCCATGGAACGTCTCAAAGGGCCACTGTAAGGATAGAAAGTGCCAGCACAACAGCCACTTCTTGCCCTTGGCTCGATCCCTCCAGGACAGCCAGAGTCTCATCCTGAGCACAGACTTCGACTGCCTCGGAAGGGGGTGTCCCCACAGGGGTGGGGTCTCCACAGGGCTGGGGTCCAAGCTCACTCACACCACCAGCAGAAGGGGCTGCGGTGGGTCCTGCCAGCTCTCTTCCCTCTCCTTCCCGCCACATGCATGTCCAAGTTTTAGTGGCTTCCTTCTCAGCTCTAATGTCCCAAGTCCTCTTCTTTAGGCCCCAAGAGAAGAGGCGTGTATGTATCAACAAAATGGGCTGCAAAGGAAGGTTCAGCAAAAAAGATAGACTCCTATGTGTCTGAGAGGAAGCTGGAAAGTCAGTGCTAGTGACTCTAAGTAGGACCCCGCATGGCACGTCACATCTGAAAAGATGCCACGGTGCTCGTCCCTGCCATTTGGTTTTGTAGGCAAGGTCGGTGGGAGAGTGTGTGGTCAAAGGAACACTGCGAGGGCCCCCTTGAGAGCAGGGACAGGCAGAACAGGACGGCGAACAGGTCACGTTACCAAGTTTATGTAGACTTTCGGGTGGCCCAGAGCGCCCCCACCGCCGTCACACGCTATGACTCGACTCTCCACTTCACTCACAGGCTGTTCAGCTATTAAATCAATGGCGAAGTTCTCATTCACCTGGACAAGGAGAAAAACCTTGTATCGACAAGCACAAAAACTCAATTGCATGAAATTTAAATTTACGTAGAACCTGCCCCATAGACATTCACGTACTGGCAGCACAGGCAGAATTATATTCTGTACATCTTCACTGAAATAGAATTACAGATCTTCAAAGTACATAATAACTAATTAATACATGTATATACAGCCACTTAACTTTTCACTGCACATAATTTCAAATTTACAGAAATGTCCGCAAGAATTACAATAGTGCAAAGAACTCCCATCCTGTCTTTGCCTGGCCTCAGACTGAACATTCTGCCCTACTTATCACCTGCTCTCTCCTCCCTCCCATCCCTCTCTCTCCACACACACAGTTCCACAGCTCTGCCCACTGGGAACAGGGACGCCCCGGTGGCAATGAGTCCACATGGCCACCATTTCACACTAAAGCAGCCAGGGCTGTGAAACAGCTGGTTCCAGGCCCAGGGCAGATGTTAGAGACGAACTGGAGCCACGCTCGTGACAGGGGACTGGAGATTAGAAAAGACAACCACGGATGGGTCAAAGGGCAGCCGACTTGGGGACACTGCCCATTTGGAATAAACCGGATACGGGGCATCTGAGGAACAACGAGGTTATAGCTGCAAAGGACTGAAAACAAATCACTCCACAATGGTATTTTCAAACTTCTTTAATTTCCCTGCTACAGGGAATCAACTCATTATTTTTAAACTGGTAAATAAGGGAAAGAATCGAGCATTTCTTCTTTCCTCAGTGACCAAAGGTGTTTTTTTGTTTTTTTAAATGTAAGTCCTCAAGCTAGTAATGAGAAGAGAACACCCTGCTTTACAGCCCGTATGAGTGAATGACTTAAAGCACTCACGCCACCTGCCCCGTAGGGTCACCGCAGACACAGAACCCGGTCCGATCGGACAAAGCGATGGGCCCAATCCGATCACGCACACTCACGCGGACCAGAGACCCCAAGCGCAGTCAGTCAGGGCTGGCTGCAGGCGACTTCCCAGAAGAAACGCCCGAGTCCTGTGACAGCTGAGTCCAAGGCAGAAAAAGGGCCGTGTGCGTGTGAGGGAAAGGGGGGTTACACACACATGTCACAAATGCAAAAAGACACTGCATATGTGTAAGGGGAACAGGAACCTAAAAGTCAGAGAAACTTGTCACCACTGCAATGCATGGGACTTATTTGGATTCAGAGTCAACAAGCTCTAAAATTTTTAAGAATACAATGCAGTCGAGAATATTTAGACCCCCTAGAGTAACGGATTGAAAGAACCTCTGTAGGTTCAGGTGAGATGATCCTGTCACTGTTAACGCCTTACGGGGGTGTACACGATCAATTTCAGACCTGGTGACACAATACAGATGGAGGTGCTGGGGAGCATGGCAGGAACAGGCGTGGCTGCGTTGGTCAGTATCCGGGGTAACTGTTGAAACTGAGTGGCCAGGCACATGGGAGGAGGGCATCACTGAACCAGCCCCTCCATGGCATAGTTACTACAGCAATTCAAACTTGCTGGCTGGGCAAATAATTTGTCTGACCATGCGCTACTGTGGCAAACTTGGGACGCTGGGTGGGAGCTATGTCTTGGTTGTATCTGCCTCAATTAGAGCTGTCCTCAGTGACCAAAAGACAAGGCACATGGTGCTGGGGACACGGTAGAAGTGCAGCATCAGTGTCTGCGTGTACAGGGAAAGAACTGAACCTGGGCCCTCACAGTCCCTGCCAGGACTCAGAGCCCCGTGACTCACGCCCTGAGATCACCAGCCCCCCAGCCCCACACCCGAGGGCTGGGGCTCCCGTCCTCCAAGCGCTGCACGTCCTGTGAAGAAACCCAGCAGCGCCTTCTCCAAGCTTTCTCCTTTCTGGAGCCATATACAGTGATCACGGGCAACCTCTGTAGCCAACACTTGGCTTCCGAGGATTAGTTTGCCTGACAGTGCCTCTTAAACGCAGCATCTTTTCCACATCATTGGCCACCCCAGGGTGGATGACAACAGCAACAGCACACCTCGAAAGTCACCCTCTTCTGGAGGCCGGAGGATCACTCAACCGGAACACACAACACCAGGGGCCAACAGTCAGATGGGCAGCACCATTTTTCCCCTTCCAGGTCTCCTAAAAGCCATCCCAAGTTTACAGGAAGAGACAGCTTAATAAAGGCAAGGTGGGCAGTGTGAGGCAGAGCATCAGACTAATAAATGTTGTCTGAGGTTACTCTGAGATTCGGCTGAGGAATAATCTTAGTACTCGTCTATCGTTACAGGTGAGACCCGCTGTACCAGGTCAGTCCCGGCCATCCAGGGCCGTGTGGCTTCCAGCCGTGCATGCCCAACATCCCATGCTGGTGTAATTCTGTGCCACAGGCCTACCGCTCTGGGGAAGACAAGAAAACCAAGACTAGGCATAAATAAATCCTCACAAATAAGGCGGGGTGGGGGAGCATCTAATTTCATAAAACTTGAAAAGAACAACACAATCAAGCTCAGTAAACTTTTTCCAAAGCCAGCCGACTGTCCAGAGGACACACAGTCCAGGGGCAGCGCCCTCACACCCCTCCCACGTAGAGAAGGCCCTGACTGCCACCAACACAGACGGCGCCAAACACCCTGACCCCACACAAAGTGGACACTGTGGAAAGATTTGGTTATTTTTCAAAAGCTTTGTCGGTTACAGATTATGATTTTGAAAAGCTTTTCATTAAAGTTCTACTTCCAGAAACACAGTAGAAAGTCAGTGGGAAACGCATTGAAATTAAAACAAACACCACAAGCATGCAGTGCTGCCGCCTCATTGTTTTACAAGCTCCTTCAAACACAGAGCCTCCGCCAAGGTCTTCTGCTCCCCGTACACCACACCTTATAGCGGGCTATGGTGAGTGATAGCCCACTCACTGCCGCTGCCGACGTAGCCACACACCATACAAATGAAGCCTCAGGGTGTAAATAATACGGTGTCTACCTCAGTGACAAATGTGTCACAAAGGCCACACTAACAAACTCCCATCACGCAGTCCAAGAGACCGCCTGTCTCCTGTGGGAAGGGCAGCTGATGCCTGATGCCTGAGACTGACACGGGACTGCCCCTGTCATTCACAACTGCAGCTCCAGGGCGACCCTGACCTCCCATGATTAACATTCTGGGACTCTGCTCAATGCAGGAAAACAAAGAGCCCAGGAGTCAGTGCCCAGCCACAGCATACAGCCACGGCCCAGCTTCGGAGTCTGCTGAAATCCAGAGCAGCAGCGTGGGCCCTGCCCCATGATGGGGCACGGGAAGGAAAATGTACTATTGGTCCTTACAAGCTCAGTACGGAAAACACGTCACGGCACCTGGTACACTTCGCATTAGCGGTAAATGTAGTGTTTTTGTAAGCACACACCATATCACGTACCCTAAATTGCCCAACCACTGTAAAAATCAGCCTTTCAGGTCACCAACATAAACAAATACACATATGTGCCTCCCTTAATATTTACTTCTTGATCAATTCATCTTGGCCTATGTATATTTAGGTTTATTCACTTGTCAGTTAGCTGCTTTTTTTTTTAAACTCCTGTTTTGGGGAGTGACAGTCCTGCGGAGAGTCTACCCCCCACATCAAACGGAGACTAAATCCATTAAAGATGAAACATCAATTCTACAAAGTACTAGTAAAACTAGTAAAAAAAGGAATGACCCAGCTGAATAAGCAATGTTCTGTAAAATTTTGACCTTAATTTAATTAATTATAATTTTCTATAGTAACTAATGGAAATTTACAAGTTTAAAATAAACTAAAAGCCCCAGTTCAATGATTTAAAATATCGGGTGTTTTTACCACTAATGTCAATAATTACATTTAGCTACACATACATGTGTATGCACACATATATAATTTTTAAATCACAGTAAAAACTGAAGTTATCATCCAAATTAATTTTTAAACTAAGTTAGTTTGGAGAAAATGCTCAAAAGCAGGGACGAATACATAGAAGACAGAGGGTTTTCTGGGCAATAAAACTACTCTGTATGATACTGTAATGGAGGATACAAGACACCATACCTTTGCCAAGACCCACAGAATGTACAGCAAACATAAACCCTAATGAAAACTATGGACTTGAGTTGATCTAATGTATTAATACTCATCCAATGTCTAAATCAATCACTTGTAAAAACTGCTGCACACTAATGCCAGATATTAATGATAGGGGAATAGTGTGAGGGACATATGGAAACTGTGCTTTCTGTGTAATTTTCCAGTATGTCTAAAGTCTTCTAAAACAGTAATATCTCTTGGAAATGAAAATAATTTTGAAATACCACTCAATGCCAAATTTCTGTTGTAGGAACAACAGCCAGAGCAGAATGCCAGCTCACGGTCTACAGGTGTGCTGTGCACTGTCACAACTTGAGGGTGTGGACACTCATGATCCCAGAGGGGAAAGGCCCCGGAGACCCCAAGCTGGGACAGCGGTTAAGGATCAGCCAGTTCAGGAGAGCTGACGGAGAGAAAGGCTGATAGAGACGCAACACCGTCAGCACTTCACCACCTTCAACAGCTTTGTTTTCAAGTTGCTCCCCATGGCCCTCTGCTATGGCAGTCAGAAACCGGAGCCACAGGAGAATTTCCAGCAGAGAGGAATCTGTGACAGACCCAGATGTTTGCTAAAGCATCCGAAGAGCTGAGATAGGAAGCTGGGGACAGGGCTGCAGAATCAACCCCAGGACCAATTTGCTCTGAACTGCTCCATCCAGTGTTTTGAACTCCGTCTCCACCACACTGCTCCTGCCCCCCGGCCACCCACAAAGCAGGAATGGAAGCAGAAAACCAGACTTTGGGGATGGACAATGTAACCAAGATCTAAGGGAAGGGGACACTCGATTTAGGGAAAGCTGAAGCTTACCAAGAAGAAATCAACAGGCTTACTGAGGGGAAGGAGTGACTCCAACTGACGATGGAGGACAAAACTTACTCTAATCTGAGAGTCTCAGGAGTCTACGGCACAGAAATAAAGAAAAAGACCACTCTCATTGATATGTAAACCAGACTGCACTTACAAGATGTTATATACTGTGATATTGCAGGGCGGCAACCAAAACCGAAATTGCCATATTTAACATTTAGGGGAAAAAAGGCAGAACTCCAAATCCTCTAGGGTGCTCACAAATTGGGGAAAATTGCTTAAATCTTACATATTATTTTGTTGTTGGTGGTGGTTATATAAAGGTTTTATGAGAGCTTGCCTCTCTTATACTTACCTCTTTCTGACGACCTACAAATCGAATTTTCCTGTAGTCTTTATCATCATAAACCTGAAAAGAAAAAGACCATTTGGGATTTTTACAACTTCATCCTGAAAGAGGTCACTTCATATCAACCATAAACATTACAGAAAACTGTTTTTCTTAATGTTTACGCCATTCAAGATCAAACACGAGGGGCCAAGTATAGCTGTGCAACCAGGGGCATTTCTCATCAAGACCCCTAAGAGGACAATGGGCAATAATCTGAACTGGAAGGCTGCAAGGTGAAGTGGGAGTGCAGAGGACGCAAATTCAGGTAGCGGAGGTGCACGCCCCCTTCTTCCATATGGCCCATGGCTCTGTCCCTTCTAAATCTTCTGGGTGACGCTTTAATAATATAGGTACTTACTCTCTCATCTTTGGCTTTCAAGTATAGCCTAACATTGTCTTTGTGCTTTGGACTACAGGAGACTCTCAAGTTATTTAAATGCACTATTTAATATCACACAAACATTACAAGATTCGAGCCACAGAATCGGTGGTTTTGAGTACAAAGGGAAGCCTCCCCACAGCTATTTTCTGGGTAACAGCCTCATTTTAGAGTTCGGGGACACTCTCAGACCACAGAATCTGCAAACACGCCGCTAAGACCAGCACCGCGGCAGCCGTTTAAATCCACACAGGTTATTGCGTGCGACAGCACAGCTCGACCGTGCTTGTGTCGTGCGAGGGACCCGGAATGTACTCAGTCGCCGGTTCTTCGTGATCCCTACCCACGAACCAGGAACCACAGGACACCAGGAGGACCCGGGACACCGGGGACAGCGGAAAGACCAGGAGCCCGACCTGGGCTCCGCCCACTCAAGCGCCCTCCGCGCCGCGCCGGTTACCTGGCCGGTGTGCGTGACCTTCTCCCCGGTCGGCGAGATGTGCACCCCGAAAAATCTAGCGCCCCGAGGCAGCCTAAGAGCTGCCACGCCTGCCCGGCCGAGATGCCAGGAGAAGGTCAATGCTGCCGCCATCTTATGGATTGACCCTTGACCCGGCGCGTCGCCGCGCCAGCGCTGACGCATGCGCACAGCCTCGCAGGGCTCGGCGCGTCGCGGACTTCTTTTCCTTGAGGAGGTGCGCACGCGCGCTGTGGTCGGGCAGGAACGTCCCGGCAGGTGCTGCTGCGGACCTGCCTCAGCCTGGGTAAGAAGGGAAACTTTGAGCACAACCGTAACTGTTATTCGTACCAGGGGAAGGGCCGAGGTGGGTAGAAGGTAGAGATACATTGTTTGCCTTCAATGGCAATCGATAATCAGGGGAATACACATAATATGTTTTTATTGGTGAAGGATCCCTGCCTAAAGAGGAAATTGGGAGTGCATTCCCGTTGCTCGGTGCTCATTTCTTTGTTGCGGGGGGGGGGGGGGGGGGGGGGCGGGGAGGGGGGTATGGACAGCCTGTCTGGGGATTTCCGCAGCACAGTCCCAGTGAAGCTACCAGTAAAGCACAACCTTTGTCGCCCCACACGCCCCCGTTCCCAACGTCATCCGCCCCGGACAGGTCCACTACTCCAGAGGGCACCTGGGCAGGACCCGGCTGGCGTCCCGGCTCTTCCCTTTTCTGCTTCTCCTGCCTCCTTTAAACTACCTGTGCATAGACCCAGGGGGATGGGCGAAGACAGAAGGGAGTGGAGCAGACTTAGCTCAGGGGTAAACTCAGCGCAACCGCCACAGCCCAGGGGGTGAGTACGTCCACAGTCGGGACTCCACTCCAGGTACGTGGAGGAGAGCCCAGCAAGGTGATGAGAAGCGTGATTCCCTGAAACCTCTCGGAAAGGAAGGGTGCTTACGGACAGGTGCTCGAGCAGAACCAAAGATCACCTGGGCAGGTGCAACCACGTCTGCAGGTCGCCTTCGCGTGCTCAGAAAGTAGACGAGTGCGTTCGCGGACACGCCCCCCGAAAAGCAGATTCAGCTTTCTTCGTGGAACCCGGGTGCACAGGGCGTTCACCGTAAAAGTCTTTAAATTTTTATCTGTTTGAAATGCTTCATAATAAAGTGTAGGGGGGAGAAGATATTTAATTGCAATCAGTTAGAACCACTGTCTAGAACGAGGGAAACCACTCCTTTCCGTTGGACTCGCCAGTTTTCCTAGGATGTTCATGCAGTACCAGCATATGGTTTTCCTAGATTTTTGTTTTGACATTAGTATTGTCGGTTTTTCAAGTCTACTTGGTTGTAACTTTTTCATTCTAGATACATATTTTAGTTCCCATTTCTGCATTTCCTCCACCACTATCACCACCAATTGTAGGCGACAGGTTGCGGGGGGCATCCTGCTAGGTGCTCTAGGGCCGGGGCCTGGAAGGCGAAGAAAGGGGGAACCCGTCACCCTCCAACCCTGAGCGCGAAAGCTCGATCTTTGCGGCCGGCACTGCTGGTGCTACCACGTGACCCCGGCGCCGTTTTTCTTTCCGGAGGAGATTCCGGGCGGCGGCGTCTCCGCCCCGTCGCGCAGGCGCAGGCTGGGACCCTGGTGCGGGCTGAGGAACGCTGCTCACAGGACTAGGGCCCGTTCTTCCCAGGTCAGGGGTCCCTGCGGGTCCAGAGCGGCTGGGGACTAGGGAGGCGGTGGGATGGCGGGGTTCGGGTCTTCTCTGCAGCCGGCTGCCAGGTCGAGAGGCTGCGGACGGGCTTGGCTCGGAGACGTCGACCCCGCGGCCTCAGTCTCCCCCTGTTGGCTGCGGTTAGAGGGCGAGGGGGCGCCATGGGGCCGGATCCATCCCTCCGACGCCCGAACCTCGCGGGCTGTGTGCGGACTCCGAGCGACACGCGCCAATGTTGGGGCCGAGCCCCGCGACGGCAGCCAGTGCGCCTCCTCCGAGAAGCCCCGAGCAGTCCGCACCTGAGAAGCGGCCCCGCCGGAGTTCCGTGCCGTCGCTTCATTGCTGAGACCGCACGGGCAGTCACTTACCCCTCCACCTGGCTTAATTATTTCAAAGTGGGGGCCGTGGCCTACACTTAAGGTCTCGTCAGCTTCGCCTGGGCTCCCGCAAAGGGCGGTGTGCCAAATGCTCCACCCGGTGCCCCTGTCTCCTGCAGAGCTGTCAGGGTTTGTGCTGCACTGGGGAGTGGTAGCACCTCTTACCCCTCAGCTCCTGTGCCTACGCGACAGTGAAGTAGGCAAAACAAAGTTGTAATAGTAGGAACACGGAAGACGCTGTAACCACTTTTTTTTTTTTTTGCATAGGTTCAGCCACAACATGGCAACTGTTTTTATAAAGAAAATGGTGGTCTCTGCTGTGAACCCCCTCCTACGTCTGAGTCTTTGCGCGACGACGTCCCGTGCGCTCTCCACACTCCTGCTCGGTCCCCTGCGCGTTGCAGTCCCAGCAGGTGCAAAGCCCAGCGAAGTGGTGGCTTCACCGCTCTGCTGCCGCCCTTTGCCTTTCCTGCAGCCTGCTCTGGGGTTCAAGACCAAGGGCGTCCTCCGGAAGCGTTGCCGGGACTGTTACCGGGTGAAGAGGCGTGGGCGGTGGTTCATCTACTGCAAAACGAACCCAAGACACAAGCAGAGACAGATGTAGCTCCTTTGGCTGTGAAAATAACATGCAAGATTGTACCATTTCCTTGGGAGATGGTGTTAATTTACCGAAGAAAAATAAAATGTAAATGTTCTGTTTTCTACGAGTATTGACCTGCCGGTTTTGTTGACTCCACTTTCCAGGCATCTCACTCTATCCAGATGTAGTCCGGCCAGAGCCCCATTTGGAAAGCTGGCGGGAGACAGGGAAGAGGGAAAATGGGTTTACTCCCCGCCGCCACCACCACCCCTAATATCAGAATGCAGGTTCTTTAGAAAGAACTAGATTCAGTCTCAGACTGCCCTGTGGAGTGGCTCTTGGCCCTGTGTCTGCATTCAGCCATACTACTGCTTTCCCCGGGTTCAAATTCCTTTCAACATTCCTGTCTCCAGGATGAGGATGGAAGACCTTGATAGCAGTCCTTAAGTCAAGGGCAATTAATTGTTTATATACGAAGGTATTTGGGATATCAAATGCGTCACCCTCAGTCTGACACATGAGTACCCATGTACACGTGTATGTATACATGAGTGGAATGTGTGCACTACGTACCCGCTGTGTGGCAAGAGGCCCCTCCTGCAGTATGAAGACAGGAGAGCTCGGAGTGGTTACCGCAGCATGGCAGGTGAGTGCTGACTGATTCAGCAGCAACCCAGGGGAAGGCAGGGGGCCACAGTCCCTGGCCGCAGTCTTGGCTCTGCTCTTTCCTAGGTGTTGGGCCTTGGACTAGAAGCTTCTACTGAAGCTTCAAGTTTAAAAAGGGATCTGATACTACTCGCCCCTCCCTGCAGAGTTCCGAGAACCTGTTTTTCAGTCACACCTTTGCCCTTAAGAGCCTGCCACAGAGCCTGGCATACCGTAGGCACTCAGCAAGTGAATGTAGACTTGAAAGATCCTGCCTCCTTGTAAGCAGGCAGCCCCATTGTCTGCTCTCCTTATTTAGAACTGGGTCATCCTGCAACACCAAGCCCATGACTTTCTGAAGAGGTGCTTGATGTCCCGTCCAACGGACCAAATGCCTCCAGCACTAGTGTGGATCGTGAAGTCAGATGCTGGATTTGTCTAGGTCTCTAGCTGTTTGATGTATGTATGCACACAGTTTGCACGTGTACACAACACACCTTTCGATTATTTTCTCCTTGACAGGTGAGTGTGAGGTTTACTTGCCTCGTGAGCATCTGGCTCTGCAGAGCACACAGTGCTGGTGACATATGTCCACATGAGTGAATCTATGGAGATACCGAGGGGCAGACAGTCCTGCCTGTAGTGACGCAATGAGGCCTGTGCCCACATGCACCTGTGCTTACTGCTAGCAACCTGGAGTTCCAAATCGTTGCTTTCTCCTGAGATTACTAATCTCTCTTTGATCCAAGGTCAGAGCATGTGTGCCGACCAAGCCCTCTTACAGCTCATCTTCCCTGTACCCACTGGACCAGCATTTACAGCCCCACAATCCCAGCATAACAAAAAAATGTGTTTAGGTCAGGAGCAGCAAGTTACGTTCCATAGGCCAGATCCAGTCTGCCACCCATTTTTGTAAATAAAGTTGTATTAGAAAACAGCCATCTTGTTCATTAGCATATTGTCTGTGCCTCCACAGCAGCCAGGTGTGAGTAGTTGCAACAATATAGCCTGAGAAATCTAAAATATTTACTAGTTAGTACAAATTTAAGATGGAAAATTAGGAAGAAGTTAACTGATTTTATTAATTGTATTTCAAGTGTACTTATTTACTAGAGACCAAGATCATTTAGGAAAGAAAAAAAAAGTAGTTTATTATTTTCCTGTGGCTGCTGCAACAAATTATCAGACTTGTGGCTTAAAGCAACAGAAATGTATTCTACTTAATCCAGGATGCCCTCATCTCAAGATCCTTAATTTAGTGACATCTGCAAAGACCCTACTTCCAAACAAGGTCACATTCTGAGATATAAGTTGGGGGTGGGCAGAGGATGCTATTCAATCCACTACAATTGGTATAGAATATTTTTGAAAATAATTATAATTTAAATTATTGTTAATAATGTATTCACTTTGTTCAAAATGCAGTGGAAGCCTTCCTCCTGAACCCCAGACCCAATTTCTCCCCCCAGAAGCAAGTAGGATTATCAGCCCCCCAAACATGCATTCAGTCATACCCTGTGACTCTTCAGGCAAGTCCCTGACTCAATTCCTGTCCCCACTTGCGCAGCTGTCCCAAACCTGGGACACACCTGGGTCTCAGGCCAGCAACCACGGAGCGTCCTCTTTCTTTTCCCAGGTCACTCTGCCCTGATTTCTCCAACAAGTTGGTATAAGATATTGTACACATCATTTTTGACTTCTGCATCTATATGATTTTTTTATATTCTCATTCCTTTTTTTGGTTTATGAAGCATTTTGTTGTATTTTATACTTAGTGGCCAAGATTCCCAGTTAGAGGCCAGTTATTTTTGTTCTCCAGGGTTCTACTTGTCATTTTTCTGTTTAAAAAGCATGGAGAAAATGAGAAATTTACAGAACAAAGAGAGCTGTTTTGCATTGCATGAGAAATTGACTTTGGCTGCATCGATATTCAGAACAAAGCTGTCAGGAAGCTAGCTCTTGTGAGCCTCCGGGGTCCAGCCAAGCAGCTCCCACGTGTGGGGTGCAAACAGATTGCCTTCCCTGGCCACACCATGAAAGATTCATTGTCTTTTCTTCAGAAAGTGATGCATGTTTTTCCTTACATAGTGATGCCATTATACTAAACATAACATGAATTACTGTGCAGAAATTCTAGCACTTCATCCTCTGAGTGAGGCTTTCTCCTAAGATTTCTGTCTGAAAGTTTAATTGTTCTTTCAGTGTTAATAACATGTAGTCATCTGTTCTAAAATGAAGCCATAGTTTTTCACTTATAACTTCTATCAATTTAATCTCCTAACATGTTTTTTGATCTAGGGTAAAGGAGTCTTCTCTAGCAAGTCAACCACGTTCTGTGATTCTTCCTTTATTTATCCATTCGCTGCAATAGTTATTAAGCTTCTATGTTGTATCATGTTTTGTGCTAAACACATGGTATGTATATGGATTCATGCATAAAGATAGTCCTCTGATCACCTGAGGACATGCCTCATTTTGTGTCCACTACATGAGATGGGACTGGAAATAGTGCTGTAAACAAAATATGCAGTGTTTTGCCTTACATCAAGAAGGGACATTAGCAGGCACTCTTGGTGTTTGGGTTTCCCAGTCTCTGTCCTCTCTGTCACTGGTAATTCTTGGTGCTTGGTTTCCAGTCTCATGGCAACTTCATGGCACAAAATGGTGGCTGGAGCCCCAGCTATTACATCCAACATTCCAGGCAGTCAGACAGAAAAGGGCTAGAGGACAAATCAAGTGCCAGATGCTCCTTATCCCTCTCATCCTTTTAAGTACCTCTCCCCAAGTCACCTGGGATTTCATTTTCTTGGCAGAGGCCGCCCCTAAGTGTGAAGGAAGGAAGCGAAACACTGTCGGTCAGCTGTCTGCAGGTCTGGGTAGTACTCTGCACCTCATGTGGAAGGAGAGACAGGAAACTGATAGCCAACTTGTAGTGGCTTGCAGTCCTCACATCTGCATCTGGAACCTTGCATGCCTCCCAAGTGATAAAAGACAGGGCCCAGTGGGCAAACAGTCAAAGGCTGTGGATGTAGGACAGTAAGAGTGCACAATCCCCAGTGCCAGCTGAGCAGGGCTATCC
The DNA here is from genome assembly GCF_022682495.2 of Desmodus rotundus. Classification (NCBI taxonomy): domain Eukaryota; kingdom Metazoa; phylum Chordata; class Mammalia; order Chiroptera; family Phyllostomidae; genus Desmodus; species Desmodus rotundus. The sequence goes on along the minus strand of NC_071387.1, from coordinate 178,612,123 downwards.
ACCTGGTGGCCTGCTCAGGTGAGCACAGGCAAGTGGTGGCCTCACTGTTCTTGCATCCGCCCACCTCGGGGCTGCTGCTGAGTCGCCCTTCATTTCCATAAACTTTCATCCTTCTCCAAGAACCTTTAGTAATTTGGTGTGATGTTCTAATATTTTTTATCGGAAGAGTTTCATGTGGTTTTTCAGATCTCAGTATTTTCAAAATTTGATGTGGATGCATGTAAATACTATCTTAAAAGACAGATTTTGCTGTTTGTCTCAGTATTTAGTATACTTATGGGCCAAGTTCAGGGGTATTACTCTGGCTCCCCTGAAGTAGGCTTGTTTTGTTGTTTTTTAACATGTTTGAGTTCTGGCTCAGCTCTGCTGATAAGTCAGCCCATTGTCACTGCCAGATGCTGACGGCACTACCACCCTCTGGAGGCATTGTTATAGAGGAGGGTAGGAAGGGTGTCTGGGTATCATTTAATTTCTTACGGGTCTCAGCCCCAGGAAATACCTGGCCTTTTTTTTTTTAATTATATGTCTGAAGTTCTAGACTTGCACAGCTCCATAGCATGGAGACCAGGGTCTCTGGAGGAAAATCTCTCTCTCTCTCTCTCTCTCTCTCTCTCTCTCTCTCTCTCTCTCTCTCTCTCTCTCCCTTTTCCCCTGTCCTCCCCCCCCACCCCTGCAATGCCTGAACTTGCTACCAGTGGTTCGTCTCTACCTATGTATGTAAGTTATTTCCCGGCCATGGGTCATCTGGCTTCCTCTATTCTCTGAATGGTCATTTGCTCAGACTGCGAAGGGCTGAGCCCACCTGTGAGCTGGGGGTAGTAATGGCTGTGGAGGGGTTGGGAGGATTTAAGGAGACGCCATACCCTCAGCCCTTCCTTCCCCCAGAGTGGCGCTGGAGCCCACCCGGCTGCCTTAGTGGCAGTGGAGAGCCACTTAGAAGGATGTGTGGGAGGTTCCAAAAAGAAAGGTAGCAGAGGCTAGGAGACAGCCTTTGGAACCCAAAAGGAAAAAAACGCCTGATAAGACAGGCTGGGGAGTGTGCCAGAAGCGTGCTGGCAGAGGGTGACAGTGGGTGGCGCTCGTGGCAGAGGCTCCAGGGTGGGTGGCTGTCACACAGGGAAAGGCCTCCTAACATAGAAACTCACCCTGCAGATTTGCCAGAAGCGTCCCTGCAGGCAGGTAAAGGGACTGTAGCCAGTGACAAGGCTTTGAACTGACTTTAGGTCTTTGAGGAGCTGCCTCCTGGAAGGTAGACTTCCACTTGGAGGCCACTCCTGGTGTACAGGTTTCCTGGTGACTTCCTTCCAAAGCCTCCCAGGAAAGCTGAGGCTGCTTTCGGGGTCCGGGGGGGAAAGATCAGCTTAGGCCCTCAACAGCCTAGTGTGATCCAAGATGGAACCTGCCACCTAGAGATACCTGGGATCCAGTTGGGCAGCATCCAAGGTTCCCTTTCCTGCAGGCCTGGCTGGCTTTTCTTTAGTGCCAGCATTGAGCAGATCCATCTGACCCCCAAATCCTGAGTGGACAGAGCTGAGGATCCACCTGAAACCATGGCCCCATGTTGTAAGAAGCATGGACAGAGGTGAGATCTGCAGGTAGGTCCAGGAAGTCCCTGTGGAGACAGAGCAGGGCCACTTTGTCATAGGAAGGAGAGAATGCCCAGGGCCCCCAGGTTCTGCCCACTACCCACCATGGTAAGGGTGTTGGCTGAGACAGATGCTCCAAGCTGGAGTCACCCACTCGGCCACGGCCACAGAAACTTCCCGGAGCCTTCCATGGAATGTCTCATTTTAAGTGCTGTCGTAGCCCCAACACACCTGTCGAGATGCATTAGCTGGAAACAGCCCCCAGGGAAAGACAGTGGAAGACCGCCGCAGAGAAAGTGGATGTCCGCCAATTCCATGGGGGAAGACAGCTGCCAGAGTGCCAATTCTGATGTACAGGACTTGATACTATGCCCATATTTTTCTGACTCAGTTACTAGTAAACAATGCACAATTGTTTCAAACTTCTGGCCTGGCCTTGCACTTTTTTTCCACTTTGGAATCACTCTGCAAAGTCCAGGATATACCTCAGCTGTGGCCTACCCAGACCCACTGGGGTTTGGAGAACCAGAGACACCTGCAGCCAGGCCCAGGAGCAAGGTGTGCAGCGTGCTGGGCATTGCCTGAATTTCATGGGGTGAATAGTGGCCATCCTAGCCTGAGGAACATGTGTATGAGAAAAGTTTTCTGGGAGTAGATGACAACATCAGCACCAGCCCGAGTTCCCAGCCTCCAGATTTCAGACTTGTCACTTTCCAAAATTGCAAGAGCCAACTGCTTAAAATATATCCTGTTGGTTCTGCCTCCCTGGAGAAGCCTGTCTTAGTCTGCCCTGGCTGCTATCACAAATACCAGAAACTAGTGGCTTACACACAACAGGTATTTATTGCTCAGAGCCCTGAAGGCTGGATGTCGAAGATCAGGGACCAGCGCTGCAGGTTCTGGTCAGAGCATCTTCCTTGCTTTCAAGCAACACACCTTCTGCAGGTTTCTCTTGGAGCACTTGTCCTGGTATCCTTCAGTGGCCATGTAAAAAATGTGGTGACCCTGAGGCCACCACAAAGAGAGGGCATTTAGAAGGAGAGAGGTCCAAGGAGCCCAGGAGTGGGTTTTCCTGTCAGATGTCAGGGGTAAGATGAAAGGGCCTTTGAAGTAACCTGGCCACAGCCACCCTCTGATGGCCACTGTGTGGAAGACCCCAACAAAAACCACCCTGCTGATCCCAGCCAACCCCAGACACATGAACCAAGTGAGAGGTAAGAGCTTAACTAGATCATTGCATGCACAATGCTGTGGGACTGAATGTGAGTGTCTCCCAACTTCCCATGTTGAAGCCATAACCCGCAGTGTGATGGCATTTGGAGGTGGGGCCTTTGGAAAGCGACTCAGTTTACATGAGGTGATGAAGGTGGGCCTGATCTGGTGTGATCAGGGCCCCTATCTAGAGAGACACCCAAGCATGTGCTCTCTCCTACCTGAGGACATAGCCAGAAGGCAGCCTGCCGCCAGCCCAGAAGAGACCTCCCCAGAAACCAAATCCACTGCACTGGACTTGGACATCCAGCCTTCAAATCTATGAAAAATAAGTGTGTATTGTTTGTTTAAGTTCTCTCCATGGTGTTTTGATATAGCTTCCTGTGCTAAGAAGCACAGGCAGGCCACCCTGAGCTGTCAGACTAAATCAGAATGCCCTTTAGGTATAGTCTGTGGGTACCACCCTCATCAGATTCTGCTTCAAGCCTCACGGCACTTCTGCACACAGGCCAGGCCTGGGCAGTCAGCAAGTGAGTCCATCTGTACTCACTTGACGTTGAGGAAGCACCATGCCCTACCCTCCCTGTGAGGCCTCACACCTGGGTCTCCAGACCTACCTACTAGCTGAGTGGTTTTCTCCCCCTGTTCTCCCCACCCACCCAGCCTTACCCTCCTGGCCAGGCCCCCAGTGAAAGCCCACTCAGGCCTTGTCCTCAGAATCAGGTTTCAGAGAAGACCCTGGTTAAACTTGGCTTTGAAATTCGCATAGGTTTTAGGGTAAAAATTCTCCTCTTTCTCTTTAAAATACAGCAAGATGAATTTGGAGATATTTATCCAGAGCAGTGAGAGTTGGCTGTTTAGGCAACCGGATGAAAGTAAGGAGCTCAGCATTCCAGAAAATACCCGGGTGGAGTCTGTGTTTCTCTCCCCTTGAAGGTTTTCCTTTCGAGAGTTTGCTGTGTGCACACGCAGGTGAGGTTTAGCCAGACTCCCCAGTTGCACTCTTTTTTAATAAACCAGCATAAAGTAGGATTTATTTACATAATGCAATGATCCGTGAAGGTTACCATAACATGGAGGGACCATATTAACCGCTTGGGTGGAATTCATTAGAAATTAACTACCACTTAAATTAATTTTCCCACAGTCACAAGGCTGTAATGGTGGGAGAGGGGACCGTCCATCAGCGGGTGCTGACAGGGGACCTGTCACCGCTGTTATTTATAGGTGAACACGTTAACCCATGGAGCAGGCACACCTGGCCAAATTCAGAACCCCAGACTTACAAAAGCCACTCCAAAGGCCCCAAATTCCTCATTAGTGAGTCACCTGGCCTTGTGAACCCACCCTTTCTCATGCTGGAGAAGGGTGGCACAAAGGGACTCTGATCATCACACTACAGACAGGACGACTTCTTAGAAACCCTGTCGTAAAGCCTACGCTCTTGCACGCAGAGAAGCTCAGAGCCCCTGCAGCCTCTCTAGGAACCTTTTGGAGCGCCAGGTGCAGAGTAACCACACATAATGGTCCCTTGGGGACTTCAGGGACAGGGTCACCCCAAGAGGAGTGCCAACCCTCAATAAAGAGATCAAGCTGGCAGGGACCCACTGGGTCTCCTTTAGGAGGGCAAAGATTGTGTGTGTGCTGTGTGCTCACATGTGGTGCATGTATCTAGTGTGTGCATGTATGTACATGTGTGTCTATATGGTACCTGCATGCCCTATATGCTGCATGTGTCTCTCTGTGTGTGGCAAGTGTGTGCAGAGACATGTGGTGCATGTTTGTGATGTGTGTGTGTAATGTCTGTGTGACCCACGTGCTATGTGCACGTGTGTATGGGGGTGGGGGTGCGCACATGTGGGTGTGCACTGTGTGGTATGTTTGCATGCATGCTGTGTGTGTGTGTGTGTGTGGTGTGTGTGGCATAGAACTGTGTGTGTGGTATGTGGCATAGACCTGTGTGTGTGGTATGTGCATGTGTGTGAGAGGGAGGGAGAGACACCAGCCTTCTGGGAACCACTGTGCATGACAAACATTGTAGTTACTTGGCAGAGATTGGGGAGGGTCTGGTTGAAAAGTCCACTTCCTGGGAAAAAAGGAGGGGAAGGGCAGAGATCTAGAATGTTCTTGTGGGAAAGCCCTGGGCCACATTTCCAGCTCCTGCTGAGGGGGCAGTGAATATAGTTTAGGTTCCGGCTCCTGACTCCCTCCCAGCCATGGCTGCCTAACCAGTAGCCTCAGCAGAAAATCCAGGAGGCCTTGGAAGTCTACACTCAGCGCCCGCTGGCAGAGGGCGAGGAGGGGCAGGGTGCCTGGCCTGGGGCCCTCTCAGCCTCTGATGCCCCCTGTGCAGCTGGTGCATGCAGTGGAGGCTCCCCCATGCCAGGGTCCAGGGTGCACTGTGAGCCGGGCTTCAGTCCCTGAAAGGATAGGCTCTGGGCCAGTCTAGATTGGGTTGACGTGGGTGGGGGAAGAGGGGCTTGAGGCCAGTGAGGACTAGGGTCAGGGGGGTTTCTTGCTGGACTCCTGTCAGGAAGGCCCCCAGAGTGTCCCCAGCAATGACTTCGGAGGGTACTCTGAGCTTAGAGATCCTGGTGCTTGGCCCCAAGGCCAGCACACAGGGATGCCTTTCTAGGAAAAAGAGAGGAAACCCCCAAGTATAAATCCCAGTCAAAGTTGCCTCTCACCAAGGCAACAGTTCCCCACTGTGGCCCCTCTCAGGCACCCAGCTTCTTCTGAAAAGTGAAGGGGCGGGCATGCCTGCAAGCCAGAACTGCCAAAGTGGAAACACTGGAGGCTAAGTTGGAGAGAAGGTAACAGCGCTAGGGAGCCTCGGCCTTTGGGGAGAGCTGGCAGGCATGACATAGGAGCCAGGAGGGGGTCCCCCAGCTGACCCCATGATCAACTGCTCTGTGCTTTCTGGAACCCAAGCCCTATCACCCTGAACTTAATGCAACATTTGCTCTCCATGCTCACTGTTGGGGGAGGCTTGTGGCTTTCCCCAGATTTGTAGGAGGGGCTGTCACCCAGACAGTGTCAGGTCCCCCAGCCCTAAAGGTGTGGCCGCTTTGATGACTCTGTCAGCTTCTGCACAAAGTGGGCTGGGGGGGGTCTTTCAGGGAGGTGGACCATTAATAAACTTCCCCCATGTCTTTGTAAGGAGCTTCCCTCCAACACCCACACATCTCTGGGAGGCCTGCAATGATGCCTCCTGGTCGAGAAGCACTGAAACAAGCTTCTGGCCAACAGTGGATTTGCACGTGTGCCGTGTGAGTGACAGCCACCTGCCATCTCAGGCACAGCCGCTGTTCACTGCCCCAGCCTCGGCCTCCCGGTGCCCCGGGCCCAGCCCACTTCTCCTGCAGCACCTGGTTCCAGCGCAGTTGCGATCAGCCTGCACTGCATGCTCCCCCTCATGCAAAGCAGTTTCCCCTCCTCCAGTTCTCAACTGGAAACAGCACATAGCCCGAGGCCACCGGAGTAATGCTGGTGTCACGTGTTAGAAAACATATTTGTTTTGTGTCCTCCAAGGATAAATGACAGACATGTGAAAATGGTCCCCGCTTTCCTTTCAGGGATACTGAGTTTACAATTAACTTCTGTCAGAGGAAACGGCGGTCTCCTGCGTCCCCTCGGTGTGACTGCCCTGCCTCCATTTTACAGGGAAAACGCCGCGTGGTGTTTGACACGTGTGATTACAAGTTTACAGAACCCACTCATGTTCCTGCTGTTACTGCTGTTTCTCTTTAGGAAAAGCCACTCATTAGAACCAAACAAGTGCAGGTGGGGAATTGGTTACCCCAGTGCAGTCAGCCTCATCTGTCTGTGTGTCCAGGAAAATCGGGCACCCCCATGGCTCAGAGAACGCTCCTAGATCCCAGAGGCTGGTCTCTTGGAACAGGGGACAAAAGTTGGTCCATGCTTCCTACTGGAAAAATGCACACAGAGTGCATGCACACCAACACACACATACCCATGCATATGCACATTTGCACACACCCACATACACACATCATATGTATACCCGTGCACATGCACATATCACACACATACATCCATGCACGTGCACATCATATACGCACCCATGTGCACAGATACACATGTGCACGCATGTGTGTGCATGTACCTGCACCTACTTGTGTGTGTGCACGTGCAGGCACACACTGTGTACATATGCATGCATACACTTGCACATGTACACACCTATACACGTGTACACAAATGCACCTTGCCTTCTCAGGGACAAAGGGCTCCCTTGAGGCAGACAGCAGTGGACAGATGGTCTTTAATGCAGTGGGGGCTGTCTTCCTGCCTCCTGCTTGGAGAGGCCTATGTTCATGGCCAGCTCCATGTCCATTGTGCCCCAGAGGAGACCTGGAAGAAATGGTTCTGTATGCTCAGAGGCTCTGCAGGAGAGGTCCTTGCACATGTCATTGCCCACCTTGTCCCACCAGCATGTGTCCAGAGTGGGGGCAGGGGAGAGATGGAACCAAGAGGGGAGGGGAGTGAGGAGCGACCATTGTCTGTATGCCACAGCAACTGACAATAAATCCCAGGAAAAGACGAGGGCCTCCTGCAGGGTCTCAGAGGTGGAGACCCATGAGCTGAAGCCCCTCCCCAGCTCGGCCTGTGTGGGCGGCCCATGGGGGAAAACTGACAGGGCTGTGGGAGTGGCGGCTCCTGGAAGGGGGACAACTAATGGATTCTGGATGCCTGATGTGCCTAACACAGGGCAAGCCAGTGCGCTCCAAGACCAGGACAAATTTAGGATTTAATTCTAGAAAGACCCTGTGAGGATTTTGTGAAACACAGAAGAAAAGATGTATTGTGACCTGAAACAGTGGGGAGGTGAAGAGTGACACGTGAGAGCACTCACTTGTAGGCCACCTTCCCCCAAGATCCGATCTGGGGAGGGGCTCCTGACCAGCACTGTACCAGCATGGTTTCCAGATTTAGGTCCAACTTCTTACTAACATGGTGGACATCTGAGCCCCAGGCCTCTCGCCCGGAATCCTTTGACCCCTTGACCCTCTCTCACCCAAGTTCACGTTAAGGACATCACTCTTCTGGAAGAGAGCCCTCCAAAGAGCTCAGGAGAGAGAGAGCCTTTAAATTGCTCATTCAGAAGCATTTGCAACTTGAGAGAATTTTAGGTCATGTTTTCACTTTTGGAATTTCATTGCATTATTTAATGTTTTAAATCATATACACAACAAGTCATAGTCATTTCAGAAAGTTCACAGACCTCAGGTTAAAAAGAGAATAAAATTATACATAACCTCGCCCTTCTGAGGAAAGTGACGTGGACATGCTGGAAGTGGGGGTGATCTCCATTCAGTGACACACTAGTGTCTTAGGCAGACCGGTCAGACCCCTTTGATGAGGGCACCGGGTGACTCAGGCCCTTCCGTCAGCCCCTCTCAGTCATTACACCAGGCACCGAGAGTCTGATTTCATCAACAGAGCCTGACCTGCCCAAGGATCTCATATAAACGGAATCATTTAGTATAAATGAGTTGGCATTCAGCTTCTTTCATTCAACACTTTTGCTTCTTTATTTTGAATCTCTCTGAGCTCTTTTTTTTATTCCTGTCTTCTTGTGCTGGTTAGGACATCTTGTACAATCATGAGTGGAAAACATAAGAGCCCTTTAGCAGGTTGAAAATTCTACTGCTTTTTCTCATTTGTTAAAAGTTTTTTAAAGTTTTAAATTGGTGGTGTAGTTTGTCAAATGATTTATTTACATTTTTTTGAATTTACTATTTAATTGTCATTCCTTAATCTTTTAATGTGCTGAATTACATTGATTGATATTTTTTGTTAGCTAATTTTACATTCTTAGGATACACCCAACTTGATCATGGTGTATTATTCTTGCTACATATTGCTGAACTTGATGTACTCATTTTTGTTAACTATTTTGCATCTATATTCATGAAGAACATTATTCTATACATTTTTTTTCTTAAACCATCTTTGGTGTTGAAATCCTGGTTATAGTGGCCTCATAAAATACTTTGAGAAGTGATATCTCCTCCTCTCATTTCTGAAAGAGTTTGTGTAAGATTAACGTTAATATTATTTCTCTTTCGCATGCTTCACAGAATTCACCAGTGAAGTAATTTGGACCTAGAATTTTCTTTTATAAGAAAATATTTAATTATTTTCTCTGTAAGAAGTTGTTTATTAATTCAATGTCTATAACAAATAGAGGGTTGTGTGGATTTTTCTATCTTTTCTTGAGCCTGTTTATTTGTATCTTTAAACTGGTGCATCCATTTATCTAAGTTGTCCAGTGTGTTAGTACAAAGCTGTTCGCCACGTCTGCCCTTGTCCTAACCCTCACCACGTCTGCAGGGTCTGTTATGATGCCCCCTTCTTTTGTTCCTGCTACTGGTGATTTATGTGTTCTTTTCCCCCCCTTCATCTGACTTGTTAAAGGCTTATAAATTTTATTAATCTTTAAAAGAACAAAGTCTGGGTTTGTAAATTTTTTGGAGATTTTTCTGTTGTTTGCTTTATATTTCATTGATTTTCTCTCCTATTTTTATAATTTTCCCTACTTACTTTGACCTTAATAGTCTTCTTTTATGGGCTTCTCAGGGAGGAAGCAAGGGTAACTGATGTTACACTTTTCTTTCTGTCTGACTCTGGTGTGAAACATACAAATTTCCCTGTAAGAGCTGCTTTATCGGATCACAATTTTATGTTTGATTTGACTTTCAGTGTTCCAAGTCCATTTTCCCGGGTGCACGACAACCTCTTTCAATATGTCTCAAGAGTTGGACTTTCTTATATTTCTTAAAATATAGTTTTAAATATGAGCTCCGTCCCATTATGTTAGTTCACCCTTCAGAGACGCCGTTACACATATGCTGTCTTCCATGACACACCTATTGTTTTCTTACTTTTTTGTCTCATTTATTTTGGTTTTCACTTAGGGGGGAAGAGGGAGATCTATTTATTTCTGTCCTCTAAGTCCCTCACTCAGCTTTGGTGGCATGTGCTTTCTCTTGCACGTTCTGTCACCTGTCTCACTTCTTGAGGACCCACCAGCCTGCTTTCCGCAGCATACGCCCATTTTACATCCCCATGTGCTCTGCTCGAGGGCTCCAATTTCTCCACATCCTTAGCAGGAGTCTTGTTGCTTTGAGCTGGCTGCGCCAGGCAGGGAGGCAGGGATAGGAGACTGAGGCCTCAGGGAGGCCCTCCCATTGGGTTCAGCCCCCTTGGTGTGAGGTCTCTGCTCCCTACCTGCATTAGCTGCTGGCTCAGCTGTGGGAGCTAGAACACAACTGTGCCCTTGTTGGAACAAATTGCCCCAGTGAAGTCCTCAGCCACACGTGGTCATGGAGCCCTATGGTGGCAATGGACAGGAGCTCCATGCCCTACTTGTGACATGGAGCTCCAGGAGGTGATCACTTGCCTGCACGTGATACCTGGCCAGAACCAGCTTGTTATGATCGTGGTAGTGGGGTCCCATGGCTTCTTCTTCCTGCCAGATACTTCAGGATTCTTGGAGGGAGTAAGGTGCCCTTGCTGAGAGGTGACAACCAGAGTCTGGGTGCAGCAAAGGGAGAGCAGAGCCACCCTCACCCCACACATGAGGACCCAGGCAGCTGCCGCTTTTTTCCAAGCCCTTGGGCTGGCCTTGGCCCATCCACTCAGCACCCTTGCCTCGTTTCCTTGCCAGTTCCACTCCACCAGACTTTGCCATCCTGGCAGGTGAGCTGTCAAGGACTACAGGTCTCCTTTCACTAGAGAGCGCAGCTCTGTGCTGGACCCCGTGCTGCTGCTGGGATGGTGGGGTGGTGCAGGCTTCGGGTCCTGTCCTCTCTAGGCAAACGGGGCTCTCTGGGACCTTCAGCTTCCCAGCCAGCCCTCCATGTGTCTGAGCTGATCCTGGGCAAGCAATGGCAGGGTCAGGATTTACCCTGACTCCCTAAGCCCACACATGGGCACAGCTCCTTCTCCATCTCCACATGCTCCCCTGCTCCCTGGCTCCTGTCACCCCATCTGACTTCTTACCTGCACCCTCATCCAGGACTGATGGACCCTGTATCCACATCTTGCTTCCCCCTGGATTGGCCAAGGGAACCCATACTACCACCATCCCAGACTCTGCAGCCACCTATCCTCACCAGTCAGGGAGCAGCCCCTCTGCCACCACCTGTGAGACAGGAGATGCCTAGCTATAGACAGAAAATGCAACGTGTCTCACAAATCCTCGGGAATCTTCCTTTGGTTCTCCCTGTGTCTCTGGCTACCTCACCTGAGGCCCTCACAAGAATGTAGGTCCTCCCTGCCCCTGATGGCCTGCGAACCACTGGGTCCCCAGTGGTTCACAATGGACCCTTTTAAATTTGCATAACACCAAGTGAATTAGCATCAGTAGGAACAGCTTTGTACACATCCCTAGGTGCAGATTATCCACTTGGCTCTCAAGCTGTTAGTCCAGCTGTGGCTTCTGTTTTTACAAGATTTCATTTCTATTGGTTTTGCTGCTTTTTAATAAAGATTTTTTTCATCTCTTTCTCTCACTCCCAACCAAAATAACATTGTAGCCAAACTGAGACACCTATTTTTCTGCTTCAGAAGAAAAAAAAATAAACCTGCCCTTTTAAGCCACCTGATTTCTCAGAATCTTAATTAACAAATTCTGTGTGTAGAACATGGAGCCTATTCTTTAAAAAGACCACATTTTCTATTTCTTTTGAGCTCTAAGATTTTCTGTTTATCAGCAATACTACGCTAAATTAACCTTACATATTCTATTTACAAGTATATTATATTTCATTTATAGGAGTAAGTTATTTACTGTATTTTTCAGACTATAAGATGCACCCCCATTTTCCTCCCAAATTTAGGGGGGAAAAGTGCATCTTATAGTCCAAATGTAGCTTACCTGGCTCACTGGGGTGGGGGGGCGGCAGGGGAGCTGGGTCACAGGAAGCAGGAGTAGGGTCGTCGCTGCAGGAAGCCAGTGGCACAGGAGTGGGGCGATGCTGTGGGCCCTGGGCTGGGAGGAGGGGGTGTCCTGGCAGTGTGAAGCAAGGGGCAGAGTCCCCACTGGGTCATACTATAGTGCTAGGGAGGAGGGTACAGACTGTGCAGGCACATTAGGAGAAGAAAGCCTGCAGTGCCCCAGGTGCCTCCATCACGTGACTGGTGTGTCCCCCGTTAACATTAACATAGGCAAATTCCACTGCAGGGTCACCCGTCAATGTGGCCCTGCAGCTGTTGCAAAACTACAACTCCCATCATGCTTGGACAGGTTGGGATGATGGGAGCTGTAATTTGGCAACAGCTGCAGAGCCACACAGGTTGTGCAAAACTGCTGTCCCCGTACAAGAGTGTTGCACAACCTGTGGCCCTCCAGCAGCAGATCTCCCCATAACAGCACGTCATCCACTGATGTTCTCGGCTACAGCGCCCCCACAACTATGAAGGACACAGTGCTGATAGTTCTGTCATTACTGTATTTTGTTGTACAAAGATACAATAGCGTACCGTAGTCTCCTGCTGAATCTACCGTAATTGTGGAAAGATGTCAAAGCAGAAAAGGATTTCTGCTTTAAAGGATGTTATTAAATATTTCACCACATCTTTTGCTTCAATTTTTTTTTCCTATTTTCCTCCTCCAAAACCTAGGTGTGTCTTATGGTCCGAAAAATATGATATGTGTCTAGAAACATAACAGATTTAATTAGGAATTAGTCTCCAGTTCAGTCAGAAATTGTTTTGTTTTTTTTTCCTTAAAATTGTTATCTCGTTTCTTCTAACCTGGCTACATAAGGAGGAAAGGGATGACTGTGAGAACAAAGCAATTTTAGAACTGTGCCAACCTCGTTCCTAGTGAGGCCATGTGGAATTGAACAGAAATTGAATTTGGGGGATTGATAAATAGTGAGAAAGCTTGTTTTCCCCCCAATTATCTGATCACTTTGAAAACAATCCAACACAAAACAGCCTGGGGGGAAATGCCAACTCAGCACACGGGGCTCCAAGAGTCACTTTGGATTTCTCGGGGCCCCCCATTGTGCAGGGCCATTTCTGGACACCTGTCATAGGAGAGGGTGGGGACAGTTTGGACTTTTCAGTCCTCTGTGCTTCCACTGCCTCTGGGTCTCAGACCATGGCAAGGAACTTGGAAGGTCCCTCTAGCCCCTTCTCCCTTCCCCCTCCGCCTCGGAGGCAGGACAGGTGACAGGCCAGATCTCCCAGCCTGCTGTTCAGCCAGGAGCAGCCACAGGGCACGGCCCACTGGGTGGGAACAGAAGTGCAATCACAGCTGTTTGAGCCAGACACCTCCAGAGAGCCAGGACCACTAGTGTACCTATTGATTCTTATACAGACATCGAGACAGAGAGTTTAAGGAAATGTCTTATGCAGATATTGGGCCAATTTTAAATCTGTACAGCAGGCCGGCAGGCTGGAAATTCAAGGGTGAGGTGACGTCGCACTCTCGGGTCCAAAGTCCGCAGGGCAGGTTGGCAGGGCAAGCGGGGTTTCTGCATTACAGTCTTGAGGAGAAATCTGTCTTTGCTCTTAAGGCCTTCAGCTGATTGGATGAGACCCCCCACATCATGGAGGGTATGTCTACTGGTTTCCATGTTAATCACATCTAAAAAAGTACCTTCACAGCAACATATAGACTGATGTTTCACACAACTATAGGGCACCATGAGCCAACCAAGTTGATTCATGAAATTAATCATCACAGGGACTCTGATACCACGGAGATGTAGCCCACATCTGGAGCTCCAGCAGCCATTTTGCAACCATGAAGAACCAAAGGTGAGGGAAAGGCTGAGGGACAGAGAGCAGCAGCCTTTAAGTCACTGAGCACATGAACCAACACCTGCAGTGACTGCCTCCAGCCTGCAGGTAGGGAGGAAACGGACCGCTGCGTGGCCAATCGCTCTGCTTGATTAGTCACTGAGGGTCTTTCAACCACTGAAGTCAGCAAAAGGTAATTCAAACATTAACCTTCCTAATGATGTTGAGATGATGGAAGGGTCAGGCTATGGCCAGGGCTCTGGGATGAGGTTTGGTGCTGAGAGCTGGTCCTCCTTGTCCAGGTGTCGGCCTGACACGCTACCCAGAAGCTGGCTGCTGAGCCAGCAGCACCTACTGAGCTATCCCAGGGACCTGGTCAAAGCCAACGAGCACATTTCTACCACACTTGGACACATGTGGCACCTGTATCGGGGAACTGAGGGGACCACACTGTGCAAAGAATCATGAACCTCACATATAGCACGTGAGCCTACAGTCCCGGTGTTATCAATGAACTGCCTCTTCTAGTACTGGTGATGACACTGTCCCCCAGAAGGCAGCCCAAGTACCTTACAGAGTCCCACCTGCAAGCACATTCTTCCCCTCTTCTCCTTTGCACACCAACTTCCTCTGAACGACTAAGTTCACGTGGTGGATCTAATAGGGTTGTTCAGTCAACGGGCAGCCTCACTGAAGCAGCAGAGGGTCTGTGCTCACAGGACTCCCATTTGTGGTCAGGGGACACCTAACTCCATGAAGCGGTCCTGCAGCCACCCTGCCCTCAGCCTGGGTGGCCCCGGCATGGCGTGGTGGTGGTGGTGGTCTCAGTGGAAGCGGGGAGCAAGCTCTCGCCCGAGTCTGAGAGAAGAAAGGACAGGTCCTGTTCCCCCATGCCCTCCGACTGCATCCACGGGAACACGGAATCCTGCTACCGTCTCCAAGTCTGCACACGGGGATTCGCTTCTCCCGTCGGGAAACTAGAGGAGGAGGACACCCCTGCTTCTTCGTTTCCTTCTGTTCAGAATCGGCTACACTGCGCGTTTCCTCGCTGTCCAGAAATGTTTGATTTTTTTAGCTCTTCAGTTTCATTTCAAACCAACACATGCTCTTGCTGCAGCAAAGCAGGAGTGTTGTTCATTCCTAAAGGAACAACATTTCCGGCTGTGACATAAACACAAATAATTGGCTCTATGACATTCTTAATAAAAAAAAAAGACATGTTGATTTTGTTGTAATGGCAAATTTATAGCATATTTTTCTGCTAAGTGAGAACAAACGCGGTCCGGGCTTGAGCATCCGTTCTGTAAACCAAGACTGCCCTCTACGGACACACGGGCTTTCCCGAGGACCCGGCCCGGCCTCCAGCTGCTCCGGTGCCTGAGGAATGAGGGCCGCTTCCCAAACTAACCAGCCCTCAACTGAGAAGGGGCGATATTCCTTCCTGTCTCCCACCTCACAGCAGCTCTGGGGGGCATGAGTTCTCCATCCATTTCCATCAGAGCTGGGCTCCAAAACTAACTCTCAGGATTCCATGGAAATTCCCAGGGCAAAGGGGTGACAGACTCTCAAGAAGCAGCAGAACTTGGGAATTCCAGCTGCTGCAGAGAGAAAGAGGTACTTGTGAATGTTCCCTAAGTGCCGAGAAAAGCTGGCCTCCACCGCCTCTGTCCAGAGAGAGACCCCTTCAGTAGGGAGACCCCACAACGGCAGCTTTGCAGAGTTGCTGAGCGGCTGCCATCTAACAAGGTGCGAGGCCGGGATGCACAGGTGGATGGAGACCTGCCCTGACACAATGAAATGGGCTAGAAAAGCAGTGCTTCCTGCACACCTGCAAACTCACCGGGAACCGTGGGCAGGAAGAGGCTACCAGAGCAGACGGGTCTGAGACACCAGTGGCAGGCTGCTGCCTTTCAAAATACAGGGAGGGGAGTTTGCTGCACAGACATCAAGCCCAGCCCCCTCCTTCCCCAGGGTGCTCAGCGTGTTCTCAAGGTGCCCAACCGAAGACTCTCCGGGAAGACAGAATGAGAACTGCAACTAGGACTGCAACTCTGACTCAAGTTCACACCTGAGTCACAACTGCCCCATGGTTACGGACGTGGTCACAGCTCAGCTGACCCTGCTGGATAAGGGGCAGGAGCCTGAATCTGCCAGCTCACATCTCTCTGTCCCTTGGACCACCTAATTCCTGAGCAGAGCCTATTTCCCAAATATTCTCAGTTGGCCAGTGGAAGTCTGCCCCGATGCTACCCTCTAACGCCATGCGCGGCCTGCTAACTGCGGGCTCGTCAGCCGTGCCCACTGCCTGCCTCATGGACAGGGGTCAGCTTGGTCATCTGACGAGGAAACAGGGAATTGGACTCAGATTTCCTCAATAGAGAAAGGTCCTGGCGAACACTTTCCTAATCAATAATTGTGCAAGAAATGAACACTTAAGGCCTACTCTTTGTCTGTTTCTCTTCATAACCCTTCAAGGGGATGGGACTTTAAATAGCAGCAGGGCTGGCTCAGCGTGTTCCCAGCTGCCAGAGCGACCTCCCAGCCATGGCGACACTCCTTCGCCCACTCTGGGGCTTCCTGCAGGTATGATCCCCACACAAGACAGCAGAGGAAACGTGCCCCAGTGGGCCCCTGGGGTGCATTGTCCACATCTCCATGGCGACTAGCCATCGGTGCCAGCACTCAGGGCCTACCCCCAGCCGACCCCTGCTGTCCTCAAGCTCTTAAAGCAGGAGTTCCACTTTCTGAAGCGGGGATATCATGAGACAGGACCTGGCACCAGTCCCCCTGTGTTGACTTAAACGGGCAATGGAAGGAGGGCCCACAATGGGAAAGGAGGAAATGCCCATTAATTCTCAGTGGCAGAGGAGTCTGGAAATCAAAGTCCCTCTTGTTAAAAGTGAAAGCCAAGTTGTTATCTTAGTGCAGGTTCTCAGTGGCCAGCTCCACATGTCGTTAATGCTGTAAGAAGAAGGAACACTTCGCTTGGTGGCCACACTGAATGAGGAGTGACTGAGTAACACTGTCCCATTGGAACATCCCTAAGGAGAGGATATGAGCCCAACACACAGTCTTGTCACCCAGAGGCACAGGCTTAGGAGAGCAGGCCTTAGGTAGGCTCTGTGCCCCCGGGGGAGAAGCTTGTGGCATGACCCTCCTTGCTGGGGGGTCCTGCATTGGCTGGGCCTCTCCTGACTCTGCCCCATTTAACAGTCCAGGAGTGTGACCCACACAGCCCCACAGTGTGCCCAGGGCTGCGCTCCGTGCCAGGGGAGCAGACTTTGTTGTCACCCACAAACTGACTCCACAGGTGTCCCAGGTAATACAAGCCTGCACCCATGACACACCTTGAGCAGCAGGGCCTGGGACTGCCTGCCTGGGGGGTCCTAGGAGGTGACCCTGGTGAGCTACCACCCGGATGAGGTCACTGGCACTGGGTCACTGCATTTACAGGTGGGATGATGAGGGGCACCCTAGGCCATTGTGAAAATTTCTGCACCTCAAGACTGTTTGGATGTGGCCTCTGAGTGGCAGAGGGCTAAGGGCTTCCCCAAAGTACCTGTAACTCACAGAACCCAGGACAGGGCTCCCATTGCCCGGGAGAGCCAAGTCAAACCACCCAAGTGGTGACATGATGAGCACCCTCCCCTACCCTGGGCCTGGGCTAAGCTAGACAGGGCTTGCCCTTCCCCAGATCCCAATTGAAGCAGCAAGATCAGCCTCTACTGGAAAAGGCTAGATATGCCTGAGTTAGCGAACGGACTGAGCAGCCAGGAGAAAGTGGAAGATGACCTTGTGTCATCCTAATGTTTACCCGAAGAGGAAGCCAGGAGTCTTATTTGAGCTCTGCTAACAGACAGACACAGAGAGCAAACAATGAAGAGCACTTGTTACCAGACACCCACGGGTCCCCCACCACATCGGACTGCTGCTCCAGCACTCGGTCCACAAGGCATCGCCTTGTGGCCGGCAGACCTGTCACGGCCACCTGGCTGGGATACCCATTTTTGATTCTCCCTTTTTAATTTGACACATTCCTATACTGATTTTTACTAATTAGTGTTACTTTTCCCAAGCCACTTTAGTTGTCATGTTATCCAAATATTAAGTCAGAGGCGTATCATGGGCTATGAAGTCAACATGGAGTTGGCGTTCACATCTGCATATCAGTGTTTCATAAATTTGAAAATGCATTGGATTGGATTTCTGTCCCTATAAATTAAACCAAACGTGGCTTTCATTACCCGCACCCCTGTCCTCTTTGCTCTGCCGGCTTCTCATGAAACTGACTGAACACAGTAAAATATTTCATTTGAATGGGGTTTCATTTTGTTCTGTTGCCAAACCTGGTACAAGAAGGGACTTTTTAACTAATATATATATATATATATATATATATATATATATATATATATATTTTGTAAAGAGTTAGCACTCTGTTCATATTCTGGATGAAAAACGTATTTGGAAATAAAGGCGACTCTCAAGAGTTTTAATAATGTGGAATTTACTAACCACATGGAACAATCTCTTTCAGATTTGAACTTAATATTAATTTTAATACTCTTCAATAAGACTTTGCACTTCTCACAATAAACACACTGTCATTAGAATGGACAGGCAGCGCTCTCAGAATGTGTCAAGAATGTGGGCTTTACCACCTTCTGAGAATAATCAAACGTACATTGTAGAGCCCTCCTACATAAAACAGCACAAGGTCACTTTTCTTTGCAGAAGTTTCCACTCCTGGAGAGCTGCAGGCTCCTCCCATGGCCCCCTCCACATACACCCCACCAGGCCCCTCAGCCTTTGATACCAGAGCCCAGGTGAGGGGAGCAGGCAGGACAGGGGTGCAGAGAGAGGGCAGCAAACATATTCTTATGGGGCCAGGGACCAGATATTTTTGGCTTCATGGGCCTCACAGTCTCTATCACAACCACTCCACTCACTGTGTAGCTCGAAAACAGCCACACAATTTGTGGATGAATTAGAGACGCTGAGTGACCGTGAAATGTTATTTACAATAACAGGCAGGGGTTCACCACCCCTGAGGCATGGACCCTGCCTCCTCCTGGAACCTGAGTCCCATCTGATTCCCCCATGAGGCCATGAGGCCAAAGCCAGGTCAGTCTATACCCAACGCACACTGGGAATCACAGGCCTCGACTGACCAAGTTCATCGGATTCCAGGCAGTGTGCTCAGAATCTGGGCTGTTGGGTGTTTCCTAAAACCTCCCAAGAGGATTGTAATGAGAATACAGCGAGAGATTCCAGGTGAGAGGAATCGCACATGACACACCTGCACAAACGGCCACACGTGTGTATAAACGCAATACATGTGTGCACAGTGACGGGCACGTGCTCACAAGCACACATGTGCACATAACATGCACATGCAGGTACACATGTGCCACACACAGATGCACCAGCACATGCACACTGACACCCACACATACAGGCATGTACACGCAGACACTCAAACACGCGTGTGGATACACTTACCCCTCACTATAGTAGACCCAGCACGATTCTCAACAATCCAAATCTGGGAAAGAATGGTTTTCGTGATCACCCTTCCTATTAGACCCTGGAAGAGTTGACATCCACTTTGACCATTACGACGACGAGATGCACACGGCTCTTCAGGCCCAAAGAGAGCAGAGCTCGGACTCCTGCAAGCTGGGAAGGCCCTTCGTCAGTCACACAGGAACTGGGGAAACGGAAACCTGTTCACGTGTTTGGGAACGTGTGGTCTCAAACCACACGCGGAAAATGAGCACCTCAAACTTCTCATACAGGATGCGTGTAAAGTCACAGGGGCAACTCAGCTTTGGGGGTCCTGGAGAGGAACCAGCTTTCCAGCCGTGCTGAGCTAGGGTGGTGAGCCGCGCCGTGTGGGCCCCACCGAGTGGCCAGGAGCTGCTTCGCCAGCCGTCTCTGATTTCAGAGGTGGTGCACGTGCTTCCCAGCCTCAGCCTCAGCCTCAGCAGAGTAGGGGTAAAGTTTATTCGAATTTTAAAAATTACTAATAGCTTGTTTCTTTTCACAGCATAAAACCTGAAAGATATAGTTTACCAAATAAAAAGTGTGAGCACGCCCTGACCAGCATGGCTCAATTGGTTGGAGCATCATCCTGTAAACTGGGAGCTCATAAGTTCGACGACTCCCAGTCCTGGCACATACCTAGGTTGTGCGTTTGGTCCCCAGTCAGGGTTGCATGTGAGAGGCAACCAATGTATGTTTCTCTCTCACATCAATGTTTCTCTCCGTCTCTCTCCCTCCCCTCCTCTCTCTAAAAATCAATGAGTATGTCCTCAGGTGAGGATTAGAAAAGAAGTGAGAGCACATCTCTGCACCCCCAGCAAATCCCGCAGGCCTCAGAGCCAACGTCTAGTGTCAACTGCGAGTTTGTTCTTCTGGCCCTTCTTGTGTGGTGTGCACGTGTGTGTCAAAATATTATTCAGTACAAATGGGGCCTCACCATCCTATAATCACTTATTTTCTGTCTTGACAACCCCCAACATCAGCCGCATCTAGTTCTACACATTCTTGTAAATGCCTTCCCAGTACCCCATCACACAGATTCAGCAAAACTTATTTCTCTCCCTAGTGCAGAAAATTGGGTTCTAGTGTTTCAGTCGTATAAACATTTCCAAGAGCATCCTTACACATGTCTTTTTGTGCTCTGTTTGAGTATATTTCTAAGTTACCTAGAAATAAAACTCTTAGGTCAAAGATGAGATTGATTTGACTGGAATTCATGCTAGGCTTGCCCCTCAAAAGTCTTTCTATTTTTCTGGTGTCCAGGGTCACTGATGAAAAGTCAGATGCATATTTGGTTTTCCTCCTTTTGGAGGTAAGCTGATTACTTCCTCTGGAAGATACTAGGGTTTTCTCTTTGCCTTTGGTGTCCTGAGTCTTTGTTGCCCTTCAGCTCTGAGAACTTTTATGATTTATTCAATTATCTTCTGTCCCCTTCCCTTTTTCTGTCCTGGAAATCCTGACGCCATAGGCTAAGCGTCCACATCTTCTCACTCACGCCTGTGTGTCCTACAGGGTCCCTTTGGTGGCACCTTCCAGTGCACTAACTTCACTTGAGCTGTGTCTATACACTGATCTGCATTGTTCCTGAACTTTTTGTTGGAATGGGAGGGAATCATATCTTAAATTTATAATAAGTTTTCGTTGTTCTTTGTTTCTTTTTGGTGGGGTCTTCAAAAAATTTCTATGAATGCATTAGTCTTTCTGATACCACTATAGATACTAATTATAATATAATGATTTTTTTGGTCCCCAGAATCATTTGCTGTGCCAGTTAGCTCATCCCTGCCCTTTGTGCTTCAGGTTTGAGGGAGAACCTGGAGATGCTGGTGCTGTGTGCATTGTTGGAGGAGGCTAAGTCCATTAACTTCAGCAACCTACCAGCTTTCACCACTTTGTAAGGATGGATTTCTCTGTCACCTGAAGACTCAGGTGCCTGGGCAGGTAGACAGGACAGGATGTTAGCTGCTCTATCTGAGGGGCAGCTGAGCATGGACAAGGAAGCACCTGTAGGGTCAGTCTCAGGGGTGACTTGAATGAACTCTGCGAGGAGTCTTCACTCCTCCTCTCAGGGATCTCTGCCTTCCCTGTGTTGACAGACTACAGTGATCGGGACTCTAGGGAGAGTCAAAGGTCAGAATGACCCCATGCAACTTTTTGTTCCCTGAGTGCCCTCTGTTCCCACCAGTGGCCCTTGTAGAAGGGGGACACCTCCGTGTGCCTGCTGCAATGTCCCCTATTCAGGACATTGTCTTAGGGGCTTGCGCGAGGCTGCTTTCACTCCACCAGCTCCAACCGTCCAGTGGGTTCCCCTGCCGCCACACTCTGGGCTGAGCATTCTTTTTCAGCTCAGTCTAATTCTGCTTCTCCTCAGGGTTTAGGAAGCAGTCAGAGCTCTTTTCAGAATATGCCGCTCTGCTTTCCAATGTGGCTCAGGACTTATTAGTTTGTAAATATGTTGTCCTGCATTTGGAAGATTGCAACGTGGGAAGGGCTGTGGGCACACATGGAGTCTTCTGGCCTGACTTGGATCAAGGACGAACGAGGGTGAAGTGAGTCGGTGTTGAAGTCCCTGACGTGCCCGTGCACTGAGGCTGAGGGTCAGATCAGGGAAACAGCAGAGGAGACGCGGGAGGTGATTTCCAGCTGAGACAAACACTTAGACTACACCTCCGTCTTCAGAGGAACACGCAGTGGCTGAAAGATTGTTACACAGACGGCAGACAAAACAAGGACATCACCAAAGGGACATTTTAAGGTAATATTTTATCACTTAGAACCTTAAAGGAAAATCAGATACATTTTACTTTGTAAAGTTGTGCGATTTTGTACAGCAAGGACACATTACAGAAATCTAGAGTACTAAGACTGAGAGAAATGTTTGCAGATCATATGGCAGGCAGGGGGTTAATCTCCTTACTATACAAAACCCTCTTATTTAGAAAAAGACAAGCAATTCGATGGGAAAACAGCAAAGAATACAGACTGAGAAGACATGCGGTCTCACCGGGGGAGCGAGATGCAGCCCCGAGAACCGCAGCACACTTCTCCAAGGAGCGCAACCCCCACAGAACTGCGCCCAGGGCCGAGCGGGGCCCGGGGATTCCTGGCTCGCGTGTATTTCTGGCCACGGCCCTCTGAGAAGGCTATCGGGCAGTGCATGGGTCCTATGTGGGAAGTGGACGTGTTTTACCCAGCGGCCACGTTTGGGGGATTGTCATACAGAGATACGCGCACACTGGGGCGGGATGAGACACGTGTCAGGGTGTCTCTCAGATCAGTGTTTGTATTTGGCAAAAACTGGAAGTAGCTCTTGAAATAGCTTTCATCCCTGTAAAGTGTTAGAACAGAGCCGGACAGAGTCAGCACTCCAGACAGTAGGTTCGACCACGTGAAAATGCGGTTTTCATCGTGTTGGTGTACAGGCAGGTATTTTCAACGGGGTTGCTAACAGGTTAGCTTTCAGTGAGAGGCGTTGACTCGGAAGCAGCCAAGACGGGCACTGAGAGAAAAAAGGAAGAGCTGAACACAAATGGGATGTGGGTCCTGGTTTTGTTTAAAAATATCCAGACAGAAAAAAAGGCCACTGGGATATGTAAGTTAAGTTGTGCGTATGTTTGCACACACATAGAGAGATGTACAGAGGATGATATCGAGATTCTAACGGTGCACCTCAGAGAGGTGGGTTGGGGGACTGGGAGGGAGATGGTACCTTCTTCAACACATTATTTGACTTGTTACAGGGAACGACCTCTGCTCTAGTAATTAAGACGTCGACTAACACAAAACAAAACAAAAATTAAATGGAGTGAGAAACCTTCATAATGATTTAGATTGCTAGGTCAGAATGTAGGGTCTCAAAGCAGAGACCTCCCTCCCTGGGGTATTAGTTTGACTGGGGCCAAATCTCCCGGTGATGAGGGCTGCCACTTCAGGAGGGAGGAGGGCGGTCCGGTGCCCAGAGGGGAGTCAGCAGCAAAGACTAGGTTGCACAGGAAATGGGGAGGTGTTTTCAAGTGAGGCCAGGAAGCCGAGCTGCTAGTGAAGTGACCTCCAGAGGACAGCGCAGTATGAAGGGCCAGGAGAGGCAAGGTACCACCGTGTCAACGCTGCCCTCATCTCCCACCAGGAGGGAGGTGTACATCTACTTGACCCCTCCTGGTGTCTCCTCCAAGTCCTTCAGGGCCAGTTCTCAGTGCTGGGACACCAGAGGACCTGGGCCCACACAGTTGGTCCTCTCCAGGGATGCTAGGTGGGGGATGCTATAAAATAGGCTAACAGCGATGAGGGCTGGGAGGGGAAGGTTGAAGATCAGGGCACTTTCCACTCTCAACACAGTAGTCAGGAAGGGCTCCTGAGAAGGTGCCCTGTGAGAGAGACCTGCTGGGAGAGGTGAGCTGCATTTACCTGGGCAGAGAGTCTGGGCAGAAGCAGAGGCAAAGGCAAAGCTGGGGCTGGAGTCAGAGGTCCAGAGGGCAGAGGTACAGAGGCGGAGGCCCAAAGACAGAGGGGGCTGGGAAAGTGGGGTTAGAGGGGCAGTTGCTGTGTGCTGGAGATTGTGTTCTAAATTTTTGCACAGGAAAGGAACAGGGCTTGCAGAGGTTCTGCAGAGATCCCCCTGGTGCTGAAATGGGAATGAACCTCAGGGACCCAGAAGGCAGGACCCTGGGGGAGGGGCCTTTGCAGGGCTTCAGGGGAGGGGGGTAGGTGCCCCCTGGACCCAGCAGGGCTGCAAACAGGTCAGACCTGGCGCAGAGACCTGGAAGCCCACTTGAGGCCTGCAGGGAAGTGAGAGCGTGCTGCAGTAAGTACCCTTGGCCTTCTCTGCTGGGTGGGGCACCTGAGGAAGGGGCTCCCAGGGCTGCGACCTCCCTGGCTGTGTCACACTGGCCCCCAATGGTCCTGCTCACATTCCTCCTCTCTGTCTCCTCTCTCTCCATCTGCCTCTCTCCCAATTTCTGAAGGTCTGGCGGGTCTCTCTGGCTCCTCCCCTCAGGATAACGTCCTTACACTATTTCCCAGGGAAGATAAACAGTCAAAACACTGTGTTGTCAAGTCACTGGAAATAATGCTTTTCCCCCTGGGGTCTTGTCACCAACTTGATACATAATTAGGTTCTTTTGTTTTAGCCTGTTTTCAATTTTCTGAATTGCACATTTTTCCTTATTTGTACAAAGCACAAATGACTCCAGAGCTAACCATACACCAGTACGTATTGGGAGACATCTCCCTCCCTGCCCCCCAGGAGACTGTCTCTGACTTTTTCCCAATCTCCCAGTGCTTCCTTCAGCAGCACTCATGTGAATGAAGGCATGCATTCCACATCATGGGTATAACTCGGTCTTCCACTGCCTAAGCATTGGGACTGAGGAGACCATGCCAGCCCTCCTGGCCAGCATGCAGCACAAGGCAGCAGGGTGGCTGGGTCCCCATGATGAAAGCTGTGACCAGAGCCCCTACCCACGGTCTCTTCATGTGGCTTGTTGGCCTGGTTTCCAAGGTGGATAACCTCTAGTGATCTAGCTTTGGAAAGTCACTTCCTCCCAATGTCACTTCCTCCCAGTCAGGGGCCTGGCCAGAGGTCAGGGTGGGAACAGAGCCCAGGGCCCTGCCATCAGGAGGACAGTGTGCAGGGTGGGGTGTGGAGGCAGCATCTCTGGGAAGCACACCACACACCGTGTTACAAATGTGCTCTCTTTCTACACCACACACACCAGAGGCAGCCCTATCAGCACATCTTTGCATCCTCACTGTGGTTTCACACCCTTCAATTTGCCAGTGATTAGCCCAACAGAATCATGCGGGACTTCCCCGACATAGCTTAAAACGGGGTTTGAGGGGCGGCCCGGGGCAGGGAAGGGATGCCGTTTGATTTTGCCTGCGGGTAGACCTGGGATTTCACTGTGACACTGAGTTTTATTTCCTGGTCTTTCAGGGGCTCTAAACTTCAAGTGTGTTTGTTCTCCTTGTGAGTGTCCTCCTCTGCCAGATGCCTTGTCAGCTACATTCACGTTATTATTATTGCGGTGTAAGTGACACGGCGTTATGTTAGTTTCAGGCGCACGGCATAATGATTCAGTATTTGCACAAACTCTGTGAGTCTTCTCCGCGTCCTTCTATTGGGTCGTCTATCTTTTCCTTGTATGTTCTAAACCCCAGGCCTTTATTGTCTGTTCAAGTCACCAAGGTAGCGCTTGTCCTCTTATTGTTGCCCCCTTGTATAAACCCTGCGTAAACAAACAGTGAGTGTGTGTACGGAACATGAAGGTGCTGGCCTGAACCCCAGGACTGGCCCATCCCTGGCCTCTCCGTGGCATCGCTGCACAGCGATGTCCTGTGCTGGGGGGTGACTCTCTCTGGCTTCAACCGTGAAGCTGGGCACCCGATGCCTCACTCACAGCAGAGCATAAATACTTCACTAAAGCCTCCATTTGTCATTTGTGCGGAACACTTTGGAGCTCATGCAATATGAATCACATTTTGTAATGGCCTTCGTGTGCAGGTCTTTGGGGAAAACATTGTTTGCAGCAAGACAAAGCAAATTGCGGGCATTCCTAAAGGGGCCAGACTCCTGTCCACAGAAATACATTTAACCTGACAAAGTTACTCTGATAATCTCTGGTGTTGTCTTTCACTGGACACAAAATGAGGTCTACCTGTCAAAGTCATGTGTGGTCAAATGTCCTGGCACTGAAATCCCAGGTCAGGGTAGCTAGAGATTCCAGGAGCAGAACCTGGGGAGGTGTCTGAGGAAGCAGTGGAAAGGACACAGATTTGCCCTCTGCACCCTATGGGCTGACCATTGCTGTCTCAGGATGCTGCAGGCTCTGCCTGTCCAGTGGTCCGATCCAGCTGGCTGCTTGTGACCAGCTTGGGGACACTAGAAACTGCCCCTTAATTCACAGAGAGAAACCACTCACTCAGTCCCAATCCTCAGTTCCCAAAGAGCCCTTGGGCCCTGGAGTGACTGTTTTCCCCTGGTGGGTCACTGGGCCATATTTGCCTTCCCAAAGCTTTTGCCCCCACCCCCCTGGACACCCAGTCTCTTCCTCTGACCCCAGGAGCTTGGGACCAGCCGGGTACAGGGTGATAATCAGCTTGTCCCAAACAATGTGGCCCTGGTGAGCCCACTGTCTGCAGAAATGTCTGCTGTTCTGGGATGGATTGCACCACATGACAACGCCAAAAGCCAGGGCCGGGGTGCATGCTCCTGACTCTGCGGAGTATCAGCTCCCACGATGGACACTCAACTAACAGGTCAGAAGACCAGTCGTGCCCCTGCCAGGACCGCCACAGCCTCATATGTCCTGTGAGGAGTGCAGATCCTAATCTCTGGGCCAGCTGCTCACACACACCCATGTTTCCACTGCCCCTACCCCCGACCCCAGAACAGAGGAGCACCAAACTTGGAGGTCTGGTGCATCCATGGCGGAGGGCTGCTTTTGGGAGGTAGAGGGTGCAGGGGCCCTGAGAGCTGCTGGGCTGCTGCCCACAGGTAGGCCAGCCTGGCCTTCTGGGAAAGGGCCTGGAGCACGAGTCCAAGCTGCAGCATGTATGGTCCAGTGGGGTTTCTTCCTAGATAAAGGGATGCCTGTTTGGGATGTCTTTTGTGTCTTATTCCCAACAGCACCCCAAGGTGGTGGTGATCCAGGAGGGGGATGGGAGAGGCAGGAAATAAAACCCTCTTTTCCCCAGATTTGCTAAAAATTTCTCTCCCTCAGGTATTATTGCAAGGAAAGCCTGAGCAAATCTGGCTAGTTGCTTTGCACAGGGAATCTGTTTAGGTGGGAGACATCACAGAGAGAGTTCCCTCTGGGTCTCAGGTGCCCCCTGAGCCAGCTGTCTCCTCCCATGACATCGGGACCTGTGGTGCCAACAGATCAATGGCCCCGAGACCCCGTATATCACCCTGGCTCTCAAACTGGAGAAATACATTTTCCGACCTGTCCCAAGCATGCGTTCCTGGCCTCGGAGGCAGGTTCCTGAAAGAAGCAGCAGGGACTGCTATGCGGAGCAGTGGGGTTGGCCATGCTGTCACCTGGGCTCAGGGGCCTGGTGCGCAGAGGGGTCCGATGTGTCAGTGGCTGGGGACTGTGTTTCCAGGTCCAGCAAACTTTGAGTAGCAGTTCCTGGGGCTTTGCCTCGCCAGGGCCCACAAAGCACAGCATCAGTGAGACATCACAGGGAAGACACAAGACAGGTGTCTGCTCTGGAGCCGGGCCCAGAACCACAACACTGGGCGGGAGCTTGCCAAAGACTCCCGGCTCCACTGGCAGCTGTTTCCAAAAGAATGGCGAAGAGAAATCAACTTGTTTACTGCAATTTCAGTGATGAACATTCAAACACCACGTCTGACTCTTCTTCAGCAGGTCTATGGAGACCCTCGGTGCGTTATTATCTCCTTTTCTCAGACTCTGAAGATATCAGTTTGCTTGAGCTGCCAAATAACCACCATAGTCAGAGGCTTAAACACAGAAGTTCAGCCTCTCCCAGTTCTGGAGCCAGAAGTCTGAGGTCAAGCCAGGCTTGTCCCTTCTGAGGCTATGAGGGTCCCAGGCTTTCCCAACGTGGTCTCTGCCCATCCTTGGCGTTCCTGGGCTTGTAGCTCCATCATCCCATTCTTGCCTCTGTCTTCACATAGTCTGTCCATGCGCATGTCTGTGTCCAAAGTTCTCCTTCTTATAAGGCCACCAGTCTTATTGGATCAGGGCCACGAACTGCAGGATGACCTCATCTTCCCTAATTACTCCTGCAAATGCCTTGCTTTCAAATAAGGTCACACTCTGAGGTCCTGTGGGGTGGACTCCAACGTCTGTGTTTTTGGGGACACACCTCAGCCCCCAACGCTGGTTATGTTTACAAACTATAGCCGTCAGCTTTCTTGCAGGTAGTAGGTATCAGTCCCCACTGCTCCAGATGGGAGATTGTGACCCATTCCCTGGGCTACTTCTATTTTTAACTTATTTCTCCCTCCACAGCTTCCTCTGCTGTCTGCCATAAACATTTTGGGCACCCAGGGACAATTGTGTAGCCCACAGTCCTTTGAGGAGAGCTGAGTCCACTGTTCCTGTGGCCAGTCCCCTCTCCCTTGGACAAACCCAGGTTGTTAGTCCCTGGAGGAGCCTCGTTCACTGGCCCTGCCCTCACCGCCTCCCTGCAGGTAGACCAGCCCTCATCAGCATTCAGGCAGGGAGTATTTGCTGATGAAGGAGCCAGCCAGTCATTAAGTCTGTAGCTGTTTTGCCGTATCTTTCATTGATGATCAGAATAAGATTCCAGCTCAATGTGGACACAGTGAGCATGTGAACAGAAACTTAGAAACTTTCTGAAAACAGTAGACATTTTGTTTTCAGAAACAAGTTGTCATAAACCCAGAAGAATCAGCTCACCAGATCAGGGTGGTCTGCAGGACAAAAATCCCCAGCAGCTCAGGCCCCTGGGCTGTGTGGGGACTGACTCCTGGGACTGGCTTCTGCCAAGACGCATGCTGAACCTGCCTCCCAGCATCAGGCCAGGAACCAGGAGACCAGAGGCAGGGTTGTATCCCCAAGTCATTATCTGGAAGGGACCGATGGCAGGTGGAGGGGCCAGGCTGGCCAGTGCTGGGGGCAGCCCGGTGACAGGCACATGGGACGCTGGGCATGGGGTGCTGGGAGCATGGACACTTTCCTGAGGGCCCAGCACCCTCCCTGGCTAGACAGCATGTGTCTGACTGTGCTGACAATGACAGAGGCTTATTCCAGTGTGGGACGGAGGCTCTGCCCTGTGCCTCCCCGTCTCCTGGCCTGGAGGGCCCAGGGGTGGTGACTCGCCAAACCCTGACATGACTTCTACACTACTGGGATTAGTCTTAAGGAATTGGGGCCACCCTGTGACCTTATTTGAACTTGGGGCCTGGAAGAGGCCCTGGAAGACTGAGGAACAAGAAGAAATCAACTGCTTATGAGTTCCGATCTTCAAGCCCCTTTCCCTATGGGGCCACAACTCATAGCCCCAAGTGGGTAGAGGATGTTGGCTCTGCCTGTAGTGAGCACCTAAGGGAGCAGCAGGGGATGGGCCTGCACTCCCCTGGCTGTCACTCTGTCATTTTCAAAGCCCATACATTCACTGGCAGATGTTAACAACCCCATTTTACATCTGAGAAAATGGAAAAAAAAAAGAAATTAGTTGAGTTGCTCAAGGTCATACATAGTCCAGGACTTACACCCAATGAAGACATATAAGTCTAAGCATGTTACAGTACATTCAGGGTGACAATGTTCCAGTGCATTTCCTGCAGCTCCGGAGTCGCAGAAACCAGCCCGCATGCTAGCGGGGAAGTGAGAAGGCCACCCCAGCCCCACCAGCATGCACTGTACCAGCTGTCCGGGCCAGCGTGGAGGCCCAGGAGCCTGGTGTCAGTCCTCTGCCAGCTACAAGCAGGCTTGGTCCAGACAGAAGCTACCTCCTCCCAGGCTTGATAGAGGGGCTTCAATGCTCCCACCCTCGCCCAGGCCTTATTAGGGCTCCTGCTAGCTCAGGCCTGCCCCTCCATGCCCCATCTGTAACACAGCCTGCAAGACCACGCAGCCACATCTGTCTTCCTTAGCTTTATTTTTTTTTAAGAGAGAATGGAAAGGAATAAAAAAAAGGAAGGAAAGACTACGAAGGAGATGCAGGAGATAAAAGGCACATGTGGGTGACAAAGAAACTATGACATAGTCAAATTTTATTAATGGCTCACCCATATGCATTCAGGGAGTAATTAACTATTCACAGGTGAAATCAGCTGATAGGAGTGGCTGTCTTGAGCAAATCGAATGAGCTCCGATTATATCAATAGTTTTCAACCAGTGTCCCTGGTTATCAAACCATCAAATAAATTTGTCCACTCTCTTCCTTTGGGGGGAAGAACTTTAATTATCCAGCCCCAGCGCATGGCAGGTCATTAATAAAACCTAGTTATCAGGCTGCCGGTTCGGGAGTTTTACTGTTATCCATCTTTTATCTAAATAAACATTTGGGAAATGTCCTTAAAATTATTATAGATACTTTGGCCCTGTCCCACAGTAGGAATTTCTAAATGGAACCCTCCGCATTAGATACACAATGCGTGGCGTCTGTCCACCCGCGGCCTCCAGCGGATGGATCCCTGAGCCGGGCTGCGCCTGCGTTGATGGATCGGGACCTGCAAATGCAGATAAGGGGGCACTGCCGCCCGCTGGCTCTCCTTAATGTTATTTACGCTGCCTTTATGTTATGCATGCGTTCTTTATTTCCATGCTACATACATCAATGACAAGAGTAAGAACTGAACGGCCAGTAAAAACACAGAGCAGGGCCCTTGGTCTTCCTTCGCAGATGCAGGATCCAGTGGTCTTCATTAAAATAAAGAATTCTTCAAAAATCATTTATTATTCCATTTCCACTAAAGTAAAGGTCATTCTAAAGAAGCCTGCAAGACTGGTCTATTCTGTGTTACTACATAGAAGAGCACATTACAATTGCAGTGTGTGCTTACCCTTGGACATTCTGTGCGCCGGGCAGGACTTGCATGAACCACACTAGGCAGCAGGAGACAGAAAAACAACACGTGCGACATGTGCTGTGACCTCTCACTGTGTTAGCAGCATTCCTCTGTGCTCACTGCCCGCTCGTCAGCCAGCGCGTGAAGGGACCTCACTTCCAGGCACCACCTGCAGAGATTGCACCAAACCTGAGCATGGCCTGTCCAGTCACAAGCTGGGGAGGACACTGCTGTGAGAGCGCCAAGGGCATGAACCGAACCATAGAAAAGTAGACTCATTCTTTATTGAATAATGCCTGAGAAAGGATGATTGAAAACGGAATGGTGGGTTTATTTGATTTTTCCCGCTCCTCCATTCTCCAACCGTTTCCTGAATGGAGACAGAAGGGTGGGAAACGTGGTTGCTGAGATAGTTACCAGACAGAATGTATTCCGGGTGGTCCAGGGATGAGGTTCCTGTTCGCATCGTCCAGGCTTGAGGTCCAAATTCCAGATAGTCCAGACTGGAGGTTCGTATTCCGGATAATCTAGCCAGAGGTTTCAGTCCTTCACCAGCTCACACCACAAGAGGCAGTTTCAACCCAAGTCGCCCTGTGGTCACGATTGGAGCAGTCTGAGCACCTTCTTTCTCCTTCCTTCATACAGATATGAAAGGTGAAAGCAAGTCCTTGGCATAGCCTTCACACCATGCTGAGACTTCTACAGGAAACACATGTTTCCAGGACTGAAAGGTGGATGTGATCAGAGCCCATTTCCATGTGGCCCCCAACTGTGGTGGTTTGGGGTGAGCAACTTTAGCAAATCAGAGCGGTGGGCTGAGCCCAAGCCCCAAAGAAGGATGGCCAGGATGGCTGTGGAAGAGCAGCGGTGACACAGGCGTTCCTCACCCTGGTATGGGTCACACGGGCTCCCTCGTTTGCTCACCTGGGCTGTGGGCTGTGGGGAACCCCACCATGGGGAGTGGTTGGTCCTTTGGACATTTGGTGGGTGCTTGGGTTATAAATCATCCACATGAAGACCCTAGAACCAAAATGTTAAGTTGTTAAGCACACGGTCCAGAGTTTACAATGCATGTTTAGGAGTCATTTTCATTTTTTACCCCATATTAGTAGTTTTTTGCTCCATAAAAATTCAAAGTATCTCCCATAGGTATTTTCTGCCACTGTGAGGTCCCTTGACATGGAGTGATTGCCAGCTGTTGAGACCCAGGACAGGTGCTGAGCTCTCACTGAACGTCAAGGGCCAAATCTCTCTGAACCTCCTTAAGGCCAAGCTCTGAAGAACAGCAGGCCGTCCCTTACTGCCCTGTTGTTTCTGGCTGTCTGGACTCCCTGCATCCTATCTGCTTCAAAGAAGAGCTTTAGATCCTAACAGACACCTGCAGAGCAGGGTGGGGGCCTTGGACCCAGAACCCCAAGACTGGAGTCTCAGCCAGGAACCCCTAAGTGTTGAGTGTGGCAGCTCCCTTCA
The DNA here is from genome assembly GCF_022682495.2 of Desmodus rotundus. Lineage (NCBI taxonomy): Eukaryota > Metazoa > Chordata > Mammalia > Chiroptera > Phyllostomidae > Desmodus > Desmodus rotundus. The sequence goes on along the minus strand of NC_071387.1, from coordinate 178,580,029 downwards.
CTAGCTTGTCAGGCTAATGGAAGTCCTCATTCCACACGCTGAGAGCAAAAGCAGAGGGGATGCAGGGGATGTTTTTATCCTAATATAAATCGTTTTTCTCCTGGCAAATGTTTGGTTCTGAAGATAAAACTGCCCTATGGGTCCAGAGACTTTCATCTTTCTTCCCTTGATGTGAATGCTAAACCCTACCCAGCTCCAGCCTGCGCAGAGATAAATACATGCACTGTAGCTCTTGACTCCCTAGTCAGTTCATCGCTGCACTGGTCAGCTCCACTGCTGAAAAAGAACACCACAGACAGGCACTCAGCACCAGAAATGTGTATCTCTCTCGGATCTGGAGGATAGACATCCAAGTTCAGGGTGTCAAGATCCAGTTCTGTTTCAGTGGATACAGCAGTGGAAAGCAGCAGAATTTGCATCCCAACCTTCCCCTGGAGGGATCCTGGCTCCAGAGCAGGGTCTGAATGGGGCAGGGAGGAGACCACAGGAGGGAGACCTTCTGACGTGGGCCTATGAGTGAACCTCTAGGGCCCAAGGCAGAACTGGGCAGGAGAGAGCAGCAGCCAAGCTTGGAGATAAGTCAGAGAAGAGTCTAAACACTGAGGTGCCCCATACCTGACAGGGGACAGATAGGAGGCCAAGAGTAAGTGAGAGATGGAAGCAGCACTCAGAGTTCACACCCATGGACTCATGGAGAAGTGAGGGCTTGTAAGCCCTCGTCCCTCTGCTTGGAAGTGCTTCCCTCATCCCCTCCCACACCGTGAACCTGAATCTCCCACCTTCCCTCTTCAGGGCCTTGCTCAAAAGTCACTCCTCAAAGGGGCCTGCAGTGAAGTTGTCATCACAAGAAGACCCTTGATGGCTTCAGTGTCAGACGAGGGAGAGGTAGGATCAGAAACTAGCCCAGGTGGATCAGGGTGCACAGCATGAGGAGGAGGCACCTCCACCAGGACCAGGATGGGAACAGACCTGCCCCGACCTCCCTCAAAGACCCTCCTCAACCTCTCCTGAGCAGCGGCCTCCAAACTGTGCTTCTGACAGCCTGTCGGCATCACTGGGAAATTGCTATGGGGGACTTATGTGAGTGCATGTTTGTTTAACCAGGGAGGGTTTACTTTAGTGTGAAGCACCTGTGCTCCAGCACCTAGAACTGTGCCATCAAGGCAGGTGGCACAAGTCCCCTGCACCTCACCTGAACCAAAAGGAGCCAGGGCCCACAGACCTTGAGCAGAAAATAAATAAGATGTAAAATAGGTATTAAGTAAATGTTCAATGATCTTATTTTGAACATAGTGTATTTTACCTGTTTCTTCTCACTAAAATAGCACATGTAGCTCATGTCATATTGCTGCTGGACAGCAAAGTCCATAAATCCCAGGAAGTCTTCCATTCAGGGAGGAGAACTGGACCTCAGCCAGCCTGTGGACACCACTGCCTGGAACCCAGCCTGGGGCTCAGTGGACAAATGAGGCCAGTTGCGTGTTTTCCAAAATGTACCCAAACTGAGAGTGGGGAAGAGAGAGAGAAATGACACAGAGAGACTGAGAGGCTGAGCAAAGCTGGCCAGAGTCATCAGTGGGGCTTTGTCAAGATCCTTTGCCTCTTCCTCAAATTCTGATGCCTCTGGAGGAGTGCGCCAGTTGGGGGGTGGGGAGGTACAGCATGCAGGTGTCTGTAAATTTATGTCAGCATAATTCTCTTCAGAGGCCTTTGGGCAGGTGGAGGGCACAAGTGGCCCTGCCTGTCACTGCATCCTGGACAGTCGTGTGAGGCTGAGCACAGGAGGTGTGAGCACTTCCTTCATTCACAAACAAATCAGCTCCCTGCTGCCCTTCAGATGCAGTCTGTTCAGTTAGAAGGTTCTATTTCTACCCTTTCTATAATTCCATTTTCCTAATAATGCTTTTTAAAAAATCAATGTGACTTAAAATTGCAGCTGCTTGTGAGTTTGGAGGATGCGGGGTTCTGCTCCAGGCTGTACCTGCTGCATCCTGGCTGGTCCATGTTTACTTTTACAGTCTTAGCTACATTCTTAGGCCCATCACTTCTTATTTTGCAATTATGTCTGCACTGCTCGCTGTGTGCTGTCTTTGGTGGTTATATAATTAAAGAGCAAAGACTTTTTTTTCCTTGGCTGCACAAGGTGAAAAATGTTAGCTATTTCCACACTTCAGAGACCCAGCTGCTACAAGCATTAAAAATTACTTAAAACATAAATTTATGGCATTGTGATCACAATGGATTGTGTTCTTGTAAATGAATTGCACTGTAAATTGCTGTTTAAAATTAAAATATAGCTTATTAGGAATGGCAGGAGAGTAATACAGAAGGAAGTAAGGTTTCATATAATTGTCCCCAAAAGCCCATTCCTCCAAGAAGTGATGGCAAAGGATGTGCCGGAAGCAGCTACTTCCTAGCTGCGTTGGACCCTGGGGCTTACTTCCTTCTTTCTCACCCCCCATCCCCCATCACCTCTCCTCCATTCCAATCTGCCCTCAGTGCTTCGGGAGGGTCTATGCCATGCATTGCTCTGAGGTAGGCACCTGAGTAAGATGCTGCCTTTCTCTCAGACCACACAGGGTCTATCGGAGGGCCAGGTGCCAGATGCGCACACAGTGGAGGAGGGGTGGTGATGAAGACACATGTGGGGTATTCTTTGAGCAACAGAGAAGAAACAAGAACATTCAAGGACACACAGAGGAGATGGGGGCCTGATTAATTAATCTAAGCCAGCAGCTGTTAAGGCTGACAGGAATTGAGAATGGCATCAGGAGGGACATCAGGAGGGGTCTCTGTGAAGTGAAATGCACCCCTCTCCAAAGCACTTTTGGAAAATGGTCATCTATTCTCTACTAGAACACTTCCAGTAGTGGAGACATTGCCACTTTGTGAAATACCTCCTTTCATTTGTGGACACGGATTGAAGTCTTCTCCCAGCTGAACAGCCTGAAAATCCTGTCTTCTGTTTGGACATTTCAACCTGGAAATGTCTGGGTGACTTCCAAGAGAAGATTTGTAATAGGGCACAATCCTGGGCACAGTCGGAATAGCCAGGGCGTGTGGACATGAGATAAGAGGAGCCCATGGCATGTATTTCAAAAAATGGGGAGACGGTCGACCCCATCAAGGGCATTTATAAAACCAGGGCTTGATTAAAAAGGCAACGGAGGCTTTCTGGAGGTTCGTGAGCAATGGAATGAAATGATGTTGGAAGCATTTTTAGGAAGACTTATTTCCTCTCATGTTGAATGGAGGCCTTAGAAGTCATCTAACCCACCACTGCACAGGCTAACCACCCCTGTGAGACTCCCGCCGTGTGGTCGCATAAATGCCCCGCCACAGGGCTTCACCCCAGCATCTGAGCAGGGCTGGCCACTTCAAACCTTGTCGCTGAAAGAGCCCCAGCATCCTGTCATCATGGTCCTTCCACATCTTGCCACACCTGTTCCAGGTGCTTCACCACACATCAGTCCAGAAACTTTAGATGTATCATTAACATATTCCCACCTTCCCAGACCTCTGTTTGGTAACTGACCAATGCCAGATGTTGTAGGGGACACTGAGGGCGCAGGGGAAAACCAGTGGTTCTTACCCAAAGGAGCCTCAGCTGAATGAAGGGAGAAGGGCCAGTGAAAATAGGCATAAAAAAAAAAACAAAAAAAAACAGGACTGGGTCTGCAAGGAGCAGTGGGCCCTAGGGAAATACCAGTCCACCATGAGGAGAGAGATTCTCAAAGCCTTAACAGGTAAGTGGAGCTTTAGACATGGTCTTGATAGATGTGTAGTGTTTGCCCTGGAAAACAGGAGCTGGAAAGTCTTTCCCAACAGAGGGAGGAAGGGGAATTCTGTATCAAGAGAGGTGAGAAATACTGGAGACAAGGAGTAACAATGCCTGGAGAAAAGGGGTCACCAGCCTTACATGTTGCAATTCGTTCTCTGAACTTGGAAGAAAGGAAGGAGAGGAGGCAGAGATGGAAAGCAATTCAGGTTTGTCTAGCACATTTGCTGAGATTGAGGGAGTTCCAATTTTATACCCTCATTTTCCTCTGGGAAACATTTTTTCCCTCCCTTAGAGAGAGAAGTGAGGTACAGGGTTCAGCAAGAGCATTCAAATTACATTAGCATATTCTTAAAATAATTCTCTCTCTTTATTCCTCACCCACAAATAATGCAAGTGAGATACACCAGTGAGTTAAAACGATAAGGTCTCTGAGATACATTGTATTAGGAAAGAAGGAAAAAGGTATTCTGATCAGCACTGGTAGACTGAAGAATAGTATAGCAATGGTGAATTTTGAGAGACTGAGAAAATGACTTCAAAGAAAGTAACTTTGCCTTTTATCCCATTATTTATATTCATCTGTCAAATGTTTCACTCTTAAGATGACACTTGAAAACTTCCTGCAAGATGTTTTTCTGAGTATACAAGGAGAGGCGGACAGTTATTTAGTCTTGGCACTTCGAAGACATAATTACATTGTCCCCCGGCTTCCCCATTTATTGTGTAGAAGTCAGACATCAGTCTAATTGTGGCCATCCTATGGTTTATAATCTGCCCTTTTTTCGGATACTTTTATGATCTTCTATTTGTCTTTAACATTCACTATATTGCATTTATGTACAGATTTCTTTTCACATAACTTGCTCTGGATTTGTGCTTCTGATTCTAAGGATTCATGTGTTCCCTCAATTTTAGACAATTCTCAGCTGTTAACTCTCCGTATGTTGATTCTCTCCCATCCTCTCAATCATCCCCTTTGTGAACTCCAACCAGGTAACACACTAGGCCTGCTTACTCTATCTTTGGTGTCTGCCAACCTCTGTTTCAGTTTTTATTTATTTAACTGTGTTAAATTTGAGGTAATTTTTTCAGATTCATCTTCTAGTCCCTTTCTTCTCTCTTCATCAGTGTCATCTCTGGTATTTAACTCATCTATCAAGGTTTTATTTCTACTGCTGTATTTTTCCATTGAGAGAAGTGTATATGATTATTTTGTTTCCAGTATATATGATTGTTTTCTATTTTGTCTATAAAATAAGCCTCATGCCATAGTGTTTTATTACGTAACCACTTTATTGAGATATAATTGACACATGATAAACTGCATATTTAAGTGTACAATGTGACTCATTATGACTGGTGTATCCAGTCACGAAACCATTACCACATCCCACTTGCTGATGGACATTTGGTTCGTTTTCAGTTTGAGCTATTATAAATAAAGTTGCCCTCAGCATGAATATACAAGTTTCTGTGTGAGCCTATGCATTTATTTTTCTTGGATAAATATCTTGGAATGAAATGGTTGAATCATTTGGTAGGTATATGTTTAACTTTTTAATAAATTTCCCCACCATCTTCCAGAGTGGATTCTGGTGAATTCTACCAAATCTTAAGGAAAAAATACCATTTCTACACAAACTGCTCCATAAAATTGAGGAAGAAATAATTTTTTCCCAATTCACTTCATAAGGTCAGCATTACCCTGATGCCGAAACCATACAAAGTCTTACAAGAAGAGGAAACTACAGAAAAAAAAAATCTCTCATTAATATAGAGGCAAAAATTCTAACATAATTTAAACAAATTAAATCCAAAAATATATTACAAAAGACAATACATCATGACCAAGTTCATACCAACATGGCAAGATTGGTTTCACATTAAAAATCCACCAAAGTAATTCATCTTAATAAAGAAAAGGAGCCATAGGGCTTGAACATACGAATGGGGGTCGGCAGCTCTGCCTCCTCACCTGCCACGCTGTGCCTGGGTTTCCTCTCCCTGCACGCAGCTTGGAAACAGTCTCCAGGAAGCTGGAAAAATTTCAGGCCTCAACTCATTTGCCTCTTATTTCTCATGGACTGCTGCTCTTCACTGCCCTGATGTCTGGGGTCATTACTGTATTTGTTCTACTATCAAAATTATTTTTCAAATACTGTCCAGCAGTAAATAGGATAAGTAGATAAAAGTAGCTAGAGGCCCGTGACCCCAACAAGATGCAACTTCATCGATGCCCTGTGCCACGCCTTTTGACTCTGGGTGTGAGATTTGGGACAAGTCTTCATAGTTATCTGTGGAACTCTATCATTTTCCCTGAATATCAGTGACAAGAAATTCTGTTTCCAGTTTATCTGGTAATGACGCAGCCATGGCAAGTATGGCCAGGTTGTGAAATGAAAGAAGGATAATAGATAACCTCTGATAGACGAACTGCTCCATGAAAGTGGTAGGGGGCCCAGGGTTAAGTGGTATTAGGGGAAAGTGGTATTAGTTCCGGGGAGGAGGGGGCTGCCTCCCCAGCACAGCTGATTTCCATGCTACAGACATCCTTGGGGTCTCGTGGCTTCACCAAGGGACCAGAAAGTTCCTCCCAATTGGAGCACCAAGCATAAATCTTGGAGGACAACATTGCTGCTTCTGTCATATCCTTGAGGGAGAGAAACTGTGATATATGAGTGTCTTATGAGCAACAGAGAATGATAAATTAAGAGGTATCTTCCATAAGTGGGTGAGCCCAGATCTGTGTGCATCCTGAGTGTGAGGGGCGCTGTGGCAGCAGCCCCTTCCCTCCTCCTCCTCCATGGATACCACCAGCACTTACTGTGGAGGAGAAAGGGGCTGCAACTGGAGTATCCTCATCTGGCTTTTGGCAGGGGCATTTCCAGCAAGATGCACAGTCGTTCCCTCTGCCTCCCTGTTCGCTGGTCATCCTCAAGCACCCTGGTCCCTCTGCCTGTCTGAGACAAAGCCACCTGGATGGGGCTCAGAAAAGGAGGGCTGGATGTGACATGTGCAGATGGATGACAGAAATTCCACCTGACTCAGCCTTGTGCTTCTTGCAGATGAAATTCCGCCTGTTCAGATAAGCTACCCAAGTGCATACTACCGTCTTCTGAGAACCAGGACACGCGATTAGGTTGGAACAACAGGAGGGGAACTTACACAGGGGTAAGCGTTTGCTGAGTTTGAATTTCATGCCTGAAATACTCAGCAGAAACCACACTCAGCCTTTCTATCAATCAGCACGCCCCATTTCTGCACTCCAGGTGGGTGAGACCCAGGCAAAATCCAGCCAGGCGTTAACAAGCTCATCTTCTCTGTGCGGCTGCAAATTCTGGTTGTCATTTTGTGATTGACAGTGCCAGAGTAGCTTGACTCCTTCAGTCTCTGCTCAACTCCACATGCAGACACCCAATACACAGAGTGACAAACCACACAGTCACATATGGACCCACAACACACACGTTTCACACAGAAGAACATACCACACACATGCCCCACCATGTAGAAGCAGAACATAGACAGATGATAATAAATGAGTGAACTTTGTTTCTGAGCCACTTAGCTACCAACATTAGCCCTCAAATATATCTGTTTTCCAAAAGTATTTCCCACAAGTTCTGTCAATGGGAACATATTTTTCTCGGTGAAGAGGAGAAAATAACTTTACAAGGGGCTAGGTGCTCCTCCCAAGGTGGGAGAAAGAGCGTTGAGAACAGTGAGGGTGCTCAGCGCCCTCCCCACGAGGGACAGCAGGCACTGTCACCCACAGGACACATCCTGCTCTGCTGCCCGGTGCACCCAGGCCAGCAGCCATTGTTGCAGGCTGGGAAGGTGCCTTCTGGGGTCCCTCGGACCCGACACTGGAAAGGCCTTGTTCCCTGCTTCATCCAGGTTACTCATCACACTTCCCGGGGCCCTCATGCTTGCCCAGCAGCTTCCCTTCCGCATCCTGTGCCTGTGATAGTCCCACCTTACAAAAGAGGGCTTGAGGTCTCAGGGACATGAGTGTTGACCTCATTGAATGAGCAGCTCTCCATTCTTGACTCTGAAAACTCTCCAGGATGGGCGAACAAGGAAGTATTTTTCACGATTGCTTGGGCACAGCATGCAGCAGAAGAGCCACTTGCACAACACAAGTAGTGAATCAAAGGTTTGCAAATGTCTCCTTAGCCCTTACACAGACAAACTTGCAAAGACACAGCACAGTCAGGCCAGGTGGGCTCAGGTGAAAAGCTGGCAGGGGCCATGTGTGTACACGGGACACCAGGTATCTGCAAGACAGGCATGGGGGGCTTTTGGGAGCTTATAGGGCGGGTTCCTCTGTGGAAGATGTCTCCTTGTCTTCATCTCTCCTAACATCAATTTACAGAGGGATAAGACCCAAGCTTCCCCTACACCATGACTAATCCTTGCTGAGGCCCTGCCCCACTGGCTTATTCACACCTCACCCCTCCACAGCTGGGACCCAGGTGGCTCTCCTTGCATCTCCTTATTCCATGAGGCCCCGCAGTAAAAACCAGTGTTCCCAACACTTGTGTTCTAAACCTCTTAGAGCATCTTGCTTTGCCAACGTCTTCATCTAGATGCCCATAATGGAGCAACATTCAGTTTTGCAAACACATGGCCTCAAGAGTGAGAGTGAGTAATTCCCTGGACAGTTCAGTATCAGAAAAACAGAGTCCATGGCCAGTGAACGTGTTCCTGCCCCCATCCTCCAGGTGGTTTTACTGACAATGACTAGGTAATACTAACCATAATACTAAGACTGAAAACAATTAGCTCTGCATTGCACACTACAGGGGTGCAAATGGGGACAACTGTGCATTCTTTTCAATCAATAATCAGGAATATGTAATGAAAACCTGCTAAAAACTGTTCTTGGAATGAGGCAGGTAGGAGGGAATAGAATCTGTATCCCAACCCATCGACTAAACGTGCCAGCCATTGGTAAACGTCACTTCCCTGAGAAACTCTGGGAAGATCTATGGGAAACTTTATTATTGGCCATTGTTTCAACATGAACAAGTCAAACTGCATGATGACGACAATGCTGGAACCACAGGAGGGACACCCATCACACATGCAGGGGAGGGGCGTCCATCCACACGAACTGAGGGAGGGGTACCAGGATGAATCTGGCTGACCTGTGGCTGGATTCCCTGGTCCTCTGGAGCTGGCTGGCCTCTTTTAGCAGCTTGCCCTAGCTTCCCCCCAGCCATTAAGGGTACTTGCACTGGTTCACTTTATTTCTGCAGATTTGGGGGTTGGTATTTGGGGGTTTCTGTTGTTCCGGTATCTTATACACAATTCTCTTTGTGAAATGTATATATAAAACAAACATCCCTATACCTACTACCTAAACTAAAAAAATAGAAAATCATCATTACCTTGGGCAATCTTTTATCTACAGTTTAACCATCTGTGCACATAACTCTGAAAAATACATCACTTAATGTTGAAGCACTGAGTAGCAAGCAGGCATCCAGCTGTACATGGCCAGAGTGATGCTGCCTTGGGGAAACCCAGAGAACGGTACTGACTGCCGGGGTCTGTCCGCCCTGGGAACTGACCACAGTAGAAAGAGGCAGTGTGTGCTCTGTGCTATGACCTGCAACAGCCCAGGAGTTGGGATTTTTGAAGACCAGGGTAAGGGGTGGCGGGTGCAGGACCAGCAAGTTTCCTGAAGCTCGCTCCTTCACATCATTCATGCCCAGTGCCTGGAAATACACAAGAGGGGTGGGGTGTGGCCCAGCTGTGGGGAAGAGTTTTGGGAAGGCTATGCTGTCCAGAAGCCTGCCCTCTCAGTAGGAGCAAAGGGCAAGATGACAGTGGAAGAAGAACATCAACAGAGTACTTTCCCTTCCCCTCCTGTTTCTCCATGGAGTTCCTTGCAAAATGCAAGTCAGCCCAGAGACAGCACCTGCACAGACTAAACACTGCCCCCAGGCACAAATTTGGCCTCTTCCCTGTGGGGACTGGTGGGGAGTGCTGGATCTGAGTGGAGCTTGGGCCAGATCTGCCCAGGATCCAGAATCCAGACAGGGGCACAGCTACTGGGAGAGAAGACCTGGAAGGTCAGCAGGCCCCCCTTGCACCCTGCTGCCCCTTTTCCTAGAGAGGGCTTCCCTTCCCATGTCTTCCCTGGTAACAGCCAGGTAAGGGGTATCCATGGAAATGAGAGGGCATTCCTCTCTCTTCTCTTTCCAGCTGCATCAGCACAAATAAAACAAGTAATAACTTGTAACGATAATAACTATTGTTGTTTCTTCTAAGTGTCCATGTTGGGTCATCTGGTCACAGCTCCAGCTCACTCATTTTGTAGAAAGCAATGGGCCCAGTTTTCCAAAGATATGGTTCAGATGGATGGAGGGGATTGGCTTCCAGGGGGCTGTCCCAGGTGCCGAACTGAGTGGCATCGCAGGCTTGGATCACGCTGTCCCTCTGCTGTCACATTCAGACCAGGCACTACCCAGTGCTCACAAAGGTCAGAGTTCACTGCTGTTGAAGGTGCTTGAGCCCATCAGTGTCATTACTTCTGAACAGACTGAACGTGAAGGTCCCGGGCACTGTGGCAGTCTGGCCCCACACATGGCTTGGATGGGAAATCCCCCTGGCCAGCTGCACTGCCTCCTGCTGTCCATGTGTCCAGACAAGATCTTCAAGGCAGCATGTGTCCAGCCCACCTGACATGGAGCCAGCCACACTCAGGGTACTTTGTCTCTCAAGTTGTGGAGAGCTTGAATTAGCACCTGGCTAAGACCTGAAGAGAGGGTACACCAGGGGCTCACAGAGCTCAGAGACCTGTGAGTCCAGGGCCCTGCAGACCCCGACAAGAGGGAGGCATGCACACCGGGTCCTGTTGCTACTCCAGGTGGCTTCCACAGCCTGCAGGACATCGTGCCATGAGGATTAGAGAGAGGATTGATCACAGACATGACAAGACAGAGCAGTAGAAAGATTGGGACCAGTGACAATGTGCTTTCAAAGAAGTGAGTTCACAACATTTCCGTTAGTAGCCTTAGGAAGTGAGGCTTTCTAACTGAAGTAAAAACATTCAGGAAAGTCACTTAGCAAGTAATTTTGTGAAGAGGGCAATTATGAACCTGGATACCTTTATAGCACTTTCCTAATTCCCTTACAGGTAGCATGTAAATGTCATTAGAATATGAATCTTCAGACTCTGAGGAGGTCACCTGCTCCCCAAAATCTCCTTCTATGGTTTAGACTGAGTCTCCAGTTGTAAAAGACATACCTTTGCCTGAAATCTCCATTTCCTCCCAGGGTTGTCTCATACTATACTTGGAAGTACAGTAGAAAGCAAATGTCTAACATGACATCTATACCAACTGGTACAAAGCAAGAAGTTGTCAAAACAGTGATCAGGCTGGTCTTTGGTAGATGGTATTTTGCACCAAGTGATGAACTACCTGCTCTATATTAGTTTGTACCTCCGTGGAGATTTAAGTTTATTTAGAGTTTATATAGATCTGTGTAACAGAGGTTCCTCTAATCACAGAGCTGAACTGCCCGTGATTACTGGGGACGATTTACTGTTGCAAGTTCAGGACACAGTCCATGCATAGTGTTGTCATGGATAATGCTAATTAAGGCCCTTAGAGGAGGTTTGGTTTCTATGGCAAAGCCACACACTGCTGGGGAGAACCCCAGCCAGGCCCGGGTACACGTGACAAAACGGAACAAGGTCTGGTTGGAGGATAAGTCAGGCAGAAACACTTGCCAGCTTCCAGTGGACACAACCACCACTGTTGATTTTGTGAACTCACAGCAAGAGAGTGAAAAACATTTGAGTAGTCTGGCGTAAGAAAAGTAAAAAGCTGCAGAAACGGGGAGACCTGCTGCCCTAGCCAGGGGATTACAAAGCGCTCAACACAACTGAGATGACCGCCCAGAACTGCTCAGATAGCCGCTTTGTCTTTAACCACCTACACAGGCAGGGAGCCAGCTCTCTAAGGCCTTGTGGGTTCCACACTGCAGACACAGCCCCGCCTCTGCACTCTGGCCCCCCCCCCCCTCCAGGCATCTGTGTGCATGCGGGGGGGGCGGGGGGGGGGGCTCTGCTTCTCCCCAGATGTCTTGTGGGCCTTTGTTTTCACCCAGGTTGTTTAATGTTTCACTCTCCAAAGCCTCTGACTTACCTTTAGGATCAAAGATCTGAAATCAATTAACCCTGTTGTCCAATCCTGGGCATTTGATCTGATTTTAAATGATGCAACAGCACTCTGGGTTCAGGCTTCCTCCCGGGAGCTCTAAGCCACAGGAGAGCCCTCACCACCGCAGGGCAATGGCTGCATCCCTCCATTCCTGAGGGATTTGCATCTGCCTGGCCGCAGGAATCTCCTGATGCCTGTGGGCTGGCTTTAGCTGTTCAGGAGTCACTCAGCCTCCCAAATGGCCCAATCGTGGAACCCTGTGGCAGATACTAATAGCAGCAGACTATTTTCATTTCTCAAGTTCACTTCAAATTAATAAAAATGTCCCCCTTCTGTTTTTCATCCACAAGGAGACTCCCTTTGCATATGCATTTAATGTTAAATTGATGGATTAAATTATACAAAGCTCAAAATCAATCCTGTGCATATCCATTAGAATGGACTGAGTTCCCTGGTGGGAACGGAGTACAGAAAATGCATTCAGAGACACTGATAAGTCCAGGCCCATCATATGTCATTTTAAACAAAGAGCGAAGAAAGCCCTTTGGAGAGGCTCTATCAGCTGTTAAACAGAGACGCTGCGTGCACAGGGAGATGAATGGTTCTCCCTGGGCTGATGATTACAGGGAAATGCTTCTCCGTGTCTCTGTCACAGTTCACAGGCAAACAGATGCCTCTGTGCTGAGCTTTCCCTTTGTCTTTCCTGAGGTGCAGTCAGTTAACAAGTGCCAGGCAGGGACCTCCCACTCTGCCCCAGCTTAGCAAGTAGACACACACGGCGTGTGCCAGAATCATGTCTTTCCATCTCCTGAAGCACACGAGGCAGATTGTGTAGATGAGTGGTGGACTCCCTTTTCAGAGCAAGCCCCTGAGCCCAGGAGGGGCATGCAGGGCTGTGAAACAAAGAGGGTGACCAAAGTCACTGCTTCAGTGGGGTGGCTCAGGACCTCAGACAGAGGGAGAGGCCAAAGAGCCCTTCTGGATTCTCTTTGTAAACTTTAATTCTGAGTCTAGTTCTAGGAGTGAAATACTCCAGAGCAGCCTTTCCATCATCTTTCTTTCTTTCTTTCCCCCTTGTGAATTTTCCTATCTTTCCTTATTTAGCATTTCCCTCTATCCATCTTCCCACACTTTCTCCCCACCCCCAGCTAAACATAAAGGAAGGGAGCCAAAAATGCAATCGGGATTGGGACATGTCAAAGTGGCTTGAAGGAAGGCTGAGTAGAACTCCATTTTCTACTTCTGCCACATTAGACTTTTCTATGTGGCCTTCATGAAATTTCAGTATCTCTCCATAAACACCAGGGTTTTACTTATCAAATTATTCCACTAGTCAGCTTCAAATAGCATTCTTCACAAATAGAAATCAATATATATAAGAAGATGTATTTTTTTTAATTATTGGAACGTTTCCTTCCAAATAAGATGTAAAAGATATCAGCTGGGTATACATCACTGTAAAAATCTAGAAAAATGAAGTAAATTACAAAAATTATCATTCTAAAGACTCTTTAGAGCAGTGAAAGCAATGAGAGCAGATGAACCAAAGCATCAGTGTTGGGCCAGAGAGACAAAGTGAAATTCCCTGTGTTCTCACAGTAGTTACAAGACAAAGTTCCAAACATGAGGGACCTGTAACAAAGATACTAGCTCTTGCTATCAAAGTGTTTGCCAGACTTTAAAATCCAAGGAATATGGACAGCTCAAAGTGGGTTTAATCCAGCTATAAAGATAACCCAACCTCAATCCAGTTTAATTTCCATTTGGGCTGATGTGATCATCCCTTACGCTCTCTGCCTAATAGAAGAGCAGACAAACTGCCTCCAGAGAAAAATAACATCATCGGACTTGGTAGTTCTTTTAACCATATTGTCCAGCTTTTGAATTGTCTCAAACTTTGTGAGAAGTGTAAATCAGCATTAAAAATAGTTAATAAAAACCTAACAGAAAAAAATTTTCAATATTTACACTTTAGATTTGGGAGTTATCAAAGAAGAATTTTAAAATAACTCATAAATGTAATAAAGAAAATAACCAAAAAGATAAAATGGATTAAATATAGGTTAGAGAATAGGAATCTATATATTAAATTGAGTTGACATTTTACAAATAAAAATACAACATTTGTATTTAAAATTGTGTCAGGAGTATTCAATAATAGATTGGATATTGTTGAAAATAGGAGTTATTAACTGGAAGACAGGTCAATAAAAAATACCCTAACTGATACCCAAAGGAAAAAAAGAATAAAAAGAATAGAACAGAGAATAATGGACATGTTGATCACATTCTGAAAGGTGAATTATCAAGTAGTTCCATTCCATATGGAGAAAGGGAGGGGGTGAGACTATATTTGAAGATATAATGGCTGAAATTGTCTTTCAAAATGAAAGACATCAATTGAAGAAGCTCCATAAACACAAATATGACAAATACAAAGAAAGCCACACCTGGACACATTTCAATGAAACTGTTAAAAATCAAATATAAAGAAAAAAATCTAAAAATTAACCAGAAGAAAAAGACATGGTACTTTCAAAGTAGGGGGAAAAAATAAGACTAATGAATGACATTTCACCAGGAACTATGGAAGTCACAGGACATTGGAATACTATCTTTAGGTACTGAAAGAAATGGGAAAAAACTGCCAACCTAGAATTCCACACCCAACAAAATATCCTTTAAATATATATTAACACAAAAATTTTTGAGAAGGTTAATCTCTAACATACTTGCATTACAAGGCATAGAAAAGCAAAATTTTTGGCTGAAGGAAGGAAAGAAGCATGGAAATGCAGGAAGCGATGAAGAAAACCAGAAAGGATAAATTTCAGGATAAGAATTGAGTCTAAAACAATAACAATAAAGACATCTTGCAGTATTTCGTAAAATTTGTGCATTCTGAAGAGAAACCAGAGTATGACATCTTACAGTATTTAAAACAAAGGTAGAAGTAAAATATAGTGCCACTGGCACAAAGAGCAAGAGTGGGCACACAACAAAACAATTATGTGAGGATCATCAATTGCTCAGGAAGTAGTAAGAATACCAACTTAAGGTGGATTTTTATAAATTAAGTATGTATGTTTTAAGCTACATGGAAACTAAAGATATATAACTATGATGCCAGTAGAGGAGGAAGAGAATAAATTAATAAAAATACTTGCTTATTCCTAATGAAGGGGAGAAAGAATAAAGGATATTTAAGATGAATAGAAAACAAATAATGAACTATCAGACTAACCACCCAATTGTGAATGTAATTAAATTAAATGTTGATGGACTGAACACTTTAACTATGACAAAGCTTGTCAGACTGCTTTTTAAAAAGAAAAAGAAAAAAATTCCAATGTGTTCCTTATAAGAGATGTACTTTAAATAGAATGCTTAGACAGATTGAAGTAAAAATATGGAGAACAAGCAAACACTAGCCAAAAGAAAGGCAATAAGGCTATTTTAACATAAACAAAGTATAATTTAAGGTAAAAGTCATTGTTAGCAGTAAAAAGAAACATTTCATAATAATAAATGAAGAATATAACAGGAAGATATAAAAAAACTTTAATTTGTGTGCATAGCTTAAACTATAAAAAGAAAAACATATAAATAAAAAATTAGGCCATTTTAAGAAACTTCCCTCAGTAATGGATTGAAGAAAAGACCAAAATTCAGTAAAAGTACAGATTATAACCACACAACTAACCAACAACAGAAAGGACATACACCGAACATTTCCATGTATGACTGCAGAATAACATTTTTTTCCGTGCAAATGGAATGACTGCTTAGTCTGACCACATTCTGACCATAAAGTAAGTCTCAATATATTTCTAAGAATTGAATTCATATGGAGTATTTCTCTGCTTGGTGTAAGTAAACCAGGAAAAAAAATAACAGAAATGTATGGGTCAAAGAAGAAAGCACAATGAAAATTATCAGTTGTAATATAGTCAAAATAAGACATTTTGATGCTTGTGACATACAGCTAACATACTACATAAAAGGTTTATACATATTTATATTTTCTTTTTTTTCAAATGTGTATATTTAAGAATAAGAAAGAATAAGGATCAATTACCTAAGCTTCTCCATGATAAAACTAGAAAAATACCTGTAAGTAAACACCAAGAAAATAATAGAAGAAAGCAAATAATAACATTAGTAGTATAAATAAATGATATAGAAAACAGATAGGCAAGAGAAAAAATAAAAAGTCAAAAAGTATATGGTCAATACTACTGTAATAACTATGTATGGTGTCAAACGAGTAAAAAATTTACTGGGGTGATCACATCACAAGGTATGTCTACTCACTATGTTGTATACCTGAAACTAAAATAATATGCTGTGTCAACTCTAATTGAAAATTTGTTTAACTTTTAAAAATTGCTCCTGTGAAGAATCATAAAATTAATAAAGCTCATCAAAAATAGATAAGAAAAGATAAATTATAAATTAGAAAATTTGACAAGAAAAAAAAACATATTTACTATAGACCCTACACATTTTTAAAAGTTAGTTAAAAGATATCATGTACAAGTTGATGCCATTAACTATGCAACTTCGAATTAAACCTATTTCTTAAGTGAGACACAAAAATATAGAATCTGTAAATAGACTTATATCTGTTTAAGGTATTCAATACTTAAGTTTTCGACAAAATTACTCCTAATCCAGATAACTTTACTGGTAAATTCTTCTAAGCAAAAAGACAAAAGTAATGACCACCATATACAAACTCCCTTCAAGGATATAGAAAAATAAAACACTTCCAACTCCTTTATGAAGCCAGGGTAACCCAGCACCTTAACCTTACAAGAACACTACAAGAAAGAAAAAACAAAGACTAATAGCTCTCATGAGCAAGTTATTAGAAAATCAAAACCAGCAAAGAATAAAAGATGAACCAAGTAGGGCTCATTGAACAGCAACATTTAAAGATAACACATCACAATCAAAAGGTTTTATACCAGAAATGCAATGTGTTTAACACTCAAAATTCATTCAACTCAATTCACCATACAAACACACTAGGAAAATAGCAGATATTATTGTTTCAGTGTAAAATAAAAGGCATTTGACAAAATTCTCCCCCAGTTCAGGAGCAAGGCAAGAATGTTCACCTGTTATGATTTCTATTCAACTTTCACAATTCTTCAAACAACAATTAGAAATTATAGGTGAATGTATTAAGTTTGAAGGATACAAGATTAATATACAAGAATCTATGTTTTTATATGCCAGTGGCAAACAATTAGAAAATAAAATTTAAATATTTTTCTTGCAATAGCCATCAAAATCCCACAAAATACTAGAAATATGAATTTTTTAATATGCAAGAATTCCACATTGAAAACCATAGAGCATGTCTGAGACAAAGTCAGGAAGATGTAAGTCAATGGGGAGAAAGAATATTCTATGTAGCTAAGATGTCCATTATCCCCAAATAGGACTATATTTTAAATACAATCCTTTCAAAAGCCCAGCAGACTTCTTTTGTAGAAATTGACAAACTAATTACAAAATGCATATTTTCAAAAGCAAAGTAGCTAGAATAGCTAAAAATGAAAAAGAAGAACGAAGTTCAAGGACAAGAGTCCCCAACTTCAAGACTCGCTGCAGGCCTGCAGTGATCTGGAGTGTGGTGCCGACTCAGAGGAGGCGACACAGCTGTAGACATACACCCCAAGCACACTGGATTTTCCACCCAGGACTAACGCAGCCTAATGAAGAAATAAAAGTTGTCAAGACATAGTTCTGGAACAAGTGGGTATCCACACACAAACCAAAAGAACCTCAGCCTAATCTCACATCACACACAAAAATTAACTTAAGCCCTGGCAGGGTTGCTCAGTTGGTTGGAACGTCATCCCATATACCAAAAGGTTGTGGGTTCAATCCCCAGTCGGGGTGTGTAATGAAGGTAATTGATCAATGTTTCCCTCTCACATTTATCTCTCTCTCTCTCATCAATAAAAACATATCCTCCTTGAGTTAATTTTAAAAATTAACTCAAGATCTCAAGATGGATCATAGACCTAAATGTAAAAATGAAAGCTTCTGGAAAAAAGCACAGAATCCCTTCACCATTGGGGATAAGCAACACTTCCTGAGACAGGGCACAGGAAGCGCTATCCATTTAAAACTGATAATTGGATATTATCTGCATTTACACTATCAGTTGAAACTCAAACTCTATTTTGGGAGAAAATATTCACAAAATATATATATGGCAAAAAAGTCGATATTCAGAATATATAAAGAATAAACTTATGCAACTCAATAATATAAAGACTAAGACCCTAATGAAAATGGGCAAACAGTTGAATATATATTTCCCTGAAGAACATGTGAATGAGTGATAAACACATGTAATCATTCTCAATATCACTACTCACCAAGGATGTGTAAATTCAAGCCACAACTAGTCACCCTTCAGAATGACTACAACAAAAATAAATGGCAATGCCAAGTGTTCATGAGGATGGAGAGAAAGGGAACTAGCAGAAATTCAAAGTGATGCAACCATTTTGGAAGTGTCAGACCACATCTTCTAAAAACAAAACATACGACCACTCTGTGACCCAGGAATGTACTCCTATGTGCTCACCACAGAACAGTGACAGCATATGTTCACAAAAAGAGGTGTCCCAAAATGCTCACAGGAGCTTCATTCGTAACAGCAAAAACTTGGAAACATCCATGGTGCCTGTTAATCAGGGGATACATAAACAAATTAACATATTTGAACAAGGAATACTATTCAGCAACAAAAAGATTGAATCATCAATAAACACAGCTACACAGACAATTATCTCAAGTGAGAGCAGCCAAACACAAAAAGTGCATGCTATATGATGTTATCGAAGCAAAGTTTTAGAACAAACTGAACTATCTCATGAAGAAAACAAATCCGAACACTAGAAACCTGCAAGGAGAGGTTGAATATTGACTGGAAAGGAACATGAAAGAAATTTGGGGTATAGTACTAGAATCCTATCTCTCAATAAAGGTTTGTATTACACAGGTATATGCATTTGTATTACACAGGTATATGGTATATTTAACAATACACAGGTATTGTTAAAACTGACTCAATGGTGCACTCAAGACTTGTGTATTTAGTTCAGGACAAAACTAGATGTATATGGATATTGAACTCTTAGTGATGCTGTAGATGCTGAGATGTTTAAGAAGCAAGTGTACTGATATCAACTTACTTTGAAATACACCAAAATTTACAATAAATTGATACACAGGATAGAGAAATGGATATACATGAGACAGGCCAAATATAGAAATATGTTCTATACATCCATCAAAATATGTGCCATATGTACAAAACTGATACATTCAAAATAACAAAACATTGCCGAGGGATATTAAAGAAGACCTGAACACATGGAACAATACAACATTTGTATGGATTAGAAAACTAAAAATAAAAGTTAAGATGTTAATTTTTCCCTAAATTTCTCTATAGGTTAAATGAAATTTCCATCAAAATCCCAACAGGTTTTTTAGTAGAAATTGACAAGCTGATTCCACAGTTTATGTGGAAATGCAAAGCACCTAGAAAACCAAGGCCATCTTAAGATAAACAAAGTTGGAGTCTTAAACTCCTTGATTTGGAGACTTACTAAAAACTGCAATAATTAATTCAGTGTGGTGTTGGCATGAGGATGGGTAAGTGGTCCAATGGAACATTGGAGAGTGTGGAAATAGACTTGCTCGTAGTATTCCCTTATTGTGCCGCTGGTATCTGTAGGCTCTGTAGTGATGCCGTCTTTCTCTTTCCTGGTATTGGTCATCTGTGTCTTTTCTATTTTTCTTCCAATAGGTCTTGGCCAGTGCTCCTTTCACCAATTATCTCAGTGGGTTGACAGTGTACTGACCTATGAATTGGATACTGAATTGATAAAAATTAGTGATCTCTTTTCTAGGCACCCCACATTTCCAAGAGAGAAACTGAGGGCCCTATCTTCACTAGGAAGCACTCTTGTAGATAGGGTTAGGACATGGCAATTTTTAGGTGTTCTTAAGGAATTAAATTAGCAGTCAACTGTACATCCAAGGACTCATTACAACAATATGGACTGGAGATGGACACTTATGAGTCACCTGTGAGACTGCAGGAGATCATGTAGAACAGAGGAGAAAGACTGGGACCGTGACGCACTGTCAATGTTTTGTGACAAAAGAGAGACTGACCACCTTACCTCAGGCAGAGGGAGGGCCTGGAGAGCATCACTAGTATCTGTGAAGCACATGTTGGAAAACTATAATAAAGCATGGCTCCAGGCAGCATGCCAGGTGTGATGTCGTGACCACAAACTCTTGGCCTTGAGAATCTCTGACTTGAACCCAGCAATGGGTCTGGACCCAGAGCCTGAATGTATACATTTCAGGGCCATCATTAAGATAAAACATTGAAATTATGAATAGATCATTGGGGACTGGCCTCCAAAGAGGAAAAGTGAGGGTCCCAAAGCTTGAATTATGGGGGCTTCAGGGTGAATCCACCCAGTCAGAGCAAAGCAGTTCCCTCTCCCACCTTCCCCTTGCCACTGTGCACACTTAGACACACAGAGACACTCACACATAGTGACAGAAGGTCACACCCAGTCCACGTCGGAGCAAAGCTGGTGTCGCTGTCTACACCGTGAAAAGCAGTAGTTCAATAATATTGCAATCTGAGGACACCTGCATACTTTGTGAACTCTTGAGAAAATATACAGGGAGGGTGCCCACATCTTTAGGAAAATCTGACCCACTGGGACCAACATGTTCACTCACTCACTTCAATTCCCATAGTGGGGTCCTAAGCAAGTTGGATAACTGCCCCTCTGATTTTTGGTAAAAGTCAAGAGGAAGAGAGAAATATGAAGGAGAGATCAACACACCTCTGGGGCTGCGTGGAGGAGAGGCTGGCTCAATCTCCTGAAGTCCGACAGTGCTTCCCCTAGGAAGAAAGAAAGGGAGTGACGAAGCCTCAGGACATCCTTGAGGAGTGACTCCTGAAAAGTGTGCAGCTGGCAGGCCTGAGTGGGTGCGCATGCAGGGAGATGGTGAGAGGGGCCTCGACAGAAGGGAGCCTAAGGACCAGCCTCATCGATGACTCAGAAAGCTGCCAGAATGGTCAACCTCCAGGACGACGGCCTATGTAACCCCTCCATCACTGTGGCCTTTAGGTTCTGTGATGTTACCTGGCTTGTGTGAGGTGTTGGGGGAATAGATCCATGCCCCAAACTGGCTGAACTTCCAAGCCAGGAGGCAGGTTCATCCTAGAGAGCAAAAGCACTGTTGGCATGGTTCTGAGAGACTTTCCCGGGAGTCAGGACAGAAAGGCCCAAAATGCTGAAAAATATAGCCAGGGGCAATTAGGACCTGAAGAGCTTTCCTTCTGGAGCCCTGAAGGTCCTCCACCTTCCTTTAGTTGGCCCCAAATTCAGAGAGGCTGCACGGGATGTATGGACCCAGGCTGGTCTCCAAGGTCCTGTGTAATTGGAACAAGTGAATGACCCAGCAAACTTCTGTTAGGACCCCAAACCTTCCCAGACCCATGTTTTACCTTCGCTGGAGAGTAAGTCTTATAAACTGTCAGGGCACGTGACAACACGGGTGAGGGCACCCTGGGCAGTTAGTCACATTCAAGTGCTGCCCCTGATTCCCTGACGTGTGATAAAGGAAGGTCAAGTAAACTGCACTAGAGTTATGCAGAGGAAAAATCAACAAGATGTGATTTAGGAACTGCAGAACGACACCCCTCCACCATCTCATCTGGAGAACCTTGAAGAAATGCAGGTCCTCCAGCCCCTCCAGGGCCCCTCCTAGCCCTCAGGGGTGGCCCCAGGAATCTGGACCACTCAAAGGTGGCAGGCAGCGCCTGTTGGGTTGCTTGTGTCTGATTAACTCCTGTCCTATCAGAAACTATACCTCTCTGACTGTGGCTGGATTGATGGAGCAGAAGAGATGGTTGGTGGATTATTTATAAGATGTCAGCTTCACCTCAAGACTGTCTAGAAGAAAGCCATCCCAGAGCTGGGCTCCCTGGAGAGCCAGCATGCCAGCCTCTCAGACTCAGGCAAGCTTCCCTCCACTCTACATGTATTGACCGGTTAGAGTACTTCAAGTCCAAGGGAGAAAGAAAAGCCAGCAGGGTGCTAGTTTCCACCCTGAATATGGAATGTGGGGTCAGAACAGAGACCTGGGGGTCAGGGCGCACCTTGGTGAGGGCAGCACAACCAGCTGCAGCTCTGACCAAGGACCCTCACAAGTGTCCCCCACCCTGGCCCAGCCCTCTGGGATTCACAAGCCCTGCTGCACCAGCCACCCTGTCCCAGCAGAACAGTTCTGTACCCCATTTCCCAGCCAGAGCACCCTCAGATCAGTCTCAGGGTCTCACAGTCCATGTCACCAGAAAGCTCTTCTGACAGTTGGGTCACCTGCAGGGTAGCCTACTCCTCCCACCCTGAGGGCAGTGAAAATAGCCCCTCATGCCCTCGATGATTGCCCACACAATGGACGCACCCCATAGCCTTGCTGCCTGTGTGTGGATGCCACATAACTTCCTCCAGACCCTGCTCCTTCAGGGAGGCTTGGCTCTCTGGCCTCTATTACACTTCTCATTGGTCCCTAAAGAGTCAGAAGCAGTTGCCCAATGCCTGTCTACTTCTCAGGCGGCTGCCCCAGTGCTTGGCTGCTCTCTGCCTGCCCAGTGCTGCTCAGGTGAGCTATCCTGATCAGTGACAGTGCTGTCCCCAATCTCTCCAGTCCCTGCCATTACCTGCTCCCACCTCAGTTAAGAGACAGTGGAAGTGGCTTAGCTGTGCAGGTCATGGGCAAATGCCGGTGATCTCTGGAAGTTGGGCATGCTCAGGGGTGGCACTGGAGTGGCTCCATGTAGACTACCTATGTGACTGCACAGATATGGGGGTGACAGTATAACCATTGTGGCATCTGATGGTGTTGTGTATCTCAACACACCTCTTTCTAATGGAGAAAGTAGCTGACTTAATTGAATCGCTTGTTTTTAGTTGTGCATTGGGCCGTATACATATGCATATCCCACGGGCTCATGCATGCACATGAATCACAAGCATGTGTGCACACAAGCACTCAAGTCTAGGTCTGCATATTTGCTACAACATTCTCTTTATGGCAGCCCACACTTCTTCATATGCGACATTCTTTTAATCTTAGTCATTTGTCTGCGGTGTGTAAGGGAAACAGAATGATCGAGATGTGAAGCGCCACAGCAGAGCACCTGCTTCAACAAAGCTTGTCCTAAGAGGCCGGGAAGCACTCAGAGTTTACATGAGACACTGCTGATTCAGTCTGACAGGTCAGCCTTCCCATGGTTGCCCAGGGTATCCCCCCAAGAAAAGCTTGCTGATTCAGTCTGACAGGTCAGCCTTCCCACGGATGCCCAGGTATTCCCCCAAGAAAAGCTATGCAAAGTCACTGTCCTCCAGAAAGCAGCAGCATACAGCTCCCTTCTGCTCTTCAGAGATTCATAAAACCAAATGAAAACACCTTTGCAAATAGTAAAGGAAAAAAGCAAACAGTGAAGTAAGCTACTAGGACAGAATGGGTATATCCCAAGGCTCCTGCCTGTAAATTTTGTGAAGCTCAGCATGAGAGGAATACTCTCAGCCAGTGGCTCAGGGGGTTGTGGTGTTGCATTTGCACCTGGTTTTCAACAGGCGGAGCGGAACTTTATCTTCTCACGTTTACGTGTCAACAAAGATGCTCATCTGATGCACCTGCTCTGCCCCTTGGTCTTTGACAGGTTTTACAAGTTGAGATAAATGGATCAGGGGAGTGTTGGGTGCTCTGTAGTTCTCCCGACTGTTCACGCAGACTGTGGGGAGGTACACTGGTTCTGTATAGTTTTCCTGAATGTCACTGAAAATTCATTGAGAGGACAAGGTTTTTGTTTAATCCGAGTGGGAGGGTCTCTATCTGACACTGCTAGAGTGAGTACATTTTCACTAGGTACCCCTATGGGTCTAATAAACTTGGGCTTAAATTTAAGTCAAGATTCAGCCAAATTAGAAAGTCTGAAACAAGTCAGGTTGGGCATGGTGTTAAGCATATGCAGAAAGTATCATGGCCAAGATTATTATTCTGAATGTGAGAAATAGGAGAGGATTAGAAGTTATAGATAACAATAAGAATTGCTGGAAAATACACGCATGCATCTTTCTTTTTTCTTCCAAACAGCTGCTGGATGCGGTGGTGGGCACCGAGCAGATCAAGCCTTGCTCTGCTTCCTTGGCAACCATATCTGACAAACCTGATATGGCTGAGATAAAGAAATTCAACAAATTGAAATTGAAGAAGACAGAAATGCAAGAGAAAATCCACTGCCTTCAAAAGAAACGATTGAACAGGAGAAGCGAGCCAGCGAATCATGATGAGGCTTGCACCAGCCGCATGCACTGTATGCTCCCCAACCATTGTTTTACTTCTCTTAGCTGTTTAACTTTGTAAGAAGTAAAGAGGTTGGATCAGTTTAAGTGGCTGTGCTGCCCCTTTCCACATCACAGAACTATTGACAATAAAGGCTGCACTACCTCTCCCATCCGCCTGTCTGGCAGACGGGGAAGGAAAGGAACTTGCATGTTGGTGACCGAAGAAGATGGGTGGGACGACAGTGAAGCCTAGAGTGGAAACCAAGCTGGTCCCAGGTGGCCCACAGGCTGCAAAATGCAGTTTAATCAGAGTGCCATTTTGTCGTTCAAATGATCTTAATTATTGGAATGCATGATTTTTTAAGATTCAAATAAAAAGTTTTAAAACCTGGAAGACAAAAACAAATAACTGCAGGAGTATTTAGAGTTTCTACTTCTCCTTGTGTCAGTTTTGGTAATTTGTGCCTTACAATGAATTTGCCCAATTCATCTAAGCTGTTGAATTTATTGACATAATTTTTCATAATGTTTCCTTATCAGTATAATTTCTACATGATCTGTAGTGATGGCCCCTCTTTCATTCCTGAGGTTGGTTATTTATGTTTTTCATCTTTTTTAAATCTGTTTATCTAGAGCTTTATCATTTGTTGACATATTCAAAGAACTTTTATTTTCATTGATTTTCTATGTTTTCTATGCTATTGATTTCTGGTTTTACCTTTACTACTTCCTTCTTTCTACTTATTTCCAATTTGGAAATATGTTTTCTTTATTTCTTTATGTTTTCTTTATTTGATTCCTCAGGTGGAAACTTAGATCATTGATTTTAAACATTTTTTTCCTAATGTAATTATTTAATGTTATGCTTCCCTCCAAGCACTGCTTTGTTGCAGCTTCTGAGTATTGATATGTTGCCTTCTCATTATCACTCAAATCAAAATATTTTCTAATTGAAACAATTGTTACTTAGAAATGTGTTATGTAATTTTCAAACATTTGGGGATTTTTCAGTGTTTTCTTGTTGTTGAGTCTAAATTAATTATTTTGTTGTCAGAGAACACACACTGTATCCTTTCAATTTTTAAGTGTATGGCCCTTAAAAAAGAATGAAATCTTACCATTTGCAACAGCATGGATGGACCTAGAGGGTATTATGCTCAGTGAAATGTCAGTCAGAGTAATAGAAATACCATATGATCTCACTTATATGTGGAATCTAAAGAACAAAACAAACAAAATTAAAGCAGACTCATAGGCACAGAGAGTGGACTGGTGGTTACCAGAGAGGAGAGGGTCTGGGAGACTGGGAAAAAGAGGTAAAGAGATTAAGACATACAAACTGGTAGTCACAAAACAGCCACAAGGATGTAAAGTACAGCATAGGGAACATAATCAATAATATTGCAGCAAGATGGAGGTGTACGTAGATACACTTTGCCTCCTCGCACAACCAAAAGAAGGACTACAGCAAATTTAAAAACAAAAAATAACCAGAGCTGCTAGAAAATCGAATTGTATGGAAGTCTCACAACCAAGGAGTTAAAGGAGAAACATTCATCCAGATGGGTAGGAGGGGTGGAGGAGGGGCAGCCAGGGCTAAGAGGACTCATGGCAAGGCAGCAGCTGGAGGACCAGGTGGTCCCACATTTGTGTGCAGATAAACCAGGAGGAGCAACTGGGAAGCAAGACGGACCATGCAACCCAGGGTTCCGGTACAGGAAAGGAAAGTCTCAAAACCTCTGACTGTAAAAACCTTTGGGGGTTGCAGCAGCAGGAAAGACTCCCAGCCTCACAGGAGAGTTTGTTGGAGAGACCCACAGTTTCCTAGAATGTACACAAGCACACACACCCAGGAATCAGCACCAGAAGGGCCCAATTTGATTGTGGGTAGCAGGGGAAGTGACTGAAAGTGAGCCAAAAGCCAAGCAAGTGGCATTGTTCCCTCTCAGATCCCTCCCCCACATACAGCACCACAACACAGCAACGTGGGGTGCCCTGCCCTGGAAAATACCTAAGGCTCCACTCCTTAGTATGTAACAGGAGTGCCAAGGCAAAAAAAATATGGCCCAAATGAATAAACAGATCAAAACTCCAAAAATACAACTAAGCGCTGAAGAGATAGACAATCTATCAGATGCAGAGTTCAAAAGACTGGTAATCAAGATGTTCACAGAAATGGTTGAGTATGGTCACAAAATAGAGGAAAAAGTGAAGGCTATGCAAAGTGAAATAAAGGAAAATGTACAGGGAACCAACAGCGATGGGAAGGAAATTGGGACTCAAATCAATGATTTGGAGAAGGAAGAAGTAAACATTCAACCAGAACAGAATGAAGAAACAAGAATTCAGAAAAATGAGGAGAGGCTTAAGAACTTCTGGGACAATTTTAAACATTCCAACACCTGAATCATAGGGGTGCCAGAAGGAGAAGAGGAAGAGCAATAAGTTGAAAACTTTTTTTTATTTAGTTCCTGATCCCCACAAATATTTCCAAGCTGGTTCTTAATTTATTATGTCACAGTCCATGTTCAATGATTCTAATTTCCAACTTCGTTGGGGCCTTTTCCCGTACAGCTTGCTTGTACAGAGATGTGTGTTTCCAGGTTAGTCAGGGTAAAATAAGAGTGGGATTGAAAAAGGACTTTTTTCCCTAGTTAGTTCAGTAGATTTCATTAAAAAAGAGGAGCCAGATTCCTGGGTCTGTTTTTATGGTCTAAAATGATAGTATCGGTAGTAATTAACACTTTTAAATCCATACACCTGTTTTTGTAGTAATTTCCATAAAAACTTCTTGTGAGTTAAAGATTCTCCTCTTTCTCTTTCACGGAGGAAATGACTGAGATTTGCATGAGACGACATCTTGCCAGACTGTTGCCGGGGAACGTGACAAAGCCAGAACTCAGGCCAGCTCATCGGGCTACAAAGGCTGTGTCAGGTGATGTTCAGGAGACTGACAGAGACCTGTGAAACCATGACCTTAAAATTCAGTGGTGATGGACCGGCCTGTAGAGGACAAATGGAAACGAACGGGTGGAAATACCTGAGCCTGTGATTCCCTACAGACAGGTGACATGAAAGTCCACGTGTAAGCACAGGCCAAGAGAGGGATTTGGGGTGTCCCTAGGGAAGGTGTGATGAGATCTGGAGCCCACCAGGCCACTGTTTCCTTTACTCGCTGTAAGTGTCCAGACTTGGCAGCCACCTGTCATTGACCTCACATCACAGGATGTCGCAGTGATGAAAAGTACACCTAGAACAATGAAATACTATTTTTTCATCTCAATATCTTGGAATTGAAAAATTAATACCTAACTTCTTACTACTGCCTACTTAAGTGTTAAAGAAAGGGAAACAAACAGATTTTTGTGCGGACATTTACAAAATATACCCCAAACCCCAAACATTTCTCTGAAAAATTAGCCTCAAACTCTTTAACATCTCAGAGTGCTCCTGGCCATCTGACAAGTGTCACACGTTTGTCATGATTCACTGCACATGTCACCTCAGAGAATATGACCCTGGTTTCCCTGGACAGTCACTGCCCCTCTGAGCAGTCACAAGTTCTGCATGCAGTTGATTGAACCACTCAGCCTGTGACATGGGGCACTCACCCTGGACACCCCAATAACCATCATGTCCCTGTTGGACTATTAGCAGCTGGAGGGTGAATTCACATTCCTTTGTAGATTCTCTGAATGATTTCATCCAGCAGATATTCAGTTCCCTTGTGGAGAGAGCAGATTGTAGACACAAACTAGCTCATTGAGTATAGAGTGGGTATCAGGCCCGGGCTAGAAACTTTGCATACAGGACCTTATTTAATCTTTACAACACCATTAGAGGTAAACTTTTTTAGGCTGGACACTTTATGTAATGTTCTCAAGGTCAGGTACAGCTAGGATTTTAATACTGGTGAGTATACTCCTAACACCAGACTCTTTACAATCCACTCTGCTGTTTGTTTGTTTTTTAAATGTGTTTCAGTGATGGCATATGAACTAAGTAAACTTATAATATTTCTTGGCACATGACTCCTCACTCACCACTGTGGGCCCCCCCTTGCCCCCTGGATGAGGTTGACTTGTGCTGACCCAGCCATATTTTCTGGGATCAACCCCCTCTTGGAAAAATACAGCCCAATGTGTAACCATGAAAAATAAAGGTAGCATGGCCCTCAGGGCTTGATGGGCAAGTTTTCACTTAGCTTACAGTCTAAGCTGCTCTCTGCTCTCAGGCTTCCAATAGCAACGCATGTCTCCTCTCAAATGCTCGCTCAGCGACACCATGTTGACATCCTGAAATCATCAGTGGTGGGAGTATTTACACCATAGCCATCAGCAAGCACTGCAAATCAGGGCTGTTTTCCCCAGAAATCCGGTAGCTGGATATTTATAAGCACCACCACTGGAGTAAACTAAGAAAAATATGGTGAGAGTGTACATGGCCTCTTTATGCAAAAAAATAAAATAAAATAAAATATAAATAAAATAACAACCAGAGGGAAAATGTTTGATAAGGGTCGATAAATGCAAGTTTGAAAATAAAACTAATGTAAACTAAACTTGAATTACAACATTATTTTGTCATGCCAACAATATGCCCTCATTCCTACAGCCCTTTTTAATGCTTTAATGTTGGGATTGATATTTCTCTAACAGGGTCGTGCAGGCCACTAACCTGGGACACTTGGAACTGCAACCTTCAGACAAGAAAGGTAGGTGTCCAACAGCAACAAGTCTTTTGAGCTGACGCTTTAAGAGCTCAAAAAAAGAACTTTATTTGCTGTCCTACATTTTTCCAGCTTGTTTTTGGCTCCTAAAAGCAGAAATTTCCTCCAATTCAACCTACGATGCATTTGAGCTGTTTGGGCAATAGTCGATGTTTTGGGTGCTGGTGCCAAAAGTTGCGCCTGCCACCTCAAGCATGAAATCAAGAAAGTCTTTAGTTCAGGTCTGTGACACTGTCGGTCAACATTACAGAAAAATTCAGAGCTTCTCTATCTTGTCTAACCATACAGTCCACGCTTGAGCAATTCACTGAATAATGGTGACGAAATGCCTCTTCCTCTGCCTCTGTTTCTCCATACCAAACACAGAACTCTCTCTTGGCACCATTACAGGGCTGAAGCCAAATCTTGCCCAGAGCGAAAGCCCCAGGGTTGCAGAAAAGCCAATTACCCACCCCGCATGTGTCCACATACCCACCCCTATTCCCACCTGCCCTCCATCTCTCAGGGATCAGAGAGGTCTATTTACCCCCAGAAAACCCTCATGGTTACTTCCTGGGTTGTTCCACTCGTCTCAGGGAGGAAGAGCACATTTGCATAGGAGTAAGTCCTGTTTTGTTTCCAAGTTGGAAATGAGAGTGCTTTGTCATCCAAAATTTGGGAAACAGATGATGTTTCAAAGACAGCCCTTCAGCAGAGCACATCAAGGGCCTCCACACAGAATGCTTGTCTCATAAACAAATTATGCAAACTCTCCTTTCGGAGTTAGCAATGTCACAATTAATTATGCAACTGACAACAATAGACTTGGAAATACGGAAACGTATGTCATGAATATTTCAACCACCGTGTTGTCAAGACTTCATCATATCTAAGTAGATCAGCCATTATTGCCAGGACCCCTTCCTCTTATACACAAGCCTCCGATGGCGGGCTGGACACACAGGATGTCGGGCGGGTCTGTGGATGGGGTGCTTGGTGTGGGAGCCACATGCTTACGTGACTAACTGCATTTGGCGTTATTTATTGTCTGCATTTCTTTTCTTTCTTTCCCACCTTTTTTCATGAAATCATTTTTTATTGTTATTCTATCACAGTTGTCCCAGTTTTTCCCCTTTGCCCTCCCCCACTCATCCCACCCCCGACTCCTGCGTTCAGTCCCCACACTGCTGTCCGTGTCCATGGGTCATTCGTACATGTTCTTTGACTAGTCCCTTCCCCTGCTTTCATCATTCCCCCCTCCTCCGTCCCCTCTGGTCACTGTCAGTCTGTTTCCGTGCCTGTGGTTCTAGTTTGTTAGTTTGTTTTGCTCATTAGATTCCTCTTATAGCTGAAATCATATGGCATTTGTCTTTCACCAACTGGCTTATTTTACTTGGTATAATATTAAAGGCATTAAAAATTGATTGCAATATGCCATCATTCCAACTCTCTTGCTCTCTTTCACAAGCCTCACTTTCCTCTCACGCTCAAGGCCTGCTGTAAGTCTTCTTTCTTGCTGTTAGAAATCCCTTGAGATAATAAAATTTGGGTGTTGGCACTTACCTTCTTACCTAGTGAGCTTTCCATGTGATTATGTGTCCTGAATCAAAGGCCATCTTTATTTTGAGGTCTCCCTCCTCACTCAGGGCAGTGGGCACTGTACTGAATGAGCCTGCAGTGAGTGCTCTTGGCCTCTGCCTGGGCCAGCTCTGCTTACTCGGACAGACACTGGGGCTGGGGGATAAAAGGAGGGGAAACTCTATCTCACCACCTTTCTCAGGCTGACAGTGGCAATGGCCAAAGCCACCACAGGACTCCATCTTTAACCGTATTCCTGAAGGCCAAGCAAAGGCCATGTACTGGCTTGAACAAAGGGGCCAGTCTCCCCCTGCCTGGATGAGGAGGGCATGCAGTCCCTAAGAAGGGCAGAGGCCACCCAAACACACTGCAATGAGGGAGATTACCTCTGTGAGTCATCTGCCTCCACAAACCTAGAAGCAGCTTCTTGGAAAAGGAGCTGTGCTCTCAGGCATCTTTCATAGGATTAGTGTTTGCAACATGAATATTCACTCTTCTCCTAAGAAGGAAAATCATCATCTTGTGCAAGGAGCTCAGCCTCAAAAGGGGGCCAGCAGGGTTGCTCTGTTCTCAAAGGGCTGCACGGCAGGTGTGCAGTCAGCACCCCGCACTGGCCTGTTTTCTTTCTCCTTCCTCTTCAGAATCGTTGCTAACTGATCACTGTGCTTTCCTAATACACCATGCAAAAATAATTAAAATTCTGTGGTATTCTGGAGTAGATTAAAAAAAAAGCCATCATGGAAAACCTGGTGAAATCAGCATCAACTGGGCAGATTCGTCAGGAGTGATGCACCGAGGCTGGTCCCTGCGTTGTGGCAAACGCATCACAGGCTTGTATCACAATGAAGGGACGTAGGTGAGGGACGTGTGAGAATGCTCTGTAGCCCCCAACTTCTCTGGGCCTCTAAAACATGTAAAACTGTTCCAAAATAAAGTTACTTTTAAAAAAAGGCAATAAGAAAGTTAAGTAGAATTACTTTATGGCTTATTTCAATAAATAATGATCACCATGTTGTTACAGTAGTCTCCCTAAATATATGGCTACACCACATCCACTAGCTTCGCTAAGCTTTGTATGAATTTCATTAATACAAGTAATTATACAACATCTTTTTCAAAAAACTTCTTGGCTAATTCGTTCCTTGGACATAGGAACTTAATCACAACCATATACTAAATGAAAACAGAACATTAAAAAAACACACAAACAAGGAAAAATCCAACAAGTAAAATAACTAGGACATGCTGCCCAAGAATTTGCTAAGTATACTAACCCAGGTTTAAGGAAGTTACTAATTCTGTCTAGAATATTCCTTCCTGAAAACCCAGCATATGTCAGTCAGATTCTTAAAACATTGCCCATTTGTGAGAATGAGCACTGGACCTATGGACAGGTAAAGAAGTACAAGGTACGGTGCCTCCAGTCAACAGAATGGAGGGTAGCTGAACAGAGAGGGCCAGGTGGAAACGGAATGTGCAGGAAAGGAGTCGCCGACGCAGTGGGAGAGGGCAGCTCCCACGAGGAAGTGAGAAACGGGTCCACTGCTTTCTGGAGTTTGCCAGAGAGCTGACTTCACAATGAGCTGATTGTAACATTTATATGTTATAAACCATGATGACAAAATCATTAATAATTAGAAAACTCAGAAATGAGCTTGTATCTAGGAAATAGCTAAAAATAAGAGGAAAATGTCATTTCAGAAATACAGAATGAGCCAGAACACAAGAATAACAAGGAACACAAGAATGAATGAACAAAATTGACAGTGACTTAAAGGAATTAGAAATTGAGAAGTAGGAAATATTCTAGTAATAAAAATACATGAAGAAAGAGGTCCAAAGAATTCAAAAGAACTTGGCAAATATTGACAATAGGAAAAAAAATAATGCCTGAACATATGGAGAACAGGAGTCGGAAACTAAGTGAGGAGAGGGGACAGGGAAATGGGAGACAGAGGTCAAAGGGCACACACTTCCAGTTTTGAGACAAGTAAGGCCTGAGGGCGTCAGGAACAACAGTGCGGGGACTGTAGTTAACAATACTATCTTGCATACTTCAAAGTTGCCAAGAGAGTAAATTTTTAAAATTGTTATGTCACACTCATACGCACACACTGTACCTGTGTGAGGTGACAGATGTGTTAATTAACCTACGTGGTGATCATCTCATAATATATGCATATGTCAAATCCTCACACTTTACACTTAACCTACATAATATTGTATGTGAATTGTATCTCAATAAAGCTGGGACGGGGGAGGGGGGAGGCATATTGAAAGAGCAGAATAAATGCTAACAACTGTAATTCACCAGTTCCTGAACTGACTTATTAAAAGATTGGAAATATCACTTAGAAAGATTACACTGTGCACTTGATACTACCAACCCTGAATGACCACAGTGAGGGCATATTCTTTTAAAAATAAAATACTTCCTTTTTAAAGAAATAAAGAAACAACTATTGGGCATCAGGGAAACAGAGTGAGTGACTTTTAAGGAAAAGAACCTTGGATTATAATTAGGGTTTCAATAGCAATGCTGTAAATGCCAGAAAAAGGAAGTAACATTTAAGATTCTCAAAAAAAAAGAAAACTGAACCAAACATTCTATCTTCTGTTTAGCATATCTGACTTGCAGGTGCAATGGTCACAGATAACCTGTCCTCAGCATGCAAGAATTTAGTCAATAGAGTTCCCAGGGTCTTTCGTGGATCTGCTGCCCAGCAAGCCTCAGAAGACTGCCGACCTGGGCAGGCGGTTTGAGCTCCTTCCTTTCCCTGCCCGCCCCCCCGCCCCCGCCCTCCCGCCGTGGTCTCAGTGAACAAGCCGCAGGAGATGGTGCGCAGCCTAGCTGTGGGCTTCTGCAGACCCCCATTCTCACAGCCCGGTGCTCCCCGCGTCCCCTCTCCCTGCCTTTACTTTCAGCTAAATGTGAACTCTCCCGACCTGTCTCCCTGGAGTGGGTGTCGCACCAGTCTCAGGCAGCCGGCCAGTTCCGGCGCCTGCAGGGTCCGAAGGGACAGCCGGTGGGCACTAGAATTCAGGAGCCTGTTTGACCCGGCCCTCACTGGAGGTCTGGGTGCCGAGAGAGGGCAGAGCAGGGGACCGGCCAAGGTCACTGTCCCGCACTACTCTGCAGTGGACCAGCGCGGAAACCTACAGGAGAGGAGAGGGGGCCCCACCTTCACCGCCCGTGAGGAAGGAGCCGCAGCCTCCGACCCCGCGGACACACCAGCTGCGGTCTGTGCAGCGGGGTCAACGAGTCTGCTGGGCCCGTAACTGCTCCGCCTCTCCGGCCCCCAAAGGCTCCTCCCCCGGCGACTCCGGCATCTCTGGTATCTGCTGCACCCCGGGGTCCTGTCCCTCCTGGAAAGGAGGCCCCCCAAAGCAGGCAGCCCCCCGCAGGGTCTCTGCGTTCCAAGGGCAACAGCGCCACCTCCAGGCGGGAGCGGTGGACGAACCCCGTTGGGGAGAGGGGTCCAGTCCAGGGAGAGTATAACTGCGGAAGAACCACACAAGGGGAGCAACAACCAGCAGGTAATGACTGGAGGGTGAGGGGGAGCAGGGGAAGCGCTGGGTGGTAATGCGACCTCGGAGGGCAGGGCTTAGGGGCGGAGGATGTCTCCTAACATCTTAAAGATGACAAATTCAAGAAAGGGAATGGCCCTTTCTCTCATGGCCCCTCTGAGATCTGGGCAGGATATACGGTATCCTATCAGCAGAGTGTAGTAATATAACACAATGCGAGAGAAACATAACAGAGTGTAACACAGTTTGATACAATGTAATTATCTTTAACATAACATGCCACGATGTAACAAGATGCACTGGGTATAACACAATGTAATAATAGAGAGAAGACAGGCCACATTCCAAAGCTCCAGCATTCTGGCCTCTGTCAAAACCCTACAGTCTCATGGCCTCTGTCCTGCCTGTAAACCTGAGTGTTTCTACCTGCAGAGGTGAGAGTCTGGTGACCTGGAGCAACATCTTAGACTGTCGTTCCTGGTCCCTGAAGGTGCATTTCTTGTAGTGAGGTGACCCCTATCCACCTACCTGGAGTCCTTCCTGAGCACTATGAGGTATTTGGAAAGGACTGGCTGGAGGAGTGTGGGGGGATCAGCTAAAATTTAAATGGTGGCTGGAACGAGAAAGGCTGACAAATCTGACCTGGGATAGAATGTCTTCTCTCCCCACCAGGCTCTGGCAGTCGCTTCCATTTTCATTCACTCCCCACATCCATTCAGCCCCCAGGCACAGCAGGGCTGAGGCACCTCTGTCTCCTTCACTGTGTGTGCCAGTCCCTAGCTGAGGGCCTCAACACACATGGAATCGTTGAAAGTTAGGTTGTGCCAAGGTGGAGATACCCAACACAAACACACTGAGATGACGCTCCTCCAAGGAAAGCCCAGTGCTGCAGGAACAGGAAAAGGTGGGATCTGGGGGTGAGTGAGAGGATGGAGGATGAGTACTCGGAGCTGGGGGGTGGGGGGAGGGTGCAGTCACAGTATGGCATGGGCAGGGACCCATCCTCTCCGTTTAAGGCAGGCAGCTGTCTGGGGACCAGAAGAGCCTTCACCGGGAACCAGGAACGAACCACCCTGTCACTCTGACCTCGGGCTTCCAGCCTCCAGAATGGTGAGAAATAAACATTTGTGGCTTAAGCTGCCCCATCTGTGATGTTTCGTGGTGGCAGCCTGAGCTGACTGAGGCAGCATCAAGTCTGAAACCCTGTAAAACCTGCCCCCGCTCTGCCTCCTTTGTCTGAACTGGAGGATCTCTTTAACGCTGGCCCTTTTCATGCCCAAAACAAGAGGCCAGCAAGAAAACCCAGACTGGGAGAGGGATGGAGCACGGCTCAGCACTGAGAGGTCAGCATGGAGCATCTTGGGCACGTGGGCCCTCTCCAGTGGATGTGAAGGCCCCTTCGGAGCCCGCAGAATGGGATGCAGTGCTGTGGAGCTCCGTGCAAGGCAGGTGATAGAAGCCGGCCACAGCGTCCCCAAGTCTGTCTGTGGAAAGCCTGGCACTTTCTGATAGGAGTGTGGCTATGAATCCCTTCCACCCTCAGAGAGGATTTCCAAAGCAAAAGTGGTCCCTTGTTGGACTCTTCTTCTTTCTGAGGATGAAGTCAGCACATCTTGCTTGGAAGTAATCAAGAGCAGCCTTCAGAAAAATGACACCTCAAAGGCTAAAATCACTAATGTGCTGGGATC
Source organism: Desmodus rotundus (assembly GCF_022682495.2). Lineage (NCBI taxonomy): Eukaryota > Metazoa > Chordata > Mammalia > Chiroptera > Phyllostomidae > Desmodus > Desmodus rotundus. Next base: position 178,544,153 of record NC_071387.1, on the reverse strand, counting down.
AACAAAAGAAAAAGAGAAAGAACGCTGGGATTCCTTGAGGGGGGAAACAAAGAGAGAAGTGGCTACTCCCCCTGGCTTTGGGGAACCTTTTAAAAGTTAAAAACAGAATTTTGGTTTCTTTCTAAGATTCCAGTGTGTCAAAAGATCTCATTTAAGTATGTCACCGGCCTGATGATCAACACAGTATCCGCTGTTGAAATTCCTTGCCCTGGAGCTAGGAAAAAATTAGACAGCCTCCTTTACATGAGTGATCAGGGAGAGAGCAGGTGGTTGGCTTCGGGTTGCTAAATTGCATTTCTCTGTTTTAGAAATTCCACTGTCGCGATGTGGCCTGATGAGGCCCCCGCGCGCCATTAACCTGCCGCCTGGGGCCTTTGCCCTCTCGGCTCCTGCCACACTCCCCAGGCCGGCCGCCGGCAGGAGCCACGTACGTTATCTCCTTCTAAATTAAAATTGTAACTCGTTCAGTCCCATTTACACAAAGCCTCGGCTTTGACACATGCAATTACGATGAACACAAGGCCAACATGATTGCTAAGGGCTCCAGAAAGAGAGTTTAATCAGAGAACACGGAGTTGTTCCGGCCGACTTATAATTTCACTACTTGCTATTCCTTTATGTTCTTATGTGTTCAGATAATTAGATACACTGGTTCTTGCTTCCCGGGAGGCTAGAAAGGGCAAAATTCCTATTCTTTTTACATTAAAAAGATTAAATTATAATATAGAAAATCTGTAACTTTGGGGAGAAATGACAAATTCACACTACATTAATTTCAGTGCTTACAAAATGCTAACAATAATTTGTGCATTCTTTCCTCTCTTGTAGGTGCATGTGAATTAATTACCTATCCAATTTCGATGTCTTTCAAGTCAGCTTTCCACAGACAACTCTGAAATTTAAAAAAAAAAAAAAAAAGGTTTGATTTCCACTCACTGAGTGCATTTGTTTCAGATGTTTAACCGTTTAAGCCTTTGTACAGCTACATGAGGACATGGACGTTAACAGACATACTTGTACCTGAAACACCATGGGACAGCGAAGTCCATGGGATGAGTAATTATGAAGTGAGAGGGCAAACCTCAATTGGATACCTGGCAAATAAGGGCAGACTCACTCTTGCCCAAAAGCAGAGGTGGCTGAGCACCCACCCCCAAGCCAGTGTCTACAAGGAGGTGTCTCCCAGGGGCTCCAGCTCACAGGGTGGGGGGAAGTTTGTTGGCAGTGGGGGGTCTAGCTTCATTTCTTTGTTCAAACGATGGACTGAGGGCCCGACTATGCTGGGCTCTGTGCTAAGGAGCGGGAAGCAGCTCTCTTGGCAAACAGACGGTGGACACCCAGTTCCGCACGGGGTCCTGGGGGCACTTAGACAGGGTGGCCCTCCACTAGGCTCCCCGCTGTGACAGGTGTTGCCCAGGAAAACATGGGCAGCAAGGAAAGCCTGCAGTGGGAGGCTGCTGGACTCGGCAGAGTCCCCCAAATACCTGTGTCCTTGGAACCTGTGGATGTGATCTCCTCTGGAAATAAGGTCTTTGCAGGTGTGATTAGGCTAGAACATGGACATACCGAAGTAGGGGGGACCCTAAACCTATGTGACCAATGTCCTTGTGGGAAGGCCGTGTGACAACAGAGAAGAGGTGGGATTGCTGCACCTACAAGCCAGGGAATGCCAACAGGCTGGGGAGGCAGGAAGGACCCTCTCCTGCAGCCTCTGGAGGGAGTGTGGCCCTGTGACACTTAATTTTGGATTTCCGGCTCCAGAACTGAGAGAGAGTGCAATCCTGTTGTGAGCCACCCAGCCTGTGCTTCTCCCTTGCGGCAGTCCCAGCAAATCACACAGCTGGTGCTCAACGTGAGCACTGGGAAACAGAGACACACCGAAGAGAGACGTGTGAAAACAGGAGTGACGAAGCCACAGGCAGGGACACTAAGCTGGTCAGATGCCTCCAGAAGCTAAGGAAAGGGCTAGAGCACATTCTCCCTCATGACGTCAGAAGGAACCGACCCTGCCCAGACCCTGATCCTGGACTTCTGGCTCCAGACTGAGAGACAACAATTTCCTGTTGTTTAAGCCGCTCACTTTGGGGTGCTTTGTTACAGCCACAGGCGAGAGACTTGATTTAACAAAAACTTAATTTACACTTGGGGGTTCAACAGAGAAGGCCCCTCCCAGAACACACGGTTGAAGCTGAAACATGAGAGCAACTGGGGACTCGGGGCAAAGGGGGACCCCTGGACACAGCACTGGGGGTACACACACCACAAAGGCTGACAGGACTTTGGTGATCCCACCACAAATAAGAAGCACACTGAGGGTTTATTTTATGATTGCATTAGTATAAAGACAGACACATTAATATTATATATTAAAACATCGCTTTACAGTTCTCTTTTTTTTTCCTAACTCTAAAAGAAATTAAAGCATTTAGTGGGGTCCCTAAAGGTATCGTGGGGCCAAGCTCTGGCCCCTTGGTGTCTAGTGAGCGTTCAGAGGGGCTGGCTTGCTTGGGGAAAGGACAAGTGACCTTCCCCCATGGTGGGCTTAGGGATGTAAGGAGGGGTTTTGAGAGGAGGACAGGCATTTGAGCACCCTGAGTCTGCAGGCCAGGCGAGAAGTGACTGATTATTCTATCCAAAATGCATTGGGAATTGTGTGAAAGGTTTTGTTCTCTTTTTAGGGTCCCATTATCTGTTGTGCAGAAAATGGATTCACCAGATGGTTTTCTGCAGCCGAGGCAGGGCGTCAGAGTGCGTGTGTGCACACCCAAGTGACAGCCTTCCTCTGGGTCTGTCCTTCCCGCCCCCTTCAGGGGGCGCAGGAGGGGAGAGAGGACTGACAGACGATGCACACAGCTTTTGCACATCCTGGCTATTTAATCGAGGCAGGTCTCATGGGCAGGCAGTTGGGGCTAGACAGCCTGTCCTGAGGCTCGGCCCTCTTGGGACTCACTGGTCCCAAGCAGCTTCTGGCCAGTCCTCGTACGCGAGTGTTCTGCTGCCCCACAGGCCCAATGTGGGCAAAGCTGAGAAAAACCCAGCCAGAAGTCTGTTAGGCCCCAAAGGAATTTATTTGCTAAAAATCCAGCTATGGATCTGCCTACTGCTGCATCCATGGATCGATTATTCTTGTCTTTCTGTGGACGTCCAGGCACATGCACTGGTTAGGCAGGACCTGGCCTTCGCTCCCCCATCTCCAAAGGGAGGTACAAATCAGCTGCTTTTCCAGCTCCAGCAACCTGGCTGGCCTCTGAGACCAAGGCAAAGGGTGCAGACGTGCGCGGAAGTGAAGCAGCACCAGGGGGCGCTGTGGGCTTAGTTATGGCCTGCCCTGATGGAGAGCAAAGCCTCAGAGCTGAGGAGCCGTCAGAACTCCAGAAACCACGGTGGTGGCCAGTGTTTTCGAAGCAGCCCCTGGACTGCAAGGGACCGCCCAGGACCAACACTGCTCACTTTTTGGAGACCTGCTTTGAAGGACACACAACCCTGGGGTTCAGCAAGAGCCTCAGCTGAACACAGGGCCTGCTTCAGTCATCTGCCCCATATAGGCAGGGTCCCATTTGTTCACCTCCTTACCTCTCCCCTCCCCTACCTCATAGCTGGCTTCCCGTGTCCTGACCCAAAAGGTCGGGAAGGGCAGGCACTCATTTCCTTGTCACCTTCTGTATGTTACCCCTCCAGCACATTCCTGCAGACACATGCACCTGTGAACATACAGATGTGGCCACACATGACCAGAAATGTGTGTGTGCTTGCACGTGTGTGCAGGGGCACATGTGTGTGTGCATATATGAGCATGTGCACATATGAGCATGTGCGCACTTGGGTGCATGCAGACAGCCACACATGTCCAGAGACAGTGTGCTTGAACGTGTGCACACGCCTGCACGTGCACGCTCAGATGCATGCAGTCACACCTGACACGTGCTCATGCTTGCACATGTGCACACAGTCATAGGCACACTTACTCACACTCTTGCCCATTCTCTCACACACACTACATGTGCAGATGCCCCCTTCCAGGAGGATGGGGCTCTGGTTGGGGGATGGAGGCTGAATCAGAAAGGCCAGAATAGGCAGCTCCCCACTCGTTGCTGCCCCTTGTACCTTTGGCATCTGCTTTAGGGCAGCCTTTCCTGGACCAAGGGAGGAAGACAAAAGACGCCCACACTCCTCTGTGCCGGGTCCAGCTTCTGCGGATTATCGTGCACACATGAAGCTGGGGTGCCCCCTACCCCATGCTCCCGCCTCCCCCCTTCCTGAGAGAGCCCAGATGCTGGAGTTTGGATGCTGTCCACTAGAGGGGGATGTTGGCGGCCATGCTCGGTCCTGAGTTCAAGGACAGGTTTCAGGTCCGCTCAGTGTCCTGTGTCTGTGCCACCACTGTTCTAACTACAGAAACAGAACCTGCCTTTTGCGGCAGGACACCTGCCATTGTGCTTGGAAAGGCTGGGGAACCCTCAGTCCACATCGATCCTCCCTGCTGAACCAGGTCCTGTCCCTGTAACCTTCTAATTTGCTGTTATTCGTAGGGTGGTCCCCACACATCCCAGCGAGAACACCTGTCCTTGTTAAAACTCAGCTTCTTGGGTCCCTGCTGACAAAATAGGATTTCTAGGGACAGGCCTGGAACCCTGAATTGACCATAAGGAGTCTGGGTGAGGGTCAGAGGCCAGCCTGGTACAGGGGCTACTTTCCCCATCCCAATGCCAATGCTTACTTTCCTTGTCCCAATGCCCACGCCCCTCCACACCCCACCTGCAGGGCTTCTCATCCAGATAACAGGCGGCCTCACCTCCAATCGCACAGTCTTCAGTTGTGGAGGGAGGAAAGGGTTCCTTGGTCAGCATCTCTAAGCAGGCTGTCTCCCCTACTCCTGCCCTGGTCCCCTCCAGGCCAGGCTGAGGGCCGTGAGGGGCTGTGGAGGGCCAGGGACTTTCCTCTTCTCCTGTAGAAAAGCTGGTGTCTTGCCATCATCCCCAAGAGCCCATGCGAATCAGCAGTTAAAGCACACGCACCCAGGACACCAGGACATGGTTGGGAAGCTGCAGGCCTGCCCATGATTGTGCAGACGGCGGCCAGCACAGGTCACAGCTGCCAATCTGAAGGCATTTGGGAGAAAAGCAGACTCAGGTGGTGTCACTGCTGTGCTCTCTTCTACCTGATGGCAGATCGTCAGTCCCCTTGTGAAGGTCCCCCACTCCCAGTACCAGACAGGGGAGTGCAGCAGCCCCATCACAAAGGTGAGGAGGGGTCCACCAGGTACACCGACCACTGCCCTCAATCCCGATTGTCCCTGCAACTTCCTATCCCTCTCATTCGTCTTGTCACTTCTCTTGAAATGCATCCTCCTTTGTCCAAATGGCATAACATCCTCCACACCCAGCTTTTTCTCAGGGTAAAACAGGGAAAGACCCTGTTTTTCTCAGGGTTTCTCTTCTTTGCATGAACTCCCCTTCCCAGCCACATAAAGCTAAAATCAAATAAACATGTAAGTCTTTTTTCCTGGGAATCTGTCTTTGCAGACCTGGAGCCCTGCAGGCCCCTGGGGGCCAGGGGAACAGAGACTCTGAGTGTGTTCGCTGTGGCTCTGGAGCTGTCTCTGTCACATAGTCATCTTATCTGGTTGTATTTACCACCCTTGAGAAATGTAAAAGCCATTCTTAGTCCCTGGGCTGCAGACACACAGGCCACAGGCTGCCTTTCGACCACCTGACAATAGTTTGTCCCACCTGGCCACCCCAACATCATCCGCACAAGAGAGTCCTAAAGGCAGAATCATTCTAGGCCAAAAGGTATACAGTTTTAAAGCTTTTGATACATTTTGCAAATTCCTCTCCAGAAAAATTACATTGATTTGTGCTTTCACCAGCAGCACCTGGGATGTAGTCCTCTGAATACTTGCCAATTTGACCACTACTGTTTTTAAACGAGTCGCTAATTTTATAGGCAAAGCCCATTTGTATCTTGTATCTTCTTGGATGATTGTGAGTCTGTTTGCACATTTAACTTACGGCTTCATGCGTCTTCCTGTTCATGGCGGATATCGGCCCCTCTGTCATAAGCCTCGCAAGTGTGTTTCCAGTGTGTGTCAGCCTTCATTTGTCTGCTTGTGGTGTTTTGAGTTGTCAAAGGTTTTAATTTTGTGATCCAAGGAATGGTTTTCAAAGCTGCACCTCAGAACCTCCAGAAGAAGTGTGCCTTTGGGGCTGGATTGGGGTGGTGGCGTCTGGGTGCCCCACTGATGCTCCAGAGAGAACAAAATTCTTATCTGTTCTGTGAGAAAGGGAGCTCCACAGTAAAAAGCAAATGAAAACAAAAAAACTTCCTCATCTGAAGCATGTTTGTCCATTTGTTATGAATGCATTTTTCTTCATTTAACCCTTACGCACACAGATGTGCACACACAAAGCACACTGACACACACACAAACACACGCCCACACACATACATACACACATATACGTGCATATACACAAATAACATGCCTACAAACATACACATGCATGCATACACATGTGCACACATAACGTGTACACACACCTGCTCTCACACACATTGACACACCCACATACACATATACACACACTTCCTTTGGGCTCTACCTGCAAGCCTTGGAGTGCCTTGGGAAGCAGGCCTAGTAGGCCACCCCAACACTGACGATCCCCAGGCCAGAGGAGCGAGGATGGCTGAGGGGTTGGGGGTAAGCCAGCAGGAGACCAGGCTGGGATAACAGGGGTCAGGATGTCGCCTGAAGAGCAGGGCGCAGGTGAGATGAGACTCACAGAGGTGCAAGCATTCTGGCTGTGGGAGTAAGAGGAAAAACTGATTAAAATCTCACACAACTATTAACAGCCACAGCTCCTTATCTGCAGGGTTGGAAGGTGGCTTGTTTGTTTAACATGATCTCTTACAAACTCTACCTCAGCCACACATGAGATGGGGCCTGGAATGCACCAGGTGTGGGGGCCTCTTGATCCATGCTGCCCCCATCGCTGGGCTGGAGTCCTCTTCATATGCTGCCTATCCGGTGGGTCGCTTCTGCTTCCCTCTCTATGTCCTGAACTGTGGCTGCTAGCAGTTTTGTTTACAGTCACATCTTCCTCTTTCGTGGCCACTTCCCGTTGTCGGCCATCCCTGAGAAGTGGGAGGGCTCTGGTCACGGCCCGCAGGCCTCAAGAGCGCCTGCCCCGTACTTTCACACTCAGCTGGTCAGCCCTGGCCTTGCTGTTGCTCTCCCAGAGGCACCGGGAAGGTTGGCAGGCACCCCAGACCTGCCCAGAGGAACAGGCTAGAGGCAACCAGAATATTGAAAAGCAAGCCCCCAGACAGTACAACGCATGAGGATCGTAGGAAGAGTACAAGCTGGGTGACTGCAGGACTGCCCATGGCAGGGCGCCACCAGAGCCCAGCTGCTTCCCATCCTATCTCCCCACTTGCCACACGGGGGCGCTGCGAGCAGGGTTTTCCCAAAGGTTCCCCTCCCCTGTGATTTCAAGTTGAAACCAACATATTGGAACAGAGGAAAAAAAAAAAAATCGAAGCATGAGAGCCAGCAATAACACTTCTGTTTTAAACCTTGAACTTTATTCCTAGCATTTCATTGTAAAGCTCCCGATAAAAACAATGTGCGAGACATGTTTGTCGTGGCTCAGAAAGACCCTCTAAAATGTCACGGAAATTGCAAGCTACTAGATAGAACGAGCATGATCCCATTTAAAGATTTTATTTTTAAAACTTTTTCTTAAGTAGTAAAATTGGGGCCCTGGCTGGTGTGGCTCAGTGGTTGAGTGCCAGCTTGCGAACCAAAGGGTCGCCGTTTTGATTCCCAGTCAGGGCACATGCCTGGCTTGTGGGCCAGGTCCCCAGTGGGGGCACGTGACAGGCAGCCACACACTGATGTTTTTCTCTCCCTGTCTTTCTCCCGCCCTTCCCCTCTCTAAAAATAAATAAATAAAATCTTTTTTAAAAAGAGTAAAATTGGTATGTGTAGTGTTCTCGGGGTGGGGGGAGTCTGGGTGAGTTTATTTTCTAATCTTTGCATATATACCCTCCAGGTTCCTTTTACAATGAGTAAGTTTAACAAGCCACTATCCTTCGAATCTTGAACGTCCTCAGAGAAGCTGTCCATTGCCAGGGAAGAGTGTCCCAAAGTGACCCTTTTGGAGGGGTGGGGATTGGGGACCCCAGGGGTTCCCATCCCAGGGGTCTTATTAAAGACAGTGTATTCCTTCTCCACTAGGCTACGCTAGCTGCCTGGGCTGCTCAGACACCACCCTCCCATACCCTAGTCACCCCAGGAGTGCTCTGATGGTCACATGACCCAGTTCCTAATCTGTGAGCATGTCAGCTTTGCCTCTAGGAGCCTGGAGAAATGCAGATGTGGGCCTACCCCACAAAGGCTGAGTCAGAACCCACATTCCAACATGACCCCTGCTGACTCAGGGTCACATGGACGTTGGCACGGAGCCCTCCCCGGGGCCGGAGCACTCTGCCCAGACCCAAGTGACGCATCCCCCTTCCCTGTGAGCTCAGAAGGTGGTGCTGTCCTGACTGGGGAGTTCCATGAACAGAGACCTCATGCCCCACCCAGTCAGCTGCTCCCCTAAGTATCTGAGAGAGGTGTGAGTTCCCAGCTGTTACCAGGTAAGACCCAGCCAGGGACCAGGGAGATTTGGCTCCCCCTTTCTTGACCTGTCTACCCAGGGGCACCTACCTACCTCCCTCAGAGGAATCAGGTCCCAGGCCTCAGGAGCTGTTAGGGACATAAGGAGAGGCTTGGAGAACTTGTCCTATATGGTTCACTTCTCTGAGGGCCCTTCATGTGTCCTTGGAGGGAATGTGACCCAGCCTGCATGAAGAGCTAGAAAGAATGTGTTCCTGGCAGAGCCCGGGGAAAGTGACCTGTGGGGATGCTGATGGGGGGCAGGGCAAGAGGGAGGAAGCAGTCCTCAGCCTCCAGGGGCCTCAGAGCTGAGGACTGGTGCCAACCTCAGTAACCCCCCCCAAGGGACACACAGAACACCTGGGCCACCTGGAGGCTGGTTTCCTAGGTCTGTCAGCCACTGAAAGCCTCTTTCTCAGTGTTCTTGCAACCTTCATTACAGGAGGAAATGTGCACCCCTCACCACACACAAACCGAAGTTCATATTTTGAAGTCCTAACTCCCAGTATCTGGAGCCGACTCTACAGAGGTAATCAAGGGAAAGTGAGGTCATTGTGGTGGGACCTATTCCAACAGGACTGGTGTCCTTACAAAAAGAATGTCATGTGAAGATAAAGGGAGAAGACGGCCATCCACATGCCAAGGCAGGAGCCCTGGAACATATTCTCCCCGTCGACAGAAGGAACCAACCCTGCCGGCACCTTGATCTCGGAGTTCCAGCCTCCAGATCTGGGAGCCAGTAGATGTCTGATGGCTAAGGCTCCCCTTTGTGAGGTGCTTTGTGGCAGCAGCTCTGACACAGTGATACGGTCTGCCTTTGACGTGGACTCTCAGACAAGAGGAGCTTGGAACAGAGATTTAGTATGCTGCCCCGCTAGGCCTGGACTCCCCAAGGACAGGGACCAAGCCTTGCCCATCCAGGCTCCCCGGGTTTGTGTTTATGGAGTTAAAGCAGAAGGTGCTGGAACCTCTTGAGTTCTGTTCAGGTTCTTGACAGGAAATGAGGGAACAGCACCCCCAGCTCGCCAAGACATGAGTGTGGTTTGCATTCCAGCCTTGCCTTATGTTTGGGACTGTCAGCCGCACCGAGGACCAGGGCAGGAGGCATTGGGATGCCTTGCCAGCTTGCACAGCCGCCACCTGCAGCACGCATGTTCGATCAGGGGCCAGCAGGTCCTGAAGGGCTCCTGGTAGCTGGCTCCTTAACCCACAGTGCTGCAAACAGGGCACCTGCCTAGTAGGCGTGGTTAACATACAACCTGACAAATCTTGTGGATGTCCCCTCCCACCATGGGGTCCCCATCAGGTTGTGAGACACTGGCCCACACTTGGAGCAGGGGCACTGCCCTGAGAAACAGTTACCCAGAAAGTGGGGTTGGTTCTCAGGGCAAGAAAGAGAATCTGTTCTGTGGATATTTGCGACAACTATAGGCACCGTGGACAGTTCAAAACGTGGCATGCTCTACCTCCTCCTTCTCTCCCAGCCTGGGCCTCTCCTTCCCACACTGACTCCCCAGGGTCTGATGTGTCAGAGTTGCCTCAGTCTCCCCAAGCCCTGTGCTGGAATTCACGTGGGTACAGAACCACTTCCCCATGTGCATTTCCATAGGCCTACCCGCTTCCTCCACACTTGACCACAGACCCCTTGCAAATACTCCCACAGCCGGGACGATCAAGGCCACAGGGCGTCTGTCTTACGAAAGAGGAAACCAGTGCAGGGAGTGGTTACAACCTGCCCGTGTCCGCCCACTAGGAGTCAGAACCCAGGAAGATGAGCCAGCTGACCCCAGGCCTGGGCACAGCATGTTTATGGAGGTGAGGCAGAAGGTGCTGGCAGAGCACGGAAGGAGCCGGCCCACTTCACCACAAGCTGCTGTGTGGCTGATCTGGAACACATCGCCCTGTCACTATGCACAGGAACCTGGTCATTCCAGCCAGACTTCAGTGATGCCCCCTCCAAGGCCAGTGGCCCAGGAACACACCTCCAGATCAGCTCCCAGGTACACAGGGAGCAGGCTGCCCAGGCCCTTGCACAGCATGGCTGGTCTGCAGTTCCAATGACCCCCACCTGCTGCACAAGCATCCCCCCAAGGTGCCACCCTCACCACGAGCCAGTGTGGCTTATCTCCTGGCACCACCAGGTTCCTTCCAAGTCACACTGTGCCTGCTGCTGAGGCCCAGGCACCACCCTGGGCTGCCCTCCTTCTGGCTGGGAGAGCCTGTGCCCAAATGGCAAAGCACAGCCAGCCAGCCACACAAGGACCTCCCCACTCATGGACACGAGTTGAGCACCTTAGCAAGGCTCTTACCACCATGTGGCCCCTTCAAGGGTCCCTTCAAGGAGTTCAGGTCACCTTCTCATTCACCCAGGGAAGAGCAAAGGCTTGGTGCACAGCCAAAGCGCCCCAGAGCCCTGACAGAGCAGCTCCTGCCAACTCATGGGGTGATAAGAGGTGGCCATGGGCATGAGCCACTGGCTTCCTGCCCTAAAGCTTGGGGAGAGGAAGAGCCAGGTGACAAAATGGCCATAATGTTCAGAAACGGCCAGATGGGCAGAAAAGCTGGTGCTGGGGACAGAGCTTCAACGGCTGGGGCAGAGCTGGGAAACAATGAACCTCTCCAACAGCCCTCGGCTGTTGCTCTGGGCTTCCCAGCATGGACGGGAGTCCTAGGCACACCCGTTGCCACCTCCTGAAAAGATTCCGGCTGCCCACAGTGTCTGAGGGTCCCAGGAGCAACTCTGCCTAACAGCCAGGACCCCTGGCTGGGGGTGGGGGATGGGGAGCAGGTCTTGACAACTTAGAAACAATAACCAAACAGTTCTGGGCCCTGTGTTCACAGGACCTCTGTCGGGCTGCTGTCCGTTGTCTTCCCTTCCAGCAGAAGCTGTTCCACAGGGTGCATGTGGTCAAGGAGCCAATGCAGAGACTTGGTCTGCCCAGGTACTCCCAGGTGAGACATCTCCCAGGCCCCCTGCACCTCCCCTTTGGTGGTGGCATTTGGGCCCCTGTACAGGGCTGCTCCCAGGCAACACTCCCATTACCTCCCTATTGAGCCAATGGACCCACACGGTGTGTTGGGGAGCCTGTCCCCAGGTCCCAGGCTGGCTGTATTCTCAGCACTTCAGGGGCAACATAAAGTCACGGAGTCGCCTCTGAAGTCCGGCTACCTGGACTTCCTCTGCACCCTCTCAGGAAGCGTGTGGCGGCCTTCGGGGAGCCAGGGACGCCTGCAGGTGGTGGTGTGGCATCACTGGGCCCCTGGGATCCAGGTGGGATGTGTTCAGAGGATCCACAGGAAGCCTGGAGTTCTGGGAAGCAGAGTGGGCCACAAGGGGGCTGGCAGACCCTCCCCCAGGTTCCTCCTGCCCTGTGGTCTCTGTGGACACCCTCCCTTCAGGAGGAGCTCACACCCCTCCCACAGAGACCCACAGGCACTGAACCAGCCCTGCAGAGTGCAGAGTGCGGCCTAAATGGAGGCAGGCTCTCCTCCTGAGCAGGTGTAGGCGACTCTCCACAGGCCTGGGGCCTACTCTCAAAGCTTTCCCCTGTCCGCATGTCAGTCCCCGGCACCAGCATGGGGAGGCTCCAGCCTTGGTGTGAACTTCCTGGTTGGTGTCCTGTTGCCTCCTCGCTGTTTTTACCAGGTGGTTTTCTAAGGTCAGGAATCTCCCCAGGCAGAAAGAAGGATTGTTTTCTACCTGAGAACTATGAAAAGAATTTTTAAAAGTCCATAAAAGATGACTAAATTCAACTACATCTAAGTAATCAAAAATTTGGCACCACCAGAAAAAAGAAAATCAAAATTAAAGACAGTGGAGAGACTGGGGAAAATATTTACAGAGTGTTGGGAGTAGTGATCGTAATAGGTTTTTGCAACATACTTTGCAAAATCAATAAGAGACAAGAACTCCGCAGACGAGATAAAGCAATGATGCAGAGAAAGGAAATGTGCACAAACAGCATGTGAAAAGTGCTTGACTTGAGCAACAAGGAAACGCAGTCGGTCTGCGCTGTGCTCACACGAGGTGACCATCTCCAGAGACGCAGACACCGGGGCAGGCATGCCTCAGCTCCACCAGGAATTGCTCGCCTATGCACCTCGGCCACTGCCTGTCTCTGAGGCCTATCTCAGCCTCGCTGAGCCCCTCCGAGCCCCTTCCCCTTCATGCCCATGGATCCTAGGCTGTGCAGGACAAGCAATGTCCCGAGGAGCTTGCCTGAGGTGGGCTTTTCTCTAAAGAGAGCTTGGGGGCAGCGGGGGATGGAGGGAGCAGCAGAACTTCTAACAAATGGATTTGGTTACCTGCATTTTTCAGGATATACAGGGTTAGGGCCTTCTGGTTAGAGGCTGTGTCTTTCTTTCTGTAGCACTCCGGCCCTGAAACAGCAGGTACACGTAGGCAAGAACAGGTGTGTCCTTCAGGAAGCTATGTTTTCTTGCTCGTCTGCTATGTAAACAGGCCCCCACCTCTAGCAGGGTAACAGACCCTTCCAAGTAGTGTGTGTGTGAGCTCCTGGGTGTGAGAAGGTGTGGGGCTCGGGTGTGGGGGCCAGGTGTGGGGTCCAGGCCGTCATGGAGCAGAACGGAGCAAGAGGAGAGATAGGGGCTGGAGTCAGGATGACACAGAGCCCAAACTTCCTGAGATCACAGCAGCCAGAGGGGAGTTGGGAGTCCGCCAGGAGTGGGATCCCCAGGGAGCCCCATGGCATCCTCTGGGCTGGGTATTACCATGGCCCCAACTTTACAGTGAGACAGCCAGACAGAAGCGTTGTCCTGAGGTCCCATACTACAGACACAGGAAAACCCCAACGTTTGGCTGCGAGCGCCTCCCAAGGCCGAGAGGGAGTGAGGGTAGCAAGCCAGTGAAGACACAGACCCCAGGCAGGGTTCGCCAGGCCCCTGGAGTGGCCCTCCTTCCCTCTCCGTTTATGTCCCACTCTACAGTGAACACACTGGATTCATGTAGTGGAAGGTGTGCTGGTCAACATGTGCTGGCTACCGTGTCCCCCCAGGCTACAGGTAGGGGCGGAGTGGGCCTGTGACGCTCGCTGCGTTTACCCACGGTTAGGAGAGTGCGCTCATCTGCCAGGCCAGAGAGGGTGACTTTTCCTAAATCACTGCCAGACAGCAGTCACCCCAGAGCAGCTGGTGACTCAGGCCTCCCAGCCACACCTGCTCCCTCAGGAGCCCACTGTCACTTGTCCTGACAGAGCCAAGGCCAGAGTCTGGTGGTGCGGCCAGTCCATGCGAGTGAGGTGGCCTGTCAAGCCCGGGCACGGTTCAGCCGGTGTCCAGCAGGAAGAAGGCTGAAGGAAGACAGGGTGTGAAGATAAGAGGCAAGAGGAGAAAGAACGAGCATGAAAGAGGAGGCATCTCATCTTGGAACAAGCACCTCAGTTCTAAAGAATTTAGGTAACAAACCATACTGAATTTCAGTATTTGGAAAAATTGCTGGTAATGACGAACACATTTAAACTGAAATGTGTGTATATGCAAGAACTGATTGTAGGTCAGGAACTCCGTGGTCTGTGAGCAGAAGAATTAATAAAAGTTCAACGGGTTTCCCTCTGTATCTGGCAGTCAGTTCCCACCCTCGCCTACCCTTCTGACATCTTACGACACCTTCACTTTGGGTGTCCACCTGCCTGGCTGGACCCTCAGCTTGCTGGCGGTCCACTGCCCCACGTGGGCACAGCCAGAGTCAGTAAGCACCAGCAGAGATGACTCTAACTGAGAGGCTGAGGAACAGCCTTTTTCATAAGTTTCCACCACAGCCTATGGGAGATGAAGACCGATGTCTTGGATTTGCATACTGAAAGATGTCCAGAGTGCTTGGAATCCTTTAAAGACAGTCTCATGTAACAGACTATACCTCACAGATATGTGGGGACCACCTAGGGGGTGAAGGTCTTGCCAGGAAGGCATGTGTGTCCTGTTGAGTCTATTGATGAAAATGAGACAGCAGGACGGAAGAGCCCACCCATCTAGAACGTGCCTCAAGGTCCAGGGATGGTGGGGAGTGAGGTTTAGACACCAGAAAGAGCGGGAAGCAGGAGTAAGAGAGAAGAAGACTAACTCATGGGAACGAGGCTTGGCTGAGCCCTAAGGTGGGGAGCAAGGAGACAGCAGAGTGGAGGTGACTTAGGGGGCAGGACTGAGGACATCAGCGGAGCAGAGACTCACATTTCTATTCCAGAACTGTAGGCTCATAGACGACAAACCCCACCCACCCACAGCCCTTCTGGCTCTGACCGACCCGAGGTGGGGAAGCCCAAATAAATCACATGTTAGGAAAAGTCACGAAGGACTTGGAAAAGGCAAAACCCTGATGACGGGTGCCCTGTCTAACTTCAGCTCCGGGTCATCGGCGCCATCCACTGTGTTGGAGCAACTGTGCAAGTCCTTGGCTGTAGGAAACTGACCGTAGTGCGGACGGTCCTGCCCTCTTGGTCTTGACCAGTTTTCTGCCCAACATACTATCTGCAATATTTCTAAGGAGAATCTGGGGCCAGAATGACAGGATGCTCCTCCAGGGAAAATTGCAGCAGGCTTTGAGGACAGGGCAGCCCACTAGGGTACCTGACGTGACTTCGCTGACCTTCTCTGCACGCGTCCCACTCACTGAGAGACAGCATCGCAGGTGTGAATTCTCGGGCGAGCGCAGGCTCTTCTGACAGGTTAGTATCGCGCAATCACTACCCTGAGATGCAAACATCGGATTCATAGCCCCGTCTCTGTAATACAGAGCATTAGTTGAAAAGTCGTGTTCGGACCCACTGACCTGTGGGACAGTTCACACATATTCGATACCTGGTGTCTTGGGGTCACAGGTGCTTGGGGCCACTTCCCTGTGGAGGGAGTAGCCTAAAGGACAGTGGGCATCCACACACCAGTGCCCCAAGTGAAATCGGGGAAACCTCTGTTTCTCCTCTTTCTTCACCTCCTGGGGATGCCTGGGGGTGGGTGTCCTGCCCCAAGAGAAGACCCACCATGTAGCCAGCCCCCTCCTCTAGGAGAGGAAGAGCATCCTTCGCTTGGAGGAAATGGGGACCACCCCCCAAAGAGGCCACTCATGTTCCAGGGAATCTGGGAGCAAGTGACTCCCTCCTGGTTTCAGCGTGATTAAAAGCTGCTCAGCTCTGGGTCCACACATTGTCCTCTCTAAGTCATCTCAGCCATCTGGAGGCTGGTGGGCATCAGGGGAGGACCCACCACTAGCGGAAGCTATGCTTCTCTTACTCCGACGCCAGGACCAGTTCTGAGTTGGCGGGACCAACCATCCAAAGTGCAGGGACAGGGAGGCCTCTGGAATTCCGGACTTCCATGCTAAAACCAAGGTAGCTGCAGGCAGAGAGGGGCCACCCTGTATCTCTGAAGAACATATGGGGCCCATGGGATCATCACCAGGCTTCTGGCTTGGGTCTCGCCTCCCCGGACACGCCAGGCGGCTGCAGCTCCCACACCCCATTCCATCTGCTCTCTGTCATCTGTCACCTGCCTTTTGACTCATGACCATAGTGTTGTTCATCCCGAGGACTCTCAGAATAGAATTCTCCCATGGTCTGTCTCCTTTAGAAATGAATCTATCTGTGGGAGAGTATCACAGCTCTCTGGGTCGGGCCTGCTGACAAATACCTCAAAAAGCTACCATAAGGCTCCCAATTGCTCTAAGTAGTTAAGTAACTTAGAAAAATCAGAAATGCATGAATAGCAAGCAGGTGACCGGGAGGGGAGGTATGGGGTCAGGGCATCTCTTGGAGAGAAATGCCTGCAATTTTTAAATTTACATTGAAGAGCATTGAGATGTTCCGACATCCGGCACGACTCTAGACAAAAGCGCATGGACGGTCTGACTAGCCGCTCAGTGTGTCTATGTATTAAACTGACCGTTCTTTGAGGCTTCTGATGTGTGAAACAGAGGAAAGATAAAGATTTCAAGCGGTGGCGTCAGTGCCATCCTGCTGCAGAAGCTTATTGTTCTCTGGCTCCTGAAGTGCCCCTGGTGAACCCACACAATGTTTGCTGCAGAGAAGAGGCTCCTTGCTGTTCATCTGTCAGAGAAGTGTCCCTGGGCCAGCACCTTAGTGGCCCCTCACCCACTGGCTGGGGGCAACTAGAAGCACCGTCAGCAAAAACTGCACTGTGAAGGTTCTGAGACCCAATAGTCTCCTCCTCTATTAAAAAACAGTCTGTAATTTATAAAAATCATCTGTTTAAAAAGCCCAAAATGTTTATGTACTCTAATTCATTATTGCCTCTCCTGATTTATTTTAGAAATTATCAGAGGTGCTCACTAGATGTTTATCTAGAAAGATGTTTCTTTCAGAATTCATTATAATAAAGAAAACTTGTAAATAGTCTAAGTGCCTTACTGCAACATTGTAATAAAATGCATATACAGTAAAACATTATGTAGCTATAGTTAGCACTTATTAAATCATAAACATCTTAAATGCTTCATAAACAATTTATGTAGAAATTTTTGCTCTGTGTGGATGGGAATGGTTAAGTGAGTAATCAGGAAAATGGCCAGATAATTTAGAAAATAATTTCTTTGCTATTTTATTAACTCTCACTAAAAGGCAATGTTTCTTCTCCTCCCTTCTCTTGAGACAATTCTCTTTAATTGGCCCATCAGGGCTGATTACAATGCTATGAAGTGCTCTCGGGTACTGCTGGGAATTAGGGAAGCCCAGGCCGGGTTCTATTCTCCACGCACCCCTTGCCTCAGTGCTATCCCACAAACAGCTGCGCAGAGGAGGAGCAATGCTGTTAGAAGCACTTTCTCACTGTCCCCTATGAGGCCCTGAGAACAAGTCCCCATTGTGCTCCCACCCCGCTCTGCTCCACCCCTGAAGAGATCCGAGGCCACAGGCATGTTCCCAAGTCACACCACATGGCCGTACTGATCACCTGGGGACAGAAGGTCCTGCGTCCTCCCCCCACCCCACAAGGGCCTTCCCAGCTCTTTCACCCAGGGCACCCCACCCTGGGGACTCTCCAACTCCATCACGACCCCAGTCCACTGTCCCTACTACTGCTACCACTGTCCTGCTTCCTCCCGGAGGCGCCAACCTGGCCAGCCCTGTAGGTCATTTGAAGCCCAAGCAGAGCCCTTTTGCAGAGCCAGCCAAGCGTCTCCAGCCAGCTTAGAGATGCCCACCCAGACTCCTCCCAGGCACTGCCAGCCACATACATCCCACTCGTGACTGATGTCAGAAGACTGATGATACCGCAGGTCCATTAGGGCCACCAGCTGGAGCTCTCACACATGAATGGTGGGAATGTAAGATGGTGCCTCCTTTTTGGGAAATGATCTGGTAGCTTCTTACAAAATAAAAGGCTTAGCTGCCCAGGGACCCATCAGGGCTCCCCTACGTGCTCACCCAGGAGAAGGAAAGCCTGTCCACACAACAGCGGTGGAGCAGTGTTCCTGGCACTTCATCCACGGAAGCCCCAAACTGAAGTGTCCGTCAACAGTAGGATGAGTGAGCAGACTGTAGCTCATCCGCACGACGGGAGACTGTGAGGCAGACTGTGCAGCAGGGAGGAAGAACGGCAGCAGATACAGCCGCCCAGTCGTTACGTTAAATACTCTGCTGGTTATCGACTGCGGTATAACTCTTTACCCCAAAACTCAGTGGCTTAAAGTAACACCAAACACTTATCTCACACAGTTTCTATGGGTCAGGAATTCCGAAGTGGCCTAACTTGTTGGTTCTGGTTTCATGCCCCTCAGGAGGCTGCAGACCAGATGTTGGCCAGAAGTCTGAAGGCCTGACAGGGCTGGAGGGCTGGCCGTGGGGTAATGCCCACACGGCTGGGGGCAGGGACCTTGGTTTTCATCATGGAAACTTCTCCCTGGGGCTCTTCATTTGTTTCCAAACTGGCTACAAGGGCAGGCCTCTCAAAGCAGGAGGGACTGCAAGGGCTATAATTATAAAATGACCAGGAGGTGAGATCACTGGTGCCCACCATGGAGACCAGCCACAACTACATATCACGTGTTTCCAGTTTTTGGAGCTCAAGATCAGGCAAAACTCACCCACGGGCTAGCGTCCCCAGCAGGGGCTCCCACTCCCAAGGGTGGTGTTTGCTGGGGCAGGGCGGCGGGACGGGGGTTACGTTCTGCACGTAGAATAGGGTGGGCACCGCACAGGTAAACTGAGCTGAACACTTACGATCTGTGCCCTCAACTGTCTGTAAGTCAGTTACACTTTGGTTAAAACATGAAAATTAAAGCGCACAGTGTGGTAAGCAGCTTGACGAGTCTGCATAAAGCGCCCGTGGAAGGCCAGACCGCAGGAGCAGAGGCACGGAGTTGGGCGGCCGTGGAGGGAGGCCGAGGCTTCAGGGTGCTGGGGACAGTGAGGAAGGTTTGCCCGTGTCTGTGGAGAGACTGGACCCCGGGCCATCAGCTCCATGACCCTCCTGGCAGATGGCACTCGGGGAGGCTACGTGGGGAGGCCCTGAGAAGGCCTGAAGTAAGAAATGCCAGCCAGTCCTTAGCTGCTCCACGTCCCAGCATCAGGCTCCCAGCTCAGCCAACGTCTGACCCCGAGACAGAGCCACCCAGAATCTCCCAGAACTCCAGACCCACAAGTCTGTGAGTGATGTGACAGGGTTTTGAAAAGCCCTCAGGTTTGGGGAGCTCTCTGAAGCTGGACCCTCATCCTCCTCTGCCGGACACACTGGAACCGAAGTGTATTCACACCACTTTCTGCTCGGAGAGAAAACATGATTTGACTGCTTTGAAATCAGTATAAATGTGTTGGGACGCCTGCAAATGCTCAGAATGAGAAGAACGGGCCCTGCGCCTGTCAGAAGGCCAGGCTGTGACGACTGAATCGCTAGTGTCACAGATAACTATCTCGTCTGAGAAACTAGAGACCTTGCAGGAGAAACAGAGGCGTCTGGCTGCCCGACAGACCTGACTGAGGTAGAGGGTGCCAGCCGGCCTCTGCAAGCCTCATTTCCTTCACCCGTTTCATCCGAGATCAAAAAGCAGCCCCTGGTCTTTGGTATGAACCAGGACCGTGAGGGGCAGGTGGCAGGCATGGCTCTGAGCTCACACAGAGGATGGGGACATGGTGGGGGTGGGGAGAGCATAGTGAGGAAGTAACCAGTCTGCTGTGGAGACTCTGAGACTGGAACAGAGGGGTCAGAGGAGGCCTGGGGACAGGTGTGGCCAACACCTGAATTTTGCTTTGTGGTTCTGAGAAGCCCAGCATGTCCACCCCGCATGTCCATGTGTAACTGCCGTTGAACAGCCACCCAGCAGGCTACAGAGCAGACCCGCGGGTGTTTGTCTGGCCTGGAGGGGGCAGCCCGCAGCCCTGAGTGGTTGCCCTCCTGGATGATAGGCAGGATCTCCAAAGGGTGAGCGCCTGAGTGCCCCAGAGCCACTGTTTAAATCACTACACACGGCAACAGAGATGTATTCTCTCCCATTTCTGGGGGCCAGAAGTTTGATGTGGAGATCCTACTCCCTCCGAGGCTCCCTCGGGCCTGCCCGCCTCTCCCCGCTGTTGGTGCTCCGGCGCCCGGGGCTTGTGGCCGAGTCACTCCAGCCTCTGCAAGTCTTCATGTGGCTTCTCCCTGTGCAAGGCTCTAATCTCCCCCGCCCTTTCTTGTAGGGACATTGGTGATACATTCAGGGCCAACCAGTTAATCCAGGATAAACTCATCTCAGATCTTTAACTAAATCACATCTGCTGAATCACATTCCTCCTATTTAGAGAAAGGTCACATTCACAGGCTTCAGGAAGCAGGACCTGGACATGGCACCCACTACAGGGAGGGTTGTTAGGTTACAGAACAGCCACTCCAGTGCGTTTGCAGCTATGAACAGCAGAGAGAAAATTCGGCCCAGATCAGAAGCTCAGGAACTTTTGGAAGGACATCAGGGGGTCTCCAGATTCTCAGGGAGGCTGGAGACAGAGGGTCAGAAAGTAGCACCAAGGGAAGGCAGGAGGCCAGAAACCAGCCAAGGTCCAGAAACAGCTTGGATAGAGGTCCTGCCTTGGCCACAGGACTCTGGGAACTCCCAGTGACCTGGTCTGGTCACTCTCCCTGGAATGGACTCTGCCTTGCACCTGTGTGGTGGGTTGAGGGACCTGATGCCTATGAAGCCCCAAGCCACGCAGGGCCTTTCATGATGGGACCCTCCAGGTGGGGCTTCCCTGCCCAAATGTATGTGGAGCCCAGTTCTCAGGTAACAGGATAGAGCACAGGTGTTGGGCAAGTCATGGGTGATGCAGCATCTCTCAACTATGAGGAATGAAGACCCCAGGATATGAAGACTTGAGAGCCCCCCACCTGCAGGACCCAAGCCATGCAACTGGAGAGCAACTGGTGAAGGGGAGGGGTATCTGGGGAGCTGTCCCATGTCACTACCGCTGGGTCCTTTCCCTGGCTGGCTAGGCTTCCTCCTTTACCAGAATTTGTGTCTGTGTGACTCAATGCTGCTGACCACCGACCCACAAGAGTCTGAACAACGGGGCCCTGGGTGGTGGGGTCCAGGAACCCCGCCAGGATGCGTATCTGCTAACCTGGTTCCCAGAGTGGGTGCCTGTACTGTGAATGCAGGAAGGGGACCAGAGGCAAGAAACCCAAAATGACATATCCATCCTCTGCAAACGCTGAGGTTCTACCGCCAGGCTGCCCCAGAGGCAGGCAGCAAACCACAGACGGAAACAGCTAGCCTTTCACACTGTGCTCTCATCTGTCGTTTCTATGTCATCTGTTTCTAGTGTTTGCATTTATTTTATTGTGATTGCTTAAAACGCACTCCCTTTCCTCTTTGTGTCTCAGGGCCTTGCCAGAACAGCCACCCTGAGACCTTGGAAGTGAAAGAGAAACAGTGCAAGTCAGGAACCTAAGACCCCAGCCAGCCCCAAGCCACAAAAGGCAAGCACTGATGTGTGACTTCTTCTCAGGAGGAAACAGCTGTGGTGCTATTCCTTTTGCAGTGCTCACTGCCACCCTCCATTCATAAAACATGAGTCACCCTTTAATTTCAGTTCTTGAATTTTTCCTGCACATTAGTGAAACACAACAGGAACATTCAGCTCCAAGACAGCAGAAATCATTTCAGAAGTGGAGAGATAAACCATGTTTAGGAATGAAAATCCTCAGTTTTGTAAAAATATCAATTCTCTAAGTTCACTGCAATCTTAATCAAAATTCTGAGAATCAAAACTCTAAAATGCATGTAGAAGGATAACTTACCAAAGTAACCAGAAATATTTAACAAAAGCAAAGAAGAGTAGGTACAAGGGGGTATTCCCCACCTAGAATCAAGGAATATTATGAAACTATAACAAAGAAAACAGTCGAACCCCCAGCACAGACACAGCCCCACAGTTAGTGGAGTGGGTCAGTGTGCTGCAGGAAGTGGCCCTGTGACTTACACGGGCTCTAAATCCACGGGGAAAAGACAAATTCTTCAGTACGTTATGTTGGTTCTGTCTGTTTGGGGAAAAAGTCCATAAAATGATATCCCAAAGATGAGCTCCAAGGATGTTAAGACCTGAACATTGAATAACTGCAAATATATTAGGAGCCAATGCTAAATGAAGCATTTATGGTCTTAGGAAATTAGCCCTTCTTAAACCAGACACAACAAACGAAACGGCTGAGAAAGTTGACCACATCAAAAGTTGAGACGTCCAAGTCAGAAGACAGTAGTCAGAGAGCAGGAAAACTGCTACTTGTAGAGCAACCAGAGTCATTATCTAGTATGACGAGCTCGGAAGCCCAGCGAGCAAAACGGACACGCAATAGGAAAGCCAGTCATGAGCAGGCACTTCTCAGACAAGGAAATTCTGATGGCCAAAAGCAACTGAGAAAATAAACTCTATTCAACAACAAAATGCAAACTGAAATAAGCACTTTCTGCTGCTCAGATTGCAATTACTAAGGCTGGGTCTTTTCCCAGGGGAAGGAGGGGAGCAAGTCTGTGGCAGGCCCCCAGCAGTCCAGCCACATGTCTCTTTCTGCATCTATATGGCCACATGACCCAGCCCCAGGCTCCTGAGTGGAAGACTGCGCGTCTCCAGGTGAGTGACCTTAAAGGGTAGGGACATACTTCCTTCCTTTTTGTTGGCTGGATTCGGGAGGGAAATGAGGGCTGGAGCTTGAACGCATAGGACACCCACTGGTGCAGGATGGCAGAGCCACCAAATGTACGGGCCAGCTTCTGCCTGACTAGGAGACACCACAGCAGCCATGTCAGGACCGCCCACCCGGACTTTGTTTTTAATTGAAGACCCTGTTCTTCCTGGTTTTCTGTCACTGCAGCTGAAGCAAGTCCTTCCTGCTAACAACTCTCCCTCACTGTGGGTGGGTAAAAGTGTGCATTTGTTTAGCCACTTGGACTTAAATTTTAAAATATAGATACTGCCCCCCCATCCTCAGGCAGCATCCCCACTTTCCTTCTGTTATCCCTGAAATGTCCCACATTGAACTATCACTGAAAACAGTCACTCTGAGGGACCACCGGATGGCCTGCGATCTGGCTGTGTGATGGTCAAGGTTGTCCAGGTGGCTGCTGCAGGGGCACTGGGCATTCATCAATGCCCCCAAGACCTGAGACAGCCGCCGGAGGGTTTCTGGAGATGCTGTGCTCTTTCTGAGCGATGGAAACAGCAGGCACTGTGATTGTTTCATGGAAAACAATGTAGCAATAGGGTGCTCTCACACCCTCTCCTCTTCTCCTGAAACAAGAAGCTGGTGATGGATGCCACTGTCAGGCACCTATTCCCAGGACCACCCTGTAGATGGCAGCTCACTCAACTGGGGCCACACCCGGGTTAGAATTTGGAACTAAAATGATCTGTCCAGACATCTTCCCCTACAGGAACCCCTCAAGGGTCCTAAATCACCCAGACGCTGACCATCACTTTGCAGGAACGTGACCCTCAAGTAATTTGCTTCATCCCCTTAAGAAAACACAGGCAGGGCCATTGGTTTGTGTAGTTCATTGTAAACTATTGGCTGGCTGACTGACACCGCACTTTTCCATAACAGCTATCTTGGTACACTGTGGACGCTGAGGGGTTCCTTCCTGCAGCTCTAGGCTAGCCTCCTCCCACCTCTTACAGGCCCCGGGCTGCCCCAGTGTTCTCCACACACAGAATCGCAGATTGGGCAATGGTGACAATGACAACAAGGGCAGGAGAGTTGTATCCAGCACAGGTGTTATTTTGTGGACAACCAGAGGGCTTATGGGAAGCTCAGTGGTGTTGACAGATCAAGGGACGTGGGAGGTGTGGAGGGATGCTGACCTGCTCTCATGTGGTGAGCACCTCAGAGAGGTTCACAGGACGGAAGCTGAGATTCAATAGCTTCGTAAATATTAGCAGAGCGGGATCGGAGATGTACAAGGAGCTTTAATGTAGATGGGTCCTGCCAAAGTCAGTGTGCCCTGGTGGTGGGAGCAGGCACCTGCCGTAGGGACCATTCCCAGCAGCACTTCACACCCTCTCTGCTCAAGGGCACAGCCCACAGGGACGGCACTGGCCTCACCCTGCCTGCCTTGCCCAGCTAAAGACAGGACCACCAGCCACACTGCAGGATCTGAGTCCTGTTCCCTCTCTGGTGAGCTGAGGGGCGTGATATCAAGTCTGCGGGGAACCGGAGACACTGCCCGCCCTCCTCCCGCCTGCTGTGAGTCATTGGAACCATTAGAAGTTGTTCGGAGAGACAGACATCAGGCAGGCCTGCTTCCCATGCACCGCGGAGGACACCCTGCCAGCAAGACAGCATTAGATACATATGTGCAGCTGACCCTTAAAAACAACAACAAAAAG
Organism: Desmodus rotundus; assembly: GCF_022682495.2. Taxonomy (NCBI): domain Eukaryota; kingdom Metazoa; phylum Chordata; class Mammalia; order Chiroptera; family Phyllostomidae; genus Desmodus; species Desmodus rotundus. The sequence goes on along the minus strand of NC_071387.1, from coordinate 178,519,676 downwards.
AAACTTTAATATAAAGAATCATTACGGCAAGGCTGAATAACCTTTGTTTTAACAGAAAAGTCTGTTTCCAAATTAATGTCTCACAAGGGAAAACCTTCCCACGGTGAGGTGTCTTGGAGTGAAGTGTGCCCACAGCAGGCCGCCCTGCCCTGTGCTCTGCCTGGAGCGGCAGGGGCGGGCTTCACCAAGACCACACTGTTTCCCCGGGACGCTCCCAGGGCGAAGTTACAAAAGACTCTGAGGTGCTGCCTTCAGGGTGAGCAGCGAACAAACCTGTCTTTAAAGCAGCCTTGGAAAACATGGTTAAAACTCATAAAAGCATTGGGGTGGAAGAACCAAACACAGAGGAGAAAGCAGAGGGGCTGAGCGCCCAGTCTTGGTCAGGGACATGCAGTGACCAGACCCAGGCCCAGCCTCCTGACCCCACCTGCCCCGCACCCACATCATGCATGGCTGAGTCTGCAGAATTTCTGCTCAGCACACATACCCTGATCTGTCACCTGCCTCCAAAATCTCCCGCCCTTTCCCTGCCTTGTATTGCTAAGTTCGAAACAAAACCTCACCTTCTTTCCGTACACCCAGTGAAACGTGTACGCGTGCAAACACGTCTGAAAAACAACCAGAGCGGCACCTTGCCTACCTAGGCCTTTTGGGTTCTGGGCATGCTGCTTCCCGTGGCACAGTACGCCCCTCAGGCCCTGTGGGAGGGGAGTGGCCTTTGGGGTGGTACCCCCTCTCTCCACCTTGGCACCCATCACCCAGCTGCCCATATGCACCCTTTTTTCCCAGCACTGTCTTTTCTGCGTATCTGGGAGGGCAGCTCATCAGGAGACAGGGATGGGAGCAAAGGAGCCGATACACAGGGATGTGGGGGTCAGTACAACCACCCTCTGCACATCACATCCCGGGGGACCAGCCTCCTAAGCATGAACGTGTAAAGCAACACCCTGAAACTTTGGCGGGAGAGAAGAGAGGAATAGGGGGTCTGCTGAGGTGGAGACCACCATGGAGAGCCTCTGGATTGCAGCAGGTCTGCCGGAGATAGGGTGCCCAGAGGCACAGAACCCCCACCTTCTCCAGCTTCTGAGCTGACTTTGAGCTGACATTGCAGCCTGGTTTCTGCTCTGTTGGGTCTGGGCCAAGGGTAACTTTGAGGGTTGTGCTGGGAAGGGAAGGAGGAAACCATGCCCTTTTCCCTCTTTCTGCTCCCCTGATTTCTGAGAATGGAGCCCAGCAGCTTCCCGACATTGAGTTAGCCCTGTCACTGAACAGGAACTGGGGTGCCTTTATTTGAACATCAACCCCCGTTTAAAAAGTCTCACCATGGCCGACATGACCCTTGTGTTTGAGGCCTGAAACACCAAGTGCCACCTTGACATCTTGGAGGCTCACAGTGTCTCCCAGGCCTGACCACAAGTCCCCTGACCTCCCAGGTGTGCCCCCACTCCGGGCGGGATTCTTTCCCCACGGGGGTGAAGAGCAGGTGAGCAGAGTGGCCTCTTTGGCTACATTGGCCCAGCTTCTGGACCCACCAGAGAGTCTGCCTGGACAGGCTTTCCCCTCGGGCACCAGCTGTCAGGGGATTCCCCTTCCTTCCAGGAGCCAAACAACTCAAGTTTCAAAGCCTATGGGTGAGCCTGAACACAGCAGTGTCGCGAGGTCTGCACTCACGGGGGTCTTCTTCGTGGTTCTGAGGAGTGGGGTGCCTCCTCACTGATGCAGCTGAGTGCTGACTTGGGCCAATGCCCACTCCCTGAAAACTAAAAATGGGCTCCATGCACTTTAGGAAGTAAAGAAAAGGGTGGTTGTGAGGGTCCAGTGAGCTTCTGACGTTGCCTGAGAAATTCGTGGCAGCAGGTTTCCTCTGAGTTCACCCGATGAACCAGGAGCAGGTGCCCACTGCATCGCCCACCTGATGGACTGACCTCATTGAAGAGCTGTCTCCCTGGCACCCATCTGTGATTCCGGCCCCCGTGGTGTGGCGGGGGCCCTTTCTGTTCAAAGTCCGTCATGAATGAACAGAAGCTTTTTGTTGCCCTGAGATTTCCAGGGCTGAGTGATCTTGCTCCACAGACCGAGGATGCCTGGCCAGCGTCCAGCAGGGGACAGAGGGATCTGTGTCATGTTGGGTCAACATCACAGCACAGCCACGGCAGGGAAGTGGGACAGCCGTTCATAAAACTCTGACTTGTGTGAATGAGGCTTGCTTTTCCAAAGTAGCCGAGATGCCTGCCATGCAGGAAGCCCACTGCCAGCCAAGGGTATGGCATTTAGATTTAAAACAAAAATTTGACAGAATCAGAAGCTGGGGTGCACTCTTTTTCCTTACTCTCCTCAACAAAGCTGAATGGGATTATTGAGATCAAATTCTACCCTTCAGAAACGCATTTGGCTGAGAACTGTCTATGCCAAGCGTCAGCCAGAAACAATTGTTTTGCTGACAGTAGAAGCCCGTGAAAGACGGTCTAGCAGAGGCGCTGACGCCACCAGACACACAGCCGGGCAAGTGAGACTCAGTCCTTTTTAATTTCATTCTGAAAGTGAAAGGGCTTGGCTGCTGAGCCGCATATAAAACCAGATTCCCGTGAATGCTGTTAGCAGTGAGGGAACTTATTCAGATAACAGGGTTTCTCTCAAACATGAAGTAAAATAGAAAAACTGAGGTTAAAATAGAAAATATGTAAACCCATAGCTTCATTATCAAATAAAATTAAATGTATGTCCATAATTAAATAAATACTTGCAAATTTTCTTAGCTTCATGCCCACTCCTCAGTCTGGCTCCCATTCCCCAGGCTGCTTTCCTAAGCAGACCCTCAGCCAAACGGACGCAGCTGGACCCCAGCTTCACATGGTCCCCTGTGTGGCTGACTTTGTCCCCACTCTCGGCTACACTGCTTCATATTTCCAAATGATGTTTCAGCACCTGCCATCTCACTTGTGAAAACCTACTCCGTCTCACAGAGAGATCCCACGTGGCCATCCGTGGCGCTGCCTCAGAATGCCCCTGGCCCTCTGTGCCTCTTGCCGTGGGTCTCCTGCTGTCATTACTTCAGTGCTTCTTGAAAACCCCATTCAGCTGCGGCCCTGAGGCTGTGCCTACAGACTACTGATCCTGGGGGCTGCATTGAGTCCTTGGTTCTTGGACGCTGTTCAGGATTCCACACAGGACCATGCATCTGGGTCCTGTCACGTGCCTCCTGGATGGACTTCTCCAGTTTCTCACAATTCCAAAATAAAGATTCTTCTCACGCGTGCGGTTTCTCTGGGACACATTCCAAGGAGTGTAACTCCTAGATCACAAGGAGTGTGCATGTCACTCATTGGATATTTGCACACTGCTTCCCCAGGGGCTGCTCTCATCCTCCCTCTCACCACCCTTGCGGGTCTCCTGGCAGGCGGCCTCGCCAGACCCTCTCGCGCTGCTAGCTGCGGAGCACGAGGTGTGTCCCCTGGGGATGATGTCTGTATTTCCTGGGCACCAACAGGCTGGAGCATGCTTTCCTGTTGTCGTTTTCTTTTCCTTTCCTGCCATGTGGATTTTCTCTTCCGGGAATTGTGTGTTCGTGTGCTTTGCCCATGTTTTCTTGTTTTGCTTTCTTCAAGCTATGTAGAAGTTTTTTATGTTGTATAGATGCTGGTCCTTCTCCAATGATGGTCATTGCATCTTTTTTCTGCTCTGTTTGTGGTTCATATTGTCCATCGGTTTAGGGTGAGGCCACAAACGAGGTTACCTGGTTTAAATATAGCCTCGTTTCTCCGTATGGCTTGCTCCTTTTGCCGAGCTTATTAAATCCTTCCCTATCCTAAAGTCATTAAGATAATCTTGTATTTTTTAACTTTAAGGTTACACTTCTCATGTTTAATCATACATGCATTTGTGCAGTTTTCTTGTGGCAAAATATGTATAATATAAAACTTGTCACTTTAACCATTTTAAGTGTACACTCCAGTGGCATAAATTACATTCTCGATGCTGTGCAACCTCCCCACTACCTATTTCCAAAGCTCTTTCGTCACCCCAGACGGACTGATTAACTTTTTAGTGCATTTGTACGACAGACCCTCACCAAGCATCTCCTAAGCTCCAGGTATGAGGTCCGGGAACATGTCAGTGAGCAGAATCAGTAAACTTCCCTGGCCTCGGGGGCTGGCCGTCAGGGAGGAGGCTGGCGTACCCAATGGCACCGCAAACGAGCGATCAGAAAACATAGACCTGAGCAAGGAGCGCCAGCGTGTCTTTTCTTTTTCTTTTCTTTTTTAATCCTCACCAGATGATATGGGTTTTTTTTAAGTTGATTTTTAGACAGAGAGGAAGGGAAAGAGAGTGAGAGAGAAACACCAATGTGAGAGAGCAACACTGATTGGCTGCCTCCTGTACAAGCCCTGACCGGGGATCACACTGCAGCCTAGGTAGGTACCCTGACTGGCAATCAAACCTGCAGCCTTTTGGTTTACGGGATGATGCCCCAACCGAATGAGCCACCCAGCCAGGGCGGGACATCTTTTCAAAGGAGCCAAGAGTTGTCCTCTCCAGTCACAACCCACCATCATCCTTGGAGGCGACGTGTGGAGCCTTCACGCCAGCCCATCAGTTGGTCCAGTTCTAACAGGATGCTGCTCCATCTCCAAGTCTCCTTGAGAAAGGTTGGTCAGCACCCCTGGAGGTGAAAGCAAAGTCCCAGTGGTTGTAGATCAGGTATCTGTGCATGCAGAAGGTAAGCTGTTCAATGTGAGTGTTTCTGTCTCCCTAGGTGCAGAGATGAGAACATAGCTCAAGCTGTGAGTAAGGGTCCCAGGGAACCAAGTTCTGGGCCATCCCTCGAACCTTTGAGGAACTCGTGATGACCACTGAGGGCAATGGTGCTGGTTGTGGAAGGGAGGCTGAAAGCTCTTCAGAGACACACTTTTGGAAGTATGGATGGGGTGCCCTGGCTGTCAAGTGGCAGGAGGTGTAGCCTTGAGAACAGCCCCATCCTAGGGGTTACCGGGGAGATGAGGGGCCACTGGGGCCTCAGGGGTCAGGCTCCCTGGCAGCCTTGACACAGGCATAACCAGAAGTGACAAGACCAGGTGCAGCCCTGGCTCATCTGAGCTTTGTCATTGCAGGGACCCTGGCTCAGAAGTCGCCCCTGGGTGGATGAACTCTGTGGCCAGGGTGAGAGCCACACCCCACAGCCCTAAGTGGTGCCTCAGGGCTACCTCACAATGCCAGAGAAGAGTCCATGGCTGGGCCAGAAGTGGGAAGCAAGCTTCCCTTGCCCACGCCTGGTTCAGCCAAAATGACCTAGGCTCACCGGCCTCCTCCCAGTGCCATATTCCTCACGCCAGGCCCCTTGGCCACACTCAGCCTTGTCCTGACTTGTGTCACTCCAAGCTGCCACCTATCATCACCATGTTCAGTATGCATTCTTCCCATGACTAGCTACCTCAGATTGTGGTGACAAAGCCACCAGAGCAGGTGGCTGAGGCAGGAGGCTTCCCGTGGGACCTTGGCAGGCTCATGCCCTGGGGGAAAGGTTTTGGGGGGCTCCTGGGCTCCCTGCAGAGCGCACCCTGGGTGTGCCCTCCTGGAACGCATCCCCCTGCAGACACAGCACTGGGTCAAAGCAGCAAAGAGCCTGGGGAGAAGGTTGCGGGTCTCACGGGGCCTGGAGTCTGTACAGTTGTAGGTGCTTTCTTTAAGAAAAATAGTATAAAATTAAAATAACAGACTGGGTATAAAATTGAATATTTATTTAGAATGTGAAAAGAAATGGCAACAAATTACAAGTGTTTTAAAGCTGCAGGACAAGAAGCAGAACAGGGGAGGAATGAGCCCCTTCCCCACCGTCCCCTGCACTGGGGCAGGGTACTGCACCCCTCATCCCTTGAAAAGATTTAAGTTAGAGCATAAGAAGCCTACAGTTTGAGGAATTGACAAGAAAAGAAGAGGTCATCGCAAAAATGTTACAAGTATAAATATTGAAGTCTATTTTGCCCAGACTTTACTGAGAGTTTCATACCTTAGGGCAGAACACAATTCCAGGAAAGAAATCATCTCTGGTCGCAGCCTTTGGCAAGTGTTTTCTTGCCTCCCAGTCTGTAATGGTGTATCTTAACATTGGGACTTTGGAGAAAGTAGATGATGCTCTGGTTAACATACCTCCTGGCCCTGTGGAAAGTTATCTGACTAAGGATTCTACCTCCTGACACAGCCACCTCCAGAAAGCCCCCCTGGGTTCCCGGGCATCCTGTCCTCTCTTCTCTGAGTCCTAACACTGACAATATAATCGACCAGACAGCAGAACAAGCAAATACCTGCTTTACATCACTGAAATTCAAATTTACTCAACACTTTTGGGGGGATCCATCCATTTCCCAGTGTGGGTTTCTATACAAGGAACTCCATTTTCATAGTTCTTGCGGTTAAGTACAACCATGGCTGCAGAAATAACTGTGGGGGAGCACACTCAGGGGCTACACAGTCTTCCTGCTTATTTAGCCGCACTTATTTCAGAGAACTGGGTCTCTTGTCACCTCTGCACCTGTTGGGACCCTGCAGAAATTCCTTGTGACTGCTCAGTGGTGTGAGACGTGTGTCCTTGACCCAGGCGGTGTGGCAGAGCTACTACTTGGGCCTCCCAGGGGAAGACTGTGCTGGTGTCTGGAAGGAGGAAATGGTCCTCACATCCGTTTATTGAACACACTTTATGAATCACAGGAACATTATAGAACAAAATGCAACACTGTAAAGACTTTATGAGTTCCCCTGAAAGTATATTGTTTCCTTATGTGCAACATTTTCCTAGGTTTCTTTTCTTTCTTTTCCTCTTTTTCTTAATTTTTTTCCTCACTGGAGGTCGTTTTGTCCATTCCTTTTAGAGACAGAGGAAGGGAGAGAGAGAAACACCAATGCAAGAGAGAAGCATTGATTGGTTGCCTCCTGTATGCACCCAGACCAGGGATCGAACCCACAACCTTTTTGTTATGGGATGATGCTCCAACTGACTGAGCCACACCAACCAGGGTTTTCTTTCTTTTGCTTTTCTTTTTTTAATTTATTGATTTTAGGGAGAAAGAGGAAGGGAGAGAGAAAGAGAGAAACATTGATTTGTTTTTCCACTTATTTATACATTCATTTGTTGATTCTTTAAGTGCCCTGACTGGGAATCAAACCCACAATCTTGGTATATGGACGATCCTCTAACCAATTAAGCTACCCAGCCAGGGCTCCCAGGTCTCTTTTTTAACAATGAAGAGACAGTGTTTGCTTACATCGATTACCTCTCAAAGTTAGAGTTAATGTTCTTGGCTCTTTATGGGCGAGCCGCGCATCGCTCTGCTGTGGATCTGAGGCTCCCGTACCCGCCCACCCCAGCTGACTTCCTCAGAGTGCAGGCCAAGCCTGGAGGTGGGACAGTTGACTTAGTTATTTTCTCCATAAAACTCCTTCTGACAATGATCAGAGAACAAACACCGTCTGGAGGCAACCACTCCCACAGGACTCCCACAGGACCCCAGTGAGCAGGGGACAGAAGGATAATCCAGAATCAAAACTGCATTTCCTGCGCTGCCCGGTTGACTTAACTTTCCACAGAGCACAGCACTGCTGGGGCCGTGGAAGTGTGAGTTAATGTTTTCTAATACAATTAAACATCACCTTTCAGACATGAAACCACCTGTGCAAACATACTCTGAGTTAGAATGATGATGATGATGATGATGATGATAACAATATAAAAAGACCACAGACATCAGCGGACTGGGACCCTGAGAAGTGAGGCAAGGATGTGGACCTGCCAGTCATGAACACGCAGCAGATCCCAGAACAACAATGACAACCCCCCGCCCCCGCGATTTTGCACCTAATTTAAGCTGAAAATCCATTCATTCAGCTGGCACAGTGAGTGAGAAATTAAGAATTTAACATTTAGGTGAGAGGAAGTGGCTCACACCTTTCACGCTAACACTGATGTCTGCAGGCAGTTTAGTAAGGGCTTTCTGTGGGCCAGCTGTGCCAAGGTCCCACAGCAAGATGCTATTGCAAACCCTAGAGATGGGTTGTCTCATGAACCCCTTTCACTAGATGAGAAAAACAAAGCTTAGAAGTGGAAATAACTTGTACGAAGTTCCCATCATGGCAAACGATGGTGCTAAGTCCTCGTGCCTGCCCCATGCCCCACCACCAACCTCAGGCAGCCCTGGGGGAGGGGCCGTGGGGACAGTCTTGGCTCTCCTGTCCCTCGTGTGAATATGTACACTTTTAAATTACATCCCTGTGCACATGGGCTAGGGATGTAGATCCAGAGAAACATGTGTGTGAAGTAGTAATCAGCTCACACTGTTATAATGAAGAATGGGGAACACCTTGGCATAGCTGAACCCACGTAACTGTCTTGAATGTGTAAGAAACCATTTGTTCAAAGAGAAGGAAGTGAACTGCCCAACACGGAACATGACAGCTCTTCCTCTCGGAACTAGAAACACTCAAACTTGGAGTATTACTGAGATTCACTGAATTGGCAGTGGTTTTTTCCCCAGTAATCTACTCAGTGGCTGAAATTACACCCAGCTTTCCACAAAACAGGACCTGACCCTCAAAGAAGGGTGACTCAGTCTCTGTTCTTCATAAAAGAATCGGTGCTTCACGTTTACCTGCCCACATCCACTCGACTGAACCGAGGATTCAGGATGTGCTCTTGTCCACCCCAATCTCCCCTTGCTCTCGAAAAGACTATTGTCCCTGGAGGACAACGGCCAGGCCCCTGATGAGACAGCTGGCTTGTGAGCACTGGCTGAGGGCCTCACTCTGCTCCACCGCTACCCTGCACTCACTCTGAACTTCACAAAGCCTCTCCCTCGGGCAGGCTCTGTCTTATCCCTATACCACAGGTGAAGAAGGAGCTTGAGGCAGAGACAAGCTGAGTCACCCCAAGGTCATGCAGGACCCTCGCTCTAGCCCTTCTCCATCACCTCCCCGTGGCATGCAGTGTGACTCCAGTGACTGAAAGGGATAAGTCAAAGAAGATACGGAGGACCCACGGACATGGACAATGGTGAGGGGTCTGATTATGGAAGTCTGGGGTGGGGTGGGTGGACAGGGGCAAAGTGGCCCAGCAGTAATAGCATAAACAATAAGATATTTTCAAAAAATAAAAATAAAATTAGAAAAGGCCTGTGACTGGTGTCAACTCATCCCAGTGGTAGGATCACTGTTTGTTACGAACGGATTTCTAGGATAATCCTTTAATTCTGGGCACAAAAGAAAAGAGAACAGTGGAAAACAGCACTGCCTACTTAGAGATTTCTCTAACAGAACAACTTGGCCAGACTGAAACTGGAGTGTTTGCCATATGGGGAGGGGCTGGCACAACTGAATGGTGTGTAAGTATGTACAAGATCTGTCCGGGAAAAGCCCCGCCATTGCTAATATAACGAGAACAGTTTATGCAACATTGATGTAACCTGGCAGCCAAGGAGAGTGGACTGGAATGCACATGTGTGAACAATGATGACTTCACTGCCCTAGTCAGTGGGGGCAGTGGATGCCGTTGAGTGAGCATGTGTACTGTCTGGCTGCCACATTCAAAGTGACCGAGTGAGGAGAGCAACAAATCTGCATCAAATTCTGTGTTAAGCTTGAACATTCCTCCACAGAAACTATCTGGATGATTCAGAAGGCCGCAGCTATGGGCAACTGGTGATTGGCAGCTTCATTACGACAATGCACCATCACGCATCACGTCTCGTGCAGAGTTTTTGGCAAAATATCAAATCACTCAGGTGACTCAGCTTCCCTACAGCCTGGATTTGGGGCCCTGTCACCTCTGGCTTTTCCAAAAACTAAAATCACCTTTGAAAGGGAAGAGATTTCAGACCATCAGAGAGATTCAGGAAAATATGACAGGGCAGCTGATGGAAATTGGGACAACTGTGTGAGGTCCCAAGGTGCCTACTTTGAAGGGGACTGAGGTGTCATTGTTCTAGGTACAATGTTTCTTGTATCTTGTATCTTCTTCAATAAATGTCTCAACTTTTCATATTGCATGGCTTGATACTTTCTGGACAGGCCCGGTGTGTCATTTCCGCTTGAAGAATACCACTGCCAAAGAAAGTTCATTTTGGGTTGTCAGTGTATTCCCAAATGGGGATCATTCTAAAAACATGACGAAGTGAAATACAGGCCATTTCTGTCCTGACTATACAGAGTCTAGGAGCCCAGGACCGCACCCCCAGTTATGCTCAAAGAGTCCTCCCTCAAGCACAAATGCTAGTTTCCTGCTCCTTGTTTTAAGAGATACGCCCACTTTATTGAGTCTTTAAACTTAAGTGGCTTATAAAAGGCCTCCGATCCAGTAAGAGTTCCTGGCCTCATCAATTCAAGTCCTGAGAATATGTACAAGAACCCTCTATGACAAACATCCTGAAGTGGAGGGGCCAGATCAGGGGTTCTCAGTGTCTGTTAGCAGAGACCAAGTGCCTCCACTCAGGATGAATTCCTGTTTGCTAAAGCCAGAACTGGTACAAAGCAACCGCACCCCAGCTGCGCAGGTGGGGCGTTAATGCACATATGGGGTGTGGTGAAGAGGGCAGATGTGTGCACAGGCATAGGTGGGCATGCAGGTGTGGCTGTGTGTAGGTGTGCGTGCAGGGGACAGGTGTGTGTGCAGGCACATATGTGTAAGCAGGTGTGGCTGTGTGTGCAGGTGTGCAGGGGCAGGTGGGCATACAGGTGCAGGCTGTGAGCAGCACACTCGGGTTCCCATGGGTCCACTGCCAATCCCATCCACACCTGTTGCACTCACTCACCTCTAGGAACGAGTGGGGGAAATGACACCACCCAGTTGTGCGAAAGTTCTCGTCAAGGAGCTAGTGGACAGCAGTCATGTCCCCAGAAGAGAAAGGAGGGGGATGGAGCGGGATCATACATATGATTCCATCTCCACGTGGTGAGACTCTAACTCTGGGACTTTATATGACAAGCCTCTTGTAAATGACATTGACAATGTATGTTTCTACTTCCTCACTCACTACTTTCCTCCTGAGCTTCTTCCCAGAACTTCTCAAATACTCCCTCCTCCTGAGACCTTCCTGATCTTCCCAGTAGGAGTTACCTTCTTAAATCTCTTCCACCTTTCCCAGTACCTCCTTTCCCACACATCCCTGGGGGCCTACCTGTCCTGTGCCACTCTGGCATTAATCTCCAGCTGGGGGCAGAGCACACCTGTCCCCCCAAGTGCCCCCTCCCAGACAGAGCTTAGGACATACTAAGGGTTAAGCCACAACATCTTTCTAGAATAAATTTTTGGCTCTCCAAAAAGTTGATTCTCTTTCTTTTTTCAGACGACAAATATTATACAACCAAAATGTCTCAGTTTACAGCCAAAGGTAGCACCTTGATCCTGATTTTCTACAAAGTTCCACAGCTTTGCTAGGCTGCAGGACCACTGAGGAGATAAGTAAGAAGGTTCTGGGGGTGTCGGACAACCCAGGCGGTGGGATGTCCTCCTGAAGGGACAGCAGGGTTAGTTTCTGGGGGTGAAGTCATGTGGGAAGGTGTGAAGGGGGCCAGGCTGAAATGTCCTGCAGAAATGGGGATGAAGAGGAAGTGGCCGACAGGCATATAAAGAAGGATTTAAAAGGGCTTTCCAAATTAATTTCAATATGCAAAAATCAATATCAAACCCCTCAGACTTTACTTTTTCAGTCCAAACATACCAGCAGTGTGCATATTCATTAGGATTTAGTTCACTTGCAAGTAAAAATCCAACATAATAACAATTTAAACAAGGTAGAACTTTACTTTTTCTTCACATTAATGAAGGCCAGAGGTAGCCAGTCCAGGGCTGGGAGCATCTTTCATGGGGCCTGGACTCAGGCTCCTACTCTCTGGTTGTTCTATTGGCATGGCTTCCATTATCAAAGTTGTTTCATAGCCCAAAATAGATGCTGTAGCTCCAGCCATTCCACTCACCTTCCAGCCATCAGATAGGGACCCTCCCCTTAAGGGCACTTCCCATAAATTCCACAAATCTTGTGTTTGTGTCCTATTTGCTGCCAGAATATAATCACATGACCACAGTTATCTGCCAGGCAGTCTGGGGAATGTAGTCTTTACCCTGGGTGGCCATGCTTCCTGCTGAAAGTGAGGTCCATCACTAAGGAGTGAAGACAGGTGTGGGGAGAGCCCACAAGCTCACTGTTGGCCAGGCTACTACCCTCTCCTTACAGTGAATCTCACCTTCAAGAATTCCACCCCCATCCCACCGCCACAGAACGAGATCTCTGTCTTTGAAACTGTGCAAATATAATTTGACACAGTATTTCTTAAAACCAACTGGAAAGAATTACTGTAAGCATTTTTTTCATAAAAAATTACTCCTTTGAGAATAATTGTTTTCATAGTCGTGCTTTTTTGACATTTTAGGAAAGAAAATTACATGCAAACATTTGTTCTGCAAACCCAAAGTGTGAAGGAAGTTGTACTCAAATACCAGAAAAATTGCTTCCATGCCTCTGAATTTCAAAAATATTTTTAGTTTGCATAAAGTCTCATGGTAAAGAGGATTTTTTTTTTTATGTCAAGGAAAATGAAATAGATGACACAGCTGAGGGATACCCTGTGTGGATGACACATTTTTAAATTGCTCGGGGCCCTTTCACCCGGTTTCCAGGAAGGTGGCTTCAGATTGCTGCCTGCATTGCTGACATCACTACCTCCCGTGTTTTAAATGCTGACCTGCGTATTAAATAAGGGTTGAAATTTACAAGTGAAATATAAAATAACGCCAAATATTTCGATCCGTATTTGATGTCAGATATTGTGGAGCTCTGGAGAGGGTGTGGGCAGGGGTGGACGAGACGTGGAGGAGCCACACAGGCCGAGACAGGGAGCGTGAACGGGAGGGAAGCAAGGTGAGTGTGGCACCAGGGAGGCTGGGGGAAAGGCTCTGGGCCCCTGCGCTGAGCAGGGTGAGCAGAGTGACCACGGAGGGAGGAAAGCCTGGCGCGGTGTGTTCAGAGCCACCGGCAGAAGTTCCCAACGCGAGGCGGCCACTGCGCTCACACGCTAGAAGGCGTCTTTTCTGTGCCTGTGACCACAGCACTGTAGCCTCCAGGTACTTCCGGATCTGTCACAGGGTCCCAGAGGACAGCCGATACTGGCGGCTCTCATCTAACCGGGCACAGTGTGACGCTACATAGCCTGTCGACAGCGGGCATCGCTGGGAAGTGTCAGGACGCTACACAGAACTGGATGCCTGTAATGGGGACTTTTAATGGGCAGTATGGGCAGTCCCTTACCTCCAGCAGGTGTGGGAAGGAGAAAAGGCCCTGATCTCTGTGGGGCGGCTCCAGGTGCTCCACGGCCCAGGCCAGGGACCCTGGATGGAGAGGCTGACCTGCACCTGCACTCCTGTGCAGCCCGAGCCCATGGACAGGTGCCATGTGCTCTAGCCAGGACACCTTATAAATACTGAGATGCATTTTCTTTATTTTCAGGAACCATGTAGTATGAATTCCTCAGTGTATAAAAAAGGTATATTCTTTGTGTTCCTTTCAGTTTCACCTTAAAGCTAAGCTGAGCGCACAGAAAATCACCCTTGGCTGTGTGCTACACAAAACTGCTGACTCTCATTCTTTATGTAATACTTCTCAACGGGCTGACATGTATCAACATGCTGTTTTGACTTGTTGAAGCCCCAAAATAGGTAAGACTTTCTTTCTTTTCTCTAAGTTGCATCGGTGTTGAGTTAATAAGAAGGCAGAGTGGGGTCTACTCATGCCCACTCAATTTCATTTTTCCTTCGAAATGCATCACCCACACGACCCCCTGCTGCCTATGTTGGCAGTTGTTCCCTGAAGTGTGGAGGGACGTCGGGGAAGTCACAGACACAGCAGCCCCTGTCCCCACAGCCCACTGGGAACACTGCAGCACAGACACACCCTTCTCAGAGCCTCTGAAGATGATGGACAGTGAGTGACCTGAGTGGCTGAGCTTCCCACAACGGCGTTGCTGCCACTGGGCTGAATCAGGGTCCAAGTCCTGACCCCTGATCCCTGCTACGGCAACCTCATTTGCAGATGTGATTACGGTAAGACCTGGAAGTGAGAGCGTGGGACTCACAGTGGGCCTTTATCCAATGACTGATGTCCTTGCAAGAGAAGGGAGAGAGAGACTGGAGACCCACAGACATCACCTAAATATATTAAAGAAACTGAATTTAAGTTAAAATCACTCCCAGAAAGAAGATTGCTGCTGCACACCCAGATGGCTTCATGGGAAATTCTACCAAACATTTAAAGAAGAAACAATGCCAATTGTACAAAAACTCTTTCAGAAATTGCAGGACAAGAGAATAACTCCCAAATCACTCTCTAAGGTTAACAGTGCTCTGATATCCAAACAAGACACAGACATAAGAAAAGCAATATCCCTCAAATACAGATGCAAATATTCTTTCAAATGTTTGCAAATTGAATAAAACAATGAAACAATACTATATCACACCCAAGCAGGAAGATGGGGATGTCTACTCACCATTTCAACTCAAAGTCTTCCTCAAGATTCTCCCCAGTAAAATCACCAAGCAAAATAAATAAAAGGCATCAGATTAGAAAGGAAGAAGTAAAACTGTCTTTATTTGCAGACAGCATAATATTCTACCTAGAAAATACAGAATCTATGAGAAAGGTACTAGAACTTGCAAGTAAATCTAGTAAGGTTTCAAGACACAAAATCAATATGTAATGCATCATATTTCAAATACTAGCCATGAACAATGAAAACAAAGAACCTTTAAAAAAGTATATGTACTGTTGCATCAAAACATTACGTAGTGATAACTCTGACAGAAGATAAGATTTGTACACTGAAAGTTGCAAAACACTGCAGAATTAAAGAAAACCTAAATAAACTGAGAGAGATGCAGTTACTCAAAAGACTCAACATTGTTGAGATGTTATTTCTCTGGCTGGGGCGGCCCATTTGGCCGGTCACTGGGTTTGACTCCCACTCAGGGCACATGCCTCGGTTGCGGGTTTGGTTCTAGGCCAAACTCATGGCAAGGGGCAACAGATGGGTGTTTCTCTCTCACACAGGTGTTTCTCTCCCTCCCTTTCTCCCTCCCTGCCCACCCCTAAAAATAAATAAATAAAATCTTAAAAAAAATTAATGTATGGAGCTAACATAATCCCAACCAAAATTGCAGAAGAATTTTTCTGTGGAAAATCACAAACCAATTCTAAGATTCAAGTGGAAATGGAAAGGACCCAGGTTAGCTGGAACAACTTTCAAAATGAAAAACTGAGTTTAGTTTGAAAAACTAAAGTAATGCTACCTGGCTCCAACACACATTACAGAGTTGTATCAGCATGGTGTGGAACTGACATCGAAATGGATAAATAGATCAACAAGACAGGATAGATGTTCCAGAAGCAGAAACACATACATGTGGTCAGTTGAGTTTTGACAAAGGTGCAAAGGCAATTCTGTGGAAAAAGAATAGTCTTTACAACAAATGGTACATTCATATGCAAAAATGAAACAGCCTTGTAGCAATGTCTCACACCATGTAAAAACTAGCTCACAAAGGATTATAGACCTGAAAGTAAAATATGAAATTATAAAACTTCTAAAGAAAAGAGGAGAAAATATTTGTGACCTTGATTTAAGCAAAGCCTTTTAAGATATAATACTGAAAACACAATTATTTAAAAAATGATAGATTAAAGACAGAACTAAAATAAATATCATGTTCTGTCAATAAATATCATGCATGTGGACACTTAATCCAGAAAATTGGGATTGGTTTAAGATTAGAATGTCAACCAATTTCATTCAACATATTAACAGGACTAAGGAGAAAAACTGTAAGATAGATTTTTAAAAGAGATTTTACTTATTTATTTTTAGATATAGGGGAAGGGAGGGAAAGAGAGAGAAAAACATCAATGTGTGGTTGCCTCTCACATGCCCCTCAGTGGGGACTCAAACCCACAACCCAGGCATGTGCCCTGACTGGGAATCAAACTGGGGACCCTTTGATTCGCAGGCCAGCACTCAATCTTCTGAGCCACACCAGCCAGGTCTGTAAGATAGATTTTTGACAAAATGACAAGAACTCTCAGCAAACAAGGGATGGAAGGAAACTGCCTGAACCTTAGGTCCCTGTGGAAAGCCTACCAAAGCATCCTGACTTCCCACTTTCCCCCAAGGTTGTTCACAAGTCCAAGGTGCCCTCTCACCACTTCCACTCAAGTCTGCAAAGAATGTCTCAGTGAAACGAGAGAGAAGAAAGACAACAAAAGACACGTGCGTGGAAAAATAAGCCATCCTTATGCACAGGTAGCATGATTGCGAACAGAGAAAATTCTAGGAAATCTAAAACAAGCTACAGAACTGCTGGGTGAATTCTGCAAGGTTGCAGCACACACGGCAAACAGGTGGGATATGGTTGTGCTTCCAAACAGCGACAAACTCCTGGAGGCTTAAATTTAAAACCACGATTTACTGCATCAAAACATAAAATACTTAGGGACAGGATTGGAAAGACATAGGTAAGACCAATAAATTATAAGTGAAAATTATAAAACACTGCTGAGAAAAATCAAAGAAAACCTAAATAAGTGAGAAATATACTATGCTTAAGCACAAGTAACTCAATAATGCTAAGCTGTTGATTTTCCCAATTAACCCATAGAATCAACACTATTTCATTAAAAATTCCAGCAGATGGTTTTGGGGATATTAACAAATTGATTCTAAAATTTACATGGAAATGAAAGGATCTAGAAGAGTCAAAACAATGTTGGCAAAGAGGATCAAAGCTGGAGGACTTACATTATCTAATTTCAGACCTAACACAAAGCTTCAGTGATGGAGACGATGTGCAATCGGCATAGGTGTCAACGTGCAGGTAAATGGAGCGCGATACGAAGCCCAGAAACAGACGCACACAGACATGGTCACTTGATTTTTGACAATGTTGACAAGGTAATTCTATGGGGCAAGATATTTCCTTCAGCAAATGCAGTTGGATATCCAGAGAGAAAAGAAAATGTTCATCTCTGCCCCTACCACCAACTCCTGCCATACCCAAACATTAGCTCGAAATAGAATATAGACCTTAATATTAAAGCTAAAACTATAAAACTTCTGAAATAGGAAAATCTTTTTTAAAGTTTAAAAAAAATATTTTATTTATTTAAGAAATATTAATGACCTTGGTATAGGTAAGTCCTTCTAAAACAGGATATCAGAAGTGTGACCCATAAAAAAGAGATATTGATAAACTGCATTTCATCAAAACCTAACACACCTGCCCTTTGGAAGATACCATGGATGCTTAACAAAACATGCCAACGCTCAGCTACCGAAAAGCACAGCATTCAGGGTTCCTTATGATTCTGCAGGTTCCCTGGGAGATTCGGCCAATGCAGGTGCTGGGGTCCCTCATTCAGCCGCGTCCACCTGGGGCTGCATCCACCTGCGGCAGAGACAGCTACCTGGGCTGGGACGTGCACCTGGACCAGGGACACACACCATGGCTTCTCGTCCCCCCCAGTCTGCTTTTACACGACCTCAACAAGATCCACATTCCCCCATGTGAGCCATGACCAATTAGAAAAATTAATAAAAACAGTAAGATTTCTTTATTTTGCCACTGCAAAATTATAATATATCCAGGAATTAGTATAATAAAAATGTAGAATCTTATGTAGAAAAATGTTAAAAGCTCTCAAAGAACTTAAAAGAAGACCTAAATAAATGAAAAAAAAAACCACGTTAGTAAAAAATAATGCTTAAAATTGCAAAGGATGAAACATGTTTTTTTATTTTCTGTATTTCTAACGCTTTGACAGCTGGGGGCCTTGCTGGCCCCTAACTGACTGCCTCTCCCAGGGCTACCTGCCAGGGAGGACGCCTTTCAAGTGCAAACCAACCAACCCAGACCCATCACCCCGCCCTCTCCTCTATCAGGCGCTCACACTTAAGGCCACAGTCCTCTGCCCTAATCACCTCAGGGCAGATACCAGCCATTCAGGGGCAGCCCCTACCCCTTAGCCCACTGAAATTATTGAAACTAGCCAATCCTAAACCTGTTTACCCTTCATGGCCTGTTCCCTCCTGTGGAAACCACACTAAAGGGTTTTCCCTGGGCTCTCTGACTGACCCTGGTTCTTCCCCTGCAGCCCCAGGTCGCTTTGTGCCTCCTCCTGTTTCTAGGGAGCTGTGCGTGAAACTTCTTCCTTGATGACTGATAGTCATCCCCATCTGTGTGTCTTACCACTCCTAATTAAACCTAACTCCAGGTCCCTTTCAGCAAATTCTTACTAAAACGATCTACACATTTAATGCGACTCAAACTTCCAATGAAGAAATTTTAGCAACTGGACAAATGGATTCTATAATTTGTATGGATAAAAAGTTCTATGAACCACAGACAAGTCTTGAAAAGAAGCGCCAACAGGAATGCACCCTACTGGTTACTAAGGCACATTCCTCCTAAGGTACAGAAGTGAAAACAGTGTGGTGCCAGCATAGGAACCAATAAACCAATGGAATAAAATAGAGCGCCTATAATAGAGCTTTATAAATACTTCTGTCCGTGTCCGAAGTGGAACCGTAAGTGGGAAACTAATAAATGGTGACAAGAATATTGGGTCACTATGTAGAGAAAAAAAAATCTGTGGACAGAGTAAAAATAGCCATAAAGTGGTTATGTTTAGAAATGCGGTGGAACTAAAAACAAATATTAGAAGAAAATGAAGGAGAACATGTCTTCCTTTCCTGTAAATAATTCTAAAATTAAAAAAACAAACACACCACAAATCCCCAGCCCCACGGCAACCAGCAGGCACTGTGTCCTCAGTTCATCTAGAGGATGGGAACAGTTCCCTCTCCATCCACTTGCTTAAAAGAGAAGAACAGCAGGGAGCCACAGTGGCTGAGCATGGCCCGCAGCTCCCATGCACCCAGGCTATGCATCCCAGAGGTTTCTGGGGAACCATGGGGAACTTGCCTTAGTAGCTAAAGGACACATCTAGCGGTTTTTCCAAAACTGAGAAACTTAAGCCCCAGAGATAAACTGAAGTTTATCTCCCTCTTCTGAAAGAAACTGATTATAGCACCACACCCAAGACCAACTTTTCCTAATCAAGCTTCCAGAACCCTCCAGAGCTTCCAGAACATTCTATCACAGTATTAAAATTGAAGCCTAAGAGTGAACGACCAGTTCCAGGCAACCAATCTGCCAGCCTGCACCATTCTTCCCACAACCCCACCTGCCAGCACCCACCTCTCACTCTCAGCCTCCAAGAGATAGTTGACTTCCTCACACACAAAGGATCTTTGTCCAAAGTGGTTAATCCACCTGTTAGCTATCTTGTCCTTTCCAGCTGTACCAGGGAGGGGTCCCAATCTTTGGTCCCAGCTCATTCCTTCCCCTGACCCTGGATCTTCTGGACTGAGGTAGGGCCATTAGTGGGTTTTCAACTGTGCTTCCAGAGCCCACTGTTTGCCCTCACCTAGGAACAGGCCTAGAGAGTAACCCTCCCTAAAGCGACCATCCTGGATCTGCCCCCGACTCCCCGTATCTCCATCTGCACTCATTCCCCCTTCCCCTTTTATCTGGCAGCTTTCCAGACACAGTCCTTGGAATTCCCACTCCCTGTCCACCACGCGGCTCACTGCAGGGTGCTCTCCACTGCTGTCTACTACAACTGGACAGCACTTAAGTTCTATCCTGGCCAGTCCTCCTGAGGGGGGCAGCTCCTGGACTCACCCTCCTGAGCCCTCCATACCTCTACCCTGCTCTCCTGGTGGCCTTCTGCCCTTGTTGGCCTCCCAGGGTCCACCATGGCTCTGTTTGTTGTGAATGTGTGGAGCACCCTCCCTTTTGATCTTTCATCTCCCTCTTCCTCCTTACTCTGCCCAGCCTCTCCCACTGCCCCACCAGCCTTCCCAGCTGGGCTCTTGTATCTGAGATCAGAGCAATCACCAGCCCAATCCCTGGAGGTCAGCAGAACGCTGATGGCCACAGAGGCAAGGGAAAACAGTGCCTGCCGGTGTCCACCAGCAAATAATGTCCACCACAGTCCCCAGGGTCTTTATGTCATCAGAGCACAGAGTGGAAGGCAACACCACTCTGGCTGCTTCTCACAGATGTGCCAACCAAGGTTCCAGGAAGCTCACGTGCCCAGGTCAAACATAAGGCTCTGAAGTGGTGTTGCACCCAGCCCTGCTCTTCCCTTTCTTGTTACCTTCACCGTATGGGGTGCCAGAGGGAACCAACAGCCTCTCCTTCAGTCCCAATTCTCTCCCTCCACTAAAACAGAGAAGGGGCTCAGCATGGTGATACTTCACTGTGTTAGAGGCACGGGTCTCAGCTGGGTTATCAGAGAGCTGAGCCACTCCCTGACCCACTGCCCAGGAAGGGATGAGACTGGAGGGCCTTACAGGTAACAGAAGCCCCAGTGAGGTCTGACCTTCCTGCAGCCCTAGAAAAATGCAGGAAGAGCTGGGGCTCCTTCCCGTGATGTCAGACGCCCACGTGTGAACAGAGGGGCTGCTGGACTGTGTCCCCGTCAACCTCCCTCTCCCATCAACTGATGCCTGACTGTCAGGGCCACAAGGAGAGGCATGCCAAGAAAGTTAGCTGTTCTCCCTAGAAAAGGTTTGTGGTGATTTTTTTTTTTTTTGAAATTTACAAACTTTGAACATGGAGCTATTTCACTTTTGCCCTAATTAATACTGTGCCATAAATTAGGGATCTCCAAATATCTCCCCTTCATTCGGAGAGTAATTCCACGAACTAGAGTAATTAGGGAACAAGAATCATTTGATTCAAACCACTGGACTCCCCTCTGTGGACCCCCTGCCTGGTCCCACCGTCTGGGTGGGCCCTGCGGTTTGAGTGGACCCACATGTCTGGGATGAGGCCTACCCTAGCAGGCAGAGTTAGCATGGACCTAGGAGAATGCAGCGAGAAACTCCTTCCCCAAAACCGCCTCACAACAGCAGTCTGAATGAGGACCAGGTAGAGGGAAGAAAAGCGGCGGGAGCTGGAGAGCAGGTTCTGGAGAGCAGTCCTAATGGAACCAAGTATGCGATGGCCTCGTACATGTGCGGCCTTGCCAGGCCCTGCTCCTCGTGGGCCTCAAGATTTTGGGAGGTGAGGCAGCCTCGCACCTCGCACCTAGACCCAGAGTGGAGATGAGGTAGCTCGCGTGCTGGACACGGTCCAGCCACTGACCTGACCCCGCGTGGGTCAGTGGTGGAACCACTGGCCGCGTCCCCCGCCGTGAAGCTGAGCGGCATAGGGGGCGACGTGGCGAGCCTCACCGAACCTCCTCCTCCCCGAACCGGGTCGACGGGTGGTTCTCTGTGGCCCAGCCAGACGGGAGGCGCTCGAGCCAGGACCTAGGCGCTCCTCAAAACCCGCGCTGCTAGTCCCGCGGCCCCGCCAAGAGCTAACCCGGGTTGCTAGGAGAAGGTCCAGGCTGAGGCCGCTACTCGGGGCCCGCGGTGGGCGGGGCTTGAGGCAAAACTCCACCCCGGCCCCGCCCCGTTACCGCCCCCCGCCCACGTCACGCTACCGCCCCTCCCGCGCCTGCGCGGCCGCTCACCGGCCCGCTCCAGCTGCCGTGCATCCTTGTCCCGCGCCTGGCTCTGCGCTCCGGTCCGTGCTCCGCTCTGCGCCTCTCCGCGCTCCGCGCCGGGCGCTCCCAGCTTCCCCGGCTCACCTGAAGGAGGGCGGCGGAGCCATGAGACTGCGGGGACGCGGTCCCCGGGATGCCCCCGCCTCCAGCGCGGGGGCCGTCGACGCGCGGCGGCTGGCGCCCCCGGGGCGGAACCCCTTCGTGCACGAGCTGCGCCTCGGCGCCCTGCGCAAGGCCCAGGTGGGTTCCCGCCGCTGCCCTGCGAGCCCGCTGCCTGGGCCGCGCCAAGGGGCTGGGATGCGCGACAAGGAGCGGTGCGGGGAGGGGTCCTCCGGCGAGGCCCAGCCCGGCTGCCGCCCCTCCGGCGCCCGCGGCCCGCGACCGCTACACTGCTCTGCGGCCCTCATTCTGCATCCCGCGTCCCCTCCGCCCTCGCTCTATCCTAGGTCCCCTCACCTATTTTCCCGCTGCCCATGCCCTGAGCCCGGCTCCTCATCCTCTTTCCCCGGGCCCCCGCACCCCGAATCCAGCCCCGCACCCTCTTTCCCTGTCCCCTGCACCTCTTTTCCTGATCCCCGCATCACTTCCTCTGATACCCGCAACCCTCGCTCGGTCCACGCACCTCGATGCCTGGTCTCATTATCCACTCCTGTGGCGTGCAGGCTCCATGCGGTGCTGGGGTGGACCCCCCTCCCATGTGATTTTTGTCACTTGATGAGCTTCGTATGTGGGGACCTAGTTGATTACTTGAGTCAATGCAAGAGACTGTGGAGTGCGGGCTGTGTGGGGTCCCCTGAAGATGAACAGCAGGAGCATTTGCGCCTCTGTTTGCAAGTTGTTTTCAGGGAGTGTGCAAGGGACGCTCCCTTGGGGGCTAGTCTGTAACCAGAATCAATTGTATACAACTTCGGTTCCAGCCTGGGAGGGAACAGTGTGCCGTTTGCCTCCATCTAGTTTTATTTCTGGGATCATCTGGTCCTAGCTGAGGGATGGGTGGCTGCACACTTGCTTCCTTTCCTTTCCTTTCCTTTCCCTCCCTCTTTCCTTTTTTCTTTTCTTTCTTTCGTGCTTTCTTTTTAATTTACTGATTGATTTTAGAGAGAAACAGAGAAACATTGATTTCTTGTCCCACCCATTTATACATTCATTGGTTGATTTTTGTATGTTCCCTGGGTGGGGATTGAAGCAACTGAGCTGCCAGGCCAGGGCCTTTTCCTTTTCTTCCCGTGGTTCCCGACCTGGTGGAATGACTGTCTGGCTGTGTCAGATCACTGTACTCTGGTTGTGTGTGGTGTTTGCATTTCTGTAAGGTACCTTGCAGTATGGCCTTTCTTTTGACTCCAAAACTGTACACAGAAGCAGGCGCAGTTTGGGGATTTAAGTGGTTGTCTAGTTGGTGGGCAGTACGTTTCCAACTGTGACAAACTTTTGGGCGGGACATTGAGAATTTTTTAATGTGTAAAGTAATTCACCTGAAATGATGTTAAAGTGAAAGTTCTTGAAGTCAGCATTAAGCTATCATTTTCTGGGACTCCTGCCTTTTCTCAAAGCGCCTTCTTGGTGGGTTTGGTTGGCACGGGAGGGCAGAGGAAACTGTGGGCAGAGATTGAAAAGAGGGAGGAGAATGGAGAGAGTGGTGTCCCTTCTAGTGATAGGAAAGGGCAAGGTTGTCCCCAGTTGGGCCCCCATCCCTGTGCACGTTTGGAGCCAGTGTCTGCCTGCCATGTGGTCTCCCAGTGCCTCGTTCACTCTCGCCTCATACTCATCACCTACCAGGTGCTGTGCCCAGCATGCTGGAGGTTAGGACACGCAGTCACTTCTCCTATGCTCCTAAATGGTCCCCCACCACAAGCCCTGCCCCTGCCACTCCTGTGGTTCAGGGGGCCTTCCTTCTCCCTCTGCTCTGCAGCTTAGAACCCTCCAAGGTTCTCTGGGGACCCAGCAAACCCTGACTCCTTCAGGTGGTTTCCAAGGTCCCTTCCAGGCCCTTCCCCACCCCCAGGCTTGTCACAGTTGGCTCCAGTTGCCACAGGGCTCTTTCTCTCTCTTCTCCTTGTGCACTCTCTCCCCGCCTCTCTGCTTCTCCCTGGAGGTTCCTGGAGGCCCACCTCCATATCCCTGTCAAATTTGCAGCCCACCTGCTGCTGCTGTATGTCCTGTTCCAAACTGTGTGCTCACCGCTCAAGTGGGTGGGTCCACTGCAGAGACTCAGCTGGCTGAATAAGCAAGTGAATAAACAAGTGAAAGGGGAGGATGTCAGAGCAGAGTAGGAAATCCCCAGTTCCCCTCCACCAGGGGTCATACAATTGTACATTGAGGTTTGGAGCAATGCCTGTGGGCTCTTCGGGCTGTTCTTCACTGAGATGAGTTTGAGATCCTGGTTTTAGATATCAGGCAGCATCTGGATGACATTCAGAAAAAGAACAGGTGGGTAGGATGTTTTAGCATCCCAGGAAGGGCAGGATACTTTGTGTACGCCTTGTCACAATGTTTCAGAGACCGCTGTCAGAATAATCACAGGTATTTGTAGCAAACTCATTGCTACCGCTCAGATGTCAGCAATGTGTGGCTGAGGGTATTTAGTTCCTCATTGCTCTTCATGTTCCAGGTCCCACTCTGAAGACCCATTTTGCTTTTCACCAAACAGCGTTCTGTCTGCCAAACGTTCTGCTGTTGTCTACTGCATTTTAGCATAAAGTTTCCACAGAGTGAATTGGCCTATCCAAGCAAAGAAACCCTGCCTCCCAAGTCAATAAATAAATGGATTCAGCAATGACTGAGACACCGAGAGTGCTCAGACAGTCATGTAAATTCTGGTTAAGATAAACCAGTAAGGACACCTGTACTTACCTGCCAGTAGCATTTGCTGCTGGGGAAGGGCCATTGTGAGCCTATGAATTAATGACCAGTCCATCTGTCATTTAACTGCAGATTTTGCGAAGAGCTTAAGCATCTCATTGGACAGAAAACAACACAGTAAGATCCGAAAACCATGAATAATTATAATACTGGTTAGTCACATGGTGATTTGTTACTTCTGAAGTGGTTTTATATCAGCCGGGTTTTTGGGTACTTCCCGCTGGAGCCCATCCAGTGGGATGTGAGCGCATCCCACTTCAGCTTGAAGTTTCCTCTTTTCTGAACTCCCTGTACCAGAGTCAGTGAGTACTTACTTCCTGGAAAGCAGACTGGCTTCCTGTGCACTTTAGAACTGAGTCCTGGGAGGGTGGGGGCTGAGGAGAGCACCCCTCCCCCGGCCTAATCCCCAGAGAGGATTACCAGGAGGGTTGAGTCTAGGGAGACTCCCTCTCAACAGACCTGCATTTAGTGGCCCTGCATGGAATTTACCCAGAAGTGAGCGGTCTTTTGAGTCCTTATCAGAATGCCTGAGTTTTGATTAAAAAGAAAAAAAGAAAAGCAGCAGACACCTTGGTTGGTCTCTACCCTAGGTCCTGAGTTAGGTGTGGCCATTCTGGAGCACGGAATCCCACGCGTTGCACACTCTCCGCCACTACTGGTCTTGACATCCTGCCCTTGGCGTCAGTGCCTCCCACCCCCATGCACACAGACCAGGACTGGCATTTCCCTCCTGCTCCCCTGACCTGCCAGACTCCTGGGCCCTGCCAGCTGTGCCCACTGCACCCACCCTGCTGCCCCTTGTATCTGGTTACTCCATGCCTGAGGCTCCAAAACTAGGAGCAGCTCTTCATCCAGCACCTGCTGTGACCCCAGCTCTCTTCCAGGGGTGTGGAGGGATAGATAAATGGGAGGTGACCTGGCCTGAAACTGGTGTTCTTGAGGGGTAACAAAACCCCAGGGAAACATGGGATGGAGGATTTCCAGGACAGCGTGTGTCCCATGGGAGAACAGAGAAGGCCTTGCCCTCCCTGGATACCCGAGAGGCTAAGGCTCTAAGTGGACACCGGAGGCCGCAGGTCTCTGACCACCTGGGCGTCTGATGGTGATGCCTCTGTGGGCACATTTGTAGCCCAGTGGGATCCAGGAGATTCCCAGTGTCCTTATGCTGGTTACTCAGTGCAGCTGAGTGGAGGGGGGTTAGTGGAGGGTCAGGTGCTGTGTTCCCATGTCCCAGGTGAGGAGACAGGCCCAGGGGCAGTGCTATCCTGAGTCCTGGCCAGCGAGGGCTACCTCAGTGCAGGCATCTGACCTGACCTCACAGGGAACTGGCTTTCTCTCTGACTCACCAATTCTAATTTATGGAGATGCGCACACATAAAGCTAGATTGTGGCTAATGCTGAGGGTGGGAAGGGACATTCAAGGTTGAAAAAACCTTGTCTTTTCAGTTTTTATATTCTTCTGTCCTGATGTATGGATTTTCAACATTTGTGTATGTGTTATATATGTGAGTATATACATACACTCACACATTATGTACATACACACCCAGAAGTATATACACTTGTTTACACATTTTATGCACACACATACACCGAAGTATATATACACACACTTTACATAATAACACAGAAGTATACATACACACATTGTACAAACATACACAGAAACATATACAGACACACATATACACAGTATACTCGTACGTACTCACATGCATTAAATATACACAAGTGTATACACGCAGTTTTGTTTTACAACCTCTTTAATTTCTTAGTACTGAGCAAAGCACAGTCAGCCTTATTTCTCATTTTAAAAAATCAGGATTTCGTCCCTAAAACAGCAGTCACTCAAAAGTGCACTGCAGGAGCTGGGCACCCTGCCCTCCCTGCCAGGCCCACAGGCCTCAAGGCTCCGGGAGGGCCTGTCCCTGACGATGGAGACCATCTGAGGAGGTGCCCTGGGCTCTCCTCAGGTGAGTCTGAGCAAGGCTCCCACAAAACCATGCTCCACAAAGCCCCGTCTCTGTCCCACCCACCTGCCCCGAAGACCCGGAGCCTCCTGACAGCCCTGCTGCCCTGTCTCCTTGCCCCCGGGACTGTCAGCTGACACAGCAGGGCGAGGTGCCACCATTCCCGAAGCAGGCGGAAGCCTCCACGGATGCCCCGGAGCTCCCGTGGGTTTGTGGGGGTGGGTTAGAGCAGCCTGGCCTTGCCCGAGCTGTGTTTCTAACATTTCTGGTGTTCCACAAGCCCGCAGTTTAGCTGTGAAGTGCAGTGTTTTGAAAATGAGCCCAGAGGAGAGAATGTGTTTGGAAATAACATGTTAAATGTGACCATAGTGTCTGTCCTTCTCGAGCCCAAGTCGCTGTGCCCCTCCCAGGGCCATGTTGATTACATTCCTCATACAAATGAAAACATACGGTATTTGTCTTTCTCTGACTGACTTATTTCACTTAGCATATGCTCTCCAGTCCCTCCGTGCTGTCACAGAAGGTGGGATTTCCTTCTTTTTTACGGCTGAGTAGAATTCCATTGTGTGAATGTACCACGGCTTTTTTACGCACTCATGGATACAGAGAACAGACTGACAGCTGTCACAGGGGAGGGGAGTTGGGGGACTGGGTGAAAAAGGAGAAGGGATTATACAAAAACAAACAAACAAAAAACTTCTTAGACACAACAGGGCTGATTCCCAGAGGGGAAGGAAGGTGGGAGAAAGGTTGAAGAGGGTAAAGGGGGGATAAATGGTGGTGGAAGGAGACTTGACTTTGGGTGGTGAACACACAATACAATATGCAAATGATGTATTACAGAACTGTACACTTGAGCCCTATATAATTTTATTAACCAGTGTTACCCCAATAAATTCGGTTTTTAAAAAAGGCTAGTGGCCTGTTCCTTGGCATTTTATCCACGTTGCAGTCTTGTGAGCGTAGGTGCTCTGAGAGCTGCAGTGCTTCGGTGCTGTTGTTACACGGCCACGTGGCAGGTGGCTTCCCACCCCCGCGGGCACGCTTTGCTGGGCTCTGTTGCTTTTGGTGACAGTCCACAAGCTACCACAGACCACCCTGGCCGGAGCCGCCGGCCTCGCCCCGTGTTGGGGCGTGCTGCAGGTGCCCGTGGGACTGCAGCTGTTTTCCACTTAAGGGTCATATTTCCGTCTCGGAGCCAGAGGAGTGACTTTCCCTAAAAAATTATTTTCCACTTACACACTTTTTAAAAAACATTTCACAATTTTGATACTTCAAACCCCTAGGATGACAACATAGAGCTGAGCCTCTCTGTGCTATGTCCCACACAGGGCCCCTAAGATCTGGAGGTCAAGACCAGCATTGGACACCCGGTGGGGCCTGCTGCTCCGTGGCCTGCCTGGGAGGCTGAGCTGCTCAGAAGTGACCCTGGCGCCCAAGACAGCCAGGAATGCCAATGGGCTGAGGGCCTGGTGTAGGTCAGGCACTGAATGCCCACTCTTGGGGTGAGGGTCCCACATCTCAGCCCATTTACTCTCCCCGGCTCCCCCTGGGAGATGAGATTTTATAGAAATGGAGAAGTGAGAAGACAGGAAGAGCGTTCAGGGGAGGGAGGGACACCCAGGATGCCATCGCCCTAAAGCAGGGATGGGACATCGGTGTCCCACATGGCTGTCCTGCCTGCGCCCTTTACCTCTGTTCACACCACCTGCCTGGCCCCCTTTCCCCCCACCCCTACCCCTTCCACAGGCCCAGCCCTCTAGCCCCAGAGCCTTTGCACTGGCCTTCCCCCTGTGGGACCCTTTGCATGCTCCCCCTGCACTTCCTCAGCCTTTGCTTGAATCCCACCAGTCATTATCGACACCTTTCTCAACCCCCCTGGAGAAAAGATGCTCACCCCAGGTATGCCCACCTTACCCAGACACCTATTGTCTGCTCATTTGTGGCGTTCCCCCACCCTCCTGTGTCTTGTGGCTCGGCCTCTAGCCAGTGAGCACTGTGGTTTGCATCTGGGTCATAGTTTTCCTTGGAGACCTGTGGCAGGTGGCTGCTGATGTCCCCAAAGGTCTGCTTCCTTGGCCCTCAGGTGGAGGCTTTTGTGCTCATCTGCTTATGCATGTCCTTGGGGCCAAAGACTCTTGACTGTGGACTGCATGCTCTGTTCAGCTGCTTCAGGGTCCCCAGTGCCATGGTCTCTGCTCCCTTCACCTGGAGGTGCCCCGTGCTGCCCACTGCGTTGACCGCTTACTGGGGGTTTATTTCATGCTTCACTCACCAGCTAGATGATGGGCCTCACTGCCTTGGGCTGTCTCCCGGGTCCCAGCGCCTGGGGCACGCACACTCTGGGCCTGTGGAGCCACCAGTGTTGATGTCGGAGCCACGCACGGGCCTGAACCAGGCAAGGCCAGCCAGCATGAAGGCTCTGGCCTGCTGGCTGAAGGGCAGATGGGCAAGGACTGTCTGCCAGTTGGGGACTTCCATGGGGGGTTCCCAGGTTTAGAGTGTCATCTGGAGGGTTACTTACACCCAGAGGTGCTGACCCATGAAGAACTGTGTGGACCTCTATTGCTGCCTCCCAAGATCCACCCTCATCCTCAGTGCATTGAGAATGGTCAGTGTGGCCATTCAGGAAGATCGCTTTGCCACTGGGGTGCGGGACAGACTTGTAAACTCAGAAGGAGTTACTGAAATGCACTCATTTTGCAGAAGCCTCCAGATTGGACAATGAGTGCTAAGATTTGAGTTGAGAGCTCTTGAATAGTAATGATGGGGATGGTGGGGATGTTGGGGCTGGCTGAGGGTTTGAAAGACAAAAATAGCTGTTGTAGAAAAGCTACATTTAATTTTAGATGTGAGTGGGGTAGCTAAGACGAAATAGCACGCATGTAGCAATAAGCATGGGGTCTGGAAGGAGTTTTCCCGAGTGGGGCACAGGTTATCCTAAGTCGCACAGGTGTGCCCAAGCCTCAGAGTGGAATACAGTTGACATCTAGGGACAGGAAGACAGTCAACATCAGCGTGTTAGTAAGAAAAAGGCAAATGAGTCCATGTGAATTCAGGCAAGTCACCAAAGAAGCCCAGGTACCCAACATACACCATGTGTTGTCCTCACTAAAGCTGCCCCTTGGCCGTGACCTGCACTCCCTGGCCCCCCTCCAGTCACTCCCACCCCACCCCCATGTTGACACCTTGGCTCTCCAGCCACCTTCGTGTTTGTCTTTTTGTAAAGAGGAAGCTTTTTCATCAGGGCAGTGGTGTGTGTCACAAGATGAAGCTGACCTCGACTGTTCAGAACATGGGCTCTTTGTTTCACTTTTGCTTTGAAGTGCTCTGTTAGAATTAATGTGAAGATTACTGTGTCTGCCGTGCCGAATGAGGCATCGGGTGAGGACCAGTGGCATCCTGTACCTGACAGACCTGTGTGGTGACTGGGGACAAGCACAGAGGAAAACCTCTCGGGCGGGTTGCTGGGTTTGCATCTGTGCCACGTCGGGTCCAGGGCTGAACCTCTGACGCTCTTTCCAGGCTCAGCTCCAGGCTTCTGTGGCTGGTGGTGGCGTTTTCTAAGGAAACTGCTTGATTGTGCCAGCTGATGGGACTCCTGTGAGGATTGCTGTGCTTTTTCTAAGTTGCTTTTTCTTTAAAAGGAAAAATAAAATTAGACGTCTCTTTTTCTCTCGCTGCATCAGGAGAAAGTGGCCCCAGTAGACTTGAATGTGTCTACGTGACTCTGCAGACCACTTCCTGCCGGGACAGGCTGAGGTGCAGGGGCCCAGACAGCTCACGGCATCAGATGTTGGCTTCCCAATTTTAGAGTATTCTGTCTATGCTAAATCAGGAGTCTCAAAAATAACTGGCTTTATTATTAGTTTTTAAATAAGTAACAGTAAAAAATAAGATTAATTCCCTGGGCAAGGTTTTGCTGTTTATGTCACACTGCCCTGGAGACCTTTCTGCGGAATGTAGGTAGTGCATCTCCAGTCTGTCCCGCAGGGCACGAGCTTGGAGGTGACAAGGCCAGCCTCCCAGGGTGTGTGTGAGGAGCACACAAGACCCAACCCCAGGAACCTCCCCTCCAACGACTCCTGAGCCCTGATGCACGTTCCATTCCGAAGATAAGCCCATGTCCTCCCACGCCCAGACTCCAGCTGATCTGGCCTCATTCATAGCTCCTGTCACAGGAGTGCCCCTCCCAGTTTTGGTGATGGGTCAATACACCTGTCTGGCTCAGTGCCTCCTCACCCCTCTGGCTCACTTCCTCCTCACCCCTCTAGAAGTCTAGCATGGACCCTCCTGCATGGCCAGGGGGTGGGTGTGTGAATGAGGTTCTGGATCCAGCCCTGCAGAGGTGCTGGGGTGCCTGGTGTGGTAAAAGAAGAGAGAGAGGCCAGTGTTTCCAGCAGAGGTTGGGCAGGGAGACCTGGAGTCAGAGGGTGACTCAGCAGCCATGCACAGCTGCTTAGAGCACCAAAGGGTGGGGTCTGGCAGTGTGTGGAGGGCCAGGGTGGGAGCTGCCATGTTGCACCTTGGAGGGAGAAGGGGTCTTGGATTCTGGACTTGTTTTGAAGGTGGAGCCAAAGAAATTGGTAAGAGAGGTGGCAAATATGACTCCAACATGTGTGTCTACTGACCAAGCCAGATCTGAGGGACAGAGTCATCCTCTAAGCAGGAAAGGCCGGACATGAACAGGCTGGTGGGGCTCAGTTTGGGTGGTGGTTTTGTATGGCTGTGGGTTGCCATTTATGCTGTTGGCAAAACGT
Source organism: Desmodus rotundus (assembly GCF_022682495.2). Lineage (NCBI taxonomy): Eukaryota > Metazoa > Chordata > Mammalia > Chiroptera > Phyllostomidae > Desmodus > Desmodus rotundus. Next base: position 178,488,446 of record NC_071387.1, on the reverse strand, counting down.
GTCCGGAGCCCTGGGCCGCAGACCAGGCTGGGGTGTCCACGTCAGAGGCATGGTCGCTAAGTCATGCCAGTGTCCAAGTGTGGGAGGTGCATGCAGGAGGGACTACGTGCTGGGCCTGGGGGGTTCCCCCTCAGGGAACCCTCTTCTTATCTTTTCCTTGATCCTTGGCTTTTGCTCTGACCAGCTAGTGGACCTTGGGAAGCTGCCTCACTGGGCCTCAGTTTCCCCACCTGTTCAAGCCCACCCACTGTGTCTTCTCTCTGGGACAGGGACCACACCCTGCATTCCCTGGCAGCGTTGTCCCTGCCTCTCCCTCTAGCAGCCGCCCCTGCCTGTCTGCATCTCGCTTGGCCGTGCCCTGCCCTTGGTGCACAGGCTGCCCTTTGGGGAGGTAAACTACTTAGGGTGGTTGACTTGTCTGTTGTGTCGTTCTGGGCACCGCCTCTCTGTGGCCTCACAGGGCCTTTGTTCTGAGACGCATCCCTTGAGTTGCTGAGTAGTTTCCTTCAGTTCCTGCCTGCATGTGGGGACCCTATGGGCTGGGAGCAGGCTGGGAGCTCCTGGCCTCTGGCATTTGCCCTCTGGTGGCACAGCAGGTCGGCCCCAGCACCTCTGTGCCCCAGGGTCTCGTGTTCATGTTTGCTGTAGTGCCCCCATTACTCCAGGCTCCACCTGTCCCCCAGGCCCCACGCCTATCAGTGGTTCGTCCACCTCCCGTGTGCTCAACTAGGCCTGCCATCTTTTTGACAGATGCTTCATTCAGATGTAAAATTAATCTAACTTGCATAGATAGGAGTCCTATTTCCTTCCTTACTAAGACAAAAGAAACTAATTGCCCCCTCGGGACCTGTCCTCCTGGCCTCCTGTAACTCAGAACTCCTCCCTCTGGCTGATGCTGTCTGACTGTCACACAGGTGGTGTTCAGCTCACCTGTCCTTGTGCGCAACTCCTGGGGAGCTGGGCCTGAGCTGCCAGCTGGCAGGTGCACACACACAGGCCCTGCCCGAGTTCTCACCCACAGCACCCAGGCTGCAGCGTCGCCCTCACAGAGTTCAGTGGGAGACCCACCCTGAGCAGTGGTTGTCCCCAGAACCAGCGGGAGGCTGCATTCAGCCTTCTCAGGGGCCGTGGTACAGAGTTCTGGCCACGTGACGTTTGGGGGCCGACGCCTCAGACAGTCCCATTTGCTTTCCCTCCTCACCCCGGTCTCTGAGAACATCCGCAGTGACTGAGGGTAGACTGCGCCCTCACCGTGTGTGAGCACAAAGTCTCCCACTTCTGTTATCACAAGTTGCAGAAACTTTGAGGAAAGAGATAAGCGTGGGATGTGTCTGCAATGCATGTTTCTCTGCGGCCAGCAGGCTCTGTTGTGCATGGAGGTGCTTACGTGTTCTATGGAGAATGCAACTCTGGTGTGTCGCGAGGGTGCTGTCACAGCCCTTTGGAATGGCGGTTCATTACTCTTTCCACAGTACAGTCCATGGAAGCACACCAGCATGGGAGCGCACCTTCAGGAGCGCCCGCCATCATGCTGACTAGTGACGGGGCCGCCGGGTTCTTGGAGCTGCCAGCACCCTCTCCCCTTGGAGCAGTCACCTCCTCCCCTTGTGCTTTCCTGGCTGCAGGTGTTGCTAGAATCTTCCACCGCTGGCTGGGGTCCCTCAGCGTGGTGTCACTCCAGTGTGCGTGTGTGGAGGGCACACATTGCGGTGCCCTGGCTGGCCTGCCCACTTCTAGCCAGGGCACGTGTTACTGCAGGGACCTAGCCCAGCACAGGGACAGCGTGGGTAGAGACAGGCTGTCGCAATCTTTGCCTCCTAGCCAGCATCTCAGTGGTTCCATGTTGGTTATGAAACACGAGGCACTTGGGCTGATGTGCACGTAGACAATGCCAGTGGCTTCAGTGGCCCTGGAGCCGGTGCTGGGCGCATCTGAGCCAGGCGTTGTAGCCACAGGTGCCTCGGAGATCCGGACTGGTGGGTCAAGTGAACTCGCTGGGAACAGGTGACAAGAGTTGTCACTCTCATACTTCTTGTCATGGGAAATCCCAGTCGTTTCCCACATGTATTAGCTTGGCTGTCCTAACAAAGTACCACGGGTGGCAGCTTAAATGACAGAATTTTCTTTTCCCAGTCCTGGCAGCCGGGCGTGTGAGGCCCTGGGTGTGCAGATGTGCGTGTGTGTGCATGTGCACCTGTGCTTGTGATGACGGGCCATGTGGTGAGCGTATATGAAGTCCAGTGGTAGCGTGGAGTGTGAGCGACACTCGCACTGCTCCTTCTGCAGTGTGGGCTCCCGTGCCCGGAGCCTTTGCTGGCTCTCCTGATCGTGGCTGCGCTGCAGTGTTCCCGGTTCATTTTCTACGCTTTCTACCCCAGCCCGGAATCAGCGGAGCCTAGGAGCCTTGGGTCCTGTTGGTGTTAGAGGCCGGAATACCTGAGTGCTTAAACTTCTCCCAGCACCTGGACGTTTCACCGCCTGAAGTTCTCTGCTGGGGGCCCTGGATGAAATGTGTGGGTTGAGATGAAGTACGCAGGTTGGGATGGGTGATTCACCTTCAGACCTAGCTTAAATCGGCCACTCGGTAACACAGATGTGCTGGGGACATGTGTGTCAGTGTTGTCCAAGTTAGAGCCCTTTTTAATGGGACAGTTTATCATAGCTTTGTTTCAGTAGCTAAGTAACTCAGCCAGGGACTCGCAAGTGTAGGTCTTCAAAGGATCATGTTAAAACCCTCATCGAGCTCAGGAGAAGGGTGACGATCTGGCACTTGGGACGGTGGCTGGGACTCCTCTATTAATGACAGCATCTCGAGATGGACGCAGATCCCTGCACCACTAGCCTTTTCCTTTTCCTTCCCCACCCGCAGCGTTCGCCCCAGTATACCGCTGCTTCTGCCTCCTTTGAAACTGGCCCCCAGTGCCTGGAACACCAGGCACTCATCACCAGGGAGCAAGGTCCTCCCACTTGAGGACCAGTGCCCCCGTCAGCCTATGCTAGTGCCATCTGCCGGATGCCGTCCCATCTCCTTGGGGAGAATGGCCCCTGTGGGAGGGGCTTTGGTGGGAGCAGGTCCAGGAGGATCTTCCCCGGGCTAAGGTGTATGTGTCAGTCTCCAGTACAGAATTTATTTGGGGTGTGGGCAGTCACCTGACCTCTCTCCATGGGGCATCCCTTCGCCCTGCATCCTCCTGATGGAAAACAAATACTAGGACTCGGTCAAGCCGTGGACTTGCCCTTTGGGCTGGCCAAGGAAGGCAGCACAGCCACCTCAGGGGACAATCACCATGTCCAGCCTGCTCACTAATTACAGTGCTCGCCAGGTATTTGGCCGGAGCTTCCTGGAAACAGCACAGTGGCTCCGTTTTCGTCAGATGTTTCTCGTTCTGTGTCGTCAGTCCAGCCAGGATTTTCTAGGGATTCCTTTCTAGGGTTACCCTCTCTTCTCTCAGCCCCACCAGGGCTGTGTATGTCCACGTAGCTGTCGTGGCAGCTCTGTCACCTAGCCAACTTGGGCAGGCTAAGGCCCTTGGCCAGTTTGGATCAAGGCGGGGGAACAGTGAGGACGCAGGGAGGCTGGTGGCTGGGTCTGGGATGGACACAGGCGACAGAGCCTATAAGGTGGGCCGGAAGGTGCGGGGGGGCAGCCTCCTCTCAGAACAAGTGACCAGAGCCCACAGGAGATTCTGGAAGGAGCTACCTTTCAAGTCCTGCCCTTCCTGGGGATAGTTCCTGCCTGCCGGGGTCAAGGCTGAGTCTGGCAGAGAGCACAAGGGCTGTGAGCTTGGGCGAGGTGAGGGCAGAGCCGTGGGGACCTGGCAGAACCCCCTGCACCCTGGGAGTGCAGTTTACACAGCACTATGTATATATTTGTAAATATGTGTATTTATAAACATATACATATTTAATACACACACACGCCAGAAGAACCAGTTCCTTCCCCGTCCCCCAGGCGAGGCAGTTCCCCTGGAGTCGATGTTATGTCCCCACCCGCCCACTGCTCATCTCCAGATGAGCTTGTCTGTTTGCTGAAGGCAGCCTGTTTTCACTTAGAAACCAGGACTGTGCCCTCCGTGATGTGTATGGGAGCGGAAGCACTAATGCATTTTACCTGAGGTTCACACATCGTGTCCTGCACAGAATGGCCAAGTGAACCCGTGGCCACTGACCAGCCTACAGGAACCTGTGTTACTAATTAACCAAACAACTTGGACAGCAGTGCTCTAGCCCCGAATCGGAGTGCTGGGCAGGCTCAGGTCCCCTGACCAGGTCTGGCCAGCTTCTACCTGTTTGTCCAGAAGGAATGTAGCGCTGCCTCTGCCCCAGTCCGCAGATGCATGGGGTGGGGTGCTGGAAACCATATGCTCTTTCCGGAACCCTATTGTAATGGAGGGAAATTGTAGTGCACCCCTCCATTCTTTTGACATTGTTTCGGTAAGTGGGACTCTACTAATAATGTAGCTTGTAGAGGAACAGCATGTTTGTACAAGAATCCTGGGAACACTAACTTTAAAAGATAAAGACTCTGACCGTCAGGCATCCCAGCTCTGGGAGATTTGCTGACCTTCAGCTCTGGGTCCAGGATGACTAAACCAGGCTGACGCACACTGAACCATCACTTGCCTTATTGGAATGGACTCTGCTCGTCCGCATGTAGAGAACTTTTCAACCCCCTCCTTGATCTCTTTGTTCTGTTCCCCTTTCCTTCTTTATAAAAACCTCTGCCTCCACTGAGATGGGCTTTGAGATGTGAGTCCCCCATCTTCCAGGTGGTGGAACCTGAAAATAAACCACTTTCCTTTACGTCAACACCTGCGTCTTGAGTATTGGCTTTTCGTAGCAGCAGGCAGCAGACCTGCAGTTTGGCTACACTATGAAATACGGTGGTTGTAGTCTGCGATTTGTAGTATAAACTGTCCTGGAAACAGAACATGCCTGCAGAGCCGGCCGTGGTGTAGACGTCGTGCCTCCGAGCGTGCGGACTTTCTCAGATTTTCAGTTTCTGTGCCTGGTCACTCTGTCTGCAGCACAGGCACCTGACAAACGGTGCTTTATGGGAACAAATGGTAAACTCTCCAGTAACTTGATTTCTCTGCAAATTGAGAAGGGAGGGCCAGCTGTCGATTTTAACAGCAGAGCAGGTATGCTGAGCTCCCAGCTGGCACCCCAACAATGAGGGCAGCCGGGGGACAGCGAGGAGGGTATGGGAAGGGGGTCGCATCTCGGGAACAGGAGGGAAGTATCACCTACAGACTTGTATCCTCTTTTCCCTCTGCAGCAGAATTATACAATAATCACAAAGGATGGAAAAGGACGTATTTTAAACTAAGTGTTAAAAATAAAGGAAAGGCTGCAAACTTGTAAGATTAAATTAAAGAGGTACTTAGAGAAAGTTATGTGTTCTCAATGTGCATATTGGGAAATAAAGTATCTCTGAAATTAATGCTCCAGGCTTTTACTGCAAGGTGTGAAATAGACTGTTAGCATAGACTCAGAGTAGGAGAGACTCTTGCAAGAGCCAGAATCTGTGTGACTGAATAGGACCCAATGGAGACCAGGGACACACCAAACTGGTTCTGTAAGCAGATCAATAAAACAGAAGAATATCTGTCAATATAGGCTGAAAAGTTGTGGACGGCACAGATGTGTTAACAATGAGTCTATATAGATCAGGACTGATGTGAAGTCACAACGAATGTCACGGGCAGCTTCACTCTGTTATCCTGAAGTCATGCACACGGGGAGGTTTGGTGGGGGAGGAAAACTCTGAGGACTTCCGGAGGTTGCCCCATTGACAAAAGCACTGAAATGAAATCAAGAAAAAAGAGACATCTTGATAAACACTAGCCTTAGAAACATTGGAACAGCAGTCAGAAATCTCTGTAGAAATTCCTCTCTAAGGAGGCAGCTGGCTGGAATCCTAACATCCCATAGGATCCACCCAGAGGAGGCAACATGGGAGGGACCTGGGGTCAGACCATCTAGGATCCTGCGATGCCTCAGTCTCAGAGGCATGGTCACAGGCAGCACCAGGGAGTCCTGTTAAAAAAGAAACCATACGTGTCGCTTCCCAGCACTGTAGCCAAAGTTTCAATATGACACAAGCTATGAACACATCACTGATGGTGAGTGAGACAGGCACAGGATTACCCACTGGATGCGGGGGAGACCTGTGACGAAGTCCGGCACCCAGTCATGATTTAAAGCAAAACATAGTTCTCAGAGAGCCAGGGATGGGGAGTGCGTGTTCCCACCACTGAAAGACACTTCCTGACGGCCTAGAACCAGCGCCCACTTCATAGGAAGAAGCGCTGTCACCAACGCCAGCAGGTCTGCTGTTGCTGCTTCTGCTCAACCTCACACTGCAACAGGAGCCTCCAGCTGGGCTGTTGGCACTCCGCCCCTGAAACTGGAGGAGAGAAGGGCCATTAAACATTGCCATCATTAGCAAAACGTGGTTATCAGATCTGCCCTGTCCAACAGGCAGCCTCAGCCACAAGTGGCTTTTGAGCACTTGAAACATGGCGAGTATAAATTGGGACTCCCTGTAAGCATCAAACACTGGATTTCCAAGACCTGAAAAATGTGCGGACTCTCGTAATTCTTGTATTGAGTACACACTGAAGTGATGTTTCAGGTATATTGAGTTAAAATAATCTATTAATTTCATCACCTGTATTTTTTTTAATGTGGCCACTAGAAAATTAAAAATTAGGTACATGGCTCGCATTGTATCATGTGGAGCAGTGCTGGTCTTGGTAGAGAGCCCAGGGGACTCTGCAGAGCCCGAAGGAACAGCCAGCGTGCGCTCAGCTGCAGGTGACAGACCCAGCAAATGCGGCGGAGTGGGACTGACCTCACCAGACACCTTCTCCTATCTCTCCTGTCTTCTCTGCATCAAACCTACATATTTGAAATTTTTGGAAATAAGCACTACATCTGGGCATCATAAAGCCTTTCTAAGTGTTTAAATCTCTTATCCTCTCCTGGTGCGTCTCTGGCTGACCACCTGAGTGCCGGCTGGGGCGGCGCCAGAGAATCACTTTGTGCAAGGACGTACTTGTGTTTTAGTGACAGCCGCTGGTCCACCCGGGACTCTCTCCGACTTGACCACTCTGCCGAACCCATGTGTCCATTGCTCCCACCCCGTGTTTGCACTGTTCCCTCATCTGCGGGGCCTGCCCTTCTCTGTGGAGCCCCCACCTACTTTCCCACTGTCCTCCCAGCTAGACCCATGGTGGCACATTCTCTGCTGGGCTCCCTTGGGCTGGAAAGCCACCCAAATCCCCTGGTCCTGCTTGTAGTCCAGTCTGGCCAGCTCCATACCTGCTATCTTGCCACTTCACAGATGCCAGCTTAGTGCCACGAAAGCACCTTCATGTCACATAAGTCACAGCTTCAGGGCTGCCTGAGGGCATGGGCACCAGGACAGAGGGCTGTTGACCCCAGGAGAGAGCTCCCCACCCCATTCCTCAGCTGACCCTCAGGGATGACTTTAGGATGGAATGGGGAGGTGGGGCTGCGGGTTGCCCTGGGTAAAACGTCGCTGCTGCTTGCCTCGCCCAGCCATTTGTGAGAGCACAGCACCCTGGCTGGGGCAGGTCCAGCACCAGCTCCTGGGCGGCTTCCACAGGAAGAGTCTGGAGGAGAGAGTCCCTGGTGCCTGTGCTTCTGGAATGACCTCAGTCTGCCTCCCCAGATTGCAGTCATGACGCTGACGCTCTTCCCCATCCGGCTGCTGCTCGCCGCCTTCATGATGCTGCTCGCCTGGCCCTTCGCACTCGTCGCTTCCCTGGGACCCGCAGAGAGGGACCCGGAGCAGCCCCTGGCCTTGTGGCGGAAGTAAGTCCTCGCCTGTGATGCTCTGACGTGGGGACTCACAGGGCCATTTCTTCATTCTCACAGCTTCTCCTGACCACCCAGTGTGGTCCAGCCCATCCTCCCCTCCTCGAGCTAGTGTGCACCAGGGCTGCACTCTGCCAGTGGGGACACTGCTGCCCCTGCCACATTCTTTGAGGCCAGCAGCTCCCTCCCTGCCACACCCCTGCCAAGGTCTCCAGCTTCTAACAGGGCCTGTCAAGCCACATGACTGCTATTTCCGTGTCCCGAGTACAGAGATCCCTCATCTTTCCTGTTTCCCAGCCCCCCAAGTGCCAGCTGGCATGTGTTCCACCCGCCACCCCTGGTATGGTCTCTGCAGAGCTGAGTGTCCCTCCTTGCTTCGGAGACCTGAGTGCTTCCTTGCTTATACGTAGTGGCTGTTGGAAACCCTGGTGCTCTGCAGGTGGACATGCGAACACTTCTCAGCCGAAGACCCAACGTGGGCCTCAAAAAGTTAAATCAGCCACTGTGTGTCCTGTTGATTTAAGTGCCTAAAGCTGCTATGTCAGAGCAGCGTAAGGGTTTTGGTATCTTCAGTGCTTCAAAGGTGTCATTCCTATCGAGAACTCAAGTGCCGACAACCCTTCTACGTCTTGGCGTCTTCGGTTAGTCGTAAGGATCCTGGAATGGCTTGTTCAGAAGTAGGAGCATTGTTAGTTTCACGGACTGAGTCAGCCAAAGGACCCACAGGCCAAGTCTGGCTGCTGCTCATTTTTTGTAAATAAAGGTTTATTGGGACACAGCCACACCCACTCGTTTATGTGCTGTCCAGGCTGCAGTCATGCCGACCCGACCCGAGTAGTGGAGGCAGAGGCCACACAGCCGCAGAGCCTAACGTGCTTGCTGCCCGGCCAGTACAGGCTGAGTGGGTTAGCTCATCCTCCATTCTCTGGAAAGTGTCGGAGCCACTGGTACACTGATACCCATGGGAGGGTGTTGGAGCTGGCCCCTGTCCTGAGCGTGGGTTCTCCTGACACCCACGTGCCCTGGCCAGACAGCAGTTACACGCAGGGCAAAGGTTCGAGGGTATGCTGAGCTCTTGTGGAACATGCTGTGGCCCGGCCTAGGGGTGGTTCGGGTGTCCAGGGGACCCTTCACATGGGGTCTTCGTGCACCCATCCTCATGGTAGTTCATTTCTTAGACCATTCTCCGTTTCAGATGGACCGCAGTCTCCCTTCCTCCCTAGGAGGTCTGAAGGCAGGCTGTGGCTATCTCCTCACTCTGTCCCAAGCATGGTGCTTGGCCTGAGTGTGCTGGACTGTAGTTCCCAAATGAATAAGAGAGTGGGAGGAGTGGGTGAATGATGGAGCAAGAGGTGGGGAGAAGGAGCGAATGAGCTCATGCTGCTGGGCCTGGGTCCCCTGTGGTCCCTGTGGCACTGGGGCAGCGCTGCTGAGCCTCCATGTTTCTCCTTTGGGGATTTTTAATTTCCCTTTGAAGATCACATTTTTTGCAGGTGGTGGGGTTTTTTTTAATGTTATTACTGTAAAATATAAATTTAGTATCAAATACATAGTGGAGCAAAATAAATCTAGACCAAATAGGCATCAGGATTTCCATTTTGGAAGCTTGAGAACCATAGCTAGAAAACAGAGATTTTGTAGTTTTTGACAAATTACAAGTGATTTGATTAAAAGTTTGGGGTTTTAGTAATGGTAGGAAAACAACACTTCCCAGCACTTTTTGTGTGAATTCCTGTTTCTTCTGCTCTGTTCTTAGGCAGAGCTCCCCCTGCCTCCATCCTCCTCTCCCAGCTGCAGATTCTATCTTTTCAAAATAGATGCCTCTGGGCTGGTTCCATTCCTTAGACTAACTCCGGGCAGCCTTTCTTGTCTGTGAATAATTCACTTGGCCTCGTTGAGTGATAAATGGCCACAGCAAACAGTTCCCATAGCCCTGCCTCACAGATGCCTCGTGTGTACGTCCCCTGCATGTGGAGAACCCCACACAAGGAGACTCAGGGTGTCTTCAGTTTCACAAACACTCTGGGCATCTGGGTCCACAGAGACTTTGTATCATTGTGTGTGTGTGTGTGCATGTATATCCATGTGTATGTGTTTCTGAGTTTGCAAGCCTGCAGGAGCAGGCATGTATATGTGTGTGTTGTGTGCATGCACGTGTGTGCACGAGTGGTTGGTGCACTACAAGCAGGCCTGTGTGTGTGTGTGAGAGAGAGGGTATGTGTGCATCTGCACGTGTATGTATACATATGTGAGTATATGTGTGTGTGTGTTTCATGAGTGTGCACGCGTTGCCCCATGTTGAATTCCCGAGGCACAGCCCTCAGGGCTCCATGCAGCAGCATTATGGGAAACTCACTAATGCTGGGCCCTGGGCTGGGGGGTGCTCGAGGGAGAAGAAACACTGCACAGGGAAGTCCTCAGAGGGCGCCCCAGTGACAGAGTGGCTGAGTGTGGGACCGGGGGAGTCCAGAGGAAACAGGCTGTAAAGTAATGGGGTTCAGCGCATATGCACTGCTGCCCTTGCACACAATGTGGAGCATCACCATGCAGTCAGCAGGGGAGCAGGGTCCCTCCATACTGCGCACAGCTGTTCGCTTCTGAGCAGACTGGTGTTAGATTAGGGAGCGTTTTTGCTGAATGTAAGTTAGTGTCATCCAAAAGTTCCTAAAATAAAAATCTTAGGTTTTTTACTGAAAGGAGGAAGGACACACTTTTGCAAAAGGCACCCACTCTAAGTTGCTTTCCAAACACACAGTGTTGTGAAAACTGTAACATCATCTTGCAAAACCTGACCAGCGGACTGACGCCAGAGCCAGGCCAGGCGGACCCACAGTGATGGTCGGTCTCGGTGCTGACCCTTTGGACTCCTATGGGAAAAGGAGTGTATCTTAGTCCTCTCAGGCCGCCTTAATGTAGGACAACCAGCTAGGAGACTAAACGACAGACACTCATGGCTGGATTCTAGAAGTCAGAGGTCAGGGGGCCGGCCTGATCGGTTCCCTAGTGAGGGCCTCTTCCTGGCTGTAGGTGCCACCTTCTCGCTGGGTCCTCGCAGGACAGAGAGTTCTGATCTCTCTTTCTCTTCTTATAAGGACACTGGTCCTATCAGATGAGAGCTCCTCCCTATGACCACATTCAGTCTTATTTCCAAACACAGTCATATTGGGGATTAAAGCTTCAACATAGGAGTTTGGGGAACATGATTCAGTCCTGAGTGCTTCATGTGGGGACTCTGCTCTCAGATCTGAGTCCATCTTCATGACAACTCCTGGTGCCATATGTCCACTGGAGACTGGAACCTGGAATTGAACTTACTTTTAGCTTTCCTCTGCTCTCCTGGAAGCTTCCCCCACCCCACAGTTTCAGCTTAGGATGGCCCCAGAGAAGCCCAGTAGCCCCCACATGCCCCTCACATCTGCAGCCCAGCGCTGCCTCCATGCCTGCTGCCCAGGGACCATCCCTACCACAGCCAGCCAGACCCAGCATTGAGCTCGAAGCTCCTTTCAGCTCCAGGATGTGGCCCGAGACTCAGGCTGTTCATCCTCAACTGCCAATGCTTCACTCCCTGGGGCGGTCCCATCAATGCACAGGCCAGCCGTCCCCTCTCCCATGGTCCGGGTGCTCCCTTTTATAGCAAAACCATTTGAAATATGCACATCAGTGGTCTCCAAGACCACGTGGATCTCAAAGACCCAGGTGGACTGGGCTCTTGCTGCACTCCTCACATGCCTGCATATTCAGGGACCAGCACCCCAGCAGTCAACCCCAGGGCTCAGCGTCAGGACGCTCCCTCCACCCGGACACACTGTGTCCTCAATGTCCAGTCATCCCCTCACCTCCGTGGCCCTTTCCCTGCCGTGGGTCCGTCATGTCCTGCTGGCTGCATCCACCTCTCCCCGACCTCGGCTGCAGTGAGTCCCTGTGCTCTCCTGGTGAGCTCCTCTCGTTCAGGGTGACTGCAACTCTCCATGGGCCAACGACTCCCAGGCTCCTTCCTGCATCTCAGACCTCTCCTCAGCCCACCTTAGAGCTCACACGTATGTAGGTGGCCTCCAATTCAAGGCCCCCAAACAGAGCTTCCAGGCTTCTATCTCCCCACCTCCAGTGATGGGACTTCATATTGTCTGTGGCCAGACCAGGCCCAGGAGTTACTAGGACCCACCCTCTTTTACACATCTCTTTCCCACCATCAGGAAATGTAGTGGCTCCACCTCCAAAATGCACTTGACCCTCCACTTGGTCCCACTGCCTCTGACCCAAGTGCCAGTGTAGCCTGTCAGCTGCTCTCCTTCTCTGTGTCAACACAGCAATCAAGTCTCCTCCACAAATGGAGTCAGAGCATGACTCTCCTCTTCCTCAGCCCTGCAGGAGCTCCGTCCAGGAACCCAGAGTAAAACTCTCCTTCCTGTCAGCACCTGTAAGGCCCTTGTGATCTGTCATCCCTCTTGCTGTCTTCGTTCTCCTCCCTTCCTCTCTTCAGCCACACTCCTGTCTTTTCAGCTCTCTAATGCACTCCTGCCCCAGGACCTTTCAGGCTGTACCCTCCCTTTGGTGTGCTTCATCCAGATACGCGCAGGGTTAGCTCATTACTGTATGTCTGTGCTCAGTAGTTTTCCTTCTGCTGTTCCTGACCCTCCTGACTTTGCTTTCCTTTTATTTCTATTGTTTCATGGACAATACCTCTTTCTAATTTACTCCATGATTCACTAATTTTTTTAAAAAAACTAATTTCCCACCCTAGGGAGTGAACTGCAGGCGGGCAGGGGTTTCTGCCTGGGTTCCCTGATGTGCCCTCATGCCTGGCAGAGAGTGGGTGCTCAGTAAACATTGCATGAATGGAGGGAGTAGAGTAGTGAAGGAGAGCGGGTGGTGGAAGGCAAGTCTGCGACCCACCCTTACAGGTCCCACTCTGCGGTTTCCGCTCCCTGCTTGTAGTTTGTAGGCACCATCACCCCAAGGAAAGGCCTATTACTTGGTCTGTTGAGGACAGACCCCCAACTACCTGGCCGGAGGCAGCCAGGTGCATTTGTACACGGTCTCACAGTGCAGTGCCACCTGGTGGTGAGGTAGTACATGCTCCCATCATGGTCATGGTGGTGGATGTTCCTTTCCCACACCTGTGATTCTCCAAGTTGTGTGCACATTAGCTGGCTTTGTGTTTGAACTTTCCTTCCTTGCATTTTTTTTTTTATTTTGCAGCATTTCGACCTTTCGTTTTGCCTCTTAACAAAAGTATAGTGAGCCCTGAGCATAGACCTCATAGTCACCACTGCTGCCAAGACCCTGTTCTCCTCCTAGTCTGTGTTACTCAGCTCCTGTCTGCTGCCCTCTTGGGCACCATCTACTGTTTCCTGGGCTTGTTTCCGTTGCTTTTGCTTGTGTTTTTGTCCAAGACCTTCTGGTGTACCGGGTTCTTTTCTTAGAAGGAGGACATACAAGACGAACTCAGACGTGTTTCCTGTCTGCTAGTATCTGTGATCCCCCTCTCCCTGCACAGTTGGTGGGTAGTTTGGGAATAGAATTAAAGCTCCCAGACCTTCCCTGGCTGGTGTGGCTCAGTGGACTGAGCACCAGCCCACAAACCAAAGGATCACCAGTTCAATTCCCAGTCAGGGCACACTCCTGGGTTGTGGGCCAGGGCATCAATTGGAGGCGTGCAAGAGGCAACCACACAGTGATGTTTCTCTCCCTCTCTTTCTTCCTCCCTTCTCCTCTGTCTAAAAATAAAATCCTAAAAAAAGCATTTTAAAAAAAGGTTCCAAGTCTTATGTCCTCAGAGCTCTGAAGATGCGGGTCTGCTGCCTGTGGCACCTGCAACGCTGATGCTGGAGTACCTGTCCTTTCCTCACTGGGAGGCCATGGAGTCTTTTTTGTGCTTAGTCACTTCAACAGTTGTTGAAGGAAATTCCTGAGTATGAGACTTTGCAAAAAATTCATTCTGCTCAGCACCTTGACAGGGTGTGAAGATTTATGTCTTCATTCAGCTCAGAGAAACTCTTCTCTTGCCTTATAGTCTGTCCTTCCCCTTCCCTCTTTTTTTCTGCATGTTCTGGGAGATTCCCGGCTCCTCGTTTTCCAGACTTTCTCATGAATTGGTCATTTCTGCAGTGAGACCATTGATTTCCAAGAGTGTCTTCATGTTCCCTACACTTTTCAGAGGGCCTTGTTCTTGACCTTCTGTAACAATACTGATGACAGTGTGAGTTTTTAAACACCCACCCCTTCCGAGCTGGCTCTGTGGATCTCTTCAGTTCATAGTCTGTCCCGGCACGTGGCTGGGTCTGCCCAGATCTCAGATTCTAAGGTGTCCCCCCTGTGTGATGGGTGGAGGTTGGAGTAGAAGGTGGAGGTCCCTGCCCTTGTGTAGGTAGATCAGTGTCCTGATTCATGTTCCCCTGCAAAAGCTCGGTCAGCTTGGGCCTGTCACCATGGGCTGGGCCTTAGCACGAGTGGCTCTGGGCCCCGGCATCGAGCAGTGAGAGGGCTGTGCTCTGAGGCCAGCATCCACGAGCCGTTCTGCACTTTGAGTGGGGATGGAGTCCCTCTAAGACCTTTGAAGAATTGTCAGGTCACCCCCTTCCCTCATATTTTTGTCGTGGGCTGTTTGATCTTTGATCTGAGGTGGTGGGTTTGTCCTTAATAGAAAGATTGAGATTTGATCCCCACTTTTTAAAAACAGCTCTCCTCTCCCTTCTGCCTCTGAACCTGCCTTCCCAGGATGGTTCCTGTTCCCACGGCAGCTTCCTCCACAACCCTGTTACTTCCTCCTTGCAGCCTCACTTCTTCCTCCTTATGCGTCATTGGGCGTCTGTCAGCTTTCGTGTCTGTGCACGTTGTTACTGTGAACAGTGATATGCATTTAAAACGTGCAGTGGGACAAACAGTTACAAGTGTATGCCTGCACGATCCCACTAGCTCTAGCAGTAAAGCTTCGCGCTCGGTCCCTGGCATCTCCCTGTGCGGCCTCAGTCACTGTTTATCATTGGACAGAGATATTTCCAGTGGCTCCTCAGGGTCCCGTGCTCTTCTGGCAACCAGCGACTGCTCAGAGCAGTCAAGGCCTCATCTTCTGGGATTTTCTTGAGGGTTTTCAAGCCTCTTAGGAGGTCAGTCCAGTGAGGCTTGTGGCTCTGGTGTTTCTGCAGTGACTTTGCCCAGTTTGACCACCCAGGTAAACCAGCAGCTGAGTGAGATGTGGCTCCTCATGAAGCGACTCCTCCTCCCCGTCGGCTGGCACGTGTGCAGCCCTATGACTCACTTGCCAGGACACTCACTGACACGCGTCTTCAGTGACACGTTGAATGGTGATCTCGTTTGTCAGAGGTTACCATGACAAGGATGTACAGACTTAAATGCCAAAGTCCTCGTATATTTAAAAATAAATAAATAGGAAATAAAT
The DNA here is from genome assembly GCF_022682495.2 of Desmodus rotundus. NCBI lineage: Eukaryota > Metazoa > Chordata > Mammalia > Chiroptera > Phyllostomidae > Desmodus > Desmodus rotundus. The sequence goes on along the minus strand of NC_071387.1, from coordinate 178,473,202 downwards.
TCCTTTGATCTAGGCTGGTTTTTATTTTTTCTTCCACATCTATTATTTACCTAATTACATCCAGAAAAGGCTCATTTTGATTACATGACACCTGATCCTAGGACCCTCAGGCAACCTGTGGGAGGTAAGATTGGGGAGTTTACATGCCGGCCTCTGCGGCTAATCTCAGCTCTGGGTCGTGTTTTAATACGTATGTGAGGTGTTTGGATGTTTTATCACTTTAAACGTACTTAGAATGCTAACAAATATGTTTCTAACGTTTAAGGTATCAGTATCTATAATTTGGCCCCTGTGCGCTGTTGTTACATATTCCTGGGTCGGGTGTTCTCTTGAAGCTGCTGAGTGACGCAGGAGAGCTGGCCCTCAACTTCCCCGAGTGAATGAATGAAGAAGACCTCCCACTGCACATTTAAATAAAGAGAACAGTACCTTTTCCCCCTTTTGAGGACATTTCAGTAACTGTTGTTGCAAGTATGAGTTGGCCCTGGATGTCTAAGCAAGGTCAGCACTGAGACCCCAGGGCTGGCCCCTGTGTGGCTGGCTCCTAGTGACTGACGTGTGCCTAATGAGGTGGGCGGGCTGGGACCCACCACTCGGCCTCATTTGACTTGCCTTTTACTTGACTTTTGCTTTGCAGGGTCGTGGACTTCCTGCTCAAGGCCATCATGCGTACCATGTGGTTCATCGGGGGCTTCCACTGGGTGGCCGTGAAGGGGCGGCAGGCCCTGCCCACCGAGGCGGCCATCCTCACCCTGGCCCCACACTCCTCCTACTTTGATGCCATTCCTGTCACCATGACCATGTCCTCCATTGTGATGAAGGCAGAGAGCAGAGACATCCCCATATGGGGAAGTGAGTAAGACCCCTCCCCACCCACTGGAGGGAGGGAGCCCCCCACCTGCTGGTCAGTGCCGGTCACTCCCACATGGAGTAGGCACTGGGTCTTGCGTCCCTGTTTTTTTGCCTTTTTTGTGATCTCTGTAATGGTAATTGTTGTGGTTTTTATTTTTTATTTGCATACAAGTGCCCTCAAATATAATGCGTCGAAGTACTTCTTCAAGTTCTATTGCACAGGATTCTGTATAGAAGTCTGGGAACAGCTCAGTAGCCCCAGCCCAGTGCCCTACTTACTATGCCATAAACCCAGGCACGTGAGCGTCCTTAGGCTGCATGACAGATGACTGAAACTGGTGGCAGAAAATGACAGAAATGTGCGTTCTCACTCTGGAGCCAGAAGGTCCTCATCAGGTGTCTCAGGGCTGAGCTCCCTATGGGATGCCAGGATGGGGAGGGTCCTTCCTGCCTCTCCCAGCTCCTCACGCTCCAGGCGTCCCTGGGCTTGTGGCTGAGTCACTCCAGCCTCTGTCTCCATTGTCCCATGGCCCCTCCCTGTGTCTGTGTCTCTGTGTCTCTTATAAAGACACTTGTCATTGGATAATCCAGGGTGATCTCCCTTCAAGATCCTCACCTAATTACATCTGCAAAGACCTTTTTTTAAATGTCACACTCACAGGTTCTGGGGGTTAGGACGTGGACACATCTTTTTGGGGTCCCCACTGAGCACACTCACCATCACTGTGGGAACTGTAAGTAATCCTGGGTACTTGACGTGGTCCGCTCACTTCACAGGTGAAAACATGCCCAGCCTGGCCCAGCCCAGCCCAGCTGGAGCACTGTCCATGGTGCCCCTTGGAGGGTTGGCCAGCCTGTGCCAGGTTCTCAACCACATGGGTCTTTCTCCAGCCGCCCCGCCCCAGCCCTGCCTCTGCTCTCTTCCTCACCCACCAGCCTCTCTGCCTTTTAAACTTCACTTAGGTTCCAGAGCAGGGCTAGTCCAGGCAGAGGCAGGCGATGCTGGGGCAAGGGCTGCAGAAACAGGGGCATCAAATGGCCCCACGTCCCTGCTTCATCCACCTGCTCTGAGTTCCCACATGGCACCTAACGACATTAGTGTTCATCTGACAGTTATATTAGAGACCGTTGTATGGATTTTTCTTTGCCTTTCTGATAAGACGGACACTTTGAGAAAAGGTCCAGTTCATTGCTGCTGTTGGCAAAATAGGTGCTACCGATGTCAACGTGATTGAATGTGGGTCAGGTGGCATCTCTCCAGGCTGTGGTCACAAAGGGTCACAACAGGGTGACTCTTAAACAATAGACATTCATTTCTCGCAGTTCCAGAGGCTGGACGTTCAAGCTTAGGGTCTGGTCTGGTCTGGAAAGGACCCTCCTGTGGGTTGCAAAGAGCAGTTTCGTCACCCCTCTCTCTGTTGCTGGGTTTTTGGCAGTCAGAAATCCATGCCTTGTGGTCGGGCATGGATCCTCACCCACCCCGTAGTGCAGTCCTTGGGACACATGGGGGTCCCGCCTCTCATCCTCCCTGCTGGGGCAGAAGCAGTGCACCCCGACAGGACACCTCACCCTCTCTTTCAGCTCTGATAAAGTACATACGGCCAGTCTTCGTGTCCCGGTCAGACCAGGACTCCCGCAGGAGGACCGTGGAGGAGATCAAGAGACGAGCGCAGTCGAATGGCAAGTGGCCACAGGTAGCGCAGCCCTGCTTGCATTTGAGCAGGTTTATTCCAAAAGATTAAACTTAAAGATTGTGGGGGTGGGGGTGCGGGAAGAAACAAAAGGACCAGAAGTTGCCTTCCCTTGGGGCTGGATATGTTTAGTTTCCTTTTAGTTTTGATGAGTGTGCAAATCTAAGAATCTGCTAAATAGGTACTTTTGGTTCTGGAATTTTAAAATTTAAAGAAATAAGAAGAAACCATTCAGATCTGCATCTCAAGTTCCCCCAATCATCTTTATTAGCAACAAACCATTGTATAAGTTCCGAGTCGGAAAGAGCTGTTAACCTGCCCGTGGGTCAGCGTGGCCTCATGTCTGAGGGGTGCATTCGGCCGCACAGTGTCCCCTGCTTTTAGGCACCCTGGGCTGCGCTGCCTGTCACGCCTCTGCTTCCTGACCCAGACCATGAGGCGTTGGCCTCGGCTGGTGGTAGCTGTGGGGATGTTTGACCCACACTGTATTTCTCTTCTTTTCAATTGAGCGAACATTGAGAAGCTGGGAATCCCACAGGACTCTGGTTTCTGGCTTCTCAGGAAACACTGAGGTGGGGGGTCCTGGCTCTCGGCACCTGTGCCCAAGGACAGCCACTCGGAGTGGTTCCCTGGGTGCCACCCCTGCAAGTACAGATCATTCCCATTCCTCCTTCAGCTTGCTTGCCTGACCCTGGGGCACGGCTCGGTTGGACTCATGCTGGCTCGGTGCCACCTATGGAAATGGTCTTCTTTTCAGGAGCCCGAATTGAAAGCACCACATGGGCTATAGTGGGGAAAGTGCACGTTCCTTTGCTAGAAGTCAGTACAAGTCAGTGTCTGGAAGTCCAGTGGGGAAGGTGTTGCTTAACAGCGGATTCTGTTCATGTTTCCACTTGCTGGGCCAGCATCCCCACTTCCCCCAGGGCCATCCTGAGTCCCGAGTCCTTTAGCCGAGGACTGTCATCTGTGCAGTTGTGTCTGGTGCTTGTGGCAGCTGGGGGGCAGGGGCCATGGTGACCCATCTGCAGGTCCCTGGTCTGAGAAGGCGCATGCTGTCTTCTGTTTGCGTTGCTTCCAGATTTTAATAAATCCCGCAGTTAGAGAGGAGATCAGCGTAAGCTTCCATAATGCATTTCAACTTGTTCAACTGAAAATGATTAAAGTATCTAAATTATGTCAGCAGTAGTGAATTAGATTGTGAAAATTGGCACCTATGAACTCTGAATTACGTCTCTTTATTGCTGAACTCTTTTTCTTTTTAATTTCAAGATAATGATTTTTCCAGAGGGAACTTGTACCAACAGGACCTGCCTAATTACCTTCAAACCTGGTATGTAGTTTTCTTAATTATGTTGTTTTCTTTTCGAGAAAGTAGGGAAGACCCTTGCTCCCACCAAGCCTCTCAGCTGTCCCACCAAAGTGCAGCTCAGCCTGCAGGCACTCCCATCTGCTTCCTGCTGGCAGGGCCACGACCCTGGAATTCTCTGAGAGTTTTCCATCAGCACCGATAAGAGGGAACCTTGCAGGCCCAGGATCGGGGCTGACCAGGAAGGCCTGGTGGGAAGTCCCGTTTTACCCTGAGGCCAGCATGAGATGTGCAGGCGCAGGACCGGCTGCCCTGGCAGTAAGGGGGTGTTCCTTTGTCCCTTTTCCCTGCAGGTGCCTTCATCCCAGGAGTTCCTGTCCAGCCTGTGGTTTTGCGGTACCCAAATCAACTGGTAAGTCTGTTCTCCTGTGGATTTGTGTTAAGGTGAATGGCCTGGGAGTAAGAACTGTGAGGTGTTTGGACACACTGGCTATCCGATTCACCCCGGTATTCCAGAACATTCCCCAGTATTCCGCACAGAGTCCTGCCCTCACAGGTCAGGAACAGGTGGTCCTCCTCTCATGGGATCAACCCTGGCATTTTCATGTGAAATACCCCCACCCCTTGTTGTCAGCAGCTCTCACTGCCCAGTTACACCCCGGGAAAATTTTAAAGAATACTTAAGTTCTGAAAGACCAGGGCAACAGGGAGACAGGATTTAGGTGACTTTTGTGGTTTGTGTGCCTTTATCTTGCCTTGGTTGGGTGTAGAGTTTTTGGTTGTTTAAGAGAGCAAAAGGGGTGTTTTGGCTTCAGAGCGCCTGAACAATCTGGAGGGACCCCCAGCTCAAGGGCAGAGCCTGCCCGAGTCCTCAGAGCAGGTTCCAGCTGAGGCCCCACTGGCCTCTGTGTCCGCACCTGGGAAGCAGCCCCACCATCCCTTCCTCTCGGGTGCCCTGTGGCATGCCTTCCATGCTGGCTGTGGCTCACTTGTGCTGTAACCCCATCTGGTGGACGCCCTCCTGCCTCCATGAGCTAAAAGTCTCTTGCAGCCGAGAGAGGTCCACTCGTGTCCCTGGCCCTCAGGGCACTGGAGGCACCGGCATGGTTCCCCCGGGGTAGGGAGGGACGCGTGAGGTGGATCTGCTCATAACACACAGCTTTTTCTCCGCCGCAGTGTGTCTTCATGACAGCAAAGGAAGGAACTCACAGGTCAGGGCCCAGCGGGCTCTGGAGTCCCTGGTGTAGACGGTGGCAGATTACATACCACATCTATGGGCTCAGGATGCTTCTGGGCCAAGCCCTGAGGGTCCGAGGTTTGCACACTGGACCCTCTGCCTGCAGGTGTGGGCAGGCACAGTCGGGGCTCTCTGAGCGACCAGTAAATAAGTGTCAGTCAGAACTGGTCACCGCGCAAACAGACAGATACGATTATTCTCACAGCACAGCTAAAACTGAAGAGGTATATTTATTCACTGTTCTCCAAGAATCTGACATCAGTGTGTAGAATTCTAGATTTTCCATTCTTTAAGTTTGTTCCCTGAATGTATTTTAAGCAGGGTTCCTTACTGGGTTCTAGCAGCATTCAGCTCAGGAGTCAGAGAAGCGTAGCAGCTGCTTTGCCCTGTGCTGTGGGCCCATGTCATGTGCTCAGCTGCATCGCCACAGGAGCAACCCCACTGCTGGCAGGTCTGAGCACAGACCCATGCGGAGGGGGCTTTGTGGGGGACAGGGACCCCTGTACCATGGGTTTGCAGGGGCCTCTGAGAAGGAGTGCAGGAGATGTCAGGACTATGGAAGGCAGAAGCTCACATGGGTGACCAGTGTCAGGATAGAAACAGGCACCTGTTATCCAGTGTCCCCACCTAGGGCCTGGTGTGGCTCCTGAAGCTGAGGATGCAGAGGGTCTGAAATGCCCTGGTGGGGCCCTGGGCTTGTCTGTGGGGGCAGGAGACCCAGCCCTGCAGTGGCTTGTTCTACCGATTCCCAAGCCTGGGGCTGACCCACAGGAGTGGGGGTGCCGGTGGGTGTTGGGATGGAATTTGGCTGGTGACGGGCAGGCAGGTGTTGCAAGCCCTGTGAGGCCTGCGTGAGCAAGCCTGAGAGAGCAGATGGACAAAGTGGACTGCTCATTGCAGACTGGAGTTGCCAGGGCTACCTTCAGAGGGGAAGGACAGAAAAGGGGAGCTGGGGCTGGGTCTTAGGTGGAGGTTGGAAGTGGTGACCTTGGACCTGTGGGAAGAGATGAGTGTATCTGAGGGGAGGTCTGGGGACCTAGAGGGGAGGAGTACCCACCTTCTCCTTTGCCGCAGAGTGGACTTAGAAAGATGGGGAGACCAGCATCGCTGGGGTCAGTCTCCCCATTTGGAAGGCTAGGATGAGGGCAGGGACAAGGGCGGGCACGCCTGTGGAGGGAGGAGCCCATGTGGCCTCCACAGGGATTCCTGAGGCCTGACTCCTAGCCGTGCTTCATCCACTCATTTCTTGCCCCCAGGACACCATCACGTGGACATGGCAAGGCCCCGGAGCGTAAGTCAGACACTGTGCTGTCTTGTTTGTCCTGTTCTGCCGGGAAGTGCCCCAGTTACTTTTAGCAAATGTGAAACCTGAATATGTGAGCTGCTGCTGTTTGATAGCAGTCATATTCAGTCCATTGTGAAAACTAAATGTAAACATTAGGCTGTCTTCACACCCTGCGTTCCAGGACTTAAATTAAGTGCCTTCAGCCCCATTGAGAAAATAATCAGGAGAACTCTTCTCTTCCTGCCCTGTGTCTGTCAGCTCAGCAATTACCATCCTGTCCCTGGAAAAGGCAGCAGACCTCCAGGGGCCTGCCCTCGTCTTGCTCAGCTATGGGGTGAAGGGCACAGGGGTTCCAGGCACATCGGGCCTCCAAGGTGCTGCTGTTTGAGCTGGTGTTCGGAAATGGAAGGGTGGGTGCTGAGGCCAGGCTGGAGCCCTCCCAGGGCCCCCTGGCCTTGCCAAGGTGTTTGGATTGGGACTCTGGGGAGGCAGCATGTCTGCGTGGTGGTCTTTGCATTTCTGAGTCTGGAACGTGGACAAGGGGTGGTAAGAAGCGACGTGGAAGCTGGGAGAAGGGTTTGGAAGGGGCTTCTTTGGGGCCTGGTGGACTGGGCTCGGAGCTGTCAGTGATGAGGCAGAAGTGGGGTGCGTAAGAGTTAAGAGGGGGACTGTGTATCAAGGGGTTAGTGAGAGAAGGCCCAGGGATGGGATTCTGGATGCCTCCCCATCTCCACTCTGGCAGATAAAAGTGTGGTGATGCTCGTTCTGAGGTCAGGATCTCTGGGAGCCAGGCTTGGGGATGGCATGGCCTAGGGCCTGTCCGGTCTGCGCTGCCAGGAGATCTCCAGGGCCAGGACAGGTGAACGAGATTCCTGAGCTGGAAGACAAGCTTGGGAAATAGTGGCTTGCAGTGCAAACTAAAGTTACAGATACAGGTGTATTTAAGAAGAACAGGGAAGACTGCTATTTACTAAAAGTAGCCTTGCCTCTCACTGCTGTGTGTCAAGGTTTGGATTTAGGCTAAGGCAGGCTCAGCACCCATCCCCTGAAGGAGAATTAACTGCCCAGTGCTGCCCTCTGCAGGGCAAGGGGTCTGGAGTTTTGCTCCAGATTTGGAAGTAATTTAACTCAATGGAATTTTTTTAACGAGTGTTATAAATCTATTTGTTTTTAAGGTTGGAAATCCTGTGGCTCACCCTGTGTCAGCTTCACAATCGAATTGAAATTGAGGTTTGTATAGATACAGTGTTACACAATGTTATGTTGGAGTTATAGATGCATTCTATCAAGGTCTTTAATAGATTTAGTATTATATTAGTGTCTGTACAAACGTAATGCTAACAGTGTTATGTTGTCTGTAGAGGTACAATGTTACACTGGTATCTGTACAGATACAGTGTTACATCATCTGTCCCTTTGAACTCTTCTCATTTCTCACAGCTCCCCAGAGGTGCTTCCCAGTAATTTTGCATCAGTTTGTGCATCAGTTTGTGTCTCTTCGATGATTTTGAATACATTCAGATAAGATTTTTAAATCTACAAGGAAGCTAAACCCATCATTCTTTTATTATGTTAGTAGAGCTTAGGGGCATCTAAAATTGACACGTATGCAATGAGAAATGTTTTAATTTTTACCTGACACTAATACTGCTGAATTCATACTGCTAAATTTGTCTCACTGTCATCCTCTCTCCGACACTTGGTCAGGTCATGCAGCCTAGCTTTCAGTTTGCATCCCGTTGAATGTCTCAGACAGAGTTGCAACATCCATCCTGTCAGCCAAATTAAATACACTTATATTTGTTTGGCTTGTAAATATCTGAGTGAATGAGGAATAGACTTTATTTTCTTAAAAAGGGAATTAACAGGCTACTCCTATACCTGAAAATTAAAGATGAGTTATAGGCAACTTAAATACTTAATGAAACAGTTTACTACCTTCTGACAAACTTTACAGTGATACTGACTATAGATGAGCTGGCTTTCCGCCAGGTTTTCCACTTCGGTAGAATGTAGGCTACTTACCACTCAGGACTGAGCTGAAAGGGCCTTGGCCCAAGTCCAAGTGTAGCAGGGCCTCTGCTTAGGATATTTTATGTGGCTCACCTGCTGGTGGAAACAGCTCTATTTCAGACCTGGCTTCTAATTGTAAGCATTGGGAAGAAGCTACGTGGCTCATGAAATCCCTCTAAATCTATTTCCTGGTGTTACTCCTCCAGGACGCTGATGCTAATGTGAGGAACTACTGCAATTTACATGGTTCTTTTCGATGTAGCTGTAAGCAAATAGTTATATGATGAGAATTAATAGGATTTCAGGGTGTTCCTGAATTCCTAAGTATTCGTATTGAAGAACAAGGGCTCGTGGTGGTTTCCCTCTTCTGCATGGTAGGACTTATTTAAAAAGCCTTGTAGGTGTTGCTCACTCGAAGACGTGTTCATGGGACAACTTGTTGCAATCGCACAACACAGTAGATGTCAGAAAGCTGGTAACTGCCTTTTAGATAGAACTAGTTTGTTGTGTTATCCTCAGCACGGAACTGAGAACTTCAGAAATGAAAACACACGTGCACATAACTCTTTTGTGTCTAAAGACCAAGCCCCTGTGTGAAATTACAAATCCAGGACTCTGGCCACAGCTTCAGTGTCGGGGGAGCGGGCACTCCTGGTGACCAGTGGTGAGCTGTGAGTTTTCCACACACGTGTGCATGTGTGTATGTGCACGCACGACCACTGTGAAGGTGATTCTAATGGGAAGTGCTTTGGCAGATCTTAATTTTGTCAGTCTCACGATTGTCACTTAAGGTTGGTGTCGGTAAGGTGGGTGCCTTGTGACGCTGTGGAAGTGACGTGGCTTCTCTGTGTGCGCAGTTCCTCCCAGTGTACAGCCCTTCGGAGGAGGAGAAGAAGGACCCTGCCCTGTACGCCAGCAACGTGCGCCGAGTCATGGCTGAGTGAGTGTGCCTTCCTCCTCCTCCTCCCAGACTCTGATCCCCTGGACTTCCCTGAGTACCACGCAGGGCTCGTTCACCTGCTGTTTCCCTCCTTAGCATCACTAAAAACAAGGAAGCCAGTAGCATCAGGAAAACAGGTTGTTGACAAGCTAGCGAACAAGCATGGACTGTGCCTTTTGGGCACACACTGGACGTCTCTGGGTTTTGTCAGATGACGTTTCTGCTTGTTCAGCATTTGGAAGATGCTTAATCATCACTTAATTTCACAAATGTCGAGTGTGCCCGTAGCCATCAGTCCCCACGGGTGCCGCGTGTGTGGGCGCCCCCCGTAGTGATCACAGCCGGGCCCTCGGTGAGGGCGCTGATCTGTGCGGACTTCAGGGTCTGGGCAGAAGTGTCCGAGAAGCCTCACCGTCCTTCTGCACATACAGTGTTTATTAACGCTCCTGCTCCATCGCACCAAGCTCGGTGTGGTCGCTGTACACCTAGGCTTGTGCGGTGACTTGTCCCACTGGTACAGCACCTGTGCCACAGTCAGGGCCTTGCCCACCTCCTCTTTCCTGCTGTTCCCGGCTTGTTCCAGGCAGTGGTAGTGTCAGCTCATGCCCCTCTCCCTCCAACCACCCTCGTCCCTCCTGTCCCGTCCTCTCCCCCACTCCTCCATCCTATTCTAGGGCAGCAGGGGCTGCCCCCGACTTTGCCCACCTCGGTGCCTGGGGGCAGCTCAGCATTTCAGTGGCTCTGATAGTGAGTGTTACTCATGTGGGGTCTACGCAGCTGCATAGGAGGTGCTAACAGTTGCTCCTGCTGACCTGTGTGACTTAGGCTTCTAAAGTAAAATACCGCAGTGCGCACATTGCACCCTCACTTTAATGCGTTCTGTGAGAGTGTATGGGGCAAAATCATGCATGTCACCTCAACATACATGAATTAAAACTCAGCAGCATGTTCGGTCTTTGTCCACGGGCTCCTCAGAAAGTTGGGTGCTAGGGACAGAGTATACTCCCCCTCCCACCACTCTGAAACTCCTTCTCCCTCTCTCTGAATCATGCACCAGCCACCAGGATACACTTGACCCTCAACTTTTGGGAAGTCAGGGCTCTCAGTGACACCCTTGTTCAATCTCTTGATAAAAAAATAACATCCATCCATGGAATTGCAGGCTTAACGGGTTAGGTAGAAATATTTGTAATACACATTGAAATAAATTAACTACTAACAGTTTTAAAGATATGTGTCCTAAAGAAACTATCCGTATCAGTAGTGGGGCATCGTGATTTAGTCAATGGAAAAGGACAGATAACCCACGGGGCGCCCTCTTGTCACAGCAGAATTTCAGTGGGTGTCCCCTCTCTCATCTTTAGTCTCACCTTGGAATGCACCTGGACAGGGCCAGGATCCCCAAGGGCTCTGTGGGTGGCCCCTCAGCTGGCCTTGTCCCACCTTCCTGTGGAGTGGTCCGAGACACTGCTGATATGATTGTGGCTTCTGTCCCCAGAGGGTTACGCCTGACCTTGTCAAGTAGAAGGTCAGAGTTACTGTTTCTTTCTCACATCATTGCACACTATTTTCATGGCAACAGCAACGTTTATTCTGACCATTGAAGCTCACTCAGCTATTAGGGTGGGGGACTGTTTAGTTTTTTATACTGGGTAAATTTCCTACCTTGAATGTTTTCTTTAATAGTCAGGAAAGGTTTTTTTCATGGACTCTGACTCTCTCCCCAAAGTCAGGGCAGTGCCAGCTGTAATAAAAGCGATCCCTGGTGACCTGTGGAGAGTTGAGCTTCCCCATCAAACACCCCCGTGGGACAATGTTATCATCAAGGCCCAAACACATGCTTGTTTTCTAGTGTGGCGCAAACTGAGATAATTCTGAGCTAACAGCAATGCTAGGGGCAGCCCCAGGTTCCAAGTAATTGAAATGCACAGTCAGCTATCAGGCACTTATGTTTCGTGCTCAGCATGGACTTACCACGTCACCCTTCTGTGCTGCTTGGCATTCTGAGTCTTCCCCTCATGTACACATCGCCGTGTGGTGAGGGTGCCGTGGGGGCTCAGAGCAGGATGTAGGATGCACGTGCCGGCGTTGCCTCTGCCAGGGTTTCTGCCAGCAGAGCCGACTCAGGAGAGACCTTAGGGAAGCTCCCGTGAAGCTGGGCAGCTGCCATGCGGGGCGCTCACGGTAGGGGTCCTCCTCTCTGCTGTAGGGCCCTGGGCGTCTCTGTAACCGACTACACCTTCGAGGACTGCCAACTGGCCTTGGCAGAAGGACAGCTTCGTCTCCCTGCAGACACCTGTCTTCTAGAATTTGCCAGGCTGGTGAGGGGACTGGGGTGAGTGCCTTATTTTTTTTTTACTCTTGAACAGTTAGGACGCTTGCTTGAAATCTGTGACAAGCATTGGGGCTGCAGTGTGAGACAAGGCAGGTGTGTCGTACTCAGCAACAGTGAGAGAAAAGCTTTGTCCTGGACCGGAAACTTCTAGCAGAACCTCACAGGGGCCTCCACCCTGCAGGTGTTGGTGCCTGAGGTGGAAGTCACAGTGACACCCAAGCACTGCCTGACGTCTCTCTATCAGGACAGGGAATCAAGGAGAGTTGGAGTGCTTATTCTGGTGGCTCGTTTTTTTGGTTTTTGTTTTACTTCAATCCACACAGAAGCGAGTGCCTTAAAACCCCTAGTGGTCGATGCCAGCTCCCCGTGGAGCCACACCGGGAGGACGTCCTGGTGTGCACCCTGCCAAGGGTGGAAGTGCTTCTGTGGACACTTAGACGAAACCCATTGCATGCCTTCAAGTTACTAGAAGCCTCCTCTTGGAAACTAGCTGCTCAGTCTATACATAGTTTTGATATTTTGGTAGGTCTTAAAACAGTAAACTTCCTGTTTTTGGCATTCTGTGATCTTATTGAAATAAGCCTTTTTCTCTTTTTTGTTTAGCCTGAAACCAGAAAAACTTGAAAAAGATCTGGGTAGATATGCAGAAAGTGCTCGGATGAAGAGGGGAGGGAAGATCGATGTGTCCGAGTTTGCGGCGTACCTGGAAGTCCCTGTGTCAGACACGCTGGTTGACATGTTTTCCCTGTTTGATGAGGTAGCCCTGTCACCTGGTGGAGTGTGGGGGGTGTCAAAACCTTAACTTCTCAAAGTATAAATTGTTTTCCTTATAATATAAACATTCTTTAGTCAATTTTGGAAGTAGAGAAGGGAAAACCACCCCTAAATGGCCCCATCCTACCAGTCCACCTGTCTTGTATTTTCTCCCATGCTTTTAACTGCACAAAAAAATTGACATTTAAATTCATGTTTGCTGATGAACACGTCCGTAGTTTAGGTTTCCTTAAATCAGATCACATGGCGGTATCAGCCAGCCGGTAGCCCCTGCCACATCCCATCCCCAGAGGCCCCCACTGACCCAGCTCAGGCAGACCTTCAGTCATGTGGTGTGTGTGAAGGGGCTCCTTCAGCCATGAATGTTCCGTGTGAACACATAGCATTTCGTGTGTGTGTGTGTGTGTGATATACCATGTTCCATGTGACAACATTGCATGTTCTTTGTGGCCACAAGGCCCAGCGTAGCCTGGCATGGCAGAACCAGGAGAGTCGGGTGGGTGATGTGGGCACAAGAGACCTCATGGGTTTGCAGGTCATGCAGCACCACCATGTGACACTGAGCGGGTGGGCCCATCTGGGAGTCTCTCTGATTAGAAATGGCTTTCCACGACTTGAGGGTGTGGGTTTCTGTTACTGTCAGAGCCACAGCTATGGCTGCATTTAACTTGGGCACTTTGACAACAGCGTCAGGTTTGAAATAGGGGAATGAGTGTGGTTTCAGTTGGTGACATCAATGATGTGTTATTAGTGAGCCTTCGTCGAGCACCAGACATCTTACCACAGCGAGCGGGTTGTTCATTTTTATTGTCGCGTATTTCTTGGGCACGGTGGTCTTACAGGTAGGAATGTCCTCCTCTTCACAGAGAGCCTCAGACTGGAGGCTAAAGACCTTCCCAGAGCCAGGTGCACATAGGCGTGAACTCGGCCTGCTTGGTGCCTGTGGCTGGTCCCATGCCGTGCGTCCGCATCCAGCTCGGACTCGCCTTTATTCTGCTTGCTCACCGTGTGGCTTCCTGCAGACGAGGTTCTCAGAGCCTGAATGTGGACCCTGCCGCTGGCAGGTCTTTTTCTGAAAGGAAAGCTTTCTTAGGCAACAGTCATCATGCCTCACGTACTGAAAATTGGTTGTAATGGCCTAAAAAGGTGGAGTTACCTTAGGGAAGCCAGTGGTTGTGCACATCCTTCCAAATGCTCTTTTCATGTAGACAAATGGTCTTGAATTTTTGTGGAGCTAACCTTTAGTTAACACTCAGTGGCCACTGTTGAACCCAGCTCTCCCGCGGGAGGTGGCTGAGCTGCTCCTGAGGGCTCTCCCTTTTACAGAGCGGGGGCGGCAAGATGGACCCTCGGGAGTATGTGGTTGCCCTGTCTGTTGTCTGCCGGCCGGCCCAAACCCTGGACACCATGCAGCTGGCGTTCAAGGCAAGTGCAGGGTGCATGTGAGTTTAATTTACAGGGACAGTAAGACATGGGTCACATCAGATCTGTGATGCATCTGTATAGTCCCCAGGCTGACAGGCTTGTTCTGGCCATGCTGCCTGGTGGGATCGGAGCTTGCTGGAGAGCTGGAACCCCAAGGGAGGAAAATCGGGCCACTCTGGACAGGCGGTTGGGGCTGGCAGGGCCGAGGACGAAGGAGGGGCACCCCGGGCTAACACCAGGCTTGCCTTGCAGATGTACGGGTCTCAGGAGGATGGCAGCATAGATGAGGATGCCCTGTCCAGCATCCTCAAGACGGCCTTAGGGGTGGCGGAGCTCACCGTGACCGACCTCTTTCGGGCAATCGACCAGGAGGAGAAGGGAAGGATCACATTTGGTGAGAGGCATTGGGAGCAGGGAGGATGGCCCACTTGTGCAGAAAGTAGGGGACACACCTGGAGCCCCTGCCCACCTGTGCTCGCCAGGCACCCTGTGTCTCCCATAACACGGAAATTCTCACGAGGAAGGTCCTTCCCTGAAACCTGACCGGGATGGGTGGGAGCTTTCAAACCCAATTTCTTCAGACAGTTAATAGAATCAAATTCCAAAAGCTTGGCTATAGAGCTTGGACCCAGGACAGATGCTGTCCTGGGGGCTGGGGACTGTGGGCTGCGAGCTGTAGGCATGTGTGCAGGACCAGGGCAGGGCATCCACAGTCAGGGTCCCAGTGCAGGAGCGGGTCCGCCTGCCCATGAGGAGTGACTGTTGGGCAGCTCCTCCCTGGGAAGCTTTGGCTTCATTATCTGTGGCTGCACAGAGCAGGATGGCTGGATCCCTGGGCACCAGGATCTGAAACCCTCCTGTGGGCCGGGGGGTAGCCAGGCAGCAGTCTCTTGGAAGGCAGCCTGCTCTGCACACCGGCCAGCATGCACATTGCGAAATAAGCATGTGTTCTTGCTGGAAAGCAGGCAGACATTTGCTCAGGAAAGGTCAGCGTGCACATCTTGTTTGGACATGTTTTAAAATTGCATCCAAATGTCAGGCACGGGTGCGGGGTGGGGGTGGTTGGCCGGGCGTGTACACACACAGTCATGCGTCTGCGTTACAGCAGGCCGTGCTTCCAGTGGTTGGGGGGCTGCCGCTGACCAGCTGCAGACTTTCCCAGTAAAAGCCATTCTGAGCTTCCCACAAGGAGACGACACATGTGTCCCTGGAGCCTGCAGGCTCCTGCCCGCAGGCCTCTGAGCATCACCTGCTCCCAGGGTGCCTGAGTGTGAGCCTGAGGCTGCTCTGCACCCCGAGACCAAGCCCTGGGCCACTAGGAGGTACACAGGCATGAAGCCACTCGGTCCCTGTAACCAGCTTGGAGGATAACCTCCGTGCGTGCCTGTGCTCAGTGCGTGAGCACTGGTCTTCCCAGTGCTCAGGCATGTCCATCAACAGCGCCCGCCTCGTGGAGCATTAGTCGCCACCCTCTGTCCTATCCCTGACCCAGCTCCTGTGGCGAGCAGCGCCCCCTCACACGTGCTGAGTGGCCCGAATTGCTGCTGAATTCAGGGGCATACGATGGTCTGAGGTCTCCCCAAAGCAGGAGTAGCTGAGAGGACATGGTGGCTGCCCCTTTGCTTTTGCTGTGATTTTGTCCGCAGCAGAGAAAAACTGAGGGCAGGTTCCTGTCCTCACCTCCAAGACCATCAACGTAGACCCCAGCCCTGCAGCAGGAGGAGCGGGCACGCCATGGGCCCAGGAATGAGCTCCACACTCTAGATGTCTACCCCCAAAGCCCCCGCAACCATGGTGTCCTTGTCTTTCCAGCTGACTTCAACAGCTTTGCAGAAATGTACCCAGACTTCGCAGAGGAGTATCTGTACCCCAACCAGCCTCCTTTTGAGAGCTGTGCACAGACGCCCCCTGCTCCTACCCCCAACGGCTTCTGTGCTGACTTCAGCCCAGAGAACTTGGATGCTGGGGAGAAGCCTGTGCATAAGAAACTGGACTAGGACAGAAGGTGCTGAAGAGATGAGGCTGCTCCCTGGCGGTCACTACCCCGCCTCCCCGTGGCCGCGAGCCCATCCGCTGTGACCACCTCCGGGTTCCACTCTCCACATAGGCTGCACGTTCACTGTCCCCAGGCCCGACTTCCAGAGGCTGGGTTTGTTTCTACTCTGCTTCTCTGTGAGGCACCAGCCTGTGGGGCACCTGTGGGGCACCTGGAAGGAAAACCTCATGCTGACAGCACCTGGTCTCCTCACAGCGAGACCTCGTGGGGCACGCCCTGTGCACCCCTGTGCATCATGGCCTGGTTCCGGGGGTCTCCCTGCCAGGCAGGTCCCCGGAGCGCTGGGTGGAAATCGGGCGTGGTTTGTTTTCACCCGCCGTGCCCTGGTTTGGGGTTTCCATCTCCCTCTTTCCACACTGCCCCCGTGGTCAGCTGGAGGCAGCGCACACGGGCGGGCGGCCTCCGCGCACACTCGGAAAGTGGGACATGTGGCGTGTGTTTCAGTTCCAGCACAAGCCCTCCGCCGACCTCTGGGGTCACAGTGTGGCCGACCCGCCATCTGGTTTTTAAACATTTCTATATTTGTGGGAGTTCATGAGTATTTTATAAACTTCATTTAGATACTTCAGGAGACACTTAGCATTTTTTTTAAAAAAAAAAGAAAATTGTTTTTCTACTTCATTTTCTTTTGAAGGTCAGAGGATATTTATTTATAGGCCTTTTTTGATAGAATCTGAGGCTGTCTGTGTCTTTGACGTCACCTTCTCTCCGGCCTCTCTCCACCAGGTCAGTTTCTCTCCTGTTTGGGCCACCACGAGCACCAGCCCAGAACTGCTGGTTCTGATCCTTAGTCCTTCTTAATTCCCCTCTTTTTTTATGTGTTACCAGCTTGGTATTTCTGTTTTACTGTAATATCATCTACTTCATCGTAGTGTCAGCCCCAGTGGAAGCGTTGAACGTGGGTGGCATGAGTGAGGACAGAGGACTGGTCCCGGCTCATTTGTTGTGCGTGTGTGTGCGCGCCTGGGGCAGGCGTGTGGGCCCTGCTCGGAGGTGCCCGTGTTCCCTCTGCTCCGGGCTGTGGTGAGTAGGATAAAGGAGCCGCCCCTGCAGGCATATGAACTGTGGGCAGAAACAGCGTGGAGAGTAGCGGGAGCAGGTGACAGCCTCGTGCAGATGTCCCTCCTGTCACTGGGACAAGGGTGGCATCGGCTCTAACGGAGAAGACCTCAGGCCCCTTCCTGAGTCAGGTGGGGAGAGGTGCCTCCTGGCACAGGAAAGGGGCACGGCAGCGTTGCCTTTGCTCATCCTGAAGTCACCTGGGTTCATTTCCTTAGGACACAACTGGGGCCTGTCCTTAAAGCACAATCGTAACCACAGACTCCAATGTGTGCCCCGAAGCAAAGCCTCTGGGTTCCTTTGGGGAAGATCATTTTTTGTTTTAATTTCTAAAATGAATGTTATATTAGGGGCTTCAAAGTGACCACCAGGGCCAGAAGCACAGGGAAAATGTTTACTAACTTTCTGAGGCATGACATGCATTTCTACCGCTAGACGTCAGGACACCCCTTCATTCCGGTCAGCGGTCGCCTCCACCTTGCTCCAGCTGCTCACTGCCAGCCAGGATGCACACAGGGACGGGGTGAGCTGAGGCCCGTGCCAGGCGCTCGGCTTGTCAGACACAACAGAAACTCAGATGCAGCCTTGGTAGCTGACGGTGATTGATTTTATAATCATAAAATGCATAAAGATTCATTTTTAAAAGAGAAAAACCTACCCGTGACCAATGAAGGAGGTGAATAAACTAAGATATTCTGAGGGAAGGGGCCTGAGCTTGTGGCCTCCGTCCTTCATGTCTGTGGATGAAGGGTTTTTGGAATGAAATGCCATTGTGCATTTTCAGGAAAAAAATCTCTGAGAAGCAGACTTTGAATGGATGTTTGCTCCTCCTGATCCACTTTCTCTGTCGTAGTGACTGAGTGGCATTCAGAACTGTGAATGTACATAGTGTCGGAACTTAATCCCTTCAGTGTGAGACAAGGACAGAGCGGCAAGTGCAGCCCTGGCCCTGCTGCCTGCGGGGGGGCCCTGCTGGGTCGCAGGGGCCCTGCTGGAAAGGGTGCCATGTAAAGAACTTTGGATTTTCAGTGGAATGAATAAAACAAAGTCCTATGTACTTGAAGATGCTCTTTGTTACATGTGTGTGGTTTTTTTACTAGACAACACAAACATTCTTAGGCTGTGATGGGAGGACCAGTCAAGATGAGATTTTTAGCATGTCTGGGAAACAATTGAAATTCTGCAGAAGCAGCAAAGGGAAGATCTGGACTGTTTCAGTATCATATGGACAGGGGCTGACATTTCACGGAACCCAGGCTTGCGTGACTGCCTCCCTGGTGAATTGATTTTAGTAATTTCTCTGTATTAAGCACACACACCTTAAGTACACCTTCCAGTCCTCCTATTAAATCAGTAAAGGATGTAGACATAGATGTAAAACAAACAGAACTGTTGTATTACAATCCCGAACACTATGTGAAAGCATCGAGGTTGTGGAGCCCCTGGCTTCAGGGCTCAGGTCACCCTTAGGGACGTGGTTTGTTCACAGAATTGAGTCAGGAGCCACTGGCAGGCGTGACGGAGGAGGACACGCACCGCGGTGCCGTCATTCATGCAGCAGTCCTTTTGGTTTACTATGTACTTGTGGGCCCTTTTTAACATAATAAATATGTGTTGCCTGTTGGGTTAAATTTAATTTCTTGAAAGAAAGGGATAAAGCAGACAGGATCTGGACATTTCACATCCAAAGATGGACTCAGGTTTCTGGTCCAAGAAGTCACGGCAGCCATGGAGCAGGGAGAGGGCGGTGTGGCTGCAGGTGGTGATGGGAGTGTGTGCCTGCCATGGACCTGCCGCCTCCTGTGTGTGTTCAGCTCTCCTGCATTCTGACAGGAACAGGCTGCTGCTGGAGACTCCACCAGAATTGAGAAAAGAAGAAAGTCTCTCCCCTCTCCTCTGCCACCCTGCCAGTCTTGGCTGCCACCGTCCCTGTCCCTACCCCACGTCTGCTGACCCAACCAGGGCTGCAGACGAATGACCAGTACTGTCCATCCCACAGCTATGCAGCCTCCATTCTCACCCTTCTTCCCATGTGTGAGGTACACCCACTATGTGCAGTACACCCACTATGTGTTCCCCCATGACATGATACAATGATCATTCCTCCAAACAGATCCTTTGGCCTTCTCCCAAAAATATGACTCTTCAAGTCCTTCTCTGGGAGACGTTAATTCCAGCATTGTCACATGCCTTCCTGGGTATGCTCTAACAAGAAAACTTAAGAAAATTCATCATTCAACCCTAAAAAAAAAGGTTCGTTCAGCACCATTCATCTTCCCTCTATAAAATAGCAGACACTGAGAAGTGGGGAAGTGAGGAAGTAGCTAAACTAGTGTGCATGCTGTCTCACACGGGCTCCCATGTGCATACACGCCAGGCTGGGAAGACTGTGTGTGGTCACCCATTCTGTAGCAGTTAAGTTGCAGTGTGCAGCAGTCGTACTTAAATCTTCTACCCCACCCCACCCCCTAGTCCATGGTCCTGTTTGCTTGGGTCCAACCAGTACCTTTGAAGGTTAGGATTCTTTACCTGGTGAAGGGATTCAAATTTTTATCCCAAAGTATCTGTCTTGCATTTATCCGTCACACTAGGAGTCGTGAAAGTATGAACAGGAGCCCAGTGGTGCTCCTAACCACACCCCACTCCGTATCTGTCGTTCGTGTCGGGGCCACTCTGCCATCCTATTGGTTCAGTCACTGGAGTAGCCACACGTAGCTGCTGAGCATCTGAATTGCAAGTGTGATGGGTTCATTGTGTCCCCAAGTAGGAGCATCCACCCTTGGAAATAAATCTCTTTTAGGCAGAAGAGCCCAAACATGCAGAGAAGAGAAAGGTGAACAGGCTGGCCAGTCTGTGGCTTGTCCGCTGTGATAACAGGGGCTCGGGATTCAGGGTCAGCGGGTACATCACTCCTCTCTCCTTCTCTCAGGTCACTTGCAGCTCTGCACAGCATCTTCACTGTGTCCCAGTCTGGCAGCACCGCCCCTCTCCTGGGACTGTGCCAGGGGAACTGTAGTGACAAATCACACGGTAGGTGCTGCATCTTCCATCCCAAGGGAACCATGTGGCTGCACTATAACTCCATGAGTAGGATTGTGCTCCTGTAGAGGTGTGCACTGCAAGGCAGGGAAGGAGAATGTGAACGCAAAATGTAACACAAGTCACCTTCCATTCTGCCAGGCCAGCTGTTCGGGGTAAGGGGAACTTAGGAGGAGCTGGGAGTTCAAGTGCGTGCCTGCAGCCATGTTTCCTTTGCAATAAAATGAATTCCTTAGCAATTTAATACAATGTGGGCAATGGTGAGCCAGTCACTCACTTAGCCCACAGGTGGTGCGGAAGCAATTCCAAGGGCAAAAAAAGACAAATCCTTATCAGGATAAGAGCATTAAAACGAGGACACGCATGTTCTCTCGACAATGGGAGTGTTCGGTGAAATCAACAGGACCCCGAGGAAATAGTACCACCCAGGGGTGAGCCCTGGACCAGGTCCCCACAGGTGGGAATCCAGTGATGGCCACATCGGCTGAGGCTGTTCTTGCTGATCTGCGTTGTTGATCACACACCATCTCAGTCCCTCCAGTGCCCCTTATGGCGGGGTCTAGTGAATACACACTGGGAAAGTAGCCAGCTGTCTGTCACGTGTTCCTGGGCCAGGCCATGGAGAAAAAAAGTATCAGTGAGCCATGTCGGTCCCAATGAAGCACAGACCAAAAAAAACTGACTGAAAAAAGTAAAATAAGGTGTTTTATCACATGTGATTAGAGTCCCAGAAAAGGGTGATTAGGACAAAAATTACTTGACAAACAATGGCCGGAATTATAAACTCAAAACACCCGAGAAGCTCAATAAGCCACAAGCGGAATAAGTATAACAAAAATACAGGAAGGCACACTATAAAATCCTGAAAGTCTCTGATAAAAAAAAAAAAATCTTAAAAACAGCCAGAGAAGAAGAAACAACGTTGCAGAACCAAGGTAAGAGTGGCATGCACGTGGCGACTGGGCCTGCCAGGGGGTCAGTGTTGTTTGAAGGTGGACAGAGATAATTTAAAGCATATGTCTAAGTTCCCCAAAGAAAACACAGAGGTGCAGCTAATAAGCCAATAGTGCGCATAAAACGGGATATTTTCAAGTAATTATTTTTTCCAAACTAAGCAGGACAGTTAAGAAAAAAAGAACAAGGTACAGATAACACAAATAGAAAACAAATAGCAAATGGTAAATTTAAATTCAACCACACTAACAATGTCATTAAATGTAGACTAAAACCTCCAACATGACCGTTGCTAGACCAAATAAACAGACAAACACCTGTTTAAACACCTACTGAAAGTAGAAGACTTGGGAAATACATGTAACATGCAAACATAACGTAAGAGAGTGGATGTGGCAAGGAGAACATCCCACTAAGTGGCCTTCCGGGCCAGGAGAATCGCCTGAGTCGAAGAGAAATGCGGTGTGACAGTGAAGGGTCAGGTCAACTGGAAGACCTGGTGACCCTAAAGGTGTATGGACATAATGACAGAGCTTAGCAGAGATAAACAAATCAAACCTAGTTGGAGATTTTAACACAGTCCTCTCAGTAATCGATGGAACCACCAGGGAAACATAATTATGGAGAACATTTGAACAATGCCATTTGCCGAATGGACTCAATTGCCATTTCAAGTGCACACGAAGCAGTTGACAAAATAGACTACGTGTTTGGTCAAAGAGAAAATCTCAATGCTTTTCAAAATATTTAAATCATACAGAGTATGCTCCCTCATGAAGACGAAGCTGAATAATGGATTCTGCCCATGTTCCGGGGGCAGAACTGAGCTGCACAGCCCTCCTGCCAGACACCTGCTGAGGAGGACGGCAGACGCGTCGGTGCCGCCAGCAGGTCTGATCTCTGCCATACAACACTGTCAGGAGTGGCTAGGTTCTGACTAATTCTTTTAAAGGGAATGGAAAAAAAAAAAAAGTCCAAAATTTTGCTTCCAGTCAAAATGGAGGAAGAGAGACTGGGTCCACACTCCCTCCTGGTGAAAAGCGCAGCTGGGGTTTTTTCTCAGTAATAAGAAAATAGACAAAACACTGCTCTGGTCCAGTCGAACAAAGCTTAAAAGCGAGAGCTGAAAGAATGGCCAGACTGTTTACAAGTATGTTACCTGCAGCCCCAAACAAAGTTCCAGAATATTCCCAGGAATGCAGAATTATCCAGCACCCACAAAGTAGAAGTTACAATATCTGACATCTAATCAGAAATTGCCTCAATGCAAAAAAAGCAAGAAAAGATGATCTATAATTGACTTTAAAAAAACAGACCCAGAGCCCTGGCTGGTGTGGGTCAGTGGATTGAGTGCCACACTGCGAACCAAAGGGTCACTGGTTCAATTCCCAGTCAGGGCACATGCCTGGGTTGTGGGCTGAGTCCCTGGTGGGGGGCATGTGAGAGGCAACCACACATTGATATTTCTCTCCCTCTCTTTCTCCATTCCTCTCCACTCTAAAATTAAATAAATAAAATATTTTTTAAAAACAGACCCAAAAATGACTCAGGTAATGGAATTTAGTAGGTGAGGTTCATTTGTTTTACAATATAACTGTATTACTTTGTTCAGAAAGCCAGTGGCAGACAAGATTGAACATGTTCAGTAAAAACATGAGAGACCTTTTATGAGTTAAATATGAATTCTAGCGTGAAAACTACGGTGGTGGAAATGCAAAGTACATAGGCTAAGAGTAGGGGTAGTACAAACTATTCAGAACAACATAAAGAAGAAGACAAAAATTTGAACTGAGCATCAGTGAATCACGGAACTTTCCCCAAGGAAAGGGGCAAACAGAAAAAATATTTAGAGAAGTGCTTTTCCAAACTTGATATGAACTATGAGCCCCCAGATCCAAGGACCTTAGCAAACTCCAAACACAGGATTCATGTTGGAAACCACATCAGGCACATTGGAATCAAAGCTTAAGCAATGATAAAGTGAGCCAGGGGAGAAAAGACACACTTCATATGAGGAACAAAAATATGCAGGAAAGCAGGTTTCTCATTAGAAATAAGACCATTTGGAAGACAGTGAAGCAACGTCTGCAAAACAGGAAAAGGAAAAGACAATCGCCAAGCTAGAATTCTTTACTCAGCAAACATACCTTTCCAAACAGAGAAATAAAGCCATTTTGGACAAGTAAAAGCAGAGAGAATTAATTTGTCACCAGCAGACCCCGACTACAAGGAATGTTGAAATAAGTCCTTCAAGCAGAGGGAAAATGATAGCGCGTTGAAACCTAGATCTACACAGCAATGAGGAGGACCAGAAGTGGTAAGCACATGGGCAAATATAAGCACTGTTTCTGATTATTTATTTATTTATTTATTTATTTATTTATTTATTACATTTTTATTGTTATTCAATTACAGTTGTATGCCTTTTCTCCCCATCCCTCCACCCCATGTTTCTGATTATTTAAATCTCTTTAATAGAAGATTGGATATCTGAGTCAAGTTGCTAGTGGATTCTTGGGTTCATGGCACGTAGAACTAAAATGTTTAACAACAGTGTAAAAGCCAGGAGAGGCAAGCGGGAGTCCTGCGGTGAAGTCCCCGCAGTCTGTGTGCAGCAGTGTGACGTCACCTGAATGTGGACTGTGACAGAGGGCAGGTGCACACTACAGCACAAAGCAACCACTGAAATAACACAACGAAGAGATTGGCTAATACTCCCACCAAAGAGGAGGGAAATAGAATTTTTAAAACTCAACCCAAAAGGCAGCAGAAAAGGACACAAAGGGAACAAGGGACACTTTGGAAAAATAGAAAACAGAGGATGGCAGACTTAAATGCACCCACATCAATATCACAGTAAATGTAAATGGTCTAAATAGCCACCCACAAACCACAGAAACTGTCAACTTGGATGCAAAAGCAAGACCCAACTTTATGATGTATATGAGAAACACGATTTGCATATGAAGACATGTATCAGCCAACAGGAAAAAGAAAAGGATTCAAGTCCCCAGGAGGACATACAATCCTAAGTGTGTGTGCCCCTGGCAACAGAGCTTCAACAGGACAAAGCAGAGAGGGTAGAACCACAGGGAGAACCAGGCCACACACGTATACCGGGAGATACCAACACCTCTCTCCCAGTAACTAAGAACACGTATGAAAACTGTACTGACACAGGAGACAAAATTTGACTCATGCAATTGTTCACCCAACAATAGAAGAACACACATTCTTTTCAAATGCATGTGAAAAAGTCCTTTCTCAGGAGTGGGATCACCAGATGCAGCAACTCGCCTTCCGTGTGGACGTGTATCTCAACCAGGCACCGACCGATGGACCCCTCGACATCTCACCACATCGGCACGCCTTGGAGTTTTTATCTTTTCTTTTTTCAATCTGGAGCAAGCATGCGTCTTACCAGCGATATCTTTTATTTCTCGCTCGCCAGCTGGGTTCAGCGTGATGTCGAGGGAGTGGACCAACGTGATCTGCTGTGGAATGGCAGCATGTGAAGGGCTCTGTGACCGGAGATGGCAGCGGGTTAGTTGATGGCCAAGGTGTGCTGCTGTCCCTGTCACGTGAAAGGAAACTGTATCTTCTGGTCTTTCCAAACAACTGTGTGTGGGGGGAGGGGGACATAGACCAGGGTTTGTGCTGATTTACTTCAGGAGCTGAGGGCTGCCCAGCAAGCGCCTCAGGCAAAGCAGGTGGGTCTGGAGAGCTCACCAGAGGGCTGCTAGAAACTTCAGTCACAGGCACACCTGACAGGCAGCCTCAGGAGAGTAAGGGCTTCCCCTGCTCTTTCACCTTCCTAATTGCAAGTGACTGTCTGTCCTGGACAAACCCTAACAGAGAACCACACAGGGAAGGGGCTCTGGGAGACAGAACCCCTGGCCTCTCCCTCATGGTGCAGAGATCTGAGAAGCGAGCGGTGGTGCCGCCAAGACGCCAGAATATAACGCAGCCCATGGGAACCACAGAAACCACTGTGACAGAGGAAAGTGTTTGAGTGACTCCCAGAGGAGCAGTGATGGGAGACACAAGGACACCACCTGGGCAGCAAGATGGGGGGTGTAGGGGTGGGGGAGGCGGGGTGAGCGCTCAAAGTGCAGAGAGGAGGCAGAGGCTCAAATAACAAGAAAAGCTAGCAGAGTGCCACCTGGATTGCAGTGCATCTGGGGGAAGTGTGTACCTCTGTTGGAGAGTTTGATTCATGGAAAATTAACCAGTGGAAAAATAGGCAACATTAACTCAAAGGAAAACAAAAAATTTCCAAGCAAGGGAATGAAATCCTAGGACTCTGTAGCTCAGTTTGAATAATAGAGACATCACTGCTATGAACATTGGGTTGCATAAGTTCTTTGGAACTGGTGTTTCAGGGTTCTTAGGGTATAGACCCAGCAGTGGAATCGCTGGGTCAAAAGGCAGTTCCATTTTTAGTTTTTTGAGGAAATTCCATACTGTTTTCTAGAGTGGCTATACCGTGTTCATAGCAGCACTATATACAAGAGCCAAGTGCTGGAAACAGCCTAAGTGCCCATCGGTAAACGAGTGGATCATGAAACTGTGGTACATTTATACAATGGAATACTATGCAGCAGAAAGAAAGAACTCCTACCCTTTGAGACAGCATGGGTGGAACTGGAGAATATTATGCTAAGTGAATAAGCCAGTCAGAAAGACAAATACCATATGATCTCATCTATAAGAGGAATCTAACGCACAAAATAAACTGATGAACAAAATAGAACCAGAGGCATGGAAACATAGACTGACAGTGACCAGAGGGGAGGGGAAGGGGGGAATGGTGGAAAGATGGGGAGGGACTAGTCAAGGAACATGTACGAATGACCCATAGACATGGACAACAAGGTGGGGATTGACTGTGGGAGCGGTGGGAGGAATGGGTGGAGGAGGGCAAAGGGGGAAAAACTGGGACAACTGTAATAGCATAACAATAAAAAATGATTTAAAAAAGAAGAAGAAACATTACACTCTGGGACTGCTCTGTGCTGAGTGTTGGTGCTCCCCCAATTTCCCATGCTGAAGTCCTAACTCTGCAGCCGGTGGGGGGGCAGGGCATGTACTAGGAGGTGGGGTTTGGGGAGGTGACTCTGTTTAGATGAGGTCATGAGACTGGGGGACCACGATGCGATGGGATCAGTGCCCTTATGAGGAGAGATCAGAGGGTGGGCTGGTTTCCCTCCTCCCCCACTCCCCCCGTTTTTCTCCTCCCCCCACATGAGGACATAGCCTGAAGGTCCTCACCAGAACCCCACCATGCCAGCACCCTGATCTTGGACTTCCAACCTCCAGACTGAGAGAAATAAAGGTCTGTTGTTTGAGCTGCTCAGCCAGGGGCATTCTGTTACAGCAGCCCAAGCTGACCAAGGAACACGAGCCACTGTACAAATGATGAACAGGGGTCTCACTCAGAGAATCCAGTTAAACATTGCTGGATGGTTTGGAGGGGCAAAAGTGGGAGGGGTGGCAGTATCCAGAGTTGAGGAGCTGCAGGGAGTCTGCCCCTGCTACCTGGGCCTCCTCCCGCTCAGACTTGGCAGTTGTGGCCAGGCCTGGCAGACCCTGACCTGAGCCCCGGCAGCCAGGGCACTTGGGAAATGCAGTTCCTGGCCTCCAGCCACCATGCTGTAGGGAGTGCTGCATTGTAGAGCCCAGCATAAGGTGCACAGGGACGTGGCACTCGGCTCCAAAGAGCCTGTGGCTTGAAGAGCAATTGACCTCTCACTCACAGAGGCCACCGGCAGGTGTGCCTGGTTTGCTGGTGGCTGTCCTTCACAGAGGTCCTCCTGCTCAGGGTCCCGCTCTGCTCCACCTCCCGCCTCCCTCCTAATGAGGGGCTGCCAAGCAGCAGAGAATGGTCCTGGGCACTGCCATGCTCTGAGTTGCTCCCTCCGGAACAAGCCTGTTAACATCCCACTTTGGAATGGTGGAATTGTGCCCCACAAATTCATATGTTGAAATCCTAAGTCCAGGACCTCCAACGTGGCCTCATCTAGAGATCTTTACTGAGGTGATTTACAGAGGTTAAAATGAGGGCATGAGGGTAGGCCCTGACCCAATGGGACTAGGGGCACTTAGAGACACACACATACAGAGCACCGTGGAGCATGAAGGCAGAGATGGGTGATTCTTCCACAGGCCAAGGACTGACTGCCAAGGGCCTCCAGCGCATGCCGCAAGCTGGGAGAGGCCTGGAGCAGATTCTCCCTCATGGCCTCAGAAGTAACCAGCCCTACCCACACCTTGATCTCAGACTTCTGGCTACAAAACTGAGAGGGAACAGCCCTGTGTTTAGGTAGTCCATTCCTGGCACTTGGTCATGTGGGACAAGCAAACCAGCCATCTTAAAATCCCAAGGCCCCTCTCACAGTCCCTCCCCTGTGCTCTGCAGTGACAGCTGGCCCACTGAGGACAGCAAGAGACTGCCCTGAGGGCAGACAGGACAATGCTTGGGCTCCACCTGCATCCATCTATTGCTATGTGTGAACAGCAGCAGCCACGTGGATAATAAACTTAGAGCAAAGTTCCAAGCATTTGAAGGTCGCTGTTTAATCAGCTCTTAACCACCCCAGTTCTACCCTCTAACCGTGCAGGTCCGGAGGGCGATGACACACAGGATCTGCAGCTCCAACATTCTCTCCGTCACCCACGGGCCAGGCTGCAGCCCCGGTCCCAGGTTGTTCTGCTCTAACAGCACCTCCTCCCCAGGTGGTTTATCATTTATCTTAATTCCTGTGGCAGGGGCAGAGGGCTCCTGGTGCAGGGCTATGCTCTTTCTTGGTCTGGGTGCAGGTTAGATGAGTGAGGTCACTCATGGGCACTTCTTGGAGCTGCACGCTGGCGATGGTGCGCTCAATCTGTATCACATACCACCACACTCCTGGCATCCTAGTCACTGCTCCTTCTTTTCTTGTGCTCTGTTAGTTCGGCTCACAGGTGCACCCATGCCAGGCTTGCATTCCTGCCTGATGTTTTCTGCTTGGTGTGTGTGTGTTTTAATACATACCTGAACTCCTGGGTTTGGCCCTGTGTTCCCCCACTTAAAGGGCAGTCATTTCCTTGATGGCCATCTATTTCCTCAACACTGCTGATTAAAGCCCCTTCACCAATTTCTCCTGTTTCTGGAAACCTGTGCTGTTGAGCGTGTGTGAGGAGAGACGGCCTGGGTGATTCATGGTCACTGGTGTGTACAGTCCAGGTGGCACATCGCCATCTCCTGAAATGCCATGGACTATACTGTATCCCCTAAGTCCATATGTTGAACCCTAACACCCAGTGCAATGGTGCTAGGAGGTGGGCCTTTGGGAAGTGATTGGGTTATGAAGGCAGAACCCGCCATGATGAAACTGGTGTCCTTGTTAAAAGAGTCTCCAGAGAGTCTCCTAAAAGAGTCCCCCACCCCCAGCCTCCTCCATGGGAGGCCGGGAGAAGATGTCTGGGAGCCAGGAAGTGGGTCCTCACCAGAGAGAGAGCATGCCCCTGCCTTAATTTGGACTTCCAATCCCCAGAACGGTGACAAAGAAATGTCTGTTGATTCTGACACCCTGTCAGTGGCACTTTTGTTTTAGCAGCTGGAGCAGACTGACACACCAAGTCCTGGGTTCTTACTGCTTGATTCTAATCAGCCTGGCAGGGCAGTTTCTTGGCACTGCAGCTGGGTACCAGCCCTGTTGGTCAGGAAGCTGTGGGTAAGGTAGTGATGCTGGTCTCCAGGTGGAAGCAGGAGCGAGTAGGGGAAATGCTACCGAGAATGTGACAGGGTGTGACAAAAAGACACTGCTTCCATGACACTTCTGAGCAGCAACTTGCATGCAGTCCAGACAGGGTGGAGAGCCTGGAACTCGTGTGGACGTCCCCTACAGCAAGTGCACAGTTGGAAAATCAAAGGCCATACGCCAGGACAGTTAATGCCTGGGATTTGGGTCACCCAGCCAGTGCCATGCCAGAAGCCACAGCTCACCTCACAGCCATTCCACCCCTGGGGGACATGGACCTTGCTTGGTGGCCTGAGGTCTCCATTCCTCAGCATCCTGATGTGAAATCTTGCCAAGATTCTGATTCTGTTCCGTCCCCAGAGTCAGAGCGGATACTGACAGCCTGGCCATCTGGGGAAATCGGTTTGCTATGGGAGCTTAATTCGAGCTCCTTGGTGCCAGTGGAGGCGTTGCATTCAGGCCAACAGCCAAGACATCTGGCTGCTCGCTGGACGTCCAGGACAGTGCAGGCCACAGAAGCACCCGCATCTGCGCAGCCGGACCAAGGCTTCTATCCGGTACCTCCGGCTAGGAGGCCCGGGCTCCCGGCGCCCCCTCCCCTGTCAGGGCAAGACAGAGGTCGCCAACGGCCGGGCTGGGGACACAGACTGGACACCACGTGCACGGAATTCAGTGGAAGAGGTCCCCAGGGTGCCGGACCTCTAGAGGGATGGCCGCACGGGAGGAGTTCTTGGAGCTGGGCGGTTGGAGAGAAGGGTTGGTGTAGCATCAGGGCGAGGGACTTGCAGCGGCTGCGGGGATGGGGGCGGCGGAAGAGGGAGGACACAGTCTTGGCCCGGCTCAGCCTGGCGGGTTCCTTGCTCCCTCCCGCCTGCGGGCGCCACTCCTCCGTGGCGATGGGTGGGCCGCAGTCGGTGGGAGGCGGGGAGCCCGGCAAGCAGATGTCGGTGAGCAGGGCAGATCCAGGGGGATGTGAGCGAGGGTGGGAGGGAGACCTAGACTGGTCCCGCAGGAAACAGCTCATCCGGACTCTGCCACATCTCGGACCCACAGGTGTTCCCGCTCCCAAGCATCGGAGGCTCCTGGACGCTCAAGACCTGGAGCAGAGTGTTCTACCGTCCCTGGCCACGGGCTTCTGCCCTCCGTCTGGGTCTCGAGGGGCGGGTGCAGGGCGCGGCCGGCATCGTCCCCCGCCCACCCTGAGCGGCGCGGAAGCGGAGCCGGACGGGCTGGCGCCCCCGACGGCTCCGGGGCGGGGCGGGGCGGGCCAGGCTACGAGATAAGAGCCTGGAGGCCGAGACCGCCCACCGCAGCGGGACAGAGCCAGAGCTTTCACGGACGCTAGGTGTAGGACCCCAGAGCGGAGCTGAGGCCGGGGAAGGCAGGTAAGGCCGGGGCATTCCGTGGGCGACTTCCTGCACAGGCGTCCCCGCGCATCTTCGGGGCTTGCCGTTCGCTCCGTGGACCCCGAAGGCTGCAGCCGAGGGGCACAGAGCTGGGACGGGCACCGAGCTGGAACGGGCGCCGTCAGGAGGTATCACGTCCCTCAGACGACCAGGTCTCCAGAAGTCGTTCACAGCCCGGGGTGCACGGCGCGCCCCGACAGACAGTGTCATTGGAGACCTTAAGGTGATCGATGGCGGAGAGATGTGTGCACGATGCGGGGTTGATGCACGCCCCGCGTGGCCCCTGGCCTCGGTCCCGCAGGTGCAGCGCCTGTCCTACCGCGGTGCCCGGCTCCAGGGGTCGCGCGAAGGGGGCGCCAGCACTGGGGCGCACAGCTGTTTGTGACTGATTCCTGCGTGTTGAACCAGACGCGATGCAGGGTGAAGGGGACCTGGGCAGAGCCTCCCCCAGCCCCATCCGATCCGGGTGATTTCCTCAGCCAGTGCTCCATCGTGCAGGGTTTTATCTTTGGTTCTGAAGGTGAGAGTGGG
This sequence comes from Desmodus rotundus, assembly GCF_022682495.2. Classification (NCBI taxonomy): domain Eukaryota; kingdom Metazoa; phylum Chordata; class Mammalia; order Chiroptera; family Phyllostomidae; genus Desmodus; species Desmodus rotundus. Next base: position 178,442,557 of record NC_071387.1, on the reverse strand, counting down.
CGCACGGGGCTGCGGGCTCTGCTTCCAGGACAAAAGGGACAGAGGAGCAAACCTCAGCTTATGAGCCAGCTGTGTTTTTCTAAGAGACCACATTTTGCTTTCTTTACCCAAACCTGGCCTTTGAGGCCTCTGCTGCAAGAGTGTGTCCGCTCACCCCAAATGCTGGGTGTAGGCTTCCTGGCAGGTGGCCAGCCGGGGCTGCAAGGACCCTTGTCAGAACAAAAAAGCTGGAATTTGCTGCCTCTACATCTCCACCCCGTCCAACTGCACCCCATGGCAGGCCTGTTCGCCTGCTCCCCAGAGTGCACAGCCCCTTGGCTGGTTTTTCATACATCTCAGGAGTGTGCCTTTGGGTCAGCAGAGGCTAAGGGGCCACCGAGAGCTGGTGCGTAAAAGTCGTGAGTTTTCATTCAAACTTGGACACAGTGGAAAATTTGCCCACTAAGCTGCCATCCTGTTATGCTTCTGCTTCAGCCTCTGTGAGTGTGTGTGTGTGAGCGTGTATGCACCAGTATATGTGCACGCACCCGTGTGTGAGCTGTTGAAACAATATTGGGCGGTCAAATGCCAGAAGTCAAAATTGAAACTGCTCTTGGACCCGAGGGCCTGGCTTGCTCATGGCTGTCACTGTGGAATTTCTTCTGTCCCCACCGATGACACTGCCCAGGGTTTATAGCCATGATCTGGAAATGAGCTCCCTGGCACAGGTGTGAAGAATAGGAGCGTGTGACCCCTCGGGTGAATCCTGACATGGTGCTCTCACCTGTGTCCCCTCTGCCAGGTGACTCTGGTGAGCTGCCGGGCCACAGGTGCATGCCGATCATGTACACATTCCTTGAAGAAACTGTTATCACTGTTATGTAAACTTTTCATTGCTGTGGCTGACTTTGATCGTAATGGAATGAATAGGTACACACTCTTGTAAAGACTTACTGGTGGGTGCTATTTGAAGATAGTAGATTGCTCCCTGCTGTGCGGGGTATGGCAGCGGTAACCGTTTGCATTATTTATTGGGAAAAGCAAGATCAGAGATTACACCAGCACTGCACTTTCATTGGACTAGAGAGGAGTGCCCAGGGAAGGGGCAAAGCAGAGGTCTGTCCTGAGGTTTCCACAGTCTCCCACAGCCTTAAGGAGAAATAACTCATATGCGGTCCTCAGTCCTGCCCATGTTATCTGAGCTGCTTGGAACGTATTTGTTCTGCCCCAAAGAAAGGAATATAAATGCCTTGGATCTCTGCTCTTGCCACCGGGTGCATCTGTAGTTCTGACTACTAACTCATGGCATTCCTGTGTATGTTTATTTTTCATGCTGGCCGAAGACCAAGAGGGAAGAAGTGCAGAATCCTAGATTCTATCCAGTCTGCCCATGAGTAGAAGCAAATGCCCAGTGGGACTGATGCCTTCCGTGGTGGCCCCAGCTAAGGAGTCCAATGCCATGTGCCCAAAGGCGGTGGAACTTGTTTTGGTCAAGGAGCAGAATGGGGTGCAGCTCACAAACTCCACCCTCGTCAACTCCCCACAGACCCCCGTGGAGACCCAGGAACGGGAGACGTGGAGCAAGAAGATAGACTTCCTCCTCTCGGTGATTGGCTTCGCCGTGGACCTGGCCAATGTCTGGCGATTTCCTTACCTGTGCTACAAAAACGGCGGGGGTGAGTCCCCGAATGCCCTCCCTGTGCACTTCTGCTGGGCTAGAGACAGGGCAATGGAGGCAGGCTTTTGAGAAACGGGCACTCTCTGGCCACGTGGCACGGCTTTGTAACTTAGCATTGGCCGGGCACAGAGTCCCCACGTGTGTGTCACAGAACTGCAGAGGTAGAGTCCAAACTGATCTCACCCTGCGCCGGGACTTCACAGCTGAGACAGTGAGGCCAGGAGAGCAGGAAGCAGAAGTTAGTGGTTGGAGGCACCATGGCTCTGTCTTCTGTTTCCAAAGGTGTTTTTCACTTTGGACAGAAAAGACCCACACAGAAGGGTGTCTTTGTCTGATCAGATACTGTAAATACTGTTTTTAGTCAGTATTTAGTCAAGGGGAGCCCTTGAGCGAAGATGCCCTGCAAATGTGCCCTTCCCCTACCCCCTGCTCCTACTACTCCCTACACTCAGCCAGTCCTAGAACAATGACTGTCCCAGGACTCAAGGCAGAGAACTAAGTGAGCTAAAGGGGAGAATCACCCCAGAAATTAGAGAACCCAGGTAAGTTGGAGCTCATGCCCACCCTCCTGGTGCCTCCATTTCCCTGACAGCATCCCTGAATCACTGGCCACACCACAACATACAGAAGGGGGGGCGAGGGAAGACAGTCCTGAGGAGGGCCTCCCAGCATGCCTGTGGGTAGGTTGGCATTACTCTGCCCAGATGGAGGAGAGAAGACTGAGGCCTCAGAAGTGCAGTAAGGACAGACAATCGTGGGGTCTCCCCGCTTCCCTCCCCATTCCAGGAAGAGAGCCATGGTGAAGCTCCCTCTCATTCGAGGCAAAGCTTTAGGAAGCAGAGTCCTGGGGCCCTGAACTTTGTGCTTGGGACAGGATGCAGCTCCAAGAGGAACGAGGCACCTCCCTGGAGGGACCACAGCCCCTGATGGAGGCAGGTTTCAAATGCTGGGATCTGGAATTGATGACAGAATCCACACAGGGTCAGAGGTGGTCCACAGATCCCACAAGAGTCACAACTCAAGAGGAGCAGACATTCCATAGAGGAGCAAGAGGAGGCAAAGGCAGGGAAGGAGCCACAGTGCAGACTGGGTTGCATCTGCTGTCTTCTCGGGGGTTGACCCCAAACCTGGGGCTGGGACACTGGCGGTTCAGTAGGGATGGGCTTGCTTTGAAAGCTTTAGAGGGGTTCGGAGCACTGATGACAGTGGGTCTAGGCTAATGGAGGGAGGAGACTTACCCTGCCCAGCTTGGGGCTTCCGTTTGGAAGGGGGCCAGGCAGGGAGCTTCAGGAGAAACAAGGACAGGGATTGGGGTCAGAGCCAAAATGTGTGTGGTTGAGGGAGATAGCTGAGCCTTTGAGGCCCTCGGTGACCATGTTGTCATGCCCCACAGGTGCCTTCCTGGTCCCCTACCTGCTCTTCATGGTCATTGCGGGAATGCCGCTTTTCTACATGGAGCTGGCCCTTGGGCAGTTCAACAGGGAGGGCGCTGCTGGCGTCTGGAAGATTTGTCCTATACTCAAAGGTAACAGTAGGGACACCTCCTCACACCTCGCATGGCACAGACCAAGGCTGTGGCTCTAGAGCTTTTGAAGCAAGCCCACCGAAGTTGTGTGCATTCCGTCCTGCTTTGCTAGGTATCTATGCACATGAACACACCGTTTGAATTTGGGTCCTACTCTAAAGATCTGTAATGACCAAGAATTTGAGAGTATATTTCCCTCCTTTCAGATGAAGCCACCTGTAATTAAATTCCTTAGTGGTGTTCTTTTGTCCAGTGTTAAAATGATAAGTAAGATAAAACCTCTCTCCGTTGGTCAGCTACCTATCATCTACTTGTCTAACATCTGCGTATCTGTCCATCCATCTAGCTAGCTATCATCTCCCTATCTATACATCATTTATGTACCATCCATCTATCAACTATCGTCTATCGACCACCCACCGTCTATCTACCTACCTACTTACTTATCATTTATGTATATCTACCATCTATTAAATGTCAACTGAACAGAAATAAAGTCAGGAGGCTTTGGCAGGAAATAAATGATAAAGATTTTTTCAAGGGTCTTAAGGTTTACATATTAGAAACACAACTAGGCAATACCCAGAGTGTTCCAAAGAAGGAGGAGAAGCTGAGGGTTGTTATAGAAAATTATACTCTTGAGGAGAATCAGTCCTGCATTCTTAGCTTCTAGATTGGTCCGAGATGGTAACCCTCTAGATGACCAGTGGTCTGGATACTGGATGTCGGGTGCTCTGGATGCCTTCCCCTAGTCCTTCAGGGTGCACTCAGGGTTACTAGGAGGCTTGATGTATATCTAGGCATTGATTCAAGATGGGAAAGTTCAAAGGTTTAAGTTCCCAGACTACTTAAAACAAGAACAGAATTGTTTCCTCATGCCTCAACCTACTTGACTTTACTAATTTAGCAGCTCAACAACCTACCTACCTATCTCTCTCTATCTCTCTATCTATCTATCTATCTATCTATCTATCTATCTATCTATCTATCTATCTGTCTATGTATCTATCTATCAGAACTACCTATTATCTATAACCTACCTAAGTGTCTAGTTACTCACAGCCTTCCAGGCTACTACTGAGATGCCATGAAGCAAACACACCTCGTGCTGAGCACAGGTGACCAATCTCCCCATGGTCGCCTCCCTCCATCCTCCTGAGAGCCCCGAGGGGGGCACACACTGTCTTGTCTCATCTTGGAGAAGGAGGCACTGAAATTAGAGAGCTTGAGTCACTGGCCCTTGTCAGCTTGTCAGGGGCAGGATGGGATTCAATCCCAGATCTGTCTGACCCCCCATTAGGCCAGCAGGAGGCGATGGCTCCGGAGGATTCGTGGTTATTTTCTCTACAAGACCGGAGAAGGTGCGTGGTTCAGACAGCTGGTTTCATTAAGAAAATGGCTCTTTAAAGCCCAGACTTTGGATTTTCTGAGAAATTCTTGACAAGTTGGTGTTTGAGAAGAGCAGAAACCTCAGGGTATCTCCAAGGCTGCCTTGTGGGGGGTCAGGGAGTGTGTGCTCAGACAGAAACTGATCTAGCCTCGGGAGTGAGGTCATTGCACAGCTGCTGGGGTCGGTCTCCATGGAAGTCACTCTCACAGCGGAAATGCTGAGACTGGCCGGCCATGACACCTCCTGCTTATTCCTGCTTAATGGTCTGCCGGGTGAATCTGGAGATGTTAGCAATTTTTTCTGAGGCAAGATAATTCATAGAGCCAGCCTAAAGTAGAAAACTACAGAGCAAGATTCAGACACCTCTGGGTTCAGGCACCAGGTACTGGGTGTTCCTTTCTGCAATTTGCACACAGAAGTCAAAGCTCAGAGGAGTTGCCTGAGACTCGCCTCTGGCACCATCATTAATTCCCCGACGGAGAAATATGCAGGCACCTGAAGACACCAGGCACCTACTAGTGACAGATGCAGGTATTGACCTGGACATTTCAGCATCTGTATACTGGCACAATGTTGGTGCCATTGAGGGCAGTAAACCCAAGCTAACAGACAAGACACAAATGAGTTAATCATGTTCTCCCAGGCTCTGCTAGGCAGTGCTAACATGTCACGTGGTCATGCATTGCAACAGGCTTTCGGTGTGGTCAGTATTTATAGAGCATTAAAGCACCGAGTCGGAAATTAAGCGTATCTATCCTCAAGGAACCATCTGGGGAAGTGTTGAGGAAGGATGCCTCCAGCTGTGATGCAGCCTGTGGTGATACAAGTTTGCATCTTTGGATTTCCAAGAGGCACATCTTTCCAGTCCAAAGTATGTCTGCCAGAAGTTTTTTACGTGACGCGACTCTGTGCCCCCACCTTCCACCAGGGAGTCTAACTCTGAATCAAAGTAAATCTGCCTCTTTCCTGAGCACCCCGTGGCTGGATGAGGGACTGCAGAAAAAGAAATGGATGGTGGCCCCATGGGGCTGGAGGCCAGCAGGTGATTTCCGGCTGTTTCCTGCCACACAGAGTTTTCTCCAGCAAAGCTGCCAAAATGAGTTGTTATGTTGCAGCTTATAAAATGTCAAATGCTTTCCAAGGATTTCAATGCTACTTAATCCTAATGAACTGGAGGCAGTACAGGAAATATGACTGTCAGTACCCCATTCCAGAGAAGTTCAGACCACAGATATTGCCATGTCTCAGCAATATCAGAACCTGCAGGAGAAGTGGCAGATGTCAAGCACCTCTGCAACTGACTCTGAGTCCCAGCCTCATAGTCACGTTCTGGCAGCTCACATCAGCTTTCGTCCAGTTTTGAAAACTCATCCGTGTGGAAGGCTGAGCTGGGGCTGACTGAGGCCACAGCAAGAAGCGCTGTGTGGCCCCACTCCTCAGTCAGAGCCTGGTCATTCACCTCATAACCCGGAATTTAGGGAATCGCAAACCATAGAAGGTCAGCGATTGAGCTGGGAATCTCCAGTTAACACAGGGCTGTGCTCGTCAAGGATATAAATGAATCAGTACAAGAACACTAGACTTTCCCATTTACAGAAGAGACGCCTGAATTGTTTAATGCCAACCTAGCCGCAACCCGCAACAGATGCTTTTCTTCTTGTTCAGGCTCTATCTCATCCATACGATTTCCATTTGATAGGAGATCGTCATTTCTCCTTAAATTAGGTGAGGCAAACGATGCTTTTCTGGATACCCTGACATGCATGCCTTCTTTTTCTTTCATCTTAAAAAGAAATCAATTAATAAAATCGCCTGTATTTTCATGTGTCATTACATACAGGTAGCACATGGTAAATAACATCAGTTAAAATGCCCCAAATAATCATCATAGAGCTAAAAGGTTATCCAGTCTTTCAGAGGACGATTGGCATGTCTGGGCCCTGTGAAAGCTTTCACCTGTGTTTGGAGCCGAGCTCTGGGACAGCCCACTTCCCCCTGCCTTCCCTCCCTTACCTGGGACCTGCTCCCTGCACCTGATTGGCACTGAGCTGCACCCAAGAAGGTCAGATGGTAAGTCCACAGTGAGGATGAGCTGCTTCAGCGGCTGTGCCTCATCCTCAGTTCCCTGTACCATCTGTCCAGAGTCCCACAGGGTGGGCGTGCCACTGGAGAGGCCACAGGTGACCTTCGGCACCCAAATGTGTCATCCAAGCATCCTGGAGGGAGGAGTCTCAGAACTATCCTACTCTCCCCACTTCCTCTCTGTCCCCCTCTCTGCCATATGAGCACACGTGCACACACACATACACACGCACACTTGCACACTCACCAAGTAGATAATGAAGACACCCAAATCGACAGAGGAGGAATTCTCTCCAGTTTACTTCAAAGAAACCTGCTGATGAGTCTCAGGGAGTGGAAAACTGCTCCACCAGGGAGCCTTTTCTCCAGCTGGTATTCTTGGAGTTAGTATTTGCTTATGACACTCTCATCTAAGCTAGCTTTTGTGGACACTTTGGAGCGAGCTGGCTTGGGGGGATGGTAGAGAAGGGTAACTGTCATGCTCTCTCGAGACCTGAGGAGGCTCCTTTGCAGGTTGTTTAGCTAATTGCTAAAGACACCCTCATTTTACATGTGCTCTAGAAACACTGCCAACCTATTGAATATAAAACAATTTATATTTTGTGGCCAGTAAGATTTTAGTGTGATGTATCAAACTCTTCTTCTTTCTGGAAAAAAATTTAAGGTGGCTTAAATAAAATGCACATAAGGTTAATATAAAAATACTAAGAAAAATAAGAATTTAAGAACATTGACATTAAGAACTGTGATTGAAATTCATGTTCAGCCCTGAGCTTCCTGGGAATCAGACAGCAGAGGAACACATTTTCATTGGAAGTACGAGAGGGGACTGAGCCTACCACCTCCTCAGCAGAGACAGCTTCTCGTGGCCAGAAATGATGAAAAAAGTATATCTAGTGTGGCTTCATTCAGATGATGTGATGATGTAATGAACAATGATAAACAAAATGTGGATTTCATGTGGCTGGGTCTTCAGTGACACTGAGGAGGAACTTGGTGAAAGCCGGGTTGGTGAGAGGCTACACTTCAGTGCCCTAGCCCTGTGGCTCTCTAAGGCTCTGCTATCCCGAAGGACAGAACTTGTGGTGACCAAGCAAACAGCTGACACCTGCAACCACCTTCCTAGGGAATCGTTTCCATCACTCAGGCATTTTTGGCACCTGGACAGCAGCCCAAGAGACATGGTGCTCTCAGGGAAGGCAGAGCTCCAGTGCTGGGGTGCTGTGTCACCAACGGGGCAAGCCCACGAGCTCCCGTGGTGACCTTTGCACTCTGTTGTGAAGGTCGAGAAACCCAGCCTGCCCAGATGAAGAGCTACCCACACAGCTCTGGGCGCAGGACCAAAGGCAAAGTCAGCTCTTCCTTCAAATACTGGAGCCGGATCTGCTGTACTGTTTGAACAAAGTTCCTTTGAGTTCCCAAAGTTTCAATCTGAGGATTTGGTACGCAAAATTTTAACCTTAAATTAATTTCAAGTCATATGTCCACAGCAGTCCACTGCCAGGGAAAACCTCCTGTGCTGTGCTTCATGACAACGTGGCTTCCTGAGCACATGGCTTCCTGAGCAACAGGAGGAGGCCTTCTAGCCAGCAGGCCCATCAGCCCACCAGTCAGGATGACACACTCCAAAAGCTGCTCGCCACTCTCTTGTGCCTCGTTACTGATCCCAAGTTCCAGGTTTTGTGATCCTGGAAAGGATGCTCTGAAAGGCCCTGGGTGGCCCTAGGAGACTCTGGATAGTCATGTACGTCCCTGGCAGACCCTAGATGGTCATACATGGTTCTGGGTGAGCTTGGGTAGCCCTAGGTAGCTACGAATGAACCTTGATGACTCTGTTTGCCCTGGGTAGTCTTGAGTAGCTATGGGTAACCATGAATGACTCTGGGTGTCTCTGGGTGGCCCTGAATTATCCATGGTGGGCCTGGATTGTCTTGGATGCCCTTGGTGGTCCTAGATGAGCCTGGGTAGCTGTGGATGGCTATGGAAGACCCTAGTTGTTCCTTAGTGACTGTTGGTCACTGTGGGTGGCTCTAGGTGTCCCTGAATGGCTCTGGGAATCACTGAGTATTTCTGGGTGACCCTGGATGGCCTTTGATGACCTTATTGTCATGGATGGCCCTGAATGTTTCTGGGTGACCTTGAATAGTTTGGAGTGGCATTTGTTGATGTTTGCTGATGTTTTGTATCTCTGAGTGTCTCTAGATGACCCAGGGTGGCCTTGGGTGGCCATGGATGACAGAGGGTGATTCTGATGGTTTTTCATGGCCTGGTGGTGCTGAATAACCCTTGGCATGATTGCCCAGGGTGACCCAGAGTGGATCTAGATGACCTTGGGTGAACCTGGATGATCCTGTTTGATCCTGAGTGGCTGTGGGTAGTCATGGATGGCCCTTGGTTGCCCTGTATATCTATAAGTGACCTGATTCTACCATGGTGGCCCTAGATAATCCTACATATCTCTGGATGACTCTATATATCCTTATCCAGGGTGATCCAGGATACCCCAATGACCCTAGATGGTCTTTTAGGTCTTGAATGCCCTTCAGAGATATTCTGAATGTCTCTGAGCGGACAGAGATGACCGTAGATGGTTTTGGAAGGGGGAAGCCCCTCTCTGTGATCACAGCATAAAATCTAGCAACTGCCCTTTCACTTCTCTTCCCCTGTGTATTTAAAGATGTTGCCTGGTATTGGGATGATGGCAAAGAGCTGGCAGAAGGTGGCAATGTCTCCTGTAAGGGAAGGTGGGAGGGGGCGTTCTGTTGACGGTGGTTCTGTGCTCTCACTGCCCTAGGTGTGGGTTTCACAGTCATCCTGATCTCGCTCTACGTTGGCTTCTTCTACAATGTCATCATCGCCTGGGCGCTGCATTACTTCTTTTCCTCCTTCACCATGGAACTGCCCTGGATCCACTGCAACAACACCTGGAACAGCCCCAACTGCACAGATGCCCACTCCAGCAATGCCAGTGATGCCTTGGGCCTCAACGACAGCTTCAGGACCACCCCCGCTGCTGAGTATTTTGAGTAAGTGTGGGGTGGTCCACTCCTCAGGGTTCAATGACTCTTCATTTGCTGTGTCTGCCTTAGGAAGGGAAGGACACAGAGCTGAGCACTCTATGCAGCCCAGGGGTCAACCACCCACCCTTGCTGCCTTAAAAGGGTATGAGAGGACCCTATTCTTGTCCTGTGCTCATGTTCCCTTCCCTTGGGTTCTTGTGGGACAACACCAGTGCAAGTCTTCAGCAGGGACGGAAGGCTGAGTAGGTCCAGGTCTACACTGCCCTGCTCCCTGTTTGAGGTGGGAGGGGGCCGGCCGGAAGCACCACACACACTATGGATGAACGGCGCTGGGGCCTGGGCCCTGGGGGCTACAGTGTTGCCTCCAGAGTCGCCTCCAGAGTGGGCTGGGCTCCAGGTTTTCATTTGCCTGCCCTTCCTCCACATGTAGGCCAGGTCCAGCTTTCCCCAGAAAAGACGCCTTCCTGGGCAAGCTAAACTGCAGCCTCACTAAACAGATCCGGTCTGCAGGTGCATCAACTATGTGCTTTTCACGATACACTCTTTTCCTCTTACAATGCTGGTGTTTTCATGGGTTCCTCCTCAGTCCCCATGTGCAGTGGCCCTCCATGTGTCCCACTCCTCGCCTCCTTTTGCCAAGCCTGGCCCGCTGCATTGCACACTAAGTGTCCCCCACCACCTGTAGGCCTGTTCTTCTTCCCAAATGTGTTCTCTGAATCCTTTCTGACACTGAGCCAGCTCTTGGCTTCCCCTCCTCCCTCATGGCACGAGGCAGGGTTTGGAAGGTCTGCATGGACTGCTAGAGTGGTCAGGTGTTTTCTTAGAGCATCATTAGGAAGATTGTGGCTTCAGCATGGGGGTTGTGTGATGGGCTGATTTTAGGAAGACCATCCTAAAAATTTTGGGTGGTTTGGGATTTGACAGTGAAAAGTGTCTGAGGAGGCACTTTTCCCACAGTGGGAAAGACAGGCGACTGCCAAGAAACCTCCCCCCACCCCCATCCAGGAGGAGGGCAACTCCAAGCCTGGGAGACTGAGGGCTTTCTTCTCATGGAGCTCACAAGAGGAGTGCACTGGTTTCAGAGAATCTGCCTGGAATCTGCCCCATTCGATTTGTCTGGAAGATGTGGGGGAAGGCATATCCTGGAGAAATGGAGACACAGGCAGGGTTGCCTGAGTATGTACATAGAACTCAGTGAGACAAGCAACCAAGAAATGATAGAATTGTCCAAATATAGGAAAGCCAAGCATTCAGTAAAGTGATTTTGTCTGTTCTTATTGGGGAGAAAAACAGTACTTGCCACTGTCCTGTTCATTATTCCGTTTCCCAAGTGTCATGGTATCTCATTAAGAGGCTGAGGCAGGGGTGCATGTGCTCTTGCCCATGCAGCCCCACTCTTGGGGCTGGTGTGTAATGCAGAGAAGGGGCAGGGGATCTCTGCACACAAAGTAGCCATGCAGCGGTGGCTGTGGTGAGAGCCTGGGAGTGTCCTAGTCAAGTCCTACCACACACAAGAGCGTTCAAAGGCAGCTCGTGCTGGAGATGGGTTTAATTTATCATTTTGCCAACAAGATGGGGGCTCAGTGGTCAAGCTAGCATGTCTTTTGCAGTTTCAAGATCGATTTCAGTGCAACTTGGAACATTTGGAAAGCTTGCTGCCGTGTCGAAAGGTGCCCAGTGACACCGTTTTAGAACTGCTTATCTTTTGTTGGGCAGGTGTGGAAAGAGTTCATTTATCTAAGTGATTTTCAGATAAGAAAACTAGAGGGGAAAAAACTGGTTACTCTAGTGATTTATGACTAAGAATGCTAGAGGGAAAGAATGTATGTGATACATGATTTTAAAAAATCAGACTAGTGAAATCTATTTGGAAATCTATAGCCTAAGGGGTAGGAGGACTGGGTAAAAAAGGTGAAAGAAAAAAAAAAGAACCTTATAGAGAACATTATGGTGATTATCAGAGAGAAAGGGGGATGGGGAGGTAGAAGAGAGTAAAGCGGGGACAAATAGTGATGGAGGGAGACTTGAGGTGGAGACTTGGGGTGGTGAACACACAATACTATGTACAGATGATGTATTATAGAATCATGCCCCTGAAACCTATTTAATTTTATTAACCAATGTCACCTCAGTGATTCCATTATAAACTAACAAACAAATAAATAAAGTGCAAGTGAAAATCTCCAGTCTGAGAGAGGGCTATTGAGACAGAAGGTGCCCAGGCCCCCACTTCATAAAAGTCAGGTTAGCATGAGCAGACGCTGCGCCATCACTGGAGGTGATGGTGGGACAAAAGTGAGGCATTTAAAGAAGGTTTACAACAAAGTCATGGATTAGTGATGATACGGAGGCCCCGGTGCTCTTCCCCAAGAGCTTTGCAGGCGATTTTACTAGGAGTGGTGACTGGATCTCCCTGAATTAGGTCCTTGTGACCATGTCAGGGCCTGCAGGTCAGGGTGTTTTCCAGCATTTAAGTCCACTTTGTAAAGCGGACCATTGTGAAAAGGATTGCATGTTCCTGCAGGCAAATGTAATTAGGAAGCTCTCCATGAAGTGCCATGAAGGCCAACACACTGCAATTGTAAATTAGTAAAGCTCTAAGTCTTACATTGTGGGCACATGTAGCTCTGTACTAGCCATCATGGGACTCCAGTCCCCTGTGCAGTACGCAAAGTTATGAACTATCGTGCAGTTGACAACTGGAATGTCAGCAGGGTAGATCTGAAAGGTCTTCACCATGCATTTTAACTCCAGGTCCTCAGAGAGTACAGTAACTGTCAGGCTTGGTGAGGTGGCCAATCAGTGGTCAATGGGAAGTGCTCATGCCTTCCATTGCTGAGCTGCACAGGCTCAGGGTGGCTTTTTCATGCTCCACAGACTGTGTGTGCAGAACTCTCCCCAGAAAGTGAGAGTCCTGCAGGACTTGATGTGTCCCCAGCTCCCAGGGGTTCCAGAAGCCCTTCTGCTGTAGCTTCCTCTACAGACAAATGAAAGGAAGCAGTCATAGTGGGGATGACTACACCCATGTGAAGGCTCAGCCTGGAGACTCAGCTGTGAATAATCGCTAGCCCATGAAGTTTGCTTTATTTTCATTCCTCTTACCTGAGAGAAAGAAACCCTTTATTAGTTACCCCCAATTTGCCCATTTTATGGGGTCCCCATTTCTCACCCAGAACCTCTTTCCTCATTAGTCCCTGTGCTTGCTAACCTCCCATCTGCAGTCCCTAGTGGGGTATGCATGAGAAAATGCTATAATGCTCTCCAGTTCCATCCATGCCATTGCAAAGGGTATAAGCTCCTTCTTTCTCTCTGCTGCGTAGAATTCCATTGTGTAAATGTACCATAATTTTTTGATCCACTCATTTGCTGATGGGCACTTAGGTTGCTTCCAGTACTTGGCTATTGTAAGTTGTGCTGCTATGAACATTGGGGTGCATAGGTTCTTTTGGATGGGTGTTTCAGGGTTCTTAGGGTATAATCCCAGCAGCAGAATTGCTGGGTCAAAGGGCAGTTCCATTTTTAGTTTTCTGAGGAAATTCCATACTGTTTTCTACAGTGGCCACACCAGTCTGCATTCCCACCAACAGTGCTCTAGGGTTCCCTTTTCTCCGCATCCTCTCCAACATTTGTTTGTTGATTTGTTTAATAAGCCAGGCAGTGAGGGACAAATACCATATGATCCCACCTTTAACTGGAACATAATCAACAAAAGAAAAAAGCAAACAAAACATAACCAGAGACATTGAAATTAAGAACATTGTAACAATAGCCACAGGGGAGTGGGGAGGGGATAGTGGGAAGAGGGGTCTATAGGAGCTACTATAAAGGACACAAGGACAAAATCAAGGGGGAGGGTAGAGGTGGGGGAGGGAGGTGGGACTGGCTGGGGTGGGGTGGATGGAAGGGGAAAAAATGCAGACAATTGTAACTGAATAAAAATAAATTAATTAATTTTAAAAAAAAAGAAAAGAAAATGCTATAGGCTCAGAGCAGAAACCAGAAGTTCGTGGCTGTGACTCCAGAATCATGACACAATGCAGTGAACACACTTGACAGAGATGAAATCTGGGCCAGGAAAGGGCTCTGGAAACCCCAAAATAGGCCCATGCAACTCCCACCAATTTAAAGTGTCCCTCAGTCCTGTAAACGCTCATCAATACCATCTTCACTTACTTTCTAATATAAATTAGAAAGCTACAAATCTAAAGCTATAAATTTGCCTCTAAGAGACTGCTTTAGCTGCCTCCTGTAAAGTCTCATATAGTGTATTTTCATTTTTATTCAGTTCAAAGTGTTCCTTGATCTGCCTTGTGATTTCTTCATTGACTCATGAGATATTTTTGGAGGTTTGTTGTTTAATTTTGAGACCTTTGGAGATTTTCTAGATATGTTTCTGTTATTGACTTCTAATTTAATTCTGATTTGGTGAGATAACATACTTATAAAACCTCATTATTTCAAAATATACAGTGAATTGCTTTATGGCCTAGTATATGGTTGATACTGGTAAGTGTTCCACAAGCACCTAAAAAGAATGTGTGTCCTGCCCTGATTGGTGTGGCTTAGTTGCTTGTGCATCATCCCACAAAGTGAAAGGTCGTCATTTGATTCCCAGTCAGGACACATGCCTGGGTTGCAGGTTCAGCCCCCTATCAGGGCATGTATGAGAGGAAACCTATCACTGTTTCTCTCTCATATTGATATTTCCCTCCTCTTTCTCCCTCCCTTCCCCTCTCTCTAAAAATAAATGAATAAAATCTTTTTAAAAAATGAAAAAGAATGTGGGTCCTGCTGTTGTTGGGTTGAGAGTTGTGTGTCAGCCAGGTCTTGTTAGCTGCTAGTGCTGTGCAGGTCTCCTTACTGATTCTCTGTCTGCTTGTTCTATTGTTAGTGAGAAAGAGTGTTGAATCTCAACTATAATTGTAGATATGCCTATTTCTCTTCACAGTTCTATTTGATTTCACTTCATTCGTGTATTTTGACTGTCATGAAATGCATGTATGTTTATGAATGTCAACTCTTTGGACTGACTGTGTCTTTATTATGAAATGTCCCTCTGGGTAATATGTCTGATTCCGAAGTTGGTTTTCTCTAATAGTATGTATGACCACCCAAGCTTTCCTGTGAGTGGTGTTTTCTACTTATGCATTCAACATTTTGGGTGCTCTCCTACCCTTATGTAGAGCCCAGGTTTCCATTTCACCTGAAGAATTTCATTGAGCATTTTTTATAGGGCAGACATGCAGGCAATGAATTCTCTCAGCTTTCTTTTCCACCTTTGTATTTTTAACCTATACGCATCAGATTTAAAGTGGTTTTCTTGTAGACAGCACAGAGATGGTTTTTGCTTTTTTATTCAGTATCACAATCTCTGTCTTTTCTTCAGTTTCCAATCAGTAATTATCAGTATGGTTGGGTTTAACGCTTTCATCTAGATATTTCTTCCTCTGCCATCGCTTCTTTGTTTCTTGTTTCCTGTGTTTATTCCTTCTTTTGAATTAATCAATTTCAGGCTTTCATTTTATCTACACTGTTGGCTAATAAGCTATAGCTCTTTGTTTTAATTTTAGTGGATAATACAGGGTTTACAATATACACATTTAGCATGACTACCTTCAAATAACATTTACCACTTCACATATAATGGGGGAGCCATTCACACTGTATCTCCATTTCCCCTCACATCCTTTAAGGAATTGTTGTCATAACTTTTGTTTCTACAATATGTTATAAACCCCATAATACATGTTACTATTTTTTATCTAAACAGTAAATTACATTTTTAAATAAACCTCAAACAGAAAAAGCTTTTCTATTTCCCTATTCATTCATCACTTTGGGTACTCTCCTACCTTAGTGTAGAGGCAGGTTTCCATCTCATCTGAAGAATTCCGTTGAGCACTTCTTACAGTGCAGACCTGCAACCAGTGAATTTTTTCAGCTTTTGTTTCTCTGAAAATAATTTTGCTTTTTGAGGGGGTAGGGATTTTTTCATATGGTGGTACATAACAGAAAATTTGCCATTTTTACCAATTGTAAGTTTACAATTCAGTGGCATTAAGTAATTTCACATTGTTGTACAGCCTTCACCACCATCATCTCCAGAACTTTCCATCCCCCCACACTGAACCTCTGTCCCCATTACCCACTAACTCCCCATTCCCTCCCCAACCCCTGGCCCCCACCATCTACTTTCTGTCTCTGCATTTGACACCTCTAGGGACCTCATATCAGAGTAATTGTACAGTATTGTCCTATGTGTCTGGTTTGTCTCACTTAGTATAATGTCTCCGAGGTTCATGCACATTGTAGTATGTCAGAGCTCCCTTCTTTTTTTAATGCTGAATATATTCCATTGTGGGGATGGACCATATTTTGTTTATCAGTGGACACTTGGGTTGCTTCTACCTTTTGGCTACTGGAAATAATGCTGCTATGAACAATGGTGTGAAGATATCCTTTTGAGTCCCTGCTTTCAATTTTTTGGGGTATATACCCAGAAGTAGAATTCCTGGATTATATCAAAATTCTGTTTAATATTTTAAGAAACTACCATACTGTTTTCTGCAATAGCTGCATCATTTTGCATTCTCACCGAAAATACACACAAGTTCCAATTTGTCTGCATTCTTGACAATGCTAGTTTTCTGTTTGAGTTTTTTCTTTCTTTCTTTCTTTCTTTTTTTGATAATAGCCATTCTAATGACTATGTAGTGGTATCTCATTGTGGTTTTGATTTGCATTCCTCTAATGATTAGTGATGTTGAGCATGAGTTAATGAGTTCATTTGTCATCTGTATACCTTCTTTGGAGAAATATCTACTCAAGTACTTTGCTCACTTTTGAATTGAGTTGTTTGGAGTTTTTATTTTTTATTTTTTTATTTTTTGGTTATTGTTCACTTTTAGGAGCTCTTTATATATTCTGGATATTAATTCCTTATCAGATATGTGATTTGTAAATATTTTCTCCCATTCCACGGATTGTCTTTTTATTTTGTTGATAGTGTGTCTTGATGCATAAAAGTTTTCCATTTTGATGAAGTCAGTTATCTATCTTTTTCTTTTATTATTTTTGCTTTGGGTGCCATATAAAAAAATCTATAGCCAAAAAGAAAAGAAACAGAACAAAATCAAACTAAGCTCATAGACATAGAGAACTGATTGGTGGTTGCCAGAGGTAAGGGGCTGGGGGATTAGAAAAACTGGGTGAACTGGTTTTTTGTTTGTTTAAATAAATTGAATATTTTAATTAAAAATCCATTGCTAAATCCAAGGTCTTGAAGATTTATGCCTATGTGTTCCTCCAATAGTTTCATAATTTCAGCTCTTACATTTTGTCTTTTACCCATTTGAGTGGATTTTTGTATTGGTGTGAGGGAGCTATGGATCGATTTTCTCCTGGCTGTAGGTCACATTTTCTCGCTTCTTGTTATGTCTATAAACTTTTATATCAGGTGCTGGACTTGGCGATTTTTACATTTGTGCTATTTAGATTTTGCGATCTTCTTTTAACGTGTGTTGGATTTTCTCTGATAGGAAGTTAATTTGCTTGTGGTACAGTTTTCTTCTTCTCCACCTTGTTGAAATGCTTCTGGGGCAGCCTTTGTTTCAGGAATGCTTATTCCCTCTACTGTAGTCGCTCTTCCAGAGTCCGCTGAGCTCTCCATGTGATCAGCAAGTCCCCTGCCCTGACTGGTGGGAGCTTAGTGGTCCTCAACCCTGCGTGAACTCTGAGACCTGCAGAGTCTCGCTCTGTGTCAGAGTCACTGGGCTCCGGTGGAGAGCCTTTCCAGCACCTGAGACTCCCTGAACTTTGTCACTGTTTCCTTCACACAGCAAGACCCCATGCTGTGCTCAGGACCCCCTGTCTGCCACTGGGAAGGTGCCTCCAGAGGGGAAGTGAGGCCTTGCAGGGCTCACCTCATCATTTCCCTTCTCCCAGGAGTCTCGGCCCTGTGACAGCCACATCTGCAAACACTCATTTGGTGTACTTTGCCCAGCTTTCTAATTGGTATGGTGTCAGTCTCTCATGGACAGAATGGAGGCTCTTCACCCCCTTTCCATGGCAGCCAGCTCCCCCCATCAGAGCACGGGTTCAGAGTCAGGCTGTCCAGGTTCTGGCTCTGCTGCTTGCTGACTTCAGGATGGAGAGCATTCTTACCCTCGGTTCCTGGGTTCCTTGCCTGTAAAAGGGCAGGACAGCTGCAGTGGGCAGCCAACGAGACAGTGCAGGTAAAGCCCAGTGCATGACCGGTACACCCCAGTGCTCCGTTATCCAGATCCAAGAACCATGACAACAAACACACCTGAAGAAGGAATGCCGCAGGAAGTGGAAGTGTTACAGCCCTGCTAAGGCTGCTAACATCCCAGGCCATCACTATTTGGTCCTCCAGGCCACTTACATTCCAGAAATTTCTGCGTTTCAGCCCCAAACCACCTTACCCAGACATCCTCTCATCATCCCACCATGTACCTGCTCTTAGGAAGAACCTACCCTTCCCTGTGCCCTGCAGCATCCTGGCATGACTAGTGTGGCTATCTTATACAATGCTGGTGCTTGCTGGCTCTTCTCCCCAGCCGATAGCATCCGCAGTGCCCTGTCCTCTGAAGTGTCTGTGGGGTTTCACACAACTTCAGGCAAGAGGAATTTTTAGTCTTGGGGAAGGGAATTGACCAGTGTAGATGAGGTGCTAATTCTCAGAGCAACTTGGAACATTTAAGGTGCACACCAGCATGTGCAGTGTCCTCGAAGCAGCTTTATGAGTAAGTCCCCAAGGAGAAACATGCACTCTCTCCTTCCAGGCGTGGTGTGCTGCACCTCCATGAGAGCAGTGGCATCAATGACCTGGGCCCTCCCCGCTGGCAGCTCACATCCTGCCTCGTGCTGGTCATCGTCCTGCTGTACTTCAGCTTGTGGAAGGGAGTGAAAACTTCTGGGAAGGTGAGGCTGCAGCCTCACCAATTGGGATGTATATACCTGGTCATGGTTGGGGAGTGGACAGGGGGGCCATGTTTGGGTTGTGGAATGGAGGAGTGGCTGTGGTGGGCTGGAGAGTGAACAGGTGGGCTGAGGTTGGGTTGGGAAGTGGATGGGGGTGACTGTGGTTGGATCAGAAAGTGAACAGTGACCATGGTTGGGTTGGGAAGTGGACAAGCAGCTGTGATTGGGCTGAGGAGTGGACAGTGACCGTGGTTGAGCTGTGGAGTAGAGGGGTGGCTGTGGTTGGCCTAGGAAGTGGACAGGGGACTGTGGTTGGGTTGGGGAGTGGACAGGTGGCCAGAGTTGGGTGGAAGATTCAGCAAATGACTATGGTTGAGGAATGACATCACAGGGAAAGCACCCACAGCAGAGTGTTTCCAGCATTAAGACAAGCACAACATAAATTGTTTTTTTCTGATGAAAATATTTTGGTTATTCTGGACACCCAAAGTGATCTTGACCAAAATGTGTTCATCACTTGTAATAACACATGTAGCAAAGCACCAACACATGGAATCTTTCGCTCATGACAGCGCTTTTCTTCCCCTCCCTGCAGCCTGGAACCCATTCTTAACATGGAATCCAGGTGCACATTTGCCCAATCAGTGAAATGTGCTCACATCTCACGCATCACAAATTCAGCCACTCCTGCTTACTCATACTGTGACAGACCAAATATGGAATAGGAATGTTCCTTCCTTGCCAAGTTGTTTGTCCTCTTTTAATCCCTGGGAAAGATGCACAGCATAGAAGGCATTTATAGTCTCATCCCAGTGAGCATTTGCTGAGCTGGCGTCCTGTGAATGTTTGGGATGTTGGGCTTCCCAATCAGAGGCCACCTCTCTCGTAACACAAACCATCAGAGTGACCTTGTGCCCACTCCCTGCCAGCAGGTGGCCTGTGTGGCCTGGTGACGCTGTCCTCTCCCCAGGTTGTGTGGATCACGGCCACCATGCCATACGTGGTCCTTTTCGCCTTGCTCCTGCGAGGAATCACTCTTCCCGGAGCCATGGATGGCATCAGAGCATACCTGAGTGTTGACTTCCATCGGCTCTGTGAGGCGTCCGTGAGTATGCCCACTGCTCAAGGCCCTGCAGTCTATGTGGACTGATGGGCATGGTGCCAGGGGAGGCCTGTTTTAGGAGGCAGGAGATCCCAAAACAGCAGCTCATCTGGAATTTCTCTCACTCTATAAATCCAGCAGGTGCTGGCTGCCCTACTGCATGCGAAGTTCTGCAGGACAATGTGCGTCCCTGACCCCACTGGTAGAGTTCATTGTCTGGTGTGGGCATAGAGGGGAGCTGAATGGAACACAGAAGGCAGTTAGGGGAGCAGATCACCTGCTGGGTCCTGCGGGGGTAGAATGAAGGCTGCTCTTCCTCTTAGCCAGCCTGTATCCTGGAGGAACACTCTTGGATTCCCTGGATAAGCACCAGTGGGGCTGCCCAGTCTGGGCCAGAGAGATTTTCCACTCACCTAGAATGCAGCCCTGAGCTCCAGCTCCCTGTTCATCAGCCCAGCAAGGCTGAGACCTGCCAGCATTGCAGGAACCAAGGCTCCCTCCTCAGGAAGCCAAACCTCATTGGTGAAACACTCCAGGTGCCCAGTGCACATGAGCATGATCTAGGTCACATCACATCAAAAACTAAGTCCAGAGCTGGGCTGTAGGTTTCCTCAGCAAAGGAAGAAATACTTGGAGACAGCTTTATGAGCAGAGGAGGCTTGGCCAGCCCATGGGAGAGGGGTCTCCCAAGAAAGAGAGAGAAGGGGTGGCATTGCAGGGAAACAGCCCAGAAATGGCAGTAACCACTGGTGGGTGGATGTTGGAGTGATGGTAGTGGTAGCTTTAGAAAGGGGCTTATTAAAAGTTGAGGTGGACTAGATTGAGGCAGAGGGTGGGACTCCAGCAGCCACCCAGGGAAGTTCAACTAGCTGTGGAGGGAGCATGTGGACAGAGGAGAAAGGCTGGAGGCAAGGTGCCCTTTGGAAGGTGGCTGCCTTGTGCTGCTTGGTTGCAATGAGAGGCAGGTAGGGGCTCATCAGGACTCAGGAAGAAGCAGCCTTGAGGCAGAAATGGAAAGGAGTGGGTGAGCAGGGAGGGCCATCTGACTCCAGGTCCCTAGGAAGCCCCAGGAGGGGAAGTTGCTGCAGGAGCCATAGGAGGAAGGCTCCTTGAACACAACACCTCCAGCCCATATGGTGAGGACAGCAGTGAGTGACAGCGGTGTGGCATTGACTAGGAGCCATGCAAAGACAGGAGGTGAGGCCATGAGAGCAGACACATGTTCCACAAGTGTGAAGGAAGAGGGAGCTGGACAACCAAAGAGAGATGAAATGCAGCAGAGCCCCGGACCACAGCTCCAGGCTGCAAGCAGGAGGAAGCAAAACAGATGCCAGCATTAATTCATAATAGATTAACTGTGGTCGAATGGGGAAATGATACTGATATTCCCAGGGAAATCGCAAGTAATGCACCAAGATGCAGCCTGCTTTTCTTCCTTCTCCTTCAGGCCAGTGGCACAAGAAGGTTTATTCCCTGAGATGCATTTGCCTCTGATCATGTTGTTGATGCCAGTTGCTTGTTGATAATGATGTTGAGTTTAAATTCCACTTTGTTCCACGGAGCTGGAGGTCTCTCAGCCAGAGACACAGGCAGGGAGGACAGAGAGCCGAGGCCTCCGTCTTCACACAATTGCCTGTGACAGCCGGTGCTCGCTTCCCGCAATTATCTCTAACAGCCGCTCGTCTTCCCTCTGGCTGCAGGTGTGGATCGATGCTGCCACCCAGATATGCTTCTCACTGGGCGTTGGGTTTGGGGTGCTCATTGCCTTCTCCAGTTACAATAAATTCACCAACAACTGCTACAGGTAGGTTACGAGCTCCCATCCCATCCCCTCCCATAAGAGGGTCTGCAAAATCAAGGGGGCATTGCTGATATAGGGGAATCATAATATGTCCCTGGTTGAAAGGAGGGGAAAGGGGAAAATAGGCTGTGCGTGCAAAACCTCTGAGCCAGATGGCTTTTTTTTTAAAGGTTTTATTTATTCATTTTTAGAGAGGGAAAGAGAAGGAGAAAGAGAGGGAGAGAAACATCAATGTGTGGTTGCCTCTCATGCATCCCCTACTGGGGACCTGGCCTGCAACCCAGGCATGTGCCCTGACTGGGACTCGAACTAGTGACCCTTTGGTTTGCACCAAATGGCTTTTTAAGTAGAAATTACAATGGGGTAGCTACAGGCAAAATGTTGATTCTTGTTTTAAGGGAAGTATTGAAACTCACGAAGGTGTGTATCACTTCCCTGTGAGGAAGACTCCTAGATTGCAGGAGCCACAGATTCCCCCTGAGGCCCCACCCCTGCCCCTCACCCACCCCTGCCTTGCTCTTCCTCACAAAGCCCAGGGTCAGGCTTCTCCCCAGACTTTCCCACAGTGAAGCACCTGCACATTGTCCCCTCGCCTGCACCTGGGAGCCTGGGTGCCGGAGGGTGTCCTGGACCCTATGCATAGGCGCCCAGGTGAACCAGCATCAGGACAGGCAGGAAAGAGGCAGCACTGTGTACCCACCTCGGTTGTGTCTCCAAGGCTAGAATGGCCTGACTTACCTGTAGCCACATGCTGGACCCCAAATCCTTCTAAAAACAGAAACAGAATTTATCTGGGACCTGCGTTCTTTGACCTTTACAGGCTCTTGTTTATATTCTTTTATATCCTGAGGATAAAATGTGGTAAAGATACACAGTGTGCAGAGCAAAATGACCAGACAGACCACTGACAGGGTCCCACAAAGGGTGAACTCTGGATGGCATTCCCTGAGACAGCCCTCCCTGAGCCCACCTGTGCCCCCCAGGCCAGGGCACTATGCGATGTCCTTCTCCTGGGGCTCCCAGAAGGGCTGACCCACTCCATCCTGCCCTGCTCTCCTCTGGCCCTCAGAGTAGGGTCTCCAGACCAATAGCACCAGCCCTGCAGGAGCAGCAGGAAAACACGTCATCCAGGGCTCCCCAGACTCACACGTCAGATCCTGCATCTGAACAAGGTGCCCCTGCCTGACAGCCCCCTCAGCATAGATGGGGACCCCTGTGGCTATCTGTTCTGTCCACCAGAGCCCCAGCATTGCTGGTGGGAACTCTCTTGCCTTCAGCACTGTGTCTTCTGTCCCCAGGAGCCTCTCGGTCCCAGGCAAACATGATGGTTGGTCACCCGAGGGACATGCCCAGAGCTCAGAGCCTGCAGCCAGGAGGTCCCAGATGGGAGGTCCCGTCCCCACCGGCAGGGTAGCCAGAGGACAGGCTCTGGGCTGCAAGAGGGACTGGCCGTGCACACTGAGAAACAGGCGTAGTAAACTGAGAATGATGACTGGAAATTGCGGCTGCTCCAGTGCTGGGATGGGGTATCTTGTTCTCACAGAGACGCCATCATCACCACCTCAGTCAACTCACTGACTAGCTTCTCCTCCGGCTTCGTGGTCTTCTCCTTCCTGGGGTACATGGCCCAGAAACACAACGTGCCCATCGGTGATGTGGCCAAGGATGGTGAGTCCCCCAAGGCAGGCTGGGGCCCCCACACCTCCGCCTGCTCTAGGTCAGTTCTCAAAATGTGTTTTCCTGCAAAATGAGGTAAAGATACACAGGCCTTGATACTGTTAGAGTTGCTGACCTAAATGATCACCAGGCAGGGAAAGGTGGGAGGCTGGGCACAGATGCGGGTGCCGAGGGGAGACTCTGATTGCTGCAGCCCCTTGGCCTCTCGGGGGTCTGCTTAGTTCTGTTCATGTTAGAAACCATGGCATAGGCAGCCTTGAATCGGGTCAGTACAAGCTCCAGGTCTTTTGAGATTGCTGCACCCCCTCCCCTGCCTTCAGAACCGTTCTGCAGGTGAGTGGTGAGGGGTCTCTCTGAGTTTGCCCCAAGTCTGAAGGATTCCCCCTTCTCCTGATGGCTGGGAAGTCCCCTCTTCTGCTGGGTCTGCTCCTTAGACTCAGAAAAGCCCCCTGAGTGTCACTGACTGAGCTTCCTGGGTCATTTTACTCTTGAGTCAGTGATCTTTCAGGGAGGAGGAAGCAGAGGACCCACTCCACCTGTGCCCTGAGCTCTCAGCCGGGCAGCCTCATCATCCCATCCAGTTCCTGGAGAGTTGAACATTAAGCCCCTACTTTGAAAGTAGGACACCAAGACTCCCAGATCCAAAAGGACCCCTCTGAAATTGCAGAGAAAGCAGGGGGCTGGGATGAAACCTCCCCATGTTTTCAAGTCCATATTCTATCCTCTAGGAAAAAAAATTAATAAAGGCGGGAGAATGGGAGCATAACGCAAATAAGTACAGAGCAGTGAAATTTACTCACTTGCATTTATGCACCTTCACCATTCTTTTTGCCCTTTATTATGATAAATAGCAATAACTTGCAAAAATCTCTATTAACCCCTGAAGGTAAAGCTGAATGTTTTCTATGCATTTGCATGACAAGCAAAGTAAATGTCATCTAGGGCTCTAATTCTCAAGAAAACAGTGTGAAATGTTAACTCAAGTACAGATATGCAAGGTGAGGGTGTTGACATTAGCTCATCCGAGCTGATGGATATGTTTCTGGGTTCCTGGATTTATGGCTTTTAGACTTTAGAGCATCTCAAAGAACCACCCCCTGGCCCTGCATAGGAAGAGGTACCCCTAACATGGCCTTTGGGAATCAGAGAGCCCAGCCCAACCACAGGGCCCATAGAGCCTCTGGGAGCTTGGCCCATCTCTGGCCTTTGACCCACCCTCTAGAAGAACCATAAGTGCCCCGTTCCTAGCTGGTGCCAACACAGGCCAACTGAGAATCAGAAAAGCTATAAGGTGCCTCTGTAAGCAGAGGCTCAGTGGAGAGCGCTCGTCAGCTAAGTGTGAGTGCATTCTAAAGTTGACCACGAAAATGGTCAGTTGCCAACTTCCTGTGGGAATATTTTTTACATTGGATCATCTGAGGCCAAGCTGCACTTCATCTTAGGTGGGTCCTGCTCTTCCCGTCCCCCTCTCTGTCCAAGCCCACATGTTCATCTACCCAGATCCCACCTGCTGGGGATGAGGAGCAGGTGTGGTTGCCCACAGCACCTGTCCTGACCCAGCAATGCCAGTCCCAGAAGGTTGTTAAAGGGGCTGATTCAAGGAGTGCTGGCATGTGCACAGGAGCACGCCCCTTCCTAGCAACACACCGCACAGCATTCATGAGTGTGGTCTCTGCATTCAGTCTGTGGTTTTAAAGAGCCCATTTAGAGTACTTCACAGCACAGAAAATATTTACTACATATTGCTCATGGACCACAGTGAGTGCAAGTGTGTGAGCGTGTCTGTGTGTGTGTGTGTCTGCAACCTACTCAGGAAGGACAAACCCAAGGGGTCGCTGCATGCTCAGGGACACAGGTAGGACCCCATATCTCCTCCATGTCCTCCCCCAGAGCCCCCACAGCCAGCAACAAGAGTGATTTGGAGAGCAGCAGGGCTGCTCCCACTTGGGATGGGACAAGTGAATCAGTCTCCCGTTGGTTTTGGGTTTCCATTCTCTAGAGTCCAGAGCCAGGTGTCTGCCAAGTTCACGGGAGGAAAAACAGGAGAGGCGGTGATGGGAAAGATTTTGTGCTACTAAATCTGAGGGCACTTGAAAAGGGCTGAGCTGGCCTCTCAGGGGCAGGGAAGGAGGTATAGACATGAAGTGACATGTGAGGTGACACTCGGTGGCAACCAGAGGTTCTGCTTTCAGGGCCAGGGCTGATTTTCATCATCTACCCCGAGGCGCTCGCCACGCTCCCGCTGTCCTCGGCCTGGGCTGTGGTTTTCTTCATCATGCTGCTCACCCTGGGGATCGACAGCGCTGTGAGTGACATCAGCATTTTCTGTGCCCAGGACTCCGCCCATGACAGCTAGGCTCATCTGCAGCCTCAGATGCTCCCTGGGGGTCCCCTAAAGTTTCTGTTCTCACACAGAGCCCCACATGGGTGGCAGGGTGGGGGCCCCATGATTATTTGAGCCCTTTCCTGGGATAGGGTGTTTGGACCAACTCACCCATTCTTTTTTCATTCGGGGGCACCAGCTGCACCCTCTGCCTGAGCCACCATGGACCCTAAACACACATGAAGCAAGAGGGCTGCACAGGAAAATAAGGTGACGTGACCACACACTCAAGGCAGGTTCCTCATGACTCATCACTTTCAGTGACCCCTTTGCCCCCAGGAGGGTTGGCTGCATTTGCAGGGTAGGGCAACAGCAGTCTCCAGCCGCAGCCCAGGCCTGCCCACTGAACGTCTTATATGTGGCTCTTCATATGTGTGTGCATGTGTGTGTGTGTGTGTGTGTGTGGTATATGCTAGGGGGCGACATTAGGCCCTGGTTCATCCCTGGGTCTCCTGGACTTCCTCAGTCTCCGTCCCCACTGCCTGCTCATGACCAACAGCTGAGACCTCAAGGTCCTCGTGCCTGGCCTTGTTCACCTGAGCTTCCTGCAAAGTGCAGAGTCCCTCCCCATGAGAACACTGGTCATGCTCCATAGCTCTCCACCTCCTCTCCCACCAGTCCAGTCACCTGCCCCTCAGGGTGGACCACACTCTTGGACAGCATGTCTGGTGAGGATGCAGCCATGACAGCATTATCTTGGGGAGGTGGTCTCGACAGAGTGGGACAAAGGGTCCCCGAGCAGTCAGGGCAATGTGAACAACACTAAATTGTGACACTCAGCGTCAGGAAGGCTTCACGCGTTAGCCACACAGCACCTCTCTCCCCACACCAGGACTCCCTAGTGGCTGGAAAGTCACCACCAGTGGAAGGAGTATCCACCCCCAGTCTTCTCTCTTCAATGGCCGTGCCATGAGAGAAGCCCACTCGAGTGCTGTCTTGTCATTAAGGCATTCTGCACCCTGGACACCATGCAGTTCCTGCTCCATGTCCATTTTCCAGGAGAACATCCACTGAATTACATGTAAATCGCACCAGGACGTGGTGCTGAGTGGTCCCCCAGCACATCCCCTTCTCTGTGTTGGCTGCAGATGGGCGGGATGGAGTCAGTGATCACCGGGCTCGTTGATGAGTTCCAGCTTCTGCACAGGCACCGGGAGCTCTTCACTCTCTTCATCGTCCTGGCCACCTTCCTCCTCTCCCTCTTCTGCGTCACCAATGTATGTACAGACTCAGCTTCACCTGATGATGTCTCATTAGCACTTGGCACTGGGTGGCAAGGCTGGTGCTGTCAGGCCAGACAGAGCCACAGCTTTTCTAAGAGCTGCATCTCCACAAAAACAATCCTCGACTTATACTCAGGTAGCTGTGGATGCACTCAGGGGAGCTGTGGTCACATGCATGGTAGTTGTGGTGACATGGAGTCACTATGGTCACACAGAATAGCTATGGTCACATGGAGTAGCTACGGGACAAGTGGAACTTGGTCTAGAGTTACTTCAGCACCTGGACAGCTCCCTGGGAGGTGCTCTTGATTTAGCCTCCTGTCATCTGGATTTGTGGGGCTGGAAGGATGTCAGTCCACAGGGTGCAGGGCTCCCGGGTCACCTCCTTTCCCCATCGAGGCTCTGCCAAGTTTGGCATTTGGTTGCTTTCATTCCTAATGGCATCTGAAGTCCTGAGAAAGGAGAAGAGGTCCTCTTTATTTTTTTGGTAATAGACGTGTTCCTAAGAAGTTGTGGGTGGATTGAATTTCAGTGACTCCAATCAGACTTTATAGGGAGTAAAACAGAATCTGTCTGTAAACTGAACCCACAGGTCAGGTTTATGTTTTGGGAAAAGCACTTGCGTGGGTGAGGCTTTCGCCAGCCAGGCATGCCACACTGGGACATGTAGAGTTCAGCAGGCGCTCCCCTCTCTTCCAGGGTGGCATCTATGTCTTCACACTGCTGGACCATTTCGCAGCTGGCACATCCATCCTCTTTGGGGTGCTCATTGAGGCCATAGGGGTGGCCTGGTTCTACGGTAAGGTCGAAGCCTTTCCTGGGGGCTGGTGTGCTTCTGCAGCGGGAGACCTAGCCTCTGTGCTGTCTCTGTGACTGGCGGGGCTGGCTGCCTCTTGCTTTGTTGCTATGCTGCTTCCTTTCTGGTAAAGCTGGTTTGAAAAGGGATGAGTGTTAGCTCTAGGAAGCTAAATTACGGTGACACGGAGATGAGATGCTTGGCAACCATCATTCCATTGGCTCAGTGAAGACAGCCTGG
The DNA here is from genome assembly GCF_022682495.2 of Desmodus rotundus. Taxonomy (NCBI): domain Eukaryota; kingdom Metazoa; phylum Chordata; class Mammalia; order Chiroptera; family Phyllostomidae; genus Desmodus; species Desmodus rotundus. The sequence goes on along the minus strand of NC_071387.1, from coordinate 178,414,718 downwards.
ATGGTACCCCAAAATCCTTACTGTGGTCAGAGGCATTCAGTGTGGCCACTTAATTATGCTATGAAGATGCCCTAATTGGTTCTTTAAAAGAATGGTTTCCTGAGATGCTGGGACACTAACGCTGGTGGAGGCAAGGTCTGTGTCCAGCTCATCAGGAGGTCACTAGCCTCCAAGACACAAGAGAAACAGGCTGAGCCTGTTCCTCACCAGAGAACATGATTAACAAATGCTCTTCATCAGTCGTTGTGTTTCAAGGTGCCCCTGCTCATGCATCAGGCTCTTACAGTGCAGAACTCCTTACCCACCACAGGCACCACTGCTCACCTGACTCCAGGCCCTTCCAGGTCCAGGTGCTTCTCCATAAGTTAGAATTGTGAGTTCCACAAGGCTGGAGGCCTGCTGGTCAGCAGACAGCCCCCACCCGAGGCTTGGCCCCAGCCTGCAGCCATGGCCTTCCACCCATCCTGGCATGGAGACCAAGTGTCATTTAACAGCATCAGAAAAATCTCAAGGAGGCTTTGCCCTTCTCCCAAGTGCTGACCTGGGCAGGCCCACCTCTCTTCTCTCAGTTTTCTCTTCCATAAAATGGGCCATGGTGCCAACTCAGCTCACCTGACCAGGTGTCTCTGAGGGAAATAGGTGTATTGCTCCAAACACATATGTACTGAAGCTGAAGGCCTGATGTTGCACAAACCCCAACTTCATGTGACCCCTCGTGTCACAGAGGGGGTCATATTCTCTGCCTCGGAGCCATGGAAACTACAATTTATTGACATGCCCTGTTAATAAATTGAGAGGCTTAACTGACAGTTGCATCTCAAGAACATTTTTTTCAATAATATTTGTTCTATAGAAAAAGGAAATATTGAACTCTCATTCAATAGAGAAATATTGAAGGAAATATTGTATTTTCATTGGCACCTTGAATCAATGCCTTGTCATCTCTCCCCTACCCCCAAAATAACACCTCACAGAGTGAGAGAAGCCTCAAGCTTCACCCACAGCCATGAACCCAGTGCTGGCGGAGGCTGGAGGAAAGCTGGCCGGACAGTGGTTGCCTGCTCCCCAAATGTGTTCCCCAAACCCTCAGAAGACAGAGATCTGCATTATCTCTGTAAAAAGCAATTCACATCCCTCTAATCTAAATATAATAAAAACAGAGTCTGCATCAGAATACTCTGACCTTCCAGTGTGCCAAGGGGCCCTGTGAGTCTCAGCACCGACGGCCTGGCGCCAGGCAGTGTTGCCCTGGACCTGCTCCTGGGGCTGAGTCTGGGGGGGCTGTGGGGCCCCAAGCGGACATTCCCCTCTTTGCTGGCCTTTGGGTTTGCCCTTCTCCATTCTTCTTTGCCCGCGGGTCCATTTTCACATCCAGGGTTTTGATGATGGGACTGGAGTGTGAGAGGGAATTCTGAATGGAGGTCCTTTCTGGTATGTCCCCACATGTGACACCTACGAGACCCAACAACCTCAGCAAACCAACTGCAGCAGTATGACCAGAGCCCAGGCTAAATTATGGGCAGGAAACCCCTCCTTTAGGATCTCCTGGAGAAAATACTAGTCATCTAGTAATAGCTTTCCCTTAACAACGATGACTACATACATACAGTAATGGAATACTATTACTCATCCTTTAAAAAAAGAAAATCCTGATACACGCTACAACGTGGACGGACCTAGAGGACGTTATGCTGAGTGAGACAAACCAGCCCCCAAAGGGAAAATCCTGTATGCGTCCACTCAGGGAGGTTTCTGGAACTGTCGCATGCTTAGAGACAGGCACCAGAAGGGTGGCTCCCTGGGCTGGGCGAGGGGGAAGGGGGCTACTCTTTAATCAGTTCAGAGCCTCAGTTTGGGAAGATGGAAAAATTCTAGAGATTGATGGAGGCATTGGCTGCACAAAAATTGACTATACTTAAGGCCACAAAACTCTTCACCTAAAGATGATTAAGATGGTAAATATGTTTGCCACAGATGTCGAAGTGAAAACATGGTTGCAGCAGGCAGGCAGGGACAGCTGTGGGACGTGGGGAGGAGGACCTGAGGTGAGCAGAGGGCAGAGAGTGGTGAGGCAGAGTGGCTGCTTTCCCACAGGTCTCCCTGAGTGACCCTTAGGATTGAGGAGCAAATGTCACCCGATGTCACCATGGGGACATGTGTGGGGACCCCTGGCCAGCAAGACCACTGGGCACTCTGGAGTGGGGCTGGTGCCTACACGAGGCAGACTGAGCCTGAGGTCCCCTGGGGCAGGCCAGGGGTCAGTGGGGACTAAGGCGCCTGCCTGGGTCTTAGGGAAAGTGCTGTGCTGACCTTCCCGCTTGGCTCTCCCAGGCGTGCGGCAGTTTAGCGATGACATCAAGCAGATGACTGGGCAGCGGCCCAGCCTCTACTGGCGGCTGTGCTGGAAGTTCGTCAGCCCCTGCTTCCTCCTGGTAAGGAGCCAAAGGCCATGCACGTTCCTGCTCCGCCCCAGTTCTCAAGGGTCAGTGGTAGTGGCCGCAGGCAGGTTTTCACTTGGGCGAGTGAATGTGCTTGAGGCGGGGGGCGGGGTGGGGGGGAGTCTTGGGGGGGCGGTAGGGGGTGGTTCTATGCTGCCTAGAGACCAGAAGGGCAGGCTGGTCCCAGAAATTCTCTCTGGTCTCCTAAAGGTGTGCCCCACCCCCACTAGACCCACTGAGAAACCTCACATCCAGGGTGATCTTCCCCCGACTAAGGCTCTTGTGTGTCCTGCATTCGGCCACCCCTCTGTATTGGAGGGGAGGCCTTATTGACTTCCTGCCTTAAGGACCGAGATAGAATTTAGACCTCTGGGCAAGACAACTACTCAATCCAGAGGGCAGATTGACTCGGATTCTGTTACAGCTCTGCCCTTGGAGGCCCTCCCCAGGCACAGGCAACACCCACGTCCACTAGTTGCCTGGCTTTTACAGTCTGTGCCAAATCCGCACATGCCTGTTTTAGTAGAACACAGACACGGCATTCATTACCGGCTGCCCATGGCTCCTTCCACACTGCAGCACCAGGGCTGAATGGTTGTGACTGAGACCCGATGGCTCTCGACACCTAAACTCTCCTGGTGACTCCAATGGCCATTCAAGGTCAAGCCCAAGTCTGAGTAGAGAGCCCAGGACTGTGCAGAGAGACCAGCACCCCCTGGCCCCTGACTCTCCTCACCCCAGCCAGCCCAGCGGTCACCTGGGGGAGGCCTAGGATGGACAGGCAGCTCAGGCAGACCCCGTCACGGGCCAGCCCAAAGACCAGTGAGTGAAAAAGAGAGAGAGGCATCAGAAGTGCAGTGATATAAACGGTGCTTCTCACAGAGACACACCCCAACATTCATAAGCTGCTTGTCTCCCCCTCCTGGCAGCCTGAGGCCCGTCTCCAGTATGTCCATCTCCCCGCAGTCCAGAGGGTGAAGGCTCTACTCTGGATTGAGTAGTGGGTGTGTGAACTTGAGACAGGCGAGGTATTCTTGGGCTGCTCTACTTGCTTGGGTCCCCCAGATGGGACAAGGTGTGAGGTTGTCAAAGGCCAGCTGAGGGCATTCCCACTGGTCAATCTCAGAACTGAGAGGATGTGTGTCTCAGGAGTGCTGTCCTGAGACAGCAACTCGGGATTGACAGGGCAGCTGCAGAAGCAGGCCCACCTCCTGGGTCTGTGGGGCTGGGGTCGCTAGAGCTGCAGTGGCTGGGAGACCCTCTGCCCTGGTACGCTGGCTCCAGTCCACCTCTGTGCCCCCCGTCTGCCAGCCAAATGTTGCTGCATGACCTCTGCCCTTGCTTTCAGTTTGTGGTCGTGGTCAGCATCGTGACCTTCAGGCCCCCACACTATGGAGACTACGTTTTCCCCGAGTGGGCCAATGCACTGGGGTGGACCATCGCAGCGTCCTCCATGTCCATGGTGCCCATCTACGCGGCCTACAAGTTCTACAGCTTGCCCGGGACCCTGAGGGAGGTGCGTATGTGGACAGGGCCCCTTCCCCATCCCAGTCACCTGATCATGAGGCCACCAACTACATCAAGTGGCCTCTCACTTCCTGCTGGCCAAACTCTGCACATAAACCGCATAAAATCTCAGTACCCAAGGCAGCTGAGGCTGTGGGAGGGTCCCCTAGGGCTGCAACACTGAAGAGGAAACCTGGCCTCAGAGAGTCAGAGGTGGCAGCTGCTGAGAGATGGGCCCTGGAGGACCAGCAAGGAGTGCAGCTGCTCTCTGTCTAGGCCCTGGGGCATGGTCCATTTGGGCAGGAGGTGGAAGGAGGGCCAGCTTCCTGGAGTTGGATGGGACAGAAAGCAGGTGCCTCTCTTCCTGTGTGGCAAGTAGGATTCAGGTACCCTGGGGCCCAACTTGGGCCAGTGGGAGTGATTACTGTTTACCTACACTCGGAGCCCACATGAGCCAATGTGGAGACAGGAATTCTCCAGCATCTGCCTTTTCAGCTTATGCTGCACTCTGCTCCAGGGTCTAAGGGGACACAGATGTCAGCTCCTGCAGCTGACCGTGGGCCATCTGGGGACCCTAGTCGCCTCACTGAGCATGTGCCAGCACCCACGGTCTCTCCGTCTCTCCTAGAAAGTGGCCTATGCCATTACCCCTGAGAAGGAGCGCCAGCTGGTGGACAGAGGGCAGGTGCGCCAGTTCACGGTGAGTGAATGCCGCTCCCCCCACCATCCCTCAGCTGATGCAGACAGGTCCGGAGAGCAAGGCTTATCCCTGAACCCTCAGAAAGCCCTCAGAAAGCTGGGAGGCTCATTTGTTCATTCAGCAAATGCTTCCTGACACCACCTTCTGTGAACCCCTGACCTGAGAAGGGGCAGGCAGCAGATGAAGTATATCCGGTGCAGCTGGTCATGTGGAAAAAGAAAGTGAGAGAGGGCAGAGTGTGGCTTGGGGCCCACCAAGGAGGTGGCATCTGAGCAGATGTCTGTGTGAAGCCAGGGGCCTGCATTCCAGGCAGGGACACAGCAGGGAGAAAGGCCCCGAGGGGTGGGCAGGGCACCTGTAGGATCTGTAAAGGATGCATGCCCCACGGGGGCGGTGAGTCAGGGAGAAAAACCTGGACCAGCCCAGGCCACCTGCAGGAGGCGAGAGGCTCCAGAAGGTCTAGAGCCAGGATCTGATGGGACCCAGATCTGATGCCATTTGACAGGATCGCTCTGGCTGCTCTGTCGGGGTAGGGCTGCAGGGTGTCTGGGGGCTAGTAAGGAGAGGCTCCAGGTGGGAGATGGTAAGGGTCATACCAGGCCTGTAGCAGTAGTTATTCTTTCATGCCACCTTCCAGCTGGGAGGCATGTGCCCATGCGTGAGCTTCCACCTGCATTTATCACATGCCATGGAGCAACTGCAGGAAGGGTCCTAACATTGCTGAGAGGCAGAGTAAACATGTGACACATTTCAACTCCCACACCCTACAAGGGGGCCCCTGAAGCATGGAGAGTCTAAGGAACGCCACACTGTCACATAGCTTGTCAGAGGGAGGTGAGCTGGCAGGCACTCCCGCTTCCATCACCTCCGTGGGACAGCCCCAGACCAGGTGAGGGCAGAGTCAGGGCACGAATGTCAGCTGTGAATGCTGGACAGCCAATCCTTCCAGGTCTTGGATGCCGCATTGACTCAGAAACCATCTAAGGGGTGTGATTTCAGGCAGGGGTGGATGAGGGACGTGTATGGGGACAGATAACTTTCTCGTACACAGTTTGAAGGGCAGATGCCTGGGTGCAGGGTCCTATTCTTGCTTTGCTTACTCTCTCATTTATTTCCGCTCCTGTCTTTATTATTTATTCATTCTTCTTTCTTTGGGTATACTGTTATACTTTTGTCAACATCTTAATTTAGACCTTGGATCACTAATTTTCAACCTCTCAGTTTTCTGATATAAGCTTTCAAGGCTATGAAATTTCCCTCAAAATGCCCTGTATGCGGCATTCCACAACTTTTAACAGCATTTTTCTTATTATTCAGTTCTAAGCATAGTTTAATATTTATTGTGATTTCTTCAAGTCTGCTTTTAAATTTCCAAATATATGGGGATGTTCATGTATCTTTTTGTTATTAATTTCTAAATTAATTGCATTGTGCTCGGACACCTATGCTACCTATTCTTTGAAGTGTGTTGAGATTTCTCTGTGGGTGAGTATCTGATCCATTTATCGACATTACATTTAAATTTTTATTTATGTGTATCTCTAATTGTTGATACAACGTTCTCCTTCTGTTTCTTAGAATAGGCTTCTATATCCTGTTCTTCAAACCTTCTACAACTTTGCTAATTTAACTCTGCTTGACCATGGGTAATAAAGAGATGTTTATATAACATCCCGCCTTGATAGCATATTTGTCCAATTTCTCCTGCAGTGGCACCAGGTGTGTGTATACATTCCGTTCTCTGGGGCAGATACATGTTTAGAGTTGTCACGTCTTCCTGGAGCCTGTGCCATCTTCTCTCCCTTGTGATACTTCTGCTTTTAAAGTACTTTTTGTCTGAAACAAATACAGCTGCACTAGGTTTCTTTTGAGTTTGCCTGAAATATCTTCTGCAAACTTTTCATTTTCAACTTTGCAATGAGCTTAGAATATAGGCATTGTGTTTTCAAAACTTGCAGATACCTGGAATGTTGTGCTCTGACAATCAGGCAGATTGATCTATTTAAACTTGTTGTAAGTATTGATTTGTTTGGTCTTTTTCAGCCTATTTGTCCCATTTTCAATGTTTATTTTCCTCCTTTATTACCTTTTATGGATTGACTTTAGGGGAATTTTTTTCTTATTCTACTTTTTCCTCTCTATATGGTTTAGGACTTTATTCGATTCCTTTAATAGTAGGACTTGAAATTATACCATGCATATTTCAGCTCAAGTATAAAGTTAAACAATTTTCAACCCCCATTCTGAATACTGTAAGGATTTAAATCTTCCTTCTGCTGATTAATATGCTATTAGTGTCCAATAGCTCATTTCTGTCTCTTTAACTTACAAATTAGACATAATTATTGTTGTTGTCACTATTGCTATTTTGTACAGAAATACCCTCTTGTATTAACATGCATGTCTAGTGTTTATTTGTTCATTATACTTTTTGGCATATACATCTCTTTTTTTTGAGGATCATTTACTTGATTTTCAAAAACACGTTCTTTAGACATTCCCTTAAAAATAGGTCCCCTGATTAACTTCCACACTCTTGCAAGTCTGCACATGGCTCCCTTTTGCCCTCACTCAGGAAAGAGTTCTCGTGGGCACAGCCGGGAGCCACGACTGCGCCACCTGTCCTCCGCCTCGTAGCTGCCAGACTGTGTCCCACCTGACTGCAATTTCCCTTCACTTCATCCCTGGACACTGCATCGTGTCCGCCTATTTCTTGTGCGATGTGCATCATTGTAAGTTGCATATGTCACTTTTAAAACATGTCTTACACAGCTGCCCTGTAATCTGACAGTTGCACCCTCTCCGGGGTCCATGGGGTCTGAAGTCTCTGATTGTTCTCATCTCACTCAGGGTGGGCTGCAGCCATGTTCCTAGTCTCCTTATCCACCAACTCATGGCTTGATCCTAATCCATGGGAGCTCTGAGATGGCTCTCAGGACGTCTTCCTCCAGAGAAGGTTGCCTTCTGCTGCTCACCATGGCAAGGACAGAGGGTTCGGGCTTGGAGCCGGGGCCCCAGGCATGGTCTCCCTTGCCCACCAGCTCCCCTCACAGAGCACCTGGGCTCTGCCAGTGCTGGCATCACCTGTTGGTCGCTGCAGGCCCACTCCGATGTGGGTGAGAGAGGAGCCCTGCAGTGGGACCAGTGGCAGATTGGGTTAGGTCAGAAAGAAGCTCTGCATGCTCTTGTTTTGCAAATGTTTAGAAAGTGTGGTTCTTACCATTTAGTGATAGAATGCCTTGTGCTCAAAAATAGGCTGAACTCCCAGCTGCATAATAGGCGATGACATTTGCAAGAAGACTAAATAGCTGTCCTGTCGATTTCATCTGTCCTGAGCGGTCATGAGGCCTGCTCCTGCACCTGTTGGGGTCAAGTGAGGACATGGAACTGCAGGGTGCAGCCTTTTACTATGATGGACCAGAGACACCCAGATAGTAGCCAGGGGAGCCTGGGGAGGGGAGGGTCACAGGTGACATGCATGCTGGTAGGGGGTGACATCTGAGACCAGTCCCAGATTTGCTGGTGTGCAATGTTTGGCCAGCAACTGAGTGCACAGTGTCGAGGGCCACCATGGCCACTGGATCCATGTGCTGGCCTGTCGTTGAACCTGTGCTCCCCAACTTCCCTTGGTCAAGTGATGATGACTCATCTAGAGGAGGTTCAATAAGCATCAGGCCTAGGTTGCCTCAGGCGCTACACTGGCCCTCATGAGCCCCCATGAGCCTCCCAGGCAGCATCCACACCATGCTCTCTGCTGAGACCTCTCACAGCTACCAGCCAGCCACCGGCTTCTCAATTCACATCTACATAACCCCGTTTCCTTCACAGCTGCGCCACTGGCTCATGGTGTAGAGGGCAGTGGAGAAGGAAGACCCCGGGCAGCTGTCCCACTGCAGGAGAGACACAAACCAAGACGGAAAACCGGAGCTTGGATGGAAAGGAGGGCTGCTCTACTACTTAACTTCTGCTTCACTGGAAACACAGGAGCTTTATCTTCTGACTGTTTACACCCTCATGCCACGGGGAGAGGACCTGCTGTCCGTCCTGTGTCGCTGTGTAACTTAGTAGATCTGTGCCCGTTCCCGCAGGTAGAAAACATCGTGTTCTATTCGTGTCACACGGCTCCCCCAACCCGATGCCGCCGTCCAGAGCACAGGTCTCACTCCAGCCGTGCACCGGAGAGAAACACAGTAATTATAGGCGCACTCTGCAAGAGCCCCAGTGCTCACAACAGCTTCCCGAGTCATTTGTTTTGTTTGTACTTAAAAAGCCAAACATCATATTTTGCCTAATTGTGCAGAAAGTGAAATGGAAGAGTCCATGCAAAGGGTGATCACGTGGCAGGGGTAGGGAGGGCTTGTGTCTTCATGTGACACGTGGTCTGTTCAGAGCCACCAAGGGTGAGGGTCCCACGTGTGATGGGAATGCCGCTTATTTCCTTGTAGCAGAGAAAAACAAACTCAGTGAACTCTGTGTGGCTGCCACAGTTCTTGTCTGATGTGGGCCCGGGTCAGCTCATGGTCACCTCACTGTGGACCCTGGCCCTGGGAGAAAGCGTGCTCCCAGTGAGCAGGGGTGCATCCCCAGCTGGTGGGCCCTGACTGTGCAGAGACATAAAGGCAGGCAGCCTGAAGACCTCACCAGGCACAGCCTTGAGCTGTGACCTTGGGAACAAGATCCCACTAGAATTTTATTTCTCTCAGGCATACATCACATCAATAACAACACTTTTTAAGTTAGGGAATGGCTTTTTAAAATCACATTTACCTGTGAGTCAAACCAATTCTCAGAATGCAGGGTCGGTTTCTAAAAACCTGTTTCCTGGTGTTCCAGTTGTCTGTGAGAATATTAGCAAAAGCGAGAGACCGTTGGCCAAGGGTCGCCTGCCTGGACGGAAGGTGCTGGGGGCCTTCAGAACCCACTGGGCTGTTGACTGCATGCTCCGCACAGCTCTGTGCCCTGCAGAGAAGTCCCACTGTGTATGCTGGCTGTGCAGAGCCCTCTCAGCATCCCCTGCAGTGGACTGTGGTCCCAGGGGGTGTGGAACTTGCCCCATGGGGAGAGGGGAAACTCTAGCCCGTCACTGGAGGCTGTCATCCATGTAGCCAAGAGGAATCAGGTCTGCCATCACCTTTTGGGGAGTATCGAAAGCTCCGTGTAGAACACCAGTGTTGTCAGCGTCTGTCTGTGTCCATCCATACTCAGCATCACCAACAATAAAAAATGTATGCGGGAAAGACAACTGTGGCTATCTGGCCACATTTTTGCTCAACCTCCTTGTTTTTCTGGGCCAGCTGCCTTGGGCTCGCAGCTGTCACTCCTTCATGAGGTCTTCACCTGGAGCCTCCCAGCCCAGAGGGAACATAGCCTGGACCCCAAAGGTCTGCTGGGCTTACCCTGGACCCCACCCAAGGCCCATGCCTGCTGTTTCCCTGGTACCTGCTGGCTCAGGCCAACCTAACACTGTCCTCCTGCCTGCTCTCTTGAGCCCTCATCTGCCCCATCAGCTCCCCTGCATGCTCCTGTGTGGCCAGACTCCAGCTACCGCCCCTGCCTGGGCCAAGGGCCTCTTCCAGGGACATGCCACCAGAGTCTTAAGTGGCTCCCTATCCTCAGTCCCCGACAGTCTTTAATCTACTTTGTGGCCAAAGAGGTCCTTCCAGATACCAGTCTGCTCAGGCCACAGCCTAGAGGAGATCTCTGTGGTTTGTCACTATACTTAGAATAAATGCCAGTTCTGTGATCCACGTGGTCAGGCAGCAAGTCACTCCTGCCAGGCTGTGGCCTACATGCTAGGACACTGATCACTCTGCCAGACCTCCCAACCCTGCTCCCAGCCAGGGTATCCCGAAGACACACCCACACCAGGGCCTTCTTGCCCCTACCCCTGCATGAGCGTGCTTGCCCCAGGTCCCCAGAGAACATCCTCACTTCCTTTGGATCTCATTTTCCCCGGGACCATGCGACCCACACAGAGTCTGCCCATTTGGCTCCATCACCAATCCGGCCACATGCCGTGAGCTACGCCTCAACTGTCCAGTGCTTGCTGCTGCTCCTTCCCTGGGGTGCTGCCTCCACCTCTGTCAGCCGTCACAACAGACCCTGGGCTGGACACAGAGCCTGTCCCAAGGGGACAAAGTGAGCTGACCTCAGCACTACTATGATCCCTCTGCTCCCTGGTCTCGGGGTGCCTCAGAAACAGGCGTAGTCCACTTTGACTAACTGTTCATAGCCTCACAGGACCCTGGCCTGCTTTATTCCAGCTGTGCCCTCGTGCCAGGTGCAGAGTGAGCACCTGAGGTCCCTGGGAGAGATTCATGAAACAAAGGCCTGACTGTGGCCACAGCCCCCACATGGAGGCTTCCAGGTGTCACAGTCCAGGTGGGGAGAACTCCCGGAAGCCAAGTTGTCCTTTCTTGCATGTCCTCCCACACAGGGACATGTGCACATGCACACACAGCATACATGCTGCCCGTGTCACATGCACACACATGCCCGTATGCTGTGCGTGTCATATACATACCATACCTGCACATGTGAACACCTGCAGGTACATATGCCTACAAGCCCACACACTGTGCGTGCTTCATGTCACACATTAGCATGTATATGCACACATACACACTCTTACACAGGGTCCACTGCAATCAGCAGAGATCCTTGTGGTGGGCTGGACACAGCCTGGGAGCTCCATGGCTCTCTGGACAGTCCCAGGGAGCAGTTTCGTGGAGTCCAGCCACCCCGGACCTGCTGAGGGTTGTTGTCTCAGTAGCCGCTGTTACAATGGGAGTGTGCTTAGTGTCCTGATCCCAAGCTTCTGGGCTGCAGTTCCTCCTGGGCAGACAGACAGACAGCTATATGCTGTCCAGAGCTGTGCCACAAATAGAAGTGACAAAGGGCTTACACCCTGAATATGTTAGGAAATCCTACAAATCAATAAGAAAAAGAGGGACAACCCAGTCAGAAAATGGGCAGGAATCTGCAAAGGCACACAAGAGGAGACAGGTCCAAATGGCCAACGGCGCCATGAAAAGATGCTCAACCCCTCTAGTAATCTAGGGCACGCAGGGCAAGCTACAATGTGACTCCACCTCAGCCTGCCACACCAGGAAGACTCAAGAGGTCAAACACTCCCCACGTCGATGAGCAGGCTGGGCAATGGGAACTCAAACACATTTCAGGCACAGGAGTAAATTATATGCCACCTGAAAAGGGCTCAGTGTGTGTCTGTGACATTGAACCACAGTAGCAAATGCTGCAACCTCCCTGTCCGGCATATGGGGTTTCTTTTGCCATCGGGTGTCGCACCTGCTGCAGGTGCACACAGCTTACATGTGGAACCACCCCAGGGGCTGCCTGGGTGACTGGGCCCCTCACCCAGAGACTCCTGGGGCTCAGGCTTAGGCTTGCCCAGGGATGAGGGCAGCAGTTGCCCACCACTGACCATGTGCAAAAGCCCTGCCCCAGTCTGTGCCCAAGAGCACCCTGGGGGCAGGCTGGGCTTGACTACCCCTGAAATCATGTCCGTTCTTAGCCCCTCTCCCCCTCACCCCATTTCTTTCCCATTTTCTCCTGAGAGCCCCCTCCACTGAATCAGGGGAGCCCTCATTTCAGGCTTTGCTTCTCAGGACTTCCAGCCTAGGGAGAAGTACATCTACAAACACAATTCCACCTCCAACCATGTGCCCAACAGAACACTCACACATGTGTGTCTGCCACAACATACTTGTGAGAGTTCACAAATGGAACACAGAAACTGCAAGATCACTGGTGAACAGGGGATGGGTTTCATCTAGTAAGGGAGGACCTCTTAACAGATGGCATTGACTTCTGTGCCCCAGCAAGAGACAGTGAAGTCCTAACCCTGGGCACCTCATTGGAAATGTATCATTACTATTACGTTAGTGCAGTATCGAAGGGTATATGAGAGCATTAGGGTACAGCGTTACAGAAGACATGAGAGAATGAGAGGGCAGATAGGGTTAGAGTTCTCGCTGCTCCACAAATTCACTGACACAAGGAGTCGTCATCTTTCAAATGTTAGCTTTGTGGATGTGCAGTGGTAGTCTCACACAGGAAATATATTTAATGGAATGTAATTAGTTGAGATGAGGTCATACCGGACTGGAAAAGGCTTAATCCAATATGACTGGTGACCTTATAAGGAGAGGAGAGCCCTGGCCAGGAAGCTCAGCTGGTTAGAGCATTGACCTGAATCGCCAAGGTTGCAGATCAAATCCCTGGTCAGAGCACGTACAAGAAGCAACCAGTGAAAGTGTAAATAAGCGGAACAACAAATTCCCTCTCTGTCTCTCTCTCTCATCAATGTGAAAAAAAGAGGAGAGAGACACAGAGACTCAGTTGGGAGAAGGCCATGTGATGGCCAAGAGAGAGATGGGGGTGAGGCAACTACATGCCCATAATGCCCAGGATTACCAGTTACCTCCAGAAGTCCAGAGGGAGGCATGGAGCAGACTGACCCTGGGCCCTGCGGAAGGAACCAGCCCTTTCAACAGCTTGGTATCAGACTCAGACCCCAAACTGTGGAGTGAAAACAGTACATTTTTTAAAGGTAAATAAAATAAATTTCTGTCGTGTTAAGACCCTCACCTCATGCAGGTTGTGGTGCTTTGCTGCAGCAGCCTCAGGAAATTAACACAGGTGAGCCTGCTGGGGATATCAGAGAAAGCGGGTCCTCCCTGAGTGGAATTTAGGTCCCTAATCCACAGTCCAGGCTCCAGCCTAATCAGACACATCTCCAAATTCCTGAGCTTCCTACCTGTCCCTGTCTAGGACAGTCTCCTTTCCACTCTCATCCCCCACTTTCCATCCACTGACTCCTCGCACCATCCCAGCTTCTCTTGGACATCACCTCTGGATCAGCTGCTCCAACCCCCACTTCTGAGTGCTGGCCCCTGCTCAGTGCTCCTTGAGTGCCCAGTCTCCCCAGGTGTCACATAAAAGGGGTGACCTCCTCATCTATCCTGGGTGCTCCCCTGGGAGAGGGCCTGAGTTGGTCCCATTCACTTCTACCAGTATCTTGAATAGTCCCAGTACACAGTAGACAATGTCACGTATATTTGTAGATGGATGAGTTAATGGGTGGGTATTTAGATGAATGAGTGAGTGAATGAATAAGTGGATGTTTGGTGGGTAGGTGCGTGGGTGGGTGCGTGGATGGGTGGGTGAATGGATGAAAAAAAGGATGTAGGTGGAAGGATAGAAAGAGGAAGGAGAGAAAGGAGGGAGGAAGAAAGGGAAGGGTAGAAGAATGGATGTTGTGTGGATGATGGATTATGAATGGATAGATGATGGAGGGATGGGTGGAGGGGTGGATGGATATGTGGATGGATGATTGATGGGCAGGCACGTGGTTGGGTTAATGAATGGATGATAAATGGATGGACAGATGGATAAATGGTGGAAGGACAGATGATGGATGGGTGGGCGGAGGAGTAGATAGAGAGGGGTAGTTGGATGGACGAACAGGTAGGTGGATGGATGGAAGCACAGATGGTAGAGGGGTAGGTGGATGGGTGGGAGGTCCTGTATTACATCTAAAAGCCCGTCATTCTGGCCCAATATCAGATCTCCCTGTGGGGCTAGACGTAGGAATGCTGTATTTGCCATTTCCTCTCCAAGGAGATGTCAGGCTCTTTAGTACCGTCCATTTCAGAACACCGGAAGAAGTGTTTTCCTCTCATGCCAACATGTGCAGAAACCAAGGTCCCTGGGAGGGACAGCCTGCCTGTGCCCCCCAATTCTGTTGAGTTGGAGGTCTCAGCCTTCTGTCCACCCTGCACTTTACCATCACATTTATGCTATTTGCCAAGTGACCTTTAAACACGAAGTCTGTGAGTTAAACCCCAGAAAAGCTGTGCGATTTTCCCTTGAGAGAAGCATTTTAATAAAGTTTCAGCAACAGTGAAATCGGTGATTTAAAGGGTAAATAGATTCCTCTGTGTTTGGCTCTTTTGCTTTTTTACTCTCCAATCCTCCTTTAATCTTTAGAGATGCATCCGACCAGCCCAAAGTTCACAGAATACTGATCAATGGCAGCAGAGAAAAAGGTCACCTTTTTTGAGACAATTAATTAGCAAGCCCTATGTTCAGTTGTCCCCATCGACGATGCTGCCACACCCTGATTCACCTGCCTCCCTCCTCCTTCCAAGGAGCCTCAAGGTCATAAACACCACCTCCATGGCCACGATTCCAATGGAGGAGGCTGAGGCACTACGTCCTCTCCACAGATCAGGGTCCTTCAGACCAACCCCAGGGCACCTGGGCTACCCGGCTGCACGGAAGGCTCCCCTGGAGCTGGGAAGACAAACATGAACAGACAGCCACACACCGGCTTCCAGCCCCCAGCCCTGCCTGCCAGGTAATTTAGGGGGGTGTGGGGAGAGGCTCCCTAACTGCTTCCCCGGTGACCCATGCTCCCAGCGAAAGAGCCTCTGTCCTGGACCAGGCCCTACCGTTTTCGGTGTCATCACATAAAATGGAAAATGTCAGAGTACTTCAATTTGTGTGTCTAGATTAATACTTTACGAAAATTAACAAAATAGAAAATATCAAAGTTAGTGCACCTGAGAAGGGCAAGTTCTGTTTTGTGAAACATGTGTTTCAGGTGTGAGAGGGGAAGCAGGTAGAAAACAGGCCTTCGCTGGTCAGGGTCAAAGACTTGGGGTCCTGCCCTGGGTAGGGTGAGCGGCCACCCCAGTCTGCCTGCCAGTGGAGTCCACAACCCCTGCATCCCCCACTCTGTCCCTCTGTGAAGACCAGTGGATGGAGCCTTGAGTTCTGGAGGAGTGAGACCCAGGACAGGTAAGCCTAAGAAGGGGCCACTGGGTCCCCAGGAGGAAGGTGGCAGAGGGGTATTTGAGGGGAGCAGACCTCACTTGTCCCACTGTGCCCCCAGGGCAGCTACAGAAGGTGTGTCACAATAGAAGAGAATAGTGTCCAGTGAACTGGAGGTGTTAAGTGACCCCGATTTTCCTGTTTAGGACACATCGCAGCCCTTGGTGTGCTAACATGCATCACTGTCTGCAGTGGGAACCAAGGGCTCCAGCAGGGGTCAGGGCCCCAGGTCACCGACACCACTGTAGACCGGCCAGGTGTGGACAGGTAAGAGAAATGAGTGCAGACTCCAGGAAATTCTGCCCTGCGTGGCAGCCCCTTCCCTTTCTCAGTAAGGGTGGTGTGCACCTGGGAGGCTGCTGCCCCTTTGGGGACACCAGTCTCAGAGGTCCCCGAGCACACTCAGCAAATGGGTGGCATTGGAGAAAATACCACAAACCCTATTTGCCTGGAATACTTGCTCTTCCAAATTAATGCAAAAAGCTTCCCTTTATATAACTGAACTTTAAAAGTCAAGCCGCTCATGCGCTGAATATATTTATCTAGAGTTTAAATAATTTTACTTATTCCAGGAGCTAAGTTCCTCTTGCTTGAAAGTTATTTGTTGTGTAGATGAAGAGTTGTGTCAGACAGAACATTTACTGGGTTAAAATTTGAATGGTAAACGTATTCACGCTCTATCTCATTTTAAACTGTGCGCCCAGCCACAGCCGCTCGGCCCCACTGGCAATGCCCTGCGGGCCCTCACCGGGAGCCAGCGCTGGATCAAAGGTTAATATATGAGTAGCTTTCCCATACACATATTTGAAGGTAGTATTATGAACCATCAGCTGCTAAATGTTCTGATATATCCTTTAAGCCTTTTTCACACAGAGATAATAAATCTAAAATTTTAAACATTTTACTGTACCACAAAATTACCATTTTAAAAGCTTGGGAGAAAATGGGGGAAAAGTCACCTACAGATCCACTCCCCATGGCAGCAAAGTAAATGTTGGCACTTTGAACGTGTCCCTGTGCTGTTGGGACACAGCGTTTTGTCTCAGTGTGTCAGTGCCAGGACCCCATGTCTGCCCTACACTCTGCCCATTCTACAGGTGTTAGAGGGGAAGTGTGGAGGGAGGGACAGGTGAGGCCCCACTGCCCAGTTCATGGGCGAGGTTCCCAACTGTCTGTGCCTCAGTTTACTTGTCTGTAACAGGTGCTCACCAGGCCCAGCTGGAGGTTTTGAAACTATTAAATGAGTTAAGTATGGGATGTGCTCCGAGCGAGCTCCCAGAACTGGGAGCCTGGACGATGGGACGGATGGTTCACACAGCACCCCTCACCTTCGTGGGCTCTCCCCAGTGATTCGTTAATGAATCACGTTCTCTGTCGTACTTACTGAGTGTCGCTAGCACAGAGAAAAGTTGTTTTAAACCCAGGTAATAGTTTTTTTATGGCTTCTCTCTGATTTCTAAGTAGAAAGGCAAATTTATCTGAACCAACAAGTTGGCCCTTGTTTCAGTTTCTGGCCCCAGCCCCATCATGGCTTTGTGGGCAGGGTCCTGGGATGACTGTCACTCTGATGAACCCCCTGCTGGCTTGGCGGAGGTACCCATGTTCCTATAGGTATTACTGCCTGCTGAGAGGTGGTACACTACAGGCCCGGGCCTTGCCAGGAAGAGATGCTGCCTCGGTCACGAAACTGTCCACAGCAGTGACCACTTACCCTTCTGTGGGAATGGACATGCCTTCCACACCATCAGCATCCCCCTCGCCTGCTTGTGCAACAGGGTGGGACAAGAATGCTCCAGGAGGGGCTGGGCCTGCTGTAGCTGTGGTGTCTCAGCAGGGTGACTGGCTGCGCCCAGGGACACAAACATTAGTGCCAATGCCCCCCACCCAGAGAGTGATTTGTCCTGAGCCCCAGACATAACCCCCAATTCCAATGCAGACCAGTTTCCACTGGCTGGTTCCGACTGCAGTCAAAATGCTCCCCAGCCCTCCCTGGGTTAGGGGCCAACTGATCGGCCACTCCTCAGACTCCAGGCTGAGCCCAGGCCTTCCCCTCCCTTGTCCCCCCAGCCTTCCCAGAGGGTTGCAGTGCCTTGAGGGGTCTAGTGACTGTCGTAACAGCAGTGGACAGACTGGGAGCCCACGGCCAGCAGGCTGGGGCACAAGGGCGGGTGCCATGCTTCCAGCCCCCACAATTCAGCACAAGCCAGAGGGCTCCATGTCTTACAGAGGAATGGCCTCATGGCAGGAGTCCAAGCTTTCAAGGGGCCCTGCAGTGACCACTGCCCTTCCTATGTTTGGGTCCAAAAGCCAGCTGAGTCCCATGAGCCCTTGGCCAGGGGACCCAGTGTTGCTGTGTTGAGCTGGGGCTGAAGAAAGAGCACAGCCAGGAGGCCCAGAGGAGAGGAGGAGTGGGCAGCCCAAGCAGTGCCCTTGCGGTTCCCATGATCCCACCCCCTATGAGGGCTGCATTTGCCCCACAAATTCATATGTTGCCATCCTGACCCCTAGTACCTGTGACTGTAACCTTATTTGGAAACAGGGTCTTAAGCAGATGTAACTGGTTAAGAGGAGGCCATGTGGGAGTTGGTGGCCCTGATTTAAAAGGGCCAGTGTCCTTATAAAAATGATAGGTTTGGCACAGACACCCACACAAGGAGACATCACATGAACATGAAGGCAGAGATGGTAGGATGCTCTATAAGCCACAGAACACCAACAGCAGCCGATGGCAACACCACCAAGCTGGGAGAGGCCCGGAGCAGAGTCTCCTCACTGTCCCAGGAGGAACCACCCAGATCTGCAGCTGCAGCAGCTCAGGACACTCCTGCACCTCTCCTCCCTCACTTTCTACTCAGGGAACACGCACGGCATCCTGCTAGGGGCCATGCACCTGTGTGGTGCTGCAAGAGACAATGGACCCCAGACAGACCCAGCCATGTCCCGAGAACTTCATAGCCTACCCAGCAAGATCCTTGATGCAAGTCACTGCCCCAGCAAATGCACAGGTGTGGCTGGGCAAAGAGCCCCAGAGCCTTGTGGCTGAGCACAGCAGGTGGAGTGTAGAAGAGATGCTTCTCTGGGGTTGCAACGATGGGAAGAGTTCATGGGGAATGTGGGAGAAGAGAGGCAAAGGGCCAGCACAGGCTCAGGCCCTGCAACAGGGGCCTGAAATGGGCAGTGAGGCCGGCGTGCAGTAGACCTCACCAGTCCTCATTGTAGTCTCCGCCTAAAACACAGGGCAGTGTTCTCCACACGGCAGGTGACCCACAGCAGATTGAGAATCAGCACAGTGAGTAGTGATGGACTCTTTTTTTGTTACATAAGTTGGAAAACACCACCATGGGTTGCATGTTGCAAGGGTGAGATTTGTTTTCAGAGACTTTTTTGTTTCAGTGACACACTTGGTACTAGCTAGGCATGCTTACTCTGGCCAGAGAAGTAAACTGTGTTTCCCGTTGGTGCCTTCCAGTCAGATGTAGGTAATCAAGTGCCCCTACCAGGAACCAGATCTATATGATTGATCCACACCGCTGATGACCTGCTTCCTCATACCATTGCTGCTCCTGGACCACGATGGCCTCACAGCCTTTCACCAGCAGCCTTATCCAGGATTCAGGAGCCACTGCCCCTCATTCTCTTCCTGAGCAGTCACCTGCCAGAACTGTAGGCGGGGAGAGCCGAATCCCAAATCCCTACACTGAGGGAGTGCTTACGGGGCTGGTGGTCCCATCCAATCCTCACAGGACCCAGACCAGCCCTCCACCTCTGGGTTTCGGTCTGGAGAACGCAGGGCCTCCGAAAAGAGAATTATCCGCTACAGCCACTGGTGGCACGGCTGGGAGGCCCTGTTACGTGGCGCAGTGAGTGGTGCAGGTGTTCATGCGCGTGCACGTGTGCGTGGATGTGCGCCATGCGAGGGGCGTGCACATGCTCCAGGGTGAGGAGGGGCTGCTCTGCCATTGCTGCTGGGGGAGCCCGTGCCCACACCACTCCCACTGTCTTCCATCTTGGGTTTTTTTTTTTCCTGAGGGGGCGCAATTTGACAAAGATGCTAGGCCACTGCCTTCTGCGACATTAGTTTAGTTAAAGCCAGATGACCTGAGTGACAAGGTGAAATACGGTAAGGTATGAGAACCTTGGTGGCTAATTGGGCTCAAACAAAAGAAAACAAAACAAAAACAAAAACAGATTTAAAAAAACCTCCCAAGAGCCTAGCAGACATTTTTGCACAGGGGCCTCTCACACAAACTGCACTTCACAGAGAAGCCTCTGTGCTAAACTGCCCGCCTCTCCAAACTGCCTGCCCCTGCACTGAAGTGCCTGCCTCAGTGCTGAACTGTCTCCCCGCACTCTGCTTCTGCCTGCTGAAACAGCCCTTACAGAGGTTTCCTGGAATCCTCTTTCAACCAATGGGATTGAGGTTTTTCCCAGCCAGTCAGAGCTGCACAGCTCTGATCAAGCTGGATAGTGCTTTTTGGACCAATCAAACTGCAAAAATTTGGTGTTTTCATTTGCATGAGGACAAACCAATCAGGGATCAGGGGTGGGACTTCTTTCCATATAAGCGAGCTCCCCTCTTTCTCAACACACTTTTCGCCAAAAACTGGAGACTGGGTTTTCCTGGCTAGAGCTGAAACAGGGAGGATGTGTTTCACCAGAGCAGGGGGGCTGGGCCCCAGAGCCGTTCCACCACCACAGCTGTGCTGCAGCACTATTGAGCTGATCCCCAGCAGTGCTGTTTTCCCAGCCATGCTGTCTCACTGTTTGCACTGCATAAAGTTTCCTTCACTGCACCCCAAACTGGGGGTTTCGAATTGGTGCCAACAATCATCAGGTGACAGGTACAACACACGCCAAGCACAGCCACCTGCCAGCAGCCTGGCTCTTGCTCCTGTCTAGGCAGATCCCCACTGGGTACCAGCACTGCCACCTGCTAGCACCTGGGCTCCCAACCCCTGGCTCAAGCCCCTGGCACACACCTGCCCTTCTGGTCCTGCACTCACCCCCGCCCCGCACCTTGCCCCCCACCCCCCCACCCCGCACCTTGCCCCCCCCCACCTGCCAGGCTGGCCAACTGTCCACAGGCCCAGAGGCGTGTCAGCTCAGCCAGGATGAGACAGGGACCCCTGACCCCAGCCCGGCCCAGGTCTCTGTACAACAGTATTTTGACCGTACATGGTAAGGCAAATAGAACTGTACACAGATGCTGTGCCCCAGTTAGGAAATTTGTTTTGCACAGGCCTATGAGTTAGCAATCTGGGAATTATTTTGTTTTCTAGAATTGAACAAGCAAGCAAACATGTTTTGGATAATCAGACTGGATACATAATTTTGCATAATTTTCAGGCCTCGTACAGAATGAGAACGCGGGGACCTCGTTCAGAACACATTAACAAGTTCAGGACAGCGACGACAGAGTGTTAAGCCAAGCCCTTCTGTGTGGGAGGCCCTGTGGATATCACAGTTGGATAAGGTGGATGCTAGTGCCCTCAGCAAAATTCTGGTCACAAATGTAGAGGGATAAACACTATGTGATGTTACTTGCGTGTGTAATCTCTTCTTAAGAATCCTGAACTCATAGGTAAAGAGAGATTAGTATTTACCTGAGGGGGCTGTGGGGAAGGGGGAATCGGAAAACAGGGGTCAAAGGTACGGACTTCCAGCTGCAAGGTCAATAAGCCCTGGGAGGGGCACGTGCGGTACAGTGACTGCAGTTAACACTGCCGTGTGGAATATTGAGACAGTTGCGAAGGCGGCAGATCATAAGAGTTCTCATCATAGGGGGAAAACATTTTCCCCTTTTTCTATCTATAGGAGGTGGTAGATGTTAACTAAACTTACTGTGGTCATCATTTCTCCATTTCTGCAAGTCAAGTCATTATGCTATACATCTTAAACTTACATGTCAATTATACCTCAGTAAAGCTAGAAGAAAATAAAACCATGAAATTTAAAATACACAATAATAAAATCTGAAGTCCTGACATTACAAAGTGCTGACGGGAACGCGGAGACCTGGAACTCATATCCCGCTGGCGGGAGTGAAAAGGAATGCAGAAGGAATGACGGAAACAGGACAGCCATTCGGCAACACCACAGTGGTCACTGTCCCAGGCAAGAACCATCAAGGGGTGTTAATATCCACAGACAGAATCACGATGAGAAGTGGGGTGTTTACTTGTTCTCCCCACAGGATAACCTGTGCAGTGGAGAAGACTGGCAGACACCCGTCACCAAGCAACCCAGCATAACTTAGCTGATAGTAGACACACTGACAGTGCCCCCTCTGGGCGAGGGGCCCTGAGAAGGCCCGGCACCGGCACCGTCTGTGGGCTCCTGGCCCAAGGACGAGTCCTGCCAGCGGCCTGGAGGAAACAGCAGATGAGTGCATGCTGGGAGACTGTGCATCGTCATGGCCAGTGCTGTGTCAAGGCTGAGGGACTGACCCCGTGAAGGAGACGCGGGAGACACGACAACTAAAGGTAATGCGGGTCCTGGCCCAGGAGAGGATGTTGAAGTCAGGCTGCAGGCTGGTGGGTAGTGCTGCTGGCGTTAGTCCTCAATGACAGCTGCGTGCCACAGCCGAGGCCATGTGAGCTGGGAACTTTGGAGGAAGCTGCTGCGGGATAGGCTGGAATTCTCCATAGGGCTTGTGTAACCTGTTTTGTAAGTCTGAAGTCACCTGAAAATGAAAAACTAGAGCATAAAAACATTAAAATAAAAGGTTCTCTTTTGTCCTTTGAGTGCATCCCACTAAGGACATCCATCACGCATGCCGTGTTCCAAAGTCATTTGGAGCAATTGCTTCATCTGTGCAGGTACATTACTACCACTTTGACGTACAGTTGTACTGGGGTGAATTGTGCTCCCCAAATGCATGTCCACCCAGAACCTCAGAACGTGGCCTTATTTGGAAATAAGGCCTTTGTAGATGTGATTAGTTAAGATGATGTCCTACTGCAGTGGGGTGGGCTAGTGTAGGAAGAGGACAGAGAGGAGCAGCCACCTGAGGACAGACTGAGTGACGTGGCCACAGCCCAGAGATTCCAAGCACTGCTGGGAACCACCGAGCTGGATAGGCCTGGACAGTCCTCCGTCAAAGCCCCACAAGGTACAGCCCTGCCAGCACCTTAATTGAAATCACTGATTTCTATTGACTGATAGAAATCACCGTTGACCTCTGGCCTCCAGAATGCAAGAATCAGTTTCTATTGTTTGAGCTCCACAGTTTGCACATTTGCTATGCAGCCCTGGGGAACTGACCCAGCAGTTACATTTATTTGTTCCTAACTCAGTGGCCCCTGTTCTTTCTGGGATAATTAACTATTCTGAACATGGGGAAGACTCCAAGTGCTGAAGTGAGAAGACACAGCAGATTCACGGGGAAGGCCACTCCCTGCCCCCTCTCGCCTTCCTCAGAACCACCCGTTAACTTTCTATCCCCCCACTCCCCAGCCCACCTCCCAGCTATCTCCATGTCCTGCAATGGATCACAGCGATGCTTTGACCTCTTACTTGTTTCACTTAATCATGCATCAGGGAGACGGCTGCAGTTAGCATAGAGATAGCTTTTTAGTTGTTTAAAGTGCATTTGCAGCTGTCCTTCAGTTTACTTGATGAATGAATCCACCCTTCGGTGTCTGGGCTGTTCCCAATCTCACTCTACTGTGAGCACCAGCATCGCCATTGTCAGGTACATGTGGATACAGTTCTGTGGCCGCAGCCACTCTTCCCTCCCCAGGGCTGCAGCTTGTCACAGGACCACCTGCTTCCTCACGAGACATGTCAGGCACATTGTCAAACCTCCAGACCTCTGTCAGTGAGGCTGGTACCTTAGTCCGTGGGCCACAGGAGCCCTTCTCTCTCTGCGCACTTGAGTGTAGAAGCATGTTGCAATTTATTATAGTTTACAGGCAAACACTTCCCCCCAGTGTGCTACTCGTGTTTAGTTTTGTTTCTGGTTCTTTGGTTTGCACAAAGTTTATATTCTATTTTCTAATAAACTTTAACTTTTGGAGGAGTTGTAGTTTCACAGCAAAACTGAGCAAAAGGTACAGAGATTTCCCATATACGCTCTGCCCCTACACTGGCACAGCCTCCCCCATCGTCAACGCCCCCACCAGGTGGGACATCTGTTACAGCTGATGAGCATGCGCTGATGCGTCATCGCCACCCAGAGTCCACAGTTCACATTAGGGTCACTCTTGGTGTCGTGCGTTCTGTGGGTTTGGACAAGTGTATAATGACACATATCCATCATTGGAAGTGTCATACACATTAGTTTCACTGCCCTAAAAATCCTCCTTGATTTGTCTATTTATTCCTCCCTACCCCCAACCCCTGACAACCACAATCTTTTACTCTCTCCTTAGTTTTGTCTTTTCCAGAATGTCATAGAATTGGAATCACATAGTGTGTCACCTTTTCAGATTGGCTTCTTGTACTTAGTAATATGCACTTAATGCATATTACTTAATGCATATTACGTAATATATGCATTACTATACATAGTGTATGCAAGTAATATACCATTTACTGGGTAATATGCATTTTACCCAGTAACATGCATTAGTAATATGTGTCTTTTCATGGCTTCATAGCTCATATATTTTAGCTGAATAATATTCCATTGTCTGGATGTACCACAGTTTGTCCATTCACCTACTGAAAGTTATCTTGTTTGCTTCCAGGTTTCAGCAATTACGAATAGAGCTGCTATAACCATTAACATGCAGGTTCTTGTGTGGACATAAGTTTTCCGATCATTTGGGTAAATTCCAAGGACCATAACTGCTAGATCATACACAGTAACAGTACACTTAGCTGGTAAGACACCACCCAACTGTCTTCCAAAGTGGCTGCATTCCCACCAGAAGTGAATGAGGGTTCCTCTTGCTCCACATTCTTACTGGCACTTGATGTCAGTGTCCTGAATTTTGGCCATTCTGGGAGGTGTGTAGTGGCATCTCACTGTTTTTAATTTTCATGTCCCTGATGGCATAGGCTGTGGAGCCTTTTTTCATATGCTTATTTGCCATCCGTGTATCTTCTTTGGTAAGGTGCCTGTCAAGGTCTTTGGCCCATTTTTTAGATCACTTAGTTTTAAGAGTTCTTTGTCTATTTTTGATAATAGTCCTTTATCAGAAGACTCTTCTGCAAATAGAGTAGTCCCCCTTTATCTATGGTTTCACTCTTCGCAGTTTCAGCTCTGAAAATATTAAATAGTAAATGAAGGTTTTCAGAAACAAATAATTTGTAAGTTGTAGATGGTGAGCTGTCCTGAGGAGCATAATTAGATCTCAGGCCATCTCACTCTGTCCTGCCTGGGACGTGAATCTTCCCTCTGTCTGGCATGTCCACACTGCATACGTTACCCACCTGCACACCGCTCAGTAGCTGTCTCAATTATCAGATCAACTGTCACAGTATCACATGCTCGTGTTCAAGCACCTTTATTTTACTTAATAATGGTCCCAACGCACAAGAGTGGTGATGCTGGCAATTCTGATATGCCAAAGAGAAGCTGTAAAGTGCTTCCTTGAAGTGAAAAGGTATGTACATATAGGAGTTTATATAGGGTGTGGTGCTATGCATAGTTTCAAGCATCCACTGGGAGTCTTGGAATGTATCCCCCAGGGATAAGGGGAAGAGTACTGTATTTTTCCCAATGTGGGGCTTGTCTTACTCTCCTGACATTGCCTTTCACAGAGCAGAAGTTTTTAATTTTAGTGAAGTACAGCTTATTTTCTGCATAGATCATGCCTCTGGTGTCATATCTCAAAAGTCATCACCAAATCTAAGGTCATCTAGACTTTCTCCTGTATTATCTTCCAGGAGTTTTATAGTGTTGCATTTTACATTTAGGTCTTTGATCCATTTTTAGTTAATTCAGTGAAGGATGTAAAGTATGTGTCTAGATACATTGTTTTGCATGGGGATGGCCAGTTGTTCCAGAACCACTTGTTGAAGAGACTACCTTTGCTCCACCATATCGTCCCTCCTCCTTTGTCAACCATCAGTGGCTGTTGAAGGGGGTCTGTTCCCGGGCTCTGTTCTGCGGCATGGATCTGTGTGTGTATTCCTTCGCTCACAGCACAGTGCTGATTGCTGCAGCTTCATAGTGTCTTGAAGTCAGGTGGGGTCAGTCCTCTGACTTTGTTCTTCTCCTTCACTACTATGTGGGCTGTTCTGGATCTTTTGCCTCCATATAAACGTTAGAATCAGTTTGTCAGTATCCACAAAATAACTTGCTGAGATTTTGATTGGGTATATTTCATTTTAAATGGTTGAGTTTATAAATTTTCTATTTATCCTTCTTAATGGTACATTGTAGTTAGAAAGGCTAATTTCTTACACTCTCCTTTGGAGTCTGTTTCATTTTCTACACTTAGGTCTCCAGTCCTTCGGGGGTTATTTTGGAGTAGAGTATGAGTCAAGGGTCCAGTTTTATCATTTTTGAAATAGCTACCCAATTGCCCCAAGAATACTATTATCAGAAGTCCATTTTGCCATCTTTACCATATGCCAAATCTCACTGTGTATTTGATTCTGTTTCTGGACTTTCTATTCTGTTCCAGTGGTCTGATTGTCTAACAAATAAAAATTCAAATATTTAGGCCAATAGACAAATTTTCAAAAGAACTAATGAAAAAACTGTCATATCTATTCTTTTCTCTTTTCATTCAGTTTTGTGCTAAAAACCCTAGGATGCAGATTTTGTTCTCCAGCAAACAGCAAATGCCGAAACAAGCAGCCAAGTCCTCCTGCTATGAGAAATATGTCCCGGATCCTGCAAACCATTTAAAAATGGGAAATCCATTACTTCCCAAGCCCACCCAGCAAAATTCATTAATGAATCGAGTGGGCACTTATTTTACATGGACTTGACATTAACCAGAATCCAGGCTTCTCCTTTAAGTCATTATTTCAGATTTGTCACTCAGGGAAGGTGTGATAAGGGCTAACACTTGTCTTCTCCAAGAAGATTGTCCATACAGCCGGCCAGCCCCATTCCACTAGGATTTACTCACCGTCCAACCGTTTAGAACCAACACATAACCCACCCCCCACCTTTAATTCTAGGGATGATTCGTAACCTGCTCTGTGTAGGACAGAAGGATTCTAATGTCACTGTCTTATTTTCAATTCCTGTGCCCAGCTTCTAACAGATGTTCAGATGTTTGCTCTTTTCAGTTTCCTTGAATTAAAGAATGTGGTGTGCCCTGGCTGATGTGGCTCGGTTGGTTGGAGCATCATCCCATACACCAAATGGTTGTGGGTTTGATTCCTACTCAGGGCACACACTTAGGTTGGGGGTTCAATCCCCAGTCACGGTGCATACAGAAGGTAACCAATCGATGTTTCTCTCTCACATTGATGTTTTTCTCTCTCTTTCCCTCTCTCTCTCTCCCCCCTTCCTCTCTCTCTGAAATTAATTTTTAGAAGGATTAAAAAAAAAAGAATGTGCTGAGAAGGAGCCAAGGTGGCCTTTGGGGCATCAGGGCCTGCTGTCACTTCTTGGCGTGGCATGTGCTTGCTCTCAGTAGAGTAATTGCAGCCATCCTTCCAGCTGGTTGTCAGAAACTATTCACTGGGTGTCAGTGATTCTCAGTCCCATCAAACGCGGTGCCCCCCCCTTTGGCAGCCACCAGCTTGTTCTCAGTATTTATGTGTCTGTGTCTGTTCTGTTCTGTTTATTTGTTCTCATGTTTTAGATTTCACATGTAAGTGCAATCGTATGGTATTTGTCTTTCTCTGTATAACAAATATTTTATAGTTCCCTCTTGCTCGACTGAAATGAAATTCAGGGACAATATTGCCTAGTCGTACATATTTTTTTCAAAATATCAATTAATGCCCTGTCATAAAAGGAGATGTACCAGGGTGATTAGGTGTGCTAGTGCACACTATAAACCTTGATATTGCAACATGCACATGCCTTCACTGGAACCCACGGCGTGGGGACCAGAGCCCTGTGTGCAGAAGCTCTAGGAGGCAGTGGCAGCAAGCTCAGGCAACACATGGAAACTGCCATCCAGAACGATGACCCGCTACTGGATGTTCTCAGCAAAGCTGAGTAACATACACCCCTGAATACCTTATCACAAATTCCTAGAAAAGTCGGAGTATGTTAAAATCATGCAAAAACTATGTGAGTTTAAATGTAAATAAGTTGGAGTCTAGGTTCAAGTTTTTCGCTGTGCGTGTGGCAGGGTCTTCCAAATGTGCACTGGGTAAGTAAGGAGTCATTCTTTGTTTGAATTTCAGGATGTCTGGCATCCAACACACCCTAACAGACCCGTCCATCATCAGGGCAACCTGCCAAAGACCTATAAATGTTTAAAGCAGACTTTCCTGGTCCCATCCAGTAGAGGAGGCCTGGTGCTGTAGGTGATGACCAGAGAGAAGAAATAGCAAAAGGAGCAGTGGATTTAATGAGGCCACCGGATCCACCTGTGTGAACCTGGCTGGCCCATGAAGCTCTGTGTAACGCACAAGTTGCTTTTTTTCACATCTGTCATTCTACCATTGAGCTGAACTTCATTGCCACTTTCTATAGGAGCCTAACGTGCAGATCCAATGTTGGCTTGTGACACTGAGATAGAAAGGGAAAGAGGGTGGTGGTCTGAGGACAGCCAGCATAGGGAGCTTGTTCTTTTCAGATCACCGGAGACAATGTCAGGTGGCCCTGGGGCCATATGTCAGTTGGAACAGCACCACTGGGACTTGGGCCTCCTCTGCCTTTGTTGGGGTGTCTGAACTTCCAGCATGTTTGAGGGGCCCACAGATGCCCCAGTGGCCCATTTCCTCACCCCTGGGAGGGCTCTGTGCCCTTGCACTTGGGTTTCTACGTGGTTGAATCAGAGCTGTTGTGACTGTCCTCACTCAGGGGGCACTTATAGTAACAATTAGAGCCCAGGCTATAACTCAGGTGAAATGTCAGCATGGATGAGGGAAGCTCAATAAAGCATCTGACATAACCACCTCAAATTGACGTCTTTGTGCTACTTAAAGAGCTGTTTCCATACATTGTTGATTTTCAAAGTAGTCTGGCTCCCCAAGTGTGCCAGAGAAAAGAATCTATTACTTGTTCAAAAATAGGTTTCCTGAGGTAACTACAAACCCCAATATTGATATGAAGTCATATTGAAAACTCTGTGGGAGGGGCAACCCAGGCTTTTGTAAGATAATCATAGGGCTCACGTGTTGTAAGGCTGAAACCTGTAATGCTATCGATTCTCTTCCTGGGAAATAAGCAGTCGATGAGGGTGAGGCCTGGTGAACTGTCAGCACCTCGCAGAAAGCACTGGGATCAACAGCCCCTCTGAACACCGGCAGAGGCCACATCTGTGCGGTTGTGAGCACCCACCTCTGAGCCCCTTCATGACACAACTTCTCCAGGCGCCCGCCACCCCCACACCAGCCCCTGGTTCAGAAAAGGACAGAGCAAGCTGCCCACCCCCTGTGGGGAACATCCCCTGGGCCCAGTGCGGAGCCAGCTGGTGGAGAGGCCGAGGAGCTCCTGGCTCTTCCCCACCTCCCTGCCTCTCCTCTAATTGTCATACAAATGTCATACATTATGGCGATGCTTTGGGGAAGATTCGCAAAGGAATGGGCAGTGGTGGGAGGGCTGTTATGGGATGAATTATATCCCTCCAAATTCATATGTAAAGTCCTAACCCCCAGGACCTCAGAATGTCACCGAATCTGGACATTTGGTCTTTAAATAGGTAATGAAGCTAAATGCCATCACTAGGGTGGTTGGATCCTGATCCCATCTGATGGTGTCCATGTAGGAGGAAACCAGGACACAGACTTGGACAGAGGATGACCATGTAAGCACAGAGGGAAAAGAGACCTTCTGAAGGAATCAGCTCTGCCAGCACCTTAACTTGGACTTCCAGCCTCCAGGACTGAGACAAGAAATTTCTGATGTGTAGGCCACCCGGTCTGTGGGACTTCACTCCAGAGGCCGTGGGATGCTCGCTCAGGGCCCAGTGCCAGGCATTCCTCATTGTTCACCCCCAGCTCTTGACACCTCTTATACACCATCATCCTAAGGGATGACATACCAACTCATATCATATGGCTGATTTTCTGTGTGGGCACTGGTGGTGGGTCCTACTCACTCTTCCTGACCCCTTAACGAGTTAGTGAGTTATCCTGATTTCACAAAGAAACAGTAGGCGAGGTTATGCATTCACCTGGAATTCGGGAAACACAAAGCCTACTCAACACCAGAGCAGAGGGCGCTCAGAGGTTGCGCTCCCCCTGAACTCCCTCAGGTAACTGCTCTTGCTGTTTCTCACATTTGTGACTAGGTGGTGCCGAAATTGCTTTCCCCCGCCCCCAGTTCCCCAAACCCACAAATTCACTTAATAGGATTTTAATTTTGCTGAATGAGCCTGGAGACTTTATGTCCAACATACCAAGATGAATGGACTGTGGTGGTTATTCCTCGAGCTCAGAAAACATGCACTGAGTGCAGGGTGGTCCACAGAACCACAGTTCTGGCTCCAGAGGCCACTTATTTTGTATAATCAGAGAAACATAAACAAGACCTACACTGAGTTACAATATTTCACCTCTCAGATTGGCCAAAACCCCAGACGTTTGATACTTGTTCTTATGGCCAAGTTATAGGAAACCGCATTCTCACATTTTGCTGGTACGAAGACAGCAGAATGGCTCCTAAGGGAAGGAATTCAGCAATATCTGATAAAAGGACAACTTAATTTTTTATTTCAATCAACAATACTGGACCAGAACCAGCCCAGAGCAGGTCTGCCTCAGGCTGGTCTATAGTATATGGGTTCTTGACCTCATGTAAAAAAGGTTTCACGAGTCCAGGTGATTTTGAGAGTACATTTATTAAGGCTGGGTGCAGTGAAACATAGGAAGGACTTAGAGTAAAAAACATAACAGGAGAGAGCCAAGGCCGTGCTCTGCTTTGGCTCCCTAGAAACGTTATATATAGGAAAGGAGTGAGCCAAGGTGGTGTCCTGCTGTTAGCTCACTGGGAAGTCAGAGGAAATAGGGGCTCTGGAGACAGAATCAGGGGATAAGCCCAGGTTGAGCTGCCACTGCCTGCTGCTCCCCTGGCTGTAAATCTCCTTGGGACCCTTGGGGTTGAGGAGGAAACAAAAAGGTTCATGCCGGGGAGGGAGCATGGGTGTGTTCTAGAGCGAGCCCACCCCAAGTCTTTGCTCTGAGAGCCTTATATCTTTTTCCGGTGGGTAAGAATCTGAGGGGAGGGTTTCAGCAGAAAATTCATCAGCTTTCCAGGTACATTTTTAATAAGCTGATATGTTAAACTGAGTGCATGGGAGGCTTGGGAATATTCTTTGATCTGTTACACTATTTTACTTTTATCTTGGGTCTATCTGGCTTTTAATGGGGTTTTTGTTATTTGTTCCCCTGACTGCATCTGTCCTTGGGTTTAGCTGGCACAAATGACATTAATTGGGTCTCTGTTCTTTATTTCCCAAACCAGAGAGATTTAAGCTATGTGTTCTTTGGTTAGGAAAGACAGATATAAACCATTTGTTCTCAAGTGTCTTTGGTTATGGGAGATAAGGTCTTGCAACTCACCAGCTGGCTCTGAGTTGCTCAGAATTGGCCTTGTCCAATTTTCTTGTCCCCGTTTCCCCATGCCACCTGCCCAAGAATTTTCCTAGCTTTTTACTATCCTGTCACAGTACCACTTCTAACAAACTACCTCAACACTGTCTGGTGTGGCTCAGTGGACTGAGCACCAGCCTGTGAACCGAAGGGTTGCCAGTTTGATTCCCAGTCAGGGCACATGCCTGAGTTGTGGGTCAGGTCCCGATCTGAGGGTGCGCTAGAGGAAACCAATTGATGTGTCTCTCACATGTAGATGTTTCCCTCCCTCTCTTTCTCCCTTTCCCCCTCTCTCAAAATAAATAAATAAAATCTTTTAAAAAAGAATCTATCTCAAAGACACACTGCCAAAAAATATGGTAGCATGTACATTCGAGCTCATCCCTTATAGTCCAGTTTTAAAGCAAAAGACTGGAAACAAGCCAAATGTCTATCAATACGGAGATAGCTGAATAAACTGTGGTACACACACAACACAGAGAACCTAGAACCTAGACCCCTCTATGGTCTGCCCTGCTCTGCGCTGGTCTGCTTCATGCTGCACAGGTTGGCTCCACTCTGCTCTGGGGAAACATCTTTTGTGTTTCAGCTCACCCAGGGAAACGCAGATCTCCAATCTTGAATGGGAAGAGAAAGCATGCTCTCTGAGCCAGAGAGGAGCTGGTTTATATAGACAGAAGTCCCTACCCCTTGTCCTTGATTGGCCTGTCCTCATGCAGATGAGTACTCAAAATCTCCACAGCCTGATTGGTCCAAAAGGCACCAGCCACTCTGATTGGCCAGAGCTGTACAGCTCTAATCGGATGGGGGAAAACCTCAGTCCTATGGGTTGAATTATGATTCCAGGAACTCCTTTATAAGGGCTGGCTCAGATGGAGGAAACGCAGTGTAGGCAGGCAGTCCAGCACAGGCTTCTCTGTGAAGTGCAGACTGCACAAGAGGCCTCTGCATAGACATGGATGCTGAGCTGTTTTTTTTAAAACTGAGCCTAGTTAGCCACTAGGAGCCCTTCTCTTTTTTCCCCCCTCAGGGTTCACAGTATAAATGACATGTTTGCTCATGTTTAATTTATTTAAAAGATAATTGACTGTTTAAAGCAAAAAGTAACAACTTAGCATGTTGCTGATGGCATAATAGAAGTGAAGTGTCTAGCAATACAAAAGAAACAGGAGAGCAGAAATGGAAGCTTACTGTTTTGAGTTGCTGCAACCTACATGATATAATGATTTGAAGGCAGACTGCTTAAGGTTATGCTGCATATTGACAACTAAAGGAAAATCACCAAACAAAACAAACAAAGCCCAACTCAGAGGCCTATAATGAAGATATATTTAACTCCTATAATAAAAAGAAAGCAAAAATAGGAAAAAGAACAAAGAATTGATGACACAAATAGGAAAACATACTGATAATTACATGAAATTTAAATGATATAGTACCAGATTAAATGGCACAGATTGTCAACCAGAATTTTTTTTTAAAGAACTAACTCTAAACTGCCTACAAGAAACACATTCCAAGTGGACACACACACACACACACAGAGGTTAAAAGTAAAAGATCAGAAAAGGATCTGCCAGGGTAACACCAAAAGAAAGCTGAAGCAGTTCTGTAACCCCGCAAACCAGGGCCCGCGCAAGTGGTGCCTCGAGGCATGACCCAACAATTACTGTTGGAGAAAACAGGTTTTTATTTACAGGATTGCAGCCTCAGAGGGGCTGGGAGCACTTCTGCTCAGAGCCCTGCTCTCCCACAAGACCCAGCACTTCCCTGGCTCCCCACCAGGCCATAAGCCAAAACCATACCCAGTAGTTCTCCATATCCTTGTCTGTGCTTAAGCCGGCTGCACAAACAGTTCTCCATCTCCTCTGGAAAGTAAACTCATGGATTTTAAAGTCGCCATCCTCTCGCAGCAGCTGTCTCCTTCAGGATCTGGGGTACGTTGCCCTCGGCCGCCATGTAGTAGTCCAGGAAAACCTGTGCGGCGTTGCGCTGGATCATGGTGAAGTCCAGGAAAACACACGTCCCAAGAGAGCGGCTTCTCTGTGTGTCCTCCGGAGAAGCTGAAGTCAGCACTCCCTGTCACAGTTCAGCATTCCCGGCATGTTCCCCTAATCTGTGCTTGGTTCAGCAGGTTCTTGCAATTCCCAGCTCCATCACGTTTGTTGGATCTTCTTCAGGCTCCATCAGCTCCCTCTTTACACCCTTTCAGACCGCATGCCTGCTGCTACTTCTACTCTCCCAGCCCTCAAGGCAGACCGAAAAAACACCCCTTCTCTTTCAGACCACCCTTATTTTAAATGCTGACCCAGAACTTCCTCTGTGACTTCATCTCTGGCTCCTCCCACAATGTGCTACATTTGCCAGTTACCCCATATCTTTACCTTCATTTGGCTGCCATCTTTAGGGCCAGAGCACCCTGTGACACGGGAGCCTCCACCTCCCTGCCTCTCATGCAGCATGGTGTAAGTCCCCCTGGCTACAAGTTATGAGTCCGGATACATTCTGAAAGTCACATACACCTTTTGCCCAAGTCCCATAGCACAGCTATTATCTTGCATTTTGTTATGCAAAGCATCTTAAAACTGTATCATTCACTCCCCCTTCGCCCAATTGTGCACTGTGGTGAATTTGGGGACCCCTGGCTCTGCACCCTGTTACAGTTCTGTTACTGAAAGTGGACTTGAAAATAATATCATCAGGGATAAACGACAGTTCAGAATTACCAAAAAGGTCGACTTAACAAGAGGACATAATCCTAAATGAATATGCTCCTTTTGAGGCCCTGAGAGGGGCCTTAGCCATTGTATTCCAGGAATTCCTTATTTTTTTCAACAGCACCCCCCCCATGGAGTTTATATTGAAAAAACAACAAAAACTGTTAGCAAACTCAAGAAGTTAACCCCACAGGATGTTCTATTCAGGAAGGAGACTTGCTTGTTACCAGATAATTTTACTTACTTGCAGCAAGTAAAAAAGATGGGATTCACATCCAAAGCTGTTGCTTATATACTCTTTGGTCAATTACATATTGATTCCTTTTCTGCAGTAGGCTACTTATCTGCTTGGGTTTCTATCAAGCTTATCCCGTTTATAGCTGGTCTGAAAAATACTGTGCTACATTTTAACATTGAGTAATATGAATGAAAAAGGGGCCACATACTAAACCTGACAAGCTCAGAGAGGCCAGCACAGTGGGACAGAAAGTCACCACACAGGATGGTCCAAACATATATATTCCTAACTAAAAGTCATGGCAGGGAGTCACAGCCTGGGCCGGTAGCTTCCTTAACAAAGGTCAATCTTTACTTTAATAGAACCTATGGTCTTTCTGTCTCTCAGATAACATACCTTTGAAATGTCAGGGTCATCCCCTTTTCCAGACCCTTCGGGGCACAATCTCGCACCACAGCAAGAGACCACAGGGTCCTTCATTGTCATCTTGTTGCCCCACACCACCTCTAGGTGTTAATTATCCTCTACCCACCAATGTAAAACAAGTGCGTATCTCTCAGTTTTGCTTTTTATCCAATCCCTGAGATTTCCCCACTTCCCTTTCTACTGCTTCCCTCATCTACCATCCTTGGATTTCATGTAACTGGCCCTTATGTCTCCTCCTTTGATTCTAAAGTATAAAGTAAGCTATAAAACTTCCCGACAATTTTCATCAGTTTGACTCAAATAAACTCATAAAAACACTACAAGTTTAAACACCTTTTACGTCGATATTTAAAACCACCCAGGGATGTCCAACCTTTTGTCCAACTGGAAGAGTTGTCTTGGGCCATACATTAAATACGTCGTGACACATACTCACAAAAAAAATCTCATGCTTTAAGTGACTTTACGATTTTGTGTTAGGACACATTCATAGCCATCCTGGGCCGCATACAGCCTGCAGGCCCCGGTTGGACACCCCAAAGTCCTTGAACCCTTGTTCTATCTAACAACACTAACAGATAATCAGGTATTTAATTTTTGTGAATCAGTTTACTGTTTCTTTCTCCTTAACTTTTATTTTGACGTTTCCAGACTTAGGGCTTAAAGAATAACACAGAATCTCTGTATTGCCTCCATCCGGGTTCCCCAAAAGTTATTACTTGCACCCATCTGTGGGTCCAGCCAGGCCTGAGGCTCCTAGCGAGGATCCACCAGCGATCTCCGCGGAGGTCGGCTGGAGGGGGGCCTTCGCTCCGAGATGCCTTCCCAAACCTGTGGCTCCCAGTCCCAGCCGCGACGAGGGACCTCCTGATCGTGGACACACCTCAGAAAAACGGCGCGGGGAAGATGACGTCATTGCCTCGCCCCCGAGGCGAGCGTGTACGTGCGCGGCGGCTAGACTACGCCTCCCAAGGGGCCCCCGCGGCGCGTCCACTTCCGGCGGGTGGTGGAAGACCCGGAAGCTGCCGACGGGCCGGCGAATCCTGCGGCGACAGGTAGGCAACGACGGAGGCGGCGGCAGGAGTATGCAGGGCGGCCGGCCGCTAGCGGCGCCCGGCGCGTTAGTTCCCCGGCGGCGGCGGCGGCGCGCGGCGGCTCTCCGGTGAGCGGCGGCGGCCGGAGGGTCCGACAGGGCGCCGGGCCGGAGGCTCGCAGGGCCCGCGGCAGCGAGACGGACCGGAGCTGGTGGGCGCCTCGCTCTGCCTCGGGGCGGCGGCGCCGCCATGTGGAGCGGCCGCAGCTCGTTCACCAGCCTGGTGGTGGGCGTGTTTGTGGTATACGTGGTGCACACCTGCTGGGTCATGTACGGCATTGTCTACACCCGCCCGTGCGCTGGCGGCGGTAACTGCATCCAGCCCTACTTGGCGCGGAGGCCCAAGCTGCAGGTGAGCTCCCAGGCTGGGGGTGGGAGGGTCTCCGCGACCGAAAGGGGTCAGGTGCATTTCTCACCTGAGATAAGCAGAGTCAGGTGAGGTCAGGAGCTCTCTTCATCAAAAAACCCAGGACCTGGCAAGGGTTTGGACTCTTACCCGAGCCAGGCCGGGGCTGGGCTGGGGGGCTGTGGTAGCCTGATCCTTGAACTCCCTACGCCCATTTCCTAAAGACCCTGCCTGCTTGGTGGCTGCAGGCAGGCCCAAGACAGTGCCCCTCGTCACCCCATTACAAAGTACCCAGAGTCAGTTGTACTCCTGTTCTGTTGATCCAGTCAGCTACACATTTTAGCAAGTTGGGTTTTGTTTTTGTTTTGTTTTTTTTCCAACTTGGGGGTTTTTTTGCAGCACTTCAGATACAGCCGTTTTTTCACAGGTTGGAGTTCTGTCCCTTTGCAAGTTAAAAATGAAACCTTTCCCCATCCAGTAGCACCAGATATGTTCATCTTCAGTGTAGCTGTCTGGTGTGTGTGTTTTGTGGCGGGAGCATTGCCGAGCTAATGTTCTTGACATCGTTTTCAGCTGAGTGTGTACACCACCACACGGTCCAACCTTGGTGCTGAGAACAACGTGGATCTTGTATTGAACGTGGAAGACTTTGACGTGGAGTCCAAATTTGAAAGGTGTGGTTATGAGACAAAATGCCATTGGTAGGGTTAACATTAACTCTGGCTCTAGTGACTAAGGTTTCAGCAAGTGTAACTTAAAAAATGATGTGCTTGTCAAGAGTCTGCCTTTTCCTCTACACTGTCTGGGACGTATCAGATAGAGTGATGGGAACGTGTGCTGGAATGAACGTCCTCTAGCCAGCCTGCCCCAGCAGAGGGCTGCAGAGGCAGGGCAGCATGCGGGGGACGCGCACTCTTGGGGTTAGCCCCTGACTGCCTGTGACCTAGGCGAGTGGCTGGCCTTTCTGAGCACTAGGAAATGGAGGCTTTTCATCTTTTGAGCATAGCTGCCCAAGCTTTTAGAGAATGTTCCATAAACCTCTGCACCTAGACTCTCAGTTAGTCACAGACAGGTAGGTTCCATTTTTCATACTTACAAACTAAAATTAGTTGGTGTGAAACAGCATAATTTATAAAGATATTTGAGTTGTCCTGTTGTGTGTATATACACAGAATGTAAACGTACGTGTTTGAAATTGTAATTTGTCTTGTTTTAGGACAGTTAATGTTTCTGTACCAAAGAAAACAAGAAATAATGGGACGCTATATGCCTATATCTTCCTTCATCATGCTGGCATTCTCCCTTGGCATGATGGGAAGGAGGTGCATCTGGTGAGCCCTCTGACCACCTACATGGTCCCTAAGCCGGAAGAGATCAACCTGCTCACTGGTGAATCTGCTGCGCAGGTGAGAGTCTCCATCAGATCACTGACCAAACAGAGCCGACATTCTCCCACATGGAATTCACACCTCTGTGTCCCTGCATGTGCAGCTTAGATCTCGAGCTGGAGTGACTGTTGCACAACAAAGCTGTGTGATGTTTTTGGCAAACATGTCTGTCTTCCAGCTCAGTAATTTCCCATGGTTTGAGATACATTTTATGTCTAACTAGTGACATGCACTTTAATCAAATGACATTTTTTTATCCTGATTTTTTTTCTCAGGGAGTGTGGGTGCAGGGTGGCCCTTTCTGTGGAGCTCAGC
The DNA here is from genome assembly GCF_022682495.2 of Desmodus rotundus. Taxonomy (NCBI): domain Eukaryota; kingdom Metazoa; phylum Chordata; class Mammalia; order Chiroptera; family Phyllostomidae; genus Desmodus; species Desmodus rotundus. Next base: position 178,377,073 of record NC_071387.1, on the reverse strand, counting down.
GGCAGTCATTACTTATAGTTGGGAGACGCACTGCACTGTGTAGGGTGCACAGCTCGTCAATATTCATTCTAAGTATAATTCAAAGTGTAATTAAAAAGTATAATTAAGTATAATTAAAAAGGCATATGTATAGATTATGTTGTGTATATCTGTAGAAAACTTTGTGTACCAAGAAACACTTTGTTAACGATTCCATTAACAAAGCCTTGGATAAAGGAATTCTGGTGTTCGGGCTGTGCTGAATGGGAGATGAGATCATTTACGAACAAAAAAGGCGGCAGCTTTTCAGGAAGTTTCTGTGACGCTGCTTCCTGCACAGGGACAGGGCTCTCCGTGGTTTGGAGCAGGTTTTGGAAACCCTGCCAGCCTGCTCTGACCTCTTCCAGTTTGCACTCCCAGCTCTGTGTCCTCGAGAAGACCCCTTCACCTCCCTTTCCTCGGGGACAGTATGGCCCTGCTTCATGGGGCCTTCTTGGGGAATCAAGGAGGCAGTGGGTGTGAAGAGTATGGAGGGGTCTTTGGAACATACAAATGCCAAATGTTAGCTGTTACCGTTATTTGGGAGAACTGAAATGACACTGTTTTCTGGAATTATTAGTTGGATCTGAAACAAAGATTTTCTTGCCGCTCAGTTTCTGAATTTGGTTAATTGGAATGGATGTCTAGTCACTGACACAGCTCCTTCCAGACAACCTGACACCCGTAGGTGAGAAGCAGTCTTTTTTCCAGTCTCGTTGCACCCATAGGGCCATTAGCTCCAGCCCACCTACACTTGCAGTTATCTTGGGGACTCCCCCTCAGGATCCCTAAGAAGCAGGCCTGCTTAGGTGGAAGACCCAAAACAGGAGTCAGTGAGATCCAGGGTCACATGTTTCTGTGGAGAGAAGGAAGTGAGGGATGTGAAAGTCTGGGGAACTGGCAGTTGTGGCCCCCGAAGTTGTGCCAGTCTCTTCTTCCCAGTTGTGTGGTCTTGGCATGTGGGTTGTTCCCAGGTGAAAGTGCCAACCACCCTGCTGCCTCACTTATTTTAGGTCCAGTTTCCCACCCAGCATTGGCCCCTTTTCCTGCTAAGTCATTTCTTTTCCTTTAGCAGAAGATTGAAGCTGAGAAGAAACCAGTGAGTGCCCTGGATGAGCCTGTTTCTCACTGGAGATCAAGACTGACGCTAAATGTGATGGTGGATGACTTTGTCTTTGACGGGTCCTCCCTGCCTGCCGATGTGCATCGATACATGAAAATGTAAGTGCGCTCGTCTAGCCAGGATGCACTCACTCGCCTGGCTTTGAGCATCACCCATTTGCCCTGATCTGACAGCAGAGGGTGTGACCCCAGTGTTGTGGGAGTGGAGGAAGCCCCCTGGGATGGTGGCCCACCAAAATCCAAAACTGGGTTGGTCACACCTGCATCTTTGAGCATCCCTGGAACTAGAGGCCCTGAGGGGCCTGAGGTGTTCCCTTAGCCCCCTCAAACCTTGTCCCTTTTCTCTGGGCGGTCTTGCTGACCAAGATTGCTACCAGAGCACCAGAATGAATGAAACTGGAAGGGAGTCGTCTTGCCATTTGTTCTTGGCAAAGGCTTCCCTTGAAGAGAGAGTAGGAGCATTGATAAGACCATGTCACGTGAGTGTGGTCCTTTTTGCATCCTGACTGCTTTTGTTAGGGAATGCCATGGCTGGTTTTAACATGATTAAATTGCGTGTGTTTAAAATTAACTTTAGGTCATGTCACTGTCACCATCATTAGCTAAGCATAACTGTTAACGTGGATTGACCAGCTTAGCTTAGTCTGTGTGTCCAGGCTTGGGGATCCTGCTGTTAGGCTAAGACCAATTACCAGGTAGTAATGACGAGTGGCAACAGTAATTGTTCTTTGCTCTCAGTGGTTCCTGTGGTATTGCCAGGAAGGGTTTTCCTTCTATAAATTTAAATCTTATTTTTGAGTACATGATATATTTACAGTTAAAAAGGTGAAAAGTATAAAAAGTGTCACTCACTAAAAAGCCCCCCACTCCTGTTAGCCCCCCACCCCTCCCACCAGGCATGAAAAGCAGATGGGCTTTTATTTTTGTCATTGGACCACTCGTGTCAGCGCACAGATGGGCACCTTGCTCTTTTTTACACTCTGGGTGATGTTCCATGTGTGGCTGGGTCCCTGTTTGTTTACCCACCTCCTAGTGTCTCCTGTGGCAGGGATGAGCATAGCTCGTAAGACCCCTCTGCTTCCATTGGGTAGGTGTGTGCCGGGACTGTCGTACCAGAAGCAACTGAAGTGCTGGGTGGGATTTCTCAGGTGTCTGGGGCTGCATTCAGTTCATCCAAGGTGACAAAACTTCAGAGTGACTTTGAAAACTGTGCCTCACCCCCAGGATCCAACTCGGGAAGACCGTGCACTACCTCCCCATCCTGTTCATCGACCAGCTCAGCAATAGGGTGAAGGACCTCATGGTAAGCATTACTCCCCTCTGGACTGGGGTGGCCTGGAGTGTGGCTGCCTCCTAGAGCCTGCAGTGATGGCTCATGTGTTTCTCACTTGGCATAGGTGTGCTCTGGGTTTGCTGCTGGTCAGCAGTGGGGTCCTTCCAAACCCCACCCCATCCTCGGGCTCCTGCACCTTTTCTGGGAAGGGCTTGAAAGGTCCTTCATTAAATGGAGGCACACAGAGCTCATGGAAGGGCTGCCTGTCTGCTGAAGCAGTGTGGGAATGTTGTTCATTGAATCCTAAGTTTCTGCCATGAAGGTACATACTAATTCAGAAAGTGTCCTGAGCAAACTCTTCCTCTAGGGCTGGCCCTACATGTCACCACCCACCCCGGAGCCCATGCTCCCTGGGCAGCCCAAGGGCCAGGACAGAATTGTGTAAGTGGACGGGAGTTCCGGTGCCTCTGACATCACGGGACAGCTACAGCACCTGCTCTCCCAGGGTAGATTGGAGGGTAAATGAACTGTGGTTAGCCTTTGGTCAGTAACAACAGTGACAACATTTACCATTTAATTGACTGCATGCCAGATACTATGCTGAACACTTTGCAGACATTTAAAGGTCCCAGTCCTGTGGAGGCAAATCACTATGGTCTGTGTTTGACAGGGGGCTTTTTTTTCAGGTCAAAGGTGACCTCAAGTTGAGGTCACCTCTGAGCACAGCTGGATGAACCGTGCTTTGCTGGTGCTCCAGAGAACGAGTGTAATCCTATGTGGCCTGCATGCTGGGACGGGTACTCACGGTCCCTTCTTGGCATTTACTGGAGTGTGCTGTGGTTCTGTATGCAGACCTCAGCCATTCTAGGTTTGACAGAGCCGCCCTAGACTGTGCTTTGTATCCCTGGGGTCTGCCCTGGTCACCCTGGGTAAACACTTGGGAAGCAGTGAGGAGAGACAAGTCTGCGGCTGGGCTACTGGAGCATCTGGGCAGCATCCACAGAGCACCCGTGTTATTCTGGTTGCCACATGGGTTGGTAAAAGGCCTAGTGTTCAAGAGTGCTGTCATTCACAGAAACAGATGTGTGTATGGGCAGCGAGTTTTTTCCAAGGTCACCTTCTGTCACTGACGCTTTGTCTCACTCGGAGTCACTTTTCAGTGCCATATTTGGAGAACAACCAAACCCACTGGGGTGATAGGGTGCTCCCCACCATGGGAGCCTAGACAAAGGCTCCCTTGTGGGGTAGGCCTGTCCTGCTGCCTGCCTGGCCAGAGGCTGGTACACTGCTTGGGGTGGCCAACACCTGGGCCCTGTGTCTGGTTGCTGGGCTCAAAGCTTCAGCAGTGCTCACTGTGAGGGGTCATAGTGAGAATGAAATGTGACACTGGTGGGTATGCCCAGGACCCTCAGGGACATGGAGGGTGGCATTGCCCCATGTGCTCAGGGGTCCCTCCTTCTGGGACCTGACTGCTGCGGTCACATGTGCTGCCAAACTGTGGGTCTGCACTTCCCTTCCTGAGGCAGTCTCCAACCCCAGTTGTGTACATCCTCATGAGCCCAGCCTGAATACTGGCTCTTCCTGGAGCTTCCAATCTGCCCCAGATGGAATGACTGCCGCTGTCCTGCACTCCAGGGCACTCAGCCTTCCAGGAGAGGAGCCTGCGTTTGGCTCAGTGGCACACATGTCCTTAGTCCCTAGCATGTGGTGGGGATGCCATTCATGCTGGGAAGAATGAGCAGAGGGGATGTGGTCACCAGAGATGATCAGAGTTCCCTCAGGAAGAGTTGTGTCCGTTGTGTGGTAGAGGAGCCCTGCCCAGTTCTGAGAGGAAAGCACATGGGTGCTGGAGCCCCAGAGGAGGCAGGGATGGAGGCTCAGCCTCGGGCATGACCATAACACCCAGGATGTAGGAGTGTCTAGAGTCCTCCAGCCACATAGCCCTGGGTCGGAAGCCTCAACCTCTGCTATGCCAGGCTGTAGTGGGTGTGGAACTTAGAGAAAGAGGTGCAGTGTCCATGTGTGGGGTGCAGCCCAGGGTGCACAGTGGTCTGGCTAAGGCAGAAGGATGCGGGCTGGCAGCTGGTTTCACCCTGGCTGGCAGGTTCTGACCGTGCTGTCCCTCTGTTAGGTCATCAACCGCTCCACCACTGAGCTGCCCCTCACTGTGTCCTACGACAAGATCTCGCTGGGGAAGCTCCGCTTCTGGATCCACATGCAGGACGCCGTGTACTCCCTGCAGCAGTTCGGTGAGGCCACACGTGCCATTCCATACCTGTGGGTGGCAGTGTCCTGCAGGTGCAAGTCCAGGTGGTCTACGCAAACTCCTTTGCCTTTGAACCTTGTGGTTCAGGTTCTTTCATGTAATTTTAATCAGAGGGTCGCTAGTATCATGAGTCCTTGCTAATTTCCTGTAAGTTTACTTTATTCAGAACACGGTATTTGAAATGCCACAGTTTTGCTTAGGTGAACTCTCACTACCACCAACCTTCAGAAACCTTTGTAATGTTAAGTAAGGTTAACATTGCCTATTTTTTTTTTTGATTTTTTTCCTTGTCAGGGTTTTCAGAGAAAGATGCTGATGAAGTGAAAGGAATTTTTGTAGATACCAACTTGTACATCTTAGCGTTGACCTTCTTTGTCGCGGCGTTTCACGTGAGTGGGTCATTGAGTCCTTGTGGGTGATGACAGTGGCAGGCGTGGGCAGCTCTGAGGGCGCCAGCCCTCCTTAGCTGGGGGGTTTGGTGTGGTGGTGCCCTACCTGGCAGCCCCTTGGTCCCGAACACACCTGAGACTGCAGGCCAGCATGCTAGGGTCTTTCTCCCAGCTCAGAAGAGGGTGTCTAGACCTTGGGGAGCTGGCCACCTTAAGGACCTGGGACTTGGCTGATTTTGGAGACTGTTTTAAAAAGAATTCCACAGTCACTGAGATGAATTATGACTGAAATAAATATTTCATTGTATGTATCCTAGTGTGGCAACCATGGCAATAAACATCAGTCCTTTGGGTGGGACCCCTGTTTGAGCATGGGCTCTCCAGGCTGGTGGAGGAAAGCCATCACCTCGAGGTGGCTGTGCTGGACTCAAGTTCAGTGGGGGAGGTGAGAAGACACAGGCCAGGGGAGCCAAGCTGCAGCCAAGTCTGAGTGTCTGGGACTCAGCCACCAGTCCAGCTAGAACCTTCCAAAACTGGGCTGGAAAATAGCACTTTGTATCCAAAGTCATATCAGGGTGAGTCTGTGCGCTTCTCAGGTGGACATGCCATGTACCGTTGCTGTGAGAGGGAAGGGGGTCATCCAGGTGTCCTGTGGCCTCCCTGCCACTACAGGCAGAGACGCCGGTTGTAGCGACCCGATGAGACACATGGGACCCACCTTCTGCATCCTGTGCCCACCTGCAGACTCACACGGGAGATAGATGCACACTGCTGTCCCCTCCCCTTTTCAGCTTCTGTTTGATTTCCTGGCATTTAAAAACGACATCAGTTTCTGGAAGAAAAAGAAGAGCATGATTGGGATGTCCACCAAAGCAGGTAGATGCACTCAGGATTTTTGACCCATTCCCAAAGTGTATTCTGCTGTTGGTAACAATGGGTTATAAAGTTCATTTTGAAACCTAAAGTTAGGAATGTCTGCATGGTCTTGGTGAGTATTGTGTAAGCCTGTGTCTGTAGAGGACGGGCCACAGAGGCCACGTGGCCAGGGCCTGCCTCGGCGATGACATGATGCTGGTTCTTAGTGCCCATCTGTGTCAGTTAGCCAGGCAAGTGTCTCCCATGGAAATGACGTGCCCATGGATGGTCTGGGATGCTTGGGTCCCTCCCCTCCCCACCACCCCCGTCATTCATGTCTTGGATTCTTCTTTCCTACCTTCTGGTTTCCTCAGAGAGGATGCTCCTCCACTGCTTAGTCCTCCTGCCCCCTCCCAGTCCTTCCAGGGGAGGGGAGGGGGGTCCCTGAGGCTGTGCCCATGGAAGGCAGTGGGTGTCTTCCCCTCGGGCCTGTGCTCCTGGCAAGCACCATGCAGAACTGGCTCTGCTGCTGCCCGGAGAAGCACTTGAGGCCACAGGGCATTTTCAGTCAGCTCAGGTGTTTCTAAAGTACAACTTAAAAGGGGGCGGGGGGAGGGGTACAGTGTCTAAAAGATACGTTTATCACAGAACTGGTATAAAAACAGGAAAGCAACTTGACTACAGGATAGCAAGTCATTGCAATTCCAGTCAAGAACCCACTTTCTCAGCACGTTTGTGTGTTTGCAAGTGTAATGTAAATGTGCTTAGGAAGCTGAGGTTGCCTTCTGCTGGGTTTTGGAGCCTTTTCTAATCATTTTAAACCACTTTCCTTAGTGCACGTAGTCCATTGTTCACTGTTAACAGACAAAAGGAAATACTGTAGGTCCATCCATGTGTGTATGTCAGGAGCAGAGGCAGGAGTTTGCCTGCGCAGGCTGTACATGGTGTGTAGGCGGTACACATACAGGTGTATGTAAATAGGGCCAGGTGAGCGTGTGGGCTGTACATAATGCAGGTATGTGTGAGCAGCGCAGGGGTGGACATGTGGGTTTTACATGTGTGAGTGTGAATGAGCTGGGCAGGGGTGTGGGAACCAGGTGGATTGGTGTGTGGGGGGGCTTATACAAAAGCAGGTGTGTATGAGCCGGGCGGGGGGGTGGGGGGCTACACAAGTACAAGTGAGTGGGATGGTGGCCCCCCTCATCACTCCCCTCTGTCCCCAGTGCTCTGGCGCTGCTTCAGCACTGTGGTCATCTTCCTGTTCCTGCTGGACGAGCAGACAAGCCTGCTGGTGCTGGTCCCGGCGGGTGTCGGAGCTGCCATTGAGGTGAGCTGTCATCTGAGTTGCCGCATGCTGTGGTCCTTGGGCCCAGGTGCTCAGTGCAGTCAGAACCTGCATGACTGCCAAAGATTGACATGTGGCCACCCCCAATCAGGCAAGGGCACAACTGCTGTGGGTTGTTGACGAAAGCGAGAGCTCAGAAGGTGCCTTTGGGTGGCCCTACAGTTCTCACTGTTAAAAGGCCCCAGCTCATCACATCTGTTGCAGAGTGTATTCTGACATGTTTACAGTTCCATGTGGCTCATGCTGTGCTGGGTCCACTGGAGGCAGAAGTATGTGGCGTGGCCTCCAGAAGCTTGGTGCCCTATGGTGGCCCTGCTGTGTGGGGCTCAGGAAAGGGGACTCTGTGGAGTTGGTGCGCAGGAATAATGGAGGGAGGTGGCGGCCTGCACATCCTTACTCTGCAAGTCCCAGCCCTCCTTGCACATGGTTGTCAGCTCAGGGACTGTGCTGTCCATGCCCGTGGAGGAAGATTGCCACCCAAAGACCTTTCTGGAGCCACAACCACAGTGTGGAGACTGCTGTCTAAGGCAGTGATGTCCTTTTTATCTCAAGGCAGCAAGTGGGGTGAGGGTCCTGGAGAGACCGGAAATAGCAGGACTTGGACAGATGTTGGGCCTTCCAATGCCAGGGTGAATTTAGAGGCAGGCAGGGTAGGATGAGCCAGCTGAGTGCATGTGAGCTGGGTACAGGACTCAGCCCAGAGGACAGCTAGGCTGAGGGCCAGTTTATTCGAGCCAAGAGGCGGATAAAGCATCCATGAGGATTATAGCTCCTGGGCTGGCATGGAGGCCATGGGCCAGGTCCCCTGACCTGTACCAGTGAGATAACCCAACAGGCAGAATGGGGCTGGAGGCAGTGGGGCCTGAGCAGGCAGTTGCCTGGTCCACAGGGGTTCAAGTGTTGAGCTTGGCCTCTCCTTACTCTTAGAATCGTAAACATTAATTTCTTATTTCTCCTCAGCTGTGGAAAGTAAAAAAGGCTCTGAAAATGTCTGTTGTTTGGAGAGGCCTCAGGCCCAAGTTTCAGGTGAGTGTTTCTGCTCTGCTCTCTGGGGGTTCTGTCTTCCTCCCTCTTGGCTGACCCCATCTATTTCCCTTTATACCACCCATCATTCTCATGTACCAGTTTATGTGCATGTCACAGCTGCACCGGTGAGGTGCAGGCCCTGTGAGCAGGCAGCTGTCCTCCGATGACATGACTGCCCTCATAGCACATGGAACAGCTCTCTCGGCAGGGCTAACATTGGCTCCTTCATCACAGCTACTTCTGGGTCCACGCAGGGACGCTCCCATCACAGACCTAGCAGTGTCTGCACTGAAAGGCAAGCCACCTCCACACCGAGATGGGATGCTGGTCTGACAGCTCCCATGCTCCTGCGGGCAGTTCAGGATGGCTCCTCAAATAGCCACAGCCTGGGGCTTGTCCCAGCTACTGGGTGTTCAGGAGCTTCCCGCACAGATCAGAGCTGGGGGTTAAGTGGCATTTGAGTTTTACAGGTGTGAAGCTCACTGTCCTCTGTGATGGACCTCTTTTGAGGGACTTAAGACCCTCCCATGTCCGGATCCTAAGGACAGGAAACTCGGCAGATTAAATGCACTTTGTTTTCTAAATGAGATGGGTGGACCCACGTTTACTGATCTAAGAGCAGTGTTACAGTGTATCTATACAAAGCACGTGTCTTCTCTGAAAAAACCACCAGGGGTAAGAACAGGAAGCATCCCAGTGAGTGAGCACACGTGGGCAGGGCTATGTTTGCCACAGGGACACACGACGTAGCTCAGGGTCTAGGCCGGAGTGGAGCAGGAATGTTGCCCGCTGGTCCTGCAGGTGGAGGGAGATTTGTGATCATGGTGTCCGTGGCCTTGACAGGGGTCATGCCTCACACTGAGTGTGGCTGGGCCGGGCATCTGCCAGTCAGCACACAGCCCTGTCACTCCTTCATTCCGAGTGAAGCTGTGTGCAGACGCTGCCTGAGGTCACTGAGTTAACATGACTGTGTTGGATTTTATAACAGTTTGGCACCTACAGTGAGTCTGAGCGGAAAACCGAGGAGTACGACACTCAGGTGAGGAGCGGGAGCTGGGGGAACATGTGTCTGGTGGACAAGTAACTGAGCATCTGGCCATGCTGTTTACCATGGGAAAGCCATCTCCTCAGAGGGATGGCTGTGATCCCAAGTGGTTTTCCAACTTGGAAAAGTGGGGCCAGGAGGCTTCTCCCTGTTTCTGGGTCCCTGAAGGTGTCCACATGCCTGTATCTCCCGGGACATCTCTATTTTTCATAAGCACATTTGTCCCCCTAGGGGTTTGCTGTGGTTGCCGCGAGCTCACTGTCACTCAGACCTGGGTGACCCTGCGGAGAGGCCCATGTGCTGAGGCTGCTGTAGAGCAGCGGTTTGCAGGGTGGCCACATAGCATGTCCTGTGCAGGGGTGGGTGTATTTATTGGCCAATGAGCATCAGCCTGCATTCGATTTTATTGGGGCCACGATAAAGTCCAAACCGAATAAATGCAAGGATACAGCTGCTCTGACTTGGACAGCAATCTTGACGCAATCCTAAGAGACTTGAGGTTTTTGTTCAACATATTTGTTCACTGGTATGTTGTAAGCTAGTTTGTTTTGGGTGAGCCAACATTATTGTCGACACCACAGTCCATGTCAGCTGGGCTGTGGGTGCTGTGAATTCTGTGGGTTTGATAAATGCACACTGACATGTTCTCCGTTACATCACACACGTCACACAGCTGCCCACATGTCAGTTTCTTGCCCCATTTGTTTATTTTCCATTTTTTGTGGGTTAGTTGCACAAAGTGCATTAATACAAGTTTGAGGATTGGGCTCTCACAGGAAGTACTCTGCTCCCTGCAGGCCATGAAGTACCTGTCCTACCTGCTCTACCCTCTGTGCATCGGGGGCGCCGTCTACTCACTGCTGAACATCAAGTATAAGAGGTACGGGCATCACCAGGACTCCCTCTGCCACGCTGTCACCTGGAGAGCCCAGTCCATTACTGACAGCCATGCAGACCATGCCCCTTCAGCCTCTGTCTGTGTCTGCCCACCACTGCACTGCCACCACCGGCTCGGTTCTGTGGCTCCGTCTCCTCCTCACTGTGGAAAGCCGGGGGTCAGGAACACTTGTGGGAGTAGCTTCAGAATTGGAGACATAGCTGGAGTGGGGTGTCCCCTTGCCCCTTTTTTTTGCATCAGCAGGCACATAGTGAGGTCAGCACCCATAGCACTGGTGTCTGGGGTGAGGTCAGATGCCTTTGACAAGGGAAAGTCTGGTACGGTGTGTGGCTGCTGCATTCGGGACGGCAGGAGCCTGGGAAAGGGCTGGGGCGTGGACGCAGCCCTGAGAGTTAGGGTTTTTCCATCTGACTGGCAGTTCTGAAGGACAGTATCTGTCAGTGCAGTCTCCCACCCCTCTGGCAAGCCCAGGCTCCCAGGAAGCAGTTGGCATGCTGGTCCACCCTCACAGGGTGCCGCAGCATCTGGGATCTGACCAGGGCTCCAGGCCTACAGTGTGCAGACGCCAGGCCTCTGGGGCTTCTGGGGCTTCTGGGAGAGTTTGGTGTTGACAGAGGGCTCCCACAAAAGAGTTGTGGTTTAACAGACACTGATGACAGAGTCAGGCCTTCCACAGTGACAGCTCTCTTCCTTTTCAGCTGGTATTCCTGGTTAATCAACAGTTTCGTCAATGGTGAGCCATGTGTTTTTCTTTCCCAGTAACAGCATTTATAGTAGGTACCTTCTCAGTGCTCCTGTGACATGAGGTTACCCTGTCGGGCCCTCTGCCCTACCCTGTGTATTAGGCTGGGCCCTAGGACACCTGGTTTGCCTTTGAGGGTCCCACACAGGCTTGCCGGGACTAGAGCCCTGAGCAGTGTGTTTTCTTTGCATGAAAACATTCTGTGCCATCAGTGAACAGCACTGTGCTTACATCCAATCCCTTCGGGCAAACTAAAGCAGCAGCCCCGAGCATGGAGCTCCACACGGGGCCTGCCAGCCCTGGGCTGGCCCTGACCACAGCACTGGGTCTCTGTGGGCAGCTAAAGGCACAAGGCAGACAGAGTGGGCTCCTGGAATGCTGTGCTCACTGGTACGCTTCTCCAAGCTGGCTATAGCCACCAAAGGGGACAGTGTGAAGTGAGGACCCTGTCCTCAGGGCCCCGGCACTTGGCCCCCTGCAGGCGAGTCTTACAGTGACTGAGGAAAGGATGTTGCTCTCTGAGGTCACTCCGCCAGCCAGAAAGGCATGGGGGGTAAAGCCCAGCTCCGGGGCTATCGGGGTCAGAGCTCACACGTGCTCTCCAGCCATATCTTGTCTCCCCAGGGGTGTACGCATTCGGCTTCCTCTTCATGCTGCCCCAGCTCTTTGTGAACTACAAGGTAAGGCACAGCCACAGCTGAACGGTCGCGCATGTACTCTGTGTGTGGCCTGCCCATGATCTTTACATGTCTCCTTGTCCCCAGATGAAGTCGGTGGCACACCTGCCCTGGAAGGCCTTCACATACAAGGTCAGAGCTTTATACCTTCAGGGCCACGTTCCTGTCACAGTGTTGGGGTGTCTGCTTTAAACACGAGAACCACAGCAGTGACTTTAAAAAACAGTGGCTCTGGCTCTCGTAGCGACAAGAGGTTTTCTTGAGCTAAAAGCCATGTTACTTGACAATATGTATCAAAATCGGATACCCCTGACCCAGTGGCTGGCATCAGGGTGGAGCTGGTTGTCCCATAGGTTGGTCTGTCCTAAGAGCTGTCTAGGTGTGCTGTGTCCGGTCCAGAGCCTCCACCTGCTCATTTTGTTTTTGTTGTCACTGCAAGGGCCTCTATTGCCCATGGTGTGTCTGCTGTGAAGTGATTTGCTGACTCGGTTACGAGTGAACAGGGTTCACTTGGTTGGTAGGGGATTTCCGGGTGAGCCCGACGGCCCATTCCTCACCCTGCCCCTCTCCCACCCGACCCACAGGCGTTCAACACCTTCATTGATGACGTCTTCGCCTTCATCATCACCATGCCCACCTCCCATCGCCTGGCCTGTTTCAGGGACGATGTGGTGTTCCTGGTCTACCTGTACCAGCGATGGTGAGTGCGGTGCCTCCGAGGCGCACTGCCCAGGCGGAATCGCGCAGTTCCCGCTGATGCGCACCTGGTCATCCTGTGGGGAAAGATAACCATTTGCAGTGGTCTTTGTGTGTTCCCCAAGCTAGCATTCCAGTTGCCGATGGTAAGCCATGGAAGAAATTACTCTGACTGTCCCCTGATGTAGAAGTGCTTGTTATTTCTGAATGACGGAGTCAGCCACTGTGTGCTCATGTCTCCATAGTCGAATTTGGTGCAGCATAAAGGAGGTCACTGCCCCAGCCCCCATGCTCTGCTCCTAGGAGCTGGGATTGGTCCCCTGGAGCAGGCCTTCCCTGGGGGGCAGCGTTCCAGCCCTGGGCTTAGGCTCTGGCACAGTTGTCCCTGGCCTCTGATCAGCCTCGAGGGTGGAGCTCTGGCCTAATCATTTAAAAACATCAACAGGAGGACACGAGGTGAACCCTCAAATTCCTCTCATGCGGTAAACGTCTGACGATTTGATTATTAATCATTGGAAGTTAAGGACATGTGTGTCCTCCCTTCAAACGCAGGAGAGCATCTGTCATGTCATTGCAGGCTGTACCCGGTGGATAGGAGCAGAGTGAACGAATTTGGGGAGTCTTACGAGGAGCGGCCCCAGCAGAAACCCCACACACATTAAGCACTGGCCCGGGCCATTGGCGGGCCAGCACACAGCACGTCTTGGATGGTCAGCTGCCTGAGTATTCTTGGAGATCCCTGGATGTTACACCTTCTACGTTGCCAAAACCTCTGAACGTTTCTCATACGTCTTCTGAGTCCCTTCGTGTGGTGTTTGAGAGGAACTGCCTTCACTTCCGATGCCCCCACATGAAGACATCCGTCTCTCTCACTGAGATGTTGTGTGCATGTGGTCACCCTTTGCCGTTGGTGGCTCTTTGCACAGGAGCGTCCAGTGTCAGCAGCAGCTGCGCCGTCACCAGTGCCCCCCACCCAGCAGACTCCGGAGGCTGGGAGGTGCGGGTTTCCATCTCCAGTTGTCTGTAAGTGCTCCTTACATGAAATTTCAAATGCCTCTAAATCCGTGCTGTATAGACTCTGGGAACAAATGGCTTTTTTCCTTTTTGTTTAAAACTTGACTATTTTAAAGCTTAATGTATGTATGTTTCTATTTTAAAATAAAATAAATTTCTCTGGCTGTAACACTTTCTTGGCCTGCTGCAAGTGGAAAGCTTTTCGATACTTCATGCAACATGGATTTATCTACGTGTTTGTTAAAAGGATATATTTAAAGACCTTCTCCCTAGCTTTGGAGTCATGCATGTTCTTAAATAGTCACGTCTGATACTGAAGACTAAGTTGTTATATGGTCATGACTGTTCAGATCGATGGTGTTTACATTAGGGAAGCACCCTAGGTTGACGTAGGGAAAGAAATAGCACAGGCAGGCCAGAGAGCAGCCACAGATTTGGGGGTAATGTGGTTAATCACGTGTTCAGTGAAACTCTTCTGGAGGATGTTTTCAAGGAGTGCGTGTGTCCAGGTGCGTGAGCACAGCGGGTCGCTGTCCATGCTCGCAGCACGGACATCAATGTCTCAGCCCCAGCAGCACATGAGCCAGGCTTGGACTTTAGCCTCCTTACCTCTGAGCGTCGTCTGGACGCTCTGGCCTCTGCAGAAGTCCGTGGAAGGGGCCCCTTCTGGGGAGAAGGTGGAGCTGAGCGGGAGGCCCGCCTGCAGGTGAGCACATGTTCTTCCCACGCATCCCTGCTTGCTGTTGAGGTTGTCAAGAATCAACAAGTTTTTGTTAAGGCCTGTGAGCCTCCCTCATTCAGTGATTTGAAAGAACACTGGTTTCTAGTTCTCCCTTTAGTTTTATCATCAGAATACTGAGGCGGGTCCAGGGTCCCATAGTCTCTGAGACTCGTCACCTACACAGAAAGCACTTACGAAGAAGGTTAGACCACCCCAGTGGTCTGGCCCTGTCCACACCCACAAGTTTTACATAATGTGTTTCCTCTGGGGGAGCGGGGGCTTCTCTGAGGATTTCTCACACCTGTGTGGACACGGCTCTGAGTAAAGGTGCTCCATGAACAGACCACCTGGCTGGGCCTGAGGGGCTCTGCTGACCCTGGTGCCAATTCAGGGCAGGCCACAAGGGGCTGTTAGCACTGGGCCCAGACCCCACAACAGTGCTGTCACATGGAGCTTGGCAGACTTAGCTCTCTACAGATCTTTGCCACTGTCTCATTTTTAATTTCCTTATAAAATTGGCATTAGGAGGACTATTGCTTTTGCTGACAGGTTGTTCAGTTCTAGAGCACAGAAACCTAATGAGCCTGGCAGCAGAGTGTGGGGGCACGGGTTTCTAGATGGTGGGATGGAGGGCTGGCATTCGGGGACAGTGACGCCATGTTCTCCTGGCTGGTTTGTTCCTGAAGATTCTCATAGCTCCCAGTGGCCCTTTAGTGACTTTTCTCCCAGGTTGCAAATCCTATTACACGTGGGCCAGTCTCGTGGCTGTTGAAGTCACATCCTTTTAAAAGAAATGTTAAATCAATAGTTCCTTATAAAAAGCTGTAGTCTTATGTGTTAATAAGTTAGTTACATGGGCCACTTTAGTGCCTGCCTCCTTTTATTTATTTCTTCATATATATACACATACGTATATAAGTCCTTTTATATATATAGAAATAAAATCCTCACCTGAGGGTATGTTTATTGATTCTAGAGTGAGAGAGAAAACATCATGTGAAAAAGAAACATCGATTGGTTGCCTCCAACATGCGTGCCAACTGGGGATCGAACACACGACCCAGGTATGTGCTCCGACCGGAAAGTGAACCCTCAGCCTTTTGGTGTATAGGACGATGCTTCCAGGGCCTGCCTACATTTTTTAAGATAAATAAGTTTAAATCAAACGAGTTTGATATGAGACCTTGAAGTCCCTTCCTGCTCAGGACTGAGCGGTTTATTCCAACACTTGGTAGAATGTCTCAGAACCCTTAGAAGCTGTTAAGTTGATTATTCGGTAAAAGTGGAAACTTTGAAAGCGACCAGAACCTGGAGCCTCCCAGCAGCTCCTGATTTGGGCCAGTGAGCTCCGTACCTGGGCAGGCGGACCCTCAGCACACACACTGTGTCACAGGAGACGTTCTTCAAGCTGAACGCCTTGGCCCTGCCTATATTGCACGCGTGCAGAATACTGTACTGGGCGTTCGGGGCCTAGCTTCTTGGCTCACACGCCTCTGACCATCGTCCACATTGCTGGCTAAGGCTCATTTGTTGTCTCCTGTGCAGTATTCCATGGCATGAAGAAAACACCGCTTATCGACTGTAGACAGACATTAGGGTTTCGTCCATTTTAGCGTTCAGGAGTAGTTACCCTGAGCATTTGTGTGGGTGTCATGTGGGGGACATCACAGTCCTTTTTTTTTGAGGACATATTGGAAGTGGCAGGATGGTCATGGAGAATGTGCTTCAATTAGCATAGCTCACAGCCTGAGTCCCTCCTGTCTCACGCCCTCCCTGCCCAGGCACGACCATTCAGTTATCTTACCGATTAGGTGTGCGCACGCACACACGCGTGTGATCTTCTCAAGGCTCTGGAGATTAATGGTGTGGAGTATCTTTTCATACTCTCACCACTCGGATCTCCCCGTTTTAGGGAAGTGCCTGTTTTTCTTTGTTTTCTGTTTTTCCCCTATCATCATACATTGCTCGTCGTTACTGGATTTGTTTAAAGCTGCCTTTGCCACATAAAGTGAGACCGAGAGCATGTCCTGTCTTTCCATTCCTGATAGCCGTTCTGACGTGGCTTGTGAGGCGGCCGGTGAAAGCATCTGGCCCTCAGGTTTGCCTTGTGGGCACGTTTTTACTGCTGCCTTCACACACCTGGTGTGATTGTGGTCAGAGTGCTGTGCAGGGGGTCTGTTTCCTCCCGAACTTGTGTTGTTTTGTTTCCTTAGAGAACTCGTCCATTTGATCTAAATTGGCATGAAGTTGTTCATAACTTCCTGATGTTGTTTATCCTCACCTGAGGACATGCTTACAGATTTTTAGAGAGAGGGGAAGGAAGGGAGAGAGCGAGGGAGAGAAACACCAATGTGTCGCCTCTCGTCTGTGCCTGGACTGGGGACCGAACCCACAACTTAGGCGTGTGGCCTTTCAGTTTACGGGGTGACACTCCAACTAAGCCACACTGGCCAGGGTTTCTTGTCTCTTCTAATGTCTGCAGCGGTGTCTGCTTGTATTTCTGTGCTAGTTTCCCGAGGCTGCCGTAACAGGGTGCCACAGGCCAGGTGGCAAGCAGTGAAATAAAAAGACAGGGTACCAAGTGCAGGTGAGGGCGTGGCGCTGGTGCAACTCTCAGACTTTGCTGTGCTATGACAGGGGTCCTTCTACAAAACCGTTGGCTCAAAAGACAGACCTTCACTGTCTCCCAGTCCTGCAGGCTGCCCCCGCAAGGCCGAGGTGTGGGCATGGCTGGTCCCTTCTGAGGGCTGAGGAGGACCTCTTCCATGCCCTCTCCTTGGCTTCATCTTCACTGGTGCTCTTCCTGTCTATTTGTCTGTCTCCAAAGTTCCCGTCTTTATAATGATACGGTCACACTGGATCCGGGCCCACCCTAATGAGCTCATCTTAACTGGATCATATGCAAAGCTCCTGCATCCAAACAAGGTCACGTTCACAAGTCCTTGAGGGTAGGGCCTCAGAATATGAATTTGGAGGAGATACAAATACAAGCCCATAACAACTCTTTGCATAGTTAATTGTATCTTTTTTTTTTCCTGACAAATCTGATTTTGTCAATTTTATTAGTATTGGTCTTTTCAAAAAGAGTAAAGGGTTAACTGTGTTGATCTTTATATTTTGTTTTCTCTCAATTTCTGCTCAGATTTTTATTGTTTCTTTTTACACATATTGGGTCTACTTTTGGAGATGGCTAATTAGCTCATTAATTTTCAGTCTTTTTTTCAAATGAAGCATTAAAGTTCTGTTTTGGGAACTTCTGCTTCTGGACAAGGAGAAGCAACAGGGGCTGGGTTTACCTCCCACATAAAATGACAACAGCTAGACAAAGGTACAATGTCACGGTCCTAAAGACCCTGAGCATCTGGTAGGAAGAGGCAGTTATCTCTGACAGGCAGGGACAGAAGAGGCCTGTCCACAGTTGCCCACCAGGTCCAGGCTCCAGAGTGCATACTGGGCAACCCAGCAGTCTCCCTGAGGTGAGGAAATGGCACTGGGAGATGGCACTGGAGTGGAGGGAGCTACACAGGGAGAAGTTTGGAGAGAGGCACAGGTCCTGAGTGTTCAGCTGGTTACTGATCAGGGCGTGTGTGTCAGGAAGCTACAAAGTCTAAGAAGAGAACCACGCAGAGGGACTGGAAGGAATGATCCATGGTACTCAACAGCAGCCGGAGTGGAAACCTTGTACTTCAGGAGGTACCACTTAGAGAACTCATGGGAGATGGGCCTCGGTAGTAGGGGGGAAATCTTAACACTAGACTAGGTGCTACTCTGGTCCCACCAACAAAGCTTCAGTGCAAGGTCTAAAAGGTTCAAGTTGTTTCTGAAGACTTTGTTTCCCAATGAAAAGCTAAAAAATATTCATGGGAATACAGAAATGTCCTTCACCCAACAAGAGGAAATTCACAATGTCTCTCTGCATCCAAATGACCAGATATGCAAAGAAGCAGGAAACTACGGCCCATAATGAGGAGAAGAATCAGTCACCTGGAGCTAAACCAGAAATGACAAATGTGACAGAATTAGCAGACAAGGATAGTTGAACAGTTCTTAAACTCATTTTACATGTTCAAGAAACTAGAGGAAAGGTTAAAGGTGTTACATAGAAACATGGAAGACATAAACAGATCCATATCAAACTTCTGCAGACGAAAACTACATTGGATGGGGTCTGTGAAATATTAGACATTGCAAAAGAAAGGATGAGTGGATTTTAAGACAAAACAACAGCAACCATATGGAAAGAAACAAAACTGAGAAAAATAAAAAGAGGACAGAGCGTCAGGGAGCTGAGGGAGAACTCTGAGCAGCCAACTGCGTAAGTGGAGTGTCCCCAAGGGAGCGAAGAGTCAGAGGAGACGTATTTAAAGAAATGTCTGCAACTGTCAAATTTCATTTTAAAAATATAAAACCACAGATTCAAATAGTTTACCAAAAACCGGAGCACAAGAAACAGGAAGAAAACGGAAAGGTGCATCACAATCAAGTTGCTGAAAACTGGTAACAAAGAGGAAAGTCTTTAAAGCGGCCCGAGAGAAAGTGTGACATACAAGGGGCAAAGGGAAGGAAGAAGCAACGTAAGCTGGAAGATACTTGTCAAACACTGAAAAGAAAAAAATAATATCTGCTAACTTAGAATTCTTCACCCAGCAAAATGTATTTCAAAATATCTTTTAAAATTGAGGACTTTAACAGACATATAAAAGTTAGAAGCATTCACCAACCCGCTCTATGGGAACTGCCAGGGGTCCTTCCTGCAGCAGCTGGCAGAAGTCTGACCCACCGGCCAGGAAAAGTAACTATGTGGGTCAATGTAGAGGTGGTTTTCCTGCTCCTGGAGTTATTTTCAAAGATAACAGACCACTTAAAGCTAGAATAACATCAACGATTTGTGGGGTTCATGACGCACGGAGGTGAAATATGCGACGGCAGCAGCACACATTCAGGCAGAGGCCATGGCAGTAACTGCTGTAAGGCTCTCCTGTCCAACACACAGATGCAATGTGACCCAAAGGGAGCCTGAGCCAGTTAAAGATGGACACTGGAAGCCATACAGCAGTCTCCAAAACACAACAGTTACAACTATTAAGCCACTAAGGAGGTTACATTGAATCTTAAAAAATAAAACAGGAAAAGGCAGAGAAATACAAAAAGAGGAACAAAGAACAGATGGGACAGATAGAAAACCAATAGAAATGTAGTAGATTGACCTACAGCCAAGATTGCTCTACCCAGCAAAGCTATCATTTAGAACCGAAAGGCAGATAAAGAGCCTCCCAGAGAAGGAAAACCTAAAGTTATCATCACCAAACCATTACTATATGGAATGTTAAACTTATTTAATAAAAGATCAAAACTATGAACGATAAAATGACAAACAATACAATGACAAACAATACATATCAACAACTGAATCTAAAAACCAAACTAAGCAAACAAGAGAGATAGAATCATGGATTCAGAAAGCGTTTTGATGGTTGCCAGATAGGAGTGGGTGTGGGGGAATGGGGAGAGAGATTAGAGGATTAAGAAGTACAAATAGTTACAGAATAGCCGTGGGCATGTAAAGTACAGTATAGGAACTGGAGCAGCCAAAGAACTAATATGCATGATCCACAGACATGAACCATGATGGGGGCTGCCTGAGGGAGTGAAGGGTGCTGGGCAGAAGGGGGCAAAAGGGGGAAAATCAGGACAACTGTAATAGCATAATCAATAAAATATAATTTTTAAAAAATGTAGATTGAAACCTGCCCAGCCTTATCAATAATATTAAACAAAAGTGGTTTAAACACCCCAATTAAAAGGTGAAATTGCCAGGCTGAATGTAAAGGCAAGACCCATTTAAATGCTGCTTGTAAGAAACCCACTTAAAATACAAGGGCACAAATCGATTAAAAATAAAGCATTAAGAGAACATTCACCATAAAAAGAAAACTGGACTGTGTTAATATCAGAAAAAAATAGATTTTAGAGTAGGAACATTACCAGAAATAAAGTCCTTTCGTAAAAATAAAGGTATCTTCATCAAGAAAGCCTAACAATTCTAAATATGTACCCAATAACAGAGCTTCAAAATATATTAAGAAGAAATTGTTACAGGTGCAAAGAGAAAGAGTGGAAACCACAGTGACAGGAGCTTTCCACGCGTTTCTCAGTAACTGATAGAAGCGCGCAGGAAGCCTGCAAGAACGCCCGAGACTCGAGCACTGTCAGCCACACGACCTATTTGTAGATGCTCACCCGGCTTCAGAAGGCCGCACGTTGTTGTCAAAAGCTTCCAGAGCATTTACCAAGACAGACAATATTCTGGGCCATAAAACAAGCCTAAATAAATTTAAAATTACTCATCATACATTATGTTCTCTAGCCCCAATGGAATAATTAAAGCTCTCTGGGAAAATCTCTACTTGGAAATTAAATATCACATTTTGAAATAACCCCTGGATCAAAGAAGAAATCAAAAGAGAAATTAGAAAGTACCTTGAACAAAATTAAAATGAAAACAAAAAATATCACAGTTTGTGATATTTGGATAGATAAACGTACAACTAAAGCAGAACGTAGAAATTCACTGGAAACCTAGGGCGGAAAAAATGTTTCTGTCCTCGGCAGCCACTTTGAGAAACTAAAAAAGCAGATTAAACCCAAAGTAAATAGAATATAATATTAGAGCAAATAAGTGTAATAGAAAAAAGAAAATTAATGAACTCAAAAGGTTGTTCTTAGAGATGATTAATAAAACTGGTAAACTTCCAGCCAGGGTAATTAGAGGAAGAGATAAAACACAGACTGTAGTACCAGGTATGAGGGAGGTGACATCATTACAGGTTCCACACACATTTAAAGAATCATAAGAGCATATTATGGGTAATTTTATGTCATTATAGTCAACAAGACAAAATGGACAGACCCCTTGAGAGATACAAACTACCAGTTCACTCCAGAAGAAACAGGAACAGTTGAGCAACCCTCTATTTAAAAACTTGACTTTGTCATTAAGACCCTCCTACAGGATGGGGAGAAAAGGCATACAACTGTAATTGAATAACAATAAAAATTAAAAAAAAAAAAAAAGACCCTCCTACAAAGAACACTCCAGGGCCAGCGGAGTCACAGCGGAGTCCGGCTGCCAGGCAGGGAGGAAGTAACGCCAGTGCCACACACCGCACCGCAGGCCTCCCCGCTTGGCCTCTGCGGCCATTCAGCTCACACAGGCCCTCGGGCTTCAGTGCTGTTATCCTCAGATTTTAGCTTGTTTTGTTTTGCATTTTTTGAGCCTCGCCAGTCAGATCTCCCTTTTATTTTAACCATGTGCATGGTTCCTTGTTCACATTTCTTTCCTTTAGAAATCTGGCTCCTGCTACATCCTTCAAGATTTATCCAGATAAAGTGTCTTTGTTTCACCCTCATTCTGGGGAGAGACGTTTTTATGGGGCCCAGTCGCAGACCGGTGGCGATTTCCCCTGGTTACCTAGAGGAATTTTCCTAGAGTCTCCGTCACCTGGGTTGGTGATCTGTCTTCTCCCATCCGAAAGTAGGGTGTTCTTTCCGACATTTCCCTAGCCCCTTCTCCATTCGTTCGGTATGTAATGTACTGATTTTAATGGTGCAATTGTGCCTTCCATCCACAATAGAAGATTTCAGCCATTTTCTCTGGAACAGTGCCCCTTCCACACTGTTCTGCTCTCTCCTGCAATTTTGTTCTAATCTCTTTACCTCTTCCTGTTTCAGCCTCCTTGCCTCTGCTGAAGTCTGTGTAGTTTTTTTTTCAGTTACATCATTTTCCATGTTGCTAATTTTCTCTACTTTTGTTCCAGTAGAATCAAAGATGAACTAAGGTTCGTCTTACTGAATTTTATTCATTGATACATACATATAATTCTAGGCAATCTGTTTGACTCTTTTCAAATCTTTCTGTTTTAATAGCTGTGCCCTTTAGTCATACCTTACTCTCCCACTTTTATTTTTAAATACAGGGTCCAGCAGAAATAAGGCTTGCTTGAGTGTGGTTGGTAGGGTAATAATATGGGTGTAATATTTTATAGTTTTAATTTGAATGTTTCACCTAAAATGTCATATGGCTTGCTTGAGTGTCATATTGTTATGTTACAGAATTACATGCTTATGATTTTGTAATAGAAAAGGGGCGTTATTTGTGCCGGACCCTGTATATGAATTAAACTTGGACTGTATGATAAATCTGTTTCGTTGCTGCAGAATTTGGAGACCTGCTTCACGGGGTTGACTTGTTTCCGCGCACTCTCACTCATGGCACTTTGATTTCTTGTGTGCCAGAGGATTTTGACGGTGTGTCCATAGGTTAAACTTCATCTGTGGGAACCCCCAGACCTAAAATGTGGATGAGTCCTTCCAGAATGATTATGTGTGTCAGATCGGTGCGGGGGTTAAGGCTGCTGGCTTAAGACAAGCATGTGGGGCGAGGGTGGGGCGAGGGTGGGGAGACCAGACAGTGTACCTTGACAGTGAAGGCCAGAGGGTTTGATCTAGGATTAATGACAGGCCTTAGGAAGTATTAGCAGGGGGTGACATGCTCTTATTCATGTTTTTCAAAGATCCTTCTAGATGCTCCCTGGAGAATGGCTAGCAGGAATGGAAGAGATGACAGTGGCTAATGTGGCACATGCCACAAAGAGCAATCAAGGACATTCCCTGGCATGTGGCTTCAGTCTTGCTTTCATCTCAAGTGGTGACTGAGTTTATCTCTAAGGAAGTTTGAGTTTAGTACCTCCTCCCACAAAACCACTGACACTCTTTTCAGGCAAAACCCAGAAGCCCGGGCTGTGCAGTCATTACCTCCTCTCTCTGTCCCTGTCTTCCCTCACTCTTGCTGAGGGGAACAGACTGCCCCCGGCTCACTGAGTTGTCCAGCCCTGAGTTCCTCCGAGCCCCTGGTGAGGACACTGCTTCCGAAGGGCCTCCCAGAGGCTCCCCATCCTTGTGCCTCGCTCGCAGGGAACCAGCACGTGGCCAGGCCAGGGCATGGTGTTCACAGAGGTAGCGATTAAAAGACTTAATTCGGTAAATAAATTCCACCTTTCCGCATCCCAGTGGATAATTTTGACTTACCGCTTTCTTAAATTTCATCAAAGACCTCTTAAAAGTGCAGAAATGCAAACGTAGGTGGCAGGAACTGACTGTTTGCCAAGGTGCAAGGAGTCAACACGGGCAGCTGCAGGGGTTTTGAGCCGAGCATCTTTTATTGGCTTTCATCAGGGGGTTTAAGGTGCAAGGGAAAAAGTACACAGGAGATGGAAACAGGTCAGGAAGGGTTACTGCGGTGAAGCTGCCCCAGGGGACATCAACAGTCTTGTCCAGCTAAGAAAGTGGGAAAACAGGACACTTTTCCCTAGGCGCTGCCAAACTGGGTGAGGCTACAGCGCTTCAGCTCCCATGGATGCCCGTGACCCAGTGGGGCCATGTCCCCAGAGTCCCCACCCTGACGCTGCCTGTCCTGGCTGCGCCACATTCCCAACACAGGCCTGGGGCACTGGGGGAACAATGCCCTTGGACTTGGAGAGCCTGGGTTTGTGTCCAGGCTCTGCCCCAATTTTCAGTAAGCCACCACCTCTGAACCTGTGAGAAAGCACAACGGCACCTGCCTACCTACTTCCCAGGACTGTTCTATGATAATAAACTTGCTAATGTGCACAAACTTGAATGTGCATTGTAAAGTGCTTTATAGACACAGACCATTATTCATATTGTTATTTATCTTCACCACTAAGAATACCTGCCCAGACTCCTGACCAATAAACCCAATAAACCCAGGACAAAATGAACTGGGGGTTACCGTGACGCGCCCCCAGGTTGGAGTAACAATAGCAGCTGGAACAAACAATGGGTTCTTGGATTCAGACAACCTGGGAGACAGGACAGGTGGATGCAGAGGTTCTATAGGACAGCCCTCCTCCACCCCACCCCCCACCTGGGACTCCAGCACACAGGTCCACATAGCTGCCCTCTGCTCCATCCCCTCCCCAGCGGGGCCCTTGGCTCTCCTGCCCCTCTCTGCTTCTCCAGAAAACACTTTCTGAACTTACCTTAAGGCTGTCCCCTCTTTTCATCCATGTCTAGTTCGAATGACAGCTCTCCTGACATTATCTTTCTACTTTGCCAACATTCTCTGGGCCAGAATCTGCCTCGCAGCCCAAATGCAGGTCCTGGAATTGCAGCCCTGAACTTGGGCTCTGCCAGCTTCCAATCCAGACCCCCCTCCTGGAAGCCTTCCCCAGCCCTGACGTTGTCAAGGCCTCTCAGGACTCTGAGAGGGTCTTATCTACACACCTATCAGAGTGGCTACAGTAAAATTAGTGGCACCACCAAAGGCAGGCGAGGACACAGAAATGACAGTATTGGACACACAACTCTACATAGGTGATAAAGTGGCATCCAACTACCCACACACATACCAGGGTCAGCATCCTGGCTCTGGTTTAGTGTTGACTGAGTTACGGGAGGTTAACTCCTGGGGTACTGGGGGAGGAACCTCAGGCTGAACTGGTTCCTCTAACAGTTGTACTCCATGCCATGCTGAGTGTCCCAGGCAGAATAATGCCCCCAAGATGTCACAGCCTGGTCCTGGAACCTGTCAGTGTGGCGTCACCTGGCACAAGGGACTTTGCAGATGAGATTATGTTAAGGATTTTAAGGGGAGGTGGCCCTAGATTATCCAGTTGACCCTAAATCAGTCAATCCAGGATCCTTGGGGGAGACAGTTGGGAGGGATGGGGAGGAGGTTGGAGTCAGCAAGCTTGGAGGCTCTTCCGGTGTCTTGTTCTCATGCCTAGTGCTGGGTTTGGGATCACACCGGCATTTCCGCAGGGCACGCTGTTGACCAGGTTTTGGTTTCACACTGCTTTGTGGTCAGGTTCATAAAGACCGTTGGTGTGCTTTCTACCACGTCACACCACATTCATCTGGCATCCATCCTGCCACGCTGAGCCCTGTTTGGATCCTGGTCCTGCCATCCGGTCTTCCCTCTTCCTCCTGGCTATGGGTCTGAGACACAGGCTGTGTGTGTTCATCCAGGATGCCAACAAGAGGGTGCCCAGGTGGGGTGTGCACGGGGCACAGGCAGTACCAGAGCTGAGTACTAAGGCCCGTCCCCACACACAATCCTCCCCTCGCCCCAGGCTGCCGCCCAGAGCTGTCCTGCACAGGAACCATCAACCTAGTCATTTATTTAGACATCTCCCTGGGCTCAAGTCACACTCACTGGTCTGGAGTTTGCGGAATTCCATGTCCCCCCTTTGCTCAGATGTCTCCTCTTCAGTGTTTTCTGTAATCACTCGTGGACTAGGAGCCACAGTGGGCAGCACTGCAGGGCAGCTCCAGGCCACAATCCAGCCAGGGCTCCCGACCCCCTCCCTGGGCGAGCCCAGTGTCCACTTACTGTGCACACTGTTGCAGATCTCCTGACATCAGTCTCTTACTCATCATCCTCCAGTGAACGAATGAATGGTACATCAGCAACCTTTGGCTCCTGGCACAGAATCTGCTCTGTTCAGAAACCTCTGAGTATAAGGTGAAGGCCATCCAAGCCCTCCCAGAAGACCTTTAGTGGGATTTTGTGGTTTTAATGTATGTTAAGTCAACAATGCCACTTCTTTTCTTGGAGCATTTGTCATGCCTTATGAGGCAGTGGTTTAAGACCATCACACACCTCACAGACAGAACAAACAAAGCTGTGTTCCTGGGTGACTGGATGTGAATAATTCCGTTCGAGCTGGGAGGTTTCCTCACCTTGGACATGGTATTAGTCACACGCTTATCGTGTTCTGCCTCTCTTCCCTTTTTTTTTTAAATTGTGTTTCTACCAGAGTAACTTCATTATTAAAAAAGAACAAATTTCCTGAAGCAGCCCCAGATTTTCTAGCTACACACAGGAGGAAGTGCTCACTCCCAGGACCTTTAGAACAGCAATTGTTCATCCCCAGGATTACCAGGCAGCAGATACCCCGAGGGCATGACGAATGGGAAACACCTGTCTGTCAAGGGAGGGCGAGCACAGTAGAGTCTTGTTTAAATGCTAAGGCTGTGAATAAAAGCAATTTCTTGATCAAATTTCTTATGGCTGTGAAAGGTTAACATTTGTTCAGACATTCAGTGTTTGCCAAACTCAGATCTGTCACCTCCACAAGCCTCCCCAGACCTGGAAGCTTCCCCATGTCTTAGTGATGCAAACGTGAGCATCCCGCAGTATCTGAGTTGGGGTGGGATCTCATTAGGGTGACTGAACTGTCTGGTTCATATGACCAGCCAGCTGTTCAAAACTATCCTCCAGTCTCTGGGGAGGGGTGAAGGGTTGGGGGAGGGTCTCTGTCACTGGGTGGGAAGGCAGGATTCCTGGCTCTTTCTGGGGCTGCAAGGCTGTAGGCTGATCCCTGGCCTGTCCAGGCTCATCTTCCATCCTCTGGCTTGGAGGGCACAGAGGTCTCAGAGCTCAGACATTAAGGGGCCAAGCAGGTCTCGTGAGTAGCCCACAGATTGTGCCACGCAGGAAAACTGTGGTTCCGCTTTCTTCCCTTTCCTGGCAGACCCACCAGGTGCATGATTAATAGGGAATTGATTTTAGGGTTTTTTGTTTATGGTCGGGACAAGAGAAGCCTAAGAAACTGAACAGAAACTGCAGTTCTGGGTCAAGGAGACCAAGTCTGCGTGTGAGTACTGTTTCTGCCCACTGACTGCTGCCTGCGTGGAAAAAAGCTCCGGGAGCACCACTGGGTACCCACTGAGGATGCATCTGCGCCTTCGATCCCTCCCAGGCCTGCCTGATGGGAGCAGTGGGGTCCATTCTCTCCTTTGTACATTACGCATCGTCCTGCTCCTTGCAAACCCCTCTACTGGACTCCAGTGCAGCCCTCTGTGCCAGAGTCACGTCTCAAGTGAGAAAATGAGAAACCAGAAGGACCTTTTCCCCAGGAGGTGTATAGTGCACCAGGTTCCCCAGGGCCCCTTGGGGGTACTGTATTCCCAGAGCCTCTTCGCTCCCATCCTCCCTGTAGGGCTCGCACGGCAAGAGTGGGGAGGCTGCCATGTGCAGCTGCGCAGTGGGGATATCACTAGTCTCTTTGGCACGTGATGCCAACACCCGGACTCTCCACCCTGGGAGGGAGGGAAGGTAAAGGGACGAGCACCTATAGCCTGCGACCCCGCCCCTTGGGCCTGACCAGACTCCACCCCTCCCCGCAGCCTCACCTCCTCCGTAGAGACCCCGCAGGCCCCGCCCCTTCCTCCTTGTAGACCGCCCTCTGCTGGGACCCCTGCTCCCTGCGCGTGCGGTTGCAGGTTGCATCCGGTCAAAGCAAGTAGGAGCCCAGCTCATCCCCTGCAATGCCACGTGCCCCCCGGTGCCGCTCCGTGCGCGCTCTGCTGCGTGGCTGCTACCGCGAGGTGCTGCCTCTGGACACATTCGTGAGGCGCCTGGGTCCTGAGGGTCGGCGCCTTGTGCAACGTGGGGACCCAACGGCTTTTCGCGCGCTGGTGGCCCAGTGCCTGGTGTGTGTGCCCTGGGACGTGCAGCCGCCCCTCGCCACCCCGGACTTCCGCCAGGTGAGCTTTCCGGGGACCCCGTGAGGCCTGCTGGGTGGGATGAGGGCCATAGTTCGGAATAAGGCCAGACACCACTGCTCTTGGGCTCCCAGCAACTCGGAACCTCTCCCCAGCAGGTGTCCTGTCTGAAGGAGCTGGTGGCCAGGGTCGTGCAGAGACTCTGCGAGCGCGGTGCGAGGAACGTGCTGGCCTTCGGCTTTGCGCTGCTGGACGGAGCCCACAGCGGTCCCCCCATGGCCTTCACGACCAATGTGTGCAGCTACCTGCCCAATACTGTGACCGAGACGCTGCGAGGCAGTGGGGCGTGGGGGCTGCTGCTGCGCCGCGTGGGCGACGACGTGCTCACCTACCTGCTGGCACGCTGCGCGCTCTACTTGCTGGTGGCCCCGAGCTGCGCCTACCAGGTTTGCGGGCCACCACTCTACGACCTCTGCAACACAAAACACAAAAATGGGAGTCTGATGGGCCTCGGACCCACGCTCCAGGCCTGGAATGGCGGCGGCGGGGAGGCCCGTGTACCCCCGGGCTGCCGCTCCAAGCGGCGATGGAGCCACACCAGGGAAAGTCCACCACAGGCCAAGAGGCCCAGGCGTGACCCGATCCCGGAGCTGGTCTGGGGGCCAAGTGCCAGCGACTTCCACGCAATGACACCTACCAGAGCCTCTGTGGAAGCTGCGCCTGGGAAGGGCGAGCTGCTCAGGATCCGGCGTCCCTTACCACTGCTGGGCCGTGAACGCGAGGCTGGCTGCCCATCTTCTCTGCCGTCAAGTCCCCAGGCCTCTCCCAGTCCCGGAGTGGTCGCTGAGACCAAGCAGTTTCTCTACTGCTCCGGTAGCAAGGAACGTCTGCGCTCCTCCTTCCTGCTCAACTCCCTGCAGCCCAGTCTGACTGGGGCCCGGAGACTCGTGGAAACCATCTTTCTGGACTCAAAGCCCCTGCAGCCTGGGGTTTCCCGCAGGGCACGCCGCCTGCCTGCGCGTTACTGGCGGATGAGGCCTCTGTTCCGGGATCTGCTTGGGAACCATGCGCGGTGCCCCTATGGCGCGCTGCTGAGGAAGCACTGCCCGCTGCAGGACACGGCCACCCTGGAGGCAGTGGGGTCCAGCGACAAGGGGTGCGGGGGGGCGGCTGTCCGCGCCGGGAAGGACACTGGCCCGCAGCACCTGGGCCAGCTGCTTCACCAACACAGCAGCCCGGGGCAGGTGTACGAGCTCCTGCGGGCTTGTCTTCGCAGGCTGGTGCCACCCAGCCTCTGGGGCTCTAGGCACAATGAGCGTCGCTTCTTGAAAAACGTGAAGAAGTTCATCATTCTGGGGAAGTACGCCAAGCTCTCGCGTCAGGAGCTGACCTGGAAGATGAAAGTGCAGGACTGCACCTGGCTGTGCAGAAGCCCAGGTGAGCAAGTGGGTGTCATGGCACTGCAGGCCCAGGCTGGGCTGTGAGCAGATTGGTCGTGTGGAATAGGGCTGTGGCAACAGGATGGAAGCATCTGGAAGCTCTCATGAATGTTCCCAAACATTATTCAAAATCCCTTTTTTGACGTCCATGGTTATCACCATGAGATAGTGTCCCGCTGATAGATAGAAACAGGTTGGGACTAGAACCCACTTTGCTGGGGGGATGAGAGATAAGGTACCAGCTTCCCAGATGCAACATACAGATGCAAAGTTAAGGTTTAATCGTGCAGCTGCTGTGCCAGGGCAGGGCAGCTGAACGAAGGAGAAGACTGTCTCCTGCCCAAGGACCCCTAGCCCCATCTTTAGGAGGGAAGGGTCACCAGGGCGCAGAGGGAGCAGCAGGACGCTCTCCGTGCCAGGGAAGTGGACGAGTGCTGTGGGTGCTTGCAGGGCATCTTCCGCCAAGCTGGCCTGCGGTGTCCCTCCCTCTAGGCCCTTTGGTTTTCTGGGCTCGATGATGAGGTTCCTCCAGTCCAGCCCCCAGGCTCCTCATCTGCACACCAGCACCAGGAGAGGACAGGACCAGCCATGCTCCCTGTTCCCCGTGATGGAGGAGCAGCAGTGAGAACAGACCCAAGTTTTGCTCCTGACCTCCTCCAACTCCCAAGACATTTAGGACTTTTAGAAGAAAAATGGTTCAGAGCCCTCTGTTGCAGCCAGGCTTGCCCACCCAGATGCATGTTGCAGCCTCCTGGGATGGGGGCCTTAAAAACGCCCATCCCTGTCCCCAAAGATCCCAGTTGCAACAATGTCAGACAGTGGGGCACGTCCTCTCAGTCTCCCAAGTGACCCCAGGGCCAGGTGATTTGACAGCAAGGTGACCTTGCAGCAACTTGTTTTTTGTTTTATTTCATTTTAATTGTGGAAAACATACCATGAGATCTATCTTTTACCCGCTATTTGCATGAATAGGACAACATTGCTGAGTGTAAGCGGGGCCGCCCAGCAGACCTCTAGAACTCTTTGTACTGCATGACTCATACACACACGGACCACGTGGGCAGGGTGGGTGACCCTGAAAAGAGCCAGGCTCGGTTAAGTTAGCTGTCACACGACTCATTTTACTCGGGGCTCCAGCTTGCCTTGGAGTTTGACTTCTGTGGCTGTTCCCCAATTTCCAACAAGGCCCAACCCCAAGACTGTGTTTCCCTAGGCTACTGGGACCTCTGCAGTGTCCTTGCTCACTCCCCAGGTGTTAGCTTCTTTCTGTGGCTGGACCACGCCAGTGGCTGCATAATTGATGCGCAGGACAGGCTTGGCCTCTGAGCCACCTCTTCTGATCACAACTGTCTATGGTCACCTCTTCTACCCTCTCCTGTTGGGATGCCCCTTCCCATATGCTGGCCATCTGCCCTGCCAGACTATCTGTCCACAGAGGCCAGGCTCCTTTGCTTCTGTCTAGCCAGCCTTGATCATTGTCCCATCTGCCATGCTTCCTGTTGACTCCCATCGGCAACCTGGTCACCGGCCCCAGAGGCCAGGCTGCCGAGCTGACTGCATCTGCTGCAGAGACATCTCCAGACAGATTCCTGATGGAGTGCAGGAGCTGTCACAGCTCCTTGCTTGCACACTCGCTGCCCCTCCCTGGGCTGTCTTTGGGCTGGTGGCAACCCATCCCCTAACCTAGGCATGCACTACTGCTAGCTCAGGTGGTGCTCTGCCTTGGATTCACATCCGACCACAGGATCACTTTTCCTGAACTGCCATCCAAGTGTGTCCCTACTGCCAAGTCCTTTACCTTCAGAGTGAGCCTGGGTGGAGCTTTTCCTGGGGCTTTGTTCTGAACTCTGTCAGTTTCTCTGATGGTTGTGCCCTTCTGCTCTCAGGCTTGTTCGGTCCACCTCTGACCTCTCAGGTGGGTGTCTGGCTGTGCGTTTCCTGTGGTCCTGCGCCGCTGCACCTTGTTCTGATGGGTTGCCCACGTTTTCACATAAACTACGTTTAAGTATTTTGTAGTTTCTTCTGTCCTTTCTTTGATCGGTGAGTTATTTAGACGTATATTTTAGATTTCCCAAATGAATGGTTATTTTAAGTTAGCTTTTTGGTACTGATTTGCAGCTCAGGTGTGCAATGGCCTGAGTGTCCCCAGGTCCTGAGAACTTGCTTTGCTGCCTGGTGCACAGACAGTCTTCCCCAGCAAGCCTGGTGTCCTGGAGGCCTGGGTTGGCGGCTGTGTGTACCGTGTCAGACTGGCTGTACGCTACGGGAAGCGCGTGTGCCCTTCGGAGTGCCGAGCGGGGCGTGTGCGTCTCACTTGGGCAGTGCGTCCAGCTCCTCCTGTTCTGACGGTGTGTGCGTGGTGTTATTAGGTACGTGCAGGTTTGAGTAGCCCACTAATTCTTTCTACCTTAAAGTCTGTTTTAACAGATTTGAGAACAGCTGCACCGGCTTCCTTTTGGTTTGTGTTTACCTCTTGTATTGTATATCCTTCTTTAATTTTTATTTTCAGCCTTTTCATATTTTCATAGTTTAGATGTATCTTTTTAATAGCATATCACTGACATTTTAAGTTTATTTTTGATCCAGTGTGACAGTCTTTGCCACTGTCCTGGAGAATCAGATTTGTTTTAATTTTTCTTATATTCTCTGCTCTCTTTCCTTACTGGTTTCCCTTCTGAGCAACGTAAGGGCCTTAGCATATTTTAATCTCGTCACTACCCCAGCCTCCATGCTGATCCCCTGGTTGTTTCAAATTAGATACCATTACTATTTTCCGTGGTTACTGTGTATTTAGCTTTACCCCTCTCTTTGTTCCCCAACCTGTCTGCTGTCCCAGACCTGCCTCTGGGTCCCTTTTCTCTCCTGTACATATTTCTCTTTGTGCCGTGGCTCTTGTGGCAGCCAGGTGACACCCATGATCCTCTTCCCATGGTATTTCACAGAATGAAATGCCCACAGAGGAGGACAGCAGTCTTGGGGCATGTTCAGTGTCCCGCAGCATGTGGTGTCCCTTAGCTGGCATGTGACTGCCACCACTCACTGGGCTGTCCAGCCCAAAGAACCCCAGGCATTTCTGGATCTTACCGCACAGTGAGGATGCCTGAAATCATGTGCCTGCATCCTCCGTTCTGCTTGGTCACCAGGACAAATGGTGACGCTTCCCATCATCACTGCCCAGTAGAAATGTAACGTGCGCCACGTGTATAATTTAAAATGTCCTCGTAGCCACATTAGAAAAAGTAAAACCAATTTAACAATGCATTTTGTTAAAGCCCAGTACGTCTGAAATGTGGCCACTTCAACACACAGTCAGCTAGTGGATGCGTCATTGCAGAGGTGCTTGCTCCGCCTTCTCTCTCTGCCCGAGTCTCGGGACCCGGCGGGTGGGGCACACGTGCCACAGATCTGGCCCAGACTTGCCATCTCACTCAGCCCGTGGCTGCATGATGGGCCATGCAGGTGGGCTGAGCACGTGCCTCTCGTTTCAGGGGGTCGCTGTGTCCCGGCCACAGAACACCGTCTGAGAGAAGCGGTCTTGGCCAGGTTCCTGTGCTGGTTGATGGGCACATATGTGGTTGAGCTGCTAAAGTCCTTTTTTTATGTCACGGAGACCACATTTCAGAAGAACCGGCTCTTCTTCTTCCGGAAGAGTGTCTGGAGCCAGTTGCAAAGCATTGGGATCAGGTATCATAGCGTGGCACGGCCTGTTTTTCCCGTCTGCAGATGCAGTGTTGTGTCCTGCTCTGGGTTCCCCGTGCCCCCTTCCCCCCACCCCTGGGCCCCTCACCCAGCTACTCCAGGGGCCATCCTGGCCCATAGGGGTTCTGCGCCAGCAGGGACTCCCAGAGCTCCTTTTTCCTTACCTGTGGCATCGGGGGCTTGAGCTAGGGTGATCTCTAGGGTCTCAAAATTGGGATCAATGGTGCAAGAAAGCCACTTATCCCTGGTGTGTGGTCAGATTCTCTTTTAATTTGCACAGAATGATTGGGACTTGCGTCACAAGATAATGAAGCCCACCTTTTTAACACTCACTGTGGGAAGATTCTGGGGACAGAGATGTCTGCTGTGAGGCAGGACCCTGAGGTGGAAACTTCCAGGAGATTGGCTTGCCTCTCAGTGGATTTGCCTCAGCTGCTTAGCAGCTCTTTTGGGTACATGATGCAGGACTGTAGCAGATGTAAGCTGTGTGGGGATCCGTCAGAGCTAGGGGCATGATGGCCCAACACCCAAGCCCTCCTCCTCTCTGTGGGTGGGCCTGGCCAAGGTGCCTTGTGTCCTCAGAGCTTAGGAAGGACCCTGAAGTAGCTGGATCAGGGCTCCCATGCTCCGTGCACATTTGGGTCAAACCCTACCTACCCTGAGCCACACGTCTCTGAAGGGAGGCAGTGACTCCTGAACCAGGGGCCCAGTCCCAGTCCTAGTCCTCCACGCCTGAGAGAGGGTCTGGAAGCCATTATCATGGGTCTGAGTTGAGGCAGTGTGTCCTGTTTAATAATTTAAAAAATCCATGGCCTATGATCCAAAGTGGCCATTTAGACCCTCACTGTGGGGACCATCACCCTGCCTGTTGGGTGTTCAAGTCTCGTGATGGGCTGCACGCACCAACCTTCCTTCACTGCTGGGGCCACAGCCCAGGGAGCATTCTCAGCCTCAGCCCCTCCCTGTGGCTGGTCTCTGGGAAAAGACCGGCAGGGAGCTGGGAGGTGCCTAGGGAGATACTTCTGACCCTCGTGGGGTTGCATGAAGTAACTCCCCTGCACATTGCAAGTGGCAGAACATGTGGTCCTTCTCCCAGTGGTTCCGTCCAGTCCCAGCTTGCACTGCCCTGGGCTGGGTACCAGAGGGAACCAGTGTCCTGGGCCCCTGCCACGGAGGGTGCTCCAGCAGCGTCCGGTCAGTGTATTGGGGCAGCCCCATAGGCACGGGTGCCTCCACAAGTTGACCCTCCTGGGTCTCCTTTGGCCGCCGAGCAGTGTCCCATGAGGTTCTCTCTTTCAGACAGCACTTCGATAGGGTGCAGCTTCGCGAACTTTCAGCATCCGAGGTCAAGAGACATCAGGAAGCCAGACCCACTCTGCTGATGTCCAGACTCCGCTTCCTCCCCAAGCCCAGCGGGCTGCGGCCAATTGTGAACATGGACTACGTTGTGGGGGCCAAAGCGTTCCGCAGGGGCAAAAAGGTGACCACCTTTGACTCGTTTTTTAAACAAACTGCATTTAAAGCCCAGGCTTGGTGTTTGGGCAGACAGCCCAGGGGGACCACGGCAAGGTAGCAGAGGGCCACGGGCAGGCCATGCTGTTGGATCCAGAGAAGGAGCTCACAAGAAGGCTGGCCCTAGAAGCTGCAAAACAGGCTCCGAGAAACCCACAAGGTTCTCATGAGATGGACCCATGACACGAGGGATCGACATGGTGCCCGTGGTCCTGGCGTAGCACCAGGGATGTGTACTCCCCAAGATGCAGGGACAGAAAGAACTAGGCCAGTGAACTTCCCCTCCGGGTTCCTGGACCCTCCTGTAGGACCCCACCCTGTGGTTAGCACCCCCTTCCTCCTGTGGTGTGTCTGCATCACCAGCAGCTCTGATCCCCTCCGAGTGCCTCCCTGGAGCATTTGGGAGTGATTGTGCCCTTATCAGTATCCCCCAAAAAGAAAGGGAAGCTGTCTATGTAGATCAGGGATCTGGTTTGGTCTGTGAGTGAAGATGAATTCCCCATCTGCGGTGGGGTGGGGGCCAGGTGGGAGACATGGTCCTGCAGGTAGCTACTCAGCAGTATTTCGTACTGCACTTCTGGGATTCCAGGATGGGTCTCTGGGGATGCTCTTGGGGTGGGCATGGGTGAATCGATCATTTGGCCCTTCCAACATCTGAAGGAAGCTGGGGCAGGGTGGGGCATGCAGAAGTGGATGTCCCTAGGCCCCATAGGTGGGATGAGGGCAGTCGGGCCCCAGGTCCCCTTGGCAGGGGGCATCCTGTAACAATGCTGCCATCCTGACTGGCCCTGCAGGTGCAGCATCTCTCCTCGAAAGTCAAGACGCTGTTCAGCGTGCTGAACTACGAGCGGGTGCAGCGCCCTGGCCTCCTGGGGGCCTCCCTGCTGGGCATGGATGACATCTATAGGGCCTGGCGTGACTTTGTGCTGCGCGTGAGGGCCCAGGACCCAGAGCCCCAGCTGTACTTCGTCAAGGTGGGTGCCCCTCACCCCCAGTGAGCTCACTCAGCACCCTCAGGCTCACCCACCAGGTGACTCCATACTTTAGACTCTGGCCAGGTCGTTAGACAGGGCCCCCTCCTCAGGGCCCGTGTCCGCCTGGGTGAGATGCCTGTGGTGGAGCTGCAGACTTTTGGGAACAGGGAGGGCAGGCGACCTCATCTCCATTTGAGAGCACCTGGGTCCCAGGAGCAGAAGCTCTGAGCCTTCCCTGCTGGCATGGACTCTGCTGGGCCACATCCCAACTCCACAGAGCCCCTGCCCTTGGGGAGAATATGACACTGCCACCTGCTTGGGGTGTGGGGGATCTCCCTGAGAAGGAATGCACCTGGCTCAGTCCATAAAGCTGGGGGCCCTAGAGCCCCGGCCATCCACCAGGGACCTCTTGCTCATCAGCCTGCACTCAGAGAGAGAGAGATGGGCCCCCGGGAGTGTCCCAGTCTGGGGGGTGGAGAGAGGGACCTAGAGCCACCCTGCAGTGGTCAGAGTCTGGGAGGTGTAGGGGCATCTCAGCAAGAGCCCCACGGCGGAGCAAGTGTGTGTGCCTGGGGGGGGGTGACTCTGGGAAGGGTGTTCAGGGGCTTCCTCTCCCCACCATGTCTGATCACCCCAGGATTTTCTAAGGACAGGCTGGGGCCTCCATTTGGCAGGACAGAGCAGGTGGGACACAGGATGCGGGGGGCCACGGTAGGTGTGTGAGCAGCCTGGGAACACACCTCCATCCACGTAGGTGGACGTGATGGGTGCCTACGACGCCCTCCCTCAGAACAGGCTGGTGGAGGTGATCGCCAACGTGATCGAGCCCCAAGAACACACGTACTGCCTCCGCCAGTATGCCGTGGTCCAAAGAACCGCCCACGGGCACGTCCGGAAGTCCTTCAAAAGACATGTAAGACCATGGGTGTGAGCCGTGAGAAGGCGCGTCAGTGACATGGATGTGTCCCCCCTGCAGTCTTGCCATCCCCCATGGGTGCTTCCCACTTTATGTGCTCCCAGTGCCAGGAGGCGCCTCCATCCTTGGCCTCCTTACACGCTGGTTCATGTCACATTCAGTCCTCTCTCCAAGCCACTCGTGCCTGCTATCCCTTCACAAGGTCCCCGGGTTTGTGTGAGGAGGTGGGAGCGGAGCCACGCATGTGTTTCTTTGGGGTCCCCATGGCTGCCCCCCCCCCCCCCCCCCCCCGGAGCCCAGGCCTGTCATGCTCAGTCGTCTGGAGCCTGTTGGAGAGTGAGGGCACCCAGCCCCCTACAGCTGCGCCGTAGGGAAGGCAGAAGGGTGCGGGAGTTCCCCCAAAATTTTTGGAAAAGGCACACCTGAAAACCCCGGGCAGGTCAGGTGAGTGTAGACTGCAAATCCCGAGTGTACGGCACGGCGAAATTGTGCATCTGTGGACAGATGGTGCCGCCACCTGTGTCCGAGCATAGAGAGTCACCTCCACCCTGAGGCTCCCCCTTTGCCCCAGGTGCCCACCGCTCTGACCTCCATCGCCCGGACTCGCTGTCTGAAACTCCATGAACGCAACTCAGACTGAACACCCTTCCCACCTGGTTTCCATTGCTCCCCAGTGAGTCCGGGAATCAGCTGGCGCTGTGACCGTCGCTGTGAGGTATCATTTGGTGGGTTCAGGGTGGAGTTGCCAGGTCACAGGCATGCTTTGTTTAGTCTTAGACATCACCAGAGTGTTCCTGAGCGGCTCTGCCAGAGTGGCCGTGAAGCACTGGGCCTCACTGTGCAGCCACAGGCCAGGCCTGGGCTCCTGGGGGACAGCATGGGACACCAGAGTGGCGCAGCACAGGAGGGCCGGGCATGTTCATGCTTGCACACTTGCCGGTGTCAGCACTCAGGTGTAATCTGAACTTCCTGAGGGTGCACACAGCGCCTCACACCCGGCTCTCTTTGACGGCAGGTGTCCACCTTCACGGACCTCCAGCCTTACATGAAACAGTTTGTGCAGCAGCTGCAGAAGACGAGCTCGCTGAGGGACGCCGTGGTCATCGAGCAGGTCGGTGCGGGCAGGCGCCCAGTACACTGCCGGGGCAGAGCCGCGGGCGTGCCAAAGCCACCCACCTCAGCCAGCGGAGGCCTGTTCTGCCTTCAGCCCTCTCGCTGAATTCTCTGCTGCTGTCCAGCTGCTTTGTTAAGATTTGCTAGGGGCATCTTCTCTTTCAGTTTTGATCTTGAGGCCAAAAGAAAATGTGTTCCTTCTTCAGGAAGACACGTTGGATTCGACCCATAGACCTACCTTGAATTGACCCATTGGGTGGGAAACACGTTTTTCTTGTGTGTGAGCAGAGACTTGCTGAGTTTGTGGCTTTGTGCAGAACCAATTTTAGGGTTGAGCCGATCCTCCAAGTACGGCTCTGAGACCTCCAGGTGTCATTCTTTTGGCTACCGGAGCCCCACCATGTGCCATAGCAAGAGTGTGTGGCACAAGCCATCTGGGCCAGTGGCCATGGGTCTGAGCCCAGCCAGAGCCACAGATGACCCACGCTGTCCCCACTCGTCTGCTCGTCTGCTACTGCCAACACCTTCTGCCCCTGCGCATCTCTTGCTTGCATGTCCGCTCACTCACACACATCTTTCACTCACTTTTCCAGAGCTGCTCTCTGAACGAGGCCAGCAGCAGCCTGTTCGATTTCTTCCTGCGCCTGGTGCACAACCATGTCATAAGGATTGGGGGCAAGTGAGTCAGGGCTGCCTGCTGCCGCTCGTTGAAAAGGGATCATGCCCCATTTGGACAGTCCACAGCAGGGCCTCGTGGGTGGGTGTGGCAGATCTAGGTTCACCTCCTTCCCCAGGCAGGGGTGGCATGTGCTCTGTGTTCATTGTGTGTGTGCACATGTGTATGTGGCCTGAGCATTGTGTGTGCATGTGCGTGTGTGGTCTGCACACACGTCTGAACACGTGTTCCACCCTTCCGCCCACGTCTTCCCCCAGGTTTTACGTCCAGTGTCAGGGGATCCCCCAGGGCTCCATCCTGTCCACCCTGCTGTGCAGCTTGTGCTACGGAGACATGGAGAGCAGGGTGTTCCCCGGGCTGCAGCAGGACGGGTAATGGGGTCCCTGTCATTGGTCCCCTTGATTGCCTTTGCCCCTCTCATGCTCAGACAGGGCTGCCCATCTATCATGGGAGGTTTCCCTGGAGATAGTGAGCAGGCCTCACATGTGGGCTGTTAGCGGCTCGCAGTGCACGGGGAGTGAGGCATATCCAGGGGAGCCAGCTGGGCGGCTGTGCTGGCCTGGCTCTGCTGGCCTGACTGCAGGGCCCCGTGCTCCGTCCCCAGCCAATATTGAGTCCCACGGGTGGCTTTGTTCTTGTGCATGTGAACTCAAGTGTTTAATGCCCTCTCTCGGGCATCTTTCCCTATCAGGGTGCTCCTGCGTTTGGTGGACGACTTCTTGCTGGTAA
Organism: Desmodus rotundus; assembly: GCF_022682495.2. Lineage (NCBI taxonomy): Eukaryota > Metazoa > Chordata > Mammalia > Chiroptera > Phyllostomidae > Desmodus > Desmodus rotundus. Next base: position 178,338,398 of record NC_071387.1, on the reverse strand, counting down.
CCCCTCACCTGACACAAGCGAAAGCCTTTCTCAGGTAAGGGCCTGCACACATGTTTGCCTCGACAGGTGCTTCTGTGGCCTCATGCAGCCCACCCAGCTCACACAAGAAGTAATTCTCATCTCATGCCCCGAGTCCCAGCATCTCTGCTGAGGGCACGTGGCACAGTCGTGCTGTTCTGAGAACATGCTTGCAGAGCAGGAACCTGGAGCTCCTGGACACAGGACACAGGTGTCTCCAGAGGGAGGAAGCGGGCATGGGTCAGGCGTCTGGGCTGGGCTGAGCCCTCGGAGGCTCCTTGGAAGTTACGCACACACAGTGCGCTGGACGGTGCAGGTAGCAGTGACACCTTCTCCAGGGGGCTGTGCCCGTGAAGGGGAGCAGGAGCCAGCCCTGCCTGCCTGTCTACAGCTTCTAACGTGGAGTCACTGTTCTCTGTGGCGGGCATTGTGAGAGAACAGAGAAGGGGGGCTTGCTGAATGCACAGGATCACCTGGGGTGTTGGTGTTAAAGTTCATTTTGTTCAAACTTACGTCTCAGAGACAGGGTCCTTGCCTTAGAAGGAATGGCCCGCAGAACACCATCCCTTCTCGGACCCCAGGAATCTGGGGCTTGTTTCACAGTGTGGTTTTCCAAGGAAGGAGAGTGACAAAGCCCAACTCCCAGAAGTGTCTGTGCCTGAGGGCCAGTTTGCTTTGGGCACAGGGTTGCCTTTGGAGAACCCCTCTGATGGTGTCCCCATACCCCGTGTCTGCCCCAGGGGATCCTCGGGGGTTGGAGGGTGTGCAGTGCTGCATAAAACCCTGCTGGGCATGTGCTGGGCCCCCCGCCACACGCAGTAGCCCCGCACAGGATAATGTGCAAATGTAAATTCGTCAAAGTCACATGACAAATCCAGGTCCTTGGGCACCGGCCACATTCAAAGACATCAGTGACTACATGTGGCCAGTGGCTGCCAGAGGGGACGGTGCAGGTGGAGCGGGGTCTCTTTCTGGAGTGTCTGTGGGACACCACTGCCCTGAGGGTGTTGGGCGGGGAGGTGGCTCAGAGTGTGTACATTGGGTTCCCACCCGGGAGCTGGACAACTGGGGACCTGGACAACTGGGGACGTACACAGAGTTATTGCGAGGAGTCAGCCCATGTGACGGCAAGGGCTGGCGAGGCGAATCTGAAATCCACGGGCCGCAGCAGGAAGAGCTATAGCCATGGCTGTAGCTCAGGCTGCCGTCCACCGGAGGACTCCCCCTTCTCGGGATGTGCTGGTTCTACTCTTGGGTCCTGCCACTGATGCGTGTGCCACCCCACTATGGAAGGTAACCTTTGAAGCTGGCTGAATGCAGGTGTTGACCTCATCTACAAATACCCCAGCACACCTGGGGACTGTGGTCTCTGAGTGGGCCCAGCTGGCCATTGCAGAGAGGACGTATGTCATCCATGGGCTCTGCGTGCCCTCCTACCTAGCCTTTCTCAGTTCTCAGCCGGGAACCTAAACCATTGCTCACCTGTCTTACCTACAAACAGGGTCATGCGGAGTCCACTTGGCCTTCAGGATTTAGCCCCATGTTCCCCTCCCCTGCCACCGGCCTCTGCCCTTCCTGGTGGCTGCCCAAAGCGCTGGGTGATCATTAACACCGGTCACGCAGCGCTTTGGGAGCACCTGTAGGCCAACAGAGTTGGTGCAGCCGCTCTTCAGTGCCAGCCCTTGCTCCCTCTGCCTCTCAGGGTTTTACGTGGCACCGAGCCAGTGCTTCGAGATTCTGAGTGGCGTCCCTCTCCTCCCAGTGGCTGATGTGGCCCCTCTGCTTTAGGACCCTGGTCAAGGGTGTGCCCGAGTATGGCTGCATGGCAAACTTGGAGAAGACAGTAGTGAACTTCCCTGTGGAAGATGACATCCTAGGTGGTGCGACCCCCCTGCAGCTGCCAGCCCACTGCCTGTTCCCCTGGTGCGGCTTGCTGCTGGACACACGGACCCTGGAGGTGTTCTGCGACTACTCCAGGTAAGTGCGCCCAGCCTGGTGTACCGGGCTGGTTCAGTCTTAATCCTGCTTCTGTGTGCAACAGGTGGCGATGGTCCCAAAAGGTCAGAGGCTGAGGTGCCTTCTCCCCCTCAAGATGGGGCCATAGTATGTCCTTCTGTAGGGTTGAGGGGACTCGCCAGGTAAGCAGCTGTCTGGGGTGTTTTGGTAGAAGGAAATTGTATGGCAGGCTCAGGGACCCCAGCATGTAGGGAAGCGGTATAAATCTGAACCCCAAGATTTCAGGTCCTGCTGCACATGGTCTTTTCACAGTGAAGGCACACACTTCATTGCCCATCAGTGGCCTCACTGGACATCGTGATTTCATGGCCACCTACGATTTGCCAGGGAAATAGCACACGGGGCCTGCTCTTTACTCAGTACTGTGAGTCCCTGTATGGTTAGCTCAGGCCACCATAAAAAATACCACAGGTAGGACAGCTTAAACCACAGACGTTCTCTCCTAGTCCCGGAGGCCAGAAGTCTGAGATGCAGATTTAGACAGGGCCGGTTTGTCCTGAGACCTCTCCTGGACGTGTAGACAGCCATCTTCCCCCGTGTCCTCACAATGGTCGTCCTTCTGCATTCAGGCATCTCTGGTGTCTCTCTTCTGAGAAGGACACTGGTCGCCTTGGATTGGGGCCCACTGTAATGCCCTCAGTTAACTCTTACCTTCTTAAAAAGCCCTGTCAACAGTCACACAGAGAGGGCTTTAACGAGTGAATGTGGGGGACACCGTTCGGCCCTAACAGCCTGTCTCTCCCAAACCTGAGAGCTTGCATGCAGCCCAGCCTGAGGCCTAGCGCAGAGGTGAACTGACTCAGGCGAACACAGATACAGGAATCTGCCATTTTATGAATAAAAGGTACAGATTATGAAACTGGTAGAAGCGGGTTTTCCCTTTCCTTGTGCTGGGAACTCCAGCTTTTCTGCTGGAGCACTCTGGCACTCGCTCCTATTTCCAAGAGGCTCTTTGGGAATTTGCTTAGAAAGGGAAGAGGCAAATGCAGTTACTTTCTATGCTCGATCCAGGGTCAGTCATCTGTCTGCTGCCTCATGGAGCCGGCCCACATGCTTCCTGTCCTCAGCCCACTCCCTGCCCTGCCCCAGCCCCTCAGCTTTGTCTGCTTGATTTCTCCTCGTTAGAGGAACTCTGCTTGGACTTCCCGGGCTCCCCCACCCTCTGGGCCCAATTCTGCCAAAACAGCACCGAGGCCCTGGTCCCTCACTCTGGCAGCTCCCCTGCAGTTCGCCAAGCACTGGAGCTGGGGCGTGGGCATGTTTGTGCATTTCCTTGGGTGGGCAGACCAGAACCAGTGTTCTGGAAAACAGTAAGTTTGTGTCAACGTTCTTAAAGTGTTAAAACATTTTTCCAGTAATTTCAACTCTAGAAATCTAAGGAAAAAATCAGAGACATCATCAAAGATTTTGACCATTTTTAAATGCTTGGGTGGCATGACTTGTTGCCACAGCAATGAAACCACCTAAGTAAGTGGCTGCGATATTACACAGCACCCAGAAGAAACCTAATTTTGCCATTAAAATCATTTTCAAAGAATACCTATTAAAGGGAAAATGAACAAATTTCAAGATAAGACATCCAGGGTGTGGGCATGTGCCACCTCTGTCCGTCTTTGCAGAGTTACATGGAGGGGGATGCATGTCAGGAACACCCCAGCTGCCAGCGGCGGTGCGCAGGGACTGCCCATGCGCTGTCCCGTGTTTCCATGGAATGACCAAGCTGGGTCAGGCCAAGAGGGTGTTGGTGGGCATCCTCTTCTGGGTGGAGATGCAGGCTGCGTTCGACAGTGGGAGGTGGCCACACATGTCATGGGACACGCCCTTTGTGTTGCAGTTACGCCCAGACCTCGATAAGAGCAAGTCTCACCTTCAGCCAGGGCTTCAAGGCCGGGAGGAGCATGCGTCGGAAGCTCTTTGCAGTATTGGGGCTGAAATGCCACAGTCTGTTTCTGGATCTGCAGGTGAGCACGCGCCAGCAGACTTCAGAGCACAGACAGCCTGCTGCTGCTCAGTCTGCCTGTGGGAGTTGGTTTATAGGTCCTGCTGTGTAAGTGTGCAGTTGTGTGTGTAAGCATGTGGGCGTGCATTTGAGCATGCATATGTATAACTGTACATGTGAATGCATGGCTGTGCACACATGTAGGTTTGTGTTCGCATAGGTGCCTGTGTGTGTGCGTGTGGAAGTGTGCATGTGTGGCCATGCGTATCCAGGGCTCCTTCCCCTAGCCCCCTCAGGCTTATCTTCCTCTACCCTGGGGCTCCTCATTGCAGAGTATGGGGGTCCAAGGCCTTGGCGGGCTCAGGTATCAGAGCCTCAGGGCCCCAAGATGTCATCTCAGCCACGCTGAGCACTGCTCTTCTCATCCTTTCCAGCCTGGCTCCCTTAGGTAGCCCCAGCAGAGTTCTGACTCCACCCCAGGCAGCACGGGGCCACCAGTGAGGACGTGGTGGGATGTCAGTGGAGAGACAAGGGTCCTCTTTTTATTCCACTTGTGCTAGCGATAAAGCAAAAGACAGAAATGTGCATTTTAGACGTATTCCAATATTTCCTTTCCTTGTGGCTCCAGGTGAACAGCCTTCAGACGGTTTGCACAAACGTTTACAAGATATTCTTGCTGCAGGCCTACAGGTGGGCTTACTGGCTGCACTGGCACGGGGAGGGGGGCGCGCAGGGCCACGCATGGACTGGGCCCTGCTTTCCTGCGGCCTGGGGGCAGTGCTCTCTCCCTGGTTCTCCAGGGCTTTACGTTGAAGCCTTTGGTTTATGAGAAAGCAGTTTCAGCAGCAGAGACTGCCTCTTCGTGCATGTCTATGGAGGTTCTGCTTTGTTGGAGGTCCTATACCCGGTAACCAGGTGGTGCGAGGAGGCCAGCGAGGCCCGAGGTTTCCCTGTGTCCTGCTGTGGGGATGGGGTTGTAGGAGAAGAGCCATAGTGCGAGGAAGGCAGATGCCCACTGGGGAGGATCCCGGAGAGCAGAGGGTCCAGGCGGGTACAGGTGACCATCCGTGGCCACAAACCCTCCAGTGCCCCCCAGAAAGGGGCTCTGGTATTTGGCTCCCAAACAGCTCAACCACCACTCCTGCCCCACTCATTAGTCCATGCTGAGGCCCTTCTGTGCTTCTAGAACATTCCCTGTCCCCAGGGGTTCCACAGTAATCTGCCGAGAACTGGAGCAGAACTGAGACCTGGTTGTGCCTGAGTGTGTGCTGGGAAAATGTTAATGGTCTCGCTGTCGGGCTGTGCTCCCCCCTCAGGAAGGAAGATGGACGCTAACCCAGTTACCTGCCTGTCCAGCCTCAGGACACACCGGTCTTTGCTCAGTGGTTTCCAGGGAGACCTGCCGCCAGGCAGCTCAGGGAGCAGCTACTGCCCCTCTGTCACAGGGAAAACGTTCTGCCCGAAGTCGGGGCCAGTGGCTGTAAGCATGGAGTGGATGAGGGGTGCATGGCCATGCCCCGGGTGCTGGAGAGCCGGGCATCTGTTTTGAGCCTCTGAGTTTGTGGTACCCAGGGCTGTGCCCATGCTGTGAGATGCAGTTGGCTCATAGGAACTGGATGGGGCTCTCAGGGGAAATGCCTGTTAAATGTCTCCAAGAAACGCCATCAGCCCCAGGTGGCCCGTGCCCTGGCTTTGGCCACGAGGGCCACAGGGCTGAGTGTCTGCTTCTGTTGTTCCCTTGGCGTCTGGGAGGTGTGGGGCCCACATGCTCCATCCAGGGACCCCAGCACTCAGGTCGCCACCTCCTGCTTGTTGTGTTGTGTTTCTTCTTTCGCCTGCATCTTCTCCCCACGCACGTGTGCTCTCATGCGCAAGCTGCTATGACACCTCTGCAAATCTGCTCCGTGTAAACGGGAACATGCCCATGGGCCATTCCCAGCTAGCAGCAAGGTGGCTGTGATACCGCTCACTTTTGGGGGGCCCTCAGGGGTAAAGAGCATTCAGGTGATGCTTCCAGGTGAGCAGGGGACTGGCCCCTGACCAGCCCCAGGTTCTTGGAGGCCATATCACTTTGCCTGCTAAAGGCCCTGCTCTGGGCTTCAGCCCATCCTCGCCCTTGTATCCCCAGCAATAGACCCCTTTGCTCTGTGGGGCCCTGGCCCCACATACCTGCCTGTCAGGGAATGTTGTGGAGACCCAGGTGCAGGGCAGACACCCTTGGGCAGCTCCAGGCTCCTCCGTTAGGGAGTGTGTGGTCCCAAAGTGACAGCGGGTGCAGAGCTGCTGGCTTCCCCCCCACAGGTGTGAATGGCAGCTGCTTCCCAATATAGCAGGTTAGACACGAAGAAGGTCAGAGAGCCCTGTGCCCTCCACAGCAGAGGACACGTAAAGCTGGATCTTAGTAGTCACAGCAGTCAGGGCTGAGGCAGGTGTTCTGCCTGGTCCACAGACCGGGACGCTCACCAAGCACCGTCTACCTGGGACCTGCCAGGCTCAGCTCTTCTTGAACAACCGGGGGCTCCCGGCTGGAGTTGGAAGATGCAGTGTCCACTAGTGGAGGCCTCCCCCACTTTGCATTAAGCACTGTCCCTCCCTTGGGAGAGGGTCCTCCCAGAACATGGTACATACCCTTCTAGGCCAGTAGTGTGGCCCTGACCCTGTTTTTGGGTCTGTCTTCCCACTCCCATAAGTGAGGAAGATGCCTCTACCTGCCTACCAGCTGGATGGACACATGCACGTTTTTTTCCAGAAGGGGCTTAAGTCATCAGCAAGACCAGGAGCACAGGGCACCTGGCGAGGGGCTTGTCATGTGGTCACGTGGACAGGGGGGTATTTGTGCACACATACACGTACAGGCTGAGTGCATGTGCACATATGCACACCTGCGCCTGTAGACACACAAGCAGCCCGTGCACACGTTCAGCCAGCCTGATAAGCCTGATCTGCCCTCAGGTTTCACGCCTGTGTGCTCCAGCTCCCGTTTAATCAGCACGTTCGGAAGAACCCCTCGTTTTTCCTCCGCATCATCTCTGACACTGCGTCACGCTGCCATGCCCTTCTGAAAGCCAAGAACACAGGTGCGTGCAGGTGACCCAGGGCTGGGGTGGCCTGTGGCAGATGCTGGATACTCGGCACACGGAGCGCCCGGGGCTGGAGCAGCTCCAGTGCTTAGTGTACTGAAGACAGGATACAGGGAGTTGCACTCTCGCCACTTCTCCCCATGGCCTAACCTGCCGACTGCATGCTGACCTCACCTCACCCACCCCTTGCCATGTGGACAGGCATCCTTCGTGATTGGAACATGATGGGACATTTGGGGACTTGCTGAGGGGCCTTCTCCCAGGCGGGTCCTCTCTGTAGTGCTCTGGGGTGCTTGCATAAATCCAGTCCGATAGGAAGAGGGGAGGCTGGGCCCATGCCCCCTGCCTATCTCAGGGAGGGAGGGAAGTGAGGGGCACCCACGCAAGCCCCCTCATCCTATCTCCGCCCCCCACAACCTCATCATGCACAGTCACAATCAGTTTGAGTCAGGCCATGCTTTGTGGTCCTGAGGTAAACAACCTTTACTTGTTGTTAGTTCTCTTTTGGGGAAGCTGCTTTGGAGAAGTGGAAAGCATTTCAGTTGTCAGAATTCTGTGGTACTTAGGTTGGGGTGGCCCCTGAAATGAAGTCACCTGTTGGTGCCCTGCCCCTTGAGCCTCTGCTCCGGCACTCAGCCTGGTGGGGACCCCAGGTGTCTGGACTGGAGCCCAAGCACTGGGGAGGGGCCAGTGGGAGCCTCAGCCTCTTCCTGTGTTGTCCCCCAGGGATGTCCCTGGGGACCAAGGGTGCTGCCGGCCCATTTCCTTCTGAAGCCACTAGGTGGCTATGCCTGCACGCCTTCCTGCTGAAGCTGTCTCATCACAGCGCCACCTACAAGTGTCTTCTGGGAGCACTCCAGGCCGGTAAGCTTGGGCAGGTGTATCCATCCCCAAGGCATGCCTTGTGCAGTGCAGGAACTGTCCTTGTCCTTCAGTGAATGAATGTCGGTCCCTCCGTGTCTGATTCACAAGAGTGTTGGGGACAGGAGCCCCCAGGTGATGGGGTGCAGGTGACTCGAGGGGCAAGGCTCCCTTACCTGGGGACTTGGCCTGCCGACTCAGTCTCTCCACCTCTTCGCTCCTCACCTCCAAGACTGACATTTCCTTCAGGAACTATGCCTCTGTCTCCCTCCCTACTCCAACCCCCTCTGGTCTGTGTGCCCTCCTCCCACCCTGGCCTGCATCCTGGCTGCACACCCTGCCCCCCCACTGAGCTCTGACATCCTTACTGGCCCCTGTCTGTTCCTCAGCCATGCTGAGGTTATCGGCACCTGGAGCCTGGCTAGCATACGGTAGGTGCTCAGCACACAGCCATGTCTTCCCGGCCCCTCATCAGGCACACAAGGCTGACATGAAGCACGTTCTCAGGTTTCTTCCGGGAGGAAGTCTGATCTCAGGCATCTCCTTGCAGCCCAAGCGCAGCTGTGCCGGCGACTCCCAAGGGCCACGCTAGCCACCCTGCAGGCCGCAGCTGATCCGGCCCTGACCACAGACTTCGAGGCTATCTTGGACTGATAGCCAGACCTTCTCACAGCCCAGGGTGGGCACCAGGCCCTTCAGCCCCTTCCCAGCTGGATCCACCCAAAGAGTCTGGCCCCTGTGCCCTGAGACCCCAAGACATGCTGCTTGCTGGGCTGCTTCCTGGAGGGGTCTGCCCCCAGGTCCTCAGGGAAGCAGAGCCTGCCCTGCCTCCAAACACCCCCACCCCCTGCTGCCACTTCCCAGTGACAGGTTCATCCTTCAGTTGCCCGCTCTTAGGGGGAGGCAGGTAGGAGAACAGGCTGCGTCATTGGCATCTAGAAGTGTTAGGGACCTTTGTCACCCTCCCTGCTGCGGGGACACCCTGGTCTGGAGTGATGGCCCACAAGTTGTGGGTGTGTGTGGACTCCTTCCCACTGATCTGCATAGAGTTCTAAATCAAGCTGTCCACACCCAATGGAGCAGCACCCACCCTGCCTGATACCCCAGCTGCATCCAAAGTCCATGCCTTGCTCAGCTTGCCCAAGAGCAAAGGGCCTGGTCAGCTGTTTGAAGCCTATCCCCACCAGCCACACCCACACTTTTGACCCGCCTGTCCCCACATCCTGTCCAGGCCTCCTGGAGCCAAGTGTCCAGCACCCTTCACCCAGCTGCCACACCTGCTCCTAGAGTCTCCTGCTTTTCCCCACTCAGCACGCCACCCTCATGGCCCCTCCTGCTCCTACCCCATCACCCTAGTGACAGGGTAAGAGCTGTGGAGAGAAGAACCTTTGTTTATTGTTTCCTTTTTAAATATTTCTCTTAGGTTTATATTAAAGTACTACATAAATATTGTTATCCATAATTATAAAAACATGAGTATTGAGTGTTGATGTGTATGTCTTTGGTTTCGTGGGGGCTGGAGGGGGTTTCCTGGGGTTGGGAGGTGGTGGGAAGGAGGGAGGAGGTTGGTGGATGGGAAGGGGGGCTCCCACAGGGCGGGTGCAGCAGGATGGTGGGTGGGAAAGCCCTGTCCCAGCACCCCCTGTGCCTACAGCTGACTGCACCCACTCAGCTCAGGTGACCTGGAGCTCGTGAGGCAGCAGATCACACCCTGAGTTCTGGGTTCCCTGGGGCTTGAGCCACACATATTTGGGGTGCTGTGGCCCCAAGTTTCCAGTTCAGCAGGTCTGGGGTAGGGCCTGGGAGTTTAGCAAGTTCCTGATACTGCTGGCTGGCAGGAACAGTGGGGGCCCCCCCCAGAGCCATTGCTGAGGGGTACTTGGAGGTTTGGGGGCTGGACTTGGGCCTCTCCTACACAGTAACCTGGGGAGCAGATAGCAGCTCTCTCAGTCCGCAGTCAATGTCAGGAGTTTGGAGAGGTATGGAGAGTGAGGTTATGGGGGAAAAGGTGAGACCACCCAGGAGAAGTGGCTGGGAGTCATGGAGGGGCTTATGTGAGAGTATGCAGCCTGGGGCCTAGCTGATGGGGAGGAGGGGCTATTCTCTCAGTAGCTTCACCACAGCCTCCACCCCACCTCTCATCAAGGCCCTGCTCAGATCCCCACCTTCTGGGTCCACCCCAGCCTCCAGTGTCTGTGGGAGCCCCATTGAGAGAAAAGCTTGTCCACGGGGCTGCAGGTGTCAGGCAAGGAGCTGGAGTTATGCCCTCACCTCTTTGAGAATGAGCCCTCCAGTGGGGACCCACAGCACACTCCTCTGGTCCACCCTGGGGGCCTCTTGACAAACGTCAAACAGGCAGAGCTGGCAGGATTGCACAAAGCGAAAGAGGGGGCAGCTCGAAGGAGGTGTCATCAGAAGCAATTGACCCCGCCAGGGGAGTTGGCACTCTGTCCTGTCCCCTGGGGTGGAGTGGTGAGCAATTGAGAAGCTTCCTTCCATACGTTCCTGATGGGACCACAAAACGTGACAGGTGCCATTGAGTGTACTTTGGAGGGGGTTGAGTGCACGCGCTGTCAGAGTTTATGGAGATTGCCTTGTTTACTGTTGCTGTGGAGAGTGCTCGAGCGACAGGGATCTCTGTTTATGGCAGGCCCAAGTCCAAGTGCATCATAAATGCACAAGAGAGATGAGCCCCCACCCTGAGTGTCTCCCTGCGGTGCCCTCGCTCTTGTAAATGGGGAAGAACCGACCTGCCACCCAGGGCAGGTAGGGCAGGACATGACCAGGAGCCCCGTGCAGGCGCCTGAGCTGACCACCATGGGTTCATGGCGCCCTGGGCATTTCTGGCATTTTCATAGCACACTGGACCCAGGAGGTCAGTCATCACTCCGTTACCTGTCCTCTAGGAGCTCCAGAATCCTGTTCTCTAGGAAATGCCCCCGGGGGCAGTTTTACTCAGGGTCGCGTGCATCTTTATACGAGTGTTAAACCCTTGAGAAACACGTGTGCTTTGGTTAGGCTTCACTCACTAAGAATTTCTGATTCATCTTTTTCAAAACCACTGTGCAGTCTGCCAAGAGCTCAGGGTGAAATGTGAAAAAAAAAAATTTAAGTGAAGGAAAAAAATGTCAGTATTTGGTCTTTCCTAGGTCTAAACTGCATGAGCAGGAGCCCACTTGCCCCTGCATCCCACTGGTGTGTGTGGAGCAAGTGCAGTCAAGGCGCGAAAGGAGTGGCCAGGAAGCCAGAGTGAAAGCAGAAGGTGCCTCCAGGTGCCTTGGAGTGCTGAGCGGTTGTGCCCGCCAGTCCCAGGGTCCTGCCCCTCTCTTGCCCATGTACGTGCTTATACCTCACTGTAAGGGATGCTGTAGAGCAAAGGGCTCCCAAACCTGAGGGGGCTCAGAACCCCCAGGTGCTGTAAGAAGCAGAATAATGACCCCCAAAGTTGCTCACACCCTGATCCCAAAACCTGCAAGTGAAATTAGGTAACTCATCAGCCGACTGAAAGGGAGATGATTATCAATTACCTGGGAGAACCAGTGTGATCACAGGGTCCCTACAAGGCTGAGGTGACTGTATGTCGGAGAGATGCCATGTGAGGCTAACTGGCCGTTGCTGGCTTTGCAAGAGGAAGGGGTCAGTAGAAGCATGGAGGCGAAGGGCAGTACTCACCCAACCGTGGGGCTTAACATGCACTTTGGGGTACCCTTGAATTCAGTCCATTTGAACACCAGGCTGCTCTTAGGCAGCAGTAATGCATGCCCTGTTTGCCTGGGTCTGGGCGGGCTGTGGACACAGCAGGCCTGGCATGGGTTGTGTATGACCTGCCATAATACTTGTTTGGGGATTTTCAGCACTTTGGACAGCAATAGCCCAACTAGGGTCTGGTTTAAAAGTTGCTTCCAAAGGCCTGTGCTGGGTCTTCACAGTGGCCGTTCCCAGCAGCATGTAGCCAAGGACAGAGAGGTCTCAGGGTGGCGAGTCAGAAGCCAGCTGGTGTGTCTGGGGTTGGCACCTTAGACCTGCCCCCTGGCTCAGTGCTGGTGGAGGGGGGAGGAGGGAAGGTGGGCAGGTGAAGGAGTGAGCACTGGAGGAGCTGGGGAAGAGGCCCTGTTCTGAGGGCTCTAGAACAGGCAGGTCCTCACTGTGGCCTGCAGGAGGGCTGGATGTATGGATGGCACCAACGAGTGACTGGGAGCAACTGGGAGTGAGTGAGTGATGTCGCTCCTCTGAGACAGTAGGAATCTGAATGGTAATCAGCCTTTTAGTACCTTCTTGACACACATTTAAGCCTTTGAGGAAGTTTTCAGTTTGCAGGCCAGCACTCAGTCCACTGAGCCACACCAGCCAGGGCTCCTTTGAGAAAGTTTTAAAAGAAGGAAAGGCAGTGTTTCTGATACAACCTCAGGAGAAACCAGCCAGCCCCCAGCTCCCTGGACAGGCTAACTGCTCCCTTGAGGAGGGTCTGTTTCCATTTTGGGGTCCTGGGGTGCCCATGAGTTCCCTGTGTCAATTCCCCACATGAGGCTGCCCACCTCGCCTGAGAAAAGCCCGCACTCCTGCTGCCTATGCAGTTCCCCTTCACCTAGCGGTCGGGACAGACCCTCCCGATGACCCAAGTACTCTAGGTACAGGAGCTGCTGTGGGCCTGGCGCCCGTTCACTTCTCATTGGAGGTCAGGCCTACAATTCCTGCAACTTGTGTGCTGTAAGGCCCCACTGCACAGGGTGTGGATGTGGCCTTCTTAGAGCCCCCTCTGCCAGCCTGCTTGGCAGTGGGACCCCCCCTGCCCTTTTGCCCATGGATTTGGCGGGTGCAACCTATGGCCACCCAGACATGCTTTGCAGAGCCCCAAACTGCAGTGCCCCAAGAGCCAGGTGCCGGGCTGTCTCCTGTTTGGAGAACAGCACAGACTGTGATGTTGAAGCAGGTCTGAGCACTGAACAGGGTCGGTAGGCGTAATGGTGTCTGGAAGCCACAACCACTGGTCTCAGGGTCCAGGGTGAATATAATGGTGTTGGGTGATCTGTGGGTGAGGGACATACAGGTTAGGCTCTCCCCACCCTCAGCAGGCTGCGCTGTCCTGCAGCTTCAGGCGTGTGTCCTGCTGTACGCTCTCCTGCTTCCGTCTGCGCCAGGCGAACCACTGGGCCAGTGCGACCGCCGGGACCCACAGTGCAGGCAGCAAGGACAGAAGCACACAGACGGCCTGCACCCAGCCCGGGTAGGACTTCTCCTGCCGCAAGGGGAACTGCTTCTGCAGAGACACAAGGCCACAAAGTGAGCATCTGGGGAAAGGAACAGTGTCACCCTGCTCTACCACCCTGGTCAGAGCGAGGCTGACCCTCCGCCAAGTGAACATGGATTGTGTGGGCAGCTCCACTCCAAATCTTCCTGAAATGAAGCAACACGGTTCATTCCAGGTGGGTGAACAGAAAAGGCACACAACCAGGGTCTTCTCCCTCATCAGTGAGGGCACAGGGGGCTGAAGTTTCAGGACACAGGCCGAGCCTCTTCGGGGGACTGGACTCTGAGACAGGCCTGGAACCTGGGGACTGTGTTCCAGAAAGAGCTGCCCTGACCACCCTGAGTGAACCTACAGGCTCGAGGTTGCCTCTGCCTGGCCCACTGGGCATCATCAGGCCTTGTGCACCACCCCCCTCCCTTCCCTCTCTTGGAGGGCAAGACAACACACTGACTTCAGGCCCTTCTTCTGAGGTTCACAAGGCACTACTGTGTGAATCTAATAGTATAATATTCATGAAAATTCTTCGAGAAGCATAGCACCATTTCTTTCTCCTGCCCTTGGTGGCTTGGGCAGCTCAAATTAGAAGGGGAATTTGGAACAGAATTACTTCCATGCTCCCAACAGGGGACACAGTGAGGTTCAGAGGAATTAAAGGGGGTGGCAGGTCAGCCACACCACCTGGCTTGGCCTTCTGACAGGCCTTGGTGGCAGTTCAGCGATACAAACCACATGCACTTTCTCCCATCTCAAACCAGGGGTGAGCAGTGTGCAGTGCCTGTCTCCACAGCACTTAGGAACTGTGGCTGGAGGCCACACCTCTGTGTGGCCCCTACAGGGCTACAGGGACCTGTGAGGTCACTAGAGTCTGGTAACTGCCACTGGCTGAGGTTGTCCAGGCTGCCGGAGTCACCTCCAATGTCCCAGGGGACTCGAGAGGTCACGTGGCCTCAGGTCCCATAGAAGAGGCAGCCCAGCTCTGGCTGGTGTGGCGCAGTGAATTGTGTACCAGCCTACGAGCCATTCCCAGTCAGGGCACATGCCTGGGTTGCTGGCCAGATCCCCAGTTGGGGGCATGCGAGAGGCAACTGATCGATGTTTCTCACATACATTGATGTTTCTCTCCTTCTCTTCCTCCCTCCCTTCCCTTCTCTCCAAAAAATAAATTTTTTTTTGAAAGAAAAGGTAGCCCACACTGTCACTGAGGGTGCAAATGTCCACCAGGAGGGTCATCCGGGCCCCAGACGGCACCAGGGCCAATTCAGGCCCAGCCTGAGGGACTCCAGGGTCCCTGGGATCCCCATCGGCAGGACCTACATATTGGGGGTCCCAGGCCCGATAGCTCATCGTTGTCCAGGCCATGACGACCATGTAAGCTGTGAGGACCGTCAGCAGCAGGAGGGGACTCACGACCTTCCAGGTCGCCCGCCAGTAGAAACCAGGCCGCCTCCCCGTCATCCATGCTATGTCGTCACAGAACCTGCCAGAGACAGCGGGCTTAGGTCTCCCACCCGGCCCTGTGCCGGCAAGCCCACATACTCAGCCAGCAGCTTCATCCAGTGTCACCAAGATGTGACCTATGGGGCCTGTCCCCCCACCTCCATCTGCCCTTGGCCCATGTGCCTTCTTGAGCAGCCACTGAATGGGCAGCCCTCTCAGATCCTGATGAGGACTCAATCTCCTGTCAATAATATGGCAAAGGCCTGGGCATGCAGTTTAGTCCGGATGAGGGAGAGGGCTGGGCAAGGGGTGCTCCAGGGTCTCCTGGCCCTTGACAGACAGCAAGGAGGAGCTTAGCCTGGCCCCCAGCCCGGCTCCTGGGTGAGGTGCCTCTGGACAGGAACTACAAGTTTCATCCACGGGAGGCTCAGCCGCTGGGTAAGAAGCAGCAAAGCCTTTGCCAGCCCAGCTGTAGGATGGAAGCTGATGCCTGACCTGGTGCCCTTCATGCCCAGGGTGGCAAAGCCCCCTGTGAGCTGCCTTGCCCCTGGGGATGGGGACAGAGTTGGCTCAGGCTCCTCCAATGCTACACACCACAGCTACATCCAGGAGCCAGCGGAGAGGCAGGAATCCCCTTGCAGCCCTTCCTCTGCTTGCTCCCTCCACCCCAGCTCCACTCCAGAAGCATCCTGGGTGTCTCCTGAGTGCCTGTGGCTGGTTGGAATTCAGGGCTGTCTGTCCCACATTACCAAGTCAGCTGCCTCTCACTTCGGTTTCTCCAGGTGAGTAGTGTCTCACCTCAGGACAAGCACGCTGGCCCCTGTGCCCTGAGAGCAGTGGTGAAGGCCCTGGATTTGGTGACTTCCAGGACCCCTTGGAACCAAGAACAGAGAGCACAACCTCGAGAACCACTGGGGCAAAACTGGGGTTAGGGTTGACCGGTGAGTGCAGGTCTAAGTGTGGGCGTGACAGGTACAAGTTACAGGTGTGAGTGACAGGGGTGAGTCCAGGTGTGAGTGAAGGCGTGAGTGTGCAGCAGGCCCAAGGCAGGTGGGGATGGGCAGGACAAGTGCTGAGCCTTCTCGGAGGCATCCAGGAGGGCATCTGGGCAGGGAGGGCCTTCTGGTACCATAGCGTCTACCTGTCCCTGAACTTGAGGAGTCTGCCCTGTGTGGCTAGAGATGGGTCATTCTGTTACTTGCCTCCCCACAGGCTGGAAGGCCAGCACAACCAGGTGGGCCAGTCCTGAGAGGGCTTCTGTGGACCACTGGGAGCCACCCTGGGTATGTTTTAAGAGGGGCCTCAGATTCTGTCTCATACTCTTAGGTGTCCCAGAGACTGGCTGCCACAATGCCCACACATTGGACAGGGATGAGGGGAGCAGAGGGGCAGGACTTCAGCCCCAGCTGATGCCGAGGGAAGTAGAACTCACTTTTCCATCCCATAAACATAGCTGACACCAACTGCCTCCATGAAGGCGAACATGATTAGGTTCAGGGAAGCAGCATAGTTGTCGAAAATCTCGAGCCAGTAGTTCCCAGACTGCAGCGTGAAGCAGGTGGACGAGAGGAAGCAGACCAGGCAGACGGCCCCTGCACACATGGACACACGTCTGAGCACATCGCCCTGGCTGCAGCCCTCCCAGCTCCTCGCACCGCCTCTCCTGTCTGCCTGTCCCCACCAACTCCCAAACTGTGCCCAGAGGGCAAGAGGATGCTGGGATTGCACTCACTGGGCAACGCGGGAGGGGATCCCTGCTCCCTGCCCCACTCTGCTGACCCTCTGCCCTCCCATAATGACCCTTAGGGGCATCAAGTCAGTGCAAGGCCACTGAGTCCAGCCCTGAGAGGTGACAAGGCTGGCCCAGCTCTCCATGGGGCCTGTGACATGGCCCTCAAGCCCTCATGGAGGAAGGTGTCTAGACAGCATGTGGGAGTAGAACAAGAACTGTGAGGCCGGCGACAGTGACATCACTCACCTGTCATGGCCTCCTTGGGGACCCATCTTGGCAGGACCCCCATATCCAAGAGTGGCGTGATGATACCCTCCATGTTCCCAAACATGGATGACAGCCCCAGGGTGAACAGCGTCATGAAGAAGAGCACAGCCCACACGGGCGCCCCTGGCATGTGCAGGATGGCCTCCGTGAAGACAATGAAGGCCAGGCCCGTGCCTGAGGCACTCTGCAACACATGCAGGGCCCACGCTGGGACGCGCGCACCACATATCCTGCACTGGGAGGCATGGGGGCACCGATGCCCCTGCTGGGGTCAGGGCCAAGGGGGTTGTCCTGCTCTATGTGGGCTGTGCTGGGACAACATGCATGCCTTCCTGAGTGACAGGAGCCTTTTCCCTTTTATGGCCTGCGGCCAACATGTGACATGGGGCCCTGGGCCCTTGGACTCAGGCACCCCTCAGATCGCTGCCCTGAGGACCTGCCTGTTGACTGCCCATCCCAGCCCACTGCCCTGGTCCCCAATGGTTGGCTGGCCCCGTGTGCAGCTGCTCACCTTCCCCCCACAGCCAGTGATGCCCACTCCCCTGGTCAACCATCAGCAGCAAGGCCAGGCCCCTCAGTACCTTATCCAGAAAGTCTTGTAGACAGCAGGACTCCAGGTGTAGCCCGGCCACCATCTCAGTCTGGGTGGCGTTCAGGTGTGTGAGGGTGGCAGCGTAGTTGTCCCTGGAAATGCTCTGGTCGGGGAAGTCAAAATCATTGGTGAGGCTGAGGATGTTCCTGCAGGGACAGAGAGACTGAGTGAGCACCCAGCAGGGTCATCGAGGCACCTTGCACCCACAAGTGAACACAGCCAGAAATGCCCAGAAAGGACCCCAACAATCCTGTGAAGGTCAGCCCCTCTGGGTGTGGCAGGGTCTCAAGGATACCTGTGGTGGGAGGGCAGGTGGGAATGCTTATTTCTTCACGAACACTGTGGGGAGGAAGGCTGTTCTCTCAGCCTCTGAGGGGCCTCAGGCCTGGAGAGGGCGCTCCCCTGTAGGGCTCAACTGGGCCTGACCTGTGGGTCCCCAGGGAACACGGTACACTGCTCCCTCCAGGCTCCGGAAAGGGTGGGCCCAAGCTCTCTGCCCCTCCGGCCTCATAGTCAGAGAGCTTCACTCCATCGTCTCCAGGGCTCCTGGCTCTAACTAACATCGCAGGTGTTTCTGTAACCTCGAAATCAACACCCGGGGCTCTTCTGTATGCCGGCTGAGGCGGCCAGACCACGCACGGCCTTCCTGTTTCATCTCCCCTATGGACAGTTGGGTCTCATGGTTTTCACCTATTTTGTGCTTTTCAGTGATGATTTTGCTGTTTAAAATGCCCCCCAAGTGTGGTACAGGTGTGTTGTTCCTAAATGCAGCGAGATCAAGACACACCACCCAGGAAGCTTGTTGGGATGATTTCTAGTGCAGCTAATAGGTCAGCAACTCATGTTCACCAGGCATCTTGGTGGAAGCAGCTAGAAGAACCAAGTAGCAACTATGCTGCTCACCAGGGCATGGGCCCCACAGCCCCTCCAGGGCATTCCACCCCCTCCTGGGAGCACCGCCCATCCCCTTCCTCCCTCTGCAGGCCTTGCCCAGCGCATTAGAACAGGCGTCACAGCGGCACTATGGACATGGCTGGATCACCTTCCGGGGACTTGCAGGGGGTCCTTTGTGCCTCTCCCAGCTCTGGGTGCCCTAGGCCTTCCCAGGCTTGTGGTATGTCACTCCCACCTCTGTCTCTGTCATCACATGGCCTCTGCCTGTGCCTCCGTGTGTCCCTTTCTGTCTCATATAAGGAGACTCTCATGGTTTGGGGCGCCCTTTCCGGTATGATCTCATCTTTACCAACACTATCTGCAAGGACCCAATGAGGCCACGTTCTAGGTCCCAGGTAGACACACCCTTTGGGGGACACTCTCTGTCCTCCTTCCTTACGGAAATAGAAAGTCATAGGCTGGGACCCCCAATACAGCAGGCCCCAGCTCGTGGCCCCAGGACACTGTGCACACCTGTCCAAGCAGCGCCCATAGTCATTGGCCGCCTTGAACCCCAGGACAGAGAAGACCACGATGGAGGCGTAGAGGGAGGTCATGCTGTTGACCAGGGCGACGATCACTGCGTCCTTCTCACAGTTGTTCCTGAGCAGAGATGGAGTGTGCTGTGGTTAAGGCCCCTCAGAGAGGAAACTTGGAGGGGGTGCCTGCTGCCTCAGCACCCCCGCCCTGATGCTCCCCACGCTGCACCTGGGGCCTCTTGTGTGTGACTCAGAAACACTGTGCTGTTCCTGGTGGTCTCAGGACAGCTTTGGCCTCCTCCCCGCTCACCCCTCCTCACCAGCCCCTCCCGCCAATCCCAGCTCCAGGCTGCAGAGGTGGGGTAGCCACACATAAGCTACTGAGGGTGAGAGTTGAGACAGTAACTTGTCAACACAGTCCACGGCCCAGCTGGCCCTTTGCCCTCCACCTCCTGTCTCTGGGCTCTCTGGGGGATAAAAATACTGACACCACGTGGAATTAGGTTTACTGGTGTCACGGGGCCTCTCACTGCATAGTTTCCAATGCTGTGGTCATTATGGGGGTACCAGGTCTCATGAATGGTGACTGTGGCTCCCTGCAGAGTGGAGGCCTGAGTGCATTAGTCACTACAGTGGCACTTCCGCTCTCCAACCTCATGCACCACGCACGTGGCTCATGCTGGGCGGTGTCCACCCCGTGTGGTCTTGTTCCTGGGTTTGGTTATCTGGGCTCTCTTCCAGCAGTGGCTCCCCAACGTGCTACCATGCAGGACCTGACCTCCAGCCCTCAAGGGATGACTCAGTAATTGCTGGAATCTCCAGAATCTGATCTCATCTCAAGTTCACATTAGGTCACCCTCTGTCCCAGGCAGGAAGTCCCATAAAGACATGCTGAGTGAACATCAGGACAGGCTCGGCCCTACCTGGATGGGTTGTAACTTGCGAACGCAATGTGTCCTCCAGAGGCCAAAGACAGAGAGAAGAATATCTGGGTGGCCGCATCCAGCCACACCCGGGGGCTCTGTAGAGTCTGTATCTGGAGAGACATAGGAGAACCTGGTGGCACAGACGCACCACACAGGCCCAGCGCCTACTGTTCCAGAATGTTTCCAGGGCTTCCTCTGGGGCAGCTGTCATGAGTGGTGTCTTCTCTCAGGCCCCAAGGACAGTTGAAGGAGCATGCTTGGAAGGGCAGTTAATACAGCAAACTCGGCCTCCCATCCTGTGGTGTGTCAAATAAGCCACAGCTCCCGTCCACATGGGACATGTGGATGCTGAAAACTTGGCTGTAACCCTCTCAGGAGCGGGAAATGGGTCTGAGCAACTTGAACTTTGCTGTGTTTATCCGTTCCTCTCAGACCTGGAGGGTTTGAGTGGCTTGTAGTTGCCCAGGGTGGGATTCACCTGCACACAGTGCCTGGTGTTTCTGCTGCCGGGGAACCCTGGGCACACACCCTTCTACACACAGGTCTCTCCTTCCCTTTCTCTGGGGCAGGGCACTGCCTGGGGAGCCTGGGGCATCCCATGTAGCCCCGGAATCTTCCAGGGGCTGCTGGGATCCTGAGAGCATGGAGTGGTCTAGAAGGGTTGTGGCCTCTGGCAGGCAGGCCCTTAGGTCCTGTGGCTCCGCACCTTGTGGGGCCATGTAGTTGGACAAGGCTCTCACAGGTGTGGGGTCCAGGGCACTGCAGATGGGACATCAAGTCCCCAACCAGCCTCTCCCCTGAACCATGGTCCCCCGTGCCCCACTAGAACCAAAGTCGGAATGTCCCAAACCATGTCCTCCTCTTGCTCCCTTTGTTCTGACCCTGACCTTCTTCTTCCTGAGGCCTACACTCCCCTTCTCCTCAACCTTACCCCACACGGCAAAGGAGTGGGATAGCTGGGCTGGGCTTGGCTGTGGCCCCCACTTGAATGTTTTCTGGTATCTGAACTTCCATTTTAGACCCACTTACGTTGGGAGTGAACAGGTAGGTTAACCCTTCGGCGGCCCCAGGCAGGGTGAGTCCTCTAACAAGGAAGATCGTCAGGACCAGGTAGGGGAACAAGGCTGTGAAATAAACTGCCTTAAAAGAAAAAAAAAGACCAGATTGTGAGGTTTTTCTGTGGTATCTTCTCCACATAAAAATCTTTAGAGAGGCAGGCATGCTGGACACGCCTCAGTGGCCGGTGTCACGTCATTCATCTGGGAGGGCATGGTAAAGATGGTAGGGGTGGGCTCTGGTCCAGCTTGGAGGGTTTGGAGCTCACTGTGATGGTCACACATGGATTCACGTGTGCATTTGTGCCCATGGGTCATCTGAGTTGGGCACTGACTTCTCGGGCAGTGGCCTCCCTGTTGGTTGCACTACAGGCATTCAGCTCTCACTTCACCAACACCCTCTTCCCACCCCAGTCCCCTGGCCTCTCTCAGGGGTCTCGGGGTCCCATACCTGCCCACAGCCTCTCCCACATCCTACATGGCACCTGTTCTCAGTCATGTGTGGGCAGGAATCTGCACCACAGCATCTATGCAAAATAAATCTAAAATGGATTCTCTTGCCCTGACCAATGTGGCTCAGTGGGTTGAGCATCATCCTACAGACTGAAAGGTCACTGGTTCAATTCCCAGTCAGGGCACATGTGTGGGTTTTGGGCCAGGTCACCAGTTGGGGCATGTGAGAAGCTACTGATCAATGTTTCTCTCACACACTGATGTACCTCTACCTTTCTTTCTCCTTCCATTCCCCTCTCTGTAAAAATAAATAAATAAAATCTTTGAAAAAATAGACAGACTTCCAGTCAAGATGGTGGCATGGGCAGACAAGGCTTGCCTCTTTGCACAGCCACATCAAAATTACAATAAACTATAGAACAACCATCTTCAGAACCATATGAAATCAAGTTAAATGGAAGTCTTATGGAATTATAGAAACCATCTCCATCCACACCAGTAGGAGGGGCAGAGACATGGAACAAGCTGGTCCCACATCCACGTGGTGGATAAAAATTCAGGAGGGGTATCTCGGGAGCAAGGAGTCCCAGCCCCACACCAGGCCATACAGCCCAGGATTCCAGTGCCAGAAAGATAAGTGTTCATAATTTCTGGCTGCAAAAACCAAAGGGGATTGAGTCGGTGAAAGAAACTTCTGCAGTCCCAAGCAGTTCCTCTTAAAGAACCAACCCACAGACTTTCTCACACTAACTCCCTCTGAGCTCCAGCACTGGGATAGCAGCTTGAAAGGCACCAGTACCACATAGGGAGGAACTGAAGTGTCTGGTATCCAGGCAGGAGCCAGGAGACACCTTTTTCCCAGATAGAAAAGCAGACAGAGGCCACTGTCCTTTTTCTGAACCCTCCCCTCACAGAGCCGGCAGGCAGGTGCCATATCTGAGACTCCATCAACCTGGCTAACACCATTTGCCACACCCTGGAAATCTCCTGACACTCTGTCCCAACTTATGGGCCCATCTGAGCTGTTAACATTGACTTTTGCATAAAGTCACTGAATGGCTGGTCTTGGCTCATGCTTCACAACTTCTTAAATCCTCTCAAACAAGCAACTGCTGGTCTCAGTGAGCCCCCAGCCCCCAAACCCCTTGCTTAGTGGCTCCAGGCCCAGCACTAGCAGTAGCCAGCCTAGATTCATAACTTGGCTTCACCTGGGAATCTCTAAGCCCAGCAAAAGTAGCAGTCATCTCAAATTGCATTATAGGCCATGCAGGGTGGCCCTAGGCAGAGCACAGGTTGAGGCTGAACTTGGCCTGCACCACCTGGGAAACCCCAGAGCCTGCATACCCAGTGGGCAACTACAGACCACATCGGAGCACCACCACCCTGCCCCCACACAGCTGATCCTCCACAGAGGTTGGAGGTTGGTGGTCAGTGGTCACAGCCAGTCCTTGCAACTGACTGGCCTGGGTAAATCCCTCCCATTGACCTGCCAACACAATCAAGTCTCAACTACAATAGAAGGCTGTACTCAGCCCACACAAAGGGTGCACCTCACATACCCAACTTAGGTGATAAGGGAGGCTGTGCCACTGCACCCTACAGGACACCTGCTACATTAGGCCACGCTACCAAGACAGGGAGTCAAAGCAGCTCTATCTAATACATAGAAACAAACACAGGGAGGCTGCCAAAATGAGGAGACAAAGAATCACGGCCCAAATGAAAGAACAGATCAAAACTCCAGAAAAAAACTAAATGAAATGGAAATAAGCCATCAATCAGTTGCAGAGTTCAAAACACTAGTTACACAGGTGCTGAAGAAAATTAGTGAGGACCTCAACAGCATAAAAAAGATCCAGTTACAAATTAATGAGACATTAATTGAAATAAAGAACATTTACAGGGAAATAACAGTAGAGTGGGTGAAGCTGAGAATCAAATCAATGAATTGGAACATAAGGAAGCAAACAAGCAAACATGCAGAATAACAAGAAGGAAAAAGAATCCAAAAAAATTAGAATAGTGTAAGCAGCCTCTGGGACAACTTCAAACATTCCAACATTCACATCACAGGGGTGCCAGAAGGAGAAGAGAAAGAGCAAGAAACTGGAAATCTATTTGAAAAAATAATGAAAGAAACTTCCCTAATTTGGTAAAGGAAATAGACATGCAAGTCCAGGAAGCACAGAGAGTCCCAAACGAGAAAGATGCAAAGAGGCCCACTCCAAGATATATCATAATTAAAATGCCAAAGGTTAAAGATAAAGAGAGAATCTTAAAAGCGACAAGAGAAAAGAAGTTAGTTACCTACAGGGGAGGTCTCATAAGATTGTCAGCTGATTTCTCAAAAGAAACTTTTCAGGCTAGAAGGGATTGGCAAGAAATATTCAAAGTCATGAAAAGCAGGGACCTACAGCCAAGATTTGTTCTATCCAGCAAAGCTATAATTTAGAATCAAAGGGCAGATAAAGAATGTCCCAGACAAGAAAAAACTAAAGGAGTTCATCATCACCAAACCATTATTATATGAAATGTAAAAGAGACTGATTTAAGAAAAAGAAGGAGCCCTGGCTGGTGTGGCTCAGTGAATTGAGTGCCGCCCTGCAGACCAAAAGGTTGCTGATTCAATTCCCAGTCAGGGCACATGCTGGGTTGCAGGTCAGGTCCCTAATTGAGAGCATGCAAGAAGCAACCAATTGATATTTCTCACATTGGTGTTTCTCTCTCTCTTTCCCCTTCTTTTCCCCTCTCTCAAAAAGAAATAAAAAGATCAAAACTATGAACAATAAAATGTCAATAAATACATATCTACCAAGAAATGAATCTAAAAAAATAAACCAGAAGAAAAAAAACAAGCAAACAAGAAGAAAAGAAACAGAATCATGGATATGGAGAACGTTTTGATGGTTGCCAGATGGGAGGGGATTGTGGGGGGAATGGGTGAAGAGGTGAGCAGATTAAGAAGTACAAATAGGTGGTTACAGAATAGCCATGGGGATGTAAAATACAGTACAGGAAATTGAGTAGCCAAAGAACTTTTATGCATGACCCATGGACATGAACAATGGTGTTAGGAGTGCCTGAGGAAATAGGGGATGCTGGGTGGAAGCGGACAAAAATTAAGACAACTGCAAGAGCA
Organism: Desmodus rotundus; assembly: GCF_022682495.2. Taxonomy (NCBI): domain Eukaryota; kingdom Metazoa; phylum Chordata; class Mammalia; order Chiroptera; family Phyllostomidae; genus Desmodus; species Desmodus rotundus. The sequence goes on along the minus strand of NC_071387.1, from coordinate 178,314,223 downwards.
TTATCGATAAAATATAATTTAAAAATAATAAATAAATTAAATGGACAGTCTTTTCTCACTGTCCCCAAATACAGACTGACCTTGGGCGTCACCAGGATGCATATTTAGGGACTTTCATAACAGGGTTGTCTGGAAACTCTAGCTGGATTGTTTGACCTCATGGCTGCTCTGATCTCCCTCAGTAGTTCCAGTCCTCTCAAGTGTGAAGATCCTCATATGAGAGTATCTAACGTCCACACACCCACTGAGGAACCACCCAGGTGCACGTGCACGCTTCAGTCTGTGCAAGAGCCGCACAACCACGCCTGGGAGCCAGGGTCTACGGGCGCCTGGAACTGCACGTAGTGATTTAAAAAGACAGATATGCATGAGGCTGGCCTTCTCTGCACCGAGAGGAGGAGGGAGGGAAGCTACTGAGCTGGGTACACTTCGGAAGCCAAGCTTGTGAGCCAGAGGTGCAGGCTCCCTGGTCCTTTCTGCGTGGAAACTATCACTGTGTGGAAAAATACACTTTTTCTCATTATGTAAATCTCTGTAAGAAATGATCAGCTGTTTAAAACAGAAATGCTGACAATGCACTTGGTGTTTACAACGTATTATAAGTAAAATGCATAGGGTGAGGCAGAAGTTGGTTTTCATTTATGAGTACTGAAAACACAGATTTTATTCTTGTATTATTTATTAATTATTATATTATTTTCCATACAAACAACTGTAAACCTACTTTTGCCCGGCTCTGTATAACAACAGCACAAAAGCGGGGAGGAAGAAAGGGAGGTATGCTGCTCAGAAGCTCTTCCACCACACACACACTGCTCCAGGGTGGACAACGATAAGCTACAACACCTAATTCAACCCTAAGATCAAACAAAGCATTATAGCTAATTACCAAAAAAAGGACATAAAGTGGGATCATGAAAATTCTCAGAAAAGAGAGAACGAGGAACAAAGAACAGATTTGGGAAGTAGAAAACAAACATAAATGAGAAACTTATATCAACCAGACCAATAACTGCATGAAATGTAAATGGTTTGAGCGCCCCACATAAAAGGCAGGGATTGTCAAACTGGATTTAAAAAAGCAAGACCCAATGCACGCTGTCGACAAGAAACACACCTTAAGCAGAGGCCTCAGAAGGGTGAAAGAAGGAGAATGGACAAAGCATGGTCAGAGAAGCTGGATGGCTATGTTAATAACAATCTACATGAGAGTGAAGACTATGACTAGGAGAAGGACGGTCACTCCATAATGATAAAGGCGTCCACCCTCCAAGGAGACATGACCGTCTTGATGCCCACACCCCTCCTAGCAGAGTCTCTAAATCAGCTGCAAACACTACTGACAATGTGTGTGTGGGGGGGGGGGGGTCCTCTGAAGCTGGAGCGAGCAGGGGAGTGGGGTCTGCCCCACGAGCTCTCACCTTCCCCGTGGATTCGATGCCTCTGATGACACACAGGTAGACGACTGCCCAGCAGGCAGCCAAGCAGACCAGCAGCCACCACTGGACGGAACCACTGGAGTTGATGTCGGCCGTGATGTTCAGCGTCCGCCGATACCAGAAGTAGCTCACAGTGCTGCTGCCCTCACACTCCTTCACGAACCCTGAAACCAGGAGGTCTTGTCACAGGCTGGCCGAGGAGCTCAGGTGGGATTCAGACTTTGCAACCTCCGCCCAGGAGTGAGTCTACACGTAACCCATCCTGGATGCGTGCTGGTCAGAGAAGCTGCTGCTGGATGCTGGGCACACTGGGCAGGACCGGAGCCCTCCACTGTCCAGGACATCCAGCGTGGTCAGTAAGGTCAATATGAGGAGCCTCCAGGCCCAGACCCACTGTCAGGCGCCCAGGGTCAGCCTCGTTCAGAATGAGAGAAACACAAGTTCATACCAGCCAGAAGTGGGAAGGGAAAGAGGGTGAACACAGCTTCGTGAGCAAACTGCTGAAAACGACGACTGTTTTCCTTGTTGCCAAGATCTAGCCAGACCCAGCGCTAGGCTGAGTTCTGGACCTAAAGAACCTAATTCAGTCAAAGCAGCAACCCCTTCTCATTGCCCGGCTCCGGGGAGCCACACTCTGTGGGCTCCTGCCTCCAGCAGTAAACAGAGACACAAGGCAAAGAGAATCGGATTTCAAACATGCTATTTCAGGGCAACAGTGTGGGGCTTGGGGCTCAGGCAGAGCACGAACTTCCCTGGTCCTTGGCATTACCTGTCCGGTTGACGTCCAGCGGGCAGGAGCCCCAGGGCAGCGGCTGTTGGAAGGAGTTGAGGAGGTACCACAGTACCCAGGACAGGACAGTGTTGTAGTAGAGGCTGATCAGGAAGGACAAGGTGAGGCTGCCCAGGCCTGTGGACACAAGGACAGTCACCATCTTTCCTGTTACACACTACCCTGACTCAACTTCCTCCATTTCTGCTGCCTTTCCTCTGGCTGCATCTGGCCACATCTCTTCGATGGTCATGTGTCATTTTATGGCCCCCTGTTCAGCCTGCCTGCCCCCATGCCTGTGAGCTCCCAGGACTGCTGGCTCAGCGTGTGCACAGGCCCACAGGACTCGGGACATAGGACAGCCTGCCGCTGCTCCAAGGGGTCCGCCCATTGCCTCTTCCTCTTGCACCCTGAGCTCACCCCACACAACACCCTGCACCCAGGTCCTTCCTCAGGGGAACCGAATGAGGCCTCCTCAGAGTGTGACCACCTCCCACAGGGACGCTGCTGCCTGGGTCTCCCTGCACATTTATACCAAAATCCCTCCTTTGTCTGCAGGTTCTGAACCACAAATGTGTGCTGGCGTGACAAGCAAACCCACAGTGTCCACGTAACTGAGCCCCCACATCCCGCCCTCCCCAGCAACTGTGGGCAGGGGTCCCAGAAAGGCAGCATACCGACTCCACCCAAGTAGGGGGAGATGGTCATCCACACCCCGACGCTGCCTCGGCGCAGACGCTGGCCGATGGCGAGCTCCAAGTGGAAGAGCGGGATTCCCTCAAAGACCAGGGCGATGAGGTAGGGAATGAGGAAGGCCCCTGCAAGGACATGATGGTCAACAGGGGAAGCCACATGGGCAGGCGAAGCATCGTGACCTCCCTGAGAGGGGACAGACCACACCCAGGGCCTGGTGCTATTGTTTTAAATCATCTGGTCGCATCCAACTCTTTGGTGCTTCGGAGGCAGTTTCACCAACCCATGGGCCGTTCTGTTCCTATTGAGACCCCATGACCCTCTGCTACCAGCTGTCCCAGCACACGGAGCTGTCTCATTCACACAGAATTCTGGGGAGGGTCAATGCCTCAGGTCGTCTGTCAGCTGCTCCCTGAGTTGGGCTGGACCCGTCTCTGTCCCTAGCACACCATGCAGTGGGAGGGGCGGAACAAAAAGTTGTTTGGTCCCAGTTGCTGGAGCCGTGTGTGCAGGGCCCCGGCCTTTCCCAGAGTCCATAAACCCTAGCACCAAGAGTGATCAGGACCTGCAGTCCCTACCTGCAAGGCCTTGGCGGGGAGGCCGGCCGTGTGCATCCCCAGACCTGTGGCTGTCCCCCGGCTGCTGGGAGGAGAACAGGGTCCCCAGCAGCCACGTGGTAACCTTCCCCACAGAGCATGAGATGGTGTTTACGTGATGGGATCACTGTCAGTCTCTACATGTTCTGCTCAATTTTGTGACAATGTTACCTAAGTCTTATATTTAAAGACAAAGTTTACAAAGCTGAATAATCATGAATGAGAAAGGAAATAATAGTCACCCTCAGTGTAATGAACTTGTGCAAATTAAAAATGTGGCACATTATCTGCTTATCACTTACACCTCATTTTCAAAATAATCGGTAGTGGTCAAAGAGAGACAAAAGGGCCTTCACACGTGTGGGGGGACATTTTTAGGAGAAGTGTGAGTTAAAAAGCTTAAATATTTCATGACATTTCAACAAGTGCTTTTATATCTGCAACTAGATCCTAAACAAGTATTTCAAGAATGGGGAAAAGGCCCATGGGCTCAGGTGGTAACAGGGACAACTCTCAGCCCTCGTGGAGCCAGGGGCCCAAGCCCCACTCTGCCCCAGGCCCTGGGGAGGGCGGCCTCAGTTCATAGCCTGTGGTAACGAGGACTCAGGAAGGTTGGCTCCTGGACTGACCAGGCCTGTGGCAGCATTGACCATGGCGACCGGTTGTGGGTGGTGAAACGTTTACAGACACTAGTAACTACCAGCATGTCCATCCTTGCGTCAAGTCCTCGCTGCTCTCTTTCCTGATGCAAAGGGCAGCCAAGGGGCCACGGGAGCGACTGCCACCATCAGCCTCTGTGTCAGGGTGTCGTGAGCTCATTATCAGGACACCCAAGGCCCAAGGTGCTATCTTGCCCCAAACCCCCACAAATGTTCAACACCTCTGTGGGCAGACGTGACAGGTGAGTTTCCTCCTTCTCTGCCTGCCTTTTCAAATTTCTCTGCATGCCGTGAATCTTCTTATAATCAGGAAAGAAAATCAACTTTAAAGAAGCTGTGTCCTTATAACTGGGAGAGCTGCATCAAACAGTGCCTTTGTCTGCTCTGTTCTGCAGAGCTGGAGCCATGGAACTCCTGCGAGCCCTTTTCCCCTGTCTCCCTGACAAGACTCAGCTCTGTCCTCTGTTTACCTATTGCCACCAGGTCAGCCACCCTTTTGCCCTTGAAAAGGGAAAGGGTGACTCCTGACCAGAAAATGAGGCATGACTCGAGGCACCCACCTGCAGACTTCCTTTCGTCCCTCATTTCCTGGGCAGGAGAGGCCAGAATAATTGCCCCCAAAATGCTCCCCACATTTCCAACCAGAGACCTCATGGAGCCAGGTGATCACTGTGAGGGACTCTCTGGGAGCCCGCAAGTCTCACAGGAGCACAGGGTGCCTTGAAGTCAAATTGACCAGGCGCTCAGCCAGGGCAGCCCCTCGAGGGTAGGACCCCAGGGAAGAATGAGCCTAACATGGGGAGTCCCCTTCCCGTCACGTCAGGAGACAAAATCTGACAATGATGTGTAACAGCTGTCAAGGGTGGTTTGCGATTTCTGTGCCCTCGGTCCCCGCACTGAGAGTGGAAAGGGACGTGCACATTCACGCTACGCCAGGCGAGACCAGCGCATGGAGTAAGAAGCAGGCTCTCTGCTTTAGTTCACGTCCTTCTGACCATCAGTAAAATGACTCACCCTGGCCAGCGTGGCTCAGTTGGTTGGAGAATCCTCCCATGACCCGAAAGTTCTTGGGTTTGATTCCCAGTTAGGGCATACACCTAGGTTACAGGTTCAGGCCCAGGCGCTTGTGAGAGGTAACCAACTGATGTTTCTCTCTCACATCAATGTTTCTCCACCTCTCTCTCTCCCTCCCTTCCCCTCTCCCTAAAATCAATAAGCATGTCCTCAGGTGAGGATTAAAAATAGAATAGACTAGAACAGAACAAAATAAAATAAAATAAAATAAAATAAAATAAAATAAAATAAAATAAAATAAAATAAAATTAAATTAAAAACTCTAATGTGGCTACATTTCCCTATAGGGCCCATGGCCTCCTGTGGAGACCCACTGTCTTAGGGATGCTCGAAGCCAGAGCTCTCGAAGGGAGCAAGGAGCCTGCAGCGCAGACTCCAAAAGTAAGGCCAGGTGAGTCCACAGACACAGGCCCCCCAAGGCGAGGTTGAGCAGAAGCAGCATTTGGAGGGTTTGCCTGGGTCCCAAGAGCTCTGACACCCTCAAAATGGACTCCCAAGGGATACATTTCTCCCTGGGTCATGGCATTTCACGAATTCCCAGGAGGAGCACCTCCCACCCAGGGGCAGGAGCCGGTGACAAACCAGTCTGAGTAGCCACTGCTCTCCCTTTCTTCTGGTCAAGGATGCGGCCTGAGCACAAGCTTACCTCCTCCATGGCTCTGGCACAGGTACGGGAACCTCCAGATGTTTCCCAGGCCCACGGCAAACCCCACACAGCTCAGGACATACTGGAGCTTGTTGTCCCACTTGGGCCTCTCGTCCCCGCTGCTGTCCCCCAGTGGGTCTGGTCCCGGGGCACATGACATGCCTGATCTCACCCTGGTAACTCAACTCTCAAACTTCTGCTGGGGCTTACAGCCAAGTGCAGTCTCCCCTTCAGGTGTATTCTTTGTTATTTAAAGGAAAACTGTAGAGCCAGTTAATCGGTAACTCTGGCCAGGCCCTGGCTCTGGCATGCAGTCCCTCCCTGGCCCCCTCTGGCCCCAGCCCGCCTTCTATGGCCAGTGCTGATGGCCTGCAGGTGCCCCACCCATGAACCATTCCCAACAAGGGCCTCCCTTCCCAGTGGGGACACTCAAGGGACCCGAGACTGGCACCCATGAGGCTATCTTGATGGTGCAACAATAGTCTAAGAAACACTACAGAAAGCCAGGCACGAGTTTCCCCAGTGGCAACATCTTGTATCTGGTCAACTTCACAGCCAGATGTTGATGCTTTTTACGTCAATTCAGGACCTGTCCATCGTCAAAGGGTCCCTCCTGTCCCCTTTGCTGGCCACACTTATCTCCCTTCCACTTCCACCCCCTCCCTAACCCCTGGCAACCTCTAACTCTAGTTGTTTTCTGGTTTATTTATTTATTTATTTATTTTTATTCAGTTACAGTTGTCTGCATTTTCTCCCCATCCCCCCACCCCACCTCAGCCAGTCTCTAACTCTGGCTGTTAGTTCAAGAACAGCATGTAAATGGAATCACACAGTGGTGACCTTTGAGGTTGTGTGGGAATGGGGTTTCCTCCACTTGACACTGCAGCTTGCCCACACCCTCAGCGCCCAATGCCACCCTCAGCACCCACGGCTGCCTTCAGGAAGCAGGCAAGACAGGGGACACCCACTGCACATGGTGGGGATGTGAGAGGTTGGGGGACAAGTGACACCGCCCCTCGAGGGACAGGTGACATGCTGACTTGAGGTGGTTCAGCCTAGGTGATCCCACTGTGGGCTCCCTGGACAGAGAGACTCCCCCCACTGCAGATTCTTCCACCAGGACAGGCCAGGACCCCAGGTTCACAATTCTCACTTCCCCAGGACGTGGTGTCTCTCAAACATGTGGCCAAACATGATCCCAAATATGTGGGCCCTGGAAGTGTGGACACAGTTTTAAAAGATTTTTGGGGGGTGAGAGGGAAAAGAGACAAAGAGGAGAACAACAAAGATGAAAAGGAGGAGGAGGGAGGGAAGAGGAAGGGAAAGGAGGGTAGAGTGGTGCAGCCCAGCCTGAAGCACCTGCCTGGGCCTTTCCCACCATTCTTCTTACTCCCTCTCCCTGGCCGCCAACCCAGCAACCTGGCCAGCGGCTCCCACGTCCTGAGGCTAAGGCCCACCCCCAGCAACACAGGGCCCCTCAGGCAGTGGCCGGGGCCACCCACCATGCCTTGGGCTCCTTGGACACCACATTGTGGCTTCTTCAGAGGAAGTCCTGGAACTCCGGACCACAGCCCTGCAGCATCCCTTCTAGAGGGCTCAGCTGTTCCCTCTGCTCATCCCTCTGCATTTGGACATTTAGGCTGAGAATATGAAATACAGTGATTTATTTAGACAGGTATACTTTCTGCTCATAAAATCTGCATGTCTAAAAATTTGAAAAGATAGTAAGTCTGTAAAATGAGGCACTCCTCAGGTGATAGGAACTGATGGGATTAGCCCCAACCTGTCTCTCCTGTCCTTCACTTCTGGGCGGGGCAGTGCATCCACAGGATACTGATGAGCATTTTCCCAATCAAGGGTCAGAAGACTCTGTGGATAGAAGGAAGTGAGGTCCCACGGAAGCCATTGGCACCTGGGGTGAAGACCAGAATGGTGTGAGGTCTGTGGGCTTCCTGGGCAGGGACAGTGTCGTGGCCTGGGGTGGAGGACATGGACCGGCCTCCTACTCTATCTCCAGAGGTTTCCGTAGATCATGACATTCAGGTGACTGGCCGTATAAGAGGACTCCAAACACTTGGAGGTATTTGGAGGTTCCCAGCTAGGCTTCAGGGCTGAAATCTGTGGTCCCTGTTGGACAGGACGCGCTGGGAGGGGAGGGTATGTTGGGGAGTCTCCAAGTGGACAGACTGAACATGGTGCTGGGACACATCCTCCACTCAGCTCTCCCATTCCTGCCTAGAGAATCCTCAGAAAGTCCAGTTTAACTTAAACTTCCAGATGTTTCCAAGGAAAGTGGAAGTGGCCAGTTCATTGAAATGAACACCCCAAGTGCCAAGTAGCTTTGGCTGAGGTTGGATGTTGCATCCTAGGAAATGGGCCTTTCCGCGATGGGGGAAGAGACAACACCGGCCTTCACTGAGTGGCACGAAGTGGATGGTCTTGCAGGGTCTTCGCGGTCCTGACATTGCTCAGGACCTATGGACTGTCCTCAACCTCAGCGACCAAGGCCGAGTTACCCTACAACCCATCCTTTCCAACACCAGGCTAAAAATTCACACAGTTAATGTTCTCTTAAACGCACACACACACAAAGGGTGTTTCTGCCTTAAATTATGCCAAGTTGAGCTTTATTTAACTGTCATCTATTTGTGGCAGCCAGAGCAATGATTAAATGGGTTAGCACTCATTAAGCTGGAACACCGCCAAGACTCAGGAGCTCTTTGCCGGCTGGCGGACAGGCAGGTCTCACTGGCCTAAGCGCCCGCGGCCTCTTCCAGACGGGGCTCCTCATCGTGGGGTAAAACTACAACATTACTGCAAGAACTCCTAGGTCAAGGGGTCGACAGCAAGGGAAATAGGGGGCAGCAAGACTGTTCCAAGGAGTGTTGCTGTCTCCCACAGGATGAGCACAGCAGGTGCGGCCGCCCTGCTGTCGCTTTTGACTTTCCTTCGGAAGGCAGGGCAGCACGTGAGCATAGGCCCCACCACATCCGTGACACAGGGAACCAAGAGGGCAGCCAGGCCCCACGTGGGGGATGTGTATGCTGCAGAGCAACCTATATGCATACATGTGTGCACATGTGCACACATAGCTGCATGCACATGCCCATATAAATTACACACAAGTACATGCTCACACTTAGACACAAACACACATGTGCATGCACACATGTATGCAGCACATCACACACACACCACACTTATAAACACACATCTTGCATGCCCTTGTGTGCGCATATGCGTATAAGCACACACATGTACATGCACAAGACTGCACGTGCTTGTGCATGCCTATGCACGTACATATAGTCATGTGTGCACACATCCACATCTATGCACGTGCACACCCATGCTAACACATGTGCGTACAAATCACATAGGTGTGTGCATAGATGCACGTGTATACATAGTCGTGCACGCACATATAACTTATATATGTGTACACATACATGCACATGCATATATGCGTGCATGCATATACACACTCTCACCCATGTGCACACTCACATGCTCACACATGCATATGAACATGCACATGTGCAGCCATGGGCACGGTGCTCAGTACTTCAGGTCTCCATTTATAGAGGCTGTGGACTGGGTGCTGATAAGCTGCTGGTTTTCTCCCCTCTGGCAGTAGTTCCTGATGAGCTTGTAGATGGCAAAGCCGGGGATAGTGAGGCAGGGCACACCAGCAACGACGACCACCACAGCATACACCCAGTCCGGGTATGAGACCTTCTGGGATTTGGGAAATTCCTCCTAGGGAGGGAGCAACCACAGGGTGAGCAGACACAAAGACAGCCAGTGGGGTCTCCTTTGGGGGCACAGTGCCCCCTTCTCCCCAAGATTCTCACGTCCTCGCCCTTGTGGAGGAGGAGAGGGAGACCCCAAGCTCCTCCTCCCCTACACACCTCCTCATGGGAAATATGATCCCCTGCCTCCCCCACCTCCTCTGCCCTCCATGCTTCCCTACTTCTGCCCCCATGCCTTCCCCACCTCACCCAGCCACTCAGGTAGTTCCCACCTCCTCCACCCCCATATGCCTCCTAACAGGGAACATGATCCCCACCCCCCACCCAGTGGCCCCTTTATGCTCACATAGGAAGGATCCCAGATGCTGTATGTCAGCTCCTCATTGACCTTGACCACGAAGAAGAACAAGAAGATGATCAGCATAAGCAGTGGGCTGACCACTCTCCATGTGATTTGCCAGAAGATGTTAGGCTTGTGGCCGATCATAAATTCAATGTCTTTGTTGAACCTGGAAGCAGAAGCCAATAGGGAGCCATCAGCTGGTGGACATCAGGGACCTTTAATCCCAGCAAAGCACAGGGTGGGCTGGCCTTTCCACACCGGATACACGGCTGCCACCCTGAAGTGCTGGGTCCGGCCTTGCTCCCGTCACAGTAGTAGCCATCCTTCCAGACAAAGGCTTGCCTCCCCTGGGAAGCCTCTGGGCACAGTGGCAGCCTCTCTGGAGGCCTCTGGAAACCACCCTTCTGAGCAAACCACAGCCTGGTGCTCCAACGTGTGAACATTCCCTGGGAAATTATTTATACAAATAGGAGTCAATGTCTCTGGGGGAATGGAGAAAGGAAGGTTCAGTCTCCCTGGCAGGGCAATGGCCCTGATCTTAGAGGCCCCACTATCTCCTGCCCATCCTGTGCTGCACTCTCTTCTACACAAATGAGTTTATTATTGTAGAAATCAGAACAGAGTGGGCAGGATGTAAACGTGAACTGTCCAGGACCACCAATGATATGTAGGACACTTCTAGAAAAATAGAGATGCCTAAGCCTTGTATCCAACAGGGCCTGGGAACATGGTGACTAGTCTCTTCTGCTTGGGGCCACTCCTGGCTCTCCACCTCCTGCTCACGTGGCCTCCTTGAGGTAGTGTTGCATGGGATCCCCGGCAGCAAGCATCTGGCTTCAAACTGTGTTTGGGCCATTCACAGGTGGATGTGCACTCATTAGGACATTAACACCTGCCTCACATCCAGCAGCAGGCATTTCCAACTAAGCCTTCTTCCCCAGCACATGCTGATGTTATGGCACAGTGAGTGAGTAGGTCCGCCCACGTACGCCTCAGCCACTCCGTGGCAGCCACCCGGGCTGTGTGCATTGCAGCTGAGATAGGCCTCCTGTTCATGTGCCCTTACACACACATGTCTTGGTGATCCAGAATAGGACTTGCACAGTGAGATCCCTCCCTCCCCACCCCCGGCCTGGTGGCTTGTGAATGTCACGTTAGTAGACGCCGACAGTTACTTCTAAAGTTGTGGTGAGACCAGCTCCTGTCAGAGACCTGGTGTCACTTTCTGGATATCCCCATCCATGATAATGGGGTGATACCCTGAGTACTTGACCAAGGGGATGGCTGAAAGGGCCATACTGCCCCCTTCTTTGTCTGAGTCTCTGTCTGGCTGCATAGCCCTCTCTCCCCATTGAGAGGCCCAGAGCATGCCCACCACAGTGGCTTCCCTGGCCATGGACCCCCATTTAACATAGAACACCCAGCTCCCTCCCCCTGGTCCCGCAGGGAGGCCCCCTTACCCACAGCTAATGTCCCTGTCCTGTCACTCCCCCAATCTCAAGTCCCCTGCCTGCTCCCCAGCCCCTGGAGGCTGCTTCTGGGCCCCACAGGACAGAGACCTCCCTTCTCAGTTTTTTGGTCCCTCTGGTCACGTCTCATCTGCCAAGGGCTTCTGGTACCAGTGCTTCACCTCCATGCCATGCAACTGTTTCTCTAGCTAATTACTTCTCTTTTGGTTTTGCTTATGACACTTTAGTTATAAATGTTTTCAAATCACATGGTCAGATCAGAGGCACCTGTATTTTCATTTTTGACTATGTGGTCTCCTACTATTTGTGTTCATCTTTCTATGATAGGTCTGGAAGCATCTGGAAGCAGGAGGGGATGCAGCTTTGACGGCTCTCGATGGACATCCATCTGGGATCCATCTCTTTTCCACCCTCACCCATCCAGGTGCCAGACTGATGCCCACATTATGTGGTCCCTCAGGCCTATGTCCTGTGCACTTGTCTTCTACCTGGGGCTGGACAGGGGACAACTTATCCCAGGGTAGGAGTTTCCTAAGATTGTTGGAGACAGCCACACGCCTCAGCCTCCCTCCTACCTGTCCACGCCGTACACATAGACCACGGAGAACATCTCGCAGAAGGCAATGATGAGCAGGGGGATGGAGCCGGCGTAGCCATCCAACAGGGAGAGCCAGTACTGGCCGGAGTTCAGCGTGAAGATGAATGCGATGAAATATGACCCCAGGCAGATGAGGGCTGGGGACAGAGAACAGCCGCTGCAGACAGATCTCCCCATCTGCCCCTCGGCCATGGTTCCTGAGGCCTGTCCTTGTCGTCTGCCTGCCCAGCCCTGGCCTGTGTACCTGTAAGCACCTCCTTGGGCCACTTTTCAGGGATAACTTTGAGGTCCTGCAGGGGTACAACCACACCTTCCATGTTCCCAAACATGGAGGACAGGCCCAGGCAGAAGAGCATGATGAAGAAGAGCACAGACCACAGCGGGGACAGCGGCATCTTGGTGATGGCCTCCGTGAAGACAATAAACGCCAGCCCCGTGCCCTCCACGCCCTGCACGGGCAAGCAGACGGTTACACACACACGGCACATAGTTCCCAGGTCCCCCAGCCTCAGTCATGTCCCTCTCCTTCCCTGTCAACCCCTCCAGATGCCACACCCACACTGTGAAGGTATTGGGCTCATTGAGCTATCCTGTGAAATAACTAGTCTTTATGTATTCGGCCCAATTATTTTCCAAAGTTGAACTATGTTTTATGAACAAAACAGGGATCATAATGTCCAGCAGCAGTCAGGGCCCTGAGCTGCCCAGACAGACATGTGGCAGCTGTTCGGACTACTGTCTATTCGCAGACGGGGCACCTCCCCCGCCTGCCGATGGTGATTCCTGAGATGCACCCGCATGGCCAGGTTCATAGTCCTGAATGACGGCAACAGGGCCTGCGTGAGTCCCCTACATAGCTGTCCTGGTCGTGTGGCCCATTGGTTCATCAGAGCCAGTTAGAGCAGGCCGCTGGGCAGCATGGGACAGATGGGCTCTCGGGATGTAAGCCCCAGGGCGGGGCAGGAGGGTCAGAGGCAGGCAGGCACGTGAGGATGGAGACAGGCCCGTGGGAACTGGACTCCTGGGAGTTCAGTGTCCCCCAAGGGTGTCTTCCTCTTCCCTGCCTTGAGCCACTCCAATGAGTCTCACCTCTGACAGGAAAGAGTTCATGTCACAGGTCTGGAACTTAAGCTGGGCAAAGGCCACCGGGTCAGTAGCATTGCACCACCGCTGCATTTCCTCAAAATTCTCCTGGGTGACATTGCCTTCCGGCAGGTCAAACCCATTGATGAGCGTCAGGATGTTCCTGGGAAGAGAATGAGGTTGATACCAGCCCAGGGTGGTACAAGCCTGGAGGGCTCCCTGGAGGTGGGCACAGGCCAGGAGCAGCACTCACTTGCTGAAGCAGTCGTCAAAACGTTCTGTGGCACGGAAGCCGATGATGGAGTAGACCACAGTGGCTGCATACACGGATGTGAAGCCATTGATGACAGACACGATCACCGAGTCCATCTCACAGTTGTTGCTGCAGAAGAGAGCAGCGGTCACTGCAGGCTAGGGATGCCGTGCCCACCTACCCGGCCACATCAGCCCAGGCAAGGAGTCTGGACTGAGCCTCAGCTGCTGGGATACAGTGGAAGAGGGGCCACAGCCCACCCACCTGCCTTCCCCAACTGCACCCAGCAAGAGGTGACCAGAAGGCCATGCCCAAGCCCTGCACCTACTGCCAGTGTTCCCTCGATCCTGCTCTTCTTACCACCTCATGATGCCACCTGCACTGCAACTTGGTGGCCCAGAGACCCCTGAAAGCTGTGGGGACCTCTAGAGCAGCCTTCAACCTCCAAAGATGGGATGGGAGAACCTCGTGTGACAATTCCTGCTTGGCCAGCTGCTGCTCTCGGCCCAGGAGGCGAGCACTCAGTAAGCACTCAGCTTCATGCCAACAGGACAGGCCAGGGCCTCACCGCCCACACCCCAAAGGCCCTGTGAAGGTAGCCTGGGCCATGCCCTCTACGCCTACCCTGCCATGCCCCTCCCTTACCCCCTCCTGTGTCCCCTACCCCACCAAACCCCCTCCTGCCCTCCCCTGGTTCTCCGGATCCTGTCTCTACCCAGCTGAGGGTTCCCCATCGTCAGCTCAGTGTGTCCGGAGCACAACTCCCGACCTCCACAACCTGACCCAGCAGCTCTTCCACTGGCCCCAGTGCTGATGCTAACACCATCCTCCCAGATGCTTCCAACAGAAGCCTAGTCCCCTAGCTCTCAGGGAAACACAAATCAAAACACAGTGAGACACCACTTCCCACCCACCAGGATGGCAGAATTAAAAAGTCAGATAATAACAAGGGCCAGCGTGGAGGTGGAGAAATTGGGCCTCACCACCTCCCTGCCCAGCCCCCACCATCTCAGACCATCTCAGACCATCAGCAGCCAGTAGGCATCCCACTCACCCACTCCCTGTCTGAGTCTTTGTTCACATTGCACCTTCTGTGTGCGAGCCCACCCCAACTGAGCACCCCAGCCAGGCCCCACGCCCCTGTAGGGACCCCTCTTCCTGCTCATTGCATTTGTCTCTCTGCCAGACCACAGTGACGGGTCCTAGGAGGTCAGAAACTCATCCACCAGGCGGGGCACACAGTAGGTCCTCCATTGGTGCTTGTGGAGATGAACTGATAACAACCACATTGCTCTGAAGATCCCTAGGGGCCCTTTCTGTGTGAGTGTTGGTCTGGGGTGGGCTGTGGTGGCCAGGCATCTGGGGTCCTGGATGCTGAGGGGCCACCAGAGAGTGAGTGTGGGGGATGGATGGGAGCACACTGGTGTTTGTTCCCCATCCTCAGGACCAAGGCACATGGGGAGGGCGGTCATAAACAGGCCTCACTTGAGGCACCTAGTGTGTGAAAATCTCCCAGATCCTCAGCCTGCCTCCCCAGCACAGAGCCCCATGGATCCCATGATCCGCTGGGGCACCAAGGCAAGGCAAGGCAAGGCCAGCCCAGACCACTGGACACTCACTGGACAGAGTTGTAGCTGGAGAAGGAGATGAGGCCTCCGAAGGCCAATGAGAAGGAGTAGAAGACCTGGGCCCCTGCATCCAGCCAAGTCACCGGGTTGGCCAGCTCTGTGATCTGTAGCCAAACAGAGACCCTCAGCCAGGTGCCCCAAGCATGAGGAGTCACAGGAAACCAAGGGGGTAGTGGTCCAAGGGAGAGCCTGGAGGCTGGCGAGAGCTGAGGCTGCTGGGCAGGTGGTAACTGATGACTTGGAGGTGGCTGCCATCAATCCACACAGAGCCCCGCTCGAGCTCTCAGGCAGCCTCTCACACACAGGTCCAGCCCGCACACATCGAGGGGGCTTGGGACTGGCTGGGGCTGGTCTCAGGTGGGGAGGCCTGTCCCCCAGGGTAGCCTCTGCCACAGGAGCTGGAGGCCTGGGGTGGACAGCAGGAGACTCACGTTGGGCGTGAAGAGGAAGACGATACCGTTGGTGGCTCCCTTCAGTGTCAGGCCCCGAATGAGGAAGATGGTCAGGACTACATAGGGCAGCGTTGAGGTGACGTACACAGCCTGGGGATGGGGCACAAATGGGATGAAGGGGGAGACAGGGCTCACGAAGAGAAAGGAAAGGTCATGCAGGACCCCACCTCTACTCCCCTGGGTGCCCCACTGCCCCCAGCTCCCAGGGCAGGGAAAGGAAACATTTCCTACTCTGTTTGTACCAAGTACTATTCAGCTCCCCCCGGTCAGAAATACTGTGGGTCACTCTTGCTGCAGCTTTTTAAGCACAGGTTTGAGAACTGTCCAGGCCAGCACCACATCCCCTCCCAAAAAGACAGACATGGGGCGGTGACCCTCAGAGCTGGTGAAGAGGCAGCCAGCTCCTGCTTGCCCCTGTGAGTGAGCTCCTGAAGCCCAGCCCGCACCTTGCCGGTGGTCTCGATGCCACGGATGGTGCACACATAGAGAACACTCCAGGCACAGGTCAGGCAGAGCAGGATCCACCACTGTACGGAGCCAGAGTCGCTGATGGAGGTAGAGATGTTGAGCGTCTCCCGGTACCAGTAGTAGTCCACGGCTGAGCTGCGGGCGCACTCCTCCACGTAGCCTGCAGGGGGCATTCACACCGGTCAGCACGGGTCATAGAAAGGGAAGGGAGGAGGGGGATGAGGAACAGGGCAGTGCCACAGGAAACCAGGCTGTGCTCCCAACTGACTGACACCAGGGATGTAGCATGCACAGATAGGCAAGTGCACTCCCACACAGGCATGTGTGCGCACGCATGATCATATGCATATGTGTTTGCATGTGCATGCATGCACACTCACGAGACACATGTGTACACACTGGCATACCTAAATACAAACACGTACACGTGCGCATACATGTGCGCACACAGAACTGTGAGCACACCACACACACACACACACACATGCCCTGGCCACTCCCTGCCTATTGGATCTATGTTCGCGTCCCGACGCGGATGTGTGCAAGCTGTCAAGCTGAGCACACGGCCTGTGCCCCCCATAGGCCCCAGAGGGTTTGTTCCCCACGCTCCCTCTCTGGAGGGGGCCTCAGAAAGACCCAGTGGTAAGCGAGGGGCATGAGACTGCAGAGAGGCAGACCCTGGGGAATGCGGTGGGAAGGAACAGCAGAGGATCAGGCCACCACTCGGTGTGATGTCAGGGAGCAGTGGGTCTCTATAACGCCCAGTGGCATCCTCCCACCTTCCTTTCGTTCCGACCTTGGCTGGTACCACTCCTCTTGAGGTGGAAGCACCTTTCTAAAGGGTTTTCTCTGGCAGAGTGATCTTTTAAAATTCTGTTACGAGAGATGTGCTCTGATTTTTGCCAAACCTGAGCCGCAGTCATTTTGAACTTAGGGAAATCAGAAGGTGACTGCTCATGGATTCTGCAAGCTCAAAGGCCCATGTGGCTCTCGAGCAGCCAGCCGTCCTGGCCCCTGACCCCTAGCCCTGCCCCGCCCGGGCTCACCTGTCCGGTTGTCGTTGAGCGGGCACGAGCTCCAAGGCAGGGGCTCCTGGAAGGAGTTGAAGAAGTACCACATGACCCAGGCGATGATAGTATTGTAGTAGAGGCCCACCATGAAGGACACGAACATGGACGCAATCCCTGGGGAGCAATTGACACTGCTGGGGGCCACCCCTGGGAGGCACCAAGGGGGGAGGCACCCCTGGGAAGGCAGGACACTGTGCGCAGGAGGGGGCAGTGCTGGGGGAGCCCCCTCAAGGACTGAGTGTGAGTAGACTCAGGGTTCCAGAGAACAGGAGGGTGGTCCCTGAGGCACTGCTGTGCTGAGCTCTGCTGTGGGAGGCAATGGGGGACTCAGCTCTCTCTGCATCTACACACTCCCAGGCCCTGGTCATCCAGGGGCTCAGAATAGCCTCTGTTATCCAACTGGTCTCTGTCAGCCAGGAGTGGTCCCACCCTGGACCTTGCCACCAGTTTCTGTGAGATGCCAAGGAAAGGTTTGCAGAGGGCTGGGGGCAGCGAGCCCTCTGGAAACAGAGGCAAAAGGAGAGAAGGAAGGAGTGTGCTTCCTGTCCATACTGGACTCGGGCAGGGGTGCCACCGACAGGGCACCGACACACACCTACACCTTTCAGCGCTGGGTGGATGGAACTCCAGGTGCCCACACTGCCCTTTCGCAGTCGCTGCCCGATGGCAAACTCCAGGTGCAGCAAGGGGACGCCCTCCACAATCAGCAAGATGAGGAACGGGATCATGAATGCTCCTGGTCAGAAAAAGGCAGCAGTGCATCAGGTAGGGCACACCGGACGGCAAAAGGCCCCCTCTGGAGACACGCGCTCTGGGAGAAAGCTCCTGCAGCACTTGCTCACAAATACAGACTTAGGACCCCACCGTCAACAGCCCACCACTCGGGATGGCCATTGGAACTGCTTTATGGGGGACGCCTCATGAGAGCAGCCAACTTGCCGGTTGTCCCCCCAGGACTGTGCTTGTCCTACAGGGTGAGTGCACAGCAGCTCCTGGGGAATTGATGAAGGTGTCCACATGCTGGACAGAACACAGGGAGGCCACAGACCGTGGTGAGGCCCCTCTGGGGCTCAAAATCCAACCAGGTAGGCATGGATGGCACACGGAAACTTCACTCGAAGGTGACAGTCAGCTCGATGTGACAATAAGATGAAAAGCAGACAGCAGTGATGACCCCTAGCTGGGTCTCCCATGGGAAAGGAGTGGGGAGCTGCCCCGGGTCTGGGGTACCGCTGGGACTGCAGGCTCATGGGCAGGGACGACTCACTGGGTCACAGTGCTGGTGAGGATAAAGTTCAAATACAGAAAGAGTCGCCTTTCTAATGTTGTCTCAGGAGCATGGTGTGAAAATCTTTGGGGCAAAACTAGCAGGAAAGAAACAAGTCTGTGGTTCCCAAATGTCTTTTGATCCCATCCCTACCTCAGAACATCACTTTTACCCGCAGGTCCTCCTGCCCCTCTGTCTCCATCGGGGAACTCCTATCCATCCTTGAAAACCCCACTTGGGTAGCCGCTCCTCCAGGAAGCCTCTGCTGCCTGTGCTCCTGACAGCCCTCCCTCCTTCAAGCTTCCCCAGGTGTAACATGGCACCTGACAGGCCTCCTGTCTGTAGGTGCTTGTGCTCAAGTGCCCTTGCACACCTATGGACACACACACAGAGGCAGCGATGCGGTGGGACTGGGTCAGGTGTAAAGGTCTCGAACAAGAAAGATGCACTTGCATGCAGCTTGCTTTCTCTCTGAGAATTTAGGAAATGGGTTGGGGAGGGGTGGGGAAGGCAGGGGAGGTGTGGGCTGGGGAGGGGCAGCTGCTATCTTCAAGGGCAGGGTCTGAGCCTTCCCCACATCTCTCTCTCCTGCAGGCGGTATGTGTGGCCCAGAGCAGAAACTCGAATATTTGCTGGCTCGATGGGTGCAGGGCCGGACCGCTGGAGGAACGCAGCCTCTGGGGCTCCCCCGCCCCACGCACCATCTCTCCTACATGCACGGCCGATAAGAAGGGGTGAGGGGTGAGTTCGGGGTGGCAGCACTGCAGACAGAGTGGGTGGTGCGTCCTCATGGCGGACGGAACGCAGCTGTCTGTGGCCTGCCCAGGGAGTGGGTGAGTCCTGACTCTCGTCGCGTCTCCTGGTCAGCCTCCTGCGCACCCCCACTTCTTAGTCTGCAAAGCTTTGCGGAACAGCTAGCTTTGTGGTGCAGCCCTCGGACCAGAACTCCCTGTCACCGTCCATGTCACAGGCGGGAACCCTGAGGCCCAGCAGGTGCACGGGAGAGTGGGGCGGGGCCAGGACACAGACTCTGCCATCATCTCATCTCAGGGCGGATTTTGAAACTTTTGAAATACCCCTCTTCAAAAAAGGGCCCGTGAGCCCACTTGCCCCAGCGCCCACACAGGGGCCATGGGTCCCCAAGCCCCTCTTGTGGTTCCCTGAAGGCTGAATGAGGAGAGCTCCTCACCTTCGCCTGGAGCCGCCCCTGCTATCCGTAGTCCAGATGCAGGCCAGGCTGACCCCTCCTGAGATATGTGCCCATTTCCTCAGTGTGGTGGCAAGACGGACTCAGGCAGAGGCGACTACATCTTGCTGCTTGCTGGTGGCAGACCCACGAGACCAAGGAAAGGGACCTAACTAAGGTGCGGCAGCTGAGGGGATGCAGGCGGAGGACACAGCCTACCTGGTGCCCCAGTCACCCACCACTTTGGCCACAGACACGCCCCCATCAGAGATCTAGAAGGTAGGCCTCCTCATGACAACATGTTTCCGTGTCACGCAGCACACGGGGGCCTTTGTGTGTGCCCGTGCACCCCACACCGCCACCGCCCCACTAAGCGTGGCAAAGTGCTGCACACACCGATCAACGTCGTGGGGGTAGGGGTCTCCTCTGTAGTTTCCTCTGCTTTTCCGCATTCAACTTTTTTCATAATACAAAGTTAAATGTAAAGTAAATGATGGTTGGTTTTACTTTTCAAATTACCCAAACTCCTGGAAATAACTGAAAGCAAACTAAGTTTTCATAAAACCAGGATTGGTCGCCAGAGTCCTCAGATCTGTCATTGTCTCTCCCAGTTACAACCCCCCCCCCCCCCGCCCCCGTTTGGAGCCACCGGGCTGGGAAATGCCAGCTGGAAGGAGTCACCTGCCACGCCTTGTCATTGTCCTCAGCAATTTTCTCCTGGGGCTGGCCCCTTATCACTGTCCTGAACAATTGTTTCCTGGGCTTGGGGCTTATCACTGTCCTCAGTGAATGTCTCCTGGGCTTGGAGGTCCAGGTACTCAGCTCCAGACCAGAGCTGGGGAGCAGTGAGAGGCCCTCCAGGTGGGCACAACACAGAGGAGGGGCAGGGCGTGGCCTGTGGACAGCAGGTGAGCCACCAGGAGGGTCCCAAGAGGTAGGAGACTGGCAGTTGGACCTCCCCCCTTGCTTCCCTGAGTGGACAGACCAAGGACCCCTGGCTTTGCTGTCTACTTTTCAGGACCCAGGGGTGATGTGGGACATTGTCCCCACACTGACCCTTGGACTCACAGGGAGTGTGTGTTTCTCCCCCAAAATCCCCATTGCCCAGGGGTGAACCCTTCTCAGTCCCAGAAACCCCCACCCCCACCTGGCTTCAGCCCCTTCTCTTTGGAACAAAGTAAATGCTGCAGATGTTGCCAGGACACTCGCCCTAGGGCGGTCCTGGTGGAAGTCCAGGGGTGACCAGGACCTTCCAGAGAGTCAGTGACTCTCCTGCTGGGTGACCTCACGGGCTCCCAGGGGGTTCCCTTCACCCCTCCACTGGCACAGAGGTGGCTGGGACAGGACTGCCTGGAAAGCACAGCTGGACCCGAGGCAAAAAGACAGACCCTCCAGACATTCAGAAGCTTTAGTCTTTGGCCACAGAAGTGGGCGGTGGGTCACAAAGGTGACCTGGAAACAACCCTGTCTGATTTCTTTTCTGTCACAAAGCCCGGTGAGAGCCTGCAGGTTCTTCAGAGTGAGAGCAAACTCACATCACTAGAGAGCCCTTGTGTTTTCAGAGGAGGCTATTCCAATGCCCACAGAACCAGAAGCATCCTCCGAGCATCCAGCCAGCTCTGCAGAGCCTGTCTCTCCAGGGAGTGAGTGCAGCACCTACCTAGACCTCCTCCCAGGTGACAAGCATGGCTCTGTGCCCCTTCCCAAGGTGCAGCTCCTGGCTGCCATCTACCTGCCAGGGCTGGGGGTCCAGGGGAGACAGAAGCCACAGACGCATGGAGCCGGATGGAACAAGCATGACCTCCATCCCTGCAGCCTACAGGCGCCGGGAGAGTAGGTGGAAGGACGAGACCATGGGGACTGACACCCAGCAACCCCAGGGGGATATCTGCAGTTGGGGGAGAGGGAGTGGCCTCAGCCCAAGGGAAGGAGACCCCCTGGGCTACAGGCAAGGTCCCCAAAAGCCTCTGGAGGCAGCAGGACAGGCTGAAGCCAGCGTTACATAGGGGATACAGACCTTCCACCTCTGGCCAAGACCTGCCTGCCTGTTCCTCTGTGGGTCACCCACTGCAGGCCCAGCTCCTTCCTCTGTCCCTCAGGGAATGTGGAGCCTACCTGTGGGTTTAGAACTTAGCCCACTGCCCATACAGTGTTAGAAAAGAGGGCTGGCCGTGCTGCCCCTCAGGCCGGCACCTTCCCTGCTCAGACAAGGGGCTCCACCCACAGGAGCAGCTGGTCCCTGTCTGTCCCCACCCCCAGATTAGATCTGTTCACAGCCCCTTGCCCTCCAAACTTCTCCCCTCTGTGAATGGGGTGCTGGAGTCCTGGGGGACATCACTGTTGTTTGCCCAGGATCCCCACCCTGCCCTCCTGCCCAGCCTACCTCCACCATGGCTCTGGCACAAGTACGGGAAGCGCCACACGTTGCCCAGGCCCACGCAGAAGCCCACGCAGGTGAGCATGTACTGGGCCTTGTTGTCCCACTTGGGCCGAGAGCTGGCCTCCTCCTTCTCCATGACTTCCAGTGCCCCCAGGGAGGGGATTCGGTCCTCCAGGCCCGGGTTGGGCAGCACAAGCCTCACCATGGTGGTCACGGGCAGCTTCCTCTGGGCAGAACAGGACAGGAGCTGGAGGGCAAGTGGACAAAGCCAGAGCCCCAGTACTTTATAGGGAACCTTTGGCACCTCACCCCAAGCACCTAGGCCGAAAGGAAGCGTCAGCAGATCTGAAGGGCGAGTCCACAGGACTGTTAATGCCTTATCTTCAGAGGCCTGAGGCGCTGGCCGACCCTTTGAGGCTCTCAGCTGGCACTGGCCAGCCCCTCCCCCTGTGCAAACACAGAAGTCGCGGGCACAAATGAGCCGCCCCCGCACCCACATGCGCTCAGCCAGCCAGACTCCGAGGGGGCTCTTCTGGCCGCTCCCTCTGCAAGCCTCACAGAGGAAGCCTGGAGTGGCAGGAACTGGACTTGGACCCCCATTCCTGGAGCTCCGGCCTCCCTGAGCCCCAGCCCCACAGCCCTTAGAGCCCCGAGTCCCCTTCCTGGGCTGTAAAACATGTTGTACATCCAACTCCATGGTGGATTTCCTGGGGAAAATTCAGAAATGGTGCTTAGCAGAATGAAGGCCAGGTGCCCTGGGCAGGCGGGGTCTCAGAATCTTTTGACAAGGATGAAGGGGGCTGCCACCAAGGATCCAACTCAGTCAAGGTCCAGAGTCACTTGGGTCCTTTTGCACAGCTCTGGCTGGGGGTCGGGGTGGAGTGCTAAAAAGGCAGATGGCTCTGGGATGGTGCCGCGGGCTTACGGGGCTGCCAGCGGCCTCTGTGGTCTGAGCATTCTGAGATGCAGGGCCAGACTCTGGGTGCAGGGCAAACATGAGAGGGAACAGGACAGAGAGAGAGAGGCGGAGCAGAAGGCAGAGCAGGGAGTTCTCACAGCCTGGTGAGGGTGCGGCATGCCAGGTCACTCCTGCTCCGAGCCCTCCATCTTGCTTCTCCAAGGGGAAAGGCCTAGGGGCCCTCAGTGTTACAGCTGGCCTGCTAGGACCGATAGCCCCCCTTTGGAGGCCCCTCCTTGTGCCCCAGGCTCACACCTGCTCCCCCTACCTGGAGCCGTCTTCCCACAGTGTCCACCAGCCCTCCTCCCAACTTCTAGCCATGCCGGAGACACCACTGATCTCACTTTCCCTTCCAACAGGCTGTGCTGTTAGTTCAGTTGCCTGGCTCATTGCTCCTGGTCTCTCTTTCTCTCGGGGATGAGAGCCACCGGGGAGCTGCGCCTCTTTGTTCACTGTCAACGCCCCTCAGACAGCGTCTGATGGCTGCCTCAGAAATCCCGGTTAATATGGACTCAGTAATGGTTCCTGCAGCTGGAGGCTGGTTGTGCCCTCCCTGGATGACCAGTCCAGGCAGGCAGGGAACAGACCCCTCTGTCCTGAGGAAGAGAAACTGTTCCATGATGTGACCGGGCCAGCCCACCAGCCAGACCTGGGCCAGAACAGAGACTGCTTCCCCAAACCCCCTCAGAGTCTGATAGCAATTGCGGCTTTCCTTCTGCCCTGGGAAACTCCAGATGCTGGTTCCAGAACAGGCTTGGTCCTGACCCGGTCATGCATGCAAGGAATCGCCCCATACCTGGGGTGGGTCACATACCCCTATCCTGTCCACCCTGCCCTGTTCTTTACAATTCTGTGGCACGTGCCAAGAGGCGTAGAGGATGTCCACCTAAGATACGCCTTCTGTGTAAGTTCCCCTTAGTAAACCCTGTTAGTTGCCAAACTGAAGAGGTTAGCAGGACAAATTGTGAAAAGTTACATTTGTCCACGATAAAGACACAGAGTGGATCTGATGGTGAGACTCTTCTCAGAAGGGCACATTCGTATGAGGACATCCACATCCTGCTCTTCCCACGAGCCTGAGGCCATCTCCTCTCACCCGCACCCTCATACCCTGTCTCTTCAGTCATGTCAACAAACGTGACAACATTTTGTTGCAAAAGAAAAACATGCTCAATAAAGAAAAGGGGAGACTCTCAACCACCACCTGCGGGCAAACACAGCTGTCCCGTTGTTCTGTAGTTTTATAAGTATGTACGCATGTGCGTGCGCAGGGCCCTGGGGTGACATGTCACAGCTCACATGTTCCACTGCTTCAGGACAGCATCCAATGTGTGCCGTTATCCTGAAAACCACCGTGACGTCTGCTTTTGTCTCGGGCACAGTCACGTCCGTATCCCCAGTGGAACCACTTTGTCCTCGGTGCGCACGTGCCCAGCTTGAGAGGATGCTGCCGTGGCCTGCAAGAGGGGTTGAGCCAGTGACCCAGCATCCCTGGGGAGGCCCTGCACCTTCGCCAGCTCAGTGTCCTTGCCTGATTTATGTGGTGGACATTGTGCCAGTGCTAAATAATCACCTTGTGGGGGTTTTGTGGCTGTTGTTATTTTTAAGATTTTATTTATTACTTTTAGAGAGAGAGGAAGAGAGGAAGAAAGACAAGGAGAGAAACGTCAATGTGCGAGAGATACATCAATTGGTTGCCTCTCTCACACCCCCAGCTGGGGACTTGGTCCACAGCTCTGTACCCTGGCAAAAACCCCTTTCCTCCACTCAGCCACCGGCCTTCCCAACCCCTCAACAGTGTCTTGGATGAACACAAGCTCTCATTATACTGTTATCCAATCGTTGCCCGTTTACAAAAATCTTTGCCTACTCAAGGTCATGAAGATAGCCTCGCAGGTTCTATTCTACAAGCATTATGGGCTGGCCTTAGACGTTTCAGTCAACAGTCCACCTGGAATTCTTTGGGACTGGTTTGTGTGAGCCACGTGAGGGAGTAGTCAGGGTTCCTTTTTTTCCCCCAATATCCAAATGATCCAGCACTGTTTGCTCAAAACATCACCCTCTCTCCCTCTCTCTGCAAAACTGCTTTTGTCGTGGGTCTGTTGTTCAAGCCTGTGTGGCCTGTTCCTTCCCTTTCCATTCTGCTGCATTGGGCTTGGCGCCCACCTTCCGTTGTGGGCGCACAGTCTTCCTCCCTGCAGCTTTAGGCAGGTCTTCACAGCTGATGCTCTTCCAACTGTGTTCTTCTTCTTCGACCCTTTGGTTTGCAGGCCCCCAGGTTCAGTTCCCAGTCAGGGTCCATGCCTGGGTTTCGGACCAGGTCCCCAGTGGGGGTACATGAGAGGCAGCCACACATCGATGTTTCTCTCCCTCTCTTTCTCCTTCCCTTCCCCCTCTCTAAAAATAAGTAAATAAAATCTTTTTTTTTTAAAAAAGGATGTAAATGTTTCAGAACAAGCTTGTAAGTTTGACAGAAAACCTGCTGGGATTTTGATTGAAGTGCACTAAATCTACAGGTTTATAGATTAATTTAAATGGAATCTTAGCAATATTGTTTTTCAAACCACAAGCGATGGTGTTCCTCCATTAATGTATGCCTTCTTTCCTCAACAATGCTTTGTAGATTTTTTGCATAGAGGTCTTGAAGATCTTTCATTAGATTTATTTTTAGGTATTTGATTGTTTTTTATGTGATCGTGAATGGCATTTTTTAAAAATATCTATTTTCTATCATGTATTGCTGGTATATATAAAATATAATTTATTTTTGTACATAGGCTTTATACTGAAATCTTCTTTAAACTTTTTTAAACATCGACTTTTAAATAATTTTCAATACAAGATTATGCCAACTGAAAACGTTTTATTTCATTCACCCCCATCCTTTGACTTCTTTTTCTGTTGTTTTTTACCTCATTACATTGTGTCCAGAACAACAGCGGACAAAACAGTCACCAGGAGGCATTCTGGCCTCCTTTCTACCCTGTCAGAAGCTTCCGCCGTTTCACCGTGGGACCACTGGTGGCGATTTTTGCACACACTCTTGTCAGAATAAAAAAGGCCCCTTCTATTCTCCGTGTGCTAAGAGATTCTTTTATTTATTTTTTGTTGCAGATTTTTGAGGTAGAATTATCATAATGTACAAATTGCTCCCTTTTTAGTGTATTCACAGCATTGTGTGACCGTCACTACAATCAATCCTGGAGCTTCTCGTCACCCCCGGGACACACCTGCACCCGTTAGCCATCACGCACCCATCCTGGAGGGTCTTCTTTTATTATGAGTGGGTGACAAATGTCATGAAATGGTTTTCTACATTTTTGAAATGATTATTAATGGCTTGTACTCCTTTATTCTCTCGATGCGGTGCTTACAGCTAGATTTTTCGATATGAAACAACCTTACAGTCCTGGAATAATCCCAAATTGGCCATGATGCATAATTTATGCGTCACTGGGTTCAATTTGCCACAAATAGATGCAGAGTTGTCACACCTGTGTTCCTGGGCCCCGTGAGTCAGCCCACGTGTCTGAGGACTGGCACCGGTGTCTCCCTCTGAGGGACTGTGAGGTCCCATGCTGCTCTCCAGGAACGCTGAGTTACACCCCCACCAACAGAAAGCAAGGATAGTCCATTCCCTGCACTTCCTCTAACAAGAGATGTTATTATTTTAAAATCTTTGCCATCTCATAAGTTCTAAAACATGTAGCTTGAGCCAGAGAGCTCATCAAAGCCCTTGGGGAGAGGATGTGGTCCTTAGTCCACTTTGTGTTTGTCTCTCACATTTGATTTCAACGGGCCCGCGTCCAGCTTCAGACTTTTACACACAAGTGTTAGAGGAGGACACCCCACCCTGCAAATCATGGGAAATACATGCAGAAGGCTGACTTCTGACCTCTTCCTGCGCTGGGCCAGAAGCCAAGTGAGAGGGCCCTGCTCCTGGGAACGTCCCCTGGACAGGACCTGCTAAAGGACAGGACAACGTACCCTGGGTGCGTAGGTCAGTTGGTTAGAGCGTCGTCCTGATATGCCAAGGTTTCGGGTTCAATCCCTGGTCAGGGACATACAAGAAACAACTGATGAATGTGTAAGTGTAATAACAAATCGATATTTCTCTCTCTCTCTTCCTTCCTCTCTCTCTATAAAATGAATTAAAAAAAAAAAGTCTTAAGGAACAGGACGACACCCTAAGCCATAGGACAGACAGCAAGGCACAGGACTGGAGTTGATCATTAGTGACTGCCGTCACCAGGCCACACCCCCACCAACGCAAGTCTACCATGTGGCACCACAGCTGGTGAGGGAGGGCCATGGGCTCTGGCAACCTCCAGTCATTAACCTTTGTCTTGAACAGGGTGGTTTATTTTCATGAAGGAGCAGTGTTTATAAAGGCCCAAGTTACTGAGCAGAAGCCTCAGAAGTCACGGGATGTTGATGCTTTTCCGCCCCCAATCCTAAGTCTGCGTTCACTGACCACAGGCAGGAGTGAAGGCCACAGGTCAGCATCACCCCATCCGACAGCCTGCTCTGGCCTTCTACCTGTAGTTAGTATTCCCTCCGCCTCCGCCTTCCACAGCAAGAGGGAGCAGAGTGCTGCCTGTGCTGGGGCAGGAATCTGAGGTAGGGGGAGAGAGAGAGAGAGAGAGAGAGAGAAAGGACTCCAGCAGGTGTGGACACCTTACACTCATCTCTGTAGCCCCTCCCCTTTCTTTTGCTGGGTTCAGGCTTGGGCAGGTGATAAGGGCCTGGCCAAGGAGCTGTGGGCATAGGTGTGGGGGAAGAGGGTTGGGGGGAAGGGAAGCGTTACTGAGAATAATTTCTGCAGAGCCAGGTGAGGAGGTCCCAGTCACAGAGGCAGTTTTTTCCTCAGAGCTGTGGCAGAGGTATAGGGACCCCTGTGCCTGGGTATGGGGTCCCTGTGGCCAGTGCAGTGGGAGGTGGCCCTGGTCCTTATCTGGGCTCATTTAGCAATAGTGTCTGGTGCTGTGGGGGTCTAGATAGCCTCAGACAAGACTGTCCTCACTCACCCTAGCCTGAGGTGGGGGGAGCAGAGTCACCTGAGTCTCATTCCTACCTGTTTGTTTACCGGTTGTTAACAACCTGGAACTTTGAGGAAATGACCCAGGCATAAGCTGGGACAGGATGCAGTGTGATTCTGCCTGTGTTATGGTGACAGCTGTCCTTGGAGCCCAGCCGGTAGTAGTGGGCAGAGCGCAGGGGCTGTAGGTCCCCAGAAGGCCTGGGGAGACAGAACGTCCATCTGGAAGCCCGGGTCCACCACCCAGAGCACTGTCTCCATTTTACAAGGGTGGAGAACGCAGACAATGCACTGGGTTAAGGGCCTAAGGTAGTTTTGTCAGATAAATAGTAATATGTGAACATTTATATTTTTATAACTTTTACAATCATAAAAGTAATACATTTTTGTAACATAGTTGAAAAATTCAGAACAAAAAGATGAATAAAAAGCATCTATAATTTCACCATTCACAGATGGTGTAAACGGTTAACTTAGCATCTTCTTCTCATACGTGTATGTGTGCATACATACTCGCATATCACATGTACATGCTGAGATATATTCATGATGGTACCGTTTTGCACTTTTCCACATAACATACTGTGTTCTCTCACGCCATATATCTCACACTGCACACTCACCTTCATGCAGGGACCCGTTGAATTTTTTGTTTATTTTCTATGGTTAGGCAGCTATGTTGTTCCGGCTTTCAGTTATTGTACAAGGGAGAACCCAAAAAACAAATGGAACTTATTTATAAAATTTGTGTATATTCTTGCATGTTTAAACTTCAGTCACCTTCAAAGAACTCTCCATTTGATGCAATACCTATCGAGACATTTCCACTGCTCAACACAGTTTTTGAACTCGTTGATTTTAATGTCTTTTAGTGCCATTTTTGTTTCACTTCTTCCACATCTGGAAAACTTTTCCCATTCAGGAAAAAAAAAAGTCAGGGTGAGATTGGGTGAATGAGGAGGGTAGAGTATGGGGGCCATGCCATTTTGGTCAAAAACTGCTGAACACTCAGCACGGTGTGGGCAGGTGTGCTCGTAAATCACCCATCGTGAAGTGGGCAAACGGGTTGAAAGAGCCTTCAAAAAAAAAATTCACTGAAGCTGAACGCAGCCTCTCACGACAACACCAACTGGTACACTGATACAGATGGGTTACGAGAACACTCACCTAGCAGGGGAAGCCTGTACTCCCACCTTCCAGAAGACAATTCTGGGGTTTGGGGGGGTCTCCCCTCATAAATGGTATGGCTATAAACATCTTTGGTCAAAAATCTTTTTTCCCCATCTTTGAGATTCAGGGATAGATTTTTCTTAAAGTGGCTTATTAAGTTGATGGAATGAAACTGGACTCAAGAGGCCCAGCACACCCAATAAGGCAGTGTCCCCTGTGATGTCCCCACCTGTGACACAACTCTGCAGAGGACAGAGAGGACCACTGACCCAAATATCAAGGAGGACTTTCACAGTATCTCTGGGGTTCCAACCTTGTGTTAGACCAGTTTCTGAAACTCTTTTTTTCAAGTGAAGCTTGGAAAGGAAGCTCAGTGAAACATATGTGAGAGGTCAGGGCGGGGAGGCAGTAGGGCCCCCAGCCCAGCACCCACAGCCCCTCACATAGATTCTCTGGTGAGGGGACTGGGGACTGGGGCAGACCCCCCCCTGTGCTGCCTTGGGGACCCTCTAGTGGCTCCCCACCTTCTGTCCTCCAACAGGGACAAGGACTTCAGGGGTGCCACCTTCCACTTGGGGGCTCCAGGGCTCCTGAGGACCTGGCCACAGAGGGTATGGTCAGTGAAAGAACCTCAGGGGCAGATGGGGCCTCCAAGCCCACCCTGTGTCCCCAAAACCCGGAGGAAGGGCAAGCCCAGGGGCCGGGGTCCTTGGCACATGTGGTCATGTGAGGGCTCACACTGGCCCACTTGGATGCCCACCTGGACCCCCGCCTGAGGGCGTAGAGAAGCCCAGGCCCACCCTCTCAGAGGGCAGTCCCCAGGCCACCAACCCCTGCTACCCTGTCTCTGGCTCCTCCCTCTTCAGGGCATTTCCAGGAGAGCCAAATTGTTTTCAAACTGACTAAACTCAATTAACCATCAACCTAAGGAAGTGACTTCTCAGCAGACTCCAGGCAGTACTTTTCCAAGAAACCCTGAGCCCCGCCCCATCCTGTGCCCCTTTGGAGGGGAGGAGGGCTGGACAGGCTGGGTGAGACAGACCAGTAAACCAGGACAAGTGGAATAGGGAAACTGAGACAGATAGTTACATGGCCAAACATTTTACAATCATCTAGTAAATCACAAAAAACAAGGACACTTAGAGAGTAAATGGTTTACACTTCTCCCCAACAGAGGGTAATAGCTCGTATCACCCAGCTGTGGGAGAGAGATAGCAGAAATCCCGTCAGTACATTGTGTGCCAACCACACCCAAGGAGGATGAAGTCAGGGGAATAAATTTCATATCGGCACATCAGCAGAAAGATGATGAATATTCTATTGAGATCCTCCCCTAAGACCTCCCCTAAACCCCCAGCCTTTAAAGCCCTCAAGAGGAAGGGTCCAGTGTTCACTTCCCACCCCCCAACCCCAGCTCACCCTGTGCCTTTCCCTTCCCCCCTCCTCCGCCCCCCAGGAACATTACCTTTACCTTTCTCTCTTCTAAGCTCCAAGGGCCCTTCTTTCACCTCCGTGACTTTCTAAATACACTTTCTCTTATAGTTTGAGTCTGACTCCGAACTCTTTCTTAACTAGAATGCAAGGACCGAGGTCCAACACCACCACCAACAGAGGAACCCAGCCTTTACACCTTCAGGGAATCCCATGTAGCTCCCCACACGGAGCCCTGCTCCTACCAATCCAAACCTCTCCTCCCCAAACCTCCTGGTCCCCCCCACCCAGGCTCATCCCAGACCAGCCCCAGGATCCTCCCGGCCCCCGAAGGTCAGTGCCTTCCTGCATCCCAGCTCCTCCTTGATGCTCAAAATCTCTCCTCAGGCTGAGCAGAATGAGCTCATTGGGCCCAAGTCAGGGGCTGCCCTCCCCCACATCTACTTCTTCCTGGGGGCCCTGGGTCACTCCATGGGCATGTGTCTCCCCACTGAACAGTGCCCAGTCTGAGTTTCAGAGGAAGTCTTAGGAGCACACAGATTACACAGAGTAGGTCAGAGGGAGTCCACCCATCAGAGATGGCCCAGTACCCGGCATGTGTACGTTTCTGCTGCACCCTGAGCAGACCTGGCCAGGAGGCCCCATCTGTGCCCTCTCGGGAGCAGAGCCTCATCGTTTGCAGAAGCCGTGTGTGGACAAAAAAGGGGTGCTGTAATAAGTTATAAACCCCCAAATGGGCAGGTCACAGTGGATACATCCCAGGCATATAACATTTTAGTAAAAGGTTTGTCTCAAGCCCTGTGCATTGTTTCTGTGCATCTAGGTTAACACACCTTTAAAAGAAGCCACAGCTGGGAGACAGAGGTATGCACGCACAGAGGAAAGACCAAGTGAGGACACAGTGAGAACGCAGCCATCCGCAAGGCCGTCAGGGGTCTGCGTGTGTGTGTGTGTGTGTGTGTGTGTGCACCAAAGAGAGGCGCCTCAGAAAAACCAAACCTGCCGACACCTTGATCTTGGATTTCCAGAGGCAATAAATCTCTGTTATTTAAAAAACTAACTAAGGTAACAGAAGCCGAAACCTATCCTGTAATCTAATCCCTGTCTTTGTTCCTTCCACCCTCTTGTAATCTTCCTGAGTTCCCTCCTGAAACCCAAATGCATAAAAGAAGCTGCAAAACTGTTATTCTGGGGAGAACCTGAGATCGTGTTCTCCAGTGTATAGCCTCAGTTTGGCTCAGATGTATAAAAATTCTCTAAATGTTTGGATGTTTCTTATGTAGACATGCAGCTGCAGATGAGCAGGAACTGTCCTTACAAGGGTATTTGGCTTCCCCTGACCAGTGTGGCTCAGTTGGTTGGATGTCATTCCGCAAAGCCAAAGGTTACTGGTTCGATTCCCAGTCAGGGCACAAGCCTGGTTGTGGGGTTTGGTCCCCACAACCAAAGGCAACCAACCAATGTTTCTTTCTGGACATACCAGGGGCAACCAACCGAGGTTTCTTTCTCACGTCAATGTTTCTCTCCTCTTTCTCCCTCCCTTCCCCCTCTCTAAAAATAAACAAATAAAATCTTTTTTTTTGAAAAAGAGCATCTGGCTCCAGCCTCATTGTGGAGCTCTGACAGGGAAAGTGGGGCAACCATGCAATTGCCCCCCGATAGAGGTGCTTAAATGAAATGTGTTTGGGGGGAACATTTTTATCACAAGACCAAAAATCGCCATTCATTGGTAACCACCATTTTGGAAGCATTTCTCTGCGTCCACGAGCTCCCTGTGCTAGAGAGGCCGTGTGACAGACTCCACTGGAAGCCACGCTGATTGTGGCAAGCAGCCCAGTTACTGCACTCTCCAGCGTGGACTTAGAGTGGCTGCGGATTCTGCCGGGATTCCCATGGCCTAAGTTTCTCTGCCCTTCTTTAATAAACGGGCCTAATAAACAGGGGGGACTTGCATTTGTACCAATGTGCTCATAGACTGGTCTGATGCCTTGCAGAGTGGTCACTTGCAGCCTTCGACACCACAGCCCCTGACCCATCAGGTGCTGATGAAGCATTTCCTGCACACCTACTATGGGCAGGAGTGCAGAGGAGCCTCAGCCCCATGTTCAAAGACGACTGTGGGAGTTTGGGTTGGAGAGCTGGGGAGAGGCAGGCTGGGGTCAGGACAGCAGGGGAGGAGAGCCTCACCAACCAGAGGTGAGTTATTCCAAGCATCAGGGTGGGAGGCTGGGGTCCTGTCAGTCTGTGGGGGGAGGTGCTGGCTATGGTAGGAGTGTGAATGGAGAGGGCAGAGGAAGACATGGCCTAGGGAGGGAGCACTGGGGCCCCGCCTGGGTGAGGAGCACCATGGATGGCCACACGTAGGTGTGCTGAGAGGACTGAAATTGACACCCAGAGAACCAAAGACAGTGGGCTACAAAGAATCCCCCTTACCAGCCCTACCTAAGAGACAATCGCCCTGCACAGGTGTGGGGTATCCCGTCCTGTGTCCTCTGCAGCTGCTGGAGGCACCTGGGTGGGGAAATGGGAGACCTCAGAGATGCCTGAGATTAGAAGCCAAGAGTGGGTCTTACAAAGATAATTGAGTGAAAAGAGTAAGAAAGAGAAGTTCTGAGCAGAATATTACTTCCTAAATTAAACAACACATTTCCCAAGATCTCATGTACACAAAGTTAATTCCTTCCAAAGAGTTCCTGGGACAGGGAAGAAGCTGCCACAAGCCCAGTACTGGTATAGGGTCAGCTCCCCCACCAGACTCTCTGCTGGAGGTAGGGATGGGGGAGGGAAGAAGAGCTGATGAAAAGAAAGGGGAGGGGCTGTGGAGGGGATCGGCCTTGGAGAGGGGTGCCCAGAGGAGAAGGGCACACACAGAAAGAAGCTTGAGGATCTAGACCCCCCACAGGCGGTCAGGAGCAGTGAGGTTAAAGGTCAGGAGTGTGGACCCCATTGAAAGGCTGAGCTAAGGGAAGGAAAAGAAGGAAAGTAGGACCGCCAAGCTCCTGGGAAGCCTTGTGAAGGACAGGGGGTCAGGTAACAACTGTGTTGGGGAAGGCGTGGACTCAGGAAGTTTGGAGGAACGAGATGTAAAGGCCCCTTCCCTACTCCCTCCCTTGGTCTAATGGTGATGCTAAGAAGGTTACCGAGCTTTAGGAATGCTGAGGGCAGTAAGGCAAGGTCAAGGGTCATGGTGAGGCCAGTCCAGGCTGAGAGCCCTGTGGTGGGAGACCCAGGTTGTCAGGAAGGCTGACCTGGTCCCCAGGGCAAGCAGAGCATGCTGGAGGAGAGGAGCCAAGAGCCCTGATCAGGTCAGGCTGACGTGCACCCCCAGATTCCGGGCAGGCAGACACAGGGCTGGGGGTCAGACTGAATGCTGGACAAAGGGTGGGCTTGGGGAGTGTCAGGCACGGGTGTGGTCATAGATGGGGGCAAGGCTCAGAGGACAAGATCACTGTCAGGAGGACTGAGTCAGCTCTGGGAACAAGGGAGAAGCAGGGTGGATACCTGACCAGAGTCTTCAGAGGAGGGACCCCGGTCAGAGGTCTGAGGTCAGAGAAAGGAGGAGGGGCAGCAAGGCTGTGGTTGGGGAAAGGCAGGTCATCGGTCTGCTGGGGGAGCAGAGCAGAACCCCCACCCCGAAGTCCTGGGGGAAGGAGCTGGAGAGGAACAGCATGGGGAGCCCACCCTCCAGGCCTCAGCTGAGGCCCTGAACAAGTGGTACGGGCCCCTCCTTTCTCCTGGTCTGGAGCCTGTCCCTGATCCCCCTGTACAGGGAAATGGGGACTCCTCAGGGGCCCCACACAGGAGGAGAAGCCAGACCCCTGCTCTCCTCTGCCCTTCCCCTCCCCCTCCTCCCCTCCCTTTCCTTCTCCCTCTCTCCTCCTCTCACCCCCCACTTCCCCTCCAGCATCCCCCATGTTGATGTAAGGAGCATCCAAATCTGTAGAGAATTTTTATGAGAGTATAATAGAACCAAAGTGAGGACATATGCAGGGGAGCAAGAACTCAGTTGCTCCAGAGAATGACAGTTTTACAACTTCTTTTATGCATTTGAAATTAAGGAGGGAACTTAAGAAAGCAAGGCAGAGATTGAATTATACCTGGCAGGGGTGTCTAACCCGCAGCCCACAGGCTGCATGTGGCCCAACACGAAATCATAAATTTACTTAAAACCTTTTGTTTGCTCATCAGTTTTCATTAGTGATTGTGTATTTACTGTGTGGCCCAAGACAACTCTCTTCTTCCAGTGCAGCCCAGAGATGCCAGAAGGTTGGACAGCCCTGGGTTACAGAATGGTTAACAGGACTGTGCTCTCTTGAGGATTAATACCCCCTTGGCAGAGTATTATTGCTGGTGTTTTAAAGATGCGTTAACCTAGATTCACAACAGCAATAAACAGGATGGCTTAAGGAATCCCTGGTACATGCCTGGGGTGTGACTACCCCCATGACCTGCTCAGTTAGGAATTTATGATCAGATCGCCCTGTGAGGTTACTTTCCATAGAACCCCTTTTTCATCCACACCCACCCCTCCCCTCCATGAGCCAGGAATAGGTGCAGTCTGCTCCCCTGGCACCTGCCACTCTACCTGGGGCCAACCTGTAAAACCACGTCCCTTCCAGTTCACTTGTGTCAACGTAAGAAATGTCCACACCTCTACAGAACTTTTATGAGTTTATTTGAGCCAAATTGATGACATATGCAAGGGAACACGATCGCAAATGCTCCAGAGAATAACAGTCTTGCAGCTTCTTTTATACACTTGAAATTAAGGAGGTGGCATAAGGAAGATTACGTGGAGGTGGGAGAAAGCAAGGCAGGGATTGGATTACAGGATAATTAACAAAACTATGTGTTTTCTTGAGGTTGGCTATGGTTCATTTCAAAGGTGTGTTCACATAGATGCACAGATATAAGACAAAGATAAGCCTTTAACTAAAATGCTCTGTGCCTGGGGTGTGACTACCCACCATGACCTGCCCAGTTACAGATTTATGACCAGATCACCATGTGAGGTTATTTTCCATAAAACCCTGTTTTTTCATCCACATTTGGCCCCAGGATGAGGCCTGACCTCACCGAGACACCACCATAATTCAGAACCCCAGTCTCCGCTACCATGTCCAGCTCAGCAAAGTGCAAACCCCCAGGCAGATGACCCCGGGCCCCTGCCACCTAAAGAGCAAATTAGATGGGCCAGGAAGGGGCCTCCAGGAATCCCCCTGCCCCCACCCCCACTCATGTGAGTGCTGAGAAGATACCAGTTCCTTTTGCAAAGACGGTCCCAAAGTCAGCAGGGAATGTGTGCAGGACTGGGCCCCGAGGAGGAGCCCTGAGGCTTCTGTTGGCAAAGGGACCAGTTGAGGCAGGAGGGTGAGAAGGCCAAGACATTTCCTCCTGGGAAAGGAGGATTCTCAGAGGAGGCTCTGCTCTGAGCCCCATGGAGTCCTAAGAAGTCTTCAAAAGAGGCAGCCAGGCGTGGACAGGAAAGGAGTTCTGTAAAATAAAACTGACAAGTCCAGTGACGGAAAGGAAGTTCCAGTGAAGGCGCGGGGATGTGTCTCCATCCCAGTGCCACCAGGGAGCAGGGAGAGTCAAGGCTCTGACCACTGCTCCTAGCACCCCACTGCAAATGTCCCCATCCCTGCAGCACTGGGAGAGAGGGCTCCCTGCCTCCCGATCGCGCAGCAGTTGGCTGAAGCCATTGTCCCAAGGACACAGGTGGTGAGGGGACTGTCAGGCTGCTCAGCTGCCATAGCAAAATATCACGCACATGGGCGACTTAACCAACATTTGTTCTCACAGTTCTGGAGACTGAAAGTCCCAGGTCAGGGTGCGTGCACAGGGTTCCTGGTGAGGGCCTCTTCCTGGCCTGCAGACGTTGCCTTCTCCTGTCCTCATGGGGCAGAGACAGACAGCTTTCTGGTGTCTCTTCTTAAAAGGAGACCAATGCTATCAGATCAGCGCCCCCGTACTTGTGACCTCGTTTAGCCCCAGTTACCACCTTACAGACCCTATTTCCAAATATAGCCACCCCAGGGGTCGGGGCCTCAACATGAATTTGGGGAGACTCGGTCCACAGCAAGGAGTACGTCTATAAGGCAGGCATCTCCGAGGTGTAGTGCTTCCATAGGGGTGTTAGGAGAAAGTTTCAGCAGCCAGTGCAGGCAGGGCCCCAAATGACTATGACCATTCAGACATGAGGTAAGAGTCACCTGCCAGGTCGGGACCACATGCAGCGACCATGAGTGGAGGAAGGAAAGACTAAACAAACACCAGGCAGGATGCCCGCTGAAGGGCAGATTTCCATGCTGCCATGCTGGGGATCTCTCTATTCAATAATCACTTCCTCCCATCTCCATTTCCTTTGTATTGCACATAAGTGTGTTGGTGTTGCTAATCTCACACCACAGTCTTTAATCCTAGGTGCGTGCCTGGAACAGGTGAGGAGACGTCATCCGGAGGCGATCAAACGCTGACAGGACTTGGGAGGCCCGCTCGGGGTAGGAGGGCATTCTTGTGTGCATGGCGTGTGGGGGCGGGGCGTATCACGTTGCTGAAGCATCAGCTCTGATGGTTACATTTGGGGAGGGAGTTCATAGAGGTCCAAGGGGCAGAGCATGTAGGATGGTCAGCTAGCACTTTCCCTCTTCCAAGACCCTTACTCAAGGCCTCAGGGACGTCATTTCTAGAGAATCTGCCACGGGGTTCTGGGCAGCACCCACCAAGAGGCAGCCACAGGCACAGGGAGAGAGAGGGGCTGCCACCTCCACAGCAGGGGTGGAGCGGAGTGGATCACCCAGTGGGCTGGGGTGGAGGGAGACACAGAGAAGACACTGGGGGAAGAAGCCCCCCAGTGTAGGCCCCAAGAAGAACAGGGCCTCCACCAGCTGGAGAACCCAGAAGGATGTTGCTGCCTCAGCATGGCCACCAGCATCCCCCTTCCCCTCTTCCTTAGCCAGTCACCTGGCTGGGAGTTGGGAGGACAAGGATGGGGGGTGAGGTGCTTTGGATGTGTGACTAGAGAAAAGAAGGGAGCCCCCAAAGAGGGGTCCATTCCCAGACGAAGACTGAGGAGTTTGCTTTCCAGTGGTACGTTTCCATAAGCCAACATCACCAGCGAAGACACACTCTGGGCAGCCTCTGCCAAGTGCTACGAGACACCTGCTTCTTAACAGTTGAGAATACACAGCTGGTTTCCCTTTGATCCTGAGCACCATCCCCTGAATAACAGGGCTGCTCTGAGTCCTCCTCAGGTCGGGGGAGGGGATCACATGGCATTCACATGCAAGGCACGTGGCATTCGTGAGGCAATCACTTGTCAGTCACATGGGGAAATCACCTGGCAGGTCACCTGGCAGGCACACAGGGCCTAGGCAGGCATCGGCTGCATGGAGAGACAGAGACATACACAGACAGGAGGCTGTGCGCACCAGTGCGAGTGGGTCATGGATGGGTTGAACCACTCTGGTTGCTGTGACCTTCTGACTGCCGCTGGCATCTTAGGACCCCAGCTGCGGGCCATCGCCTCAACCCCACCTTTTTGGCAGAGGGTCTCTGTCAGGCCATCAGCACATACTCTGCCTCCCCTGCTTCCCCATGCCCTGCAGGACCTATGGGGCAGGTGGGCTGGCTCAGTCTTGGGACCTGCGACAGCAAGGCAGCAGCCTGCATTCCTGTCACCCGTCCTGTGCCAGTGAAGTGCTTTGTTTTGTGCTGGACACCAGCTTAACATCCTACTCCCCCCCCCCCTTGTACTCATATAATGAACACTTTCCCATGCTAGTGCACACTCCCCGCATATCTGGGGTTTCAGGGTCACATGCACCTGGTGTCGGACGTTCCTTCACTTACCTGACCCTTCCTCTCCCATGGACATACAGTTGGTGCCAGCTTTTGTTCTATAAATAATGCTGCGTGTACTCACAGTTCATGTTCCTCTGGGCGGATGGCCGATGCAGGCTCTTTTTAAGGCTCCTGATACTTGCGGTGCAAGAACCCACTGCCCCTGCTGCAGCCAACAACCAGGAGAGGTTCCGAGCTGGGGATCTCTGCCTGGGGCTCTGCTGTCGACACCTCTTCCACACTGTATCTGGGACAGACACTCCCGACCTCCACTCACCAGGCACTCACCCTCCTGGGCAGGGACACAGGAGCTGGACTGCCCTTGGGAGGGGGGGCTGGGAGGCAGCCACATTCCGGTTGCACTTACCTTGTCTTGCCAGTCCTGGGGCCCAGCTTCCCCCTCTGTGAGGTAGGGGTGGGGTGGGTGAGTATAGGGGCAGTGTGCACAGATAGCAGCCCTCTCTATCACTACAGGCGTGGTCCCTTCCCCTCAATGAAATAGTCAAGACCCAGACCATTAACTCATCCATGCTGGGTTGACATTAGGGTTGAAGGAAGATCTCCTCCCTTCCATCACTCCCTGAGAGGCCTCCCTGCCAGCTCCTGGGAACACAAAGGGTCTGCAAGTCCAGGACTCAAGTGCTGGATCAAGCCTGCCCTGACAGCGGACCAGAGGCTCCCTCTCCGACCCGGGGTCTGGGTCTGGAGGATCGACCCCCCGCAGCCCTCCTTGCCCATTCCCAGGAGTAGTTAGGACAGTGGGGGAGCCTGCGGGCCCTGCGTTCCTCCTCAACAGTTTCTCTTGATTAAAGGGGATGATCACAGTGCTCACTCGGGCCTGCCCACTCCATCCAAACAGCAAAGATCGTGAGGACCGCAGGCCCACCACTGTTTCATATGCAGTGGAGAAAAAAAATATTGCCTAACATGGTCCCTACCCCCCATTCCCTGTGGACGGAGGTGGGGGAGGTGTCAGGACTGACAGGTGTGCAACTTACCTGGGCAGGTGCACACCTCAGTGCCTGTGCAGTGCTGCAGGAGTACTCCTGACGCCAACCTGCCACCACTGCTGGGGGGATGGCGCCGCAGCACAGAGGGCCTCGCTGTGCGCCAAAGTGGCCGCGGAGACGTATGCTCCTCGCGGGGGAACCAAAGAGAATCCACCCGCCTTCGCGCCCGCTCCGCCGCCCCAGCCCGGTCTGGCTGTGTGAGAGGCGGCCGGCATGGGGCGCCCTTGGACCGGGAGCGCGCTCAGGCGCGGCTACGGACTGCTCTGGATCCGCCCCCCCCCACCCCCGCTGACCTCCCGCCGAGGTCATCTCCCGCACCTGCCGGCAGCATATCCCAGAGACGTCGCGGATGCGGAGCCGCCCAGCACCCTGAGGCACCTCTGCTCATCTAGCTTCATGCTGGGGCACCTTGGTTCACCCTCTCCAGGGAACCCTGGGCAGGTCCCTCCCTCTCTCTGAGCCTCAGTTTCCTCCTGGTGACAGCTAAGTATGAACCACGCCCTGGCTCAGGGATGTCAGCAAGATGCGCGGGATGCGTAGCTGCGGGTTGGGGTGCAGCTGCTCCATGAGCCCAGATTTTTAGGGGTGAGCTGAGCCCAAAAAGGACTTGCACCCGCTGTACCTGGGGACCCCGGAGCAGGGGGGCGGCACACAGGTACACGAGGCATGAGCAATGTCAGGGGGAAGGCTGTGAGTCTTGACCACTCACTACCGGGGTCACCAGTGGACGACCTCAGGGGTCCATCTGACCCGGAACCCGTGGGATCTCTCCAGTCAGGCCTCCTTCAGGGAGGCCCATGTCCTCACCTCCCCCCACACCCAAGAGTGAGGACACCCTAGCGAGGTGGTCAGCAGGGGGTGGTGGTGGGTCCTGAGCAGCACTCCTGCCTGCGCCAGGGGACAATGGTGCCCTTTCCCGCGGGTTCTGGAACTCCCGGTCCTGGTATCCCCAGTCCCTGCCTCGTAAAGGTGGGAGTGGTCACTGTGGGGTCTGGGGTGGCAGAACTCCCTCTGCAGCCCCACTCCCAGCTCTGAGAGACTCACTGTGTCCTGCAGGAGGCCCCCCTGCCTGCCTCCAGAAACAGGATGAGCCTTCACCAGGTAGGGTGTAGAGGGGCTGCAGGGTTTCTTGCAGGAACACAGTGCAGATGAGCCCACCACCACCACAGGCCGAAGCCTGTGTGTGTTTACTTAGCACTTGAGCATAAGGTTCATTCTTCAGTCAACAGAAGACAGAGACAGAGATGCAGAGGTCAAGAGAGAGATGGAGACAGAAACACACACAGAGGGGGAGAGGTGGGAGACCCTACTTCAAAGGTAAGAAGGTGGAGGGTGTGCAGGCTGAGTGAGAAGCCCCGCTGTGGAGAGGGGGCTAGGATGGGTAAGGTTGGCCCAGACACCTGCCTCGGAAACAGGGCAGGGTCCAGCATCAGGACTGCAGCAGGGTGTTGTTGGCCAAGTCTCCTCCTGCTTGGGATGGGGACACATCCAAGAGATGGGCATCAAATGACCTATTAAAGGAGGTGAAGCCCTGGCTGGTGTAGCTCAGTGGATTGAGTGCTGGCCTGTAAACCAAAGGGTCGCCGGTTTGATTCCCAGCCAGGGCACATGCCTGGGTTGCAGGCCAGGTCTCCAGTGGAGGCCATGTGAGAGGCAACCATACATTGATGTTTCTCTCCCTCTCTTTCTCCCCCCCTTCCCCTCTCTGTAGAAATACATAAATAAAATCTTTAAAAATAATAATAATAAAGGAGGTGAGCTTACCTGACCCACTCAAGGGGCCTATAGGTGGAGCCACCGGTAGCACTGCTGAGAGCTCTCTCCCCACATTGTTTTGGCACCCCCACCTCCAGCAGCTCCAACCCTGCCCATCCTGTGAAATGGTTCCACCGCTTTGGGAAAATGTTGGCCCTTTCTAAAAAAATATATTAAATATAATTCCACTCCTTGGGCTGGTCTACTCCTAGGTACTACTACTCCTAGGTACTCAAGAGAAGTGAACACGTGTCCACATGGACACTTGTACACAAACATCCACAGCAGCTTTATTCCTAACAGCCCCACCAGAACCAGCCAGTGTCTGTCAGCAGGAGAGGTGGATTAGCCAACTGTGGTTCATCTGTAAAGCCATGTCGCTCAGCCACGGAAAGGAATGAACCAATAAGTGACAGCCAAGAGCACAGACCAAGT
The DNA here is from genome assembly GCF_022682495.2 of Desmodus rotundus. Lineage (NCBI taxonomy): Eukaryota > Metazoa > Chordata > Mammalia > Chiroptera > Phyllostomidae > Desmodus > Desmodus rotundus. The sequence continues at coordinate 178,272,759 of NC_071387.1, read as the reverse complement.
GATTTTATCCACTCTGAGTTCCAGAACAGGCTCGACAGATTGGGCAGTGGCTTCCTGTGGGGAGAGGCCAACAGGCAGGTAGGTCCAGGAGAGAACTTCCGGGGCAATTGGCATGTCTGTATCTTGTCTGGGTGGTGGTTGCACAGGTACACACAGTTCTCCAAACTCTGAACCGAAGTTAACATATGTGCATTTTATCCCATGTAAAGTCTATGTGAAAAGAGTTCGAGGGCTCCCAGACCTCTAGTTTCTGAGCCTAGCTGTGGCCTCTCCCAGCACCTACTTGGAGAGCATCCCCCAGGAAGGCAAACACAACTCATGTTGCTAGGGTTTGCTTGGGAAGTCAAGCAGGACAGACATTCCTTAAAAAAAAAAAAAAAAAAAAAAAAGATTTTATTTATTTATTTTTAGAGACAGGGGAAGGGAGGGACAGAGGGAGAGAAACATCTCGCGCGCCCCTAACCGGGGACCTGGCTGGAAACCCAGGCATGTGCCCTGACCAGAATGGAATCGTTGGTTTGCAGGATGACGTCCAACCCACTGAGCCACAACAGTCGGGACAAGGACAGATATTTCTGACAGAAAGCTCTGTTCTTACTTTAAATTACACTCTGGCCATACCTGCCCTTCCTCAGAGTGTCCAGGTGTGTCTGTCATCAGCTGGGAGCATTTGCTTGGCTCTGAATGGGGCCTGTGCAAGTGAAGACATCTCCTGGCATATCAGAGTTAGAGCAGGCGGTAGGGACAGAAGGTTGGGAAAACAGGTGGAGAAATGCCCAGTGGGACAGGAGAACCCACAGAGGATGCAGGACTGTGGGAGCAACGGGAAATGGCCCAGAGGAGGGAAGGAGTTGGGACAGGGGGTTGGGAATTGCAACCCTGAGGGATTATTGGCTCTTGGGACAAAAGAGGCCACTTTGGGGGCAAGACCAGGAAGCTCCAACAGGGTATTCAGTGAGGGAGGATGAGACTGAGGGTGCATGTGGCAAGTGAGCAGGAGCCCTGAAAGCCACACAGGTTGAGTTGGTAATTGGGAGCCACAGAAGATTTTAGGTGGAAGGCAACCTTAGTAGAAAAAAAGGAGGCACCTAGATTAAAGAGATTATTTCAGTTATTTTCATCATCTGGACTTCTGGACTGTAAGTGACAGATGCACAAGTTAAAAATGTCTTAACAGCATATTTGTGGCTCAGTTTTTTGGAGCATCATCCAACAGATTGAAAGGTTGCAGGTTTGATTACCGTGACGGGCACATACCCAGGTTTCGGGTTCCACCCCTGGACGGGGCACATACGAGAAGGCATCCAATTGATGTTTGTGTGTGTGTGTGTGTGTGTGTGTCTCTCTCTCTTTCTCTCTCTCTCTCTCTCCCCCTCCCGTTCCCTCTCTCTCTAAAAGCAATAAAAAATATCCTCGGTTGACAAAGAGGCTCTTTGGCTTAGGAGCCTGATGGGCAGAGTGTGGCTGGGAGGATGGCAGCAGGGATGACTGTGGCTGTGCACCCCATGTCATTTACCCCCTGCCGCCTGCAGCCTGGGCCTCTCCGCATCAGCACCCTCTACCTCCTCTTCTTGACTGCTCTGAACGCTCATATTTGGCCTGTAGCAGGGTGGGCCCCACTGTGGGCCCTATGCTCCCTCCCTGTTAGCCCTGTACTGCCCACCACATAACTTTGCCCTTCTCTGGGCTCCTTACACATGCCCTTGGCTCCTCCCTCCTTCCTCCTGATAACAGGCACCTCAGGAGAGCCACCACAGAGGGCTCCCATTTTGTGTCCCCACCCATGTGTAGCATATCATTCTCTGTGTGTCCCTATACCATGAAGAGATGACGGACAGACAGATGGATGGATGGATGAATGGACGGATTGGTGGATGGATGTTGTAGGGATGCCATATGGATGGTGAATGGGTGGTGATGGGTGATGTGTAGACAGACGGATGGACGGATGGATGACGGATGGGTAGTGATGGTGGTGAATGGGTGAATGGAGGAGTGATGGGAAGTAGATTGAATGTACTGAAGGTATTCTGTCTTAGACCTTCTCAAAGAGCAGGCTGTCTGCTATGTGAGATGCCTTCGAGATTCAGACTGTGCACCTGTGGGCAGTGCCTGAGCCACCCAATACGGGAGGCAGAGCTGCTGGGGTTGGCGGCTCCCAGACGCTTGAGGGCCACAGGATTTGGTACACTATGTATCCCCCAAGCCATGGGAGGCATCTTGAGGAGGCTCAGGGCCAGGGTCACCTCAAGCACCCCCACTAGAGCAGGCTGAGATGCCCAGCCCTGGAAACCCGACCTCCCAGGGGATCGAGGGGCCAGAGGAGCTCAAGGGATCGTGTCACTGTGATGAGTGAGGCAGCGGGTCGGGTGGCCCGAGTTTCCGTGTTTACACGTTCAAAGTGGAGCAAGTCTTGCCGCAGGGAGGGGTCCACAGCCAAGGGCTGATCCGGTGACATGGAAGCAACATTGCCAGGGTTGGGACTGGGGCCTCCAGTCAGGGGAAGCAAGCGGGTCTGCCATGGGGGTTTCTGAGCATCCTGACCCTGTGATCCCCTGAGACTGACCTCAGAACCAGGACAGCCTTATCTGAGACTAAGTAGACCCCCACAGCACCAGACACCAGCTCAGATAAGGACCAGGGCCACCTCCCACTGCACTGGCCACAGGGATCCCATACCCAGGCACAGGGGTCCCTATACCTCTGCCACAGCTCTGAGGAAAAAACTGCCTCTGTGACTGGGACCTCCTCACCTGGCTCTGCAGAAATTATTCTCAGTAACGCTTCCCTTCCCCCCAACCCTCTTCCCCCACACCTATGCCCACAGCTCCTTGGCCAGGCCCTTATCACCTGCCCATGGGTGAACCCAGCAAAAGAAAGGGGAGGGACTACAGAGATGAGTGTAAGGTGTCCACACCTGCTGCAGTCCTTCCTGAGGGTGGTGGGCATGTGCAGAAACCTGGGCTCCACCAGCAGAGCAGAATGACAGGAGGGGCTGGCCGTGGGGATAAAGGCTAAGGGGCTACCCTCCACCAGGCCACACCCTGCCCCCTTGTGCTCCTGTGTGGTCACCCCTAGCCCCTCGCTTTGGTTTCCACCCAGCCCCGCTGATCCCAGCCAGCCCACCACTGGGGCCAGTCCTGGCATCATCTTCCCCAACAAACCTGCCACATTCCACCCTCCCTCGTGCCTAGCTCCTGACCTACCCCCCCCCCCCGCCCCCGCTCTAGACTATACTCCCTAGAGCAGGGCAGTTACTCTGTTTCACCTCAGCCCACAACTCAAGGTAGAGATGCAGAACTGAAGGCCAACAGCCATGAGGGGATCTTAAAAATGTTAATACTTTTCCTCCCACCTTCTAAGTTCTCCTGGCTGGGCGGCTAATCAAATTAACAGACAGATGAACAGGGGGAAATCAAAGTTTTAATACATGTACACGGGGAATTCACATGAGCATGAAAAGTCCAAAGATGAAGCGACGCTGGGTAAATAACACATTTTGGGTAAAGGAGATCCAAAAAGCCCATTTAGATTTTTCAGTAAAACAAGAGACATTTTTCACTTTCCCCAATAACTTCATTGATTTGGGTATTTTGAGTATGTCGCCTAACTCCCACGTGGTGTGCTGCTGATTGTCCTCAATTAATGTCTACCCGACCGGGGAGCATCGTCCAGGGAGACATCTCCAGCACGAAACTTCGCAAAGCACTTCTGACACGTTCGGCCAGTCGCAGCACCTTCTCCATACATGGCACAAATCTTTTTTTGCATTTCAGTTGCATTTTTACCTTTTGAAATAATAAAGCATAATTCTCCAAAAATGTTGCTTATTTTCATCCATCTTCAGTATTAAACTGGCTGCACAAAAATTCACCAATTTTGATACATTTTTTTAATGCACACTGATATGACAGCTGTCACAATACAACCTAATAAAATTGTTCCGAATGAAACTAAAGACAACTAAACACTACTATAGCCATTTTATGGGGAAAAAACCCCCAAATTTTTGGCCAACCCAATAGATTTCAGAAGCAAGAACAGGACATTTACAGCTAGTTGAGAAACAGCAACCTATGTGGCAGGAAAGTTCTTGCTCAGCAACTCAGAAATGATGGGCCCGGGGTTGTGTCTACCCAGCAGACCCCTGTGTGAAGCCCTGTATTTACCACACTCAATTCAAACTGGACTAAGGCGACAGACATGCTGAGATCACCTTCCCTAGGCAAGTTTCTCTGCCTAAATCTCTTGGGCAGGGAAGGGGGGAGGGTTAAATGTGCTTTCTGAGTTTTTTGTTTCTTAATAAACAGCTTAAAGTCAATATCCCAAAAAGGCCGCTTTGGGTGGCAAAACTTTGGTTCCCTTCAGAGTCCAGGGCAAACAGTAGCTATTCCAACATTTTCTAGAAGAAAAGAAGGAGAATTACCATTTCCTGAGCGCTGACTCCACTCTGAGGAATGCCAGGCGTTGATCCAGCTGCCCGTTATCCATTCATTCTTCATCTGTCCGCTGCCCATCCACCCACCCACCAACCACCCATCCAGCATTCTCTCATCCACCATTCATTCCCAGAAAGGCTGGGAGCCCCTTCATGGACACAGCGAGGACCCTCCATCCTGGAAGAATCTTTCAGAGGCAGCAGGGATCTCTGACCTCCCTGGCCCTGCCCTGAACCCCTGGCACCCCCAGATAACCCAACAATGTGTGAATGAGGATAATCACTGTCAGTCTTCTGTGTGAATCTCTCCCTCTGTTACCAGAGGGGGCCTGGCCCTGAACGGGTCTGCCTAGGGCCAGGCAGTGTGTGGGTGCTTGACTTCGTGTAGGAAGGATTTCACAGCACAAGGCCAGGTGACTATGAGGGTGCATTTATTAAAGCTGGGACAATGAAACAAGGAAGGACTTAGCATAGAAGGAAAAGGAGAGCCTAAGAACAGTGAGACTTAGTTCACTGGGAAGTCAGAGAAAAGGGGTCTTTGGAGACAGGTTCAGGGGGTTAGCTGGGGACAAGCTGCCAGCTGCCCCATTGCCTTAGAGTTTAGCAGACCCTTGCCTGTGGGGGAAGAAGTGGAGGGAGAAGTGGGAGGAGGGAATGGCGGGCGGCTGCTCCCAGAGGGAGGGCTAGAGCTCAGGCTGAGCTCTTTGTCTTGAGGCTTTTTATCTCTCTCTTGCAGATGGGAATCTTAGGGGAGGCCTCAGGGGAGGGTTTGGGGTTATGGTCCCCACTGAGTGGACAGGGCAGGGGGTCTTTAGTCACTGCAGTTGGTTCTGGCCATCCACACCTGGTTTTGCTGCCTTTCTGGGCCTGGAACTGAAACGCAACTGAGGCCTAGATGTTATCTCCAGGGAGGAAAGGCAGGGGAGGCAGGTTACCATGGGGGTGAGGTCCTTGTTTTTCCAGTTTTGCCCCGCCAGGGCTTTCCACTCTGGTGCCCATCTGCACCTGGCTGTAAGTTGCTTGGCCATTGTGTTCAGCTGTCTGTCTCAGTTTCCCTACTCCACTTGTCAAAGATTTTCCCAGCTTCTCACTATTCTGTCTCACCTGCGCCGATGTCCAGTAGCACAGCACATGTCCAGCACCTTCCATCACACCCCTACCCCCAGCCTTGCCCTAACCCTTTCTCCTGCACCCTCCCCTCAGGCTCCTGATGGCCAGCAACAGAGGGCTGAGCAGGCCAGCTTGGCTAGAAAGCGACCCCTGTTCTCCAGGGCCTAGGAGAGTATCCGGAACTCCGGGGCTGGAGCTGGGGTGGCTGCTAGGGTTTGCTGCAGGTTTCCCCACCCCACTGGTTGAGAAGAGAGAAGTGCTGAGGCAGGAGGGGGCTGATTAGCAGATACCCCTGCCCTAGGTTGGGGGTACCAACACCTCCTGGCAGGGGCTTTATGTCCTGCAGCCAGGAGAGGCCCCCCTCTTCCTAAGGGAAGCACATTACTGTAACACACACAACCCTGAGCCTGTCCTTTTGGGGGATGGGAGGGTAGCTCTTCCACTAAGTCACGGAACAGTGAGAGGCCAGGCGAAGCAGCTTTTGCAAACAAGGTGGGCATCACCCCTCAAACCCTGTCTCCTTCCTAAATAAGACTGTGAAAGGTGTGAGAGTTCCCTGGCTCAGAGGGAGTGACCCCCTGGCCAGGACCCCACGTTCAGCACCATTGTCACCATCCCCAGAATACCGCCACTGGCAGCATTAAAAAGACAGTTAAGAACCGAAGGGACTTTTTTTCTTAAAGATTTTATTTATTTTTAGAGAGAGGGGAATCAAGAGGGAAAGGGAGGGAGAGAAACATTGATCAGTTGGTTGCCTTGCACATGTTCCCAACTGTGGACCTGGACTGACTGGGAATTGAACTGGCAACCTTTTAGTCTATGAGATGATGCCCAACACACTGAGGCACACCAGTCAGGGCAAGGGGACTTTCATTTTGAAGGGACTCCAGTGTGAGACCCTCCAGAAATGCCTGGACTCCTTCCTTCTGGTCCTCCACCAGAATGAGGTGTGGGCTCTCTAGCTCTCACAATAGGACCCTGAATTTCTCTCAGAGGTGACACTTGAAACCCAAGTGGGATCTGAGTCCCCAGGAAGGTGAGGATTTGTTATTCTTGGGTGAGGGGGAGGATGGGTTTTATTAAAGAAGAGGGAACCTGAAAATTTACAGATGAAACCCTCTGATGGCTGAGATTGTGTTTACAATAACACAGGTGGGGAGGGGGGGAGCGGTGTGTCACACGGACTGCAAAGTCCTGTGGAGAAAAAGGGATGGCATGGCCACTCTCTGAGTGAGAGAGGGCCCCCACCCCTGCCTGGACAGGCTTTTATTGCTTTTCTGGGCACATTACATTGAGGATGGTCCTCATTTATTATGCATAGGTTCACTTTAGGTGGTTACCTTTTACAGAAAACAAAGGAGAAGATGTTGCTAATTACATCAAAGAAGAACGATATTTGCAAATGTAAAGGGAAAAGTGGTTGAACTGCTTACCCTTGTCCTTGGGAGGTTTAGCACAGATTTTAGGAAGTTACTTTAAAGATACACAGTAACCATTTGCTGCCTCAATTCAGGGTAAAGGAGTTTTAGCAAAAGCAAGACTCAAAGCAGCCTAGGTATAATGCAGGCCTGATTCCCTATGGGAGAACCTATCTGTGGATGTGGGTCTTGTGTGCCAACTGTGTTCCCCATCAGTTTTCTGAATCAGGGGCTGGTCTACATTCCCTACCCCATGCAGAACAGTCCCCTAGAGGGGGATAAATGGGGAAGGCTGGCAGGGCTGAGCCACGGGCAGGATGGGCATTAGGTCAGCGATCCATGGCATGGACCCCCAGTACATGGGCCTCCTCACTGTCCCCCATGGGGCCCATGGGCCCACGGCATGTGACATACAGTTCAGCCCGACTAGGGTTGAAGCTGCAAGGCCTGGGCTAGATCAGCCTGCATGGCTCAGACCCTGGACCACACCCGTAACCCCATCTGTCCTCAAGCTGACTATGGGGCTAAGGTTCAGATTCAGAGAGCTGGTGCAAGACTTCATACCACCCCAGACTTGTGTGTGTGCGCGTGTGTACACACGTGCATGTAGATTGTCCTGCCCGGTGAGTCATCAGAAATGGCTCCTGCCTTGGCTGTTATGGCTCAGTGGATGGAGTGCCGGGCTGCGAACCAAAAGGTCGCTGGTTGGATTCCCAGTCAGGGCACATGCCTGGTTGAGGGCCAGGTCCCCAGTAGGGGGCGCATGAGAGGCAGCCACACATTGATGTTTCTCTCCCCCTCTTCTTCCTTTCACCTCTCTCTAAAAATAAATAAATAAAATCTTTTTAAAAAATGGCTCCAAAGTGAGGGCTCCAGGGTCCAGGTTGTTAGTGTCCTTGCCCCCAAGGCACAGCATTACTTGATGTGTTTGATGTATTTGGCCCAGAGTGCTCTAAAGTCTCCCTACCACCCAAACTGTCCACTCGGACTCAACAGCCAGCAGTGTGTTCTGTGAACATGTGTCCCAGGGCCCCTCCTGGTGCGTCACGGGGCGTATACTGAGGAGAGGGGGAGCTTTGGGCAGGTAGAAGGTCCTCTGGGCCACATGGACTGCAGCCCACAGGGGCCCTCTTTGGCATTAACCCTGTGGATGGTTCAGCATGGTCACGTGAGATAAGCCCAGGATAGCACTCAAGCCCCTGGAGTGTGACCACTGGGTGGTCAGGTCAGCATTGGAGACAGCAGGGGCTCCTGTACACGCCTGGTCAGATAACGCAGAGGACTGCCAGTTCCTGCCTGCTCGTACCCATTCACGGGTGTGCTGATTGCATGCTGACCCCTCATGGACACCCAGAGCCTCCACCCCAATGCATGCACATGCATGTACACAAGCCCACACACATGTCCTCTGCTGGCCCTCTTCTATCATCTAAATGACTCTGAGACTGTGACTTTTGGGGTCCACCTGAAGAGCCTGCACTTTGCCATCACTGCAGCCTGGAGGCCTGGCCAGTGTCGCCCCTGAAAGTTAGACTTTGTGTGAGTGCCTGCCTGGGACGTTTTTATCGCCAGGGTGGGCACTTTCCACATCGGCTTTAATTTTTTCCAGGCTGAGACTCAGAAGGCTAGACGTTGCATGATGGATGTCACTGCGGGGACAAGCTGCAAAGGAGGTAGGGAGAGACACTGACCAGTGCTTCCAGGGGTGGGGAACAGAGGTGGTGATGGTGCTCTGTGTTCTGCTGCTCAAATTTGCCAGAAGCCATGGAACTCCATCAAGAGATGGTGACTCCTGTTCACACATGGGACCTCAGTTAACAGCAGTCAACAAGTAAATGATGTGGAAAATAATGACTTTGAGAGAATACCCAGAGAAAATCGGCCTGGGAGAGGAGGCCAAAGCTATTTTCAGAGGAAAATGTATGATCTTCAGTGTTTTCAGTTACCGAGACATAATAAGATCAGTTTTTTAAACTGAGCATTCAGATCAAGATGGTAGAAAGAAAGATTGAAAAAGGAGAAACAGTGAAGATAAAAGCAGAATCTTTTATCTTCCCCTGTTCTGGGAAGGACAGGAGACAAAGGGAAAACAGGACTGATGGCCAACTCACTCCCTGCACCTGCACACTCCCTGCCTCAGGACTCTCCTGTGCCCCTCTGCCAGCTTTCCTGGCATCCCCGAGCTGCTCCAAAGGGGGCAGGCTGTGTTATTTTGTATTCACAGCCCTTCATCCTCTCATCTCCCTTTACCCAGCACATTGAGAGCTGACATGAACCAGGTGGCATTTTCCTGGTTTGAACATTTTAAAGAAATCACTAGGTATATAGTACATCATTCTCAATTGCAAGTGGATAGCAATGATCAGAGGCCACTTAGGTTCTCCAGGGTGAGGTCCTGTCCGTTCCTACCAGGACAGGCAGAGGGTTCCTAGGCACCCAGGGGCATTCACCAAGGACTTCTCAGACTAGGTGACGCAACCACAGCCCACATGGGGCTGTGCATCCAGGCTGAGGTTAAATGGCCAGGGGTTTCTTTGTGGCTCCAACTTTTACAGATTTCTAGGGCAGCCATGTGCTGAGGGATGGGGCGGGCAGAGAGCCTGTTGCATGGAGGGTGTGGCTGGACCAACTAGGTTTGGGCATTTTAAAGGGAAAGCTGGACTCTCAGGGTGTCCTCTGGCAGAAGGAAGAGAAAGCTTGAGAAAGAGCTGAGTGTGGGAACTGCCCTCAGCAGCTCCATTCCATGCCTCCCAGGTCAAGTCTGTCCACAGCTGCCTCCAGGACTTAAAGGTGGCTTCTGGCTAATGATGACCACCAGGGCCAGCGAGGGCAGGGCAGTAGTGCAGTAACACCCATGCCAGGCCCTTGACCAGCACGACTGTTCATGAAAAGACACCAGTACTGGTCCCATTCTGGTTCCAACCACACAAGGAGCTCTACCAAGCATGGTATTTCATATTGCCCTGGAATTTCTAGAAAATTCCAAAACAAAAACAAAAAAGGGGAAAAGAAAACAGAAGAGGTAAAAACAACAAAGCAAGACAAAGCTATCATTCTTTATAGGTAAAATGATTCCCTTGCAAACCCAAGAAGTTGAACTTGAAAAAGCAATTGAATAACACAATTTAGAATTCTGTGAGGTGGCAGGTTACAAAATAAACACAAAAGCCAGTAGTGTTTTATGTTTTTGTTCTTACATATCAGCATAGTTGCAAGATTCATTACAGGAGTAACAAAAAATGTGAATACGTGTGAATTAACTTATTGAAAAAGACCTGCAGGACCTGACTGAAGGATTCGACGCCATCAAGATGTCAGTTCTCATCTAATTTATTTGTATAGATTGGATGCCACTCAATCAAAACGTAAATGTATTTGGGGGAAACGTTCCAAAATGATTCAAATGTTCATTTGGGGGTGAGGATCAGTGCTCAAGAATGGCTAAGGAAATACTGAAGAATGGGTGGCAGGACAGTGCTACCGTTCCCATTTGTCACACTCCAAGATCTGTGAAGGGGGCAAGAGGGGCTCCTGAGCACTCAGAAGAGCCCAAAAGTTTGTGCAGGAAGGAGATGCGTGTGGCCAGCTGTTCCTGCAGGTGTGCGGACTTGGACCCTGGTCCTCTTCCCTCCCGATGAATGGAGGTGGGGGGACATAAGGACAGGGTGGGTGCAAGAACAGAGTCCTCATCCTCCAGAATCCTGAATCTTTTCTCCTGTGTCTGTTGTGCCCTAATTCCTAACCTCTCATTCTTCCGCACTAACAGAGCCCCCAAACATTAGTGGGCACAATTCCCAGCCTTCTTCACAGGCAGATGTGGTCATGTGACTAAGTCGTGGCTAATGGTTCAAGCAAAGGTGTTATGTGCAACTTCTGGGTTGGTCTCTTGGGAGGACAGCTCGTCATGCCCTTTCCCTGGTTTCTCTCTCCACTATTGGAATATAAATGAGATGGCTGGACCAGAAGCAGCTATTATGGGCCATGAGGTAAATGAATTGAAGCCATACACACCTAACCACTGACCTCCTTTAAGTCATTGCTCAGATGTCATCTCCTCCTGGGTCCCTCTTAGACACCCCACTCACAATTTTACCCTTTCTAGACATTTTCTTGTTTGCTTCTTAATCAGAGCTCTTATCTCTGCCTCCTGTCCAGAATGTATGCTGCATGAGGCAGGGATTTCTGCCTCCTCATATCATCCCCAGGGCCTGGCATAGCTAGTCACTAATAAATATTCATTGAATGAGTGAATGTTCAAACCACGTTTCATATTTTAAAGTGTTATGTGAATAAATGTAAAGTGGTAACAATAGGATGGTAATATTAACTTGGTACATGTGTTGTAGGAGCTCATAAACTGAGTGACTGATTCTCCCCCAGGAGGGGCCTGCCCATTGGTTTCCATACCTCCCGACACCCAGTCTCACCTCCACCCTTCCTGCCCTCCATTCTCCTGAGCATCCATCCCCCAGACTCCAAAAAGTGGCTGCCTCCCCTCTCCCTCTCTCCGGGATTCCCTGTACTGGCCCTCAGTGGGCGTGGTCAGTGGCCCGCGCCCTAGCGCTGGGGGTGAAGCCGTCGGAGACCATAGATCTCCGGCGTCCCATGGCCTCTCCCTCTCCTGGACCAGGCCCTGGCTTGCCTGGGATGGGGTCTCCATAGTCTTGCAGCACGATCCCCGAGGTGGTGCTACTCGGAAGGAACAGGACTGGCCTCAAGATCAAGGATTCTGTGACCAACAGCGGACAAGGGATCTCGGCGACGGTCGGCAACCAAGTCCACCCTTTCCGCCAAGGCGTCCCTTCCCCGGTGCCCGCGCCCCAGCAACGCTCCCGGGTATTCCCCAGACCCTGACCCCGTGGAGTGCAGGCGACCGCCTCCTCCCGGCAGGCCGCGCCCCGCCCCGCCCCCACCTCCGCCCCGCCCCGCCCCGCCCCCACCTCTGCTCCGCCCAGGCCCCGCCCTTCCCCCCACCTGCCCTCCGCGGTTCAAGCCCGGCTCGCGTCCCGCAGCCCTCGCGTCGCCAGGGCACCCGAGGCCAATATGTCCCAGCGTTTCGTGGTGACCCCTGCGGCGGGCGGGGTGGAGAATCCAGACCCTGCAACTACCCCGGAGCCGCCCCGGGTGGACGCGCTGCCCATTCTGAACTATGGCCGTGAGCCGAGCCGCTACGGTAGGTACGGCCAGACGCGGACGTCCCCTCGGGGTGCGCGGACGTCCGGAGAGGTGCGGGCGTCCGGAGCGTCGCCGCTGCGTGGCGGGTGGCTTGGGTGGGAGAGCTGCTGTAGCGCTGGGCTTGGGAACGGCCGCGTGTCGCTGCGTGGCCAGCGCTGGGTTGAGCCGGTGCGGTGCGTCCACAGCGCTCGCCTCGGAGACTTTGACAGCAGCCGATCCCCGTCGGCGGTGCGTCCTGTCGCGGGGCCTAGAGGGAGATGCTAGGGCATGTCTTTGGGGATTGGCCGGTGACAGCTTCTGGGCCCTCTGACTGGAGCGCCGCGCGTCCGTCCAGTTCACAGTCCGCGTTTGTGTAGGGGTGAGGCTCTCAGACCACCAAGGAAATGCTCTGCTGGGTTCCTTCTGTCTGGGTGTCTCAGCCCAAGGGTCAGGGAGGCCTCGGTTGAGGGCTGTGCTTTAACTACGTGTACTGCCCTCTAATCAACCGCTTGGTTTGTGCCATTTCCCCCAGTGACCCCACCTGCCTTTACTCATTTTAATTATCTAACGTCTACTTTCGGTACCTTGTCTTGAGAACTCTGATTTGAAGGAATTGAGAAGTGGTGGTGCCCACATTCGCGTCCCCTGCCTGGTCCCCATATGTGGGGGATGTGTAGACAGTGTCCCTCCTGGCCACTCACTGCTCACAGGTCGGGGCCCACAGCCCTGGGCCGGGAGGGTGGGGACATGGGAGGACAAGGCAAAGCCTGGTTTCCAGCCAGCGCAAGGAATAGGAGCAGAGTTTGACTGAAGCTGAACGGCTGCTGGAGCCCTGCCCCTCCACTGCAGTCTCTAATTTGTGGGGGTTTACACCCCTGGGAAGGGAGGCCCACCCTGGGGCTTGGCCTCCCCCAATCCTCTCCTGGGGAAGACTGCCCTTGGGCTCTCGCTTGCCTACAGGACCTCGGCCACAGCAGGGCTGAGGTTGGTCCGAGCTACCTTCTCCCATGCCCAGTAGTCCCAGCAGGCCAGCTCTTCAGGTAGAAGGGCCTCCTGGCTGGCCCCCACCCTGAGGAAACAGTGCATGCGAGTGTCGGGTATGTGTACTCGATGGGGGAGGGTGGCTGTAAGCCTGAGGGCTGAGAGGAGCAGAGCTTCTAGAGGCTTGTTCACCAAGGCCTTTCGCTGAGGTATTGGGAAGTTCTTGAGCATCGCAGTGACATCTGAGTGGTGCCTTCCCACGTGAGCAGCGAGCTTTCCGTGGCACGGGTGTGCACGAAGTATGCTTGCCTATAGCTGTATGTGCTGCAGAGACCCTAGGACAGCGCCTTTGGCACAGACGCGGGATGTGTGTGTTGATCCAATTCTGCTCTGAGTTCTAAATCAGGTGTGAGTATGTGGACAGGACTCTTGTCACTTTGCTAGTGGCTTGTTCTCAGGTCATGCTCCCTCCCTGTCATCCTCTAACCCTTGAGCTCTAGGAGAGGTGTGTATGGCACCTGCTGTGCCCCTGTGGTATCAATGGCAGAGCAGGGGGAACTGTCCCCACTGCTCCTCTCAAAGCAGCTGTGACCCAAGCAGAGGGCGCTCTCTAGCAGGGGCGGGGTGGGGGGGGGCAGTTAAGGCTTCTCCTGCTCCTGCTTACCCAGTAACATGGTCCTTTTGTTTTCCTCTGAGAGGGTAGTTCTGCAGTTATTGATTAGAGTAAATCAGAGAAACTAATGATTGCTTGGGGGTCGGGCAGGCCTCCAGCCTGTTCTGAGGGAAATGGCTTTGATGAAGAACTCAGCGGAAATTTCAGGGAGAATGTGGGTAAGAACAAGAACCATGTCTGGGAGCCTGCCAGGCAAACTCTTCCTGACTGTAGTCAGCCGCAGTGACTGTGCATCGGGAGAGTGGAGCTAGGTCCGTACTCCCTCCCCAGGGGCCCCTAGGATGGTGGTCCAGGTTCTGCACTGACCCCAGCCTGGGTTTGCTCTGCCCCCATGCTCTCCGCACAGGAACTGGGGCCTCCGTGGCCTGGGCCTCGCCTCTGGGCTGAAAGATGGGACTTCCAGTGGGCACTGCTCCATCATGGGGCCCTTCTTCCTACCAGAAGAGCTCAGCTCCCAGCACCCCAAGCAGGGACAAGGGCCTGGGTCAGCTGACCCTTCAGGTTTTTCTCTGGCTGCATGCTCCTTTTGGGCCCCTCTGCCTCCCTGGCCCTTGTCACCTAGCACGCTAGACTATGCCCCTGGGGAAAGGGTTTGGTGCCAGGAGACATGCTCAGGCCTCGATGCGCCTTTTTGCTTTATGTCAGGCTGCTGAGATTTTCATCCTCATGCTGGCATGGATGGCATTGCACCAGGGTCCTCGATGGGACACTCAAGGCAGGGGGCTGTTGGGGCCAGGAGAACCCGCCTAACCCTAGAATTCCCCCACACCCACTTTCACCTCTTCTTGTGGGCTGCTGTCCAGGGGGCAGGTCCCCTTCCCTCCCTCCCCACCACCACCCTTGGGAACTAAAGAACCCAGGTGGGGATGGGCCACCCCAGCCATTCCTCGGCCGCAGTCCCCAGGTGTGGAAACTGCTGAGCCTGGGGCCACTCCCTGCCCCACCACCTGGCTGGCCAGTGTTGGCCCACAGACCCTGGGCTCCATGGTGCGGGAGTCCTAGCCAGCAGTGGTCAGTGAAATTATTTTGTGTTGTGCCCACTACATCAGAACAAAAGCCCTATTATTGGGTGCTCCATTTAAACAATGTAAACTAAGTTTTAAAAAGGAAACAGGCTTTATTGACACTTCTTGGTCCAAGCCAGGAAGTGGGGCACGGTGGGCAGTTGTCTGGAATTGTCCTTTCACTTGCAGGTATGTGGGGGGTGACGGAGGGGAATTTCTAATCCTTGGGGACACCCAGCCTTTCCACTCCCAGGCTCCTAAGGCCATATCTGTGTCCCTGTGGTGCCTCCTTCCGCAGCCAGCCTGGAGTGGGAATCGCAGTCTAGTCACTCAACTTCACTCCCAGACCTGCTCCCCTGGAGTGCCTGTGTGTAGAGAGAGGCCTCTGTGGTGGGGTCTCCATCCTCTGGGACAGGACAGAAGCCCAGCTGTGTGTCCCCATCTCTGTGTCTCTCTGGCTCAGCCGGCATTTCCTGAGGGCTCCCCCTCGAGCACACACTGGTCACAATGGCACGCCACTGTGCCACATTTTGTTAGCTCACTAAAGGCAGCCTAATCTTGCGCTGGGACAGGAGCAGCCTGTGCATCTTCACTCATAGGAAATGAGAGATGCTGCTCCAGATGCGACTCCCTGCACCCCCCCACTCTCCCCCACATGGCTGCAGGAGGGGAGAGGTGATGTGTGAGGGGTCCACAGAGCCTTTTGTCTCACAGGAAAGGCCTGGCTGTGTTGCCATGGGGCTGGAAATGTCACAGGTAGTCTGGAAGGTTCCAGGTGAGTGAGGCTGAACCATCGATCTCCTTTCATTCCTGGTAAAGGGGTGGTGGTGGGAACCCCCAATGCAATTCCTTTGGTAGCATCATCAAAGTGGTTCCAAATCCAGAATCAAGACTTGAGATGGACATGTTCCCCCCTCTGCCTGAAGGCAGAGTTAAGGGACAGGATCCAGCCACCTTGAGGACAATGACATTTTGGCAGGGTCAAAGCCAGCTCCAGGCCATTTGGGATGAGACAACCGGAGGAACACATGCACACCCACCCCCTCCCTTCTCCCCTATACCCCTCACTCCCAGGGCCACACCTTGGAGGGCAGCTTGGCTCTCCAGGGTCCAGACTCCCCTAGGCTACCTCTTTGTCTCTGTGGCCTGGGACAGGATACACCTGAAGCAGACTCTGAGTGGAAGATTCTGGAAAAGAGGAGGGCAGTGGAGTGGCCTGTCACTTTCACAGGGGCTGTCTGGGGGGGAAACGTCCTCCTGGGCTGAGAGGGGCCGCAGAAGGACAAAGGCATTGGAACAAGAGGACTGAGGATGAGACAGCCTGTCCATCTAGGCAGCAGGAGCAGGAGCCAATGGCCCAGTCTGGTTAGGCACTATCCATGGTGCCCTCAGCTGCCCATGGGAGGAGGGAGAGTGTGGAGCAGACACAAAGATGGGGTAAAATGAGGGGCCAGAGGGCAAGCTGGCTCCCCAGATCACCCTGTGTGACGGGGTCTCCCAGACAGCTTACCCCCTACCCCTGCCCAGACAGTGCATCTGTGCTTTTTACACGACTTTGTGCATCCCTCATCACTATCATTCATGGTGTTGTTCTTAGGTTTCTGCTTTAAAAAAGTTTCAGGGATCCCTGGCCAGGTGACTTAGTTGGTTAGAGCATTGGCTGCAGGTTCGATCCCCCATCAGGACACATATAGGAATCAACCAATGAATGCATAAATAAGTGGTACAACAAATCAGTCCTGGCTGGTGTGGCTCAGTGGATTGTGTGCCAGCCTTCAAATCAAAGGATTGCTGGTTCGATTCCCAGTTGGGGCACATGCCTGGGTTCTAGGCCAGGTCCCCCGTAGGGGGTGCACGAGAGGCAACCACACATTGATGTTTCTCTCCTCTTTCTCCCTCCTTTCCCCTCTATCTAAAAATAAATAAATAAAATCTTTTAAAAAAAGGTTTTAGGGAAAAACCCCATTTCCCAGGCTGAATGTGATGCTTTCCATCAGGACCCAGGCTGCTGCCTGTTCTCTCTTGGCTGACTGACACCCAAGGTGGAGGCGACAGACGGCTCTGGTGTCGACCCCCCACCCCCAGCATGCTGGGCAGACTCTGTTTCCTTTTCCTTAAATATTTTATGGAGCATGGCACGCGTTAATCTGTAAGCCTCCTCTGGGTCTCAGGGAGCAGTGCTTCTGTCCAGAACACCTGAGGGTTTGGTCACTCTGATCCTGAAGAATTCTTGCCTTGGTGATGTCTAACTTGGCTTAAAAAGAAAACACTCGAAGGCACAGCCATCGTTTCTCTTCTTTGCTTCTTAATGTTCAGTTTGGATTCTTTTTCCATGGGAGGTTGTCATGGGTTTTGAGGCACCAACTTCCTTTATACATCAAAATTTTCCTTAAATAAAGGCTGTACCATCCAAAGAGAGAATCACAGCTCAGTCTCGAAGAGTGTGAGTCAGGGTCTGCACAGTGGGGTTGGCCTCTCCAGCCTCTGTGCAGAGCGCCCCCACCCCAGGGGCTTCCGGGATCCCTGGTCCTTGCTGCTTGTCCCCACAGGGATCAGTTCACACAGGTAACAAGCACAAGAATGTCTGGTTCGGGGGGGGCCACAGAAACATCCTTAACCCACTGGGAGGCTGCGATGGCAGGCCTAGGCCCCCAGGGGGCATGTGCTTGGAACACCCCTCCCACTGCCCTGGGGGTGGCGCCTGCCTGGGGCCCTGGCTGCCCTGCCCTCACAGCCCCCACCTGCGCCTCTGCCTGTGGGCTCAGGCTGGGGTTCTGGACCTGTGTCCTTGGATGTTGGCTACTACACCAATATGGGGTCAGAGGCAGTAAAAAGGTAACTGCAAACACAGGTTTAAAAAATGCAAACATGTACCAAAGGACACTATGAAAAGACAACCCACAGAATGGGAGAAAATATTTGCAAATCACATCTGATAAGAGATTAATATCCAGAATGTATAAAGAGTTCCTATAACAACTTAACAACAACAAATCAAACCAATTACAAATGGGCACAGGACTCGAATAGACATTTTTAAAAATTAAATTTATTGAGGTGATGCTGGTTAATAAGATCACATAAGTCGCAGGTGTACAGTTCTACGATCCATCACCTGCACATTCCATTGCACGTTCAGCACACAAAGTCTAGTCTCCTTTGTCACCATGTTTGACCCCCTTACTCTCTCCATCCTTCCTCCAACCCCCTTCCCCTCTGGTAACCTTCAGACTGCTGTCTGCGTCTGAGTCTGTTTGTTTGTTCATTGGTTGCTTTCTGTTTTATATCCTACATATGAGTGAAGTCATTTGGTTCTTGTCCTTTTCCATCTGACTTATTTCACATAGGATGGTACTTTCAAGATGCATCCATGTTGATGCAAATGGCAGTATCTCATCCTTTCTTAGGACTCAGTAGTATTCCATTGTATACACGTACCATAGTTTATCCAGTTGTTGGTCAAAAGGCACTCTGGTTGCTTCCATGACTTGACTACCCTGAATAATGCTGTGATAAGCATAAGGGTACATATATCTTTACAAATGAATGTTTTCAAGTTTGTGGGGTAGGTTACCAGAGAGGGATTACTGGTTCATAGAGTAGTTCTCAAATAGACATCTCTCCAAAGAAGATGTACAGATGGACAATAAGCACATGGAAAGATGCTCAACATCACTGATCATTAGGGAAATGCAACCAAAACCACAATAAGATAGTACTTTACCCCCCATTTGAATGGCTATCATAAAAAAGTAGAAAATAACAAATGTCAGCAAGGATGTAGAGAAATTAGAACCCTTGCAACTGCTGATGGAAATGTAGAATGGTCCAGCTGCTGTGGAAAACAGGAGGTTCCTAAAACATTAAACATAGATTTGCCATATGATTCAGCAATTCTATTTCTTGGTGTTTACCCAAAGGAATTGAGAGCAGGGTCATAAAGAGATATTTGTGCACCCATGTTCATAGCAGCATTATTCACAATAGCTAAAAAAGTGGAAATAACCCAAAAGTCTATCGACAGAAGAGTGGATAAAGAAGATGTGGTCCAGGACTCCTGGTCAAGATGGAAGTGTAGGTAAATGTGCTTCACCTCCTCACACAACCACAGAAAGAATTACAACTGGACCTCAAAACAAATAACATCAAGAAGCATCTGAAAATTGAGCTGTGTGAAGGTCCCATGACCAAGGATTTAAAGAAGCCACATTCATCCAGATGGGTAGAGACATGGAGACAGGACAAGAGGCAAGGAAACATGGTGTGGCATGGAGAGGTGGTGACGGCAGCGGCATGGGCAGTCCCACATTCACGTGTGGTGGATAAAGATCAGGAGGGGTGTCTTGGGAGCAGGCTATCCCAGCCCCAGGCCAGACCACACAACCCAGGGTTCCAGTGCCAGGAAGACAAATCCTTATAACTTCTGGCTATAAAAACCAGTGGGGTTGGAGCCGTGGAAGAAACTGCCAGATTTTTAGGAGGTTCCACTTGAAGGGTCTGCATGGACTCAAAACATATGCCAACCCACCCCTCTGGGATTCAGCACCAGGGAAACAGCTAGAAGGGTTCCAGTCACACAGGGCAAGTGCCAGACAAACCTCCAGAAGAGAAGCCAGGCAGCAGCACTGTCCCCTCTCTGAGCCCTCCCCCGACACAGAACCACAAAGCGGTGAAGTGAGTTGCCCCACCCTAGTGATTACCTAAGTCTCACCCCACACAATTTACAGATGCCTTTCCTACAATAGGCCACACTACTGTTGGGAGTCAAAGCAGCCCTACCTAATACACAGAAACACACAAGGAAGCTGCCAAATTGAGAAGACAAAGAACTATGGCCCAAATAAGAGAACAGAACAAAACCCAAGAAGAAGAACTAAATAAGATGGAGATAACCAACCTATCAGATGCAGAGTTCAAAACACTGGTGATCAGGATTCTCAAAGAAATCACTGAGTACACAAACCAACACAAAGGAAGAAATGAAGGTTACACTAAGTGAAATTTTTAAAAACCTACAGGGAACCAACTATGAAGGAGAGGAAGCTTGGATTCAAATCAATGATTTGGAACATAAGGAAGAAATAAACATCAACCAGAACAGAAAGAAGAAACAAGAATTCAAAAAAACAAGGATAGTGTAAAGTGCCTCTGGGACATCTCCAAACATACCAATATCTGAATCACAGGGGTTCCAGAAGGAGAAGAGGAAGAGCAAGAAGTTTAAAATTTATTTGAAAAAATAATTAAAGCAAACTTCCCTAATTTGGCAAAGGAAATAGACATACAAGCCCAGGAAGCACAGAAAGTCCCAAACAAGTTGGACCCAAAGAGGATCTACCAAGACACATCATAATTAAAATGCCAAAGCTTAACGATAAAGGGAGAATCTTAAAAACAGCAAGAGAAAAGCAGAGAGTTACCTACAAAGGAGTTCCCATAAGACTGTCAGCTGATTTCTCAAAAGAAACTGCAGGCAGGAAGGGACTGGCAAGAAGTATTCAAAGTGATGAAAAGCAAGGACCTACAACTTAGATACTCTATCCAGTAAAGCTATCATTTAGAGTGGAAGGGCAGATGAAGAGCTTCCCAGACAAGGTAAAGGAGTTCATCATTACCAAGCCATTATTACATGAAATGTTAAAGGGACTTATTTTTAAAAAGATCAAAACTATGAACATTCAAATGGCAATAAATTCACAACTATCAACAACTGAATCTAAAAACAAACTAAGCAAACAATCAGAATTGGAACAGAATCATAGATATGGAGATCATTCAGAGAGATATCAGTGGGGAGAGGGAATGGGGATAATGGGGTGGAAGGTGAAGGGATTAAGAAGCACAATTAGTAGGAACAAAATAGACGGGGTAGGGGGGGCGGAGAATAGTATAGGAAATGGAGAAGCCGAACAACTTGTATGCACAACCCATGAACATGAACTAAGGGAGGGACTGCTGGAGGGAGTGGTGGTGCTGGGCGAAGGGGAGCAAAGGGGAAAACTGAGACAACTGTAATAGCATAATCAATAAAATATATTTTCTAAAAAAGAAGATGTGGTCCACCCATACAATGGAATATTATCCAGACTTAAAAAGGAAGGGCGTTCTAACATACACTGCAGTGTGAGTGAACCTTAATGATATGCTGAGTGAAATAAGCCAGCCACAGAAAGATAAATACCGAATGATTCCACTCATACAAGGTCCCCAGAGGAGTCAGATTCATAGAGACACAAAGGAGAAGGGTGTGTGCCACGGGCTGCGGGAGGAGGGCGGGGGGTTAGTGTTTGATAGGGCAGAGGTTCAGTTTGGGAAGATGAAATATTCTGGAGACGATGGAGGTGATGGCTGCACAGCGCTGTGGCTGTACTTAATGCCACTTAACTGTACACTTACAATGGGTTAAATGCTGAGTTTATGTTATATATATAAAATATGTATATTTTATCACAATACAAAAAAAAAAAAAGGAAAGGAAAGGAAACA
Source organism: Desmodus rotundus (assembly GCF_022682495.2). NCBI lineage: Eukaryota > Metazoa > Chordata > Mammalia > Chiroptera > Phyllostomidae > Desmodus > Desmodus rotundus. The sequence goes on along the minus strand of NC_071387.1, from coordinate 178,251,495 downwards.
GAATGGCCAAGAAGGAACTAAATCCCTTCCCTCCGGCCTGTTTCTGCCAGAGAACCCTGGTCTCTGGTTTCCAGGAGGAGGCCAGTTTGATTAAATCAATTCTCGCCATGCGGGGCTCTCCCAGGAGTGGGTCCTTTTTAATCTAAATTGCTCTCTGCAAGGTGCGAGTTCAGGCCTCTTACAGGAGATATTTTTGTCCAGGAACCTTCCTGTTTCAAATAACACCCTGTGTGACCCCTTCCGGGCTGGTCCTGGAGAGGAAGGGGGGCTTCTGACTAGCTTCCTGTGTGCAGATTCTGGGAAGGGAGCTGCAGACCTGGTACAGCCCCTCCTCACACTGCTTCCCCCAAGGACCTGCTCCTCCCTGGACAAAGAGAGAGTGGCAGCCTCAACCATCCAGTGAGGCATTGCGGGGGAGAGATGGCCCTGAGTCCTCCCGCCCATTCAGGCCCTCTCCTCCCTGGACATGCACTGGCTGTCTTGGTGCCCCAGGCCAGCCTCAGCAGAATGCACAGACCAAATGTACTGGCTGCCGGCCTGCAGCCCCTGACTCACCTTAGCCACCACTGCCCTTTCCAGGACACCCCAGCGTGGGGACAAGCTCTCCTGTCTGAAGAGGTGGCTGGGCTGGGCACTCTCAGGAGGCCTCACCAGCCTCACCTGCCCAGTGAGCAAGGGACAAGGTGTGCAGCCCATCAAGAGCTGGGCAAACCCTGCCCTTGGCCCTCTCTAGGCGAGGGGCTGCCAGAGCCTCTCCCATAGCAGGCTGGGTCATGACGTCATCCGCATGGTGGGACGGTGCTGAGTGGATTGGTTCACCTTCCAGTGCTCTGTAAAGTTCCCTCAAAGCAAAGCCAGAGGGCTGATGCTCACTGCAGGCATTTGAGAGAAGGTGGGAAGTGCAGCCTTTGGGGCCCCAGAGAAACAGACCCAACAGGATGTGTGTTCACATGAGAGTAATTGACTCACGAGACTGAATCCCAAATCTGCAGGGTGGCTGGAGGGCCGGGGACTCAGGGAAGAGTGGCAGTTTAGACCACAGCCACCTGCTGGCGGGATTCCTTCCGCTCTGTGAGGTCGGTCTTGAACTGATTGCATGAAACCCACCCAGACTAGGGAGGACAATCTGCTTTCTTTAAAGTCCACCAATTTAAATGTTAATCTCACCCAAAAAACACCTTCCCAGAAACATCCAGAAAAATGCTTGACCCAATATTTGGGCAGACTTCCAACCTCCAGGACTGAGACAAGAAATTTCTGTTGTTTAGGCCTCCCTGTCTGTGGTGCCAGTTGTGGGAGAGCTGACTGAGATAAACCGTCCAACCGTTACAGCCCTGGGCTCCCCCGAGGCCCCCAGGTGGGCCTGTCTCAGCTCAGCCTCCTCGGTGGCCATGGCCACAGCTCTGCTCTGTCCTGAACCCCCAGCTGACTCCCTATGAACAGCCTCCCCAAGGTGGTCCTCCATGAGGTCATTTGGAGCTGTCACAGCAGAAACCAGTGCCTTCTCCAGCCAGGTGCTCGTGGACGGCCTCACCTGGACCGAGGCTCCCTCCCTGGTAGCCACCTCCATCAGGGTCCATGCTCTTCCCTCCCCCCTGGCCACCTGAGCCCTCCCTCGAGGCTTGGGCTCCTCATTGCATCTCGTTGCCTAGTGACTGTAGCACTCCTGTCCCCCTGGACTAGATGGCATGGACCAGGAGGCCCTGGGATCCTGAGCAGAGGGACAGTGAGCCAGCCACACAGGTGCCGTCACTGAGCCTCCACCCCATTTACAGGAGGGAACCTCCCCAGGGGCTTCAGGGAGAGGGGAGTGAACCCAGCAGGTAAGACCTGGATCTCCCCTAGCTGTTACACAAAGTGAGACCCCTGTTTTCTATGGACCAGGTCCCTCACATTGGCCCACAGGGGGCATCTGGGCCCCTACCCACCTTTCTACAAGGTTTCTACCCACCTGTGAATCTGCCTGGGCTGCGTAACCCCAGGTCGTGCAGTTTTACCTGGATATGGACGCCGGACTCAGGCTCTCATGGCAGCCCAAGATGGAGAGCAGCCTCCCCAAGGGTCCTTTGAGGGCAGTTAGTTCGGGGTGCTGACAGTTGCAGAGACGTGGCAAGCCCCTCAGCCCGCTCACCTTGGAGCACCCTGGTCTAAAACAGCTCAGGTGGCTTGTCCTTGCCCGTGCCCTAGCTGCACTGAGAAGCTTGTGGTCACATCATTCCGAGAGGCAGAGGTGCTGGCAGCACAATCCTCAGGTCTTCTTAGCTGAGTACGTCCTGGGACTGGTGGCCTGAAGCACATGCATCTAAAACAGACAGGGCAAAAATGCTCTGGACACTTGCCAGTCTGCCCACTTTCCAGATCACTGGGAAGTGATGCACCGCAGGACAACAGGGAGGGGGCTCATGTTCAAAAACATGCATGCCCAAGAGAAGCAGGCCTGCTGGTGGAGGGGGACAGGATCCTAGAAGTGGAGCGTGGTTGCGCAAGGGAAGAGGCCAGGCCACTCTGGGCGCTGTGGGAAGGAAGGTTGAGTGGACAAATGCTGAAAGGTTTTGGGGTTCCCTAAGCCCCATTTCTCCAGTGTCACCCCCTTCCCAGGAGGAACTACCTCTCTCAGAGAGAGTCAGTGACTAAAAAAACCCTGCCCTGTCATTGACCAATCAGTGGAGACCATGACCCTGAAAAAGCACACCTGGAAAACTGATGAATATTCTACTGAAACCCTCTCCTGAGACCTCCTCTAAGATTCCCACCTGCAAGAGAGAGAAAAAAGCCTCAAGACAAAGAGCTCCCCCTCTGGGGAGCAGCCCAATGCCATTCCCTTTCCCTGCTTCTCCCCCGACTTCTTCCCCCACAGGCATGGGTCTGCTAAACTCTAAGGCAATGGGCAGCTGGCAGCTAGTCCTGGCTGACCCTCTGAACCCTCTCTAAGGCCCCCTTTTCTCTGATTTCCCAGTGAGCTAAGGCAGCCCAGCCTCGGCTCTCCTATTGCTTCTCATGTCCTAAGTCCTTTCTTGTTTCATAGTCCCAGCTTTAATAAATGTACACTCGTAGTCACCTGGACTCGTGAAATCCTTCCTACACGAAGTTAAGGACCCATACGCCACAGCTGGCCCTAGGCAGAGCTGCTCAGGGCCAGTCCCTGTCCGGTAACACTTCCCGGGGCCCACATTCTTCTGAATTTGGACCTGAATTCTGTTTCAGTTTTGAGGTTTTTAGTAACCCCTGGTTCCTGTGAATGGGGCCTTATTTGGAAAAAGGCTCTTTGCAAATGTGGTTAAGGATCTGAAGATGAAGAGACCATCCTGGATTATGCAGGAGGCCCAGAATCCACTGACAAATGTCCTTGTAAGATACACAGAAGGGAACAGACACACAGGGGTGGCCATATGAAGACAGAGTCAGAGACAGAGACTGGAGTGATGCCCCACAAGCCCAGGAGCTGGAAGAAGTGGGCAGGACCCTCCCCTGGAGCCTGCGAAGGGAACATGGCCCTGGGACACCTTGATCTCCTACTTCCAGCCCCAGAACTGTGAGAGCACGCATTTCTGTGTTAAGCCACCTTTTGTGGCCCTGGGCACAGCAACTCTCCAAGTGGTGCCTGCAGAGATTGGGTGGGCTTGCCTGGGATGAGTTTCTGGAGTGCTGGGGGTCCTGGGGTGGAAGTGGGTGTGGAAGGAGAACAGACTTACCCCGCCCAGCCTCGTCCGCCAGCCTCCTCATCACGCGGCGTCATGACTGCCATCAGTTGCTCTAGCGTGTGCTGCTGCCCAGGGCGCCTGGGGGGCCCCACAGGGCAGTGGCACCAGTGTCCATGTCTACAGGGACAGAGGGGGTGCCTGGAGGAGTAGACCCCAGCCTGTTGTCGGGCACAGACCTTGTAGCCAGGAGCCCAGGGCCTCCTGGGGCGGTCCCAGGAGGAGACTGGACCCCAGCAGGGAGGTGACCACTGTGTCCTGGAGCCTGTGGATGGTGGAGAGAGTGGGACTGAGGGGTGATCAAAGGAGCAAGGAGGCTGGGATCTGAGCCAAAAATCAGCACTCGGAGCAGACCTGCTTCCAAAGTGCAGCTCTGCCAGCAGCTGAGTCACCTGAAGGCTGCTCTCCCAGGAAGGATGGCACGGGCCAGTGCCGTTCTCCACCCTCCAGGGCCTAAGAAGCAGCCCCAAAGGAGAGACCCCACCTGCTCAGACCCCTTCTGGGTTTCCTGCACAGAGCCGAGGCTGGGATCCACACAAAGGGCCGGAGCACAGGGCTGGGGGCTGCGCATGCGTGCGGCACGTGTGCATGAGTGTGTCAGTGACTCTCACAAAAGCCAAGGCATCCCTGGCTTTTTCCCAAGTAAAGTCTGTTACCAAACATGAGCAAAGTCCAGAATGGGAAGCCCCGCTGGGCCCTGGGCCCCACCTGCACTTTGTCCCCCGAGCCCTTTGAACTTTGCTCATGTTTGGTAACAGACTTTACTTGGAAGCCAGGTTGTGACTTTAAAACCCAGCAGAAGGTTAATGTTGACTGTGCTGATGGTGAGGTCAGGGCATGGAGCCGCAGTGCAGGGACGGAGGGCAGACAGGTGCACGCAGAGCGGGGGCCAGCTGGCCGGGACCAGCAGCTGGTCATGGAATGGGTTTACAAACAGCTGTGGCCACTTTCCCGGAGGGGAGAGTGTTCGTTCTTCTCCTGCACTTGTATTTGAAGACACAGGATCCTGTTGGTTTCGTTCCAAGGCATTATTCTTTCAGCTGAATGTTGGTGCTCCTGGTAGGTGGGCACTTTTACCTTCATATTGAGCCTGTGGGGTGGATTGTGGGCAAACCCTCACATTAGGTGACACCCCTTGGACTAATGACAATGGGAATGAGAAAATGTCCTGGTACAGCTCAGATCTCGGCCTGGTGCTGCCGCCCCGTCAGTCCTGACTGAGGGTTCTGACAATATGCTGGAGTGAGCAGGAAGGACCTTGACGGCAAAGAACACTCCTGGGAAGACATGCCCTCCGCTGCCCGCATGTCCAGCCCAAGGGCAGCAGTGCTGATTTCCTGACAGGGCTGTGGAGGTGAACAAAGGCCTCCTGCTGTGAACAGGCGGAGAGCCGGTCAGCCCATCACTCTGTGTGGTGGAGACTCCGGGGCAGATAGACAAGGGTGAGAGTGTTACATTGGAGCAAAGGGGGCCATGAGCCTAGGGAGGCAGGAGGCAGGAGCTGGAAGGGGGCATCCTGTGTGGGTGGTTGGGGAGCATTTGCTTTCTGTGGCTTCCTGAGTGGAAGGGGGGCAGTCACTGACCAAGTCTTGACCACCTGGGCCCATTGCTGCTAAAGCTGGGGTTGGGCTGCTGGGCTGCCGGCGCAAGGTGGTGGGGCAAGGTCCTGTGTCGTCTGTGGTCTGGCTGCTGCCTGCTGCTCACGCCATGTCTCAGGACACTGATGGTGGGGCTCCATGGGGAGAGGTTCCAGATTGTTCAGCGTGGTTTGTTTTCAGGTTTGCAGGAGGGAGCCCGCGTGGCTCCCCTAGCGATGGAGAAGGACAGCCCTCGCAGCACAGGCCCAGGGAGCCGGGGTGGGAGGATGGGAACCCCACGGGAGGTGGTGGCCTCCTAGTGACAAGTGAAAAGTTATAGGTCATGCTCTGTGGGGGCGTGGTATGATACTGGGGGATACTGGGGGGCACTGTGGGGAGCATGGTATGACAAGGCTGGGTACTGTGGAACTCCGTGGGGGTCCTGTGGGGTACTGTTTGGGGAATTGTGGGGACACTGTGAGGCATTGTGAGGCACTGTGGGGGAAGCATCAGGATCGTGGGGTTCTACCCAACCCCCACTGGAGGGCAGGGCCCAGGGCTTCTGGTCTCCAGGTGGCTTTGAGATGAGTAACAGGATGACCAGTAGGGGGCAGGGGAGGACTGTGACAAAAACATTGGTGCGGGCTTGAAAAATCAAACCTGTGTCTGGTGCTCCAACTGTTTCCAGGCTGTTCTATGAGAGCACCTGGTCCTTTGGCCAACTCTAGGGCCTCGTCTACCAATCTAGACCCTGCCAGGAGGCCACAGCCAGGGGAGGGATTCCAGAAGTTTCCAGCCTAACCTCACAGCCCTTGCTCAGAGACCCTCAGATGCTCTCCCCATCCCACGCCCTACAACATGAGCTTGGCTCTGGGGTGTCTTTCCCCCACCCCCACCCCCACCCCAGGGCCCTAGGCCTGCATAGGCCCTCCAGACCACCCTCCCCATCAGATTCCTGCCTGCAGCCTTGGGCTACTCCCCACTGCCCCAGTGCCCACAGCTCCTACCGCCCAGCTCCCCACGCTGCCCACCTCTGACTGGCCGGCCTATCTGCTGCTTTTAATGCAAGGGGGCAGCCCAGGTCCTTCCGAGCTCTGCCTTCCCTTCTGCCTGCTGGGTCTTGTCCTGCCTTTTCCCTCTTCCTTTCACCGGATGGTCTTGCTCTTTCACTTCCCTCCTGGTTTCCCTGAAAGGCCTGCCCATGGTCTGTCCTTCACCCTTCTAGTGTGTCAGAGGGAAAGATGGAAGCTTATCCCCTTCCCCCACCAGCCTGACTAAGGGGGGCATCGCGCAGGAGGCTTGGGCAGGTTTGCCCTCCTGCACGCTCTCCATGTCTGACTCTGGCACGTGGGGTGTAGAGCCTTTCTCTCCCTCACTTCAGGCCCAGGGAGGGCAAAGACCATCCTTCCACACCCCTGCCCATATGTAGAAATCGTCTGCCACATGTTGGGGCCCAGGCTCTCATGAGGTTGCCCCTGATGCCTCAAAGGCTGCTCAGATGAGGTGGGTGTGCACTACCCAGGACACTGGGTATGAGGCCATCTCCCCACAGCCATCCTTAGGGGGCACCCGCCCAGCACATGGCCAAAGCAAGTGCTGAGGCTTCTGGAAAATTCTAGATGGTTCTGGAGCTGCCAAAGTTGGCCACCTTGATGGGGGAGCAGGCAGCAGAGCTATCACCACTGCAGTTAAGCCTCCCGTCACCAAACAAGGGCAATTTTAGGTGATTTTCAGCATTTTTTCTGAACACACCCAGAAATACAATCATGGAGGTAACATTAGAAGTTTCTTTAGTTTTTTAACTTTCTTTTTCAGGGGAAAATGGAGACACGCTCCCTGGGCTGCCCTGGCAGGGACATCCGTCCCTCGTGGTCTGACCCCAGGCTCCCAGGCCCAGGGCTGGGGATCGGGTTTTCACCCTCTGACGACAGCGAGGCGCTTTCCTTTTGACTCACCAGCTTTGGGCAGAGGAACAATGCCGCGCCTTGGAAGCAGCGCTGTGTATTTGTGAATGTAACCCCATCTCTAATCTTTTCTTTTCTTCCTGTTTAATCATGGCAGCGGTGCCCACAGTTGAGGCTGTAATTTTCCTCCCGAGACGGTGTTGACTGTCGGTGACTCCTGGGTGTTCTCATGTTCATTCATGGGCGGCTGTGGAGTCTCCGCCTGGCCCCTCCTGAAGGCTGGTGGCATGGTGTCTCGGCAGCCTGCCGCACCCCCAGGAGTCTGGGGGGGGCTCTGTGCCCTCTCTTGGTCTGGGCCCCAGAACACAGCCCAGGAGAATGCAGGGCAGGGTGTGGGGAACCTGGCTCTACACTGCACACCAGGAGAAGGCCTGGAAATTCCTCCAGCCTCCTGAGCCTGGGGTCTCAGGCAGACCCCACATGGCCCCCAGGGGCACTCCTGGGGGCCCTCTTACCACCCCATGCCTGGGAGGGTGCTCCATGAGACCCTGCCCTTTGGGGAGGAGAGGGGTTGGGTGTCACTCACTCGGGCTTTCACAGTTTGGGAATAAGAGTCAGCACAAACCAGCAGCCCCCTCCACCCTCACCTGGCTTGGAATTGCACAGGCCTTTTAAATTTGTTTTTCAGTTGTGGTAAAATACACACAACATGAAATTTACCATCTCCCTTACTTTTGTGTGGCATTAAGTGCATTCACAGCATCATTCAGCCGTCACCACCACTCTTCTGGAGAGCTCTTTACCTCTCCCGACTGGCTCTCTCTCCCCACGAGACACTGACTTCCTGTCCCACTTCAACCTCCAGGCCTCGGAGCCTCGGGACAGCCTGGCTCATGGCGAACAGGATGAGCAGAACTTTGTGGGTGCTTTCCTTGTCGGTACTGATGGGTTTTACCAGGGAGCTGCAGTGCTGCTGGGCCTGTCTCCACTCTTTCTGCAGACCTGCAGGCCTGCTCCTCCTGTAGCTCCTTTCCATCCCTCCATTGCCCTTGTCCACCAACAGAGTATAAATGAATCAGGAGCTTAGCTGGAAATAAATGTTAAAGATTTGTTCAAGGGTTTTAGGATTTGCAGATTATAAGTGCAACTAGGCATACCCAGAGTGTTCCAAAAAAGAAGGAAAAGATGAGGTTTTTTTTTTTTTTAAATGTGTTTATTGATTTTAGAGAGACAGGAAGGGAGAGAGAGAAAGAAATATTGATCGGTTGCCTCCCATACATACCTTGGCCGGGAATCGAACCCACAACCTAGATATGTGCCCTGACCCAAAATCAAACCCCCACCTTTTGGTGTATAGGAGGACACTCCAACCAACTGAGCCACACCAGCTGGGGCAAGCTGAGGGTCCTTGTAGTAAAGAGTACACTCTTGAGAAGAATCAGTCCTGCATTCTTAATCTGCAGACTGGTCTGAGATTGGAATCCTCTAGATTACTGTACCGGTTCACGGCCTGCTAGGAACCAGCCCAAACAGCAGGAGGTGAGAGGCAGGAGGATCGAGGGAAGCTTTGCTGCATTATCACCTAAGCTCCGCCTTCTGCCCCCCATCCCACCCCATCCCACCCCATTCCGTGGAAAAATTGTCTTCCACAAAAACACGGTCCCTGGTGCCAAAAAGGTTGGGGACTGCTGCTGTAGGTCTGGATAATGGATGTCAGACAGTCTGGATGGGTCTGGATGTGGGTTGTTAGGCAATCTGGACACAGGGACATTTTTTCCTTAGTCCCTCAGGGGGTAATTAGAGGGTTATCTGAAGGTCTGATGTATATCTGGGCATTGACGCAGGACTGGGAAGGTTAAGTTCCCAGACTGGTTAAAACAAGAATTGTTTCCTCACACCTCAACCTATGTGACTTTAGTAACTTAGCAGCTTGACTACAGTGACTCCATTTTATTTTCTCACTCTCCCCTCACCCTTGACCCTCCGGAAACATACCTGATACATTTAGCGGACACTGTCCTGCTTGCCTGTAGGGGCACCCGCATTTCCACAGTCCCTTCACACCTCACACTCCTCCCCCTGGTGTCTCTCTCCCCAAACACAGGGATTGCTCCTCAGGATGCAGGGAACATTCCAGATGCTCATTGGTGATCAGTGCCCAATATTTACCCTTTGGTCTCATCCAGAGGCCTCACATCTCCCTGAGTGAGGGCCCCCAGTATGTCTGTCTGGGGTGACATTTTTCTGTGCATGTCAGAGTCCCCTGACCCTGGGCCTGAGCAGCGGGGTTCACCTTCCTGTCCCTCAGAAAAACATGGGGCCCCCAAAGTGGGCCCCCACTGTGCCTGTCACCTGGTACGATATGTGGCCTCAGAGCTTGGCTGCAGCTGTATTTGCCCAGGTGGGGGTGTTTACCCTCCAAACACTTCCAGACCTGCCTGGTGCCACCCAGGCCCTCTTGGGAGTGTCCCAGCTGGACTCAGGGTCTCTGCCCTCTCAGAGGCAAGAGACATGGCTTCCCTTGCAGTAGCCAGGCACCCCTGCTGGACATGTGTGCCCTGTGTCCCTTTCCCCTGGAATGGGCAGAGGAGCCAGCAGGAATGGCCTGGTCATGTCTGTGGCCCCTTGCAGGTGGCCCCTGGGGAGGTCCCCTTGATGTTCAGGACACATGGACATACCCAGGAAGGACAGAACCTTGGGTGAGAACTTGACCAAGGGTCAGCAAGGGTGTGGGCAGGTGGGGAAGGACTGTTTGAGGCCATCAGACCTAGAATCTTAAGGGGACCCTCCTGTGCCCTACAGAGGGCAGCAGGGTGCAAGTGGGCAATTGGAAAGAAAGAATAGTTTATTCTTTCTTTCGAATTGGCTAGAAAGGGCAGTGAGGTTAAGGTGAGGGCGAGGAGCCCAGGGTGACTGAAGTGCCAGCCTTTGGGGGTTGACGGAGGGAGGTGGTCTGGCCTCTGTGTGTGTGTGGCGGGGTGGGGGGGGGGGCTAGATTGGTGTCTGCGTGAGCAGGGTGCCTCAGGGCCCAGGCATGAGTAGCCTGTGTGGTGACCCGCCCTGGGCTGCCCCAGGCCACTTAAGGAACACATTGTTCACGTGCGAGCACACACCCACCAGCTAACCCACACTCACAGCACGCATACAAGCACAAGCAAAGGGCGCAAACTTACAGGCATGCTCACGTTCATATACCAACACAAACTAACACTTTCACATAGACACACTCATGCTCACACATCACATGTACACACACAACTCCACTGGAGCCTGGCAAGGAATGATGGGAGCAGGGGACAAGTGGCCTTGATTTCACAGGACTCTGAGTTAATGCTGGCTTCCTGCCCGGCTGAGACCACGTGGCATGGGTAGCTCTTCAACAGCACTTGGCCCTGTGGCAACCGGGCTTGCAGCCGGGAGTTGAAGTTGCTGCCCTCCAACCACTGTCCACTCTGGTCTTCCCTGAGGGACGCGCCCATTTTTACATAAACTGGCACCAACATGTGACACAAATAGCCAGACATACACAAATTCACTGTTTGCTGCTTGCATGTAACCAGCCCTGTAAAATGGAAACCTTCATAGCTGGAAGCTTTGCTGAAAGAAAGGGTTCCCTGAGCCACATGCTGCCCAGAATAAGGACCAGGTCCTGGGGCATCGGCCTGAACCACCAGTGGCAGGGCTGGATGGAGAAGGCAAACAGGTGCTCTGCCCTGGGGCTGACAGGGCCCTTTCATTTCAATGAGTTTGGGAGAGAGAGATGTAAATTGCTTTGAAAGAATTTACACTGGCTACTTAAGGAGGTAACGTGGGGCTTGCTCTGGGACAGGTGAATAATCCGTAAGGAAGCCGTGTTTGCTGATTCCACGCTGGTTGTGGGCCACAGCCCAGAAGGTTCACAGGGAAGCTGGAAGCCGTCTGGTAGTCACCTACCTCCCTAGGTAAGAGCTGAAATGGTAAAAGGCGAAAGATCTATATGATCTGAAGAGAAACCAGAGTATAGTAAGGGCTGAAATGGCCACCTGGAAGTCGATTCAAAGTGTCAACACAGTCAGGAATATGAGCGGTCTTTCCTTGGCTTCTATTTCGGCTCTATTAACTAACCAGCTCCCTGTCTCTTCTTCCCAACCTCAGGCTACTGTAGTTTAATTTAGGAGATTTCAGAATTTTTCTCTTGTAACCCCCAGATAAAAAATAGACTGTTACAGCCAACCCAATCAGTAGCATTTTAGACACATCCATGGTGTGTAGGATAACTCTCTGGGCTGTATTTTTCAGTTCTTTGATGACAAAGGCTGATTTGATGGAATGAGTTAGGCAGTATTCATTTTTTTAATAAAGTCTCTGGAAGAGTTTAGTATAATTGGTGTTATTTCTTCCATGTTTGCAAAATATTACCAGTAAAGCCATTTGGGCCTGAGTGTATGTGTGCGTGTAAATGTTTCCAACTATGGCTATAATTTCCACATGAGATACGGTGCTATTCAGAGTGGCTATTTCTTCTTGTGTAAATTGGGGGGGGCTGTGTTTCCCAGAGAATTTGTCTGTTTCATCTACAATTTCAAAATTATTATCACAAAGTTATTCACAGTATCTTCTTACTATTTGTATCAGTTTTTAGGGCTGCTGAACAAAGTTGCTGTCTGAGAGCTTAAAACAATAGGAATGTATTTTCTCTGGGATCTGAGACCAGAAGGTGTAGAAGGGCTATGCTCCTTTCAGATGCTCCAGGGGAGGATCATTCCTGCCTGCTGTGGCTTTGAGGGATTCTAGGTGTCCCCAGGCTTGTGGACGCATCACTCCAACCTCTGCCTCTGTTGTCACATGACCTCCTCCACTGCATCTCCTCTCTGGTGTTTTCTTATCTCTCCTTTCAAAAGTACAAATCATATTGGATCACGGTCCCCTCCCCCCACTCCACTGTGACCTCCTCTTAAGTCAGTCATATCTGCAATGACCCTATTTCCAAATAAGGCCACACGCACAGCTAGAGAGGCCAGGACTTCAACATTATCTTTTTAAGGGCCATAGTTCAACCCATGACACTATCTTTGTAATTTTTCAGGATCCCCTGTGGTGACAAGTTTTTCCTCTGTGCAGTTTTAGCTGTATTTTGCAAGCATTGATAGGTTTTATTTTCATTATCAGTTAATTCAAAATATTACCTGCTGTCAATTGTGGTTTCTTCTTTAGCTCACCGGTTTCTTGGAATGTGTTGGGGATTTTCCAGTTATCTCTCTATGGTTAATTTTCTGCTTTATTCCTTTGTGGTCAGAGGTCCTACTGTTATTCCATTCTTTGAAAGTGATTTGCTTTATGGTCCAGAATACAGTCTCTTTTGCTAACTGTGTTGTGTGCCCTTGAAGAGCACGTGAGTTGTGCAATTGTTGGGTGCATGTCCGAGTATCCGTCAATTACATCAACCTTATTATACATGTGGTTCAGGTTTTCTTTATCTTTGCTGAGTTTTTATACTTGTTATATCAGTTCCTGAGAGAGGCGTCTTAACATTTCTAACTACTGGTATGGACGTGTCTGTTTCTTCTAGCTCCATTAGGCGCTGCTCTTCAGGCGGTGCCAACAGCACAGGAGCCGGATGTGCTGATCTGCCAGGATGGTCCTGAGCGTGGATCTTCTGTTCTTTGGTGTTAAACATGTTGTTGTTGTGGTTGTTATTTTGTTTCCTCCCTCCATTAGCTTGTTAGTTACACATGCTACTATTCTTGTCACGTTGCCCTGGCTCATGGGGGTCTGTGTAAAAAAACACAGTCACCACACCCCACACACCACAAGGATCCACAACCTCACTGTACCTCCCGGGCCACTGTTGCTGCATTTTCCACTCTATACATGCTTGTCACTGTCCCTACATTCAAGGTCTCATTATCGCCACTGCTATCCTGTCCTGTCAGTGCTCTTGCCCATTTACCTGCATCATTTTCCTTGTGGTTATTCTGCCTTTTTTGCTTCAGTTAGGGGCCCCTTGCCTTCAGTTTGGGAAGAATTCTGTCAGGTTTTGTTTGTCTGAAAATGCCTTTCTTGTGCCTTCATTTTTAATGGCCGATTTGCTGGTGTGGAAATTCCAGCTGGCAGTCGTTCTCCTTGTGCACTTTGAAGAGATCTTCCGCTGTCTTTCCTGTGACCGCCTCCCACAGGCTCTGGTCCTGGCCCCAAGCCGAAGTTGCAAATCTTTCTGTTTTGGGTTTTTAATGGGCATTGCTTTTCTCCTCAAAAGCAGAGTGTAGCAATCAGACAGTCTCAGTTGGCCCTGCTTTTGTTTCCTTTTCTCTGTACTCATCGGCGCCTTTGCATTACATGGTTTTGGCCTGGGTTGTTCGTCTCTGGAGAATCTGGCTGTTGCACTGGGTATTGAGTCGTGGGTGAAAAAACGGGTTCTACAGAAAGTAACCTCACAGGGTGATCTGATCATAAATTCCTAGCTGGGCAGGTCATGGTGTTTGTCACAACTCAGGCATACAGCATTTTAGTAAAAGGTTTACCTTTGCCTTAAGCAAGCCCTGTCCTTTGTTTCTGTGCATCTGGGTTACCACACCTTTGAAATACCCTCAGGAGAGCACATAATCTTTTAACTATCCCATAATCCCATCCCTGACTTGCTTTCTCCCACATTTGTGTAATCTTCCTTAAGTTCCCTCCTTGATTTCAACTGTGTAAAAGAAGCTGCAAATTGTTATTTTCTGGAGCCTCTGAGAGCTTGCTCTCTGGCATATGTCCTCAGTTTGGCTCAGATATACTCTTATAAAAGTTCTCCACAGGTTTGGACATTTCTTACTTCGACAGAGTTGTGAGGCCTGTGTAACCTTGGTACTGCTGTTGCAATCAAAGTTGGGTTGTTTTTTTTTTTAAGATTTTTAAAATTTATTTTTGGAGAGAGGGGAAGGGAAGCAGTAAGAGGAGAGAAACATCAATGTGTGGTTGCCTCTTGTGTGCCCCCTACTGGCGACCTGAGCCACAACCCAGGCATGTGCACTGACTGGGAATCAAACCTGCGACCCTTTGGTTCACAGGCTGGCACTCAGTCCACTGAGCCACACCAGCCAGAGCTCAAAGGATTTTTTTTAAAATCCTCACCCAAGGACATTTTTAAAGAGAATTTATTTATTTATTTATTTATTTATTTATTTATTTAAAAGTGAGGGGAACAGAGGGAGAAAGAGGGAGAGAAACCTCATCAATCGGCTGCCTCTCCTATGCTCATTGTCTGGGAGTGAACCGGAGACCTTTCTCTTTGCCAGACGATGCCCAACCAAGTGCCACACCAGCCAGGGCCAAGGATCTTTCTTTCTTTCCTTGCTTTTAGAGAGAGAGAGCAAGGGACACAGGCAGAGAGAGAGAGAAACATCCATGCAAGAGAGAAGCATCGATTGTCTGCCTCCTGTATGTGCCCTGACCAGGGATCATAGGTCGTGTCCAGACTGGGGGTCGCCCACACCCGTGCCCAGACCCGGGATCGAAGCCACTGCCTAGATATGTACCCTGACTGGGAATTAAACCTGCAACCTTTCAGTGATGGGATGATACTCTAATTAACTGAGCCACACTGGCCAGGGCTCAAAACTTATTTTTAAAATGTATTTTTAAGATCATTGCCCTGAGAAAATGGAAATCGATGACTTACAGTGTTTGCAAAAAGTAGTCGTTCTCTGTAGAGATAGCAGTAAATCTTAATAGCACATTAGTCTGTCTGCTCTCATGCAAATTGAGCCAAAGGTTTAAGTTTTGAATGAGGTCATCAAACCAAGAGGTAGTTATCTGACTCAGAAACTTAATAAAATGTTCCCTTCCCTCTCCTAGTATAATAGAAGAAAAGTCAAGAAAAAGACGTGGTTTTTGGTTTAGTTGACCAAGTGGAATCTCAAGTTCAAAACTTGAGGTGATGGCTCAGCCAGTTTGGAAAATGTTTCGCACAATCAACTCTAGCCAAGTCTGTGACCCTGGGCGCCCGCACGACTCCAGGTCCAGGACCAACAGACAACGTGTCCCTTGGTCACTCACACGGGAGGCTCAGCCCAGAGCTGAGCTCAGCCCCAAACCCATTATGGGCACATTCTCTCCCTGGACCTCCGTTTTTGGCAGTTTGTCAGAACCCACTGGTATGACCTTGGGACAGTTTGTTGGTCACTTTATCTGGGCTGTGGGTAATAATAGGATAGAAATCACCACCCTCGGGGTGCTAGAGTGTGACCTGCTTATCTCGGGGCTCAGCAGCTGCTTAATTTAAATGATTGTAAAGTATTTTTGTCTCAGCAATGCTGGCACAGGCTGCAAAAAGTAAAAGGTACAGAGGAACATGCCTTTCCCTCTGCCCACCCCCATCCCTGCTGAGATGTCTCTGTGTGCCTGTGTTTGTCCATGTGTGTGTGACTCTTTGCGAAAATGGTGACAAATTGTTCCATATCACTCTATACAAGGGAAAATCATTTCGGAAAGCAAAGTTATTAACAATGGCCAAAAGGTGGAAGCAACCCAACTGTCCACTGATGGATGAATGGATAAACAAAATGTGGTCTCACCACACAATGGGGTATTATTCAGCCTGCAAATGGAAGGAAATTCTGACACCTGCTACAATACACATGAACCTTGAGGACATTATGCCCAGTGAAATAAGCCAGGCACAAAGGATGAACTCTACAGGACTCCACTTACATGAGGTCCCTACAGAGTCACATTCATAAAGACAGGAAATAGAATGGTGTTTGCCAGGGGCCGAGGGACAGGGAGCTAGTGTTTGATGCGGACAAGCTTCCAGTTTTGCAAGATTTCTGGAGGTGGAGGTGGTGATGGTTACATACTAAAAGGCATATTAATGTCTCTGGTTTTAATTTTTATTTATTGATTTGAGAGAGAGAGAGAGATTGATTTGTTGTTCTACTTCTCCATGCATTCACTGGTTGATTCCTGTATGTTCCCTGACTGGGAATCGCACCTGCAAATTGGGACAACGCACTAACCCACTGAGCCTCCCAGCTGGGGCCACAGTAAAGTTTTTAATAGTCTATCTGAGCAAATACCCACCCCAATGGGGTGGGAGTGGTTGGGAGTCCCCCCCCCCCCCCCGCCCCTGCAGGGCCAAGGAGAGTGTTTATAAAGAAGATGTGGAGACAGAGCAAGGAAACTGGTTGGCCGGCCTCAGCTGAAGAGGCCGGCTCCATGGGACAGCCTCGCTGGTGTCTGCGGTGGCTGCTCTGCCGTCCCGTTCCCTCAGATGCAGGGCTGTGACTCTGGCTGAGGCCCCCTTTTGCCAGCACCAGGCCATCTCCTTGTTCAGTCACTGTGGCACACAGGAGTGTACTTCCTGCACCGGGCTGCACACCGAAATGCCGTTACATGGCTAATTTTATGTCACGTACATTTTATCACAAACAAAATTAATGTTTTTAAGAGGGAAAGAGAAGTCAAAACTAATAAACAGTTTTTGACAAGGTCTTGAGGTTGATGTTGAGGGAGTCAGGGGGACCACAGGGCACCAGGACCCTCAGCGTCAGTGCCCCCAAGGCCCTGTCTCACACGTGGGCCATGAAACATGAAACTTGATGGCTGAGACACACTCTGTCCCGCCCCCTCCAAGGAGAGGCTTTCATCGCCACTGACCTCGTGGGCTGAGATTCTGATGCTTGGCAGGAACAGCACCCCTGCCTGGCCACAGGGTAACAGGACCAGTGTCCCTGCCCGGGCTGCAAGTGCACACAGCCAACATTTCCTAGGGGAGCCTGCCTCAACTCCTGAGGACAACCTGTGGACATTTGTCCAGGGTTCACCCCAGGGGCCCTGGGTGAGGTTTGGACAGGCAGTGGGCTCACCTCCCAGGAAAGGTACAGCTCCCTCCTGGCCTCTCCACTCACTACCCAAAGGCCTGGTGACACCCAGCTCTTGGAGCTCCTTCCCTAGTCCCAGCCCCACCACTCACTGGCTGTGTGACGTCTGGGTCCCCAGATGGGCATCGTTATTGTGCTGACAGTTGAGGCTCCGCACATAAAGACTCAGAGTAGTGCCTGCCATGGTGACTGTGAGCGACAGCTCCCCTGAGAGGGCTTGCGGGCTGGTATAGGGAGATCAGCACCCAGGGCCTTGGGAGGACGCTGTTCAGGGAGGCTGTGAGCTGCTGGCGAGGACACGCGGAGGTGCTCCGGCTTCTCTGCAGCCCTGGCACAGGCCCCTGATGGAGCCGCATTCCCTGCGTTGAGCGGATGGTTGTCTGGGGACTGGCAGTGGCATTCCACAAGCGCACTCCAGGCCTCTGCCCCAGGCACCTTTGTTGGGGTCTGTAGGCCTGACGGAGTTCTTTTCTGCCTAGACGGCTTTGTGATTTAACAAATATTTGCTGGCTTGTCCTTTCCTTGTTGACAGAAGGAGTGATAGAAACAGGACCGAGTCTCCCGCTGTCAGGAAGATGAGAGATTCGGGACCTGGGAGGCAATTCAGGGGCCAGTGGAGGCGTGTGCATGTGGAGGATCAGGCGCAGGCACTGCTTCTCTTTCATAACATGCCATGAGGCCAGTCTGTGCTCACCCCACACCTCAGGGCTTCTCGCCACCCCCTTTGTCCTGCGAGGAGTGGCCGGACACCTGTGGGGCTCACGAGTCTGTACCTGGTGAGTTCTGTGCCATGCAGGCCCCATCCAGGTCAAAGCAGAGCCTGAGGTGCCCCAGATTTGCTCCCCCCTGCCCCACCCACCTCCAGGGAGCCACCACCCTGCTGTCTGCCTGCCCTTGAGCTTGAGGTAGATAGACTCACACAGCCTTCCACCACAGGACTGTGAGAGTGTGGCGTGTGCGGCCATGGCGTGTCCCTCTCACTGCTATGCAAGATTGCACGGGACACACATTCCCGTCTGTCTGCCCAGTGGTACTGATGGGTGCACAAGCTGCTCCCAGCCTGGCTGACCTGAAGGTGCTGCTGTGACCGTCCTTGTGTGTGTCTTCTGTGCTCGTACATTTCTGTTGGGAGTGGAGCTGCTGGGTCATGAAAGAGATGTGTGTGTGTAATTTCCCAGGTTGTTGCCAAACAGTTTCTAACGTGGCTGCACATTCTACACAGCCGGGTGTACAGGTGACTCCCCAGGGTGTAGGGGCCCGTTGCTCCCTGCTCTTGGTACTGATCCTGGGTGTGGGCTTCCCTGTCCCTCACACGTGGCTGCTGGCTCCTCCTCCTCTGTGGGCCGTCTGTTTACATCCTCACCCTTTTTTCTAGGTCTCTGTCTTCTCTCTGTAGGCTGTCTTTATAGAATCTGCGTGCATGCCTGGGGTGGACACATGGACGGCAGCTATCTTGGCACGCTGGGGCCTGCTTTCCTCTCTTCATGGTGTCTTTAAGGAGCAGAAGCATCTGGCACTAAGGATGACCACTTTGTCAGTTTCTTTTTCATGAAGAATGCTTTCTGGGACCACGAAGGAATTCCGCAGCTATCACCTGTAGTGTGAATCTATGTTTTGTAGCCCCCACCACAGGCTGTGCTCCTGTAAGACTGGGGCCTCCCCGATGGCTTTGCCTCTCATCCAGGCCCAGCCTGGCGGGTTGGCCTCATGGCGTCCTCCGAGCCTGCAGCGTGGACCGGACTACCTCAGCCCCAGGAGGGTTCCACAATACTCTGAGGGGTGAAACAGGAGACCTGGCCAGCATCCTGTCAGCAGAAGGGTCCGCGTTGACACCAGCAACTTGTAGTGGAGTCAGAGAGAGTCACGTCTGATGGCCTCAGAGGTACTGAATGGCTGGGAACAATGTGAGTGTCTGTTAGGCTGGTGTGGACCAGACTTTGAAGAGAGATGGAGGAGCAAAGAGGAGCAACTTGGCCTGAATAGAGGTCAGAGGTACCAGAGCCCAAAGCTGGATGTTCCTGTCCCCACCACTGGCACAGGACAGCCTGGGGCTGGCTCATTCCCTGGAACTCTGGGGAAAGTCCAGAGGAATGGGGTGTGTTCCTGGCTCGCACCGTGAAACACAGCCTTCCAGAAAAGGGTGGGGCCTGCCCTGCCCATGCCATCTCTGTCCTGGGCTGGGGTGTGTGGGTGGGAGCCCGGAGGGAGAGCGGCACAGAGATGGCAGAGGGATGGCCACGTGGTCCAGGTTTGTGCCATAAAGCCCTGTTGCCCTGACAGTTATTGCTGTCCTTACCACCTACACTGAGACCGTGCACCTTTAGGAGGGGCTGAGGCTAGGGTCGCTGGCCTGCCTGGCCCTGGGCACTTGCCATGGGTGAGACAGCAGTGATACCTGTGTACCTGCACAGGAATGGACAGAGGATCATACTATGGCTAGGGCCAAGATGTGTGCTTCCTCCCAGGCTTTCCTTGGAGCTGAGGGCTCCTTAGGGATCTGGGGCTATAGCAAGGGTTGGGGAGACAGCAGGGTACAGTGCTGGCTGATGGGCCAGGGCCCTGGGTGTCCGTGCTCACTGGCTGTGACCTCAGTAGGGGTTTGGGGAGAATGCAGCAGCACTCATGGGTCTGTCCTCTTGCCCACGTTTCCAGTTGTGGGCATTAAAAACACTGCCGGTGGTGTTCCCATGGCGTTTTTCCCATCTGTACTGGTGAAGGTGGAATAATAAATATGTTGATGAGAGAACAGACTCGCGTTCTTAGAGCTTCCCAAAAATGCCTTCAGCCTGCTATGTGCACCTGTCTCACGTCAGGAAGAACGGTCTGTATTTCATAGACTGAGTTTTCACAGATCAGACTTTCTTCTCACAGAAATGAGGCAGACCCTCCTTCCAAGACCAATTATAAGATGCTGCTACACCCTGCTCCCTCCCTGCGACCCCCTGAACATTCAGCAGAGGAGAATGCCTGGTGTGCTGATCACTGACCGCTGTGCAGTCAGCTCCTTTTGTTTTCAACTTAAACAATTGGTGCTATGATCCCCTGAGGCGGTGGTGGGCTGCCAGGAAGGCGAGGCTCTCCATCTGTGGGCTTGGGTGCTAGGTCCCCCTCTCTCTGCCCTGTGGCTCCTGGGGGACCCAATAGGACCTGAGCCAGATCCACCAGCTCTGCCTCTGCAGTCAGCCAGGCCAAAGACTCGCCCCATGGCCTCCCCTCCTGGGAATAAATCCCCGCAAACTGCAATGCCCTCAGGGTTTAGCTCAGTTTATTATGAGGGCAGATATTGGGTTTTCCCCGTTATCAAGACCACAGGGGTGGACTTGACCAAGTCCTTCCTGGCCAGACCCTGGGCCGGGGTTTTCCTCCCTCGTGGACTCAGTGCAATTTCCTGGCGGGATGACCCCCAGACCTTTCATACCCAAGAATAGCTGGATCTGGCCTCACATTTGAATTTATCAGGGCCAGCTCTCTGGGCTCCCAGTGACTATCTTCGAATATGTCCAGGGAACTGCTACAATTGGCTCAGGATGCATTGCTGCTGCAGAGAATTCAAGAATTCAGTTGGGTCTGGTCTGCTCTCTCTTCCTACTCTGGCCAAGGCTACTGTAGCTCAGTGGGGACGGTGCCAGCTGCAGGGACCCTGCGTCACTCTCCAACTCTGAAACCTGGGCTCTGCCAAGGCCGTCTGCTGGAGCTGACAGCAAACATTTGCCCAGGATTTACTTGAAGTTACTTATAAAACCCGAACATGGGCTGGAGGGCAAAACGGTGTTGGGCCGTTTCACACTTTACGGCGTGCTCAAGCGCCAGCTCTCCTTTAGGGCTTCAGTTTGTCCTGTAGTTTGTAAGTGCTCACGGCGGAGTCGCCACACGCGTGCGGGATTTCCACAGCATCGGAGGCGTCGCAAGAGAGGGATGGAAACCTGTGCGTAAGCTGCCAAAGTCCCCAAGCCTGGGGTTTTAGAAAATGAGCAATTGGAGATCCAGGTCCTCCCGGAGGGGTGTGACCTAAGGCTGGATCTCTGCCCATTAAAGGATCTAAAACCCGCTGGAGTGCTGGAGTCCTGACTGTGCTCTTCTTCTTTTTTAAACCATCACCTGCGGATACATTTATTGATCTTAGAGAGAAAGACGTTGATGTGAGAACCATCCTTGGTTGCCTCCCGTACATGCCCCAACCTACCAGGTATCGAACCCGAAACCTAGGTATGTGCCCTGATGGGGGATCGAACCTGCAACCTTCCGGTGCATGGGATGACGCTCCGACCAACTGAGCCACCCATCCAGGGCTCTGTGTTCTTTTATCACTCCTTACTTTTCTCAAATAAACAAAATAAAACCCCAGCAAGGTCTCCGAGAGCTCTGTTGGTGGGGGCCCCACCTTTCCATCTTGAAGGGACTGTTCCCTGCACCTCCCTGAACCCCAATCCTGAAGGCAAAGGGTGATGTAGGCAGCTTGAGATATCCAGCCACCAGGTACCTGGGATGTCCTAAGCTGGGGACAGAGGAGCAGAGCAAGGGAAGCTGGCAGAAGGACATCAGGGTAACTCACTAGGGACATAGAAGGTTGTGGCCACTAGTGTTTTCAATATAGCCATCTGTCACTTTGAAACAAAGAGTTTTCACTTAGATGTATGAAGTGATTTTATTTTGAAAAATTTCCAATCAACAGAAAAGTCCAAGAATAGTGTGAAGGCACTCACATGCCCGCAGCCCCACACTGCCCTTCCCAGCTGCCCGCACTCCCCGCTCCCCGTCCCCCAATGTCATGGGTCTCCTTAGCCTGTGTTTTTTGTTTGTGTAACCTCAGGTAACAATGACATGTGTCAGCATCCAGTACTGCTGTTTTGCTGAACCCCAGAACCAGTTAGATCCTCTGGGCGGGTAGCCTGCCTCTGCCCTCCCCCCTCAGTGAGGGAGATGTGTCTGTCCCCAGGGCCAACGCAGGGCTTCTGAGCAGGAGGTGGGGCACAGAAGCCCAGTCACAGGGGTGTAGCCTAAGGTAGAGAGGCCTACTCTTGGAGCCCCCTCTGCCTACTAGGTTAGGGAAGGGGACATTGGGGACATATCCCTGACTGTGACAACCCCTTTCTGAGCCACTGCAGATGAGACAGACCTGGGATCTTCGGGGCCACCCTGGTCCTGAACAGTCCTCTCAGAGAATTCTTCCTACCCTGACGACCAGGAGAATCCTGGTCCCACAGGTAGCCAAAGGCTCCAGACATGTCCCCTCCCCTCTGGGCTTTTGTCCCTGTGGCTCTCACTCCCTCACCCTGTCAGGAAGGGCTCATTACACTTTTTCTTCTAAAAAATGTAATTTTAGCTTTAGGTAATGGACCTCCCTCTTCTCACCTGTCCTTCTCCCCTTGTCCTCCCCTCATTTCCACCCCTGCCCTCCCCTGTTCTCCTGGTAGAGGGACAAGCAGCTGGTGGGCATCTTCTCCTCATTCCCCAGGGTGGCGCCAGGCTGCCAGAGCATAAGCTCATGTGGAACTCCTGTCAGGAGTGGTCTTGGGCCTCCTGGACCCCGTGCACCCAAGACATGGAGCCTCCAGCTTCTGCCAGGAACCTGGGACAGGGGGTGGAAACCTGGGCCATCCCACCTTTTCTTTGTCTTCCATTGGAAATGATTTTTCTGAATTTGGTTTTACGTTGTGGGGTTGTTACAAGAATACAGTGTCGGGGAAAGCATAGCTTCCACAGCCCAGAGAGAACCTGGTCTGCATTGCCTTTTGGGCCTGCAGAAACACACAATTTTCAAACAGGATCAGACCATTCCGGTTATTCTGTTTCAATTTGTGACGGCCTTTGCCCAGTACCACCTGTATTTATGGGTGTTAAAACTGGGATGACTCATTGCACCTATTTGTCATAACTTTTCGGATTAACTTCCCTTTGTTGGCCCATTTCCTTGTGTCTCAGGGGTTAGGAAAGTGACCCGAGGCTGTAGGATACAAGGCCATCCGGGTGTGCCTGCAGCGTCCGCGTCCTGGCCTCGCTTTCCCTGCGCTCTGCTGCAAGCTTCCCTTCCGAGTGGCTTCCCCAGACCAGACTGGTGGGGCGGGGGAAGGGTAGGCTACTTTGAGCAGGCAGGCCTGGGCCTAGGGTCCTGTCGCAGAGCCTTAGTGACTTCTGTGTACAGGATTAAGTCCTTTGTGGACCGAAGCAGGCCCCCTCACCAATCATAGCTCGTTTCTGCAAGAAACCCCTTCCCACGCGCTGGGTGAACTCCCGCCAGGCAAGGAGGGGGAGGGGAGACAAGATTCCAGTCAGTCTAGTGGGCGGGGGACACTTCTGTTTCGCGACAGAGCCAGACTTTGTCGGGGAACTACTCCATGGGGTGTGGGGACTGCGGGCCGGAGCCTGCAGGCGGGACGGCAGGGGCAGGATCAGTGCCGGCAGCTCGGAGGCAGTGAGGGAACCCGCCGGAGGAGGGTGACACAGGAAGAGCTGGGGGCGCGAGTAGTCCTGGCACAGGCTGGGGGAGGGACATCATCAGTAGGCGCTCCGCCCCCTCCCCCGCTAACTTTTCCAGAGGCTTGGGGGACCGCAGGTGAGGTCACGTGGTGGGCCGGGGCGGGGCGAGGACAGGGCCGGGGGCGGGCCGGGGGCGGGCCGCGTGGACCCCGCCTCTGCGCCCAAGTCCCGCGGCGCGTCGGTGGGGGCGGGCGGAGCGGAGCCTGGCCGAGAAGCGTGGTGTGGCCGTAAGCGCGCAGTGACCGGAGTACCATGCCCACCAACTTCACCGTGGTGCCCGTGGAGGCGCGGGCGGACGGCGACCAGGACGAGGCGGCAGAGCTGAGCGAGGCGCCGGGCGCTCCCGAGGGCCCCGAGCCCGACAGCTCGAGCCCGGGTGAGCGCAGCCGCACCTGTCCGCGGGACAAAGGCGGAGCCGGGCTTCTCCGGGATGGGGGCGGTTCGTGGCGGGAGGGGGGCCGGAGGAAAGGGTGTGGGGCTGCTCTCCCGCCCTTGTATCCCCTTTCCCGTGGTCTCCCGCAGTTCCTCTCACTTCGCCTGCTCCTGAGGTTCCCTCACCCCCGTCCCGCCCCCCTCTTGCTTGCTGAGTCCCCCACCAAGCTTAGTCGCGGGACGCCGGATGAAGGATCCCGGCCCTGCCCCGCGCTCCTAGGGCTGTAGCCCCGCTATGCTGCTCCCCCCACTAACTTCCCCTGCCCCCCGCCCCGGGGCCCTGGAAGCACCTTCTTTCGAGAACTCAGGGTGGGGCAGTGGGGAGCTGTGGGAGGTGGGAGACGCTCGGGGTAACTATGGGAACGGGGGAGGGGCCTCTCGTGAGAACCCCTGCCTGGTTGTGCCGGGTGGGGTGCGGAAGCCGTAGGGGTGGTTGGCTGGAAGGAGCGCCTTCCTGCTTCCTCAGGCCCTTGCTCCCCACGCGGCCAGACTAAGGGCCACCGATCAAATCAGCCCCTACTGAGGTCCCAGTTGTGTGCGCCCACTCTGTGGGTCATCAACAGGAGGGACAGCAGGCCCCTGGCGGGGAGGGGTGTGGGGGAGAGGCCCCCCCAACTGTGCTCAGGCTGAGGGGCCCCCTGGCCCTCTTTGTTCCGGAGTCCCAGGTCTATAGCACTTTCACTTTCTCTTGTGGGGGCTCCCTCAGGCCTGTGCCTCCTCATCCGGGCTCCAGGCTCCGGCTCTTGCAGCTGATGGATGGGTTCCCCCCAGTGATCAGCTTCATCTCTGCTCTCAGCCTCCCTCTAGAAACGGGGGGAAATGAGAGGACCCAGTCTAGTATCCACAGCTGGGACTCCCCCTGCCTGTGCTCCACCCCCCATTGCAGCCTTGGGAGGAGGCTCCCAGCTCCAGGCACTTAAGGAAAGAGAACAAACAGGTCAGTGGAGGCCACGGGTCCTGAGTGCCCAGTACCCTGGCAGGAAGGGCCAGGCCCTCCTGGGGGCACCATTAGGAGTCTGCTGGAAGGCTTGTCCTCATGGGCTGTTGCATCATCCTTCATTAGGGTCCTGCCCCCTCCTTCAGGTGCCTCTTTCCTCAAGGTGAGGCAGCTGTCCATCTTTGCTCTGCTGGGTGTGGGGCTGGTCACCGCTGCTCCCTGGCTGCTTCCTGGCACAGCGGCTTGAGTCCAGGTAAAACATGGAGTCAGAGTCTGTAAGCTCAGCCTTTCTCTCACCACTGCCTTGTGGTTCTGGTTCTGAGCACCAAGGATGAGCTTGTCCGCCAGGAGCCATTGTGTTCCCAGAGGAGCCCTTGGCCGTCCTACTGGGTGTCTGGCTCCCTGCCTGCTGGCCCTGTCTTGGAACCACATTCACTTTCTCTCCAGACTTTGTGGCTTGTTTGGAAGTTGGGGATAATTTTCCTCCTGCCTGTCCCTTCTGCTGTCAGTAGCTCTCGTGTGGTGCCCTGGGCCTCAAGCTCCCTGTTCCCCCTCCTTGAGTGCTTTTGCTTTCTGAACCCTGATCCCCCCAGTTCCTGCTGGGGGCCGGACAGAAACTGAATCTGCCTGGGTGATCCCAGACTCAGGAACGCCAAGTGTGGGGTTTTTGAGCTGAACTTGTGACACTTGGCTAAGCTGGCCCAGAGCTGACTTGGGACTTGGACATTTATGATCTATGTTATGTTTCCTCGGAAAGAGACAGCAGAGGAGATTTTTCCCTGCTCAGTAGTCACAGTGCTGTTGTCTTTCCGGGTCTCTGGCTTCGCTCTGAGTTTTAACGTAAGCTGTCAGACCACAGTCCGCGCTCAGAGATGCTGAGTGGAGGGCACCGTGTCACCAGCATGAGGAGGAGGGGGCCTGGGGAAACCACCATGTGCCCTGCTTGTTGGGGCGGGTCCCGTAGGAGCTGGGAACAGCCAGGCTGGAGCTGCTTCCCAAGGCCCACATGTGGGATCCACGCTGTGTGGGGTCTAAACTCCATGGTCCCAGGCCAGTGGCCATGCCTGCCCCATCATGGGGTCGCTGGTGCTATTGAAGTTCTTTCCCAACTCTGCGTGACCCTCGAAACCCTCAGGGAGGTACCTCGCTTTCTGGGTGGGCTTCCTGGTGGTGGTGGGGCAAGTTTGGGGAGACCCTGTCCCTGGAAATCCTTGGGCTGTGGTGGAAATAGGATTCACCATCCTCACCCCTCGCCCTGGGGCCCCACCTCTCCTATTTCCACCAGGGCCTGGGGGTTCGTGAGACCACACCCTGGTCATTCTGGCCTGGAGGCAGGAGGGCCTCGAGTCTGTGACACCTGTGACACCTGGGCCAGCAGGATCCGCAGATTCCTGGGCCTGCTCTGTGCTCTGGGCTGGGGCCTTGGTAGGAGCCTTGTCCCTGTGAAGCTGGGCAGTTTTCTGACTTTAGAAGCCCCTGGGACACTCAGGCTAGTGGTAGCGTGGGTGGTAGATGTCGAGACTTGACCTTGAATTAGTCCTGCTGCTTTGACCTCAACTCTTCTGGCTGGCAGGCCTGTGCCTGGTGCTTTAGAGCCAGGAGCACAGTGGCCCTGCACTAAGCTCTGCTTCATGGAGGCCTGGACCCTCTTAGAGGAGACACTTCCCCAGAGAGTGAAAATCCGTTGGGCGGGAGGGGAGGCTGGCATGGGAAGCAGAGGCCAAGGTCAGTGTTAGTTTCTGCTGATGACACTTTTGAGGGCCTTCCCCCCCACCCTTTCCTTTACAGTGAGGTGGGACCCGGTGTTCTGGTATGACTGGGGTTCATTTTTCTTGGGGGCTGGTTTCCTCCCCAAGAATGGGCACCACACCCTGGTCTGCTGTGTGACAGGACATTTATTCTGCATTTTATTGTGATGGGAGACTGGTCTAAAGTGGAGAGGACAGGTTTTTATGTATCCCAGTGTCCTCGATACTTTGTTTCTTGGTAGAAATCCCTTACCTAAGGGAGGTGGTGGGGAGGAGGAGGAGGGTGTTTTATCCTGACTTCTGATTACCGTGGATTTTTTATTGACACCAGGAAGCCCAGCCTGACCCCCTTTCTTGGTGACGCCCCTCAAGGTGTGGTTAGTCCTAGAGGCCATGGGCAGCGTGTGCGGGACCATGGAGTGGACAGACGTGCAGGGCTCTAGTGAGGCAGGGCCATAGGCCCCAGCCCTCAAAGCAAGTTCCACACCCAGCTTCTGTGGCTAAGGGAGGCAGTCCCACTCTGGGAGGGTACATGAGCCTACAAACCCCATGTCTCCTGCTCCCAGCTGAGACTGTTCCTCACGTGGCAGTTCCCGTGGCTCTGACTCTGTTTCCTCTTCTTTGGGTTGCTGTTCTGCTTTTTGGATTCCTTTCTGTGATTTCACTGTCTGCTGCTGAGGTCCTGTTGGTCACCCTGGGGTCTTGCCTCCTCCCTCTGTAAAGGGGATCTGAGCACCCCGATGTGCTGATTCAGGCAGTCCTGGGGAGCATGACCTTTGTCCTGTCGTGGCGCATGGCAGGCTGACTGTTAGCAGTGGGCAGTTGGGTAGCCTGTAGCCTTCTGTGAGGCCATCTACTAGGCCACTAAAGGGGTCGTGGAGCCTCTGAGGCCATGACCCCAGGTTTTGAGCAAGTTTTCTGCCAAGTGCAGGGCTGCTGCCAACGGGGTGCCGAGAGCACAACTTGGTGGGGGGGGATGTGGGGGTTGAGGGGGCAGTGCAGTTGAAAAGCGGGACAGGAGAAAACTTTCAGGTTATGTCCTGCTGGCCAAGGACATGGAGCAACATCCGTCCCTGGGTTTCAGGAAGGAAGGGATGCATCACACTGACACAGGAAGGACAGGCGGCACAGTTGTGCCACTGGGCAGACCCCATGTTCAGCCTGTCTCCTTGGGATTTGCTGGAGGTGGCTTGGCTCGCGGGTGTTTTTTAGGGGGTTTCGTGTTAGGTGGACAGCAGAGGTCACCACACGTGTGTTTTGTACGGAATTCCATTTGCAAAGGTGAAGGAACAAAAGGTAGCTGGGCCCTCACTGAGCGGAGCATGGCTGCGAGGGCCGGGAACGTGGCCTGTGTCCGTGCGTTGTCCGTGTGCGCACAGGGGTCCGAACCATCCTTAGGCGACAGGCCCTTTTCTTAGAAATCAGGTGATGACGTGTTAAGTGCTCCTGCCGAGCCCGTGTGTGTCTGTATGTGTGTGTGCGTGTGCATGGGCTGTGTGCTGTGGGCGTGCACCTGCCTGCACGTGTCTGCGTCAGTGTGGGCAACATGCGGCGCTCATTGCACGTGTGCATTTGTACACACGTGTGGGCATGTGTGTGCATGTGACTGAACAGGGTGGCGGGTAGAGAGGGGTTTGGTCACAGGCACTGGGTCACGTGCTGTGGGGACATCTGTCCTGCTCCAGCCCCCCAGCAGACCCCACTCAGTCATGTGGCTGGGGGTGCTCTGCCCATCTTGGGCCGTGTAAGTAGAGGCGACACGTCTGTGCCCTGGTCCGAAGTATGTTCCCAGCTTGCGTGCCCTGTGCACAGTGTGGGGGCCCATTGCCTCTTAGGTCCAGTTATATGGTCTTTTCTGCTGGAAATTTCCCCAGACCTGATCTTGATGCTTTGCTGGAGTGGGTGTCTGAGCTGTGGACACCAGTGGTGGTGGCTGCTGCTGCTCAGGGGCGTGGCCCCATGGGGTTGGGCTTGAGGGATGCCTCCAACCGCAGCCCCAAAGGGCCAGGCCACTCCGGGGCCACCAGGTGCTGGCTGTGGCAGCTGCCGCCTGTCCTGTGAAGGTTGTGGAGTGTCCACCACTCTGGCCCTCATGGCCCTTGGTGCATCAGTGAACAGAATGGTGCTGGCCCTCCTCCTGGGGGCTGGCGGCTGTAGGATCTAGCACATGGTTTGTGGTGTATGGGGGACATGGAGCACCATGAGGATTAGTATCAGGGTGGCCTCTCAGAAGGGGACATTTGTACAGGACTTGGGGGCTGGAGACAGTGGCACTGGCAGGGAGAGTGGTGAGGAGGCAAGGTGGGCCTGCAGATGAACCCTACCCTTGTCCACATGGAGACTGTAAGCTTTGTGGCCTGTTCTTTGTCTGAGGCCTGGGCTGTGTGACCATCCAGAGTGTCCCCACACCAGGAGCACAAAAGCTGGAATTACTCCATCCATGTGAAGTCACCGCCTGCTGTCACTGTTCACGAGGTGGGCTGTGACTGTGAGCAGGGAGCAGCTGACCCTGCAGACAGGCTCTCTGGTTTTGCTTCCACCTTTGGCAACATGGGCACTTTGGCTTGTGCCTGTCACAGTGCTGTGCTGGGCCCAGCCGATGGGCGAGAGTCAGACTGTCTGGTGACAAGGATGAGCAGCCAGCTCCCCAGAACACAGGCCCCAGGATGGAGTCCCCTAAAATTCAGCCCTTCAGAAATGCAGCCCCCAGATTAGCATCCAGGTTGAATGAAATGCTATGGCCTGTGGGTGACCCTGGCCCTAGATGGAGGTGCCTGGGCACTGAGTCAGGGTCTGAAGCCAGGGCAGTGGACTAGCCCAGGGGAATTCCACAAAGGGCGGCCTAGAGCCTGTGAGGCTACACTGCCACGGTACAGGGAGCAGGAGGAGTGGCTGGAGGAGCGCCTGGTGTGTGGGCTCCTGGGGCCCTTGGCAGAGTGGGCCGGTGTGCTCAGCAGGGCTCTCGTCACTGTCAGCAGGGAAGAAGCGGGCTGTGCTGTCCTGCAGGGCTTGGATGTGGAGGTACCACTGTGTTGTGCATGCAGCCCACCTCTCTGTGCCAGGCAGCTCTGTGGGGCCGGGCGTTCTAGCACCTTGATTGGGCCTGTGCATTGTTGGTGCCTCATGTGCCGTTGGAGAGTGGGAACCTTTCTTTCCCACCCTTCAACTAATTGACCCCAAATGTCCTGTACTAAGAGGTGTCTGACAGGCTTACTCTGTACCACTAGGGTTTGGGATGAAGTTCTCGTGGGAGGAATTGGAAAGCGTGTGCTGCAAGAGTGGTCTCAGAGCTGCTCAGGGCCAAGGCCACACAGGAGCTTGGGAGATGGCTGGTTTGTGGTCATGTGCTACAGCTCAGGCTCACAGACCATGCTGGGGTGGCTGGAGTGGCCCAGGGGTATCTGTCCAGGTCAGACCCAGTGGGTGAACGGTGGGCTGTCCTTGCCTCCCTGCCCACTGAAAGAGCCAGCTGTGGTGGGGAGCCTGTGTCAGGGCCTCTGCCCAGTGGACCTGAGACCTGACCAGATAACCCCCAGGCCTGGGTTCCTGCATTGGGGGATGGGTGACCTTGGACCAGGACACCTTCCAGGGCTGCCATCCTCTGGGGACTGCCATAGATGGCCCCTCTGAACAGCTGTGTTACCAGCCTGAAGGGGTCCATTTGCCTGCTCATATCGAAGCCCAATAATATGGAAACAGGAGTTTGCAACCAAGAAAGTAAGGGTTTATTTTAAGGAAATGGTGCCAAACCCGGAGTCAAAGGTAAGCTAGAGGTCAAAGACCTGGCTCCCTGATGGGTATAGGGGGAAAGTCATCCGTCATGGTGGCTTGGGGAGTTGGGGTCCTGGGCTCTGCCGATTGGCGAGAGCCTGGTGGTTGATCTTTGTGTCAGGTCCTGATGTCAGTCATGGCTTTGCTCTCACTATTTTCATTTGCACGAGGGTGTGGTCCCTAGGGTTCCACTTGCAGCTTTCTTGGGCCTGGGGCTGAAACACCACTGAAGTCAAGATGTTGTCTTTAGCTTCTTTAGCTTGCAGGAAGGAAATTCCTGGTCAATAGACCTGAGGCTTTCTGCTTAAGACAGTTTGATGCCAATCAGAGTCTGCTGTCCTAAGGGCTTAATAATTAAGGAAGAAAGTGGACAGACAAAAAGGAGAAAAGTTCACGTTAAAGAAATAGAATTCCTGCACCATCACAGCTTGAGGGTGTCGCAGCTGGGCTGGGGGTCAGGTTTGAGGCTGTGTCTGGTTGATGGCTTTGTGTGGCCAGCCACCTGGGTCATCACCTCTGTGGGTATGAATTTTATAAGCACTGCCTGTCTGTAGATTTGAGACTGGAGGGCGAAGTGTGAAGTTCAGTGTTAGGTTTTAACTACCGTTCACACGGCCAGGTGCTTTCCATATCAGCGTGTTTGCAGGGGTGTCCCCTAGAGTCATTTTGCAGCAACAGCTATACTGGGGAGTGCATGCAGATGTTTGCGAGCAGCTCTGGGCATGTGAGGTCAGCTAGGAGCCCCAGGAGGGAAGGCCCACCTCTGTGGCCTGTGCCTGCTTGTGTGGCTGAGGCCAGGTAACAGTGGCACGGATGGCAGGAGAAGTAGATGGGTGAAAGGGCCATCCAGACCCTGGCAGGTGGCTGGCTGTGGGCACCCACTGGGGACTGGCCCAAGGGGGCCCTGGGCTCCCTTCTGGGGGACACTGGGGCAGTGCTGTCCAGCAGGGAGAGCAGAGCATGAAGGGTTAATACCTTTCTTTTGTGAAAAAGAGGGGAACTCCCTTTTTAGAATAGAGACCTGTTCTGTGCAGATAAGTCCCCAGAGCTTCAGCAGGACCAGCCAAGAATGAGGTGCTCTGGCTCCCCCACCCATGGCTGCTGGTGCCGCATGGGTCCTTGAACTTCCTGCCAGGAGCTCCGGTGAGCAGGCCCCATGCAGGTGGTCTCTGTGGCTGGTGGGGGGCTGCAGGGCCGGGGCTGTGAGACTGTGCCAGGGAGGCTGTGAACTGCTGGTGTTGGGTCTGGCCTGTGCTGGGGGTGTCGGCAGGGCCCCACTGCCCGCGCCTCTGGCAGGGCCCTGAGCAAAGCTCTGGTACCTCCTTGAGGGTTCCTGGCTTGCTTCCTCTCTCCTTCCCTGGGCGGTTTCTTTCTGAGAAAACTGTTGGGGGAGGAGTGGAAGTGCTTTTTTGTTTCGTGTGGATGGGGGTAGGAGCTCCATTCCAGGCAGCAGTTTAGTTTCCTGCGTTCTGGGTCATTCTCCAGCACAATCCCCACTTGCCGGGTCCTGTGTGACTCACAGGCCTGGGGTTTCTGGCTGTTGGGAGGAGAACCGGTGGTGCCTGGGGGTCTGTGGTCACCATGGAGTGTCAGAAACACTTTCAGTTCAGCTGTGGGATGTGCTGCTGCCCCGATGCTGAGCCGGTCTGGGTGTTCACACTCAGCCCGTGCCCCGGGCCAGCACAGCAGCTGTGGCCAGGCTCCGTCTGCGAGGTGGGGGCACGCCATGCGTCCACGTCTGTGTCACCCTCTGCTCAAGCGGGCATGTCCACCTCAGGGTGGTGTGAGGCCTTAGGGGACTCCAGGTCTATCCCTGAGTTCTCCTTATGCCTCAGTTTCCCTCTCCAGGGGCCAGCCTGTCCCAGACATGGCCATGACCTCTCTTCTCCCTGGCTGTCTGTTCACGGTGCCTGCGGGTTGGGCCTGGGTTCTTGGAGGCTCAGAGGATGGTCACTGGGGAGGGATCGAGTTGAGCTGAAATCAGAGGAGAGAAGCGCCGGGTTGTTCTTAGGTTTCCTCTTCCCTCTGACCAAGGGTCTTGACCACAGCCAGACGGGAGCCGGAGTCAGTAATGGGAGCTGCCCCAGGGGCCTTGCTGAGGCTCTTGCCAACGCCCCTTCGGATTGCCAGCGCTGGTCCCTGAGGTGGGAGAGGTCAGTCCAAGAGCAGTGAGCAGCCATGTGACTGAGTGGGTGTCAGGGAGTGGGGTTCCCCAGGGGCCTGTCATTTCCCACAAGGGGATTGCGTCTTTTAGACGCAAGTCCTGGGAATACGTTCTTCTCCTGAGAAGCTCTCAGAGCTGTGGTCCCCAGCAATGCCGCTGTGCTTGTGAGCATGTATGTGAGTGTGTGTGCGTGTGTATATCCGCATGCATGAGCGTGTATGTGTGGCTGTGTGTATGCTTGTACAAGTATGTTGAAAGCACTTGTGCTCTCTGCATGTGTGTGCCTGCACATGCATGCCGTGTGCTGTGTGTGTGTATACGCACATGATCTGTGTGGCTGTGTATGCATGCACGTGTGTGTCTGACTGCTCTGCTGGAACTGTGCGGCTGCTCCTGGTTCGCTGTTTCTCCGCATCTGTGCTTCTTGGTAGCTGAGCGCCTGGTGCTGTCTTTGCTTTCTAGACCGTGCGAGTGCCATATTTAAGAACATGCCAGAGATGGGATCTTGTCCAGACAGTGGGGACTGAGGGCTCTGAATGGAGCGATGAGTAAGTTGAGGCCAGAGCAGGGGCCTTGGCCCTGGTTTAAAGGGGGTGCTTTCTTCCCTCCTGACTCTAAGCCCCCTAACTCCTTCCCTCAGAATCCCCCAGATCCCCTCACTGTTTCCCCTGAGAACCCCCTCCCAACCCTAGGGGCGACAATGGCAGGAGCCCTGTGGGATGAGTCTGGTTGGTGGGGAAGTGTCCTGTGCCCAGGTGGGCTTTAACCTGAGGCTGCACTGCAAGCCTGGGGGCCTCCAGTCCCTCTGACCTAGGAGGCTGCTCTTGCCTGGTGTCACAGGGCTGCTGGGGACAGCATGCTTTTGATGCTTTCAGACGCGAGGGCTGTGTCCCACTGGGGAAGCCTCTAGGAATGTAAGTGGGGCCACCTGCCTCTCCATGGGAAGTAGCCAGGTGGGGAGGGCACAGGTGTTGAGCTCAAAGCAAAAAGGTTTGATGTGCTCACCTGAAGCAGCAGATCTTCCCCATGAGATTCAGTGGTGGTCCCGCAGGCCTGTGCGCGTGGGCATGCCCCACATCCTGTCCTCTCGGGCTCAGGCAGGTTTGTTCTCAGAGTACCCTTTTACTTCCCTAGAAGCCATGATGGGGAAGGAGAAGGCTCACCAGTCCTTCCAGAAGACAACACTGGAGGGAAAACCCCGCAGGACACAGTGGCGGTCATGGCTGGTGGATTGTGGGTGGTGGTTCTTGTCCTCTCAGTGTTTCCTGTTTTCAACGCAGGTGTTTCTGTTTCAGCCAGAAACTTGCTGTCAAAAATGTGGGGACTGAACCTCAAGCTTTCATGTTTTCTTGGCCTGAATGCAGAGCCCCATGGGCACCCTATGGCCTCCATTGCCAGGCTGCTGGATTTCAGGTCGTAGCATTGATCCTGGCTGCAAAGCCTGAAGGGCAAAGGGCAAGGGCCAGGGGTCATTAACCAGTGGATTATGGAACCTAAAACCACTTTATGTCAGCACTTAATCACTCCAAAGAGGACCTGGCCACTGGGGCAGTGGCTGTGGGGTGCTCTGGGGTCCAGCTGATAGGATGCACCATGAGGTCACCAGCGGGGACTCCACTCTGCTGAAGGTGCCTTGTGTCTCCATGGGAAGACTGCGTGTTCCCCCATCACCAGCACTGTGTGGCCCACACAGTGTCCAGTGCTGGGCAGACTGCCCTGTGTTCAGTGGCAGGAAGCAGCAATGGCTGCTGACATTGATCCCACCTAGCCAGCTGACCCTCAGGAACGTGTCTGGCTCGGAGCCTCAGCGGTCCCTCTGCTCCTCTCTGGGGAGCCGTTCTGGGAGAGACAGTGGTGAAATCCCACATTCAAACTGGAGTAGAAGGCATGGGGGAGGGATATGCTGGCTCACTCGGGAGGGGAGGTTGTGTGTAGAGATGGAGGGGGTGCTGGTGGAGGCTGTAATCGGAGAAGGACACAGTGCACTTGGAGCCTGCTTGGGAACGCTGCCCTTGACAGGACTTGGGCTCTGATCCAGTGTCCACAACAGACCACCGTGGTCTGAGCGCCTGAGCCACGGCCGGACACGGGCTCTGACTGAGTACCCACAGCGGAGCACCAGGGCTTGGACTCCCAGGACACAGCAGGAAGGTGGGTCTGCTGGCCTCCGCTTTGCCCCCTGAGCCTGGGCAGCCTTGGCTGAGTTCCACTGCCCCACCTGCTTGTCTGACGGCTGTCTCCTCCAACCCTGCGGACGACTTAACTGTGTTTGCTCAATAATGACAAGGACGTATACACTTCTCAGGGACACGAAGCCCGACTGCCCTGCAGCTTCTGTGCGGTCTCCAGAGTGACTGAGTTCAGGTATCACCTGGGAAAGGAATCTGCTCTCTGCCAGGCTGGCACCGTCCCTGGTCGCCGTCTAAGGTTTACTCATGCTGGGGGTTAAGTTTGCATTTCAGGGAGCCAGAAACATGGGCATCAAAACTGATGCAGGAAAAACTGATCGAGGTCCAAAAAAAAGACCAGAGACCAGAGATTGCCTGTGGGAGCACGGGGGAACTTTCTGGGCCAGCGGGTGTTCTGCATCTTTGGGGTCTGTTTCACAGGGTGTTGGTGGTTGCTTTGTGCTCTGAGATGCCCCTGGCTTCAGCTGGATGGGTAGGCTTTGCGCTTGGGGTGTGGCCAGCACTGGTGAGGGGTGTGGGGCTCCGCAGAACAACTGTCAGTTTTGCCAAGTGTTACGACCTTTTTGGAATGAAGTGACAAGGGGAAGACACAAAATGTGTGGCTTCATCTCAGACACAACTGCCACTGTCTACCCACGGAAGAGGAAGAGGGCCCTGGTCAGGGCTGCATGCCCCAGGCCTGCCCTGCTTCCCGGAACGCTGGCTTCTCCACCAACACGTGCCAGCTGTCTGGCCTGTTCCCATGGTCTCGGTGGGCTGCGGCTCTGGGTCCTCGGCCTGGGCCCAGCCTGCTGACCAGTTGCCATCAGTCATCTGTGCAGAGTCAGGACCTTTGGGAATAGATAATCTGTTCTGTGTTTAAAAGGTGCTGAAGGTGCTGTGAGCAGATAAATTACTGGAACTTTGCCAACACCTTGAGGGGACCAGCAAAGTTTGTGTGGTCACTGGAGCCTGGCTGTGCTATGTTGAAGACTGACCCATGAAATGCTGACTTCCTTGGACTTCCCTGGGCCACAGAGCTAGGGGCATGAGGAGGGGGCTTCTCCAGGGAGTGGGCTCTTCCGCCTGCTGCAAGGTGGGGCGCAGGCGGGGCCAGGTCCTAAATCCAGGAGAGCTTAGGCTGGGCTGGAGGAGGAACCTGCTGGTGGACCTCCTGGGCTGGTGAGAGAGTCATGTGAGCTGTGTATTGAGAGGTGGCTGCCGGACTCTGCAACTTACAGCCAGGCAAGCTGCTTGCTTTTGTCAATAAGGTTCTATTGGAACGTGGCCCTGCTGTTTTGTTCACACATTGTCTTCAGTGGCCAGAGTCTTGAGTGGTTGTGAGGGGACAGTGTGGCCCTTACCGAGAAAGCTTGCTAGCTTGTGATCTAGAATGTTCCCCACCTTGCTGTGTTTCCTGAATCTACTTGCTCAAAGATATCTGGGTCAGATAGCTTGTGGAATGCCATGGAACTTACATGTGCCTGTTTCTTTGGGCTGTGTTCAGGAGAAACACTTTGAGGCAAGAATGCCATGCGACAGCCTGTGACGCTGAAGTGTTGGGGTTACCTCCCACCACTGTGTGACCTCAGACGACCCCAGTCCTGGACCCCTGGCCTCTGTAATCAGTATATGAGGACCTGCCCCCACCCCATGCCTTTCACCCGGTGGTGTCACAGCGTCTCTCCTGTTCTTGCCCAGTCACTTCGTATAGTGGTTACAAATGACGATCCCTTTCACTCACTGACGCTCATGAACCGCACCTGTCTCTGTTTTCCAGGCCTTCTTTCTTAAGTTTTCTCTTTATGGGCCCACTGAGATGGGAATTATTTCTGTACTTAGTGAACTTTACATTTGGCATAGTTCTGGATTTGTGGGGCGCATGGGGGTGGAGCGGGTTCCCACAAGCCCTAGTGTCCACTCTGCACCCGTTGTTGTGGTCACAGCTGCGAGCCGGTCCTGCTCACCATTGCCCGCCGCACTCCAGACCCTGAGCACCTCGCCTCGCCCCCAGCATCCTTCTCTCTCCAGGCCCCATGCTGCACTCAGCTGTCATGGCTGCGTAGGGCCCCGTGGGCTGCCCGAGGTTCGCAGGCGGCTGTTGTTTACGATGGCTGAACGGTTCTGAGGCGGGCACGTGGGCTGGAGGCTGTCCTCAGTTGGGATGTGTCTCCTGTTGTCCTTGTGGCCGGACTGGGGCTGTGGGTTTTGGGAGGAAGCCCCCAGAGGGAGTGTGTCCTTTTCATCTTGTCCCATCAGGGGTGCACACCATCACCTCGGCTCCCGCGGCCGAGGGAGCCTTGACCACCGGCTGAGGTGTGTTTCTCGTGCTTTGCTGTAACACTGCTCTTTTCCTCCTTCTGTGCTTTCCTAATTATAAGTGAGTCATTAAGTCTCCCTCCCAGCCTTTTAATTTTTTTTAACTGAGTGGTGCGATGGCTTTATGATTTTGTTTTATTCTGTGTTGTAGCCAGTTGTCACTGTCTTGCTGCCCTGGTCGCCCCATGTTTGGGACAGACACTCTGCTGTGGAGTTGGTGGGGGCTGAGTATTCAGCGTTCCTACTTTTAATTAGGTGATGGGTGTTGGTGTCCCTGACCCGGGGCCTCTGAATGCTCCTGGGACTGGTGGCACTGGGATAGTCAGGGAGCTGGGCTGATGCTGCCCTCTGCTGTGGGACCATGCGTTTTAAAGTCCATAAAAAGGCTAATTGCAGGAAGTGGCTGCTGTGTCACAGAAAGTCAGCCATCTGGCCTGAGCACAGTGAGAGCGCAGAGCCAACTGAGTGGCCACAGTCCAGGCCATTGTGCTGGCCAGATGCTGATGGCTCATAGCAGTGTGGTGCTCGCCGGAGTCCTGGTGGGCTTTGAACTCTGATGGCGGTCTCCACGGGGCCCACTGCCTGTGCCAGTTGCTGCAGGGCCGCAGTCTCGGCACCACACCAAGCACACAGCGCCCCCGCTCCTGCTGCTGCCCTGTCAAGGACGACTTGATGGACTCACTATGTACTTTTCATGGTGTTTCCATAAAGTCTCCCCATCTTACTCCATTTGTAGGAAAATACCCTACTGTTCTTCAAGAGTCATGGGCGCCTTGATTCTTTCTCGTGTGACATACGCATACCTCAGCCATCCCCAGGGGGCAGCTCCGGCAAATGGGAGTCCACCCAGCGCCACCCCCCCCCCCCGGCCCCCCCGGGCCACCCCGGCCTGGCTGTGGTGTTTCCTGTGGTCAGGCCGGTGCAGGGAGCGAGGTAAAACTCATGCTCTCTGGCTCTGCTGCAAGTTCAAGAGGCTGAAGGGTCTGTTTAAAAACCTAACTCATATGTTTTCTCAGTGACAAGAGGAACCAGTACTGGGCCATGGAGGGAGGGGAGGTGGTTTTGGGGATTCTTGGATGGGCTCCACGTCCATAACCTCCCCTGCCACCCCCAGTGTGTCACCTTTAAGGAATTGGAATCCTGCCTGATCTCCGTGCCGAGTCACAGAACGGCTATACCACGTCCTTGTAGATTGGCTTTGGAGGGAGGGGTCACGGGCTTGCAGGGGCTGCGACCTTCCAGGTTAGAGCGTTGTTTTCCTGTGCAGTCAACAACAGATAGTTCATGCAGGTTGTAAAATCAACACATTTTAACATTATTTTTGTAATTGTGAGGCCAGTGCACATTTTCAGTCCTCAGATGTGGGGTGGGTCAGAAATGTGTTTACCTTTGGGCAGGAAGAGGGAGTGTTGGGGGATGGTGTGGGGTCGATCCCATGACCTCTGGGCCAGAACTGTGATTAAACATCTGACCAGCAGACACTGGCTCTTCCATTAGAGTAGATTAACCGTGGCTGGGGCATCTGCTGAGAGCGCTCCTGCTTAGGGACTCAGGTGTGGGTCCTGCCCTCAGACTGGCTTGGCCCAGGACACCTGATCCTGCCTTGGAGCTGTCCACCTTATCCTGGGCCATCAGAGGCCACCACCTTGCAACAGGGACACCCGGAGCTGGGGGCACTGCATGCCTCATGGGGCACCACCTAGGGGCCTGCCCAGGAGGGCGCTGTGGGCCCTGGCGAGTCTGGCCTGCCCCTTCAGCACCTGCACTTCAGGGTTTCCTGGGCCCAAGCTTGTCCTCAGTTCTTGGCATCATGAACGAACAGAGTGATGAAGGGGGCGCCAGCCCAGGTGAATGGCCTCCCAAAACTCGGGTGGGTCTTGGCCAGAGGAAGATCCCTGCCCTCCAGAGCTTCAGTGGGCTTGGCAGGGTTGTGTCTGGGGAGTGGGAGGGGGTTTGAAGCCTGCTCTGCTTCCCACCTAGGAGTCTGTAGGGCCCAGTTTTCTTTGTTCAAACATCAATTGTAACCTGTCCTTCCTTGAAAAACATGAAACGAAGTTTGAGCGTCCTTAGAGGTACAAGTAGGCAGGGGACTCACGGGGACCGCCCAGGTGCCGTGTTGATGGTGTTTCCATATTATGGAGGTGCGGGTGGGTCCCTCGGGTCAAAGCATTTGGTTTTTATGGCGGTGTCTTGACTGTAGCAGAGTTGAGTACAGTTGCACAGGCATTTCCTACTGGGAGGAGCTACTGCCCTGCGCCTGGGCCACGTTTTGGGATCTGGGAGGCCACGTGTCCGCGGATGCTGTCAGGTGCCTCCAAACGCAGGCCCTGCCCAGGTCTCCGGGCCTGCTGGGTTTGGGTCACACTCCAGCTCAGTATTCACCATGCAGAGATGCTCCTCCTCTCCCGAGGGGCCGTCCATTCTGCTGGGTGCATGAGTGCTGTCGGTAGCACCCGAGGGTTGACTAAGTGGACAGCTCTCAGAAATGAAGGGAAATGCGTTCTCTTTAAAGGACTAAGGACTGAAAAATGACTTGGGTAACAAGAGGAAGCACGGTGGGTCATACACGGGGAGCAGACTCCAGACTGGAGGGACTCACCCAGATGCTGAGGCCTCGTCTGCTGCTGCTTTTGTTTGGTGTGTTTCTCTGTTTTCCACCCTCATCACATGTGTCACTTTGGTGCCCACAATCGGAGAAACCAGGTATTGGGTCTACAGCTTGTCCCTGGCCAGTGGCCCACGGCGCCCTGGCCCCGGTGTGCCCTGGCCACTCACACACCATTCATGCCACTGGGCTCCCACCGTCCTGGTCTTTGTTCAGGGGGAGTTGACTTCACTAGGTTTCCGTCTCTGTTGTCAGGCTCACCCACAATGTCAACAGTCACTAAATGGCCACTTAGCTGGATAAGTCATTCCTGGTATTCTTTCTTTTCTGCTCCCGTGGGGAGCTCTGGGGACACTTCTTACCTGTTTAGTTTCCTTCGAGTTCTCTGTCAGGACAGGTGTTTGATGGCACGTCT
Organism: Desmodus rotundus; assembly: GCF_022682495.2. Lineage (NCBI taxonomy): Eukaryota > Metazoa > Chordata > Mammalia > Chiroptera > Phyllostomidae > Desmodus > Desmodus rotundus. Next base: position 178,211,441 of record NC_071387.1, on the reverse strand, counting down.
ACGATCCACCTGTTCCCCGTGAGCGTCAGATGCCTGGGAAAGACATCAGGGCCCTCGGGTTAAGCATGTGGAGTTGCTGGGTGCACGTGGTTCTGGCTGTACGGCTGGCAGAGGGGTCAATGCTTAGCATTTCACTTGCAAACAAGTCCCAAGAGCCGTGACTACCAGCCTGTGCTTCCCCAACACACAGCATGGGTTGTGGCTGGCAGTGAGCTGAGAGTGAACCTCGCAGTTGCCTGGGGACACTTGGGGAGCTGCCGGCCCGAGCTGTGCAAGGCCCTTCCCACATCGGCTGCCTCTCCCCAGCGACAGGAAACATGAGACCCAGCAGCCTGACTTTGTCCAAGGTCGTGTGGCCACGCTGGCTCGACAGAAGGAGAACCTAAAATGCAGTGCATCCCCGCTCCCTCCCTGGCTTCCTGGGCAGTGGGTGTCGTCGGGTGCGGGGTGACCGTGTCAGGGCCTGGCCCGGGGGGGGCCTCTAGACAGAGGCTGGTCTAGACAGAGGCCTTGGCGTCTTGCATTCACACCAGAAACACTGTCAGGAGCCGAGCTCTGTGTCTGCCGTTGATCATCACCTCTAGAGAAGCAGAATCAGCACCCCCAGACAGTGTGCTGCTGGGGGTGACTTGCTGGTGGCAGTGACTCATAGGTTGGCACGCTGTTGGGAGACTTGGGTAGGATACAGATTGCTTGCCTTGAGCGCCCCTGCCAGTGGCTTCTGGGCTGGCCTCAGTGTCCCCGGTGGAATGTGTTGAGGGTACTAGAGGGGTCAGGGCTCCGCATCACTCAAAGATTTCTATCAGAGCAGCACCACTGGGTGTTTTCTCTCCATTTGAATTCAGAGCACATATTCAGGCCCCCGTTTTGGGATCTGGGAGCAAACTCACACCTTGAATTCAGGCTGAGCCCTGTGGGCTCATCTGTGGCCTGCTGTGGTGACCTGGGGACCTGGGACAGGCTTTCTTGACAGAATAGTTATGGAGGTGGGGGTCACCTGTAGGCTGTGTCTTGTATTTTGGCTCTGTGACACCCGTGGTGGAATCTGCTCTGAACTGCTGGGCGAGGCCGCCGTGACCATCAAACCAAATTAGCCAGCTACGTCTGTGCGGCCCCTTCTGTGCGAGCATTTTCACGTTCTGGAAGTTCAGGCCAGTGGTCAGTGGACCTACTTTTAAGGTGTTTGTCCCCAGGAGTCCGGTGAAGCACAGGGTGTGTGGGACCTGAAAGGCAGCCCACGCTGGGACTTGAAGTTCCCGAAGGCCGTACTTGGAGCCCCTTTTACACGAGCCCCCCTGCCCCAGGAGGGAGCTTTAACAAGTCCAGACCACATAAAGACGTTATTGTCCGTAGCCCCAGCCCCCGCAGCGAGCCCCTCTTTACCTCGCGCTGCGCTCCTATTGTGTGCGATGCTGTTGCCCGGTTTTCATCTGGCACACCACAGGCATCATTCATGGCAAATGCAGCCCTGAATCTTTTAAAATAAGCGCAGAGTTTTATTATGTAGTGAACCATATTTAAACCCAAATCCCTACTAATGGCCCATTCAGTTGCTGAGCAGGTTTATCCTTATAAAAAGAGCTGTATGTTTGGTCTGAAAGTATCTGGTTAATTGTGGGAGGGGTGCAGACAGGGTGTCTGCCAGGAGTCTGTGCCTGCTGTGGGTCCCCTCCCTTCCCAGCAGCTGCACCCCAGGACAGGCGTCTGCCTCCCCTGCCCGTCCTCTTCCCCCGGGGTGCACAGTGAGCGAGGCTGGGCTGGAGTTGCTTTGCTTTGGACTCTTCCCTCTGAGGTTGACAGGGTTCTCCTTCAGCCGCCTGTTGGCCTTGGAGAAGTGGGTGAGAGGTGCTTGCCGTCCCTCCCCTGCTGGCTGGGCAAGGGCCTGGGAGCTCTTCAGTGTCCAGGCTCTTGGTGGGGGTTCTGGCCTTTGTGGGGGGGGGTGGCAGTACAGGGTGGCAGTATGCCTATGGGCAGGGCAGCCATGACCTTGGCTTCTTCCATGTTGGATTCAGCCTGTGTGCCCCTCACAGTAGAGGTTTTCTATGTCCTGGCCTTTTTCTCTTTTTCTTCTGAAGCAGCAAGCAGTGTTTCTTGTTGCTGAGTTGTGTTTTTGGCTTCAGGGCAAGGAGGCCATGCCTGTACGGAAGGTGTGGGGGCACCTCCGTGTCAGCACTGCTCCCTCTGTGGCCTCTCTGGGCTCATCTCGCACTGGGATGCCCCTCAGCCAGCCTCTGTGCCTGGGTTGCTGACCACTCTGTCCTCTCAGCAGACTGGGCCTAGGCATTGTGGCCCAGTGCTCCTCTGGAACGTGGACTGTTGCTTTGTGGTCAGACCGTTGTCTGGGTGAAGGGCAGCTGTTCTGCAGGGGAGCCATGTCAGAGTCCCCCGAGGTGCCCGGCTCATGTCTCACTGACTGTCTGCAGGCAATGCTTACCTTGGTGGCTCAGGAAACGCAGCCCAGGTCGGGGCGGGGTTCCTGCCTGATGGGTGGGAGGGCCGCAGGGCCCCACCTGGCCCGGACCTGGCCTGGCTGCCTGAGCTGCCCAGGATGATGCAGCTTCCCCATGTGGAGACTGATGTGGGGGAGGGCACACAGGTCCAATTGGCTGGCACTGCCTTTCCTGCTTAGGTTTTAGGTGGGCAGAGAGAGGACCCTCATTCCCCTCTATGCTTGCTGAGGACAATTTGTGGCTGCTGAGTGGCTCCATGGCTTGTCATGTTGTATTGGTGGAGGGTCACCTGGGCTCTGAACTGTCTACCACAGGACCTGTGCTGGGGAGGGAGACCCAGGATGCCTGGCTGGCAGCGTTCTGAGTACAGTGGTCACCGCCCATCCTGGCTTCCCACTTCAGCATCCAGGGCAGGGAGCTGGGACCCTTGTAGGCCTCGGTGGTTCGGGGTCTCAGGCAGAGTGTGGTATTGGCAGGTCACCTGTGTGTACTCAGAGAAGGAAGACTGGCCACACGTGGCTCTGAGAGCCCTGCACCCTCGTCAGTGCCCACTCTGTCCCCAGTGCCCTGCACTTGACTGAGCTGTGGACTCCCGTCTGTTGCTGGGATCTCCCCCGCCCCAGGCTTGTTGTTCCCCTGCTTCCCTCTTGCCCCCCCTCCTTTCAGCTCCTAAACTGGACCTGAACTCATTTCCCAGCAGGAGATGGACACTCAAGAGAGAACAGCCCCATCGTTAACAATGGCGACATGGAGAGAGAAAGTTTCTTTGAAGGAAAGAACATGGCACTTTTTGAGGTACATTACACTTTCTCCTGCAAAAAGCAGGGGTCAATATAGTAGCTGTAATTTGGATACATGACGAGGCCATGTCCTGAGGCCCCCAGTCTAAGGGTGGACTGAGGGGCTGGGCCACCTGACTGGACACCATGTGGGCAGGGAGCTGGCAGCTGTCCGTGTCCTGAGGCCCTTACACCGTGTGCCCTCATGGCTGACACCTGTCCGTGAGGGGCTTGGAGAGGCAGAATTCTGGGCCATCTCGGGGACCTTGGTCTCCCTCTTTGGGTGAGTGGCCTGGAGCCTTCCCTGTAGCCCCAGGCCCCAGACCAGACTGCTGTGACTGGGGCTGGCCGGCCCATTTCAAGACCTTTGGGCTTCAGGACCAGGGGCAGAGCTGGGCTCCAGGTGGCCCTGGACGTGGGCTATCCAGAGCATCCACACGGCAGGGGCCCTGCCGGGTGGTTAACCTGGTCAGACTGGGGGTGTTTCAGTTTGGGGTCTGGGTGACTTATTCTGTGTCTTGGTCCCAAACAGGAGGAAATGGACAGTAACCCCATGGTGTCCTCACTCCTCAACAAGCTGGCCAACTACACCAACCTGAGCCAGGGCGTGGTGGAGCATGAGGAGGATGAAGAGAGCCGGAGGCGTGAGGTCAAGGTAGCTGCCCGCCTATGCAGCCGAGTCCCAGACCTCCCAAGACCCGCCAGGGCCTCCTCACCTTCCCTTTGTTTTTCAGTGACAGGGCTGTTTTCCCAGGAATTGTATTTCTCCTAAACAATAAGCAGAGCTGCTCTGAGGATTCATGCATTAGCAAGAGGTTCTTTGGGAGAATTTCTAAGAGCCAAACCTTGGAGACCACACAGATGACCCTGAGGGGGCTGGTGGGCTGCGCGAGCTCCAGGACAGGCCAGCCCCCGCACAGTTTTGGGGACTCAGGATGATGTTCATTCGGATGCAGATGAAGCTGCAGGGAACGTGGTTGTGTTGAGTGTCTTTCTGTGGGAGAGCCATGGCTGATTATTAGTTTCTTCCTCCCTTACTTTTAAAACTCTCTCACAATAAGTGTGTATTCCTTTCAAATCAAAGATACAAACTGCCCTGGCCAGTGAGGCACAGTGGGTTGGGCATTGCACTGCTAGGTGCGAGGTTGCAGGTTTGATTCCCGGTCAGGTCACATGCCTGCGTTTGCCCGTTCGGTCCCTGGTTGAGGCGTAGGAGATTGATGTTTCTCTCCCTCTCTTTTGTCCTCCCTTCTGTGTCTCTAAAAAATAAATAAAATCTTAAAAAGATACAGACCAAAAAGTAAAAAAAAATTTAACCACCCAAGGAATCCCTCCAGCGTAGGCCACAGCTCCCAGAGGCCCTGACAGGCCGTCTCCCTTTCTTCTCCTTCTGAAACCTTGACGGAAACGGGCATTTCCGAAGGTTTAGCAACAGTTCTACTCGTCTGCTCACCTTTCCTGCAAGTGGCTTGCTAAAGGGTGGAAAGTGGCTTTTCTCTATTTTAAATGCTGAGTCCCCCTCCCTGTTGGCTCTGAGAACACCACTTGAAGGGTGTCGTCTTCTGAAGGGAGGGCCTTGGAATCAGAGCTGTTTCCTGGCAGCAGGACAGAAGACTTTGGGGCCTGAGCCCCTGGCCTCCCAGAGGGGTCTGGCGCTTTCTGCAGTGTTAAGTCAGCTGGATGGGGTGGCTGAGGGACCCCCACAATGCTGAGCTGGGACAAAGTGGGAGGGATCCCGACAGCCACCTCCCTGCCCATACCCATCCCACTGTGTCCACCCTGCCCCTCTGGCCAGTGCTGGGGCCGAGGGGCTGGGAGTCCCGTGTCCAAATGGCCTCACTCGCTCTCCCTCTTAGTGTCTCCCTCGTGCCTGTGTCTGGCCTGACCTTGGCCCCTTTGGGCTCCAAGCCAAGGGCTTCTGCCCTCTCTCCTTCTTCTGACCATAAGCCCAGCAGAATGAATACTCATTTCCTGACACGCGAGGGTGTTGGCCCCTGGTGTTTGAGAAGAGCTGCTTGTTCGGGATGGAAGTGGTAGAGGCATGAGGAGCATGGGACATGGGATGTGGCCTCCATCCCAGGCGGAGGGCAGTGTGTCTGGTCCCCCTGCCGTGATATTCCTAGCTCCTTAGGAGCTGTGACCACCCTGGCTGTTCATGAAGCCACCGCCCCTTCCCCCGCCAGGCAAAGGACAGGGGATGCTGACCCCAGGGGATGCCATGTGGGAGGTTACAGCTTCGGTCGAGTGCCCTGGGTACTATGTGTGGTGTCATGGGCCCTGGATCCACTGCAGGGGGCCCAACTGTTTGTGCACACGGCACATGTCTGTCCCTCTGTCCACTGGAGCTTGTGTTCCAGCGAACTGTCAGCCTGCTCCAGGAAGTAGGCACTTTCCCTCAGGGACCTGTATCCGGATGCTTCCTGTAACTGACCCTCAGCATTAGCCTGTGGCACCAACCAGACCTCGCCTGCTGCCAAAGCTCCTTCCAGGCTGAGGGCTGCAGCCCAGTGGTTCACAGAGGTCCTTGCAGCCCAGGTCCTGCCTCAAGGTTTCTGTTGAGATGTAACCTAAGTGTTCAGCCCAGTCAGTCTGAACAAGGCATGTGCTGTGGGCTCACTGCCAGGTCAGGGCCTGGAGCAGGGCTGGTTTTGGTCACAGGAAGGACGGCTACCCTGTGACCCTCGGCAGGACTGTGTGTAGCCAGGCGGGCAGATTTCAGTTGGGATGGATCTAGTCACCCGCCCTGAGGACTGAGTGTAGGTCCTGTGGGACAAGAGGTGGGGGCTGCCCCTTATTGTCTCTCAGACCAGCCAGACTCGGGAGCTTGTCACCAGAGATGGGGTGTTTGTTCCCCTCAAGGCTCCAGGGCCTGGATCCTTCAGTGCCTCAGAGCCAGTTGGGTCCTTCAAAGCTGCCTTTTATGAGAGAACTGAAGGCCGCCGTGCCCTTCCAGGGTGACTCAGGACCATGGCAGCTGCTGGGCACCAAACTGGCTCCAGGCAGGCGGGCAGGGCCCACGTGAGGCCTGGAGTCCCAGCTGCTCTGCCTGGAGGGTTTGCCTCAGCCTGTGCTGTGGTTTATCGATCTCTTCATATGTGAGCTAAGATTATGAACAAAGATTATAAAATAGAAGTTGGCAGTTTGCCCAGCATTGTTGTCACTTTGCATATTTCGTATCATTTGGCATATTCCTTCTCATTTTTACACAATTGAAACACGCCCACCATGTGTGTAAGACCTGTAACCACTGTTATTTACACAAGGGCACAGGTATACTGTGGGTGAGTGGTGCTTGTGGGGGGAGGGATGCGCTGGCCAGGAGCTGCAGCTGGGGGCCAGGCATTAAAGGAGCTGCCTCCCCGCCCCCCAGGCTGCTCTCCTAGGTCATTCTTCCCAGGGTCCTAGAACTCGTGGGAGCTCTGTGGCCTTGTCTGTACTCAGCGGCAGGCGTTCCTGTCTGTTGACTGTTCCATTTTCACCTGAGAAGTCCGTCTCCTTTTTTTAATGGGGATTCAGCTCGTTCTCCTTTGGGCGTTTGCCCTCTGGCCACCTCCCTAGGGCTGGCCGGTGTCCCCCGGAACCCCAAGGCTGTAGCCCCTCTCTGAGCCACCACACCAGGTTTGTTTTCGGTCAGCCTTGTCATTCATTCAGGAAAGCTTCTAGGATTTTTTTTTTTTTAATGATTAATTTTAGAGAGTGAAAGGAAGGGAGAAAAAGAGAGAAAGTGAAAAGGAGAGAAATACCGACTTGTTGTTCCACCCATTCATGAATTCATTGGTTGATTCTTGCATGTGCCCTGACCAGGGACCAAACCTGCAACTTGGCTCATCGTGAGGATGCTCTAACCAACTGAGCTACCGTCAGGGCTTTTTTTAATTTTACTTTTTTAAATTTACCTACATTCGAGACATTTCCCTCATTAAAAGCATCTTGCCTTTGCAGCCAGATGTCTCTAAATCCCAGGCGTGCTGCCTGAATGTGGTCACACTGGCTGTCACCCCAGGTCACAGGGGGGGAGGGCTGGGACCCCTGGGCCTTGTCTGTCCTCTCTGGTGGGTGTGGGGCTGGCCAGTAGGCTCCTGGCCACGTCGCCACCTTTTCCTCTGAGCCGGTCTGCTCATCCCATAGTTTTTCTAGGGTCACAGCAGACGTTTCCGGCAGGCACCACCCCAGCGCTGCCCTGTCCGTAGGCACCCCTGCCCCTGCCGTGCCTCTGCATCTGCAGGCTGCAGTCATGGACTCGGGGAAATGTTCTGTGCACCCAGGCAGCCTGTTCTCTGAACCCGCCATGGTGCCCTCGATCACTTCTTCCACATGAGTTGAAACACTGCTGATTCTGCCTGGAGTTGGCATCACTGTGCCTTCTGTGGTTTTAGGGAGCATGACTGTCTCATCTTCCATGGCCCTCACTTCTCAGATTGTGATCCCTGAGGGTCTGAAAGCTGGACCTGTAGTTGCGTTACAGTTGCGTTAGCCTCTTGCTCCCATCTTTTCCCAAACTTTCCCATCTTCCTGCTGTTCCCTGCTCTGCTCCCTGGCAATGATGTGGTATTGGTCCCCCTCAGAAGGCCAGCACAGCTGGAGTCCTGCTCTGGTATCTCCTGGAGCCTCATTTCATTTTGGGGCTGGTCCCCCTTCATTTTTCCAGGTCTAGGCAGCTGAAGCTTTCTGCCCTTGCCAGCTCCTTTCCTTGTCCTCCAGTCCCTGGGACCTTTTCCTGGGGCCTGGGGGTGTAGCCAGGGCTCCCAAGGGGAGGGATCCCTGGGGAGAGGGGCTGAGGTCTGCCAGACTCAGGCATGACCTCCCTAGAACCACTGTTCTGTCTCTCTCAGAGCCCAGGCATGGGTACCTTCATCGGCGTCTACCTGCCCTGCCTGCAGAACATTCTCGGCGTGATCCTCTTCCTGCGTCTGACGTGGATTGTGGGCGTAGCCGGCGTCCTGGAGTCCTTCCTCATTGTGTTCATGTGTTGCACCTGTGTGAGTGACCAAGGCTGTCCCGGGATGTAGTGCTTCTGCCTTTGGGGCAGTGGTAGCTGGATTCCAGAAACCCGACCAGGTGGACAACTGTGGGCTCTCAGGGTCCACTGCTGCCCTTTGCTCTGAGGCTACCCACGTGGATTCTGTCACAGGGCGGCCTCCTCACCAGTGCTGGTGTGATCACAGGGAAAATGGGTGTGGCCTGGGGGTCCAGCTGCCTATGACCAAGCTGTCTGTTGGCAACAGGGAGTCTTATTTAGTTGCATCTGAAGAAGTACAGGGGGCAACCCAGCCACCGAGGGTTTTCACTGGGCCCTGTCACCACTCACAGGGGTCCTGCACTCCGATTAGGTCCCCTTCCACCCATCTGGACATTTTCAGGGACCCCATTTATAGGAAGGGACGTGTGTGGGTGACTTGTTGAGCCCAAGACCCTGCCATGCCAGACCTGCCACTTGGCCTCTGCACCTGCATCCCTGTCTGTTAGCAATGCAGTCTCTTCTTCCCACTCTTTTGTTGTGTCTGGTTTACCCTCTGGGTGCTCCTCAGTGCCTCCTCCTGGCCATGATTTTTCTTGCTTCCTTTATTGTTAAGAAGGTGATTAAGCTATTCTGTCACCATGTGTCATCTGGAGACAGCTGTGTAAAGAATTCAGACAATGCAGATGAGTCCCCTGGGCCCCTCAGGCCACTTCCCCTACCGCGCTCGGCTTCCCGTACCCCGCCTTCCTTAGGGAACTGTGGTGAGGTCACCTAAACGGCCTTGCCATGTTCTCCCTGGGTCACAACACGTTTCTTTCATTTAAGGGTCGGGAAGTATCTGGAGTAGTGCCAGACACACACAAAAAGGGACAGAAAGCAGGATAATGGGGTGGGGCCTTGTTGGGGCCCAGACGCTGCCCAGCAGGAACAAGGTCACAATGGTTACTGGGGCCTTTGCTTCCCAGGCTGTTCCTTCTGGTCCTTGGGTTGTAAAATAGTTACTCCCCAACCCATGAGTGTGGCTGTTTCCTGAGCAGGTGGGTACTGTGTACTCCATAGGGGCTGGGCACCCAGGTAGAGTCCCCCTTATATCCCATGGGGCTCAGCACCCAGGCAGAACCCAGCCCTTCAGTGCTAGTTGGGGTCCTGAGTCTGATGTTTTCTGGGCAACCTGTAGGAGCTCAGTTTTGGGAGTTAAGTGGGAGAGAAGGTAGGGTTGGGGGCTGTAGTCCTGAGTGTTGAAGCTTTGCCTGCTGGCTACTCAGCAGCCCAAGCTTCGACACTCAGGACTACAGCCCCCAACCAGGCCTGGTGCTGTGCTCTCAACGCCGGAGTAGCCCTTAGAAGTGCTCTTCCAAAAGGGTCCCCTGTCTTTTTGCAGACGATGCTGACCGCCATCTCAATGAGTGCCATTGCCACCAATGGTGTGGTCCCAGGTAAGGGGGTGCTGGAAACGGGGTCTTCTGAAGTGAAGCCTTTCTTTTCAGGGTAATAACTGAGCTGAGCTTTGCTGTGGATTCAGTGCATACTCCACTTCCATTTTGACAGTGACCTTGACATTAGCCCTTCACCCAGGGTGGCCACAGGTGAGGCAGGGGTGCAGCCCAGTGTGGACTTGCCTCAACCACCTGGAGGTTGCTGCTGTCATTCATTTCCAAGCACAGAGATCTCCAGGGGTCTTTAAGAGGGGTCAGGTGGGTGGGAGAGGGATGTCCTCAGCCTTGCCAGGCCCTTCCAGGGGCTCTGTCAGCATTGACCACACCTTTGGGCAGTGATGTTCGTGCAGCTCAAGGGCTGGTGCCCCTGGTGTCCTGGGGCCTCTTGCTGTGTTTCCCGCAAGGGCACCGTGGGGCTTTGCTAAGACCAGGGCAGGGACCTGTCTTGCAGCTAGGCTCCCAGCACCTGCCCGAGTGCTCAGAGGCTGCTGTGCAGGTAGGATTCACCTCAGAGTAGGAACCCACATCAACACCCCCAAGGTTTTTTTTGTATCAGACTTAATTAAGCCTTTGGTGTCTAGACAAGAGGCTGGCATTTTATGACCAGATGTGTCCCTTTGATTCTGAAGTTTAATTTCCCACAAACCATTATTCTCTTTTTAAAGTGACAAAACTGGAGTGCCACAGGCTTAATTAACTTCGTTGCCTCTGGCGCTGTCTGACCTAGGGGTAGGAGCGCAGGAGGGGCTGCCTGGGTGATGGGGGCGGGGGCTCTGGGCTCTTCCCTGCAGGTTCACTTGGACATTTGAGCCCTGAAATTATAACTGTTTGTTTTCCCCAGTTTTGCAGCATAGCATCCTGGTACTGAGAGGGCAGTTACAGGCGGGTGGTGAGCTCAGCAGAGAAGGGAAGGCAGATGGGTGGGTAGGCCGTGCCACAGCCCAGTTTGTTCCTTAGGCTGTGTCATCTCTCACGAGCAAAGGTGCAGGCAACACGCCTCCAGTTTATTTGCCACCTGGATTCAAGGAACTGAAATAATGTCACCTTGCTCCCCTGCGGCTTATGTGTGTATAAGTGAGGCCCAGCGCGTTTTGCACTCCAAGCCCTTGAACAGCTGCCCCTCCCCCAGAACTGCCCAATCCTCACAAGGAGCAGCAGTGGTGTGGGTGTGAGGCCCTCTGTGGGTCTAAACTGCATGGGTGTGGGAACCAGTCTTTCCACACCCAGCTGGAGGCAGCACTGAAAACTCGGTGCTCAAGCAGGGGTTCGAAGCACTCTCTTGGAGAGATGATTCTATTGGCTGATTGGCTTTTAGGTTTGCTTTTCAGAAAGAGGAGCTCTTCAGGCATTCCAGCAACACGCCATGGTCTCCTGGTCGGTGTTTGAGCATGAACTCAGCTGTCCAGCAGAATGGCTGGGCGGAGTTATCAACAGCACTTTGGGGGTGATGCAGAAACGATGCCTGAGCATCCCTGGGTTCTCAGGCTTTTTGGGGCAGAAGTTAAGGGAATGGAAGTGTTGGTCTTATGTCAAAAGGTGCAGACTTACGGGCTCTGCCCCCTGCTTGTGGCCGTGTTCACCATGACCTCGTTTGACCACAGCTTCCAGAGCTGGTCGTCTGTTCTGCGAAGTTTGCATTCACAGGACATGGGGGGTTGCTAACCCACTGTTTTCTGCGTGGTGTTTTTTTTGCAGCTGGTGGCTCATATTACATGATATCGAGGTCCCTGGGGCCAGAGTTCGGAGGGGCAGTGGGCCTCTGCTTCTATCTGGGAACAACCTTTGCAGGGGCCATGTATATTTTGGGGACCATTGAGATTTTTCTGGTAAGTGCTTTGTTTGGGGCTGCTTTCCCTTGCACAGACACTGACCCCGAGCACAGTGCTTCCCATCAGGCCTTTCTGCTCACCTGTTGTTCCCTGTCGACTGGCGAACATGCTGGGTCCCTGTACTGAAGGTTTTCCCTAAAACTTGAAATTGAAGTACTTACGCTCAGTCTTTCAGTGTGTTTTGAGGTGGGCATGCTTTCCTGCTTTGCTAGACCCCTCAGGTTGAGCTCTTCGGGGTCCCCCACCTTTTGTCTTGGTTTCCTGTTCCAGTGCCGAGGGTGTGGCTGCCAGAAACGCTGGGGTTCCTGATGGTTGGCCATGGGCTGATGTGCTCCCCAAGCCCTTGTTTACCATGTCCTATACCTGATCCCACCCACTTCTTAGAGCTTAGTCACTGGTCCCTCAGTCCCTTGCTCCATCATTCCAGCGGGACGCACCAAGCATCAGTCGGGTGAGCCTGCACTCGGTGCCAGCCCAGCGTGGTTCTGGGAGGCCTGTACTGGGCGGGCACACATCTCCAAGCTGGAATGATATCACTTTTAGCAGAAAAGCACTGCTTTTTTTTTTTTTCAAATTAGAGAATTTGGGTATCCTTGTGTTCCAGTGCTGCCTCATTGGGAAGGGTCCTAAGCTTCATCTCAGAATCGTGCCCCGGCCATCACTGTTTGCTTCCTGTGCTTTTTTGAACACAAGGGTCCCCTGTAGATGCATTCTGGTGGTACAGGGGCTCTTGGGGAAGGAGGGAACCCTGCACTAATCCCCACTGAGAGAGGGGTCCCTTCAGAGTGTTGTGTCTGGCCCTTCCCTCTCCCCACGTGGTCATCTTGCAGGCCTGGATGGAGAGGCTCCCCTTCTTGACGTGCTTTGTCCCCACAGACCTACATCTCCCCTGGTGCAGCCATCATCCACCCCAAGTCAGAGGGCGATGAGGCTGTGGCCATGCTGAACAACATGCGAGTGTATGGGACGTGCACGCTGGTCCTCATGGCCATGGTGGTCTTCGTGGGTGTCAAGTACGTCAACAAGCTGGCCCTGGTGTTCTTGGCCTGCGTGGTGCTGTCCATCCTTGCCATCTATGCTGGCGTCATCAAGTCTGCCTTTGACCCACCAGACATTCCGTAAGTCCCAGTCTTCCGTCAGGGATGTTCCGTCCTCGGTCCCTCTGCACGGGCCAGGTCTGTAAGGATACAGTGTTTCCTAGTTTGTAATTCAGGTTTCATCTGTGGCCACGACGGTGGGGCCCGGGCTGGTGGTGCCTTACCCCAGGTAAGGCCCCAGGTGTCTGGCAGTCTTCCCTTCCCTCACTGGCATCAGGGTGAGCACTCAGGATGCTCTTGCAGCCAGCCATCTGCCAGGACAGGGCGGGAGGTTTGGGGAAGGTCTGGGGGCATATTGGTTGGCCGTCGGACCTGAGGACAGTTAGGCAGTACTGAGCTACTCCCGGGTGTTGTCTACTCCCCTAGTCCTCATGAAAATCCTCAAGTAGGTTCTTTTTTTATCCTTTTAATGAGAATACTAAATCACAAGGAAGTGACCCTAGGTCACAGAGCAAGCAAGCAGGCTGGTGGAATGGCTGGCATTCAGGCATCAGGTTGCCCAGTGGCCAGGGTGGAGTGGGGTGGGTTGGGAGGCAGCTGGCACCCAGCCCCCTCCTGGCTCCTGTGCTTTGCTGCCTCCACATGCAGTGAGCCACCTGTGTGGGGATAGTCCCATTCATCCCTGTGCCGATATTCCAGAGCAGGCAGGCAGAACAGACCGTCCCTTAGCCTCACGCTGTGTGAGAGCCAGACTCCACTCCTGCTCAAACACTGATTTCCAGCAGCTCATGCAGATGTTCTGGTCAGGCTAAACGGAGAGTATTAGAAGCTACGGATGGGGCCCCCGCAAACCTCCGCCTGGTGACTGCAGGAAGTGGTGGAAGTAATTTCACAAGGGAGTCGCACATCTCCTCACGCCCCCACTCCTACTCCAGGGTCTGTCTGCTGGGGAACCGCACGTTATCAAGACGCAGCTTTGACGTCTGTGCCAAAGTCCACACTACCAACAATGGCACGGAGACCACCACGCTCTGGGGCCTCTTCTGCAACGGCTCCTCGCCCAGCGCCACCTGTGATGAGTACTTTGCCCAGAACAACCTCACAGAGATTCAGGGCATCCCCGGCGTGGCCAGCGGCGTCTTCCTGGGTGAGTGTCCAGTGGGTCTCAGTGGGGCTGAGTTGTCCAGAGCCCAGTCCCTGGGAAGCCGTCCTGCTGCCCTGTATATGGTTGTGCCACCCGTCTGCCCTTGCTGACCTGCCAGGGTCCCCACTCCAGCTGGTTCTCCCCAGGGCCATAGATGCAGCCATGTTGTGGAGGCCAGTGGTTCAGGAACTCCAAGTTCATCCTTTTTCTTTCGGACTTCATAGCAGCTCTGGCAATGAGGGAAGTAACTAACTGGTGGGGACTGGTTTTTCCTGTCTGAGTTCTTCCATGATGAGAAATTGGGCTGGCTCCCTCACTACACCAGGAGAGAGGCCTCACCTTTTACAGAAAAGGAGAAGGGATACTCCTGAGGCCATGGTCGCTGCCTGCCCCAGGGTGGAGGTGGTGTCACGCATCCCTCTGAGGCTGTGATGACAGTAGGTATTGGAGAGTGCAGGGCTGGGCCGGGTTGAGATGGGTGGGCAGAGATGGTCAGGGTTGCGTGCGTGCACACATACCTCAGCATGGGGGTCCTGATGTTCACAGGCCCCTGGCTAGTGAGCCCAACCCCCACTTCTGGGTTTTGGCAGAGCAAGCCCCTGGAGGGGGCAGCTGTTTACAGGTCACACGGGGAGGGGGAGCGAGAGACAGGGTGCCCTGTTAGGAAGGAGCAGGGATAGGTGGACAGTGGGAGTGAGGCATGGAGATGACCTGCAGGGGTTGGGGAACCCGGTGGCGTTCCTGTGGGAGGACAGGATCCATGTCGGGGAGAGGGCCCTGAGGAGATGGGCTCTGCAGCAGGACCCGTCTAGGGGGTCTTCAGGGGAGGGAGGGTCTTTATGGGCAGCGGCCTACAGGCTGTAGCCTGGCCAGGCTGGGATCTCTGCCCAGGGGTGCGTTTGCACAGATAGGAGGCAGACCGAGTGTCACCTCGAGTGTGTGTGGGGGTGGGGCTGTTGCTGCCCCTTACGGGCCCTCCGTCAGTGAGGGGACCTACAGGAAGGGATTGCTGACGGACTCCCTCCCTAGAGGCCTTCCCCGAGAGCCCTGGCTTGTCAGGGATGTGCTTGTTCAAGTGAAGTTCCTTCAAATTTGACTGCAGGCCCGAAATCTTTCACTCAGTGATTAGGTGAACAGTTCCCTCAGAGGTCGGTGTTTGAGTGTGATGTCCTTGTCCTTGTGTGGCGCTGGGCATGCCAGGCACTTCTGCTGGGCCTCCCCAACGGCGGGAGCTCCGATGGAAGGTTCTAGAGTCCTGTTACCTGTCTGTTTTTCCGCACAGATAACCTGTGGAGTGCATACGCGGACAAAGGGGTGTTTGTGGAGAAGAAGGGCACGCCCTCGGTGCCTGTGTCAGAGGAGAGCAGATCCAGCGGTCTGCCCTACGTCCTCACCGACATCGTGACCTATTTCACCATGCTGGTTGGCATCTACTTTCCCTCTGTGACCGGTGAGGCCCCGGGCATTCCAGGGGGCCAGAGTCACCTCCTCCCGCCCTCAGCTGTCACACAATCACCCTGTCTCTGCCCACCCCCGCCACACTTCCCCTCCACGCTTCCCTCCTCCCCAGTTTTCCTTACTGTTTGGCTCAAAAGATGAGCAGTCTGCTCCCCGTCTATCCTGAGTGGGGAGCACAGGAGGTTGTGTGGTTTAAGGGAGTTTTGTTCCATGCTCTCCTGAGAGGCCATGTTGTTAGAAGTGACTTTGGACTTCGGCATGGACTTGCCGAAAACACCTGGCGCACTGTTAGGTGGCACCCAAGAGTGGACATGGAGAACTGTTAGTGGCCGGCACTGCAGCCGTCCTTGTCCTTATAAGAGGCAGCTGACTGACTTTCTGGGACAGCCTTTAGTGTGTATGAAACTCTCGTTTCCCCTCACCCCCCCCCCCACATGTGTGGGCACATGCAGGAGGGCTCTTAGTGCATGCAAGTCCCCATCTCCTCCCGACATAGACATGTGCATACACACACATGTGCATACACATAGCTTCACATGCACACACACTGCTCCTGGAGGCCACCGCCCCCTGGGACAGCCTTCAGCCTAACCCCCACAAAACCGGAGCCCCCAGCTGCTCCTGACCTGGCCTGGCTGAGGGGCTTAGCAGCTGGCGGCTGGCAGTGTGTCTGTCCCCCTGACCCCCACTTCAAGCCTGTCTGCACTCTGGAAGGCTGGCCTGCAAGGGGCCGCTCACCTGCCTCTCTGTACTTAATTCATCGCAGCTCTTCCTAAAGCGGTGGAGTTTAGAGGTGGGATGGGGGAGGTGTAGGCAAGTGCTTGTTTTTAGTTTCCCCTGGAAGACTAGGAGGTGGAGTCACGGGCTCACTTTGGTGAGTGTGGTGGGGATGTGGTCCCTGGAGGTCTCTGTCCTGTATCCATCTGTCAGTGTGGAACCTGTTCTGGGATGAGTGGGCCTGGTGGGTGGAGTGTGTGGAAACATCCTCCGTGGGGGCAGGTGGCCCCAGCACCCGGGCACCCTGCCTGTGGGTTCTGTGCCGGGGCACCGCAGCATCTCTGAGCACGCTGGCACATCAGGTCACGCAAAGCACACACTGACGAGGCACCGAGCAAACCCGTTGTCAGTTGGCATTTCTTTGAGCCCAGTTGGAATCATTTAACTTTTCTTTTTTACTTATTGATTTTAGAGAGTAAGGGGGAGAGAGAAATATCAATTTGTTGTTCCACTTATTTATGCATTCCTTGGCTGATTCTTGTTTGCGCCCTGACCAGGGATAGAACCCACAACCTTGGCGTGTCCAGACGATGCTCTAACCAACTGAGCTGCTCAGCCAGGGCTTCATTTTACTTTGTGCACCAAATCAAGTGAGTCTTGAGGGTGTAGGCAGTGAGTGACACATCCACGTGCAGGAGGAAGAAGATCAAACCCGGCGTGGAGCTAATGTGGAGAGGCCTTGAGTTACTTTAGGGTCATGTTCTTATAATGCTTGTTCCAGACCTGGCTTCTTGACCCCCAGCCACGAGGATTAACCCAGATCTTAGAGGGAAGTGAGGTCGGGGCCGGGTGCACCTGGAGGCTGCCTCTGGTTTGGGTGTCAGTGGCAAACTTCTGGACTGAGCCTTCCTCTGGTCTTGACTGTGACTTTGTTCATGGCGGGGTTAGCTGTCCCTGCGGAGAGTAGGTGGGATATTTGGGGCCTCTCCCCACGTGCCCTTCAGCGGCTGTCACACAGCTACACAGTGATATCTGGCCTGTGCTCTTTGAGGCCCAGATTGGGGACATTGGCCCACACAGGTGTGGTCTTCCTCCACTTGTGTCTTTCCGGCATGGTGCAGCTGAGGTCCCGGGCTGTGTTCATCCTGACTCTGCCTCAGATAGGCCTTAGCCAGTGGAGACGGAGTCTTCTAGGTTTTCTCGGTAACAGGTCAGCTTTGCCTCTCTGTTCCCACAGGCATCATGGCAGGCTCGAACCGGTCTGGGGACCTCAAGGATGCCCAGAAGTCGATCCCCACAGGGACTATCCTGGCCATTGTGACCACATCTTTTATTTGTATCCTTGAAGGGGTCAAGGTGTGGGAGGCTCGGGTACAGGGGCTGTCAGCCTGTCGGGGTGTGAGGGCGCCAGCCTCCGACGCCCTTGTGGCTCACCATTGTGCCATCAACAGCTTTGGGTGAGCTGCTCTGCTTCAGGTGAGTTCTGACCACAGCACCTGTCCTGTAGAGGGGAACCTGGGCAGGTTCCGACCTGATGCAAGAAAATAGAACACAGCACCTGGGCACCACGTCCATAGTCAGTTATGGAATGTGAAATCATGCATGAACTACATAGTAACCACGTTACCACCTGCAACTCATCACATGCATTAGGGACGCGTGTCTGCATGTGTATCATGTAACATGTAATCACACACGCGCACTAGTCCATTTTACCACGCTGCGGCACTGGCCTTGAGGGGCCAGTGGAGCCTTTTCTCTCACTGAAGTTTGTTCCTTCTAAGCGAGCGAGCGTCTCCTGCGGTGGTCACACTGCAAGCCTGGCATTTCCTCACTGACCTGAGGGCCTGTTCTGTGGAGCCAGGACCCAGCATTGAGCAGGGCCCCTGAGGGTCACCGGGACAGGCAGTGCACCCAGAGTGAGCGGAGGCACAGGGTGGCTCCAGACCCGACTGCGGCCAGAGCCCCGCCATCGGCGCATGGCGTCCACTGCTTCCTTGACACGAGCCTCAGACCTCTCCTGCATCGTCCTCTTTGGGGCCTGCATCGAAGGTGTGATCTTACGAGATAAGTATGTTGGTTTTTATGCGCAACTTCTGGGGTCAGAGTCAGTTTTCTCGAATGACTTTAGCTTTGAAATTGAGATCACTCAGGACTTCACACTTCACGTACAGAGTGATAACTCGCTCCCATGGTCCCTTTGTTGAGGGTCTGTTTGGTCTGATGCATTCACCCTTGCCTGCTCCAGCCTGGAGCTGGGGGAATGTGAGTCACCTCAGACTCAGCAGAGCTGGGGGTGTAAGGGTTCCTGGGTGAGGCCATGGTTACCCCTGCTGGCCCCTCCACTCAGTGGAGGAGAGGCCTGTGCCCCAGGCTGTCGCCTGCCAACCCTGCTATCTGGTGGTCACGTGTTTATCAGCCCCTCAGGGCATGAGGTCCCCTGCCCTGATAGGGAGGCTGTGGCCACTGCCCATCACTTTTGTGGGAGTGACAGTGGCCTCTCAGACCCTGGGCTGGGCCATGGCTTCCTTGCTCCTGAGAAGACTCTTGCGGGACAGGACCCATGCGTTTACTTGGGGTGGGAGCAGTGTGTCCACTCAGACGCTGGAAAGATGCTTAGTCTTTGGCTCATGTTTTGAAAGTCTACCCCACCTACCCCTCCTGCAGGTTTGGGGAGGCCCTGCAGGGGAACCTGGTCATCGGCATGCTGGCCTGGCCGTCCCCTTGGGTTATCGTCATTGGCTCCTTCTTCTCCACCTGTGGTGCCGGCCTGCAGAGCCTGACAGGGGCACCGCGCCTGCTGCAGGCCATCGCCCGAGATGGCATCATCCCCTTCCTCCAGGTGAGTGTGGCTGCCCACAGGCTCAGGGCTGCATTGACAGCCCTCTTGTGAGAGCGGGCCCTTGGAAAACAACATGTCTGGAGGATCCCCGAGGTTCTGTCCCAGAGCACAGTCTTTATGTTAAAGATGGTGGGACCTATGTCCCCACCTCCAACTTGGCAGCCCCCCATCCCAGGCAGTCACTGGGCTGAGGGCACAGGGTGCAACGGATAGAGGCAGCCGCTTACCACCTGGGCTGGCAGAGCAGTTCACAGGAGCGACTGGGAGCCTCCACTTCCTGTGGAGTTGGCATCTGTCCTGTCATCGTCCTGTGGGACGCTGTGCCCCAGGACTGTCCCCCTGAGATGATGATGAGGGTCATGGTGTCTGGAGCCCTCGCTTCCTCCAGTTGGGGCTGAAGCTTTCAAAATGAACTTGAGGCCGTTGATGTGTTAGTGCCCTGGCGCCGCCATGGCAAAGGCCATGGACAGCACGGCTTAAATAGCACAAGCTGATTCTCTCTGAGGGCTGGAGGCTGGAAGTCCGGGGTCAGGGCTTCGAGGGGCTGGTTCCTCCCGAGGCCTCTCCTTGGGACGTAGATGGCCCTCTTTTCCCCTTGTCCTCACATGGCTGTCCCTCTGTGTGTGTCTGTTCTACTCTCTTCTTATAAGGACCTCAGTCATACTGGGTCAGGGTTCACCCTGGTGACCTCAGTGTCGCTGTGGCCCCGCACCTGCCGTTCTCACTGTAGTTCCCTGAAACCAATCCCAGCAGACTGGGGTTTCTTCACCTTTCACGGCTTCTGTCCACTCAGGAGAGATGAGGTTGTGGAGGGTGTACTGAGGGCACAGGGACAGTGCTAGACCGTGTGTGATGGTCAGGAGGTTAGGCCTTCTGTTTGGGAAGGTGGCATGGAGGGTGGCCCTAGTGTCTGGGACCCCGTGAGGCTCGGCCGGTGGGGCTGCTTCACCGGGTCTGCATTTTGTTTTTCTGTGTGTCTCTTTAACAGACCCTTGACCAGCAGGGAGTGGGCGGGAAGCATTTCAAGCCTGTGTCCCTGAGCATGGGGCAGACCTTCTGGAAGGTTCTGCAACCCCACATGGCTGTGGATGAAGGTCCAGGTGCCTTGCAGTGAGATCCTTGCAGAATTCTTTCCCCTGGAGGCTGGGCTTAGGACCCCAGGAGACCCCAGTCCAGCACACTGGGTGGCGCCCTCACCCTGGTCGAGGCTCTGCCAGGACCCTGGGTGTGACGGTTCCCAGCTGCTGTCTGCCCCATGAGCTGTGGGTGTCAGGTTTTCTTCCTGGGCCACTGGGTAGAGTGCAGCACACATTGCGGAAGTCCACTTCTGCATACGTTGCATCGCTGAGACCCTGTGTGTTGGACCAACCAGCTCGGGGCATTGTTCCTGCAGCTGTCTGCCCCTGGCCCCTAGCCCATGTGCCCTTCTCCCTGCAGGTGTTCGGCCATGGGAAGGCCAACGGGGAGCCCACATGGGCCCTGCTGCTCACAGCCTTCATCTGTGAGACCGGCATCCTCATCGCTTCCCTGGACAGTGTGGCCCCCATCCTCTCCATGTGAGCACGGCGCAGCAAGGGCGTATGTGGACCAGGAGTGGGGCACAGCTACCGTTGTGACCACTAGGGGGACATGCTCAGGGGACAACATACAGGGGTGGGCCCAGGGGCCCAGGTGGTTACAGTGTTGGACAGTGATGTGGATGAGAGGGAGCATGGAGACCCCAAGGACGGCATTGATATGGACAGTGGGGCAAGAAGACCCCACGGAGGACAGTGACATGGACTGTCACTGGGGGACAGGGAGACCGCCACAGGAAGAACAGTGACAGGGATGAGGGGGCTCAAGGAGCTGGTGGGCGGGGACTCCCACAGGACGGAGCAGTCCACCATCGGACCTGGCCAGGCCCCTCTCACACTGCCCCTCGGGTCCCTAGGTTCTTCCTCATGTGCTACATGTTTGTGAACCTGGCCTGCGCTGTGCAGACCCTGCTGCGCACCCCCAACTGGCGCCCGCGCTTCAGATACTACCACTGGTAAGGCTGCCGCTGGGAGGGGACGCATGGCACGTCTGCAGGGCCAGCTGCTGCAGGGGCCCAAAGGCCATGGGGGCCTGACTGTCCTTTGTGGAAGAGCCCAGCCAGGCTGCTGAGGGTGGCATGTCTTTCTTTGTCACCTGGGACACCCACCGTGTGGCAGACCACATTATCAGTATGGGCCCAGGGGCTGGTCTGTCTCATGTTCCCTGGGTATTAGGTGCTGAGTTTTGTGCCCAGTGGGGTGCTGAGTGCCTCAGAGAACAGTGGGCATTCAGCATCGTTGAAGATCCAGGGATTGTTTCAGCCCTCGGAGCCAACTCGGGATGAAGAAGCACTTTGCCGGGCACCCCGGTCATTTTCTAGGAGTAACTAAAAGAAAGATTCTCCCTACGGGACCAGGAATGTTTTTGAGGCAGCTGTTCAGATGCGAGATTGGGGCATGGGGGCAGGTGGCATGTGAGGTGTTGGGGTCAGGGTGTGGGCTGGGGCGTGGACTCTGGTCCCCACCTGCGGCCACTGGATGACCACACGCTTCCCCAGGACGCTATCCTTCCTGGGCATGAGCCTGTGCCTGGCACTGATGTTCATCTGCTCCTGGTACTACGCCCTGTTCGCCATGCTCATCGCTGGCTGTATCTACAAGTACATCGAGTATCGCGGGTGAGCTCTGTGGGCCCCGTGGCCGCCGCGGTCACACAGTCCCTCTTACGAGTGCATGCTCTCAGAGTGAGGCCTCACTGGGATTTGTAGCTAAGTCCTGTGTGGGGCCCCCTTGGACCGGTGAGGTTGGGGTCCCTCTCCTGGGACAGACACAGGGACCTGGGCAGGATCTCTGCTGCAGCCCTCATCAGAACAGGTGGAGAGCCACCACATCTGCTGTTTTGTTTTTTTTAAGGTAATGATACTTTTTTTTTTAAAGATTTTTATTTTCAGAGAGTAGGGAAGGGAGAAAGAGAGGGAGAGAAACATCGATTGGTTGCCTCTCACACCCCCCTAACTGGGAACCTAGTCCGCAACCCAGGCATGTGCCCCGACCAGGAACCAAACCTGCAACCCTTCGGTTGGCGGTACGACGCCTAACCCACTGAGCCACGCCAGTCAGGGCACATCTGCTGTTCTTAATCGCGTCCATGTATGGCACGGCATCAGGTTTATCTATGCGTATGTATAAAAGCCATATTTTTAAAAAATTTGTTTTTAGAGCAGAAGGGAGGGAAACAGAGAGGGAGAGAAATACCGATGTGTGAGAGAAACATCGATTGGTTGCCTCTGGCAAGCCCCCAGCTGGGAACCTGGCCTATAACCCAAGCATGGGGCCCAACCAGGAATCGAACTGGTGACCTTTTGGTTCACAGGTTGGCACTCAATCCACTGAGCCATGCTAGCCAGGGCTAAAAGCCATAATTTTTAAGTGTGCTTTCTTTGGAAACTCAAATGCACCCAATGGCAGCACTGATGTATGATGGATTTCAGAATTTCTGGAAACCACACTGTCAAAAAAATAAAGCCGTGGACAGCAGGAGTGCTTCAAGTTAACTGCATCTCAGAGCCTATAGTTATTCACTGGGGTATTTCTCCAGCCCCCCAGGTCCCTGGCAGAGGGGGGAGAAGTGAGGTGTGGCTTCTCTGGCCAGGTGGGGGGCTGTGCGGCCTGGGTGGCCTGCCTGAAGTTCCACCCCAGCTCTCAGGGTGGTTTGGAAGGAGGTATGGGGGCTGTGACTGCTCATGCTGGTGAAGCCCAGCCTCTTGGACCAGCTCTGCTCAGGTCACTGCCTGCCCATCTGAGTGCCCCCGCCACGACTTTTCCTTCATTCCCCTAGTTGGCCCTAACTCTGAGGCCCCATATAGGGTATCGGGGCCACCTCCCCCCTACCCCCTACCACTTCTAGCCAGGGTGTCCCCTCCCCATGTCCTATCCCTCCTCACTCTTGGCTGGCCTGGGAGCCCCTCCTCCATCACAGAAGTGCCAAGAGGTCCTAAGTCAGATTACTGGGCTGCTGCCCTGTGGGCACCTTCCCGAATGTGCTGTGGGGGTGGAGGGGGGCTCACCGCTGCCCCTTCCTCGCAGGGCCGAGAAGGAATGGGGCGATGGCATCCGGGGGCTGTCGCTGAATGCCGCCCGCTACGCTCTGCTGCGTGTGGAACACGGCCCGCCCCACACCAAGAACTGGAGGTGAGTGCCTGCGGCTCCCCCAGGCCCCGCCCCCACCCTCTGATCCCACGGAACGCTTGTTTCTAAAGTCAGACTTACAGAGAGAAACCGCTCCTCCTCTTGTTAGGAAACGATGTCTCGGAAGCTTCTAGTGCCTTCCCTCGGTCCAGGGTAGGTCAGCCCAGGTGTGATCCACTCGTGTGTGATTGGACAGCTGAGGGCAGTGCTGGGCTCCATGCCGGGCCTGGGCAGTGTGGTGGGCGGGGAACGGGCGAGCTTTCCTAGTGGGGCTGCTGCTGCAGATCGAGGGCATTAGCATGCGACAGCTGGGAGGGGGTTGGGGCAAGGGTTGCCCCTAGGGAACAGGAATTTAATCTGCACAGAAAGCCCTTTGTCTCCCTGTCCTGCACCTGCCTGGAGGTGTTAACAGTCAGGGACAGGAGGTGCCCACTGGGGTTTTCAGCAGGGAGCTTCAGGCTCTGGGTGGTGGGTGGCTCCCAGGAGGCATCTGACTTCAGTGGTCCCACCTGTTTACCTGTCTCACCTGTCCCACCTGTTCACCTGTTTCATTTGTCCCACCTGTCTCACCTGACCACATGTGAGCGTGTGGCAACGAGTTGCTGTGGTAACTGCTGTCCCTGCACAGGCCCCAGGTGCTGGTGATGTTGAACCTGGACTCCGAGCAGTGTGTGAAGCACCCCCGCCTGCTGTCCTTCACCACACAGCTCAAGGCTGGCAAGGGCCTGACCATCGTGGGCTCTGTGCTAGAGGGGACCTACCTGGACAAGCACACGGAGGCCCAGCAGGCCGAGGAGGTGGGTCGGCGTGGGCTGGGACTGGAAGACGGAGGTGGGACCAGGGTGGTCTGTGAGGAGTGGAGGGTTGCACATGAGGGTCTTCCGTCCACATGCCCAGGCATAGTGTTGTGTGTCAGGCTGTCACTCGTCAGAAAAGACAGCGGTCTTTGAGTTTGAAACACGCAGCACAGAAACCTGCTTAAGATACGCCCCCAACATGCGATGCTCCCGAGGCCTTAAAGAGACAGGTGGTGCTGGTTAACACTCAGGAGGGTCGCAGACTTGGTGTTGAGGGTTGTTTAGCTCCAACCTTGGAATCGTCCTCCTGATGGACAGGGTCCTCTAGAGCCCTCGTGACAGCCCGGCTCCAGTCCCGTTTCCTCCCATGTCTGTGGTCCCTGTGCTGCTGGGTGTGCCTGCCAGAGGCTCTGGGGTCTCGGCAAGGGCGGAGGGGAGTGACTGGAGCCCTTTCTATGAGTGTCCTACAGTGGATGTAACTGAGAACCACCCACGGGGGGCCTGACATGCTCTAGTCAAGTTTTCAACAAACCTGTGCAATAGGAGGCAGTTTCACAACCACGTACATCAGGGAACCACGTTGAGTTGTGTGCACAGCACTGACCATCACCCCGCTGTCCCACCCACACGTGGCCTAGCACATGCGCCCACACCCACACACACACAGGCGGTTCCCCAGAGCACCTGCTGGGTCATGAATTCAGGGATGACCGGCAGAGCCTCCAGCCTGCCCTGTGGCAGTGGTGTCGGTGTAGGGTGTGCCGAGCACTGCCCTGGCCCCCTGTGGTGGGTTGGGGGGCTGGCGGTGCTGCTCCCAGTCTGCCCCATGGGCGCTGCAGCACTGACCCCTGACCTCTCCCCAGAACATCCGGTCCCTGATGAGTGCCGAGAAGACCAAAGGCTTCTGCCAGCTGGTGGTGTCCTCCAACCTGCGGGACGGCATGTCCCACCTGATCCAGTCGGCCGGCCTGGGGGGCATGAAGCACAACACGGTGCTCATGGCCTGGCCCGAGTCCTGGAAGGAAGAGGACAACCCCTTCTCCTGGAAGAACTTCGTTGGTGGGTAACGTCTCCTACAGGCCATGGGTGTTGGGGTCACCAGCTTGAGAGGTGCTCCCCTCAGGCTTATGGGGGCCCCAAGCTGTGCCGTTTCACTTGAAAACATTTGAAAAGTGAATGGCCACTTGAAAGCCTTAAGCTGCCCTCTCCCTTCCTCCTGATTATGCCCCCAGTTTGGCAGTCCCTGGGGAGGGACCGGGCTGGGCCCCGCACATCCCTGTGCTGGCATGGAGCGAGGAGGACTGCCTCTGGAGTCCACCCCTGCTGGGGGTTCTGTGGGGACCCTGTGGCCACTTCCTGTGCTGGCTGGTACCCAGCGAGTTCACGGGGTGTGTGGTTTTGCCGAGGCCCCACTGACCTGTGTGCCACCTCTCCACAGACACGGTCCGTGACACCACGGCAGCACAGCAGGCTCTGCTGGTGGCCAAAAATGTGGACCTGTTTCCACAAAACCAGGAACGCTTCAGTGACGGCCACATTGACGTGTGGTGGATCGTACATGATGGGGGCCTGCTGATGCTGCTGCCTTTTCTGCTGCGGCAGCACAAGGTGGGGACGGGGGTCATGTGGGGTGGGTCACAGGTGGGGGGTATGGGCCATTGGGGTCACACCGTGGGATGGCACTGGGGAGATCACCCGAGTTGGGGGGCTCTGGGGGCCTGTGTCCCTTGAGGTGGGCAGTGGCGGCCAGCGGCATCAGAAACTGCCCTGAGTACACATGTCTCCTCTCCCCCACCCCCAGGTGTGGAGGAAGTGCCGGATGCGCATCTTCACAGTGGCCCAGGTGGATGACAACAGCATCCAGATGAAGAAGGACCTGCAGACATTCCTGTACCACCTCAGGATCAGTGCAGAGGTGGAGGTGGTGGAGATGGTAAGGGCAGGTGGGCTGGGCTGCTGGCTATGCCTTTTGTTCATGTTCAGGGTAGTCCTCGATCTGCGGGCTCGAGGGGGTGGAGCGGGGTCCCTGTGGGCCTGGTGCTGACTCGGCACTCTGAGGGCGGGCCCTGTGCGTTGCTGCCCCTGTGCTCCAGGCTGTCAGTGTCTGCCTGCTGTTCCTTAGTGTCCCTCTCTGTTCAGGACCCCGCGCTGCACTCCCTTCTCTGGGCTGTGACAGTTTCTGTTTTTTATTTATAACCTTGGCAGTTTAGGAGGGCCCAGGCATTTTATAGAATGTCCCCTAGATTAGACTCGCCTGATGTTTTTCTCATGAGTGGGCTGGATTTTGTTTGTGGGAGGAAGACCCCAGAGGTGGTGTCCCCTCCCCAGCGTGTCTTGTAAGGGGAATGTGACATCCAACCCATCACAGGTAATGAGGACCTGCGGTCCAGCCGCATCTGCCGGTGCCCCTTTGTGAAGTCCAGACTCTGCTCTGGAAGTACGTCCCGGGTCCTTGGGGTGCCGGAGGGGGCTCAGCGGTCAGGATCTTCTTTGTGTCTGTCGTGCATCTCTGTGTGTCACGCGGATGCATTTGTGTCCAGAGCTCCCACTGCTTTGCCCTTCGGGGTTTTCACCACACTGTTCATTCTGTTGCTCACGTTGTCCAGCTTGGCTGCTGGGACGTCTTCCACGTGGCTCCTGCGTCCCTTCGCTGTCATCCCCCTTCCTCCTATAACCATCCATCAGCTACCTCACCTGTTTTAAATCACCTAAAGCCAAACAGAACTAAGAGCGGATGACCTGGCCCTCATTTGAGGCGGGCGTGGAGGCCTGCTGTCAGCGTCACAGTTCTGAATGACTGATTGTTATTCTCTTTCAAAGCCCCTGGTCCTCGTCAGCTTTCCATGTGGGTTAGTTGGTGCCATTTAGTTAACAATAACATTGTTAAAATCTACAGTTCTGCTTGATTTCAGTTGTGATTGCTAATTAGGTTTAAGCAGTGTCTATTGTTTAGGGACATAATTGCGTTTCCTTTTGGAAAATGAGAGCAGCAGTGCTCCTGCCTGGGACCACCTTGCTACCCACCCCCATTGGAAGGGTGGGCCCTGGGGGGTTGGCAGTTGCAGTGAGCACTCCCGTGCAAGGAAGAGGCCATGCCTGATGTCCAGTTAGTGCAGCCTCTCCTTCCCCTTCTGCTGCTTCTGGCATCTTCTTCGGGTTAGCCTCTTCCCTCTGGGGCATTGCAGGACAGAGAGGGTCCGAGATGCTGATCTCACATGGAGTTATGTGCATTGGGAGCCTTGTTCACAGAGAGCGAGGGCCGGGGGGTACCACTGGCAGCTGCCAAGCCTGGGGCTCTGGGGTCCTCAGGAGGCAGTGGGCCCACAGGGTGCCCGAGGGCCATGGACTTGAGGGGAGTGTGTAAATGAACAAGGAGGGGAAGCCAGTGGTCAGAAGCTAAAATTGAACAATTACGAATCAGGGCCACTAACCAGGAAGGAGGTGTTCCCGGCCAGCAAGCTTCAGAAAGACCAGAGTCAGGAGCGTGAACCGTGAAGTGTCAGCACGAAAGAGCTTAGGGGTTTTGTTAAGACTTTTCTTAAAATGAGTAGATTTTATTAAGATTGTTAGGGAGGAGCATCACAGACATTTAGCTAATGCACTCAAAGAGCACCCAAGCCAAAACCAGTTGGCTGTGAGTGCCGAGGGTTAGTGCATCTGGCAGTCGGGTCAGACGGCCATCTGTCCGCAGGGGCCTTGCCTCCTGGATGCTGATGTTGCAGCCTTAAGTACCAGAAATGAGGGTACTTTTTATTCTGCAGAGGATGGTTTCAATACCTGGAAAAAACCAAGAAAATAAACATTTTATTCAGTAAGAATTTAGTAGAGTGGACTAATAACAGAAATAATGCATAAAAATTCATTTCCCCACACGGTGACTCATGAGAAAGTGTCAGGGAGTGTCCAGCTCACAGACCCCTGTGGCCAGGGGCATAGAGCTCCATGGAGGTCCCAGGGCAGCTCTCCCCAGAGCTGAAAGGGCTGAGGGGGCGGTGTACCCCCAGGGACAGGGAGGACCCAGCATCACCCACTGAAGGACGGGCCAGTGTCAGGAAAGGACTGTGGTCAGTGGGCACGTTACACATGTAGCCTGCACAGGGTGAGATTGAGAGGGAGGGGCCGGGCAGCCTGTTTCAGCAGCGGCTCAGACACTGAGCGAAGCCAGTGGTCTGTGGCGAAAACGTCATGTTCTGTACACATTGAGTTTCTTCTGTGCCCTGGGACTTCTAGGTGGAGAACGACATCTCTGCATTCACCTACGAGAAGACACTAGTCATGGAGCAGAGGAGCCAGATGCTGAAGCAGATGCAGCTGTCCAAGACGGAGCGGGAAAGGGAGGTGTGTGCCGGCGCCGGCCACCCCTCAGTTAGAGGCGGTCAGTCACATTGTGATGGTACAGTGCGGGACCCTGTGCTCCTGCAGACCCCACGGAGCTGTTGGGACTACGTTTTTTGCAGTCACTTTGAGCCAGTCATCTCCATCCCTGAGTTTGTGAATGGCTGGGTGGCCTGACGTCTACCTCCACCTCCTCTCCCCACATGGGTCAAGGCCACACAGCCCCACTGGCCCCCTGGACCACACCCAGGCCGGGTTCAAGGACTGTGTCACCCCTGGTCTCCCACACACAGTCTGCTCAGAGCTGTCCCAGCCACACACAGCCCCCTCCTCTCTTGCGTCATCTCCTGCTGGAACCACCATGGTGGCCTACTTGGTCACCTTTCTGTCTCTTTCATTCTCTAACCAGCAAACACAGTGAGTCCTTAAGAGCCAACTTGTTAACCCCTCCCCCAGGCTCCATGCCTGCCTCACATGGCCTTGTTGCTGCCTGAGTAACCTTTACTCGGGCCACACAGGCCCCTCCAGTTTCTCCTGGTGCTGGCTTATGCCCTGAGCCCACCTCATCCCCACAGGCCTCCCCCATTTCCCTCTGGCCATCCATCAGCACCTTCTCTGCATGCAGGCCTCCTGGGGTACTTTGTGAAATGCCATAGCTGCCTCCTCCCACACCACACCCATCCCCAAACTCCATGTCATTTATTACCCATCCCAAAGCATAGGCTTCCTGGCAGCCCCTGTGCTGTTGACGGATGGATGGATAGATGAATGAATGAGGGGTGAGTGGGTAAATGAGTGAGGGGATGAATGAATGAATGAGGAAGAATGAATGGATAAAGGGATGAATGAATGAGTGATAGAAAAGATGATGAGTAAGGGGATGAATGAGTAAATGCAAGGAAGGAAGGATGGATGGGTAAAGAGATGAACGAATAGATAAATGATAGATTAGTCAGTGAGTGAACGGATGGATGAGCGAGTTGGGAAGCAGAGACAGCATGTGGAGCAGAGACTTTCGGATGTGAGCATACCCTTGCGTTAATATGGAGTCCTGGGTTCTTTCTCAGTGGCTTTCAGAACTTAGGGCCAGAGGAGCCAGAGAAGGAAGTGATGAATTTGGTCTGGAATTTCAGGAAGAGGGGAGACTGGTGGGAGTTGGGGCAATGCTGGGGCCCCACTGGGAGGCCGTCCGGGGGTCCCTGAGTTCTGTGGGTCACGATCCCTCTTGGTTCCATGGGCCAGCACCTTCTCCTTCTGGTGCTTGCCTCTTGCCGGGGAGGTTTGGAGACCTGCTGCATTGAGTCTTAATGTTGCCCTGACCTCCCACCAGGCCCAGCTAATTCATGACAGGAACACTGCTTCCCATTCTGCGGTGGCTGCAAGGTCTCAAGCCCCTCCCACACCAGACAAGGTGCAGATGACCTGGACAAAGGAGAAGCTGATCGCAGAGAAGTATAAGAACAAAGATAACAGCATGTCTGGGTTCAAAGACCTCTTTAGCCTGAAGCCGTAAGTGTCAACCTGATGACCGGTGGGTGGCAGGTCCCAACTCCCTTTGCTGCCTGTGACAGGGCAGCAGGCACACAGCTGCAGCTGCAGGCCTGGAGGGCAGGGAACCAGCCCAAGGGCCACAGTGTTCTCTCAGGCCGGCTAGCGGAGGCCCAGGCAGCAACCTTGCCTCTGGTCTTGGTGGGTCACACAGCAGCTTGAAATTAGGGCTTCTAAATGGATGAGGACTCTAGCTTGGACTCTGCTGATGATGCAGGCTGCCTTTCAGGGCCAGGGGCCTGTCCCCCTGGGCCCCGCCTGTGGTGTTGAGCTGAGAACCCCCAAGGCTGGCAGGGGTACCCACGGAGGGCACGTGTGGCTGGGTCCCAGGGAGGGGTCTGGGTTGGAGTCACAGTTACACAGCCCTGGGGCCCCAGGATGGGAGAGCAGGGCAGCATCTCCCTGGGTTCTTCAGCGGTGGGCCAGACCCTAAAGCCCGGGTTGTTAGGAAGGGCCTGGAGGCTTTCTGGTGCTCGTGGGGTTGAGAACCCCTTGCAGAGAAAGACCAAGATAGGCCAGGAAAGGGCAGCCTGGGGCGAGCCCACAGTTGTTTAAGAGTGTGCGCCACAGTCACTGCTGAAGTAACGTGTTCTCTGTGTTTTCTCTTCCATGTAGAGAATGGGGAAACCTGTAAGTCACTCGCTCGGTTTAGGACACCTGTTAGCCTGCGTGCCTCGCATGCCTGGCCCACGCACCCCTCGTAAATTGTGTGCTTGGCTATGTGTGCACGTGTCCCCATGTGTGCGTGCGTGTCCGTGTGCAGGCAGAGCTTGCTCATCGCTGCTGTAGCTTTCAGTGATTTCCTGTCAAATTCGCTCCTCTTGTTCAGAGTGGCTCATGGCACATTCCTGAGATTCATTCTCTAAATACCACGGAAGAACTTGAGATCTGGGTGGGTTGGTCCTGAGCCAGCTCCGAGCAAGCAGAAGCATGTGTCTCATGTGTCTCAGCAGCTGTTAGTCAGTTCATCCACATCCCTGGATCAAGGCGTTCAGATACAAAACCTCAGTTTTGTGGGGACAAGGTTGGCTGTGTTCCCCCCGTCAGACACCTTTTCACCCCACAGGACGCTGCTGTCCTTTAACAGCCACGTGCTGTGGATGTGGATGAACTTTCTGCATGGTCAGACCAGGGCTCAGTTCCATGGCCAGGGGTCCAGGGCCGGCTGGCTGGGTGGGAGGGGGCGCTCCCTGAGGCTGTTGTTGGTCCATCTGTCTGTCTCTCTTTCTCTGTCTGTCATTCCCCCTCTACCTCCCCAGCTGCCCCAGGAACTTCAGGCTATTTTCTCCTGGGGTGGTGCAGCCCGAGGCAGTATCCACAGCAGAACTCTGGGGACTAGGGGGCTGCACTTGCTTTTTTGGCCCCAAACCTGAGTTAATTCTATGACAGTGTTGGTCCATCGGGGGAGCAAACGTCGTGTCAGGGAGACTGCGCTTGGGGCCTACACAGGGCTGTACTTCCTGCTGTGTTTTTCTGTGAATGTAAAACCCCTCCCGATAAAGTTTACAAATTAAAAAAACACAAACATGTAGACACAGGATAGGGTTTCTCCCCTGAACCACAGTTGTACCAGGGGCCTGTGGGGACTCCTGTGCCCACGTGGTGCACTTGGGCTCAGGGCAGGGGCTCAGCGCACCCAAACCCCGCCCCCCTTGCACTGAGCAAGGTCAGAACAGACCCCTGCAGGCCCGGGGACTCAGAAGAAAGTGAACCAGGGCGAGGCTATTTTATGGACAGAACTAAGCATGCAGGTGGACGTTCCTCTGGGTCCTCCTCAGGGTTAGGCTGGGAGAAGCTTCTGGAAGGTGGGAGGTCAGCCTGTGCCTGGCATGTGCATGACTTACTGTTATATCCCCAGGGCACACGCATTTTGGGGTGATTTGCAGGCCCTCTGGAGTGTGTTGTGTGTCTTTTTTCTGTGTTTCCTAGTCTTCCTCACCATGTTGCCTCCAGGAACCAGAATCTCCCATTTTGACTCACCGCCCTTGGTACCCCCACCCCAGACCCTACCTCCCAGCCTCAGAAACCCTGTTGTGAAAGTTCTCCTCCCTCTGGCAGAGTCAGCCTGTTTCTGACACATTTCCAGCTAGTGGACTCCAGGGCTGGCTACCAGGGTGAGGACAGAGGCGTTCTGTCCCTGTCCGCGCCTCCAGCCCCCAGCAGGGGCGCGTCGTCCTGGAGCCGCCGGCCTTCCAGACCCAACCCTCTGATTTTAAGATTATATGTGTTTTCAAACTCTTAACCCTGAGGGATCCTTTAATATCTCACACACGCATTTCTAGAATTGCTGCCATCCCCACACACACTGGTAATTTTGGCCTCTCGAGGCACCTAATTCATGGTTGTTGCCGTGCAAGGCCCCGGCCGTGCCACGGACAGAGACCCAATCTCTAATTTTATCAGTCGGGATGGGAGGGAGGAAATAAAGGGTCTGTGTCCCTGTCTTCCTCCTGGTAATAATTGGTGGTTGTAATTGGATTTATTTGGTTTAAGGGTTGAGTTGATCAAAGGGTGCGGCCTGGGCATTTGTCCTGCAGGCCTTTCCCTGACCCCTCGTGTGCGGCCTCTGTCTGTCCGCCCATCCCTCTCGTGTCTGAGGCACTGTGACCTCGTAGAAGGGCTGCAGCCGGCCTGCCCAGGCTGCATTTCTGAGGCTGGCCATGGATTCCCTGTGTGTGACCCCAGAATCGTCCAGCACAGGAAGATGCAAATGCTTTGAGGCGGGCAGAGCTCCCAGGATGGCTTCTCCTGAGTGCTTCCTAGAGCACAGTTTCCTAGGGAGGGGACCCATGGCCACCTGGCTGGGGACCCGTGGGGTCCTGTGGGGTTACCTGAGTGCCTGGGTGTGCTGGTGGGTGTGGGTCTGAAGTCTCCCTAGTCTTACTTGGCTGGGGACCCTCCCTCGGAGGCCACTGCTGGACCTGGGAAGTGGACCCTCTGCCTACTTGGAGTGTGGAGAACTGAGTAGTCAGTGAGGACTTGAGACACAGGGTCTGGGTTGCTAAGCATCGGAAGCTCTTCTCCTTTAGCGGCAGCCAAGAGCAGCAGCATCCAGGAGGGCGGAAAGCTGGATGGACCTTCACGGTGGCCTCATCCTCAGCCAGTGCCTAAGGCTCTGTTATAGGACTTGAGACCGCAGTAGGGGTGGAAGCCAGGTACAGGGGCCTGGTTCCTTCCCCACCTGCTCTGTATTGGTTGAGTAAGAGTTTGCCACGTGTACAGTTTAGCAGACTCGCCACAGGGCAGGGTTTAAAGCAAGGTTTGGCCACAACTCCAGGGATTCCAATGGGAAACAGTTCGGAGCCCCTGGGTATGTGAGCGCCTTTCTGGGCCCAGACAGCAAGCTCGCCCCCAAAGCATTCGCTTCCGCCTGTGTGGACAGCCGCTTGTGAACTAGAAGCTCGGCAGCTTTAGTGATTCTCAGGCCAAAGCGTTTGGAAGCCAAAGCGCTCTGGTTGCTCAGTACACCCTCCCCTGTCCCCTGATTCCCAGCACGGTTCTCCTGTGGAATCACCTCCTGTGGAGCTTTCGGGACTGTGAATCCACTTGAATCGATTCATTTCTACTCGGCCCTTTCTAACCAGGGTGAAGTAGGGCCGGTTGGGGCTCTGACCCAGCCTGGTGCCCAGTGTCACAGGCTGGGACGCAGAGTGACCATCCCCCCTTTGCAGGAACCAGTCCAACGTCAGGAGGATGCACACGGCTGTGAAGCTGAATGGTGTCGTCCTGAATAAGTCCCAGGATGCCCAGCTGGTCCTGCTGAACATGCCAGGGCCCCCCAGAAACCGGCAGGGGGACGAGAACTGTATCCTTTCCTGGGTGCAAGCCCTTGGGGCAGGGAGCAGGTGATGCGGGCCCGGGGCTCTGAGTGCCCCCTGGCTGGCTCTCCTGGTGTTTCCCTGGGGCCTGTGGGCAACTGTGTGTGATTCCATCTCTAGGATGGCCCAAGCCTGGGGTGCTGGGTCCACGGGCCTCTGCCAAGGCTCAACTCTTGAGTGCTTTTGGCACCTCACTGCCCCTTCAGCACCTTTCTGCTCATTGAGCCCTGTGTCCCCACATGGGCCCCCAGGTCCCTCCTGGTTGCTCAGGGTGTGCCACCCAGAGTGGGAGGCTGTGACCTCAAAGGTCACTGATCAGCCCTGCCCCAAACTGCGCTGTCAGCTCCTAAATGTGTGTCAGCTGCCACGTGATGTAGGGGACAGGTCCTCACACAGGCTCCAGGCTGCTAGAGGTCTGTGGCCTGGGGACCGTCCCCCAGGTTTCGGCCCCTACCATCCTCTGGGGGCATGGTTGGGGTCAGCATGAGGAGGTCAGCAGCTTGACTCTTCGATTTAAGCCTCAAGCTGACCATAGATTAAGAATTCATGTCTTGGTTACCAGAATATCCTGGCCTGTTTGGGCGTCCTGGTAGACAGTGGACATGTCTGTCAGGCATATCCTCCTGGTAGGTCTGTACCCAGAGCCCCGGGTGAGGGCAGGGGTTCCCTCTAGATCACAGGCGGCAAACACAAGGCCTGTAGGCTGAATCCGGCCCTCCACCTTGTTTTACCCGGCCCGGCACCTTGTTTCTATCTGGCAGCAGCGCTGAGCTATCACTTAACTGTTGAGGAGTAGTTACATTTACACAGCCCTAAAATTACATTCGGCCAAATGTAATTCGTAGGCCACTGCGAGGCTGATGTGGCCCCCGGTGAAGATGAGTCTGACGCCCCTGCTCTGGGTTTCCAGGCCACCTGTGTTGAGTGGAGGCCTCTTGTTGGGTGGGGTCAGTGCCTCTGGCTGTATTCCTGGGACCCCTCTCCTGCCCTGGACCCCTTTCTCACCCCCACCTCAGGGACCTGGGGTCTGGCTTTCCCTGACTTAGCCCTCACCTTCTTTTTCAAACCCATTCCTAATGACACAGGACCCTGAATAAGTCACACTCTCCACATTTTATGCTTCGTGTACCGTGGGATCAGCTGTGGCCTTAACTCAGTCCACCCCAGATATGGAGTTCCTTGAGGTCCTGACTGAGGGGCTAAACAGGGTCCTCCTGGTCAGGGGCAGTGGCCGAGAGGTGATCACCATCTACTCCTAACGTCTGGCCACTCTGGAAGCACGCTGGGCAGACCCGGGGATGGTGCTGCACACACAGACCAGTGGCCTGACCTGCCAGCGTGGCTTCCTACAGAAGTTTCTAGAATACCACTGGGCCCTCCTGCCCAGGCTGAGAACCAGCACATGACTGAAAGGTCCCCTCGAGTCCAGGAGATGACATGCCCTCGGTGCTCCATGTGCTCCTGAGGGAGGCTCAGAGTGCCTGGGACACAGCTGTCCCTCTCGTGGGGCCATGCACTCAGCCTCTGGATTCTGGATTTAATTCTTGGCTGCACCTGCTGGGTCTGTTGTGGCCGTCACATTGCAGTTCTTCCCCACCCAGGACATTACAAGAAGCCACATTTGGACTGAGGTTGGCCTTTGGGCCATTAGGGTCCATTTATAATGGTGAAGGGTCAGCCTGTGGCTAAGAGCTCAGTACAGGTTCATTAGTCCCTGATCTCTCTGTCCTTTGAATATCCTTGTGTTTCTGTAAAGGCAGGGAGGCCAGCTGACCACACCCACGTCCCCAGGCTCAGCTGGTTGGCCTCAGTCAGGTGCCTGCCTTGTTGGGGACGTCTGGTAAGGGAACCTAGTTGTGGGGGAGCACAGAGTGGTCATCCAGCTGGGTTTGTGCTCCAGGAAGCTCCTGAGGGAAAGAAGCCCCAGTGGAGGAGCCCTCTGAGCCCAGGTGTGTCTGGGAACTCCAGACTTTAATTAAGGACTGGTGGGCCCAGCCCAGGGGGCACCTCATTTCTGAGACACAGAAACGGTGAATGCCGAGAGCTCACGCCTTCAGGCCCACAAGCATACCACACAGTTCAGCTTCTGACGTGCACTCGCTCTTTTGACCTCCACGTCCACACTTCACACCCTGGGGTGGGGTGCCGGGCTGCAGCCAGGGGAGACCTGGCAGCCGAGGGAGGCGGGAGGGGCACAGGCACTGAGGCGTCCAGCTGAAGCCTGTGCCCTCGCCTGCACGGAGGGGATGGTGACAGTTGCGTTTAGGGCACTGGCACAGTACCTTTCAGTGACCTGTAGACTTTGCACTTTACCTTGTGGTCTTTCTGCTTGTGGTCATGATCGCGTTCACTGTAGTAGAAGCTGCAGTAGTTTGTGCCTCACTTTTCGTGTGGCTTATTTATTTAAACACCTGGGCGTTTCAATGCCAATTGTCCACGAAGAGATTGTGTCTATGAAACAGGCCCAAAGGAGCAGGCCCTCGGCTTTCTCACACTTCCATTCGCTCCCAAGGGAATTGTCCTGGGCTGCAGATTTCACGTTAGAGTAAAGGCTAAGCATGCGTTTCCAGACATTTCTGAGAAGCCATCGGGCAGCCTAGAGGGCCTGCATCGCCATCAGAATGACCACTGGCCAGAGCATGTGCCAAATAGCCACAGCTGGGCTGGGGGTGGGGTGTCCAGACTTTGGCTGATGCTGGTTCAGCACTGAGTTAAGCGAAACCCACCTCAATCATGGATGTGTGGTGAGGGTCCGTGTGTCTGCCCCACCTGCCCGTCCGCAGTCTCTGAGCACCGCGCAGCCTCTCCGCACTGAGCTTTGCATACCTGTAACAGCAGTCAGTACAAGTGGATTCTGTTTTCCTTTTACAGGTTCCTTGTCTTTGTATGACTTTTGTTAGTAGATGAATAAAATGCAATGAAATCTATGTTGAAGAATCTCATGTCTCATTCAGCATGAAAATTAGACAATTGCACAAAATGCCCCCATGCCTCCCTTCTTTTGGAGGAGTTGGCTGAAATTACTCAATGTGTAATTTCAGGATGGAATCAGCAAATGAAACCTGTGATTAGAAGGGACCCCTTGTCACACACAGGCTCACAGCGAGACCACACCTGCCAGGACGGAGGTGAACTGAGGGGACGGAGGGTAACTCCTGCACCGTGCAAAGGTGTGAAGGGGTGGTTACTGTGGAAACTGTTGAAGCTCCTCTAAAAGCTCCTAAAACTGCTAAACAGAGTCACCATATGACCCAGCGGTGAACTGGCAGGTCCACGTTCATAGCACTGGTCACACCAGCTGAACCGTGGGAACAGCCCAAACACCCCTCCATTATAAGTGACTAAAAACGTAAACACATTCACTGGAATAAAATTCAGTTGTTGAAAGGAATCACGTTCTAACGTCCTACCCTATGGGTGAGCTGTGTGAGAGAAGCCAGCCTCAGTTCACGTATGATCCCAGCCACGTGAACTGTGCCAGATAGTGGGATCTGTACAGAAAGTGGATTGTGGTGAGTGAGTGACTCAGTGGGCAAGGGGTTCCTTTAGGGGCAAGACGATCTGAAGTGTTCGTGGTGAAGCTTGCAGCCTGTGAATGTGCAGGAAACTGAATGCCATGCAGGGAATGAGGTGTGTGAACCGTCTTCCGTGCCTCCTGGCGACCTTGGGGGCAGTTGGACACAGGACTGTGGGAGAGTAACTTAGAGAGTAGAGCTGCCCTTCAGTCTCTGCTAGGGGTGCTCATACCCATGACCTGGAGTACAGGGCCCCAGCCTTTGGGGCAGGAGTGAGGGTGCCACAGGACTGGAAGAACCAGCCACGGGGGGCTGGCAGAGACTCGAGGGAAGATGTGGAAGGGTCCCAGGGTCGTGACCACACACCCATGGGTACCCACACAGCGGGTTCGGTGCAGCACAGAGTCCTCTGGGCCTCAGACTCAACATGGCACCTTCGCCACTGGACAGCCCTGGAAAGGGGTATGAGACACCAGAGCTCCAACTTAGTGTGAAAGACAAACCCGAACTGCCAAGATACGCCAGAACTGCTGGTGTGTGTCAGCCACAGCTCACAGTGCCCTCAAGTGCCCTGGAGGAAGACTGGGGGTCCCTTCCGAGGATTCCACTGCACTTGCCCACAGTGGGTAGGCACCTCCTTGCTGGGTGTGCTGCCAGCACCTGACCCAACTGGGTGCTGCCATCTGTGTCTCACCCTCCAAGGGGGCCCCTTCCGCCCTGGAGGCTGCTTTCCCTGAGACAGCCCTGCCTGGGATGTGGACCCTGGATGCGGTTGGTCTCAGGGCCACCCGCCCCTCCACTCCCGCATGCAGGACCCTGGGGCCTGGCCAGCACAGCCTATCCACTCTGGCCCCAGGCCTGCCCAGTATGGCATTGCCGGGGCCTCGGGTACAACTTCTCAAATCCTGTTTTCACTGGGATTTTGTCAAGCGCTCAGGAGATGAGAGCAGCTCTGGTTTGTCTGTCTCTTGGCTTTTCTTCACTGGCCTCATTCCCCAAGTGAGACAGATGAAGGTGCAAACACCTTCAGACAGATGAAGGGGACCAAAAAGTCTTGGAACAGCGCTCACATCTGCCCCCACAAGCATGACTGCTGCGGAGAAGGGGGCCAAACAGAGACGACCGCCCCCTGGATTCCAGCACAGTTAGTTATCCAGGCAACGTCCCTGGAAGTATTGTCTCTGTGTTGTCTGCCCAGGAACTGACGGTTAACGGTTAACATGTGGGAACATCTGCACGAGCTTTACTCACTGGCCAGGTGCTGTTTTCATTGCGGAAGTCACAAGGTGCGCTCACTACGTGAGGAGGCGAGGTGTGTGATCCCTGCCCACCAGAGGTCGCCACTGCCTGCGGGAGCTAGTGAGACGGACTTGCACGGGTGGTTATTTCCATCTGGATGATAAGTTTCTCTCCTGGGTGGGCTCACAAGCAGCAGACACACTAAACGTCCAGTTTTTAAAACCAGGGTCTAGTGCCAGAGGCTAGAGTTCAGGCCCCACCCCACCTTCCTGCCAGCCAGTCTGCCGAACACCTACTGAGCTGTGGCAGGGCTGCAGGGGCCGGCTGGGGCTAATTAACAGGTTCCCAAATGTGGGACCAGGGGCAAGAGCTCCGCACACTGAGGAATGGACCCAGGTCGGATGACAGGCGTTTCTGTAAAGACCCCAGTGCCAGCGGTGTGGGAGTCACTGCAGGATGCGCGTGTGTGGAACAGTGAGACACCGGCTGGGGGCCGATGACCTGAAATACCTGGGCATCTGAGATGCGAGTGCT
This sequence comes from Desmodus rotundus, assembly GCF_022682495.2. Lineage (NCBI taxonomy): Eukaryota > Metazoa > Chordata > Mammalia > Chiroptera > Phyllostomidae > Desmodus > Desmodus rotundus. The sequence goes on along the minus strand of NC_071387.1, from coordinate 178,172,798 downwards.
CCTGCCTCAAAGACCCTGAGAACCCCCAGTTCTCCCTCACCTGTGGCCTCGGCTCCCAGACGGACACCAGTGACTCAGAAGTCCGGAGGAGCTTTATGATGGCCGACAGGGACATGATGGGAAAAGGGAGGAGACCGTTGTAAACGATGCATCAACTCCTCCACAGTCTCATCACGGAGAGCCCGGCATCTCTGTGTAACCCGGGTCCACGCTGTCCCAGACAGTGGCCCATTAGCATAAACCCAATTTGGGGCTCAGGTTTTGGGTGTTTTTGTTTTTTGGCAAAGTGAAGTGGAGGGAAAAAATTACTCATAAGTCTGGAGTTGTGTATTAATTTCCCTTCCATAAACATCTGTATAAACAGATACAGACATACTCTCCATGCAGCATGAGCCCCAACAGGCCAGTGCAGGTGGACTGACCGTACCTACTTAAAAAGCTCACTTTGGGCCTGGCTGGTGTGGCTCAGTGGGTTGAGCACCAGCCGGTGAACCAAAAGGTTGCTGGTTCAATTCCTGGGCAGGGCACGTGCCTGGGTTGCAGGCCAGGTCCCTCCTTAGGGGTATGTGGGAGGCAACAGATCACACTGATGTTTCTCTCCCTCCTTGCCCCTCTCTCTCTAAAAACAACAACAACAAAAATCTTAGAAAAAAATAAAAAGCTCATTTTAAAACGGTATGACATATTATAAAATGCATATTTTTATTATGCCTTGGGGGAAAAACCTCAATTACAAGGTGACCATCAATTTGCTTGATTCCTAAAAACAGTTCCACGAAGGTGAATGCAAAACCACCTGTCTAAACTCTCCAGTTGCCAGAAAGTCCACTTGCTCGTCTGGGATGGAGGAAGGAGCAGCTGTGCCCTGCCAGAGGGGGCCGCTGCCAGCCAAGGTTCCATGACCCTCAGACACCGTCGCTGCCCCGTTCCCTAGAGGGATCGTGCTGTTTTTCCTGCAGGCAGACATCACGGAAACTGCCGTGAGCACTATGATGGTTTGTGTGTGAGCCCAGAGGACACACGTCCCGCCTCCTGTCCAGCGGACTGTGCGTGTGTTTGAGAAGAAACTACCACCCCTTCGGCCCTGCTGTCCACGTCTGTGTCCATGTAAGATGCTGGTGCCGGCGCCAACCCATCTGTGCCCTTCCTTTGCGCCTGTGGCCTCACTTCCGGAATTTATTGACCACTGTTTAGGGGGCACTTCGCAAACCCCTTGTGGCCGCCCTTCTGTTACAAGCTGTATTCAGCGTGGCAGAGCAGACCTCACCACCACACACGCAGCACACCGAGGAACAGTCGCTCCCCCAAACCAGTGAGTAGTACACAAGGGCTGCGATGCCGTACATCACTGCTGGCTCCGTACCATCAAGGCCTTGCCACCCCGCATGTCTCGGTCCAAGGCACCCGAAGCACGAAGCATTTCCTTGAGGAAGACGTGGAAGTCATCTGAGCAGAGTCCCTTCCATGCCAGGAGGGCTCACTTTGGAATCATACATGAAATATACAATTATGTTCTTCTATGCTTACATGTGGTTTTATGGGTTACACAGAATCACTTCATAACTGCGAAACATCAGTGGCATCAAACGTGTTCATTTCAACATGACCTCCACCGAGAACATGGCGGAAAGGAGAGCAGAGGAAGGGCCTTCTCTGTCAGTGTCCACTGGGTGCCACCTCAGCCGCCCACACCGGAGACTTGGAGCTGGGCACCTGGTCGGGGTGGCCGGGCCAGGGTGTGCACGCTAGGACGGGTGGTGATGGTGGTAGTGGTGGTGGTGGTGGTGTTCGTGGTGGTGGTGGTGCTCGTGGCGCTGGACCATGGGCACTGAGTAGCCCTCCCCCATCAGCAGGGGTGGCAAGTCCCGTACCACCTCGTGCTCCATTACCGCAGGCTGGCCCAGCGTGGCCTTGAGTGGTGAGTGGCCCTCCCTGCCCTTCTGCCGGTATCTCTTGTGGCCGTAGGGCTGTGGTGGGGGCTGCGGCGGGGGCTGTGGGAGGTGGTGGCCATCCTGGGGGGACTGGGGCAGGGCGGCTGGTGGGTAGAAGCCAAAGGCCCTCCCCGGCTTGCCTCCACCAGGCATGCTCCCACTGGGCACCCCGGGCGGCCTGCCCGAGCCCTTGGGGGACTTGAGGAACTGCTTTTCCTGCCCCTTCAGCCGGGGCTGCATGTCCAGGGCCCGGGCAGCAGGCTCGCTGGCCAGCAGGACGTGGTCAGCCAGCACCTGGGACCTGCGGTTGTGCACAGTGTGTGCGTCTGACTCCTGGGAGCGAGACCTGCCCGGGGGGTGTGAGGCCTTGGCCTGGTGCTCCTGCTTGGCCTGTGTTGGTGGGGAACCTGCACACAGGGGACACGGACTGTGAGACCCTCTGCAGGGCCTGGCCACCTCACCTTGGACCAGGAACCCCCCAACACCTGGACGCAATGCCGCAGCATAGTCATTGCAGGAGCCCTAGAGCCCTCAGGCTCCTAAGGGAGGCGTCCACACCCTGAGGCCTCTCATCCAGGGATGGGTCTCCGGTACCTACCAGGTCCGAATTTAGACGTGTAGTTTTCTATTCCAGCCAGGTCTAGGTAGTGGTTTCTCCGCTCAGTGTTCTCATCCACGCAGTACGGCCCCCTCACGGGGCAGGGGTGGGGGTCAGCGTTGGGCCTCCTGTGTGGGGCACAGGGCAGAAGGGGCCTGACCTCCGCCCCAGGCCAGAGCAAACATGCCTCAGAGAGGAATGGTCCTGGACAGTGGGCTCTTGACCGGCACCCACCTTCCAGAGAGGAACGTCAGAAAGGGTGAGTGTCCAGGACAGCAAGGTCCCCAGCCGGCCTGGGACCCCAGCAACACCTGAGGATTATTGCTGCAAACTGCCTTAAGGAAGCTGCAAGAACCACCTTCTGGTCCACCTAGGACACCCAGTCGGGCTCTGAAGTACAGAGCGGGTCACTGCTCTGACACCTCCACTGTCCTTGTCACTGCCACAGCTGGCAAGCGGAACCATAGTGTGCAGAGTGTACCAGACTGAGGGTCTCCAGGCTGATCTGCCCTTCAAGCCTCACCCATCTCTCAAGACAGATGCTGGGTGTTCTCGGCTCCAGCCAGAGGGCTGCGCCACAAGACAGCACCCTTGCCCCAACGGGCGTCCAGGTGCTCGTCCTAGCAGTCTGCCCTGAGGGGCAGTCCCTGAACCCTGTAGGAATCAGGGGTGTGGGTGGGCTGCCCCAACCTGAGCCGGGCACACCTGGAGGGTGGAGCCAGACCCCGGCCCCTCACCTGATATAAGCAGACAGCCTCCTGTCAGCCGCCCTGGAGTCCTCGGAGATCTCGCCTTCCGTCCTGCAGCGAGTGGGCTCCCGGTCTGAAAGAGAGAACTCCCTCACACATTCGTTCACTCACTCACTCATTCACTGAGCAAATACTCCGACCCCTGCCAGGTGCCAGGCCCTGCTTTCCATGTTCGAGAAACCAGAGATTTTGCCCAGTTGGGGGGTGGAGAATGGGAGGTTTTCTGAACAGTACATACAATGAACAGTAGTCCCCATGGCCTGGTGTGTGGAGACAATGGCTATAGGGAAATGCAGAGTGGGGGTGGGGGGCCAGAAGGGGTGTCTGCAAGGAGGGGGTGGGCTGCCATTTAAAGCAGGATCTTCAGGGCGTCTGAGCAGGGGTCCCAGGCCCCTCACCCTGTCCCGTGGGGGGACTCTCCCTCCTCCTGCTGGAGGGCTCGGGGCTGACGGTCAGCTTCACACGGAGGGTCTTACTGCTGCCGGAGGAGTGATTGACTGAGGCGTCGACGACCTCGTAGATGGTGTGCATCAGACTGGACATGTCCTGAGGATGGCACCGGTGTCACGGACACAGGCAGACCAGGCTGGGATCTGCCCGCCCCATGCCACCGCCTCCAGGCTGCCTGCCTGTTTGAGTCCCTCTGCATTCCACACAGACCCTGGCTCAGACAGAATGACCACTGAGGCAGCCTTTCTTACTCCAACTGTAGCCCCGCGTGGCACCAAACAGCCTGGGTAAGCAGCCCTGCTGCTGTTGGAATCACATCTCTCGGACCTTTTAAATTTCACACTGAATCTATTTGTTCAAAGGACTTCGCAATTAAATAACTACCAACATTTAACTCTAATTCAAAGACACTTATTTCTGTCATCCTGCGTGCCTGCTTCCTTTCAAGGGCCACACTGCCCATCCTGGACACACATCCAGCAGAGGTGGGTGCCAGGGGCACTCCCAGAACTCTCACCACTGTGCCCAGGGGCTGCTGGCCTCATGGAGCCTCAGAGGGATCCAGAAACTGGCCACGCAGGGCTCTGCAGCCTGGGGCCATAAGACTCCCTAGGCTTCCTCGGTTGCCTAGATCCATCACCCCCACCCCCATCCTGGGAAAGGTCCAGCCCTTCCTCCTACCCCATGGGCTCAGCCTGTCTCCCCATCATGGAGACCATGGCCTGTCTGGTGCCAGCCCCCTGTCCTGTGGACCATCTTCCAAAAACACAAGCACATCACCTCCCGGGTGGCCTTCCCACTATTGTCGAAGCCATAGAGTGTGAAGGTCCACTCCTGGCGGTTGTCCTCCTCCACCGAGACGTCGCACTGCAGCGCCTGCAGGACATGTGGGACAGAGGCAGGTGGGGTCATCACCCTGCACTGGGACCCCTGAGTCTACCCCCCTCTCTCGGGAGAACGGGCCCCCTCATGGCTCCCTCAAGCTCCTGCCCTGGGTGGGCCAGGAGACCAATCAATGGTGGACCTCTGTGTCATTCCCGTGGTGCTAGCCCTACAGCTGGGGAAGCCCCCAGATTATGTGGTGCCACATTGGCCAGTTTGGGCTGGATTTGCAGCGACACCTTCCTTGTACACCACCCCCTTTCCCAGAGCTTGCAGACGTTGGAAGCACAAGCAAGCTTTGCTGTAACTCCTCCCACTGGCTGAACCTCAGGCAAACTGTCCAGGCAGGAGGCTGTTTTAGGGTCAATGTGCACCTATCCATCCCAGCCACAGACCCTCATGCATTGTGAAGCAGAGTGAAGACCTACGTCAATGTTCAGGTGCTTCTTGCCCGGGCCTCGTGGGCCCTCGCGGCTTGCTGCTCTCTCAACCTCATCTGCACTGAAGAGCTGTACGGCACCCTCTCGACCCTCGGCCTTCTCGGGGGGCAGTGCCACTGGAGGTTCGGGAAGGAGAGAGGAGGAGCTGTTTTCCCAGGCCCAGCCCAAGCACAGGTGAGTCAGGGCAGCGGGGATGTGGGAAGGTGTGGCTGGGAGCCTGTGATTCTTTCCAGATGTTCCTGAGCTGAAAGCCTGTCCTTCCAGAACAAGGAAGTGTCAAGGGATCCTTGCAGAAGGCAGGGAAGTCCTCACCTGGGTTAGCCATGGCTAGTGTACCATCAGCCCTAGCCTGGGATGGCCAGCCATAGCCAGGTGTGTCCTCCTGGCTCTGCCCCACCCAGCCAGCGGTGGCTTCAGAAATCGAGGTGAGAAGGAGGCTGCCCTGGGCTGGTCAAGGTTTGGTGGGGAAGTTCAGGAGCATGGAGCATGGGTGGTCCATGTCATCAGGGGATCATCTGTCCAGGTGTCCTGAGGACAGGTTTTGGGCATATGGCTGGGGTGCAGGGTAGAATCTGTGAGGTCTGAGGAGTAGGACTTACCCTCTAGAGGGCACTGGTCCTCCCGGAAAGGTCCCTCTGTGGGGTCCCCGCTGAGAAGCTCCTGCAGAGAGAACAGGGAGCATGTGACCGCGTGGCTCAGTGGGGCAGGCCGCGAACACCAGCCTTCAGGGGGGTCACTGCAGAGGGTCACTGCAGAGATGCCAACCTATGTGCACCTCACTAAGCCTCAGGCTTTTAGCAAGTAAAACACACGTGCATCCCACTGTATCATCTGGTTCCATTAGAACCACCTCCAGGACAACACGCAGCTGCCAGACACCAGAATGGGAAAGTGATGCCCTGTTGCTGCCAGAGAACGCAGGTGGCCAGGCTCCCGGCTGTGGGGAGCTGGCGTGGGATGGGGGGAAGGCGCCTCCCCCAGAGCAGCCAGGTGAAGCTAAGGGGTCGGTTCAGAGAAGCCCTCAGAGCCAATCCCAAAACCAGTCATGGAAAAATGGGATACTTTCAACAGAAATTCTGCGGAACAAAAGCTCACATGGCCTCATAACAAGCCCATGAAAGTGAAAAACACGAGGAAAGGAAACGAACAGGGTGACCAGGGAAGCACCTTGAACCCGAGGACCCTGCCCAGCAGAGCCTCGTGCCTACACCAGCCACTCGCCCAAGGGGCAGACGGCTTCCTGTGGACTCTAGGGTGGGCGGGCGCCCTCTGCTTCCCAGACATATCTGTCCTGACTCGATGGCTGCAGGGTGCTGGGGGTCAGGGAGAGGATGGCAGCAGAGGTGTCTGTGTGTGGGCACGAACCCCCAAGGCTACTTGGCGAGACAGCTCTCTCAGCCCCACAGCTTCATCCTTCCTCCTGACAGGGAGCGACAGGGTCGCTGGAGGCCCCTCATCTTTCCCTTGGCTCCAGGTCTGGAATCCAATGTGACTGCTGCCCTAAAGTGCCTGGAAGTTCCTTTTGAAAAAAACATTCCTCCACACATATCCCAACGCTAGAGTCTACGGTGTTTACCAACCAGCTAAATCAGCAACTACCTCTGAGATGCAGAGAGGCTCAAATAAGGGAGGAGAGAAGCACTTGGGAGAAAAGTAACAATTTCTCATCCCTGTGACTGCTGCTTTCGGTCAAATTCGTCCTGGTTATATAAAAATGCCCTTTAATCTGTGCTGCATTGGCTAAACAAAAGGGCCAAAAGCTTTAATTGCAATGGATAAACCTACCACAGGGATGCTGGCCAGCTATGTGGCCCCTCCCCACTGGGATGACCTCCTAGGCACCAAATCCCAGATAATTGGAGCCCTCAAGCGAGATGGGGTGCAAGCAGATACCAGAGAAATCCAGCAAGTGCCCATATCCCCCAGAGCCCTGCCCCGTCCTGGGACGCCCCTTAACTGCCTACCCTGATCTGAGCACGCAGAGACCCCCACTCCTGGAGCTTCGTTTTCTGCTCTCACTCCCTTTGCCACCCCCAAAGGATCCCAGCCTCATGCCTATAAAAGTCTGCCTCTCGCCCTGACCAGGTGGCTCAGTGGGTTGGGTGCTGGCCTACAAACTGAAAGCTCGCAGGTTCTATTCCCAGTGAGGGCACATCCCTGGGCTGTCAGGGGTGGGGGTGGGGGTGGGGGTGGGGGCTGGCGTGCGACAGGAAATGGATTGATGTTGCTCTCCCTCTTCCTCTCCCTTTTTCTCCTCCCCTTCCCCTTGCTCTAAAAAATAAATATGATCTTTAATTTTTTTATTTAAAAATAAACAAAACCTTTTAAAAAAGATTTTATTTAAAAGTAAATAAAATCAACAAATGAATGTGTAATAAGTGGAACACATTGATGTCTCTCTCCCTTCCTCTCTAAAAAAATAAATAAAACTTAAAAATAAAATCTTTTCAAAAAAGAGAGAAGGGAGGGGAGGAAGAGAGGGAGAGAAACATTGAGGTGGGAGAGAAACATTAATCTCTTGCCTCTCATATGCCCCCACAACTGGAGTTTGAACCCGCAACCCACTCATGTGCCCTGACTGTGAATGGAACCTGTCACCTTTCGGTTTGCAGGTGGCACCCAACCCACTGAGCCACACCAGCCAGGGCAAATAAATAAAATCTTAAAAAAAAGAAAGTCTGCCTCACATCCAGATCTGGCCCCACCTTCTGCCTGGCCAGGTTTCTCTACAGGGTCCTCAGCACTATGCTCCTTACTCTCCTGGCTGAGAGCTCTGCTCCTGTCACGGATCCTGGGGCTCCCTTATCAAGCAGACAGGGTGGGCCTGACCTGCTGATCCCGTCCAGCACAGGGGGCGCGGGTGGGGGGACAATGCTTGAAGCTCTCCTCACTTCCTGCTCCCACCTCCAGCTGCCCTGGTACACTATCCATCCAGTCTCCAGCATCTGCCGGCCACTGGACGGGATTTCAGTCTGAGGCATCCTAATGCTTTATGAACACCCAGGTCCTTCTTTTGCATGTCAGTGTTAGGGGACTACGACCTTTGACCTTCGCTGTGGGGTCCGCATGGCCTGATCCGTACCCCTCTCACCCTGCAGGGGCTCTCAGGAGAAACCACTCAGGCCCATCGATGAGCTGCCCCAAGGCTACCATCCATATCACCTGCCCAACTCTGTCCGGAGCATGAGCCACAGTACGAGCCATAGCACGACACAGAGCTCCTCGTCCTCCCCAGCAAGCAGCCTGTGCTGGAAGGGTCTGTCTGGGACGGATCCTGGTGAAGGCCTAGGACTGACCATCTGCTCAGGTGAGACATGAGGCATTCCCCACAGCTGTCCGTGGGTGCAGGGCCACCTGAAATCATGGCTCCTGGCCTCCCTTGAAAGACCAGAAGGTCAGGCCACACCTCCCCGTGGGACAGCACTCAGTGGACCCCGGTAGCCACACTGGGGTCCTCACTCCTATCCACCAGAACTGTGGTGGCACGGGCTACCCCCTGCAGGTACCAGGTCTGGGAGATCTCACACACCTGGCCGAGGGAGGAGCAGGACACCAGCTCCTACTTAAGGCAGTGCAGGTGAGCTAGGAAAGGAGACACCTTTTGTGATGCAAACGCCCACATCCTGAGTGCCTCTGCTTTTCAGGTTTCACTGTTCACACAGTCCTTCAAACTTTGTTGCATCTGGGATCTTAGCAAACACATTCCCAAGTTGCCAGGGGCCTCTGTTTTCCTTGGAACCCCCGTGCTCTTGCATAAAAACAAAGGTGGGGAGCTCTGGGAAAGATCTTCAAGGGAAAAAGTGCCACGGAGCAGCCGCTTCACCTGACGACTGAGCAAGGCCAAGCACCAGGGAAAGGAAGACCTTATGAGATGTGCTTCGTTTCCAACCAGCAGCCGTTGGGACTCATTCAGTTATTTTGTCCCAGGAAGGACAGGTGTCTCCACTTTTTCAAACAGATAAAACCTGTGTTTCCCTGGGAAGATCTGTGTTAGTTCAGCCTGCAGCTCTTTAGAGGAGGTTAGTGCAGAGGTGTTCAGGGTTTGGGCTTCAATAAAGAGAGTCCGGGGCCCTGGCCAGGGACTCAGTTGGTAAGAGCGTTGTCGGGATACGCTAAGGTTGCGGGTTTGACTGCTGGTCAGGGCGCATACAAGAATCAACCAAAGAATGCATAAATAAGTGCAACAACACATCGATGTCTCTCTCTCCCTACCTCTCCTTCTAAAAAAATAAATGAAATTTAAAAATGGGGTCTGTTGAGGATAACAGAGCCTGGGGGACAGTGTGATAGTGTCCTGGGGCAGCCATAATAAATGGCCACAAACTGGGGGCTTAAACAATAGAAATTCATGCTCTCAGTCCTGGGGCCAGAGTTAGAAATCTAGGTGTCACCAGGCTGCACTCCGTCTGGAGGTTCCAGGGGAGGGTCCTTTCTGTCTCCTCCAGCTCCTGGTGGCCCCAGGTGTTCTGGCCTTGTGGCCGCACCCCCAACTTCTGCTCCGATGTCATATGGCCTCTCCCTGTGTCTGTCTCTTCTGGGTCGAGTCTCTCAGTGCTCCTCTCTTACAAAGATACACATGCAGGCGGCCGGGGCCCCACCAGGGTGGGATCACATCTGTAGAGACCCTTCTGCTGTAGGGATCTCTGGGGCCAGTGTTCATTCAGCTGCCACCATCCGAAGCTGGGCCTGGTCTCCATTCTGCTACACTGGCCAACAATTCTGAATTGGCTGCTGAATCACTCGGGCCTTGGTTTCCTTTCAGTGAAACAAGGAATGGGTTCTGAGGAGGGAGCTGGGGCTCTTCAGGCGCCCACCGTGTGCCAGGAGGGCCCACACGCTGCACTGTGGGACCTTCCCCACAACGGGGAGACTTGTGCTGTAAAGACAAGGTAACACCATTGGCTCTGACACCTGAGCTTGCTGACTGGAATTCCTCCTCTTAACCTAAACAGGCCGGTAACAAGGCTGAGGGCAGGGGACACACGTGCACAGTTCCTGCTTCAAGAGAGAAATGTGATGGACACACTGCCAGAAACTGGTTTGCTTCTCCAAGCAGGCTTTTTGCAGACTCCAACAGGCCTCTCTGGCTGGCGTTCCTGAGAATGTGGTGTTCCCCAGGGGTAAATATTTACACTGTCCAGAAAACCAGCCCTGTGTGCTCAGTCCCAGGAGAAGGCCCCGCTTCTGTGAAGGAGTCAGGATGTTTGTGATGAGAATCCAGTGTGACCACCAGGAGTGGGCGCCTGGCACCTGGGTGCACCCCACCCACCAGGCAGGAGAGTAGCTACGGTTCCCCTGCCACTCAGGGAACTGATGCTTCTTTTCCATTAAAACAGACTCACATGACTCACTCAATGGATCTCAAGCCCCTGATAGCTCGTGGGCTAAAGCCCCAGCACCTCTGGCCTTCTGGAAGTACTGCCCTCCTGAATATGAGGTGAGGGCTGCTCCTCGGTGTTCTGGGTGAGTTCCCAAATCCTGTGTCTCCTCCTCCCAGGTGTAGTGGGGGGCAGGGCAGGATGGGACTCCATGTGGACCAGAGCCCAAGCAGGTGAGAAAGAGGTGGAGGAGGGTAGAGAAAAACAGAGAGAGAGATGGGGGCAGGGAGGAGGAGACCTGAGCAGGTGTGTTGGTGGCATCTTTCCAGAACTGCTCTTAACAGAACTCACAGATGCTCCCTCAGTGGCTCAGTAGGTTCCTCAGGAGAGGTTGACCTTAAGTGCTGGGGGAACGTTTTGGATCATGGGGCCTCCGAGGCCGACCCTCGTGGTCACAGGGTTATCTAGAAAGTGCTGCTTACCAAGTGTTCCCGTGAGGTCAGAAATAAGATGGACTTCTGGGTACGATCAGTCACCTCCAGCAAAGGTGCTCCTGGATTCAGAGCACCGCTCTAGGTCTGTACCCCTGCTCCCCAGCCCCGCTTCATGTGGTTGTAAGGGGCACAGGGCGGGGACAAGGACAGGATCTGTGACAGCAATGGCCTGGTGGGGTTTCTGGTCAGCAGGGAAATAGCCTCACCTCAGTTCCCTGCTCTTAACAGGTGATGCCTGGGCAGGTGAAACAGATAGCTCTAACGTATCTCATGGGGAGGCCTTGGGGACAGGTGGGATAAAAGGGCCATTGTCACCACCTCAACTCCAACTTCTGCAGTTAGCACTGCCCGGCCAGCCATGGAACTCTCTAGAAGCAAAAGGCTGCCATGTTAAGAGCTACAGGGCAACCTCGATCCTCTTTGCAGGTGGCTCAGCACACGGTTAATCCTGCAAATGGTGGCAGCCCCAGTGCTGGGTGGTCAGGGAGGAGCTGGGGACCAAGAACTGCCTGCCCAGCTGTGATGGACTGGGGAATCACGGGCCCCATGGGCATGGCAGCAGGCGAGGGTTTGTGAGGCTCAGAGGAGAGGCTGAGGGTACTGGAGGGAGGCCTGGTATGGCCGGGGTCCCTCAGGGGAGGTGTCCATGAGGCTTTTGCTGTAGGTGGCCAAGGCCACTTCAGGGCAGTTTGGGAGGTGCCTGGGGCTGGGTGAGGGTGGAGGGCAATGTGACACCCAGGCCAGGCTGACCTGGGCCCCGGCGGTGCCTGAGCCCCCGCCGGAGGCCATCAGGACACTGGATGTTCTGTGGGACGGATGGGGGTGAGACGTCGGGGAGGCCTGGGATCATTCTGTACCATACAGAACTGGACCATGCAGGAATAGGCAAAGGGCAGGCGAGGCTGGGTCCCCAGCAACCCCAAGGGCGGGGGGGGGCACCCCAAAGCGGGTGAGGAGAAGTACCAGGGTCAGAAGGGTCAAGGGTCTTGGAGAGACCAAGGAGGCCAACGGCACAGCTGGCAGTTGGGCACCTCGGGAACTGTCAGGGGGCAGGGGAGGGCGGGTGGGAGGAAGGAGGGAGTAATTTAGGGGGCAGGAGGAGGGAGGGGACTGAAGGCCTGTGCTTTGTGCTCCAAGGGAGCCTCAGGTGGGAGAGGCCCGTCACTAAGCGCTCCAGCAGAGAAACATGGACGTGGAGGCGGGCAGCGAGCAGCGTCCAAGGCTGTTTGAATAAATGAACCCCATCGTCAGGGCCAGGAATTCAAGGTGAGTTTCCAGATGCCACCAGATTGAGGGTTGTGTGGGAGCACATCTGCCCCCGAGTATCTGAGGGACTCAGGCTACTTTCAGGGCCTGTTGTTTGTAAGAAACGCTTTGTGAGGGGGTGGAGGCTGCTTTCTGCTGCTTGCCAGCGGATGGAATTTGACTTCAAGGTGATCCGCCAGCGTCTGTCTGGAAACACCACGGCAGCTTTGAAGTGGAAGTCTCGGTTTCAACGGCTAAACAGTTTCAGATGTGACAATGTAGTTTTATGGGCTTAATAATTCCGACACATGTGCGGCTGAGGCCCACGGTGGGTCCCATTCAAGGGGCCGCTGTAACTGTTATTCTGAACTTCTGATTTTAAAGCGAAAGATTAGGGACGATGAAACCAAGCATTCACGGGCAGGGGGCCATGCAAACAGGCTTCTCAACGAGCTGCAGATGGTTTTAGTTTCTTTCACTCAAAATTAAAACAGAGCTTCAAGATCTGAGAGGGGCGTTTCTAGATTCTGCCCATCGGTAATCCTGGGTTAGGACTGTTTAATCAGGCTTTGTAATAACCAAATTTGGAATTTACGTCTAGGGACTCAGTCATTTGGGATCAAAGGGTCTCCTAAAATAAACATGTCTCCTCACCTGACAGTGGTAACTTACATCCTGTATGAAGTCTCTATGTTCTTATCCCTGTCCCAGCTTCCCACAGTTTTGCTCCTTTTAGTTAAACAAGATGTATGACACACCCCACTTACCCTGGTCTATGGAGATTTGTTGGCACTCACCCCAAAAAACACCCTGACCCTGGAGAGGGTTCCCAAGGGCCCCACACTTGGACCATGCTAGGGAATGACTGCCAAGCCCGTGCTAAGGATGACCGAGGACACATGCCATGGGGACAGGCACATCCACTGATGACACGTGGGGACAAGAGTGTTCCCAGATGACACACACCACTAGGGATCCAGCCCGGTGGCCAGACCCGTAAACATGTGCAGGGACAACACTGTCATCAGTAGGTGGTCAGCGAAGGGCTGGCCTTAACAATGTGGTGGCCGAGATTCTCTTTCTCCCACACTTGGGAAGAGGGACTCATGTTACCCACATTAACCGACACGACTGGGGAGAGAAGCTGTAGGAGCCCCTGACCCCAAGCCCCAGGCTGGTCACTGGGACCAGGATCTGCATCCCCCCAGAGTCTGCACTAGACTCAGTGGTGGCTGAGAGTGAGCAGGCTTCCCAGGTGGGGGAGGGAAAGTTTCAGCGCAGACACTAAATGTACTAAAAGACACTTAGTGAACGTACACCTGTGTGTATCTAGTCTATGAATACATATGGACGTACGTGGGTAATACAGACTATATATTCACACTGTGTATGTAGACACACCATTTTTACCCTTGGTAATTGAGAAGCGACCGTAAAGTATGCCAAAAAACCTCAGGGAGTTCCATTCTCAGCATCCTAGGATTTTGCTTTCGGCTCAACACTAAATGCTACAGAACCGCCGTGCAGCTACTCAGCAGACCTCCGTTTCTGCCCCCAGTTCTGCTGCTCCTGTTTTTGTCTTCAGAGTCAGTGATTCAGCGTTTCGCAGACAAAGGAAAATCAAGGGCGATCGATCTTCCAAATGTAGCTGCTGTCCTCTAAGCATACTAACTACAGGTCCCGAAACCCACACAATAGCAACAAGAGCCACGTCTCCGCACCCCTGAGCCCTTCGAACTCTGGGCCACCCCCATTCAGACAAGGTCCATGCCACTGGGTTTCAACTGCAGAATTCACCTTCCCCCAGACTGGATTCTTCCATGGGAAACCCCCTGGACTTTTCCTTTTCTTTCATTAGTATTAAAGCCTCATGTTTCTAATGTTGAAGGAAGATTATTACAAAGCTAGAAAGGAACTGTATGCATTTACAGTGTTTAACTTAGCAGGCAGGCACCACATGTTGCCTACTGCGCATGTCAGTGCCCTTAGCAGAGATGACCAGACTGGAAATGTGGAAGGGCTACTCTCTGATTACAGCACCAGGACCCCGGGCTGAGCTACTCTGGGAAAAGAAATGAGCATGTTTTCTTCTTTAGAAAGCACCTCTGCAGCGTCATGTGGAAACACACCCTGCACACGACGACAACGATGTAATAACCTCAGCCTGGCTGTGTTGTTGTTGGCTGAGGCTCCGGGGATCAAAGGAAGGAGGCCGAGGCCCAAGGCACACCCCTCCCTCAGCTCTGGTATCTGGCAGCAGGACCTTAAAGGAGCAGAGACAAAACCTAAGCTACTTTTATGAACACCAATCAAAATCTACCTTTAAAGAAATTTAGTTGAGACCCCACATGTGAAAGATAAAGTGTTAGGAGGAAAGCTGACCACATGTTTGGTAAGAGACGATCTTGTCCTGAATCCGGGCAGCCGCAAGGTTTGGGAAATCGGGGGCAGGGCCCAGGATGGGCCCAAGTGCAGGACACTCACCCTGGCAGCGCTTCTGGGGCTGTTCCCAACACTACAGAGCAGGAAAGACGGCCCAGCGAGGGGCTCTTTTGATGAAGACAGATTTGGCACCATGATGTATGAAGCCGGCCGGCCCGCACAGGACCATTGTCTGGACACTCAGGGTGGCATCCTGGTCACGCAGTCCTTTGACTAACCCGAGACTTGCCTGCTGGGGCTCTGAGACCCCCAGACAAGCCATGACTGATGTGGTCAGTGTCCACTGCCCCCACCTGCTGACCCTGAAAAACCTAAAAGCAGGCACTGTGTTCCCTCTGTCCTTGCATCCAGAGGACGAGCAGATTCCTTCTCCATCTGGGCCATGACAAGCCAAAAGGAAGGGGAAATAAGGTGGGGGGAGGTCCCTGAATACCAGGCCCAGCACCTTCCAAGCAGCTTCCCTCAACACAGCCAGAAGGCCGGCGCCACCCTGAGCTCCCTGGATAGCACTGGACAGCCCCAGTAAAGGGGCCCGAGCCTGAGCCAGGCTGGGGCAAGTCCTCCTGACCACAGGCTGGAAGCAGCAGGACCACTATGGCGTTCCAGGTGAGGGCCTTTCCACTGCGCAGCGGTCAGCCCCTGTAGCCTTTCCCTACTCACCTCAGGGACAAGGCGACCACCGTGTCAGCCCCTCAACACAAGGACCACAGATATGGTTGATTCGTCACCCCAACCACTCCCCGAGCTCCTGAAGAAAGCAGAGCTGGCCTCTGCTTAAAATACATCTCAGGCCTCTAGGGAAGCCTCATGGGACAGCCATACACACCGCATTTCCTGAGGGCTAAAAACAGTTTTGTTTTAAAGAAAACCTAAGCCACTTTAAACAAATCAATGGAAAGACAGAAAAGGCAAGTTGACCCCTTTTTTGGCTCCAGCCTACTTTTCTGAAGCTGGGAAGATGGGGTCTGGGAACCCCCAAAATGCCGACTTGGTGGGTGTGGGGCCCAAGGGCCACCTGGCCCCTCTCCCAACAGGAGTGACTTGTCACAGACAAAGTATCCGGTCCCCTAGAGCTGCAGGGAAGTCCGGGAGGCACGCCCGCTGACATTTAGCGCATTCAGTGTAGCTGCTTCTGGGAGGTGGGCCTGGTTATTCTCTCTACCCCCCGTTTTCACCACAGGCCCCTGCACACACAGCCTCAGTGGCGAACGTGGCAAAGCCCAGGTGGCACCCCGCCCCACCCTGTCCTATCCACTCCTCAAGCGTGGAGAGGCAGGACGGTTACCCCAATTTCCGTCAGACCTTCCATCCACGCCACAGCCCCACAGCCGTACAGCCTCTGCCCCCACCTGGCTTCTCATGCTCCCTTGCTTTAGTTTTCCAGGCACCAGGGGGCACCTGTTCTGTCACCCGCTGTCTGGCTCCCCCAGTCTGTGAGCAGCACGCACAGTGCCTGGAGCGGGCAGGGAAGCCTGCTGGTCAGAGCGCAGGCCCTGGGGGGCTGCCTGGGCTGGGTTGCTGGCTGCACGCCTCCGTGCAGTGTGCCTTTGGACAAACAGCCTAACCCTGCGGTGCCTTGGTTTCCTCTCTGTGAAAGGGGAAATGACTGTTATGAAGGGTAACCAGTGATTATGCTGAGTGCTGTGAATGCATCACACTCCTGAATTAATGAGAGGAGACCTGTGGATGTCACCTCAGGTACACCAGGTATGAACAGAGCTTCAGGGGGTGGGGGGTTGGTGGGAAGATGCTGAGAGGCCGGCTGACCACGGCAGGTTGGACCATCCAGGTCCTCGGGCAAGAGGGAAAGATGTGCCAAAGGCCACCAGGATTAGTGTACCACCTCTAGGGAAACCCTCCTTGAGCACTAGGATTAGGTAGGTTTTTTGGTTTTACTTTTTTTGTTATTTTTGTTTTGTTTTCAGAAGACAGACTGTACCTGGGCCTCACCTGCCCCTGAGCTTATGCAAGAGGCTATGTCCCAGAGGGCTGTCCACTTAAGACCTGAGATACACAAGGTTCCAGGGAGGACGAAGCCTGGGGAGGTCCCCCCACTGCAGACTGACTGCCCCGAACCAAGGCCGGCAGCCCATGCTGGTGAGCACTGCCGGGCAGGCAGGAGGGGCCTCCCGCCGGAAGGAGCCACTCGGCCCCAGCCTACTGAGTGCTCTGCCGTAGCAGCGCTCCAAAACCAAACCCACCAAGGCACTGCAAGGGTTATGAGAAAACCCTTATGAGAAAGGGTTATTTCCAGTTTGAATTTTTGTATTAAAATATGCCATTTTTTTGTGGGGGTGTTTTCTGTGCCTCTGAATTTCCTTGGGAGACATTGCAGGACAAAAGGAAGTCCCTCCCCTCCAGCTGCCGAAGGCTGGCCGTCATCATGAGCAAATTCCAGCTGGCACAGCGGACAGGATCGAACAGACCAAATTTGTTTCATTCTGGCATGAAAAAGGCTGCCAGCGGTGCCTGCCACGTACCCATCAACATGAAATGGGCGCGGAGCTCCCAGGCCAGCAGTAACGTAGTTTGCCGGGAGGCGGATGGTATCCCTGCAAGGTCTGGGCTCCATTACACTCAGGCCTCTCTAAGGAGAGGCAGCCCAGCAAGGCCCTCAGCCCACAGAGGTGGTCAGCCCAGAGAAGCAGGCAGCCTAGCAAGGCTGGCGGTCCCCAGAGAGGCAGCCCTGACCAAAGCCAACGCTGCGTTTCCAGGACTGCATGATGAACTCCACCCAAATGGTTGACTGTTACATGGTTGGTGAGACAGCCAGTTTGTGGGTGGGATTGTTCTCACCTTGTGTGGAAATTAAATGGGTATCCCTCCTATTTAAGGAGAATGATCCCAAGTGCCAGGCATTGTGGCAGCTTTGCCTGCTGTCCAGTTGGACAAATTAGGCAGACCTGAGCCTGTGAAGGCCCCGCAGCCTCTCTGGGGAACAGGTGATCACCAAGTCTATGGACACCAGCCCAGCACTATGAAGACAAATGAGAGGGGAGTGTGGAGCGTGCCAGGCAGTGGTCCTAAAGGGCTTCTGGGGAGGGACATGTGAGCAGACACCTGAAGGCAGGAGGCAGTGAGCCAAGCTGTGAGGGGTGGGCCTCCCTGCAGAGGGGCAGCATGTGCAAAGGCGCTGGGGCAGGGCCAGCAAAGAGGCCAGAGCAGAGTGGGCACTCTCTGGGGAGGTGCAGGGGTAAGACACAGGGTGAGGGGTGTCAGCCTCCTGGGCTTTCACTCCGAGGAGGTGCTGGCATTGTCTGGCCTTATGCTCGAAACACCCACTTGGCTTGCAGAGATGGAGGGGAGAAGTAATTCTGAGAGGCCAAGTTGACAGGTTCCCTGAGGAATGGAACCTGGGTGAGACAGACAGAGGACGAAGGGCCACTTTGCTGAGATGGAGGAGCTGGCCAGTTACGTCGGGTCCGACAGGGTGCAAGCAGCTTCCTCCGACCTCAACTGCACTATGAAGAGGAAAAGTGCAAGACGGTAAGTCTCCTTAACATTTGGGGCACTACTGTGCATGCACGGACGTGTAGCCTGTGTCAGCATCTGCCTAGTCAAGGGGGCTGCCTCGGTCTAAAGTGGATCGCTGAGGGGCTTCTTCTCAAGGTCGATCATTCTACCTGCTTACATTGGCCCTAAGCTAGTTGAAAGTTGTTCCAAATGTAGAGACAACCACATCCACAATCCTGCTTCTAAAAGGTCCAGATGTGGAGCTGAGCTGGTCCGCTGTGAGGGGCCCACCCTGCCAGGTGCCCTCCCTTCCAGGCTGGGCTACCAAAGAATCCTAGAGCTGATCCAGATGGGGGCCAAATGGTGATGGGGACCAAACGCAGAGAATGGCCCTGGAGTTCACTGTGGCTAAAACAGAACTCGTCACTACACCAGAGGTTTGTCTGCAGTCATGGCTTAGCGACTTCAGTTCTCCTGAGCACAGAGCTCAGATCTGGATACAGTCTTAAATCAACAAATGTGAAAATGGAGCAGCGTTAACTATTGCTCAACGAGGACACTGCAGGGGTGACCTCAAAATAAGGATTTAAGCCCGAAACACTAATGTGAAGACCACACCCATGTGGACAGAAGAGCTTTGCCAAACAAAGTAGAAGACAGCAGGATTCTGACATTATGTTTTCGTGGGCAACGTCCTGGGCTAAACAGCACCCCCCCAAATCCACATCTGCCCAGAACCGCATAGCGTGACTGTATTTGACAGTATTTGCAGACGTGATTAGTTAAGAGGAGGTCACGCTGGATTTAGGGTCAGCCCCGATCCAACGACTAGTATTCCTGTAAGAGGAGAAAACACTGAACCACACAGGCAAGAGGCCATGTGAAAATGGAGGCAGAAACTGGAGCCATTCGGCCAGAAGCTCAGGGGCACCTGGAGCTCCCAGGAGCTGGAAGAGACAAGAAAGGACCCTCCGCGAGAGTCTGCAGAGAGCACACGACAGCTTGATCTCAGACTTCTGGCTTCTAGAGCTGTGAGAGAATAAAGGTCTGTTGGTTTAGGCCACCCAGTTTGTGAAACTTTGTCACAGCAGCCCCAGGACACCAACATAGGTAGGTTCAGGCTGCATTTTCATTGTTTATAATATTTAACCCTAAGGTCCTCCCAGCACGTGCTTACACTGGTGGGCTATAAAAGCCCAATGATTCCTGAATGACCTACCATCAGGTGTCGCTGCTGAGCACCTAACAAGACCACGTGTGTGGTTTCCTTCAGAAAGAATTACCCAGTCTGGTGGGATCTTGTGTGGAGTCTGCCCCCAAATTCTCCTGAGCATTCGGGGATCCTACGGCCCTCTGGGGTTTAGGACACACGTGTGGACATCAGTAACCCTAAGGGCTGGGAATGCTTGTCCTCCTCGGGGAGCAGATGTCCATGCAGTGCAGACCAAGAGGATGGCAACACACCCCAGATGGTCCGGGTCTGCTGGGCTTCTGGACAGGAAGAAAAGAGGAGGGGGAGAGAAGAAGGAGGAGCAGGAGGACAGGAAGGAGGAGGTGAGGGGGAGGAGGAGGTGAGGGGGAGGAGGAGGGGAGAGGAGCACAATGCCCAACTCCTGAGAAGAGAGTGGGGAAGGTGCAAGCTCGGCCTCTGCCTCACGGTGAGCCATGTCCAGCAGGCAGACCAGCCTGGCCCTCGGCCCTCGCAGAGGTTCTTTGTGTCTGTCGGGCAGGAAAGGAAATGAGTGCTCAAAGAGGGCGGAGCATTTCAAGGCGTTTTCTTCTCCAGATGAGAACAGCGGAACACTTCTTACAAGAGCTAAAGTGGGGATAGTTAAACCACAGAAAAATATCCACCCTTCCTTCTTCCAACCAAAACAACCCGAAGGAGTTACAGGAATTGGCTCTGGAAACAGGAAACAGAGAATGCAGCTCCCAATTCCCCTCCTCAGCACCACCTCCCCTGGAACCCTTCCGGGGGGACCTATGGGTGGAGGCAGGGGTGCTCATGGAGGAGCAGTGATGCCCCAAGACCTTCCCAAAGCCAGGGTGCGGGCAGCCACCTGGCTGGGACATGGGGAGCTCCGGCGCTAGTGGACACCGGTCTGAGACAGGTTGGAGGAGGAGGCCATGGGAGCCTCCACCACCTGAGGCCCAGACACATCTTGGATCTGCTCTCCCAAATGAGAGGTCCCAGGTCAGGGGAGAGCAGAGCCAAGGAAAACAGAAACCCTCTTACAATGGGGTGAGCAATGCGGAGAGACCAACTCAGGATGGACAAACAGCATTTCCAGCCCTATGTAGCTGGAGTGCTCAGGAGACGTGAGGGGGCCCTGGAGGGTGCTGAGGATGGCAATGCAGAATCCTCGTACAGCAAAAAAGACTCAGTCTAGAAAGTGAAACAATAGGAGAAGGTGCCTGGGGGCCGAGGCTGAGAGTGGGCTGCGTCCTCCGGCTGGGACGGACTGCTTCCTCCCTCTTATCGTGGACAGGCCAGCAGCCGGCAGAGACAGAGAGAAGAGGAGGGTGCGGGGAGAGGGTTGCTGAGGAAAACACGTGGCCCGTTACGGGCTGCACTGTACCCCACATTCATATGTTGAAGTCCTGCCCCCAGAGCCTGTGCACCTGACCTTATTTGGGGTTAGGGTCATTGCAGACGTTATTGGTAACATTAGGATGGTGCCTCATCCAATATGACCTGTGTCCTGACAAAAATAACATCACACGGAAAGGAAGACACACAGAGGGATGACCACGTGAGGACATGGATAGGGGACGGTCTTCAGTCCCAGGAGAGAGGCCTCAGGGGAAACCACCTTGATCTCAGGCTTCCGGCCTCCAGGACAGAGAGACAACGCATTCCTGCCGATGAAGCTGCCCCCCACCCCCATTTGTGGTGCTGGTTACAGCTGCCCCAGGAAACCCCTACCAAGGCCACCAAGGCCCACCCTCTCCCACACAGGGTGGGGAGGGGGGTACCTTCTCTACTTCTCACACCAGGTGGGTTTTCTGCTGTGACTCTGTCAGCTCCTCACTCCACACATGTGGAATCATCAAAAAAGCACCCTGCTGGGTGGAATATCAGGGGCCAGGAGGATGTCCCCACGTGAGGCAGGGAGCAGACCCTGCCTGTACACTTCTCTCTGCTCTCCTGGAAGCTCAGCATTAACCCAACAGCACAAAGGGAGTTTTGCCTGTCCTACCTCTCAGCTCTCCTCACAGGTACAGGGGACGAAACTGCAGTGGGTACAGGCCAGGTGGCCAGGACAACCCAGTGAGGCTGTGATGGGGGACTCGCATGGCCCAGGAGAGGAGCCTCAGGCAGGGGTATGGCAGGCTGCACCTGAACAGCCCTTTGCCTGCAGTTCCCCAGAAAGCAGCTCTGCAGGGGCCTGGGGCCTGTCCCAGCTGGGCCTGCCTACAGGCTGCCTCGGGCCTCAGAGGCTACCCTGAGAACTTCTGGGGACAACACCAGCCTTTCCTTCCAAATCCAGACACTTTGTGAAGCAGGTGCCTACCAGGGAGAGCTTCCACTTCACATGTGCAAGAATACTGGGGGCGATGACATCACAGTGACTCAGCCAGTGGCTTTCCTCATATCCCGCCTACTGGACAACTCACTGCAGGAGATGAACTGCCGAGGTCAGGCCTGAACGGCTGCCTCCATAAACCGAGCCTCTGCTAGCTCAAAGATGGTGGCACAGGCTTTCTTTCCAGGGAAGAGGAGAGTCAGGGCCGCGTGACCCCATGTCCCCCACACCTGCTCGGTGCACCTGCCCACACAGCACGACACTCCTAAGTAAGCAGGATGACCCCACGGGTACAGCTCACCAATCCTGGTGCAAATCCATAGCCTCATGCCCTCTAGCCCAGAAGCACTTGGTGCCAGAGCTCAAGAAGGCTGGGAATAGAGCCTGACATTGGTGATTGTTGACCACACGTGGGCTGCTGTGCAATAGCCACCCTCACAGCCCACCTGTGGCGGAGGATGCAGAACCCCCCCGCCCAGCAGTGCCAGAGCCAGTTCCTATTCCAGACTCTTCACACCTGTCACTTCAACTTCCCTCACAGGACTCCCAGCAGAAGCACACAGCCTGTGAGCCATGGACGACAAGCTGTGACCTCGAGACACAAAGGTGAGCAGCAGCACCAGGCCTGGGGCTGCGTGTGGGTGGCTGAGTGGCCACACAGGCCACCTCTCACTAACAACAATCACAAAAGGGAAATCGTGGGTGGGCAAGCCCGCTGCATTTAAAATGACCATGGCATGGGGTTCCCAGTTGTTATGTTCGACAACCTGGTGGGACAGCCAGGTTGGTGCCCTTTGGCCATACAGCTGCGGGTGGAGGACAGGGGACATGGGCCTTGACCTCTCACCCCTGAGGAAAACCCCTGACCCCAGCCTACAGAGACAGGATGAAGCGTGGTAGGGCAGTGCCATCCAATTCCCACACCCAGGGAAGGTCCGTGGCTGGGCACAGCCAGGGATGTGCTGCCCCGTTCCAGCCAGGTCGGGACAAGTAATGGTTCCCCCAGGTGACACTGGATGAAGGAGGACTAGGAACTGTTTAAAAGAAAGGTGATTCTAAGAATCCCGAAACACCAATTCAGAAGAACCTATACACCCCAGTGTTCATAGCTGCGTTATTTACAATAGCCAAGTGCTGGAAACAGCCTAAGTGCCCATCGGTAAATGAGTGGATCAAAAACTGTGGTACATTCACATGATGGAACACTACACAGCAGAAAGAAAGGAGCTCCTACCCTTTGCAACAGCATGGATGGAACTGGAGAGCATTATGCTAAGTGAAATAAGCCAGGCGGTGAAAGACAGATACCATATGATGTCACCTATAAGAGGAATCTAATGAACAAAATTAATGAGCAAAATAGAATCAGAGGCAAGGAAACACGGGACAGACTGACAGCAGCCAGAGGGGAGGGAGGAGGGGGAATGGTGGAAAGAAGGTGAAAGGACTAGACGAAGAACATGTATGAATGACCCATGGACATTGTGTGGGGATTGTCTGTGGGAGCCAGGGGTGGGCTGGGTGGAGAAGGGCAAAGGGGGAAAATTGGGACAACTGTAATAGAATAACAACAAAATTGTTTTTAAAAAAAGAAAGATGATTCTAAAATACTGAGTTCATCGGTTACTTTGCTGCTCAGATAAACGAGAGATTAGTCTGTTCCTTGCCAGCACGGCAGGGTCACGGTGCTTAGGAAGATGATTCGTGAGGCTCAGTGTCCTGTGTGCACAGTGGGGTCATGGTGCCCAGGACAGAGCCATCACTGATAGCCTGTGTTCGTTACCCTGAGCTCACCTCAGACCCCGCAGTGCTAGAGTCAGAAGGACCAGGCTCCCTCCTCACCAGGGCTCTGTCCAGCTCACACTGATTTCTGGGCCAGGGTCCAGGCCAGGTGCTGCTGTCCAGTCACCCCCATGGCTCTGTGGCTTCCCTGCACCAGCAGCAGCCCTCCACCCCGGCTCAGGAGTTCACACGTCTTGATCTGCGCTCTCACCCCCTTTGAAAGTCAGCCGTTTGGCCAGAATGCTGCTAGGGCTGGGCACTGATTTTTGAAGACTGAAAAGTAGCATGGATTTTTAAGGAAAAGATAAGGTGTAAGCTCTTCAGCAGCAAACACCCTCAAAGTTATTCAAAAGACTTAGCCGTAGTAAAAATGTAGGAGAAATAAGTGATAGGACTGACTTGGATGCAGCATGGTGTTTCCCTGTGGTGGCTAATCATCACCTCCCTGATGAGGGCAGTGTGACCTTGGGTCTGTTCTTTCCCTTTTGGGCAGCTGAAATCTGAACTCATTCAGCAGCCACATGGGCTGTTTGTGCCTGAGGAAGCTGCCACAGAGCTCTCCTGCAGTCCACGTTCCTATGCAGTCAGAGTTCCTTCACTCTGTCCGCGAAGTCCCCCGACTCCAAACTGCAGTGATGCTCCTCGTAATTCCCGAACTCTCCATCTAAGCCCTGGCCTTGTCTGCATGTGGGGCCCCGGTGTCCCTATGAATATGGAGGGTCAACGTCCTCTGAAGCCACTGGCCCGTGAGAACACATCTTCGCATGTCTAGGTGCCGTGTCCCTTGGGCAAGCCAGTAGCACATGCTGTGTCTCCAACAGCTTTCTGGGAGCTTCTCTCAAAACCAGCATCTCAGAAGTGCCTTTGCTGACCACTGTCCTGGCACGGGGGAGAGGCTCTGCAGCTGGCCTCTGGCCCCACCGTGGCCATCATAGATCTGCTGGCCCAGCCCCAAGGCTGGGGTCCCAGCTTAGCCTCACCTCATGGACATCAGAGTGCTTGACACACACCATGAGGGTGCCTGTGCTTGAGCTAATGAGAGGTGGGCACGCACGCTGCCCCTGGGTGGCTGAACTACCACCCACAGCAGCCCCTCCATGGGCGCCTGGTTGGGGCGGGTGCAGGTGTACAGCATCCAGCCATCCATACTGCCCTCATCCCCTCCCGAGTGTCTGATGCTGTTGGCTGCATGCCCACAGATGGCCCCAGCACCTCATGCAGCCCCACCAACACGGGGGACAGCCAGGTAAGTACGGTGGATCCTCCCCTCTATCAGAGTCCTGCCTGCAGACAGCACCTGTCCACGTTTCCAGGTGAGGAAAGGATGCCAACTTCAGCTGTGTGCCCCGGAAACACACCCAGAGCAGCAAGCTCCCTCAGAGGGTCCTTAGGTCAGTCCCATCACCCCTTTCCAGGAGGCATTTCTCACAGAGTGGCCTAGTGGCTCCTCAGGTGTGAATTAGTTGGGACCACTTGGCTCATCCTTAGGTAGAGTGGGGTCCAGGAGAGCCATTTGCAATTTTAGAAGCATGGGTGGGGGTGAGAGACTGATGCAACTGACCTTGGGAAGAGGCCCCTGGTGCTTGGTGAGGCCTGGACCCCCAGGACTGTTGTCAGCATCCCCATATCCACATGAGCCTTCAGGCTTCTGTGCATATCTGTGCACAGCAGGGCCACATGTGAGGGCAGAGACAGGGCTGCTGGTGTTGCAGGTTCCCACCATGGATGCCAAAAGAAGTGACGAGCTCTCAGCCCTGATGCCCAGACACCCCGCAAAGGCTGGCACTCCATGAGGTCAGTGTCCCAGAGCACACAGGTCACAGAAGACTGAAGGTCATCCTGACGAGTTGCACTGTGGCCGGAGGACCTGCACCTGTCTCACCGAAAGTCTCCTTTCATGAGGCCTGTGGCCAGATAGCCAAGGGGGAGCCGTGGCATCCATACCTCCTCATCCCTCTTGGGTGTGTCCTGCAAACCCGTGGTCTACTCCCCTACCTACACCACAGTTCACTGTGTCGATTGCAGGTGCAGTGGTGTCCAGGCTTCGCACAAAGCCAAGGTAATTTCCCAGGGATTTCAACAAGAAGCCACAGAGTTAACATCTCAACCACTCTTAACTAAGATCTGTAAATCCTGCTGCCGCCCTGTGCCCTGGCGGTATGGTGGGCAGGTGAGTGCTGGCTCCCGGGCTGCCAGGTGAGCAGGACGGAGCAGCCCTGCCGCACCACTGTGGGACGAAAGCCTGCTGCCAGGGCAAGGGGGGTCCGATCCCCAGATTCCAAAAGCAGTGAGAGGCCACCTGTGGACAAGACCACATGCAGGGCAGATAGAGTTTGCTGGAAGCCAGAGTCTTGTCCAGAGGTGAGTCTCTGGGGTTTCAGGGCTCATCATCTCGAGTCCCTGCAAGGCTGCCTCCATCGGGAATACATGCAAAATGTCGGCGCACACAAAGCTGCCACGTGCACATGTGTGGAACTGGTGTGTAGATCCTTAGAGCTGAGACCCACCCAAGACAGTATGAGCAGAGCCCTTCCCAGCTGCCTGTCACAAAGCCTTGGGAGCTGAGAAGCAAAGACAGCTGGATGTCCCACCATTCAGTAGGCCAAGGCCCTAGTGGCCTCCTGGACTCATGCACTTCTGTCTCAAGTCTCAGTTAAATCGCTACCTCCAAAGTTGCCAAAACATTCCTTTTTCAGGCTTACTTAACAGAAATCGGTGTTTTATCCACAACAAAATTTCAATTGTTAGCAGTGATTCTTATCTTCTGAACTTTTCTGTTGGAGAAATCGCAGAGAGGCAGACAGATGGTGAGCGACGGTGGGCAGGGAAGGGCATGTTCCAGCTTAGGGACAGCCATGCCTCTGCAGAGCCTCACAGATTCCTCTGTTCCGTGGCCGGCCCCACCTGGAACAGTGACCCCTGCCGCTCTGTGGCTGGCTCCACCTTCAGAAATAGCACTGCCCAGCACTGCTGGTGCTACTGCCTGTCACTGCTCATAATTTTAACACATGTATGACCTCAGTTACTCCACTTCTTAGATTCCCTGTGCTATACTTGCCAACATCCCACACCACCCTGGCACAGCCCTGGCCCTTCAGGGGTACTGAGCAATGAACTGATGCGGCTCCTGCCACGAGCAGTCTGCAGCTCTTCTCAGAATCAACAAGGAACCCCATTTTACACTGTGAAGCAGGGACGCACCTGCCTGGAAAATGCTAATATTTATAAGAACCTTTTAGATGTGCACTAAGTAGATACCAGGAGCCAACATAGCTCACTAAAAATTAATGGGCAAAACAAACTTCATTTCCTTTATTTTGGGAGGTGGGGGAGGGCAGGTGATAGTTAGATGTGCTTTATTACCATGTGGTCATTGACCACAGTTCTTGGGCAACATGGTGCACTGGGGTTGACCTGCATGGACATGCAGGGTGAACTTCAGGGAAGGGAGGAGCTGTCACACTCACTGGCTGCGCTGCTTGATCCAGGCTGGCTTTCCTTGGGGGTATCATCCGGGAGGGCAGAGATGAAAGGTGGAGTTCTGGGCACCACGTAAAGGGAAGGGCACAGGACACTGGGCTGTTAACAGGAGATTTGTAGGACTTGACACCCAAACGTCCCTGATTGAGCAACTTCCTGGGGCAGAACTAGGAGCACGGGTCGTTAGGCACGGTTCGCATTGAACCTGGATGGGAGCCACGCCCATGTGTGCCCATTTTGCCTGCCAAGCAGGGGAACAGCAACATGGCGGGGGAGAGGACACCTGTGCATCTGTGGCAGGGTGTGCCTGGCCCAGGAGGTCTAAACTTCATGCCGGTGCTTGGCTGGGGGTTTGCAGCACCGAGGCCAAAGGAGGAAGATATGGAAGAAGTAGAACCAGTGTTGAAAAGCTAAAATGTATTTAATTTAAAGGACCATCTTCTATTCTGAAATTTTGCTCTTTCTACATCTTGGTGTTAAAAGGAGCTTTCTTTCATGAAATAAGCACGTCTTAATCCATTCAGGCTGCTTCAACAAATACTGCAGACTGGGTGGCTTATAAACAGCAGAAATTTATTTCTCACAGTTCTGGAGGCTGGATGTCCAAGATCAGAGTGCCTGCAGATGCAGCATGCGCTGAGAGCCCTTTTCTGATTCCTGGACAGCACCTTCCTGCTGTGTCCTCATATGGCAGCCTTGACAGGGAGCTCTCTGGGGCTCCACCCTGGTGACCTACTCACCTCCTTATTGCTTCACCTCCTAACACCATCACCTTGCGGGTTAGATTTCAACACACGAATTTGGGGGGGAACACAAACATCCAGACCATAGCAGAGGGCAAAATGAAAAGGGAACAACCCAAGCCAACTCCCATGCCATTCTTTCAAAAAATGTCCTAGGAGTGTGGAGTGCATCAGCCAGTTCCAACCCCAGCTCTGGCAATCTCACAGCGACACCAGCGTGTTTTCATTTTCCAGAACGTATTCCCAGGGAGCCCCTCAGCCCAGAAGAAGCACTGCTTGGTGCCGCTGGAAATGCCCTCTTTATTGCCGCTGCCTTCTGAACAAATGAGAGCAAGCGCCCAGAGAGTCCTAAGGACTGAGTGAACACTGCCAGGTCCAGCATGCCCATGCCCCAGGGAAGAGGCCCCAGGCAGTACAGCTGGTGGAACCTGGCCCAGCCTGAACCCTTGACCATGAAGCTAATGCCCACACAGCTTCCTGCCTGCCCCATTTATATGCCACATACAGGAGAACCAAGCTAAGAGGCACCATCCAGTTATCAACACCCCCACCTCCCTTGGAGGGAGGAGGCAGGCCTGGGCTGCTCCCTGGGTACCTGCCCTTAACCTTTGGTAACGAGAAGCACAGGTTTATCTAATATTACCATCCAACGTGATCATGACGCACCCAGAAAATTCCTTAAAATGTATTTCCTGCCTTCACAGGTGTGGGGTTAAACCTCCCTTTCCAGAAAGCAGGAACTCTAACTCCAGTACTGGTTTGATTTCAGGGTGAACCTGGGCCCTTCCTAGGGTAAGCTGCAGTGTTTTCAAATACACTCAGAACTTTTCACTTATCAACTGGCAGGAAGAATGTCATTCCAAAAACAGAGAGGACTTCCCCGGAACCGTGGAACAGGGTGTTGGGGGCAAGCAGTGGGGGAGTAGCGTCTCAGCCATCTGCTGTGGCCATCTACACGGGTCCAGTTCACACTAACGCCCATCTAATGTTCACTTTCTCCTGCTTGGCAAACGTGTGCAGGTCTGGTTTACCCAAGACCCCTCCCTCTGGTGCTCCCCAACAACCCTCTGGCTGGCAGTTCTCTGCTTCTGGATGCAACACCTTCCAAATCCACCTGAGCAGGACCCTTGCAGCCTCTGGAGCACCTGCAGTCTGGGTGCCCCTGCCCCTCTCTAGTCCATAGGGAGCCTGGTTTTCCCATGAGCCTCCCTGTAGGCCAGTGGTCACCACCCTGCAAATGGGAGGCCTCTAATTCTGGCCCTCTTTGCTGTGCAAGCGATCGATCCTAAAGCAAATCGTGCCCTCTCCCCCAAGCCTCCAGCCTGGGATATTAACGACTCACAGTCGGGACCCCCACCCAGCCTGGCCTAAGGAGGCTGGGAGGGACCGGTTCTCTCGGCCCACCTGGCATCACTCCCACCCGGCCATCTCAGCCTGCGCCTTTTAGGTCTGGGTCCAGTGAGGGGGCACAACTCTGGTACTGGCGACCCCTGGCCCCATCCCGCCACGCCTACCTGCTTGTCCCGCGCGCGGTGCTCCACGCCGCTGCGCCGCTCCGCCTCCACCATGCCTTTGCGGCCACTTGAGTACGAAGACACCACGAAGCTGTCCCCTGCGGCCCGGCGAGAGGAAGCGCGGGAACCGGGCACCAAAGAGGGAAGGAGACTCGAGGTGAGCCCCGCGGGCGCTGCGCCTTAAAGGTGCCCGGCCGCCAGGCGTGCCCACCGCATCTCCGTGAGGCCTGGGGCGCAGGGCTCCAGCTGGGGAGCCCGAGCCGGGGCCGGGACCGGGGGCAGGGGTGGGATGGGGTGGGGGCCTACGTGCTCTCGGAGACCCCTCCGCAACGTCCCCCCACCCGATGGCACTAGGGCAGAACGCACGTCTGGCTCTGGGCTCGGGGTCCCGGCCGGGTCGCAGCCCCATCCGGCCCGCTCACCTTCAGGGCTCTCTCTCCGCTTGAAGGCTGCAGCGGCTGCGGCACGCCAGAGGGAGGGCGCGGGAGAGGGAAGGGTCAGTAAGTGGCCGGCGCCCGCCCCGCCCGCCCGCCAGCCCCGGGCCCGCATCTCACCGTGCTTGGACTGAAATTTCCCCATCCTGCCCCAGCCCCCGGCTGCAGCCCGCGATCCGGGCGCGCGCTCAGGTGCGGGTCTGGGGTCCGGTGCCTGGGCTGGGCGTGCGCGGGGGCCACTTGGACTGGGCCCCTGGCCTCCGCGCCAAGTCAGAGGAGTGGGGTTCCGGCGGCCGGTGCAGCGGGGACTCTGGGGTTGGGGGGGGGGGCGGGCGGGCGCGGAGACAGCAGCTACAGAAACGGCCCGGCTCCCTCTGAGCGCGCACGCCCGCGCTCGGGCTTTAACGTCGGCCCCCGCAGCGCCCCCCGCGGCCACCGACCGCAGCGCACCGCCCCCCGGACCTCGACCCCTACCCACATCCAGGCCCCAAGTCGCCTGGTCTGGGCCTGGCCCTGCTGGGGCGTGTGCCAGTTCCGGAACTTCGCGGGGAAGGTGCCCGTCAGCGACGAGGATCCGGGCCGCCTATGAGAGTGGTCAGGGACTGCAGTGGCCCCTTCAGTTATGTGCTGACCTTTTTGGGGAAAGCCTCTGACTAGGCCATTCTAGGTCATGGGGTCCCCAATTCTGGAGGAGCAGAGAGTCCCTCCTTTCACAGGAGAGGACCCTGGGGTACCACCCAGGACTTTAGAAACACAAGCTGCATCCTTGTGGCTGATGATGTTGTGGGTGGGGTAGTAAGCTTGGGAGGGAGGATTCAGAGGACAGGAGGCCCATGGGGGAAGGACCTTGGAGAAGGAGATGAAGAGGAGGCTGTTTCTGCACAGGACCAACTCCTAGCCTTGGCCTGGCTGGTATGAACCAGCTGACTTCTTTCCAGAGATCCAACTCCAGCCTCTTTCTGTTCCACAGTAATCCAGGGCAGGAAACAACTAGCATTGGGCTGTGGGCTGGAAACACCCTAACTGCCCACCCCAACTTTGGCCTTGGCTGGGGCAGGGTCTTTCCTGGACGCCTGGGCAATGGGGGAGCATGCAGCCACCTCTTGGAGCCCTGGGCCTGGCCCCCTGTGCTCAACCCCCTCTACATAAGGGACAGGCTGCCAGCATACCTTTCCCTCCCTCAACACCCTCTCTGTTCCTTCCCCTTCATCCTTCACCATGTGGGGACCCCTTGCCCTCTTCTGTATGTTTCTTTGGAGAAACCATCCTTTCTCACTTCCTCCCTGGGCCCCAGCTTGCCACTTCTGCTGAACTTTTCCCCTTGCCTCCCCTGAACTTCCCTTGCCCACCAAGCACCTGTATCTCCCACAGTAGTTTCAACTCAGCAGGTGCTGTAACTGTGTGGTCACTCCCACATCTCCAGTTATGGATGACCCCACTGTGGCCTGGTGCCAGTTCCAAACCCTGGAAGTGGATGGCCATGGCAAGGTTTCTTATCTGCCCAGGTGCCCACCTTCTTTTCCATGATGGAGCTGGGACTCCCCAGCTCACCAATGCAGCTAGCCACCTCTTCTGGGACCCTCCCTGCCCCTTGCCCCTGGGATAACAGGCATCAAAGAGTTGATGTCCAGCCAATCCCAGTGGACGATTCCCATGTTTCGTCTCGTCTAATTCTCAGGCCATCAAGGGGCAGAGGCTGTCATCACCCACTTTACAGTGGCCCAAAGTGCCATGTGATTCCCCCAGGCACACAGCTTGTCAATGACAAAACCAGAGTCCCGTCCCTGACTCCGTGGTGACCGTCAGCCTGGAACCAAGCTGCACACAGAGGTGTGAATACGGGGCATGTGAACTGTACAGTGGGCACACTCACCTGCGAGCCATTCCCACCAGCCCTCCTGCAGGACCCCAGCTGGAGGTCTGGCCAGAGTGGGCTACTTCATGCGAGCAGACATCCTGGCACCAGGGGACAGGGACCTCTGCTGGGCCTGCACTTGGCCCAGGCTCTTGCCCTGAAGATGGGTACCTTCCAGCTCCAGGACCCAGGTCCAGGAGCCCTCTCTCTGGGCAACCCTCCCAGACTCTCCTAGCCCCTTTCTCTGCCTCCCACAAACTTACATGCACCTTTCACCCTCAGTTTAGAACATAATGGTTTGTCATCTTCAGTGGTTTCATGTGTCCTGTTAATGTGTTTTTAACAATAGTAATAATACTATTGTGGGTTATACAAAGTAACACCTTAGAGACTGAAGCCCTTCCAAATGCCTTGTGTCTCTATCCATCCCCCTATACCACCTTGAGGATGGGCGTGCAACCTGTGTGCAGATACAGTCCTGTATGGAGCCGTGTGGAAGAATGCAGAGGGAAGGATAGGTGTGCTGGCAGTCTGTCCCTTGTGAAGAGGGAGTTGAGCACAGGTGGCCAGGCCCAGGGCTCCAAGAGGTGGCTGACACACTCCCCTGTTGCTCAGGTGTCCATCGAGGATGCTCACAGATGCTGGGAAGCCCGCCACTGCACACTGTCTCGGGGGAGGTTGGCTGGGATACCCAGCCAGGTGTGCTGGCAGGCACCATTGAGTCTCATTCCTGAGGCTCTGGTCTTTGTTAAATGTAAACAGCTCAAGGATGGTGTGTGAGTGGTCCTGGAAGCAATCCCCACTCCGTCATGCCCCCCAGGCTGGCCAGTGTCTGGGGTCACATCTACCTTGTCACACAGATCTAGGAGCAACAGAAAGTTCTCATGTGTTCCACGTTGGCCTGGATTACCTGGAAAAGATTTTAAATTTATTCTTTACCAGCTTTATAGGTATGTAAATCACATACTCTCTAACTTACCCACTTAAAGTTTACAATTCAAGGGTTTTCAGTGCCTTTGTAGATTTGCGCAACCATCCCCAGTCAATTTTAGAACACTTTCAGTGCCTCACCCCTAATGTTCCTGTCAAGCCCAGCCCCAGGGAGCCAGTCTCTGTTCCCTGTCTCTATGGATTTCCCTGCTCTGGACATTTTGTGTGAATGGAATCATGTGACGGGTGGCCTTCTGTGTCTGGCTTCTTTCACTGAGCGTAGTATTTCCAAGGCTCCTCCAGGATGCACACGTGTCAGAACGCCATTCCTTCTCATGGCTGCATAAAACCCAGTGTATGGGCCCACCACGCTTTGTTTATCCGTCCATCTGCTGATGGACATCTGGGTTACTTCCACTTAATGGCTCCTGTGAACAGAGCTGCACAAGCCTTGCGTGGACAAGCTTCGTGTGGACACAGTTCCATTTCTTTCGGGTGTGACCTGGGGAGGAGACTTGCTGGGTCACATGGTAGCTCCCTGTTTAACTATGTGAGAAACCACCTGTCCGTGGGCCCAGGTGTTTTCCGCAGTGGCAGCCTTACTTCTCAGTCCCACCACCATGTGGCAGGGCCTATTACCCTACACCTTCTCGCACACTTGTTACTATCTGACTTTTTCAATTTTGGCCATCCTGGTGGGTGGGAGTCGGTGTCTCACTTGTTTGACTTGCATTTCCCTAATGGCTAACAATATCAGGTATCTTTTTATGTGTTTACTGGCCATTTGTTAAGATGTAAAGTTCTTTATGTATTATGGCTACAAGTTCCTCGTCATACGTGTATATGTAATTTTCCCATTTCATGGGTTGTCTTTTCACTTTCTTGATGGTGCCCTTTGAAGCAGAGAAGTTTTCAGTTTTGAAGTTCAATATTTCTGTTTTATCTCTTGTTGTTCCTACTTTAGGTGGCGTACCTCTGAATTCTTTCAGTCTTAATTTTTGACTTTCTGTCCCCGTGGCTGCAGCCAGGAGGCAGGGCACAGCCAGTCATTCCAGGAACTCCCAGAGTACTAGGAATTTCTTGACTACAAGAAACTGAACTCACTTGCTCCGCCCCCCAAAAGGTCATGTAATAGAGCCATAGGTGGGCGGAGGTGAGACTAACCTGGGGCAACCCATCCATCAGGACACTCTGAAGACCTCTTAACCAGATGACTGTGGACTTCGTCCTCAGATGTAGATATGACAATGCAGCTCTCAGGAGCCCCACTCACACCCAGGAACAAGAAGAAGCAAGGGCGGCCCACCAACTTTTGTGGCGAGGGTACCATGGAAGGGCCTGTGTGCAGGGCAGGAAGGTGGGGCAGAGGCAGCCATCCTGGTCAATGCCCATCCCTCTGCCTGGGGGGATGATGGACTGATGCAGACAATTCCTGGTAAGGCCCGAAGGCAGCTAACAGGGCCAGGCCAGCCCACAAGCTTTACCTATTGCTTCTGTGTCCTGGTCACTCTCTGTCTCGTGGTGCCATCACCTCAGCCAGTGACCTCCATCTGCTCCTTAGAAAGTCATCCAGGACTCCAAGGGGTGTGTTCCTTGTTCCCACAGCTGCTCCACCCACCTGAGGCCCAGACCCCTCCTGAGCCTCATGCTGACTTTTGGGAAAGAGCACCAGCTTTGTTCCTCATCTGGGCACCCCAATCAGGTGTCTATGAAAAGCCTGTCCTCGTGTCCTGACGCATGGAAATCGCAGATTCCTCACATACGTGTCCTTCAGAGGTGGTCTTCAATGGTGGGGGGGCACCACATAATGATCAGACTTCAGGGGTCCCAGGAGGGCTCATCTAGCTTGGACACCAGGCTGCTCCATGGGGCAAGGGTGTGGCTCTGTCCCTGCTTACTGAGTGCACAGCGCTGTCCACCTGCCCGGTAAGATACCAGTCCCTGCTCTGCCCAGCTCCCTGGACCCTGTCTGAGAGTAGCTTGCAGTGGCCATCTTGGTGCCTCGAGGAGCACGAGAGGCCTCCAGACCTCCCTCAGCTCAGGCCTGCAGGCCTGGTTGCTTAGGCTTTTCTCACCGTGTGCCTCCCAGAAGCGTGAGGAGTCGGCCCCACCACGAGGTACATGCCGTGGTGATGCCCATGTTCCTCTGTGCAGCCCATGGGGGTCTGTGAGCTTCGTCCTCACGGGGTCATGGGGTATCCCGTGTCCTGCCAACCTCCTGGGCAGCAGCAACAGGCTTCCCCACATCTCTAGCTCCACGGGAGCTGGGAAGGTGAAAGGAGCTTGAGGGTGTGGCCCTCACTGTGGACCCCCAAATCTCAGTTTTGGGGTGCACTCACTGCTTGAGCTCAGGAAGCAGAGGTTGGAGTGCTGGCTGGGAAAATTACATGTGCACTTGCCCATGAGCAAGGCCTCCCCTCGGAAGGCATCCATCTGGCTGTCCTGCTTCCGGGCCCAGAACAGGGGTCTGCAGGGCCTTGGGGGACCTGTGGGCCCCATGCATGTTGGCTTTCAGAGGCACCGTTCTTCATAAAAATACTAAAAACTGTATCTTAGAACTGTGCCTCCCCTTGTCATCTGCCCAGTTCGATGGTGTCAGGTTTGCAATGGTGCCATGACAATGGTGCCCTGACAATGGTGCCGTGACAATGTGTACGCTACACGGTGTGTCTGCTTTCCCAGAGTCTCTGCACCAGCGCTGTTTGCAGGCACCCTGCTTTCATGATGCCGAGCAGCACATCCTTGCTGAGGTCTGTTTGTGGGCCAGTTCTCTACCCCCTTTGCCTGTGGGGTGGGCTTGCAGGGACTTTGCCTCTGGACACACTGCTCTGCCCTCCCCTGAGCTTGGGCCCCTGAGCATCCTCATCCCCTAGGGGTGGCCAATGTGGTAAGGGACATTTGCAGCATTCTGTCCACTGAAGCCCAGAGGAGAGGGATAACGGGAAACACGGGATGCACCAGGAGCTGGGACCAGCTCTGGCACACAGCAGCTGTGGCTCAAGCCTAGCCCAGGGCCTCTGGCTGCCCTGCACCCTCCAGTCCCAGGCAGCTCGCAGGAAGGCAGAGCAGGGCAGGGGCCTCGCCTGTGTCCTGCATTCTCCCTTCTGCATCATGGAGCCGCCAGGACAGTTTTGCCTGACAGTTGATAAAATCAGTTCTCAGTACTTTCAAAGAGAAGGGCTATGCTGTAGCCATATCTTCAGTCATTAATCTGCATTGTTGCAGGTTTTCAAAGCCTTCTTATTACCACTTCAATGCTTCCAAAAACCCGGAGGTGGACGTGGGCAGGGCGGGGCACCTTGTCTCTGAGAGGAGGAAATGCTTCTTGAAGTCTGGACAGCCCAGTCTCCCCGGGCCTGAAGAACATGCCCAAGAGGTGAACCTCCTGATGCCCATATCTGTGCCCGCAGCTGCACTGGCTGTACCATGTGTACCAGTCTCCCTGGTGTGGCCTTAGGTTGGGATGGTCTGGGAACCCTTAGTCTAAACAGGGATGTGGCTATGGGGATCCTCCCCTAGGGGCTTGAGTGTTCCTGCAGTCAGCTGGTGCTTCCAGTAGGGAGGGGAAACACTGGGCCAGGCATTTGGAGGTGAATGTGCATCGGGACACCTTTGCACTCATGAAGCCTTTGCAAATGAAGCGCAGGTGTGTTCTTCATTAAATCAGGACAAAATGCATCAAATGGGGGTCCTCACCTGAAAGGGGCTACTGGCCCACTACATGTCACCACAAGGCATCCAGAGCAGGGGCTCGTCCTATTTCTGTGGGTATTACAGTCACCATCTGCTCCCTTTTAAGGAGAAGCAAATGATGCTGTTCTTTGTGGTTTGCGCTGCTCACAGCCTGCACTGTGGACCAGGGCTGTCCTCTCTGAAACTGCAACCACACACTGGAAACACTGTTTTGTCGGGTGCAACCAGGGGCCCTTCGCGTCCCAGGTGGTCATTCAAAGTCCTGTGCGTGGCCTAGGGAACGCATCCTCCATCCACACAATAACCATCTTCTGCTTATTGAGATGCAGGGTGCTACCTGTGAGATGCACCCTGATGGAGATGTGCGTGGGTCCACACCGGTGGACCAACCCCAGATCAGCCCATTGACCCCCAGTAACCTCAGCCCCTTGTCCCTCCAGCCACATCTCCCTTCTGGTCAGTAATAGGAGAGGGGCTGGGAGAGGGGGCTAGCAAGACCTCCACGGCTCCATCTCTAAGTGAAGCAAGTCCAAAGGAGCTCAAATGGGTTTGAGACTATCACCACCTCTATTGGGTTGCTTCTTGCATAAGATTTTTAGGAAAAAACCACAAATTTAGTCATCTGGGATGACGGGTGGGGACCGATTGCATGGGTGAACTCTGCCCACTCAGTGCTCCTCCCACCAGTGGTTCCGGCAGGAACGGAGGGGCTGCGCTGGGATGCGGGCGAGGACCCTGTGCAAGTCCAGCTGTTAACAACAGCCACTCGGCCGTCTGGTGTCTGATGTCATTTCCTTCTTCTGTAAACAAGGTCCGTGACCCCAGTCCTCTTGCTGTGGGTGTCCAGGCACAAGACAAGGGGTGCCCTGGCTATCTGTCCTGGTGCCCTTCTGGGCAGGGGAAGGGGTGACTGTGAGGGGATGACCCCAAGTGGCCACGGCTGTGGGAGGCAGGGGCTCAGACAGGGACATGACTCAGCCCATCTTCAGCACCTAAAACACCAGACCCCCCAACTAGCCCTTCAGTAACTTACAATTCACTGAGGGTGTCATGTTGTCCTGGAGGACAGGGGCCCTGTCTTATTCAGGGCACACAGTAGGTGTTTAATAACTGTGCTGCTCTGTCAAACTGAACTGCTCTCTTTTCTCTCCTAGGCTTTTCAAGTACCCTGTGTTTCCCAAGTTGGGGACACTGCCTGAGTGCCTCCCTTGGTCACTGTGGGTCACCTGGCTGACGCCCCCAGGTAAGGGCAAATGATTCTGAAGCTCCTGGGCCCTGGGCAGTCCCTCCGGCCTCCGAGCTCCCAGGGCGCCTCCTCCCTGTATGCCAACACTTGGCATTAAACATTTATTTCCTGGCAGAAGTCATCTCTTTAATTTGAATGCTTGTAGCTCTCAAGAGCATCATTAAAGCTCCCCCTGAACGAACTCCAGTTGCCCACTTTCAGCCTTTGCTGGGCATCGCCAGGCGCCTCAGGACGCATTCTCCTTGGCCACCAGAGCTGACAGACCAGAGTCTGTCTGCTCCCAGTCACCGTTCTGGCCTTGACAAGGAATCAGACACTCGGCATGTTTTGTGGGAATGAGACGTGGACCAAAGAGCCCTGCTTCTCAAGGGTGAAAACAGAACGAAGCACAGCATGCCTGCCCCAGCTGCGGTCCTTCATCTTCATGGCCCGCTCCCCTGGTTCTCTTCCCCAGACTCAACACAGCTACGTTTCTCCTGAGGGGGCTCGTGCGGGAGGAGCCTCCATTAAGGGCTCCCCACAAGGACTGTCCTGAGCCCATAGGTTTTATCTCTCTGCTCCCCTAGAAAGGGGGTTGAGTCTTTACATGCTGAACCCTGAGGGCCCACAGCCATGGGCCTGCTTATTCTACCCCTCTCAGATGTGGGAAATGGGGTGACAAGAGGAGATCCAGGAGAGCCAGCAGAGAGAGGAGGAGTGCATACAGCAGGCCTTGTGACCAGGCCCCCTGCTGGGTACTACCTGGCTCCGCCCCAACCATCTCCTGTGGGACAGAGCTGGGAAGCAGCTGAACTGGTCTCCTGACCTGCAGGGCCAACCTTCAGGGTCAGGCCCCTGCTGTTGGCCCCCTTGCTGGGGAAGATACCCACATCTGGGAGGCTGAGAAATGCTGTCAGGGACAGAGAAAAGGGGAGCTGGACCAGGTCACTGAGGTTGCAGTGTGCAGTGGGCGGGCACCTGGGGGAACTGAGCACTGTGGGGAATCCCCGATGGCCTTTTCGGAGAGAGGGCAAGATCTGGGTTTCTCTCTGGTCGCCAGATGGCCTGATGTGTGAGAGCTCTGCCAACCAGAAGCGCTCTCTCCAAGGCCCTAAGGGACCTGACACCTTCCCCTGTCATGGGGCCTGGGGGAAAGACTGAGGTCCCCCACCAGGTGTGTGAGGTACGGAAGGCCACCTGGGATCTAGAAGCCTCTGCCCAGAGAGGCGAGGGGTGGCTGAGCTGGGTCTCTGTTGACTGCAGGGGAGGCAGGCCTGGCCAGGGAAGGGACACAGGGCAGTGATTCTGCTCTGGTGAGAAACCCTAATTGCCCAGTGCATGGGGTGGAGGTTGGGTGGGGGGTACTGCTGGGTGGCCCAGGGGGTCCAGGGGTGTGGTCAGCACTGCTCCTGAAGGTTCCAGATGCTTGGCAGCCAAGGACAGTCTCTTGGCTCCTAGGGTTCATCTTGTGGGGAGCAGGGACCTCAGGCAGGGAGTCCAGCCTTCCCAAGTTTCACTGTAAGTGTCTTATCAATATGACGTTAGGTGGGGAAATGCCTGCCAGCCCCAGTACAGCACCAGCCAGGGCAGGGGCTCCCTGCTGCCACCAGGACGTCTGTCCTGAGGCCAATGTGCACCTGCTCCC
The DNA here is from genome assembly GCF_022682495.2 of Desmodus rotundus. Classification (NCBI taxonomy): domain Eukaryota; kingdom Metazoa; phylum Chordata; class Mammalia; order Chiroptera; family Phyllostomidae; genus Desmodus; species Desmodus rotundus. The sequence goes on along the minus strand of NC_071387.1, from coordinate 178,133,968 downwards.
TCCTCAGCCTGGTGGGGGCAGGGGCTGGGTTACCAGAGGAGAGTGGGTGGTGGGAGGCTGCACACCCTTTCACTGAGGTCTTCCCTGTCTTGGCTGCCAGCAAGGCCCCTGGCTGGCTTCCCAGGACTCTGAGTCATGGGTCTGTGAGGGCCCCCACACATTTGTGTTTCTCAGCTGCTTGGGTGCCCCTATGCAGAGCTGGTGCTGAGACCCTGTTTAGTTGTGTGACAATGTGGGTCCCTCCATATTTTCATCCTCATAATGAGTATAATTATGGTGGCTATCAGCCAAAAGATGGACTGAAGATAAAGCAAGATAATCGTCAGCAAGAGGGATGAAAGAAGCCAGAAGCTGCCTCATTCCAGCTTATCCAGCCTCCGAGAGCACCCGGCTTTGCACATCGCCCACACCTGTGTGAGGGTGCTGGCTCAGGCTCTCACAGTGGCAGCGGGGGTGGGGGCCCCGGGGGGTGGCCAGAGAGGGGAGGGGCACTGCTCAAGTCTCCTGCCAGGGCTGTCCAAGCCTCTCGACGAGTGTCCCAAGAGAAGGTGGGGGACTCTTCTAGCCCAGCCCCCAGTTAGGCAAGGCCCCTCCTGCTGTGCTCAGCCCTTTGAGGCCTTCAGAACTGCCCTCTACCTTTCAGGTTTGGGGGTGGGGCTGGGTCACGTTGGTTCACAAAAAGTCCCTCAGGGAGCCCTCCATGTGAGAGGTGCACAGGCAGGTCATTGTCATTCCCTTGGACAGAGCCATAGGAACCTTCTCCGAAAGAAGGGCAGCCTTCTTCGTGAACTCTCGTTAGCCTTACGGAAAGAACCATCCTCTGGCGCTGTTTTTCTTGTGTTTACCACAGACGGAGGAAAATTTCATTATGGGCTCTCACTGGCTGGGGCCCAGTTTCTGGGAACCACTGATCAAGCGCCTCCCTAGAAGAATTCGCAAATAAAGGAGAAAAGAGACTGAAATATGACCGCAGGGCTGGCGCTAGAGGGGCCATTCCTCTGTGGCCAGAGCAGCCTGACAGCACAGCCAGGGTGATTGTCCCTTCTTCCTGCTGACAGCAGGGAACAAAAATGGCACTCAGGTCAAAGTCCATATGAGCCGCCGAGCCCCCAGCTTTCCCTCAGGGAATGGGCTCTGTTGCTTCTAGGGACCTGGAGCTCCTGGGGCCAGCAGAGCCCTGGGTAGGGGCCAGCCTGTCATGAGGCCAGCCAGGCCCCCCAGGAGTGAGGCCTTCTCAGCCCAGCCGCCCGTTAGAATCAACCTGGCACTTAGCCTTCCCAGAGCCTGGGGTCCCTCCAAAAGGGCCTGATGTCCCTCTTTTTAAAAGACCTCCTGATCCTGCTGGGCAGCCAGAAGAACACCTTAGACCTGCTGGCAGCTCCTGGGGTCACGGCAGTGTGATGCGGGAGCCGCCCCAGGAATGATGTAGACTGAGTTTGATTCTGTTCATAATGTTAGTTGATGTGGGATGACGGGAATGGTGACATTTGTTCAGTTCTGATTTACAGAGCCCTGTTAGTGGCCTCTCAGACATCCAGTGTCCTCAGCTCAAGTCTGGTCATACCGATGACCACTGACAGTCAGCTCTCGAGGACTGCGTGCGGCCCCCTGAGGTGTTTTGTTGGTCATGGCATAAGCTAGCATCTGTCGTAAGGACTCACGTCTCGGACTCACCCTGGATGAGACTGTGAAGTAGGAGGAAGGGGCTTCTGGCCTCAGTGACCACTCGTCTCAGTGGGCTCGTTTATTCTGGGTGGAATGTTTGAGATGAGAATGCGGTAAGTTAGTCATGCTGAGGAGTTCCACACTGAGAAACATGTGCTTATCTTTTGGGTCAGGGCACCAGCCATGGGAAAATTTCCTACAGACACGCGCGTGTGTGTGTGTGTGCACTTGTGTGGGAGTTGTGTTCCCACTGCAGCCCTGCTTGCAAATAGATGAAATCACTGGAGACACCCTCAACACCCACCAATGGGAACATGAATTAAATGATCACATCCATGGGACGGAATACTACACAGCCTTTAAAAAGGGTCAAGCTGTGAGCAGACTCAAGTGGAAGCATGTCCAGGACTGGTTGTAGGTGAAAACCAGCCATTCTCAGACCACACTTTCGCTATGATTCCATGTGCACAAAAACAGTCCTGTCTGCAGACGCATGGGAAATGTCCGCATGATATGCACATTAAATTGGTAACAGAAGTGGCTTCTACGAGAAAGAGGATGGGAGACCTTTGTTTCAGTTCTGAACTTTTGTTTTTACAATAAACACATGTTTTTTAATAGATGGGGGAAATTTTAAAAATTACAAGTGTAAGGAGAGACAGATGTCAGAGAGTGTACCACGCAAACCCAGGAATGTTCTCAGGAACATACGTGGAGTCAATTCTGAGCAAGGATCCTTCTGCAGCCCTCACTCCAAGGACTGGTTAACCAGTTAACTGGTTAATTGATTAACTAGTCCTCACACAGTCCGCTCTGGTTCTAAGGTAACTGATTAACTTCTGCAGCTCCAAGCCAGCAGGCTCCACGGGGACGTCTGAGGAAAGTGGAAATTAGAGAAAGAGAGCTTTAAGGACTAGGATGCTTCTAGGCAAGTTTTATTTTCTTTAGAGACTCATCCATGGGAACCGACTAGTTTGAAGAGCTTGGGTTGGTACTGTTTTATCATTTGTTTTGCTCTAAAGACATAAGAGCCCGAAATCTGTGTTGAACACTGACCAAAATGCCTCGGTACAAGAGGGGTTGTGGTAGAAAACAAGGAGCACGTTTGTCCAGGTGGGTGGGTTTCAGGCTGCGCCAGTCGGTAGTCCGGCACCCGAGGAAGCTGCTGCTTGTCTAACTGTCGGGGGCTGGAACCCAGATCCCCGGTGCTGCCTCCCAGCGATGAGTGTGGAGTCGGGGAGAGGGGCCCGCTGGGGGCAGAGTTACACATCAGCCAGCAGCACAAAGTCATGTGCTTTTCCAGGAAAGGCTTGCTGTGAAGAGTGTTAGGTCTCCTTTCAATAAGAAGAGGAGAAACAGAGCTTCTCTCTGTCTCTGAAGACAGGAGTGGTTCAGACACAAGACAAACTGACGGAGAGGAATGTATATTATTCTCTTGTTTCTTTGCCCCAACCTTCCCTGAGGTAAATGACTGCTTAGAGACAGCAGGTAAAGGGTGGAGTCACCCCCAGAAGCCTGGCCCACAGGACCAGGTCCCCCAGGTCCCACACACCACACGGCCCCTGCTTTGCTTTGAAGGGATGTTGTATATGGAGCAGGGGAGTGCGCTTCAGTTGCCCACAGCTCCTGCCAGCCTCCAGAGAAAAGGCAGCTTTCTTCTCTGGAAAACTGGCAGAACAAAGAAGGAAGTCAGCTTGCAAAACAGCAGCGGAAAAACATCATTCTTATCTTCCTGGGGTGGTCCCTTCGGAGGAGCTGTGAATGGCTCCTTTTGGCTTGGAAGACACAGGGGAGCCCCGGGGGCCCCATCTGCCCAGCAGGCGCCTGGTGGGCTTCTCTTTAATGTTCCCATGTCCTCCCACCTGTGGGAAGAGCTGCTAGATGCCTTACCACACAAGTCTCCTCTCCAGACTGGAAAAGACACACATCTTTTTTTTTTTAACTTTTAAAAAAGATTTTATTTATTTTCAAAGAGAGGGAAAGGGAGGGATAAAGAGAGGGAGAGAGACATCAATGTGCAGGAGAAACATCAACCAGGCCTGTGCCCTGACAGGGAATGGAAGCAGCGACCCTTTGGTTCGCAGGCCGGCACTCAATCCACTGAGCCACTCCAACCAGGGCAAGGAAGAGGCACACATCTTATTCAGCCATCATAGAAGAGGGGCTTCTCTTTACAATGTGGCCAGACACTTCCAACCATCCCAAGATGTCCCAGGAGAACGACACTAACTGTGTTCACCCACTTCTGCGGCACATGGTGCAGCCCGGCCAGCCCAGCCACTGGGAGTGGAGGCTGAATAAGGCACATGGGCTGAACCCAGTGGGTGCAGGTGAAGGGGACAGCTGGGAGAGGAGGAAGAGCCAGGCAGGATTGGTTGGTGAAGGTTTCCAGGAGCTGGGTCTGCTGGGGCGGGCGGGGAGTTCCCTGTACTCCCTGGCTGGATCAAAGAGGGAAGGGCAAGGGGTGGCATCATTTGGAAATTGCTGATCAGCATCCCTGCAAACTTTTGATGAAGATCTGAAAACCATGGAAGACAGAGGAGGAAGAGAGGTGACACTTCATCTTGGGGGCACAGAGTAAGGTGTCCCTGGGTTGACCAAGAGTGGACCCCAGAGTCTTCAGGGCATAGGGACCCTGATTTTAACAGGAAGAGAGCTGTGGCGGTGTGCGGTGGGTGGGTGGGGGTCTGCAGCTCCTCCCGACTTCAGGGCCGCAGTGTGGATGGGCCCCGGGGCATTTGTATACACCATACATAGTTTCTGCAGAGTGTTCCATTTCCCCAAGAAGGCAGCCAGCACTCCTCAGTTATGAGAGAAGGGGGTATCTCCAGTGAGGCTCTTCACTGGGTTGTTGTGTCCAAAATACAGCTAAGTTGCTGAAGAAAACACCCAGCCTACAACACCCCTCCCCCCCAGGCTGTCCTGCAGGGTCTTCCTGGGGAGCTCCCCAGCTGGGTTTTCAACTAGAGGGACTATGTCCTCTTCCTCCACATCAGCCACTCCCCAGGACACTGGCCCCTCCTCATTGCCCCTTCCCCTGCCCAGTCCACTCCTTCCTCTTGTGCTGTGACAGTCCTAGCACACCCCTCCATTGTACATGCCAGGTATCCAGAATCATTCACCTCTGTGCCCTGCGCCTTCAAACCCCTGCCTCATGGGGACTCTCCCTGGCCTCCCAGGCTGCATGGTCCCCAACCTGGCGGACAAGGGTCATCTCAGGTCCTAGCACTGGCTCTTTCCTCTGTCCTCTTGCTCCTCTCTCCCCCCAGGTAACATGGCCCCTTGCCCACCATCACTCTGCACTTGTCCACCCTGCTTTTCAAGCTTCCTTCCCATCAGGAGCCTGTTGTCCATCCCCCACCCCCAGGCTCCAGGAGACCAGCAGGGTTGGCCTGCCCTGGGGATCTAGAAGCAGTTTGTCCAGGAGGGGATGTCAGGGGTGGTTCTGCACATGCCACACACATACACATGTACCCGAATATGCATGCACACCTGGCACACACACAGGCACACACGGGCTCTCACATACACACACATGTGCACAGTATTGCTCCCTGCTGGCCTGGCACACCCAGAGTACATGTGTGTACTCTGCCCGGCCTGGAGGCAGCAGAGACCACTCAGGACACCAGAGTCAGGAGGGCCTGGGACCAGAGAGAGGAATGTTCAGAGAGAGACAGAGAAACAGAGACAGAGAGAGATAGAGAGACAGAAGGAGACAGAGAGAAAGGGAGACAGAGGATAGAGACAGAGAGAGACAGAGAGAAACAGACACAGAGAGACGGAAACAGAGCGAAAGAGAGAGAGAGAGGGAGAAGTCAGTGTCTGCTGCCCCCACCGCTGGCTTGTGCGATGGGCCCTCTTGCTGGTGAAATGCTTTTTCCAACACAGGTTCAGGTGAGGCTCTGGGGCACCTGGGCTGTGTGGCACCCAGCAGAGTAGGCAGTTACCTGTGGCCCTGCAAGCCCAGGTCAACTGCTGTCATCCCATTTGAAAACCAGCAGTTGATTAAATGTTCCCTGAGAAAGTTTTCACTTTGTGTTTTTATTTCCCAATCACTTTAACCTGAGGGAAGAAACCAGAGTCAGGGCTCTCCGGTGGGGCGGTGGGGCGCCTGCCAGAACCCTCCCCCTCACCCCAGCTGCGCTGGCCGCACCCAGACACACCTGTGGTTTCCCAGGAATGGATGTGCAGTCACCTGGGAGCAGGACCAGCAAACATTGTGCACTTGTGTATCCTTTGAACGGAGGGAGCCCATGTCCAAGAGTACACGCAGCTCCTAACTGCGGAGTTTGATGGAACTATATACATAAATACAACTATATACATAGGGTGGGGTGAAAGTAGGTTTACAGTTATTCATATGAAAATAATACAATAATTAACAAATAGCAATACAAGAATAAACTGTCTCACGTACTCTACAACTGTAAATCTAGTTTTTCCCTACCCTGTAGACATGTATTCATCTTTCCAAGTCAGGACAGACAGAGGTGCCTGCACCCCAGAGGCCCCTCCCAGTCAGCGCCTGACTCAGACATCCCACTGTCCCCATTCCTGTCACCTGGACCAGTGCCCACTGTTCCTCAGCTTCCAGAGAGCTGCACTGGCCACTGGCTGGCCTCCTTCTACCCTCGCAGCTCAGGGGGCTGTCTCCTGTGATGCAACATTCTCCATCCTGCGGCTGACTGGCCTGCAGGTGATTCCATTCCGCGCTGTGGTTGACACAGCCTTGGGGACATGTGTGCCGGCCCGTTGGCCTCTCACACATGTACTCTGGGTGTCAGCCTTGGGCAGACATGGGCCCAGGGATTGGCTTGCCCAGCTTTGGTAGATGTGCCCAGCAAGTTACCGCATCCTTGACGTCCCTGTGTTTGACCCTGTCTTCTCCCCAGCCCCCGCCCGGTCCTTGGCCCTGGGTCCCCCCACTGCCTCTGTCCTTGGCCCTCAGTCCTTGGCCCCTGTTCTTGGCTCTCCCCCGACTCCCGGCCTCCTCAGCCCTGCGCACACCAGCTGTCCAGCATCTGCAGCATTGGCTTGTTGTGGTTTTAGTTTGTGTTTCCCTGATTATTAGTGTTATTGAGCACCTTCCCACAGGCTTAACGGTCACTTAGAAGTCCTCCCTTGGGATGTGCCAGGTCAACCCTGATCACTTTTAAATCTCCTTGGTCCAGGCTCTGGATGTCTCCTGTCAGTTCTAACATCTCCCCAGCCTGGGCTGGGCTCCTCCCTCCACTGGAGCTTTCAGATGAACAGGCGTTCTTAATTGTAATAAAGTCCCATTTATCCCGGTTTTTCTTTTAGGATCAGTGCTTTCTCTGTCTGAGAAATCTGCCCCCGGGTCATGAGCATATTTTCCTGTTTCCTTTCAGAACTTTTATGTTGTCCACATTCCCATAAGGTCTATGATCCATTTTAAGTGTATTTCTGAGTTTGATGTGAACTATGGGTCACGGCTCGTTCCTCCCTCCCATGCAGATATTCAGTTCAGCTGCTGAAAGGACCACGCTGCCCCACTCACTTGCAGTGGTGCCTCCTTCACGAGCAGCTGTTCTGTCTCACTGTCTCGCCTTCCCTGCACTGATGCCACGTTCTCTGGGAGCAAAGACCAGCACCGCTTCCTCTGCTCCAGCCCCTGCCGACCATGAGCAAAGGTGCTGGGGTCCTGAACAGGCTGCCCTGCGGGTCCACCTCACCCCGTGCGGGACATCAGCTGCAGGGTGGCGCCCCAACAAGCTCTGCACTGGGCTCCTCTGAGGGCCCCTCATGAGCCTTGGGGATGTCCACAGTGCCTGTGGAAAGAAGAATGCATTGTTTTCCAGGAAAGCATTTAACGAGACTCACCAGCCAAGACAGTATAAGAGACATAAATAAGGCACAATCGGATCCTTTATTCTACAACGTTCCCGGCTCCACTGTTTTTACAGACTACGCTCTGGCATGCTTTTCCTGCCCGCTCCCCCTCTGCCTCACGCCTCTTCGGCTCTCACGGTGAGCAGCCTGGTATTTCCCTTTGACCATAGTGTTTATTAAATATCGATTGCAGTAATAAGAAACGATTTGTACCAAAGTCAAAAGGAAAAGAAAACATATCAAGTAAACCAGAACGTTTTTGCCTTGCTCCTGTTTTAAAAGGCAGTGCCCATGAAAACAAGGCAGACATTTGATGTGTGGGCCATGGAACCATGGTTCCTCAGCGAATGCCTTTCGGGGGGCGGGGGAGAGTGGAACGAGGACTCAAAACTGCTTTTGTCATACTTGTCATGGTGAGGCGTGCCTTGGCGGTGCTTTGACAAATGCATGAAAATAAGAAAAGCAAGTGCCTGAAAGAAAATTGGGGCCTGAGGGGTGGGTGGGGACGGGGGGGGGGGGGGTGGGAAGCCACAGGACTCCATGAGGAGCCATCCCCTCCCCCACTCCCCGCAACACCCCAATGGGTGGGCCAGACAGGGCGGGTCCTGGGCCATCTGGGCCAATGGATTTGTTAGCTGAACCTGTATTGTTGTCAGGAGGGTGAGGGGTGACCATCGGCAGAGCCAGGCCGACCATTGGATGGACCTCATTCCTGGCCGAGAAGTGATGGTCTTGCTGAAATCATGTATCAGTTAATAGTTGTTTGCAGATTCCTTTATATTTTATTGAAAAATTTTTAAAATATTTGTTTTCCTTCATAACATTTCTTTTTTTTAAAGATTTTATTTATTTATCTTTAGAGTGAGGGGAAGGGAAGCAAAGAGAGAGGGAGAGAAATATCAATGGGTGGTTGCCTCTCACACACCCCCTACTGGGGGCCTGGCCTGCAACCCAGGCATGTGCCCTGACTGGGAGTCGAACTGGCGACCCTTTGGTTTGCAGCCCACACTCAAACCACTGAGCTACGCCAGCCAGGGCCAATTCCTCTATATTTTACATGTGTTGTCAATAAATAAAGACAGTATTATTTCCTCCTTTTTTTTTCTTTCTCTTTCCTGTTGCACTGGAAGGAGGCTCTAGTAAAGTGTTTAATGTAAGTGGTAAAGATTGATATTCACGGCCCTTCGTGTGACATCTGTCAACGTTTCAGCATTCCACATGATGTTTATCGAAACTGTTCATTATAGAGAGAAATGTACTTGCTTTTCTTTCATTTCTTAGAGTTGTAATGAATGGGAGTTGATGTTTAAGAGCTTTTTACCAGCATCTGTTGAGAGGATTATTTTTATTTTATTTGGTCATTTGTGACATATGTTGATTTATTTTTAATATTTTGCCATTCTTGCATGTCTGCATTGTACCTCAATTAGCTGTGCTGTGACTCACATTCGGTTGACTGTGATTTGCTAATTTTTAGAGCATAATTGTGTCCATGTTTTTAACAGCACTGTTCATACTTGCATCAGCTTTGTCAACTTGTATTTTTCAGAATTTGTTTAATTTATCTAAACTGTTGAAATTATTGGCATGAATTGTTTGGCATACTTTTTTATGATTTAACATCTGTGAGATCTTTAGTGATGTTTCCATTCTCGTCTTTGACATTGTTGACTTGTGCCTCATTTTTCCCTCGGTCAAACTTTCTAGGAGTTTATCATTTTGTTTTTAACTACGGTCTTTTAAACAAACAACATTTGGCTGTTATTTTTTCTTGTGTAACATTTTCTGTTTCATTAATTACTGATGTTATCATACTTGTTTTCTCTCTTCTAATTTATTGACTGTAATAGTGTAATTTTGTGTTCCCTTTCCAAGTTCTTGACAAACATACGAGTTCTTTGATTTCCAGTGTTTTTCCTAACATATGCGTGGAAGGCTGTATACTTTCTTCTCAGTACAGCTCTTCACATCAGTACATCGCACAAGTGCTTATACTTCACGTTTTCATCCTCATCCAATTCAAAATATTTCCTAATATCCATCAGAATCTCTTTGACTGTTGGATTTTTTAGATGTCTATCACTTTATATTGAAACATTTAGCATGTTTCCATGTACTTTTTCTCTATTTAAATTGAATTTCTTGATGTGACATTGGTTAATAACATTGTATAGATTTCAAGTGTGCAGTTCTGTGATGCACATCTGTGTATCGCATTGTGCTCACCACCCGAAGTCAAGTCTCCTTCCATCACCGTATATTTGATCCTTTTTACTCTTTACTACCCCCCAAGCTCCCTTCCCCCCGGCAACCACCACACTGTGGGCAGTGTCTATGAGTTTTCATTTGTTTGTTTGTGTTGTTTATCTTGTTGTGCATCTGTTGCCTTCAGTTTGCCATGTATCTTGTTGTTATTGATTTCATTGTGGTCGTAGACTATTCTCCCTGTGTTCTCAACCCTTAACAATTAGCTGAGGATTTTACTGGCCCAGCATGCCATCAGTTTGGGTTTATGAGCCTTCTGCACTTGAAGAAAAATGTATACCGCGGTCATCTATTAGATTCAGGATTCTCCGCATGTCAACCAGGTCAAATTTGTTTGCCACGTTCTTCAAATCTAAAATACTTCTACTGATTTTTGTCTGTCTGCATGGGTATCTTCTCCCACCCTTATGGTTTATGTACTTAGATTTCTGTGTCATCTGAAGGAATGAAGTATGTTTTGTTTTATTTTTATAATGCAGCCTGACAGTCTTTACCTTTTAATTAATTAAAGCATTATATAATTTAATGATGTGATGAAATAATGATTGCATCATTTCATTGTGACTGATGGTGTTTAAATTCACCACAGGCCAGTTAGCTTTGTAGTAGTCTCCTCTGGTCCTTTTTTATCCTCCTCTGCCAATTTCTGACTAATCAAATACGTCTTATTATTTCCTCCATATTAGGGTTTTATTCTTCTTTTAGTGATTTCCCACGTGCATCCTTTAAAACATTGTTGTTGAATTTATTGAGGTGACATTGGTTAATAAAATTATATAGGTTTCAGGTGTACAGTTCTATAACACATCGTCTGTATGTTGTATTGTGTGTTCATGACCCCAAGGCAAGTCTCCTTCCATTGACCGTCTATCCCGCACACCCTCTTCTTCCTCCCCCCACTACCCGCTTTGCCCTCTGGTAGTCACCGTGCAGTTGTCTGTGTCTCTAAGTTGTTTTTCTTTGCTTAATCCCTTCACCTTTTCATCCAGCCCCCCAACCCACCTTCCCTCAAACAGCTGTAAGTCTGTTTTCTACATCTAGACATCTGTTTCTATTTTATTTGTTACTTTATTTTGGTTATTAGATTCCACAGATATGTGAAATCATATGGTCCTTGTCATTCGCTGACTGGTTTATTTCACTTTATTTCACATAATAATCTCCAGGTCTATCCATCTTGACGCAAAAGGTAAGATTTTCTCTTTTATAGTTGAGTAGTACTCCGTTGTGTAATGTACCACAGCTTTCTTGTCCACTCATCTACTGATGGGCACTTGGGCTGCTTTCAAATCTTGGCTATTTTAAGTGATACCGCAATGAGCATAGGGGTGCATATATTCTTTCAAATCAGTGTTTTGTGTTTCTTTGGATATATTTCTAGAAGTGGAATTGCTGTGTCATAAGGCAATTCCATTTTTAATTTTTTTGAGGAAACGCTATACTCTTTTCCACAGTGGCTGCACCAGTCTGCATTCCCACCAACAGTGCACGAGGGCTCCCTTTTCTCCACATCCTCACCAGCACTTGTTTGCTGATTTATTGATGATAGCCATTCTGACAGGTGTGAGGTGATATTTCATTCTGGTTTTCATTTTCATTTCTCTGATGATTAGTGACATTGAGCATCTTTTCATACGCCTATGGGCCACCTGTATGTCCTCTTTTGAGAAGTGTCTCTTTGGGTCCTTTGCCCATTCTTAATTGGGTTGTTTGGCTTGTTTTTTCTTTTTGGTGTTGAGTTGTATATGTTCATGGATTGTATATGTGCACAGGCTCACAGCTTCCCACCCCTCACCAGATGGCTTTATCCCGGGCCCCAGGGCAGGGCAGCCCCACGGTGTGCACTCCTTTAGTGCTCCCAGGGAAGAGGTGAGGGAGAACACCCCTGCTCTCCTGTCCACTGTCAGGGAATACAGACCACTTCTACTTTCTGGGACCCCCTCCCAGTATGAACCCACATCTCAGTTTCTGTCCTGGGGTCTGCTCTGGGGGGCATCCCTTGGGCTTTAGACAAAGCAGCAGCCCCTGATTCCCTTCTCTGCATGCACGGGGGCCTCTGCCATCACATCTGTGTGCTGGCCATGCCCCCTGGGAGGATAGGTCCTCTTTATCTCTCTGCAGGCCCCCAGAGCCTAGAAGACACCCCTCCCACAGCACACCCTCCAGAAATTTCTGAAAAAAGGAAGAAAAGGGAAGGAAGGAAGGAAGAAAGGGAAGAAGGAAGGAAGGAAGGGAGGAAGGAAGGAAGATGGACAATTGAGTGAAGGAACACTGGTCGTTCTGTGTAGACACAGGAGGCGTCTGCTGGGAAGGAGAGCAAGATGGAAACTGTTAAGCTCCCCTCCAGCCAGGCCTGTGGGAGTTGCCACCCCACGGGGACCCAGGGTGAGGGTGTGCTCTGCACACGCCCCAGGTGAGGACCGCAGTTGAAGAGGATGCAGAAGTAGAGTCGTCACAGCTCCCAAAAGGGCCGCAGGGGCACCATCCAGACTCACTGCTCTGTTCTAACCACTTTCTTTCCAGCTCTGTTCCTCATATGGAAATAATATTGGGCCTCATAAAAGATTCAGGTTCTTGTTTCAAATTATGAAACAAACATTCTCCTTGGATAATACCATGTCAAGCCGCGAGTGAGGTATTGAATTCCAACTTCAAGGGGAAGTTGAGATTAGCTCTAAACCAGAGCATGTAAGTTTGTAATAAACTGGAGGCCACATTCTGCTGCCAATTAGAAGTAACTGTGGGATCCGTTCCTTTGAATTATTTGAATCTATGCACATGTTAGGCCCTTTGCAAAGCCTTAAAGTTGTGCACAAAAGTATAAATTAAAAAGTAATTAATGCAATTTAATGTCAATGAGTAAACTTCAAAGCCCTGCAAAACAGCAGAAACTCATCAAAGCAGAAAAAACAAATATGTTTCCAGTTCAGATCTGAAATCCTCCCAGCGGCCCAGCATTTAATCTTGCGGGAAGGCTTGCGAAACCCTCAGGACCGAGGGTGTGCGCCTGCCCCCTGCCCTCTCGTCGCAACACTGAGACACAGTCACGTGTGTAGCCTGCACGCCCCAGAAAAGAACTTAACTGCTTCTAATATTGTGAAGAGAGTGTGCTCCACTGAGTACGCAGACAGGGTTAAACCTCGAGGCACATCCCAAAGTTTAGCAAAATGGTGTCGAAACTTTTGCTTTAACTACATGTTACTTTTAAAAGCAACCATCTTGTCCACTTTGGGCATTTTCTAGTAAACTTCAGCTCAGGGCTTTGCAAACAAAATGAGTATTAACTAAAAGTTAGTGTTAAGAAGGAGTGTTCATGAGCTCTGTGCTAAGTGCATGAAGGTTAATTTTAAGCATGCATCATTTAGAACTGTTTAAGAATTAACAATGGGCTCCATCGTGAGCCTGCATGCCTTGTTTTGCAACTCACTGCTTGCTACTCTGGAAAGCACACAAAGATCACTTAAAATGTGTGTATAAATGTGAGCACTGTGGCCTTTCTTTCATGGACTCTGGTGGCCCAGAAGGGTCAAAATCATCGAACTTCAAAGGCCTTCATGACGTCTTCCCCAGTCTTTCTCTGCCTGGAATTGACCCAAACACCTTCCCATGACCCTCCAGAGAGGAGAATAAGGCAGTCTTTCTTGGAAATCTGTTCTTATGTTTAAGCCCCTGTCAGGAAGTTATTCCTCGTCTGTGTCTCCATGACACCAATACATTAAGTCAATTAGGGCAAAAATTGAGTCACTTGCCCACATATTTTGTATGCACGGGGCTCAACAATGGGGAGCTGAGTTGACAGGAGGTTTTGACATCACTGTAACCCAGACGTTGCATCTCAACAAACATTCCTTTGATACAATGTAGACCAGTGTTTCTTTTCTGTGTTCATTAGAACATTTTGCTCCTAGAAAACCTCTTTGAGCCAACCCACAGAGTCAGGCTTCTCTGTCTTTGAGGAAATTGGACGTGCACTCACGGTCACATCACCCCTGGCCTGGGCACAGGAACAAGTGACATCCTCTGCCCAGGTGGGTCAGGCCCAGCCTTTACCTGCCCCTCAGCTCCTGAGGGGAGGAGCATGAGCAGTGGGCCACCCGGCCAGGCCAAATCCACACTGTGCCAGCTGTGGTTGGGAGAACTTGGCAAGGCCCGGAATCTGACCTCCATTCCTCTTCCCTTACTGTTCACCCATCAGTTTATTGAGTGCCTACTGTGTGCCAGGCCCTGGAGTGGACGTGAGGACATCAGGGATGGCCGTTCCTACTTTAAGAGAACTGGAAGCTGAGAGGGAGGGAAATACAGCACTGAACCAGAGGACAGTGGGGTCCCTCCCTCTGTGGGCCCCAGCATGCCTCCCCGCCATCCGTCCAGCAGTCTCCTCAGATGAGAGGGACCCCCGTGTGCATCACTGACCCAGGGTCCCAGCCACAGCTGCCGAGCCCGTCTGCTCCCTGGGGTTTCTCACAGTTCACCCTCTTTGCTGGGTGTAGTACAGATGTTGGGGCTTTTGTCATTCTCTGGAGCCCTCGTTCCAGGGAGAACTTGGGCCACAGCTGCCTGGAACCTGGCTCACTGCCATCTTTGTAGGAACCAGCTGTCCTCTGGCCCCCATCTGAGTCATAAAAACAGGGTTTAGATGCAAATCAGCAATTGCCACCCCAAAAGGAATACTGGCTTGAAACAGCCGAAGCAGTGTCCTCTTCCCCAGCACATATCCGGAGGGAGCCACGGACTCCTGAGGAGGGAGCCCTGTCTCCTCTCATCTGGCTCTCTGGAAAAGGTGGGGTGTAACCAGAGGCACACGGCGGTGCAGCTGCACCAACATGTCAGAGGGACCGCACAGCTTCAGGATCCATGGCCGCCCACCTGGCTCGCTTCTGACAAAGCGGAAAGTGAGGTTTCAGCCATGTGTGCAGGTGTGGGAATGTGATCCTCACGACAGTGAGCTGGGCCTCTGCTATTGTTCCATGGTCAGCTGGCTCTTCCTTCACTGTGAAGGCCCCCATGAGGGCACGTGATGTTTGGCTATAGGAAGCCAACTATGTGTAGTTGTTTGGAAGCTGAAGTTCTCGTGTGCATGTGTGAACGAACATGCATGTAAGGGTACGTGTGTGTGAGTGTGGGTGTGGGTGTGTGTACAACCTCCTAGTGAACCTCAGGCAGGTGCAGCTGTGTGGCTCCGGGGTGTGGGCCTTTCTCCACCAAGAAAAGCAGGTCCTTCTCCAAGGCTGGAATTCCGTCACCACAGGGGCCTGTGGCAGCCCCTGGCTCTCCTGGGCCTTTATGGGAGGAATTGCTCCTCGTACCCAGCCTGGGCATCCTGGGTCCACTCTGGCTGCATGAGCTCATCCTAGCACTCTTGTCTAGCTCCTGCAGCCCTCGGGCCTGAGCAATAAGGCTGTCCTCAGTGCCGACAGCAGGAGGACATGCAGGCGAACCTGTGGAGGTTCAGGAACATGACCTTACCCATGGCCCTGAAGCCCTAGTGCAGTCACCACACCCTGGTCCTGAGGGAGGGGGTGCTGTGGGTGGGGCCAGCATCCCAAAGTTTCCTCAGGGATGACAGCTCCAGGGCTGGGTCCTCAGAAGGCCGAGCCCCAGGCCACAAATTACCCTGGCTCAACCACCACAAACAAGGTAAAACCCAAGTTACAGCAGCCCAGTGAGCTGTACCCCCACGTGGCTACTTCTCATGCTACCTGGGACCCTCTCTGTAGCATGGAAAATTGTAACAGAGGGAAATTGTAATGCTCCCCACCATCTTTTGACATTGTTTCTGTAAGTGGGGACTCTGACTAATATGTGGCTTGTAGATGAACAGAATGTTTGTATTAGAATCCTAGGAAATAACTTCAGAAGATACAGACTCTGACCTTCAGGCACCCCAGCTCCAGGAGATTTGCTGACCTTTAACCATGGATCCAGGATGACTAAACCAGGCTGACACACACTGAACCATCACTTGCCTTATTGGAATGGACTCTGCTCGTCCACACAGAGAACTTTTCAACCCCCTCCTGGATCTCTTTGTTCTGTTCCCTCTTCCTTCTTTATAAAAACCTCTGCCTCTACTGAGGTGGGGAGATGGGCTTTGAGACATGAGTCCTCCATCTTCCCAGGAGATGGGCTTTGAGATGTCAGTCCCCCACCTTCTAGATGCCAGCATCTGAATAAACCACTTTCCTTTATATCAGCACCTGCCTCTTGAATATCGGCTTTTGGAGCAGCAGGCAGCTGGACCTGCTTTCGGTGACATCACCACGCTGCAGGCTGAGAGCTGCCCAGGAGGGCAAGTCGGCATTTACCAGTGCTAACCTACAAATAAAAGGCTTTTCAAAGTGAGAGGCAACAAGCGCTTGCTGAGATCAATAAGAATAGCAGATGCCCAGATAGTGTTCCAATTAGGAGGCAAGGACAAGGTGTGTTTATGAGAAAGGGAAGGGGAACAGTTATCAGCAGAAGGCATCGCTGTTGGTGCAGATATCATAGTATCACTAATTCTAAACAGTGTTTTAATCTTCAGTCCCGTAGTCATAATAACTGCTTTCTTGTTATCTTTGCAAACAGATCTTTGGGATACACTGTTGCCCTAGGCCCAGTCCAAATGTTATTTTGCCCTGTTTTTAACATTCCAAGGTTTGAGGTATCAGACATTCAAGGCAGCTCCTCTGGGATGGCAGGTCTCATTCTGTTTTAATGTGGTTCTTTTTCAAATTATTTTTTACACTGGCTTGTAGGAGGGGCCACAAGCTGCCGTCTGTGTCAGGGGCACCTGAGACCTAGTCCCCGAAGACCCTTCAGTGTCACACAGCACTTCAGGTACAATGAGATGGGCATGAGGGCCTGTACCATCGTGTTTTGCATTGTCTTCATATCTAGAAGCGGGAGTGGCATTTCTAAGAGGCCTGTCACACCAGGCAAATGCAGTCCCAGCCGAGGTGGTTTCTGGTGTTTTTAACCCTCTCACATGCATCTTGTTTTTTCATTGATTCCATGGAAAGCAGCCTTCTCCCGCAATCAAGGTCTGAAACCTCCCAGCCTCCCGTCTCTGCCCCAGCGCTGCCAGGTGAGTTTGGACCCCAGGCGCCTGTGGCTGCCTCCCTCTCTGAGTGTAGGTGAGCCCCTGTGAGGCCCCAGACCAGCTGGAGCTGTGGGCCTGGTGACCTTAACCCTCAGGGGACCTCCCCTTCCTCATGAGCAAAGTCAGAATGATGCCCTTGACATCACGGGTTGTTTAGGGTGAATTTGTGTAGTTCCTTCTACCTGCCGGGTGGGGCCAAGGAAATTGTGCATTGAGAGGAGGATCTGGAGCCAGTGCAGAGAGGACGACGCTGGGCAGTGTGAGGCAACAGGGCTTCTGTCCTCCAGGTTCTGCCCACATCCCAGGAGCCCCCGTGCTGAGCTGGCAGGCAGGGAGAAGGTGAAGAGGGAGCTCTCACTGAGGCCATCACCAGCAAAAGAGATGCCTACAGTCAGGAAGAGAGGCCAGCTTCCTTCATACCTTTTACTCAGCTGCAGGGTGAGAGGAGGAACTGCTGGCCTGTCAGAAATGCCCCAGCTCGGGGCCATGGGAGAGCCTAGATAAAGACAGAGAGGTGCAGGCCCAGGAGAGCAAGAGGCACTGTTATGAATCACAGTTCCAGTCATCCCTTCTCTGCAGGCCACAGCAGGTGGGACTTTTCCAGAAGGGCTGCAAAGAGGAGCTGTAGGCCCTAATGGCCTGAGGTTGGGGACAGAGGGGACCTTGGGACAAGCTGCAGTTTTCATGCACAGGGAGTGAAGTAGAAGTAGCCAAGGGCAAGGGCTTCCAAGGGACAGAAGTAGGGACTGACGAAGCCTCACCTTACAAAGAGCCTCATTGGCTGGAGATAAAACAGAGGAGGACTCTTGGCACACTCACCGGCCCTTTCCTGCTGGGCTGGGAGCCACCTTCCTCCTCTCTTCCTTCTAAGTAGCACAGCATAGCTCTCATTCCCGCAGGGACTGGGGGCCTTCCCGAGGAAACAGTAGAGTCAGATGTCCACAGTGGGCTTGAGCTGGGGGCCAGCCCTGGTTTCTCCCCTCTCGCCTTCAGGGCTCCTTTCACCATCTGCCCCACTTTCCCACCTGCTGGGGCCCTCATCTCACTTCTGAGGAAAGTCTCTGGAACCCAGGGCCTTCCCTCAGAACCCCAGGAAAGCTCAACAAGGCATTTGTGGTTTTCCAGAGCCGGTGTTTGCCAGGCCCATGATGTTCTGTGTGGAGGCGGAACACACAGGCGAGTCGCTCTCACAGAGCACATCTGCTGCTGGGGGTGCTGTGTTGGGAAGCTGGTCCCTCTTTTCTCCTAGAACGTAGAACCATGACTTTTGTATCCACTTGTACCCAACAACCTTGTAAATGCAGTGATTGATTCTATAATAGCAGTCTGTTTGGGCACTTTTCTGATAGTGGAGTTCAGTCTTCTGGGAGGGGCAGTTTTGTCTTATCTGACCTCTTTTCCTTACCGTCGGACCTGTTGGGTAGGAGAGGCAGGAGCCAGCACCCTGTGTTTTTCCTGCCACAGGGCAAGTGCTCTCTGTTTTCCTGATGTCCTAGGGCTGTAGGTGCCTGTTACCGAGTGAGAGCCACACCCCCCACCCAGTTGGCCTTAGATTGTTTTTTTTATGAGTGGTGCTGGCTTGTAGTAAACACTTTAAAACAGCAATTGGGATGGTTTATGCCTTTTCTCCTTTATTGTATTAATATATTGAATTACAAACTTGAGTTTCTTGAAAAAGACAACTTTGTTATAAATTAACCTTTTCCTGTAACAAATGAAATATGTGACCTGATTTTGTTTGCTATGTTTTGTGTGGATGGGACTCTTGCATTCATGTACATAAGATCGATTTGTAGGTTTTTTCTTGTAATTTCTCTGGTTGTTGGGTATGCTGCTCGTGGGGTTATTTGGGAAAGGTTTCCTCTTTCTAGTCTATGGACTAATTTATGCAAGTTTTGTATTAATTCTTTCCTAAGTGTTTGGAAAATTTTAGAGTGGAAGATTTTAATGCAGAGCCTATTTCTTTAATGGAATCCAATATTTCCTCTTTTCTAGTGTCAGCTTTGGAAGTTTTTGTTTATCTAGGAATTCATCCATTTCCTGTATATTTTAAAATATGTAGCATAAAGTGTTTCAAAGTAATCACATTATACTTAAGTATCCACAGAAAGTGTGGTGGACTTTCTCTTTTTATTTTGCTGTTCAAAATCTGTGCCTTTTTTCTTTTTCTCTCCACCTTGTCAAGGTGTTCTTGGTCTTCCCAAGACCCATCTTTTTGAAAACAATACTTTATTGTGTGGTTTTTATTTTATTAGTCTCTATCTTACCTTTATTACTTGGTTCCTCCTGTTTCATTGGTGAATTCCATGGGTGCTGGCTCCAGATGCACACTCAGAGGCACATGGCCAGCTAGGTCCACAGCAACCTTCTAGGGTGACAGGGAAGACCAGCTGTTCTGGGTCCTGGGCCTCTTTCCTCCCATTGATGCCAAGCATGTGTGGGGACCAGGGAGGACACCACTCAGGCTTCCTCCTTCTTCCTCCAGGCTCTTCGAGCACTCACTGGCCATCCGACAAACTTGCAAAGGTCCAGCACAAGCCAGACTCTGGAAGGAGAACAGCAAAGACAGCAGGGCCCACCCTCATGGGGACAGGCCCAGGTGGGGTGCTGCATGTCCACCCCCAGCAGAGGCACAAGGGAGAAGAACTTCCAGTCTGTCTGCATACCTGGCTCCTCACTGGTGAATAGGAGTGGGGGCCCTCAGATGAGAGAGGGAGCCCCGGAGGCGTCGCAGGCCTTCTCCCCTGGGCTCTGCCATCCCAAGTGGTCCCCGAAGCTCCAGGTGACCGGCTCTGGGTGGGAGGAGAGGTAGGTTCGGCCAGAGCAATCTGGAGGGTTGCCCTCATGCTGTCTCACCTGTTTGAGCCACTAAATGCTTCTAGATCTAGCACCACTGCCCCATGTCTGTCCCTTTGGCACCAGAGGGAGACCATGGATGAGAGGACCACAATCCTATGGAGGACTGTGGGACAGGGTGGAGGGCAGCACCAGAGTAGCTGGGCTAGGAGCTGCCTGGCTCTGGGGCCAATCATGAGACATCCCCATCTCGGGCCATCCTTCAGCTGCCAGGGGTGACTTCCCCAGCAATGGAAGACCATGGGTCTGGGACGTGTTCTCCAGGATTCAAATGAAAAGGGGGGAAACCATGTAACAGATGTGCAACTCCAGCTGCTGTCACCAGCACTGGCCCTGGCAGTTTATGCTTTTCTCTTAGCAATGACAGGAACAGGCCGACACTGCGTACTCAAGGGTCTGGAGAACAGACGGCATTTGTGTTGTTTAGCTTTGAGCCTGGGGTCTATGGGGCATATGGGAAACCTCTGTGTCCCTTCACCTAGTGCCCCATCCCACATCCGTGTTGACTCAGAAGCTAGCAGGCTCATGCCTTCATTATACCTGGGCTTTCCCAGGCCCAGTGGGCTATTTCCTGGTGTGGACAGAGCAGGAACACAGCAGGGACCTCTGAGAGGACAGACTGCACCAGTCACTTAACCATTTGTGTCATTTGTGGATGAGTCAGCTCGGGCTACCACTACAGGCAGGGACTTAACCTACAACAGCTTATTCCTCACAATTCCAGAGGCTGGAAGGTCTAAGACACCACATGCGGCTCTAACACAGCTATAAGCTGGCCAATGAGGCAGCCGCAGGGCCAACATTCCCTGCCCCCGCTGCCCTGGTTTCAGCTTGTGGCTTCTAGGCCCCTTTTCAGGGTGTTCATCCAAGGATTTTATTCCTTTTGTGTGACATTTTCAGCCATTACAAATCTGTGAAATTAGACTTCTCCCTTGCACTCCATTCTGATTTTTCAGAAACGTCTTCTCTGTCTAACCTTCACTCACTGCCTGGGTTTCTGACGAGCAAATGCAGTCGCACAGAGGGCGCACAGTGCTGCCCTGCTCAGGAGGAAGGCCCTGTCGCCCCATCTCTTGTTCCATTGAAAGCACCTGCCTGGTGGGGGAGGGGAGTCAAAGAGTTGAAAGTCATCAGCACCCGGTGCATCCAAAGCCATGGGCTTGAGGCAGAGCCCAGAGAAGTCCTCTGGTGGCGGAGAGGAGGCCAGGGGCTGAGGAAGAACAGGCATTGGGGCATTACATGGCGGGTTCTGCTCATGTCCCCAAACTCCGAAAAACCAACATGGGCAATCAGGGAGTGATACCAAGACCCACGGACGACCTCCTGCAGGACAGGCCATACCACCCAAGCATACCACAGCCAACAGGGGGTCAGCGTGTGCCCAGGGGACTGGGAAATCAAAGGGGCCCAGGATGGACCTGGGCAGTGCACCTTAAATCACCAACACCACTCACCCCAAAAGGAGAGGATCACCAGGAGTGGAGCAGGGTACTGGGCTGGGCGGAGGAAGGCACAGGTCAGAGGGGGCATGAAGACAGCTGGGACAGAGTGAGAACAGTGTCACACAGCTGGGCTAAGGACAGTGCTCTGCACACAGGGCTGTGGAATGTCCCTGAAGGCATTTGTGGAGAGCAGGGCCGTGTTGCATGAGGAGGACCATCGGAGTCCAGTAAGAACCCAGAGAAACCCAGCTTGGAGGACTCTACTTTCCCTGCCATGTCCCAGGCGCTGCCTGATCACTGTCCGTGGAAATCCATCATTGTGCACAGGAGGACACACTGTATACACACAGATGCATACATTCACGCACACCACACACATGCACCCACCATGCATGCATATACACCACACATGCACACCACACACAGCCATTATACACACATGCACACATGTGTACCAGAGAAGACATGCACACACACCACACACTGATACACATTCAGGCACACTCATACACACATGCACAAGCAGACACACCATACATCCAGATATACACCACAGTTACATAAATGCATATGTGTACACATCATGTACAGGCAGGCATACACTGTACACCATAAATACACACTCAAAGATACACAGGCAGGCAGACACACAACACACACACCTGGCACACACTCACAATCACCTTTTTCTGCTTCTGAAATCATGACTTTCTCATAGACCTTTACAATTTTTTCTGTTTTTGTTTCATTCTCTTCACTCCGATTATTGTCATTTCCTTTTTCCTTGCTTGTCATGTTGTCCATTACTCTTAGATTGTTTTAAATTTAGTCTCCACTTCTGAAATTGCCTTTTCTCTGTTTTTCACAGTATTTCCTGTTTTCTTTAGTTATTTCATGTATCCCTGTTTTGGGGCTATATTGCTACAAACTTTTCCACTTCTGCCTTGTACTCTTGTCTCAAAGCTTAAACATTGCCTTAATTTTTTAAATTCATTTTGAAATATTAGAATATAATTTTCATCTTCTTTCCAGTCATATTTTTTATATGTTTTTGTTGTGTGTTGGAAAATATTAATTCTTTTTTATTATAACAACTTTTATGGGAGAGGTTGTGGTCTGGGGGGGGTGTGTCCCAAACAGCACCAACATACACCCTAACAAACTATCGCACTCTAAAGGTAAGGGGATAATCCTCTGGACCTTCAAACAACAAAAGTCCAAATTTGTTTACAAAGGAACCAACATAAGATTGGCATTACATGTCTCAATAGCAGCTCTTTGCTAGAAAACAATGAAGCAACATTTAAAAAATACTCCAGGGAAGAAAATGTGAGCCAAGAAGGCTGAATCTAGCCAAGCGGCTCTGCAAGAATAAAGGCAGAAGAAGTCATAAATTTGCAAGCTCTCAGGGAGTATCGTCCCCATGAGCCCTTCCTGAAGAATTTACTACAGAACCAACTTCCAACAACCACAAAACAACTGGAGAAGCTTCAGCACCGGCTCTGAGGACAGGCCTGGGGCGTATGAGCCTGCAGAGCTCAGACAAGGGATCCAGACAAGGGTGACCAGAGAGGATGCACATGTTACATGTTGACATACAGAAATAGTGCAGCTAACATGAATAAAATAAACTTTGTGACTGCCACACAGTGTCCCCTCACCGCACTGACTGATGTGTTCAGGACTTGGGAGAGGAGGCAGAGACCCCTCGGCCATGGGGCCCGCTCTCAGGGGCTCACCTCCCTGGACCCTCTGAGCAAGGCCTCTGTGCCCACCTGCACTGTGGACCCTGGTCTCTAACTGCACCTGGATGGCACCAGGCACTCCACACGAGAACATGTGTGCTGTATGGCATCCATCCCGTGGTTGCCTCGATGTCAACTTCATACACAAGATTATGTCATGCTTGTCTTCTGGTGAACTACTTCCATGACCCCATCCGGGCAGGACCACGAGACTTTCGGGCTTCCTTCCTCTGAACTCCTTTATCAGTAAATCAGAGGTGTTGGGATTCTTCGTCCAGAAGGTCCTCTATCTGGACCAGCGCCATCCGACAGAATGCAATGCGAGCCCATACGGAAATGTAGGTTTTCTGGTAGTCACGTGAAAACACCCATAAGAAACAGATGATAGTAACTTGATTATGTTGTTTAACCCCAAATACTATTATTTCAGCATATAACCCAAATTTAAAGTTGTTTTGCATTCTTTCTCAGTACTGTGCTTTCCCAATCCGAGTCTCACACGTTTGGTACAGCTCTCTGTGGGAAGGGGGGGTGGGTTTCCTGTCAGCGGCCACCAAACTGGACACTCAGGCCTAGACTCCTCCCTTCACCTTCAGATCCTGCCAAGCCCACACAGAGGGGCTAAGTCAGTTTTGAACCTAAGCCTGGTTTATATGGCCCAGTAGAAGGGTTGGGGAGCCAGTGTGAGCCCTGTCCAGTCCCATGGGGCCCAGGCTGGGGGATATGTGGGGTCCAGGGTGGGGGACACATGATCAGGAAGGGTAAGGATCCCAGAGGACCTGCCTTGTCCTCTGCGCTCTGCTCCCCACGCATAGACTGTTAGCCCTGCAAGGGCGGCCGGGCCCAGCTCTGAGTCACCCAGGGATGTGCACACCCGATCTGCTGATTTCCCACAGGAGCTGTCCTGGGCTCAGGAAACCCCTGCCCCTCCCCCTTTGGAATATTCCTCACACCCAGGGCCACAGACCATCCTCCCAGAGGGTCCCCATATACCCACCTAGGATGTACAGGATGTTTTCTTCTGGCCCAGGGCCTGTGTTTCCTGAAAAGAAGAACTGATGGCCAGTGAGGCCTCTCAGCTCCCTGAATGTTTCCCTGGGGGTGGGGCCTCAGATGTGCTCAGGCCTTTGTTCCTTAGAGCCAGCAGTGCCCTCTGACCCTAGCCTGTAGTTGGAGAGGAGGCAACGAGGGGGGAACGGCGAGTAGAGGGAATGGCCTTGAGGACAGAGTGGGCACCGAGAGTGGGGCAAAGGCTCAGTGGGTGGGCCCTGACCCCTGGATAATGGTCCTGGCTTCTCCAAGCTACAGCGTGGTCACAACAAGAGGCTGTTACCAGAGCCCTCACAGCCCACTGCAGACTCGAGCACCAGTGGGAGTGCTCTGCAGCCCGGTGTCCTCGCCTGGGATCTGACCCTGGTTCCAAACCCCTGATTTTGAGGAGTAGGTGTTTTTCACACATATCTTTGAAAAATGCCTGAAAAAGCTCTCCCAGCCACCTCCTGGCTGTGTTGCCCCAGAAGCCACTCCACCTCTCTGGGCCTCCAGTGTCACCAGCAAAGCAAAGTGTTTGACCAAGATAGACCCCTGGTTTATCCCTGTTCAGTGCTCTGTGGTTCCTATTGAGTTTGGATAGGGTCTCTCAACTCTGCCCCTTGGGACTAAACTGCTATGTTTGGGAAGAGTGTGTTCACTGCGATAACCTTAGGGTCATAAATTAAATTTCTGGATAGGACCTGGGGCCCTCCCCACAAGGCAGGGAGCATGATGAAGAGTATTTTCAAGGTCACAGAACTCAGTGAGCCTGGGACTTCAGGGCCAGCTCCATGCTGTCCTGGCTGCGTGAACACAAGCACACCACTTAGCTCCCCAGGCCCCATGACCACATCTGCAAGATGATTATAACCCCGGCCCAGGGTATGGGGACCTGGAGACAGCAGGAACTCAGAGCCGGTGCTGGCCCGGGGTCAGTGCTCAAGAAATGGTTGCCTTCTTTACAAAAAGATAGCTGCCCAGGTATGTAATGTGAGCTCCAGGGCTCACAGAGCTGGTTAATAGTGAGACCCAAGCCTGTGCCGTGCCCCCAATTCTGACTCTGTGCTCCCCCACCAGCCTTAGCCTACGTCACTTAATTCCATCTTCCCTCTGGCTCTGTGGGCCGCTGACCACACCTGGCTTCCCTTGGCAGTGCCCATGCCGGTCTGCAGAACTGAGGTTGCCAGAGACCTGAGGCTGTGGGTGTCCTTGAAGCTGATTAGGGTGCAAGCCCTATGTGTGCTGGTCACCTGCCCTCAGTGGCCTGAAATGAAGAGCTCTGGGTTGACAGTTGACAGGTAGCTGTAGGGGCAGCCGGCAAACCCAACGTAAGGAGGACACAGCCCAAAGGCTGACCTCCCCAGTGGACTCAAAGGAGCCGCAGTGACCCCTCACTTCACGCTGACACTGAGAACCTGTATCAGAAGACCCACATCTTCTATGGGGCTGAGGGCCCTTGGACTAGAAAGCCCTTGCCATGGCGTGAGATTCAAAGAAGAGGTTTTAAAACCATGTAATTGAGTGCAGGAGTTCTAGGACATAGCAGAGAATCCTCACAGCTATAAGATTACAAAAGCCACGGGGGAACGAAAGGGACCCACATCAGGTTGAGCGGAGGAGGGCGCTCAGGCACGTGCTCCCAGCCTGTTCTATGTGTATCGGTGTTTACCGTCCAAAACAGCACATCTCAGAAAAAACTGGCGCTCATTAGATGAGGCAGCCTCTGCCAGCTGTGGTTATTTCCTGCCCAGCACTGGCCCGGTGGAGAAGTAGGGGAATGGCCCCCCTTTCCACACCCCGCACCCTGAGGAGCCACCTTTTGCTGAACTACAAAGGGAAAATAAGCGAGGCCACGCTTGATTTAAAGCTGAGTCTGTTGTGTCTCGTGCTGGATTGATCTCCAGCCAGCCAGATGTGGCCAGGCTCTGCCCCGAGAGCTCCAGCATGGCTGGGTGTGTTTCTGGCAGGGAGATGCTGATTTGGGGCCACATTGTTTCAATGAACAATTTGTTCCCTGCTGCAGTCTTGGAGACTAACTTTTTTACAGGTGGCCTGGGGGCAGGCAGTCGGGGGCAGGTTCCTCATCCAACATTTTTTGTTTTGTAGTCTGGGCAGGAGATGGGGAGATGTGACAGAGAGGGGCTGGGGCGTCCACTCCCTGCTTGCTGGCAGTGCTGGGCTCCATGGCTCACACATTTGTAGAGCAAAGAGGAGCCATGTGCTCAGCTGACAGACAGGTGAGGTGTCCTTTGCCAGGCCTCTTGTATCTGAGGGCCACGTCCCCAAGTGAGGTCTGGCCTCAATTGTCAACCATCCAGGCCCCACATTGGACTGCTTCCTGGACTCTAGTCCCTGAGGGGAATCTTGGTGGTGGAGTAAATCAGTGATGTTAACGACCTCACCGCTGATATCACACTCTGTGTCAGGTTGAAGGGACAGTCGATGCTTCCCACTTTTGGAGGCTGACAAGGGACCAAAGAGCCCTTTGCAGTCACACTCTGGCTGAGTGACAGCTGATAGAGCTGTCGGGGGGGGTGGGAGGGTCTACGTTAGGACCTGTGGATCCTCCCTCTCAGCTTCAGCAGAACCAGAGGGTGTAGACCCCACATCTGTGCCCAGACACCTGTTCCAGAGCGTGTTTCCTGATAGTCTGAGCTCAGGTTGCAGCCTTGCAAGTGACCCTTTGAATCTGTTACCATGGGGCCAGGTATTTATGCAAAGCCCTACAAGGACAGAGTCTGTAGGTTCACAGGCCCTGGGAGGGCCTTGTAATGTGCTCACACAGTCAGGTCCCAGTAAAACCTGCGAAGGAAAGATATTCTGTCAGTCAAGGCCACTGCCTCTCAGAGAGCGCACCAGGCCCAGTTTCAGAAGACCCAGCCTCCTGAGTCGATGGCTCTTGGGGACCTGCTCTTTCAGCTGTTGAAATCCCATGGAGCACAACACAGCTTTTCTGCAGCAATGCCCTTGCTGTGGGGCTCAGTGCTATGGAACTTGGGGTTTGGGATCTCAGCAGCTAAGCCACAGACACTCTCCAGCAGGCCCCGGGTGGACCAGGGCACAGGGCCACTGGTTCAGCAACCTCAACCCACACGTCTTCTCTTTTTCCTTAAAGGTAATGAAGAGGTTGCCAGGTTCCCTGAGAGCTCACAGGTAAGCCTCTTCTGGAACTAATCACTGCTTCCCTGGAACCAGTCCCCAGCACAGGTCTCTCCCAGCCTGTTCTCCCCTTTATTGTGTTTTTCCCACCACGATGGAGACAGACAGGAACTTATCCGTCCTGAGAGGCAGCTTGCAATAGAGGCCTAGGTGTGTCACCAACCTATCATTGAGGAGCCTTGTGCTGGAGCCACCAGAAGAGGGCCATGCAGATGTCACAGCCAACCCCAGGGCCCAGGCTCCACCTGTCCCTTCAGGCAGAGAAGCTTTGTTTCATTTCACCCACAGATTGGGTTTCTGGATAAGACTTCTTTGGAAGGACATTTGATGGATTTAAAAAAGTATGAAAACCACTGGCAAAGGGGTGAAGTGCTGAGTTCTTTGTTGTTATTACTGTTTTTTAAGATTTTATTTTTTTAATTTTAAGGGGAATAAATAAATAAAGAGGGGAAGGGTGGGAAAAAGAGAAGGAAAGAAATATCAGTGTGTGGTTGCCTCTCATGCACCCCCTACTGGGTACCTGGCTGACAACCCAGGCATGTGCCCTGACTGGGAATCGAACCAGAGACCCCTTGGTTCACAGTCTGGTGCTCAATTCACTGAGCCACACCAGCCAGAGTGAGTGCTGAGTTATTTATCAGAGAAAATCTGGCTTCTGATCCCAGACCTCACTGGTGACTAATCCAAGTCAAACAACTGACATTGTCCCAACCCTAGGCTCTTGTCTGAGGTGTCACGATGCCTCTGGGGGCTGTTGATAGCTTTCATGAGGCACTTGGGAGGCCAGTCACACATGTCCACGTTTGCTGCATGTGTCACCTGCCAGCATCTGTGCCCTGGGCACATGGTGGCACATGATGCTCGCTTCGGTGAATTCCAGCCAGTGTCCAGACACCAGGCAGGTGGGATGAAGGTGGTACCTGAGAACCAGCTGCTGTGTAAGCCACTCTACCTAGGTGTACCCTCTATACTCCAGGAACCCAGATTCAGAGAAGGCTAAACTCGACAAGAAGGAGAAAAAAACTTCTCTTTCCGAGATGAATCCAGATGGTCCAGAGACCCTGCTTGGAACAGCTGTTGATTCATCCTGCGGCCAACCAACTTGGGAATCCAGTCCCAGCTCAGGCTCTTTCTGGCCAGCAGCCTCAGATGGGTTATTTCATCTCAAAAGCCACATTTTCCTGTGCTGTAATATGTTTAATATGTCCTTCCGCCCCCACATTTCTCACACTCACCAGACTAAGGTTTGCTTGGGATGGGAGAAGGGAGGGAAGGAAGCTGGAAGAGACAGAGAAGGAGCTGAACTTGGCTTGGGTCTAGCCGTCACCCCACATGGAGCCAAATCCAAGGAACCACATGGGTTCATGGACCTGAGAGAAGAACCCATCATCGCCTCCTGGTGGAGTTTGGGAAGCCAGATTTTCTTCCCAGTACCCACCCTGCACCTGTGCAGCAGGAGGCAGGGGTGGGTCTGCCACCATCTGACACGGCCAGCGAGTGTGCAGCAGGAGGTAAGACTGCACAAAGCTTGGTGTCGGCTCCGTCCCCACCCCAGCTCCATTGTGCAACTAGGAGGCCAATCTGGGGAGCGCAGCCTGGATGGAAGTAAGCTGACAGCTGAACGGCCCTTGCCTGAGCCAGCATGGTGGGACAGCAAGAATGTGGAGTTGAAAAGTGCATAATAAACATCCTTAGGGAAATTGGGAGCCAGGCACCTGACAAAAAAGCAAGGCACTGGTGACATTGAGTCCCTCCTCAAAGGCCTCTGTCAGTTGGCAAGGACAGAAGGATGCTCAGAGGTGCCATGGGGAAGCCACAGCCCCGAGGCAGAAGCAGCTTTGCTGTGGGGACATCTGCCTGCCTGCACTTGAGCACCAGGCTCTTGGCCTGATAAAGAAATGTGAAGATGGCTTTGACAGAACCCAGACAAGACATCTCAGTAAGGAAGGGGAGGAGTGCAGACATCTCTGAAGGTGTGAATAGACCTACACAGATGGTGGCTATGACAAGAAGGGCAACCAGGACTTGGGGTCCTAGGTCGAATGCAGTGGTAACACGAGCATTGGGAGGGAGTGATGGGAGCAAAGCTTCCCAGGTGCTGTGTACGTTCCAGTGGGGACCCAGGTGTTAAGAATCTGGGAAGCACATCACACAACAGAGCAGCCGTGTCAATAGCAAAGGGTATAATTTCCAAGTTAACAGAATAACAAGAAAAAAGCATCGAATAACTCCAGAGACAAGGAAGGAGGTATAACATGGAAGGAACAGTTACGAAGAGAATGAGTCACCTTTGGGAATAAGATACCCAGTAGCTGAAATACAGAACTCAGAGGAAGTAATGACATCCGGAGCCCCAGCAGCCGGATGAGTGCAGGCGCACGATAGAGGGCGGAGAACAAAGAGGGCACTAAGGGCAGAAGCGGGCATCCACATCCAAGGGGTCCCAGAGGAGAGAAACAAAGTAGTAAAAATAGAAACATGTAAAAAGATTCACAAAAAGAGAAACAAGACTGTGGAAGGCAGGGTGCACTGAGGCTGGAGGGCACAGGGAGTAAAACACCCCCACCTATAAAAATTATCCTAAAAATTAAGAGCATAAAACCAAGGAGAAAAGTCCAGATACTCAAGAGAAGGGATCCCATAAACAGCAGGATGGGTGTCAGCTGCACGTATCAGCTGAGGACAATGAAGCCAGTGCATGGGAGCCTCAGAATTTACCTGAGCTGCAGTGGTAGGAGGTCGCAAGGGTGAAATGGCCTGGGGAGTTCAGCATAGACAGCCTCTGTCAGGAGAGCATGAGGGTGATATTAGGGGACACCAGAAGAGGGCACCAGTGGTGACCAGTACAGGCTGTCGAGGGGAAACAGCTCAACTCTGACCCCGACAAGTCCAGAGCAACAGAAGAATAAAGTTGAATGCACAACTTTCAAACCATTCAAACCAGCTCAAGAAAACCTCGTCTCAACAGTGGAAGGCAAAAGAAGAAGGAGAAGGAGAAGGAAGGAGAAGGAAGGAGAAGGAAGGAGAAGGAAGGAGAAGGAAGGAGAAGGAAGAAGAAGGAAGAAGGAAGGAGAAGAAAGAAGGAAGGAGAAGGAAGGAGAAGGAGAAGAGAAAAAACCACAGAGACAAAGTGTGGGCAGTCGACCAGATGGAAGCCTGTAATTGAGGGCTCGGGTGAGGAGCCTCCAGATTTCAGACACTTCTGCTCTAAGAGGAGACAAGAAGAGGTGCCTGCCCTCCCACCCTGCTCAGAGCTCCCAGTCCACTCAAGAGAAGAAGAAAAAAGCAAGGTTGGCTGAGAATTGCTTTCTTAGAGAATTACTTTCTTAGAGAATCACTTTTTTAGTTGAATTTCTTAGTGTTGTTTCCTGTTTCAAAACACCTGGAGCCTCCTGGAGAATAGCGCCTGGCAGGGCCCGCAGACTCAGTGTTCTGTGCACTGCGAGCTGCATGTCCCCAGAGCCACCACTGCTAGTCACAAGACCTTGGTAAGGCTTTTCCAACCCGGTCACTCACCAGCAAAATGTAGATAACAGGGAGGCCTCAGATTGCGTTTATGCAGAGAACAAATGGGGCACCTGTAAGAATAATGTGATCCATGAGGCGGGCAGCTGGCCTCACGCCCACTGTGCTCATCCTCAGAGCATTTCCAGAGGCACTTTCTGAAGTACAGCCCCCCACCCCCACCCCTGTAACCCATGAAGCCGTTATCCCGTCATTTGGATTAGGTGGTCGGACTGAGCCAAGGGAATGGACTTACCCAACCACTGCAGGTCAGACGAGGCCAGGCCAGCTCAGAGTGTCGGGGCTGTTGGGATGTGAGCAGGTCCCCAGGACCCTGGTTTGTCATTGCGGGTTCAGGCCTTGTGCTTGGGAGCACCCCACTTCTTAAGTGTCTCAATGACTGGAGGGTTTATGCTGTGAAAACAAGCTGTCAACTCCAATTTCTTATAAAAATAAGAGAAGGTTCTGCTTGGTAGATACACACAATTTAAGACCAAAGCTTTGATCATTTTAACCTGACAGTTCCCCTTTCAGCTGGCTGAAAGTTCAGCTCCCAGTAATTATACTTACTTCTTGTGC
This sequence comes from Desmodus rotundus, assembly GCF_022682495.2. Taxonomy (NCBI): domain Eukaryota; kingdom Metazoa; phylum Chordata; class Mammalia; order Chiroptera; family Phyllostomidae; genus Desmodus; species Desmodus rotundus. Next base: position 178,102,787 of record NC_071387.1, on the reverse strand, counting down.
TAAGTAAACATTGAGCCATTCATTTTGCAATGGGAAAAACTGGAAAGCACACCAAGGCCTGACTTCAGGTTGACTCGAGAAAGAAAAGAGGGCCTTACCCGTTGTCCACACAGCACTGCTTCCTGCCGAAAGTGCTGCCTTTGTAATCAGGACAGAGGTGGACAGGGTTTTGCCATCTGTCTGTCCAACCTAAGAAATGGCCCTACTTCCCTTTTATTCCAAACATTAAGTCGAATAAAAACTAGCTGGGACATTTGCCAATTGTTCTTCAAAGGGAAGTAAAAGAAGTCACGTGTCTCAGAAGAAAACAGAACAACTCTGTGGTAGGCCATTGGGTGGGCCAGGAATTGGCTTCCCTGTCGGGTCCTGCGTGGCTCTCACTGCCCTGACACAAAAGGTGCCAAACCTTCACTGACCCGAATGCCGGCAGCCAGCTCTTCTGCCTGGAGTGCCCAGGGAGGGGTTAACAGTTGATGATGTACTGTCTTAGTATCCCCATTAGTTCTCTGATTTACTCCAAGAAGTTAATAGCAAGGCTACAGTTCGCCCTCTGAGCCAAGTCCAAATCAGCTGGTGTTATAGGTAGGGGGCAGGGGGGTGGGGGGAGCCTGAAAGTAGGGGTGAGGGCCTCTGGCCATGTGGCCACCGTGTTCTCTGGGCAGTCCCCTCTGTTCCTTTGAGAAGGAATGCAGCGTGTGGCTGAACGGTGGGCCGCAGGGTAGCAGCCAACCTCCCTCTGAGCACGGGTGCAGAACACAAACGCACCGGTAAGTGGGCGCTGAGACCCAAGTACAGAGAATGATTCGAAGGAAGACTGAGCAAGTTTTGCCAAGTGTATGCAAAGAGAAGTAAATTGAGGCAGAAATAGCCAATTCTCACAGGACGATGGTATCCTCACCAAGTGCTACCTGCCTTGTCCTGAGGTGAGGACCTGCCAGCCAGGTCCATCTCAGAAACAAGGGCCATGCAGGGTGGGCCAGTCCCTAACAGAGAGCCTGCCTGTGAGGCAGAGAGTTTGGGCCCGACGTTTCTAATCTTAGACAATGGCTGTTTTATGCTCCTTGATGTCAACATTCCTACCTCAAAATTGAAGGACCCAGAGCAAGAGACCTGAAACAGTTTGCTGTCCCCCACTGAGTCACTGAGCAGGCGCTCCCATCTCCCTTGGCATTGTTCCACGAAAGTTCCTGCTCTCAGGGTCTCTGATGTGGCAGATCCTCAATTTGGGGTCTTCCGGTGCCCAGAGGCAGGAGGACTCTTCACTGAACTGACCAAAGGGAAAAGTTTTTTCAAAGAAATCGCTGACTGATTTGGCCCCTTAGTCAGGTTTGGGGCTGTCCCTGCTAGTGGGACCTCAATGACACTCAGACATCAGTCCTTTATCCTCAAGTGGGGAAGTGTGACTGGGTTGCTTGAGACTTAAAGTGTGACAGCAGAGACAGGGTGGTGGGCCAGGTGCAGTGGAGTTGGCGGTGACCGGGCCCTGAGCCCTTGGAGGATAGGACTGCCAGCAGGAGGGACACTGAGACTCTGCCTGGGGAGCTGACTGGTAGGGAAAACAAACACCAGCATCAGAAGAAAGACAGTGGCTTCTGATGGAGGGAGAAGCCACGGCATGCTGGCCATCGACACCCCCAACCCAAGTCCACAGCTACCTTCCAAGGCAGGTCGGCAGTTTCTCAGCCCTTCCCACCTGCGTTCAGTTGTGCACAGCATTGATGGGGTGTGACCCTCTCGCTAGTGTGTGTCCAGGCAAAACCAGAGAGGGCACGGTGGCCATGGGCCAACATTCCTCCTCAGACCCTGGGGAGCTCACACCAGACAACATGTGCATGTGTGAGATTGTGTATGCAATCACATGCATTTGATCGTGTGCATGTGGTTGCATGTGTGCAGTTGTGTGTGGTTGTCTGTGTGCCCTGAGCCTGCCCAGGGACACGCAGACCAGGTCCTGCCATCTGTCATCCTGTTGGAGTCTCTCTGGTGCAGTCACTCCTGTCTTCACAAGGAAAGCTGACCTACACACTCAGGAGGTGGTGCTCTGTTTCCTGAGAACAGGGTCACTTTGACTTAGGTTCCCCTGACCGACACAAGGGCCCTGAAATGCAGAGCCCCGCTCAGACAGCCCACTCCGGGCAGAGCCTGTCCTGCCAGCCACATCATGCCACACGCTCTGTCCCATGGTGAGCAGTGCCCCAACTGCATAGGCTGGAGCTCCTCTTGCAGGTGCGCCCACCACTCGAGTGACAGGTGACAACAGTAGATACAGTAAAGGAGGGAAAAGAGTCCTCACCCACTCCCCACACAGCTTCAGGCCCAGCAAACTATGCTGAGCATATTTTGTTGCCTTGAGCAATTTCACCTGGTATGACAACAATTGCCATTTTGTGAGTCTACTGAGTACATGGTATTGGGAGAAATATTTATAGTGATATCTTTCCCAAATGAGTGCAAAAAAAGTGGGGGTGTAAAAAATCTGTACCTCAAACTAAGAACAGATAGTCAGTCAGGATGAGAATTCATAGCTATATTTCTCAAACTTCTGTTTAATACTTCTTTTTCTTTTTCCAGGTAAACCATTAACTTAAGAAAAGAAAACCACTAAAAATAAAATGTGTGCAATGTAGCTCTGGGAACATAAAAGAAAACTCAAGACATAGGGAAAGAAAGATCTTCAACCATACATGATATTCAGATCATAGAGAAAGTTGCCAGTCATAAATAATAAGTCACATGATAAGAGAGCAGGTTGCAGTCATAAGTGATAATAGAGAAAGAAAGGTATCAATTAATAAATGCTAACACACGTGATCAAGTTTTCCAGTTATAAATGATACCTCAGGTGATAAAAACAAGTTTTCGTGTCATATTGAAAATTCCGGTGATAATAAAGGTTCTCACGGCAGAGGGCAGGGCCATTGGCCCTGGATGCTGCTTCAGGGAGGGGCTCAGCAGCGGCCACCAAACCTGTTGCTTTTCTGGGGGCCACTCCTCCTGCCAACCTGACACGATGCTGCCAGTAGCGTGACACGGATTCCTGTCTGGCTCTTGGGTGCTATTCTGAACAGCATCACCCTTTATACCAGAAAGCTGGTGGGCACTATGGGGAAAAAGCAAAATTGGAAGAAAGTGGAGGAGCTGCTAGAAAAGGAGGAAGAGGAATATGTGGTGGGAAAAGTTCTCAGCTGTGGAGTGATAAAGGGCAAGGTGGGGTAACTCCTCAAGTAGAAGAGGGCTCTCGATGAGGGCAACACGTGGGAGCCAGAAGAGAACCTGGATTGTGCCCACTTCATTGCCAAGATCCTGCAGTCACAGAAAACAGCCCACGAGGGAAAAAAATCAGAGGGAAAAAAAGCACAACGTTGACTCCGACTCTGAAGAAAAGGGAGAGGAGAGCAAGCCCAAGATGAAAGGAGAGTCAGAAAAGCAATGAGGCTTTGCCTGGGGTTCGGAGCTGGAGTGAATCATTGGAGCTACAGACTCTAGTGGAGGACTCATGTTCCTAATGAATTGGGAAAACTCTGACGAGGCTGACCTGGTCCCTGCCAAAAAAGCCAAGGTCAAGTGCTGCCAGGTTGTCATATCCTTCTATGAGGAAAGGCTGGCGTGGCATTCCTACTGCTTGGAGGATGATGGCACAAAGATGACAAGAGTGCCATGCCTGTCACATTTGATGGTGGTTTTCAAGTGGGGAGGGAAATGGGTTCTATTTGTCATGACACTATAAAGTGGCTTGAGGAGATATTCTTTGAAGAGTCAGTATAGTTTCTGTGCCCTACAGCAGGTCAAGGACTGTGTAGGGGAAGGAGGATATGGGTTTCAAGGCAACTCATTCTGCGCTTTGCTGAGGAAAGCAAAGGGCCTTCTATGAAGGACAAAACCTGCGGAATGAGTGTGTGGGAGAGCAAAAAGATATTGTAGATCTTCAAATAGCATTCCTACAGCACACAGCCTTCTTCCTACTATGTGTTAACTCTGCATTTTTACAGCCTAGAGCACGTGTGCAGTTTTTTGGCTTTACTGTGCATTATTTGGGGATGAAAGGGATGGGGTGGGAAGGAAGTGTAGTGGGTAAGATTGTTCTCGTTAAAATTTGGGGCCTGACTGGGGAAATGAAAAACAAGTAATTAAGGGTGATTCGCTTTTGTGTCCAGAATATTTTATCTTTTCCAAAATATGTCACTGGCAATCTAAATGAGGACTGTGAAAGCTGTTTAAAAGCTGTGAATGCCTGAAACTTACAAGCCAAGGTGTTCTCCGCCTGAGCCCAATGCTGTTGGTAACAAAGGACTAAGCTAGTTGATCGGTTTACCAAAGCTGCCCTTGGGGGATGGAAACTGGTTGAGGAGGGAACTTCTTTTATTGGAGCATGTATGTAGGCAGATCATTCTCTCTTAGAGGTGCTAATTCTTGAAACTAGCAAGAATACCATTTCCTTCCAGTTATGAAGTTATAAATATTAGCTTGTCCATCCAAACTACTGGCTCAGGTATTTGAGGAGGGTAAGAGGGTGGCAGAGGAGGTGTGAAAGTAAAGAGAAAGGCCCAGGCTCTTAGGGTAGAAAACTCTTGGACCCTCTCTGTTGAACATTGAACTCTGGAACTATTGGTGGCAAGATACAGTCATTGACAACACAAGCTCATCAAATAACTTCAAGAGTTGAAATTTTTCAAAAGCCCTGGTCTCAGGAGATTAAACTTTCATACTGGGGCATTAGTTCACTTTAAAACAAAAAACAAAAAAAAATCTTTTTTAATCCTAAGAATTATTTTACCCAAAATGCTATCTTAAATCATGAGATCCATCGGACTTGATGTCATCTAGACCTGCATCTAAGAGCCTCATTGTAAAATCTTTTTAGGCCTGTGTTAGGGTTTTGTGAATCATTTGTTTTAACGTAAACTTCATACAACACTGTCAGTTTTTGTCTTAATAAAACTACATAGATTTATTTTATTTTTAATTATATTTGATTGATTATGCTATCACAGTTTTCCCTATTTTTCCCCCTTTAGCCCCCTCCCCCCGCAACCCCCCAGCCCTCCAGCATCCCCCCTTAGTTTATGTCCATGGGTTGTACATATAAGTTCCTTGAGGTCTCTGTTTCCTATACCATTTTTGACCTCTTCCCATCTATTTCATGCCTACCAATTATGCTTCCTCTTCCCTGTATTTTTACCCTCTTATTCCTCCCCTCCCCCTCCCCACTGAAAATCCTCCATGTGATGTCCATTTCTCTAATTCTGTTCCTGTTCTAGTTGTTTGCTTAGTTTTTGTTTTCATTGCTTTTCTTTCTGTTATTTTTTTAGGTCCATTTGTTGATAGTTGTGAGTTTGTTGTCATTTTACTGTTCATATTTTTGATCTTCCTTTTCTTAGATAAGTCCCTTTAATATTTCATATAATATTGGCTTGGTGATGATGAACTCCTTTAACTTGACCTTATCTGGGAAGCACTTTATCTGCCCTTGCATTCTAAATGATAGCATTGCTGCATAGAGTATTCTTGGATGTAAGTCCTTGCCTTTCATGACTTCAAATACATCTTTCCAGTCCCTTCTTGCCTATAAGGTTTCTTTTGAGAAATCAGCTGATAGCCTTATGAGGACTCCTTTATAGGTAACTCTTTCCTTTCCTCTTGCTGCTTTTAAGATTGTCTCTTTGTCTTTAATCTTGGGTAACTTAATGATGACATGCTGTGGTGTGTTCCTCTTTGGGTCCAACTTTTTTGGAACTCTCTGGGCTTCCTGGATTTCCTGAAAGTCTATTTCCTTTGCCAGATTGAGGAAGTTTTCCTTCATTATTTGTTCAAATAAGTTTTCAATTTCTTGCTGTTGTTCCTCTCCTTCCAGCACCCCTATAATTTGGATATTGGAACATTTCAGGTTGTCCCAGAGGTTTGTAAGACTCTTCACTTTTTTAAATTCTTGTTTCTTCATTCTGTTCTGGGTGGATGTTTTTCTTCCTTTTGTTCCAAATCATTGATTTGAATCCTGGTTTCCTTCCTGTCACTGTCGGTTCCCTGAATATTTTGCTTTATTTCATTTTGGGTGTCTTTCATTTGTTCTTTCATTTTTTTGACCAAGCTCTGGTCAAATCTGGTCAAATCAGTTCTGTGAGCATTTTGATTACCTGGGCTTTAAATTCTCCATCAGATAGGTTGGCTATATGCTCATCACTTAGCTCTCTTTCTGAGCTTTTGCTCTGTTCTTTCATTTTGGCCCTATTTCTTTGCTCAGGGCCCCTGATAAGTCGTAAGGGGGTGGGGCCTTATGTATTCACCCCGGCAGGGCTAACCCCTAGTGGTGCAGCTGCTGCACAGCCTGTCGGGGAGGGGCCAGAGAGGCAACAGTGTAGCTCACCTGCTCGTCTCTAGTGCACTTTTCAACAAACTCTCAAGTGAGACTGGGAGTTTCTCCCACTGTGGCAACCGCTGTAGCCCCCAGCCACCTCTGAGTCTCAGTTTTCCCTTAAGTCAGCCCCTCCCACACAAACTGCCACCCTGCGAAGCCAGCCCCACCCACATGGTCCGCAGCCTCATCTAGTTCCTCTCTGTCAGCCTTTCTGGTTTGGTTGGTCTGTTTGACTGTTTCTTTAATTCCGTGGTTGTCAGAGTCCCATGCAGTTTGATTTTCTGGTGCGTCTGGTTGTTTATTGATTTTAGTTGGTTGTTATCCTCCTTTTGGTTGTGAGAGGAAGTGAAGGGTTTCTACCTATGCCTCCATCTTGTCTGGAACTCTATATAGATTTATTTTAAAAAGCTTCCTAGTTCAAGTGATAACGAGGTGAGAGGGAAAGAAAGGTTTCTAGACACTAAAGAAACTCATCAGATAAGGACAGCATGCATCCAGTGTTAATAAGTTGGGCAATATGGACAGTTTCCAGTCATAAATGATAACTCAGGTGGTAAAGAAGGTTTTTCATTAATAAATTTTAAGTCAGATGATAGAGCATAAAGGCTTCTAGTAATAAATAAGTCAGGAGATAGAGAAGGAGGTTTCATGTCATAAATGATAAGGGAAGTAAGAGAAAAGGATTCTACACAGGAATGATAAGTCATGTGATAAGAAGAGGTTTTTAGTGATAAATGATAACTCAGGTGATATATAGAAATGGGTCCCGGTCATGAAGAATAAATTAGGTGATAGAAAAGAAAGATTTCTAGTTACAAATGACAAATTGTATGTGAGAGAGAGAAAAAGCTTCTTATATACATAACTCAGGTAATAGGGAAAAAATATTTCCAGTCATAAATGATAACTAAGGAGATACAGAAAAAAAGTTTTCCATTTATAAATAATTACTTAGTTGACAGAGAATCACTCAGTCATAAAAGATAAGTCAGATGACAGAGAGTGTTCCCAATTACAAATGGTAACTAAGGTGATAGAGAAAGAATGTTTCAAGTATAACTCGTGGGATAGAGAAAAAGGTTTTGAGTCATAAAAGATAGGTGAAGTTATAGACAAGGAAGGCTTCAAGTTACAAATGATAACTACATGATAGAGAAAGAAAAGTTTCCAGTCATAAGTAGTAATTTGGGTGATAAAGGAGAAGATTCCTAGTTAAAAAAAAAAAAAAAACTTAGGTGATAGAGAAAGATTTCCAGTCATAAATGATAAAACAGGTAGAAAAAGAAAGGTTTCCAATAATTGATAATAGCTCAAGTGATAGGAAAAAATGTTCTTTTTCCTCACACAACTCCACTCCAGGAAGACAAACAACCCAATTAAAAAATGGGCAAAGGACTTGAATAAACACTTCTCTAAGGAAGACATACAGAGGGCCCAGATACATATGAAAAGATACTTAGCATCATTAGTCATCAGAGAGATGCAAATTAAAACCACAAAGAGACACCACTTCACACCTGTTGGAATGGCCATCATAAACAAATCAACAAACAACAAGTGCTGGTGAGGCTGTGTAGAAAAAGGAACCCTCGTGCACTGTTGGTGGGAATGCAGACTGGTGCAGCCACTGTGGAAAACAGTATAGAATTTCCTCAGAAAACTAAAAATGGGACTGCCTTTTGACCTGGCAATTCACTGCTGGGATTATACTATGAGTCTATTTCTGTTCTGCTTGTTCATTTATTTTGTTTTTTAGATACCACATATATGTGAAATCATATGGCATTTGTCCTCCTCTGTCTGACTTACTTTACTCAGCACAATACCTTCTAGGTCCATCCATGTTGTTGCAGATTGCAAGATTTCATTCTTGTTTATGACTGAGTCATATTCCATTGTACACATATGTACCATTTCCTCTTTATCCATTTGTCTGTTAATGGAAACTTAGTTTGCTTCCATATCTTAGTTATTATAAATAATGCTGTAATGAACATATATATGTATATGTCTTTTTCATTTAGTGTTTTTGGGTTTCTTTGGGAAAATACACAGAAGTGAAATTGTTGGGTCCTTCTCTTGTTATAAAGCTTTGTTTTAAAGTTCATTTTGACTGGTATAAGTATTGCTATGCCATCTTTTTTGTTTGTTTGTTTGTTTCCATTTTCATGAAATATCTTTTTCCATCCCTTTACTTTCAGTCTGTGTGTCTTTCTATCTGAAGTGAGGCTCTTATAGACAGCATATGTAAGCATCTTGTTTTTTATCTATTAAGTTTCCATATGTCTTTTGATTGGAGCATTTAGTCCATTTGCATTTAAAATAATTGTTGATAGCTATGCATTTATTGACATTTTATTATTTATATATTTATCTTTTTGTCCTTCTTAAATAAGATCCTTTAACATTTCTTGTAATAATGGTTTGGTGCAGATGAACTCCTTTAGCTTTTTTTTTTTTTTTTTGGATCTGGAAACCTCTTTCTCTGTCCTTCAATTCTAAATGATAGCTTTGCAGGGTAAAGTAATCTTGGTTGTGGGTCCTTGCTTTTCATCACTTTGAGTATTTCTTGCCAATTCCTTCTAGCCTGCAAAGTTTCTATTGAGAAATCATCTGACAGTCTTATGGGAGCTCCCTTGTAGATAACTGCTTTTTTTTTTCTTGCTGCTTTTAAGATTCTTTCTTTGTCTTTAACCTTTGGCATTTTGATCATGATGTGTCTTGGAGTGGGCCTCTTTGGGTTCATCTTGTTAGGTACTCTGTGCTTCCTGGACTTGTATGTCTATTTCATTCACCAGGTTAAGGATGTTTTCTATCATTATTTTTTTCATATACATCTTTCTTTCTTTCTTTCTTTATTTATTTCTTTTTTTTTCCTTTTTTTGCAATGTGGTATTCTTTTTTTAAAGTATATTTTATTGATTATGTTATTACAGTTGTCCCATTCTTTTTTTCTCCCCTTTATCCTCTTCTGACCCTCTCCCACCAGCATTCCTCCCCCCCACCTTAGTTCGTGTCCATGGGTCGCACATATAAGTTCTTTGGCTTCTTCATTTCCTATATTATTCTTAACTTCCCCATGTCTATTTTGTACCTGCCAACTATGCTTCTTATTCCCTGTACCTTTCCCCCCATTATCCTCCCACAACTGATAATCCTCCATGTGATCTCTATTTCTGTGATTCTGTTCCTGTTCTAGTTTTTGCTTAGTTTGTTTATTTATTTTTTTTAGGTCCAGTTGTTGATAGTTGTGTTTGTTGTCATTTTACTGATCATAGTTTTGATCTTCTTTTTCTTAGATAAATCCCTTTAACATTTCACATAATAAGGGTTTGGTGATGATTAACTTCTTTAACTTGACTTTATCTGGGAAGCACTTTATCTGCCCTTCCATTTTAAATGATAGCTTTGCTGGATAGACTAATCTTGTATATAGGTCCTTGCTTTTCATGACTTCAAATACTTCTTTCCAGTCCCCTCTTGCCTGCAAGGTTTCTTTTGAGAAATCAGCTGATAGTCTTATGAGAGTTCTTTTGTAGGTAACTCTCTCCTTTTATCTTGCTGCTTTTAAGATTAGCTCCTTATCTTTAATCTTGGGTAATTTAATTATGATGTGTCTTGGTGTGTTCCTCCTTTGGTGTAACTTTTTTTGGACTCTGAGCTTCCTGGACTTGCATGTCTAGTTCCTTTGCCAGATTGGGGAAGGTTTCATTCATTATTTTTTCAAATAAGTTTTCAATTTCTTGCTGTTGTTCTCCTTTTGGCACCCCTATGATTTGGATGTTGGAAAGTTTAAAGTTGTCCCAGAGGTTCCTAAGCCTCTCCTCATTATTTTGGAATTCTTCTTTGTTCTGTTCTGGTTGAATGTTTATTTCTTCCTTCTATTCCAAATGGTTGATTTGAGTCCTGGCTTCCTTCCCTTCACTGTTGGTTCCCTGTATATTTTGCTTTATTTCACTTTGTATAGTCTTCACTTCTTCCTTTATTTTGTGTCCATACTCAATCATTTCTGTGGGCATCCTGATCACCAGTATTTTGAAGTCTGCATTTGATAGGTTGGCTATCTCCTGATTGCTTAGTTCTTTTTCTGGAGTTTTGCTGTGTTCTTTCATTTGGGCCATATTTCTTTGTCTTGGTGCACCTGTTACATTGTAAAGGTGAAGCCTTAGGTATCAACCAGGGTGGGGCAACCCACTTCACTGTGTTGTGGTGCTGTATGTAGGAGAGGGGTCAGAAAAGGAACATTCCTATTTGCTTGGCTCTCGTCCCACTTTCAGTCACTTCCTCTGCCACACACAAGCAAATTGTGTCTTTCTGGTGCTGATTCCCGGGTGGGTGGGTTTGTGTACATTCTAGGACCCCATCGGTCCCTTTAATGGACTCTCTGGTGAGGCTGGCAGTTTCTCCTGCCACTGCAACCACCACAGATTTTTACAGTCAAAGGTTTTGAGGCTTTATTTCCCTGCACTGGAACCCTGGGTTGCATGGTCTGTCTTGCTCCTCAGTTGTTCCTCCCAGCTTATCTGCACATGAATGTGGGACCACCTGGTTCACCAGCCACCACCTTGCCATGTGTCTTCTCCACCCCAGCTGCCCATCTCTGCTCCTCCTACTAGTCTAGATGAATGTTTCTTCTTTAACTCCGTGGTTGTCGGACTTCCATATGGTTCGATTTTCTGGCAGTTCTGGTTGATTTTGTTTTTAAATTGGTTGTCGTCCTTCTTTTGTTTGTGTGAGGAAGCAAAGCATATCTACCTACGCCTCCATCTTGCCCTATTTTTAATTGTTTTTTCTTTTTGCTGTTCTGGTTAGATGTTTTCTGTTTCCTTGTCTTCCAAATCTCTGATTTGGTCCTCTGTTCCTTCTCCTCCACTGCTGATTCCCTATAATGTATTTTTCATTTCAGTTAGTGTATTCTTTATTTCTGACTGTTTCATTTTGTTTTCTTTCTCCATTTTTATGTTTCTATTTCTTTGTTGAAGTTCTTACTAAGTTCATCTATTTTTACTCTGTTCTTTGAGCATTCTTACAATCACTGTTTTGAACTCTGCTTGTCTCCATTTTGTTTAGTTCTTTTTCTAGAGTGTTGTTTTGTTTTTTCATTTGCCTCCTCATTTTGGCTGCTTCTCTATGTTTATTTCTATGCACTAGGTAGAGCTCCTATGTCTCTCAGGCTTGGCAGAGTGGTCTAATATAGTAGCTGTCCTGTAGGGCCCTGTGGCACAGCCTCTCCAATCACCAGAGCTGGGCATTCCAAGTGTACCCCCTGTGTGAGCTGTATACACCCTCCTGTTGCAGTTGAGCCTTGATTGTTATTGGCACCTCAGTGGGAGTGATTTATCCCCCAGTCTAATTGGCTGTGAGGACCAGCTTCAACCACCATTGAGCATCAGCTGTGCAGGGGCCAATCTCATGGAGCAGAACTTACTTCAGCTGGGCTCTGGTGCCTACTGAGTCTGCCCCTTGAGAGTGTACCTTTTGGAGGAGGTTGCTTCGTGCTTCAATGTGGTCTGAAGCAGTTCATAGGGTGCACTGTCTCTGGAGCCTTTTTGGAGGTGCAGGTCAGGTCAGCCACCAACTGTGCCCTACTGGTGTCACTCAGAATGAGCTACAAAGCAATCTGAAGATGGCTGCTAGTTGTGCTGGACTTGGAGGTGCCCAGGAGAGGCCAAGCTGCAAACCAAGACCAGCTGTCACTAGCGCTGGGCCTGGGGCCACTTAACAAGATGTACACAGTAGGCTGAGGCCAGATCCTGCTTGTTTGAGAGATTTTAGGAAAGTGCAAAGCATAAACCAAGACCGGCCATATGCACGGAAAAGCCACTGAAAACAGTCTGCGTGGGCCTGCAACTTGGGTAAGGAGGGGTCTCAGGAAATCACTAAGGCCAGGGGAATGGTGATAACCATGTTGATGGAGACTCAGATATAGTGCCTGACTGCTGGCTCTGTGGGGCAAATGTCCATAAAAGGAACAATGGCTTATGCCAGCACTTCTTTCTGGGAGAAAGTTGCCCCTCATTTCTCTCCCCAATGACAGATTACTCAGTTCCTCCTTGTATGTTCCTGCTGCCCCAGTGCAGGAACTCAGAGGGAGTGAGTCTGAGAATGCCTATGTATAGGCCCTGTAAGAGGAATTGCCTGGGACTCCAGAAGCCCTCCATCTTACTCAGCTACAATTCAAGCTTGTTTTTAAAGCCAGAAGTTATGGGGACTTCACTTCCTGGCACTGGAACTCTGTGCTGGGGGTTCTGGTGTGAGGCTGGGACCCCTTGCTCCTCATGGGGGACTTCTGCAGCAGATATTCTTCCTGATTTTTATCTGACATATGTGAGTATATGACCAGCCTATTCTGAATTTTTGCCCCTCCTTCCAGTCTCGATGTGGCTTCTTCTGTATATCCTTAGTTATAGGACTTTTGTCCAGCTAGATTCCAGGTGATTCTGAAAAGTGGTTGTTCTATAGTTTAGTTGTTACTTTGATGTGGTTGTGGGAGGATTCCAAAAATGTTTCAATGATAAAAAATAGCAGGTTATAAAAATAAAAGTATCCAAGCATAAATGATAAGTCACATGATGAAGAAAAAGGGTAGCCAGTCAGAAATTATAACTCAGGTTATAGAAAAAGAAGGTTTTTCAGTCATAATAATAAATCAAAAAATACAGAAAGAAAAATTTTAGCCATAAAGTATAAGATGATAAAGAAAATAATTTCTAATCATAAAAGATAACCAATGTGAGAAAAACAAATTTTCTAGTCATAAATGGGAACTATGATGATAGAGGTTCTATCATAAATAATTCATTATAGAAATAACTCATTAATAGAAACATAAAAAAAAAAAAACTTAGTCACAAATGGTCACCACAGTCATAGAAACAAAATTTTCCAGCCTTATATGATAACTCAGGTGATAGAGAATGAAAAGTTTCCTGTCATAAATGGTAACTCATATGATAGAGAAATAATGTATGAAGTCTAAAATGTTGTCAAGTAATAGAGAAAGAAAATTTCCAGTCATAAATGATTTCAGATGTAAAGAATGTTTCACTCATAAATGATAAATCACTTGAGAACGGTTTTTACTCACAAATGATAACTCAGATTATAGAGGAAGAATGCATCCAGACATTAATGAAACTAATGAGATAGGAAAACAATATTCCAGTAATAAATAAAAACTTAGATGATAGAGAAGAAAATGTTTTCAGTCATAAATGATAACTCAGGTTATACAGGAGGAATGTTTCAAGTCATAAATGATAACTCAAGTGGTAAACAATATGTATAGTCACAAATGATGATTTAAGGGATAGAAAACAAAATATTTTTAGTCACAAATGATGATTCAGATTATTACAGGTGAAGGTTTTCAGTCAAAAATGATAACTGATTACAGAGAAAAAATGTTTCTGTCATAAATGACCTCAGATTATAGAGGAAGAATGTTTTCAGTCATAAATAATAAGTAAGGTGATAGAGAAACATTTCCAGTCATCTATGACCATAAAGTTGATAGAGAACGAATTGTTTTCAGTCACAAATGATAATTCTAGTTATATCAGATGAAGGTTTTCAATCATAAATGACAACTGAGGAAATAGAGGAAGAATATGTCCAGTTATAAATAACTCAGATAATAGAGAAAAAAGATTTCAAGTCATAAATGATAATTCAGGTTATAGAAAACAAAATGTTTCCAGGCACAAGATAACTCCAATTATAGAGAAAGACTGTTTCAGTCATAAATGATAAATCAGTTTATAGAGCAAGAATGTTTCCAGTCCTAAGTGATAATTCATGTGATAGAAGACAATGGATTCAGTAATAAATACCTCAGCTTTCAGAGGAAGACAGTTTTCAGTAATCAATAACACAGGTGATAGAGACCAAAGAGTTTTCAGTCATAAATGGCACCTCAGATTATGATAAAGAAGGTGCCCAGTCAAAAAAAGAAAACACGTTGTACAGGAAGAGAGTTCCTGGTTATAAATAATAACTAGGATTATAAACAACAAAATGTTTTTAGTCATAAATGATAACTGAAGTTATAAAGGAAGAAGATTTTCAATCATAAATAACAACTCTCGTTATAGGGGAAGAATGTTTCCAGCCATAAATGATACCTCAGGTGATAGAGATACATTTCAGCTCTAAATGATAATTAAGGTGATAGAGAACAAATATTTTCAGTAATAATTTATAACTCATGTGAATGTGATAGAGAAGCATTCCCAGCCATAAATGATAATTCAGGCAACAGAGAACAGATTGTTTTCAGTTGTATATAATAACTCAGGTGATAGTTGAAGAGTGTTTTCAGTCATAAATGATATTTCAGGTTATAGAGAAAAATTTCCAGGCATAAATAATAATTCAGGTGATAGATAAGAAATGTTATCAGTCATACACAATAATTCAGATTGATAAAGAAGGTTTTCAGTTATAAGTGATACTCAGGTTATAGAGGAAGAAGGTTTCTAGTCATAAATTATAACACAAGTGACGAAGAACATAATTGCTTCAATCATAAATGGTAACTCAAGTTACTTGAAAAGAATGATTCTATTCATAAATGAAAATACAGATGACAGAGGAACAACATATTCAATAATAAATTATAATTCAGATTAGATAGGAAAAATTATTTTCAGTAATAAAGGATAACTCAGGTTATAATGGAAGAAGGTTTTCAGTCATAACAATAAACCAGGTGATAGAAGAATGTTTCCTATTATAAATTATAACTCAGGTGATAGAGAAACATATCTAGTCATAAATAATAACTGAGGTGATAAAGGATAAAATGTTTCAGTCATAAATAATAACTCAGGTAATAGTGGAAGAAGGTTTTTGGTCATAAATAATAAGTCAGGTTATAGAAAAGAATGTTTTCAGTCATAAATACCTCAGGTTTCAGCCATAGATACCCCTCAGGTTATAGAGGGAGAATGTTTCCTTCATAATTTATAACTCAGTTGACAGAGAAACATATATAGTAACAAATGATAATTGAGATGATAAAGCACAAAATGTTTTTAGTCATAAAGAGTAACTCAGATCATCGAGGAAGAATGTTTCCTGTCATAAATGATAACACAGGTGATAGAGAAACAACATTTCCAGTCAAAAATTATAATTCAGGTGATAGAGGACAAAATGTTTGCAGTCATAAATTGTAGCTCAGGTTATAGTAAAAAAGGTTTCCAGTCACAAATGATAATTTTGGAGAAAGAAAACAATGTTTTCAATCATAAGTAATAACAATAAAAAACATTTCCAGTCATAAATGGTATTTATTATAGAGAATAAAATGTTTGGTCATAAGTGAAGCTCAGATGATATAGGAAGAATGTTTTCAGTCATAAATAACTCAGGTGATAGAGAATGTTTTTTGCCATAAATGACAACTCAGGTGATACAGGAAAAATGTTTCTAATCATAAATAATAATTCAGGTTGTAGGTGAAGAATGTTCTGTCATAAGTAATAAATAAATTGATAGAAAAATATTTTAATTCATAAATGACAACTCAGTTGATAGAGAACAAAATTTTTAAAATATATAATCTTTATTATATTTTATTCCTTTACCATTTAGTCCCCTTATACCTGCCTCCCCCCAGCAATCACCACCCTGTTGTCCATGTCCATGAATCCTTTTTCTTTTTTGCTCAACCCCTCCACCCCATAACTACCTCTCCCCCACTAGCTGTCATCTGTTCTCCATCTAAGAGTATATCTCTGGTTTGCTTGTTAGTTCAGTTTGGAGAACAAAGTGTTTTAAGTCATAAATTAGAGGGAGAATGAGATTAAGTCATGAGATTAGAGGGAGAATGTTTCCTATCATAAATAATAACTCAGGTAGTAGAGGAAAAAGATTTCCATTCATAAATGTTATCTCAGGTAATAGAGAACAAAATGTTTTCAGTAATAAATTGTAATTCAGATTAGGGGGAGGTTTCCAGTCAAAAATTGTAATTCAGGTGATAGAGAACAAAATGTTTTCAGTTGTATATGATAACACAGGTGATAGAAGAAGAATGTCTAAAGTCAAATAATAACTCAGGTGATAGAGATACATTTCTAGTCAAATGATAATTCAGGTGATACAAAACATTTTCAATCGTATGATAACTAAACATTTGGAGGAAGATTTTCAGTCATAAGTGATAACTCAGGTGATTGAGAAACAAAAATGCAGTCATAAATAATAATTCAAGTGATAGAACAAAGTATTTTCAATCATAAGTAGCAACTCAGGTTATACAGAAGGTTTTCCATCATAAATGACAACTCCAGTTATAGAGGAAAAATTTTTCAGTCATAAAAGATAACTCTGGTGATGGAGCAAAAATGTATCCATTCATAAATGATAACTCAGGTAAAAGTAAAATATTTCCAATTATAAATGATAATTCAGGTGATAGAAAACAAAATATTCCCATTTTTTTATTCAAGTTATAGACCAAGAATGATAACTCAGGTTATAGAGAACAACTGTTTTTAGTCATAATCAATATCAGGTTGTAGAGAAAGAATGTCTTCTGTCATAAATCATAACTCAGGTGATAAACAACATTTCCAGTCATAATTTAGGTGATTATAAACAAAATGATTCCAGTCATGTGATATCTCAAATTTTGGATGAAGAAGCTTTCTAGTCATAACTCAGGTCTTAGAGAATATAACAATTTCAGTCATAAATAATAACTCAGGCTATAGAGGAAGTATGTTTCCAGTCATAAATTATAACTATGTGATAAGCACTTCCAGTCATAAATTATAATTGAGGTGATGGAACAAAATGTTTTCAGTTATAAATCATAACTCAGGTTATAGAGGAATTAGATTTTCTATAGTAAATGATAACTCAGGAGAATATAATGTCTTCAATCATAAATTATGTCAGGTGATAGAGAAACATTTTCAGCCATAAATGATAGTTCAGATGATAGAGAACAAAATGTTTTCAGTCATAAATGTGACTCAGATAATTGAGAAAGATGGTTTCCAGCCTTAAATGATAACTCAGGTGACAGCGAAACAACAGTTCTGGTCATAAATAATTCGGTTGAAAGAGAGTTTTTCAGTAGCAAAGTCATGGTAATAGGAGTCCCAGCAAGTGCCATAGAGAGCCCCTGCCTTCTTACCTGGAACTTCGGTTGTTGCCTCGTACTAGAAAGTTGAGCCTCCAAATCCAGGCCTCACTGGCCTTGTATGGCAGGAGTATGTAATCATCACATTCAGTCCTGGATATTATTTACTGTACTGTACCATTTCCACAGAAGGTGTAAGGAGCATCAACCCAGAGTGAAGGCATGTGATGGCTAAACTCGGTGAGGTCAGTTCTTATTCATAGCACAGGGGGTGGCATCGTGGGGGCCACTTTCATCCACTCAGTCAGGCCTACCCTGGGGAGGCTACATCACTTTCCACATGTGGCCCAGGTTGTCTGTCCTCAGAAGCTCTATGTATCCCATCCCTTACTTTCACAGGCCACACCAACTCAAGAGAAGCTGGAAAAATGTGCTGCACGATCAGGGATGGGATTTGGAGAACACCATCTCTGCCATCATCTCCTTGGTGAGTCCTCTCAGCCCACCCTATCATGCATCTCTACCTTCTTCTATGTCACCTCATTTTCCCCAGGTTAGGGTCTTCAGCTTATTGCAATAGCTCCCAGTGGTACCCAGAGTAATCTCCCCAAAGTGAGGCACTAACCTTTCCACACATCCACTAAAAGGTTTTTTATGTTAAAAAGCATAACCTGTGATCTCACCTATAAGTGGAAACTAATCAACAAAACAAACAAAAGAGCAAAAAAGAGCCAGAGACATGGAAATAAAGAACAAACTGACAGTGACCAGAAGTGAGGGGGGAAGGGGATAATGGGGGAAAGAAGGGGAAGAGTCAAGTCAAGGAACATGTACGAAGGACCCGTGGACAAGGACAAGGGGGTGGTGATATCTTTGGGAGTAGGAATTGGACAGGGCAAGGGAGAGCAATGGGCAGGGGTGGGGGTGGGAAATGGGGACAACTATAACTGAACAACAATAAAAAAAAGTAGAAAAGAAAGTGTCCAAAGAGAAAATGAGGCAAGTTAGAAAGTGAATGTCTTAAAAAACCTAATTGAATTACTTATTTTAAAATGTCTCATCCTTCCTTTGTCATTACTGACAGTTCTAAATAGAATCTAGTTATTCTCTCTTGGGGGGCAGAAGGGGAAAGCATAACCTACCCTGGCTAGTTCCCTCGGTTGGAGTATCATTTTCCGTACACCAAAAGGTTATGGGTTCGATCCCTGGTCAGGGTGCGTACAGGAGGCAAATGGTCAATGTTTCTCTCTCAGATCAATAAGCATATCCTCAGGTGAGGATTAAAAAAAAAGCATAACCCTCTGCCAACTCTCTCTGGCTTCAAGGCCTGTGTGGAAGAGGCCTGGGGCCACCTCTGTGAGCTGGGGTTGGAGCAACCAGGAGCTGACTATGGCATTTCCCCTGCTCCATGTATCATTGTATTGTTAGGATTGACACAGTTGGCAGTCATGACTACCCCAGCAGTGGATCCTTGCCTGGGGATGAGAGCCATCCTAGTGGGGAAGGCCAAGTGGAAACCTCAGAAACCAACCCCACATGGGGGGCAGGGGGCAGGGTGCACCAGCCCTCAATGTTCAATAGCGGCCTGACCCTGGAGAAACTGAGTACCCTAGCATGACCACCAGACTCCCTCAGGCTCGGCTGAGCAGTGGTTCCATCAGCATATCCCCGCACCTCCGTGGCTGCAGCGCCCCATGGGGCTCAGGTCCATGGCTCATGCCCAGCAATTTGGAGTACTCAGAAAGGACCAGATGTGGTCACATGCACATGGCTCCCTGGATGGTGCTCACTCTCCCCAGCCTTGAGGAGACCTTGTGGACTTCCTGGGGACAGCACTCTGGCCTGCATCACCAATGAGGAATTAGTGGCCCAGAACAGGAACATGGCTACACCCACCCCTTCACAAACCTGCCTCTCATGGGCAGAGCAGCCCATCCCTATCCTTGCCCTGGGCCAACGGCGACATCTAGCCTTGCCAGGCAATGTGCATCTCAGGGATTTTAACTGCATCTCAGAAAGTGCCCCTGGTAGCCCACGCTGGGTCAAGAGCCTGGTTCTTGTGTCCTTTACGTGGGGGCCCAGGTATGACCCACCCTCATACCTTGGCCCTCCCATCAGAAGCAGGGGCCTCTTCTGGAAGGATAGGTGGGTGTAGGGATGGCCCATGTCCTTTCTCTTTATACAGGTCTAGTGAGCTAGGTCCTGAGGAGGAATGATGGGCTGAGAGCACGTGTGTTCTTGTGCCCTACCCTGTCCCCTACTCTGCAGACACACACACATGCAGATGTCCACATCCATGAACTCACAGGCAGATACACATGTGCATACATATAAGCACATGAACACACATGACTTGTGGGGAGTAGAGGGGGCCTCAGGGCCTGAACAGGAATACACGGCTTGGCTGGTCACCTCTGCTGAACATGCTTTCCACCCTGGGGCGTTAGTGAGCCCTGAACTCCCTGAGTCACATCCCATGGAGTGGTATCGCCCTCTAGTGGCCCATGGGTCACTAGATGTGTCAACCACGTCCACAGAACTTCTGGAACCCACTTTTTGGGAAATGGATTCTAGATCTGGTAGATGGATTCCCCACCCCCCCCACACACACCTCTCATCCTCAGCCAGAGGGGCCTGGGCTTTAAGGCCCTACCCCACCTCTTTCTTCCCCCTCTTCCCCCTGGCCAACTCCTTTGCTGTGTCTGTTTATCCACAGCCCCTGGGGCTTTCCTTCTCCTCCCCAGGCCCCTTCCTTCCACCTGGATACCTGGACATTGGGTATTTCAGCAGCAAACCTATAAAATAAAGTTGTTTCATGGTCCCTGCCCAATCCAGCCCCAATACTTAGGGCATGGAGTGTCCCATCCCCTTCTTCCTTGGTGCCCACAAACCCCACCTTCACCCCCATTACAGGGTCTTTGGAAAACCTGAGAGCCAGACCCTGGCTCCAAGGCAGAAGTCACTGGATGTGTTTCTGGATCTGGCTAAGCCACGGCTGGGAGATGGCACAGAGACAAAACCTGTGTGGGCCATGGCTTTAGGGGTCTACCACAATGCAGCCTGAGAGAGCCCCTCCCCATAGCTGTGTGTGCAATCCCCCTAAAACAGCACAGCCTCTTCTGCCTTTATCCTCAAAGCATAAAACAGGTTAAAAGTTAAGTAATCATGTAATTTTTAAGTAATATTTAAAGAGGCTGGGAGCAATAAGAGAAACAAAATGAGAAAATTCTGGAAAATTTTTTTAATACTTAAAAAGTTATATAACAAAAGGTAACACGTTCTTTTAAAAATGTGTACAAAACACTAATATAAAATTTATTTTAGCATAAGATAAAAGCAAAACATAATATTCTGTGGAATATTCCAATTTTCACATCAGTTAACGTGAATTTTCATCTGAACTGTGATAATGTGACTCAACGGAACAGGGAGAAATAACGCACTGCTCACCTGTGCTCGTTAGGAGGGGCATTAGACACACATTTCAAAGAAACACCCAGGGCTGAACCTTTCCCACAAAGTGGACCATGGCTGACTATTATGAAGAACACCTTACCTAGAATTTTTTCCTTGATTTCTGTAACACAAGAATAGGTTTCCTTATTCATTAAATAGTCTGAAATGTCTGCATTAAATAAGGCAAGCTCACATTAGAGAGCAAATGCTGCCTTCTATCTTGAGTGATGTATACATTTTTAATGCTACGACCACATTCTTATTTACGGTGATATAATTTCTCTCGTTTCCCTAACCTATTAATCATCATTTTTAAACAAAATTTGTCAACATTTTGTGTCCAACTGACCTCAGGCAGGATCTAAACAGTTCTTTACAAAGAGCCAACAGAACTTGACCTGCATCACCCTTTAAAACATTGAAAATGACAGGCCATTTGCCTTCTAATATGCATTTAAAAATATGTAAGTATAGCACACTCCTTCCAACAACGCTTGGCTCTGCAGGCCTATGCCATGCTGTACAAAGATGTCTGAGGAAGTGACCTCACTGCTTATGTTCATGACTTGGAAATCACAGGCAGGGGAGTCCCGATCAAACACAAGAGGAAAGCTTTTTTCTCTCTTCAAATTGCTTATCCACTGCCAGGGAAAGGGCCTGGAGGAAGCCCTCGATGGTGACGGTGGGGGCCTGGAAAAATATGCAGGAGTCAATGGGGTGACCTTGCCTTGGGGACCACCAGCAGCACCCACCCCATCCATGATGCAGACAGCAGAGGGGGCAACTCCAGGTTGCTGTTCTGTGTGAGCTAAGCCTAGACCTGAGGGGCACGAGCACCTCTGAGGCTTGGATGTGACCCCTTGATGTGTGTGAGCAGAGACATGCGGCACAGCCACCTCCTCCCAAAGGACTTGAGAGGGCTCTACTGCTAAGGCATCAAGACTACAGCCTCCTACAGCCCCAGGTGCCTGTCCCTTTAGAAACTGAGGTAAAATAAGGCATTATATCCACCCCAATGAAATTAAGTGTGACTCCTAGCGAGGCCACACCCTGCAGGACAGAGTGGGTGGGAAAAGTACCCAGAGGCAGAGGATGGCTGTGGAAAACGTACCTGAATGTACAGCGCGTGAGCCAAAAAAGGGAGTTTTCTTAGGATGCGGCCACTGAGGCCCTCGCTCTTCCTGTGAATGTAACCAAGTTCAGGGATGTCAATTTCCTGTGAATAGTCGTGTGTTTGAAGACTACTTTCCCCACCTGTGTCTCTGAAGTCCCTTCTCCCACAACCCTGCAGGTGGGGCTGGTCTCCCTTAGTCCTCAGCTACTGCTCCAAGTAGGACAGAATCCCTGCTGCCCTGATGGGCCACCTACAGGCACCACTGTGCTCAGGGCTACAATGCCTGCCCAGTGGCATGGACTACCTCACATCTTTATTAATTTTTATACAAATCTCTGAACTGCTACCCTCTGTCCCATTGCTTCAACAGATAATCCAAAAAAAATCTTTGAAAAATACTGTTCTTTATGCTATCCCTTTGTTCAAAACCTTCCATATACCTCATGGCCTCAGAATAAAGTCCAAACTCTCTGGTAAGAACCTGGAAGCTTCCCTTACTTGGCTCTCAGCAGTATAACCCACTGAGGTCCCTGCCCATATGGTGTCCACGGCCTTCCAGATTTCTGTCCAGTTTATTTGAATTCTAACTGTCCTTTTGAGGTTCTGCTCCATTTTCCCACTTTCCCTTGATCCCCGAAGCCATCTGAGAACTTGAAAGCGCTACTGGCCCTGGACCTCCATCCTCTGGCCCAGGAACCCAGAGGGGATTGGGGCTCTCAAAGCTCCCCCAGCCTGTGAGTGATGAGTTGGGATTCAACTCCCTGTTCTCTGACCCACAACCACTACCCCAGATGGCTACAGTGAATTATGACTCCCTGTAACTATAGCAAATGGACTTTTCATGGTTACAAAAATGAGGTCCATTCACACCTTGAAATTTCACTCAAAAGGAGGCTCAACTTTGATACGTTGTTTTCAATGAAGCCAATCATCTCCAGCTCCCGGAGGGTCAGCAGCTGCTGGCGAGGGTATATGATCTGACACTGGGAAGACAGGGGGCAGAATGTATGGTCACCAATGGGACAGCATTGAGAGAACAAACATAATCCACATCACGTCTCATAGACATGCAAACAGGGTCATTTAAACACACACAGCTGACCAGGAAACAGGCTGGTTCCCCTCAGGGGTGGCCATGCGCGCCACATACCTCCCTGCTTCTTCCAACAAAGACAAGAATACAAACAACAAAACATGTCTCCGAAACAAGCGGCAACCTGGCCTCTTCTATGCTTTGGCCAAAATATGTCCTTACCATGCATCAACATGGGAGTCCAGTCTGGTATTCGGTCTCAAGGATGTGACACAACCTGTAGATGGCAGAGCGGGGCCCTGGAGCCAGGACGTCACCCACCTTTCAAGGAGGGTCTGTGTCTGTTTTTTTTAAGACTCTCATTTGGAGGAATAACACAGACCAAAGGTCTGAGTCTCACAGTTCACCTTGTAGACCACATGTCTGCACACTGGACGCTCTGCGAAGTAGCCACACTGCACTGTCAGATTGCTACAATGACCACTACTGAATGAATTTTAACATGAACTGTTTCGATTCAGGAGCCAGGAGAGAGAGAGAAGGAATGGTTTTCTCCACACATTTTGGAGGTTTGGTGAGGATCATGTGTAAAATTAAGAAACAGGGTTTGTGTTTGGTGTGTTCCAACCCCCGCCTAAATAAGTGACTGACTTCCTCAGGCACCTTGCACCTTCCCCTGAGCTGCCCCCTGCCACCCCTCCATTGACAGGTGGTGGCCTCCAGGCTCAAATAAGAATGGTAGACCTCAGGATCCTGACAGAGAGGGCAAAAATCTCATTTCAGCCTTCAGGACTAGCCAAATCTCTACTAAAACACTGGAATGCCTTAACTTCCTAAAACTCTAGAAAAAACTACCCCTGCCCACATGCTCAGCTCCCAGAAAAAGTCCACGCACCTGGCTAACCCTGGATTCAGAGCACAAGTGTGAGTCTGACACCACACTGAAGGCACCTGGTGATCTTCAGCAGGATCTGCCATCTCACTGGCTTCTTGACAGCAATACTGCATTACAACATTTCTGACGGTCACTGGGGTTTCAAGTCAAAGCTCCATGGGGCCCCTCTCCCTCTCCCACACTACAGAAAAGTCGGACAGAATGCACACGCCAGGACGGTGCTCACCCAGCCCTGAGACCACTGCTGAGGGCAGCTCTCCTGTCTGTCACAGAGGCTGTGTGTTCCTCGTTGAGGATGTTGAGGTTTGAGATCCATGGTGTCAGGATCCTGGTGGATGGGGGCTGGGGGAGTGGGAGACGGTTGATCCCACCCTACCAGCAATTACAACGATGCCATTACTATGATCACCGTGTAATGCCTACTTGTTGGCTAGCTTGGTTACTGCCCATGGCCTTCCAGTGCCCAGAGCTCCTGGCACTGGGCACATGTCCGGTTCCTGTTAGGTTGAATTATAAGAGACCGACTGTGATACTGCGCTCACTGATGCTATGCTCACTGCCATCACTAGAACATGGGACGAAAGGGACATGAACACTGTAGCCAATGACAAGCTGTGAACCTTTAGTAAGGATAACTTCCCTGTGAACGATGACCTCCAGTGAACTAACCTCCCTCTCAACTACAACCTCTAGTCAGATGACCTCATTCTGAAGGACCTTCCAGTCAGGATGACCTTCCTGTGAACAAGGACCTCTACCATTTTCTTTCAGGGGAGGAAAATGAGGCCCAGAGAGCGGTCACTTGCAAAAGCCATGAGAACCAGAACTTGCCAGGAATGCTGACCACAGCTGCACCCCTTCCACTCACTCATCACCTACAGGTGGATCAACCAATCACAATGATCATTTTGTGCCAAAAGAGTGAACATATTGAGTCAGTGGCCATAATATTTTGACTATTAACTAAACTTGCCAGATAGAACAAACTAGAATTTTCAATCCAAGAAAAATGGTTATTACCATGTCAAAATACCTTATTCCATATTGAAACTAGCTATTTTAAGTTACACCAGGGAATTAAAAAACTATAAGAAACATACTGGTTAGTAGAGAGAGAGAAACAAAATCAAAGTACATACCTTCATCAGTTCTTCCAAACAGGAGAGGTAGATTTTGAAGATAGCTGCCGCAGAGGGTGGCCCAATATACTGTCTGATGTCTGCCCTGTCCACGAAGGCCACATCAATCCTCTCCGTGATGTTGGAAGTGGTCAGAATCACCACGTTGGAGTGCCTGGAGACAGAGGAGCAAGGACCAGTCACCCCATGCCTCTGTGACTCACTAATATGCTACTCTACACAGGGAATGTCAACAGATGCCCTTGAAGGTTCTGAGCGTTTAACCATTGTTCAGCTAGCTACACTTCCTGCCCCAACACGAGTCCACGAGGCCTCCTGAGGCCCTGCAACTCTGAGCTCCTGGCCACAACACAGTGTGCCAGGCCAACCCTCCAGAAGCCTTTGTTCTGGTCGCTTCTCTGCCTTCTAGAAAGCTCTCCTAGACACCTGCTGGCTGTTTCCTCACTTCCTTCAACTGTGGAAAAGACCTAATCTCTGTAGTGCATCCTGACCACCCCATCTCCTGATCCCCCAGCGCACACACCCCTGCCTGCCTGGGTACAGCCACATAACTGCTCATCACACAGCTCTCACCAATATACTATGGAGCTAAATTATCCCCTTCACTAGCTGCTTTCCCCTCTAGCTTCCAAACACCACAAGAGAACCACCATTATCATTCTGCTCACCGACTTGGGCCAGCACAGTGCAGGCACAAGAGGCCCTGGGGAGTATGCTTCCCAGTCTGGTGGGCTTGGGCACAGGGGATGTGGCGACACTGCTCTCAGGGCCCATGGTCAGCATATAGATGGTCCACAGGCAGCTGTGTGGCGAGGGGAGCACTAGGAAGATCAGCTTCACCCAGACTCTGGCAACAGGTGCACAGCAGGGATGGGAGCACAGGGGTCCCAGAAGCCTGGGCAGATGGGACTGGCACAGGGGCCGAGTGAGCAGGCTGCTTGGTGCAGCACCCAGGTGGGGATGCAGAGGGAGCACATGGCTGGAAACGCATCCCAGGATGGGCTTTATTACCAAGGGTCTGATCCATACAAAGGCAGGTGTGCAAGGACCACCCTCTCAGAGAGGGACCTGAACCAGGATGTGAAGAAATGTGAGGTAAGGGAGGTGAGAGAGAAATCAGAGGCACATGTGTCTCTGCTCCTTCCTGAGCCTACACACCGTGATGACAGAAGGGTCAGGGTGACCCCATGTCCTGGCCTGAGCAGTGGGTGCATGTGCATGGCACGGCCATCAGTGTCATGGGGACCTGGGAAGTTGGGGGTTTCAGGGGCAAACAAGCAACTTGGGAGCATGTCTGATGTCTGGTCACGGTGGACACACAGATCTGTGATGGGGGCTTGCCCACCAGAACCTTGAGTGATGCTAGAGGACTGAAGGCTATGAACAGGCTATGCAGGAAACCCCTGAACAAAGAGCGGGGAAACACCGGCAGCAGAAACTGAGGTAGTCAGGACAGTGCAGCCAGGGGAGTCAAACGCTGCGGACGTTTCCAGGAAGAGGGAAGTGAGCACTTGGGTGAAAGAGGAATAGCAGCAGGGGTAGAAACCAGACTGTCAGAGAAGGGCCGGAGTAGCAACAAGAAGGGGCTGCACCTCCCGCAAGGCTGGCTTGTAGAAGGGTGAGAAGCAAGAGGCTTCTGCAGTTGACCCTAACAGATAACTACATTTCCAGGAAGCTAGAGATATTCTCTGTGGTAAAACAATGATGAAGCCTGAGATAAGGCATTCCTTAACATAATTTATTCGTGTGACTCCACATTCAATAAGCTAGCTTCTGAATGCTTTGGAGCCCTGGCACCTGGAATCAGAAAGAGACACCCCAGAAAAAACACGAGGACTCTGGTTGACGGAGGGAACTCTGAAGTCCTGCAAAGAACAGGTGGGACCCCTGGTTTGCACATTACTTCCTTGTGAGTCAGGTTAGTAGGAGTCATTTTTTAAAGCTGGGTGAGTTCTGGATACACTGAGTACAGGCCCTGCAAGGCTAGACTTTGGAGACATGAAATCTGGCCCTATGAAGGGCAAGTGATGCTCCACCTGCCCAGTGCCCGCCCTTCACCCATTACACGCCTAGTTGTGCTGGAGCTGATGCACGAGCACAGCAGTGTGTGCTCTGCATTTTAGGTTTCTCTGCAGGGTGTGAGTTTTCACCACGCCCAAGCTCTGTTTTACATTTTCAATACTTTAATAGGGTAAAAAGTGCTTAATTCCTAAAAGATGCATTTAGTATACCCTGCCTCAAAAGTGGAAAAAGAGCAACACTCAGCATCACAGGCATTTTCAGTTAGGCGAGCTGGAGTAGGGTCCAGAGGTATGTGATCCTCACACATCTTCCCTGTGCCTTCTCACATAAGGTCAGTGCGTCAGAGCCTCTAGAGCCCTGCACCACATGATGATGTTTCTGTCCACAAGGAACAGCACATCCGACAGTGGTCCCATAAGATTATAATGGATTAGAAGAAAAAGACTTGCGAAGTTAGAAGAAAAAGCTGGACCCGACAACAATGTGGATTTTACTGCTAGCTCTGGGTGGCTTAAATAGACGAGAAGGCTCAGCATGCTGTCCTCCCATTGTGCACCTGTCCATGGCTGGGACCCCAGAGTTGGTGAGGGAGGGAGGGAGGAGGGGAGCCCAGGAGCCCACTTACTCGTGCACACACACACACTCATGCATACAAACTCACTTCCCTTCCCGTTTCTTCCTTTTACTATTTTTTTGTCTCAGGCTTTATCTCTCTGGGTCTCTCTCGATCTCTGCTCTCCCTTTCTATCCTTTCTTCCCTCCCTCTTCCTGATGTCTACTCTCCCTCCAGAGCTTCCCTCCATAGCCCTCCCCTTGTTCCCCCAACATGAGTGCACACATATACTTTTCTCTTTTATACTGTATTTTTACCGGACATTTTCTATGTTTTGGTGTGTCCAGACACAAATACTTACCATGTGTTACAAATGCCTACAGTATTCAGTACAGTAACAGGCTGTACAGGCTTGTGGCCGAGGAGCAACAGGCTGAATCATATAGCCTAGGTGTGTAGTGGGCTATGCCATCTGGGTTTATGTAAATGCCTCTGTGATGTTCACACAACAGCAAATCACCTAATGATGCATTTCTCAGAATGTATCCCATTGTTAAGTAGCATTGACTGTATTACCTTTTAATTTGATCGATTTGGGTCAAGACGGCATTGACCACACGGATGGCATCTGAAGGCTCAGTGCCTGCCCTGCAGGCATTACGGGCAGCTGTGAGGCTCTCCACCTGTGGGGACAGAGCAATGGATCAAAAATCACAGCATCTGGCCCCACAGGGCAGCCGGGGAACACATCAACTGAGCAAGTGAATGAACAAATGAATGGGTGTACGGGTGCCTGGGTGTGCCAGGAGCTCAACATGTGGGATGCCAAGGAAGATAGGACTGCATGAGACAGAGACTGCCCGATGGAGTGTGGACTGAGCATGGGGCTGGTTGCACCCTGGCAACAGCAAGAGGCATTCAGTTTTGAATTTCTTCTATCACAGGTTTAATGTCTGGATAATGCCTACCTCGTCAATCAGCACGAACACCAGAGCGTCTTTGTCATCAATTAGATCCTGGATCTTCTGGAACATCTTAGTTACTAGCTTGCCACTCTGGAACCAAAACACTCTTAGTACTAATCTGCATCATCATGCTGCCTGGCACACACATGTCCTGGCCTGGTATCACCCTGACCCCGGGTGCTCCCACAAGTCCACCGTCTCCTGATGGCCCTCGGAGAACTCCCTAAACCAGAGAAGCCAGGTCTGCAGAGGTGGAAGTCAATCCAAATGCCTTCTCTCCCTGCTTCATGTGCCAGGGCACTGAGACTTGATCCCACACCGACTCCTGTCCAGGGCCACATGGCTCACCTGCCTGCCTTCCTCTTACTTCCCCTTTCCCAGCTGTCCTCACAACTGGGAATGAGATGAATCATGGGTGCAAACATGAAAACCAGCTGGGCACACCCCTTATGGACATTCCCTGTTCCCACTCTCATCACCAGAAGGGCCTACTGACAGGGTTGCCTGGAGGAGAGCACTTCAGTAGTGAGGGACAATTGTGACGTCACCTGCCCAAGCCCCTCAGTTCACAGATGGCTGAATATGGCTCAGAGCTGGGAGTGCATGCTCAGCCGAGGAATTAGAAATCAGGATGCCCCCCCGCCCCCTCAGATAATGTTGAATGTCCTGTCCCACCCAAAGGTCTGGATGTGCCCAGCATCTTGGGACTCAGACTATTTCTAAGTTACTGCTTAGCTCTAGAAGTTTTCTCTGACCACAAAGTCAGCTGCACAGAAAGTCTGCTTAATATACAGGACGCCTTTTCAACTACATGGTTGACAACCAGAGAATTATAATATTAATACTTACTTCTGAAAACCACTTAGAAAAGAGACTGTGGCTGTTTATTTCAATTAATTGTCCATATCGGTACCTAGGATGACAAAAAAAGAGTTAAGACAATCACTTTGCAAATTAGTCCTCCCACATCCCCAGTGGCGGCACTTTGCTCATTAAATACAATATCTCTCAGCTGCCCAGCACGGTCAGAATTACTAACTTGTTAAGACATTATAATCACTGACAAAGAATCAAGGTACCTAGAATCTGTGTACTAAATAAGTATAAAAAAATCTAACAGAATGCAATCAACAGTTCTGGTTAAAGTAAATTAAAAATTTAAAACTGAATATAATATCTTCATATGAATTGGAACAAGAGTAAAATCCCTCTAACTTTTAATCTGCTTGTAATTTATATTTATATTGAAAAATACTACAGATACTAATACAGCAAGTAAATCTACACAAGCATGAGAAGTTTTGGCTAGAGCTGAGTATTTTTTCCTCCTTCCACAAAGCATTAAAGAATGTGACAGTTTGTTTCCAGCACAAACACTAGCGCCCTGGATGCTCAGACGGCAAAAAGTGGACCTTACACACTAACTGCATGACATCCAGCACTGACACTCCAGTCACTCAGGAGGCGGCTGAGAAGTCTGGACGCACTTAGTTCTGACTAGATTCACACAGGAAACCAGACTGAGTCAGGACAGAAGCTGACTCCGAGGTCCTCGCCAGTTTCTTTCATGTCATAAGTCCACAGAAGGAAAAGAATAACCTTCGAAAACTATCACTGACTTTCCATTTAAAAAAGAGAAAAAGACCATTTACTAAGTCTGTTCACAAAAGAAGGGAGAGGAAAGACAGACAATATAACAAAATAAAGACTGGGTTGAATATTAAACAAAATTCATGAATTATAAAGCATTCTGATTAAGTAGAGTGAGCAAAAAAGGCTTGCTAAGGCTTCTTTTTGCAATTTATAAGACACAAAATACATATATATTTCCAGGTCTTTGTACAGTCATGTGTTACTTAATGACGGGGGCGCATTCTGAGAAAATGCATAATTAGGTGATTTCATTGTTGGGAGAACACCACAGAGGCGCTTACACAGACCTGAGCGCACAGCCCACTACACACCTAGACTATGGTACAGCCCGTAACTGTGCAAAACAAGACGAGATTAAATCAATCACAAGAGAAAATGATACGTCAAGAGACACAGTAATCACAAGATGTATGAAGCCAGCACAACAAGGTATACACACTATTTTATAGAAAACTCTTTTCATAAGTAGAAAGAGTACACTATAAAATAACAAAAACCAGACACATGGTTGTTTATGGTCATTATCAAGTATGTATTATGCATAATTCTACGTGCTATACATCTCTAGGACTGGCAGCCCCGTGGGTTTGTTTACAGCAGCATCACCACAAACATGGGAGTAATGTGTTCTGTCATCACGCTGGCTACAATGTTACTAGGCAATAGGAATTTTTCAGCTTATGGGACCACCCTCATATATGCGATCTGCCATTGACTAAAACGTAGTTATATGGTGCATGACAGTACTGGGAAAACTTGTATTTCTTGTAATAACATTTTCACCCTCTGGTATGTTAGGAAAGTGCCCCTAGAGGTCTTTAAACACATTTCAATATGTCAAGACAAAGACCAAGTTGCCAAGCATAAAATAAAGGGTTAAAATAAAGCAATTTCCCTATGTAAAAATACTTACAAGACATTTTGAAAAGAAAGTAAATATGTATATCTCACAGGATTTCCTTTTCTAAAGCCAAACAGGAGTTAACAGGTAACAGATTTACCCTCTGCTTTCACCAATTAGAAAACTGGACAGAATAAATGAAACATCTATGAAGGGAACTGGACAGCAGAACAGGCACCAGAGGACCTGACATAAGGGAAATAAGCACTACATTCACCAGGCTCTCTGCCTGGAGCACCTGCAAAGAACCCAAGATTAGAGCACAGCTATTGTTCTGAATTGAGGAGACAAAGGTCAGAGTTCAAGGACCCTGAAGCAGCAGGGAGCTGGAGAGCACAGGTCCAGAGTGGAGGCAGATTTTCAGAAATAAAGCACCAGAAACATCCTGTGGTCTAAGTGTTTACTGAACACTTGGACATCTATGAGCAGGGAAATCCACCTATGAGCAGGCTGTCCAGATCTGTGAGCTAAACAGTTCCTAGAGCTCACACAAACAGCCAAAGTAGAGTGGAGAATAACAAACAGTCATTGTTATTCATTCAAGGTGTTCAACTGAGACCCCAGCAGGGGCCCACTTGAGAATTAAAAGTACACTACACTTAGACCCCTTGCTAACAAAGCTTAAAAACAAACCTCAAAAGAATCACAATAAATCATGAGTAACTGAAATGCCTACAGAACCAAGACCCAACAGTCTTTACAGAGCCCAGACACTTCAAATCCTAATGTCCACATTCAAACAAAAATTACCTGACATGCCAAGAGCATAAGATGTGTCCTGTAACCTACAGTAGACTCAGAAATAATGGTTATGAATTTAGTCAACAAGAACATTAAAACAGTTATTATAAATTGCTCAAGGATTTTAACAGAACATGGTGAAAAGTACAAAAGGAATCAAAGAAAACCCCAGAGAGAAAAAAAATTCACTATCAGAAATGAAAATGTCATTGACTGGAATTAAAAGCAAATTAGATACTGCAGAAAGCTGTCCAAAATGAAACACAGACAAAAAAAATTTTATGTCTGAAAAAACAAAAAAGCATATCAATTGCCTGTGGAACAATATCACGCAGGCTAACATGCAAATAAATGAACTCTCAGAAAAGGGGCGGGGGGGGGCAAGAAAATTAGTTGATAAAATAATGGTCAACTATTTACCAAGTGTGATGAAACCATAAACCCGAAAACAGACAGAAATCAAGGAGAAACAGACAAATCCACTCTTGAGGCTTGGCCATTCCTTTCCAGTAAGTGATGGAATAGCAGACCAGACCATCAGCTCAGACATCAAGTACCCTGAGCTGACATCTACAAAACACACCACCCAAGAAGAGCAGAAACACCTTCTCCCAAGTGCACATGGAAGTCAGCAGGACAGACCACCTGCTGGTCATTAAGCAAGTCTCCATAAATTTCAAAAAACTGAAATCATCACTCAAGACTATATTGAATATAGAGAAATTAATTTACATTGAGAGAGACCTTACTTATATAAAGTTATTAAAAGATAAAGATAGCTTCTGTTATTATAAAGGGAAAGCAGGAAATCCCATTCCTGCTACTTCCCTCTTTCAAATCACCCAAGGTACCTGCTTAAAAGTCGAATGGTCAATTTCTGGGCCAGGGCTCTACACAGGGATGTTTTTCCAGTTCCTGGAGGACCTGTAACAGAATTTAAGCAAATATGTGTGTAAGTCAGTGCTGTACCAAACTTCCTGAAACAATGGCAGTTGCATTTTGCACAGAATACAATATAAGCAGAGAGTTCAATACTATGAATGTTATTACAAGCATTGCCTATTAACTCACAATGAAGGCCGCTAGCAGATTAAGTGCCATAAAATATTACCAATACACTTTAAAAGTCTCTCCCTCTTTCTTTGTAATATGAAGTTAACTTGTGTTTCTGGTCTTAGCTTCCACTGCTACTGGCACAAACCCTGCTTCTGGGGCCCAGGGGCCCACTCAGCAGTCTAAGGGAGCACTGCATTTCCTGGTCTAATGTCTTCACTGACACCCTTCTTGTCCCCACACATCCTCTATGTGGCACCTTTCAAAGGTCAAACACACCTTTCTACCTACTGTATTTTTCAGGCTATAAGATGCACCCCCCCCAAATTTGGGAGGAAAATGGGGGTGCGTTTTATAGCCCAAATGTAGCTTACCTGGCTCACGGGGCGGGGGACGGGGGCGGCAGAGCAGGGGTTTGTTTTTTTTTCCTATCTTCCTCCTCTAAAACCTAGGTATGTCTTATAGTCTGAAAAATACAGTAATCACCAGGACTTAGGCACTGAAGCCTGCTGTGTCTGCAGCCCACTGCAGCACTCTTTCACTGCGGATATTTCTACTTGGGCCTGCACCTCATACTAAACCAAGGATGCAGGCGAGGACCCTTGGTTGTACAGCTGCTTGCTCTGTGTGTCACCTAGCATGTCTTACAGAGGTTCTGAGGTGACCAATGCAGAAGAACAAATGCATGTAACAGAAAATGCTGACATGTTGAACTCTGATTTTCCGCAAACACATTCAACAACAAAAGAGAAAATATACAACAGGTTCTAAATGAAAAGTAATTGAAATGCCTATATTAACTGGCATAAAGAGGTTAGTTACTCTGAATTCCTACATCACTACAATTTGGGTATCCTAGATTTCTTCCCATCCAATGTTAAGAAAAATACCCACTATTATCCTCTGAGAAGAACCCCACAGAATTTCTGTAAATCAGGGTTTTGCAGTTTACTACTCACAAAGCAAAGCTCTAAGAATATTTCAAAGAAACAATTTCTTTTCCAGGAGTTTATGATCAGTTGGGGAAATAAGAGTTAATTGAAAAGTTTAATAATAATACAAAAAGTCACAAGGCAGTAACTGGGTGGCTGCCAAATGAAGGGTCACGTAACAAATGTTCGGAGTAATGTGAGCTGCATCAGCTTTACAAAGAAGGAACACTTTAGGACAACTCTGGCTCTGCCAGAACAAAACTGCTGTAACTCCTTGCAGAAGGACAAAGGTATGAGTAAAGCCTGACATCACACAGTCTATCTTACAAAACGCAACCCCACATGCTTTACCGTGAAGCAGCACCACCCGGTTCCAGGTGATGAGATTGCTGTTGACATTCCTGTCCGAAAACAGTAACGCTGTCATCACGTAATCAAGGAGCTGAGTGAAGAAAGGAAAAATACAGATAAAGACGCCAACAGGCAAAGGCTCCCTCTATGTGTGCTCCTACATGAGCAGCAGGGACAGAAGAAAGCCCTCCAGCGACTGCCTCCACCAAACACTTCCTGAATATATCACAAGCTTTCATTTTAGAAGGTAACTTAAAACAGAAGAGGATAAGTGCTGGCTATTACTATTACAAGCAAAAAGGATAAACATAAAGATGCTTTTATTTAGAATGCCAAGATCACACAAAATAACTAAGGGACTCACCCGGACTGGTGTGGCTCAGTGCATTGAGCATTGTCCTGACAACCAAAAGGTTACCAGTTCGATTCCCAGTCAGCGCACATGTCTGGGTTGTGGGCCAGGTCCCCCACTGGGACATGCAAGAGGCAACCAATTGATGTTTCTCTCCCTCTCTTTCTCCCTTCCTTCCCCTCTCTAAAAATAAATAAATAAATCTTTAAAAAAAATAACTAAGGGACTTATCAAGTAGGAGCAGTAGGCAAGCACACGGCACACTTACTAAAAGATAACAATAGCCAAGACTTCCTTGTCTCACTGTGGCTGCCTAGAGCAGCCTGGAGGGACAGGATACAGACTTGTAGTGTCCCCCACACCATGCAGAAGGACCCTTCCCCTTGAAGAGGGTTTGGACACGCTGTTACTTGTTTAATCTTGCCCACTTGCACTGTGTGCCCTGTGGCAGAGTCCCCTCAGCCCCCATGGGGTTCCTAAAAGTGAAACTCCACCGAAGCTGTCTTCACATTCGGCACCCTCCCTCTTCCCCCTCAGGGGATGCCCCAGAGACCAAGTTCACCTGGGAGCAACCCCAGAGGACAGATATCCAGAATACTGGCTGCTGGAAGACAGCAGCTCCCAAAAGCCCATTTGAGTCAAAGAGCTCGGAGGTGCTAGAGAGCAACACAATAACGATTCCACTTCAAATAACAGGGACTTTAGGGGAAAAAGTGCAACTTACGTGACATTTGATTTCCACATCATACACCAGGCTGTCCCACAGCCCATGGAATTCCGCTGTGACAGAATAAAACAAAAACTTACTTTAGAAAAGCAAGCATTATACCTACCAGCTAGATCTGCCCTGAGCCACCAATGCTCTCCCCTGCTCCACATGTGGTATGCTAAGTGTATGATTACAGAGAAGTTACATTTTTAAATTTTTCTTGAAATTAAGTATGTAAAATAAATGCCAGTTCCATAGGACTTCTGACAGATAATAACTGGTTAAGAGTTATTTTTTGTCATGTTATTATGCACAGTCATCTTTTGTGAACCTATACTTTATACAGCACAGACTCTGAATCCACCATGCTCCCTATAAGCCACAGGTGCAAACACGAGGCCCGTGGACCGAATCCCACCCTCCACCTTGTTTTATCAGGCCCGGCACCTTGTTTCTACCCAGTGGCAGTGCCAAGCTCTCACTTTACTGTTAAGGAGTAGCTACATTTATACAGTCCTAAAATTACATTCCCTTTGAAGGCAACCGCAAGGCTGATGTGGCCCCTGGTGAAAATGAGTTTGACACCCCTGCTGTAAGCCAACACTCAGGCAAGGCAGACCAGCGGGCCTAGTCTAGCCATTAGGACATCAGACATAAAACTTGATGACAGAGTTAACCCTGCCTGCAAGAACACAACGGCAAGTCCACAAACACACATCGAGACAGTAGGAGGAAGGAGTCCAGTAGAACTGCCAACTGGGCAGGAAAGAAGAGTATGGTTTACATTCTCAATGAATACCATCTATGAAGAACCAGTCCAAAGGAATCCTCTATTTTACTCTTTTGTAATATACTTACCATTTTATAAGAAATGAGATGCCCTGAAGGCCTACAAAACAAACAAAATCTCTTTGGTTAACTGACTTGGCAAGTCTGAGGTGTGTATCATCCTCTGACCTCGTGGACTCAGCATGATCCACCTACTGTTACTGTCACACATACCTGCAGGTAGAACCCAGTGATTTGCTGCAATTATATTTTCTGTCTCTTCTTCCAAATTTTCACTGGTGGGGCCATCTTCACTCAGGTGGAAGATGTGAAGTACAACAGTGCATGCACTCAAATCAATGGGCTGTGATGATAAGGAAAATCAAATAAATCTACACAAAGAAAAATCACTCACTTTTTAATTCTGAAGTCCATTTTTTGAAATACCTGAGAACATGCTCATGATTTTAGAGAGGGGAAGGAAAGGAGAGAAACATCAATCTGTTTGCTCTCATATGTGCCCCAACTAGGAACCAAACCTGCAACCCAGGCACATGTCCTGACCAGGAATTGAACTGTGACCTCTTGCTTTATAGTACAATGCTCCAACCAACTGAGCCACACTGGCCAGGACTCTAAAGTCCATTTTTAACGTTAAAATCCAAAAATAAAGACCGCAGGCGCAGTATGTTTAAAACTAGTTCTGAGATTAGATAAAAAGGCTATTATTTTACTAGATTTAGAATGAGCTCTTTTGAAAATGTTTATCCCCTCTCCCCTTTTAGGGTCTAATATCCCTCTGAAAAAACAACTTTATTGTTTTTATAATTACAAAAGTAACACATGCATGTTGAAAAATTGCAAATACAGAATGGAAAATATCAAAGTTCCCAACATCCAACCTCATAGATGTTAATCTATAACACATCCACAAAAGTGATTCTATCACAGTTTTCTATCCATGCTTTTTCCACTTACTGGAGCTTAGAGACATTTTACGTTGGCAGATAGAAATCTTTCTTTTTCATGATTATATCGTATTTGGTGTAAATGTGTCAGATGTTTACCAATCTCTTATGGATAGTTAAAATATTTCAAATTGTTAGCTACAATTAATAAAACTTGTTCACATGTCTCTACAAAAGATAATTACATAAGAATTACATAATTATCTGTTAAGATAAATTCCTTGAGGTGAATCTGCAATCAAAGATGTTTAGTGGGTAGCACCCACGTACTCCAGTTAGGCTGTGCTAACTGTCCCTCCAGAAGTGTTGGAAAGCTCTCCATTTCCCCCCAGGCTGGCCAAAATTGAGTACAATGGCATCAGATATCAGTATGGATAAAACTCCAACAATGCCACAAATGTTGGTCATAATATAAGAGTGGGGAGTCCACCACATAAGCCTTATTTTAGTGCCATACCAATTCTTCCAAATTGACTCTTTATGAGAACAGAAATTGCCCAGGTATCAGTGACGCATCTTCCCGAGGCAGGCATTTGGGTTGTTTTTACAGTGGTACAACTGCCACAACTCATCCACACTGTTAGTTACACAAAGCTCTCCTTAGCTCCCACACGTGAACTCTAAGACGGTGGGTGAGGCAGTCCATACGGTGGGCTAGATGAAGAGCTTCAAGAAAGCAAGCCCCTTCCCTCATCTCTGTTGTCCCCACACCTCCTATGGTCCTAACACATGCTGAGCACCTACAAAATATGATTACTGAAAGAATACAAGAGAAGGTTCACAGGCCTTATCAGCGCAGCCCTCTATTCTATGGTGCTGCATTCTAACCTCTGGTCTCCCATCTCTCCCTGCCTGCACTGACAGCACGCCGACACTGAGGCCAGGTCTACTCCCAGCATCTGGCTCCTGCCAGAGAGCCAGTACTTGTCTGGTTGTCAAAACAACAGGTAAGCAAAGCAAAGCAAACCAGTTTCTGGCATACGCTGTCAAAGCAGCAAGCAGACATTCAGGGCACCAACTTTCTACTCAGCTACTCAGCTACGGGTTAACTGTTTCTTTCCCCTGGAAGTTAATAACTTACCTGTGAGTCTTTAATTTTTAATTCTGTGTCAACAATAGACACGGACTGCACATTTCTGGTCAGAAAAGGTTCATCAAACTCAGTCCATGTGTAATCACCAAACACAATATTATGCCTGTTAAGTAGCTTTCTAACACTCAGCTTTATATCTTCTTTTTTTGCTGTGCTGGACAAACATACAAAACACACAGATCAGTTCTAGGTTAGGAAGATTTTAACAATACTTTTTTTTAAGAAATCAGGGTATACATAAGAAAGTGCAGCACTTAAGAACAAAGGAGGAGGAAGCAGGCCTACCTGGGGATCAAAGCTAGAGTCGCTCATTGCTGCCTTTTAGCTGCGTGGCCCGGGAGCAGCCCAAGGGCACTGTGCCTCAGCTCTCCATCAGATAAACGGGGCAGCAGCAAGACTTCTTGCTCCACTAGGCTACTACGAAGATTAGTCAATACATTCAAAGTGTTTAGGACAATGCCTGGCACATAGCAAGCATTCAATAAATGTTGGCTATTTCCTATTATTAGTGAAAGAAGGAAACCTCACAGCTGTGGGATCAGGTCAGGAGTCTGCATTTTAACAAGTGTTAAAGGCCTGGCATTCACTCTGAGAAAATCTAACACTTTTGGCTTGGCATTCAAGGCTCCACTCGGCCCACCTTGCCACCTGACGGCCCTGCTGACTGGTTCTGAGATAGCACTGAAAACCCTTGAGTATCTGGCCGGTCCCAACTTCCAGCTGTCCTGGGCTGAGCCAGACACGACTGCGTGCGTCCCGTTCAGAGTCAGGCGAAATAGGTCTGGACCCAGTGCGGCGCAGTGAGCTCCGGTCAGGGTCTGGACCGAGTGTTATCGGTAGGGGCCACGCTGGTGCCGAATCGGCTCAGGGCTACCCTGGTCCTATCTGGCCGGGTCGGGCCGGCTCACCTGCCGCTCCGCTGGTGCACCTCCACATGGACTGTCGGCGTCTCAGCCACGCAGGGCAGCGCCTGCTTCAGGTCGCCCACGGCCTGGTCCATGGCGCCGCCGTTCCAGCCACGAGGACCGAGTAGCCGGCCCGAGCGTGGCCGCCGCCTGACGCCCGGCGCCGCCACCACATCCAACACCACCTCCGCCACAGCCGCCACAAAGCCCGCCGGCCCCGCCCGCACTTTGAATCAGCCGCGCGCCGCGCTCTGTCCCCCGACCCGGAAGCGCTCGTGCCGGCTGCGGCGGGGCCACTTCCGGGCGCGAGGTCCGTTTCCGGCGCGGCCCTTCGACCTCCGCGGGCAGAGGCGGGCTGCGAGCCAGGGCCGTGGGGGGGCGGCTACGCTCCGGCCGCGTTCGCTGCTGCCCACGGCCCCGCGCACTGCCCCGCAACCGCCATGGGCAAGAAGCACAAGAAGCACAAGACCGAGTGGCGTTCGTCGTACGAGGGTGAGGCAGCGGGCGCGCTTTGTGACGCCGGGCTGGTTGGGTATTCGCGCGGGCTGGCGGGCGGACGAGCGAGGGTCCCGGGGACGCGCTACAGATCCCAGGCTCGCGGGCTTTCGCGGTGGGCGGGGTCCTGGGCTCGCGGGGGTGGGGGCCCGAGCTCCGTCTGGTCCACTTCCGAAGTCCTGGAGAAAAGCCAAGCATCTGAGTTGGCTGGTGTCTGAGTCTCCGGGAGAAGGTTTTACCGCTTTGTCCTCCCGCCTTTCCCTGCCCGTTCCTGGTCCTGCAGCAGCAGTTCGTTACGTGTCAGCGGAAAGCAAGGGGGTAAACAGCAAGGGCCATGGGGCTTTGGGATGTGGGATCGGTCTGCGGAGTCCCAGCTCCTAGCCTTGTTGCTTCCACTCGTCTTGTTGCTTTCCCCTCTCCCTGGCTACCTGAGGATAATGCAGTGTGAGGGGGAAGGAAATGGAGAGGAAAAAGAAATAACACTCAGCCACTCTCAGCTTTGCCCCACCGTCTTTCCCTAGTGGTTTTAGCATTCTTCTGCTCCACCTTAGTAGGGCCAATAGTCCTCTAGGGCCTCCATAGTAGCACCCACGCATTGGCCAGCCATGCCACCCACCTGGGTGATGTTTCCTCTGAGCATGCACTGTGAGGGCCACTCTCTCTGTCTCTACAGATTATGCAGACAAGCCCTTGGAGAAGCCCCTGAAGTTGGTCCTCAAGGTTGGAGGAAGCGAAGTGACCGAACTCTCTGGATCTGGTCATGACTCCAGTTATTATGATGATAGGTCAGACCATGAGCGGGAGAGACATAAAGAAAAGAAGAAGAAGAAAAAGAAAAAATCAGAGAAGGAGAAATACATGGACGATGAGGAAAGAAGGAAGCGAAAGGTAGAACAGGGTGGTGGTGGCCATCATGTGCTGTCCCCAGAACCCCTGAGGCGACAGACAGGAGAGCTGCAGGGCTTAGGAAAGGGGGTGTTTTGTTTGTAGCAAAACAGACTGCAAAGGTAGTTGCTTCACTTCTGGCTCTTTGTGCCTCACTTTTCCCGCAACCCCTGGGGAGGGTCTTTGCAAGGGTGGGAGTCTGGAGTGAGAAGAGTCTCTGAAAGAGGGTGATTCTCTCTTAGCTTTGTGTTTTCCCTTACAAACAGGAGGTTTGTTTAAAATTTTCTGCATTGCTCTCACTGCCTTGACTTTGCCTCATAGGAAGAGAAGAAGCGGAAACGGGAAAAGGAACACTGTGACACGGAGGGAGAGGCTGATGACTTTGATCCTGGGAAGAAGGTAGAGGTGGAGCCGCCCCCTGATCGGCCAGTCCGAGCGTGCCGGACCCAACCAGGCAAGTGCTTGCATTTTCAGACTTTCTCAGACTGTTGGAGCTTGTTACTGTGAAGCAGCAGTTGGTATCGTGTCCTTCACCTTTTTGGAAGACGCACAGAAAGAAGGAACAGTGTTTTCTCTTCCAAGGCCTTTCATGAAATATAACTGAATCAGAGGTTCTTGCTGTCATCATTGAACTTCTAGAGCAGGGTTTGGCCAAGTGCTGCTCCTGGTCTTTTTCTTTAAGCCCATGAGCTAAGAAGCTCATCATAGATGGGAGGAGGCTAGTGTTTCAAGGACTTCAAAAACACTGGGAGCTGTGCTGACTCTACCAAAGGAGAGCTTCTGGAAAACTCTGACCTGTGTGTGGTCACTCCAGACAGTCAGGAGGTTCATTTTTCAGGCGATTCTTTTCTTGCTGGTGGAGGTAGAAGGAATTGTATTGCAATCATGGTGGGGTGCTGTCTTCTGGCAGTACCCTCCCATGAGTGAGTCATTGCCATGGTGAACAGGTAGGTCTTGGGGCTGCTGAGCATGTTGGGAAGAGGAGAAGGTCAGATGCAAATAACATCATTAAATGAATGTGTCTGCAAAGTTGGTACAGTCACTGGTAAAATTGTAACTCAGTCTACCTTGTTTCCTTGACATTATACATCGGGTACTTCCCCCCTCCCTCACAATATGCCTGAGGAGCTAATGATCACATGATGTTTTCTTGGTCACTCTCAAGAGCATCACTGTTGAGGACCTGCTGGTCTGCACACCTGTTGTGCTTCAGGCGTGGTTCCTCAATCGACAATGGCATTTAGAAACCAAAGTCTGGGTGCTGGGTGTACTACTCAGTGGACAAGCTGGGAAAGTCCATTACATACATTTGGCTTCTAGAGGGAACTTAAACTGACATCTGTGTTTACATTCACC
The DNA here is from genome assembly GCF_022682495.2 of Desmodus rotundus. Taxonomy (NCBI): domain Eukaryota; kingdom Metazoa; phylum Chordata; class Mammalia; order Chiroptera; family Phyllostomidae; genus Desmodus; species Desmodus rotundus. The sequence continues at coordinate 178,061,001 of NC_071387.1, read as the reverse complement.
AAAAATTAGGTTTTCACGTGTGTGCCCAGAGATGTAGCTAAGAACTGCTATGCTCACAATAACCCCTGTGCAGCGTGTATTCTCATCCCTGTTTTACACATGAAGAATAGGAATATCCAGAAGTAGGACTCTCAAGTGAAATGATAGTTGGTGAATCCATCAATTACTATATTCAAAGCCTTTGTTCTTACTTCCATACCTTATCTGGAATGTACCAGGCCCATTGGTGATAGGGAGTAGAAATAGATTGATGACTAATAGCTACATGTTGTTGGTTTAAGGGATTTTGGTACTAGGGTTTGGGGACTTATGTGTGGGTGCTCTTTACAACCAACTGAGCTTGGTGGGGGGCCAAGGCTGAGTTTGGTTTACCTTTGTATCCAGTTCGTATTTGAACCGTCTTAGGAAAATGCTTTGGAACTGGAAACAAATAAGTATGTACTGTGAAATTGGAGCACTCCAGTGAAGTGATTTCAGAATCTTTTTGTTCAATTTTACTTTTTTCCTTTTTAAATCATCAGCTGAAAATGAGAGCACACCTATTCAGCAACTGCTAGAGCATTTCCTTCGCCAGCTCCAGAGGTAACGAGTATTTCTAAAGAGGTTTTATTTGAGGGCATTTGGGTTCTTCCCTATGATGTGTTTTTGCCTCCACCACCGTGGTGTGTGAAGCAGACACTTTGCCTACACTGGTAACGCCCAGTTTGACGGAGTGGGCAAGCACCATTCAAGAGCAGAGCGGGGAAGAGACTGTCAATGTAGGGGGTCAGAGAGCTGTGATATAGATGTCATGGTTGCAGCCAGGATGCTAATCACGGAATTTTTAGTGTATCCAGAAATACCTGTCACAATTTTAAAGGGCATAAGTTTAATTTTAAGAAATAAACTTTGGTCACCTATATTAAAATTTTTATGGCGAAGGGTTTTATATGATTCAGAAATTTAGGTTTTAGGGATTTCCAGTTTAAATAAAGATGTTTCTGTTTTCAGAAAAGATCCACATGGATTTTTTGCTTTTCCTGTCACGGATGCAATTGCTCCTGGATACTCAATGATAATAAAACATCCAATGGATTTCGGCACAATGAAAGACAAAATTGTGGCCAATGAATACAAGTCAGTCACGGAATTTAAGGTAAATTAATTTTAGTTCCTAAAATAATTGTTAAGAAGCTGTGCATTAGTTTATGTCCAGTAAACACTTCATTCATCCAACGTAGGTTGTTTCCATTTACAAGTTTTCACAGGCATTTCTGTGTTTGGGTTGATGTTTCACAAACAGCATCAGGCAAATGGGTTGGTTGTAATTTTCTCTGTAATTTGGTCTAGAGCAGTAATTCTCAATCTTTTTTATAACATGGCCCACATACTAATTACTAAAATTCTGTATCTTTGCCTGTCTCACAAAAAAAAAGGTATAATTTTGACTTATTTACACAGGATGGCCGTCGTCGTGTTCCCTATTATCTTTTTTTTTTTTTTTTTTTTTGACAATCTAAGGGAAAAGAGGTCAGTGCCCCTGACTAAATAGTCAGATATTGCGTGTTTTAAAAATTCTTGCAGCACACTAGTGAGCCTCTTGTGGCACACCATTTGAAAATCACTGGTCTAGACGCTGGCCCATGTGTTAACATGCCATTTGAAATGCATTTCTTTTTTTATTTTTTTTTTTAAGTTAACGGTGCTGGCTTAAATGAGACATGTTAGGTCAAGCAAAGTTATATCTTATTTGGCCTGGTTCCAGAATGAATATTTTTAAAAATGTAGTTTTCCTAATTCTCAGTTTTATCCTGTAATAACTGGGAGTTTGGGATTTTTAGAATAATAAGTTCTTAAATCCTCTGAATACTTAGCTCTTAACTCTTTCTTAGTACTGGCTGTGAGAGGTGGAAATTGTTGACTGGCTCCAAAACCCTGGGGGGAAATCAAAACTAATGCTTGACAACATTGGCAGTAACGTTATTTAGGTGACAACATTAGGCTTCCTTCTTGGGTCTGTTAACTTCTGAAAAACTTGGCTTTTCTATATTTACTGGAGACATCACCGAAAGGGTTTGCTGACCTGCAGAAAGGAGAAAGGAAAAATTCCCACAGGAAGATGGATTAGTACTCCAGAGGGCAAGTGGTAACAATCATCCATGCTCTGTCTTTTCTAACTGCGGTCCCCAATTTGGTCTCTTGCCCAGTGACAAAGCCAGGGTGTGAGCAGTGTCCACCCCATCTCTTGTCCTCAGGAGAATGGCTTTTTTTTTTTAATAAAATTATAGGTATACAATCTAGGTTTCAGGTATACAGTCTATATAATACATCATCTGTATGTTGTGTTGTGTGTTCATGCCAAGTCTCTCCATTCTCTCAAGTCTCTCCATTACCATTTATCCCCCCATACCTTCTTCTCCTTCCCCCCACCCCTCTTTCCCTTGGGTAACCATCATACTGTTGTCTGTGTCTATGACTTTGTTTGTTTGCTTAATTCCTTCACCTTTTTCACCCAGCCCCCAACCCCCTCACCTCTGAGGACTGTCAGTCTATTCTCTTATCTATGAGTCTGTCTCTATTTTGTTTGTCAGTTTATTTTGTTCATTAGATTCCACATATGAGTGAAATCATATGGTACTTGTCTTATGGACCTGGAGAGCGTTGTGCTAAGTGAAATAAGCCAGTCAGAGAAACACAAGTCAGGAGGGTGTTCTGAACCCAACACAGTTGGGACCTGTGATGGATGCGGGCTTCATAGCCTCAGTCCCAGACCTGGGGACACTGGCACAGTGACTTGGTAAGGTCCCCAGATAGCACGCACTCTGTTGGTGTGTGACTTAATGGTCACTGTCCATCCTGAAGTCTAATTCATCTGTGACAGCTGTGTGCTAAATAATTTGGTTGGGATGTTAAAATACTGATGTTTCGAATAACTTACTTTTAATATGTTACTGTTCAGTAACACATTATTTTAGTCCTCTTCTATATAGAACTAGAATAATTGTAGACAAATTTTAAATCCCATGGAAAAACCCCAGAGATAGAGCACCTAACTGTGCACACCTCTCAGTTTATCCCTGGGCTTTTACTTAGCTGTTGGTCCTTGCTCCTATTTACATCCGAGTTCCTCTTGAAGAGAGGAGAGGAGAGAGGGTTGGAGACAGGAAGGATGCAAAGGGAGCCATCATCTTCCTCACGTGAAATGTACGTATTATGCTCAAAAAGAAGTACAGACTTTATTTCATGCAAATGGAGATCAATGAACAATTATGAAAATTTCTCTGAAAATTTTAAAGTTATTTTTTTAATCAAAGAGGCAAATTTAATTGTTTTTTGCTTAATTTTTCAGGCCTTCATTTTGGCCTCTTTGACAAGAATCTAAACTCTTTGTTGCTCTGTGGTATTTCAAACTTGATGAATTGTTTTCTCTTTTTTTTCAGGCAGATTTCAAACTGATGTGTGACAATGCAATGACATACAACAGGCCAGACACTGTGTACTACAAGTTAGCTAAGAAGATCCTTCACGCAGGCTTTAAGATGATGAGCAAAGTAAGAAAGCCACTACCACCGAGGAGCCACAGAAACAAGAATTCTCCTCCTCTACGTTGTTTATGCCTAAACAGAAACTCACTCACAGTGAATGACATGTTTCCATCTTCCCGTCACTGGCCACGGCATGGACCCCTCTGCTCTAGGGTAGATGCCACAGGCTGTCCTCTCCATGTCCCTCTCCTCCAGGCACTCTCCTCTTTCTCTTCTTGCTCCTGCCCTACTGTAATATCTCCTTTGGGATGGGTAGAACATTCTGGATCTGTTGATCTCAAGTCTGGGTGAATTTCTCACTGGATTGCAGCCAGCCTTTTAGGTTTGTTTTGTGTGGCTGCTTCAGTGAATCCAGCCGGGACATACTGGCCATCCTGGCTTCCGAGGTGTATCTTAGGAGCCAGGTTGCATGTGCCACATGTCTAGGACCATTGTCTTTTCCCTGATGAGCCTGTAGGTGAGGTGCAGCCCTGTGCCCTCTGGCCTGTTCCCCTCTGCCGGCTCTGAGTGCTCACCAGCTAATTGGCTGCACCCTTTGGTGTTGACCCCACAACCACCTCCTGTTGCACCGCATGGAAAATTAGCTGTTAGGCCAGGTGAGGTTGTGGCCATCCCCATCCCATCCCATCGTCATGGCACCTTGGCTGTGAGGGAGAGGTAAAGTCGTGCTGCTCTGTCCTTTCTGATTCTAGGAGCGGCTGTTAGCTTTGAAGCGCAGCATGTCGTTTATGCAGGACATGGATTTTTCTCAGCAGGCAGCTCTTCTGGGCAATGAAGATACAGCTGTTGAGGAACCTGTTCCAGAAGTTGTACCTGTACAAGTAGAAACTACCAAGAAATCCAAAAGGCCGAGTAGAGAAGTCATCAGGTAAAGAGAAGTGCACTTGCCTGTGGAGTTGGACACTCACCTTGGGAAGGCAGGTGCTCCCCGGGGAGAATAGGTTAGAGACACCGGCCTTTCTGCCTGTGTCTCTGGAGTAGCTTGTGCAGCGTGGTGGGAGGAGCACAGCTCACAAGCTTAGATCTATGTTCAGAGGGATGTGACCATCCTTCTTTGCCCACCTTGAGAGTGAGGTGACCATAGTGTGTGGATAATGAATGTCACCATTACCACTGGAAGGTGTCAGAAGATCATGGGACCCCACTGTCATTTCTGCAGGAAGTGGTGGGTTGCTCTGTGACTCATGCTCTCTCCATGTGGACGCACCACCGTCCTACAGCCAGCACAGTAACTTGTTCTAGAGGAGAGCAGTGTCACGCTAATGGACACAGGAGGCGTGAGGGCTGAGGCAGCCCCTCCTGCATGCACACACGATCTGTCCCAGGTGTGACACAGTGAGCTCATCTCTTCAGCCCTGCAGCGTGTCCTCTGCTCACTGCCGTTCCCACTTTTGTCCTATTTGTGAATACTTTTTGGCCCTTTACTCCCAAGAAACCTCCTCACATGCAGAACATGTGCTGGTGACCTGGGCCTGCCTGTCCCAGGCTCAGGGAACACAACTGCCATGTTGGGCAGGCCGCATGCATGGCAACATGCATTTCTCACCATGCTCCCTGAGCTCCCTGCTCCCGTAGCTGTAAACACTGGACCAGAGGAAGGGCTTTCCCACAGGCTCAACATCCCCAGGCAGGGCTTGCTCCTGTGGCTCCTTGGAAGGGTCCCACCCACCTGCTTCTAGAAACTTCCACAGCAGAGGCTACCTCCCTTGGATGCTGCACCTAGCACCTCTCAGCTGTTTGAATCAAGAACTCCATGTGGAACCTGAGGCTGACCTGCTAAAGTCTTGGGGTGTCCCTTGGGCCTTGCGGTGGGGCCTGCTCTTCAGCCCAGTGAGCAGGCTTGTGCTCCTGGCCCTGACTCGCCACCAGCTCCTCAACCCTCCACAGGATTTTTGCCTTTTTTTCTAATGGTACCTTGAATGATGCTTTAACAATGAGGCTCCTGTCATGTGATATTTCTTCTGTTCTTAAGGCAACTGAAACACGTAACTGATACAGAAAGTTTCCTCGGTTTATACTTTTCATCTTAATAAAAGGTCTTGTTTTACTGTGGTTAGAACTAAAAGGGAAGAGAGTGTAACTGCTCTTTGTGTCACTCCTACTCGGTATTTGTGACTCTGGGGACCTTAAGGACTGACCGCCACAGGGCAGGGGTGAAGAGGTTACGCCATGTGCCTTGTAGTGACTTCTGCAGTGTTTCTGCCTTGTAGCTGCATGTTTGAGCCAGAAGGAAATGCTTGCAGCCTGACTGACAGCACAGCAGAAGAACATGTACTGGCCTTGGTGGAGCACGCGGCCGATGAGGCTCGGGACAGGATCAACCGACTCCTTCCCGGCAGCAAGGTAGTTCTCCCTGATGAGTGGTGTATTTTGTGCCAGGACAGTGGCACAGCCCTCGGAGTCAAGAGTTTAATGTCAGGATGTTGGAGTGTCTAGTCTGAGTTCTGTTGCTGTCATGGGGTGTCATCGTCACTGGAGGGTCCAGCTCAGGAGTTCATGCTATAGTCAGGGTCAGCTCCTTTTCCTCACTGGCCATTGTAGCCACTGGCCCCATCTCCTGGGAGGTAAGGGGTGCTCCAGGGGCAGATGCCTGTGTCAGGACCACATTAACCTCCATCCCTTGACAGGCCGAGCCCGCCAGATTTCTCTGCTGCAGGTTGATTCCTTTCCCTGTGTACTCACATCTTTGTGTGCCACAGCAGTCAGTCGTGTGTCCGACGCAGGTATGGCTGGTGGGAGGGAGCCTGTCCAGCGGGCTGCTGGTCATCAGGAGGAGGTTACACCATCCTTTGAGCATCTCCTCCTCTCTGACACAAGGATACGTTCTAGGCCCGCACATCCAGTAGAAATAGTGTGAGTCATGTATGCAGCTTTAAACTTCTTAGTCGTGCTAACGACATCACAGGTGAAATTCTGATATATTTTATTTGATCTGATACATCCAAAGTAATATTTAAACATATAGTCTGAACTAGAACTTTACAGTTTTTTCATACTAAGTCTGTGAAACTCAGATTATAAAGTATTATTGAAATGATAACGTTTAGGATGTTTTGGGTTATATAAATTCTGTTAAGATTAATTTTACCTGTTTTAAAAAAAATTTTTTTTTAAGGTGCCTGCTAGAAAGTTTAAGGTTCTCTGTGTGGCTTACAGTGTCATTCCACAGGACCTGCTAGTCTGCACCCCTGTTGTGCTTCAGCCGTGGAATCGGCTGTTTCTCCAAGGAGCCCTGGTTCCTTAGTGGAGATTGGCGTTTAGAAACCCAAAGCTGGGTTCCTAAACTTTGTGTGGCCCTCAGTGGAGAGAGCTAGGAAAGGCCATTACATATGTATGGCTTCTAGAAGGAACCTAGACTGACATTGGTGTTCACATTCACCAAAAACCATGTTTTTACACTGAACCTCCGATGCCATCTAGTATCACCAAGACTGTTCTCCTTTTCTCCCTTTCAATTTTGTAATTCCACAGTGAGAAACCTGACTTCTCTTACCCTTAATACACTTACTTGACCAAGAGTAACCAGTCTCCCGTCTTCCGTGCCCTACTCACCCTGCTTGGGTCCTGGTCCCCCCTCCCAGGCTTCCTCCTCCCACTCAGACATTTGTTCCCTCCACTTGGGCTCCAGCACCTGGACAGGTGGGCACCCTTCTCCACCTTTCCACACACACCAACACACAGGTGCCTTCTCTTCCTCACTCTCTTCATGGCCTGCAGAGGAGGAGTTGATCTTGTTTGAGGGTTGGTTTTTAAATGGAAATAGTTCCCACCTGCTTTAGAGATGGAGACCCTGAACTATTTGTTGATAACAGGATGCTTATTGACCAGTGTCTTGTTCTAACTCATTTCATTGAGGCTTCTGACCTACTATAAAAAGTTTCTAGGTAAGGTGTTTTCTTCGAAAAGCTCTTTTTTAGAAGGTGTTACAAGGCATTTTGGTAAGAAGTTCTTTCATTGCACTCGTGTGCACGTTGTTTGCAAGTGGGCCTTGCACTCCAGGGAAAGGTATGAAAGGGGCCTCTTTCCTTCCTTCATAGAGAAACAAGTGACCTTTGTGGCCTTTCAGGATTATCCAAGCTAGGCCATACTCCTAGGCCTTTATTTTGTTGGAGCTTCAGTAGAAGTCTCAACTGCAGAAGCTAAGGGCTGTCACTTCATGGGGGAGTGTGCACTCAGGCGTGCTTCCTTGCAGATGGGCTATCTGAAGAAGAGTGGAGATGGGAACCTGCTCTACAGCGTGGTCAACACGGCTGAGCCAGATGCTGACGGTGGGTGGCCCGTCTCAGGGCTCAGTGTCCTTTTTAGTCTTGATGCTGTTCTACTAACCTCTATTTCTATTTAGTGTTTTAAAACCTTTTAACCTGTTGGTGACGTCTGTTTTCACTGGAGTGTGTGACGCCAGTGGTTAAGTGTAGATGACAAGCCCTGTTCAGTTACCTGCTGCATCACCCCCCTCACCATGACACTTGCGTGGTAAATGGACTGAGGCTGGTCATCCAGTGGGGGTGGAGGTGCTGGTCAGACCGTCTCTGACCAAGGGTCCCTAGGACAGCCAGGACAGGAATTGCACTCCCACAGAGCTGCAGGCTTGGGGCTGGACATCCTGATACTGTCGTGAGGGTTTACCTCACAAGTTCAGTAATGGCTCCTTTGGCAGAAACCAGTCCCCAACTCTGCTCTACTTTTGAAGCTTGAAAGAAGTAACTGTCAGCTCAGACACGAGTTTTAGAAGAAAAAACCCTAGTTGATAATTCCATCAAGGAAGATCTTGATGAATGCATAAATATTGGGGTTTTTTGTGGCCTTTAGCAAGCATTTTTATACTTTTTCATCTCCTTGAAAAAGATTTCAAAGGCTTGTCCTTTTAGGGGAAGCAAAATTCTGGAAGTGAATATGCAGGCATGCATACACACCCAGAAAAATGAAACTCTTTTCTTGGCCGTGCATACATGGATGTAGGGCAGCCCCCATGGGCCTAACATGCCTGGTGGCATTATTTCACCCAGCCCTTGACACACAGTTTTATTTAGTATTCTCTGATGTATACAAAGTATAAATTCTGATGAGTTTCTTTGCTCTTGAGTCAGAATGAATCATACTGTCTTCCTAAGAGAATAGACAAGTCGATCAATGGCTTAGAAAAAAAACATGAAGTAGAGGTTCCGATTAGGGATTTGAAGATTCCTGCTCAGGTCACGTGAAGAGTGTGAGTGACAACTTTAGCAAAGGAAATGTGCAGTCAGAGGGTGCACAAAGGCGGGGGCTCTACTGTTGCTGTAAGAATGCATACAGCAATTCTTAGAGGTGGTGAGTGGTCAGTTTGAAAATTATGTTCCTAGTGTCATGGTCAGAGAGCAGAAGTTTTTCATTATGTTGGCTTTGGGGTAATCAAAAAGTGAACTTGGAGTGTGGTTAAGGTTTGCAAATGGTAGTTGGCTTTTGTGAATTCGATTTTAGATGGCCTTTACAGAGAGCCCCTGGGCCCTCTCTCCCACACATACCTACTGTGAGGTGAAGAGAGTGCTTGAGGTGCTGTGTGGGATAGGGGATCCATTAACTGCCCGCTCACAGCCCTGATCTTCTTGCAGAGGAGGAGACCCACCCGGTGGACCTGAGCTCACTCTCCAGCAAACTGCTCCCTGGCTTCAGCTTCACCACGCTGGGCTTCAAAGATGAGAGAAGGAGCAAAGGTAAATGTGCAGGGAATGTGCAGGGAGTGTGGGGAGGAGCGCTCACAGGTCAGTCAGTCATCGCAAAGGAGTTCCCGGTTCCTCCTCCAAGATCTTCCTGACTTGCCTGTTTTTAGAAATATATCCAGATTCTGATTTTGAAACCGATAGTAAAATTAAGACTATTTGAATGACAGGAATAAAAATGACAGTAGGCAAGTTCCTGCTTTGCCATGTGCTCTTTACTGACGGATGGGTCTCAGTTCTGCACTCCGTGGAATTCTTAGTTGGGCTGCCATTGTCTGCTTTGGTAGCCGGGACTCTTGGGGCCAGGTGGTGGTGATCTAATGGTGGAAATTTACTTTCCTCCAACAAGCTGTCACATTTTACTCATTTGAAAGGGGTGGTGGTGATGCCTGCGGCCAAGAGAGAGCTGTGCATGACTTTCTCCGGAGAGAATTAGGGAGGGTGTGGGTACATTGACTGCATTTGTATTTGTGGTTGGCTTTTTGGTTTGTTTTGGAGTGTCTGTTAGTATTTCTGGCTGTTTTGTTCCCAGGGGACATTTTGCTTGTCAACTGGGGTGCTACAGGTCCAGGCTGCTTCTTCACACCCTCCTGTGCCCAGGACACAACCCTCCCAGCCCCTGACATCATTCATGCAGAGGTGCCATCACATGTGTCCTTCAGGGCAGTGACCCTCTGATTCCCTTTATATCCCCTCAGCATGAGCCAGCCTCTGTAGGTGAGGTTCCCAATAATGTCTGGGATGGGAGAGGAGCCGGCACCAAGAAGCCCTTCGACTTGTCACGCTCAGTCCTTTACAAAACACTGAACCATTCTCTGTAGCCATTGGCCACAGAGGTAACACAAAGGTGATGAAGCAATTCTGCTAGTCATATCCCAACTTCTTCCAGTCAGTAGTTCAGCAAGAATTTCGTAGAGAAGAAAGGGTGCCACTGAGGGGAATGCCTTATACAAGAGTGTGGGTGAGCAACACAATGAGAAAGGTGGAGTTCATCTCGTGCCAGATGTAATTTGAGTGTAAATCTGATGTTTCTTATGTTTTCCCTTTTTTCCCCACTCTTAGTCACATTACTGTCAAGTGCCAGCACTGCACTTTCAATGCATAATAATTCTGTATTTGGAGACTTGAAATCAGACGAAATGGAGCTTCTGTATTCTGCCTACGGAGATGAGACGGGTGTGCAGTGTGCGCTGAGGTAAGCTATGCACAGGGACACAGGTGGGCGTCTTGCTTGCTCTGCAGCAGGAGCCGTTTTCCTACTGAGCAAGCACTTCAGAGCCTGTTTGTTGGGGAGACAGCCACTGGCAGCAGGTTCAAATAGCAGAAATTTCCAAGTTATTTTCAGTAAACTCTTGTGGTCTGCTATAGCCTGGTTGTGAATTTGGGTAATTCAATCACAATTTTTTATTTAAATCATTTTTTATTTTTCAGTTAGATTTGACATACAATACTATGTTAGTCTCAGGTGTACGCCCCAGTGATTAGACATTACACAACCTACTGAATGATCATCCCATAAATCTCATACCCATCTAATACCATGCACTGTTATTAGAATATTATGGACTGTATTCTCTATACAGTACTTTATATCCATCCCCCCGACTACTCTGTTACTACCAATTTATACTTCTTAATCCATTCACCTTTTACACCCAGCTCCTCAACCCTCATCCCATCTGGCAACCATCAAAAGGTTCTGTGTATCTATGAGTCTGTTTCTGTTCTGCTTGCCATTTGTTTTCTAGATTTAATTATTGATAGATATGTATTTATTGCTATTTTATTGCTAATTTATTTCATTTTATTTTTATTTTTGTCTTCTTAAAGAAGACCCTTTAACATTTCTTATAATCCTGGATTGGTAGTGATGAACTCCTTTAGCTTTTCCTTGTATGGGAAGCTCTTTATATGTCCTTTGATTCTAAGTGATAGCTTTGCTGGGTAGAGTAACCTTGGTTGCAGGTCTTTTGCTTTTCATCACTTTGAATATTTCTTGCCAGTCCCTCAGGCCTGCAAAGTTTCTGTCTTGAAGTCAGCTGTCAGTCTTATGGGAACTCCCTTGTAGGTAACTAACTGCTGTTTTTAAGATTCTCTGCCTTTAACCTTTTGCATATTAATGATGATGTATCTTGGTGTGGGCCTTTTTGGGTTCATCTTTTTGGGACTCTGCACTTCCTAGACTCGTGTAGTTCCTTCACCAGGTTAGGGAAGTTTTCTGTTATTTTTTTACATAGCTTTCTGATTTCTTGCTCTCTCTCTTCTGACACCTGCATGATGAGAATGTTGGTACACTTGAAGTTGTCCCAGAGGTTCCCTATACTGTCCTCATTATTTTAAATTCTCTTTTCTTTTTGCTGTTCTGATTGGATGTTTTTTGCTTCCTTATAATCTAAATTGCTGTTTTGATTCTCAGCCTCATCTTCTCCACTCTTGATTCCCTGTAAATTATTCATTTCAGTTAGTGTACCTTTCATGGCTCACTGGTTCTTCTTTATGGTTTCCATGTCCTTTTTCATGTTTTGGAAGTTCTCTCCAAGTTCATCTACTCTTCCCCTAAGTTCATCCTTATAACCATCGTTTTGAACTTTGTAGATTGCTTGTCTCCATTTTGTTTAGTAGTTTCTCTGGAGTTTTTGTTCTCTTCTTTCATTTGGGACATTTCTTTGTCTTCTCATTTTGGTAACTTCCCTGTGTTTGTTTCTATGTATTAGGTAGAGCTGCTACATCTCCCAGGCTTGGTAGAGTGGCCTAATGTAGGTAGTAGGTGTCCTTTAGGGTCCAGTGGCACAGCCTCTCTGTTCACCTGAGCTGGACTTTCCACCCTTTGGCTCTGTTCACTCTCCTTTTGCAATTGAGTCTCCACTGCTGTTTGCATGTCAGTGGGAAGGATTTAGCCCCAGGCCAGTCGGCTTCAAGTTCCTTCATTGGCTGTGACCACCATGGAAGTTCAGCTGTGCAGGGGCCAACCCTACGGAGCAGGACTTACTTCACTGGGATTCAGGTGCCCACCCACTCTGCTCCTTGAGTGTGTTGCTTGTGGGTGGGATTGGGTGGTGCTTTGATGTGGTCTGAAGCTGTCCACCAGGTACACTGGCTTTTGTGCCTTCCAGGAGGTACAGGCCAACCTCTGCCAGCATCTGTGTTCTGTCTGGGGCTGTGTTCTATAGGTGGCGGCTACTCATGCTGGGTTTGGATGTACCCAGGAGAGGCCAACCTGTGAACCAAGGCCAGCTGCCACTACTGCTGGGCCTGGAGCCACTTAGTGAGAGGGTACAGGGCACACTAAGCCCAGATCCTGCTTGTTTAAGAGATTCTAGGAAAATCTGAAGCATGAGCCAAGACAGGCCATTCATAATGGAATACCAGTGGAAACAGCTTGAGTTGGCCCAAGAGTTGGCGAGGTTAGATCTTTGTTTTATTCTGGAAAGAAACAATATATGAAAACATTTTTAAAAATCAGCCCCTAATATGCTAAATGAGTATCTAGCCCAGGTTTTCTGTGAGACAAAAAAAAAAAAGTGGAAAACTGAGGAGGAAATTTCTTATAAGAGATGTAAGAAATCTCTTTGTCTGGTGATCTCTTACATTTCTTACAAGAGAGGATGGTGTCACAAATTGGTTACCCTCCTCTTCACTCTTGTTTTCCTTGGCAGCATGCTCACAGTTCTTCAGGAACACGTCACCTTTTTCAGGTAGCGCCGTGCAGCTGGACTGCACTTGTCTTCCCCAAGTGCATGCTCCTGAAACACATGCAGGTTCTGTGTGCCGCACAGTGGGAGTCACAACACACGAAGGGAGGTGGACAGGTCCTCGCCTCGTATCAGCACCCTTTCCCACTGGACTCCCCCATGCCGCCTTCCTCAGACACTTTGTCCTGAGGCACTTCCAGACCACACTGTTAGTGTTCTGGCTAGTCCCTGTTCCCTTCTCAGCTGTCATTGTGGTGGTTTGTCATAAAATGCTCCTGGCAGAGACTCTGGTGGTGTTGCTTCCAGACCAGCAGCCCTCCTCGCTGTGTGTGAAGGTCTTTGAAGTCTGGACAGCCCTTTGAGCCTTTGCCTGGTTTTGATGCTAGGACCATGCATTTTCCATTTTCTGCCTCCTTTTAAATTTGGTTAGTTTTATTTTGATTTTTAAAGCATTCATATGGCCCAAAAATCGAGCCTGGCTCCCACAACTGCTCCCTCCCCTTCTCCATTAGGTAGCCATTTACACTGTGCATCTTTCCTCAGTCTACTTTTATTTTTAAACCCAAAACAGATATGAATGTGCTTCTTTTACAAAAGTTAGCATAAGTCATCCTATCATCCCATACATGTGTGTATACACTGTTCTTCACCGTGCTTTTTTAAAAAATTTTTTTCTTGAGATCTTTTTAACTTTTTGGTGGCATGGACCATTTTAAGGATCTGATGAAATTTGTTGGTCCACTCCCCAAATCTTCCACATATGGGAGGTTTGCAGCTCTCAGAAAGAACCTCCTGGAGGAGCAACTGAGGCGTGCTGATGTCACAGGCTTCTGTGCTCAGCACTGCTAGCATTGCTGGCAGCAGAGTGGAAGATGAACGCACATAGCGTTTGTGTCAATATGTTCTTTCCTGGCCCTTTCCAGCCTGCAGGAGTTTGTGAAGGATGCTGGGAGCTACAGCAAGAGAATAGTGGATGACCTCCTGGACCAGATCACAGGCGGAGACCACTCACGGATGCTCTTCCAGCTGAGGCAGGTGGGCTGCACTGTGGTGCCATTCCTGTAAAAGAGCCCATCCAAATGACGGGCTCCTCAGGGTAGATTGTGCTGATTTTAGGTCATCGCTCAACAGTTCTTCCCTCACTGACCTTTTCTTTTTCTACTTTTCACTGTCAGTTGTTTTTAGAAGAAACTTTTAAAAGTCCTCTCTATTTGCCACATACTTACTCTTCATAACTTTGTACATACTCAGATTTCTTTCATCTGTTATTTTCCTTTGTTCTGAAGAATTATTTTATAGTATAGATTTGGTGACAGTGAATTTGCTCAGCTATTTGTTGAGAAAAGTATTTTACCATCATTTTTTAAATTCATTTTTCATGGGTATGGAATCAATAGGTTGATGTTTTTTTCCTTTCTAATTTAAAATATACCTGACTTGCACTATTTCTGTGTATGCAGTTATTTTTATCTTTGTAAACATTTGTAATGTGTCTGTTTTGGCCAAAATCAAGGATTGACAAACTGGCCCTTGAGCCCAGTGTTTTTCTACATTACATTTTTTCATAGGTTGTAAAAAAAAATGCTGTAGACTTTACATGGTTCTCAAAACCTCAATACAGGGGTAGGTAAAAGTAGGTATACAGCTGTTGTTAGTATGTAAAACTCAGAGTTTATTCTTGTATTATTTATAGTATTATAAATTATAAATAGTATTATTTCCACTGGAATATGTAAATTTATTTTTGCCCACACTGTATTTGCTCTCTGGCCCTTCAGAGAAAAAGTTTGCTAACCTCCGCTCTAGATGCTTTTATTTATTTTTTACTTTTTGAAGATTTTTTAAATTATTTTTTAGAGAAAGAGGAAGGGAAGGAGAAAGAGGGGGAGAAAACCATGAATGTGTGGTTGCCCCTTGCACACCTCCAATTGGGGACCTGGCCCACAACACAGGCATGTGCCCCAACTGGGAATAGAACCGGTGACCTTTTGCTTTGCAGGCCCACTCTCAATCCACTGAGCTACACCAGCTAGGGCTGCTCTAGATGCTTTTAATTTTTAATCTTTATAACTGATTTTCAGCCATTTATTTTTTATGTGTCTTAGTGTGCTTTGTTTTTATTCTGCTTAACATTTAGTGAGCTTCTTGGACCTATTGGTTTATGGTTTTCAACAAATTTGGAAGATTTTTCAGCCATTATTTCTTCAAATACTGTTTGCTCACACCCTTATTTTATCTTTTCTGTGACTTTGACATGTGTGTTAGATGTCTTGATATATTCCACATATTACTAAAGCTCTTCTTTTAAAAAGACTTAACCGCCCCCCACCCCTTTTAGTTGGAATAGTTTCTATTGCCATGAGTTTGGTAATCCTTCTTTATGCCATGCCTAAATTTGTAAATCTCACCTAGTGAATTTTTTACTTAAGATACCATGTTTTCCATCTCTGGAATTCCATTTAGTTCTTGTGTTTGGGGTTTTTTTGTATCATCTATTTTCATATTATTTTCATAATATTTATTATAGTTGCTTTTAAAGTCTTTTGCCACTAATTCTGTCCCTTCCATCCGTCTGGATTTGTCTCTGGGCAGATTTTCCTTTGATTTGTAGGCCATGATTTGCTGCTTTGTTGTCTGGTTGGATGTCGGGCTTGCACTGAGAGTCTAGACTGTGCTAACACAGTGCTCGCTGGCCACAGGGGGCTGTTGGGAAATTTGGAAGTGCTGGTTTGATTTTAGTTACGTTAGAAGTGTGAGCTACAAACTAGAATGTTAAAGACTAGTACAAAAAAAGAAGGGTGAAAGTATGTCAGTAATTATTTCATTTGGATTACATGTTAGAATAAAAATGTTTTCAATAGATTAAGAAAACTACGTTAAGACTAATTGTACATCAAGGTTAATTTTAATGTGGCTACTAGAAAATTTAAAATTAGGTATAAGCTTACATTATTTTTCTGTTGGACAAGACTGGTCTGGATTTTATCTTCTTCCTTTAAAGAATGTTTATGTTCCTTTTGGCAGAGTTGTTACTTCTGAACCACCTGGTCCTCTTAAGCTTATTTTTAAGCTTTGTTAGGATTCATGTAGGCAACCTTTCTTCTAGTGTTAGTCTGGCCTAAATACTAAGGAGTAGTGAATAAGCTGTCACATGTGTCCGTGATGTGGATGGATTGCCCTATCCATCCACATCACGTTTGGGAAAACTGATTTCCTGCCTGTTTTACTTTGCAGAGGAGAAATGTCCCGTTGAAGCCCCCAGATGAAATAAAGGTGAGTTCCATGGACATGTAAATAAAAACATTGTTATTAGGGTTCCAGCAGGGCAATTGTGCTCTGCTTTTGATATGGGATGGTTGAGAAGAACTTTGTATATTCTTATTTAGAAGGTAATTAAGTTTCTGATAAATAAAATTAAGTGGTAGTCTCTTTTCACCCCTTGATTTTTAATGGCTTGGGGTGAGGGATATAAAACCACAGTAAGTTCCTCCAAATGCAGACTCAGGAATGCAAAGGTGCCAGGAAGGGCGGGGCTGCTGAAAGGTGGGCAAACCACGAGGCAAATGCCATGTGCTATCAGCTGGGTGCACGTGTACTGCACACTTGTGAGTGGGATGAGCTTGGCCAGTCTAAGTCATTGGGGCCTTGTGAATGCCTATTATAGATGGTTTCTGTTGGAGGAAACTGTTCGTTGTGGTCCAGCTAAGGTTCCCTGCCCTCCCCGCCTTTTCCTGTCCAGAAGAAACTGGGAGTGCATTGGAGCAGAGACACCAGGATGCCGGGCAGGGTGTTGGGGCCTAGGCCACTGTTGTTACCTGGCCTTGGTGGTCGGAGGGCTCGCCTAGGGCAGGAGGGTCAGGTATCTGGCAGGCGGGGTTTGCTGAGTGACAGACTGAAGAAGGTGACATGGTGTCTCCCAGAAGGGCGTGCTCCGTGGTGCATCTGGGTACATAAGGAGCCAGGGTTCTGCTCAGGGTGTGTCTGGCTATGCAGATGCAATGTGGCATAGAGTGGAAGCCCCACGCCCATCTTCGAAAACCTGGCATGCTGCAAGCTGCCTTGAGCTGGGAGCCTGGCACACATTTCTGCCCTGCTGCTAGGCCTCCACAGAGTCAGCTCTGGGGCAGGTGTGGGCAGCTTTCAGAAGGGGCCTTCTGTTACCTATACCATCCTTTGTGCTGAATGCCTGCTCCCCACCCCTTTTTTCAACCCTGTGGTGGCTGTGCCCGTCTCTGGCTGGCTCCATTAAGTAAGTGCTTTCCTGTCCGTGTGTAATAGTCAGCCTGTGTTGACATGCAGTGAGGCACCCACCTCTGCTCACTTCATTCTGTCATGCTCATGCTCAGTACTGTCTTAGAATGTAGATCTCTACACTTAGCTAGCAGAAGTGACCAGTGGAAACAACCAAAGCACTTTCCTTTAGGTGAGCCCTGGAGCAGTCTAGCCTTGGGAAGGCTCTTTGGTATGTGTGTGTGCTGTGTGCATTAGTGCGTAGGAAGGGGCATTTCTCTGCTGTGATCTCTAGGGAAATTTGTGATGCTAGATGTCCTTCTATGGGGCAAATAGGGTGTGAGCAAACCAGCTTTTTTCAGGATGTTATAATGAGCTCCAAATTGCCTCATGTTTTAGGACCTTCAGGTAAACCTTTAACATCCGTGAGAGACACAGGCTGGGGGATGATGATCCCCAATGAGCAAGGGTTTGGTGCTGAGCCCTGGGTGGGGTAACTAACAGCTCTAAGCCTCCGTCTTTGGTTAAGAGGCAGATGGTAGTGGTGGGGTGGTTGTGGGGATTTATAGTTAAACTCAACCCTTGGGGCCTGGCCCATTAGTGGGCCCTATAAACATGAACTCATGATGGCCTGAATTGTTATTGTAACAGTTCCTCTTAGAAGAGATTACTTACCAAAGCAGACAGAAGTAGGTTTTATGAAAGCCAAGTGAAGAAGCAAATTTACAGATCACCAGGGGCCAAGAAAGCCCCATAGCAGCAGATTCACACCGAGGCCAAAACAGTCCAGCCAGAAGGTTTATAACAAGGCTAAGATAGCCCAACCCCAGAGGGTTCACACTAAGGCCAAGGTAGCCCAGTGGCAGAGGGTTTACACCAAGGCTGGGACAACCAGATGGGAGAGTGTTCACACTGAAGTCAAGACAGCCTGACCACAGGGGGTTCACGCCAAGGCCAAGACAGACCAATAGGCACGGAGGTTATAGGCCTAGTGTCCCTGTGCTCGGTAGCTTCCAGTCACTGGGTTCCTGTGAATTACTGAATGGAGGTGGACACCGCTCCCTACCATGCATGCTGGCAGGGGTCCTGTCTGAGTCCCGGGAGAGGGCTGAGGGTGGAGTGGGGAGCATAGAAAAGGTATCTGCACAAGCTAGGCCCAGGAACTCCCAGCACCTCTCAGGTGGAGCTTTTGTTTCTTAACTATTTGGTGAAGAAATAGTGTCACCCCAGACTGTTATTTGAGGAGGGGGGCACTGTCATTTGACACTAAATTGTCATTGGCTACTTAGGATTCAGCACCCATGTTAGAGTATGTAATTTGGCAGAATTTTGAGGGCCTTAAAATACTAGAGATGGCCCTTCAAATATTTACTTAAAATATAGCTCTATGTTAATCCTAAAAATCTAATATTCTGATAGCCAGTTGGATAGAAGAAAATGTGTATGTGATGGGGTAGAGTATTTCAGAGAAGGCAGAGCTGGCCATCTCTGGAATGATGTAGTAAGAACGGGGAATTGACACAGTAGACAAGACTTCCAGAGAGATGTGCCCCATGAGGGCCAGGAGAGCAGCGGCGGCTGCCGTCTGCACCCTCAGGAAGCTCGCCGGGGGAAGGAAAGAGAATGCTCTGTTTTGGAATCTGCTACATTACTTAAGTGAAGTCTCTGGAAAATAGTCGTGGGCTCTTCAGGCGCTGTGTACCTACCTGACACAGAGTGCCCAGAGAGCCAGCAGCCTTTGTGTGCCTGTCTGGCATTGTTGATCTAGGTAGTGGCTCACTCACGAGCTCATATCTGGTGGTTCCTGGGCTGTGGCATGGGCTAGACACAGCTTGGTCTTGCCCACTTTTGGTGACTGGTCATGACAGAGCAGGCCTGTCCTACCAGTGGATGTTCACTGCCCACTTAGTGTCTTTCCTTTTTTGTTTTCTGTCTTCCACAGGCTGGGGACCCCCTAGGAGATGGTGGCTCTGTGCTGGATTTCATGTCAATGAAGTCATACTCTGACGTCTCTCTGGATATCTCCATGCTCAGCTCTCTGGGTAGGTTGTGCTGGGTACACGCCTAACTCGTAACATGGCAGTTGGATCGGCTGAAAGGAAGTGGCCTGTAGTGCTGCGTTTCCACTCAACCTGAGGGGTGGTCCCCGGGAGCACAGGGCTGGTATACTGCTGTTTGTCCTTGTTCCCAGGAGGGTGGCCCAGCCTGGTAAGGTGGCCATAGGTGAGGGCCCTGCTGTCCTCAGGACCACCTTCAGACAGCTCCAGATTGGGCTTGCCTGGATCTTCTTCCTGACTTCAGGCTCCATGTTTCAGATTTCTGGGTCCTTCCATACTGTTGGTTCAGGCACCTGCCCCGACCTGCTGATAGTGCATTAATGGGCTCAGGTGTGCCCACCAGCATGTTCCCACTTGGACTGCTGACCACCATCCCCCCCCCACCTCGCCCTACCATGTGGGGCCTACCATGTGCTCTCTGCATCTCACACAGCATTCCATGTTTTGAAATCTACTCTGCCATTCCAGCTGCCTGTTGACTAGTGGTGCATGTTCTTCCCTGTGAACACACCTGTGCTTTTACCTGGCAGCAGCTCCCCCCAGAGGATGTAATGACAACATCTGGAGACATCTTTGGTTGTCACAATTGGGGTGTGGTGCTTCTGGCATCACATGTAGAGGCCAGAGATGCTGCTAAACCTTCTGAAACACAGAGGATAGCCCCCCAAAAGAGTGACCCAGCCCCAGTGTCTGTAGTGCCGTATGTTAAAAGTGGGTGTCACCCTGGCCAGTGTGGCTCAGTTGGTTGGAGCATTATCCTGTAAGCCAAAAGGTCACAGGTTTACTTCCTGGTCAGGACACATGCCTAGGTTGTGGGTTTGGTCCCCAGTCAGGGTGCATACAGGAGGCAACCAACTGATGTTTCTCTCCCTCTCTCCCTCCCTTCCCCCTTCTCTAAAATCAGTAGACATTTCTGGGGTGGGGGTTAAAAAAAAAAAAGTGGGTTTCATCAGACCATTTTAAGAGCATAAAATCTTGCTTTGTCATCCATCCTGACAGCCTCTGTCTTTTGATTGGAGTGTGTTGAGACCATTTGTGTTTTAAACAATTACTGATGCAATTGGATTCATGTCTGACATCTTGCTGGGGTTTTTTTTTCCCATTTTCCCAATATTCAGGGGTCCCCAAGACCACCCCCAGGTTTTGGTGATTCCCTAGCACTTAGCATGTGGTTGTACTCACAGAAAGGACACTGACCAGACTCCCCAAAGGAAAAAGGCACGTAGGGTATATCTGGAGATCAGGCACAGCTTCCAGAGCCCCTCCCCATGTGCCCTACAGGATGTGCCTGATCCCCAACAGTGATTGTTACTGCACAGCACCCTCGCTGGACACAGCCCCAAATTCCGGCCTTCCAGAAGGAAAGCGGGTGTTCAACATAAATCATACCATTGCGCAGACAGTTGTGGTGCAGGGAGCTCCTCCCGTCATTCAGGTGGTGGGAGCCTTCTGGAAATCCTTGTCCGGTCTGGCTGGCAGTTTAGAGCTGCTGTGATAACGCTTTCCTACACACCAGTTACTCTTCTTTCCTCTGGTTGTATCTTAAGATTTTCTCCTTATTACTGGTTTTCAGTATTTTGGTTGTAATGTGCCTTGTTTGCATTTCTTTAGGTTTATTCTTACTGGATTTTGTTCAGCTGCTGGATACTAAGGGTTTAGAGATTTTATCAAATGTGGGAAGTTTGGCTATAACCCCAATTCTGCCCATCGGTTGCTGAGGCTGTGTTTTGGGCTGTCCCACGCTGCATCCTCAAGGGCACTCACTGGATATTCCATCTGCTGTGCTGACCTGCTGTCGTCCTTCCTGGGGCTTCCCTTTCCATCCAGCTCCATTACGCTTTTTCAGCATCGTCATCCCTTTCTGGCCTCACTATCACGGTTTCTGTGCCTTCTTTAACACATGGAGCAAGTATCCAATTGTTTTTACTCCCTGTCCGCCCATTCCCACTTCTCTCCATGATGTCCTTCCCTGGTAGAGCTCTGTTTTCTTGCCCTGTTGCCTGCCTTATGGGTTATTGGAGGCCAGACTCTGTGGTTATGCCATTGGCGCTAGATTTGGTCACATGCCTTCGAACTGTGGTGGACCTTGCTCCCAACAGTCTGTTGAGCAACTTGGAGCTGTCGGACCCTATCCAGGTTTTGCTTTGAGGCATTCTTAGGGTGCGCACAGAGCCACAGTGTAGGGTGAACATGGTCCCACCCATAGGCTGCATCCTTCCACATGCTTGGGATAGATTGTCACGTACATGTAACTCCCCGGCAGGGTGCAAGGCAGTGCTTGGCCAAGACTAGAGAGCTCACCAGGCAGCCTGTCTTCTCCAGCTCTTGGCCCACTCACTGCCCGGCACTGCAGGTGCCTGCCCTGTGCCTAGTCCTGGAGTCTGCAGGCCTCTATTGCACACATCATCTTGTTTTTCCAGTTGTTTGTGACAGGAATGCAAGACTTCTGTCCATAAAATGGCGCAGATTGACATGGCGCCTGGTTTCTTGTCAGGCACATTGTCCCTCCCGTCATCGTCCACCCCCTTCTGCTCGCTCCAGTTGTATCACCCTCTCCTCCAAGCTTGCTTGTGTCCACCTGGTTCCCCTTATGAGGGGTTGTTGTCCTGAGCATGCATAGTGACAAGTGAGAGATCGCAGTTGTGGACCAGCAGTGCTAACACACAGTGCTTTATGGATGAGCCGGTTGACCTGAACTGATGTCTCATCATCCTGTGTTTTCACAGGGAAAGTGAAGAAGGAGCTGGACCATGATGACAGCCATCTGAACTTGGACGAGACGACAAAGCTCTTACAGGACCTGCATGAGGCGCAGGCAGAGCGCGGGGGCTCCCGGCCCTCATCCAACCTCAGCTCCCTGTCTAACACCTCCGACAGGGATCAGCACCACCTGGGTAAGGCGGCTCCTGGCCTGATCTCTGCCCCACATCTCCCAACATCTGTCTGGGAAGAGAGCAGGAGCACTGATTGTCAAGAAAGGCTAGAGACCCTGGGAGATTGGAGGGTGTGCAGGCAGTGAGTCCAGGCCCACGGGTCTGCAACGCCTTGGAGCATGAACAGGCCTCCCTTGTCATGTGGCTGCACCGAGGTGAAGTATTTGAGTGGAGTTTGTGGCTTTGGCCATTAGGTGCTGGCAGTCTGTCCCAGACAGCTACATACTAAGGCCCTTGGTAAGGGGCAGAATGAGGCTGAGGCTGAAGACTCTTACAGTGTACCGAGTTAGAAGTTGAGAACGTTTCTGCTTGTTTTGTTTTTAGTCCCAAAACAGTGTGTTGACAAGTTTGTTTCTCTAGGATCCTTATTTGGGAGAGCTTGTGACCTTTCTTGGCCAGGGGGCTCCTGAGTTTAATGAGTGTCAGGGAAATAAACCAGGAAGGGAACTAGACAGTTGCCTCATGGCTTCTTGAGTGTGTCAGTGCTACTGTTTTAGTTCCCAGATACGAATATTGAATTATTCTTTCAGAGAATAATTGGTGGCGGGGGAGGGGGGAAGTGGTGGTAGCTACAGAAGTTTGGTGAAAGTTGTCCGAATCAGGACCAGTATTCTCCCTTCTGTTAACCTTGTGATAAACAACGCATAAAGTAGGTTCCAGGTAGCCCTGGGTCGGCTCCAGATCTGAGAACTCCAACATCCTGCTAGGCTCTCCAAGTGGCGCTAGAGCCTGCTTCGGGACTAGGGTTTGTCTGAGGGGCCCCTGGCCAAGGAGCCTTTGTTCCTACAGAAGCAGCAGTTGTGCTATGTGGAGGGTCAGGGCCAACCTACTGCTATCGGGTGTCCACAGCTATGCCTGTGAAAAGTGGTCTCCACCTGTGCCCAGGACTGATAGGATG
Source organism: Desmodus rotundus (assembly GCF_022682495.2). NCBI lineage: Eukaryota > Metazoa > Chordata > Mammalia > Chiroptera > Phyllostomidae > Desmodus > Desmodus rotundus. Next base: position 178,037,971 of record NC_071387.1, on the reverse strand, counting down.
TGGTTTGTACCCTGGGAGGGATGTGAGGGTGACCTATACCCTAGGAGATATGATGGGGTGGCCTGTACCCTGGGAGTGGTAAGGGGTAGTGGCCCATAACCATAGGGGGATGAGGGAGGTGGCCTGAACCCTGGGAACCATTGCTCTGGCTGAGTCCAGGGCTTTGCTAACAGCAGTCACACAGACACGGTTTGGGCCAGGCGCCTGCTGAGCCTGGACCATGTGTACAGATCTATTGAAATGTCTTGTCTTTCCCATGATTGCAGGAAGCCCTTCTCGCCTCAGTGTCGGTGAGCAGCCAGAGGTGACCCATGACCCATATGAATTTCTTCAGTCTCCAGAACCTGCAGCCCCTACAAAGAGCTAGCCTTGTAGATAGTCTTAGATATTTTTTTAAAGTTTTTATTTGCATGTACAGAGTCTTTGTCATGAGACAAAGACTTTCATGTCCCCTTTGGCACGCAGGAAGCAGCCTGGGGAGGTGGTGAATTGTCCTGGTATCATGTCGGCCGCATGTGGACCCGTTGTTTCTGTAGATAGCCCTGTGAACCCCGAATAGTGGAAATCCTGTATAAAGGGTGTGTGATTAGATCGCATAAAGCTGGTGTGGTCTGTCTCTGGGCTTCGTGGTGTCAGTAAAGCCTTTCTCTCTGGCCGGTGTGGGCGCACCTGTTCTGCCCCATGACCTCCACAAGTGGCCCTTGGGAAACAGGTGTAGGAGTTTGTCCCATTCTGTTGGGGATCCTGTATGTTCATTCCCACCTGTCCCCCACACCCCCAACATTCCAAGGCAAGTCATGGTGGGGGTCACACAGGAGCATGTGGGGAGCTGGTCACACACCTGCCTGGCCCTAGACAGGCAAGGAGTTGAGTGCAGCTTCCTTGTTCTCTTTTTAATTCATGTGCCTAAGAAAGGAGTATGTTCTGCTAGAAGACTTAGAGGTGAACTGCCCTACCAGTTACCATGAAGTATTGTGTCCATATAAAGTGTTTTTTATTCTGGATATGTTTACTGGATGCTTGTTTATATTGGCAAAATGTAAATACAGATCTTAATAAAAAAATACACGAAGAGTATAATTGCATAGAATTATTTACTGCACTGCTAGGTGTCCATTTTTGGGTGATTTTTCAGTAAAAATCCTATGTCACACGAGGTTGACAGCGTTTGTTCTTCCTGCTATCTCCTCAGCATCTAGCCTGGTTCTCGGTCCCCACAGTGATGTCTGGAGTCTCACCTGCTCCTGCACAACTTTCCTTATTGTGAAAACAAAATCAGAGTTGATGACCTCCCAGGGTGGGGTCCTGGGGGAGAACATGAGTGACTGCGAAGCAGTGGGCAGTGTCACATGTCTAGGCCCATGAGCACTGCTGGACAGAGTGAGAAGGACTGGAGTTGATGAGGGTGCCCCACAGACATTTGGTGAAAGCGGAGTAAAACCTGTCATAGGTGAAGCATCAGGAAGCAGCTGTGGCTTAGGGGAGCAGAAAAAGTTTCCTAACAGGCTTAAGCTGAGGAACATGACCCCACAGTCAGGCCACAGAGCTGCCCCAGCCCAGCAGCCGGCCCTCTGTTGGCCTCAGTGCCATTGCTCCCCTACTGCCCCCAGCCTCACCCTAGCCCCTTATCTCTGCATTGGCCATCCAACTTCAGGGTGTTGGGAGACGCAGAACCTGGATTTCCGGCCTCTGGATGGGGGATGGGTTTTTCAGCAGGACTCAGGTCGGTTTCTTTGATGATGTATGGAGCTCAGATTTTGGTCTGAGTCCAGCCAATCTTGTGAGTGAGGGTGCTGGAGTTGCCTTCTTCAGCCTTTACCTCTCTCTAGCCTGAGTTCTCCATGTCTGCCAGGGCAGCTTCCGGTATAGCTCACAATGGCACCATCCAAAGCCCCAGGCCTTCCAGAAAGGAGTGGTCCCCACCTCCAGGGTGGTCCCCACCTCCAGGGTGAGGCAACAATGCAAACAGTGGGAGGAGCTGCTGCTGCCTCCTGAGCGCCCACCTGTGCTGCAGCTTGGCACAGCCCAGGACACCAGAGGGATTCCCAAGGCCTTTTCGCTCAGAAAGCTGCAGGCCCACAGGGAATAAAGATGAAAGCAGAGTCAGGACTGGATGAACCTCTGATGGAAGATATCAATGTTTTGTTAAATCTTTTGGTAAAATTCATATGACAAAATGAACCATTAGCTATTGATAGCATGCAATTCAGTTGCCGTTGTACTTTCACAGTGTTGTGCCATCAAATCCAGAGCATTTTCATTACCCCAAAGGGAAGCCCTGTACCCAGGTATGTGCGCATGTGCGAGTGCTCAGGTGAGCTCGCTTGGGTGAGCACCTAAGCTCCGCCTGCAGTGTGCCCACCTCTACTCCCCTGTGTGGCTGCTCCGTGCCCCTCCCTGTCCACACCATCCTCCCTCACCTGCGGTGGAGACCCTTGCTTGACGGGGTGTTTTGGGGACCTTAGACACATGCACAACAGAACTGCACACAACTTCACAGAGCATTATGATAATGGAGAGTCGTGGATGACCTGAATTTCAGGTGTGTTCATCAGTCACACATATGGGTGCTTGTGCATTCCGTGAAATAGTGTGGTGGACCTGTGTCATGGGAAGGGACGACAATGTGCTGCAGTTAGGGGCCAAGAGCAGGCTGTGACGTGAGCCCCACAGAACGTTCATCATGTTTAAGTCCCTGTATGTGTGTCTACACAGAAGACCCTGGTAGCCCCAGACTGGGGGTCAGGCTTTGCAGGTTCTCTGTTATCTCTATTTCCTACTGTTTATACAGTGGGCAGGCCCTGATTTTGTAGCTTCTACAGTTATTTTCATGAAGCAAAGATGTCCCTGAAGTAGGGTCATTTCTCAATGGCCACTCTGTCTCGCTCTAGGTCAGTGAACGCCCTACTTAGGATGCTCTGGGGCAGTGCATTTCCTATCCTTCACACCTGGTGGCCTCCTTCAGTGTCACACGGGCACGCTTTGGGGGCCATTGGCCTTCAGGACACCTGATGTTGAGATCACCTGCCCCTGGAGCAAGGGCCGTGTGGCCACCCTGCACCACCCATGGCCTGTCCGCATGTGTGTCTGGAGAAGCATGTTCTGCGCCCAAGGCAGAAACATCATTAATCTTAGGTTACCAGGAAGCACTGTCAAGGACTATGAAGGTCATGCTGACCAACACTTGAGCAGCGAATCCACTGACTGCACAGGAGCTGTGCCGTGGCCATCCAAGAACTGTGGTCTTTCTCAAAGTCACATACTTTTGAAAGCATAGGTGCCTTTGACTGACCACCCTCTCTGAGGGGGTCTTGCCCTGGGTTTTAGTTACCAGTGATCACGGCTCTTATGTCTCCCACAACCTGTGGCCTCTGTGTGCTGTTGACTTGATTCTGAGGGGCCTGAGGCCATCAGGCAGCCCCATTGTCTGCTCTGGGTCTCTTTAGTAGTGCGTTGGCCTGGCACCTGGTGGGACCCTAGCAACAAGGGCCTGGCCTAGGCAGCACCATGGACAGCAGGCCCAGCTGCTGTGGCGGCCTGGTCAGCTGTGGATGTCTTTGGGCTCTCATCTCGCTTGGATGTGGTTTTCTTGGTGTCAGCTTGGGCCTGCCCAGGCCTGCCCATGGTGGTCTGGTGACAAGGCCCCCTGACCCCTCATTCCCAGGGCCTCTGAGGCTGCTGATCCCAGGAGAGCCTCTCTGGCCCTGTCTCCTGCTCATCTGTGGTCAGCCCAGATTTCCAGGATGAGTATCCTGTTATCCCAGCGATGCTTTTCTCCTTTGCTGTCCTTTAGGGTAGCACTGATACAGTGGGAGGAAATGGAAACCCAAAGGAGCTAGGGTGGGGGGAGGCCAGGTGACTGGGTGGAGTGAACTGACCACAACCAGAGGTCAGCCTCAGCACCAGCCCTGTGGGCCCAGCTGCCCAACCAGCAGAGAGGTCCCTGGGCTCTCCAGAGAGGCTGCTATGGCCATGTGTTATGCAACATATAACTCATGGAGAGCCCCTTCCTCCAAAGGGCTCCTGGCCCCACCCAGGTAGCCTCGTAAGCTGCTGGTTTCTCTGTCTCATGTCTCTGTATGTCTGGGCTCGGCTGCCCACTGGGGGATAGACCCCTGGCCACCATAGGTGCTGGGCAGCAGGGCTGCACACAGCACATTTTGGATGAGGCACAATCAGCCTTCCACTGCAGAGGCTACCCTGGCTCAGGTGGCTTTACCAGGAAGGAACCTGCTGCCAGAGGCTGGTGGAGCCCATGGGATGCCACCTCTGCAGACGGAAAAGGGACATGCCCCATCCACTCTCCTGACCCCCACCAAGGAGGGGGTGGGTGATTGGCCTGAATTTGGGGGCCTTCAGATAGGAGTTCTTGGACTCCACAGATGGGAACTGAAAATTTTCTGAGCTTAAGAATTGAGACACCAAGGGAAAAAGCAGAGAAAGAGGAAAGGAGATGTGAACCACGCTGGTTGTCTGTCCTCCAGAGGAAACCCTCCCTGGCATGTGACTCCCCACTCAGCGCACGATATTTACGTGTCCCTCACTCTCTGGCTCTTCTGCTGTGGCCTTTTTGTGGCCACCAAGAGAGCAGCCTGCTGGACATCAGACTCAGACACTTGTGTCTAGGCCGCAGTCCCCAGGTCTGACCTAGAGGCACCCACGCTCTGGGGAGAGGGTATGAATCTCAGTTCTTGCAGCAAAAACAGCTGATGGGGTCAAGTGTGACGAAAGTTGGGACCAACTCCTTGGCCACCATGAGCTGTTGAAGCAGGAGGTCAAGGAGAGCCATGAGCTGACCTCTATCACTGAGGGGCTGTGACAGGAAGTGATCTAGTCAAAACTGAGGACCACGTAAAATGATCTCAAAGTGCATGTGGCGAAGGGTGCTGCTGCCCGCCAGCCCATCCCTTCTGCGGCGCCCCCTCGCCTCATTCTCAGGGTCTCCACAGTGTTCCAGTCTCCCACCCCCACAACTGGCAGCAGGCATGTCCAGAGGACTGGGCTTTGTGAGGTACCTTGGACTCTGTCGTTACCATGTCAACCAGGGAGATCCAGAGGTCCTGGTTGGGTGGTCTTCCTCAGTTTGGCCTGGGCTGAGCAAGAGTGTGTGTGCCTTTTTGTTCAGTCAGGACATTTCTGATAGCTGAGAAAATAAGAGCGTGTTTTGGCTGCAAGGGAGGTAGGTGCTTCACTTCTTCTGTTCGCACCAGAGGACTAGCAGGTTTAACCTCTGGAAGTCCAGAAAGATAGGCCGGGACAGCAGGACACAGAACAAAATAATGATTCAGAAGCGTTGGGGTGCGTGTTCGATGACATGGTGTTGTAAAGATGCCAAAGGGTGGTGTGTGGTGTGTGCATGTATGTTTGGCGTGTGTGAGTGTCTGCTGTTGTGGGTGCGGTGTGTGGTACGGTTATGTTCACATGCAGCGGCGATATCAAAGCTGTGTGTCAGGTGGGGCGGGAAGGAGGGCGTTTTCCTTTGCTCTCACTGTTGGGCCTGACCAGTTTGGCTGCATGGCAGCAGTGGGAAGTGGGCTCGGTGAGTGGGGATGAGCCTGCTGGTGTCTGCTGTTGCTGGCTCGTGTGGGCCCCTGGCCTGGCCTCTGTGTTCCTCTGTCAATGGGGGCGTGGGGCCTCCGCTGTGCTGTGATTCTGGCCCTGAGGTTCTCTCCGACATACTTCCTCTTAAGAAGCGTGGAGGAATGGCTCTGTGCCATTGGCAGAGAAGACAGCTCTATCATTTCATTTCTCTAAGTGTGAAGTAGGCAGGGTAGAACTCAGTCTCCAGTAGGAAGGGCTGTTTCCCAGAAGGCCTGGCCCCAAACAGACATTCCTCGAATTTGGATGGATGGGCGGCTGGAGGTGGATGGCTCTGACTCCCCCTCAGGGGAAGGGGGCTGTCCCCAGACGGAGCACTTTGTCCACACAAGGAGACAGTCAGGGTGTTCGTGGGGAGCCCACTTTAATTGTGCCCATTTCACCCCAGAAAGAAACAGGAAGTGCCCAGAGTTTTGTCCCAGTTTTTTTGAACTGATCTGATCTCCCAAGAGATCAGAATTTGAACTAGAAAATACACATTTTCCCTTTTGCACATATGTCAAACTGGGTGAAAAGAACACTTGGCTCTTATTAATGGAGATGAACGCAGACCCTACTGCGAGCGGAGGAGTGGGATACAGGTGGGCAGCACCGAGGTCCGGGAGTTGCAATCCAGCCCCTCTGCTCCTGAAGACTCCATGTAGATCCCATAGCCCAGTGCAGCGACAGGGAGATCCCCACACAGCACCTGGGAGAGCATCGGACTTGAGCTACTACTGCCTGCGGATCACCCGTGTCCTAGGAAACGAGGTAAGTTTATGCCTCGCACCCATTATTTTGGCGTATGTCATCTTGTTGACGCTCTGCCTTTGACCAAGCATGCTTGCTGATGTTGCAGACTCATAGCTCTGTCATCGGGCGGTGTTTCAACTTGATTTCATTGTAGATTTGTTGCAGATGTACTTGCAGACTCATTTGCTCACCTCTGTGGGTGATTTTCAGATTCGATGGCCTGAACCTTTTCAGTGTACTTTGCATCTCACCTATTCCAAGATCTTTCCGTTGCTCTCACACCTTAGTGACAGTTTGGTCGTGTCTATTTTAGGTTCTAAAGACTATCAGAACTTGAAGAATTGCTCTGTTTTAAATTCTACAGAATCTGAAGCCAGTTACAACTTTTAGATATCCATCTTTTGTAGGTAATCTTCCCCCCGCCCCCCCGACTCTTCCTGTCTGGCTCTTAGAGCATACTTTAAGTCTAAAGTTGTAAATCTTCTTTAATATAGGCATACTTTCTTCACTTTTTATCTTTTTGTTTCTTCTCTTGTATCCCCTCTGTTGCCTCTTCTGGAAACCCTAACAGGTAATATTGTATCTCCAGCTTCTGTTTTCCAGGTCACTTAAATTTTCTCTGATAATTGTCACCTGTTCACCTCTCTCTTCCAAGATCAGCAACAATTCCTTGATGTCACTTTCCAGGTCCTGGGACTTTAATTTGGGGTCATGTTTTTTCTGTTAGTTGGCTCTTTCAGCTGCATGTTGTTTTTATTTGTGAATCACATTCTTATACTATCATTACCTTCCTGTGTTCTCCCCCACCCCCAGTACCTTGGTCTTATGTTATAAATATAATATTTTCTCACGTCTCCCTGAGATTCTCATGTAAGCCAAATAAGCGTGGGGCCACTGTGGCCCCATGTCCACCTGGTGCCACACCCGGAGAACCAGAGCAGTAACCAAAAGCAGTGGACAGCAGCCAAAATCTGCCCTCAGGAAAATTCCCAAGAGAACTCACAACTCATAAGAGTCAGAGTATTTTCAACATCTCTGTCTATTCCCAAAGAAATACATTTATGTCAACTATATTTTTGGTGCATTTATTCTGAAGGGACAACAAAGGGCTCTGCATAGGGCATAATGTGGCAAAGTTTTCTGAAAGTCCACCTGTAGTGGCTGTGAAATATTGTTCACCTCATCTCCTACACCCTCAGATGCTCTGCAGCCTCCCTGATGCCAAGTCCTTTCCTTTTCCGGTGGCTCCTGCCCCCCTGACTGGGCCACAGTTCCCTCCCAGCTGCCATACCTGGGTGTCACCAGGTATACGCCTTCCCTGTCCCCAGAGAAGGAATAGCACAGAACTCTCTGCTCTTAAAGGGCACTTACAGGTAGAATTCTCAGATGATTTTTATTGAATAAAAGCATCACTTTATCACACCAGCAGAGTTTGCTTTTCCTGTATTACCTCAGTTTCCCCAGGGATGGGGACCCCGCACTGATGAGGGCTTTCATCTCATACTGATGGGTCTTCTGAGGTGTCTGTGCACATTGACAAACATGCTGCAGACTTGTGCTTAAAGCCACTCCTACCAGGCAGTGGCCTGGTCCGTGTTCCTGATCGTCTTGGCCTAGTCACCTTCTGCATCACTATAGGCTGGCCCCTGGCCACGAGGGCCTGGTAGCTGCCAACACCTGGGGTCCTAGTTAGGTGGGTGGGTGCCCCTTGCAGTTCCTTGACCATATGGGCCACACACCCTTGAAGAGCTGTTTTCCACAGCTGCATTGTGGCTTTGGCCTGGTCAATCTCTGCAGGATTTCCTTTGATTCTCCTGTGGTCGGCCCACTGCTGGCTCTAGGCTCAGCCCCAGCCCCAGCCCTGCCACTTCTGCTACCAAGAGTGGTCCTGGACAATGCCGGGCTGTGGATTCCCACCCTTAGGATCTCCCCAGTCGTGCGGGGCTGTGGACAGGAGGCCCATGGCCTACCATACTCCCCCCCTTAGTTTTACAGATGGACCACTGTGGCAGGGTCCTCTCAGACCCCATGACCAGCAGGGCAAAGTGGACATTGCTGCCTCTCTTGCCTGTCCAGAGTGAACAGCTGGTGGAAGCCCCTCCACAAAAATCAGGTGATATCCTGGACCATGTTCGTGACCTTGGCCGTTACCACATTTTGCATTTTTATTCCCATGCTGCCACATGAGTGGAAGTACATCACCTACAAAGTACCCTTTTACTAGAGCAGCACCTGCCTATTGTGTAGAGTGAGGAGGGGCTTTGGAAACACCCCTCCAGAGGGGACTCCAGGTGCCTGCCTGAGACCTCTCCTTCTGCACTCTGTCCTCTACACTGAGCCACCTGAAGGGGTTGATTCCTACTCCCCACTTCTCACCCCACAATCTCCATTGTCATGGTGCCCCCCTCCCCACACACACACATCTGCCCTCTGTGTGGCTCACTATCTCAGGGTCCTGGCCAGAAGTGCAGGTGCTTACACAGGAGCATCCGCCCCTCACCTGCGGTTGATGCAGACAGTGCACCTGGCTACAAGAGGGTGGCAAGGGGGCCCCAGGTGGGGAGCAGAGCCGTGGGAACAGGGAGGAGGTAGAGATCTGGGCCCCTGCATCTTTCCCAAGAATTCACAGGGTTTGATCTGTGTTGTCCAATGAAGAAGAGTGAGTTTAGTAAGAACTTGAAAAGAATACTAATGCATTTACAATGCACAGCTGAATTTTGCTTCCCCCAAGCCTCTGTTCGGGGGGGTGCTATGGAACTGTGTCTCCCACCGCAGAGCTTTCCAGGTCAGCCCCTAACGTGGCTCATTCATTTCATGTCTGAGATCCGCCCTGGGTGGCTGTGCCCTGCGGTGCGTGCGAGGAAACACCTGCCTTTATATCACAGTGGTTTGCATCAGGGCGGCTTGAGGTTTTGTGTTTCTTATTCAATCCTCTTGCAACATCAGCCCATCTGCAGGCCAGCACCCCCCTTAGGAGCACCATGGGCTGTGTATGAGTTTCCCCCGGCTGCTGCCATAACACGTGCCGCAGAATGGGCGGCTTAAAGAATTTTATTCTGGGCCAGAAGTCTGCGATCCAGGTGTGGGCAGGGCTGCACTCCCTCTGAATCCTCCAGGGAGGATTCATTCCAGGCCTCTCTCCCAGGTCTGGTGGCCTCAGGTGTCCTTTGGCTTGTAGATGGCAGCCTCCTCTGTGACCTCACATGGTCATCCGTCTGTGCACATCTATGTCCTCATCTCTTCTTGTAAGGACACCAGTCATATGGATTAGGACCCACCCTGACAACGTTGTCCTAACTTGATCATTTGCAAACACCCAATTTCCAAATAAGATCATACTTGCAGGTCCTCAGGGTTACGACCTCATCATCCCCTAACTTGGTTCTGCTTATGTGCTGGATTATAACCCATTATCTTCATTCTCTTTTGACCTAGAACTCAGCTCTGTTTTGGCCCCATGTTCTTTGTCCAGTGGTTACCTTGAGCTCGGATCTGCTTTATGGTGCAGTAAGGAGGTCGGGCTCACGTGCACTCCCTGCTTGCACCTGCCCTGGCCCTCCCCCACCCCTAGGTAGCTCAGTGCCCATTCTGTGCTGCTCCTCCCAGTTGTCCTAAGTGGTGGACCCCAGATGGGTTCCTGGCTGTCCAGGGCTCACGCTGCCTTTGAAACACTTTTTCCAGTCCAGTTTCCTACCACTAGGAACCCCCCTCTCCCACAAGCAACATCTCTCAGGCCCCGGCAGCTGCACTTGGGCTCTGTGCTCTGGCCACTGAGGGGGCGCCTGCAGGGGCTGTAGCCCATGGCCCTGGGGTAGGCAGGTGGGCTCCCCCAGTGGGAACAAGGAAGGAACCACAAAGGTGGACCTCTGTACAGGGCAGAGGTCAGCATCCAGTATTGGCTGACCCTCTGAGTCAGGGCTTCTCTTGGCTGTCTAATTCCTATGGTCCATTGTGCGGAAAGCCCTGGAATCTGGTGGAACTTCATTTAATCTGGGCATCCTGTATTATGGCCAGAGGGAAAATGAACTTGGGCATGTGGCGGAGAAGGTCCCAGTGAGGACATTGAAGCTGGCATCTCCAGCACGTCTGGTTCAGATTCCAGGGCTGGCCAGGGAGGGGAAGATGGGACGTGACTGTGGCAGTGGGAAGCCTGCTGTGGGCCCTGCTCTCCGCCTCTTCCTGTTGCAAACAGGACGAGAGGTTAATAGTGTGACGAGGGCGTGTCCTGGGCTGGCGCCCTCTGTGCTGTTTGTTTACCAAACACAGATTGTTGCTAGGGACCTTCCTGCCTGTTCTCAGAACAGCTCCTGTGAGCCCTCAGGGCTGGTCAGGCAGCTCCCAAGTTGTAATGAAAGTGTGATCACAAACCCCCTTCCTTTTTCTCTTTCCTACAAAGTTGAACCTCAGATAAAATTGCCTCTGAAAGTGAAAGCAGGGAACTTGAGGACTTGGCACCTACCCTTCGACCTTTCCATTCCAGGGGCTCAGCCCACCCTCAGTAAAGGTCACTGAGCATGAACGGGCCAGGTCATCTTGGGCAAAAAAATGACCAACTTTTGCTCAGCAATCATTCCAGTGGGTGATCTGCGTGTTGAGGGGCTGACTCAGACATGCTTGCGTGCTGCACACTGGCCCAGGTGTTTGGTCCGACGATGCGGGATTCCCTCCCAGATGAGGTGCAAAGGGTGCTTGTTCGTTCCTGGTATGGATGACTTCCTGTCCACAGAGACCATGGGCAGCTTTGCCCACCACATCTAGGCAGGACACTACCCTAGAACCGCAGGGTCCCTTCCCTCACCTCTTTGTTACCAGGAGACACACTCCAAGAGATGGCCTGTCCACAGCCTAGCAGGTTTGGGACTGTTTGGGAAATTGGGCACAAGCAGCTCTGCGGGGTTGGCCAGGCAGGCCCAGGTCAGGTGACCCAGCCCCTCCACTTTGGGACTGAGGACCCTAGTGTAGACTGTGATGTCCCCACACCCCCTGGCAATGCTCTCATATGTGAGCTGAGTGTAGACATGCGGGCAAAGGCTTGGGTCCCAGCTTTACCTGCTGCCTAGGAGGCGGCCCTATCTGGCCACCCACCCTGCTGTCTACCCCCAACACCGCCACCCTGCCCGACAAAGGCCACTCCACTCTTGCTCTGTGGAGGAAGGGGCTGCACCTGGGCCACAGTGCCACTTCCTGCTGTGTCTCATTGTTCTGGGCTGGCTGTCACTCTCCTGTGTCCTGCCACTCAGGACATGCTCCTGTTACCCCAGTAACCACACAAACAGTGCTGCTCAGGCTTCAGGGACCAGGTGCAGGGGGACCAGCGTGCCAGGACCTTATTAGTATTACCAGCTGTGACAGTGAGGCCTGGCCCAGCCTCTGGCCACCTGCCCCGCTGCCCCACACCCCTTATAGGAGCCTGGCCACAGTCTGCTCAACAGCAGTAGGGGAGGCTTAGGCCTTATGCCCAGCCCCACAGGGTCTGGTGGCCACACGAAGGACCTGGGTGTCACCTTGTCCCCACATAGCACCCGAGGGGTCTGGTCAGTCCTGTCCCCCACATATATCCCCCAGAGCATGGCTGGTTCTCAGCCATCTCCCTACCCCCACTTCCCAGTGCCTCCTGGCTCAGGCCCACCCCTGGCTCAGGCACCAGCTTTGCTATCTGACCCTCTTGGTGCCTCCCTCACACCCGCCTACCTTAGGTTGTCTCAGGGCTTCCATAGCCAGGTGGGCCCCAGGGCTGGGGTCTGCCCTCATTGCCAGGATTCCAGAGGACAAGGGAGGAATGAGCACCTTTGGCCAAAGCCAGCCTCCACTCAGGCTTGTTGCACATTGTGGACACTTGTGACTGGACGCTTGTCAAGACAGGGCTGCACATATGAACCCAAGCCCCAGAGCCCCCGGGCGGTTCCACAATGAAGCCAACCTCGCAGGCAGAATGACAGACCGAACATTGCCTGAGAAAGGGGTCCACGGGATGGAGCCATATTCCTACCTCCCTGTTCAGAGCCTGCCCAGTTTGTTGACCCTTCTGCAAAATCTCTGGAGCCTTTTGCATATGGTGGTGAGTCAGATGACGCCCTCCCAGCCACAGAGAAGGAACCGTGCAGGCAGGAAGCATTTCCCGCCATGCCCAGGCTGCCCTTGTCCTTCTGGAGATGGGCCTGTAAACCACGAACCCTTCCTTCCCTCCTGGCACAGAACTTGTTCCTAGGAAGCAGGGCAGGGCTGATGGGAGGCCACGCTAGTGCTTCCGCCCCCTTCTGTTTGGTTTCCATGGGGATGGTGTGTTGGTCCCCAGGGGAGAGGAGGCGGAGAGGTGGGATGTGAGGGCTTGATTTTTACCTCTGAGCCCTGCAGGGAGTGAAAGCTGGAGAAGGCCCAAGGGGTCCTGGTGGAGAGAGGGAGAGCGCCCACTCACCCCACAGCTCATTGGCTGTTTGAGTCCTCCCTCCCTCTCTCCGTCTCTCCCTCCCTCTTTTGTTTCTTGGTGATACACTTTCATCCTAATGCCACCCATGCTTTCAGCAGACGGTCTTGGCTGCCCGAAGAACCCCCACCCCCAGCCTTTAGCGTGTGGCTTGGTTCCCACCTGTGCACACAGGCCTTCCCCTCAGTGAGGAGTGTGGGAGCCACACCCTTAGTGAACAACTGTTCGCCTGTTGTGGCTTCCATTTGAAAGCCTCCCTCCAGCAGGCCCTGTTTCGTCCTTCCTGGAGGGAGGGATGGGGGCAATAGAGGCCTCCCTCGGTCCCTGCCACTAGCTGGGCCCATAGCTCCTGGCCAAGTGCCAGGGCGAGGATACCCGCGCTGTGCTGACCAGGCCTAGGGCTAAGTTGTTCCTGATGTCAGCCCACCCCACAGAGTGACTGATGGAGGTTCACCTCATCCTGCACTTAGTGTCTGTCTCTACGGATCTAGCCAAAGCAAGTGTTAGACACCAGAACAGCGATAGTCAACCACTGCCTCCTTTCAACCAATCCAAACACCATCATGTCGCTGAGGATCAGTATTGCTCTCTGTGTGAGGTCACCATGTGAGTGCTGGGGTGTGGGGCCAGGCGACACCAGTGGCCTTGCGCCCACCTGGTAGACAGCCACACTGAATTCTCCAGCCAATTGTGAGGGCCCCTGCAGTGCTGTTTCCTCATAGAAGCAGATGCTGTTTTCATGCAGCTGACTGGTGCTGCGGCCCTCAGACACACAGTCCCCACCCCCCTGCCCCACGCGGATCCAGGTGCAGGGCAGCACTATCTTGGGGATTCTCAGATGAGCCCCTATTGCCACCTGGTCACAGGGCTCGTCACACGCTGGTGTCTCTAGCAATCCTGGGGACTAAGTGTGTGGCCTGTGAGGGAGGCCTGGTAGCTCAGGGTGGGAACCTAGTCTGACTTCCAAACCCTGGCACCACGTAGCAGGTGTGGCCCAGGGAAGGCGTCGCACCACAGGGAGGTAGGCCCTCTCTGACTTGGGCTGCTGCTATCTGTTTCTCCCAGCACCCAGGCAGAGGTGGCTCTGACCGCATCCCTCACCTGCTCAGGTTGCTCACAGGCTGCTCCTCCTAAATTTTTCCCTCCACAAGCACAAAAGCCAAACATTGTAGCGCCTGCACCAAGTGCATCGCTGGTTTTGCCCATGACTGCAAATGACTCCACAACTGCATGGGAAGCAGGAAGTACTGGTGAGGGGGCTGGGAGGAGGGAGGGGGAGGAAAGAGGGGAACCCAGAAGGGAGTCTGTGGACTAGGGGCCTCGTGGGTTAGGGCTGGGGTGCCCTGGGCAGTGAGGGGCTGTGCCTCACCCTCCAGCACAGCAGCACTCAGCGTCCCTCTGGTCTCCTGCCTGATTATGAAACATGTTTGGATGGAGCTGTCCCTGGACATGCTACATCAAGCCCATCTTCCCAGAGTAAATGGCTGGAGGCCCTCATTGGATTAACGAGGCACAGTGCCTGTCCATAGGACACAAAGTGGGCTGATGTGTCCTTGGCCTGCTGGCCTGGACCCTTGTGCCTTCTGCCCACCAGGCCCCGAGCACAGAGGATGTGGTCAGGGGTCTGTGCCAGGAGCAGGCACCCAGCCATGATGGGAGGCATTTCCTCTGTGCCATCCGGGTGCAGGGCCCGTGGGGTTTACTAGGGCAGTCAGTCAGCTCTGCTGTCCTTGAAGGGCTGCAGGTCTCCAGGAGCAACAACACAAGCCCTCTCCCCTTTGCCCATGCCAGACCTGGGAAGGGAAGGCCTTTGCTGGCACGTGGTGTGGCCTCCCAGCTGCAGAGAGGGGGCTCTATCGCTTACCCACCTTAGGCAGCAAGTGCCCAGAGTGCCCACCACCAAGCAGGAGACCGCATGAAAGATGCAGTACTTGTTCCTCCTGCCTCTGCTATAGAAGAGGAGCCCCACGAGGTCAGGGAACAGGGTGGAACCCCACTCCTCAGGCTAGCATAGCTCCCTGTCCCTCCACACACCTCCTTAAGGCTGGCTGGTCACCTTGAGGTCTGAGGTTTGATCAGCTGCTGGGGAAGTAGGTGAGGGTGTGTGTCCCTGCCCTTGAGGAGGACTGAGTGGGCCAGGCACTGGTGATCACAGCTGCGGACACAGGGCAGGCTGAGCTGGGTGTTCCTAGGGGGGCCCTGAGTCCCAGGAACCACAACCACTGGCAGGGTCGGCAGGACAGAACACATGTCCAGCGCACGGCCAGGAGAGGTCTGCTTTCCTTGGTTAGGAGCCTGCACACAGGAAGGGGCAGTCTGTGAACAAAGACGGGGGGACAGGGTCAGGGTGAGAGCAGGGCCATCGCCGGCCCTGAGTGGTGGGGACTGTCCTGGGCACTGGCATCTGTCCTGAGTAGCTTCCTGTCCCTTCAACTGTAGGAAAGAGAAAGCAAGAGAGAGCAACATCATTTAGAATATAATTTGGCTAAAGTTATATGTAACAGAAGCCCTGAGAGAGGCCGTGACTTGCATAGTCAGGAAAAGAGAAGAGGAGGAATGGTGTCAGGTTAAAAGACGGAGACAGCTGTGGTGCAAAAGAAGTGCAGGAATCAAGGGAGGGGACAATATTTGTAGATGTTTGAGAGGAGAGGACGATGACAGGCATGGCCATTTGGTTGGACCCCCACCACCAGCCTGTCCTCGGGACCCACCTGTTGCACCAGGTGAGAGGGTGTTTCTGCTGGGACAGCAGGACCAAGATGACCCCGAGGAGTCTCTCCGGACCTCTGGGGCTCCAGGACAGCAGAGCCAAGCGTGGGGGCCATGCTCCGTGTCCTCTACAGCTGCGGGGTCATGGGCCCAGGCCCTGGAGCACCCAGGAGAGAGAGAAATAGAGTCCATAGGCAGGACCAGGACATCACAAAAATACAACAGGGGGACTGAGAAAAACACCGATTGAAATCCCACCAATGAAAACATTCAAATGCAATGACAGGGTGTCCCCCGGCCAGACATGCTGCAGGAGGACTGGTGGCTTTCTCGTGTTCATGCGGTGGTGTCACAAGACGCACCCCTTCAAGTCCTTGGATAGGGCAGGGCGTGACCTCCCCCACCCCAGGAAACCTGCCTTTGGAAGTCACGGTGGTTACTCCTCCAGGCTCCGAGAGAAGATGGCACCTGGGGGAGCTGTGTCAATGGCTCCAATGAGGGACACCCCAGCTGAGCCAGAGAAGTATAAGAAGCAGTGCCCAAAGCCCAGGTCGCTGAGGCTCTTCCCAAAGCTTCTGAGTGCATTGCTGGGGGTGGGAAGGGTAGTGGGGTGATGGGGTCAGGGACAAATTTGGAAACAGTGCCCCAGCAGCAGAGTGTGCAACAGATAGCCTGGAATAGCAGGCTGGAACCTGTGGCACCATTCAGGACATACATGACGAGTTCACAGCGACGAGGGAGGGGACAAGGAGAAATCAAAATCCACAGGACATAATGGCTAACTGGAGATCAGAGGACGGAGTTCCGGAATTCTAACTCAGACACGCAGGAGGGCAGAGGTGGCGCCCGCACTGCGATCGGGCCTCGAGGGAGCGGCCCTCTGAGGGGAGCTGCACACTGAGTGCAGACTGAGCATGTCTGTCTTAGAGTGTTTGGACATCAAAGAAGAGATTTCCGGGGAAAAAGTTGGAATATTCGTTATAGTAAAATACAGCCACTTAAACAACACATGTTCGTTACCTCCCAGAATCTGTGGGTCAAGAGTCCAGCACAGCTGAGTTGGGTCCTCAGGACCCGGATCTTTCGAGAGCCTTCCATCGGTGCTGGCAGGGCCTGCGGTCCCATCTGACTGGGGAGGAGCCCCTCGGGGCTCACCGCCAGGTGGTTGGTAGGGTCAGTCCTGGTGAGTTGTTGGACAGTGGCCTCCTCCTGTTCCTTGTCATGTGGATGTTCCCACATGATGGAGTGTCTTGTAATACAGCAGTGGAGCAAATGAGGGCAACAGAGAGGGCAGTGAGATGGAAGCAGCCCCTCTCACCCAGTCGTGGAAGTGGCGTCCCGTTGCCTTCTCTGCGCGTTGCTAGAACCAGCCCGCACTGCAGAGCATGGAGTGCGCAGGCTCCAACGCCTGCGGTGGGCACCACCGGGGACAGTGGGAAGCTGTTAGCAGCCGGGTGCTCCATTTTGAAGCTTGAGACAGGAATATCCTGATGAGTCTTGGAACATAAGTGGGAGTGAAACGGCGGAGAGGATGAGATCTCCTGGGAAGAGGACAGTGCCCACAGCAAAGGTGTGAAGGAAAGCCACCTTCGGGGAAAGTAGAAGAGAGAGCATCCTGGCTGGTAGTGAGCCAGAGCAGGGTGCTGCACCCTGCCCCGAGCTAATGTTAGAGGAGACACGGGTGGACATCCTTTCAACGTGCACACCTCACACTCTGGCCTCCAAGCTCCTGGCCTGGGAGGTTTTCCTAGACGTTATTGCTACGTCAGACTTAAATTTTGTATGTGAAACTTAGAATGAGTGTGGGCTCTGGGAGGCCTGCTTTACAAGCTGATTTTGATGGTATTTGTACAGACCCACGCAAAAGAATGAATGTTTCCACTAGAATATACACAAAAGCAAGTTTCTGACCTCCAGCTGTGACCCAGGTTCAGAGGGGATGTGGAAGAATGCAGTGTGCGCCAGGTGGAGTCAATCAGGAGAGATACCGTCTAAGTCAGGCCCAAACGCAACAAAGACAGAAGCACTTGTCAAGACTGCCCAGGGAAGGGGATGGGTGCTGCTCCACGGGGCTCCCCACAACCTGGGTGAGCAGCCCGAGGCAACCAGCCCTTCCTCTTGCTCCCCAAGCTGCAAATAGACTTCTGTGGGTGGCCCTTTTCACTTTCCAGAAATAATTATAAACCATCTGTTCTCATGTCTGTCAGTTTTTAGGGAAAGAGAAATGGAAAATTCGGCCGCTCCATGGAAGCACAGGGCTGAAACAGGCACAGGACCCATTCTCACTGACACTGTTTTTCTACTGACACACGTCTCAGATGCTCTTGCAGTAACCTGGGGGGCTCCCGCCACAAGCTGGAGCCAGTATCAGCTTAGTAAAAGCGTGCTGGGCGTGGCACTCGCCATAGGTCCACGTTTACCTCATGGGCTGTGAGACAGGCGGGGTGGCGGCCCCTCCAGGGCTGTGGGCCAGCAGGCCTCAGGCAAGGGCGAGGAGCTGCTGCTGCCCGAGGCCAGGCGGACTCTGGAGTGGCTGTCCAGCAGCTCCCCAGCGCTCCGGGTTAGGACCCAACCCCCAACTTCCTGGAGTGAAGCCCTGGGGGCTGGAGCAGGTGTGCACAGTGGAGGGTGGGTAACTGTCCTGTCCCTTATTTCTCCTTCCTAGTGTCCAACAGGACACGTACATTTGATCATGTGACATGGGGCCCCAAACAACAAAGGTCAAAAGCCTCATCAAGAAACAGGAATCTGATCAAATGCAAGGATTGCCACGGGTGCAGACGTCCCTGTGCTTCATCATTCCTGCTTATCCAGGGCTGGGACAAGGTGCAAGGTCGCCCTGGGGCTAGGACCACTTCGTCACAGTCCTGTGCTTCTGCGTGGGCATGGTCCTAGGTGGGCGACGCGGTGCGTGTGTGAGTGTGAGTGTGGATGTGGGCGTGCATGTTTGTGTTGTATCATCTCTACGCTCACTCTGCTCGGGATCCTGCCAGCCGGGCCAACTCCGCCAGACCTTTTGCTTGAGCTGCTGCTTATCAACATCACAAACACTTGCTCAAAGGTCACCATTAAGAAAATGAAAATATAAGCCACAGACACAATATTTGCAAATCATATACTCGTATCCAGAATATAGAAAGAACTTTCAAAATTCAGGTATGAGAAAAATGACCCAGGTTTTTAAATGGGCAGAAGATTCGAACAAAGTGTTTGCCCAGGTGGGCCTGTGAGTGGCAAACAAGCACGTGGAAAGATGGTCCCCTCACTGGCACTAGGGGGACACAGATAACTGCAGAGGGGACCACTATGGACTGCAAGAAGCTAAAATAAAAAGACCAACGGTACCAGGTGTTAGTGAGGCTGAAGGGGAATTGGAAGTCTCACACGTTGCTAGTGGGAAGGTAAAATTATACCACTTTGGAAAGCAGTTTGCCATTTTCTTAAAAACTGAAAAATCTATTTATCATGTGAACCAGCAATCCCATTCCTGGTTTCTTATAAAAAGAGAAAACACAGGTGCACATGTCACAAGAAGTGGGAGGACAGGTGCTATCCCCACAGTGAGGACCTTTTCCAGGACCCAGGAGACTCTGAGATACCAGTACTTCTTACTGACTAAAAATTGGCTTGAATTTAGAGTAAGAAATGCTCAATGTCAACAACTTCCTTATTAATTTTGGGAGTTGTCATTCATCCCCCTTCTCCACACAGGAAATGAACGTGAACCCCTGTTCATCTGCTCTTGAATAAGTTTGTCAGCTTACCACGCCATGCCCTATCTTTCTACCATTACCCTTGGTAATCCTAAAAACCTCCTTGCTGCCCAACGCAGGGCCTTTGCTGGCCTGGCTCTCCCCCTGACCTACAGAGCACATGGCAACGCCCTTCCTGCCCTCCCACTCAAACTTCTTTCACTGCTTCCCTGCACGCCCCACCCCCAAGGTGACTTCTCCCCTGCTCCCTTCCCTGGGAGTTCCCCTTGTGCAGTAAGCGCAGGAGCACTCAAACCAGGTCCCAGGAGCGGCTGGCTTCCCAGCTTCTGCAGAAAAAAGGAAAATCATGGTAAAGAGGCTTGATGATGCAGCTTCCCCAGCTTGAAACTAGAGAAGGGAGGAAAACGTCCCAACTCATTCTATGAGGCCAGTTTTAACCAAAGTCAGACAAAGTCATCACGTTAAGCAATATCCCTCATGAAATACAGACAGAAATCCTTAGCAAATACTAGTAAACCAAATCTAGCAACGTATACACACGAGTATACGCCATGGCTATGTGAGGTTTATTCTAGGAATGCAAGATTTTTTTTAAGATACGAACATCAATTTCATGATATAAAATACTAATAGACTAAAGGACAGTAAACGTGATCACGTCAAGCAATGAAGAAAATGTAGCCGACAATTCCCATTTATGATAAAAAATATTCTCAACGAGGTAGGGATGAAATGGAAAGACCCTCGTTCTGACGAGGAGCACCTGTAAAAACCTTACATCACACTACATCATATGATGTGGAACTACTATCATATTTCATGGTGAAATACTGGGTACTTCTCTTTTAGACAGGAAACAAGGCAGGGATTTCCACTCAACGCTTTTATGTAATATTGTATTAAATTTCCAGCCAGTGCGATTAAGCAAGAAAAATAATGGCTTACAGAATAGAAAGTAAAACTGTGGATTTGCAGGCAATATAATCCTAAAATACACACACACAAAAAAACCTATTAGCAACAGTAAAAAGGTTTAGCAAGAAACAGCTTAAGAGCTCTCCAATAAGCTCCCCCCGGGACATTTATCGTCAGTGTTATTTGGAGCACAGCTGAAATCAATTACAGCCCCCAGCTGGCTTCAGGAACCTCCAGCCGGCTCCATGGCAAATCGCTTCAGCCACTGTCAGAGTCAAAATTTTTCAGTTGCATTGGTCCACCTGGAAATGTTTTTACGTAACTTTCCATTAACTGGGATGGTTGTTAGAAAAATACATCTTTTTTTAACTTTTGCTAATTAAAAAAAAGCAAGTTTGTAGGACAGTATCAGTGTATAAAACAATCATATTACTCTATACAGCAAAGAAGGATCTAAAAATAATGTTTCCTATTTGCAACTATATAAAAAATACTAAATTGAACAAAACTAGTACAAAATCTGTATACTGAAATCTATGAGCCATGGCTGATACTCGTAGACATTTGAAACAAATGGAAAGACATACAATGTGGGTAGATTGGAGCAGTAAACATTGTTAAGAGAGCAATTTTCCCCTGAAGTGATCTATGGACTCACTACAATCCCCACTGAATTTCCCAGCAGACTTCTCTTTTTAAAGGAAAGCGACAAGCTGACCCTAAAATATGTATGGAAATTTAGAACACCTAGAGTGGCTAAACACAATTTTGAAGAAAACAAAACCGACTTTAAGTTCCCCTATACAGCTACAGTGATCAGGATGGGGGTCCTGGCCTGGGCTGGACGTACAGATCCATGCAGTAGAATTAGAATTCCAGAAATCCACCTTTACGTTTATGGTCAATGAATTTGAAACAACAGGGCCAACGCAATCCAACGGGAGAGATGCGAGTAATTTCAACCAACGGTGCTACAGTAATTGGATATTCATATTGAAATAAAAATGACAACACCCTACTTCAACCATACACATAATTAACTCAAAATTGACCATAGGCCTAAATTTAAAAGGTACAACTTTACCACTTCTAGAAGAAATAATGTAAAAAAATGTTTGTGATCTCGTATTAGGCAAAACTTTCTTTGATATGATACCAAAGCACTATCTATTAAAGAAAAAAATGACATGTGTATACATTGTAAAATGGCCACCACAATCAAATTAACACATCCACTGTCTTACATACCAACAGTCGCCTTTCTCCTTTTTCTGTTTCTCATCTTTCTTTTTTGTTCTGGCGAGAACACTTCAGAGATACTCTCTGAGCAAATGTCAAGTACAGTCACTATGATGTACATTAGCTCATAAGCTTTCTTTTCAAAAGGTTTTCCTTTGGGTACACCCACTAATAAACTTTGACCCAGGAATTGCATTCCTGAAACTAAAAATAGACTCTAGGCTTCCTGGGTTCCATTCAGCTCTTCCAGCTACCTGGGCAGGGAAACTCAGTCACCTGAGTTTGTCCCTCATCTGTACAATGGGGTTAATAAAGTTACTCACCTGTGAGGGTTTTATAAAGATTAAATGATCTGGTCCCTGAACTAGCACAGTACCAAGTACACTTCTTTACTTCCTTTAAAAAGTATATGTATGTCATATTTGCAACTGTATAAAACAAAATTCAAATCCTATAAATAGGAAAAAATTGACAGGAAGTGCATGAAAATGCATTACAATGATTGATCTTTGGGCAATTTTTAGTTTTTTTCCATCTATTTTCCAAAGTCTTCTATATGGTTTCATGATGTTTAGAATGTATGAAATAATGTTAAAATACATGACATATTATCTAAAATTATTTTAAAGTTAATGAAAGGAAAAAATGGTACAGTGGGCTGCATCAAAATTTAGGGTTAGCAGTAGGTTTGGGTTTGAACGAAGTCTTCACGAAGAGGGTCTCCGGATGGTAAGTAGGCACGTGAAAAGATGCTCAACGTCATTAAACACTGGGAAAGCACAAATTAAAGCCACAGGGAGATATCGCTGCATGCCCATTACAACGGCTACGATTAGCAGTGCCTAGTGCTGATTAAGATGCAGAGGACTTGGACGTCTCCTGTGTTGCTGGTGGGGAGGTATGACGGGAACGCAAAATGACACCGCCTTGACAAGCAGTCGGGTGGTCTCTTCAGTCAAATACATGCTCACCGTGCGGTCGAGCCACCTCGATCCCGGATTCTCACCAAAGAGAAGTGAAAATGTGCACGTATAACGTGGCGTCTTACTTTGCTAGGGCTGCTGTGAGGAAGTAGCACAGACTGGGTGGCTTAAGCAACCATTATTTTCTCTCAGCTCTGGAGGCTGGAAGTCCGAGCTCAAGGTGTAGTCAAGGCTGGATTCTTCCGAGGCCGCTCTCCTTGGCCGTCTCCGAGTCTTCGCACGGTCTTCCCTTGGTGCGGTCTTTCGTCCTAACCTCTTCAGGGCACAGACACCAGTCACCCTGGATTAGCGCCCACCCTCGACCTCCTTTAACATTCCCTCTTGAAAGGCCCTCTCTTCAAATACAGTTGCATTCTAAGTTAGTAGGGTTAGGACTTGAGCTTACAAAATTGGAGGGAACACAGTTCAGGCCATAAGATGAGGGTTGGGAGGAAGGGTACCTCCTACCAGAGATCCTTTTCCTGGACCCAGGAGACCCTGGGGTACCTACCATTACTCAAAATCAAGTAATAACGGACTTGAATTTTATTTAAGAGTAAGCTCAATGTCAACAACTACTTTTTCTATGTAATGAATGATCATTTATGCCCTCACAGGAAATAGATAGAGTCCCCCTGCACTTGGGTAAGTTTATAAGCTTCCTGGAGTATTTTTATCTTTCTGAAAAAGACCTATATACTTGTCTTAACTAAAATTGCTTAGAAAAATAATTCATATATAATGGAATATTTTAAAATATGATGATGAAATAATAGAAAATAAAATTTTTTCAGGTAACATTATTGACCCTGATAGCCATTCATATAGGTTATTGCACTTACCCTACTTGAAAAATTATAATAATTCTTCTCTACATTCTTTATAACTAACATTTGAACTAATTACAAAAGTTTAAGTGATGCTCGTTTCTTTTTCTGCAACATTCTACAACTGGATGCCCTTTTAATAGTTTATAATAGGGTTTGGTAAAGTAGGGCTTGTCCTTTCCTCATTCCCGAGTCAAGTAGATGCCAAATAAATGCGCCCACGTTGACAGCTCTGCCCCAGGAACACTAACACACGGGTCAGCCCAAAGTGCACAGGACTTTGTCTTTAATATCACAAAGGCAGGAAGCTGACCCTTGTAAAGATCATGACCCCTTTAAAGAGTGTACTCTGTCCTCATGACTGAAGTGCACAGCCATGAAAAGCCATCTTCTCATAGAATACCGAGTAACGAGAAATGTGCTCACAACATGCGTGTCAGTTACATACTCTTTGTTCCCCATATTTACCTGACTGAACAATGAGCACATGTTACCTTTGTAATGAGAGGGCTAGTTCTGTAAGACATTTTCCTACATTTGAAGTGTGTGCATATGGCGTTCTTACTCTCTACCCTAAACAACTTTCGATCCTGTGCCCCTGTGGCAGGTTAGGGTCTCCGTTCCTAGAGGTCAAGGCTTTTGCTAATGGGGAAAAGTCCACCCACTAAGTGCCTGTGGAGTAAGGGGGTTGTTAATCACGGGCATGTTTTATTGTAAAACACAGTACCCTAGAAAGTGTCCTTCTCTAGTGGGAGTTATCAGACAAACGTATTGGGAGTTTTTCTTCTGGTCTGTTTATCTGTTATGGGATAGTAAATGGAAAGGGTGGATAGAAACCATTGTATTGACCCAATGAAATGAAAATATGAATAGGGAGTAGGATCAGTCACACGTATGAAGCTACTTCTTGTCTAATTTTAAAGGAGTTTCCCTCAGCTAAACTCTATCGCGTGTCTTATTCTAATTTCCTGTCTGTCGGTGGGTAGAAGCATCTCTTTGCGCCATCCCACTGACAAATGTGGGGTCCTTTCCACTTGGGCTGTGGGCCTGTTTATTCTACATTAAACTCTCAAGCACTCAACCTCCCAGGAGCTGCCTGTCCCCGAGATTGTGCAGGTAAGAGGGAACCACAATAACCAGGCGTTTGTAGGGCACTTTGCAGCTTTCAGCGGCCTCTGTGAGCTCACCTCCCACAGCGAGGGCTTCTTTGTTGATATGTGTTTTTTTCTGCCCCATCCTAGCAGATGAACCATGAGGAGTTCCAGGGGATCTCTAGGTGCTCAACTCTGAGCTCCGTCATTCCCATCGACCCAGACAGCACCGCACCTTTACCTTTACCTATAAAGATAAAGATAAGCCAG
Source organism: Desmodus rotundus (assembly GCF_022682495.2). NCBI lineage: Eukaryota > Metazoa > Chordata > Mammalia > Chiroptera > Phyllostomidae > Desmodus > Desmodus rotundus. The sequence continues at coordinate 178,013,491 of NC_071387.1, read as the reverse complement.
GGCTGCTGGTTACTGAGACACCAATGCAAGGATGAGAGCCAAGTAGGGTGGGTCTAACGCCACCCAGGAACTGAGGTTAGGACAATATTCTGGGTGACTTGTTTGACTGTGTTAAGCATTTACAGTGGTCCCAGGGGTGCTACTGAAATGGCAACCAAGGCGAATGTGGAACAGAAGAAAAAGTGAGGGAAAAAATGTATTCTTAACTGTAGGATGTGAGTGTGTGAGGGAAGCAGATGGAGTACAAAATGGTTATTGCTAAAACCGAAGCATCATCTGCTTGCTTTGGTGAAGTGTACTGCTATCTGCCACCAGTGCTGAAATGCACCAAACATAGAGTGACGAATGGACGGTCACATGATAAAGGATGTAGGGCAAAATGTTAGCAATGATAGGATCTCGGTGGTGGGTGTTTTACAGGTGTTCTGTATAATCCTCACCACTTTTCTGTAGGTTTGCAAGTTTTCACAACAAAATGTTCGGGATTAACTGTGTATGTAGAAAACAGGGGGAATAAAGATGGGGTGTGTGTAACTGATGGCTAAAAAATAGAGCATGCCCGTGGGTGAGTGAGACACGTGCAGGGGTCAAAGGCAAATTGAGTGAGGAAATCGGCAAGTGAGAGGTGCTATGACACCCAGGACAGGATGTTTGGGCAGGACCGGGTACCACAAGCAGAGGGGCACAAGGCAGACCCACCCATGGCCCATGGCTCAGGCAGAACAGAGTTGCTAGCAGCTGAGTATAGAGAGACCTGCGGAGGCGGGAAGCGAGACTGCCCTAGGGCAACAGGGAGCAGGTCCTCACAGACCTCGAGGGCCCTCCCATCTTGAGTGACTTAGGAGCCACAGGGAGCCTGCAGGGCTCGTCTCCCCATCCCCTTCAGGCAGTGGGGCCCGATTTCTCTTCTGTGGCAGCAGAGACTACTCAGAACTACGTGCTGGAAGCCTCTAGGCTTTGCCCGTGATGCCACTGAGGACAGCCCTGTCCAAGGTAGGTCAGACTCTCGCCCTTGACCACACACCCACTTTCACTAAGAGTCTAGCAACACCCCCACCGGCCTGTGACCTGTTCTCAGTACAGAGCCCTCTGGGATCCTGCCGTTCTAACAGCCCCCAGCTGCCACCCAGGCTCACTTCTCTGCCTGGCTCCAAAGCCTGCAGCTCTTAGCAGAGCCATCAGAACCTACCGTATTTTTCAGACCATAAGACGCACCTAGGTTTTAGAGGAGGAAAATAGGAAAAAAAATTTTTGAAGCAAAAAATGTGGTAAAATATTTAATAACATAAATAACATAATATTTCACCAATGTCAATGTAAGCTACATTCGGACTGTAAGACGCACCTCCATTTCCCCCCCCCAAAGTTGTGAGTGTGTCTTATAGTCTGAAAAATACGGTAATTGGCACCATAAACTGCACTTGGACTTCAGCATTTAGACAGACCTGAGCGCCACTCTAGTGTGGAGACACTATTGGTGCTATATAACCTTGAGTAAGTTTCTTTTTTTTTTGTGAGGAAGTTTCTTAAACTTCCCTGAGTTCATATTTTTTCATGAGGAAATAAGGGGGTATTAACATCTTACTTCCCAGAACGGGGTGCGTGAGAAGCCTGGACAAGGAGTCAGGAACACTGCTGCCGGGAGCCTGGTTCCCAGTGACGCTCAGTAAACAGTGGTTGCGACGCCCCTATCGCCCACCTGCCTTGGGCCTCGGTGCACGGACGGCGTTAATCTTAGCCCTGGTCTGGGTGCACAGACTCACCGCCCACCAACACGCAACCTGCCTCCTAAGTTTGCTCCGTGTTTTAGTTATTGATTTTTGGTACCAGGACCACCACTCAAAGGAGGGCAGGGGCCTGACATGGTCTGCTGATGTGTCCCCTGTTCCAAGTCTTTGCAACCCGCTCCCATGTTCTTCCTTCTCGTGTTTTCATTTTAATTTAGCATTTTAGATTATATGTATTTCTAAGAAATGCACACACTACATTGGTTACTTTTATTTTACAGAAAGGACACTGTGTATGTAATGTTCGGCTCTGGGGAACCACCTTTTCCACCCCACACTACATTGCCAAGACTGCCCACATCGTCTCACTGCGGTCCATTTGCTTTTGCTTCTGTGGCTACTTCTTTCCACGCCACATCTACCACCCCCTCTGCTGTGGATGGGCCTTGGGGTGGTTCCCTGGGTTCTGCTGCCAAGCTGGTGCTACCATGCCCAACCCCGTCACATCTCCTGTTGTAAGTGTGCAGGGCTACTCCCAGGCGTGCAATTGCTGGGCTCACGACTGTTTGGCTCTACCAGACAGGGTCATAGTGTTGGCAGAAGTGCTTGGCTACCACAGAACCCCCATGCTCATTAGGCAGGGCACCAAAGCACTGGCAGGCAAGCCCACATCCTTCACCCAATGCAGTCATGGCATCTGCCACACGTTCGATGAATGCTCTGACACTTGGGAGGTAAGGGGATTGCCCACTCTCCAAAGCTCACCAGTGGGAGAGCCAGGTATGTCTGTCTCTGCAATGTACTTTGTTGCTACTTTGTCCTCTTTGGTGGTATAACAAATGCTACATCATATGTTCCCTATTTCTCTTTCTGTAGGTTGCAAAAGATACTTTGCAGTTTGAATGGGCTCTGCACAGAAACCTAGGTGTTCCCCCCAGGAGCCAGCCCCCACCTCCCAATAAGGTGTCTGGAGACCCTGGCCTTAGTCTCCATTGTGAATAGGGCTGGGCTCCATTTCTGGGTGCCAAGGGTTTGGTGAACCCCTCTGCCTCCTCCCCTGTCGGCGCTCATGGTGACTTTCCTTTGCTGTGCAGGAGCCGAGGGGCTGGCATTGGCCGAGTGCCCTACCCAGGAGCCCTTCTCTGAGATTCTGATCCTGGTTGTGGAGTCCGCCGTGGAACCTGCTGCTCCAGGACTTGCTGTACAGCAGCAGCCAGAGTGTGCCAACTTGGGAACCCCCAGGACACCCTCCCAGAGGCCCAGGAGGCCCAGAGGCTGCCCCTCCCCACCATCATCACTGTGAAGGAGCTGGGTGAAGGGCAGGCCCCCACAATGAGTGCCCCCTCCAGTCTAACCAACTTCCAGAGCCTAAACAGGAGGCATCTCAGCGCTGGGCCAAGTGGTTCAGCTGAGTAGGCATCCCCATCTCTCGGGAATGGGCCAGGAGCACCTCTCCCTGGTCTCCAGCGTGGAGCTTGGCTTCTCCTCAAATGAGTCCATTGAGGTTGAGGCAGACACTCCCCCAGAGTCACCCCTGACCATGATGCCTAATGACTTGGAGCTTGGGGAGGGGACTGGACACAAGAAGGTGTTTAAAGTAAAAGAAAGAAGGTCTGACCGATATGGTTCAGTTGGCTGGGTGTCGGTCCACAAATTAAAAGGTCACCAGTTCTCCCAGTCAGGGCAAATGCCTGGGTTGCAGGTTCTGTCCCCAGTTGGGGCACGTGCGAGAGGCAACCCATCAATGTGAGAAACATCTCACATGGATGTTTCTCTCCCTCTCATCCTTTCTCTTAAAATAAAAGAAAGATAATATGTGAACATCTTCCAGGTCCTTCCCCTCCCCACCCCTCAGACACCAGTGCTCAGAAGGGGTGCCCAGGACACACACTCAGACCCCTTGGCTTGCCCAGACCTCCACTCTCTCTAAGAGAGCCACAAAAAGATGGAACAAGAGCTGCTCCTCTTTTTTGGCTACATGTGATTTTAATGAACTCTGCATTTACTCAGTTTGGAAGCCATATTGTATTTTATTTTTTTAAGATTTCATTTATATGTTTACTTACAAGCACATATATTAAACATTATTATGTTCAGAGTACCATGGTGGACACTATTATTTCACATGAAATTAAGAGCATGATAAGATATTTTCAGATTTGTGAGAGCATTTGACATTAAAAATCCTTGTTAGAATAGGGATTAAACTTTGTTTCTTGGTCTATAATAGAAGTTGAGAGTTGAGTCTCTTTAATGCAGTTCCATAGGTGATAAACAACTATGTGAGAGAAAATTTGCTGGTGATGAAAACTAGAACCCAAGGCTCCTAACTCCCAAGTCAATGTTTTACTGTGTTCTCCGATTAAGTTTTTGTTATTTTAATACATTTCCTTGGAAATAAATCTTACATGCCCTGGTTCTCAACCGGTGTATTTAATAACTATTTTTCTACAGATAAATAAATCAAAGAGGTTAAAAATATTCATAGTTATATGAAAAATATACAGAATTACATTCAAGATGGGAATGATGGCTATAAGAAGGAAAGTTAAAGCTTAAAACTTATTTCTGTATATTTTTATTTCTTGTGCTTAACGTAGCAAAAAGAAACTGAACTTAATAAAGTAGGAGCTCAACTAAGTGAAAGCGAGTGAGAAGCCCCACGAAAAGATACATAAGGAAAGGGAAATCAGGAGACAAGATATCGATACACAAAGGGTAGCTCTTTTTTGTTCATGGCTTATGGTGGCTTATGGGATTACTTATACCAATAACATTTTTAAAAAAATTTTTTTACTTTTATTTCCAATAGATCCATGGAAGCCATATTTTGAAAGACGTGGTTTTCTGAACATGTCTGTGTTATTCAAGGAAGAAAGTGAATTCAGATAGACTTGGTACAGTGTTTTTACTTTTGTTCATTGGTAATGTTGACAAGTTTATAAGTTAAGGAACTTCAGCATTCTTTAGAAAGTTTTATAGGAAATAATAAAACTTGTAATGGCAGTAAACTTGAAATCAGTCTTGGTCATTTTAAATTTGTGGCTCTTGGGAGGCTGTTTCAGTGGAGGGCTGGCAGGGAGCCTGGGTGGGACCCTTCTCCTGCTGCTGCCCCCTGAGCCACCTGGTGCTTGGGGCTCCTTCACGCTCCCAACTGTATGACCCAAAACCTGCTCAGGAAGCCAGGGAGCGCATCGAGGGACCTGGAGACATGTACGGGTGGACTGCCATGCTGCTGGGCCGAGGTGACCACCACTGAGAGATGCAGGAAGAGCATCTGTACAGCTGTGACAGTCCACCAGAACCTCGGGATGTGACTTCATGTGCAGATACAATTAGGGACCTCAACATGAGGTCATCCTAGATTATCCAAGTGGCCCTAAATCCAAGGAGAGTGTTATTATAAGAGACACAGGGAAGAAGGCAAATGGGCATGGGGGGCATATGAAGATGAAGAGGTTGCAGTGACACAGCCGCAAGCCCAGGGACACCTGGAGCACCAGGAGCTGGAGAAGGCAGGAAGGCCCCCCCCCAACCTCTGGAGGGAGGGTGGCCTGCTGGCACATTAACTAGGCCCTTTTGGCCTCAGAACTGAGAGGATTTCTGTTGTTTAAGCTGGCAGTGTGTGGTCCTTTGTTCCCTGGGCCTCAGGAAACAAGCAGCGTCCTTCCTACAAATGCAGATCACTCCAGCTTACAGGCAACAACTCTGTGGACCACCCCCCCCCTCCCCTGCCCCATCAACTGTGAGTGCAGGTTTTAATAACTGGAGGGTAGATGGACGCTGGTCAGTTCTCAGTGGACCAAGAGCCAGGGTGCAGTGTCCAGCAGGAAGGGCCCTCTGACTCTTGAACCTGGATAAATCATGCAATTCCATCCTGAAGTGGGACTTTCCCAGCTTGGTAAGACCTCGTGCCACTATTTTAAGTGATTTTCTACGTGTGGACTGAGCTGACTCCCTGTTAAGAAATAGCACACCCATGAACTCAAACTTCATTCACAGATGACCAGGAAAGGCACAGACAGCAGCCCCATCTCTGGCCACGGACAATCCAGAAGCAAATAGTCAGACCTGGAACATGGGGGTGGCACCTGCGCGGCTGAGCCTCCACCCTTAACCTGGGCCAGGTGAACTGATTGTCTTCAGGGCTCTGAGAGGCCGCTCTCCTCCTTCCCATGCCTGGCCTCTGCTTCCCAATGGCAGTGTTCCTTGAACATTTTTGCTTCTCAAGTGTGGCACTCACCTCCCACGGCTATTTTACCATTGGCAAAATCACTGCATTTACGACAGAGCATTTGTGCGGGTTTTGAAAACTGGAATTAAACAATCACCTGGCTAATTCCAGTATGGGAACATACTAGTAGTGTTTTTCATTATTTCATTTGCATTGCTTAGGGCTCTGTGGTCACAGCGAAGGCACAGTCCAGCTTCAACCTAAATAGAACCAACCATGAGTTGGGAGAGTAGAGCCTCAGGAAGGCATGCTTGAGTTTTCCCTGCTCTTCCAACTCTAAGTTTTCAGACTCGCCTGGTCTCTGGGGTAGGAAGGAGCATTAGAAGCCCATCTCTGGGCCAGTTTTAAGCCGAAGTAGAAACCAGAGTGGCTGCGAGGGGCCCGGGACCAACCACTGTGGGGATGGAGTGGGGGCTGTGCAGCAGAAGCCCGTGGCTCCCTGAGCACCAGGAAAACAACCTTCTCTCGCTCGGTCTGATGGACAGCCAACATCCAGTACCCCTTCTCTGGCTCAATACCCCAACTTCCTCTGCTGGCCTTCGCCAGGCTCCCCAACCTGTCTGGAATCTGAGGTGAGCCTGGAAGCTGTGCTTCCACATGCTCATTGATGCCTCAGGCACTTCTGATTCAGCTGAGGTGCCCACAGCGGGACACACCTGGGGGATGTGTGTGTGAGTGGGGGGAGGATGAGGACAGAGCCTGGGGTGAGTCCCTTGGCTAGCTCCAAGGGAACCATAGCAGTGAAGCTGGAAGTGACCTCAAGCCACCCTCTCTCCCCAGTGGCCTCCAATGGCCTCAGAAGACTTCCTTTACGGAAGGGGTCCTGGAGGATGAGAGGGAGACACCTGCACCTGAAGTCTCAGCACTCAGGCTAGTACCTCCCCATCATCCTGGTCCCAGAACCTTTCTGCTCAGTAACCTTCTGTTGAAGGCTGATACCACCCCTCCCCTCCGCAGAGCCGGCCAGTTGGGGCAGGGACCGTGGGGAAGGGCCAGGTGGGAAGGGATCTGCTTCCTTGCCTCTGTGCTCCACCCAGGTCCTCGCCAAACCCCCACCTCGGTACCCCCCGACTGTCGGAGCGCGGCCCCACTCCCCCGCTCCCCGGCCCGCACACCTTCCGTGAGGTCTGAGCCTCCCGCCACCCGGGTCCCCTTCGTGGCCCTAGAATCTCCGCGGATTCTCCGCGGATTCTCCGCAGAGCTCTCGGCCACCCCAACCGGCAAGGCCCGTCTGCACACCCATTCATCCTCCTTCCACCGCCACCCTCGTCCGCCCGTGTCTGGAGAAGGGACGCGAAGACTTGATCCACCGCCCCTGGGGTCCCGGAGGGCCAGCTGCGGCCATACGGGCACTGCCCCGCAAGGTTCCCACGGCCCTGATCGTAGAGCCGGTGGAGTCGGGGCCTGCGCGGAGACAGCCTTGTAAGGCAGAGGCGGCGCTCCGACCGGCCTCCGAGCGTCGTGCGCGCTCCCCCCGCGGGGAAGGACCAGGGGCGGGGCCGCGAAGGAGCACCCGGGTGGGCTGGGGTGGGGGCCTGGGCTGGGCCGGAGGCGAGCACGGGCCAGTGGGGGAAGGGCCGGGGGCAGGCTGGGGTGGGGGCCCGGCAGGCGCGCGAGGCGCGCGGGGCTCGCGGGGGCTGAGGGCCGTGGGGTCGAGCGGGGCGGGGCTGGGGGGCGAGAGCGGACTAGTGGGGGCGGGGCTGGGGCGGGGCCCTGGGCGGTGGCAGCGCGAGCGCACCGCCAGGCACCCGGTCGCGCGCGGCCGAGTCGCGGAGGCGCCGCCGCTGCAGTCCCTGCGTGTGCCAGGTAAGTGGCCGCGGGGCTCGGGCCCGGGGCACGGCGCAGACGACGCTGCTCGAGGAGTCAGGGCCCCAGGCCGGCGGGCTCCTCCCGCCACCTGCGCTCTAGTCTCGGGGCTGCCAGGTGGTCGGCGCTGCGTCGGGCGAGGGTCTGGCGACCCGGGGGGACGCGGGAGGGAGTGACTGGCGGTGCAAAGGACAGGTTTATAATTGGGTCCCAAGCGAGACGCTTTGCCTTTCTTCGCTTCGGTACCCTTGCAGTCCTTTCTTTCAGGGGCTGCGCGGCAGCGGCCCCCCCTCCACCCTACCCCCGCCCTTCATGTCCAGCTGCAGAAGCTGTTTATCGACGCTGGAGCCTGGGGGACCGCTGCCCCTGAGAGGGCGGGAAATTAGCACTAAAAGGGTTTGAAATGAAGCCGCTGTCCTACAACAGTACGAAACGGCCGTTTGTGTCCCAGGGCCCAGAATGAGAGTGATCGTGCCGACTGCGTTGCCCCTCCAGGGTCCCAGCCTTTCTCGGCTCGGCACAAACGACACCATTAGGTCCGGGGCAAAGTGTCAGGCCTACAGTCTGCAAATCGAAGATTCCCGAGGGGCGTTCTATTTTCTTATAGCACAGAAGCCGCAGTCAAGATAAAGCGGTTGGCTGCGGGTGCATTTCCCACGCACCTATGGGGGCAGTGCCCGCCTTTGAGGGAGGGTCCTGAGAAACCCTTTATTCTGAGGTTTCAGTTTTGTACAGGAGCCTTGTGACGCGGTGGGAAAAAATTTTATTCGCGCTTCCCTGTTGGGACTGCTATTTTGATAGGCGTTGTGTGTTCTCCGAGATCTGACACCTTTTAGGATGAGCCGGCGATGCTGTCATCCACCTGCGCATTTCATTGGCTGATTCCCCTGACATTTATTGGATACTTGCGGAGTCCCTAGGGGATGCTGATAAAAGGACCTAGCTCCCTTGGCAGCCACCGCCTGCCTCCCGGCACTCCCCAAGGCCAACCTCTCTGGGAGGACTAGTGGGAGAAGGGGGGAGGTGCTCCCCAGAGTCCAGACCAGCCCCTGGCCTCTAGGACGTGATCAGTAAACACTAACCTGAACTCTGAGTGCACTGGGATCACATCCGGGGATGAGGTGATTTGGCTGGGGAAGGAGAGCTTGGAACAGTCAGGAAATGGGGGGGGGGGTGACAGGCCCAGTGAGACAGGCCTCAAGGCTTCCTGATGCCTTAGACTGGATTCCATGATCCTGTCTTTGGTACCAGCCCCTGTTCCCATCACATGGTGGGAATCACAGGGCTGTGATGGGCGATGGGTGCTAGTGAACTTCCTGGGACCTGGAGCTCTGCAAATGCATGCCACATGAGTGTTATGTACGCTTAGTTTCTTCCGGAAAGGCCCCTTGGCTTTCAGGATTTCCGAAGGGATCTGACTCAGAAAGGTACCATAATTCACGGGCTACAATAAAAATTTTGTCTCCACCTGTACGGAATGATGAGGTGATGGAGATTACGGGAAGCTGTGCTGATTGTATTCTTATCTCCCCTGCCTTGTTTGATTGATCTTCCTGAATCCTTTCAAGTTGCAACAAAATAACTGTTTTAACTACCTACAAGGTTAAATGCTAAGGGTGGAAAATGTGCAAATTCCATAAAGAAAATTAAAACCACTCATCACTGATGAAGGTTTAAGAAAAATCTTTGAGCAGCCAAACTGTCCTCAGGGGCATGTCCTTATGGCTTCCCTGGGTGGGGGGTGGGGAGGGCAGAGGAGGAGGGCAGTGGAGCCGCTCCCTGTGGAAGAGGCTGAGAAGTACTGGAAGTATCGAGGGGAACACTTTGTGAAGTATGCGATTGTCTAACCACTATGCTGTACACGTGAAACCAATACACGATAATATTGAAAGTAAACTGTAATCAGAAGATTTTTTTTAAAAAAAGGCTTCCTGGGAAGAGGCTGTGCTGACTTGAAGCCAGGCCTATATATAGCTTGTGATGTTGCTGGTGAGGCTGGAGGAGCATGCACAAGAGAAGCCGTCTGAGAGTCTTGGGCAAGGGGCCTCGCTGCACCTTGAAGTGTCAGGTCCTCCTCAGGCTGTGAGATCCGGGCCCTGAACTCCCGTCCGGAAACCACTCCCGACCAAGGGAAGTTTGGGCATAGTGCCAAGTCCACCTGAGCCTATAAACCCAGGACCAGGTAGACGCTGGGACTAGGCAGAACAGACACCCACCCAGATCCTACTGCTTAAGGTGTTTGCTGGGAGGGGAGGAGTGGGACTGCCTGCAGTGGGCCCCCTACAACTGGGGCTCCAGCTCCTGTGTGGACCCTCTCCATGGTTCGGCCCCCTCCTGGAGAGTAGTTTCCTCTTCATGACCCACACTGTCCCTAACCATGGCATCCCACCGCCACAGCCTCTCCTGGGAAGCTTTCTGGGCAGCTTTCAAGTGGCAGTTCCTGGCAAGGGCTTTAATTGGCCCTGCTGGGTTCACAGGAGAGGGTGCAGGGCCTGTGACCCAGTGGGGTTCCCAAAAACCATATATGGGGGAAGGGCTGCTCCCCACAGCAACACACCATACTGTCTCCAAATCTCAGTTCCTGGTATGGGAATGAAGACTGTTTTTCATTTCCATACCCCCCTTTAGCTGCACAGTGGCATGCGGTAGCAGCTCAGTGAGACTGTGGTTTACTCTAAACATCCACATGCAGGACCTTCTTTGGTGAAGAAATGTAAAAGTCTTTCACAAAGTGTAAGAAAATTATAGGTTTCTGACTTGTGCACCACACCAAAACGTCTTCTGCAGCCCCTAATGCTCAGAGACCTAAGCTTCTTAGTAGTGGGAAGTGTGAGCTCATCCTCGTAGGACCACGTTTATGCCGACGTTTTCTTTTTTAAATTAGGTTTGTGAAAGGGAAGGATGGGGCCTTACCTTTTTTCAAGCCGAAAACTTAAAACCACCGGACCCCCTTTTTGCTCTTCTGTCCTTTTTTCCTGTGGCACAATGTCTCTGTCTGTCCCCAGGGGTCCCAAGTGTGATTTTCTTGGCGTGATAACTGGGGCACCCCATGTGGGCTCCACGTGATCTCCCCCACCCTGGGCCACTTTCCCCGAGATCTCATCCAGTAACCCTGTTGCACCCATTTGTTCAACAGATGTCTGAGCACCTGCCAGGTGCCAGGTGAGCCGGCGTGGCCTCCACCCTGGGGAGCTCTCACTCTAGCTGGAATGTCACAAAACAGCCAGCGTCCTCTAGGTGACCTCATTTAGGCCTCACACATGCCCACTGTCTCATCTCTTGGAGAGCGATGAGCCAGGCGGGCAGGTTGAGCTGCACTGTGAGGGGTGCGTGTGGGCCTCACACCCAGAGGGCTGGCCCTAGTCGGTGTTAACTTAGATGCCCCTCACAGCTGACTTGAGTGAGCTCCCAGGAGCCCTGGGTCATGCACGCCCCCAAGGAAGCGTTTTTCACACGCCACGCACGTCTCCTGGTCCTTACCATGTCCGCTTGATGACCGTCAGTCCCCCCTGTCCCCCACCCTGCTCTGGTTTTCCAATGCTGTTCCACAGCCCACCCCAAACCAGGAGTTAAGGTGGTGCCAACATTCTGTTTTCTTATGAATCTGCCACCCAGCAGGGTTTGGCATGGATGGAGGTCTCCATTCCCTTGGCCTTGGCGAGGTGGTTCACAGGCTGGGGGGACTGTCCAAGGCTCCTCTGCTCAGTGACATGTCTGGGTTGGTGACTAGCTGCCACAGCAGGCCCTCTTCTATCTCTTGTGGGATTTTTCCAGAATGCCAGCTTCAGGCTGTCTCTGAGCCACCTTTGCTTTCTCCCCACCTATTAGTTCAGGACTCCCTGATCCAGGTCCCTAGAGAAAACCAGGTGAGAGGAGGCTCACCCTTTATGCCATGACTTCAGAAGTCAGCAGCTTCCCTACCCCTGTGTCCTGTGATAGAGGCAGTTGCCAAGGTGCCAAGGTTCCGGAGGAGGAGCTACACGGTGGTAGAGGCATCAGGGCAGCAGGCGCTGGGAAGTACAGTGTCCCCTTCCTTGATGCTTCTGGGGGCCTCTTTCAGAGACCGGGTGGTCTCCCATGCCCTTGCCTTTGGCCTTTGACAGCCACTTGTGGCCTGCTCACGCCTGCACAGCATGGAAAGCTCTGACTCCTATACTCCTCTTGCCCCCATAGTCAGGCATCCACTTGGTCCTTCCTGGCCCTGCTCTTCCCCTGGTCTTATCTGTTGGCCAGTTGCTCTCATTTCCTAGCAGCAGAACCCACCTCCGGGGAGAGACGGCCTCACCGGTCATGCTCCCACTGCACCCTGGTCCTGATTCCCGTGGCTTGCCCTGGGCACCATGCTGGGTATCCTCCTGGTCCAGACACTGTTCTCCCTGGCATCTGCGTGTGCCCAGGGCCTTCTCCACCCTGGCTCTTTCTTCTTTGAGCATCTTTGCTTTCTGCCTGAGTTGCCACACAGGTGACTCCTGCCTCCCCCGCCTCCCAGGAACCCCACCTGCAGTGGGCTCATCTTCCTGGAGTTTTCCCCGTGAAGTCCCATTTCCCACTCCGGACCCCAGCCAGCCCTTCCCCTGAGCTCCCGAACCTGACCCACTTTTTCTCATAGGTGCCCTCAGTGCCATACTTTGGTGCACTGAGCTCTCACAGGGGACTGTCCCCCCTCTGCAAACTTGGTCACACTTCTCCACAGCCTGCCCCATGTGCCTGTTTCCTTGTCCTTGGGCACCTCTGTCACATCCACCTCACTTCTGTCTGTGGCCTTGGTGCTGCCCGTGCTGGATGTCCCACCTGTGCAGGGTCACTGTAGGCCACTGCGCCTGTGTGAGGGGCCGGCTAAGGACAGAGTGGCACTGGAGGACGACAGAACCCATCTGAGCCTCCTGTCCCAGCCCAGCCTTCCCTGCTGGATGTGGTGGCTGCTCTCTTCTCCTGTTCCTTGGGAAGGAGATGTGCTTTGGCTATGGTTTTACCAGCCACCACTGTGTTTGTGTTTGACCTTTAGGTCTAGGAAGCCATAGAGCACACACTTGCAGTGCTGGCTCATTTCAGTCTGTGCTGTGTGCGGCTCCTCCGCGTGGTCCTGAGTGGCCAGTGTGGGTGTGTGCCATGCTGGGAGCCCACCAGCATCATTTACCCACTGTGTGCCTGATGGGCATGGGGGACGCTTCCCTTTTTTGGCCATTGTGAACAAAGCTGCCAGCGCCTACCTGTAATGCCCCTGCAGCACACATGCCAGCCTTTCTGTTGGTGACTGCTGACTGGAGAGTAGGCCCTCGGTTATCTAGATGTCCCGCTGCAGTTCCTGTTGCGAAGGCAGGTGGAACCGTGTGTCCCACAGTTCCCTGTCTCTCATCCTGCAGCACATGGCATCACCGCCCTTTTGGTCGTCAGCCAATCTGGAGGGTGTGGTGGTATCTGCCTTGGGGTTTATTTGCACTTTCTGGGTTATGCACATTCCCGTGGTGCTGGGCATTGGCTGTGCTGTCACTGAATGTCAGGCCAAGTCCTTGCCATTGTCCTAGAGCCTTCTGTTGATGAGCAGGGTCCCTCATGGACTCTGGGTGGCACCCATGTTCATAATGAGTAACAGATTCCTCCTTCCCTGTGGCTTGCCTTTCACTCTGTAATATTTTTTGATGAACAGAAGTTCTCAGTTTTAACCTGGTGCCATTTGAATACCTAGTGATGCTTGTGTCCTGTGTAATGAATCTTCCCCTGCCCCGAGGACATCAGATGCTCTTGTGTGTTATCTTCCTGCAGCCTCATTACCCTGCCTTCCCCACTTCAATCTGCCGTGAACCTGAGCTGATGGTGTCAGGAGCCAGAGTGTTGGTTGTTTTTTTTTTTCCATGTGTCTATTCAATCAACCATCTCCATTGACTGAAAACATTCTTTTTCCCCTTTTTCCCCCTCCCTGCAGGGCCACCTTTGTTACACTGAATGTGTCAGTATATGCTTGGGTCTATTGGGGCTTTATTCTGTCCCACTGGTTCATTTCTCTTCTTGTGCTAGGAACACTGTTGTTAAGTGTGATGATTTTTGTAGTGTTTTTTGGTAGGTGCCCTTGATCAAATTAAGGAATTTCCTTTTTGTTCCAATTGGCTGAGAATTTTTATGGTGAATAGATGCTGAACTCTGTCAAATGCTTTTCCTGCATTTATTAAGATGATAATGTGATTTTTATCCTCTATTCTGTTAATGAGATGAATTTTATTGATTGATGTTAATGTTAAACCAACCTTGCATTCCTGGCATAAACCTGACTTGATTATAAGGTATTGATTCTTTTTATCTGTTACTAGATTCAGTTTGTTAATATTTTGTTTAGTATTTTTGCATCTGTGTTCATAAGTGAGACTGGCATGAATTATTCTTTACTGGTAACACCCTGATCAGCTTTTGGTACCAGGACTGTTTTGCCCTCGTAAAATGACTGGGTGCGGGTGCTTTACTCTTCTCTGGAAGAATTTGTGTAAGGTTGACGTTATTTCTTTTTCAATATGAGGTAGAATCTGCTGGCAGAGACATCCACAATGGAATTTTTTTTGCGTGTATGAGAAAAGTTTTTAAATAAGGATTCAAATCCTTAACAATTATAAAAATAATTCTTATAATTACAATATCCATTTTTTGTTACCTTTTAACAAGGTGACTATTTTTTTGTTTTGAGAAATCTGTGTTTTTAGAAATTTAGATTATCAAATGTATTGGTCTAAAGTTGTTTGTATTATTCTCTTATTATATTTTAGTCTTTTAATATCTGTAGAAATCGTAGGGATGTCCCCATTTTCCATTTCTGACATAGTATGTTTTGACCTTCTCTTTTTTCCTTGATCAAAATCCCCAGTATTTATCAATATAACTGGTGCTTTAAAGCAGTAACTTTTGGTGTTGTGGGTCCTCTGTATTGTAGATTTCGAATTTATTCATCCTTACGTTTGTCTTTATTGTTTCCATTGCTTTTGTCCTTGTGTATGGGTGTACGCACACGCCCACACGTTTCCACCATATTTAGCTGTTTTCTTTGGGTATTTCCGATTCGTGAGTTCTTTTTAATGCTGTGCTGAATCTGCTCTGCTGTTGAACCCATCCGCTGAGTTCTGAGTTTTAGTTATTGTAATTTTTTTCTTTTTCCTTTTGGTTATTGTGTTTTTTATTGCTAGAATTTCTAAAGTGTTCTTTTTTAAAGTTGCTATCTACATTTTTATAATTTGCAGTTCTTTGCTGGAATTTCCCATCATGTCCTTTTCCTTCTCTGCGCACGGCACATGCTGCCCTTTCTTCTTTGCACACCTTTCTTCTTGGCACACACGGTCACTTCACACTCAGGGTCTGATCAGGCGCCAGTAAGTGGAACCTCTAGGTTGTTTCTGTCGTCTGTTCTGCAGGTTCTTGGCGCTTTCCCCCTTTGTGTGCCTGGCTATTTTTTACTGCGTACTAGATATTGTCATCGAAATATGTTCCTAGAGATATTTCATGGTCTTGATGACAGCCTTTCTCTGCAGAGTTATTACGTGTGTCCTGCTGGCGTGTTTGGGCACTGGCACTCCAGAGTCACCTGGATCCCAGCTGTGGGGCTGGGCTGACTCGATCTCCTGCAGCTCACCCTCACTCCCGCGCGTCCATCCCCTGCAGGAACAGCTGCGAAGCAGTGTGCTGAGCTGCAGAGTTCCCACTGCTCTCCCAGGACCAGCCAAGGCCCACAGGGGGAACGGCTGAGTGCACAGCTGCCTGTCCAGGGTTCTCTCTGTCCTGGGGCCTGGTTGCTTACTTTTCTCTCCCCTGTGGGCTGGTCCTCCACCACAGGAAGTAGGAGGGCGGCATCTGCATTTTCAAAGCTCTCAGCTGGTTCTGATGGGTGGCCTGGATGAAAACCCTTCACCGAGACCCACGTGCTATCTCTGTGCTGAGCAGGCCTGGCCAGGTGGAAGGTGGCGTTTGCAGGTGATGCCCACTTCTCCTTACACTTGCTGCACTTTGCCTGCACCAGGCTCCTCCTGTGTCTCACCCACAGGGTGGGCCCGGCTTAGTTCTCCAGTTTTTCTTCCTGACTACAGTGCTCCGTCGGCTTCTTCCCACATGGGCTGCTTTTTGGGACAGGAGGTCTTTGAGGACTGAAGGTAGGACACACTGTGCAATCACTGCGAACCAGGCAATCCGGGCAGTGGCCCTTTCCTGCAGGTCCTCTGTACTTTCTGGTTGCATTCCTGTTGTCCCTGTGGTCACCTCACCTCACCACTTTGGCCTGAGCGAATCCCAGTTCTTTCTGACCTTCCCTCAGTTGTCATCCTTGTCGGTTTAGCCTCGGGCATCTCCAAAGCAGGAGAAGCACCGGGAGCTACTCTGGCCTCCAGCTCACCCAGCAGGGATGGCGCCCCCTTCCGGAAGCAGCCACCTAGCATGTGCACATGCAGTTTAACCTTTCCTGGAATTCACAAATTTCCTGTCAAGGTCTCACGTGCTTCACCCAGTATTTTTCCTAACCTTGAATGTGTACCCATCTTTTTTCTGCCCAAATACCTCCAACCTGAGGCCAGATGGATATCTTAGAGTACAGGTGTCATTTGGCAATCCCCTACTTAGAGCCCAGCCTGGCTTAGGGCGACCTCCAGGGGTCTCTGGAATCTGCCACACCAGACCCTCTGCTGCTCCTGCCCCCTGCTTCTCTGTGCCACCACTTGATGGCATTGCCTTCTCAGGACCTTTCAAACTCTCTTCTCTGTGAGAGACGCTCCCCATCTGGTCTCACCTGTATTAGGGTCCTGGAGCCACTGTAACACAAGAACTAACTGGTGGCTTAACGCACACAAACTCATCCTCTCCCAGTTCTGGGGCCAGAGGTCTGAGACCAAGGTGTCCCAGGGGCACACTCCTTCCAGAGCCTCGAACAGAGTGTCCTTCCTGCCCTTCCCGGCTCCTCGTGCCCAGGTGTCCCTGGCCTGTGGCCGAGCCTCTCCAGTCTCTGCCTCTGCTGTCACATGGCCCCCCCTCTGTGTTTGTGTCTGTTCCCTTCTGTCTCATAAGGACACTCTCATTAGACTCAGAGCCACCAGGATGGCCCAGGCTGGTCACGTCCCAGCAGCTTTGCCTTGGTCACAACTACAAAGAACCTTTTCCCAAACAAGGTTCCATTCACAGGTTCTGGGTGAGGACAGGACACCTAACTCAGGGCTGCCATTCACCCCACTGCACTTGCTCCCTGCCTAGGGAACCCTCTTGGCCCCCAGGTGGGCTGTAAGATAAGATACCCCTCCACCCCATCTGGTTCCTTGTGGAGCAAGGGGCTGGTGCTGATGGACTGAGTAAGGGAATCAATGACTAGAAGTTTCTACAAGTGTCCTCATTTAACCCTGTGCACACCCGCTCCCCTTGGCCACTGCTGGCCAGCTGTGTCCTTGGATTTCATAGGAAACACACTGATAGAAAGCAGGGTGGCTCTGGAGGCAAGGAACTAGGGCAAAGTGTGGCTCCTGGGAGGCCAAGGGTCCCAGCCAAGTGGGTCCCCCTGAAACTGCCAACTCCACAGTGACCAGAGAAGTCCCTGCTGTGGACACCAATTCTTCCGAGGGGCCAGGGAAGATAACTGCCTTCCTCAGTCTTCCTGACTGGAAAGCCTCTTGGCCCACGAGGACATCTGTTGGAGTATGTTCCAGCAACATAGAATATGTCCCCATCCCTCTCAGTTCTGTCCTGCCCAGGTCCTTTGGGGGCCTAGGGTGAGAACAGCAATGGCAGGATGGGCCACAGCCCCAGGGTGGCAGGGTGGCCTGGGGAAGCTTGCCTCCTCTGCTCTTTCCTCTCTTGTGTTTGGGAGAAATCATGTTTGACCTACGAACAGGGCTTGGGGAGGGTGTGATTTAGTTCTCAGGCTTCTCCAGCCCCATGGACCTTAAGGGCCAGCAGCCTAAGGCTGCGTGACAGGACACGAGTGGCATCCTGCTCACGCAGCCCTAGTCCAGGCAGCTTGGCCTGTCAGGGCTGCTCGATACCTGGACTGCGAAGGGCCAGGGTGCTGGGGGTGGCGGGGCTGCTTTCCACGCTGAGTTGGGGCCCCAGAGACCATCCTTGTGCTCTTGGCGGGTGCCTGTAGACTCAGAAAAGGCTGCTTTGTCCAGCTCTGGGAGGATCCCACTGCCAGGGACAGCTCTCGGATGAGACGAGTGGTCATTCACATTGAGTGTCCGGGGCAGCCACGGAGTGGGTGGCCGTGTTGTGGTTAAAAATGTGAACAATTGCCAAAGGGCTGCGTTGTACTCAAGTAGACTCAAATAAAGAGCTGAAGATGAGGGGGGCAATGCTGGGCTGGCCCTGGGGGGATCCACAGGCTTCTGATGGACTTTGTTCCCCCGGGCTGTTCACAGGGGGTGGGGGGTGGGTTGTGCCCTCTCCAGGGGCAGCACCAGCACTCCCTGATCTTGACCTCAGGCTGAGGGCCCGAGTCTCCAGTGTGTTCTGGGCCTGGTGGGGTGGGAGTGAGAAGGAGGAGGTGAGCCAAACAGACACCATCCACCTCCTGACCTCAGGCCCCTGTGGCCTTTTGAATTTGCTGTCCCACCCTGACCTTGCCTTTGCTGAGGGTCTCACATACACACCCAAATGCCCCGGCAAATGTCACAGTGGTTGGTGGCGGTCAGGACCTATGTGAGCCTGGCAGGTTGCCTCAGTGAGCAGAGGGTGTCCCCGGACCAGCTGACCAGGCCTAAGCCTCCCTTGCTGTCTCTGGGGCAGCTGTGTTTGGGATGTATCTGGGGGCTCTTGCCATTACCCCTCCCCAGCCCTCTTTCCCTCCTGGTCAGTGTTCTGGGACCAGGCCCTAAGGGAGCCCATGGAGCTTTCCCAAGGGGTCCTTCCCTGGTCCTTGGTGCCTGGGGTTCCAGGACCTGCCTGCCATGGAGACCTCTGAGGGGAGGGGGCACAGGCTCTCTCCCTACTTTTTCTTTCTCTCCTTTGGCACACTTTGTTTGGAGCCTCCTGGTTGTCTTTGAGAGTCCCGTGGTGTCTGGCAAGGCACTTCCTGTACCCAGAGCCCCGTGCCCCCCTCAGGTGCCCTTAGCTCAAGACTCATCTCCAGAGCTGCTCCCTGGCTGCTGGTTTCCCCGCAGGTGTCAGGCACTCCACTGAGGTCTGAGCAGGGGTCAGGGTAAAGGACCCTCAGGAATGCTTGCATTCCCAGGGCCTGCAAGGGTTCTCGCACAGACCCTGGGTCTTGGGGTTGCATCAGTGGGCCCAGTGGTCATCCAGGAGCTCTGGTTCCCAGCCCTAGTGGTGGGCAGTACCTCTGACCCCTAGTGGATGTAAAGATTCGGAGGATTCTGGTGGCACCACACCCACCCTCAGAAGCCTGTGCTCCAGGAGTCTATGTGGCTTCCTTCTGATGCCCACTCTCCTAGGAGCCCTTTTCACCTTCAGGGCCTGTGGCGGCATTTGTCCCCAGCTCAGGAGACACACCCCATTCCTGCAGAGCATGGTGGGGCCCGCCCGCCCGTTTCCCAATCCAGCTTGCAACACATGCGTCCCAGGGGCTCCAGCCCACCTGAGGGGGTTGGCGCTGTGCCTTTAGAGGAAGAGGTTAATGACAAGAACCCAGCCGAGATCCTGCATTTAGATGGCAGGGGCTCTGCAGGGTGCAGCTGCAGTGGAGGCTCCGCAGCCTCCTTGGGAGCTCAGCAGGTGTGGCTCCCTATCCAGGCCCCCAGGCATCTGAACCGTGAGGGTCCTATTCTCTTTAAAAGGGGAATTCCCCCGCAGGGTTTCTGCATAACCTTAGTTACACCAGAAGGCTCTGGAGTTAAGACTGTGGGATGTCTCACCAGAGCCAGTCACCCGCACCCAGGTATTTGGCAAACAATGTTTCTCTTGTATTGGTGGTGGAATCCAGGCAGTCCTGGTTGTGGAACGTTTCTCTGAAGAGCAGGCCCTTGACCACTAGTGCACAGGTGTCTTCTTTCCACCGTGTGTGTGAGCCCAGACTGCTCAGCAGATGGGAGGTGGGGTTGTGTCCCCCTCAAGGGTGAGGGCTGCATTTCCAGCAGTTTGGCAGAGCTTGGGGCCCAAGTGGCTGCCTGCTGTGGGCATCCTTCTGGGAAGGGGCCATGGGCCACAGGGCCTCTCTCTGTGGGCCCTCCCATGAGAGTCTGAGGGCAGCACCCAGAGCCAAGGACACTGCTGTGCAGGAGAGACTGGTGGGGCCCAGCTTTTCCCAGGGGATCCCAGGGAGGCTGTCGGTGCTGCTGCTCTGAAGCAAGTGTTCCCCAGGCGAAGGAGCCAGCGGGGGGTCTTGCACAGCTCCCAGGGAGGTCAGTGGGAGTCTGAGGCGGGGTAGATGGTCCTGGGTGAGCTCTGGAACCCTGCAGCAGGTCCCAGATCCCAGCCCCATGCATCCTGCTGCCCGCACCCTGCCCACGCTGCACGCTGTCTCTGGCTGCTCACCCCAGGGTCAGTGCCGCTTGTCTGCAGGCTGTCACTCGAGCAAGGCTGAGTTACTTTGGTGTACCCAGCACCCACCTGGGGAGGACAGCGTGTCAATCAGCTTGGTAATGCCCAGCATGCCACAGACAATGGCACCAGAGGATGCAGGGTAGGTAGGAGAGAGCCACAGGTCGTGAGGGGCCTTGGGAGCTGGAGGGAAGCTGGTTACCCGATGAGGCAAGATGGTCAGCCCCACCGGCCAGGTCAGATTGCAGGAAGCGCTAGCGGCGAGGGTGCAGATTGGGGACAGGACAAGGGAGCTGATGGGGCATTAGGAATGAGTTGCTGAGCATGTGCTTGGAGGAGCTCAAGAGTGAAGGTGATTCACACCTGAGAAAGCAGGCACACACCCATCTATCTTTCCATTCAGGGCACAACCACCTCCTGTGCGGGAAGAGGAACCAAGAGAGCACAGAGTTGCTGTTGCTGCTGTCTTTAAAACCACACCTGCCCCTGCTCACAGATACACCTGGCCTTGTTCACAGACACACTTGGCCCTGCTCACAGACACACTTGGCCCTGCTCACAGGAACCCCTGTCTCTACTCACAGACATACCTGCTCCTGCTCACAGTCACCTGGCCCCACTGCAGGCATGTCATTAACAGGAACTTCCATTCCTCCTGGTTGGGGCACTGTGTGCAGATGTCATGCGGCAATTGTGAATGCCACCTGTTGGAGTCTGTCCTAGGTTTTGCCTCAGGCTGTCAAGTCTTAAGCAGGTTTCCAGGAAGAGTCATTCTGAAATGCGGCCCAGTTCGTTCTGGAAGTAGGGCCCTGTCATGGCTGGTCTTTGGAGCATCTATAGCCTGTGAGGGGGTGATGGGCCAGGAAGACCACATGGTATCTGAGAGACAGCCCCACCCCAGTGGTGGGATAGTCCCTGGACACTTGAGGGACAGGTGTCCCCAAGTTTGGATGAGGTCACCTGACCAATGGCTTTTGTTTAACTATTTCCTGGGTGCCTGCCCCTGCATCTCCAGCCACTCTGGTCTGTAATTCCACCTTTTGACTGCCCTGCCCTCTCCAAGCCCTCCTTTGAAAATGCAAATCCAGTAACAGAGTCTGTCCCCACACCCAGTGTAAGTGCTTTATCAGTTTCCTCCTGACCCTCCAGGACAGCGCGGGCCCTGTCTCCGCAGGGCCTGGCAGGCTAATGGCTCACACAGAACTGGACGTGCTCCCTCCACTCACCTCCTGCTCTCCCTGCCCCACCCCTGGTCCAGTTCGACAAACTGTGGGAGCCCAGAGCTGCTGAGGGCCTTGGCCCAGGGAGGGGGAGGGACACAGTTCTCATCCTCTTGCCCAAGGACCCCTGAGGCCAGCGGGAGAAGGGTCCCAAGGGAGCCCAGCTCTTGGCTAGGAAGACAGGTCCCACCTCCCCATCAGCCTCCCTGCCTCTCTGTGCATTCCTCCTCCTCCCTCTGTACCCCCACCCCAAGCATATACACATCTCACAGAGTTGGGGGTCTTTCCAGGGAAGCAGATGAGAGAGGGTCAGGAGACAGACTAGATTTTCACATGGAGTCAGAGGTCCTGAACCATGAAATAAATCAGAACTTCACTCCCTGGGGCTTTCCTGAGCTGCTGAAAATCCTTACATTGAGGGGGCAGGAGCGCAGCCTGCTGGGCATCCAGGCTGCCATGTCTGCAGCCAGTGGAGTGACACCTGATCACACCTGATCAGTCTCCACTCCTACCATACGCTGACCTGTGCCCTATAGGGGGAATCTTGGCCATGGAGGGATCAGCTCTCCTACAGATGCAGGGCATATACCTGGGGTGCAAGATATACACCTGAACTCAGGGCACATACCTGGGCATGCAGAGAACACACCTGGATGCAGGGCACACACCTGGAGATGCAGAGCACACACCTGGTAGTGCAGAGGTCACAACTGAATACAAGGTACACACCTGGAAACACAGTGCACACCTGAGAATACAGGCCACAGCCCAGAGAATGCTGCATTTAGTGGGTTGGGCTTTTGACTTCCTGGCATGCTCTTCCTCTAAGTGACTTCGTTTTTTGTCATGGTGGAAAGAGGGT
Source organism: Desmodus rotundus (assembly GCF_022682495.2). Lineage (NCBI taxonomy): Eukaryota > Metazoa > Chordata > Mammalia > Chiroptera > Phyllostomidae > Desmodus > Desmodus rotundus. The sequence goes on along the minus strand of NC_071387.1, from coordinate 177,991,204 downwards.
AGCACAGGTGGGAATGGGCATGGAGGGCCACCCTAGGTTCAGACTCACTGTACCCCAGAAACCGTGAGGGCAGGAAAGTGGCGGGGAACCACAGCCTCCATCAGGGGAGAGAAGCTGGGGGGGGGTCGGGGGCTGGAGGCTGGCGCTGGGAGGGAGGCCCCACATGCAGGCTGTCATTGTTGTACAGAGGGCCTCTCTGGGCACCTCTGTGTTCCAGCACACCTTTGCTGGAGCCCTCGGCTTCTTTTCAATTAAATGTATTGTTATTATATCCTTATGGGACTAGCGCATGGATTTATTGGAGCAATTCAAACAACAGAAGCACGTGACCCCTCCCCTCAGCCCCAGCCGCCCACAGTCTTCCTGGCAGCGCTGACCCATCTCTCTTGTTCCCATTGTCTGTTTTCCCAGAGTGGGGTGCATGATTTCTGCTATTCCATGTCCCACTTCTCCACACAACGAACAGTAGCCTTGGAGATCTTCCTGTGTGTGCACGTGGGGTCTAACTCTCTCTGTTATTTTGTTAAAAATATTTTATTATGATAATGCATGTTCATAGTAAAATAAAGTGGAGACCCAGAACAGAGAGCTGTGTTCTGGGTCTTGTGGCCACATCACCTCTGCAGCTTCAAGGTCACAGACTGGTTGGTAAAGGCGGTGGGGGCGGGGAGGGGGTGCCCCACTCCACCCACCTCCCACTGCGGTCATTACTCCAGGGCACTTCTCTCTGCCATCACCTGGAACATCTTTGAGAACAGACTCTAAGTGAAAACCCATGAACACACCCAGAAACAGCCCTGAAACGGTGTTGACAGGAGAGGCTGCTGCTCGAGCCCACAGCTCCAGAAGGAAACATCCAAGGCTGAAGCTGCCAGCTGCCTGCTGGAGAAAGATCCTGGGCCAGCCGCCCCCAGGGTTGAGTTTAGAGGGCTTCTGTTTACAGGTCTCCTGTTCACTTCCTGGACTTTTCCCAGCCTCCATGGCCCTGGTTTGTCTGCTCTCCCTGAACTTTCTCCCTGGGGCTACCCTTCCAGGGCTGCCTGCAGACTCTGGGCCTCCTGCACCCTCTCCAAGGTTAGCTGAGGATTCCTGCCATGCTGCCATCTACAACCTGCTTGAAAAGCATGGCAGAGCCACCAAGCTTGTCTGTCGGCAGCCATCCTCGGCCCCTCGCCCCCGGGACCATGGTGTGTGTATCAAAGTCCTGGTTGGAAGGGTTTTTCTTCACAACATTTAAAGCACAGTCCCTTTTCTCCCGGTGCCCAGGGCAGCAGACGGAGACTGATGCAGCCTGACCGCATTCTCTCTGCTCTTTCCCCTTCCACCTGCTCACCAACACGGGGGCTTTTCAGTCCCGTGGGATGCAGGGCAGCATTGGCAGAGACGCTGCATGCAGAGTAGCCCACCTGCCAGTGCCTCTGTGTGGCTAGTCTCTCCTCACGCTTCCCCTCCAACCTGTCGAAAATGACACTCACCGCCATCTTTCCTGCCTTAATTTCTCCTTGGTGCACCTCTTACTGCCTGATGCCGTTTCCCTGTTTGTTCACTTGTTTACTGCCTGTATCCAGTTGGCAGGTAAAGCTCATGACAACAGAACTTTTCCACATCTCATTCCTTTACTTGACTGTGGAGGCGGACCTCCCGGCGTGGCGGGGCTTGCTGAGGTTCCCCTGGGGTGACGGCGCAGCCCCAGACACTGAGCAGGGTGCCGGGGGCTTTGCAGGAGGAGCCCTGGCCTCCCCCACCCAGGTCCTTGCTATAAAATAGTGCTTCTAGGAAATCTGCAAAACACGGAAAAGCAGAAGAATGACCCATAGTTCCGACACCCTAGACAGCTATGCCTGATGTCACTCAGGTGGATTTTCCTCTCACGAGATGGCGTTTCCCGGCCCATGGAACCTGCACTGAGTTGGAAGCATCATAACAGGTTTCCTTCTCCTTGACCAAGCTGAGCAGACATGCACATTCTCACAAGTCGGCTCATGCTTCTAGTAATTTCTTAGCCACTTTTCCTTCCTGGGCACCAAGGGCTGAAGAGATGCCATGTAAACACACTCAGCCGATCCTGGCAGAAGCTCCTGTTTCAGACAAAGAAAAGGTGTCAGCAATAAACCTGAAAGCAATTCTGCTGACACCTGACTCCTCTTCACCTTGGTGCTGGATCCCTTGGAGAGAGAGTGCTCCCTGTCCCACACCTGCACCCTGCAGGAAGCTGGACGCGCTGATCCAACTCTCATTCACTCCCAGAGCCAGCTGCACCCTACCACTGAGTGTCTGGGATTTCCTTCAGAAGCAGATGTACCTTTGTGCCATCACAGAGGACGAGGACAGGGTGGGACTGTGGCCTGTGAGGCCCTGAGGACATTCAGTCCAGTGATTGAAGGCATTTGACTTCTACTTGTTGGGAATTTCTAGGATCTTGGGTTCAGCAGGGCTGCCAGGACCCCCCACAATGCCAGGTCGCCCATCTTCCTCTGTTTAACCTGTATTGAGAAGGCAGATTTGAAGGGAATTTTCAGTACAGAGCAGAGTGGTGAGCAAGCTCGCTATTCCTGGCACAGACTATCACCTGGATTTCGTGGTGCGTGCCAGTGGGTCCTGAGTTCTGTCCCTTCATTGGACCCCTGGTGGCATCTGTTCTCAACGAGGCAGAGACAGAGGAGAACTCCCGGGCTGCGCTGCTCTAGGAAGCCGCTTCTGAGGGACCCACGGGGACCTGACCCTGGGGCTGCGCATCTCGGGGTCTTGCCCTGGCCACCAGCAGTGAGGCAGTGGGAGGCTGCATGGCTGCAGACGTAGGGGAGGCGTTGGTGTTCTGTGTTCCTGAAAACTGCTAGAGGTAGCACAGGCTCCTGTCTTCTGAGCCCCCCAGGGACCTGGTTCAACTCTGGGAACCAGTGCCTCACAGCGGCAGAGACTCAAGGGCAGGCCGTGGCAGCCTCCCTGAGCTCGCCACATGGGGCCCCCAGTGGTGACCTCCTCCCAGTGCATGTGCCCCACCCCCAGCACCTGGGGCACAGCCACAGTCAGCCCTCAGGGTTTCTGGGCAGATGCCCTGGGGTCTCCCTCTCCCACTTGATCAAGGGTAGCAGGCTCAGCCCCGAGGTGAGGGTAGCAGCCAATTCTGGCTGCCCCCCTTCCCAAAGATGGCATCACTCCCTGGACCCCTGGATGAGTCTTTCTGGGGAGTCACCCAGCAGGTGTGGCCCAGGGAGGAGACTATGATGGGGGATTGACAGGGAGAAGAGAGGGCCCTGAGCCTCCAGGTGGCTGGGCTGGGTACACCACCCATGGCCCCGCCATTGCTGATGGCTTTGACTCTTTGGGGAGGAGCCCTTAATCTACCAACAGCTGGCAGGGTGCTGGTGCTCAGGGGCAGTGCTGAGTGCTGTGTGCAGCAGCAAGCCAAATGCTCACCATCCTGCTGTGGCCACCTGGGACGAGTTCTTCCCTCTCAGGCCCAGGCTCAGCTTTGAGGGGCCCCAGGGGCCCTGCCACGTCCTGAGTGCCTGCCAGCCTCCTGTTCTGCAAGCGGGCAGCTGGAAGGGCCTTGGGCAGCGGCCCCGCAGAAACAAAATAGTCCCCTTCTTCTCCCCTTCCTCCGCCAGAAACATGGCCGACAGCAAGGCCAAGCCCGCTGCCAAGGCTGCCAACAAGACACCCCCCAAGTCCCCAGGGGACCCTGCAAAGGACAAGGCGGCTAAGAGGCTGTCACTGGAGTCAGAAGGTGCCAACGAGGGGGCGGCCGCCACGGCCCCAGAGCTCAGCGCCCTGGAGGAGGCCTTCCGGCGGTTTGCGGTACACGGGGACACCAGGGCCACCGGGAAGGAGATGCACGGCAAGAACTGGTCGAAACTGTGCAAGGATTGCCAGGTGATCGACGGGAAGAACGTGACTGTTACCGACGTGGACATTGTGTTCAGCAAAATCAAGTAAGTGCACCGGGCTCTCTCGCTGCAGAGTCAGCTTCCTAGAGGCCTGTAGTCAGCCAGGCCTCACATCCAGGGTCCGCTGGTGGGGTTTGTGTCTTAATGGGCTGTGAAGAAGTGTGATGCTTTGAGATCCTTCCCTTCCCAGAATCCTATGCCCAGTAATTGGAACCAGAATAGGATGCCTTGGGATGAGCAGGGAGAGGGTGGGGCAGGGGATAGACTGCCCTGCCCTTGGAAGCTTGAGGGGTCTCAGTGGCAGAATTCCTGACCCACTGTGGGCTGAGTGTGAGAGGAGGCACTGTGAAGCCTGTCCCTAAGGTGTGACCTGCATCTCGCCTGCCCCTGCCTGCTGCCCCTCCGTGGGGTTCCCCTTTGCTTTGGGGAATGATCACATGAAGAAGACTGCGGGGGACACAGTTAGAACCTGCGTCTTCACCTGTGACTCGGTGACCTTGAGCAGTGCGCTTGTGTGCTCCCTCTGTGTGCATGTGCACCCATGTGTGTGCACATGCCTGCTCCATGCACCTGTGAAGACATGGTGCTGCAGGTGTGAGTGTGAATGTACGCGTGAGCACCTGTTCCTACACATGCCCTTCCTCCTGGACGCCGGGAGCACGCCCAGGAGTGGTGGCACACACCCCTTCCCATGTGGCCTCGCGTCTCTGAAGCATGGGGACATTCTCCTGGCCTCCTCAACCCACAACTGCACATGAGAGAATTAACAGCATCCCCCAGGCCCCTAGACGTCCTGCTGTCTCTGTCCAGGTCATGCTTGTTGCTGGGAAATGGCTTTATTTCAGCTCATTTCTGGACTGTGTCCATTGTGGTTGATGTGACCCTATAGTTGTATGATGCCATGACCTTGCCATCTTTCATCTCTGGAGTCCCTGTGCCCTCCCTGCCAATGACCCGGCTCCTCCCTCCATCTACCCACCCTCCAAGCACAGAGGCAATGAACGGTTGTGTTTTTTCTTTGCACCCCTAGAGCCTGGGACTTCATGTTGCCACTTTGCTTGTGGAAACACTTTGGTGTGCCTTCATCATAGTGCAGTCTCCCCAACTCCCCAGCCCGTCACACCATCCTGCCAGCCACCCGCGGTGGACGGGCAGCTGTCACTGCTCTCCTGGGGTCAGCTCACTCCCACCCAGCAGGAGGTGAACAGGGTGGTCTGGCTGGGGCAGGGTGGAGGTGGCCCCACAAGTGGCCCCCCGGGGAGGTGATCATCTGGACCTAGTCATGGGGCACAGGAGGCAGGCACTCGCCAGGTGGGAGGGACTCGGCCTTTCTAGTCTCATCTGAAGAGGTGGAATCATTTCAAATTAATGGCAGTCAGGCCAGAGCCCCATGACACAAGAGCACAGGACGTGGGCTTCTGGCAGACTCTCCGTTTCCTGTGCGCCTGTGCCTCCCCGAGGCCCAAGGTTAGAGGAGGGTGTGGGCACAGCAGCTGAAGGAGGAGGGGGATGCAGATGAGGAGGAGCAGGAGGCGGGGTGCAGGGACTGGGATGAGGTCCAGTACGGTCCCTTCGATCGGTTCCCTGGGCAGGTCCTCCAGGCTTTTAGCACTGGCCTTTGTAACCCCAGTGTGTCCAGGAGAGACAGAGGGCAGACGCAGGAGCAAAGGAACCCCAAGAGCCGTGTTTGTTGGGGAATGTTGCAGAAGGGCTGGGGGAGGTGAGATACGTGGTGTGTCCAGGGGCAGGTCAGCCCTCCAGGGAGTGCATGGGGTCCCACACCCTCAACACTGGCCCCACGTGCAAAGTGTTGGCAGGTGGGGGCAATTCGTTTCCTCCCTCCTAGTTCCTTCCACAGTAAGTTGTCTTTAAGCTACCGCACGCAGACATGCACACCCATGGGCACGCAGGAGCCCACAGCCCACACACCTACACAGACATGTCTACACACATGTATGCACACGTGCACAAGCTCACCATACACATGCACGCATGCATGTGCACACAGGTAGAACTTAGGCTGCCCGCAGCCTTGCGGGGGAGGGAGGTGGCAAGTGTCGTGGTGACTCATTCAGGACAAGTGCCCTGGACAGGCCCGGAGACCCTGTGTACAGGAGGCATGTGTACCCCAATACCCACATGAGGGGTGCTGGCATCACAGGAGTGAGTGGGCACCAGAAAGGACCTCATTTGCTCCCCATATCTGTCCTGGGAGGAAGGACTTCAGCTGTTCAGACCCTTAGGGGCTGAGGTGTGGCCCCAGCTCCCGGGTATTGGTGGGACCCTCACTGCAGAGCTCAGGGGGCCCCCAGCGTCTCTGCCCCAGCTCACTGTAGGGGAACATGGAATGGAGGAACAGCTAGCTGTGGCTGCAGCCCAGTGAAGGGTGGTTGTCACTACACAGTGAAGACCAGCCTGTGGTGGCCGCAGGGGCCCCTTGCCTGCGTGGTTTGCTGGACACCACACGGTTACGGTAGCAGGGCCTCACACCCTTGTCCCTCTGATGGGCAAGGTGGACAGTGCCCTGGGCAGGGTTGTAGGATCCTGCAGGACGGGCGTGGAACCTCAAAGTTGCTGAGTTGGTGGAGAAGAGCAGCAATTTCTGTTTGGGGGCGGTTGCCAGGGCTCCAGGCGGTGACGCCAGCCAGGGTATCTGCAGCCTTTGTTTAGATCCTGTCGCCATGGCAGTGCCTGTTTGTTTTGATGTTACTATGTATTAAATTTTAAACAAATTTCTTGCAGCTCTATACCAAGTCTTGACTGAAGACTATTGTTACCTAGACAAAGACTCCAGCATCCTCCACACCCCAAAGGACAGACAACAGTCAGTCTGGAATATTAATTAATCAGGACTCGTGTGCACAAGCAGGAGTGTCACCCCGATAGACCACGTGGGGGGCCGTGGACAGCAACATCCCCTTCCATCCTGCCTGCTTGTGTCTGCAAGTGCGGGTCAGGCGCTGGGGCCCGCCCTGCAGGGGAGAGGCTCGACCAAGGGGGCAGAGGAGGGCAGGGGTTGCTGTTGCAGCCTCTCCAGACCCACGCACACACCTGTCTTGAGGGTGCTGTGTGCTCTCAGGGAAAACAGCCTGTGTCCTGTGACACCGGTGCAGGGAGACAGCTTGGCAGCCCTCGTGTCTGGCATCTGGGTCCCAGGTTAGGAGGGAGCAGGCAGGCGGGGCTCCCTGTCACAGAAGACCTGGAAAGCTGCTCTGTTCTTGCCACACATGCTCTGGTCACAGCCAGGACACGTGAGAATTGTCTGAAGCAGGGGCGCCTGTGCCAGGGGTGTGAGCCGCAGAAGCCCAGCACAGAAGCACAGGCCTGGAGCCCAGATGCCGTCCAGCTTCTGTCTGGCGCCCAGAGCAGGCTGAGCCTGTAGTAGGAGCCCCAGCAGAATGGAGTGGTGGGGTGGGGGTACTGTGGAGGGGCTGGTGGAGTGGGCAGAGCTCTTAGTGTGATGTGACGCCTGAGAAACACCACTGGTGTCACAGTGGCTGGCTGGGGCTGGTGGCAGTGTCCGCTTAGGGCCCCGAGGCTCCCCCAGCCCCACTTTGCTCCTGGGCCTGAGGGCTGATACGCAGGCGCCCCTGGAGGGAAGGCAGCCCATGCTCCCGGGGCTGGACCTTTCCTGACCCCGGCCCCTCCCTTCAGGATGATGGTGAGGTTGGGGCATGAGAAAGCGAGAAAGAGGTGCACTCAGTCCCCCGCTGTGCTTTCTGCTTCATGTTGAGGGTCTTCTAGAGTCATGGTGGCCACGGCGGGGAGTGCTTCTCTGTGGGGCCTTGTCGGGACCACCAGCGGCAGTGCAGGGCATCTAGTGGCTTCCCCCCCCCCCACCCCCCGCCATCCCTGGGACTCCGCCCCTCCCAGGTGAGTCCAGCCCCAGGCACCTCTGTCCCCGTGTCGTGCCACCCCAGCCCTGCACTGGGCAGACACAAAGAGTCAGGAGGAATGTTAAGGGCAGCTTTTTCCTACTTAGGGGAAGTAACTGCATGTGTGTGGGTGGGACGGGGAGGAATCACAGCTGCCCCTTCAGGCAGGTCATGGCCATCAGCAACCAGACCTGCGATTGCATGGCTGTCAGCAAGTGTCATCCACAGCAGCTAGGTCTGCACTCCTGGCTCTGTTGCTGGGGCCCAGGCAGGCGGGGCTGCTCAGCGGAGGGAGGGGCCCTGGGCAGGGGTGACAGTGAGTGTCTGCCAGGAGAGCCCTCTGCAGGCACAGCAAGAAACCCTCCAGGCAGGACTCCCCCAGAGGTGTGCCCCCACCAGACATGTTCCTTCAGGAGCCCCCACATCCCCACTGGCCAGGGCATGACGGGAATGTCACCAAGGCTCCTGGCCCTCTGACCCTTATCAGTGCCTCTGGATAGGTCACTGGGTCCCAGCTGCTGCTGGTCAGGGGAGCCTGGGAGAACTAGCACTTTCTCTGACACTCCTTCCTCTCCCCCCAATCCCCCCTGCCCACCCTCCTGGCCAGTGGGTCCAGTAGGCTGGGAGCCGCCTCTCAGCAAAGGGGTCCCGGGAGTGTGCAGTTTGCTCTGATTCACAAAGGTGCTGGCAAGGAGGGGACTGGGTGTGGGGGGCGCAGGTCACAGTGCTCCATCCTGGGAGCCTTTGTGGTGTTGGGTCTGTCCTTGGAAGGCTAGGCTGGCCTCTGGTGTCCCTGGGTGACCTTCAGGAGCAACTGGCCCAGCCGCCTCCCTGCCTGCCCTAAGTTGGGCCTGGAGGCCCAGGGGACGCAGGGGCCTTGTGTGAGTGGTGACCCCGTCATGCTGGGCTGGCCTTCCAGCAGAACAACAGCCTTCTGAGTGGGGCGCCGGCGGGGATGGGGTGGGGGGACTTGGTGTGGGGACACCGCCGTTGTGTGCACTCAAGAACAGGCTCAGTCTGTGTGGAGAGCAGCGTAATGTGATCGTGTCTCCGGGGAAGGGCTGGCATTGTCACTCTAGAACTCATCGGGGACTCTCTCTGCAGCAGGGGCCTGGGTCCCCTGGGGAGACCCACCCATCGGTCACAATGGGGACACTGGGAGATACCTGGCTTGGCCAGGTGGAGTGGGCAAGTCAGGGCCCTGGGCCTGGGCATCCACCCCAATCCGACTGTGCCCTTTGATAGGAGCCCCTGCGGGCCATCTCCCCACCCCTGGCCCGAGTGAGTCACACTGGTGGTGCCTGGCGCCGCAGTGCCCAGAGAGGGCTGCGTGTTCTAGCGGCTGCCACCGGGCCGGCTGTCAGGCCTGGTGCCCACACGCCAGTCTGGGCAGGCGGTGAATAGGAGATAGGAGCGCCTGTAACAGCCCAGGACAAACAGGCCTCCTCTGGGCCCGGAGGTCACCCGCCCAGTAGGGTCAAGAGGAAGAAGAGAGGCTGCGTTTACATCATCCCAGGCACCCCAAGCTGAGGGCAACTGCCCAGAATGGCCTCAGTGCCCGTGGACCTCGGTGCGTTTGTGTCCCTCAGAGCTTCAAGGCACAGAAGCCACCACCAAACACTGGGTGTAATGAAGCCCTGGTCTAGCCTGTTACCCAGCCCCTGCCCTGTGGCTGTTAGTACAAATGCTCTTGGGACAGATGGCTCTGAACGTGCCCGGGGGACCCTGCTGTCCTTCCGAATGGCCTCCCAGAGGGCTGAAGTTGGGCACTCCAACTTCAATTAAAGAGAGCTTTAATCAGCTCTCTCCTGGCTGTGATGTGTCAGTCAGCGTGTCCCATGTCTTCGAACGCATGTGCAATGTGTGAGGGAATCCCCGTGCTTCCTGTGGATGTTCCTGGGTTTTGGCGACAACAAGCAGACCTGTGAGTAGAGCGGCGAGAGTTGCGAGCTCCAGTTTTCATTTCTCTTGAGTGAGAACCTAAATGTGGGGTCTCAGGTCATGCTGCAGGTGTGACCTTTAAGAAAATGCCAAACTGCCTTCCACAGTGGACGCCACGTTGCGTCCCCACCAGCTGTGTCTGAGCCCCAGCGGTCCTGCGTCTTCCCAGCACTGGGGACGTCGTCACGGTCATCTGGTCACTCGGGCAGTCGTGTGGGAGGGCAGCGTCTCCCTGGGAACTGACGGTGTGCATGCGCTCGGTTGCCACCCACAGGTCTGTGGCAGAGTGTCTGCTTCAGATATTCTGTCCAACTCTTTACACCAGATTTCTTCTTGTTGTTTTAAGAGTTCTTCATATACAATGTTTCCAATACAGTCCTTTTGTCAGATGTGTCTTGTATTTTCTCCCCGTCTGTTGCTTGTCTTTGCATTACAGTGTCATTTGAAGAAAATGGTTTAAGAAATTTTAAAGTACAAATCTTTTTTTTTAATGGGCTGTTTTCTGGTATCATTTCTAAGACGTCTTTGTCTAACCTAAGGTCATAGATATTTTCTCTTACGTGCTTTTCAGAAGTTCTATGGTTTTAGGTTTCACAATAAACTTAGGACTGTTCCACTTTGAGTTAACTTCTGCCCGTGGTGCACGGCGCAGACCGAAGCCATGACTTCACATGCGGATGCCGGGTTGTCCCAGCCCGATCTGTTGGAAAGATGATCCTTGCTCCGCTGAACAGCCTTTGCTCTCTTGTTGAACACATTTTTGCCATTTTGAACTGGGGAAGATCCAGTGAAAATGGCAAAAATGTTTTTAGTTAAAATCACAAAAGCTGAAGAGCCAGGTTAGAGCCTTTCGGAACATGTGACTGACCTCCCCTGGGGAACTCTGTGCTGTCACGAGACACCTCTGGATGAAATCCACTGCCCAGCCCCATGGCCCGCCGTGCGATGCTCCCCTGGCCCGGCACTGGTCAGGCCCCAGCAGGTTTTGGGCAAGGGGCCGCGGGGGTCCCAGGTGGTGGGCCTGATGGGCAGGCCCTGGGCCCACCTTGTTGGGTGTCCTGGGGAGGGGCCTCCCTCTTGGCCCTGTGTGGCAACCCCGAAGCAGACTGCCTGCGGTGGCCCCAGAACCTCTTCCTTGTGGTTCAGATCCGATGGACTTCTCACCCTAACTTTTCTTTGAAAGTCCTTCCTTGAGTGGAGGCCACACACATCCCATTTAGAACCAGACAACGGCTTTGTTTTAATGTCCAGTTGTTTGTAAAGGATGTACTTCCTTTAAGCTTTTTTCCACAATTTATATTTGCTGCTGTTGCCGATGGTGACTGACTGTTGGGTATAAACACTGCAGGGGGAGGGGCATGCTTTGTGTTTTAATGTTGGACTCGCCTTCTGGTGTGGGAGAGGTGGGGTGGGGTCTCCAGGCAGGGCTGGGGCCCCCAGTGGCAGCAGGTTCCCAGGCAGTGCTGAAGTCCCCTGATGTCAGTGGGTCCCCCGGCAGTGCTGGGGTCCCCCAATGCCAGCAGGTCCTTGGGTCCCAGCCCAGCAAGGCGAGTGGCCAGTGCCCCTCCCTGCCCCTGAGTCCTCTCTCCCTACAGAGGGAAGTCCTGCCGGACCATCACGTTCGAGCAGTTCAAGGAGGCGCTGGAGGAGCTCTCCAAGAAGAGATTCAAGGACAAGAGCAGCGAGGAGGCTGTCCGAGAGGTGCACAGGCTCATCGAGGGCAAGTCCCCCATCATCTCGGGGGTGACGGTGAGTGCAGAGAGTGAGCCGGCCCTTTGGGCCCCGGGCCCATGAGGTCTATGGAACCGATGGTGGTGGCCTAAAGATGGGGTGGCAGCCTTCATTCCCTGGGTGTGGGCTGACCCAGGCCACCTCCCTAGACCAAGAGCCCAAAGTGGATTCCAGGAGCCTTTAGCATCCCCTGTGCATGGGCTCGGCCCCTTTGGTTGAAATCTCCCCTCTCCAGCTCCCCTTGCCACACCCATTCTTTTTCCTGTGGTTCAGCTGCAGTTAACCCCTCTCCCTGTTCTCCTGCAGAAAGCCATCTCCTCGCCCACCGTGTCACGACTCACAGACACGACCAAGTTCACAGGCTCCCACAAGGAGCGCTTCGACCCGTCTGGCAGGGGCAAGGGCAAAGCCGGCCGTGTGGACCTGGTGGATGAGTCGGGCTACGTGCCAGGCTACAAGCACGCGGGCACCTACGACCAGAAGGTGCAGGGGGGCAAGTAGCCAGTCCCCAGGGACAGGGCCTTCCTCTGTTTCTGGCCCCACATCACCTCACACTTCTTTACATTCCTGGGCTCACTGGGGCAGAACTCAAGACGCTGGGGGCGGGGTGGCTGTGGGTGACTCCCAGGCCTCTCTCCTGCCTGGGGCACCCCGGTGTGCTCCTCTCCTACCCCAGGTGTGGCCCCTGAACTCATTGACCTTTCTCTAGTGCACCTGCCTTGGCCCATGTTGGAAAGTCAACAAATGGTCATTTCCAAAGTGTCTCCAGGACCAGATCACACAGGCCACCTGATTTGCAGGCGAAAGGAGCATTTTAAAGGAGCAGGTGCTAACCTCCTGACTGGCAGACCCTCCCAGGAGCCACGCGGGCAACACGCACTAATGCACTAACCAGCAGCACCAGCGAGATGAAGCGAACCTCAAACAGGACACAGCAGCATCTGCGAGGGCTCCGTGCAGGTGTGCGACACACAAGTGCATGCTCACACATGCACACATGCTTGTGCACACACACACTCACCCATGGACATACATGCTTACACATGCTCGTGCACACACACATGCTCATGCACACACATCCACTTGCACACACACTTACACATGCCTATGGACCAGGTCTGTGCTAAGGGCGGTCATGTAAGCGAAGGCTTGTGTGCAGAGAAAAGCGAGCCAGTGAAAGAATGCCCTGTGGTAGACCAGAGGAGAGTGATCTGAAGTATGAAGTTAGAAGTCCTTAGAATGGAAAACTAGGGTGGGTCATTTCATTTTGCTTTTTAAAGAAAAGAAGAAAAAGTAACTGTTTATTCTCAGAACGGGCCAGGGAAGATTCAGAGTACCCTGCTTCTGTGACCTCTCCCCTCCATCCCTGCCATCTCCCCGTTGCAAGACCCAGTTGGCCCCAAGGCCTCCCCACACAGGCAGGTGTGTGACTTCTGCCTGTCCCCCTGAAATGGGGGCCTCAAGGCTGCAGGTCGACACGGATGCTTCCTCTTTGCTCACAGCACAGTGTAAATCTCTGCAGCTCCAGCTTCTGAAGTTAATTCCCACATTTCTGGGTTTTCCCAACCCCAGAGTGTAGGAAACCACGAGAAAACCAGGCCAGGGAGGACCCCGCCCTGAGGCCCATAGAATTTGCTTTCACAGTAGCCACGAGGTGGTACTCCATTTGCATAAACACAACCACAGCATGGCCTGTGACCTGGTGGGCCATGTGGTCCTGGAGCGGATCCTTGGAAAAGCCCATGGCAGCCTCAGGAAAAAGCTTCCTGGAGCCTAGCTGCCACAGTCAGTGTCTGCTCTGCAGCCCTTTCCTGGACACATGGCCTGGCCAAGCACAGGCGGTTGAAACATGGACCAGCACTGCTGTGGCAATTTGCTGGTCACACTGGGGCTGGGGAAAGCCCCCCACCGCTGGCTCAGGGCCAGCACTCCCAGCTGACACTGCCCCTCTGAAGAGACTGTGTCTCCACCAGGCTCCTTGCACACCGACCTCCCCTCGCCACCCAGGGCGACCTCGACTCACAGATGGAGGTAACCTCTTCAGGCAGTTTCTTTCTGAGGTTCTGGGGGCTCACAGCATGTGGCATTAGAACCTAGGAGAGGGTAGAGTGCAGGCTCCGTCACTTTTAGGGCTAATCTCACTATTGTCTGGAAAGTTTCTAACTTAGGGATCCTGAGCTGCCTGGCTAGGCCACTTCACAATGGGGAAACTGAGGACCAAGGATTGGGGCAAAGGCAGACAGGATGCCAGGCCCCCACCCCGTGCCTCTCTCCTCCCCCAGGCTGTACCTTTGTGTGAAACCCAAAGGCAAGAGTAACTTGTGGGAAATGCATCTGAAGACAACTGAACATGCAAAGTGCTTCCTGATAACAAGCCAATCACAGCCCTAGTTCCAGCACCTGCGGGGTTTCCACCAGTGGCCACAGAACGGGGCTTCTCCCACAGCCCGGAGGCGCTGCCACGGAGCAATGCCCACCACCAGGGGCCGTGGGTCTCTTGGTCTGAGGCTGCTTTTCTGCTACTGAAGAGCCCAGTCCCCATTGTCCCACTCACTGGAATCCAGCAGGACGTCAGCTACTACAGCACGCTGTAGTATAGCATGCATGTGGGCGAGGGCAGAGGAACAGGGTCCCAACCCATAGGGAGAGATGTCACCTGGGTCTGCCATGGATGTAAGCCCTCCTCGCCCGCTGGGCCCTGGAGAGAGGTGCCTGACACCAGGACATGTTCTCCTGTCCCACAGATTTTCTTCAGGCAAGAACGGCCGCCACATGAAGGTTCCGACCCCAGTTGAGGGCCAGCCTGCCAGGAGCATGCTGGGAAAGTGGGGTCTAAACAAAAGAAACAATGTGAGTGCCCTGCCACAGCACCCACAGCTAGCAGCTTTCTCCCATGGAGCCCACCCCAGAACTGGAGCTCCCCCATCTATCTGTGAGGCAGGCCCTGGCCCACGGAGCACCAATACCACCCACCTCAGGCTGGTGGAGGTGAGCTACTTGATAAACTACTGGCCCACCTCTGAGGAAAATGTCAAAATGCTCTGCTGATCCTGATAACAGCAGCTTCTGCTTGGGTTTAATGAATGACATCAAGTGCACGTAGCTGCTCTCCCTTGGTGGCCCTCCCCGTCCCAGTCCAGCAAGCTCAAGGGAGACTGCCATGCCCTGGGCCCAACTCTCTCACACGCCAGGTCCAGGAGCCTGGTCCCACTGGCCACAGAGGTTTTGCGGTGTCCCTGCGTCCCCTGCTCATCCCCCAACTTCATCAGACACACGCACAGGCCAGGATGCACCTTTGCCCAGTCAAAGTATAGCTCTGAAAACCTCCCCTCCCCTTTCCATCAGAGATGGAGGAAGAAGGGGTAAAATTAAGTCATGAGGACTTAGGGGTCACCATTCTGTCCACTTAAAATCATCTAGTGAATGCTTCATTGCATCCGTGTGTAGCCTCTGCACATCCACGAGCCTGGCCTCCAACTTCACCGCACAAAACAGACACACACGCATGTCCCTCCGTCAGGTTCTGCATATTGTGAACATGTAGAGAGAGTGTGTGTGCCGCATGTCTTTATGCAATGCCCGTCAGCTCCTACTAACCATGGTTACGTACCAACTAGACGTCTATCTGTGAACAAAAGAAACTGCACAGCAGGCACCCCAGGAGGCAGGACGCGTTCTGAGGGGGGACAGTGCTGATGGTGTCTGAACACCAGGAGAGAACAGTAGAAGGAGCGCGCTTGAAAACACTGGTCATACCAGAATACTTATTTATTTCTATTTAACGCAACTAGGCAGTGGTCAGGAACAGAATTAACTTTACCAAAATTGAAGTTCAAATTACGTAAGTTTAAAGTATTATAGCAAGATATATATTTATACTGGAGTATTTTTACACCTTTAATATTCTCGGGCTTGAGTTTTGAGACATGAAAATTAGAGCAGGTGCCGGTCCGCTGGGGAAAGGCCTGCAGAGGCATTCCACTGGCATCGCTAGCTGCCCATATGTGCTCCTGGCCTCCAAGTCCCAGTGGACGAGCTCCAGGAAGGTCACGTGGCCACCTGACCCTCTCAGCGGACAAAGCGACTGTGATAGCAGGCAGAGGCTCACCTTCCTGACACCCTGAGCCAATACAATCGCCTGTTCCTATGAATCAAGTTTTAATGGCACAGGCCACGCCCTGCTCACGTGCTGTCCCTGGCTGCTCTTGCAGCAACACTGGCAGTGGGGAGTTGACAGACGCCACAGCCCACGAAGCCTAAAATGTTCACCATCTGGCTCTCGAGGGCCCACCCAGGATCTTTTCCTCCTGGGTCCTTATACACAAGCTGGCTACTTCCCTGTCCAGCATATGCCACACGGGGACACCCTGTTGTCACCTGTTCAGTATAGTACAGGTTGACAATTTAGCTGTACTGTGAAATTATCAATAGGCTAGAATGTCCTTAAAACAATGACCCTGAATAGTTTCCTTTCACTGATTTACCACTAAACGCTTTGTGAAATCTGGTGGTTCAGGGGCCTGGCCTTCGTCTGTGGGCACGTGGAGCGCGTGGCCAGGGTGGTGGTGTGCCGGGCCGTGGTCGCTGTGCTGGAGATGCTTCGGTTAACTCTCTCTTCCTTTAGACCTTGAAAAACCAAACCAAGCCAAACAAAGGAAACCCACACAACTTAAAAGAAACTTGAAAGGGATCATATACTACTAGTTTGTACTAAGTTTTTTCAGGAAAGGGAAATAAATTTATATATACATGCAATATATTTTTACACCGTCTCATTAATATTAGGGAGTACTGAGTGTATCACTTTATCAGAGTGATGGGTACAGTAATGTCAATGTCATGGGTGTTCTGACTCAGAAAGTCCAAACTGCACTCAGTAGGGAAGTCTGCGGGGCTGGGGGGCCTGCTCTCCCTCCGGTGGAGTGCGAGGCTCAGAGTCACCTGTCAGGTCACTGTCAAGGCCTGGCCTGTAAACCTTTAGTGAAACAGCTCATGTCTGTCTGCACATCGCTCCTCATGTGTTCGCTGTTATTAACATTGTGTGTCAAAAGTGATAAATAAAGTGTTAAACTGTGGATCTCGGGAGAGTAAGTGCACTATCTGGACTGGCAGTCACATGGGTGCGGCCACGGGGGGAGTGCAGAGCCACAGCTCCCAGGGCTGAGACCCTCTGGTCCCTTCCTGAGAGCCGTCACTTCCTCACTTAGACCGGCAGCCACTGACCTGACCCCATGGAGAGGAGGTGGACCAACTGCCTGACGTGTCACAGGCCGGGTCTAGTTCTAGGGCAGCCCCGAGGGGGTCTAGATCCAGGGGGACAAGACACAAACTATATTACAAACAACACAGCAGCCCCAACAGGGTCGCCGTCATCAAATGACTGCCAACCTGAAACTCTAGTCCTGAGAATAGTCTTCAAAAGTAAAAGGCATTTTTAGACTTTCCCAGGGGAACTCCCACCAGTGGACAAGAACAGGAATTCTTAATGCAGAAGGAAAGTGATTGCAAATGGAATGTCTGAGCTGTGAGGAAAGAAAGTGAAGCAAAGAATAAACAATAAGTAACTACCAGTAACATGGGGACTATATAAATACTTTCTGTGGGGTTAACAATACTTCATTAAAATGACTGAAAAGCATCACATGTGAGCCGGAGGGTGTACGGGAAGTTACGTGCTCATGGCTGCTGTATGATACCAGAGGTGGACGGAAGGGCTGATTAACATGTAACAGCAATACACCAGAAACAGTGCTCAGCCTCCAACCTAGGAGCGGCGAAATGCTAAATGATAAAAAATCTAAAACAGCAACAGTGGCGAGTGACAAAATGACAGATGAAATTGAACAGCACAAAATGATACGGTAGACTTCAACTAAAATACATCAATTCCATTAGAGGATAAATCAAGAGAAAGAAACACAGATTAGAGACATTGAGAAAATAATATTTTTAAGCCAAATGCACCATTAATTTCGGCATGGCTAAAACTAGAAAGGGAAGAGTAGAAAATGAAAAGAAAGGAGATGAAGAACAAGGCCGGTCCTCTGACAGGACTGGTCAACTTGACAATCATCCGGTGGATTGGCAAAGAGACTAAGTTCAAAAACCAGTGAGCAGGCCCAGTGAGGGCGGGGGGCCGGGCCCGAGAAGCAGGTGCCAAGCAGTTGGGCTGTTACTGGGAGGGTGCAGGAGAAGGGAGCCCTCAGGCCGTGAGGCAGACTTGAGAAAGTCTTGCCAGCCCGGCAAGTTCTCTAGAGGCAGTCTGTTGGAGACAATCCCCATGGTGGGAGGGCCAGGTCCCGGTACCCCACCTGCTGGGTCACGGGCTTGGGCCCACAGATGAGAACTGAGGCAGAGCCTGAGGCCACAAGCAGCTGGTGGTCATCTCTCACATGCACAGCAAGGTCTTACTTGAAGGGACACAACTGCCCCTACATTTCCGCCACAGGGATACAACTTCAAATGCTGAAGCTATTAAAATGCTATTAAAAGACTGAGTATTATGGCCAAAATTTTGAAAATTAAGCAACTGAATAAATTCCTAGAGATGCTAACTTACGAAAACTAACTCAAGAAGAAATGGAAAGCCTGCACAGCCCTATGATTTAAGGTAAGTAACTACCAACCAGAGTGGAAAGCTCCCCAAATCTCAGTGGCTGCTCACAACAAAAGGTATTTCTCACTCACAAGAAGTGCAACTGCGGTCAAGCAGAGGCCTTCTTTCCTTTCAACCCACCCAAGAGAAACAGGCTTCCTGATCTTGTGACATCGCTAGCAAGGTCACCGAGAGACGGGAGTGGCCCAGCATACAACTACATCGTGCTTACTATGTGTCAGATACTGTCCTAGGCCTTTATCCGTAATAAATCATTTAACCTGTACAACTTATCTGGCAGCCACCAGTACTACCGCATTTTACAAGTGAGGAAATCGAGGATCAGAGAAGTTACATAATTGCCCAAAGTGAGACATAAAGTGGTGTACCTAGAAATAAAATCCTAAACAAAACATGAACAAACCAAATACAACCATATATCTGTAAAGGCAAACCCATTATACTAAATTGTGCTTATCCTGAAATTTAGGGTGATTTGTACATTAACAAATTATTACAATTAACCACATTAACAAAAAAGGAGAAAAATCATATGGTCGCCTCAGTGAAAGTTGCAGAAAAGTATCTGATAAAATTCATCTATTCCTGATGAAAAATTCTTAGCAAATCCATAATAGGAAGGAACCTCTTTAACCTGATAAAGGCCATCTACAAAAAAACCTATCGAAGTTTAGTGGTGAAATGGTGAAAGCTCTCCTTTTATTCATTATTTTAGAGTAAGACAAGGGAGTCCACTCTATTACCATATCTAATCAATATTGTACTAGAATTACTAGTCAGCACGGGAAAGCAAAAACCAAAAGGAAACAAAAAGGAAAAATCAGAGTAAAAACCTAGAGTAAAGGAATGGAAAAGAAAACCAGAAAACCCATTACTGACAAGAAACATGACTACACATCTAGAAAAGCTAAAATAGCTACAGGTAAATTATTAAAATTAAGAGTTTAACAAGATTGCTGGGTATAAAATATATAAAACTCAACTGCATTTCCATTTAATAGCAACAAGTAATTAGAAGAAGAAATCCAAACAAATTTAAAAAATATCTTTTAGAAATGTCATCACAAAATAAGAGGCACTTAGGAATAAATATAACAAATGATTCATAAAACCCTTATAGAGAAAATGATAAAACTATAATGAACTCAATGTTACCTGTATGTCAATTCTTTCCAAACCAAACAATGCAATCTCAAACAAGATCCCAACTTAACCAGCTAATTCTAAAATTTATAAAATGCAAAGGGTCAAAAATTGCACAGACATCTCGTACTTCAGACAGAAGGTCTCACCGGCCAAGTGCGGACATGCACAGAGGTGGACAGGAAGGCCCGTGGGGAGAACGGAGGCTCAGGCAGACACGCCATTTATGCCCAAGAAGTCTTGTCAATGATGATGCTGGGCAATTGGACTTGGACGTGAAAATGATGAAATTGTGTCTTAAACCTTCACAACATGCACAAAAATCAGTTCCAGGCAGACAAAACAATAAAGTCTTTTGGAAGGTAACACAGCAGAACAAACAGAGAAAGACTTCTAAAAATTAGTAATTAAAATTATTGAAGCATAATGAAAAATACTGATAAATTGGAACATATCAAAGATGAAAATTTCATCAAAAGACACCATTACAAAGTGAAAAGACAAGAAAAAGCTATTAGCGAATGTAAACCACAAAGCTTACTATCCAGAATTATAAATAATTCCTGCAGATAAACAGTAAACAGACTATCCAATAGACAAACAGGGACAAACCCTTTATGCAAAGGGAGTTCAGATGGCCGGTTAACATACCAACAGGCGCTCAACTCACTCGATAGTTCGATAGTTCGGGAGAAGCAAATCCAAACCACAGGAGGCACACCACACACCTCTGGAATGAAGGTTTTAAAAACTTTGGAAATACGTGCTGAAAACATGGACCAACAGAGACTCTCCTATACTACTGATAGGAGTATTGCTATAACCACTTTGGAAACAATTTGAAATTATCTGCATTAAAGTTATTAAGAGTATGGTTAAGGAGTTAAATGAAATATAAGCTTAGTGGGAAATAAAACCTTAAAAAAAGAATCATAAAGAATTTTAGAACTAAAAAAATATTATTTCTGAAATCAAAAATTCACTCTGTGGGCTTCACAGCAGCTAAGGCAGAAGATCTGTGAACTTTGCAGTAGGGAGGCAGAACTGCCCCCAGCTACAGCACGGAGGGACGCCAGTGGAAAAGGACCATGTTTAGTGACCTGAGAGACAGGATTGAGTGGCCTGACACGTGTATAGCCAGAGTCCCAGGATGAGAAGGAGTGGGAGAGAGACAGATATTATTGGGTCAAATAAAAAATCTGAAGAAATGGCAGCCAAAACTTTTCCAATTTTGATTAAAAAAATATAAACTCACAGGTCCAAGAAGATCAATAAAATCTTAACAAGAGCATCATAAGTAACAGCATGGTGATTATTCTCTATAAACTTACTAAATCTTGTAAATAAGTTTTTAAAATGATCTGATGACAGAAATCCCCCCCCCCCAAAAAAAAAAACTACACTCGGTATAACACATTTCCCTGCTATTTTACAGAAACTGGTGCTGTTGAACACAACCGGGACCAGACAGGTGACTGGAAAGGACACGTGGAGCCGAGAGACCCCCTTCCTCTCGGGGTGGGGAGGGGGGAACCCAATGCCCCACTGACATCCCGTGATAGAGTCCTGGTATGCACAGTTACACGCAGCATCTTCTCAGAGTTCTTTTTCCTCAATCAATTAAACATTGTTCTAAAAAATTATTTTACCAGAGAAAGTGGGTGTTACATAAGACAAAGTTTTCGAACTAAAAAAAATCTAATTTTATACCCTGTTATAACATAATTTTCAGAAATACACTGTAAGCAAAAGAGAGCCAGAGCTTGGGTAGATATTTTTACTATAGGATATTAACATAAAACAACATTTTTAAAAAATGTTTTCCCCCCGCACTATAAATGTTACTTTTATTAAATCCTGGAACTTACTTGTTTCTACGCACCAACCATGGTGCATAGCTCGTTGTATGAAGAGTTCAATGATAATTTATAAAGAGCCACTTTTTAGAACAATGTATTCATTTATTAAATAAGAATTGTCTGTTACATAAGAAATTATTTTCTTTAATCACCATGCATAGTTCTTTTACATTAAGCAAAAAAACACTGAATTTTCTTTATCTTAAGATATTTAATGAAAAATTAATGATCTGTTTGTCTTATAATATGTCTACGAGTTTTGTCTCAAAGCATGTGAACAGCTTGGATTAATCCTGTCTTTTTAGAATGTTTTAGAAAACTGAGCCATGGGCCCTGACTACACCTCAGAACTCACAAGGTAACTGCAAACAGAAGAGACGACTCTCATCAACAAGTACACCAGGTAAAGAATAAACGCGTGCACGCCTCACAACCTGGAAGGTCAGCTTAGGAGCAGCTCCCGAGGCGGGTGCTGCTGAGCGGGAACAGGGCCATGGTCTTCTTGAGCTCCTTGTAGCTCCAGTGCAGCTGCTCCACCTCGGCCCGGTGCTGAGCCCGCACCTGGCCCAGCTCTTGCAGGAGGTGCTCGTTGGTGCTGACCAGGGAACTGCGGAGAACACAGGGCAGCCATGTCCCGGCTCTGCTGCTGTCATCTCCAGCAGCATCCTCCCTCACCTGGCGAAGCCTGCCTGTTGACCCCACGTTCCGGCCATGCCCAGACCTGCACACCTGTCCCCTCCTGCTCCCTCCCGGCGGCTGCCATCTGCCCCTTGCCTGCAGACTGGGTGGGGCTGTGTCTGACTCAACCTCCCAGCCGTCATGCCATCCTGCAGGCGCTGCCTAGCGCCAGTGAAACGGATCCGTGACTCAGCACGAAGAGATGGGTCCCTCCATGCTCCAGCCACGCACAGTTTACTGAGAAGACTGTCATAGTCTATGACCAGCAAAATGGTGTTCTAACGCTAGAAAAGGCCCGAACACTGATTTTTAGTTCCCAGTCAAATATAAAGGACCTTCTTAAAAATCCTGACGTTGTAACAGTACAACTGAAAAGTCCTAATTTTTTAATGTTATTAACTATTTTTAATTATAGGGTGGATTTCAGAAAGAAAATGGTGTTATATTTTGCCAAATTTGCCCTGCTCACCCAGTCAGCAATGACTCAAGCACATTTGTATGATCATAAGAAATGGGCCAAAAGAAGGCCATTTTCTCCACAAAGGCCCCCCCTCTGAAAACCCCCCATGCAGGTGGCAGCCCTGTTTGACTGGACCACTGAAACAGCCACTGACCAGGCGGAGGCTCAGAGAGGACAAGTCCGTGTGAACCCCACTCCACTTAGGGGCTCCGCACCCCCACTTGTCCACATTAACCCCACGGAGCTAACACCTCGTGACCTGCCATAGACGGGCTGTCGGGCTCCAGGGAGTGATCCTGCATGCCTGCCACTTCCCTGCACCGTGCCTGTGTCTCATTTCCCTTCCGTCTGCTCTCCCATCTAGTCTCAGCTCGGTCCCACCTCTCAGGGGCCATCAGCCCACAACATCACTCACTGTCACTCACGTGGCCCTCATCTCTCAGTCACGCCTCACAGAATACTGCCGCAGAAAGGGAATCGCGTTTCGTTAAGAAAGGGAAGCTCATGGAAGTGCCACGGCAGCGCAGCAACACACATGGGCCGGGAACACCGGGCACCGGCAGCTGCTGCTCCTGCGCCCTCCCCCCTAAGCCTCGTCCCTCCCCACCCCGGCACGGGCACCTGTGGCTCTCCTGCAGCATCTGCGTGAGCTCCTGGACCTTGTCGTAGTGCTCCAGGTGCTGCTTCAACTCCACGATCTCTCCAGAGAGCCTCTTCACGTTGGTTTGAAGGCCTGAAAAAGAAAATAAGAAGCATTATTTAGTGAAATGCATTTATACATTTGGAAAACTAAAACAATTCTTGAGTTTAAACTTGACCCAGGACACAAGAGAAAGAATATGCACGTAGCTCAGGAAAGGTCAATTTTTGTAAACTCAAAGACAGGGGTGAACAAAAAAGGCCCCACTGTACACATCTGGGTGTTTCTACCCCAGGACCCAGTTCTAGCTCCCTCCTTGGGGTTGAAGCTTAGGGACTTTGCCTCGTGGATATCCTCACAGAACTACACTCCTGTGTGGCGTCAGGGGAGTGACAGAGGTGGGCCTGGTACCAGGGGGGTGACCCTTCCTTTGGGCCTGCCTGCTGGCGGGAGAGGCCTCAGGGTGTCTCTTCCACAGAGCAGCGAGCCCTGCCAAGGGGAGAGCCTTGAGAAGTGACTGGAAGTGACTGGAAGCCCACGGTGGCCACAGGTCTCTGACGTGTCCTCTGGTCCCATATCCACCAGTGACAGAGCTTGTGTCTACATTCCATCTATATGACTGTTGCCCCTCTCTGGGTTTTATTCTCAAGGGACAAGGAAGGGGGGGGGGTCAAGAAATATACTATTTATTGGCTCCTAAATCCAAAACCAGGACATAAATAACTCCACATGTAGACACGCTACTGCAAAACCGCACAACGCCAGAGCCAACGGGAAAGCCAGCACGGGAAGCTAACGGGCAGAAGGATGCCGACGCTGACAGCCGGCCCTCTCACAACAACTGCCCCAGGGACGGAGGGGCCTCCTGCACTCAGACAAGAAACCCTACTCAGGTCTGCTGAACTTCCGAGAAGAGGGCAGTGGCAGCCCGGGTCAGCATGAACCCCAAAGTGGTCAACACCGACAGGAGCTAGGTGACAAGACCAGAACCCCACAAACCACATTGTAGCACCTAGTGAAAAGGGACCCTCGAGACCCCAAACGCAGGACAGCCCCAGCCCTGCACAGTGTCCACAAGTGCAGGTGCAGCACACAGCAGTGGGGCAGCTGACAGACCTGAGGGCGGGGGCACCCCAAGTGACCCATTCTTATGGGAAATCCTTGCAGGCCAACCAGGGAGCCAGGGCTGGCCTGAGGCAGGTTCAGCATCCTCTAATGAGGTGAACCGGGGGGAGTCCTGTGTGGTCTGAAGGGGCTGGAGCAACCCGTGACCCCTTGAGGCAGACCAGCCCAGTCCCCTCTAGAAAGGGCCATTCTGCAGAGAAACAGCTGGTGAGGGGTCCAGGTTGAAATGGGGAGGGTCCAGGGCCAAAAGAGGCCACCATATTTATCTGTGGAGGTAGAGAAGCTGCCTGACCTGCTCCTGATAGAAGCTCAGGAGAAAGAATTTCGTATGAAAGGAACAGTGGAGACGCGCTGAGGGCGAACCCCACACGAGTCACTGGACGAGCACCACGGCTGCCCGTTAGACGACAAAAGCCGCGCCCAGAACAGATCAAACCACAGCCGCCTCAGAATGAACTAAAGCCGGCACCAGAGAATGCCAGCAAGGAGACGGCTGAGCTCGGGCAAGAACGCAAAATGAAAGTTCTGGAAGGAACTGGAGAGCAGCGAACGCGACAACACATCTCAAAGAAAATACCCAAACAAACAAACAAAACTCCCAGAAGGTAAAAAGGAGAAAGTTTTTAAATTAAAAATTTAAAGAAGAACGTAAACAACTCTTACACTAACTAAACTAGCCCAATAAACACAATGGGCAAGGACAGACCAAGGGAACTCTCCGCGCCTGCATTCATGTGACAGAGGCCTTAAGGCCACGAAACATTTATGAAATGAAGCCCTTCAAGAGACCCCACGTCTCCAGAGAAGGTTCCCATGGAAAACAGACCCCACCTACACCTCCTCATTCTAAAGCCCAGGATCTGCACCTGAAACACCAAGAGTACGTTTGTAAAATGACAAAATACGGGGTCTGCTGTGTGAACGTCTCGCACGAGATGCACAGCAATCTGAACATTTCACCTAAAATGTCACATGGTGTGACTGAGTGTGATAGTGTTATGTTACAGAAGTACGTGCTTATGACTTTGTAATTTTAAAAAAGGGGCGGGGGGGGGGCGTTATCTGTGCCGCAGCCTGTGGGATCCGAGTGAGGAGAGGGACGTGAAGGCGATCCGGGTCTGGAAGGCGCAGGGCTCAAGGAGAAGGACCACTGCGCCTGCTGGGGACAGACAAGGCTGAGAGCAAGTGCAACCACCCTGCGCACGTCAAGGGGCAGACAGGATGGCACCACAGTTGTGGCGCCGCAGCCCTGGGATGATCCCCGAGCTCCCAAGGAGTCAGGGGAACGGGCGGTGAGGATGTGACAGAGCCCACGGCGGAGGAGCCTCTGCCTCAGGCACAGGTCTCCTTCCACACACACCCGAGCGGGCTGTGGGCAAGTGTGCACACCACTCATGGGCCAAGATGACTCACAGCGTGACCAGGATGCGGGCTCCAACGCCCCTTTCGTAGTATTTGCTGGTTCTGAATTCTGTGCATAATTTAAAATGCAGTCTCCACGAGTGTTTGAACCCTCACATTCCCCCAAGCAGTGGTACAAACCACAAACTCACCACCGATCTGCAAATTTAACGCAGCTGAAGCCTCTGCATTTTTTACTTCTTTTTTCATGCTGGACAAAAGAGCCTTTAAGCTACTATTCTCTTCCAAAGATTTGTCTAAATGTTGTCTCAAGTCATCCTAAGGACACAGAACAAAATACTTAAAAAAGACATATCAAATTCAGCAAAATGCGTATAGAAAATGAAACAAAACCCTCTGAAATGATGACAGCTATTATTTTTCTTTTACATAACACAACTGCTGAATCTCAATGTGAAAAGCGGTCCAGCCATATGTCACTTAAGGACGAAGATACATTCTGAGAAATGCACTGTCAGCTATTGTTGTTCTGCAAGCACCCCAGAGGCAGGTTCGCAGACCTAGACGCACAGCCCACTGCACACCGAGGCTGTGCACGGCCGCCTGTTGCGCCTGGGCTACATGCCCGTGCTGCACGCCTAGTACCTGTACTAGGTCATGCAGGCAACCCTAACACTTGGTAAGTATTTGTGTATCTATCACACCTAAACACAGAAGTCCGGTACAAACACTAGAAAAGATACAAATAAACAGTTCGCGTGCGTAGGGCACGTACCATGAACAGAGCCGGCGGGAGGAAGTTGCTCTGGGGAGCCAGGGAGTGAGGGGTGAGTGCGTGTGAAGGCCTAGGACAGCACTGTGCACTTACAGATTGGTTACACTGATTTATAGAAATTACTTTTTCTTCAACAATATATTAACCTTAACTTACTGTAATTTTACTTTATAAATTTTAATTATTTTTAACTTTTCGACTCTTTTGTAGTAACACTTAGCTTAAAACACAAATACACTGAACAATTGTACAAAAATATGTTCTTTCTTTATATTCTATACACATGTTTCCGAAAATTTTTAAACTTTTTAAACTTTATTGTTAAAAACTGAGACACACACACACACACCAGGCCTGCACGGGGTCGGAGTCACCAGTACCTGCTGTCCGCCCCCACACCTTGTCCCACTCGGAGGTCTTCAGGGGCGGTAACAGGCACGGAGCTGCCGTCTCCCGTGATAACGAGGCGTCTTCTGGAGGACGTCGCTCCCTCCGGAAATACGTCCACGATGGTGTGCTCAGTTTCTTTTTCTCACCACAACTTGCTTGTAAGAGACAATGCGCCACAGCATTCCTCTCCGTTAATGAAAAGCTCTTGGTATTGAGGTCTGTGTTTTCCAACCTTCTGAGGAGCTTGTTGAGGTCTGCAAAAGCTTCTCTTAAACCCTTCCCTGTGAATTTTCTTGGGGGTTCTTCTTTTGCTTTTCCTGCATTTTCCTTTCTCTCGTCTCTTCTTTGGCTACGCGTTCCTCTTCCTGTTCCAACAACTCCTAGTTTATCAGGTCCTCAGGGCCGTCTCTAGGTCTCCTCAGTGTCCTCCTCATCCACACCCGGGTTAAAGCTCTTTCCACCTCAACCACAGTCTTGGTGATTTTTACAACCTTTGCGCTACAATCTCAGGAAGGCCACGGCATCACTAGATAATAGGAATTTCCCACAATAGGAATTTTAATTGTATGGGATCACCGTCATGTGCAGTCTGGCTCTGGCTGAAATGTCATTGTGTGGCACACAACTGCTAGCATGTATATCTTCCCAGTCAGTGGGCTGGCCAGGCTGAGAGCAGTGTAGTACCCTTCAGGGAGGACAGAAGGGGTAACCTGATTGACAAGGGGGACCAGTCTTCCCATGTCCTCTGGTGAGGGGTGTACTGCAGCAGGAGCCATAGGTCTGGTGCTGACGAGAACAGATGTAGGGGCTGCTCGAGCCCTGCCTCCTCCAGGAAGCCCCATAGTTGCCACAGCAAGAGCACAGGCAGATCCCAGGCCTTTGTGGTCCACCTGGGCAGGTAGCCTCCCTGCAGAAGCCCTATCACATTAATGCTCCTTAATGTGTGAGCACACAGGGACCACCAGCCTCCTCTATCATAGGTGAGTCCTGTGGCGTGGGCTCTTTTCCTATTCTCAGAGAGTGAAGGAATCGCCCAGCTCACTGATGGGGCATTAAGGAGGGAAGGGGAACCAAGTGTACTGTCAGAGTGGGCAACACCGCAGCCTCTGCCTAAGGCACTATGAGTGCCTCCCAAGGGCCACACTCAGCCCTGGGGCTCCTGGTGGCCATCAAAGCTGCCTGCTGCCTGGAGCAGGGACCCAGAGGATCCCCATGGTCTCACCCATCAGCCACAGAAACCCAACAGGCACATCCCCAACAGCAAGGCCAGGCACTCTGAGCAACGTCCACTGGGCAGTGAGCATCACCAGAAGACAGGAGCCCTTGTCACCAGGAAACTGTGGTACACATTCACCCCCCACCTGCTCACAGAGCCCTCTCACCGGGCCATGTAGGAACCTCTGTGTGGCCACTTATGTCTGACGGTTACGTTTGTCCTCCAAGGATGCAGCGAGTTCCCAAAGGGCAGGGCTGGGCCCAGGCCCTGATGCGTCTCACCCGAGGTGCGTGCAGCTGGCAGTAGACGGGCTGACCGCACTCTTTGACACTGCAGAGCCCTTCTGCTTGGAGCCACGCCTGAGGGGCTCGGGGACAGGCCTCAGTCTCTAGTCTCCTGGGCACCAGGACCTCAGGAAACACGACCACCAGTGCCACACAACACAGTCTACACAGGGAACCACTACTGTCACACAGGGAGTAAACCAGGCTCAGCAGTGGGCCCTTCGGGAGAGACTGTTCCATGGGAGCAGCACCTGCCAGCCACACCAGCTTGCCTCTCCCAGCTCCTCGCTTGTTGGTGGGCTGATCCGTGGCAAGCCTCCTGACTGCTCCACTGACCACTCCTCCTCCCCTGGGCTGTGCCACGAGGGGTGCAGCATGGGGCTCCGAATCACTGGCCCAGACAGGGCCTCTCAGCTGCCCCTGTCCTGTGGCCACCCTGTGGGACTGGGTCAGTCAGACAGCAGGCAGAGGCAAAGGAGCAGGCCTACCACGGCCATGCTTCCGTGCATGCCTTCTACGCTGGCCTGCACCACTGGTACGAAGCTGACACCTGGGGCCCAAACTTGGCAGTAGAAAGGGAAGGGGTGCTACCTGCTCATCTGCACCAAACCCCAAGTGCCACGGTCCTTTGTTTTCACATTGCCAGGCTGTGAAATGTGTGCTGTGTCCCAAGGGGTCGACTCTGTCCCACAGGAGCAGTGTTCTGCGTGGTGACGATGGTCCAGGCTTGTGGGGCTCCAGCCCTTTCTGGGTGTAGGAGGCATTTGTGAGCAGATACACAGTGAGTTTAAACGCCAGAGGTTGCCAATATCCTTTCACTGTTTTTCATTTTCTCTAAAAGTGAAGCTGTGTGTGGAATCTCTGAACGAGCAGTTTTTTATAAAATAAAGACAATAAGTAACAGGCATATTCAGATACTTGTCTCCCAGCAACCCCACGGCTACTGCCACTCTCATTTTACAAATGAATGACTGATGCATCGAAGGCGTAGCAGGCAGCTGCTGCGATGTCCCAGCCTCATGCAGTGGCCCCCTTGCCAGATGATTGGCTCCTAACTAACACAATATGCAGAGGTGACAACACCTTGGAGAGGAGGCTACAAGGATGGCCTTCCCCCAGCGCTCTGGCTCTCTGATGGCCTATGGAGAGCCCACGTGGCACGCAGCGGAGCCCAGGCCTGTGAGTGAGCCTGCAGAGGATACCCACCCATCAAGCCTACACAGAAGTGAACAGCCCTGATCCACAGCCTGAGCGCAACCTCACGGGACCCGAGTCAGACACACCCAGCTTTGCTCTGCTGGGATTCCTGACATCAGGAGCTACAGACAGTGTTTGTTGTTTTAAGGTGCTACACCGTGGGGTAATTTATTATGCAGCAATAAGTAACTAACACAGAGAGGTTAAGTAACTTACTCAAACTGACCTGGCTGGTATCTCCACAGCCTACCCTACAGCATGATATAATCCATTAGCAGCGACTTTTTAAAAAGAGGGAACCCTCAGTAGTTTCCATACAATAAAATGCAACCCCAATGACTAGTGAGGGAACACTGAATGCACGATAGTCTTTTGTTAAGTAAAAATTTGTATAAGTTTAATGCTTTGATATACACATAGTGAAGTCACTGCCAGTCAAGCTAGCTAACATATATTCTGTTGCTACTTTTTGTAATGAGTGACCCCAAGGTCTAGTCTTTTAGCAAACTTCCCAATTTAATACAGTTTTATCACCTAGAGTTATCCAAGAGTCCATCAGCCCTCTAGACTTGTTCATCCTACACAAAGCAGCTCTGTACCCCTGACCGGCATCACCCCATTTGCCGTGCTCCCCACCTCTGATAACCCGTTCTACCCTTTTCTTCTACTCCAGTTTTGGATATTCCATGTATAAGAGAGACCATGCAGTTTGTTCCGTGACTCACTTCCCTTAACTTTGAGGTCCACCCATGTTGTTGCAAAAGGAGAAGGATCTCCTTCTTTTCAAGGCTGAATAACATTCCCTTGTAAATATACGTTCTTTGTCCACCAGCGGACGGATACAGGCTGCTTCCGTACCTCGGCTACCATGAGTGACGCTGCAATGACAAGGGTGTGCAGATACCTCTTCGAGATTCTGACTTATTCCCTACGGGGATCTACCCCAAAGTGGGATTGCTGGATTGTACGGCAGCTCTATTTGTAATTTGCTGAGGAAACTCCACACTGTTTTCCACAGTGGCTGTATCAACTTACACTCCACCAACAGCGCACGAGTTCCCTTTTCTCCACATCCTCACCGGCTCTTGTTATTTGTTGGTTTATTGGTGACAGCCATTCCAACAGGTGTGAAGCAATAGCTCGTTGTGCTTTTGATATGCATTTCTCCGATGCTTAGTGATGCTGAGCACCTTTCCATGTACTAATTAACCATTTGTATGTCCTCTTTAGAAAGATGTCTATTTTTTTAATGAGGCTCTTTTCTTTTTCTTTTTTGGCATGGAGCTGTATGAGTTCTTTCTATATTCTGGATATTAACCCCTTATCAGATACATGGTTTATAAATACTTTCTCCTATTCTGCAGGCTTCCTTTTCATTCTTCTGATGTTCCTTTGTTGCACAGGAGCATTTTAGTTTGATGTAGTGCCGTGAGTTTATTTTTGCCTTTGTTGCCTACGATTTTGGTGTCATATCCAAAAAATCATCGCTAAGGCCATGCGAGTGGGGACCTTCGTCTTGCACAACCTTAGAGGAAAAGCCTTAGTGACCGTGTTGATTGTAGCTACATAAATGGCTTTTTATATGTTGAGAAATTTCCTTTCATACCTATTTTGTTGAGTTTTTGTTTTAAACATGAATGAACATTGAATTTTGTCAAATAGTGTCTCCATAACTATTGCGACAATTGTGTGGTTTTTATCTTTCAGTCTGTTAATGTGGTATATTAATTTGCGTATGTTGAACTGGCCTTGCATTGCAGGGGAAAACTCCCACTTGATCTTGGTGTATAATCTTCCTGATGTAATGTGAAATTTCCCTGGGAGCTTTTTGATTACTGCTCAATCTCCTTATTTACAGTTATTGGTCTGTTCAGGGTTTATCTCTTCTTCATGCAATCTTGGTAGGTTGTATGTTTCCAGGAATTTATCCTTTTCTTCTAGGTTGTCCAATATGTTCACATACAATCATTCATATTAGTCCTTTACGATTTCTTTATTTCTGAGGCATCCATTGTAATGTCTTCCCTTTCATTTCTGATTTTGAGTCTTCTCTCTTTTTTTCTTAGCCTAGCTTAATGGTTTGTTGATTTTATATATTTAAAAAAAACCCAACTCAGTTTTGTGGATTTTTTCTATTGTTTTTCTATTCTTTCTTTATTTCTGCTCTGACCTTTATTATTTTCTTCCTTCTGTCAACTTTGGCTTTAATTTGATGTTCTTTTTCTAGTTCCTTGAGGTGTAAATTTAAGTTGTTAATTTGAGATCTTTCTTTTTTCTTAGTATAGACATTTATGTGTGATGGTCTTATGGGGAGGTTACAAAGGACAAGGGCACTCCTGCCACCCAGGAGTCTTGGGCTCTGGTTAGGCCCAGCTGTGCTAGCTCTGGCTGCCCTTGGGTGCCACCTGGTGGTAGAAATTCCCTTAGGTCCAGTTGGGACACCCAGGGTCCTGTAGCTGGCTGGTGCAGGCAGGACAGGAGCAGGAACCCTAGGTTCACGCAGCTGACTGGAACCTTTCTCATCAGTGGTCTGGGGAGCCTAAGCCAGAGAACATGGGGCCACAAAAGCTCCGCCTCAAGCCTGGCTTCATCTTCTCTGGCTCTCCCACTCACCCTCTCTCAGAGGAAAAGGCAGCTGCTCAGGAGAGGCAGAGCTGGGAGAAGTGGCGATGCCTCCAACTTTTGCTGAGGGGTCTGGGAGTGACGCAAAGTCAGGCCAGAGTCCCCACAGGTGGGGAAAGCCCAGTGAGGAGGGTTTGTGATCCTGGGAAGGCAGGAGAGGAGCCCCAGTGCTGCAGCCCGACAGCAGCTAAAGGGAAGCGCAGAGTGGAGAGTCTCCCCTCATTCCGTGAAGTGAGAACGAGGTTTTCACCCCGACTGAGAACGAAAGGAAACAGAAGGGGCGTGGCTCACCATCTCCTTCCGAGTGTTGTTGAGCTCTGACACCACTTCACTAATCTTCCCGCTGTATTGCTGCTGTTGTTCAAGAAGGTGATTTTGCAAAGATTTATTTTCCAGAGTCAGATAGTTAATTTCTTCACTCAAAATTGTTGAATTGTCCTGAGTTGCTGTAAAGTCTTGAACAGATGACAAAATATGCCTTGCCTGAGCTAGGAGTAAAAATCAAGTATTATTATTGCATTTATGCTGAAAGGATAAAGTGTAAGCAAAATAATATTCCACACATTGTGAAAACACACTACGTGGACAGGCATGGAGGTAGGCAAAGGGATGTGGCCACCACTGAAATTACCTTTGTTCCAGCTCTTCTACATTCTGTGGAGGATGAGAGGCAGACAAGAGCAGAAAAAGTTTTACCCTGAAGAAAAGGTATCCCTTAGGAGGAGGCTATGCCGAGGGCGGTTTGGCTGCACGTCCTAGCCACACAGTGCACTCTCTTCAACGGCCCTGACTGCTCCTGTGCTGTCTGGGGACCCACATGCGGGCACCGCCTGGCACCTTCACGACTGGGAATAGCAGCCTCATAGCCTGCTGCTACCCTAACAGGAGGGAGTAGACTAATGGGGATGCCAATCCAGGGGCTCCAGCTTCTAGGAGCCTCTGATTGTAGGAGGAAAAGCTGAGGGGCCATAAGAATGAGCAGCTGAAGTGCTCAAGAACCTCTGGCAGCAGCTAAGGTGGCAGCTCCAGGCAGGACCCAGGGTCTGTCAGAAAGGAGAATGCTAGCAAGTCCCTGCTCCTGTTGGGACACTAAACGCTGCAGCTCAGACCTTCCCTGAACCCCAGGGGAAAGAGGGCCCCCTGGATATGCGGCATCCCGTTTCACACCGTGACTCTGGGTGAAGGGGTCCCCAGTGTGCTCCTGCACCCAGGAGCCAGGTGGAAGCAAACCAAAGTCCTCTCAGGGGAGGGGCCATCCCCCCGGACCTCAGCCATTTCCATCAAAACCTTGACAAATCTTGAGTCCTGCATGGGATCAAACTCTCAAAAGATTCAGAGAAGATAGCAACAGCTTTTTAATCTCTCCAAATCCCCGTGAAAACAAAGCGATGAGAACCAAATAACTGTGTATGGCACTTCCAACAAAACCAGGCAATGCGGTGTCTCCCAGAACCCGAGCCAGCAGCTGGAAAAACCAAAAGCCACGCCTCAGGGGAGCCCCCAGCTGCTGTGAGGAACACTGTCAGGATGCTCCCTGAGGCACAGCAGCCAGTGGCAGCTGATGGGGAAGGTCCAGCAAGGCGCGGGCCCGAAACCCAAGGGGAGAACAAATACCGACGAACACAACGCAGCCTGAAGGTTGGGCCCGCACGTGGCTCTGGGCCCACGAGCTGACTGTCCCTTCTTGACTCACCCAGGAACATCTCGTTGCTGTGCAGGGACTTGCAGCCATTCCAGTACCTGTCTACCAGGTCGAGGAGGGCGTCCAGGAGCGTCACCTCCAGGGTGGCCTTCTTCCCAGGTGGCACAGCTGAGTGCAATTTGGGAGACACCTGTAGTGGCAACAAAACCATGACACTGGCTTCTGGTTCCTGAAACACAAGGCTTCTAATACCGCATGCTCGTGTGCTCACCAGGCGCCGTGCTGACACCCTTGTCCCACGGACTCTGCCTGACGGGGCTGTTCCCAAACCCACAGGGGATGACTCATGGGACTCACCTCCCCACGCCGGATGTGTGACCGTGCGTGGGCCGGAAGACCTTGGTGCCCTGAGTGCCTACAACAGTGGGTTGGGGGTGACATCTCACACCAGGAGGAAAGGCTAAGGGAGGATGCGAGCAGCTGGAACTACACGGCGTCACACCACATGTCGGCACTGACACACTGCCACCAAACCCACAGCCACAGTTTCAGGGCCAAGGCTGTGGGAATGCCCACAGGGGTGGCTGTTTTGGGTCCTCCTGACTGGTCCACAGTGACTCCTGGAGGGGACACCCCTCAGAGCCAGTCCCGGCCTGCACAGTCACTGGTGCCCGGAAGGCCCGGAATGCAATTACATCATGTGTGCAGAAGAGGCTACTGGGCAGAACCGCCCAGGCTGCACCCAGTGCCTGCGCGGCCCTGACACAGTCAGCAGTTGTCGGCACTCACCGTGATGCTCTCTCCTTTCCTCCCTTTAGAAAAATTATTTTACCAATTTGAAAGAATCACTGAAGAACGGGGGAATGGCTTGTGCTTTCCCGCTCACTTTCTAAGTGTTCGGGGTAAACTTACTCTGAGTGAGGGTCTGTGGAGGGAGGCAGGGAGTAAAAGCTTACATCTGTCGCACAGGCCATGACCAGAGCAAGGGACACAGGACTGGTCCCAGGTCTGCAGGAATCAGTTCCAGGCAGAAGGCCAGTGAGAGCCCCCCACCTTCACAGTCAGCATTCTTCACTGTTAATTAACAGGCAGAGGGACTTTCTACTGAAGAGCTTCTGAAACGGCCGGTGAGACCCTGAGTGACAGGAGGCTCTGGGCCAGGGCAGGGAACGTGACTTCAACTGGGATGCCCCTCACCTCCCACCACCACTGCCTACGCCATGCAAGCCCCTGAGCACCAGGGAGCACAGCGGTGGGTAGTGGGTGTACCCTCGGCCCCCAGGGACAAGCCCACCAACAGAGCACTGCTCTGCCCAGGTTCACATCAGGTTAACTGGTCAGCATGGTAACACTGACGCCTGGCTGCTGGCCCCCAAAACTGAGGCTGAGACCATCCCAGTGAGTGTTTGGCACAAACACCTCCATCAGAGGCTAAATCTGGACACTCAGCCAGGTGACAGAGCCATGGTCCTCGGGGTGGACACAGTGCAGTCACTCAGATTTCCATCTTCCACCTGAGGAGCACGTGTGGTGCTCTCTCCAAGAGGATGGCCACCATGAGGCCATAGCCCTGAGCCGAGGGGAGGAGGAGCCATGGGCAGCACCCCCTCCTGCAAAGTCCCAGGCCCACAAGTGCACAAGTCCGCTGGGCTTGGCTTTGTGCCCGGGGATGTCCATCCTTGGCAGACAGGAAAGGCCCATGCACATTCCCATCTCAAGCACATCCCCACTTTCCTTCCTTCCCTCAATCTGCACAGTGAGAGTAAGAGACGGAATGTAAGAACGGGCGACAGCCAGGGCCCCTGTAAAAGCAGACTCTGACCCAGGACCTGTGGTCACCAGCTGGGAGCCCGCCCACCATGTCTGGATCCCAATGCATGGAAGCACTTAGCAAAACAGGGAAGGGACAAACACCAAGGGAAAGTGCACTTAAGAGCTGTATTTGTCTTGGGATCACAGTTGATGTTGAAAACAGAAGACACGGCAGTGTTACCAAACACAGTAGCGACTCAGTTGTAGCATCCAGCCACCCTGGGCTCTCCACTCACCTCCCTGGCGCCACTCGTGCTGTGGGGCCTCTGCTCTTCAGGCTCAGACAGCTCCATGTGAGAAAAGGTCCTCTCGCTCCTGCCCTCGCTCCTGCCCTCAGAGCTGTTCTGTCTGCTCAGGCTCTCCTCCAGGCAGCTGAGACACTCCTGGTCTGCAGGCCCCTGGAATCTCCCACCAGGCATTCTTCGCTTTCTGTACTTTTCGGGAGCAGGCAAAGGATTTAACACCTTCTGTGTTGACAAACTTGACTTCTGAGAAGAGGACACTGAGTCCCCAGCGTCTGTGGAGTCTGTAACAGAGGGGAGAGCACAGAACTCGTTGGACCGAGTTCTCCGGGCACAGCGACCGGTGCTGTTACTTAAAAAGGGTGTGCACGTGCATGCCCGTGAATGCGTGTGCAGCACATGGAAAACCCATCAGGGTGACAAGACTGAGGTAATAACTTTAATAAATGAATCAACTAGTTATTATGTTTTCTTGCCAAAATTATGTATAGCGAAGATGAGTCAAATGAGTAAAAACTTAACATTTGGAAATTAGAGAGGACTCAACAATTTGTTCCTATAGGAGATTCCATTAATATTATCAGTACCTGGAACGAACCGGCCCTCCCCCAGGGGACACGGCCACACATCAGTTTCCCCGGTGGTGCTCCAGCACCAGGAGGAGGCAAGGGCCGCACCTGGCGCTTTAGGTCCTCCTCATGTAGACCAAGGCCCTTGGAAGGCAGGCTGTCCCTGGGCCTCCAGGGCCTGTACCTCCCTGCTCTCCTCTTGAAGCTCCTCAGCCCTGAGTCCTGGGACCCTCCTCCACCTGAACTCTGAACACCCTGCCCAGGCTCAGACTGGCCTCATGAGGCCGCCCTCCCACCCAATCCTTTCTGGATGTTCTCTGCATCCCCACACTGCACCGTCTACATGCTCCTCAGGCTCACTATGAGCAGAGCCAAGCCTGGGCTTCCCCAGCAAACCCGGGCATCTGTGCTCATGACCGGGGCAAACAATGCCAGGCACCTGGCTGCTCGGATCAGAGAGCACCTGGATGTGCTCCTCCCTCCCTCGGCTCTGTGTCCATCACTAAACTTCACCAAGTCCTTTTGCCTCTTAGTGAAACTCTTGCTTGGTCCACGGACGAACCGTTCCATCTGCTCTCCATAACCCCATAGGTCAGGCCATGCCACCCACCCCTGCCCCTGTCCCTGGGGACAGACACAGACCATGCACTGCTGCCCCACCTCATCTTGACCTGCATTCTTCTTTCTCCCCACTCTGGCCCCAAAGCCCAGTATGAGCCCACCCCCCAAACTGTTGGCTGAGTCTGGCCATCAGGGACCAGCAGAGCAAGCCACACTGGGAGTCACCCCACAAAAGTAGAGTCTGAATGCTTTAAAACCCTCGAGCGCACAGAGACAGAAAGATCGACAAATCGTTCCAGGTCACAGGAGTCTGATGAGCCACGACAATTAGACATGCTGTGTGCACCTGGACAGGGTCCTGGGCTGCAAAGAAAACAATGTTGCTGGAACATCTGGTGATGTGATTAGGCTCCATCTGTGGCAGAGTTCATTTCCTCTTCTGAAGGGGAAAATGCCGTTCAGGAGAATGTCCTTGCTTTTAGAAAACCGTGCTGGAATGCTTAGGAGTGCCAGGACACCCCACTCCAAGGTGCCAAAGAGAGTATGTGCACACACACATATGTATATACACAAGAACACACACACACGTGTACCTATATACATATACCCACATAAAGTCACATGAACATACACAGGGCGGGGACAAGAGTACAATGGAGCAAATGTGGTCAATGCCAATGCAGGGGGCTGGATGAAGCAGATATGAAACTTCCTTGTTCTGCTGGTGCCTTTTTCTGGGTTCACTCTGTCTGGGAATTCACAGGGACTACAGGTCACAAAGGAGGTCTACACACTGAGCACAGGCACCTTTGTGAACAGAAGTGAAGTAATGACTTCTGACAGTGGGTGGGAACAGGGGTCCTGCACACCATACACCGTGGCACCATTATGACGTCTCAGGACACAGGGTCGGAGCAACCAGGCCGGTCAAAGCAGAGGATGTAGCAGGGAGTGTGCGACCCGGCCTCAGCACCGCCCCCCGCAGCAGCCTGCAACCGGCAACCTGGGCAGGTCGTCACCACAACCCATCCCAACTCCAGAGGCCCCACGAGGGGGCTAGGTTCACTGGTGTGGGAGGTTTTCTGACACTTCTGTCCCATATGCGCACACAACACTTCAGTTAACTTACTAAATACCCTCACGTTTAATTTTTAAAATACAGCTATTGCTGTAACCTGGGCCTGTGTATTTACAAGAAAATGTGTGTGTGTGAGTGAGAGAGATAGAGAGGGAGGAAAAAAGTCTGCGTGTGTGCACGTGTGTGTGTAGAGAAAAACCACAAAGTACTCACCGACTAGGAACCTAAATATGGACACATTCTAAATTACATTGTACAAAGTTCTCTCCTACGTAATACATTTTAGAGTTCCACAAACAAATAAAGAGCAGAGGAGAAATTTCATAGTGAACAGCAAATGTGATGAAAAATATTTACACGCTTAAGAAGGAGTCAGGGGCGGTTGCGTGAGCTTACCTGGGTGCGGGGGGAAGTGCGGGTGCGGCCTGAAGGAGTGGCAGGCCTCTGGCGGGTCTCCCTGAGGAGGCGGGAGCTCTCCACAGTGCTGGTTCTGCAGTCTCTTTTCTGGACAACACCCTCTGGAGCCGCTTTTTCTCTTCTCATAGCCCTTCTTTATGGAGTCCCCGCACTGGTGCTGCACCGAGTGAGGACTCCACAGGTGTCTGGATTCTATTTTGTTAAGGAACATGTAAAATGTTTTAGTTCACTAACAGTTACATTTTAAGTGCGTCTGACTGTGTATTATTATCTGTTAACTGTATCGATTAAATAAGTAGGTCAATAATGCAATCGCCAAATGCATGGTGAGTCTAGCAGTCCTGCCAGCAAGGCTACCGGTACAGGCCTGCCACTGACCCACTCACCACTCACTACACAGCTGAGGACTTGGGACAGCGTGGTGTCGGTACAAAGTCAGACCTGGTGACAGATAAGACAGAATCCAGAAACCAGAGAGATTCGCGTCAACTGAATTAACCAACTTGCTAAGGTTATTAAGTGAGGAAAAAAAGACAGTGTTTTCAACAATGGCATTAGCACAACGGGATATATGCGGCGGGGGGGGGGGGGGGGGAGGGGGGGCAGGGGGGGTGACAACCTGACCTGTGTCCCACTACACTCACAAACCACTCCGAGAGTGAGCCACAGACCTCAACACTGGGACCACAGGGTGTCTACACGTCCACAGGAGAAAATCTTCACAAGCAGGGGCAAAGATTCTTTTACAGGGTGTTAAAAAAGCACAAATCATATAAAGAAAAAACCTAATAAAGTGGACTTCCTTGAAATTAAAACTTCTGCTCTTCAAAGCACTGTTAAGAAAACAAGAGACAAACAGCAGAAGGGGAGAAAATTTGCAGCACTTACATCGGAGAAAGGGTTGTTTTAAAAAACCGAAAAGAACTCTTATGAGTTCATACCAAGGTGAGAAAAAGGGAGAGGAACAAACTTGAGTAGAAGCCTCACAGAAGAGGATATATAAATGGCCCATTAAGTACATGAAAGAGATTTTCATCATGGGTCTTCAGGAAAATCAAATTAAAACCATGATAAAATACTAATACAAACCCAGAAGCCAGAATAAAAAAGACTGACAACACCAAGAGTTGGCGAGGACACCCGAAGAGCGGATGTCCTCCTGCCAGCAGGTGAATCCTGGGATTTCAGCCCAGACTTACACCTCAACCCGCTGTCATCGTCATGAAAAGCTCTCAGAAATTCCCAGAGAAAGAAAGAGTGGTGCTGAAGCTTACACACAACTCCTGAGGGGAAACAGAGGCCCTGGCAGAGTGGTGCAGTTTGTGCACGCACCGGAAAGACTTCACGATGACCTTGCTGGGTTGAAGTTCCAACGTGGCAGCCTGAGCTCTAAGTGAACAGCCCCCATGGCTGACACAAACGCCAGCCCCACAGCCACAGGATGTGGGAGGAACTCCGTCCAGCAGCACGTGTCTGCCGAGGATGAGAAATAAATCGTCCCGGACACAATCCTGCTGTTCCGGCGGCAAAGGGGGTGGCGATTCCCTCTAGTGGAGAACACCCTGAGCCCTTCTCTCAGACGGCTTTCATCAGGAATGGGATGTGTAGGGGACACATCATACATGGATAGCTCACCAATCAATGTCAAAAGGCTACAGTCATCCAAAACCAGGTATTGTCTATAGATAACAACGGAAGGAACACAGAGATCCGTCAGAAGTCAGGTCTGTTAGCCATGCTGATGCCAGAGGGTCTAAGGAGTTTACTCCTTATGCCTTGAACTTAAACATCCAGTTTATATCACCAGGGATAAGCAAAACAAAGCAGAGCAGGCTTCAAAGAGTACAAAGTACATTTCAGGCCTGGTTCCCACGGAAACCCTTGGTGTTAGAGTCCAGTCATGCTTGCCACCTGCGTT
Source organism: Desmodus rotundus (assembly GCF_022682495.2). NCBI lineage: Eukaryota > Metazoa > Chordata > Mammalia > Chiroptera > Phyllostomidae > Desmodus > Desmodus rotundus. Next base: position 177,951,164 of record NC_071387.1, on the reverse strand, counting down.
TTTACCTGGTTTTCCGGGGAGATGAGCCAGCCCCTTTCAGGGTTTGCTCTTGTGGGGCTGCAATCTCAAACCACACAGAGTGGTCCCCCAAAACAGGATACACTACCTTCTTGTCTACTTGCACATTTTACTTCCTCCCTATAATTGTAATTGATTTGAGGAAGAATACAATTTAAACCACCATGCAGTATGACTATACTCAATTTAAATATGTAACTTTTTCTTTTATAATTCTATAATCCAAATTATTGATATTTACAAGTACACCAGACTTCATGAAGACTCTATATTTAAAGGTAAGTTTTCTAAAAAAGCCCTATTGTGCCCAGAGCAAGCTGCACCCGCTGGGCCTTCGGGTGGAGCTGCAGTGTACCTTGGGAACTGTGGAAGTCATCCTCTTGCTCCTTCTGGCTGGAACTTGTACTCCTAGGAGGGTTGCTCAAGTCCCACTCACACTCAGCAATGAGGTTCAGGACGGCCTCGTCATCAGCATCCATGACCAAGCACTTCTTGGCAGAAGGGTCGGCGCACTTAGCTCTGGAGTGGTTTGGTCTGCAAAGAGAAGCCCGCTCAGTGCTGTCACTCCAACTGGGGCACACTCCAGCCCGCACCGCCCCCGTGAGGGGAGACGACTGCACTGCCGGCACAGCCACGGAGCTCTTGGGAGGAGCAGTTGGTGCAAGTGTGGGAAATGGCTCTTGTGCCTCTACTGAAGTGAGGTGGAGGAGGGACTCAGCAGGACAACCACAGATGGACAGCAAGGACCTGTGATGGTAGCACACCACCCGGCATGCGCCGAACCCCGTGAAGGACGGGGGTTTGCTCAAGAATGAAAGTTCAGGAAGCTCCTCTTTTCCTGGCATATCAGTGCAGTACAATCAAGACATTTAACGGATATGGTGTTCCAAATTTCTATTTTTACATGAAGTGACTAAAATATGAGGTGTCTTAGGAGTACCACCCTCCCAATGGTGATCCTCCACAGGAAGGTGAGCGCACTCAAAGGAAACCTTATTTCGCAAAATGCAGCTTAAGAAATCACTCTTCAAAATAATCCTCAATCATACACTATGAATATTGATTTTATGATAACTGATCATACATGAAAAGGTCGATAATGTTCACTATTTTCTATTACTGAAATGTTACCAGAGCCCTGCAGAAAGCAGGGCACTTGAGTTCTCTTCCTGGGTCTGCCCACAGAAAACTAATATTTGGCACATCTCAGCCTCTTCGGGCCTCCACCGCCACTTCTGAGTAATAAGGAGGCTGCACCAGATCATCTATTAGAGCCTTGACCTCTAACCTCTGTGATAATTCAGTCTTGAGATTATCAAGGGTAGGTGGACTACAGAACATTGCTAAAAGAAATTTCAAAAGACATAAATAAATTGAAACACATTCCAAGTTCACGGATTGGAAGACATAACATTGTTAAAAATCAATACTGCCTACCCAGAGTGATCTATAGAATCAGTGCAACCCTATCAAAATCCCAATGATGTATTTAAAGAAATAGAAAAACCCACCTTGAAATATACTTGAAATCTCAGGGGACTCCAAATAGCTAAAACAATCTTGAAAAAGAAGAGGAAGCCAAGAACCAGACACAGATATGGCAGAAATGCTAAAATGATCAGACCAGAATATAAAACAACTATGAGTAATAATGCTAAGGGCTCTAATGGAGAAAGGAGATACTACACAAGGATAGATGGGAAAGATGGAAATTCTATGAAAGAATCAAAAAGACATACTAGAGATCAAAACTGAGTAATAGAAATGAAGAAAGCCTTTGATGGGCTAATTAGTAGATTGCACATGGCTGGAGAAAGAATCTCTGAGCTCAACAGTACTGCAACAGGGACTTTCAACACCAAAAAGTGAAAAGAAAAAAGACGGACCCCGCCCCCCTCCCCCAGAATACTCAAGAACTGTGGGACACATAATGAGAAAATCAGACAGAAAAGAGAAAAAAAACCTACCAACTTAGAATTTGATATCCTGCAAAATTATCCTTCACAAATAGAGGAGAAATAAAAACTTTCTTAGACAGATAAAAATTGAGGGAATTTGTCACTGGTACACCTGCCTTGTAAGAAGTGTTAAAAGAAAGTTTTTAGAGAGATGGAGAATAAGCCTGAAACTCAGATCTACATATAGAAAGAAAGAGCAATGGAGAAGAAATTAGTGAAGGTAAAACAAAAACTTATTTTCCTTATTCTTTTTTAAATTTTTAAAATATGTTCATTTACTTTAGAGAGAGAGGGAGGGAGAAAGACAGAGAGAGATTCTCATCAATGCGAAAGAGAAATATCAATTGGTTGCCTCCCATATGCGCCCCAACCAAGGTATTGAACCTGCAACCTATGTATGTATCCTGACCAGGAATCGAACCCACAACCTTGTGGTATATGGGACAATGTTCCTACCATCTGAGCCACGCAGGCCAGGGCTTATTTTTTTCTCATTCTTAATTGATATAACAGTTTGATTGAAATAATAGCAACAATGTATTCAATTATGTATGCCCATGAATGTATATATATGGCATGTGTTTATGTATGCATATATAAAATATAGACGCCCATGTATAGGGAAATGAATGATAGCAATGATACAAAGGACGGGAGGGAGGAATTAGGGCCATTTAGAGTACCTGCACTATCTATGAAGCGGTACAGTGTTATTTGAAAGTACACTTGGATTGGCTATAAATGTATACCGCATATTCTAGGGTAACCACCAAAAGAAGTAAAAATATAAGCATAATTGATATGTTAAGAAAGGAAAGAAATGGAATCATATAAAATGCTCATTAAAAACCACAAAAGGACAAAATAGAGCAAAAGACAAGTATAGGAACAAGAACCAAGGGCAATGAGTAGAAAATACTGTAGATGTTAATCCAACTGTATCAATAATCACTTTAAACATCAATGGTATAAGTACACCAATGAAAAGACATAGATTGTTAGAATGGATCAAAAAACATGACAGAGTTATACGCTGTTTACAAGAAACCAACTTCAACTACAAAGACACATACGGATTAAAAGCAAAGGGACAGAGATAAATATACCAGACTGACACTGATGAAAAGAAAGCTGAAGTAGTTATATTAATTTCAGACAGAGCACACTCCACAGCAAGGAGAGTTATCAGGGATAAAGAGGGGGTTCACATAATGATAAAGGAATCAGTTCTCCAAGAAGAAGTAACAATCCTTAATGTGTGTGCTCCTAACAATAGATCATCAAACTACATGAGACAAAACGGATACAACTGCAATGAGAGAGAGATGAATCCACTATCATAGTTGGAGACCTCAACACCCCTTATCAGAAATGAACAGATCCAGCAGGCACACGAATCAGTAAGGACACAGCTGAACTCAACCGCACCGCCAACCAGTTGGGTATAACTGACACCTATAGACTATTTCATCCACAACAGGAGAATACAGACTCTTAAGCTCACGTGGAACATCTACCAAGACAGACCACACTCTGGGCCATAAAACAGATGTTTACACATTTAAAGAATAGAAATCATATGACGTCTGCTGTCATACTACATTAAACTAGTAATAATTAACAGAAATATAACTGGAAAATCCCCAAATACCTGAAGATTAAACAACATATTTCTAAATAACATATGGGTAAAAGATGAAATCTCAAGAGAAATTTTAAAATATTTTGAACTGAAGGAGAAAGAAAATGCATCTTATCAAGAATTGTGGAATGCTGTGAAGACAGTGCGTAAAGGGAATTTATAGCATTAAATGCATGTATTAGAAAAAATACCAATAACCCAAGTTTCCCTTTTGTAAACTAGAAAAAGAAGAACAAATTAAATCCATCCTAAGTAAGCAGAAGCAAATAAATAATAAAAATTAGAGCAGAAATCAATAAAATTGAAATCAGGAAATCAATAGAGAAAAAAAAATCAACAAACCCAAAAGTTAGTTCTTTAAAAAGATCAATAAAATTGAAAACATCTATGCTATGTTAACTAAGAAAAAAGACACAACTTACTAACATAAGAAATAAAAGAGGAGCGGGGAAGGGGAGGGGAGGAATGGGGGAAAAGATACAGGAATAAATAGCATAAATGGTAGGTAGAAAATAGACAGGGGGAGGTTAAGAATAGTATAGGAAATGGGGAAGCCAAAGAACTTATATGTATGACCCATGGACATGATCTAAGGTGGGGGAATGCGGGTGGGAGGGGGTGTACAGGGCAGAGGGGAATAAAGGGGGGGAAATGGGACAACTGTAATAGCATAATCAATAAAATGTATTTTTTAAAAAAGAGGAGACACCACTACAGATCCCATGAACGTTAACGTAAAGAAATACTATGAATAACTCTATGCCCACAAATTTCATAACCTAGATGAAAAGTGTCCTGGAAAGACATGATCTACCAAAACTCACACAAGGAGAAATGCATAATGTGAATAGACATGTATTTACTAAAGACATTAAATCAGTAATTAATAGTCTTCCAAATACCAGGTTCTGATGGGTTCACTGATGAATTCTACCAAACACTTAAAGAAAAAATTATACCAATTCTCTACAATCTCTTGCAGAAGACAGAAGCAGAGGGAACACTTTCTTACTCATTCTGAGGCCAGCACTACCTAAAATCAGAGCAGCAAAGATAATAGAAGAAAACTATATCTCTCATGAGCACAGATACAAAAATCCTTAACAAAGTATTAGCAAACTGATTCCAACAATGTATGAGAAGAATTACACACCATGACCAAGTGGGATTTATTCCAGGTATGCAAGGCTGGTTCAACACTTGGAAACCAATTAATGTAATCCATCATATCAACAGGCTAAAAAAGAAAAATTATATGATTATATCAATAGATCAGAAAAAGCATTTGACAAAATCCAACCTCCATTCATGATAAAAATGGTCAGAAAACTAGAAATAGAGGGGAACTTTCTCCATTTCATAAAAAAATTATAAAAACCTACCATTAACATCACACTTGGTGGTGAGAAACAAGATACTTTCCTGCTAAGATCGGGAACAAGGCAAGGGTGTCCCATCTCACCACTTCTTTTCAACTTCATACTGGAAGTCCCAGCTAATGCAATAAGACAAGAAAATGAAACAAAAGGTATACAGACGGGGAAGAAAAAAAATCAAATTGTCTTTGTTCACAGATGACATGATCATCTATAAAAAAAAAAATCCCAAAGAGTCAACCAAACCAAACCAAGCCAAACAAACCTCCTGTAACTAGTAAGTGATTATACCAAGGTTGCAAAATCCAAGATATTATGTCACATTCTGTCCCCTCAAAAGAGATGCTGAAGCCCCAATACCCTGTGCCTTATTGGAAAGGGAGTATTTATAGATGTAATCACCTTAAGATGAGCTATTAAGGTAGGCTCTAATCCAATATAACAGGTATCCTTATAGAAAGGGGCAATTTGGACACAGAAAAAAATACGCACAAAGGGAACATTCTGTGAAAAGACAGAGAGAAGATGGCCATAGGAAGGTACAGGATTAAGGAAGGCATCTATAAGCCATGGACACCAAAGATTGCCAGCAAACTACCAGAAGCTAGAATAGTCATTAAATAGATTCTCCCTCACAGCCTCCTGAGAAAATCAACCCTGCGGACACCTTGATTTCAGATTTCCATCCTTAAGAACTGGGAGGCAATACATTCCTGTTATTTTAAGCCACCGAGTTTGTGGTGCTTTGTCAACTCTAGGAAACTAATAACTAAGTTAGTACACAAAAGTCAAATGCTTTCTTAAATACCAGAAGTCAGTAATAGGAGTTTGAAATTAAAAAAAGATAATAGCATTAGCACACACAAAAAGACATACTAAGGTATAAATCTAACAAGGTGTGTATAAAATCTTTATGAGAAAAACTACCTCTAATAAAAATCAAAGAACTAAATGAATGGAAAGACAGTCCACATTCATAGGTAGGAAGACTCAATATTGTCAGGATGGCCCTTCTTCCAACTTGATCTGTAAATTCAATGCAATTCCAATCCAAATCCCAGCAAGGTATTTTGGGGATATTGACAAACTGATTCTTAAGTTTATGTAACAAGGCAATTGATCTCAAATTGGCAACTCAATGTTGAAGAAGAACAACGCTGGAGCGCTGCCACCAGCTAACTCATAAACTCAGATGGAGGAAGGAGCTAGGAAGCTCTGAGCACCGTTCTCATTCATGAAGGGTCCACCTTTCATGACCTAATCACTGCCCAAAGGCCCTATCTCCCAATACCATCGTCTTTGGGATTAGGATTTCAACATATGGATTTGGGGTGGGGGAGGCACAAACATTCAGACCATTGTACAGGGTACCAAGTACAATTGTCTATATAGCACTCAGTCTGGTTTGAAATAGGCAAGTGAGGGAAGGGGAGGCTACAGGGGAGACATCTGAGGGAACAGGAGATCCCAAGGATTTGGAAGGATCTTAAGACGTTAGAACAGAAGTTGGTAACATATAGGCTACAGGTCAAATCTGGCCCACGGCTTGTTTTATAAAATAAAGTTTTATTGGAACACAATACTTAAAGTTAATCCTTTAAGTATTGCCTATGGCTGCTTTCACTCAACACAGGCAGAGTTTAGGAGCTGGGACAGAGATCATATGGTCCACAGAGCTACAAATATTCATTCACTCTCCAGCCCTTTACAAAAATAGCTGGCCAACCTCTACATTATGGGAATTTATAAATAAGGCAAGGCATATAACGCAAGAAAAAGAAAACTATTAAAAGCTTCAGAAAAAACAAAATGGTGTACAAGAAGAAATACATAACCCTAGCACATTAAGAGAAATATAAACAGTTGACTGACTTTTGCCTTTAGAATCAACTCATATGCGAAGTATGAAGACTCTTTGTGGCTTCAGAACAGTTAAATACTGTCGACCCTGATGATCTAAAGTTAAACATAAAGATGCAGATGGCAGGAACAGGGAGGCACCAATGGGCGCGCACTCCCGCAGGCCCACCACAGCAGAGCCTGGGGCACGGAGGGAGGGGTACAGTCCACATATTGTCCCCTCGGGTGGGGAAGGGGTGACCAAAGCTGTCAGGTCCTGCTGCAAGTGTGCACACCCAAAAACGGCAATTAGTTTGTACTGTCCACTGATGAGGAAGTAACTTAAGCAGAACCTGGAAGCAGAGACAATTACAGAAATGAGTGAAAATGGCTGCTCTGAGGAGTGGGCCAGGCAGTGGGAGAGAGGACTGTTGTTTCACTACATTCCGCACTATTTATGTTACACGTGTTACTTTAACAAACATTTTGACATTAAAAATAATTCGTAGCAAGTGTGGACCACAGAGGGAGACTCCATCCCACCGTCTCCTTGAGCCCCTGCTGGCATCCGGTGTTTCTCCTTCCCTCTTCTTCTGCATGTCCACCCTCTAAGTAGTGAGCAGTGCACAAAACCGTTTACGTCTTTTAGTTAATACAGAGCTTTGTATCTTTTAGTTAAACATGCTATGGACAGACAAGCCTGAGCATCTTCCTTCCACCAACACCGCACGTGTTCATACCTTCCAACTCTGCAAACAGCTGGGAAGCTGTGTGTGGAGTCGAGTGATTCCTCGGAAGCAAAATGCAGCTGGGATGCTTTCCGCTCGCTCTCTCTCACAGGGCGGTCATCTAGGGAGAAAACACCACCAAGAAACTAGCAAGTGACACCATGACCTCCTGACATCCCGTCACTACCCTGCCACACACTACACGTGACCAGGGTTGCCGCCACTTGTTCCGGATCTTCTGTCTCCTCTGCACTGACCCTGCCGCAGTGTCCTGCATTAGCGCTGAACAGACCCAATAAAGGGAGGCGGGGCTTTGGTGGCTACACTCGGTTTCTCAGTGATGCTGAGAGCTGATTCCAAAAGAGCCACCTGCTCCCACAAAGCTCACACCTCAGACACCGCGTCAGAGGCGGGCTGCTGCTGCAGGAAAAGAAGTACACCTACAAGTTCCCACACAGGGCTCCCTTCTTCGTCTCCTTCCTTTTATCTTAACCCAGGGATATATTTGATTTTAGAGAGAGAGGAAGGGAGAGAGAAAAAGCGATGTAAGAGAGAAACATTGACTGATTGCCTTCTCTGAATCGAACCCACGAACTAGACATGTGCCCTGACCAGGAGTCGAACCCGTGACCTTCAGTTATGGGATAATGTCCCAACCAAGCCACACACAGGCCAGGGCTGAGCCTTAACTTCACTTCTGAGTCAGTTCCAAATCCCTTATTCTAAGAATATTTCTCTGGACTATTCCACTATAAATTCAAACTCAATATGGCTAAAACCAAATGCAAAACTCATTCTCCTGAAAACTACACTCTCTCCTTGTTACCAAAGTGGGATTTGGCCGCCTGCTGCCATACATAAGTATAACACAATAACTGGTGGGGAAGGAAAAGGGTTTTATTAACAGGTTGCCTATTTGGGGGAGCAAGAGGCTCCCCTGCTCCAAGCCATTCCTTTCTGCAAAACACAGAAACCCCCTTGTTCCTTAAAAGACTGAAATCCAAATCCATGCCCAGAGATTCCCCCCCCATTCTTATCTGTCCTCTTGGAGTCCAAGGCTGCTATGCCAGCGGATCTACATCTCGCCAGCTCCAGGCTCGCTCTCTGTCTCTGGAGTGCACACCTGTGGGGTTGGTATTCCCATTTCCCCACCACAGCCTCCTCCTTCCACCGGGGCCGGGGCGCCTGCCAGATCACTGCAGCTGGTTGTGTGGGGGGTTCTGTCCTGGGGGCCCTGGTGTCTAAGGCTTCTTGCAGCCCTGGGGCTGGTGAACGTTCCTGTGCTTCTGTCCGCTGCTCTCAGAGCCAGAGACTGGGAGCGGTCCGGGACCCGTGCCAAGTGGTGCGGGCTGCAGTGTCCTGCATGGGACTCCGCCTCCGGGAGCTGGCTCCCACCCGTGCGAGGGGAATGCAAAAGCGGGCAAGTCTCTCTGCGCCCTCCATTTAAAACCTTTCCCCCAAATCGTATGTGCTGTGGGAGTGTCCAAATTCCCAGCCAACTCAAGCTAACATCTACCACGCACATCACCACACACAGCGTCTCTGCCCTTCTTCCGCCTGCCGCCATGGTCCAGAAGTGGGTAGGAGGGTTTCTAGCCATGGGCAGGGGCACAGCGTCTCTGCCCAGGGCGGGGCATTGCCATGCTCACCTTCACGATGCACGTGTTGTGACGTTTTCAGCCAACGCACGCTCTGTGCAAGCTGTGTCACAAGCCACATTAGTTATTTACCCTTCCCTGGGGTATGGAAGCCTGTCAGGCGGTTTTGTCACTTGTGATTTCAATCCCCCGCCTTCAGCACTTCCTGGCCCCTCTTGGGTGTCCCTCCCCTCTGCCCAGTGATCTGGCCACACCTCGCCGTTACATCCTGACTTTGCAGCGTTCTCCCAGATCTCACAATCCCCAGACCCATATACATTGCCTGCTCTGCTCCTGGACCCCACTTCTATCCCACAGGTCGCCCTTGACGCCCCACTGCTGTTCTCCGCACCCTTCCAGAGCCTTCAGTCATTCTCTTGGAACAGACGACTGAGCGCGCGGTCTTACTGCACAGTCTGCTAGAGCGGCTGGGCCATGAGTCCCGCAGGGGCCGTGACCTTCGATCACGTTCCTTTTTGTGTCTGGAAATACCTTTCCCACATGGCAAGACTCTCATACCCATTCTCTGTACAAACATTGTAAGATTCTGAACTTAAACTTTTTATGACAAAAGAAAAGTAATGACTTAAGACAGAAAATTGCAAAAAATTTTCCATCATAAGGATTGTAAGGCTTCTGAAAAGAGCCAAATTCAACTATTTATAAGTTGCTTAGAGTTAAAAGTTAGAACAGAAGCACTTATTCCTCCCAAATATCTAAAAATTGGAATAAACCCCTGACAGTTAAGTAGGTTTGACTCAACAGTATGCCCCTGGGGGTCTGTCATTAATACCCACAGCCCAGCCATGCCCCAGGCCCAGGCGGTGGAGAGGGGACTGCAGGATAAGCTGACACATACGTGCAGCTGAAATGTGCAGAAATCCACTCCCAGCGGTCTGCCTGCAGCTCAGTATTTACCGCGGGGACGGTGGCGGAACAACGCCTTCCCTGACAAACGCTGCCCTGATGTGGGTCTCACTTTGGTTTGTTAGGTCAGAACCCAGGAGATGGAGATTCCCCAGACGCATCCCCAGCCTTGCCAAGAAGCGAATGGGCCTGCAGACTGAGGACACGCTGTGATCGCTGGGGCACCTGACGACACCCCTCAATCAGACATTCCTGCACCACAGCTACCAGCACTTACCACACTTCTCCACGCAGAAGGACTAACGGTACGAGGCCCCCAAGACCTGCCCGGCCCAAGGTCCTGGGTTCGTGCTCCAACTCTCCCCCCTTGAAGTACAACATGAAGGAGCATCAGAAGTGCCACTGGCCACACTGCTCACAGCAAAGACATCTCCTGGCAGGTGGGGAGACAGGCGGGAAGGCACCAGTGTGGCTTCCCTGAGTGTGATCCTCCCAACTGGACATGTCTAGTTGGCACCCTGCAAGCTCTGCCTGTGACCCTGTCACAGAGACCCATTTCTGGTAGGGACATGGGTTACTAAGCCCAGGTGGTGGCTGTACCTGCCAACAGAACCACCTCACTCTCTCTCATTCCTGTCACTTATGGGAGGGTGTGGAACAAAGAACTTCTAGTCTCTATCTTTCCAGGTGGGTGCGAACCCAGTAGAATCCAGCTGTTTAGCTGAACCTGAGACGATGCCCAGGGGCCATGCACAGAAGCAGGGCACCAAAAGTTCAGAAACATGCCCCAAAGCAGCTAGAAAGTGAAGCCAGAGTGAGAACGAGCAGTCCAGCCCATGCCCGTGCTCTCGGCCTCCCCAAGAATTATGTGTGGCCATGGGCTCCCTGTCACCTTCCCAGGCAGTTCTCCGACAAGGCCCATCCCGTGACACGGGGACTCATGCCGAAAGAGTAGAAAGCAACCTTCCTTCTCAGAAAAATCAGCAGTGCGATCTGTCCAACGCACCGAACACCAGCCAGGGCTCCACGGAGGGGGTGCGAGCACGCTGCGCCTACCTAGCTGCCTGAGCTTCGGCAGCATGTGCACGACGAAGAGGCGGTAGTCAGACTCGTTCTTCACTACAGGGTTCAGTCGGAAGTCCACGTCCGTGAGCTCAGTCAAGCAGTGGAGCCGGAGTACTTCTGCTAGTGAGGAAATGCAGTTGTAGTAGAGATTGAGACTTTCCAATGCAGCCAGGTACTGAATACCCTGTTAACAGGACAAAATGCTAAGTGAGCTCATGCTTTACAAACACAGAGTAAAATGGGCCATCGGTGCCAACTGACCAACCTTGACAAATGCACTAGTACTGACGACATGCTGTCTTACGGGTAGAGAACAAAGATGAAATGCGTTCTCATCTACCAGCTTCAGTCCCGCACACAGCGATCTGACTGTTTGGGGAAGTTTGCAACAGTTGTGACCGCTGAGGACAGCGTGTTCTCGGCAGGGGCCAAGCTAACTGGTTTACACACTTCACTCTGTTGCACACAACCTCACAGAGTAAGCCCTGCCACCGTTCCCGTTTCACAGACGAGAAAACTCAGGCTCAGAGGGGCTGAGAGATGAGCCAGCACTGGGCGCAGCCTGGATTGAAACTCGCCTCTGACTCTGAGCTGACACCTGACCCCCAGGTCAAGGGCGCTGAAACTATCGTGTTCCTGGGCAGCGATGCCCTGCCTTTCTTTCAGGCCAGAACCCCTCTCCATATAAGCCACTTGCTACCATCACCTGGCTGACTTCTTACTCACTCACTAGGACCAAGCCTCTGCTGGGGTAGGCTCACTGCAGCAAACCTGCATTGCTGCCCGCAGCGACCCAGGGGCACACTATAAACGGAGGTGCAGTGCGGAAAGTGGATAAAGAAAAATACAGCTGACAGAGGATGGAAGAGTGTGGGGCACACACACACAGTAATCTCCTGGCTTAGTTTATTCCTTTAAAGATACAACTGTTCATCAGAGCGCTACGACTTTTGGTCGTCGAAGTAGTTTCAAGATGTAATGTGACACGTAGGCAACCTAGCACACACAGTAAGTGCAAGAAGACAGCCCTGCGCTTAAATCATCGTTAAGCGTACAGTACGCAGGCACTACAGGCATAGTTACAAAACAGATTTCATTTTTAATTATAAATGTACTTTCTACTACTGCTATTGATAGCAATAAATTCTCTTTTAAGAAACAAACCTAAAACTTACCTCTAGACTAACCAAGGAGTTACGTGAGAGATCTAAAGATTTTAGGCCTGTTAAATTCATCAGAGAATTTCCTAGATGAGTAATCTTTTCTTGGTAGGTTCCAGGAATAGATAATGACCGAAGTTCAGCTAGGAATAGAAAATTATGAGATATTAGCCTTATTTTTAAAGTGAAAATAAATTGTCACAAAAGCGACATATCGTAATCTCAAGAATTGCATTTAAAATGGTAGCTTATGTTCACCTCCAGATCATCTGTGAACCCACGCCTGCTCCTCACCCCACTGCCTCTCTGTCCAGCACCCGCAGTCACCAGGAACGTACTGCTGTTTGGGCCCCTGCTTCCACTCCCGTGTTCACCCCACCGCCTGTGCAGCCTCCATGCAGGGCTCACTAGGTAGCCAGCCCGGCCCCCCCATGCCCGTTACACGTGACAGCAAACTGCACACTCCGGGCACCGTGTGCTCTGCACGGCATACCCGGTAGCAGTCATTAAGTAAACGTCCCCACAGAAATGGGGTTCTGTAATCAAAAAGACATTTGGGTCTAAATACACCAATACTTTCCCAGTGATACTTCTGGTTTAAAACACGTCTTTATTAAAGAAACTGGTTTGCAGGTTTTTAGTCCCAGACAGGGTAGACACATTTCACCCAAATCCTCCCGGTTTGTTGTCCTAAAACCCCTCGACAACAATACAGAAAACAGACAACTCTGAAGGGTGGGAAACAGAAGGCCAGCTACCTAGGGACCTCAAAAAATGGTCAAAAGATCATACACCATGATCAAGTGGGGTTATTGCTGGGATGCAAGATTGGTACAACATCCGCAAGTTGACTAATGGGATGCAAGATGATAAACCACACAAACAAAATGAGGATAAAAATCATATGATCATATCAACAGATGCAGAAAACGCATTTGACAAAATCCAGCACTATGTATGATAAAAATCTCAGCAAAGTGAGAATAGAGAGAACACACCTCAACATAATAAAACCCATATATGGCAAACCTACAGCTAACAAAATATTGAATGGGGAAAAAAACTAAGTGTTTCCCTTGGGACAGAACAAGACAGGGATGTCCACTCTCACCACTCTTACTCAACACAGTGCTGGATGGAAGTCCTAGCCACAGCAGTCAGAGGAGAAGAAATGAAAGGCATTCAAACTGGAAAGGAAGAAGTAAAATTGTCATTATTTGCAGATGATATCATATTGTATACCAAGAACCCTAGAGATTCCACACAAACAAAAAAAATACTAGAACTGATAAATGAATTCAGTAAAGTAGATAAAAAAAAATAAATACTCAGAAATCAGTTGCATTTTTTTATCCTCACCCAAGGATATGTTTATTGATTTTAGAGAGAGAGGGAGAGGGAGTGGAGCAGAGAGAGAGAGAAAGAGAGAAAGAGAAACACTGATGTGAAGGAGAAACATCGATCGGTTGCCTCCCGTACAGCTAAGTATGTACCCTGACTGGGGATGGAATCCACAACCATTTGGTGTATGGGACGACGCTCCAACCAACTGAGCCACCTGGCCAGGACAGTTGCATTTTCATACACCAATGATGAACTATAGGAATCGGAAACTAGAAAAGCAATCACATTTACAAGTGCATCAAAAAACAAAATAGAATGCCTAGGAATAAATTTAACCAAAGAAGTAAAAGATGTGTCCTTGGAAAATTATTAAGACATTGAATAAATTGTGAAGGTACAAATAAATGGAAGCATGTACTCTGCTCATGGACAGAAAGAATTAACATCATTAAAATGTCCATACTACCCAAAGCAGTCTATAGATTCAGCGCAATACTATCAAAATACCAATGGTGTCTTTCACAGAACTAGAACAAATAACCCCAAAATGTATATGGAACCACAAAAAACCCCGAATGGCCACAACAATCTTGAGAAAGAAGAAAGAAGTTGGAAGCACTACGCTGCCTGGTATGAACCTGTGCGATAAGGACGCACCGATCACAACAGTGCGGTGCCGGCATAGAAACAAGCACGTGGGTCAATGGCACTGAACAGAGAGCCCAGAGATAAACCCACCCTTACGTGGTCAATTATTATTTGAAAAAAGAAGCAAGAACATACAATGGAATAAAGATAGTCTATTCAATAAATGGTGTTGAGAAAATTGGACAGATACAGCAACAATAAAAAAATGAACCACCTTCTTATACCATTTACAAGAATAAACTCAAAATGGATTAAAGACTCAATGTAAGACTCAAAACCATAAAATTCCTAGAAGAAAACATAGGCAGAAAAATCTCTGACATCTCTCTTAGCAATATTTTTTCTGCTATATCTTCTTGGGCAACAAATCAAAAGAAAAAATTAACAAATAGGACTATATCAAATTAAAATTTTTTTTTACAAAGCAAAAGAAACCATCAATGAAGCAAAAAGACAACCTACTGAATAGGAGAACATATTCACCAATGATATATCCAATAATGGATTAATATCCAAAATTTATAAAGATCTCATAAAACCCAACACCAAAAAACCCCAAACAATCCAAATTAAAAAATGGGCATAGGGCTTGAATAGACATATCTCCAAAGAGGACATACAAATAGCCAACAGACATATGAAAAGATGCTCAGTGTCACTAATCATCAGAGAAATGCAAATTAAAGCCACAATGAGGTACCACCTCACACCTGTCAGAACGGCTACCATCAATAAACCAACAAACAAGTGCTGGCGAGGATGTGGAGGACAGGGAACCCTCGTGCACTGTGGTGGGAACACATTGGTGCAGCCACTATAGAAAACAGTACCAAGTTTCCTCAGAAAATAAAAAATGGAACTGCCTTTTGACCCAGTGATTCCACTTCTGGGTATATATCCAAAGAAATCCAAAACCCTGGTTCAAAAGAATATATGCACCCCTATGTTCATTGCTGAGTTATTTACAATGGGCAAGACATGGAAGCAACCCAGGTGCCCATCAATAGACAAGTGTTTTAAAAAGCTGTGGCACACGCAGGGGTTGGCAAAAGTAGGCTTGCAGTTGTGAGTAACATTCTTTTGAGTTAATAAAGCTATTGTAACAATCATAACCTGCATGTCTCTTTTCATGTGAACTGTAAACCTACTTCTGCTCGCCCCATATATATATAGCGGAATATTACTCAGCCATAAAAAAGAACAAAATCTTAACATCTGTGACAGCATGGATGTACCCAAAGATTACTATGCTAAGTGAAATAAGTCAGTCAGAGAAAGACAAATACCACATGATTTCACCTACATGAGGAAACTTAGGAACAAAATAAACAAACCAGCAAAGTTGAAACAGACTCATAGACACAGAAAACGGACTAGGGTGTGCGGGAGGGGAGGGGTTTGAGGGACTGGGTAGAAAAGGCAAAGAGATTAAGTACAAATTGGTAGTTCTAAAACAGTCACAGGATATACAGTACAGCATAGGGAATATAGACAATAATAATGTAATAACTAGGTGTGGTGCCAGGTGGGTACTGGAAATGTCCAGGGGGCACTTTGTAGAGTACATGATCATCTGACCACTGTGCTGTACACATGAAACTAATACAAAATAATACTGAATGTATACTGTAATAAAAAAAAAAAAAAAAAAGAAAAGAAAATGGTCAAGCAATGAACGCCCTGGGTTGGTTTGGGTTTTTTTTGTTTGGTCTCCTATACATCCCAACCTGGGTGCCAAAGCAGCTGTCCACTTAGCAGCGCCAGTGGAAACTGACCAAAAAATAAGGGAAAGCCTGCTGCTCGCTGTCGAAGGACCAGGAGCGCGCAGCCTTGCAGGACAGACTCCTGACAACATCAGCCCCACTCCAGCCCTACACCAAGGAGGAAAAACCGCACCTGGTACACCTGGCCTTGCACAATGGCCCGCAGGGAACGTGAGAGTGGGCCCCAGCTACTGTCCTGGCCTGGCTGTAATGAGGTGGCCTGCAGACACCTGCAGACGCCACGTGTGTGACAGGAGCCTGGCTACTGCCTCAGCAGCAAGGCAGTACACCCAGTTGGTGCCAGGAATGAGTAATGAGATTTAAACAGAAGGCAGAGTCTCTCACCACTTAACATCTGAAATGTCCATGACACAACAAAAAATTACCAAGAACTAGTAACATCTCAGTTTGAATGAGAGAAAACGATCAATACACATGAACACCGAGATGACAGAAGTCAGAATTACCTAACAAAAACTTTAAAACAACTATTATAAAAATAATTCAGTGAGCAATTACAAACACTCCTGGCACAGATGAAGACATAGGAACTCATGGCAAAGGAACACTATCAAAAAGAAACAACGAGAAATTTCAGGAATGAAAAATAGCTGAAACCAAAAAAAGTCACAAGAGTGGCTCAATAACAGAATAGAGATGACAGAGGAAAAAATTCGAAATGTAAATGCAAAGACAGGCCAGCCAACATGGTCGTATCTAACCAACGGAGAGAACATAGGCTTCAAAGGCATTACCCATAGAGGAAAAACAACTCACACGGCAGGGAATTACTCTTCAGAAACCACAAAGGCCTGAAGAAGTGATAGCACATTTTTCAAGTGATAAAAAAGAACTTTCAACCCAGAAATCTACATCCAGAAAAAAACAGCCTTCAGGACTTCCGACAAAATATTGCCAAATAAAGAATCACTAAGAGAATGTGTCACCAGCACACCTACCCTAAGATAACTGCTTAAAAAAAAGTTCTTTAAACATAAAGATACAAGAAAGAATGAAGAAAAAAAATAAGGGAATAGATAAGCATGTGGGTAAATATATTTCCTTCAGAGTTAGTTAACATGTGAGACGACTGTGCCATCATTGCCGTAGTTCTCAAAGTATGCACAGGACATACTGAAAACAACTAAGACATAAGGAGGGGATGATAATGAAACCTAAGTGGTGGCGAGGCTTCTCCATTTCACCTGAGCTGGTAAAATGTCCACACAAGTAGACTGCAATTTGTAATGCAACCACTAAAAAAGCTATACAAAGAGATATGCTCAAAAATGTAAAAGATAAATCAAAATGGAAAACTAAAAAATATTCAAGTGAAGCACATGAAGGCAGGAAAAGGGAAACCAAACCAAAAACAAAGAGAACAACAGAAAACAAATAATAAAATGGCATACTTAAGCCCTACTATGTTGATAATTACATTAAGTGTAAATGGTCTAAACACACAACAAAAGACAGAGACTGGCAATGGATTAAAATGAACGAAATATACACTGTCTACAAGGAATTAATTTCAAATATAATGATATAGGCGGGTTAAAAGATCAAAAAGTAAATAGATGGGGGAAAGATATGCCCTGCAAAGTAAATCAAAGTAAAGCTGGAGTGGCTGCACTAATATCATAGAACACAGATGTCTCAACAAAGAAAATTATCAGGGTCAAGAGGAACACTACGTACGCTACAAGAGTCGCTCCGACAAGAAGACACAAAAACGCTAACAGTATGCGACAAATAGCACAGCCTTAAAGTACGTGAAGTGGAGGGAGAAAAATAAAATTCACAATTGTATCGCAATGGTTAGGTCCCCCACCTCATCCCCTTCCACCCTCCTACCCTCACGTCCCACATCTTCCCCGCAAGGGCCCCCTACCCAGCCCTCCACCCCCGACCCTCTCCTTTGCACGGCCTCCCTCCCCCCAACCCCCACCCCAGGTACCCCCATCCCAGGTACTCCCACCCCACCATCTCCCAGGCCTGTGATCGTTCCGGACCCGCTCGGTCCCTGTGCCGGCGGGAAGCTCGCGCCCTCAGCCAGGGTCCCCCGCCCCGCTGGCCACGCACCCAAGTCGTGATGAGGCGCCAGGCCGCTCTTCTCTCTGATCTTGTCCTCACACAGCACCAGCAACGGGCCCACTGGCGCCATGCTTTCAAACGGCAAGCCTCTGAGCCCGCGCCTGCGCAGATTGGTAGCGGAGGGCTGCACTAGGTGGGACTTCGGGCGGGGTTGGGGCCCGGATGGGGGGACAGGGCGGGGACTCCAAGTGGGCGGGGCCAGGAGCTGGGACTCTGCCGAAAAGGCGGGCCGAAGACCTAAGGCGGTGAGGAAAGTGGCCAGGCCTATCGGAGCAGGTAACCTGGGTGGTCCGGACCTCCGGCCGCAGGGTTGGGTTGGGTTGCCCCCGGACTTAGGGGGCTGGGCGACCCGGACCTGCTCTTCCCACGCTGTCCCTGAGATGCTGCCGCTTCCTGGGCGCGGTGCCCTCCCGGGAAAGACGCTTGCCGGTAGGGACTCCGGTTCACCTGGTGACCGGCTCCATGTGGAGACCAGTCCCACCTAGTGACCCGCCCCAAGATGAGGACCCCCTCGGCCCCCAGCGTTGTCCGCATCCTGGGCTAAATCCCCGCACGTGGAGCCGTGATTCTCTCCTGCCTTAGTCACTCGGCGGCGGCCAGTCCTCCTCCGTCCCCGTTCTCTACTTCCCGGTGATCACCGGTGTCCGATCTTACTGGTCACCCGCTGACCAGAAGGTTCGTTGCGTGTCTGTTCCTTTGGGTCCTTGTGGGGAGTCGTGAGGAGTCCTTAAGATCTGCAGGATTTAGGGAACACCCCATTCTGGGTCTGAATCTGCCCCACCCAGCTGGTGCCCTGGGTGCCCCTCCCTACCCTCCGTCCTAGTGTCTGGGGGCACTCCTCCTACCCCTTAATCCCAGATTTAACCAGCTTGTTAGTGTCCTCCCCTGGCATGTCACAGCCTGGGGGTGGAGGCATAGAGGGGTGGGTGGGGTACTGGGTGGGTTATGCAGGGTGCCCCATCTCTGAGCTTCAAACCTGGCACACAGGCCTCCTCCTTGGGCACCTGTGCAGTCGTTTATTGAGACCTTAGAACACTCAGTAACACTGGGTGAAGATTGTCCTGTAACACAACCTGTCCTGAGACTCAATCCCCTTCCTACAAAACTGGAGGGCTTCCAGCACATCCCAGGACAGCTTGTGGGTCACCACACCAGGTTTCTGCTGAGTGGAACTTAGTGCAGCTAGGAGACTTAGAAATAGTGAGCAAATAGCCTTGCTTTTCAGAAGCAAACAAAGGCAGACAAAAGGCTTCTGTCCGTCACGCAGACGCTACACACACCAGCTGCTTCCTCCTGCCTGCGGTCCCCTCAGGTCAGGTGGCCCAGTCTTTGAGGCGGAGCTGTGGAGAACAGACCCTGCACCTGTCCTGTGGGACAGCACCACACGGTGTTTCTAATGCCACAGAAGTGCCAAAAGAAACCTTTGAAGATCATGTTTCTGTTACTGAAGTATTGCATACTCATTGTAGAAAAGGCAAAAAAGTCAGAAGAAAACAAAGATTCAACATTTTACCACGCAGAGATAACCAGTGTTAACACTTTCACATGGGTCCTTCAGGGATGTCTTCGAAGCCTGTGTGTATTTAACAGTGGTGAGGTTATGCTGAGCGCTCTCACAGATACACACTAGGTTCTCTAGAAAGGCCTTCTGTTTTTTTTCTGTACGATGCTCTAGTAGCGCTTAGTTGTCTTTAACTTCATTCGAAACAATTTTATTAGACTGTATTATGCCAGCTGTCCTATCAGCGTGCATTTAAAAAGAACATCAAAATTGGTGAAGTTCTGTGTAGCCATTTTAATATTGAAGGTGGAAGAAAATACATGACATTTTTGGCATATTATGCTTTATTATTTCAAGAAAGGTAAAAACACAACTGAAACGCAAAAAAAGATTTGTGCAGTGTATAGAGAAAGTGCTGTGACTGATCGAACATGTCAAAAGTGGTTTGTGAAGTTTCGTGCTAGAGCTTTCTGGCTGGACAATGCTCCACGGTCAGGTAGACCAGTTACAGTTGATAGTGACCAAACTGAGACATTAATTAACAACAATCAACATTATTCCACGTGGGAGGTAGCCGACATACTCAAAATATCCAAATCAATAAAGTTACTAGTGAAAATGAAAACCGTATCCCTTATTTTACAGAAGAAACTAAATGGATTTTTTGGTCAACCCAATTTTTTTTTTACTTTTTATGAACACTGTTACTAAATATTAAACATCATTATTAAACATCATTTTTAAAGGTCACATTAGATCATGAACTAAACCCAGATTTATTTAACCTGTTTCCACTTTTTTATGGTGACAAGTCTAGTGGGATGTTGTTTTGAAGTGGGATGTTGTTTTGAAGTTCCTTTTGAGACGCCCTGGAGTGTGCCAGGAGTTGTAAAGCGGGTTGGTTTCCCACCTTCCCCAGACTCGGGAGCTTATCCCAGGTCCTCAGAGCCAGAGCAGCTGAGGGAACCTGCGTGCCCCTGAAACATGTCTTAGCCACTGTGAATTGTCATCTCTGTATCGTGAGACAAGCCAGCACTGTTATTTTACCAATGAGGAAACCAAACAGTGGCCAACTGGGTGCGATTTGCCTGAAAATCGGGGTAATATTAGAGTGCAGCCTCACCTGTGCTTCTGTGCCAGGCCCACAAAAGGCCGGGAGCTCCTGTGGTCCTGAGTATGAACCACACACTTACATCTTTCATGTCCACTGACAACTCACACATGCACGCATTCGTGCAGTAACACCAATGCACACTTTCAGCCATCCACCCAAATGCACACTTACACACTTACACGAACTTCCGGGGCAGCACACAGCCAGACTCCAACTCCGTGGGTCTTTCCCAGCTGAATGGCGGGACCTGCCCTTGGTCACCTGTGAGGCACCATTGAGCCGAAGTGCTCTGGGGGCTCACCCCCATCCTGGACAAAGTGGACACCATGCAGATGCACCCAAAAGACTTCTCATTGATGGGCCTGTAGCTGGTGCTGCTCCTGAGTCTCTAGGAGCCCAGGTGGGAGGCAGGGGAGGCCATCAGCCCCAGGAGCTGGCCCTCTCCACCCTCCCTTCCCCCCACTGGCACTTCTTAAGGGGAGCATCTGACCAAGGACAGCTTTGCAGTGGATGTACTTCCTTCTTGTGTTCATTTCATTCATATTGAACAAGAGCCCTTTCCCTCACTGCATTTCTAACCGTAAAGATCAGTATTAATATTTGTGAATTAATCAGTGTCATTTCTTTCAACTAACTTCTCTCCAAAGTGTGGAATGAGATGGGGAGAAAGGCCCTTTCTGAGGCTGCTTTTAGGCAAACACTCAAGGGTGGTCTAGGGGCTCACGATCACATCTCAACGTGTAACTAGTAATTTTAACACGGAGCTCCGGTCCTGCTTCTGCGTTGACAAGACAGGGTGTTGCGTGAGCTCTGTCGGCTCACAGGGCAGCTGCTGTGGCCAGGAGGGAGTCCACGTCTGTGGGCTCCTATATATTCTTTACGTGGAAGCTCTTACTGCACAGGATCCATGCCTCATCCTGGGATGGTCGGAATTAGTGGTGTAAGGCCTCTACCTGCAAGACCCACAGCTCTAGTGGCTTCCCTCAGAGCTGGGGGCCCTGGTCCCTAGGGTCTCAGTTGTCCGGTGAGAGAGGGAACCCACTCAGCCTGGAGAGGGACCCTCATGAATCATCACTACAATGGATGTCAGGACACGGCAGTGTCTGTGTGAAAGGGGATCAGAGCAGGAAGCGGCAGAGGGCCCACCGTGTGGAGTGTGGAATGGGAGGTTTCGCCTGAGAGTGTAAACAGTGTCGTCTAGCTGAGGTATCAGTTAAGATGCAAGTAAAACCCAGCTAGAATGGGCTACGCAAGGACACGCAACTAGAACCCCCAAGGCAGGAAGGGCTCAGCTTTGCTGATCACAACTGAACTCCTCAGTTCCCACAAGGCCTGACACAATTTCCTCCGTCCACATCCAGTGGAGACCCCCACAGCCCCACTAGTCTCCCGTCCCATCTGCCATCCCGCAGTCCGCGTGTTCCTGAGCCACCCTGTGCCGGGGCCAGGGAGGCTTCAGTCATGGGAAGAGGAATAGAGGCCAGATGTTTCCTACAGTTGTCAGCATGTAAAAACCCAAGACTTCTCAAGGAAAACTGTGACGTCCAGATCTTTTTGAACGTGCGGAGATGTGACAATGAGGCCTGCACTTCTGCATTCTGTGGCTCCATCTGGACAGGCCCTGCCAGCCCCTCGGGCATCTCACCCTGAAGTACAGGACAGGTCTGCCCGGGGCCCCACACACTTTCTGGAGCAGCCACCTCCAAGTGTTGGGCAGCTCTAGGACAAGTCCTCGCTCATGGCACCCTATAACTGTTGTGTCTTTGTTCTGCTTGTGTACTTGGCATCTTCCAGGTGGGAAGGCCGCTGTGCCTACCCCCTGCCCATCACCCTTCCACCTGCTCATCTGCTCATCTGCTCACTGACAGAAAGAGGAGCAGGATCAAGGGGCAGCCCTCAGGCATAGCCCCAGGGTCCCCAGCCCTTCCAAGGTCAAGGCTCACCTCTGTGAGGTCTGGGGACCTACAGCTTGCTCTTACCTAGAAGGCTCTAGGGAGCACAGGGTTCAGGACCAGGTGGAGTGTGGCCTGGGGGGACACAAAGGCCCACCCTGAGCCCATGCCCCACCCTAGGTCAGCTGGCCCTAACTGCCCCCCATTAGCTTGCCACCCACCTACACTGACTCTGAAGACCTGGTATTACCCTGCCGGCTGCCAACTCATCATTCCCATTGGTCTGAGGGTCGTCACATGGCAGAGCTCAGTGAGCACGAGGAGAGGCCATACACTGAGACCTTGTGTGGCTGGTTGATTACACCCACATTAAAGTGGGCAGCATGGAGGGTGGGAACACTCAGACTGAGCGGCACAGCTAGAAGCAGAGATGGCTGTCAGTGGGCAGCCTGGCCCATGAGCAAGCAGGGGTGCTATGGGCAGCCTCGCTGCCTCAGGGAGCCAGTTTTCTTATCTCTAAAATAAAATTAACAGGTCTCTTGAGGGGTTCTTCGCCCCCTTTAACCTTGCCTGTTTTCAGCTTGGAGGACTGAGAACCTCCCTACATCTGTTACAGCTGTGGTTGGGTTGGTCATTTCTGGCTGATGACAAGTAAGCATGAGGCAACAGTGGCATTTTGGGGTAAAGTTTTGACTTTCTGGAAAAAAGAACATGGCTGTTGGTGGCACATGATATGCCCCTTTTCTCCTTGCCTTAAACAGTTGTGATGCCTGGAGCTGCAGCAGTCATCTTGGAGCAATGAGGTGGGAGTGGACATATATATATATATTTGGCAACACAGAGGTACCCAACTTAGACTCCAAACCAATGTTAGCTAGTACCTGCTACCTCTAGATTTCTGGCTGAGTGAGAAAATATGAGTTTGGAGTGACTGTTGCTGTAGCTAATGTATTCCCACCACATCCTGAGGTCTGCTCAGGTGGTGAATGAAACGTGTGGATAGGCAGTGCCACATGCCATTGTGCAGATGAGAATATTCGTAAGACATGTGACTGTGCCGAAGGAGAGGCTCTCTTTCCACGTAGGGGAGGCAGAACGGGGCCCAGAATAGGGGTGGGAAGGGGCATGGAGCTGGGTGCTGCCAGCAGAGGAGCAGGTAGCAAGTGCACTCAATTCACCTCAAGGCTCAGTCGGAGGGGAAGAGCCTGAAAGGGTGGACGTGTCACTTCCTCTGCCCAGGGGAGGTCTGAGTAACCATGCAGCCTGACTAGAATCTTGGCGGTTTGTGTGGACAATGGAGCAGATGAGGGCAAAGTACAAACAGAAACTTGAAACTTAATAACTACTTCCCTAACTATAAAGAGAGAGAATTCTGATAGCCAGCCCTTCTGCCCTTTGTCATTTGTAACTATCAAGAGTTGAAATAAGCAGTCAATGATGAGACTCCTGGGGCAAGGACAGAGCCTGGATTTGTTGTTACAGGTGGCATTCAGAAAAATAAAACAGGAGTGAGAGAAGACCTTTGCCTTCGAGAAGTTTACAATTGGCTTTACATTGTGTGCTTGCAAAGGCTGTTCCGGGAACACTTGTGCCGCTGGCTCCCTGCAGTGCCTGGAGTGACCTTGGCGTCAGACCTGGCTCAGAGCTCTGGGAGAGCACCTTGTGTGGTTTCCAGCTACTTCATCTGTGGCAGTTTGTTGTAGCACCCCCAGGAAACTTATACCCAGGCAGTCCAAATTCGGCAGCATAGAAAACACAAAAAGACATTAGACGTCAACTTGATCAGTCTGCTTACCCAGAAGGCTGATGTTCACAGAGGTCAAATGTCTCACCCAAGTTCTAAAGACAGCTGGTTGTTTTATCTGCGAGGCCCGCTGCTCCGTGGGCTCTTGTCTGGGCCCCGCCTACATGGTAGAAATGGAACTGCATGTGAGACACCAAGAAGACAGCTCCACAGGGTCCTGCATCCTCCTACATGTCGAGGCTCCTGGGCAGGACTGGGGGTGTCCCAGGACAGTGGACAGCAGGACTGACAGTGGAACGGGGCGCAGGTGCCCTAAGAGAAGAGCCTCATCCGCATCACTGAGCAGCGGGCCCTGCCAAGAGCAGATGCAGCCTTGTTGAGCCACGGCAGGCACTTTGCCAGCATTGTCACGAGGACCCCATAGGAGGGGACATCACTCCCTCGTGTCTATTTTACAGGGAGTGATCCGGGCTTGAAGGAGTCATGAAACTTGAGTGACCCACACCCAGTTCTGCCTCCAGAAGTCAGCTCTTCACGAATGGAGACCACCTCCCGAAGCCACGCAAACGTGTAGTGTGCGGAGTATCCCTGGGACCCCTGAAATGGGGAGGTGGGGGGTTGTCACATCACCACTGGCCTGCAGCAGTCTGGCCCTCCTGTGTACGCTGTCTTGGGGTGTACTCTCCACTGGCATGGTATTGCTCCGGGAGGCATCCACTTTTCTTAATACCCCATGGCAAAAGTCTCGCCTCCGGTGGGGTATATGCCATTTTCTATACTTATTTAACCTCAACTGTTTTCAGAACTCAGGCCCTATAAATAATTTTTTTCAAAGGTCCCTTTTCAGTCTCAAGGAGCAGGAAGCAATATTCTTTTAAAAACCAATTAGCCACATGTCTTTGCTCATTAAATAAATATTTTTACTTTGGATCCAATTGATTTTTCAGATACATAGAACAATGGACTCAGTCACCTGTTTGCAGGTCTGCAGCCCCTTTCCTCCCCTGACCTTTGAAGTCCTTGTGAGGTGGCCGCACCAGGCACATGGTGGGGCCCAGCCTGTCCCACAGACACGCACCTGAATTCTCACAATCTTTACAGGTGTTCAGAAACTGGTGTTTAATCGTGTAACATATCCTTTTTGGAGCTCCATGACATGCTCTGTGGAGAAAAATGCCAAAGGGATGAAAATAGTTGGCAAAGAGTGCCAGGAAAGCCTGCCAGGCCTCCCAGCAGTGTCAGCCCAGGGTCTTCACCCAGCCTTGTTCATGGAGCCCGACTGGCCTCGCTTCCGGCCTTCTCTGTTTCATGGCTGCCTGCGCTAGTGGAAAATAGACGAGCGAGGCCAAGACTCGTTCAGTTCTGTAGAAGAAGCCTTCACTCATTCATTCAACACGTGTTTATTCCAGGTCCTGCTCTAGGTGCTGGGCATGGAGTGGACCTTCGGGGATGTGGGCATCAGAAAATGATACAACATACCTGAAGGTGAGAAGTGCCATGGAAACAGTGAAGAGGGGAGCAGGGCTAGGACCCCAACACTGAGCAGGTTCCCAGTTCCTGGCAAGAGAGGCCTGGCCAGGGAGGTGCTGTTTGAGTAGAGACCTGAGGCATGCTGTCTGCACCGGGGCTCTGGGGGAAGAGCAGGGGCTTGAGGTCGGGTGCTGACGACCATGGCCGGCCATGCGGGTGGGTGGACGGTGCATACCGTCCTGTCTGCCCTAGTACTGGCCCGCACTGATGGGTATCAGCACCTCTTGAAGCCAAAATGCCAAATAAGTCCTTATTTTTACCCCTTCTACCAGTTTCTTCTTCTTGCCTAGGAGTATTTTTCTGCTGAGCTCCACTAAATCCCTGTCCCACTTCATCTTTGATGGATTTGGTTTTCTGTATTTCTGTACGGAATGACTGACAGGGTACCAAAAACACCATGACAGGTCTTACAAAAAAATGTATTTAATTTAGTTTAGATAAATGTCATATTGGTTATTTAGAGAGTCAAATGGTTTGTTTAATACTGTTGAGCAGAAATAGCCATGGGAATAAAGAAAGAAATAAATAGATAAATATTTAGAGTAGAAAGCCAAAGAAGCAGAATCAACAAATAATTTATGTATGTAAACAGGTATCTTTCAATTTTTAGTAGTCCTCAGTTTTGTTTTTTACACATTCATAAGTTGATTATTTTGGTGATATTAATAGAACTCATTTAAGTGGTTTAGTTCCTAATTCTTGAAGTGGACTTAAAATTGGCCCATGGGCTAATTTGTAACCCACACTAATGGCTGTGTGTCACTAAATCCGTAGTACATCTGAAAGCTACACTAGAAAACTGGTGGAAATCATAACTTAGAATTTTGAAAGGAGCTAAAAAGAAACAAAATGATCGAAGCTATGAAAGAACAACATAATGATTTAGAATTAGAACAATTTAGAAGTGAAGTGATTGAAGAAAGTATTTGAAAAAGCAAATGAATGAACTCAGGAAAGAAATTAAAATATTATTAAAATTTAGGGAAGACCAAAATGGAAGGAACACAACAATGAAAAATCACAACGAATATTGTCTTAAGAGAAATGAAAGAAATGAAGGCTAATGTTTCAAAGTAAACAATGCAGGACAAGGAGGAAAGGACTCAAAAGGAAGTAGCGCAGAGATGGGCAAAGCCACCCATGGACACACTTGACCCTGAGGAAGAGAGAAAAGCACAAACCAATAGCATAAGTGTAATTCAAGAAAAGTTTTCTGGAAGAAGAAACACCACATGAAAATATGCATGAAAGAGTGAGTGCATCGAGTCCTGGAAAACCAACGCAATGATCGGCACTAGGCATTTGTTAACAAAACAAGTGGCCCTTGCAGAAAAAGAGAGCTAAATAAAACCAGTTCACTTCTAAAGGAAAGAAAAGCAGGGTCATCTTTTGTGGCAAGGGCAACGGATTTAAGATAATCAAGGATATTTAAGACAATCAAGGAGAGAGAATACAGACCAGGGACTTGCATTCAGCCAGACCGACCGCAGAGTGTTGACAGAAGGGCTGCAGGTACACACTGTGAATGGCCGCGGACCCAGCACCGCAGTGATCAGCAAATTTCCCTAATGGTGAGATGGGGAAAGAATTTAGGCTCTGCGTGCAAAGAGACCAACTTAAGGAACTATGTAGGGTCTTACAGAATCTTTTTAAAATGTAGCCATTTAGAATGGAAAGGCCATTCTTTCGTGGGAGGGGCTTGACTTTGCCATGAGTCAGGCTTGACCTCTGCATTTGAGAACTAGCCTTAGACAACCAAAGTGACAGGGAGGGTGAGCTAGGAATTAAGATCTAGAATTTGGAGTCTGGTTTGGGATTCAAGATTCTGCAGACAGAACTTAGCACCCAGACTCTGAACGAAGAGTAGTGAGTGTGTAATGTTCCCTTACGATCCTTTTAGTGTCTGTGGGGGCCTAATGCCATCTCCTCTCTCATTACAGACATTGGTCATTTATATCTCTCTCTGTCTTTCCATCTCTCTTTCTTTGATTAGTCTGGTTAAAGGCTTATCAATTTTATTGATCTTTGCAAAGAACCAGCTTTTAGTTTCATTGATTTTTTTCTTTATTGTCTTTCTGTTTTTAATTTCATTGATTTCTCTTATCTTTATTATTTCTTTCCTTCTGCTTGCTTTCAGTTTAATTTGCCTCTTCTTTTCCTAGTTTCTTAAGGTGAAAATTTTGATGTTGATTTTTAATTTTTTGTTTTAAATATAAACATATCTTTATTCTTTTTAATTAAATGTTTCTAATACAAGTGGTTAATTCTATAAATTTCCTTCTAAACATTGTTTACTTTTCACATGGTAAATTGTTATTCAATATTTTCATTCAGTTCAAATAATTTCCAATTTTTCTGAGACATCTCCTGAATACCTGGATTACCTGGAAGTATGCTGTTTAATTTCCACATATTGAGGAATTTCCCAGATATTTTTGTTACTGATTTCTAGTTTAATTCCATTTCAGTTTTTTTATTTTAATTTTTTTAATGTGTTTTATGACCCAAGCTGTGGTCACTCTTGCTATGTGTTTCGTTAGTGCTAAAGAAGAATGTGTATTTTGACATTGTTTGGTGTGTTATTCTACAAATATCAGTTACATTCTGTTGGTCTATGGTGCTGGTCAGTTCTACATACCCTTGTTAATTTTCTGTCAACTTTCCTATCAGTTACTGAGAGAGGAATTGTTATGGACTGAATTGCTTTCCCCCATGTTCATATATTAAGACCTAACTTCCAATGTAACTATATTAGGAAATCAGACCCCTAAGGAGGTAATTAAGGTAAAGGGAAGTTATAAAGGGCTTTATATATTTTGAAGCTCTGTTGTTAGGTACATGCAAATTTAGGATTAGTACGTCTTCTTGGTGAAGTGGTCATTTTATCATTATGTAATATTCTTTATTTCTAGTAATTTTCCTTACTCTAATGTCTACTTTGTACCTTCAGTTTTTTTAAATTGGTGTTGCATAGTATATATTTTTCTATCATTTTGGTTTTTATCACCTATATTTTTATATTTACAGTAGGGTTTTTGTAGATGCATGTAGATAAGTCTTATTACTTTTATCCAGTCTGACAATTTCTGTTTTAGTTGGCATGCTGAAATCACTCACATTTATTTTAATTATTGAAACATTGGAGTTTAGATATACCATTTTATTATATATTTCGTGTTTGTCTTCTCTGCTTTTTCCCTCTTCCCCTTTCTTGCTTTCTTTTGGATTATTAAAATATTTTTAGTATTTTACTTTGATTTACCTATTGGTTTTTTACTATATCTCTTTGCATGCTATCTTTACTGGTCACTGTAAGGACCACAATATACAAATTAACTTCTCCCTCTACTTTTAAATCTACTTAGAATTAATAGTTTGCAACTTCAGGTGGGATGGGAAACCTTCTCACCACAGATTCCTCTCGCTTTGCTCTTTACATGGTAGCTGTATTGTATCCATATACACTGAAAATTCCACTGTGCAATATTGTAATTGTACCTTAACCATCATATGTATTTTAAAAACACATGTACATGTGGTCTATGATTTAAAATATAATGGTGTAGGTAGGTTATAAATCAAGGAATGTAAAAAGATACATAAGATTGTGGAACAAAAAAGGGACCACATACTAAACCTGACAAGCTTGGGGTGGGGGGAGGGGGGCGGAGTTCATGGCTGACCTTACAAACTCAGAGGTGGAAAGTAACCATATAGGATGGGCTGAACATAAAAATTTCTAACTGAAAGCAAGTCACAGTTGGTAGTCACATCCTAGGCTGGTAGCTTCCTTGACAAAGATTAATCTTACCTTAAATGGGCCTATCTATTGTCTTTTTGCATGACACACCTTTAAAATGTCAGCATAGTCCCCTATTTCTAAGCCCCTCGGGGGACACCTCCCACCAGGGCACAAGACCGCAGACCCCTCATGGCTGTCTTGCTTCCCACACTCCATCTCTGTGTGCTGTAAATGTTCATTATTAGCTGTCCTGTGCCCACCGCTGTGAAATGAGCCTATCTCTCCATCTGGCTTTTTATCCAGTCCTAGAGATTTCTCCACTTTGCTTTCTCCTGCCCCTTTAATGTGCCGTCAGTGTATTTCATGTAACCCTCCTTCTGGATTCTCCTTTGATTCTAAGGTATAAAATAAGCCATAAAACTGCCATTCTTCAGGGCATTTTCTCAATCCATTGAGATTTTGCTTCCTAGCAGTTATTGTCAGTTTGGCTCAACTAAACTCATAAAACTTTTTCTTAGGCTGGGCATTCTTTCACTGACAAAACAAATATTGATTAAATAATACTCTTCAAATGGCCTTAATAATGTTCGACAAAACAGACATCAAAGGCAGAAAAATTAGTAGGAGCAAAGAGGAGAAATAGTCCATTGTGCTTACTTGGATATCGTCTGTTTGTCTTGCTTTCGCTTCCTTCCTGCAGTTTGGGTTCCCCTCTGGTATCATCTCCTTCTGCTTGAAGGACTCCTTAGCAAGCCCTCCCGAGCCTTCTGGAGCAGGCACCCTGGCACAGACTCTCCGGGCTTCTTCCCCGGAGAACATCTTCACTGGCCTCACTTCTGAAGGGAGCTTCTACTGGACATGCAACTCTGACCCCATGGCCCTTTAGTTTGTTGCTTTAAACATGTTATTCTATGTCTTACTGGTTTTCATGGTGTCTGATGGGAAACCTGCCCCCATCTGGATTATTGTTCCCTATGGGGAATGTGCTATTTTTAGTCTGACTGCTTCCCTGGCACTAAATTAATTAATTTAAATAAATACTCTTTCCCCCCCAACACTTTATTGAACATCTGTCACCTGTCACTTACTGGTCATAGTGAGAAACCGAGCTCTGTCAAGGGGTGAAGCAGATGATCGGAAACCATGTGCCCTCTCTGGTCAACGAGCCATCACGGCATCATATGAAACTGGGGAAAGGGCAATATCGGGTCTAAGAACATCGGGTCCAGGTGGAGGATAACATCGCAGGTTTATGCAGAAGATGGAGCACACTGTTGTGGGTTGAATGGCATGTTCTACAACGGTATTTTCAAATCCTAACCTGTATACCCATGAATGTGGCCTTATTTGGAAGTAGGGTCTTTACAGTTGTAACTAAGAAAAGGTAAGGTCTTACTGGACCCTCATGCAATGGCCAGTATCCTTAAGAGAAAAGGGAAACTTGGACACAGACACATGCAGAAGGAGGCAGCTACATGAAGAGGGACGCAGAGACTGGAGTGATACTGCTACAACCTAAGGAACACCAAAGATTCCTGGCAACTTATAGAAACAAAAAGAGGCAGGAAGCCTCCTCCCCTAGAGCCTTTGGAGGGTATGTGGCCAAGCTGACACCTTGATTAGACTCCTGACCTCCTAGGACTGAAAAGGAATAGGTTTCTGCTGTTTCAGGACACTCCATTTTTGCTCCTATGTTACAGCAGCCCTGAGATGCTCATATACACCCATTTTCTGTGTGTATACCTCTTCTCCCTAAGTCCCACAGGCCTGCTTGGGTCAAAGCTGTAGGGTTCCACTTCTGGCCAAGTCACTTTTTGGCATGGTCTCCTTGTTGACTTAGGGAGAGTGACTCTAACCAGTAGACATTCATCTTTGAGAGGGACACAGAGCTTCTTGAGCCCTAGACCAAGTTCAATAGATTAATGATCTGCTCATGATTCCTGCCAGCTCAGATGAGAGGCAGCAGGAACATAGCTAGCCAGAGTCCCTCAGACACAAGAGGCACATTTATGAAAACAATGTTCTCTGTGATAGGAACATCAGTAAAGACATGATCTCAAACTCTGCGGTAGCTCTAGTGATTAGTACAGGTCTGGGCCTGAGTGACATGTGGGATATTTCACATAAAAGAGCATATCATTGGTAACAGGCTAGGCTGTGCCTTCCACCACATAACCAGAGCCAGTGCCAGCAGAGAAGTTGAAAAATGCACAGTCTCTTTAAATATAGAAAAAAAATTGACCAAAGGATTTCTAATTACTTTAAACCAACTGTTTTACTAAGGACAATGGAAGAAGATGAACAAAATCCAAACATATTTGCTTGAAGGCACTGGGAGATAACATGGCAGGTAGAGGTAATTAGCCAATAGCTGAGAGTAATATGAATCTAGATGGGGGACCTTGGAATCTGGGGTCAAGTCTTCTGTGGACTATGCCAGTTCCAGGAAGAGGGGCTAACCATCAGAGCCAGGCATTTGAGAGCACTGTGGGGCCTGGAAAACAAATGGTGAGACATCTGGGCTCAGTAAAATGAAGGCTCACTAAAATATACACTCCTAGTTGGGACCGAGAACCCGCATGGCTGCTCTTGAGCAGGGAGGTGCGCTGAGGTGAAGGGCACAGATGTAAGTCATCTGGATGGCCCAGAAAATCTTTTCTGATACTGAATCAAAGTGAACCCACACTGTTGGCTTCAGGCTCTGGGAAGAAGCAAACAAATGTCTTCATAGGAGCTAGAAAACACGCTGTTAGGCTCAAATTATTTATACAAAATTTCAGAGTGTCTGCACACAATAAACAATAAATAATTTCATAATTTTATACAATGCAGCAGAAACAACTAACAACAAGTCAACCTGCTACAGAAGTCCTGGTATTGGATTGATCACACAAAGCCTTTAGATACTGGTGCTAACTGTACTCAATGAGATACATATAAAGTAAGTCCTACTGTACTTTAAAAAAGGCAACAATTTGATAGACATCTAACTTCCTAACAGACACAATGAAAGCCAGAGGACAATGGAGTGATATCTTTAAATGCTATAAAAAGAAAAAAAATAATGCCCAGCCTACAATGTTATAGCTAGTAAAAATATCACTCAAGAATAAAGTTAAAATGAAAACATCTTATAATCAAATGCAAAAGAAAACCAGACTCCTGGGAGAACAATAAAATGTTGGCAAAGCAGTGGGGAACACAAACAGTGAGGAGTTGATTTCGTGTCTGCATGAAAACAGTGAAGCCCACTCCTCGCCTGACATGGGACCTCTCTTCTGAGCTGTAAGACACCAGCTCCAGCCAGCTGGTTTCCCTCCACAGATGTCTGAGTTTTAAAATTTAATAATTCCAATTTTTTCCCCTTGTTCCCTTGGCCATAAGCATAGTAGTTCCTACCTTTTCGTTACCTGGTAAACTTCACACCCAGTTCACAGTTCTTTATATTCAATTCTCTGCATGCAAATAATTGCTGTGTTTTCAGTTTTCTGACTGTGCCCTCACAGACACATGAGGCTTATGACCAGCTACTGCCTAAAATAATCTGTATTTTTAAATGTAAAGTGAAATTTCCTTATACCAGATCATTACAAATAAACATTCCTGATAAGAAAATTATCCTTTTAGGATGTAAAGGGAACACATCTAACTATGCCTGACACTTTCTATCTTGGTTACAAGAGACTCTGACATGATACAGCCCTTTCTTGCAATCTCTGATGGCTAAATTTTTGTTTATTCATCTGTCCTTCGCCCAAATAGGCTTTCTTTATTGATTAGTTTAAACCCTGACCTCATATGCCAAGATCCCCACTGTTTTTCTTTTAGCTCCATGGAAGAGTAACTTCTATAGTTTATGGAAAACACTATGATTCTTCATCCATTCATTTAAAAAACATTTATTTTCCCAAGAAATTTTTCAGATTCTTTTTAAAGGTAAGGGTTGTGCTTTTTTCTAGAAACTGGGCAAAGTGAAATGGAAATGGCTATAACAGACACAAATTTTGATAACAGCTCTATCACCAACTAATTGTGTCTTTATATCTGGGGAGCTTTCTGCCCCTCTCTGGAAGGCTGGCTCTTTCTGCAGCAAAATATAAACATTAAACAGTGTGATGGTTAAAGTCTTGCCAGATATATGATTTCTGGCTATAACACAATGGTATAAACACATCAGCCATCCAATAAATGTCTATTTTAAATGTTTATTTAAAACAGATCAGCGAGCATCAAGGCCTGCTGGGCTCCTGGGATGGTTTCAACTTCCGGTACCATCCAGGGCAAGTTGCAGGGTCCAAGCCTTTGGGAGCAGGTGTGGACCCCCCTGGTCAGTTTCAGTGGGATGATGGCCTCCGGTCATAGCCCAGTGTGGCCCCCGGCCGTGTGTCACACACCTGGCTGTCCCCCTTCGGCAGTGTGTCTTGTGTGGCAACTGTGCTTCACAGAGTTTTGTAGGGAGTGAGCGAGTGAACACGTGTCCAGCACTTAAAACATTGCCTGGCACAGAGCAAGCAATGTGTTACCTACTATGCGAGTTTCCTTAAATTTTCTCCAACTTATATCTTCTCCTGAAGAATGATAATTGAGCACACATACTAAAATTGGGGTCACACAGAGATTAACACAGTCCCATGGGAGGGTGGCAGAAGTTTTTGAGTGTCCCATGTTTTCTCTTCAGCCACTTCTTGTTCTCACCTGTGGGACAACGTCCACTTCAAGCAGGAAAACCGGAGCAGGGCATGCCCTTGGTCCCCTTGGCAGTTACACCTTCCCTTTTCCACCTATTCACTGTGCAATTGACTGTGACATCCTCAGAAGCAGCTGATGGTCACCAGACACATATCAGTGGCTGGTCTCCACAAGGCAAGTTAAGGAATGAAAAATACAAAATGTCAGAGCAAGTCAGTCCCAGATGGGAACAGAGTAGCAAGCAGGACAAGAGTGTCTATACACATAGATGTGCATGTGTGAAGAATTGTGCTTTGAAAATATAAAATACCCAATGTAAAATATAAAATGTCCAATGCCATGTATTTCATCCAAATGCTATTAATAGATGAGAAGCCTGCGGGAGAGCAAGTGGCTCTCTCGATAGTTTAGGCGTTTTCTGGAGCAAACGTGTCCCCCATGTCACAGGCAGTCCTTAGTTTTTATTACGGCCAGAAGCCCTCAGCAGCTGTACTGGGGGGCCCTGGTCAGTTATAGAATGCCCTGCGTCTGCACACCCATCTGGGATTTAAATGTGTTCACCGCCTCAATGATTTCGCAGGTGAAGGAAAAGACTGTTTCTATTTTGACATCTTGCAAACGTACTAGTAACATGTAAATAAAAATTACAATTATAAATGGTGTTCATATATGCTTTTCTGCAAATCCTACCCATTTACCTGTCCACTCAGCTCCTTCACATGGTTTTGAAATGCCTGGAGACTGTGCAGCTTCCACAATTGCCCTGGTGGCCTGGGCACAAGGCAGCGTCCCCAGCAGCAACACTGAGGGCGAGGATCACTGAAGCCTACACGCAGAAGGCACTGCTTTGTTTATTTTCCTCCTGCTTTTAATTCTGTAGCAAACAAGAGCACAATACCCGTGTGAAGGTTCGGGAATTGGAAATATCAAATATCAGCAGAAATTGAAGAATTAGGAGCGAAGAAGGGAACACCTTGTGTTTGGCATCATGTGAATGCCCTGATAGGGCAGAACAAATGCAAAGAAATCTTTCAAACACATATAATGAGACTGGATGAAATTCAAAACAAGGCAGAACTTATCAGAGGAGGAAACTGCCCACCGATTTAAGGATTACAACAAAAGGATGCGATATTTGCTCTTGGGCTCAATTAACTCTGTGCTCACTCTCATGCCTGCCAGTAGAATCCCTGGCTGCTACTTAGTGGGTCTAAGGCTTGGGCAAAGATCCTCATCTTGCAAAGAGAAGCAAGGGCGACTGAGAGACGCAACCGATAGCTGCCATGGGTTGAACACCTACTGTGTGCCAGGCACAGTGCCAAACTGAAGACATCTCTAGGTGGAGCACATCTCTAAGTGGAGAAGTGGGTCCCGCCTGCAGGTAGACACTTTCCAGTCAGCATGGAGCGACAGGAGGGGCAGTGCTCATGTAAACACGGTGAAGAAATCAGGGTCATTGGGCCAAATGTACTCAATTAGTGCCAGACTTGCTGGGATTACAGTTGGGAATGCATTTATAGTTGAACTTGGGTAGAATTGGCATGTTAGCAATAATGACTATTGCCATCCCAGAAGGGTATTTCGCCATTTTTTAAGGTTTTGTGCCCCTTCAGCCATGTTTTGTATATCTTATACATCTTTTGTTAAATTTAGTCCTAAAGATTTTATAGTTTTGATGCTATTATAAACTGAATAAGTTATAAGTTTTATTTTCAAATTATTTGCTGCTGGTATATAGACATAGAAGTGATGGTGATGTTTGATCTTGTATTGAGACACAGCTGAACTCCTATGAATTCTAGTAGGTATTTTGAAGATTCCTTAAAATTGTCCCTGTTAATTGTTGCATTGTCAGTGAATGGAGATACAGTCTTGCTTCTTCCTGACCAATCTATACTCCTTCTATTTCTTGCTTGGGTTTAAAATTTAAAAAAAAATTTTTTTAAATTGTATTTTATTGATTATGCTATTACAATTGTTCCAATTTTTCCCCCTTTGACCCCTCCCCCCAGCACCCCCCACTCCCTCAGACAATCCCCACACCATTGTTCATGTCCATGCATCATGCGTGTAAGTTCTTTGGCTGGTCCACTTCCTATACTGTACTGTACATCCCCATGGCTACTCTGTAACTCCCTCTTTGTATTTCTTAATCCCCTCACCTCTTCATCCATTCCCCCATACCTGCCTCCCATCTGGCAACCATCAAAATAGTCTCCATGTCCATGATTCTGTTTCTGTCCTTCTTGTTTGCTTAGTTTGTTTTTTTAGATTCAATTATTGGTAGATACATATTTATTGCCATTTTATTGTTCATAGTTATGATCTTTTTCTTGAATAAGTTTTTTTTAACATCTCATATAATAAGGGTTTGGTGATGATGAACTCCTTTAGTTTTTTCCTATCTGGGAAGCTCTTTATCTGCCCTTTGATTCTAAATGATAGATTTGCTGGGTAGAGCAATCTTGACTGTATGTCCCTGCTTTTCATGACTTTGAATATTTCTTGCCAGTCCCTTCTAGCCTGCCAAGTTTCTTTTGAGAAATCAGCTGACAGTCTTATGGGACCTCCTCTGAAGGTAACTACTGCTTTTCTCTTGCTGCTCTTAAGATTTTTCTCTTTATCTTTAACCTTTGGCATTTTAATTATGATGTATCTTGGAGGGTGCCTCTTTGCATCCATCTTGTTTGAGTGCTTCCTGGACTTGTATGTGTATTTCCTTCACCAAATTTTGGAAGTTTTCTTACATTATTTTTTCAAATAGATTTCCAATTTCTTGCTCTTCCTCTTCTCCTCCTGGTACTCCTATGATATGGTTGTTGGTACAGTTGAAGATATCTCAGAGGCTCCTTAGTAGCCTATCCTTGTTTTTTTAAATTCTTTTTTCTTCTTGCTGTTCTGATTGAATTTATGCTTATTTCTTCCTTATGTTAATTTGATTCTCGAATTCATCCCCTGCATTGTTGTTTCTGTGTAAATTTTTCTTTATTTCAATAAGTGTATCCTCTGTTTCTAACTGGATTTTTTTAATGCTGTTAACGTCCTCACTAAGTTTCTTGAGCATCCTTACAAAGAGTGTTTTGAACTCTGCATCCGATAGATTGTTTGTCTCCATTTTGTTTAGCTCTTTATTTGGAGTTTTCTTCTGTTCTTTCATTTGGGCCATGTTTGTCTCCTTGTTTTGGCAGCCTCCCTGTGTATTTTTCTATGTATTAGGTAGAGCTGGTATGACTCTGTATCTTGGTAGTGTGGCCTAATGTAGTAGGTGTCCTGTAGGGTCGGTCCAGTGGCAGAGCCTCTCTTATCACCCAAGCTGGGTATTTGAGGTGAGCCTTTTGTGTGGACTGAGTACACCCTCTTCTTGTAGTTGAGCCTTGATTATTCTTGGCAGGTCAATGGGAGGGATTTACCCAGGCCAGTCTGCAGGTAGGACTGGTTGTGACTGCTGACCACCAACCTCTGCCCTCCATGGCGGATCAACTGTGCAGGGGCAGGGTGGTGGTGCTCTGATGTGGTCTGTAGCTGTCCACTGTGTGCGTGGGTTCTGGGGTTTCCCAGGTGGTACAGGCCAAAGTCATTCCCCAGCTTATGCTGCCCACGGCCACCCTACATGAGCTATAAAGCAATCTGAGATGGCTGCTACTTGTGCTGGGCTTGAAGATTCCCAGGTGAAGCCAAGCTGTGAATCTAAGCTGGCTGCTGCTAGTGCTGGGCCTGGTGCCAATTAGCAAGTGGTACTGGGGAGGGACCTTGCTGAACCCAGCCAGCTGTTGCTTGTTTGACAGGATTTAGGAAGTTGTGAAGCATGAGCCAAGACCAGTCGTTCATATGGAAAAGTCACAGTTAACAGCTTGGGTGAGTCCATAAGTTGGGTGGGACGAAGTCTCAGGGGACCTCCAGGTCAGGGCAAACAGCATTAACTAGGTTGATGGCATCTCAGATATGACACCCACCTACTGGCTCTGTGGCTCTGTCGTAGATGGCTCAGAAAAGAGACTATGGCCTCTGCCCACCTTTCTGTCTCGGAGAAAGCTGTCCCCTAGCTCCCACCTTGATGCTAGACAGTTCAGTTCCTCCCTGTATGCCACTGGTACCTTTCAAACTGCTACCCCAGTGCTGGAGCTCAAAAGGAGTGAGACTGAGGAAATCTGTGTGTGGGTTCTTTAAGGAAAATGTCTTGGGACTCCAGAAGTTTCTTTCACTGAGTCAATCCCCACTGGTTTTTTGCAGCCAGGAGTTATAGGGACTTATCTTCCTGACACTGGAAGCCTGGCCTGGGGGGCCTGGTGTGGAGCTGGGAATCCTCAATCCTGAAAAATCCATCCCAAATTTTTACCCACCACATGTGGGTGTGAGACCAGCCACTTCCGCATCTTCTCCTCCTACCAGTCTGAATGGATGTGGTTTCTTTAATTCCATAGTTGTCAGACTTCCATTTAACTTGATTTCTGACAGTTCTGAGTGATGGTTGTTTTATATTTTCGTTGTAATTTTGATGTGGTTGTGCGAGAAGGCAAGCCGTGTTTACCTAAAATCTATTTCTTTCTCGCTTTGTTGCACTGACCGCCATGAAAATGTGAAATAGAAATGGTTAGAGCTGCCTTCCTTCCCTTCTTCCCGGTCTTAGGGAAGCATTTAGTATTTTACCATTAAGGGAGATGTTAGCTGTAGGTTTATATGCTGTCTCTCATTACTGAGATTTTATCTTTTATGGACTTTGCATACTGGTAAAGTTTCTTTTTGCTCCCATTGTGATTTCATATGGTTTTCTCCTTAATTTTTTTCAATGTGGTAAATTCCATTGATTTGATTTTTAACTACCAACCAACTCTTGCATTCCTGGGGAAAAATATTCTTTTTATACATTTCTGGGTTCAATTTACTAGTATGTTGTTTACATTTTTTTGTGTCTCTTTTCATATCTTAGAACATCTTTGCCAAGTTTTGACATCAAAGTTAAGCTAGCCTCATATAAGAAGTCAGAAAAGGTCTCTTCTCCCTAGTTTTGGGAATAGTTTATAAAATTTTGACCTTATATTTTCATTAATTATTTCATAGAATTTATTTTTCATGTCATCTAGTTCAGGAGTTTTCTTTGTGGAAAGGTTTTTGATAACAAATTCATTTTTTAAATAAACATAATTATGTCACTCATAGTGTTCAATCCATTAAAGTTTACACCTAGGGGGGAAGTCAAGGACTGTTCAAATTTTCTATTTCACCTTAAGTCAATTTTGGTAACTTGAATTTCCAAAAGAATTCATTTATTACATAAATTGTCAGATTTATCAGTGTAAAATTGTTTATAATGTTCTAATATTATCCTATTAAAATCTATGGAATTTGTATTGGCATCCTCTCATATTCCTGATAGTGGTAATTCATGATTATTTTTTCCTTTGATCAGTCTTGCTAGGATTTTATCAGTTTTATTAATTTTTTCAAAAAGAACTCTTGTCTTTACTGACTTCTCTGTTTTATAATACTTCTCATTTTTTCTCATTGTTGTCATCTTCTCTCTTCTACTTATTTTAGATTTAATTTGCCAATCTTTCTTAAACTTCTTCTGGTGAAATCTCAGATCATTTCTTTGAGAAATGATTTTTTAATAAACATTTAAAGCTACAAGTTTCCCTTTAAGCTCACGTTATATATTTGGTATGTTATATATTACTCAGTTTGAAATATTTCTACTTTCCCTTGTGAGTTTTGAACCCATGGATTATTTAAAAATGTGTTATTTAATTTGCAAATATTTGTGTATAATTTGTTTTTGATTTCTAATTGAAGTCCACTGTAATCAGAGAATATATTCCCTATGACTTCACTTATTGGAAATACTTAAGACTTATATTATGACCCAGCATATGAATCATAGTACATTTAAATTACAAAATTTCCACTTGGTTCTTTTTAAAAAATAGTTTTTGTTTCTCTGCTAAGATTCTCTGTTTATTCCTTGTGAGTATATTTTTCTTGAATTCCTTGAATGTATTAAAGTTGTTGTCTTCTAGTTTCACCTTCTCTCATGATCTGAGGTTTGTTTCTGTTGACTGATTTTTCTTGTGCCTATGTCACATTTTCCTGTTTCTTCGCATGGCTAATAACTTTCTATTGTAAACTATTGTGTAACAGTCATTGTTGTCAGTATGCTGAAGAGACTCAGGATTATGTTATCTTCCTCTGAAGAGCGTTCGGTCTTGTTCTAGTGGCTCATTTACCTGGTTGAACCCAAGCACCAGTTCTTTTTACCTGCAGGGGACAGCAGCTGCCACCTCTGCTCAGCTTCCTCTGCCCCATTCTGCTGCTTTTCTTCACGGGGATCCTTGGCACTGTCCCCATGGATGCAGTCAGGAGTCAGCCAAAGATTTGGAGGGGATTTACACACAGATTTGATGGCCTCACTGTCTGTAACTCCTCCTTTTTGGAGATTTTTGTCCTTTATCTTCCAGCATCTGTGTCTTTAAGCCAGTGAGGTTGTAGCTTCCTGCCATTTTTAGCAGCCCCAAACCACATCAGCCAGCTATGCCCTCCTGCAAAAAGTTGTACACATGAATCTTTCTTGTTGCAGTTCCATTCCTTCAAGGGCTGCCTGTATTTAAGTCTCTGCCTTTTCAATGCTTTCCGATATCTGCAACTAGTATTTTATATTATTTTCCCAGAAAGTATAATTATCATCTATGGGAGAGTTACTCTGATATAAACTACTCTGCCATTTACATAGCAAAACTCTCCATATAATTTTTATATGCCCCCAATTTTTACTTTATTTTAAAATAATTGATCTTTGTTTTTGATCCACTCATTTACTGATGGGCACTTAGGTTGCATCCAGCACTTGGCTATTGCAAATTGTGCTGCTATGAACATTGGGGTGCATAGGTTCTTTTGGATTGGTGTTTCAGGGTTCTTAGGATATAATCCCAGCAGTAGAATTGCTAGGTCAAAAGGTAGTTCCATTTTTAGTTTTCTGAGGAAGTTCCATACTGTTTTCCATAGTGGCTGCACCAGTCTGCAATCCCACCAACAGTGCACTAGGGTTCCCTTTTCTCCACACCTATTGTTTGTTGCTTTGTTTATGATGGCCATTCTCAACAGTGTGAAGTGGTATCTCATTGTGGTTTTAATTTGCATCTCTCTGATGGCTAGGGATGCTGATCATCTTTTCATATGTTTCTAGACCCTCTGTATGTCCTCCTTGGAGAAGTGTCTGTTCAAATCTTTTGCCCATTTTATAATTGGGTTTTTTGTCTTCCTGGAGTGGAGTTGTGTGAGTTCTTTACATAATTTTGGAGAACAAACCCATGTACAAGGTATCATTGGCAAATATATTTTCCCATACTGTTCGTTCCCTTTTCATTTTAATGTTGTTTTCTTCAGCCATGCAGAAGCTTTTTAATTTGATGAGGTCCCATTTGTTTATTCTTTCCTTTATGTCCCTTGCTTTAGGGGACATGTCTGTGAGGATGTTGCTGCATGGAATGTCTAAGATTTTCCTGCCAATGTTTTCCTCTAGGATTTTTATAGTGTCATGACTTATATTTAAGTCTTTTATCCACCTTGAATTTATTATTGTGTATGGTGTAAGTTGATGGTCAAGTTTCATTTTTTTGCATGTAGCTGTCCAGATCTCCCAATACCATTTGTTGAAGAGTCTATTTTTACTCCATTTTATGCTTTTTCC
The DNA here is from genome assembly GCF_022682495.2 of Desmodus rotundus. Lineage (NCBI taxonomy): Eukaryota > Metazoa > Chordata > Mammalia > Chiroptera > Phyllostomidae > Desmodus > Desmodus rotundus. The sequence goes on along the minus strand of NC_071387.1, from coordinate 177,909,129 downwards.
CCCTTTGTCAAATATTAATTGACCATAGAGACTTGGGTTTATTTCTGGGCTCTCTGTTCTGTTCCACTGGTCTATGTGCCTGTTTTTATGCCAGTACCAGGCTGTTTTGATCACAGTGGCTTTGTAATGCAGTTTGATATCAAGTATTGTGATCCCTCCTACTTTGTTCTTCTTTCTGAAAATTGCTGCAGCTATTTGGGGTCACTTATGGTTCCATATAAATTTCTGAAATGTTTGTTCTATATCTGTGAAATATGTCATTGGTACTTTAATAGGGATTGCATTGAATCTATACATTGCTTTGGGTAGTACACAATGGAATACTATGCAGCAGAGAGAAAGAAGGAGCTCCTACTCTGTGACAGCATGGATGAAACTAGAGAGCATTATGCTAAGTGAAATAAGCCAGGTGATGAGGGACAAATACCATATGATCTCACCTTTAACTGGAACCTAATCAACAAAAGAAAAAAGCAAGCAAAATATAACCAGAGACATTGAAATCAAGAACAATCTGACAGAAACCAGAGGGGAGGTGGGATGGGATAATGGGGGGAGGGGTTTTCAGGAACAACTATAAAGGACACATGGACAAAACCAAGGAGGGGGTGGAAGCAAGGGAGGGAGGTGGGTTTGGCTGGGGTTGGGGGGACTGGTGGAGAGAAAATGCAGAGAACTGTAATTGAACAATAAAATAATTTTTAAAAAGAGAACAAATATGTTATTGACCATAAACAAAAGGTGACTAACAAAAAAGATTTATAAAAATAAATTGATATTTGTTTACATTTACTAATAGGATTTAACCAAGTTGCTTCTTTCATCTCACTCCTTCCTTCTGGACAAAGAATATACTTAGTGGTTATTTCAGGGAGAGTCTGTGAGTTACACACTCTTTTTGGTCTTGGAATGTCCCAGAGTGCCTTTATTTTATCTTCATTCTAGAGTGATGATAGTTTAACTAATACATCAGTGGTGACTGTCACTTGCCCTTTGCACAATGAAGCCATGGTCCCATTACTTCCTGATGTGTATTGCTGTGGATAAGAAGTCTGCTGTAGTCTCTGGTTGTCATCCCTCGGTGGGTATGTGGGACCATCTCACACATCCACACAACCTCTCAGCCTCATTTTCCTTCTGGACCCTAAGTACTTGCCTTACCTCAGTCTGCCCTTCGCTGATACTTAAGTGTCCAAGATATATCCATATCACATTTCCTGGAAAAAGTTACTCACATACATTCTCTTATCAGTCAAGAAAGTTAATACTTTCTAAGTCACTACTCAGAAAAGAAATCAAAGAAAACAGATTGCAGTGTTTAGGACATGACACAATTAGGGATGACGTTTCAGCTTGCATTAGATCTATTCTGGAGTCCTTTCAGTGGAATGAGACAGAAGTGTCTGGACACCACGTGAAGGCAACAGAGGCTCATTGTCCCTTTATTCCCTAAGACAATGCTGAGCAATGTTTACGAGTTCCTGCTCATCCTCTTGCCTTCTGCCAAAGGTAAGATTTTTAATGGACTGAACGGTTTGGGTCCTGAGTGTGGTCTGCCAGAAAGGAGGTGGTGGGAAGGCACAGAGGAGTGTTCCCACAGCCTAGAGTCAAGCTTTGGGGTAAAAACCAGGCATCTGTCCCAGAAGGAAGAGATGTTCTGGCTGCTTTTAGCATCTTCCTTTATGGACCTCATGACATCTAGTCATAGCTCTCTCTCTTCATTTCAGACACTTGAGAACTTTTTTCTTTTTGCTTGCCTTTGAAATATGTGGTAAAGGGTGCTATTGGAGGAATGTTAGGTCCAAGAGAGAGGTGCCTTTCTGGACTCATGAGGCTGTGTCAGTAGATTCCTCCAAATCCAGGCCATGCAAACCAAGCAGACTCCAGGGTTTGGCCTCCCTTTTTCAATGCCATATGCAAAGGAATTGGGTCAGGCATTAGAACATGCCCTACCTGTTCATAAGACCCAAAACACCAGATCTAAAATACAACTGACCTAATATTTCTGTTTGCTGTTTTGCAACTGAATTGGAACAACCACTCATCTTGAAGGAGGAAATAAAGGCAATTTAAGGCTGGGAAGTATTACAACCCTTGAGAATGAAGAAAATGGTATTGAAAGAGGAAACTTTTCTCTTAGAAGTGGTTGAGAGAGGATTCTGGGAAGATGGCAGAGAAGTACGTACCAGGAATCTGTCTCCTCACCTAAAAACAATTGCAGTGGAAGAATCTGTCTGCTATAGTTATTTTGCAAGTCTGGAGCCAACGGAAAGCTTACAACTTCCTTGGTCAATTTCAGCTCTTGGCACAATACCAGTCACCCATCTTCCAGTCACACCTGCCACGTGTTTCTGAAGCAGCTTGCACACAGGTTGTAGAAGCCAAGACTGGCAAAGATGACCCTGTTCCCAAATAGTGGGAATTTGTGGTTCAGTTGCTAATTGTATCTTCTGATCACAGGTGTGTGTGCAGATTCAGAGGGGTAGCCATTGTTGCCAGACCCTCCCTCTCCTGCTGAAGGGACTGCCAGGGGATTTAAAAGGCCAGTGCCTTTCCCTCACTTCATGGCTATAGAATATACACAAAAGGAAATGAGAAAAGGAATTTAAACGTTACACCACCAAAAAATCAACTAAACGGATGTGAGGGCAATCTGGCTGTGACACCTGTCACCCATTGATCACCGGGGTTGATTCGGCTGATCTGGCTGGCTAGGCGGGTGTCCCCTTCCTCCCTCACCCATTCATGTACATCCCTCCCGAAGCTTCGTGCTCGGTAGAAGAGGACGACCTTCCCCACTAAAGGAGAGGACCGGTCTTCGGTCAAGGGTATGTGAGTAGCTGCCCTCCCCTGCTAGAACCTCCAGACAAGCTCTCAAAAAAATCAACTAAACAGAAAAGAAGACAGTAATGCAGGAAATGAGAGACAAAAAGCTGTAAGGTATATAGAAATCAAATAGCCAAATTTATTTAAATGTAAGTGGATTAAATTCTCTAATCAAAAGACAGAGTTTGGGAGAATGGATAAAAACTCATGATCCAGCTAACTATAGGCTGTCTAAAAAAGTAGATCAAAGTGCACAGATTTTGATCACTATAGATCAAAATACACAAATTAGCTTGAAAGTTAAAAGGAAAAAGAAAGATATTCTGTGCAAATAAAGCAGGAATGACTATCCTAATATCAGACAAAACAGACTTGAAATCAAAAAGTGTGCAAGAGACAAAGAAACTATTCATAGAAGCCTCAATACATCAAGAAAATATAACAATTACAAATATTTACATACCTAATGACATCATTAAAATAGACAAAGTAGAAATGGAAAAATAATTCTACAATAATATTTGAAGACTTCGATACACCACTCACAACAATGCCTAGAATAAACAGACAGAACATAAGTAAGGAAACAGAGGATTTAAACAATGCAATAAGGCAATTATATCTAACAGACATATATAGAACACTCTACCCAACAACAGCACACACATTCTTCTCAAGTGCATGTGGGATGTTTTCCAGGATATACCATAGGTTAAGCCACAAATTAAGTCTTAATAGATTTTAAAAGATAAAAGTCATACAAAGTATCTTCTCTAACCACAACATAATGAAGTTAGAAATCAATAATAGAGTCAGCTCAGTGGATAATGTCTTTCGTGGTTACTGTTGCACTGACAGCTAACATTCTAATTGTTAATCCAATGGTAACGTGCCCTTTTTCTCTGATTGTTTTTAAAGTTTTCTCTTGACTTTGGTTTGCAGGAGTTGGCTGTTAGGTTCTAAGTGTGTGAGTCTGTATGAACGTATTCTGCTTGCATTTCACTGGGATTCATGAATGTGTGCTTGACATCATTTCTCAATTTTGAGAAATTCTTGGCCTTTATCTCTTCAAGTACCCCCTCTTTTCCTGGGTCTGGGTTTCATTTACAAGAGTTTTTGATCATTGGACTATTTTTCTGTCATTCCCACTCACATGAGGGTACTGTAAGTTCCCCGCCTGTGACTAAGCTGGACTCCTCCTCCACTCCCTGCTCTCCCCAGGGAGAGATCAGTTCCTTCTCTCCTACGAGGGGCTCCTCTCTTCCAGTGGCTCTTCGATAGGTTTCTAAAACTATGGATTTATAGCTTAGTCAGCTTGTTTAGGTTTTTAGGTGAAACTAGTCTCCTGTGACTTTGGGCATTGTAACTGAAGTTAAATGTGTATTTTTATATAAACAAATTTATTTGTAGAATTTTGAAAAGTAATATATTTTTAATTTTTTTATTTTGACAGGACTGTTGAATGAACAATACAAGTAACTTTTTTCCTGACCATTTGAGAGTAAATTGCCAAAAAGATTTGGCAATTTCTCATCTTCCAAGTATCAACAGATAAGCCAGGATATTAACTTGATTCATGGCTCTCAGATGCCACAAAGGTTCCCCGGTGTCCCCAGGTGCCCTTTAGTGAGAACCCAACCCAAAATCAAGTCTCGCTTTTAGTTGTCATGTCTCTTCAGTCTCTTTGACAGTTAGAGTTCATTCATTTTCTAGAAGGTCCTTCAGTTTGGGTCTATCAGATGCTTCCTCATGATTAGATGCAGGTTATGAATCTACTGCAGAAATAACACAAAAGCAATGTGGTGTTTTCCCTGTGGACTACTACCACTGGGCGCCCAATTCTCATTGGTTCCATGGCTGAGAGGGTCACCTGTTCACTTGGACCTTTAACTGAGGTAATGTTTTCAGGCATCTTTACTGTAAAGTTAACTTTTTCAATTTAGAAACCAAGGTCTGGGTGCTGAGTGTGCTCATTGTTCCTGGGGTGCTGCTGCTCCCTGGCCCTCTTGCTGGCCACAGGTAAGGAGCACACACACACACACACACTCACAGAATTATCTGCACCTGCATTTATGTTTGTAGCACCTATATATTTTAAAAATGATAAGTTCACACTGATACCATCAATTCTAGTCCAAGTCAGATCTCATAATCATTTTCTCTCTTTAAAAAAAACAACAACGTATTGATATCCTCACCCCTTCTCACCCCCATGGCACTCTCTTCATCTTGCTCAGGTCTGACAACCCATACCAGGTCACCCCATGTGGATGCCCCCTCACCCTGCTTGGGTTTCAATACCACATGCCAGAGCAGGCCATTGTCCCCACCCCCATCTGCCCAGTGTGCTCAGGCTTGACTGAGCAGGATGCCCCATCCCACCTCCAGATCTCTGGTCAGGGGCTCTTCACTGCAGTGGGCAAGGTCACCTGGGCTCAGGTAAGTGGGAGCCAGCTGAGATGAGGGCCCAATGAACCTGACCCTGACTTAGAGGGAAAGGCCTGGCAAAGGCAAAGATCCTTGGGTCACTCTGATGCCAAGGATCCCCAGAGAGGGTGGGAGGGGGCTTTGTGGCATGCACACCTTGCTGCAGACCGCACATGGGAACTACACTGCTGGTGTTGCATTTGCAGGTAATATTATCAGGTGTGATCCCTCCCTGTGGTTTCCCCATCACACAGCATTATTCCAAACAAAGACTGAAACACCCGATAAAGAACCCATTAAATCCTGTTTCTTCATCTGCTTTTATTTTATGTGACAGGCAGAATCTAATCTCATGAGGACGGGCAGCCCTTGATCTTTCCAGCACAGGGAAAGGCCCCATCCCGGCAAAGGCTTTGAACCCTGTGGGGAGTGAGCCAGCCCCAAGGAAGCCCTGCTAGCCAGAAGTAATTGGCAAGGAAGGAACTAAGAGCTTATCTGGAGATGGCCTGGGCTCAGGGAGCTGCCCAGGACAAGGCTGGGCTATGGTCAGTGAAAAGAAGGTGGCAGGGAGGTGGAGGGCAGAACCAACTCAGCTTTAGGACCAATTGGCTAGAGGGAAGTAGGGTCAGGGTGCCACCAGAGACCAGCTTGGCAGTCCCCTGCACTGACCAGGTCACCACCAGTTGTGAAAACTACAGTGAATATTTGAGGACTGGTTGGGAGTATGGGGCACCCCATGCTCAGGATGCAGGCATGGGGGTCTGGTCTGTGTATCTTTGTATCGCTGGCCTGGCTGATGGGCAATGTCTACCTGTGGGTACTCATTGGCTGGGGCCCAGGGTCAGCACCCACTGACCCCCTAAACAGCAGCAGGGTCCTGGTGGCCAGTCTGTAGTGGCTCTTTGTGTGGGTCCCCTTCCTCATCATCCTGTGGACCCTCGTGGCCCTTTTGTCCCTCATGGGTAAGCTCACCATGTTGGTCTGAGTGTTTGCACTAAGTTCACAGAACAAGCCTCTAGAAGTGCCTTCGCGCTATTTGGTCTACAGGGTCTCTCTGGTTTTGTTGCATGACTCCTCGTTCCCTGTAAATACTCTGGAAGGAAGCACTGTTCTTCTGAGGCAGAACAGGCCTCCCGGGCCCCAGTGAGCAGATGATAAGCACTGGTCCCTCACTGTCATCTCCTGCGCTCTGAGACTGTGACACGCCTCAGGCTCTCTCAGTCCTGTACCTACCCAGTGTGGTGAGGAGGAAGCTGAGGTGTGGAGATTTTGAGAGCCCCTTTGAGGTGGAATGGCCCATTAAGGTGCACAAGGGCACAGTCCTGGCCGGTGCCACCGTCCAAGAGAGCCCTCGGTGGTAGTGGGTAGAGGGCCGCCTGCCTGGCTGCCATGTGTCTGTGTACAAATGTGAGCAGAGAAGGCCATGCTCTCTTGCACAGGAGTCAACTGACCCCTTGCAACTCTTGGTACATTTGTTCAGCTTTTTTATATTGAATGTGAAAAGATTAATATCATCCAAAATTTTCACAAACTTTGGAGTCTTAATTTGCATTTATTCCTTATAAAGCATGATGTAGCCTCTTGGTAAAATTACACAGGTGACTGGGCCACACAAGGCTATCCAGGATCCTGACAGCCCTTTCCTTTCTTGTGCTGGAGGAGAGGCTTGAAGACAGCCAGGCCATGCCTTGGAGGTGGACGAGGGAGGGGTACCTAGTGTGAATTCCCAGCCGGGAGGGTCTGGTGGAGGGAGTTTGTCTTCTAAAATAAGAGGGATTCACAGCTTGTCTGTAGGCCAATAGGGATCATCTGACAGAGAGAGCAGAGGGTGCTGGCCCAGGGCCTGAGCTGGGCTGGGCCGCGCATGCACCTGCGCCTGCTCCTGCACCTGCAGGAGGCTGTGGGTGGGAAGAAGAAGGAAGCAGACAGCAGGAGGGCACAGGATTGATTTAAACACGGGAGACTTGCCAAGGAGGTAGTAAGGCGATGAAGTGGAAATGGAAGGAATCCAGAGAAATTCCAGGGTGTGACTGCAGTAGGGGGTGGGCCCGTGGGGGCAGGGCACTAAGAGGACAGGGAAGTATGAGGATCAGTGGCCTGGAGGTCCCCGTTGCTGGGTGGTCAGGGAATAGGAGGCTAGCTGTTGGGTTGGAGGGATACAGGGATTGGCAGGACAAGGTCTAGGGTGAGACTGTGGGAGTGAGGGGCCTGGGTGAGGAGAAGACAGATGCCTGGAAGGGAGGGGTCAGGGAGGGGCTCAGGAAGGAGTCTATGTGCATTTCAACAGTGACAAAATTCATACAGGGGTGAAGTGCAGAGAGTAACATTGAGCCAGAAGTCAAAATCCTGGAGAAATGAGGGGAAATGACCTGGTAAAGGTGCTAGACAATGACCTGGGGTTTTTGGTGAAGAGAAGAGAGGGAAAATGGTCTGGAAGCAGTGGAAGGATTTTAGGAGTCAAGAGAGGTAGGGTGGGGTCAGTAGAGCCAGGTGGGTGTGCGGTTTGTGAAAAGAGGGTGGTCCAGGAGGCTGGCTCCTGATAATGGGCAGAGATGGAGACATGGTGGGGCTCGACCTGGAGGATCCAGGACAGAGGTGATGAGGGGCTCTGAGTGTGGGGGAAGGGAAGTCAGTGTCTTCTGCACCCAGTGGATGGGTGGGTACAAACAACCCCAGGCAGCCCTTCTCCTGACACCATCCCGGGGGTAGAAGATCTAGGGGTGCCGATTTGGAATTACCGGATAGTTCTTGGGCATGCTTACACGCGCTTTAGACATCGGGACTGGAGCTGCTGCTGTGGGGTTTGGATATTCAGACAATACGCATCCAGAGGGACTCGCTCGAACAAACCTCCACCTGTGCTGCCACTGCTTTTCAGAGACTTCAAAGTGTCTCTTCAGCAGTTGTGTGAACTATGTAGAGGTTCCTGTAATGATGCACTGAAAAGGCTTCAGGGATGTCACTTCCTAGGCCTCCCAAGGAGAGGCCCCCTTCCACCAATTGTGTGCTGTCGCAGCCACAGAGCAGCCGCAGCTGCAGGTATTGGCGGGCAGGTGTGCTGGGTGGGCGCCTACCACATCCCCACAGTGGACGCCGCTTCTCTGAAGTGGGCCATGCCCAGCAATGTTACTGTAGGTCTCTCTGCACTTGTCCCTGCTGTAATGTGCAAGAGTTTTGCTGGGAAAACATGCAACTTGTGAACTTTGGTAGATAATGCCTAACCTGGAGCAGTCTCTCAAATTCCCACCAGTGCTGGAGGAGATTCCCCTGCTTCATGTCCCCACAACTGGTATTTGCAGACCTTTGAATTTTAGACGTTCTAGTGGTTCTCATCTGGTGTTGTTTGCATTGTCGTCATAGTTGATAAACGTGGATTTGCTCTGTTGAGTCTATCGGTCACTTCCCTGTTCTAATATTCGGGAGCTCTTTACATAACCTGGATACTAATCCTTTGTCACTTTCACATAGCCACGTATCTTCTCCCACTCTGGCCTACTTTTCCTCTCAAAATTATGTCTTTTGAATGAGTAGCTCTTAACTTTAATGTAATCAAATTTATCTATATTTTCTGGCTAATGTATTTTGTCTCCTATGTAAGAAATCTTTCCAAATCTTTCCAAATCTCTCCTAGTTGTTTTTTCATCTTCCATACAGACCCTCCCTTGTCCCAACACCTTTTACTTACAAGGACCGTCCTTTCTCCTTTGGCCTGCAATGCACCTTTGTCACGGTGCATTGGACAAGTCAAATGTCCATACACATTCTACCTGGCTCTTCGTTCCCTCCCATTCAACCTCATGCCAGGACCCAGCTCCCTTAACTGCTATGGTTGTATTAGTCTGGACACCCAGGAGAGCACATCCCCCTATGGTGTCAGCCTGCTGCAGCTGCCATAACAGATACCACCAGCTGGCAGCTTGAACATCAGAAACTTACTTTCTCACAGCTCTGGAGGCTGGGAGTCCAAGATGAGGGTGTCAGAAGGGTTGGATGTATTTAATACAGAGAGACCTCCTAAAACTCAAAAACAACCACAAAACATCCCAATTCAAAATGGGTAAAAGGCTTGACTAGATATTTCTCCAAAGAAAATACACAAATTTGCAATGGAAGTCCTTGACCATGGTCAGTAAGGACATGAAACGATTCTCAAAATCTCTAGTCATTAGGGGAATGCCACTCAAAACCAAAATGAGATGCCGCCTCACAACCATTAGGAAGGCTTCTGTAAAACAAAACAAAACACAAAATAGCAAGGATTATCAAAGATGTGGAGAAATTAGAACTTTTTTGCACTATGGGCAGAAATGTAAAATGGTGTAACTATTGTGGAAAACAGAATGGTGGTTCCTCAAATTTTTTTAAAAAAATTAGCCTATGATCTAGCAATTCCACTACTGGGTATATACTCAAAAAAATGGAAAGGGGGGCCTCAAAGAGATGTTTGTGCCCCCGTGTTTACGGCAGCATTATTCACAATGGCCAACAGGTGGAAGTAACCCAAGCGTCTATCAACAGATGAACGGATGAGCAAAATGTTCTACAAACGTACAATGGAATGTTATTCAGCCTAAAAAATGAAGGAAATTCTGACACCTGCCACAACACGGATAAAATATTGAGGACTTCATGCTAAGTGAAATAAACCAGTCACAAAAAGACCAACGCTGTGCGGTATCACTTACAGGAAGAACCTAGAGCAGTCAGATACAGGGAGATGGAAAGCGGACTGTGCTGGCCAGGGGCGGGGGGAGGGGGTGGCGGGTTAGTGTTTCATGAGGCTGGGAGGGTCCATCTGGGCAGGAGAAAGGAGTCCAGGAGATGAATGGTGGTGGTGAATGTGCTTAATGTGCTGAGCTACACATTTAAAAATGGTTAAGATAGTGAATTTTATGTTTTATAGAGTTTACCACAGTAAAAAAAGTTATTGGAGAAACGTCAGCAACGTTGAGAAGCCCTGGATTAAGCTGTCCCAGCAACCTATTAACGTTGCTCCTGAGTGCTCAAGCCAATAGCGTGTAGTAAACCCTACACGCGTGTCTGTGGCGATCTCAGCTGAGTCCTGATCCCCCCCATCAGCAGTCAGAGAGCTCACATCTGCACCTGCCCAAACTGGCGTGGCGCTTCCTCGTGACTCCCTCAACTTGTCATCCTGCCCCTGCATCCCCATTCTGGTGGTCACCACTGTCTCCTCCCACCTGGGGCTGTTCCCTCTGCCCAAAGAACCCTCTGTGTTGTGTGTGTGGTGAAACTCTGCTTTTGCTGGTCTAAAAACATCTTTATTTGCCTTCATTTTGAAGGAGACTTTCTTTGAGTATAGGACTGTAGGTTACAGGGTTTCTTTTCTTTCTCTACTTTTAAAATGTCATTCAATATTATTCTGGCTTCCATAGGTTCAAGGTCAGGGAGACTTGCCATACCAGCCAGCAAGATTTCTTATAAAATCATCCATTAAGATGGTGTTACATGGGCTCAGGAAGAGGCAAATAATAAAATTGGATTCTTCAAACAAAAACTTTGGATTACTTGTCTTTCTCACATTGATTTACAATAATTCTGTTTTTTTGGATACTAATCTCTTATCAATTTCATGAATTGCAAATACCTTTCCCTAGTCAATACCTTTTTTTAAGGTGTGTTTTCTTGATGAGTAGTTTTGAAAATCTGAAACTGATTTACTGCTAAATCTATCCCCAGGACCACATGCTTCTTATTTAGTTCTTGTTTTAACAAACTTGTTGAATTTAGTCATTTGTTTTTAAGCCAATGATAATCTCAAATGTGTGGAAAACAATGATCTCATCTTCAGATAGGGTCATCTTGTTGCTTAAGATAACCTCTGGCCCAACTCTGGCCCAGACTAGGGGGTGTCTCCCCAACAAGAGCTTGGGGTCCTGTCTCTCCTTAATCGTTATCAAGGACGGAGAAGATCCTCCCAGGATAACACCACGTCCGTCCCTTCTGAGAGGATGCTCAGTCAGACAGGCACAGAGCTGTGTTTCCTTGCCTATAAAATAGCACCTACCTCATTGAGTGTGATGAAGATGAGCTAATACAGTGTGCTTAGAGCCTGCCTGGCACGTAGTAACCTCCCCACAGTGTCAGCTATCGTTGTTGTTTTCTGAAGGGGCAGATACACTGAGACCCTGAGCAGTGTGGGTCGTCAGGGCGAAGTGGGTGGACAAGGCAGTGTGGGTGGTCGGTGCAGTGTAGGTGACTGTGAGGTGGGGGTGGTCTGACAGTGTGGGTGGTCAATGCAGTGTAGGTGACTGTGAGGTGCAGGTGGTCTTGCAGTGTGGTCTGTGCAGTATAATTAGGCCATGCAGTGTGTGTCAGGGGTCTGGGCAGTGTGGATGGTCTTTAGAGTAAGTGGTCTGGGCAGTATGGGAGGTCTGTGCAATGTGGGTAGTCCTGGCAGTGTGGGGGGTCTGTACAGCATGGTTTGGTCTCTAGAGACTGGGTGGTCTGGGCAGAGGTGAGGCTGACCATAGAGACATCAAGTTCTGTCCATTTCCTCTGGAGCTTCTGTGGAGCATGGCTCAAACAGCCTTGCGTGTGGTCTGGCATCTCAGCCAGGCCACAAACTCTGTGCGTTGTCCTGAAACCCACTGCTCCTCCCGTTGGGCCTTGACCACAGCTGGGACTCGGGGAGACGTTGACTCACCAGCAGGTGGCAGGCCATCCCTTCCCCTCCAGGGCTGAGGGTGCAGAGGCCCTGCCTTTGCTGTTCCTACTCTTCTGCCTTCTAGTTCACAGCACAGAAACAACTTTACCATCCCAGTCACTTTCATTTATTTTGGGAATGTATGTGCTTGGTTTGCTTTTTCTCACAGGTTTCTTATTTTTACTTCATCAGAATTAGGGTGAGAGATCAGAGTCCAGTGAGCAGAGCAGACAGAACCCACCAGAGAAGTACAGGAGGTGAGGGGGGTGCGGTTCAGACTGAGTACGTTTCAAAGATTCCATTTAATCTCCTTTGTTGGGTTCTGGCTGTTACTGGCCATTGCATTTTCACGGTCACTTTAGGGTTTATGATGCACACCTTAGTTTATCCTACTCTACTCCAGGGCTGGCATACCAGCAAGGACCTTCACAACAGGTGCTTGTTTGGCACACCTCACAAGTTCCAGGCTACACTGTCAATCTGTTTCCCGTCTCTCAGGGATCACTGGATAGGTGGCTTGATGTCCAGTGTCTTCAAAACCTTTATTTCATTTCTAATTCCTGTCTCCATTTGTCTCAGTAAGGCAGCACAGGTGGGTCCAGGTACTCCATCTTCATTTCCAGCTAGGCGGGAATGTCAGCCCACTGTTGACAATAACTCTTCATTTGTGTGTAAGTTGTGTGTGTTCACTGTAAAAAAAAAAGGAAGCTATAGAAAAGTAAAAGGTAAGAAAATAAAACGCATCTCAGATCCTACTCTCCAGTGCTAACACCTCCAAGCACTTATTCCTCTGCGTGTATGCATAGACCACGCCCAGTGGGCATCTCAGAAACTACTGGAGCAGGAGGAGCCAAGGGCCGCCTGCACTTCAAGATTTGATGACAGCTGGACAAGCCAGTAAATGCAGCAAGATCGTAGCACTGTTTATGTATGCATTTTCACGTGTTGGGCTCACAGACCTGACCATTTTAACCAGCAGAGTTTCAGGAGAGTGACAGATACCAGACAGATACAAAAACAGAGTGAGGAATGGGGAGTAACAGCCTGGAGGTAGCCCTGAGCTCACAGAAGGCTAGGGCCGTACACCATGGCACCGCAGGCCTGTGGAAAAAGGATTCTTCCACTGAGATTGTGTGATTTCCCTTTAGGCATTTGGAAACATAAGGCTGAGACCACAGTCATGCCTTCTACCAGTCCAAGGGTGTGGAAATGAATGAATTGGCTACAATCAAGAGATTGCCATCCTGGCTGGGTGGCTCACTTGGTTGGAGCATCACCTCATACACCAAAATATTGTGGGTTCTGTTCCTGGTCTCTCTCTCCCTCTCTCTCTCTGCCCCCCACGCACCCCTTCCTCTCTTGCTAAAAGCAATAAACATGTCCTTGGGTAAGGATTTAAAAAAAGAGAGACAGAGAGATTGCCAGGACAACCTTCTTTTTTGTCTTTGCCTGCAAGCCCCTCCCTCAGGTCTTACCACAGGGTCACCTGCTTCAGGGATCCCCCACCCAGGGGCCCTTTGAGGCCCACAGGGGCTCCTACATCCCCGGCAGATCCTGCACCGAGCTGAAATGTCTCTGGCGCACTTTGAGAGGGGGAACCTAGTTTATCCACCTCAAAAGCAGGAGCCTGGCCCTCGCCCACCCTTGGCCAGCCCCCTCTCAGGGTCTCCCTTTCTCCAGGGTGCAGAGTGCATGGGGTTTTGCACAGAGTGCTGTCGGTGGGAAGTTGTCTTCCTAACACAGATAACAGATGGACTCCTTATAGACAAAGTGACAAGTCCCATGGCCCCCAAGGCCATTCCATGTGGCCTCAGTGATTTTAGGGTCTGTTTACTGGTTCACTGCCGTCAGACCTGAACTTACTAGGACTGTCAGAGTCCTAATTGTAACAGGGTGTCTCGTATAAACTGCACCCAATCCAAAGACAAGATTATCGTGTGGCAGTATTAAAGTTATCATAAGATGGATGTTTATTCACTGGAATAAATGGAAAACTATTTATTACACACTTACCACTAACAAACCCTGGTGCCCACAGGTTATTTGGTTGGGAGGTCCCTGTGGTTCAGGTCTCAGTAGGAGGCCTAATACTATGAAAGCTGAGGGACACTTGGCTTCTCCTGCAGGTGTGGGCAGAGCGAGGTTTCTCCACCTGGTGCCTGAGCCTCAGGCAAGTTTGGATTCACCTGGCCTAGCAGCAACGTACATGCCGGACTGTACTTGCTGACAGGCCAGCAGCAGGAGCATCATCCTGCCCTAACTTTGGTGGGCCAGGCTGCCCTGGGCCAAGGCCCTATGTGCCGGTGGAGGCAACGCTACTGGCCCCACTGCACTGCACACGCCTTACATGGTTTGCATCTCTACCCTACCCCAAAGCTGCACCCAGCTGGGACCCCGGGACAGGCCATCCTGCCAATGAGGGTCTTGGAACACTGCCTGCCTTGTCAGCCCTATTCCCAGACAAGCTTCTTCAGCAAGCCACTGACCACCTTACAGCCAGGGTGTCTGAGTCCAGACTTATGGGCTGAACTTAACCTCTAGGCCACAGATGCCCAGTGGCTGAATCCCAGACTTGCCCCCTTCCTTATGTTGGGTTTGAGCAGCCTTGATCCTGGGCTCCTTGACGCACCCAGAGTAAGAGTCTGGCTCCCTCCTGGGCCCTAGGGCTGTGTCAGCTGCTCGACAGTATTGTCCAGCCAGCACTTCATGGTATTGTGGCTGAGGTTGGGGAAACTGAGGCCACTGGGCAGTGTAGACGACACAGAAGGGCTCCTGCTTCTATTATTGCAGTGATTCTAATATCTGGTCTGTGAAATCCTCAAAACTCCATTCGCGGGTGCCCCTTCCCTACCCCAGCTTGGTGGGCCCACGGCCTGGTGGGGCGGGGGTTGCAGACAGCAGTGGGTCATGGCTGACCTTGCTCCCTCCCAGGCTGCTCACTCCTCCATGTCTGCTGAGACCTTCCTGGCTTCTTGGAGGCCCCCAGAGCATCCCTCCACCTCTGGGCCCCATGCTTGTTCTTCCCTACTGCCTGGGTGCTCCAAGTGCACCCTCAGGGGGCCCCTCATCTCTCTAGGATGGACCCATGAGTTTTAAACCCCAACAGGCAGGAGGCAGTGGCAGGTGGACACCATATTCCTGCCCATCCGGGAGGCTCCAGGGCCAGCACTGAGCGACAGAGACAGGGTTCCTGCCTCGCAGCAGGAAGCAGGAAGTCAGAACGGCAGGCCTGAGCGGCAGGAGTCATCTGACGGCGCAAAGTCCAAGCCTGTAACACTGTGAACTTTATTGGCAGGAGGGGCCACCTTCTGTGTTCACTTACCCCATTCTAAAAATGATATTGGCACCAAGTATGTGTGTCCCCATCCACAGAAAGGCCTTTCGGGATACAAGGACGTCTGTGCTTAACCTCCAGTGAAGCAAAGGGCAGAGGACATTGAAGACCAGGAGAGTCCAAGCTGGGCCCCAGGGTCGGGGCTGGCACTGGGGTTGCAGCTGGGCAGGCTAGCCCATCACCTGGCCCTGTGACCACGCACATGTGTACAAAGCCCCTGGCGTGGACTGAGGGTCCCAATGTCAGTGCTGGGGCCACAGAATTCCCCCTGATAAGTCCCTGGCAACTGTTCAGGCCTTGGCCAGAACAGACAAAGTGACTTTCCTCCACCTCCTTCCCAGAAGCTTCCCAAAGCTGCTCTTGCTGAGAACTGGAGGAGCACACAGTGGGGGAGCGGAAACACCCTTGACTTGTACCTCTCAGGGCCCAGGGCTTGTTACCAGAAAGGGACCCACTCAGAGCGGGTCTGCCTCAAGCTGGGCTGTAGTGTGTGGCTTCTGGACTTTGTGCAGGAAAGATTTGACAACACGAGTCCAGGTGATTTTGAGAGTACGTTTATTAAGCTGGGGACAATGAGACAAAGGAAGGCTTGGGATAGAAGAAGCAACAGGAGAGCCTAGGCAGGGCTGCTTTGGCTCACAGAAGTCAGAGAAAAGGAGGCCTTGGAGACAGGTTCAGAGGGTTAGCCTGGGACAACCTGCCACTGACCATTGCTCCCCTGGTTGCAAGTCTCACGGGGACCCTTTGAGTTAGATGAATGGCTGTGGGGAAAGAAGGGGGAAGAAGAAGGGAAGGGGAAAGGTA
This sequence comes from Desmodus rotundus, assembly GCF_022682495.2. Taxonomy (NCBI): domain Eukaryota; kingdom Metazoa; phylum Chordata; class Mammalia; order Chiroptera; family Phyllostomidae; genus Desmodus; species Desmodus rotundus. Next base: position 177,893,074 of record NC_071387.1, on the reverse strand, counting down.
CAGATGTGCTCCTGGGAGAGAGAATGCATACTGGATCCTCTTCTTGAGGATTTTAAAGGCTGGGGATTTAGGGGAGGTCTTAGGGGAGGATCTCAATAGAATATTCTTCAGCTTTCTGCTGATGCACCAAAATGAGATTTATTCCCTTAACTTCATTTGTCCTTGGGTGTGGTTGGCACAAATTGTACTAATTGGATTTCTGCTATCTATCTCCCAGGACCATTGTCCCCACTTAGGCAGGGAGGGAGGAAGTGCTGGGGCCCAACCCTCAATGCCACCTCCTTAGAACCCAGCCTTCCCCTCTTTGGCCTGGCTCCACCGCACAAACTCAGGTCTGGGGCCCATGGAAGTCATTTGGTGCCTGGTGCCCGCATCTGGCGTGTCCTGGACCACCCCGACTGTCACACCCCCAGGGACAGTTCTAGTCATCAGAGAAGAGGAAATTACCTTGGCCAATGGCCGTCATCAGTGGTCCCAGAGGTCGCACACCACCCTGAGATCTCCCACAGCAGGCAGAGTCATAGGTGACATCCGACCTCCAGGCTCTGTCCACTCACGTGTCCAGCCAAACATCGGTTCAGCAATGCCAAGCAGGAAGAAGTTCCTCAATGGCCAAGTTTGAGTGGAAGAGTCTGCATGTTGTGAGTCCTTAGCAGGTCACCTGCTCACACTCAGGATCCAGTGATACCTCTTCGGTCATGACTGACTGAAGGGCGCACAGCCGGCGGTTAAGCACAGATGGCTCTGGGGGCCTCTGTGGGGCAGGGGCTCCTCTTAGAAAGAAGCCCTGTGCATGCCCCTCTGATGGGTTTGGAAAGTTTAGCACCAGAGAACCTCCAGGATACATGCCAACACTCTGGCCTGGAAGCAGACAGCAGGAGGAGGCCATGGTGACCTGACCAGCAGGCACAGGGTACCGGGGTCCCCATCCAGCTCTGCCCACCACCAGCAGGCCCCTCAGTGCAAGGTGACTTCTCTGGGTGGTCAAGGGTGGCCTCACTCACATTTGGGTTTTGTTTTCACCAGATGCATGTGACAGTCTGGGTGAGCCCAGGGGACAGTAAGTGGTGGGGTGTGGGTGGCCTGGGCCATCTTGAGTCTTGCTGGGGAGCAGCCCTGATTTTGCCCTTAGGCCTGCAACGACTCTTCACCAGCAATGATGAGGAAGCAAGCCAAGGTTACCCCAATGTCTCCTGTCCCCAGGCAGGGGGACGCTACACATGGCCACCTTCTGCTCACTTTCCAGGGGCCGGATCTGCCAGGCTGACAACCCCCAGTATCTGATTGTTACAGCTGCAGGCACCAGCCACCTTCCTCACCCCACCCCCACAATTATACAGCACAAAAAAAGTAACAAGGTGAGGAACTGAAAGGCACAGGGACCTGGCTTGTTCCACCGCTCAAGGGCCAGAGCCTTGAGCTTGCACTTGGCCAGCGTGTTTACTTCTCTGAACAAACTCTTCACCTTCCAAAGAGCGAGGTTGGCTAAAGACAATTTGATCGTAAAACAATTTTCAGATCCTTGGTGTCTGTGGCAGGAGCCCTGCCCATCAGAAGCCATCACGGCGAGACAATCCTTTTCTTTGACCAGCTCCTGTCACGGCTGCTTTTCCTTTCTGTTCAAATGACAGGACAGCGTCCAGCTTCACTAACTGCTCCTGGCAGTTAATCTTTTCCTTTTTGCTGACTAGGGTGTCATAAATCACACCAGGTTTACAACTGAACATGCAGAAAGAAGAGACTCTGGGTCTCCTCTGAGCTGACTGTGACTCCTGTCCAGGTGGGCAGCGTTCTTGGGAGTGGCCTTTGTCAGCCGCCATCCCGGACCCTCCATCCCGCCCTCCCTACTCACCCCAGGGGCTCCACAAGACTTGTTTTTCATGCTCAGGGTCCACAGCATGGCCCTGCTGAGGTCCTTGGCCCACCCCAACCTCTAACCACACTTACTCTCGTGTCTGAAGGTGGCAAGGACCTGAGGAATACCCACAGAGAAGGACATAAGCCCAGAGCAAAGTCTCCCACCAGGACCCAGAGCCGGTGTGTGTCCAGCTGAGATGCTCACTCAGGCTGCTTTTCCACCCTCCCGAGGTCTCTGCCTCCCCACTGCTGTCTAGCGCCCCACGAAGACCGCCTTTGCAGAGACTGGAGAAGGTGTCATCTGCCCTGGGCTATCTGAGCAGTTGGCCCCGGGTGTCTTACCACTCAACAGTGAAGCAGCCCAGAGGATGTGCCCTCAATAACTTTAAGGCAAAAGAACGAGCAAGGCCTGTTTTCAGCACTGTGCATTTGACTAGTGGCGTGTAGCCCACCCTCAGCCACTGGGAGGGGAAGGCACTGTGCCTTCCTAGTGAGGCCGAGGCACAAGGTGACTCTGGTCTGGAGAGGAGTCCGGTCGCTCCTGCCTATCCCTGAGAAACTGTGTCCCATGGAGCTCCGAGTCAGGAGGGAGAGAACCTGCACCTACCGAAGGGAGAACACATGCTGTACCCAGTAGTGGGGGTGGTGGGGCAGTGGTGGGGAGGGCACTGTCTCCAAGGCTGGAGGTGGGAGGCCACTCAGCCCCTGGCACAGGTCAGGACTAAGGAGTAAGGGGTGAGCACAGGCTTTGGAGGGAGGGCAGGTCCCACAGAGGCAGGAAGTGGAGGAAAATGGGGATGCAGGGACCAGGTAGGGGAGACATCAACAGGGGGTTGACACCTCCCCACCTTTTAAAAGGATCTCTTGGGCCCTGGCCAGGTAGCTCAGTTGGTAAGAGCATCATTGTGATACACCGAGGTCGTGGGTTCAATCCCAGTCACAGCACATAAAGGAATTGATCAATGAATGCATAAATAAGTGGAACAACAAATTAATGTTTCTCTCTCCCTCTCTCTCTAAAATCAATGCATAAAAACTTTTAAATATAAAAGGATTTTTTGGCCTGCTATGGGGGCCAAGGGCCTAGATCCACCAGGGAGGTGGCCAGCAAGCAGGGCAGCTGAGTGCCATGTCCTGCACACCTTCCTCCCATGGCTGTGCTCTCAGGTGGCCCGACGCTCGTCGCCAAGTCCTGCTTCTCCTTGGGAATTAACTAAACTCCCTTGTCCCTTTTGGATACTTTTTGTTGTCTTTTCCTATTTTTCTTAAGACTATTTTTCTAAAGCAGTTTTAGGTCCACAGCAAAGTTGAAAGGAAGGTACAGGGATTTCCCTCACATCCCCTGCCGCGCCCCCCAAATCCACACAGCCTCCCTCATTATCAACAACCCCTGCCAGATGACACATTTGTGAAAACTGCTGTACCTACATCGACACATCATCATCTAGAGTTCATCGTTCACACTGAGGTCGCTCTTGGTGTCGTGTGTTCTGTGGGTTTGGACAAATGTATAATGACACATGTCCATCACCGGAAGTGCATACAGAGTTCCACTGCCCTAAAAACCCTCCGTGATCTGCTATGAATTCCTCCCAGACTCAAGCCCTGATAACCACAATCTTTTACTGTCTCCGTAGTTTTGTCTTTTCCAGAGTGTCATTGAGTTGGAATCACGTAGTGTGTCGCCTTTTCAAATTGGCTTCTTGTACTTAGTAACATGCATTTAAGGTCCTCTGTGTCTTTTCATGGCTTCATAGCTCATGTATTTTAGCTGAATAATATTCCATTGTCTGGATGTACCACAGTCTGTCCATTCACCCACTGAAAGTTATCTTGTTTGCTTCCAAGTTTTGGAAATTAATAATAGAGCTGCTATAAACATTAATGTGCAGGGTTTTGCGTGGAGGTAAGTTTTCAGGCATTTGGGTAGATACCAAGGAGCGTAATTGCTGGATCACACATGGTAGCAGTACCTTTAATTTGGAAGAAATCGCCAAACTCTCTTCTTAAATGGCTGCAGAGTGCTGCGTCCCACCAGTAGTGAATGAGAGTCCCTGATGCTCCACACCCTCACCAGCACTGGTGTTGTGCTCTGGATTTTGTCCATTCTGATAGGTGTGTAGTGGTATCTTGTTGGGATTTTAATTTTTATTTCCTTGATGACATATGATGTGGAGCACCTTTTTCATATGTTTATTTGCCATATCTTTTGTGACTATATCTTTGGTGTCATATCTAAAAAGTCATCTTCAAACCCAAAGACATCTATGTTTTCTCCTGTGCTATCTTGTAGGAGCTTTATCCTGTTGTGTTTTACGGTTAGGTCTGTGATCCAATGTGAGTTAATTTTGTGAAGGGTGAACCGTCTGTGTCCTCTGCATGCAGACATCCAGTTGTTTCAGCGCCATTGGTTGAAGAGATTATCTTTGCTCCGTTGTTGCTTTTGCTCCTTGGTCAAAGATCAGTGAGTATTTATGGAGGCCTGTTTCTGGGCTCTATTCTTGCTTCATTGATCTACTTGTCTGTAACTTCATCAACACCACACTCTGCTGATTATTGCAGTTTTACAGCAAGTCTTAAAGTCGGGTGGCATCAGCCTCCAACTTTGTCCTTCTCTTTTAATATTGTGTTGGTTGTCCTGGCTCTTTGCTTCCATGTAAACTTTAGATCAGTTTGTCCCAATCTATGGACTGTACCCTGGGTGGTGTTGATGCCCCCGGCCACTGCCCCCAGCCCGGGGCTGCGCACACTGCCACCCCCTCAGAGTATGATCTCACAAGGCTGAATCCATCCGAACATTGCTGGACCAAATCAGCGATTAGCAGGGATTTCTCTGGGAGTGAACACACTTTTTTCTTTGAAGCCAGACATGACTGTTGGGTCTCCCCGCCCCAGAACTCATTTCCCAAGTGGGCTCACTGGACAAGTCTGCCGGTGCAGGAGGAGGTCTATGGGGCTGGAGTCCAAGGCCACTGGGCTCAGGCCCTGATCTGGGTGGGGTGGTTGTCTGGGAACAAGTGCCAGGATCTACCAGGAAGGCCAGCTCTTGGGCGCAGCCATACCCTGCTCTTGTTCTGGGGTCCTGGTGCTTCAGCCTGAAGACTTGAATGTGATTTGGGAATTTGGAGACACTCCCATCTTAAGCTTGTGGGGACAGGGAAGCAGGGAGCTGAGACCTGGAGAGATGGGATAAAATGATGAGGGGACAAAGGGCCAAAACACAGTTAGTGTCCTGTTGGGGTCAAACATTGGGCCAGGCGTGCAAGCTAGTTCCTGGGACAGTTTGAGGGCACCTGTGGACCCTCAGCTCCCCCAACCCCATTCACCCCTAATGATCCTTACTCCCACCTGGTTGTCCCCCCATCTGGTCCTGTCCACCAGCCCCTCCGAACCCTACCACACATGGGCTTCTGCTGACACAGGGAGACAGGCCGGGCTCCAAGTCACCACTGGGTACCCTCAACCACCTTTCCTCCTTGGAAATGCCCCTTATTCCTCAGCTGTCCTTTAGGCCCTGTGTGGATGTCATCCTGAAGCGCCACTCTCCCCCACTTGCCTGCTCCCTGAGGGACAGATATCCCCTGCACAGAGTGCCCCTGTTCCCTACACAGCTCAGAACAGAGCGCTCCTCTGACCAGACCCTCCCCAAAGCAGCCGGGTGCAGCCCTGCAGAGCCGGAGGGAATCCTTCCCAAGAGGAGAAGCTCCAAGAGCCTGACATTGCTGTCTGAGGGCTGGTGTCCCTACTCACCATGCCCCCTATATGGTCACAGACATTATTGCTATTCTTATTATTACCATTATTGTCATTTTTATTATTGTGGATGAAATACGAGTATGTCTGGGCTGGCTTCAAAGCCATCTGAGGGAGGCTGGGGAGGAGCTGAGTCGGGGGCAGGGGTTAAGGAGGAAAGATGGAGTGGCTGTGAAGGGGCAGGAAAGGGCTTGAACCCGAGATGCAGGAGAGAAGACTCAGGGCACCGGGGAGGACTCAGAGCCCAGGCTGGGGCTGGGCCTCAGAGGTGGGCAGGGTGCCGCTTCTGCTGTCACAAGGGAGATTGTGGTTTGAGATTGAGACCATGTACAGGCTCCGCGTGGGGCATTCTGCTAAATTGCTCTTGTTGCCCTCCGAGGGGAGGCCCAGGAGACGTTTAGGACAGCTCCCCAAGTGCGGACAGGGAGCACAGGGGAGGAGGGCCTGGCCAGCCTGGGGGTGGGGCATGCGGCTGCTCAGTCCTGAGGCCTAAGACTAGAGTATCAGCTGGCCACCTGTGTGGAAGCCGCTGCTGTGGATGGTGGTCCAAGGTGCCTTCTGCCCTAAATGGCTGCGTAAACATTAATTAGCACGAGTTAATGTATAATTCTACGTGCGCGCGCACACACACACACACACAAACACACCCGAGTATCTCATCAGTGCCAGCACTATTGTTTGATAAGGATTTAATGAGAAGGAAGAGGGAAGGCGCCTGATAAGAGCTTTCTCTCATTGTGACCAGCACCAAGGTCATGGGGTGGGGGTGGGTGTCCCAGGAAAGGGCACAGACACAGCTCCTTTGCCACCCACTCAGGACCCTGCCACAGGGAGCCCCCAGCATCGTCCAGGTCCTGGTGCCCCACTGGCATCAGCCCTCACCCTGAGGGGACTTTGGGGCAGTGAGGCACACGTCTTCATAGAAAGTTTCGGGGGCATTTTACTGTTATTTTGCGTTAATGTTCACCATAGGCAGCAGCTCTGCTGAGGGGCTTGTCCACACAGGTGCTCAGGCTGTCCCATCTCCAGGTGCTTTCCCTCCTGGCGCACAGACAGCAGTCCCGGGAGAGCAAGGTCAGGGAGCCAGTGCTTTATAGGGTCACACTTTCCCGGACAGGCAGTTCCCTTCCTGCGAGCAGGTTAAAGTGGGAGGCGGGGCAGAGCGCAGGCATTTGAGGTTTAAGACAAAAATATGGCGTGTCATAAACTGGGATCACCTCCAAGCCCATCCTGTGTCTGGGGGACGCCAGCACACTGACCAATTACAGGCCAGCTGCCAGCGAGCAGTAGGGATGGTGACTAAGTGCTGATGCCTGCTGTTCCCCAGATTTTTCTGCCAGGGTGGAGAGGGCCACAGCAGGTGGGTGTTGGCCTTCCAAGGGAGCAGAGGAATGCATCTCAAGGAAAGGAACACGTCGGGGGCCCCTCTCCTGGACCTGCCCTCTGCCTAGGCCCACCCCTGCCCCATAGTGAGTGACTGTGCCAAGGGTAGGAGTCCTCTGCTGTGTCAAAGCCACACCTTCATCCTCCTTCCTGGGGAGGCAAGCAGAGCCCCCACATGATCGTCTGGGTGCAGCCCCTCTCAGATGAGCTAATCCAGAAGGAAAAGTGGAAACACACATGTGTCAGAGAACAGTTCATAAGACTAATCCCCTGGGGGTTCCCCACCGAGGCCCCTGCTCAAATGTAGACACCCAGAGACCCTTGCCTTGGTCTCGAGGCACACGCGTGTGTGCGCTCACACAGCTTGGTTTCAAACATCTGGTCCTGGCTTCTAGAAGAGCTTTCCACAAAAACGTGGTTGGGAGTCAGTGCACGCTGTGCACGTCCAGTGCACTGTACGGTGCTGGCTCAGGACGCACCTTTGGAGCTGGGTGGGGGGACCATGTCCGCACCCGGCTCTACTCTCTGTGCTGGCCTCCCCGCCTCTGCCAGGCCTGTGGGCTGAGGGTGGGCCCTGGAAATCCCTGGGCAAACCCTCGGGAAAAAAACCTTCCAGTGCATGTGCTTTCTCTAGCCGACCGAAACCATGGCTGTCACATATGCTGATACATCAGACCACGTCTCTGGAGCATGTGTGGCATTATTAGAAAGTCAACTGTGATGTCAGCAAATATTTAAGTGATCACTCGGCCAGCCCGATGCTGGAACTGAGTCAGGAGAGACGTTTTCCCCAAGGAGCCGCTTTTGTGCCTTTGGGCGTCTGGGCATCTTAAAGGGACCTCATCCGCAGGCATGGGGGCGTGGATGAGGCTGAGCAAGGTCCCAGTTGCCATTCTCTGTGTGTCTCTCAAAACCTGCCATGTGATGGGCTCTAGTTGTTGGTCGACGACTCATCAGATTTTTTCCCTCCCTGACCTCCTGGCCACTGCTCCAAGTCACCTCCCCCCTCATTACCCAGGCCTTCCCTCTAGCCCCCTCACTTCTCTTACTGGGGACTCTTGGCTTTGGAGAGAAACCTGGATGCCGCTCCAGCAATGGTGCCATGAAGAGAGATAGGGAAGCTCCACACCGAGGCCAGCAAGTGCACTGCGCCTGGCACGGGACACCAGCATGACACTTGCTAGCGAGCACCTGTTGCCAGGGCCATCTGGGCGAATTAGTAAACCAGTCCACGGCTGGCACCAGCATTCTTAAAAAAACCCGGCCATCCACCAGCCCCAGGTGGGGGTATATTCATTCTGGCTAATCTTTGTGCTGGCCCCGTGCCTCGGCAGTGGCTTCACTGGGGCGATCACAGATGGCCTTCAGTACACACAGAGAACCCCCTTCTCCTGCACAGGATGGCCAAAAGCCCACACCTTCATTCATCGACCCCAGACACTGGACCCTCCCCTGGCGCTGGTGAGCTGGGTGCTGTTGCCATCACCTCATCTGACAGATGAGGTAGTCAGGCACAGAGGGGTTAAGTAACTCCCCAAAGGCAATACAGCTGTCCAGTGATGGGGGCAGGGTTCCCCTAGGCACTTGGGCTGGTACAGGACTACCTACCATATGTGCTGCTTCTCAGGGAGAATGTCATTGGCCAGAACAATTGAGGCGTGGGGACATGGTTCCACGACCCTGTGATCTTCAGCAAGTCACTGAGGTTTTCCACTTCCTGCTTTACAATGGGATCTAGAGGTGTGGGCAGAGAGTGTCAGTTGGACCTGCTGCGTGGGGTTCCCAGGGATATCGAATGAAACTTGGGGTGGGACGTGTGCAGGGTAAGCAGCTGAGCTGTTGTTATTTTTCTGTGTAGCTAATACCCGATCTCTAAATAGGGAAGTTCAGAGACAGAACAATGAACATATTCATTTGCAGACAAACACAAAGGATGGTTCCCATACTAAGTGGGGAACCCCATGGCAGCCACTGCTGCCTGCAAATAGTGGCCCCTGGGTCTCTGCCACCCCATGGGCGCATGCCTGTGGGAGTGGAGCATATTCTCTCATTGTATGTTTTCATAAATGACAAAGGCTACGTTAAGTAAAGGAGACCTTGGTCCCAACCCACACACAAAATTCAGCCAGACTAATGGATTCCTATGGTGATAGCCTGCCCAGGTGAGCAGGTTCGCTCACGAGCAGAACATTATGCCTTCAATAAGATGTCAGAATGGCAGAATTACTGAAATAAAATGCACAGGCATTTTTATGTGAGGGAAACAGTGAGCAAGCCACCACTCATCTTATTTATTAAGTTAGTGACATCTGTGACCCTGGGTAGGTGAGCCAGCAGGGGTGAGCCAGCAGGGAATGATGGGGCGGGGGAGGTGATGACGGTGGCTGTTCTGCAGGAGGACCCCATGCATATCCAAGGAAAACACCCTTGTTTTCACAAGTGGAGACGGCAGATGCAGGAGAGATTGATATTTGAAAATATTATTCCTGAAATCTAAACTTGTAGCTACTGCTTCCTGGCAGCTCTACTCTTGGGCATCTTGGCCTCAGGACACCAGCGTCCACCCTGGGGCTTGGCTGAAGCCAGTCAGGGAAGGATACTGGGACTGGGGAGGAAACACTTGAATTTACATACTTTCCACCCTGGGAGGGCGAGAGGTCGGGGAGTGGCTCTCACACCTTCTCTCACCTGGCACAGCCCCTCCTGGGCCACTAAACCGTGACTCAGACGCCGCTGACTTTCTAATTTTTCCTCAGAATTACACTCAATAAACTCGGTGATTCCTGTTTCCGCAGAGAAGTCCTGGTTTATGTCCAACACAATCATATCTCCTTTACAGCCCAATTGACCTTGGCCAAGCCTGTACCCACGGGTGCTCTCACTGACGGGCCCAGGGTGGGTGCTCAGGGCCAGCCAGTAGGTTCTGTCCTATAAGATCTCAGGAGGCATGAGTATGGATGGAGCTCCAGGGATAAATCCTGGAAGAAGTCCTCTTGGGCAGGGGAGGGGATGGAGGCCAGAGGAGGTCGCAACTGGACTTGGAAGGGGCCTCCTGGCCTCTAGTCCGAGCTGCCTGAACAGGGTGGGGGCCAGGAGAGCCACACCCCAATGCCTCCTGCTGCAGAGAGGAGGCCGAGTGGTCCTTCAAGATGGCCTCTTGGGCATCCCTCTCCCTTCCTTCCTTGAACCAGATGGAACTTGTCATGGGAGAGTCCCAACCCAGATGGTGTTGGCTGCCACCCACAGGGTCCCCACAGAACCTAGGGACAGCACAGTTCACCACACACAGGGCAGGGCAAGGAAGGGCAGTCAAAGGCTGTCAGGATAGGCTCTTGTGGACAGGCCACCATCAGTCACATGTCCTGGGGCAAAATCTGCCATCTCACTGTGCCTCAGTTTCCCCATCTATTAAAAGGAAGATGCAGTCCCTAGTTTTGCCCTCCCTCAAGCCTGCTTTCACACTCACTTTACAGAAGGGGAAACTGAGGCACAGAAAGGTTAAGGACCCCATCAAGTTCCATGAGCCCCCATGAAGCCCCCATGTCTAGTGAGCTTGGTGTTCAGTGAGCACCCTGCAGACCTCAGCACCACCGCAGATAACAGAGCACCAGCAAAAGGCACCAAGTGGAGAGCAGACGCTGCAGAGCACCTGCCACAGGCATTTGATGACACCCACAGCAAAAGGATGGAGGCTCAGACTTACTGCCCTTGGAGGCAAAAGCTGATCTCGGTCACATTGGCTTTGAAGCCCAGTCCTGGTGTCCCCTGGCTGTGGGGCCAGCAAGGGCTTCAGATGTCTCTGCTGGTAGGCGGTGTCCTGAAAAGGCTGGGTAGTCTGGGCACCAACTCAGGAACACTCTCCCCTCTGCTCTGCCTCTGACCTCTGACCCTCCACTTATGAGGCCAGAGGGCTGAACACACTCCAACCTCTCCTGGCCTTTTGACCTATGATAAAATGCTGGGGGTCTTCAGTGACCAGGAAGCCTTCTGTGGGTCCTCTTCCTCTGGTGAAGACAGGTTTCTGAGAGCCCTTATTCCTGTTTCTGTGGCATTTCTCAAGGAGGTCTGAACAAACAGGGCAAGGTGTGCTCGGGCAAGTCTGAGCCAACACCGACCGGGTGCCCCCTGGATTGATGTGCTGCACACTTTAGTGGGATTGGGTTACAGGGACCAGGCCAGAAGGGATCCCCTACCCCCGCCCCATCTCCCAGCCCTGGGGCAGCGTCCAGACAGAAGACCTTCCTCCATCGGCCATCTCAGGCCTGCTCAGACCCTGGGAGGTCCCAGGGAATAGCAGTGAAAGGAACTATGGGGGTTGGAGGGCAGTGATGTGCCTGGGCAGGGATCTGCCTCCTGCCTGGACACCCATGAGTGTCCTGCTGGGCCAGCTCCCACCTACAAGACTGCAAAGGATTGTGCAAGGGTCTCAGGGGACAGTGCAGGCACAGTGCATTCCCCAGTGTGCTCACTAGCGTAGGAGTGAGCCCCTCTGCTCCAAAAGCACCAGCAGGGGAGTCAGGCCAGTGTGTAAAGGCAGGCACGGTCAGGCCCATCCTGACCATCCTCAAAGTCAATGTGAGCAGGTTACCAAAGGCCTTTTGTCACCCCTGTGGCCTGATGAAGGCAGTTGGCTTTGACCAGCAGCTTGGAAGGAAGAGGCTGTTGGGGGCAGGGGAAAGCCAGCCCCATGCAGGGACCTTGACTCTGTGCCCGGGACGCGGAGTCCCCCCCAGAAGCCATTCTGTGCTGGTCAGGTCTTGCATGAGCAACATTCCCATCTGAAAGGCTAATTTGTGCAAATGAGTGTTCTGCTCACCTCTGCCTAGGAATTCCCATCCCCACCACGAAAGCTGCAGACATTCCTCTCTCTGAAAACTTTCCACTGTCAGGTGAGCCCTGCTGGTCCCACTGGAGCGACCACATGCTTGGCATCTGGGGGAGCCTGGCTCCCATGCTTCTGTGTCCACTTCCAGCATTGTCTTTAGGTTTAGGCCACACTTCGGGAGTCAGAGCCTTTGACAGAGAGGTCTGGGCAGAGCTGTCCTAACTACAGGGCCTGGGGTCACTGGCCGGGACCCTGGACCCAGTGGTCTCAGGCTCAGCAAAGTAGGGGAGGAAGGGGCTACACACACCTCACTTGAGCCATGACAGAGGCACCTGGTGTTCCACCCTGCTCCCTGCCAGCCTGCCTCTCTGACCAAATAGCCCCCCTCTCCCAGGTTCTCCAACAGCTCGAGGTGGGGGTCAGGAGGAACAGGTTGTGATCACCCCCTCCACCACTGCAAGAACGAATGTGACACAATGGCCCTTCCATCTCTGTGCCATAAACTGCCTCCCAATATCCTCGGCACCTTTGGGGTTAATTGAACCCAGCACTCAAGGTCTCCAGTTCCCTACAAGTCCAGAGGCTGCCAAGCAGACTTAGACCTTTGCTTACACTTAAAAACATTAATAAAAGGACAAATACACAAAACATTAATAACTAATTTTCAGAGCACATTCGTAGGAGTTCTCAAGTTATTCCCATCAACAAAACTGCTATTCCTTGGAGAAATTTCCCTGGATTCTTTTCAGAAGAAATGTAATCAGGAGTGAATGTGTTACCAAAGCTTCATCCACCTCTGTGAACAGAGGCCATCGGTCTCTCCAGGAACAATGTGTCCTCGGGATGGCATTCCTTCAAAGGTCCCTAAATCCTCTGGCACACACTTTACAGCCATAGAGAAAGCCCGGCTGCCCCGTTCTCCCTGTCAAGCTATTGTCACTGATGTTTTGGAGAGTGCTTGCTCTGTGCCTGGCCTGGTACTGTTGACTGACAGGTGAGGTGGGGCTCTGGGCCAGGCAGGGCCCACAGCAGTTTTCAGGCCCACCTCCAACAGCCCCTGTGAAGGCTATGCAGGCTTCTCACAGTGACATGTTAGCTGTGTGTTTTACCCCATCTGGAAGGTCCAGGGAGCAGGGGACAAGCTGGCACTCCTGCCCGGGGTCATTCCCAGTTTCAAGATGAAGACTCACCATGGTGCACAGCATGGGTTGTAGATGAGGCCTCTGGGTCCGGCTCAGAGCCCCGTTCACATCCACGCACCACAGCGGAGGGCCACTTGGGGAAAACTGAGGCTCCTCAACACAAACAAGATCTCCCCCAAGGCAGGCAGGAGTCTGGGCCCAGGCTCACCTGGGCTTGTCTCCCATATCAGGTTCTGGTGGCGTGCAGGCACCTTTGGCTCAAAAGAAAATGATAAAAAGTAGAGGAATGGGGAGCATCAGAGCTCTCTTGGAGGGAGAGGAAGGTTCTCCATCTGGAGGGTGAGTTAGGATCAAGTGAACAATAGCCTGATTAATCAATTTCTTCTGTCTTCACCAGTGTTCACAGAGGCAGAATACAAGACAGATGCAGTGATGACCAGGGCTCTGTGAGCAGGGCCATGCTCCTGCCTCAGTGGAGACAGGCAGGAATTCCAGCAGTAGGTAGCAGAAGTGAGTGTCATCGCGCACAGGCCCACCACATGCCCACTCTGAGTGCAGGTCAGCATTCTGAGTGCTAATTCACTCCTGGAGAGCACAGCCTCATGGTCCTGACTCCCAGCCTACCAAGGGGGGTGGGATCAAAGAGAGGATGACTGCTCATGGTGGCAGGTGGGCCCAGCACTGGGCCACCCCTCCTCAGAATCTGCTCCCAGCTGCTTCACAACACCCCAGATGATTCTAGGGGTCCAAGTACCTAAGTGGGCTCCAAGGTCTTTAGATGGCACAAAGCCTAGGGTCAGCTGAGAGGGCTTCCATGTTGTCTTTGTGGGGAATAAGCCCTCCCAGAGGGTGGGCCTTGCAGGACCAGGGAAGGAGCCAAAAGCAAGTGTCCTGGAAAACAGGCAAATCCACAGGTGAGGCAGATCTAAAAGCTCAGCCCAATAAACCTGAATGTGTCCAGCTAGGACATTCTCTTGAACCCCTGGGGGGACTCTGGGCCTGGGAAGAAGTTGAAGAGGAGATCTGGATGACCATTCAAGTGTGGGAAGCCTCAGAGACACCAACAAAAGCTGAATTCTGCATGAGCAGTAACTGGGAATGTAGCTGGGCAAAGCAGTGGGCAGGCCTGGATCTCAGACGTAGGGAGATCCCAGTTGTGGTGCAGCCTCCTGGATCTCTCCTCCTCTGTGTCTCCAGGATCACGACTTTTTGTGTTGTCCTCTGACTTTTACATGGCAGGGTTCCCTTCCCAGGCATTGACTGAGGGCATATCTGTGTCATGCACAGAACCTAGCAGTCCAAGGCTAACTAGCTGCAGGGAAGTGAACATAAAAAGAGAGTTTGGGGACATCAACAAGGTCCAAAGGAAGAAGGAAACATTCAAGGACAGACAGGCAGAGCAAATTCACTTTTCTTTGAGCTGAGTCTGAATGAGTAATGCACCAAATGGAGCTGAGTCTGAATTAGTGATGGACCAGATGGAGCTGAGTCTGAGTAACTGATGGACCAATAGGAGCTGAGTCCGAGTGAGTGATGGACCAGATGGAGCTGAGTCTGAGTGAGTGATGGACCAGATGGAGCTGAGTCTGAGTGAGTGATGGACCAGATGGAGCTGAGTGCGAGTGACTGCTGGAACAAATGAAGGTGTGTCTCTGGTGGAGAAGTGTAAGTGTTAAGAAAGACAAATGTCTGTCACTCGTGTAAGGAGCAAGAGGTTAACTGCAACATCCAGATCTTAAATATACAATTGGCCATTTGTGTGTTATTAGTTAAGAATAGATGCATGAAGATAAATCTTGTCAGACTTGATGAGAAAACAAGAAATGTACTTTCAGTATAAGAACACTGGTAGGTTGCAAACAAAAGAATGGGAAATGACATACCTTACATTCATTACCCAGAAGAAAATGGTGTGGCTACAGGAATATCACAGATTTTAGGCATGAAATATTAGGAGAGAAATAGAAGGACATTCCATGATGATAAGGAGCCAATCCAACCAGAAAACAGCAACTCTTTCTCTTTCTTAGTTTAAATTTTAGAAAGCAGAAGCTAATAGAACTAAAATGACAGGCAAAGCCACTATTGTAAGTGAGTGTTTTAACATGTGTCTCTCAGTTACTGAAATTAGTAAGAAAATAGAGAATTTGAACCACCTAATTGACCAATTTGACCAAAGGGACAAACATGGCACCCTACATCCGACAAGCACAGAATATACACTCTTATCAGAAACACACGGAATGCTTACCAAAGTGGCCCGATTCCCAATCACAAAGCAAGTGCTCACAACGGTGGAAGGACTGAAGTCTCGCAGTGCGTGCTCCCTGCCATGGTGGAATTGCAGCTCAGTGGCGGAGAGGTAGCTTCTCCAAACGTTTGGAAATTAACTGCCACCTGAACAATACACTCTCAGTAACCTCTGTCGAGGAAGAAACCACAAAAGAAATCAGATAATATTTTGAACTGAATAAGGAAAATACAACATGTTGTAACTGCTGAAGTGCACAAAAGTAGTTATCAGAGGGAACTTCATAGCTTCCTGAAAAAGTCATATACCAAAAAATGAGAGACACTGAATATCAGTGGCCTAAGCTTCCAGCCCAAGAAGCTAGAAAAAGAACATGAAAATAAGAGCAAAGAAAGTACAAGGAAAGAAGTGTGTAAAAGTCTGTGAAAGAGAATGCAGAAATGTGGTGGAGAACATCAGGACCAGAATCAGATTCTGTGCAAAGATTAATAGAGTTGGTAAACCTCTAGCAATATCGATCACTAAAAAGAGAGAACACAAAAACTGCCAACACGGGGAACAGAAAGGGAACCATCACAGCAGTTTTATAGACATAAAAAGGCACTAAAAGAACATTATGAACTGTACATCAACAAACATAAAGTTTTTGACGAAATGAGCAAATTTCTTGAAAATACAATTTACCAGAAGGAACACAAAAAGAAACAGAATGTCTGAATAGCCTTATATTTACTAAATAAATTAAATCCATAATTTAAAACCTTTCTGCCTAGAAAGCTGCAGAGCCAGCGGGCAGATTGGAGAGAGCCCTCCCATCAGCATTTTGCATATCTTTTGTCAGATGTTTTCCCCCTTAGGTGTTTCATAGTTTCTGAGCTGTGTAAATAGTATTTTCAAATTAACTTACATTTTCTAAAACAGCTGTTGTGGTGTAAAGAAATGGACTATTGATTTTGTAGCCAGAAACCTTGTTGATCTCACTCCCCTTAATTCTAATAATTTTGTGAGTCCTTTTGGGCGTTACTTACAGGCGGCCTCTCACACGCTAAGAACAACTTTGTCCCTTCTACTCTCTCAACTTCTCTCTCATCTGCTCAAGTGCGTGGAAAACAGCAGTGAGGGAGGCGTCCGGATAGGCTCCCTGCCTCCAGGAGGCGGGTCCTAGCTTCCACAGCACTGTGCTCACTGCCGGGTTTGTAGATCCTATTTGTCAGGTTAAGAAAACTTGCTTCTGGTCTAAGTTTGCTAGGAGTTTTCCTTCTTGCCTGTTTTGTCATGAGTGGGTTTATAGTTTTCCCAAAGGCCCTTTCCGCCTCTGTTGACAGATCATTGAGCTTTCTCCTTGAATCTGTTGAGGTGATGACTCCCCAAGCAGCTCTTCTAGTATGAAGCCCAGCTGCTCCGCCTGGTACCTTCTCTGCACTTTGCAGGACTCAGCCGGTCCATGGCGTTTAGGATGCTTCCAGTTTTTGGTGTCTGGGCTGGTTTCTGGGCTGCCTGAGGGGTGGGGAGACACGGTTGGTCACTGTGCCCTGGGCTTTTGAGGGGCGTCAGTGAGGAGCTGGGTTCAGGGTTCTCTCTGACCACAGTTGGGGCAGCAGCGGGGTACATTGTGCAGGCAGGTCACAGGGCGGTTCCCTGAAAAGGGGTCCCAGCAAGCGGATGTCAGGGGGCGCAGCCCATGGTAGGGGTTTCTTCCTAGGATGAGGGTCTGGCCTCCTGAAAGGAGGGGTTGGAGTCAAGACCCTTCAGAGGAGAGGGCAAGGCCTGGGGAGTGGGGATCCCACCAAAGCGTGTGGCAGGGCTAGCAGGACAGCACAAAGGACAGAAGACTGGAGTAGGAGTGATCAAAATGGTTAGGGGAAGGACTTCCACACAGTCCTTGTCTAGGAGGGTCCCCCATGTCCCCAAGGGTGGAAAGGGTGCCAAACCAGGAGCATGGAGGTCAAGGCAGACCCAAGATCCTAAGGACAAAAACCCCAAAACCCCACCCAGACTGCTGCACCCACCTTCTGCCAAGCTCCCTGCCAGCAATGCAGTGGGAGGGCATGAAGTGTGACTACAATCTCAGCCTATGGCTACAGCCTGGTGACCCCAGGGCCTGGGGACACTGTGGCCAAGGTGGCAAGATTGGAGCTGTTGCCTGGCCTGAGACCCCGCTGCCCCGAACCCTCTCACCTGCACCCTGGTTGCTAGCCGTGGGCTGGAGAGGCTCCAGGCTCACCTGAGGCCCCAGGGCCACCACAGGCTGACCACAGAAGAGCCCTGCTCACAATCTGCTTTGAGAAATGCAGCTGTATCACAGCAGTAGAATAAGGAAGGACAAACACAGTGATGGTGGTCAACGCCCAGAGGAGTCTGGTGTCTAGGCAGGACCTGGGCAGCAGGCACGCAGCCAGATCACTGGCTGGGAGTGTAATAATAACACTGGGGTCCTTCTCCTCTCTAAGGGCTAGTATGTGGGCCCTTCAGGTTTAAAAGTAAACTTTGGGGTTGTGTGGTGAATCCCTGTGTGTGTGGCCTTAAATGTCTTAAAGTTACATTAAAACCTAACTTTCACATCTGTGTATTGACAGCAAAAGCATATATAGATTCAAAACCTTTTGTCTCTTTATTCACGAGATTTTTTTCATGAGCTGTGTGAAGGAAATTCTTATGCAGAAACTACCGTGACGGACTACATGTGATGTCTTTCACTTTCATTTTCTCAATTTTGAAGTTCAGATACTTATGGTAGATTGCAGTTCCTTTTGGACTGGTTATTTGCTTTATTTTAACATTTTTCTAAGTCAGTCATGTGATCATGGCATCTTCTTATATGCTATGGACTGAATTTTTGTGTGTCCCCCAATTCATATATTGACTCTTGAGCACCCACTGTGGCTCTGTTTGGCGATGGGGCCTTTGGAGATAATTAGAGTTAAATGAATTCATAAGGGTGGGTCTTTAATCCAGTAGGGTTGGTGCCTTAGGAGAAGAAGAGAGAGAGATCTCCCTCCCTCTCTCTCCCCTCATGCCTGCACCCTGAGGAAAGGCCACAGGAGGACACAGTGGCTATCACCAAGGCAAGAAGAGGCTCTTACCAGAACCAGAGCCTGGTCAAAACCTTGATCCTGAACTAAGACAAAGGGCGTGCAAGCAAACCCACCAGTCATCCTCACGTCTGGGGCAGGTGGGGTGGGAAAAGTCTGCAGTGCTGATGCGTGGTGAGTGAGACGGTTGTTAGATCATCGCACACCTGCAGGGCCCTGAGGACACCTCCCGACAAACACACGCCCCGGCCTCTGGCTACATTTGGCTACTGGGACATTTGAAATGTACATTGCACAACTCCAGAGGTGCTGTTTATAATGGTAGCCCTAGAGGGGTGGAATGCTGCAGACCTGCTTAAAACCACAGCCCAGTTAGAAGGAAAGAGGCCTTGGGGATGCCCACCCATCCCTTGGCCCCACACCTCACTGAGAGCACTATGGAAGAGTGGGTCAGTGGGTGGGTGGTGTATTAGGAAGAAAGGGGCAGTGCACATATTCCCCACCCACATAAACTGACTTCTGCTTGTAAGGGAGGCTGGTATCTTCACCACTGCACCATTCCCAGGCAAGGGGCTGGGCAGTGCCTTCTGCCCTGGAGCCTTCCAGCAACCTACAGCACAAATGCATTCATCTTACATGTGCCCACAGATCTTGCAAACAACCTGCTTTTCACTGGAGTTTGCCTGCCCTGTGTAGTCACCCCATGCTCCCACCATACCATTGCAGGGGCTTGCTTCCTTTCAGCTTTCCCTTGTCCTTGGGTAGCCTGTGGCCACCACGCTGTCTGATGGCTGATGACTGGCATCAGCCTCACTCTGAATCCACCAGTCCTCTGCCCTTTGAACTACCTCTTGGGTCTCAGAAGAAGCTGCTCCCAAGAGAAATGCTGTGAGCTCCTAGGACAAGCTCTGGTAAAAATCTCCAAGGGTGGTGTGACCAGAGGGTCACTAGGCATCAGGGTACATGCTGTTCTGGTGGGCATTTGCCTTTCTGTGGAATGCAAGGGCACCATCATCAAAGAGGATGCCCCTGTGAAGTCTTCACCCAGGAGCCCTGAGAAAGGAACAAGGAGAGTGTCTAGGCTGCAGGTAATCTGATCATGTCCAGCTGGCTCTACCTTTAGGACAAGAGGCTGAGAATGCAGCTGGGGACAGAAGCAGGTACAGCATGGACAAGCTTGAGCTGGGAGCAATGGTTACCGAACCCAAGTGGGGGTTCGGCTGCCTGCTGCCATCAATAGGCAAATTCTAGGGGCAGAGGCTGGTGAGAAAGGAAAGAGGTTTTTATTCAAATGCTGCACAATCTGGGAGAATGGCAGGCTCTTTTCTCAAAGCCCATGTCCTTGAGGAAACCTGGAGGAAAGCCCAGCCATCCTCAGCCAGACCAAGACCAAAACCAAAGGCAGTGTCCAGAGTTCCTTCTCTTATTTAAAGTACTGTCTTTTGGGAACTGCAGGCAGCCACTGAGTGGTCATCCAGGCAGCTCAGTTTTTCTCTCAGCCACTGTCAGGCCCCAGACTCTACCCTGGAACTCATGTGTGGGGCCGGCACCAGCATTGACCATGTACTTCCAGGGCCAGAAGGTCCTCTGAACACAACAGCTAGTGTGTTTGCCAGGTTGGTAAGATTGTGCATCCCTGCCTTCCCTTGGGTTTATATTAGTTTTGGGTGTGGGACGAAAAAAATCCCAATGAACTTCCCAAACCTCCGTGTACTCTGGAAGAGCCCACCCTCTGATCAATCCATTCTTTTCCCCAGGCTAAACTGACAGGCTTCTTCGACCCAGCACCTCCCTTGCCACCATTCCCATCTCTATGGTGCATATGCTTGCCTTCCCCTGGTCCCACTCCCAATCAGTTACTTGAAGCACATAGGAGGGCTTTCCCCACTATCCAATTATCCTCTTAGCTTTGTGCACGCTTGGTGCAATACTTCCTCCTGCTGCCATCTACACCAGGGGCAGTGGACCTGATGCCAGGAGCAGGACATTCCTATCAGATGTGGAGCTTTTGGAAGGTAAGAGCTCAGTTACCTGGACAACTCTGCCACCATTGCCTCAGGCGGTTCTACAATCTCCTCCAGTGGCCCCTCCTGTTCCCCACCCTCTGCCTGCTCCCAGTGGCCCAGTCAGGCTATGTCAGGCTATCTGTAACACAACTACACACCACCCACCATGGCCCACCAAGCAGGGCCACCCTGGCAGCTGCCAGTCACATACTCCCATTGTGGGGTGCTATGAACTAGACCTGTGCTCAGCTCAGTCCAGCCCCCACCCCATGTTCACAAAAACCCTTGAGCTTGGCTTTTCTCCCCCATCACCCCTGAGCTACCACAGAGGCCCTTACAGTTGACAAGTCCTCCCAGGACCCCCAGTAAATACTGACACTCTCTACAGCATCCTCCCATTGGGCACCCAGTTTCACTCACCATTTAGCACCCAGCCCAGTGAGCATGATCTGAACTTTCCCTCCAATACCTGACTGATGGCCACCTCTCATGATAAGAAACTGAGAGTGGAACTCCAGAGTTAAAGATTTTATCTTTAGTTATAGTTGATAGGCTTAAGCGATTAATGCACGTGGAAAGCTGTTATTCCAGGAACTGGAATGCATGAACTACTGAATCGGGAGGTCCACAAGCAATTCACCTTTTGGGCCCCAGTGGGTCTGCAAGCCTGGAGATGGTATCTGAGCCATTATGTTCCAGGAAGGGACCCTCCATGACTCAGACAAAGAATTTTTGATCAGAAGATAAAGAATACTAGGAAAATTGCAACTCTGATCTGATCAACCTTTTCCCAAACCCCTTACTCTCCTTCTCCCTATAAAAGGTGGGTTTGAGATGAGATGTTAAGATGGTTTTTAAAAACTGCTGTCCTCTCAGATCACCAGCATCTGAATAAAGTGACCATAAAGATTTGATCCTTGTCTCTACTTACTGGTTCTGGTAGTGACAGGCAGCACGTACGCTGACTTTTCTGGTTTCAAAACCAGGAAGAGAACTCACAGAATGAAGTCATCCAGCTCAGCACTGCCCTCTCTTCCTCCTAAGACACCAACATATACTCAGATATTAGATGTGTCCACCTGACCTCTCACCCACCTGTCTTTCCATTGTCCATTCATCTAACCAACGTCTCCTGAATGCTCCTGTGTGCCAGGCATTGTTTCACGCACTAGGGCTGTGAGCCTGGAGGGCTTCGTGAAGCCCTTCACTCAAGGAACAGATGTTCCCATTGAGAGGGTGGACAGTCAACAGGAAAACGGAGCAGACAGCATGTTGAAAGCCCAGAAGGCATGGAGGAGCACAAGTTGGGGAGGGGACAAGAGGAGCTGAGGGATGAGACAAAAAGGTGACATTGGAGCAAGACGTTACAGAGCCAAGGGATCCTGGGAGCAAAGGTCCCAATAAAGGGGGAGCATCTGTCAGGGGGAGGCTTGGAGGAAGCCAGGGAGGGGCCTGAGTTTGAGAATTCCTCTGTGCTGGAGGGTCCAATAGGAGGGCTGGACCAGGCGTCTGCCTTTGCAGCAGCCAGTGGTGGTCAGAGGTGCTGAGCAGTGGTTGGTTCTGTTTGTATTTTGCAATTAGAACAGACAGGTTTTCTGAGATGGAAACAGCATGAGCTGAAGGAGAAGTCAGGTGTGCATCCCAGGTTTGGGGTCGAACAGAAGGCAGGGCTGCCGCTGCTGAGGTTGCAGAGTGGGTTTGGGGAGGAAATATGAGGTATGTTGGCATCTTGGAATCTGAGATGCCCAGATAAGCCACCTGCAGACATTGCAGGCAGCAGGGGCAGCAGAGCCGCCCATCCCAAGTCAATCTGAAGCCCACCCTACACTAAAAAACGCATTTCTGGTCCGATGCTAGAGGTCTGAAGTGGGCGTCTGGGCTCTGAGGTGGGGGTAGTGTGTTTGTGGAAGGGATCCGTCATACAGGAATAGGGGGCATGCGTGGGGAAGGGCAGTAACTTGGATTCTGCACTACCGGAGGATGGTGAGGAGGAGGCCCTGGTTTTCTGACAAGTTGTTGGAGCCTGTTGTGAAACGCAGGTGCATTTGGAAGACAGCACGAGGCTGGCAGCCTGGCCCTCGGGCCTCTAGCGGGGTCTAACAGCCTCAGGCCCTGCGTTTGTGGAGGGGTTGCTTGTGGCCAGTGTGCCCAGGGAGGCCTCAGGCAACTCGGAAGCTGAACGAACGCCACCAAGGAGGACCAGAGGCACAGAGCACCCGCCACTTGGCAGCCACGCCTGTAGGGACCCCCATCCCCCAGCGCTGCACTCAGTCCCCAAGGGAGGCGGTCCCCCATCGCCCTGAGACTGAGCGGACCTCCCAGCCTGCACCCTGCAGCCTCCGACTCCAGGAGAGGGCGGGAGTGGGTAGCACTTGGAGCTCAGAGTGTACAGGCTAGTGAGGGAGGGGGACAAAGGGGACTCGTACGTGGGGGTGAGAAGGTGAGGTCAAGGGGCCGGTTTGGCCCTGGGTGGGCGTGCCGAGAACGCGGGGCTGTGTCTGCGTTTGCAAGTGCGCAGCGGGGGCGGGAACGCCCCGCCCCGGAGCGGGAGGGGGCCGCGGGATTAAAGGCCACCGGGGCGGGCGGGGACCAGGAGAGCCGCCCGCACCCGGAGCGCTTTAGGCTCCGCGCCGCCCCTCGCGCGTCCCGCGGGCTGGCGCGTCCTGAGTCCGAGGCGCAGCTCGTCTGGCAAAGCGCAGCTAGACTCTCACGACATGAGCGTCCGGACAGGGCACTGAGCGGTGGCGACGATGTCCCGGCGTGGGGCCCTTGGCCTCGTTTGGAGGCTTCTGCTGGCGCTGCTGCTGGCGCTGGGTGAGCTGCCACAGGCGCGGGGCGTCGAGGAGGAGCCTGTTGTCGAACACGACAAAAGCCAGGGCTTCCAGGTGGTCACCTTCAAATGGGACCACGTCCAGGACCCGTACATCATCGCGCTTTGGATCCTCGTGGCCAGCGTGGCCAAGATCGGTAAGCGACAGAGAGTTGGGAGAGTAGCGGGGTTCTGCCTCCTCCGCGACTTTCCCACCGCCGACCCGCCTGCGCTCCAGGGAACAGAGCTAGGTCCCCGTCCTCCTTCGGGTCTGTGCCGGGTGCACGGTCTTCATTGCGGAAGGGGCGCGTGTAACATCAGTTGTCCGGCCCGCGGTCGGGTCCGAGAGCACCGTGCCCAGACCGGGGCACTCAGACCTTAGGTCAGGCAGGGCGAGGCTCAGGGACCGCGAGCCCGGCCGGGCCCGGAGCAGCAGTGAGGGTCCTGGGGCGTCGCCTAGTCCTGCTGGGCGGGTGCAGTCTGGGAAGCCTGGTCGCTCCGGCCTCCACGGCCCGGCGTTCCAGCTCCAGTCGGCACATCCAGGCCGCCTGCGGTCAGTGTGCCGCTCCTCTCTGGGGCTCCTGGGCCGGGTTTTCTGTCTGTCGGGCTCGTGGGGCTTTGTAATACCCCGAGAGAGGGAATGTCCTTGCTGTCAAGCGCTAAAGTGATACTTTGTTCCAGAGCAGAAGGGGAAACGGTGCCACTCAAAATTAAACCCAGTAAAATCCTGTTTATAGGAGTGATTTTTCCACTGAGAGTGTTTCTCTTTTAAACTCCCGACTGTTAAGATTTCTCTTCTTTTAACTTGCTCCAGTGAGCTAGCAAAGTGGGGATTGCTGTAACTCCCGGCAAGGTGATGGGAAGGTCAGCTTCCCTAAGAGCTTATGAGGGCTAAATTTCTGAGTGTTGGTCAACACAAGGGAGGGTCTTAGCTGAGACGGTGGAGATGTAAGGGCAGTTGTAACTTACTAGGGGGAGCCTGAGGGAGGGCCCATTGAGAAGGAGGTCTAAGGACCAGCCCCCCCTCAAAAATGGTGGGTAGCCAGGACAGATCACCAATGGTTTTGGAATGGGGAGGGGCAAGGCAAAGAGAAGAGGGCCCCTTCTGGGACTTGGGGGGCACTGTCATCCTCATCCTCCACAGGACAGGAAGGACAGGTTTGGGGCAAGACCTTAGAGGACTTCGGACCTGGGGTTCGGGGATACTGGCAGAGGCTGGCTGCAGCTTGTTTTCCCTTCACTTTACGCCAATGGCCTCCCTGAAGTCCCTCTCATTCCCACCTTCTCTTTCTTAGGAGCTGTCTGGATCCCTCTGCCTCCTCCCTCCTTTTTCCTGGCTTGTGTGTAGCCCCTTGGTCCTGCCTGCCTGGTCACCTTTCTTACTTTGTCCCCCAGAGGGCTTTCCAGTGGGGGGTTGTGATGTCAGGAGTAAAATTTGAGCACCAAGCGGGGGTCTCATGTGCTGGGTCTCTGCCAGATGCCTCTGCCACGGGGAGACCACCGACACTGGCCACATCCAAAGTGACATTTACTGGGCAGGTCCAGCCTCAGCCTGGGGCTCTGGGCGCACCTTGCCTTGCTGCTCACACTGCTCACCCAAGAACTGACCTCTTTCTGGGGCAGAGTGGCAGGGTGAGGGGGTCTGTCCCTCTGCCTGCTTCCCTCCTTTGTGTAACTACCAAAAGGATGATGACACCTGCGGGGTGGGCCCGAGACATTCTGGGAGGTGCGGTATCTCTGTTGTGTAATCAAACGCGCACTTTCTGGTGTCTGCACAGGTGTGGAGACTGGCATGTGGAAGTTTAGTGACAGCCATCCGGGCACCAGCCAGTCAGCCTCGAGTGGGGGTGGGGGCACTGGGAGGTTAGCACTGACCCAAGTGTTTGCCTGGCCCAGATTTTGTTACTCACCCAGGAAGAGCCACATCCTGCAGGTCTCTGAGGACTCGAACTGTCCAAAGAAGGCCTTCTCCTGGGTGGGGGTCACCCACTCCGGCAGCTCCACCTCTGTCTCATGGGCAGGGCAGAATGCACTTTCCTGCCAGCTCTCACCATTTAAAAAGGCTCACCTTAACAGCACCACACCCCATATGTTGTAATCCTGGGAAGCTGGGGGTGGGGGCTCTTGGGACAATGAAGACCCAGGGGGCTGACCAAGCGTCTCCTGGAGTGCCCTTTGGCCCTGGGCCAGGCCTTGCCGCATCCCAACCCACATAGTTCTGTATTTGGAGGCTCCCGCTATGATGGCACCAGGGCCTCGCCCGTGAATAGGCAGTACTGCAGGGACACTTAGTCTCCCCATCTTAAAAAGTAAGTTGGGACTCTACCCATACCCACCGCTCTCCCAGTCTTGCTCGCTCCCTGTCCCTCCTTGTGCTCCGCCATAATCCTGTCCCCCGGAATCCTCTGCACTGACCTTCCCCAAGTCCCCAAGGCCCTCTTCATGGCACAGAATGAGCCTCATGTGACCCCAACTCTTTTCCCAGCTCTCTGGAGTCCCCCCATCCCTTACTGCCTTGTCCTGTCCCCATCGTTTGAGGCTGCTCCTTCTTCATCCACCTTGGGGCCCTGTTCCTGGGCCTGAGCCTGAGGCCTCCCCCAAGTCCACCATCCATGCACCACCCCACAACCAGCACCTCCAGGTGCCTGGGGTTCCCTGAAAGTGTGGCTGTTCCTCAGGCCTCTCTGCACAGACATCTCCCCACACCTCAGATGGACTCCCCCCATTCACCAGGCCCCCAGTCTCAAAGCCAAAGCTTAGCAAACAAGCTGGACCCACTGCTCACACTTAGCTCCACAGACCTGGAATCACCTTGAGCCAGTCACCTCATCCCAGTGGTCCAGATTCACTCCAGTCCAGATCCCACCGTGCTCTACACCCTCCAAGGCTCATGTGCCACCCCTCAGAATCCAGTGTGCTCTCTGCAGTGAAAAGCAGAGCTCTGACCTGGCTTTTGCTGGACTAAGCCAGTGGCTCCCCACCACCCAGCCCACCTCCCTGCTCAGCCCTCTGCACACAGTTTCCGCTGGCCTCCGAGAACTCTGGACTTACACCTAGGCCCTGGCTCATGAACCAAGCCCCCTCAGATGACTCCCTCCCAGAGAAGCCAGCCCAGTGCCTATACTCAAAACCCTAGGAGCACTTACACCCACGCCTTCACCTCACTGGGCCTGGAGGCTGCGTGGCCGAGGGTCCAGCCTGTGCACAGATGAGGACGTGTTTGGTTCACGGTGCACTTCCTCCTGCCCCACAGTCCAGGGTTCACACTTGTTAAGCTCCTTGGCCCCTTTCATGGTTTAAAATGGTCAGGGATCATCCAGACTGTTTGAGTCTCAAGTTACAGAACAGAAGAATTGGATCGATAGTGATTTCCAAACATTTCTTACGTGTCTCACACATGGTTCTAAGTTCTTAACCTCATACATACCTTGTGTGGCAGAGGTCAGATCTCTGCCAGCCCTTTGTGACCTTGTTGGGGAATTAAGGTGCCAGGGACCCTGAGACACAGGTCATATCTTGTGCACATGTTTTAAGGCCACTTCTCTGCTCAGTAGCTGGGGACAGACAGCAGTGGAGAGTAGGGTCACAGCACTATCTTGGGGCCCTGGGACTAGGTCCTGCCACTTGGCAAGGTGAGGAGCAGGTGTGATGGCTGTGCCCACAGATGCCTGAGACCCCATGTCTGCCAGCTCCCCACACGTGTGCATTCGGGCCTGTGAGTGCATCTTTAGGAAATTCAGGGGAGAAGGGGGCCGCTCAGGCCAGGGACCTGTCCACAGCTCAGGGCCAGGTGAAGAATGAGGTGGAGGGTCCTTGTGCAGTGGGATGGCATCTGCCCCTGGTCAGGGTGGGGGGTTTCCTCTGGACCAGCCTGGAGCCCTGGACACGTGCTTCCTTGGGGAGTCCTGGGTCTGCCGCTGCCCATATCAGGGTCACTTTGGACCTTGGATCAGGCCAGGCTTTCTCTCTAATAGTGCTCTCAATCCTCAGCTTTCCCTGGCTCTGTGACTTCTGTCTAGATCCCCTGCCTAATGGTGGATTTCTCGGAGGTCCAGCTGTCAGTCACTGGGCGTCTGCCCTGAATCGTGTTCCGGGGCTGTGAGGGAAGCCCTGGGGGTTGTTACCACCTGCAGTTAATTTCACATGCTCTGGTTTTAGACCAGGAGCCCCTGCCTCCTGTCCCGCTCTTTCCCGTGGGCTTCTGGCACCCTCCACCATGCTCTCCTCTCTGCACCCGCTGAATTTCCCTTGCTCCCCTAGGGGGAACATATGAGAGGGTCTGAAGGACAAGGATGGCCTAGAAAGGCAGAGCGACCCTACCTTCCCAAGTGGACCCTTCCCAGTGGACCCTACCCTCCCAAGAGTAGACACAGCTAGTGGGCCCTGCAGGACAGGAGTCCCGGCAGGACAGGAGTCTGTGGCTTGGAGTGAGGGCCCATCATCCAAGGCCTGGAACCAAGGACCTTCCCAAGAGTTTCTGGGAGGGAGGGTTCCATGCTGAGGGTGTAAAGTCTCTTTTTTTCAGGAACTGCCCATGGGAGAATTAGCCCCCAGCTGTAAAACAATCCAGGGGCATTTGGAGCGAAGATATTTCACTGGACTATTCTGAGGAAAGGGGCAAAGGTCGGGAAGTACAATAGCACCCAGTCCTGCCTGCTCCATAGAGGGGACTCCCCAGGGAGCCTGCCACCTGGGCCAGCTTCCCGAAAGAGTCCAGGAGAGAATCACCACCTGTTCCCAGGACTCCAAGTCCCTCTTTGGAGTCTGGCCCCGGGTCAGCCTCAGCGCGTACAGGCTCAGCGAATGCAGGAGTTTGCTGAAGCTTCTCTCTGCACTCTCTAATCTGGCCCTTCATCAGCCTCACATTTTATTTATTCACAGACATGTCAGCTCCACTCCCACCCCCAGCTCTGGCCCCTCCAGGAAGGTTCCACTCTGTCCCAGTAGGACAGAGGTGGGTTTCCCCTGCCCCAGGTACCGCGCCCCCTGCCATGTGCTCTCCAGCAGCCAGGGAGTGTTTAAAGTTAGGGTTTCCATCCACACATCCTCTTCCCGGTGTCTCCCCACTCCCTTTCAGTCATAAGTTTTACCGGGAGCTGTGCACCCGAGGTGGGTGGGTGCTCTGTGTTTGGTGAAGGAGGCTAGCCAAGGTCAGGGCCAGCTTTTCTCAGCTTCTCCGCCTGCCCTCCCCTGGCAGGTGCTCTGCGTTTCCCTCAGAGAAGGGACTTCTCTGGTTCTGTCCCTGCTGGGGTGCTGGAGTAGGCCTGCTCCCAGGAGCACGCTGCCCACAGCTCTGAGTGTGGCAGCTGGCAGCTCTCTTGGTGTCTCTGACACCAAGCCTTGGGGTGCTGGGTCTCAGGTACCAGGTGTTAGGGTACCAGGTCTCAGGGACCATGTCTTGGGGTGCCAGGTGTTGGGCAAGGGGTTCTAAGCAGAGCCCACTCCCCCACCCCTCAGCACTAGAGCCCAGAATGGGTGGTTTCCTGCCTGAGCCATGCTGGGCACAGTGGGGTCCCTGTTCTTTGCAAAAGCTTCAAGGAGGCTGGGAGCTTTCCTAGTATGAGTGTCCGAGCTGTCTGAGGTTTGCTCAGCTGGGGCAGGTCTCTTCCCCCACCCACATCCTTCCCCCACCCTCTGACCTCCAGCCCTTCTTCCTGACCTCGTGCACTTATTTTCAGCCCTTCTTTATCTCTTCATACTTTGTCTTCCATTTCCTCCCGTCTTTGTTCAGGGCTGGGGAGAGAGCAACCCCAGTGAGTCCAGATGCCTACACCCCACCCAGCCCTGCCTACAGAGCGCATCAAACTGGGAGGGTGGTGTGTTCAGGGGCATGTGGGCTGGGGTAGGTGAGTGCCTGGCAACTCCCCAACCACTCTGCTGTGGCCCTGCTATGCAGTGGTTTCCCTTGGCTTCACCTGAAGCCCAGACTCCACACCCCTACACACATACACACCCCCGCCCCCGTCAGGCAGGTCGCCTGGGCCAGGGCACTGAGCCCCACCTACCCAGGATCTCTCTTGCCACACCTCTTCTGAACTCAGAACCATCCAGTCCCTCAACCCCCAGCCCCTGAGGATGCCTCCAGTACCAAGTCAGTGCTGAAAGGGCAGGGACTGTGTCTTTATGTTCCTGCTGTGTCCCCAAAGCCCAGAGCCCTACTTGCCCCCAGCAATGGTCCTGCAAGGGTGATGGGTGAATGAATGAATGAATGAGTGAACAAATGAACACATTGATGACTGTCAGCTTCTCACCTGTCTGTAAGCTTCTTACAAACTGTCCAGATGCTGGGCCTGGGAAGCAGCGTCCTAAGTTCCTCAGCTGAATTTTTTCCCCCAAACTGCCACACAGCCTCCAGTGAGCTGAACTGCACGCCCTGTGACAACACCCTCCAGGCAGACAGACTTGACAAATAGTGCCAACATTAGCTCAGAGTACTGTAGACATGTTGGGGTTCAGGGTGGGGAACACCGTCGCCCCACATAGAGCTCGCCTGGGTGGGCCAGGTCCCCAGGAGACCACACGCTCCTCCATACAAGTCTAGAGTGCCCTCCACCACAAGCTGAAATCTGTGGCCCCGCTCTCCCCTCATCCAACCCTGTAAAACAAGACAGAGTGAATCCACCGGGTGCTGACATGCTGGCTTCTGGAGACACGGACGCCTGCACAGTTCCTGGCTCATGCACCCTCCTGGGACAGAGCCTGGGATTTGGGTCCCAGGCAGGTCAAAGGCCTCAGTTCAGTGATGACTCTTTAGGGCTTGCACGGGTTGATTTATCAGTGCAATCCAGGATGTTGATATTCTCACAGCCACAGTTCTGGGCGCTAGGCAAGCTCTCAACAGTGCGATATTCATTTAACAAATGTCATGTGCCTGGCATTGCCGTAGGCCAGGAGGAGGCAACTTCCAACAAAACAGAGCCAAGCCTCGGAGGGTAGCATTCCTGCGCAGGGACAGACAGACACGGCCATGCCACAGAATAATGGCATTAAGTGCAATGGTGAACACATGACGAGGGCAGTGAGCCCGTGGGTGAGGGGGGAAAGCATTATCAGGGGTGGAACAGCCAGTGCAAAGTGCTGCGATGGGCATGTGTGGGTGTCTGAGGATCAGCTGGGGGAGCCAGCAGGGAGGACTGGGAGATGAGGTCAGAGGGGCCAGGGAAGTGGGGCCATGAGGGCTTCTAAACCGAGGCGGAACAAGACCCAGTGGGAGGAACAAGACCCAGGGGGGCATGAGGGCCACTCAGACCCAACACACCATAAGCTGAGCTGCCCCAGGGTGATTTGTAATGTAGCAAACCCCTCTAATTTTATGAGTTTTCCCAATAACATGTGCAGAATACAGAAATCAGAAAACCAGTGCATATGTGCACCGGGGTCTGATCAGGAGTGCAAGCTCCTTCCTCAGGAGCTGCTGACACCCCTGATGAGACAAGGCCTCTGAGAGCTACAGGGCCCACCCGGCTGTTGCTTTGGCCTCTGTGCCTCCCTCCAGGAGGGTCCAGGCCTGGGAGGTAGGGAGGGCATATGGCGCCTGGCTCTGTCAGACCTGAACCATGCACAGGGGTGGCGTCTACAAATGATGACCACTGACAGCACCAGGGCTGCCCCCGAAACCCTGGGCAGCACCTGAGAGGGGTGAGCGCTAACGTGGCTGTTCGTCAGGCCATGCAAGGTGCCTGAGCTGGGCCCGGGGTCCTTCCTGGGACCTAGCTGTGTCTCAATCAGGCGGTGGCCAGGTGCAGGCTTCCCTTTTGGGAGGTCTCAGAGGAAGACCGAGGTCTGGGCTGAGTGAGAAAAGGCTGAGGGGAGAATGGTCAGGCAGATGCACCATCCTAGGGGGCCCCAGTGGTAAGGGTGCCAGG
This sequence comes from Desmodus rotundus, assembly GCF_022682495.2. NCBI lineage: Eukaryota > Metazoa > Chordata > Mammalia > Chiroptera > Phyllostomidae > Desmodus > Desmodus rotundus. Next base: position 177,862,151 of record NC_071387.1, on the reverse strand, counting down.
GCCACTTACGGCTATTTGGACTGCAGTGGTGGGTAGTTAGGTCCTGAAGATGGAGATGGGGGGCAGAAACGGGGTGGGGTTGAACCAAGCTGTCTCCCAGGCATCTCCCCTCAACCCCTTTGTAGAACCCTTTGCTTGCCTCAGACATAGATATGGCCCCCGCAGACAGACCAGTGTCAGCTCCGGGAAGGTGTCCTGTGAACCACCCTTGCCCCAACCTCCAGCCTTTGGGGTCAGAGGTAGGCCAGCTTCTTTCAGGGCCAAACCCTTGCTCAGGGGGAAGGAACAGAGCTACTGGGGGAGGGTCAGATTCTGTTTCTTTCCTTCCATGAATTCACCGCCTGTGGAGCTGTCATGCCAAAGTCCAACCAGGTTTGAGTTCTCAGTTGGAAGAAGGTTTCTTGCAAAGGCAGGATAGGAAAGCTGGAAATGCCTGTTCCTAACAGCTTGGGGAACAGTGCAAAGGGTGCCAACCACCAGCTCATGGGACTTTGTTTCCTCCTGGGTTTAGCTAGCCCTAGTTTGGGGTGCAATAAGCACAGTGCTGCGGCCTCCCCCCATCTTTCCCTTAGGACTTGGCTCCATGTGCTGAGCACTCGGTGCAGTTCACCCTTCCCCCCTTCATTTGCCAGCCAGACGTGGACATGAGCGGGGCAGGGCACCAGGGAGGCCCACATCTGAATTTCCATGTGCATGCCCATGTGTGGTTGTGCATGTGTGCACACATATATGTGTGCGCTGGTTCCTGTGGGGTTGGGGGTTTCAGCTTATTTCCCATGTGGCCATGGATGCTGGGCCTGGGTTTCAGCCCTGGCTCTGTCACTCTCTAGGGGTGTCAGGACTGTCAGTGACCTCTGTGGCACTCCGTGTCAGTAAGGAGTGGGTGAAATTCGGGCCAGGACAGACCACTGAGTCACTGAGGGGATATCCACTTAACTATTGAGTTATTGTCACCCCCACACACATCTGATGGAGTGTTGGCATGGTGGCTGTTGAACCCTGGACATGGTCACCAAGGAGGCTCCCTGGACCCACCCCTCTGGGAAGAGCTGGGCTCCCAGGGGAATGGGCTAGGGAAGAACCTGGGGTGCAGGAAGAGGCTAAAGCCACCCCTTGGCTGCACCTGTTGGAGGCTTGGCCCACTGAAACTGTGTTGTGGGGTCACAGAGGCTTTTTCAGCTTGAGTTGTCACCAGGTACCTCCAGGGCAGGGCCCTGGAGCAGGCCTGGGAACAGGCATACTCAACACCTGAGGGGCCTCAGTCTCTTGCTACTTCCCAAAGGCCAACTCAGAGGCCAGACTCCCTACAGGCAGATGTCACCCCTGTGGTGGTGACAGCAGCAACTTGGTAACTGAGTAGAATGTGCATTTTGGGGACTTGGGGCCTGACAAGAGTGTATCCGGAGCAGCACCCCTGTGTGCCGCACTGGGCACACTGGCAAGTGCAGGATGGACGCACGAAGCCAGCACCCAGGGACAGGATGGGCTCTTCTGACCAGAGAAGCCACTCTAACCCCCTGACCAGCAGCTGAGAGTCAGGAAGTCCCCAATCCCCAGCCAGGTGCTCCAGGCCCCTCCGTGGTGCCCTCAGACTGGCGCAGGGCGAGCAGAGCCAGGGGATTTGTCCCTGCACTCACACTCCCTCGAGACTTCCACTGGGCTGCCCATGTGCGTGCACCTCTAGCGGGCTTTCCATTTATATGTTCGGTTTGCTCATGATCTGAAAATTTGTTTGGGTGTTAACGAGCTGAATGTAAATCCACTGCCAATGAGCAGTGTACCTCCCTGAGTCAGTGCTGGCATGTTGCTAAGCGTGTGGTGTGTCATCTGTAATCCTGAATTGTGCTTGTGGCCCATAGCTAATGCAGAACTGAGTAGAATTTCTCAGGCAGACTTGATGTGGCACAGTTGGGTTGGCTCCCAGGAGAGGAGCCAGAAGGATGCTGGCAGCCTGGAAGCTCTGCCCTTGGTGGAGGCCTGGCCCCTGGCCCATGTCTGTGGTGGCCACCATCAGGGGCAGGTGCTGAGGCCCGGCAGCCCTTGAGTTGAATGGGTCCATCACACCAGCCCAGCAACCTGCAAGAGCCTGAGGTGCCCTGTTGGGCTGTTTTCAGCTTAAGTCTATGCTGACTGGCTTTAGTGCCTGACTGGGAATTTAAACAAGACACTATGCCCAGGAAGAAGTTTCTGCTTTGTAGTGTGCTCCTCAGGGTAGCACCCTGTGCCTCCATCAAGGGGAGCAGGGGAGGGTCGGTGCTCCTTGGGCAGCCTGGCCTCAAGCCTACCCTCTTGCCATGAGAGCCAACGGATGACTCATGGCTGGGCCTAGGAAGGACTCCTGTGCTGGCTGTGGTGAAGGTGTATGCATGCCATGGTAGATGTGTGCACGCCATGGTGGACGTGTGCATGCCGTGGTGGATATGTGCATGGCGTGGCGGACATGTGCATGTTGTGGTAGATGTGTGCATGCTATGGTGGGTGCTTGTGTAGGCCATGGTGGAGGGCGTGCATGCCATGGTGGGGCCATGTGGGGTGGATGATCCCTTCTTTCTGGTGCCCCAGCCAAAAAACTAAAACTAAAACTAAATGACAACCTTTCCCTTTGACTTTCATGGGGCTTGGGGAAGAAGCACTCAATGCACTTCCCTTGCAGGAAGGAGTCTGACTTTCCTCTTTACAACAGCCCAGAAAGGTTTAGTAGACTATCATTTGACAATAAGGAAACCACGTTGGAAAGAGATGAAATACTAACAACTTGTAGTAAGAGGCAAGACAGGTCCCTCCCACAGAAAAGTGTCCAATGTGCTGGAATGTGACTCTGACCCCTGCACTCCCCATCCCCCCACCCCCGCCATAGTACAGCTCCACGAGGGCCCGTGCAGCTGGAGGTGGGGGCCAGCTCTCAGCCAGTATTCATCAGGGTGGGCCCTCGGTCCCTCGCTCTCCTGCATTTGGGGCAAACCACTGGGATATGGGAACACAAAAGCTGTCCCAGTGAGGGTGTCTTGGCTCTGCATTTGCCTCCAAGGGCTTTTGCTTGTATTTATTTTTGTCGAGCTTCCTAGAAACTAGGTGCCTGTGCAGGCCCTCTGGGCTGGCGGTGTCTCATGGTCCTCCCACGTTGGGGAGCCCTTTGTCCTCCGGCTGTGCTGCATCAGTATCAAAAATCAATAGTTCCATTTCTTCCCGCTGCTCTGTGGCCTGTGACAAAGTCCTGGTTTCAGGGGACAGTACTGGGAACACCCTGATAGTGGCAACCATGGGAACATGGCGGCCACATGAGCAAACACTGCCCTGTTTATGATAATGTGGGATGTCACCCACACGTTGTGTCTGCAGGAATATGTCCTCAGAGGAAATGGCCTTGCTGGGACTTTTTACATGAAGCTGTAAATGTTCATGAGATCCAAACTTACTCCCCTTCAGAGTATCTGTTTGCCAAATTCTTCTAGCCTTTTGGGGGTCCCTCTCATCCCCCTGACCCCACCGCAAAGTGAAGCATCTGCATCTTTGCTTCAGTGGACTTTGCAATGAATTTCACGGTCACAATCTCCAGACCTCCAGCCAACCACAATGCCAACTGAGGGTGAGATTTCTCTCCTCTCACGATGGCTTCCCCAGGCTGTAATGAACCTTTTATGTTCTTGAAACTTAAAGCATTGAAGAGAACACTCCTCTGATTTGCCCAGCCAGCCGGCCTTCAGCTTTCTCATTCTGGGGAGGGGGACGCCGCATGTACCCTCCTGTGGCCCTTTCTCCATCTTATGCATCGTCTCCATCTGGGGAGCCTGTGTGGTGCTGGCCCACCTGTGCATGACTCTGATGTGACACCCTCACTTCTTACCTGTCTTCCCTATTTTTGCTGGTGTGCCTGTCACACTGGGGTACAATGTGTCATTTGTTTAATAAGCTCTCAGTGACCTGGTCACCAGCTACCTACCAAAGTCATGCCCCATGTGCCATTCAGTCTTGTTTGATTAGTGGGTGGACTCTGCTGTCCCTCTTGTGAGGTGCTGGCAGGGTCCCCACCTCCCCCCCAGCTTACCCCCAACTCCAGGTGCCACATTTAGGCCCCTCTTTCTCTCCCACTCAAATTTACCTGCCCTGGACCCTCAGCTTACCTCATACCTGTTCCAGCTTCATTTGAAGATAGATCAGTAGAAATCATACAATCTGAAGAACTTCCCTAATCTGTAAATCTGTATATTTCACTAAATTGGGGGCATTTGGCCATTATTTCTTTGGATTTTTTTTCCTACCCCATTCTTTCTCTCCTCTCCTTTGGGACTCCAGTTACTCATAAATGGACATTTTGCTATTGTCCCCAAGGCCACTGAGGCTCTTCATTTTGTAATCTTCCTTCTCCTTGTTCTTCAGATTAGATTATTTCTATTGATTGATCTTCAAGTCCACCATCTCTCCTGTCACCTCTGTCTGCTCTGAAATAAGCCTATCCATTGATTTTTTCATTCAGATATTGAATTCTTCAATTCTAGAACTTCCTTTTGGTTCTTTTAGATATCTTCTGTTTCAGGGGCCAGTTGACTACAACCCATGGGTTGGTCCCCTGTTTTTGTAAATACAGTTATGTTGGAACACAGGCCGTGCCCATTTGTTTATGTGTTATGGCTGTTGTTGTGCTAAATAGCGGAGCTGAGTAGTTGCAAAACAGACTGTATAACCCACAAGCCTAAGTGATTTACCATCTGGTGGGGTTTTTTGGGGGTGGTTTTTTTTTTTGCGTTTTATTTCACCTATCCTCCTCTCCTCCTCCTTTAGTAACTATCAGCTTGTTTTCTACACCAATAGGTCTGTTTCTGTTTTGTTTTGTTTATTCATTCATTTTGTTTTTTTCAGATCCACATATAGTGAAACCATATGGCATTTGTCTTCCTCGGAATGATTATTTCACTTAGCACAATGCCATCCAGGTCCACCAGGTTATTGCAAGTGGCAGGATTGCACTCTCTGTATAGTTGACTAGTATTCCACTGTGTATATGTACCACACCCTCTTTATCCATTTATCTATCGATATCCGTCTGTCTAGGTTGCTTCTGTTATCTTGGCCATTACCAGCAGGGGTGCATATATTTTTTCCAGTTAGTGTTTTTGTTTTCTTCAGATAAATACTTAGAAGTGGAATCACTGGATCATATGGCAGGTTTTTTAATTTTTTTGAGGAATCTCCATACTGTTTTCCACAGTGGCTACACCAGTCTGCATTCCCACCAACAGTGCACGAGGGTTCCCTTTTCTCCACATCCTCGCCAACACTTGTTTGTTGATTTATTGATGATAGCCATTTTGGCTGATATAAAGCTTATTGTGATTTTAATTTGCATTTCTCTGATGATTAGTGATGCTGAGCATCTTTTCACATGTCTATGGGCCCTCTGTATGTCCTCCTTGGAAAAGTGTCTATTCGGGTTCTCTGCCCATTTTTAAATTGGACTTTTTTTTGGTGTTAAGTTGTATGAGTTCCTCATATATTCTGGATAGTAACCCTTTATCAGATGTGTCATTGGCGAATATCTTCTCACACTTGGTAGGCTGTGTTTTCGTTTTGTTGATGGTTTTTTTCACTGTGCAGAAATTTTTAATTTCATTAAGTCTCATTTAAAAATTTTTTTCTTGTGTTTTCCTTGCCTGAGGAGATATATCAAAAAAAAAATATCACTAAGAGCGATGTCCAAGAGTTTGTTGCCAATGTTTTCTTCTAGGAGTTTTATGGTTCTAAGAATTTTAAGGTCTTACATTTAAATCTTTAATCCATTTTGAGTTTATTTCTTATATATGGTGTAAGAACATAGTTCAATTTCACTTTTTTTGCATGTGTCTGTCCAGTTTTCCCAACACCACTTATTGAAGAGACTGTGTTTACTCCATTGTATTTCTTTGCCTACTTTGTCATAGATTAATTGACCATATAAGTGAGGATTTATTTCTGGGCTCTCATTTCTATTCCATTGTTCTGTATATCTGTTTTTATGCCAGTACCATACTGCTTTAATGATTGTAGGTTTGTAATATAGTTTGAAATCCGGGAGCTTGATACCTCCCACTTTGTTCTTTTTCAGTTTTCTTTGGCTATGTGGGGTCTTATGTGATTTAATATAATTTTAAAGATTACTTGTTCTAGCTCTGAGAGAATGCCATTGGTATTTTAACAGAGATTGCATTGAATCTGTATGTTGTTTTAGGCAGTTAGGACATTTTAACAATATTAATCCTTTCAATCAATGAGCAAGGCATAGTCTTCCATTTATTTGTATCCTCTTCCATTTTTTTTCAATGTCTTATAGTTTTCAAGGTATAGGTCTCTCACCTCTTTGGTTAAATTTATTCCTAAGTATCTATGCTTTTTGATGCAATTGTAAATGAGATTGTTTTCTTAATTTCTCCTTTTGATTGTTTATTATGACACATAGAAATGCAACAAGCAAATTTCTGTATATTGATTTTATGTCCTGCAACTTTACTTCATTCATTTATTAGTGTAAATAGTTTATTTTGGTGGCATCCTTAGGGGTTTTTTTTATGTATATCATGTCATTTACAGATAATGATAGTTTCACCTTTTTCTTTCCAATTTAGATGCCTTTTACTTCCTTTTCTTGTTTGTTGCTCTGGCTAGGAATTCCAGTACTGTGTTGAATAGAAGTGGTGAGAGTGGGCATCCTTGTCTTGTTCCTGATCTGAGAGGAAAAGCTTTCAGCTTTTCACCATTGAGTGTGATATTAGCTTTGGATTTGTCATATATGGTCTTTTTTATGTAGGATAATGTTTCTTCTGTAGTCACTTGTTCAGGGTTTTTATCATAATTGAAATTTTGTCAAATGTCTACATTTATTGAGATGATAATGTATTTTTATCTTTCACTTTGTTAATGAAATGTATCATGTTGATTAATTTACCAGTGTTGAAGCATCCTTATATCCCTGGGATAAATTCCATTTTGTCATGGTATATGATCCTTTTAACATATTGTTGAATCAGCTTTTAATGTTTTGTTGAGGATTTTTGTCTCTGTGCTCATCAAGGATACTAGCCTGTAATTTTCCTTTTTTGTAATGTCTTTACCTGGTTTTGGTATCAGGGCAATTCTGGCTTCATAGAATGAGTTTGGAAGCATTTCTTTTGATTTTTTTAAATAGTTTGAAAAGGATAGATATTCTTTATAACAGTAGGTAAATTTTTGGTAGAACTCATCTGTGAAGCTGTCTGAACCTGGACTTTTATTTGTTGGGAGTTTTTTGATTACTGCTTCAATTTCATTGCTAGTAATCTGTGTGTTTAGATTTTTTATTTCTTTCTGGTTTAGCCTTGGAAGGTTATATGCTTCTAGAAATTTTCCATTTCTTCTAGATTGTCAAATTTATTACCATATAATTGTAGCATTCTATAATGATCTTTTGTATTTCTGTGGTGTCAGCTGTAACTGCTCTTTCACTTACGATTTTATTTATGTGGGCTCGCTCTCTTTTATTCTTAATGATTTTAGCTATAGGTTTGTCAATTTTGTTTATCTTTTCAAAGAACCATTCTTAGTTTCACTGATCTTTTCTATTTTCTTAAATTTCTATTGTGTTTATTTTTGCTTTGATCTTGTTTCCTCCCTTCATTTACTTTGGGTTTTGTTTGTTCTGCTTTTTTTAAGTTCCTTTTAGGTCTAAAGTTACATTTTTAAATTGGTGTTTGTCCTGCTTCTTGAGGTAGGCTTGTACAGCATTCACTTTCTCCTTAGAACTGCTTTTACTGCATCCCATAACACTTGGAAAGTTGCATTTTCATTTTCATTTGTCTCAAGGTAGTTTTGATTTCCCATTTGCTTTCCTCTTTGAGACACTGATTGTCAATAGCATGTTGTTTGGCCTCTGTGTACTGGGGTTGTTTTTTTTTTTTTCTAGTTTTCTTCTGTAGTTGCTTTCTAGTTTCATGCCATTGTGGTCAGCAAAGATGCTTGATATGATTTTAATCTTCTTGAATTTACTGAAACTTGTGTGTGGCCTAATACATGATTTATCCTGGAGAAAGTAAGGAAATACTTTTCTTTCTGTTTGGATGATCTGTCCATTGATGTAAGTTGGTTTTTAACCCCTACCATTATTGTGTTTTTGTGAATCTCTCCCTTTATGACTATTAATATTTGCTTTATGTATTTAGGCACTTCTATGCTGGGTGCATAGACATTTATGATTGTTATATCCTCTACTCGGATTGACCTCTTTATAATTAGGTAATGTCCTTCTTTGTATTTTTTTTTACATTGTTTGTTTTAAAGACTATTTTTGTCTGATATGATTATTGCTAACCCTGCTTTATTTTCCTTTCTTTTTGCATGGGATATATTTTTCCATCTTGTGGAAAAATATGTCCCATGTCAGTTTGAAAGACACAGTTTGTGTCTTTCAGTTTGAAGTGAGAGTCTTGGAGGCAGCATAGAGCTGGGTCATGTTTTTTAATCCATGCAGCCAGTCTATGTCTTTTTATTGGAGTATTTAATCCATCTACATTTAAAGTACTTATTAGGAATGTATTTATTACCATTTTAAAATTGTTTTGGGTTATTTTTGTATTGCATAGTTCTTATCTGATCTTTTCTTCTTCTCTTCATCTCTTCCCTCATGGTTTGCTGGTTTTCTTTAGTGTTTTGAGTTTCTTTCTCTTTATTCTTTGCAGCTTTTGTAGGTTAATTTTGTGGTTACCATGAGGTTTATATATATCATTCTGTATACATATAGCCGTATATTTTAAGTTGATAGGCATTTAAGTTTTATTATATTCTGGCAGGGATGCCAGATGCATGTGGTAGCAAAAGTACTACATTTTTACTCCTCCATCTATGCCTTATGTTTTTCGCATATTTTAGAACTTTTTTGTTTTGTGAATTTCCTAACTACTTATTGTAATTTGAGCTGATTTTGGTACTTTTTTCTTTTGAGCTTCATGGTAGGATTTTAAAGTCTTACTCACTGTGTTTATTAAATATTTGATTTTACCTGTGAGAATTTTTCTTTCTCATATTTTCTTAGTTTTGAATATGGCCTTTCCTTTTCTGCTTATAAGAAATGATAAAGACTCTTTATCATTTCTTATATAGCTGGTTTAATGGTAAGTAGTTCCTTTAGTTTCTGTTTGTCCAGGAAACTCTGTATCTCTCCTTCAATTCTGAATGATAACTTTGCTGAGTAAATTATTCTAGGTTGTAGGTTCCTTTCATACCACTCTCTTCTGGCCTGTAACTGTTGCTTCTGGAAAATCAGCTGACAGCCTTTTGTGGTTTCCTTTGGGTATAACTAGTTGTTTTTCTCTTGCTGCCTTCAAAAGTATCTCTTTAACTTTTGCTATTTTAATTATATTATATTAAATGTAATTAGTATGGGTGTCGTTGGGTTCATCTTGTTTGGAACTCACTGTGTTTCTTGGACCTGGACTTCTGTTTCTTTCTCCAGGTTAAGAAAGTTTTCAGCCATTTATTTCTTCAAATAAAGTTTCTATTCCCTTTTTTTCCCTTCTCCTTCTGAGATCCCTATAATGTGAATGTTTGTGCACTTGATGCTATCCCAGAGGTCCCTTAAACTATCCTCATTTTTTAAAAATCCTCTTTTTTTATTGCTGTTCTGATTGGTTGGTTTCCACTAGTCTGTTTTCTAGGTTGCTGATCTGTTCTTCTGTTAGAGTATTATTTCAGTTCAGTTATTGTATTCTTCAGCTCTGCTTGGTTCTTTATCATACTTCCTAACTCTTTGCTGAAGTGTTCCTTAAGTTCCTGTATTCCACTGTCAATTTTGGTGAGAATCCTTATGACCTTTTCTTTAAATTCTTTATCAGGCAAATTACTTATCTCTGTTTGTTTAGGATTTTTTTCCTGGGGATTTTTCTTGCTCTTTCATTTGAAAGATATTTTTCTGTCTTTTCATTTTGTTTGGCTTTCTACATTTAATTATACGAATTAGACAAAATAGCACTCTGTAAGTCTTAAAAAAGTGTCCTTATATAAAAGCAACCTCTGTGTAGGTTGTGTGTGCTGGGTGGTTTTGGCAGGCTAATTGGGGCTTGATAGGTGCCTAAGAGCCTAGGGCACTGGCCTGTTGGGCTGGAGCAGTTCTGGGCAGGGAGGCCAGGTGCATGTGGTGACACTTGTTGATCCTGCTTGCTCCCTTTAATCAGAGCAGAAATGGGCTCTGAGCAGTGTGGTTGGGAGTGTGCTGCAGTGATCTTGTAGGTAGGCCAAAGCACCCAAGTAGAGCTTCCACCCACCCTATCAAAGTGGAGAGAGACACAAACATGGTGCTCACTGGCACCTCCAAGCCTGGAGAATCCCCACAGCTCCCAGAAAGCTCCTATAGTTTTCAAGTCTTCTCTATTTGGCCTTTTTCTCTTGGTTGTTGTTCAGAAGCTGTTCATTAATTCCTCAATTGTCTCTCAAAAGGAATTCCCCTCCATATACATGCATATTTCAGTGTGCTTATGGGAGGTGGTGAATTCAGTGTCTTCTTATGCTACCGCTATCTTGAACACCACTATCAAGCCCTTATAGAAAAAATTTGCCAATCCCTTTCTATTCCACTGCTAAGATTTACTATTTGTTGATTTATTTTCCATAATATCCTTAAGTATAGCTTTAACAGGTGTTTTTAAATCATTGTCTGCTAATTCTAACATCTACGTCACCTTGAGATCTCCACTGGTTCGTGACTTCCACTATACTCGTTCTTCATATGTTTGGCTCGGTGATTTTCAGCCAGTGTGCCAAGACACGCTGGTGTGCCGCAAGGTTTTTGAAACTTGCAATACCTGACTATTTAGTCAGGGGCACTGGTCTCTTTTCCCGTAGATTGTCAAATTAAGAAATGACAACAGCCAACACAACAAAAGCTATCTGGTTTGAATGAATCAAAATTATACTGAGTTTTTTGTGAGATTGGCAAAAAATATAATGTTTTTTGGTGTGCCACAAAATGTTAATAGTTAGTTTATGTGTGCCACGAGATGAAAAAGGTTGAAAATCGCTGGTCTAGTGATTTTGGATCATATCCAAGACATTGTTACTGACACCCTGTAGACACCGTGTGTTCTATTAGGTTCTTCTGAAGAACATTGATTTTGGGGATAGTTGTTGCTTCATTGTTGTTGATGCATTATTGTTTTACCAGGACTGGACTAAAACTCCAAAAATGTCTCCCTTGTGGTGACAGCAGCTGAAATCTGTGCATTTCTTTTGGCTACTGTTGGTGCTTGGGCCTGCCTCTCTCATGTGTAATGCAAAGATAGATCAGCCAGAGACCTGGAAAGAATCACACACACACTCTGGGGTTTGGCCTCTCTGGCTCTTCCCTTTCTGGGATTTGCCCCCTTCACTTCTCAGCTGCCGTGCTTATACTGATCTTTGTCCTTTGATTTTTCAATCCAGGAGGACTAGAGGTTTATTTCTAATTTTTAGCTGTTCTGCATGGCCCTAGCTGGGATTTACTTTCTGGAAAAAGCCATTAAAAAAAAAAACCAGGGAAATTACTAGTGCTTGTTCCTTCCTCAAAGTTTAGAGCCCCTCCAGTTTCTGCTTTCCTTTGGTCTCTCTTCAGTGTATATGTCATATATATACTGTGTGTGTATGTGTATATATATATATACACACACACACACACTGGGCACTATATATTATATATATATGTAATGTTTTATAATTAATTACATATAGATATGTATGAGGCAGAGAGAGAGAGACAAAGACAGAGTTCATGCTTGTTACCTGAGGGAGAGAGGAAGAGTTGGTACAATAGGAGCTACTTCATCAATTTCTAGCCATAAAGATATACAGGTTTCCCCCATAATTCAAAAAAAGAACATTCCTATGAAAGCTTTCTTAAGCCAAAATGACATAAAGGGGAGAAGCAATCACCACTTGCATGTTCCCAGACTGAAAACACAACCCACAAATCATACCAAATAACACATTCGGCCTAAAGTAACACTAACGTGTGATGAGAGTGTTGCCGCTCTCCCTGCCTGGGAGGCCGCCGCCTCTGTAACGGCCGCTGCAGAACAAACACTGAATGCTTTTTATGCTTTTTGCCTTTTTTCATAAAAACAAAAATCCTCTTTGAATTTCTTCCAGTTAGCAAAAACAGGTACTAGTGTAGGTCTTTTATAAAAGCAAAGTGGCATAATATGGGCTTTCAAAAAGTAGGAGACACCTGTAATTGTTGCAGGTCCTCTCTCAAATCTGTACGTTAAAGTGTATAATCCTTTGTACGTGGAACACTTTGGGAGCAGAATGACGTGAAGGAAGGACTGAGAAGGGGAAGGCACCTGGGGAGAAGGGTGCTGCAGTGTGGAGGCTCCGCTGCTGCAGACGGAGCTGGTGCCCTCGCTCTTGTGGGTCACACCAAGGCCACACACGGTTTGCTCACAGGCTTCGCCGGACAGCACTTACTATTCATTACTATTAATGTGTTGAACCACATAATATATCATTGACACCTGCTGGGTGGTTGCTACCTGCCCTACAAGGGACAGCCTTGGGGTGGATGCCTCTGAATACAGGATGAGGGTTACTTTAAAGGAAAGTGTTCCTCTGGGTCTCTCTCTAGGACTGGAAGATGAATCTAAAACCCTGTCCTTCTGTCTTGCTGCTTTTCCTGAGACCCTGCCCTGAGCCCCAGGCCTCAGGAGCCGCAGTGAGAGCACCCAACCAGCCACCAGCCTCTAGCTCCCTTGGGCACCATGGAAACAGTCAATTTAGTTTTTCTCGCTGTGGCTTTCTAATCTGACCCCAGAGGACACATCTGTCAGTGACAGGGGGCACAGGGAAGCAGTGGGGGCTCTCGTGAAAGCTGCACCCAACCCTACTTGAGCAACACCTTCTACAAAAACATTTATGGGAGATGGTGTGACAGACAAACCTAAATGCTGGGGATAATGAAATAATTCAAAGCAGGCACGTCTGTGTTCAAATGTACTCTCCAAAGAGGACAGTCACGGGAGGGACCTTGGCGATTCAGGACTCCCACACCATCTTGAACACAGGCCCAAAGGACTTTCTGAGCTCGTCAGTGTTTGCGACCAAAGGGTGACGGGCTTCCCTGTCTGTCAGACATGGGGGCCACAACGTAGACCAAAGGCCAGACCTGCCCCAGAGAGACCCAGTCTTCCTTCTGTCCTCATGTCTGTTGCTCTCTGCAGCTCAAAATTAAAGGAACTGAGGCTCCCGTAGAAAGCCTCTAACAGTTTTCATTTTTAATTTAAAAGTTGACAAAGTTTGCTTGAGTTTTGTAACCGCGTGATATTTAAACCATTTTGTGGTTTGTGAGCAGAAGGGCTGGTCCTCCAAGCCCTATGCTCATGGTGCGGGAAGCAGCTCCCTACCCGCCAGCATGGCCCGCCAGGGGCCTGGGACTCCCTGCACGGCACTCCCGTCTGCTTCGTCTGACGGTGACCTCAGAGCACCCATCTGGAACGTCCTCTCAGGCAGGAGGTGTAGGGTCAGTTAGATAATATTTGTGGACTCTATAAATATCATTGCCTCCTGCCCTGGACTCGGCTGACACACTCACTTTAATTCCCCCCAGGGTGCCAAGTGAGCACAGCCGGGTGTGGAGGTCAGAGAGGAGTGGGCTGGTGGCAGCGGGTACAGGGAGCCAGCCCCTGTCCTGGAGGAGTGCTGAGGGGACCCCATACCTCGTCTGTAGAGAACGCTGGAGAGTCAGTGCGGGTACCCATGCGCGTGTTTGTCTGTGTGTCTCTGTGTGTATCTCTGTGTGTATTTGTGTCTGCGTATCTAGTATGTGTGTATCTGTCTCTGTGTATGTATCTGCACATGTCATGTCTGTGTTTCTGTATGTGTCAGTATGTGCATGTATGTGTCTGTATGCTGGGGTGTGTGACACTTCAGGTCTGGTCCTGACTTGCTCCTCCTAGCAAGCGACATGGGTCCCAAGTGCGTCCTGTCCCTCCTCTGGAAAGGTGTTCCTGGTTGCTCTGGTTGTTTTGTCTGCAGGGTTAATTTACCAGGCTCGCACATGTTAAAGTAAAACCAAAGGATTTACTGTGCTGTTGCATTTGCGTGGACTCAGCTGAATCTTGTGGAGAGATCCTTGGAGGCAGCAATGACGCAGGGCCTGACCCCAGGTCGAGGGCCCTGCTGTGTGTCGGGGGGAGTGACACACACCAACAATGACCTTCCTGAGCCCTCGGTGCCCGCTTTGTCCGGGTCCTGCTCCAGAAATGGCTGGCTGGTCATCTCTTTCTGACCTTTAACACTGGTCAGAGGTTGTAATTAGAACTAAAAGTGTGTGTCCCCTGTTGTTACCTCCTTGTGGCCATGCCATTTGCACTTAATTAGCTGTAACTCTCTGGCCTGGGCAGTTACCTGTGGGCTTGGAAGTCACTTCGTTGAAGTTCATTGTTGGAAGAACAGTGAACAGCAGGGGAGCTCCGGACCTGGCAGGCCTCACTCTGCTTTTGGGTGGCCTCGCATCCGTGACACACTTTGATTTTGTCCCGTACAGAGACTCCCGTGCCTCCCCCACTGTCATGGTTGCCCTGTGCTGCCAGCCCTGGGACTGTGTGGCAGTGTTTGCTGCATCGGAGTTTGTTCCGGTGGGTTGCTACTAAGGAAGGGTTTGAGTGTGCGGGGAGCCAGTGTCTCCCTGCAAAGCCTTGGCTTTGGTTCTGGCTGTGGCTGCAGCTGCCAGTTCTGCATGCGGGGCTGATGCACAGCTGGATGGCACTCTGCCTTTTGCACACCACAGGGTGCACAAAGCTCAGCTCCCCTGCCCTTCCAACCTAAAGGGTCTGGCTTCTCCTCAGCAAATGCAGACTTTTGATGCACAAGGTTACACCACATGCTTGCTTCCCAATCAAGGCCACCCTCATAGCATGTGGTCATAGGATACCGGACCCTTTCTCTGTGGCTCAGGCCTTGGACAGGCCAAATGTGGGCCCCAGAGCTATGGGTCCAGAGGAGGTGGCCAGGTTACTGCTCACACACGCCTGGTGGTCCCTTGTCCTTTTGGAAGTAAAGAGAACGTAGGCTGGGAGGGAAGTCAGGATCTCCCCACAGCCATTGGTGTCCCGGTGGCCAAGCCCACCTGAGCACGTGGTCCCTACAGCATGACCTGAGGGGCTGGGTCTTCTGGTGATGAGGACAGTGGTGAGGAGCAGGGTGAGGGACTGGGGCTCCTCATCTGACCACTCTGTGTCCTGCTCCCACCACCCTGGCACCCTCCTTGGGTACATCCCCAGAAGACCAAGCAGCCCTAGGCAGAGGCAGTGCCCCAGCTGTTAGATTGGAGGCAGCTACATAAGTACTGGGTAGGTGTCCTCCCCACCTTCACTCGCACAGGGCTGGGGGATACGGACAGAAGGCACAGGTAGAAAAGGAAGGCCCATGTGTGCCGTGCATGAGGTCACCTCTACCCCATTACCTCTGTAAATTTCACAATAACCCTGACACGTGAGTGTTATTACCCCGTCCCGGTAACATGCAGGTTGTGGCAGGAAGTGTGTGGCCTGCAGTGACTGGGGTCCAGACCAAGGGCCGAGTCCTTTTTGTGTCCAGGGACCACGCCATGGTGGCCAGGCCCGGTTCTGGCTGGAGAACCTCACCCTCAGAAGCAGGAGCAATGCCACAGGGCACTATGAGCCAGAATTGCCTGACTCTTAAAATGCCCATTATGTGCTTAATTGCTAAACCACTAACAAATTGCCACTTTAAACCAATTGAGTTTTCAGTATAATTAGCTCATTACAATGCAGCCTGCGGTCGGAGGTAGTCTTGAGACATGAGGGGAGCGGGCTTGGCCTGTCCCAAGCTGGCAAGACACGCTCAAGAAGAAATCCCGTGAACCAGAGACCCGGAGTTCTGGGTGAAAATGGAGAACCCAGACAATCTCAGACCGCCACCCTCCCCTTGTCCCCAAGTCTGAAAGATAAACCAGTAACCAGAGGCCAACCACTGAAGTGAAGAAAGGACAGGGTTGCAGCAGAAAAGTCATCCCCAGCATTGGAGGAAAGAAGGAAAATCATCACTGAGAGGTGTCCTTGCTACAAGGATGTTCTCAAGGATTAAAAACTTTCCTCCTGCAACCAGACAGAAAAACGTAAGCCAACAGGTGATTTGCGCAGGTGAAATAAGTAAATAAGAGCAGCTGGTCTGCCTTCCCTCCTCCCACTGCTCAGAGCCCGAAGGTGATGGGCAGCATCTTCGGGAGGTTCTGGGCAGCTCCGCAACCCCAGGACACAACCGCGCAGCACAGGCATCAGGCAAAGGCCTGCAGACGTGAGAAGGTGAAACCCGGGCATTCTAGGACACAGGGCAGAGAAGCGTGGTCGAAGGGCAGTGGCGAGCTGTGAGTCCATGCCCAGGGGAGAACACAATGTCACAGCCCCTGCAGACGCGGGGAGTGTGGGAGCCCCAGCCACAGGGGCAGTGAGCTGTCCACGGACACTCAGACTCGAGGGAAGGCTCTCTCTGGGGTTTGGCAGATCCCTCAGTTTCGTGACTGTTTTACATTATTTTCTTTGTTAAATTCAAGTAAAGCTAAATTGAATGTTAAAAGTTTAATAGAAATCAGAAGAGTAGGAATGGCTTTTTGAGGCATAACACAACTTTAAGAAGCCATAAAACAAAAGACAAATAGATTTACCCAAAGCAAAGATGTCTGCACAAAACAAAACAAACAACACGAACAAAGTAGAGAGATAAATGGCCATACCTTTGACAGCGAGGATACCCCCGGGCCAGTACAAGAAGAATGACGTGTCGGTAAGAAGGGGCTTGAGAACCTGCAAGGTTGCCAACAAATGCCGCGAAGAAACAGGTCACAGAAAAGGAAAAAATGTCTCCCAAATGTGAAGAGAGGTTAGACTAAACCTGCCAGGGGGTGCCATTTCTCAGATGAGAGGGAGGAGGAAAGGGCCGCCTACCACCCCTTGCGGGCAGATGTGACAAGCATTTCCACACAGGACACAGGTGAGCCCTCGACTTTAAAACGCACCCACTCCCAGGATTCTGCCCTCCCGGAGTGTGCCTGCCACTCGCAGCGGCCGTTCAGAAACAGGTGCCTGCGGTGGACATATGTTTCTCACTGAGAAAAAAGTGCAAATTACTTTTTTTTCTGTGGTTTTTTAGGACTTACTTCTGAGCTGTGGTTTTTCAGGACTTATTTCTGAGCAAGAGCATCTGATCTAAAGTTGGCCTCTCATCTGCTCATTTCCCAAATTAATAAGATTTTGTAGTAACCAGCTGCCATACAGGAATGCAGCGAAGGATTAGCTGATGGTGTCAGCCAGGACTTCCAGTTTGTAAAGTGCAAAGTTTGTTGTTGTTGTTGTTGTGTTTGAGCATAAGCCTGGTCCCACGGCAGCCTCCCGCCCGCTGGCCCTGCAGTTGACAAGGGGAAATTCATAATGCTCATGATCCAGGGTGAATCTCTAATTTTGGGAGAGTTGTGACTAAACATGAGTTCTGACCATACAACCTGAGCCAGCTCTGGGGATCCCTCACTGCTGCCTCAGCAAGGGGCCTACTAGATTTTAGAGGTCACCTGGTACTCCCTAAGTCTGGCCAAGGCCCTATGACCTATGGTGCAGTATTTCGGTCACTGGATTCAATCTTCCAAGAGGCCTGCAGACCCATGGGCACCTCCTGGCTGCTCTGGAGCTTTGCTGGACAGGTGCCTGTCGTGTGGCCCTTAAAAAGCAAGAGGGAGGGGATCTAATATGGCAGCAGAGTAGGTGGAAGCTACACCAACCTCCTCCCAGAACCAAACTGGAATTACAACTAAATTATAGAAAAATCATCCTGAGTGACTGAACACTAGCTGGAGAGAAGCCTTATAACCAAGGACTTATAGAAGAAACCACATCAACACGTTAAGACTGAGTCTTTGTGGATCTACCTGATACGTAGAAACAGACCCAAAGAGGCAGACAAAGTGGGAAGACAAAGAAACAGGCCCCAAATGAAAGAACAAGAGAGTTGTCCAGAACTACATGAAATGGGGCAAGCAATTTATCAGATATAGAGTTTATTAGAGTAATGATTATAAGGATGCTCAGCAGCATGAAAAACGATATAAAAACCATTAAAAAGGATGAGCGAGAAATAAAGAGTGCAATATCTGAAATAAATAATACACTGGAAGGAATAAATAGTAGGTTAGATGAAGCAGAGGATCAAAACAGTGATTTGGAAAACAAGGTAGAAAAAAACACCCAAGCAGAGCAGCAAAAAGAAAAAAGACTTTTAAAAAGTAAGGAGAGTTTAAGAAACCTTTGGGACAACATGAAGCATTGATACCAGGAGAAGAGAGTGAGCAAGGGATTGAGAACCTATTTGAAGAAATAATGACCAAAAACTTCCCTAACCTGGTGAAGGAAAAAGACACACAAGTCCAGGAAGCACAGAGAGTCTCAAGAGGGACACAAAAAGGCCCACACCAAGGCACATCATAATTAAAATGGCAAAGGTTAAAGATAAAGAGAGAATCTTAAATGCCATGAGAGAAAAGCAGTTAGTTACCTATAAGGGAGCTCCCATTAGGCTGTCATCTGATTTTTCAGCAGAAACATTTCAGGCCAGAAGGGATTGGGCATAATATATTCAAGGTGATGAAAAGCAAGGACCTACAACCAATGCTACTTTACCCAGTAAAAGGCAAGAGGAACAAGGGAGGAGGTTGCCATAAATACAGTCTCTGCTGCAGCCTGGCCAAGACATGAAGAAAGACAAAAACATGCATTTTGTAGAAAACAGTGACTTGTATGGGTGAATGGTGAATGGAACTAGAGCCTCCAGCTGGGTGGCCCCCCAAACAGCTGGCTTGGAACTTCTGCGAATTCATGGGGGCAAGAGAGAATGGCACCCCCAACCCCAGAGAAAGGCATTCTGTCACCAATGACCCAGCCAAGGACAGAGAAGCAAGGCCAGGGACCACTGGCCCTCTAAACGCAGCTCCTGGACACCAAGGCCATTAGGAAAGAAGAGAAGACTATCAGCTTGGTTCTCTCTGGACATCATCAAACAATTAGGGAAGGTCCAGATAGAGGGACACGCTCCCCAGTCCTTTCCAGAGCCCACCAGGGAGGGGCCTTCAGGCCAGTTGGAATGCAGACTGCTGGAACAGCCCAGGACATTTTGAGTCTGGTGTCTGGAGTGGGGCCCTGGAACCTGCAGGGGGTTCTTGTGCTTTCCTGTGCACTTGGATGTCAGGGCCACAAGCAACAGGAAGGGCAAGGCCTCCCAGGTCTCTTCCCAAAGCAGAGGGCAACCTCCACTGTCTCAGAGCCCAGGGCAGTTGGAGCATGCTGTGGCAGAAAGAGGTGGTCTCTGTGTGCTCTTGCCATAGGCTAGGTCTCTGTGCGGCTCTGAGAGGCCCGTTGCTGCCGAGGATGGGGGCTCTTGGACGCTGTCGTGTGGGAGAAGAACTGGGCACGGGGTAGGCCGTGCTGGACCCCTGCCCTTTCTCACCCACATCATGGCCCCTCCCAAGCTTGGGGAGAACACCCTCCAAGGGGTGTGAGCCTGTAAACTCTGGTGAGGCCAGGATGTTTTTCTGCTGAGAAGCCAGGCAGAGCCTAAGGATCTCAAGGAAACTGGCCCTCCGTGTTCAGAAACAACATCCCTCATTCCAGCCAGTCACCCTCTGGTGCCACTTGTCATCTGTCCTCAGGCATGTGGCAACATCCAGGCAATAGTCTCCTGGGCCTTTGAGTTTCTCCGTGAGGGTGGAACTCCCTCTGTGGGCTTCCTGGGAGGCTCCCCTGGGGTGGGGCGAGGAGATGCTGCCTCCGCCCAATGTGTGTGCATTTCTTATTGGAGCAGAAAGCAGGGCCTGGTCAGGATGCGAGATGTGCAGCTGGGCTGGGGCTCCGGAGGGCCTGCAGGCCTGTGGGCACGGGACTGGGACTCTCAGTGGGTCCACAGGTCCCAGAAGCACTAACCCATTCTGATTCTCACCCACATGCATGGGGGGGCTTGTAGGTCATAGGTCACAGGCCAGAGGCCATGGTACCTGGAAGGTCCTGTACTGGGTCTGTCAGGTGGCTTCTCAGCCAGATTGGAGAGGGCTGTCCACAAGGAAGAAACAAAGGTGAGGCCAGGAGACCTCCTTCCTCAGGGAGCCCCCACTATGACCTGTAATTACAAGTGAGGAAACAGGCCAGGGAGGGGTGAGGCAACCTGATAGGTGGGGCCGGATCAGAATGGGCAGGACCCAGCCTCTGAGCCGGCTGCCTCTCTGGCCTCGCCCAAGAATTCTTCCTGAGATGGGGCAGGACCTGCACAGGGCAGGACCCTGGCAGGACAGCGCCCTGTGCTCTGCACCCCTGTCCTCCCCACTGGGACTGGGGATCCTGGAAGCTCAGGAGACAGCGCAACTCAGGATTTCAAAGAAGGCCTCTTGCTAAGCAGAGAACTTCAGTGGATGAAAAAGATAATTATGCCAAGTATTGCTTAAGCAGAAGGAGTCCACTGCTTCTGTCAGCATGCCAACTATTCTGAAAGCAGGCTTAACGTAGGCGCTGCCTCTTTCTCTGACTCTTACAATAGAACAAAAGAGAAATGGGCTCCATAGGCCTGTGCGGACGTGGCCTCCGCCCCCGAGATCCTGGCAGGGTTGACGGCCCAGGGGGCCGAGGGGCCGGCCGTGGGAGGGAAGACCTCTGGGGGCTGCAGTCCCCTAAAAGCTAGAATGTGGACAGTGGAAATAGTTCCTTTAGGGAGCCCTGGAGACACTGGCGTTAGGAGGCTCTGTTCCTGGGAGGGGCCGTTCCCTGGGCAGGAAATGGGGACCTGAAGAGGGTATGCCCTAGCCAGTCCCCGAGGGGGCAGCTGACAGTGGGCTGCCACATGAATGGGGCAGAAGGAAGCGTCCAAGGATGGGATGCGGGGCCTTGCTTCTTGAGCCTGTGTCTGTCCTGTGATGTCAGGATGGCCCCTCCTGTGGCGTCCCTGCCCCCCAACCCCTCCCTCTTGTCCTTCCCCCATGAGTTCCCAGCCCCTCATTCATCCTCTCTTCCCTGTCAGGTCCCCCTGCGCCCAACCCTACTCCCTTCCCCCGAGGGGTCCTGGCCCCCTGACACTCCCCTTCCCTGCAGGCTTCCACCTGTCCCACAAGGTCACCAGCGTGGTCCCCGAGAGTGCACTGCTCATCGTGCTGGGCCTGGTGCTGGGCGGCATCGTCTGGGCAGCCGACCACATCGCATCCTTCACACTTACGCCCACCGTCTTCTTCTTCTACCTGCTGCCGCCCATCGTGCTGGACGCTGGCTACTTCATGCCCAACCGGCTCTTCTTTGGCAACCTGGGCACCATCCTGCTATACGCTGTCATCGGCACCGTGTGGAACGCAGCCACCACTGGCCTTTCTCTCTACGGCGTCTTCCTGAGTGGCCTGATGGGTGAGCAGGCACCCCCGTCCACCAGGCAGACTCTGCGGGGTGGGCGCCATCGGGGTGGGTACCATCAGGGTGGGCTTTGCAGAGTGGACACCACAGGTTGGGCTCTACCGGGCAGCCTCTGGGCAGCCCTATTTAAGAAAGCTCAGGGTGCAGAACACAGACCTTAAAAGTGGTGTTTCTGGTCAGTGTAAAAGGTTACCGGTGGGCCCACTAAACCCTCTTAGTTTGTTTAAAGTAAAGTTCAATTCATAAATAGCTAGTCCCCATGTAGTCCAGCAACCCCAGATCAAGGCATGTGTTCTGCCTGGGAATGAAGTCCGGTTGGACCCGGGAGGCCAGTGGGCTGGGCAGGTGGGAACAGCCCAGCTGCTGTCCCTCCCCCTTGGCAGAGAGATGGGGTCCAGCCCTGCTCCCCTGTCACCAAGCCCCCAGGGACAAAGAGGGGGAAACCCCTCTGGCAGAGGCCTGCATCCAAGCCACACAGTCCAGGTAAACATGCACCTAAGCAGAACGTTTGGGTGTCCTTTCTGCACAAACCATGGAGAAAAGGCCACACCTTTTCACATGCACACAAAGCTACTCCCTTGCCATGTTTTCTGCAGTTTGGTTACTTAACTTAATTCAGCCCTGGAGGACATGCATGGTTCACCCCACCCACCTGCGGGTTGGTCATTATCTACCTGGGAAACTGGAGCAGGCGAGGCCAGGGGTTCACCTGAGGCCCTACACAGATGCGCCGGCGCGGCACAGCCCTCAGTGCTGGCCTGTCTGGGGTTGCCACGGCTGCCCCTGCCGTGTCATGAGTCTGCAGGTTTGCTGTCAGCACTGGGGCAATCAGGGCCGTGAGACCGTGGCTGTTGGCACCCACGCGCCTGCCTGAGCGCTCAGCCCCACCTGCACACATCCTGCACCAGAACCAGTCTCATGGGGACAAGCCCAGATTAGCAATTTCCTATCTGATTGAAGGAAGAGCCTTGTACCCGCCTCCCATGTAGCTCAAGACCTTTAAATCCTAGTGACAGAGGAGATGCATTGAGAAAGAGGGACCAAAGGTCCCCTGATGAGAACAGTCACCTTGCACAGCACATTTGTCACCTTGGGACTTTGTCCTTACCTCACGGGGAGCACACATCTTCCCTCGAGCCCCCCACTGTTGGCACCACCCACCAGGCCCAGCTCAAAGAGACCTATCAAAGGTGACATGGTGTTACTCTCACCTAGAAGCTGCAGGACCACGTAGTGTGACTAGTTTACATTTGTTGGCGATGTCTTTAGATAGTCAGGACATACTTAAGATGACATGGCCATCTCTGGCTGCTGGGCCCAGGGGAAAGTCTCAGGGTTTAGAGCAAGGACACCTGTGACTGGCACCCCTGGACACAGCTGGTTGGGCTGAGTGTCAGGTCAGGTCATGGAGCAGAGCAGTGCCCAGGGGCCAACATGTCCTGTTCCCGGGTAAACAGAGCTGGGAGCCGGTGGGGTGAGGAGGGCAGGGATCCATCTGTGTGGACCTGTGGCTCGAGGCCTGGTGCACCCCTCTGAGGAAGGGTCAGCCTGGGCATCCTGGGTCGCTGTCCATGTGAGCCAGCTCCCAGCAGTTGGAGAGGCCCCCACAGGTGGGCAAAGCCACAGATCTCCTTGCCCGAGGTAGAGAGAGGGACTAGAACATGCAGCTTGGTGGCCATGAGCCCACAGTCTCGTCCACGGCTGTCCTAGCAGGGTCAGTGCTCCTAGACCCAGCTTGCATCTGCTTGGAAGGGCTGGCTTCTAGACGGCACCGCTGGGTTGGTCAGTGTCTGACACAATCGAGGCTGACATTCAGGGAAGATTTTAAGGACCGAGGGGCCTGCACAGGGAATGTGTGTCAGGAGGCCCCTGTTGTTCAAACCCAGGCAGGACTGCATTCTCACAGTTGCCCACCGACAGTGTCTGGGGTGGAAAAGCAAAACCTGTGATTCCCATTCCAAATGGGGCATTTTAAACTCCCCGGAAGCTGGTTCTTTTAACACCTGTCACTTCCGTGGGATACTGTGACACTGATGCCAGGCATGGCGCTTTAGGAACTCACAGAAAACTTCCTCTGCGGGCAAACCCCTCTGCAGAGACCACCTTCCCTGTGGGGACTCTGGGGGCATGCTGGGCCCTGAGGAAGAGCTGGGCTCCTGCAGATGCCCCTGTCCTGGAGCTCTGGGCAGCATCCAGCCCATATGTACTCAGGCTCGCCCGCCCTCCCTGCATCTTCCCTGCCCTGTGGATGGGTATCTTCCTTCTCTCAAGGCCTGACTGGCTCTTGGGCCCCTGCAGTCCACTTGGACTGGGGAGGGGACTCAATGCCAACAAGGCAGCAGGGAGGCCCACAGCCAAGGTCATCCTCCAACCAAGCCCGGCTGGTGGCAGGCCTGACACCTGGGCTGAGATGGACAGGTACCCACATGCACCTCCCTGAGGTTGCGGGTTCATCACTGGGAAATGGGGTTGGCATGTGACCTGTTAGTAACCTGTTGGTGATCTGGGACCTGAGATAACTCTGGGAGGATTGCAAAGGGTGAGAGTGCACTTAAGCACCACCTCCCCACCCAAAGGTGCCCAGGAATCCTCTGGGCAGGAACTGTACAGCAGAGAGAAGTAGGGGGCTGGGCTCCACGTGAACCTGTTCCTTCCAGAGCTTCCTCTCTCACCTCAGCCCCTGCTTCTCCCCTTCCAGCACCCCCAAATGTGTCATCCATCTCACTCTTCTCTCCCCCATTCCCTTGCAGCCACTTATGTTAGGGGTCTTTGGGGTTTCCCAAGGGCAGTGATGGCATCCAGGGTCCTGTGAGGCCTGCCCCAAACCCCTCACCTCCCCTTAGGCCAATGCTGGTTGTTCCAGTCATGGCTGAGACATCATTTCTCTGGGATGCCTTCTCTCCCCCAGCCAAGTCCCCTGACACCTTCCCAGCACCTATGACCCTGCATCTGTACTCATGTTGACTTAGGCTGCAAACTCCCCAGGGCCGGGGTCTGATTGCGTGTCTCCTGGCCAGGTACCACCTGATACCCTCATCTGTCTGCAATGGGTTTCCTGGTGAGCCAGCCAGGAGGGGTCATCCAGACCTAAGGGGAGATGAAGAAGAGAACCAGGGCGGTCAGTCTCCTGTGGATGGGCTGGGGTGCCCCGTCTTTCTTGAAGGACTATGGAAACCCCTGAGGAAGGCCAGTGGCCTGAGGTCTGACTTCGGTTCCCACCCAGCCAGCCTGAGCCCTGAGAGCCAGAGTCCCCAACCTGGGGGTTCCCAGTCCAGCAGTCGCCAAGGCTAGCAGCCTGAGGCAGCCCTGGAAAGGCCAAGGATATGCTCCTGCCTTTGCTCCCCATAGCCCCTCTTCTCTCCCAGGTCCTGGTGGCCAAGGGACGCTGCAGGGACCCTCACCCACTCAGCCCTCTAAGGCTCTCCCTGACGCCCTGCTTGTCTCCCAGGACACCTGGAGATCGGGCTGTTGGATTTCCTCCTGTTTGGCAGCCTAATCGCTGCCGTGGACCCGGTGGCCGTCCTGGCGGTGTTTGAGGAGGTTCACGTCAACGAGGTCCTGTTCATCATTGTCTTTGGGGAGTCACTGCTGAATGATGCTGTCACCGTGGTGAGAGAGCGGGGGAGGGTCCTGGACTTGCCACAGAGCATTCAAAGCTGTTGGTGGGGGGAACCATATTTACTGTGCTGGAAAACACAGACCCCCTCCCCCAATCCCCAGGCATCACCACTGTCCCTCAGTGCATTCAGCACAGGGAGAGCCTTCCCGAGGTCACCGCAGAGCCCGAATCTGCTTGTTGGCCCCAACAGCCTGAAGGCTTCAAGGTTAAACAGCCTTCCCCAGGCCAGCCCCTTTCATGGGGGGCCTTTTCCTCCACTCCCTCCTAATGTGGAATGACTGGCTGTTTTAATCGCATTTCTTCATTTGTTCTTTCACAGTTTTTAGCACCCCCCACCCCCCACACACTTCATTCCTTCATGGGTGACGATTTCACTGTTGAAATCCCATGCTTTCTGCTCCCAGAGCAGAGGGTCTTTAACTTTGGGTCTGCAGTTGGTGCCCTCCTTCCTGATTTTAGCATTAGTAAGTAAACAAATACAGTCTCACTGGGATTAGGGAAGGGGATCAGCTAGCACTAACAGTGTGTCCAGGAACGTGGTCTTTCCCTCAAGGAGGTGACACCAGGGAGCTTGGCAGGGTCCCAGGGTAGGCAGGGGCTGGAGGCCGGGTTAACACTATTGGAAGTGAATAGAGGGTACTTGAAACGTGAGGAATTGTCTCAGCATTGTGGCCATCATGAAGTTTTCACAACCCAGTCCCAAACTGGGCCACGAGCTCCCGGAAGCGAATGTGTCTCCGAGCCAACTCTAGGCCAGGCTGCATGCCCCGCCGTCCACCACCTTGGCCCACAGACTGCAGACACCGTGGGACCTGGAGTTCCCTCTTTGCTCTAAAAGTGCGTGTGGCTTCTCTAAGAAATTCTTGTCCCTGACGTTGCTTCAGGGTTCAGGAGATTGAAGAACCTAAGGGAAGATTGCACCGGTTTCCTTACGTGGCGGATGAGATAGTCTCCAGGGAACTGAAAGTAGTTGGAAACTCGATCAGAAGTGCAGCGCATGCCCCTTCAAGGCTGAGGCTCCTCTGGCCTGAGGCTTTTGTGTCTCTGTGGAGGCATGAACTCCTGCGGAGCCAGCGTGCTCTCCACTTATCTCCTGCATGAGGCCCCATCTTCCCTCCCACGCGGGTTTTCACGCAGAAGCTGGGCAAGCAGCCGTCTGGTTCCCAGTGACCTTTGCGTGCGTGTGCCCCACCGTGTGCACAGCGCCTATGCTTCTCCTTTGGCAAATACAACTGTATTCACCCACCCCTTGGGAGTCCTGGGGAGCACAGACTTGGGGGCACAGAGATAAGTTTCCTCCTGAGGGGCCTGCAGCCCACCCAGGGTGGCACCTCGGCTTCCTTGAGGTGGAGCCCAGTGCACCGTTTAGGAGAGCTCGGGCTCAGAAAACACAGCTGTTTCTACAACTGAGGCTGAGGAGAAGGTTTCTGGGTGTTTCATCTCAGTGTCTTGGTAGGATAAGGTTTAAATATCAACATGCAAAGATGCCAGGGGTGTGATCCCACATCGGGGGGCAACACAGCAGCGAAGCCACTAAAGATGAAACCGAGTTTGTCTTGGAAAATGAAATTGAGAATTGTACTCAGTGGTTACCTTTGTGGCCGCCCCTGTTTTGCCCAGAGTTGGAACGGGCCATGTTTGCTCCTGAAGATTCTAGTTCCTTTCAGAATGTTCTGCCTCCCGGATCCCACCTGCTGGCTCATCTTTGGACTTCTTCCTATTGACCAATACTGCCCTATAATAATTTTCCTGCCAGCAGTTTTCAGGTTACAAAATAGATGGCTGCCACAAGCTCCTCTCTTTAGCTCCAAGTCCCGCAAGGCTTGGGGCCTAAGACAGGGAGGGGGTCAGTGCCGATGGAGGGCTGACCCCATGTCTGGTTTGCCTCTCTGTCCCCCAGGTCCTGTACAACGTGTTTGAATCTTTCGTGAACCTGGGTGGTGACAAGGTGACTGGCGTGGATTTCTTGAAAGGCATAGGTGTGTGGTTGGTGGGTCCACGTGTCAGGGGAATGCCAGGGCCGCATCCCCTTCTCTAGAATGCAGGCCGCTTCTTGGCAGTGTGTCTGTGGCCTGTGGAGCTGGGCTGGGCCAGGCTTTGGCCCAATGTCTGCCCCTGTGACCCACGGTCTGATGGTCCTTTCTGTCCCCAGTGTGTCTCACAAACACAATTTCACTGGGTTCCAGCCACCCTGGGAAGCCCGAGGGTCGTTGCCCCGTTAGACCCACAAGGATATCAGGTTGGGGGATGTGGGTCCTGGTGTCCTTGGCATCCTAGATGTTTCTCTGGGCAGGGATAATGGCAGCCTGGCTGTGCCTGTGGGCGCAGGGCTTGGTCCTTGCTGCAAACCCATGCTGCAGGGCCACTTGTCACAATGCTCTCTCTGATGGGGACAGGGAGCTGGGCCTCCTATGAGCCACAGGTCTGCCCCCTCCCCAGCTTTCCGCAGTGAGGCTGGAGGAGTCCAGGCCTCTCTTCCAGAGAATGGGCCTCTTATTTGCTGCGCTGTTGGCGCCTCTGTTGGGGGGGGTTACCAGGCAACTGCCATGCGGAATGGCCTGGAAGGAAGGCCAGCCTGACCGGCCTGGCCCACGCCACATGGGTCAGGCCATGCTGAGGCCACAAAGGGCCTTTCAGGAAGCCCAGCGTTGCGTCCTTGCCTCTTGCAGTGTCCTTCTTCGTGGTGAGCCTGGGGGGCACGCTGGTGGGGGTCGTGTTCGCCTTCCTGCTTTCACTCGTGACCCGCTTCACCAAGCACGTGCGCATCATCGAGCCCGGCTTTGTGTTTGTCATCTCCTACCTGTCCTACCTCACCTCCGAGATGCTGTCCCTGTCGGCCATCCTGGCGTAAGTCCTCCATCGCTCACGCAGGCCCCAGAGTCCGGAGCACACCCTGGCGGCCCTGCTGAGTGTGGTGTGGGCTGTGGAGCATAAGGGCTGTTTAAACAGGGAAGCAGGATCCGCCCAGATGAGGGGGAGGCAGGGGTGGCGCTTTTGCTCCCCCAGCCCCAGAGATAGCACAGCCTGTCACAGTACCTTCTCCAGCCCACTGTCTGCCTGGCCCACTTCCCAAGCTGGGTGGAACGTCACTGCAGGGGCGAAGAATTTGATCTGTTTAGCTTTTTAAACAGGGAGTTGGTGTTCTGCTGCAACCGTCCCCACTGCAGGCCCACTCTGGGATGGAGGGGAGGGACTTTGGGTTTCTGGCCCACACCCCTCCTCCGTCCCAGGTCTGCTCCATGCCCCCCCTTTAGAGCCAGCCCGCCTGGCTTGGACAGAAACAGGCAGCCTGCTCTGTGGCTCAGGGTTCAGGTCCCAGAGGCTCATAATCAGATAGCGGTGATGTTGGCCTGGTCCCAGCTCAGGTCGCTGAATCCCCAGTAGGAACCCTGAGCTCATGGAGAAAAGGGCTGACCAGTCAGTGGACATTTGGCCAGAACACAGGGGCCCTGAGGTGCCGCCAGGGGACAGCAGGTGCTGGGCCTTGGGAATGGCCCCACAGGGTCCAGTGGGAGCCCCACAGCATGTCGTAACCCCCCACCCAGCATCACATTCTGCGGCATCTGCTGTCAGAAGTACGTAAAGGCCAACATCTCGGAGCAGTCCTCCACCACCGTGCGCTACACCATGAAGATGCTGGCGAGCGGGGCTGAGACCATCATCTTCATGTTTCTGGGCATCTCGGCGGTAGACCCCCATATCTGGAGGTGGAACACAGCCTTCGTGCTCCTGACGCTGGTCTTCATCTCTGTGTACCGAGCCATTGGTGAGGGCATGGGGGATGGGCAGTGGGGGGTGACAGGGACCGTGTGGGGACAGGGGAACCATGGGGGTTGAGGGAGAATGGGGAACCATGGGAGATGGTAGGGGGCAGTGGAATGGAGCACAAGGGGGGATAATGGGGCTGGGGTGGTAGGGGATGGGAGGCTATGGAGGATGATGGGGAGAGGGCAGGAGGACAGTGCAGGGACAATGGTGGGTTGACATAGGGACTGGCTGTCGGGTGTCTGGGAACCAGGGACTCGGCATTAGCCCCCAGCCCAGTGAAGGGGAGGTTCAGGAGCCCCTGGAGAGCCTCGGACGGTCAGTAGGCCTCAGTGAAGGCCCAGGCCTCACCACAGTGATCCTAAGGTAGGACAGCTGCGGGTCAGCATGGAAGGTTCCCAAACCCAGGGGAGCCTGTCTGGTTCCCCACAGACTAATCTGGGATGTGACAGAGTGACTCGGGGACAGTGCAGTCAGGAAATGGACCATGGCATGTGTGAGGCAGCAGCCCCCACTGCTGCCCCCTTGAACCTGTCACTGCCCCTGGCATGTGCTGCCTTGGGGACCTTGATGGGGGCCCGAGGGGGCGACAGGCTTCCAGTGGTCACACCTATGCCTCCCCTGGGCCCTGGGGACTAAGGGCTCCAGGGAGCAGATGCCAAGGTGGGGTAGGGTCAAGCACTGGCCTTTGGTCCTGCAGCTGCCCAAGGCATCAGGCGGCAAGGCTTCGGCCAGCACAGCCTTAGCCCCACAGAGACCTGAGATCGGCGGAGCTGCCCAGCAGCCAACACCTCAGACTTGCAGTGTTCAGAGTGTCCACAGAGAGGCACAGTTCCAAGGTGGAACAAGGGACAGGGGGTGAGCAGGGCCATAATGTGGAGTTGTCACCATCCCCTATGCTAGAGGCTGCTGTCACTTGTCACTGACTTCCATCCTGAGAAGGAATTGCCAAGTGCTACCTTTCAAGGGCAGCGGCTGCCAGGGAGGGTGAGAGCAGGTGCAGGGCTGTCTGTGGCAGCTGAGTGCAGGCCTGGCCCCCACAGGTGTTGTCCTGCAGACCTGGATCCTGAACCGGTACCGCATGGTTCAGCTGGAGATCATAGACCAGGTGGTCATGTCCTATGGCGGCCTGCGTGGGGCCGTGGCTTTTGCCCTGGTGGTCCTTCTGGATGAGGACAAGGTCAAGGAGAAGAAACTGTTTGTCAGCACCACCATCATCGTCATCTACTTCACTGTCATCTTCCAGGTAGCCTCTCTGCCCTGGACCAGCCAGGCCTCCCTGTCCCGACAGCCCCCCACACCCCAAGCCCGCCGGCCACAGCGGGCAGCCACGCCATCACCGTGCTCTCCAGAGCCTTTCCAAGCTCCGGGCCCTAATTAGATTTTATAATTTTAGTAACTAGGAGCTGTTTTGTAGGTTTTCATGTGGCCCCACAGGGGACGCAGCACAATTTGGCTTAAAAATACCCTTCTGAGCTGGCACTGGTTGAAAGAGCTCCACTTTGGATTTTATCACCCCACTTGGCCTTGCTTTAGGAGCTGGAGCTGATTTCGGGCCCTCAAGAGGTGCCAGGGGACCTGAGGGGCTGTTGTGGGGGATCCTCTCTGCAGGGAAGGTCACAAGCCTGCTGGGTCCCTGGATAAGGGTGGCCCGCTTCACCCCCTGTGGGGTGGGTGGGTTGGGTGTGGAATCGCACACTGGAGGCCTGGTGGGCTGGAGCGCGGTGCCGTGTGGCCTGCCCCAGCTGTAGGGGTCAGTGTGTCCCCGTCTCCCAGGGCCTGACCATCAAGCCCCTGGTGCAGTGGCTGAAGGTGAAGAGGAGTGAGCACCGTGAGCCCAAACTCAACGAGAAGCTGCATGGCCGGGTAGGGGGGGTGGGGTAAGGGAGGGAGAGGGCTAGGGGATGGGAAGAGGGCTGGGGGAAGGGGGGACATGTGGAGGAGCGTAGGGAGGGCCATCAAGTGACACCAACCCTTCCCTCTGTTCTGGAAAGGCTTTCGACCACATCCTCTCGGCCATCGAGGACATATCAGGGCAAATCGGACACAATTATCTCAGAGACAAGTAAGTGGCTGGTGTGGCCCCTGGCTGGGTGAGAAGGGAACCTTGGGAGGTACTGTTGCCTCAGTTGTTCGTTTCCCTGCCTCCTCCTCTATCCAATGACTGACTATAGACCTTCGGGTAAACAGAACGCTGCCACTCTGACCCCACAAAACTCTAATTACGAAGAACACTGCACTCAAAGGAGCCAAAATGTCCAGGTCCCCCTCCTCCCCCGGAACCCCCCTCCCCTTCCTCTGCTTGGAGCCCCTTGTGCCCAGTGTTCCCCCTCCCCCAGTGCACTGAGACTCTTCTGGAAGTTCCCCTTCGAGTCTGGCCCAGCCACTTCCTCTTCTGACCCAAACAACTGGTCACTGTTCTAATTGTGTTGGGTTTAAAAAACTATTTCTGGGCAGCTTGAGTCTCTCTGGGTGTGAGAGCTGAGGGGGTGGGGCAGTCTCCTCCCCTGACCTGTGCCTCCTGCAGGTATGACGTGCCCCACACTGTCCTCAGCCCCACCCTGTCCTCAGCCCACCTTTCTGGAGGGTTACGTAGTCACTTGGAAAACTGTGTGCAATATCAAATTAAATGAGAAAACAGAACCCGCAATTTTATGTACATTCTTATAACAATTGTCATCAGATAGGAAGGTAGGAACAAAGTACAGAGTTGTGAAACAGGCATGATTGTGGTTTATTGCTTTTCCTTTAAAACTTGCCTTTGTGGTGGTTATAAATAGCACATAAAAATCAGTGAGAGAAAAGGGGGCCTTCTGTGTCCACCCAGCTCTGGGAGACCGTGTTTGGCGAGTCTGGATAGTGGGTGGGGGTGCCCTGCCCTGTCATCCGGGGCCTCGCCCACAGGCCTCCAGATGCTGACCTTGCCTGGTTCCATCCCCCAGGTGGTCCAATTTTGATAGGAGATTCCTCAGCAAAATCCTTATGAGGAGGTCAGCCCAAAAGTCACGAGATCGAATTCTTAATGTTTTCCATGAGCTCAACTTGAAGGACGCCATCAGCTACGTGGCCGAGGTACGAGACACTGCATGTTTTTCGTGTTGGAGGTGGGGCCTGACCCAGGACTGGGCTCCTCCTCACCTAAGGCCACAGGGTGGGTGGGGAGGCAGTTGCAGGCAGCACCATGCTGTTCTTTTCTTTTATTTATTTATTTATTTTTAGAGAGAGAGGAAGGGAGGGAGAAAGAGAGGGAGAGAAACATCAGTGTGTGGTTGCCTCTCACATGGCCCCCATTGGGGACCTGGCCTGCAACCCAGGCATGTGCCCTAGACTAGGAATTGAACCGGCAACCCTTTGGTTTGCAGCCTGCACTCAATCCACTGAGCTACACTAGCCAGGGCACCATGCTGTTCTTGATGGCCCACCTGCAAGTCTCCCTGAAGCTCATGAGTCCTCCAGTGCCCCAGGAAAGGGTCATGTCACAGCTCCCTCTCACTGGAGGCGGAGGCATAGAGCCTTCCCCTATGACTCTGTAGGACACTATGGTGCTGGTGGGTCTGACCCCTGAGGCCAGATAGGGGGTTATGGGGCCATCATGGCTCTCGACACACATGCATGCACACCTGTGCACATGTGTGCCACACACATGCATGCACAGGGGGAGGCAGCAAGGATGTCTTCTCGAGTCCCATGGGGTGAGCATGGAACATACCTGTGGGCAGGCTGTGGTTCTGAAGTGGCCTCCTCAGCATCCCCTCACCCCTCCCGGTAAGCAGGACTCACCTGCATTCAGAGTCCCTGGCCTTCTCCAAGGAAATGCGTCCAACCCCAGGTCTCTGTGAGAGCTCTCCACCCCCATGCATCCAGGGTGTGGCGTCGATGAGCAGGGCTCAGGGAGCACATGGGTGGCTAAGGGACAGGCCTGCTGTGTGGGCTGCATGGTGACACCCAGGATCTCGCTGTTTCTGATGCCACCTCCCAAGCAGCAGCTTCCAGCCACTCACAGTCGGGACACAAGCCATGGTGGGTCTCAGGTCTAACTCCACCTCTCATGGGACACGCAGCCCGGCTGGCCTCTTCCCCAGCAGCCACCCACCTCCTGGCAGTGCTTTCTAGCTTTTCAGTGCACAAGTGTGATCAGCACACGGCCACCACATTGATTACCAGGCCACCCCTGCCATATGCACATCTCCACGCATGCCCCAAGTCCCAAGGTCACCTGGTGCCCTGCCTAAGCCTGGGTCTGGGCAGGTCCTGAGCTTGCTTCTTTCCTGCCCCCACTGTATGACCTGTAACAGTGACTTCCAGGCTGTCCCGCATGGCCCTGCGGGGCACTGCTGCCCCCAGTGACACCCAATATTCACAGCAGCAGGTACACTTTTGACCCCTGACCAGGCCTCCCCCGAGGGGCTCTGATTAGGCAATCCCAGCCTTCCCTCTGACCCCCAGAACCTGCAGATGCCATGCCTTCCCTCTGTCCTTTCTCATGCCAGCTGAGGTCTGCGCAGAGCCTGACGAGCTGGGAATCTCAGCAAACCCTGTGGCCTCAACAGAGGTGCGGTGAGGGGCTGGGAGTGTCTGTTTGTTCGGAGGGAAAATGACTGCTGCCTCCGCAGGGCTCCTCTGTCCCACACGTGCCAGACACGCCGATGCCCAGGTTACCCAGAGGGACCCGCTGCTCCTGGTGGAGGAGCTGGGGGCCATGGGGAGATGAGGAGAGGGCCCCTCAACCATCCACTGAGCCAGGGCCATGCCAACCCTGTTCCACGGAAACCCCAACCCACAGGCTCCAGACTCCCAGCTGCCATGTGGGTGACACAGGCTCCTGGCAAGGTCCCTCACCTCCACCTGCACTCCCCACATCCAGTGTCCCAACCCCTGACTGCCCATGGGCTCCTCCCCTGGTCGGGCCTGTTCAGACAGCACCAGGGTGGGGCCTGTGCACCTTGCTGTCTGCTCCCAGCAGGTCAGTCCCACCCAGCCACCCTCCCTAGCTCCAAGCCCCTCCCCTCAGGGGCACCCCCAGCTCATGGCCCAGCCCCCACCAACAGGAACCAGGCTGTGACTTTTGTTCCTGTCGGGCTCTGCTCTGTGAGGTCTCAATCTGAAGGTATAATTCCAGAGGGTTCCCTCCATGGACAAATGAGGACAGCTAGTGTGGACCCCCAGTGGAGGCAGGGGTCACCTTCCTAATCCCGTCATGCTTTACCAACACCCACCCCCCCACAGTGCCCAGTGAGGTGCTGTGTCCTTCACACACAGCTGCATCTTCACTTTCCTCTCCCATCACAGTGGCTAACTCACCGCTACTTAGCTCCAGCAAGGCTTTGGCTGTGGCCTCTGAAACCTCTCCAGGAGGAGAGGTGTCCTGGATCCAGGAACAGTGTAATGTGGCTCCAGCGCTTCGGGCTTCTCTGGGCTCTGTCCGAGTGCCTGGCTCGGCCCGCCTGCTCCCTGTCCTCGCTTACGCAGTCTGTTCCCTCACAGGGAGAGCGCCGCGGGTCCCTGGCCTTCATCCGCTCCCCTAGCACTGACAACATGGTCAACGTGGACTTCAGCACGCCACGCCCATCCACCGTGGAGGCGTCCGTCTCCTACCTGCTGTACGTGCCCAAGTTCACCCAGGCTTCTCTCTAGGAGAGGCCACCCCTCACCAGGGCCCCTCTCTCCATGCCCCTGGGGGCTGCTGTGGGCGGGGGGGGGGGGGGTGGTATTCCCTGCCCCCCGACCCTCCTGATCACAGCCACGCCAGGGGCCCATCTGGACAGACACCAGCCAATGGGCATCTTGGGGCAACTGAGAGATATAAAAAAGGCAAGTGGAGGCCCTCAGCTTGAACACCATGGGGGGTGGCCCAGAGTGTGCAGAGGGGCATGGAAACAGGTAGGCGCCAGGTGTTCCCCTGCACAAATTCACCGCTATCATCTGGTCAGTGGGTTAGTGTTGGCAGGGTGGGGGCAGGGGGTGGTCAGGAAAGCGAGGCAGCAGATTTGGGGCCAGAGCCTCCTACCTTGTCTGTGCCAGTTGCTTGGCTGGGGCTTGTAGGCAGCGGAGGGCTGTTCTTGGCCTTATCAGTCAGTGTCCAGATTCTGGGGAGATGGCAGTGGATGTGTGGGCTCACAGCTGGGGCTTTAGCGTAGCTGTGGGAAATGCACACAGGTAAGGTCAGCCTTCAATGGGAGGCTTTGTGGGGGTCGGTCAGGCCAAAACCCCCAGGGAGAGGACTCTCAGGACCAGCCTTCTAGGCAGTGGTTGGTGCCCAGGACAGAGGGCACGGGGGCACGGGGGCAGGAGGGCAGGCGTGAGAGCAACGGAGCTCTCGGACACTCCACGTGGTCCCGTGTAGGAGGGAAAACGTTAGTGCTGTGTGCCTGGACATGCAGTCCCTGGAGCAGAGAAGGAGGAGCATCCGTGACACGGAGGACATGGTCACTCACCACACGCTGCAGCAGTACCTGTACAAGCCCCGGCAGGAGGTGAGCTCGCCAGGGAGTGGGGGCGCCTCCCCAGAACCCCTCGGGATCCCGACCAGAGAGAGAGGGTGGGGACACAGGTCCTCCTTTCCCCTCCCTGGAATGAAGGGAGGAATCCTTGCCTTTAGAGAAGACACCCCTCAGGCTGGAGGGCCAGGGCTCAGCCTACCAGCTGGCGGTCCTGGGGCTCTGGAGTCCTGTGGGTCTGTCTGGCCAGCTTCACAGGGAGCCTGCCCAGGGGCTGCACTGGGGCGGTGATGTTGGGGTGCCTCCAGTTCTGCAGGTCACCACCAGCTGTGACTGTCCCGTCACCTCTCCCCTTCCCCAGTACAAACATCTCTACAGTCGACATGAGTTAACTCCAGAGGAAGACGAGAAGCAGGACAAGGAGATCTTCCACAGGACCATGAGGAAGCGCCTGGAGTCCTTCAAGTCAGCTAAGCTGGGCATCAACCAGAACAAGAAGGCGGCCAAACTGTATAAGCGAGAGCGTGCCCAGAAGCGGGTGAGGGTGCTGAGCGAGGAACCGTAGGGCAAGGGGGACCTCAGGTTGGGGGTGGAGGGTGGGGGATGCAGTGTGGAGGCAGGTGTGAGGGGTTAAGGTCACCATGGGACCATACTGGTCAGTGATGGCACCACCAAGGTGCTCCCTTCAGGGACAGGCCTGCACAGGGAGGGGATCTGGGCTGTAGACCAGTAGGGTCTCCCAAGGACCATCTGCTGTCAGGGACCCTATGGCTGCCATATTTTACCTGTAAGTGGTTTTTTCCTGTTTTTCAGAGAAACAGCAGCATTCCCAATGGCAAACTGCCAATGGAGAGCCCCATACACAATTTCACCATTAAGGAAAAAGGTACCAACTGGGGCCACAGCAGAAATGCTTGTCAGCAGGAATTCAGGGACATGGGCAAAGGGCAAGGCAGGGTGCAGAGGGCTGTCCTTGGAGGGAGACCCTTTGCCCAGCACCCAGGACCCTCCACTGCAGGCTGCTGCCCTACCTGTCAGAATGGCAGTGATGGCAACCCCCAGGGTGTGCTGGGAGCATGGGCCAGGGCCTCCCGTGTGCCCAGCCCATTTCCCTCGTGCTGCCCTTCCTCTGCCACCAGATTTGGAACTTTCAGACCCAGAGGAGACCCCCAACTACGATGCTGAAGAGATGAGTGGGGGGATCGAGTTCTTGGCGAATGTCACAAGGGACACAGCAACAGACTCCCCCTCAGGTGAGGGGAAAGGGGTGGCCTTCTGCTGCTTCAGAAGCGAATGCAGTCATTGGACAGGGCCAGTAGGACCTGGGAGGTCCCTGCTCTGAGAGAAGGGAGCTGTCACCTGTCCTGCCCATGGTGTGGGGAAGAAAAGCATGGGGCGGAGGGCCTGAGCCCCAAAGGCACATGACCCTGACCTTCTACGTGACCTCCAGGTGATGGCCGCAGGATGCACTGGTATCTGACCCCTGGGTACCACCCTCCATCTTGCCATTCTGGGTACACCTGGGAAGCTGATCAGCCACTGCCCTTTCTCCTAGGAATTGACAACCCTGTGTTCTCCCCGGATGAGGACCCGAGCATCCTGTCCAGGGTGCCACCCTGGCAGTCTCCCGGGGAGACAGTGGTGCCCTCCCAGAGGGCCCGTGTGCAGATCCCCCAATCTCCGGGCAACTTCCACCGCCTGGCTCCCTTCCGCCTCAGCAGCAAGTCCGTGGACTCCTTCCTGATGACCGAGGGCCCCAAGGAGCATCCCCACACCACTCTGCCTGAGTCCACGCACATGTAACTGGCTCCTCACACCTCCCGAGTCCCTAACACCTGCTCTCTCCTCAGCTCCTCTCCCCAGGCATCTGCCTCTCTCTTGGTCCTGGACCTGAACCTCTGCAGACCTTCTCCAGCAGCTGCTCTTCCTCTTGCTAAGCCTGTGCCCACAAGCCTCTTGTTCTGGTTGAACCTTTCTTAAGAGACTATCCGAGTCTCTGCTTCTTCAGCTGGGATGTCAGGATCCAGAGCTCTTTTGGGGATTTGACTGTTTTAGCTTACTGGTTAGAATTTACTCTTAGATTGTCAGTTTGATCACTAACTACTCTAAGTTTTTAACCCATGCAGCAAGCCCACAAATCTAAGTTATGAGCTCAGGATGACTGGGCATGGGCTGGGCTGGAGTGCTCTGTGGACAGGGAACATCTGTTTGTCTCCCTCAAGGCCCTGGGGCCCCGGGGAAAAGACTACCTGACAGAGGTGAGTCCCGGAGAGAAGCAGGTGTTTCCTCTCACTCTCATCCAGAGAGGAGCGCCACCTGTGTGCCTGCATCCTTGCTGCAGGCCCTATGGTGGGTGTGCCCTCCTAGATCAGGACGGGAAGGCAAGGAGAGGGTGCTGGGCAAGGGTGGTGGGTAAAAGACCAGGCCCCCTTTCAGTAGGTGCTGTAGTGATATTGCTGGGTCCCAGAAGGTGCTGTCCCTACTTGGCCTTCTGCAAGGAAGGGATTCAGTCCCCTTAGGCAGGGTTTTGGACTTGGCACGTTTACCTTGAGTGTTTGTGGGAACATGGGCGGAAATGGAAAACAAGACTTTCCCCAGCACAGGTGGGGCAGACTCGCTCATGGGGGTTTCACCTGTTTCTCTCTCCTGTGGACACTTGGAGAAGGGTGGTTACCAGTCCATCTGGGAGGACTCAGTCGTGCTGGTCCAGCGTGGCGAAGTAGTTTCTTGGCAGCGAGCTGGCCTTTCTCCGGACGTTTCTGGGACTAGAAGAGGCGGTGCACAGTGAAGCGTCTCTCACAGTCCCACTTGGCATAGAGCTTGTGGGCAGGACCCCGCGGTGCTTCTATGCCCCTGTCTCCTCCTGGCTTCCTCCCTCCTGGGGTCTTCTCCTTAAACACCCTGGATCTCAGTGCTGGGCTCTGTACGGTGGTGGGCAGAATGGGGCACATGTGGAGGGTCTGCAGAGTCAGGGTCTTACCTGACCCTGTCACTGGGGACCCTGGTGGTCACACAGCCAGGATGTGGCCTGCAAGTGTCCCAGAACATGGCAGGTGGTAGGGGTGGGCCCCAGGCTCGGTCTGTGGGGGTTCTCCTTGCCCTCAAGAGCCCGCGATCACGCTGGTTTCTCCTGCAGGTGACACGGGCTCTGACGCGCCGCTGACAGGACGCACGTCCCCGCGCGAGGTACTGCCTGCCGCTGAGAAGCCTCTGCGCCTGCTCGCCCCACCCCTGCCCAACCCGGCCCCGGCAATTGCGCCCCCATCCCAGCCCACCGCCCAGAACCCGGCGCCTGTGGTGCCGCCAGACCGCGAACTGGGGGCGGGCCCTATATTGGAGGCGGGGTCTGCGTCGGAGGCGGGGCTTACGCAGGGGGCGGGACTGGAGCGCAGGGGACTGCCGGGCGCACATGCGCGGTCAGCGGCGGCGCGCCGCGTGCACAGCCGGCGCTCGTTTCAGCGGCCCCGCGCTCGCCGCCGCCCGGCGCTACTCAAGCTCGCGTCCCTGCAGCCGTCGTTCCACGCGCCGCCGCATGCACTGGAGCAAGAGGAGACGCCCCTGTGACGGACGCGACCTCCCAGGTGTCCCTTCCGTGGCCTCGGCCAGTCCCGCCGAGGCCTGGGGCAGCCTTGGGCGCCACTTCCCGCTCATCCAGAGTCAGGGTGTGGGATCAGCAGCAGGAGGACCAAATGTCTGCAAGGCCTGAACCTCAAAATTCCATGGCGCCACCTGCAGAGTGCAGGGGATCCCCTGTGGAACAAGAAGTGGACAGTGGCCAAGCCTCCAGCTTCTGGGAGATCTGGACACGTGAACTTGTAAGGAGACTGCCTCGTGGATCCTTCTGTACACCTGTCCTGGTTTTGAACTGAGTTGGCACTTAGTACTGTTTCTGCTGTCACCCCTGACTCAGGGACTGGAAGGGCCCTGGGACTCCAGAGGCCAGGCTCCGTGTTTGAGTTCTTGTCACTTTTAATGTCCCTCCTTTCTCTCATCAGCACTGTCAGGGAAACTGAGACCCAAGAAAAATGGTATTTTTTCAGTGGTACCAACCTGATTTCACGCCCAGGCTGGCCTCTCTCAGGGCTTCAGGAGGTCAGAAGCCCCGACTCCAGGAGAAATTCACAGGCCGAGGCTGTGGTCATCCAAGGCCTGGGTGATACCATGTCCACTAACCAGTTCTGTGAACACCTGCCACCTCATAGACTCGGTACAATTGCAGAAACATCTTCTGTTCGTTCATCCTTTTTGTGTTGAGACTTCTAAAGCCCAGCACTTGTCTGATCTCAGTGCGGCAGCCTCTGGGTACCAGGTGAGGTGCCGCCCCATACTCAAAACAGCTGCTCTCTGGCCTGAGCTGCCCCACCTGACACTGGCAGTTGGCCCAGGCTGGGTTAGAGTTTGCACTGACTGCATGAGCGTCCCCCACAGCTCCAGCTAAGTCAAGAGGGGCCTTCATTTAGCAAACAGCTCTTGTTTAGAAGTACAGCCAGTCCTTAAGTGGACCTGGGCCCTCCTAACCACAGCAGAGGGAAGCTGGTGGAAGTTCTGCCCTTGGGAGCTGCTTTTTTATGGAGAACTAAGGGGTCTTGGAGGGGGGTTCAGACCCTGGTAAGACCCTGGCCCTGTACTGAGGACGTTATAGCACAGATGGCCTGTTACCTCCTCCAGGATTTCAGAGACGTGGCCTTAGAGCTCCCCCATCCCCACCAAGACCATTATCGGGCTGTCCTGCGGGGAGCAGTTAGCAAGGGACCTGCTAACTTAGCAGTTGCTGAGTTGGCTCTCATCTGCCCACCCATTCCTCAGAGTTAAGGTTTTGTGTGAAGTCGAGGTAGTGAAGGATTAAAGGGACAGTGGATTTCAGGACACTCCTAGAAGCTTTTCTAAAGAAGCCAGGCTCTGTTCTGCTCGGGAAAGACTTCATGCTGTGCTCCAGTTCTCACAGCCTCCATGGGTGAGGGTCACTAGCAGTTTATGGTGCACACTGAGTCCCTGATGGAAAAGTCTCTGCAATTTGCTGTTCATAGCTTTGCTATTGAGAAAAACAAGTGACAGCAAAAGGAACATTCAGTGTGGTGTTTGTTCACCAACACAGAGAAGGCTCTTTACCCCGAGGGGAGCGGAGCTGCTCATTAATTTGAATAATTAGCTCAGCCATCACAAATAGAGGAGTGACACTTGGTTCTCAGTAGTTGCTCCCCACACTTTGCAACCATTTTAATCAACTCTGAGAGCACAAGACCCAGCCACAATCTGCACAACAAAACCTGTCCATTAGTGACCTCAGGCCAGCCCTCGCTGAGCCACAGCCACCAACAGCAACTTTAGGAAAGTGATGCTCTGTCCACTCCCTGCAGGAGTGGTTCATCCAGAGCAGGCTGGGTCCAGGAGCAGGTGGTTGTCTGGGGTCCACAGCCCAGTCAGTCTGGCACCTCCAGCCGCCTTAACAACTCCCCTGGACCACTGGACTCAGATCCAGTTTCCGGCTGCAGGGCCAGAGACTGAGACCAAGAAAGCAGCTCAGGGGCAGTTCCTGGACGCCCTACTCACTCCACTCACCCCACTCAACACTAAACTTCCCAGTGGCGAATCCATTTGGCAAACGTCTCCTGGACAAACCTTCAGCCCCGTGTTTCTGTGGTGGGTGGGCAGATCTGTTTGTTGAACTGCACAGTCTAAGCACAGCCATAATGGAACTGAAGTTCCAGACACGAGACCTCACAGAACCCCAAACCCCACATTTCAGTGATCGAGAGACATCTCCACCTGTGACACGGTGTTATAAACCCTAGTACTGTGGATACATTTCATAAATGAGAATCCTAGCTGTTCTTGTCACTGTAAAACAGAATGTAAACAATGTCTTATGAATGTATTTCCTTAGGAAAACTGTTGTAAAATTTTTTATTAGGAAAGAATTCCTATTTATTTAATACTGAACTTTGGCCTACTTTGTGGTAGACGATAAAGCACACAAATTTAGGATTCACTGTTTCTCACTTCTTGAAAATAATTTTGTCACGGTGCTCATGTACTGTGTACTATTGATCTATCGTGAAAGGAGATTTTTAAAGCAAGAATTTCATTGAAATTGGAATTGAAGAGTATTATAATGAGTGGTGAAATTGTGAATTTTGTGAAAATGATCTTAGTCAGACTTTGTATAACCCTAATCACAATCGATGTGCCTTAAAGGGCCCCCCACTGTGCTGTTGGCAGTGTCCAGGTAGGGGGCCCGCTGTAGACCCTGCCACAACTGCCTGATCAAATCTATTAAAAAACATTTCAAGGCATTTCTTGGTACAAACTTTGTCAATGAGAAATCACATCAAGGAGAATGTAAGGAGCAGTCTCTTGAAGGCAGACATTGCTCTGGCTCTGGGATTAACGTGGAAGTGTGTGTGTACATAACTGTGCATGTGCGTGGGGGGGGGTCCTTCTGGATGGTATGAGGTCACTGCACACACAGCTGTGGGCACAGGCTGGGTCCTGGAATCTGGTTCCTCCCCAGCAGAGACAGGTGGACACTGCCACTCACTTGCTTAGACTTGTCACTGCACACAGAGGCCAGGCCCAAGAAGGATGGTTGCAGCATTCCCCGTCTAAGTGGGAGGGCAAAGCAGCTGAAACATCAAGGGGGGTGAGCCTGGGGTGGAAACAAGAGTGGCACGGGACAATGGGGTCCATAGCCTAGTGCACAAGGAGGGCCTCTGCAGGTTAAGACAAGACTAGTTGGGGAGGCACAAATGGGGGTAGGCCCAAGAGATGGAGCCATGTGCTGCCCCTAAATGTCCCAATGGATCCCACCTCCCATGCCCCAGGTGGAGCCACACAGGGACGCCTAGGCAATCATCTCCCGCAGGTCATCCTTGAGGTCTTGGTGTCACAGAGACACACCTTTAATGGTTAACATTTTGAATGCTTATTATAAAAAGAAAATAGTGTGTCAAAGTCAAATCCATAGATACCATTCATGAGGAGTCTGACCCGCCATTTCAGTTGATAGAAAGGAGTTTCCTGGGGCTGTCCTAGGAATCACCACAAACTGGTGGCTTAAAAACAACTTCACAGCCAGGAGTCAGAAATCAGGGTGTGGACAGGGGCCCACTCCCTCTGCGCCCAGTAGGGTCCTCCCAGCTCTACACTCTCTGCCATTTCCAGGCTTATAGAAGCATCACCCCAACCCTGTCTTTACCTAGTGTCACCTATTAAGGACACTAATTCAGATTAGGGCCCCCATCTCCCCTCTCCCAGGTTGGTTACCAGAGGGAGCCATTTTCTGGCCTCTCCTTGCTCTGTGTCCCATGTCTGTGCTCAAGTGGCTCCTGCTGGTCGGTACCAACCTGGCTAAGGCATTCCCTACACAGGGAGGTGAGACAGAGCTGCCTGGTGTTGCCCACCAGGCACGAGTGGTTTCCTCTGCACAGAAACCCCCATGCTCTCAGGACCTGTGTCTGGGGTGACCTCATTACAGCGGCCTGGATGGTGCCTTAGCAGCTATGAGGGGACAGCACACCAGGTGAGGCTGACTGGCAAGAGCTGCATGCATGCTCACCAATTAGACAGTCAAGAGTCCTTCCCCCTTCCCTCCTCCTCCTCTGAAAACCCACTGAGAGTCAAGGAAATTTCCTAAAGATGTTCTTTCTCCTGAACGGCAAGTGTTTTGACAGAGAATGATCCCGAGACTCAGTGAGGAGACAGCGGGCCCAATGAGACAGGATGAAGCTGGCCCCTGGTACGGGCTGCCTGTCCTGTTAAAACCAGGGTACTTTACATGGGTTCTGCTGGCCTCTTGCCAGGTAGCCTGTACATTACCCTCCCCTGGGTGTTGGCGTGAATACCCACTCACTGCCCACCCACCACGACACGTCCTCCACTGCAGACTCCCCATGCCTCCCAGCACACCCTAGCCAACATCCTGTCCCCGTATGTGTGCCACTGTGGGACTGTGCTGACGTTGGCACCCAGCTTGGGCAGCCAATGCTTAGCTGTTACTGCAGTGTCCCCGAAGTGGACACAGCCAAGGGACCATCACATAATCAGAGGAAGACACCAGCCAGAACATATGCCACTTGGGTCTGTTATTCTCTCAATGGTCACACTGGACATTTATTCCAGAAGTAACTTGGAGTGAAAATAAATGAATTTTTATTATTATCAGGGGCAATAATTAATGATTAACAATGATTAATTGTTAATTTAAAATATTAATTTTAAAATATTTATTGAGCATTGCTAGATGCTGTTTAAGGCATCTCGTAAGTAGGGAACCAGATTAACATGTGTATCAGGAAACCGCACATCAGCTAGATGCCTTTAGGAAGATTACACCTCTTCCAGGCCAGTAATACTCATAAGAACTGAATTTTTAGTTACTTAATTCCACTTCAGTTCTGACTCTTCCCAGAAGAAGTCCTATTTGTGAACTTTTCAGGTCTCGTGCAGGTGAGAGTGCCATACCCACCTTGCTCTCTGGGACAGGTCTTAGAGGAAACAAGCCGGTCGTCCATGGACACTCAGAGGCTTAGAGCAGCCCGACGCCACGTGCACACAGTCCTGCGGGCAGTTGTAGCACAGGCGTCTCACCCCGCGACGACCCTCCTGCCTGAACTGGCCAGTCCCTGGGACCCTGAATCAAGGTTGGAGGGGACCTGGGACAGGGCAACAGGAGCAAATGCCTCTGCTTCCAATTTTAGTCAGCAGTGAAGCTAAACCACAGCACTGCCACCTAAGAAAGCGCGCTCACCGGGATGGCAGTGCAAGGCAGGGGAGGCACTTGCAGGGGCTCGCCGTTTCCCCTGGGTGGAACTTTCCTGGGTTTGTTGCAAAGATTAATGTGTAAAATGAAGCTGCAGCTAAAGGCAGCCATGGACAGACAGCTGAATGACAGAAAGAGGGTCTCAGGAGCTCTATGTCAGGAATAAGCAGGGTCCGTAAATCAGATACACCCAGGGCTACTGCCTATTCAGGTGAGGAGCAGCGGCCAAAGGGATGCCAGTGGGCCCCCCTTCCCCCAGGTGGGTGAGGGTGGAGGCGGCCTTCAGATGCAGCACCTGGGCCCCTTGCAGCCACCACTAGTAAGAAAACCTCAAAGCCGGGCAACTCTCAGTTCCCCGCAGCAGTTACTTTTATTGAACAGAGGCATCCGAAGTATTGACACTGCAGAAGGGAGGAAGGCCGAGAGGCATACAGGAACAGCCAACCAGGACCCTGCTCACAAAGCCTGTCCATGATGAGAGGGCCAGAACCCGCCACCAGAGCACCTGTCCCTCAGGAAGCCTTGTGCTCAGCACCACATGTCCCTCGCTGTCACTCATGGGGTGACGACTGCGGGTCCAGATTCAGGCTGG
Source organism: Desmodus rotundus (assembly GCF_022682495.2). Taxonomy (NCBI): domain Eukaryota; kingdom Metazoa; phylum Chordata; class Mammalia; order Chiroptera; family Phyllostomidae; genus Desmodus; species Desmodus rotundus. The sequence continues at coordinate 177,817,570 of NC_071387.1, read as the reverse complement.
AAACTGAAAGGCTACTTGAGGAGCTTGGCCACATTCAGACTAGGAACTATGATTTCCTTGAAGATAGGCACGTAGTTTGGATTCGCCTGCGTGGGGCCCTGCTCCAATGTCTCAATGATGGTCTGCTTCATGTCCCGGCTGGCATCCCCTCGCATGGCCAGCAGAGCGCCGATGTGGTCGTCTCTGGGAAAGCGGAGGGGGGGTGGGGGCGCGAATGGCAGGGGTGCATGGGAGGATGCACTGAGCCGCTTACCTCGAGCCTTACTCAAGCTACTCAAGCCCCCTACTACCCACTGTGGCTCAGCTGACACTGAAGGTCCCCAAAACAGGGTCAACAGCTGCAAGTGAAAGGCATGTCTACCCTGTCCCGTCAGAGGGACAGAAGCCCAAGTTATCATATCATAACGTGGTCTCTTTTTCAGTCTATAACTGCAAAGTTTTTTAAAGGTTGCTTTTCTAAAACTTTGCTTAGTGGACTAACTAGAGCAGGAGTACCCTGGAGAGCACAGGACCACTGGTTCTTCCTGCTCGAAGCAAGCCCAGAGCAACTGCAGGAGGAGAAGATGCTGGGGGGCAACCTGGGTGGGTTCGCAAAGGCTGCAGGAGTCTGCAGCCAGCCCCGTGGGCAGGTCCCTTTCCCCACAAGGGCAGGAAGGTGTCCTGGCCAAGTGCAGCACACAGGTTCCCTTTTCGGAATCCACCACAAGCACAGTGTAAGCTTCCTAAAACCACACCGCTCAGCCACTTTCCCACCCACATCGAGTCCCAGCCCAGCCCCACCCACTCTGACACTTGGGAGGAACACGAACAGGGCTGGCGGAAGGCACATGAAATGCAGTCATGTCCGCTGTCGTTCTCAGAAGCCCACTCTGCCTGCAACTGTTGTCTGCACAGCTCACCCTCGAAGGAGCCCAGAGCTGCCGCACTACCACTCCTCAGGGTCACGCCTCAAACCCAGGGCCCTCGGAATGATCCTGCTGCTCTGCAACCCAAGTTCTAGCCGAGGCAGGAGGCCATTACCTGATGTCTGGGTATTTGCTGACCAGAGTCGAGACTTCCAGGTAGAGCAGGGACGGATCTGTCAGCTTAATCACTTCTGCAATAGCGACGATCGTGTCACAGTACCCATCCACTTCTTCACCAAATCCCTAGGAGTGAGTGTAGAGATCATGAGCAGCATGCAGCACCACCATGCCTTGAGCCCGACACAGGCTGGAGTCTCTCAAACCCTCTCTTTGGCTGAGGATGCCTGGCTGGCCAGCCCATTCCCTCCTCTCATGTAAATATCAAGGCAGGTTCCCACAGGGGGCTGTTCCCATGGGAGCACTAAGCACAGAGACGGGGCTGCGGATCTGGGTGGGTCATGAAGGCAGCTTAGCCCCTCATGAAGGAAGGGACGTATGAGCATTGGGTCTCAGAGCTAAAGTCTGGTTGCGTGCTGACACCAGAGGTCTAGAAGCTACTGCCCTGAGCACATGTGCCCCAACCACGGGTCAGACAGATCTCTACACAGACTCCCCTATCTACACAGGAAACAAGAATTAGTCACTTGGCTCCTGACATGACTGATCCTGACGAACTGGCCTAAAAGTCCTATGGGTGGAAACTGGAAAAGAAGCCACAGCAATACTTATTAGTGGCAGTAACTCTGAAAGGGCACGAGGCGGTGGCACTCACAGACGCCAGCTTGCGGAACAGGAAGCGCAGCTGCTCGGCCTCCCGGACCATCCTTTCGGCTCCCTCCTTGCGCTCCTCGGGGCTGCGGAAGGAGATGCGCTTCTGCATGACAGCCCGCAGGTACTCCACCACCACGCGTCGATGTGCTTCGGCCGTCATCCGCTGAGGAGCAGAGACACATCAGCTCCGCGGACACACGGACTTCCATTTAAATCTAGGTCGACATGTGAACAGAGCACATTCCTTCCCGTTTCCCATCAATACAAACGGCAGGACTTCAGAGTAAGTAAATAAGTACATCTGCGACTTTTAATTATAATTTTTCCTTTGAAAAATCATACCAGTATTCACTCTGTTTCCCTAAAATCCAATGGTGAAAAGGAATTACACACGCAGGCCACAGCACAAGCAAGAGCCGTGCAGGTGGGTGCCCACGCAGCTGACCCTGCGCCTCAGATGCTGACTGTCCCTCCAGAGGCAAACAGAACAAAGGTCCCCACATAAGGCCGGCCTGCAGCCTCACACGGCATGTCCTTCCAGCAGCAGACATCACAGCAGGACGGCTTCCAGCCAGGCGCACCAGCACAGTGTGTGCTCTTCCCAGACCCCTTTGCAGGGCCTTGTGCCCACCCCTCTGCGTAACCCAGTCAACTCCTCTAGCTTTCTCATCTTGCACGCATCTCAGAGCACTTCACCTGCAGGCTGGAGCTTGGGGGTCAGTAGGGAAACTGGGGACCCTGGGCCAGGCCCCAGCTCCAGCCCTCACAAGTGGACAGGCTCCAAAGGACAGGCGCACATGAAGCACACATATCATGCCTCAGAAGCTTGTTTAACAACCAGGAAAATAGTGACAGAGCTTCAGAGGAAGGAGGAACCCTGAGTCCATCCATCTGAGGAGGCGTCAGAGAAGGCCACGGTTCTCTCCACAACACGTGTGGACACAACGCAGACCCCAGCTCCCACTGAGATCCACCCCTAGTGGCACATGGACACCAGGCAGTCATCCCGCAACCATGTAAATAAAACTGCACTGATGTGATGAGAGGCATCACAGCTCCAGACCAAACAGAGCTGTGCCTACCTGGGAAGGCTGGGTGCTCTGCTCCCTGAGCCAAAGGGAGGGGGACCCCAAGGACCCCAAACCAGACAAGCAAGATAGCACCCAGCACCTGCCTGGGGTTGTGGCCGAGAACAGGGTCAAAGGACTGTGTGTGCCGGTCCAACAGCCCAGGCTCTCGGGACAGCAGACATTCTCATATTAGGCATGAGCATCAATCACACCGGGAGATAAGCCACCAAGACTGGGAGTCTGCAGAGACAAGCTCCTGGCCCGAGGATTCCACACACAGACCCCAGACATCAACAGTTAAATAAACACACAAAATGTTTAAAGAAATAAAAAGTAGAACTAAAACCTGTGTAAGCAACAAGAAATTCAAAAATGACCAGAGCTGGCTGATCCCATCAAACCTCTAAGCACCAGAGCCTCCTGACAGCTGTGAAGGGACCTAAAGTATCCTGGGTCTCCCTGCAAGTATTACTTTTAATGGCAGTTAGAAGAATTTGTTTTAAAATTTGGAATTAGACACAGATGCTCACTGGGCTGGGTGTCCAGCACCGTAAGACATGGAGAAGACATAAAAGCTATAAGGACCGGAAACGAACACACACACTGTCAATATTCACGGACAAAACACCCGTCTGCCTAGAGACCTGAAAAGACGTGGAGACAAATCCTAGGAACAGTTAGTTTTACAAAGTGTCTGGATATGAGGTCAACATATCAAAACCACTTCATTTCTGTAAAAAAAAAAAGTTAGAAAGCCCGATTTTACAAATTAAACTTTAAAAAATTTATTTATTTATTTATTTTCAGAGATGGGGGAGGGAGGGAGAAAGAGATGGAGAGAAACAGAGATGTGTGAGAGAAACATTGATGGGTTGCCTCTCGTGTGCCCCCAACTCGGGACCTGGCCCGCAACCCAGGCATGTGCCCTGACCAGAAATCAAACCAGCGACTTTTTGCTCCACAGGATGATGCCCAATGTACTCAGACACGCCAGTCACGGCCTAATTAAACTTTTAGTAACAACAGCAAAAACTACATAAGGCTGGGTGCACATGAAAAATATGCCTGGGCCCTGGATGAGGACATGGTGGCACTTTACGGTTAAGACTTGGAGGAGACTAAACAGCAATTGACACAGGAGCTCCCTGTTATCATGGGACCTCTGCGGAATGAAGGAAGTCCAGTAGCCAATATGTCTTGATGGGTATCTGGACAGAGGACTGCCCTTTCTCCCTGTCATCTCATCAAAGCCATGGCCACTGCCCAGCCACCCACAGGGGGTCGGGTCTGCAGCCGTGTGTCAGTGTGGGTTTAGTGGGGTGTCAGGAGCGGTAAAGCCAGATAGATGGTCTCAGTCTCCACTCAGAGGCCCCATCTCCTCCACCTCTGTCTTATCTTTACATACTGACGTCTCCTGCCTTGGGTTAATAAAACCACCTATGAACTTCCACTCACAGAACTAATTTGACACTGAACTCTACACGAGATGCCATGTGGGCTCCAGCATGCCAGTGAGCTCACACCAGCGACTGTGCCCCATGCTCTTACCTTTTTATATGGCCTTTTAATTTTGGCAAAATCATTGAAATAGTCTTCCACAGTGACACAGATGATGTCTACAGCATTTGATCCCAACAGCCACTTTTTTGTCATCAGGTCACTGAGATGTGGCTAAAAAGCAGACCACAGAAAACATCACTTTGACACCGAGATCCTGGCATCGGGAGGGGCGCGCTGCACGTCCGCCTGATGTGATGTGAGTGACAGCACCTGGTAATCACGAGCACTACTGGTGTGTGACCTGCAAGTGTGTACTTTAACCACACAGGACTCGGACCACATGCACCTGGGAGGTGTGCAGGTATCTGTGTGTACACATTTCACCTTTAATGACTGACTATATACAGAGTTGGGCAAAAGTAGGTGAACAGCTGTGTGTGAAACAGTTTAACGTTGTATCATTATTTACTAATTATTGTCATTTTCATATAAAAAAGTAACTTTTGCCCCACCCTGAATTTAAATACAAATATTCTGTAATTTACCCACCCTATTCTGATGGACATTTAAAATTTCTCACATTTTGCGATTTAAAAAAATGTTGCAGTGATTTTGTACTCTTCTGCAGGTGAAACTCTTCTAAGTGGAATTGCTCAAAAAGTGTGCAAACTAAAACCTCAATTACCTATTTCAGAACCGTCCCCCAAACACTGCACAATTCACATTCTGCACAGAACAGAAGACCGCCCCTTTGTTCGTGCCCTCGATAACGTTTGCAATCCTAGCCATCTTGATAAGTAACAAATAATATTTTTTGTATTTGTATTTCTTTGCCACCAAGATCCTGCTAAGGAATATAACCGTCTTCCTGTGACATGGTTCCAGGTTGCAATCCATTGATGTTTACCGGGGTCTCTACTCAGTTGTGCGGCAGGACCAGAACTCAGACCTGCACCACCCAGAGCACACCACATCACAGAAAAGCCACAGCGCTTTTTCTGAGACTGAGGATGAAGGCAGGCGCACACTCAGCTCAGGTGCACGGTCGGAGCGCCCCACCTCCAGGTCCAAGAAGACCTCCTCCAGCAGGCTGCTGCAGCCCTCCTTCGCGATGATGTCCAGGATCCCGTCCATGCTGGGCTGGCTCAGAGACACGCCTTCTTCCACTTCATTTTTTAAGTATTTCTTCTTTAAACTGACTATGGATTCTCTGCAAAGGAAGAGATGGGGCTCAGGGAGGCAGCTGAGTGTCCTCACATGCCTGTCTTTGTCCTGAACAGTCACTTACTTGAAGGTCTGGCAGTTGTTGATGATGGCGATCATGTACTGGACATAGCAGTGAGGGTGCTGCCGGTTTCTCAGGTGCTCCTCCTTATACAGCTGAGCTTCGTCTTTGTATCTGAGGACGCACAACCCGCAGCAAATACAGTCAGAGGATAGCCTGCAGGCGCTTCACACGCCACGCTGACATCACTTGCAATACATGGTTTACATCACTAACGCTCGACCAGATGAGTCTTTAACACAAAAAAAGAAAATTTGCATGCTCTGTACTAATAAAAGAACAGGAAAATTGGTCATTTTAAATAAATTATTAAAAATTAATTTCATATCAACTCTGAGATAGGGTTCAGTACTCTTGATTATACAAATATTCTGAAATATTTGATTGTGAGTCACTGGGAAAGTATTAATTTATTTTTTCCTGAATAGTTTGCCTAGAAATTTATAAAACAGGAACACTACCAAGTATTAGATAAACTGTCCCTTTCTGAAACTCTCCCTGAAGAAATCAAATTAAAATTAAGTGAGACTCTTTAGATGTCACAAAAACAAAGAACTGAGAGGGCTACACATTTTATTTTCTAACTAATTATGGAGATCTCCAAACACGTACAGGAGGGTAACAGTACAATGAGCTATAGATCTTAAAATGGAACCAAAATGAAAATTGACAACTAAAGGGAAATTATTCAGTATTTATTCTACCTTTCTGTCCCAAGTGTGGTTCAGGTAATCAAATGGCTGAGGAAATGAGAAAAGCTTCCTCTTTACAGAAGAATCCCACCTCATTCCTCTAACGAAATGACTAATTCAGGCCATGTCCCCCAGATGGATGGCCAATGGGAACTGTGAGGGGCCTGACTGTTGGCGCCGAGCCACCAAAGCAGGATGGAAGGATACGCACCTCCTGATGTGCCGCCATGGGGAACACACATACCACCCGTGCAGGGTTCTTACGGAACAATAATGTGGGGAATCCCACAAGCCGTTAGAGCCAACTTGTGGTTGTGGCAGATGGCAATCCGAGACCTGGGCTGGAGGATGCTGGTCACTCTACAGGACAATGTGCACTCCCCACAAGCCAGTGGCTTATAGAGGGGAAGGGACTATCCTCCTGTGTCACAGACCTGAGAGCCCGAAAACCACATGTGCTGTAGAATATGTAACTATAAAGAGATATGTGTGTGACCACTGGGAAAGCCCAAATACAAACTCGGTGTCAGATGGTCCTATGCAGTGATTGTGCAGGTTTTATGTGGGTTGATAGCAGTGTAGTGAGGGTAGAGAATGCAGGGGAAATGCCAAAATGTCTGGGATTTTCTTTAAAGTTACTTCAGCAGAGAAAGAGAGCACGGGGGAGAGGGGAGGAGGGAGAGTGACTGCATGAGGCAAGGGGTGGCTCTAAAGGGACAGCTTTTGAACCTGGATGATGGGTAAATAGTTTTTTATGTCATTCTTTCTACTTTTGCACAGGTTTAGAAATCTTCATGAACAGTTCCAAGGGAAGGAGGTGTCCTGGAGGTACAGGCCCTCTGAGCCCCTCGTCCAGGGCTGGCTCTGCTGGGGAGCCAGCTGGCTCCACCGCTCCTGGAGCCGTCCCCCACCCTGCAGAAAGTCAGACTACGGGAAGGACACGCGGCTCGGAGAAGCTCCAACTCCAACCCTGCGGCATACTGACAACACTGCTGGGGTGTCACAGATCGGATCTGGGTTGTCAGGGGACTGGGGACATATACTCAATAGGAGGTAACAAGGAAAGGCTGCCTTTTTAAATAGCAAAATAAGGTGACTACAGTCAACCCAGGCTTAAATCCTTTTTTAATATAAGGCATATCAGGACCAACATAGTTTTGCTTCTAATTTTTAAAAACATATATTTTCTAAATTAGTACACTTGCAAAAATACATACCTACTTAAGAAAGAATTCATTTGCTGAAGACACAAACCTAGTACCTTTGTTTTCAAATCTTCACTTATCTGAGCAGCAACTTGAAGATTCTGTTCGAACATCTAAAAATTGGAGAATGGATGAATTCTAACATAAACTCACAAGAGCACAGGTTTTTCGTTATATAAACCCCCATCTGCCAACTGGTAGTTAGGACAGTCCAAATTCAGAGAAAACAATGAAACCATGTGAAACAAACAACTTTCTCACTGGGTCAAAAAAAACCAAGTGAGTCATTTCCTAATTGCCTATAAAGAGGCAGGTCTCCTTGAAGGGGAAGCTGGCAAGGAGACAGGGGCCCATGAGGTGACATGGGTGCTGCACAGTGATTAGTGATGTAGATTTCTTAAGAAGAGCTAGGACATATATTGGAGCTGGGGGAAAGTGAACTTGAAAAGACGGAAGAGCCAGCAGGCAGAGCTCACCCCAGGTCCTTGTGGCAGATGGGCTGTCATGTCAGAATAAATAGCGAAAAAAAATTTAAAAAGGGGACCGATCTGTGGCTAACTAATAGTATCACCTGGAGAAAAACACCCCCAGCACCCACTTCTGTAGGCTAGAGCCCCAGCACCGCCGGCAGACAGAGTGCTGTATGAACGTTCCAACAGGGCTCAGGCCTCCTACCGTCATCCACTCAACTGAAAAAAACTGCACGGGCCAGAGAAAAAGGGAAGGACACTGGGGGACACCTGGCCAGGCATTCAAAAGTAAGTTATCTGTAAGAATGCATGATTATTGTCAAAATCTAAGGGACTCTTCCCCAACTCCATCAGGTTAGACTCAATTCTGTGGCATTCATAAAGGCATTTATAATATCAAGATACTCCAAACCAGCAAACTCAAGTCCAAGCGTTACACTCAAATAACACTGAACTCAGTTCTAGTTCAAGTGCAAAAGGGTTAGGAAAGCTAAAGTGACCCTGGGCAGACCTACTTGGCAGGTACAGCCCTCAATTTCTTCAGCTCCAGAGAGAGAAGGACCTGAGGCACTGGGCAGGATTCTTTCTATCTTCACTATGAAATGAGGCACTTTGCGTTCATTTGTAAAACCCACAGACCCTATTAACTACCCAGAAGTGAACCTCAGAATCCCAGATGTACCTGGAAGACAATGGCCGGGAGTGTCGTCTGGTAGTACCCGTCTTGGTCGGCTTCAGGCTCAGTCTCTTTTACCCAGTCTTTCTTGTCTGTTTCTAGAGCTTTCCGCAGCCAGGCAATGATGTTTGACTGAGGAAGTTTGGCAACAGAGGAAGGGAGAAAAGAACATGCCCTCTAAGCCAAGGATATGCTGGTGCAGCTGCAGAAACCAAACACTGCACCCTCGGAATTCCTCTTCCCAGACAAGGGAACACCACAAAAGCCATCCCAAGAGCCAACTCCACAGCGGCAGTGCCCCACCAGCCTCCATGCTTTTGGTCAGGTTCGTCAGAAGTATGCAGAACATCTAGCCAGACCTGCCCGTGGAAGACCAGACACCAACACCTTCACCTCGAATGCACAGAACCACTGCCCTGCTTCCATGGCGTGGGCCTCCACATGTCAGAAGGCTGTCTGGTGAGCAGGCAGGAAGCAGACCCTGACCTCCTCATCTTACTCTGAGACCACCTGGGGGTCGCTGGGCAGCATTTGGTGCCCTGCCACCCTCTCACCCCCAGGCTCAATGCCGAGTGGCTGGCAGGCACCACTACACCTCAGCAGGACCTCCCAGGGTCTTGTCAGTCTACTGGGATCAGGAGAGGCTCACCCCTCCAACCACAGCCAGTTTCCATACCTATGGAACGTATGCCCTAGACAATCTCCCGCAGAGGACCTCCGGATCCAGGGCTAGAGATTGGGCCACTCTCCTCCTCTAACTGGCAAATTACCATATTTTTCGGACTATAAGATGCACTTTTCCCCCAAATTTGGGAGGAAAATGGGGGTGTGTCTTACAGTCCAAATGTAGCTTACATTTACATTGGTGAAATGTTATGTTATTTATGTTATTAAATATTTTACCATATTTTTTGCTTCAAAATTTTTTTCCTCTTTTCCTCCTCTAAAACCTAGGCACGTCTTATGGTCCAAAAAATACAGTACGTTTCAACACCCAATTTCCCAAAAAGAGAGCCTGCATATCCTTAGGATGCCAATGTCAAGGCAGGGTCTCACTCCCTTCTTCTGCCCACTGGTATTGGTTCCAGGTTGACATGCAGAGACCTGATGCAGCATCCGGGCACTAGACACAGACTGTTTGGGACCACACGCTGCTCTACTCACAGTAAGAGTTGACATGTACGTGTCCAGCAGCTCAGAGACCACATTTGGAGAAAGCAAAGGCTCCAGGCTGCTAACATCCACTTCCGGGGCTAGCTCCACGTTTCCCATCATCTCTGTGCTACAGGAAATCCCAGGAATAAGAAAGGTTAAGAACCAGGAAACAGACAGCAAAGTCTCAGTTAAGTGTTGCTACTTCTTTTAAGGAGGAGAGGCGGAGCCTTGGGCACTGGCCGAAGAGCCCCTGTGCCCGTGCCATGAGGTACTGGAGACCCCCTTAGGAAAGAAGCCCTGTGAGGGAGAGATCTGTCTGTTGCGTCGCAGTGCCTCCTGTGGAAGACCAGGGGCAAGTCGGAGGTGCTGACCAGACATGTCTTATGGAATAGGAGAATAATCTCTAGTGCAGAGAATGTGACACCCATGATGCAACTCAAGTCAGCAAGGAAAATGTCACTGTGTCCAGTCTACCATGCTTAAGAAGGCAGAGATATAGACTAAGTCTCAGAAAAAAAGTTTTCCTAAAAAACAGTTAATACTTGTGTATGTGGTTGGGTTCTTAAAGGTCCAAGGTTCAACTGCTCAGAAAACTCATATACCTTACGCTACATTCCCTAAATGTGTGTGTGTGTTTATTTTTATCCTCATCTGAGGACATTTTTTCATTGTTTTGGGGTTTTTTTTTTTTGAGAGTGAGAGAGAGAGACAGACAGACAGACAGATAGAGAAAAAGAAAGAGACACATCAATGTGAGAGAGAAACATCGACTGGTTGCTTTCTCACTCACCCCCCGACTGGGAATTGAACCGCAACCTGGGGTATGTGCCCTGACCAGGAATCAAACCTGTGACCTTTTGCTTTACAGAATGATGAGCCAACCAATTGAGCTACATTGGCCAGAGCCCTGAATATGTATTTAAATGACACTAGTCCACTCTCTGTAAGAAATCCAAGATCTTCCTGAATAAAATGGCATTTCATAAAATTATGCCAATATCAAAAGACTATTTACTTAACCCAGATTATTACCCCTCCCCAAGACCCTTAATTCAGCATGAAAATGTCTGCAGTACAGAAGTAGCTCAATTCTTCCCGTGACAAAGTCCAAAATGATGGAATGGGAAGGCGACCACAGGAAGCTGCCCAAGACAGAAAAGCACTTACAACGTACTGAGAAACAAAATCAACACGCAAAACTCAGCATGTCACACACACACACACGCCCCATGGTCACGTGGCTGGAGCACAGGCGAGGGCCCAGAGTCCAGATTTGAACCCCGTTCTACACTTGACTCGCTGGCTGTGTGAATGGGCACATTACTCCCTGTGCCTCAGTTCCCTCACGTACAAAAGGAAGATAATCATCACAGTGCCTTCCTCACGGGTAACACGTATAGGCCAAGGCTACACAAAGATGACTGCCGGATGGGGCGACCATGGCAGCCGCGGACTCCCGGGCTGGGTGAGGCCAGCCCACAGGAGGCGACCAAAGCTGCGGCCACAAGGATCATCATTAAAAAGGTGAGATATTTCCTCTCTTCATATTTTTCTGCATTGAAAATGTACACCTTCTTTACTATAAGCTGTTACCAAAACCAAAACAATCCCAAAACCTTACTGTTAGAATAAGAGGTTTAATTAATTTCTACACACTAGTGACAAAACTAAAAAAAAAAATCCGACACAGTACTTAACACTGTTCTCTATTCACAAAACCACGTGTTTTCCTCTCAGCCGGCTGATCTTAAAGAATTTCACAATACCTGACCACTGTGTCGTCTTGCACCCTTTCACCCTTTCATGAAGTGACAAAGCCCCAAGGCTGAAATGCGAAAAGGACAACTGAATTTACCACCATACCGGTGAGAAGAAAAAAAACCTAATCTGGGGAAGGAGTGAGGGCATCTCCTCACCAACCACAGTGACTCTGAAGGACCTCCTGGGCCCAAGTGTCCTCGCCTGTCCACTGAAACCACCTGCTCAGTGTCACCTTGAGGAGAAAGCGGGTTAGTGCATAGTGACACTTAGTACCACAGGAAAGTCCAACCTGAACTGCTCGATGTGGACTGGATGTCAAGGGCAGAGGCACCACCCAAATATAAGAGCGTTCACATGAGCAGAGGCTGGGCCCTGCTCTCAAGGACAAGCCCCCACAGAAAGACGACTTTTATCAACCAGAGAATAATGCCTGTGGGTGCTGAGCACCTGACTGGAGCAAAGCAACAGTGGCTGTTTAGAGAAGGTCGGTGTGTTTTTGTTACAGTTTCTACATAAAAAAAGACACAAGAGGCAAAGTTAGTGTTACCTTGTGTAGGTGTTTAAGACCCAAGTCAACAGGCTCACAATTTCATTTGCTTCTAGGTCTTCCGATGCAAGCTCCTGCATCCGTGTGGTCAGGGCCTGGTGGTACATGCTCAGGAGATTCCTGAAAATCTCATAATGGGGAGGAAAACACTGAACCATCAAGTTTTTGGCAACAACGAGGTCATCTAGGACGTACTTCCTTATAATTTCTAAGTGGCGAACAAGCCACATCTTGTCAGATTCCCTGGTGTCTGCCTGCGTGCCCTCGATTCTGGTAGTTACAGTTCTGTCCAAGATGGCAAACATCTTCTCCTTCCAATTCTTGGGCCTCCCCGGAGGAACAAAGCCAGTTTGCTTTTTTCGATCAAGTATGCGCCTGTCAATCTTTTCTTCCCTTTCGATGATCCTGACAACTGACACCAGCAAGGTGGGGTCACGGCGGACAGTGACCAGTGACCTCTGCAGCACCATCCACAGCTGCTTGGCCAGCTCGTCAGACAGCCCCTGTGTGCTCCCAAAGTAGCTGTGGATGAGGGTCATGTCACGAGTGTTCCCACTGTCTATGCGGTACTGCTCGTACATCAGACCGTCCCGGGAGCACTCCAAGTCCATCAGCTTCCGGTGGGCCTGCAGGAGTGCCCCTTGCTCTATGAGGTCCTGGGTTTCCCTCACGATCTCGGGCACTGGGGAAAAAGGCACAAGATGGCACTGTGAAAAACCACATAAGGCTGTGCAGGATTCTGGGAAAGTGGCAGAGGAAGAAGGACCAAGAATCTGTCTCCCTCCTATCTGGGTAATTGTACTGACAGAATCTATCTGATGTAACTATTATGGAACCCTAGAGTCTACTGAAGGCTTGCAACTTCCAAACGAAGGCTGGGACAGTAAATTGCAGTTAATTTTGGTCAATTTCAGCTCTCACCACAATAGCAGCTACCGTCCCCCAGCTGCCACCAAGCCTGCCACATGTTTCTAGGGCAGCTTATATTCAGCTTGCAGGAGCCAGAGTTTGCAGAAAGGAGCCTTGACCTCCAGATATTGGGGATCTGTGCTCCACTTGCTGATTGCTGTGCTTCTGATCACACAGGTGCAGGCACGAAGGCGGGTGCCATTGTTGCAAGCCCCTCCCCAACTGGGTGAAGTGACATCCAGAGGGCTTACAGGACCAGTGCCTTTTACCTCTTTCATTTTTCTCTTTTTCCCTGTTGGAAGCCAGATGTTTAAAGACTAGAGCATTTAAAGGCAACCTCATATAAAGGGAAATTTAGAAAGTGACTACATAGGCCCAGGGAAAGGCTCAGGCTAAGAAAAGACTTGAGAAGACCTTAAGTTTACATCTCAGGCTGATCCTCAGCACAGATAGCCTATAACAACAACAACAACAAAAAATCAAAAACGATAAGCAAAAATCAGCATTCTTGGGGAAGAGGAGAATCTGATTTTGAGTTACCTGATTATTAAATTCAAACGTCTAGTGTTCAACCAAAAGAATCACAAGGCATACAATGATATAGGTGTAGGGATAATGGAGTCAGTCAGGCTCCGTCACCCAGATGGCCAGGCAACTACGACTTAGCAGTGACCATATACCCTGGAGCAGGGCCCGCATGTGCAGAATCAAGCTCTGTTACATAACCAGAAGGTCAGATATTGGCACCCTGCCGGCTTTGTGTTCACTTAGTATGTAAGGGAGTTAGGGATCTCTGTGGTGCACCTCACGGCTTGTGGCGCACGTGGATTGCCCCACCCCAGAATAAAGATCCCTACGGCTCCTTGTATTTTCTTCTGTCTGCCCAAACCCTGTGTGAACCTGCCCGGGCTGGAACTTGCAGGACAACAGGGAAGTGTGAAGGTACAAAGTAAAAAATAAACCAACCGAAACTGTCCTTGAGAAAGACTAGATGGGAAATTTATTAAACAAAAGCTATAAAACAAGCTGTAAATATGCTCAAAGAACTAAAGGAAGACATGGAAGAAGTTAAGAAAATGACAAATGAACAGAATATCAAGAATATCAAATGAAACATATATCAAGACATAAAAAATTAAAAGAACCCCTGTCCCCAAATTTCAGAGCTAAAAAGAATAATAACTGAAATGAAAATTTTGCTTCAGGGATTCAAAGACAGATTTGAGAAGGCACAAGAGGGAATTAGTAAACTTGAAAATGAGATAACAGAAATTATGGCCCTGGCTGCTGTGGCTCAGTGGATTGAGTCCTGGGCTGTGAACCAGTGGGGTCACTGGTTTGATTCCCAGTCAGGACACATGCTGGGTTGTGGGCCGGTCCCCAGTAGGGGACACTCAAGAGGCAATCAAACATTGATGCTTCCATATCTTTCTGCCTGCCCCCCCCCTCCCCCGTCTAAAAAACTAAATACATTGAATCTTCAAAAAAAAAAAAGAAAAGAAAAGAAATTATGTAGTATGAGAAACAGAAAGAAAAATGACTAAAGAAGAGTGAGCACAGCTGAAGGGACCTCTGGGACACCAGCAGGCAGGCCAACATGCACACTGTGGAAATCCTAGATGAAGATAAGGGAGATAAAGGGGAAGAGAGATTATTTGAATAATGGTAAAAAAAGTTACCAAATTTAATTAAATACATCAATATAAACATCCAAAACTTCAACAAACTCCCAAGTAGAAAGAAACTCAGATACCCATACTAAGACCTTCAAACTGCTGAAAGCCAAAGACAATGAGAAAATCTTGAAAGCAGCAAAACAGAAGCAACTCGTTACATAAATAGATCATCAATAAGATTGTAAGCAGACTTCTCATCAGAGACTTTGGAGACAAAGGACAGTGGGCTGGTATATTCAGTGTTAAGAAATAATTGTCATCCAAGAATCCTGTATCTGGCAAGACTACACTTCAGAAGTGAAGGAGAAATTAAGACATACCCAGAGAAACAAAAGCTGAGGGAGCTCATGACCACCAGACCTGCCCCACCAGAAATGCTCCAGGGAGTCCTACAAGGTGAAATGAAGGGACACTAGACACTAACTTGAAGCTCTATGGAAAAACAACTATCTCAGTAAGGATAAACAGATGGGTAATTGTAAAAGCTACTATTTTTATAAATTTGATTTGTGACTTTACTATTTACTCTGCATAATTTAAGAGATTAATACATTTAGAAAAAATAAAAATATTAGTCCAAAGCTAAGATTGCTGTAACTTCGGTTTATAATTCTACATTTTGTTTTATACATAATTTGAGAAACTAATGCATTAAAAAAACTATCAGTCTATGTTTTTGGACACACAATGTATAAATATGTAATTCTGTGACATCAGTAACTGAGAGGAGGTGAGGACAGAGTTGTAGAGGTACGAGTTTTTATGTCCCTGAAATTAAGCTTGTATAAATTTAAAGTATTATAACTTTAGGATGTTAAATGTGATCCCATGGGAACAACAAAGAAAACAGCTATAGAATATACACAAAAAGAGAAAAGAATTAAAATGTTTCAGCACAAAAACATCCACTAAACACATAAGTAGACAATAATGCAGAACATAAAGGATAAAAAAGCTCTAAGGCATATAGAAAACAAATGAGAAAATGACAGAATTTTCCTTCCTTATCAGTAATTACTTGAAATGTAAATGGATTAATCTCTCTAAAAGATTGGAAGAACAATCTTTTGGAGTAAAAAATTGGGTAAAAATCACACAATCCAACTTTATGCTGTCTATAAGAAACTCACTTGATATCCAAAACCATTTATAAATTGAAAATGAAAGCATAGAAAGATATTCCATGCAAACAGTAACCAAACTAGAGCAGGGGTGCCTATACTAATACCAGACAAAATAATGAAATTTTAAAAAATTATAAGAGACAAAGAAAATAGCGTATATTAATAAAAGGTTCAATCCAGCAAGGCTATATAACAATCATAAACGTTTATGTACCTAACGAGAGACCGTTGAAATACTCATATATGAAGAAAAAACTGAATGACAGAACTGAATGGAGAAACGCAGTTCTGTAGTAATACTTGGAGACTTCAATACACCACTCACAACAATGGCTGGAAAGATCAGACAGAAGGTAAGAAAATAGAGGATTTAAGCAACACAATAAACCACTGGATTTAATAGACATATACAGAACAGCACACAATTGTACACACATTTTTCTGAAGTGCACATGAGATGTTTTCCAGGATAGACCACAGGTTAGACCACAAATTAAATTTCAGTAGAGTTTAAAAGACAGGAATCACACAAAGTATCTTTTGTGACCACATTGGATAAAATTAGCAACCTGTAACAGATGAAAATTCACAAATTTGAGGAAATTAAACAACATACTCTTAATCAATGGGTCAAGGTAAAAATCACAAGGGCAATTGGAAAATACTTATGGACAAATGAAAATAATAACACATATCAAAACTTAACACAGGTTTCAAAGAAAGCAGTGTTAAGGAGAAATCTATAGCTATAAACACATAGAAAAAGAAGACTTCAAATCAACAATCTAACTTTACAACTTAAGGAACTACAAAAACAATAAGCTAAACCTACAGCTAATAGTGATGATTAGAGCAGAAATAAAAAATAGAGAACAAAAAAGCAATTGAGAATATCAACAAAACCAAAATGTGATTCTTTGTAAAGATTACAATGACAAATCTTTAGCTAGATGGACTAAGAAAAAAAGAGGAAAGACCCCCATTCTAAAATGAGAAACGAAAGGGGGACATTACTATCAATGCTACAGAAAGAAAGAGAATGCACGAACAACTGTAGGCCAACACACTGGATAACCCAGATGGACTGGCAAATTACTAGGAAGACACAACGTGCTGAAACCAAACCATGAGGAAACAGACAATCTAAGTACACCTCTGACTAGTAACAGGCTGACAAGGGGGAGGGGAGCTATCATTTAATGGGTGTAGTTTCAGGGGGTTTTTTCTTCCACTTTTGAGATACAACTGACATGGTGCACTGTACAAAGAGGCCCAATTTGTAAGATGAAGAGGTCTGAAGGTGGATGGTGATGACAGTAGCACAACATGAAAGTACTTAAAACCACAAAACTGTACACTTAGAACGGTGACGATAGCACATTCTATATTATATGTCCTTCCATTTTCAAAAAGTGGGGGGAAAGCATTGCATGCACAGCACTACCGAATTACAGGTGGTGGGAAAGGTCTGGAGGGGTCCAAATAAGCACAATGTCCTCCTAGGAAAAATCTACTCCTATCAAAAAAAATATATACAACATAGGCACATTTGTTCATCCAGGGAATACAATTATTTTCAACTTCTGTGGATAAACATCTTCCAGTACAGAAACATTCCGGTCATTAGGCATTAGCTTTCCGAGGCGGAAGAAAATGCTGCCAGTCAACGGGCAAGTGTGAGGGGAGGAAATTAACTAGGAAGGCACTGGCTGGATGGAGGATATCCTGGCGTGAGGACTTTGTTCCAGCTCCAGGCAGTCTGCAGTCATCAAGGGGAGCGGCTTCCCAGGCACCCACCATGGAGTCGGTAGTGCTGCTGTGCCATTCATGGGGGGACACGAGAAGCGACTCAGAGCATGGGCCCAGGAAAATGAACACGCACAAAGCAATGGGGCCAGGTACTCAGCATGCTGCCATCAGACATGGGTGTGAGAACAGGACACAGATCATCAAGGAACAAGGTAGCAAGAACAAGGCCTCCTGTGCTATGGATTCACAGCGGTAGACTGGTAGGAGAAACTGTGCTGGGTTACACTCAGGGGTCAGGCAGAGTTTGGGGAAAGACAGAAAGAACTCACTGAGACCAGATGTGAGATGAAGGCAGAGAAGTGATCAGATCATCGCCAGGATTCTTGCTGGGATGCTGGTGAACTTGACGGAGGCGAGGGGACAAAGGGAGGGACAGGCTCTGGGGTGAGGGGCAGCACATGAGGAGCTTCTGTCACAGCATCGTGTGAGAAAGCTGTACTGAACACAACAGGGAGCGCACCTAGATGACAGCTGACACTTCCCTGAATAGGCCCTGGAACACTTTTCCTTCCATTATGGAGGTGTTGGGAGATTACTCTGAGAGGGTCCTTCCCACACCTTCCTGCCCCCAGACCATCCCCACCAGCCCCACAGCCTCCACTGAGTCTGCTTCCAAATAAGACTGAGACTCCAGAATGTGCTGCACACCAGTCCTCCAGGCCCCAGGCCTGTACATACTCTTCCTCCTCCTGGGAACTGCTGCTCTCCTTAATCACCTCTCCCTCTGATGATTACTCCCTGTCTGTCCTGTTCACGGGGCCATTTCTTTCACAGACCACAAGCTCCTTTCACGGGTGTGGTGCATCTTTATTCTTCTGCACCTGGCAGAGCCCCAGCTGGTGTACTGATCTAACAACAGCCGCCCTACCGCCGAGCGAGCACAGCTCACACAGCAGTGGGTCAGTCACCCACTCCTGTGCCTCTGTCCTGACCCACACAGAGCTACCAGCCTTTACTTGCTCAGTTGATCATTTCCATCCACATTCAAAACAAGAAGCTAACTGTGCAAGTAGGAATCACACCTACTGCTCACTCTGAAACAGGTCCACAAAACACACTGCACAGAAGCAGGACCAGCTCTGCATCACCCACAGAGCAAGGAAAACGAGCCAAGAGCCAGGGCCATGAGCACCAGCGGCACTCTGCCCTGTGATGACCGCAGAGCCCGCCTGCCCGCTGTCGGCCCAGCTACCTGAGAAGATGTTCTTGAGGTTCTCCACGGCAGCAGCAAGCTGGCTGTGCCGCACCACGGCATCCTTCACGTCCTTGAGGCTCTCGATGGTGTTGATGCTCTGTCTCCAGTCCTTGCTGACATCGCCCAAGGACCGCTGAATGTCCTTCACATCATTCAGTGCATTGTGGAGCTGGCTCAGGCCTGTGCGCACACCGTCTAACTGCGACTGGATAGCTGCCTGGGGGAACAGTGGGCAGTGAGCAGTGCTGGGCAGCCACAAACAAAGCTTCCCAGGAGAAATGCCATTTCGGCAGCAGGGAAGAGTCAATACCCAGAGAAAAGAGTAAAACTCAACAAGTACCTAATTGGTTCCCAAAAGAACTTTTTTCACTGCTGCCTTGGAAAAAAACAATATCTTGTAAAGCTTTTTGAGGAAACTTCCACAACACCCTTCATCCAGCCCCTCCTCCTAAAGGCAATGGACGCCACTGTGGGTGAGCCTCAGGTCCCATGGCCACCCTTTAAATGGTGTCTTTAGAAGGAATCCCCCCATAATTTCCCAGGTGCCTCTCAGTTTCCTAACAGGCCTTATCTCAGTGCAGAAAACCATCAGGACTTGCTCATCAGCTTTAGAGATGAGGGTCTCCTGCCGTTCAGCCTGAGCCAGACTCCACTCGAGTGGAGCCAGCCCCACTGCGCAGAGCTGGTGCGTGCAGTCCAGACTCATTCTGCGGGGCCCCCGGCAGGCCACCCAGTGAACTGTGTACTCAGAAGGAAAAGGGTAGGACAGAGGACACAGGTGGAAGGGAGGGGAAAGACTAGGTAGCACAAAAGAGGCCAGGAACACCTTTAATCCAGAAGTCTTAAGTTACATTTAGAAATAATTAACAAAAGACTACACAAGGTTTCTAAGTCACTATTGACAATCCTTAATTAATCCCACACATTTCTAGAACAGATTAAAATTCTGACTGAAATGCAGCAGGTCCACACTTTAAAATTAATATGAAACTGCTGTTTCCAATCCATCCCTGGTTTGGGGATGCCTCCTCGGTACAAATGAATGGCCTCATTCTGTCTCACCAAGGCTGCCCTTACTTTACCTGGATGCTAGTGTTTTCCAGTGGAGAGCTGACCTCACAGCTGTATCAGTGTGAGAATTAACTTTCCTCAAAGACAAATCCTCAACCAGGGGTGTCCAACCCGCAGCCCCTGGGCCGCATCCAGCCCAGAATGGCTATGAATGCGTTCCAACACAAAATTGTAAATTTACTTAAAATCATTTTTTTTGCTCATCAGATTTCATTAGTGTTTGTGTATTTAATGTGTGGCCCAAGACAATTCTTCTTCCAGATGTCAAAAGCTTGGACACCCCTACAACCATTCTGCTGCCTGTCACCACGGCAGCCCAGGGTTTTTAACATTTTTATAACTACACTGCAGGTGCATATTTTAATGAAACCTCCCCTTTTCATATGAATTAAGTTGAAAGCCAACCCAAATCATAAAATATCTTCAAAGAATGATTTTCTTTCTTGCCCCACTTGCACATACTCTTAATACCTGTGTCTAGCTCTCTTCCTCCTTCCTACCCCAGGGCCAGCAGAACACCTGGCCCACAGTCGGCCTGTTACAGCAAGTGCTGAAGTGATCTACACAAAATATTCTCAGGACATACTCAGTAGAAAAGCTCTAAAAAAGTTAGGTGGAAATTCCAGGTGCTTAAAAACATGGTTCCCCTGGTGTTTTCAATATTCCCACCATCTTATTTGTACGTCTACTGATGGGTGACACACTGTTGGAAGGAATGGGCTAAGTAAAGGGAGTGCTCCACTCCGCTGCTTTCCAGATCCTCACTAGTCTAATTTAGGAAAATTACAATAATAAAGCTAAGAGCCTAAAACTCAAGATAAATGAGTATGTCCCGCCTGGGGATTCAGTAGGTGCCAGTGGCCTCTCTGGCCTTGTACCTTTAATCTGGCCTCCACGGAGGCCTTTTTCCGGGCCTCTCTTCTGCGATACTGCTCCACTTTGTCCAGCTGGTCCGGGCGCTGAAGCATCCCAGCAACCCTTTGGACCGCCGTTGCAACAGCCTCCCGGTCAGTCTCCTTCATGGTTAGAAAGCAGGCGGAATCTTGGAACCTGTCATACTAGAGTTACATACCCTGTGTGCACAGGGGAGAGGGAACAGGAGGGGAAGTACGTTAGCAAGGGAGGAACATCAGGTACACAACTCACCCCCACCAATAGTCAGTTGTTCATAGTGGACTTACAAGGACAGCGTTTGATTAATCCAGTAAACCTGAAAGAACGTTGGACTACGATCATCAACCCTTTATTAATAAATATAAAACTTAAGAACTCAAACATGGAGAAAGTTCTACCTTTAGGGAGAACAGAGGCATTCACAGGTATAAGATAAGAACATATGGAGGATGTCTCTATGTGGGCCCCAGACCACTCAGCATATCAGACGGCAGTCTCCAAGGCATTTCTCTTGCCCAGACAGGGCCAAGTTCTCATTTCTGGAGCTGTCACACCACTCTTTGGCCATGCGGGTGGGACAGCTATACCAGAACCGCTCAGTGAGGACATGGAGGCACCGAACAGTACACCTCCCCAACCCAGCTGAAGTCTCAGCACACATCTACGATACCCCTCACGAATCACTACTGTCCGTAGCATCCAGATTTGTTTCCTACCAAACAGGGCCGAGTAAATGAAGGTGAGAGGACAGAAGGCTCAGGTACAGCGTAAAGAGATGCTGCCGAACCAAGCAAACCTGCCTTCAACCCCAGCTCCACCAGCATCCTGGTCATGGAGTCAAAAGGGAGAGCTGGTGAGTGTCTGCCAAATGAGAGGATCAAACAAGAATCCGCTCCCCCCGACTTCAGCCACCGAACTTCTATTCTCATGCATGTTTTCTGTACACAACTTCTCAAAGATATGAAAAAGACCCACCCTCTCCCTAAAATTTCCATTCCCCATTCCCACATGCTCACAGAAAAACACTGAAATCCACGGAGGATTTCCTAAGTGTTAAGTAAGTCCTCTGCTTGTACATAATACGCTTTTTCGCTTTCAAGTGGAACTATAAAGCAACCACTGCCTTGCTTTCTTTTGTGATTATGAAGTTATGGACACCAATGCAGAAGATATGAACAGGCAACACCCCGTAAGTCCACCATCCAGGCGCAGGCACTTCTGCCAGGGCTCCCGTTTTTCCTTCGCATTCCGAAGATGACATCCACCTGCGTACATAACCCTGCATTTGCTTTGTTTCCTTGTTTCACTCTGGCATGTTTCCAGCATTGCCAGCGACATTAACACCTGTACGGTTTTCACTCGGCTGCGGAGTGTCGCACAGGAGGGGTCTCCAGCGGCCACTGAAGCGCAAAGCGTCAGTCCGCGCCTCAGGGATACATGCGGCCTCAGCTCCGAATGCCGTTCTCGGGGACAGCCAAGCGTCCTCGGAACCGGACGGTCATCTCATGACGGAGCCCCCAAACGAGGGGCGACACCGCGCTCGCTCAGAGGAGATGACGACTGACTGCGGCCCGAACATATTTGGGGTGACGGGACCTCGGTGGCTGCTGCCAGGGCTGCGCCACCCGCCTCCGGGGCTGCGCCCCGCCCGCCCGAGCCCGGGGAGGGACAGCGGCGGAGGCCGGCGACCACCGCCCGGTAACCGGCGATCGCGTCCTCCCCCACCCCCTGTCCGCAAACCCCTCACCGTCTGTACGACCGCCGCCCGCCGCCCGACCGGAATTGAGCGGTCCGCGACCACTTCCGCTTCCGGCCGCCCGACCGGAAGGGCGGGGCTGATGGCGCCTATACCCAACGGCAGCGCCCACCCGCGGAGGCTTTCACGGTCCACGCGACCTCCCCCTCCGGCCGGTTGACTTCTGGTGGGTGGGGCCCTCCAGCCCTCTCCTACCAATGCACGGGCCGTCTCCCTCCCTCGGACCCCGTCGTCAGGACTCACCCCGACCCGCGCTGCTGTCCCGCACGTCCTCGGAAGCAATTTTGTGTCCTCACCATCGTGTCCACCTCTGATGCTCCCTGCTCATCGGCTACACCTGTCCGCCTGGCACAGGGTGGCAGGGCCCTGTCCCCAGACCAACGATTGGCATGTGGCGGATGTTTTGTAAATGAGCGTCATGTGTGACACCCGACACCCTCCGTGTCACTTGGCAGTTTCCTCGTGAGCTCTCATCGTTGCACCCTGGAATCTGACGTGAACTAAGCCCGTTAGGGAATACAGACAGATCAAAAAGGAGTAGCCCACCCGGGACTGGCGGTCAGGGAATGCCGGAATGCGAGGCCATGGGCTGAGCCTGAGGGTCTTGGAGAACAAGTTGCCTGATGGGCTGGGTGCGAGAGTCTGGGGTGTTCAGGGCGTGAGCTGGGAAGGAAGTCGAGGGAGGAAGGTCCGTGTGTTACTCCCTGAAGGAGAAACATGTACTAGTAAGGTTTCAGGCTTCTCTGTTGTAATGAGAAGCACTTTGCCTTAACTCGAACAGAAAAGGGAACCTTTCACTGTTACCGACTACTAGACTGTACCGATGGGCACCTCCTGGAAGTCAGCCGAAATGGTACTAACAGGGCAGAGTCCTGAACAGGCAGGGTGCGAGCGGATCTGGGGGGGAGGCAGGTGGGGCAGCAGCAGAGGGGATGGGCATCTGCACACACACATGAGAACACATGCATGCACACATGATCCCAAAAACATGCACACACCTGGGTGCATAGTGGGGGGGGCGGGGCAGAAAGATGGTAGTGTGTGAGCCCCCCACCATTGCCAGGGATACTTTGTTAAATTATTTTTTTCATCCTTAAAAACTAGAAGAACAAAACATTCATTAAAAATCTTTTTTGACTTAATGGGTTTTGGGGGTTTTTTTTTGCAAACCAAATAACTGAAATGCCTCCTATAAAACACTGAATAAAAATAGCAATCACCTATTTAAATGCACAGGAGAATTCACAAGCAAGCACAGGAAATGACCATGGTGGCAAAGCAGAGGGGAGAGTGAGGTGAATGAAAACTTCCCCTGGAGCGGGGCTGGGGGAGATAGTCCTAATACCCAAGGTGAGGCCATAGCTCAGGCGGGTGGACTCTGACACTCCCCCATAAGGCCAGGACGCTCAAAGGGTGCATCAGTAAGAGTGGACCAACAGCTCTGAAAACCACAAACAACAACCCTGAAACAAACAACAGCCCTGAAAACCAGTTTCTGTCAGTTACTGGGATCCCGAGGTTAAGGAAGGCTCCCAGGAACTCAAAGCGAGGGGCCTGCACTTTACTTGGGTTTACAGTATCCTCAGGCTAGAAGCTCTCACTAAAACATCCCTTGGAAGAAGCAAACCAGGAATATTTCTAGAGAGGCCCCTCCAACATTGGCACGAGTAAGAGAAGTGAGGTGTCCTGTTCTGAAGCATCCTGAGACCCTTGTCAGTTCTGAGGGAATAGAGATCTTGGTTAGGTCCAACTGAGACCTTGTTAAATAAGCATATCCATGATAACCACTGAAGAAACAGAAATAGAGTTGTGATTTCCAAACAAATGGGGAAAGGAACAGAGGAAACCCAGCCCTCACAGCCTTCAAACCACAGACCAGGGTC
The DNA here is from genome assembly GCF_022682495.2 of Desmodus rotundus. NCBI lineage: Eukaryota > Metazoa > Chordata > Mammalia > Chiroptera > Phyllostomidae > Desmodus > Desmodus rotundus. The sequence continues at coordinate 177,793,216 of NC_071387.1, read as the reverse complement.
ATTCCCACTCGAAGCCCTGCCATTCCCTGTCACTCAGACCTCCCTGTGACCTGCAGGCCCTACAGGGCCTTGTCCCACCCTCTCCTTCCCTTCCATGCCAGCCCACGGCCCCTCCACCCCCACCTGCCTGAGCTGTTTGTGTACCTGCACCTGTGAGTCAACTTTGGGTCTTGGCTCAAACACAGCCTCCCAGCGCAGCCTGGCCCACAAAGCTGCCACATGGGCTGCCCCCGCCCACCCCCCCCACCGGCTAACCCACCTGTGTGGCACCCATCCCCTTCTGATGCATTGCAGAACTTAGTGGTTCTGCAGTCACTTCTCCCTCCCTTCCCCCACGCACACGTGTGCACACACATGGGCGTCAGCTTCAGTGCGGCACAGATGTCTGCATCCTTCCATCTCTGGTGTGTTCCCAACCCTGTCATGGGGCCTGATGTCCACCAGGGACTTAACAACTGCTGTCAAACGATGAAGGGAAGGAAATACACGTAAAACAACTACCTACCATTCACCCTCTGAAGGACAAAACCAAAGAGTCTGCCAACACCCAGTTTTTTCGGGAATGTGAGCCCCAGGGCTACTGGTGGGATAATGGCTCTGGCCTGTGTCCCACAGACTTCGTATGTTGAAACCTAACCCCAAAGGTGATGGTATGCAGAGGTGGACCTTTGGGGGGGGACTGGGCCCGAAGTGTCCTTCAAAAAACATGCCACAGAGTGGGTCTCTCCCACCAGTGAGGATACAGTGAAGAGCTGGCTGAGCCCTCAGCCACCGTCCAGCACCTGATCTCAGAGTCCAGCCCCAGAATGTGAATGTCTGTCGTCGAACCCCCACTTGCGGTGCTGCTGCCACAAGGGGACTGAGACATGCACGTGGCAGGACCCCTTTGGAGGGTCACAGGCAGCTCTCTTGGGGTGTCTTCAGTCCTAAAGAGTGCATTTGGGGGTCTGGAATTGACCCCCATGCCCATGTGTCCCCACAGGAGCAGAGTAGTCACAGGACAGAGAGTGAGTGAGTGACCTCCATCTCAGGTCTCAACACAGGTGAGTCTGAAGAACATGTGCAAGACGGGGAGGTGGCACAGGGGAGGACAGGCGGCCACTATGGAGGGAGCGGCTGGGTTTGGCCCAGCAAATGAGGGGTGGCTGGCCTGCTTTCCCCTGTGAAGGACACAGGAGTCTCAGGACCCCAAAGGGAGCCTGGCCAGGGCGTGACCTGCTGCGGGCGGGGGCAGATCCATGCTGTCCAGGGCACCTGAAATGCGTTGTTTTGGAGGCGCTCTTTGACCAAACAAAGGAAACCACCACCACTCTCTGGGCCTTGGGAGGGGTCTCTGCCTGGGCCCTGATGACCCTTGCCCCTTTCCACACACCTATCACCAGGTCCTGGGCCAGGCCAGGCTGATCCCATAGGGTCTCCACACACACACACACACGGCAGGGGCATCTGCTCTCACCGTAAAGGTCAAGTCTGGGGTGTCCTGAAGGCACCTGGGAGAGTCCCCTAACCCTCAGCGATGGGCAGGAAAGGGGCTGGCAGGTAGAGGGAGGAAGCAGTCCGAGGCTGCAGCAAGGGCACTGCCCTGCCGGGCAGTCTCCCTCCTCCTGTGACTTGGCCCCAGCACGTGTATGTTCACGTTTGTCACTGCCAGGTACCTGAGACGGTGAAGAACTGTCTCAGCATGTAAGCTAACCACACACATTTTTAAAGGAAATGAAGTGACTTCATTTGAAAAAATCAAGTAGATGTTTCCATTTATGATAAACCCTTATTGCCATGATTTATTTTACATCAATATTGCAAATGTAATGAGACCACAGTATCAGAAATACATTTGAAAGCTCCTTCTAAAGGCACCAAGGAAACTACAAAAAGTTACATTATAGTCATCCATTTGTAAAATTCAAAAGCATCCATCTAGATATTAAAAACTTTTTTCTTCCCATAGAAACTGCCCAAATATAAACTATACTTTGTGTGGATCTCCTCCCTTCCATCCCAACTCCACCTTCTATTGACTATAATCTGTTTCAGTGACACAGGCAAAACCATGGACAACAGAAGAACACAGCATGTAATTAGTGCTGCTGGTGACATGCCCCGGCTGCGCCTTCTGCCTCCTGTCGTCATCTTCCCTGCACAGTTCTGAGGACAGATAGGCAGGTAAAATAACACGTGCGGACTCAGGCAGGTTTTGTTGCTGCTGACCCGACAGAGGAAGGGCCCTGGGCCCAGGCACAAGGGCAGTCTCAAGGACGGGAAACCTATGGCGCTGAGGTCCAGATGCTGAAATCTGCACCAACAAGCACGCCCTGTCCACCCAGCAATGACCAATCTGGTGCACGTGGGCCAGGGAGAATGTGGACAGACAGGTTCATCTGAGCGTTAGGGAGGAGGCGGGGCAGCACGGGCACTGACGCGGGCAGGACAGGGCAGTGCCGGTGCCTCGCCCCATAGGCAGGGACCGCTGAGTATGTTTGGAAAGGCTTCTCCTCCTGTGACGTTCGAGCCTGCAGCTCTCCTTCGGTTATGCTGGGATCTGGCTACAGTGTGCAAACACACAATGACATCTCTGAATTCCATCTTTTCAGTCCCATATTTTCATAGTTACACATTACACATGTGCAGTACTGCCCGTCTGCAGCATCCAAAGATGGGGAAGGGCAGTGGCCTGCATCCCCTCAGTTGAATGAAGTGAGAGGAGGAGCTGAGGGAGAGCTCTCTCAGGTGGGAGCAGAGAGAGTGGATGGCTACTTCCAGGAGATGCATAGGGGCTGCCGGTGATGAGGAGTGGGCACTCAGTTTGAGTAGGAAGGAGGCAGGAAGATTCTGAAACTCCACCTCTTATCTTTGGAATAAAATCTATAGACACCCAAGGAGAGACATGTGCTGTGCTCGGTGTGAGAACTGGGTAGATGGGGATGCTGGGGCAAGAAGGGGAAGTAGGTAGTCCTCAGAGTGGCTGGTCCTCACAGGTAGCAGGTTCTCTGGATGGCTGGTCCTCAGGGTGGCATTTACCAACCAGTTTCAGCATTAACCCAGGAACTGAACACTGACACCCCAACGCCACTGATGACAGAGAGTAAAAACCACACACTGAAGAGCAGAATTTCCAGATGGTGGGACAGCAATTCCTCACTCAGGGGCTCCTGCCACCTCCCTAGATGCCCAACTGGAGGCTACTTTAAGGACACATGTCCTTTTCTACCAGGGCCTACCTGCTGTGACCACTCCTCCTGCTCATTGCTGATTTTCACACCCAGATGGGGTGCTCTGGAGTTCCCCCTGGAATTTCACCATGAGCCACAAGCCATCTCTGGGTAGAGACTGGGGTCACCTTCACTTTCTGATTTATGCTTTGTATACAAACTCTCTACAATCAGAATGTATTACATTTTCAATGAAAAGGGTTACCTGCCTGCCTTTTCTCAAACAATTCTTCCTAGGATGGTGATTGGAGTCCTCATGTGAAAAACTGTGGACAGTCATCAAGACAGCAGCACAATGCGACCTCCTATTTCAACTCCGTTTTCAACTTCTCTGTTTCAACTTCTCTCCGTTTTCAACTTCTATCTCCAAACCCTGACTCTGAGAACTCTACGTTACATGCTGCACCAAGAGACAGATGAGCATAAACCATCTTCAGAGGCCCCTTCAAAACCTCAGAGAGACCCCCGGAAGGAACTGGACATTGCCCTGCAAATCTCCACTCCAGTATGGCCTTAAACTCCACCCCAAGTCACAGCGCATGTGCTGCAGGACCTGGTGCCCACAGTGCCTTCTGCCTGGAACTTCCTAGAGTCCTTCCATGAATGGGTGCCTGGCCACCTGCAGCTCAGTGAGTTACAGCCCTGAGTTACTGCTGGCAGTGGAATCCCCAGAGTGGGGTGGCTCTCTGAATTCAAGCCAGGAGCTGGGAGGCAGGTGTGGGGCCGCAGGAAGCTTCACCTCAACAGCCTGTGTGCACTGTGGACGTGATTGACAGTCAGCCCAGAGCCTGTTGCCACCTCTCAAGCCTGGAGTGCACCCCATTGGGCCCACATGCCCCATGGTGGTCGCTTCCTGAAAAATTTAATCCCTCAGAGAGAAACACTGTCCTACTGGAACTGACTTAAGGCCACTTTGCACTTCAGAACTTTGGTGATATTTTACAAAACACAGAATGTGCTCTTGCGTGTAACATATAGCAGAGGGCTGAACCGGAGTGTCACTGAAGAGAGGCTCCGACTTGCACCTGCCATCCATCCCAGCTGACAGGTGAAGCGGAGCGCGGACAGATGCCACTTTCAACAACCTCCCAGATCTATGGCAGAAAAGAGCATTCAGAGGCTTTGGGAGGCACCAGTGTTGCCAAGGCACTTCTGGGGAGCATTCTGGGCACCCCACCCTGGCTGTGAGCAGCCCATGGAGGGGAGTCCAAGGGCTCAAGCTTGATCATGGGTGTGGTCCCGGGAGCTCTGCAGTCACAGCCCAGAGTGGGGGGCCGGCGGCCGCGCATACAGAGGCAGGGGGGAGGCTCTGGCTCTGGAGGGCCATGGCCACGCTCCAGGCAGACGAAATGTGCAGGATGGAATGGGGCCAGCTCCCTGCCAGGCCTGGGGGGAGCCCCCAGCATGCCATGCTCCAGGTGCAGGGGGTACAGGTGGTGCTTGGAGTCTGGCTCTGTTTTTAAGTGCATCCTGGTAGGGAAAGTGACCAGCTGTCTCTTGGCCACATCACTGGTTCCCAGCCACACCTGGCTTGGGGACACAGAGTAGCCATCTGTTGCATCCTCGGACCCAGAGTCACTCTCCATCTTGATGGGTACATTGAGTGACAACATGGGGTTGCATGGGGCCTCCAGGGGCATGGGCACACCTGGCAACTTGATGTCCTCGGTGGAGTAGCCCCCTGCTGCGAGACATTGTACTCCAGGCTGGGAGAGCTGGTTCTCCAGGCTCCCCTGGGGGAAGGGGCAGCTGGTGGGGGGGTGTACTTGGCCCTGATCACCATCCCGCAAGGCTCTGCTTGGCTGGCTGGTGTATGCACTGGGGGACTGCTGTGAGCCAGGTGAGTTCCTGAAGGCAGGGACAGTGCCCGGGGTGCCGGGGTAGGGCAGGCAGGAGCCCCGGGACATGGCATGCACGGAGAACGGGTCACTCCTGCTAGACTCCAGCTTCAGCTTGGTGCCATCCTGAGCATGTTTCCCTGTCGCCCAGTTCAGCTGCCTCATGGGTCCTGGCGTCTCAAAGCAGCAGTCATATGCGTGTGTTTCCCGCCTTCTCCTCCTCACCCCAGAGGAACCGCCTGGCACCCTCCTGGGCTCCTCTCCTCCCCAGTCCCTGCAGAGAGGAGATGGCCAGTCAGACAGAGCAGGGGTGGCAATAAGGGAGGGTGCTAAGTTGGGGTGACACTGACTGAATTGTGAGGGCTGCTATATGCCCACACTCCACTGCTACTCTTAACCTGCCTGCAGCCCTGTGATGCCAGTGCCAGAGCCCCCTACCCCCCTTCTTGTGCTTGACCCTCCACCACCTCCTGGGTGCCCAGCAGGACTCTGGGGGCCTGGGATGGGGTAGGGGTGCAGAGAGCAGCACCTCTGTAAGGCACGTGCCACGTGTGAAGGGTCATCCACACCAGGGGCTACTAACACTGGGAGATAGGTTTCCGGGGGGTTTCTGTGTGCCAGGCCCTGTCACTACCCATGTTGCTGCCGCAGTCATTACATGGTGTGGCATCACCTGTGGTGACAGGGGAGATGGTGACCGGGAGCAGGAGGTGGAGCCCTGCAACCACACACCCAGGCCAGTCCTCCAAGAGAAGACCCACTGGTCAGGGAAGGGGAGGGGGCTGCGGGGAGGAGTGCAGAGGGTTTCCAAGCAAAGGTGAGGGCGGAGGATGGGGCAGTCACCCATCCCGGGTCCAGGCTACAGGCAGAGGGAGAGTCCATAGGTCCTGACAGCCCCCACTGAGGAAGTCCCCTCCCCTGTCTCCAGCCAGTCCCCACACGTGGAATAATGGCTTCTAGGGCGAGAAGCATGTTTGGGCATGTTACATATGTATCTGCATGTTCCACTAAGAGCAAGGTTTAGCAGTCATGATCAAGGCCACCAGTTGCTCTTTTCTTTCTTAAAACTGGGCTGTGACTTGGCTACATATGGCCTTGGGCAGGGGCACCACTTACCCTGCAGCCCCCTCGGGGTAAAGGACGAGGTCGGGGCCACCCCTGAGGCACAGACATGTGGCCCTGGCTGGAACCCGGGCCCAGCAGCAGGCATCCATCTGTGCCCTGAACACTGAAATGCCATTTTCTCCATTGTTTCTCCCTGTCAGGATTCAGAGAAGGGAAAAGTCATTGCGTGAACTGAATGGCGCCTGGACCTGACAAGCTTTGTTCTCCATGGACATGATTCATGGAGTTCCTCAGAAAGGCACAGACCAGAGCCCACAGGAGCCCGCCTTCGTCCCAGCCTCGCTTGCTCCAAATAGCATTTCCAAGGAATACACCATGGTTCCCGGAAGTGGGGGGAGTCCTCCAAGGGACACGGACACATTTCACCCATTTAAAAAAGATGACGTAGTGAACTGTTAAAAGTACCTGCTAAGTAATTGGGTTTTCCATGCAGTTCTGACACACACAGACTCCTGGTGGCTTTTGCTCTGTGAAGAACAGAAGTAGCAAAATGACATGCAGATCACATGTGTTGATGGCAGGCGTTAACAATAAGACAGGCATTACTGTCACAGCTTGGAGGGAGAGACACACCAGTAGCTCACACTTTTTAACTTTGTATAGATTATAAAGCCTTTTCTCAGCTAGAGATTTGCTGAAAATTCTAATTCACATCACTTTTTAGGTCAATAAAGGACTAGAGCGTTTGCTTCAGAAAGTCAACTTGCACACAGAAGGATTTTCCAGTGCTTTTGTTTCATTCTGGATGGCTAGAATGAAGGTGCAGTCGGTTGTTGTTATTTACACTAGCTGTGTTCTACAACGGCACTGTGAGCACTACATTAGTGAATACCGAGCCATCGCTCCTGAGCGTGTGCACACATACACACCCCTTCACAGAGCATATGCGGGACCCTGAGTCTGAGGCAACCTCTCCTGCTAGATTCTTTTTTAAAAATATTTTTCAAGAGAAAAGACAGGCTCAGAAGTGTTAAGTGACTTGCTTGGGGCCACTCCTCTACCAGGGGCAGGGGTGGGATTCAAGTCCAGGCCAACCCGGCTGGCCCCAGAGCCACAGCTTCCTGCCCTGCCCTGCCCTGCCTCGCCCTCCCCTGGCCGTCTCTGTAGAGCAGAGACAGGAGGGCATAGATGGAGAAGATGAGAGAAAAGAGGAAAGAGCAGAGAAAGAGGGTGAAGCGTCTCCCTTAGTTGGAATGTGTTCACTGGGCAACTCAAGTATCTGCCACTCTGCACAGGAGCACGAACGACTGCAAAAGCCCCTGGATATTGATTTTGGGGCACAAATAAGTGTTAGCAAGCAGATGGAGTCACACATACAGCATCCATGGACAACTGGGCATGAAGGAGTGTCACAAAGCTATCAGGAAAGTTGTGGAGGACTTGAACAGCTGTCTGCAGGGACAATGACCCACATCCAGAGCAGCCCTCAGGGCCTCTGATTCTCTGGGTTTGCACCTTCTATTGTTTCTGAGCTCAGAGAGAAGCGAATGTGATGTGTCAAGTGAAACTGGGCTTAGGAACTCCACTCAGAGTAGCTGGGAATTCCAAAACCAGGAAGCCGAGGAAGTTGTTTGCTCCTCTCTTAAAATGTTGAGCAGGATCACTGTTCTCCTAGGGCCTCTGTCTTCCCTCTTCTGAGTTTTAATGATATTCTGTACAGTACGATGTCTAGGATTGACTCAGCTGTCATCATGTGTGCCACCTTCGTATCCCTTAGAGCCACGCCACACCTGCCACCACAACACGCTCACTGCAGCAGTGGCGCAGCCAGCCTGTCCTTCCCTGTATAATCACCAGGGGGCGCAGGAGCCCACCTTGCACACTGACCTCTGCCAGGCAATGGGAAAGGTAGAATTTTCCTCTCTCTTGTTTGTAGGGTTGGAAAAACATGTATGGAAGAGAGAAGACTCGTTGCATGAGTTTCAATTACAATGATCAAGTCACAGTAGCTTAAAAACACAGAAAACTCGAAGAGAGTAAATGAATATGCAGAGGAATGTGTTAGTCCAGGCGATAAGAATGCAGGTGTGGACAGGCTCAACCCCCACCATGCAGATGAGATCTTTGCAATGGGCTCTGCACACGTGAGTTGATCTCCGGGCAATAAATAACTTCTACACTTTGGCACACCTTCCTGATTTATCTTGCTTTATCACTTAGGTTTACAGTTGTTTTCATTGGGTATTGCATTTTCCCTCCTTTATATTTCATGACATTTTGTATCTTTAAAATTAAAAAGACATATATATTTCATTTAAAACTGCTCCACAAAGCTGCTGTGTTAGCATGCTAGCACCTGCCAGGGACCCAGAGGATGGCCCCAGGCTCATATGTGCCTGTGTCCCTAGAAGCCACCTTCCATGAAGACATGTGAGACCAGCAGCAGCAAGGTAGGGGCTTGTGCCATGAAGTCAGTGGCTCCAACTGCAGGCCCAAGGCAGACCATGTCGCAGGAATGGAATTGAGAATGAAGATTGCCAGAAACCAGAGCGCACAATGGCAGCGCTCCCATCACTGCGGCTGCTGTCCGACTGTCTACTCGTCTAACTGGTCATTGAAGACACCAGAGGTTAATCCTGGATGATGACGAGGGTTGGACACTCACACCCACCGAGGTGGCCTCTGGGGCTTGAGAGAGAAGCCTCCTATGTCTGGACTGTGACTGGAGGCTTTAGGGAGGAAGAGGTATAGGCAGGTTGGCTGCCACAGTTCACAAAGGCATCTTTTTTTCTTTATCCTCAGCCGAGGACATTTTTTCATTGCTTTGAGAGAGAGAGAGAGAGAGAGAGGGAGAGACACTGATTCAAGCAAGAAGCTTCGATTGGTTGCCTCCCATATCTGCCTGGACTGGGGGTAGAACCTGCAACCTTTTGGTTATGAGATGACGCTCCAACCAACTGAACCATGCTGGCCAGGGCGGCATTTCGTTTTTTCTAATAGTTGCTTCCATAATGTGCTAGCTTAAAAGATACCAAGTTTCTCATTTTATTGTTTGATGGAAATAAAGAGTAGACAGAAAGTGCTCTGTGTCAGGCACTTGCTTTAAGCACCAGCTACAGTGAGTGTGGCTGCTGAGGGTTTCTTACTTACTTTGTGTCCATCGTGGCTGAGATGTCCGTCCTGTGCTTCGCCCTCAAGAATGCACCCTTCATTTTCATCTCTGCCACAGCAGGTAGGAGGACGGGTACCACGACGCAGAACAGTGAGAGCCGAGGGGACAGGACTGTCCCTGATGGGGCCTTTCTCTTCTGTCCAAACAGGAATTTTAGTTTTCCTTGAAACTGCATTGTCTGGTTTTTAAAGATATAAACATGTTCACAGAGCAATTAGCAACATGGTCAAAAGATGCAGAAATGATATGCTCTGGGATAGAAACATAGACAAGAAGCTTGTCCTAAGTCACTGAGGAGATGTGAACTGACATTTCTCCATGCTTGGCCTCCTTGGCACAGGTGCTATCCCAAGGCCTTCAGAATGATTCGTGGTTCCTCTGGAGTCTCTGTATCAGCCTTTAACTGACAGGTGTGTGCTTGTGGGTCACGTGCGAGCGTGAACGTGCATCAGCTTGGGCTGACACTGACCCCAGGACAGACTGCTGTCTCTGAGGACTCTTCCAGCTTTAACCCTCCATTTCCAAATGACCACTCCTTCACTTGTGATGACAACATTTAGGGACAGCCTGACTTTGTTTATCTACAGTACATAGTGTCAGTTTAAAAGCCAACGTGCAACTTAACCTTTTGTGATAAATTAAAATAAAGGTCTCTATATCATAGAAAAGCTGATCTATAATTGAGTTAGTTACCAAGTGCCTTTAGGATGCTCGCGCTCCTGCCCTTGATATAAGAATGACCCCACAACATGGCCCCACTCCCTTCCCTTCCTTCCATCCACCCACACATCCAAGTCCATTTCTCCATTTGCCTGTGGATTTACTGAATGAACAAATACCTACAAAGCACTAGTATACGCCAGTCACAAACCTGATGTGGAGGATTCAAGGCAGTGCTATGCTGGGATATGTTTAACATCAGGCTCTCCATAGAAAAAAGAACTGATTTGTATTGTTTGCCAATTTTTTTGTATAAATATTTCTACCATGGTTGATGACAAGCTACCAACCTAATGCCAACTGGACCCCTGAAACTTTAACAAGGAGCTTGCAGTACCACCTCACCCAGTCTGTGGATCGGGCGGTCTGCACGGTCGCCGGCAGAGCTGGGAAGAGCCTGGGGTCGCGCATGCGCTGTGCTGCCCGCCCGCTTGTTCTCGCTGTAAGCGCCAGAGCGCTTTCCATTGCGCTGCAACTTAAGGGTAAAACATGGCCAGACGCTTATTCTCAAACTAACTTATTTTCCTTGTTTCCTCAGTGCCTTTACAGTTTCATTGTTAACCTATGTTTCAATCTCTGCTTGATTGTATAGTAAAATGTGCAGTGTCTATATCTAGCGACAGTAAAACCACCTTGGTTTCTGACAAAGTTTAGAACAAAATGCCAAACGAAAGACTTTATGGACAACCAGTTGCCTAAATAAAAGATGGGAGATCATGTGGATGTCAGGGTTGTGGTGCAAATGAACGGGCGTGTTCTGGTTTTGTTTGTTTGTTTGTTTGTTTGTTTTATGAACGAAGGGACCTGGTGGAGGTTAGGGGACCTGCAGAAGCAAGCAGGTCTTCCAGATGCTCCTGAGGGGCTGGCCAGGGGTCCTTGGAGCTGGTTCAAGAGACATTCCCACTGTCACCCACCAGTCATCTTCTTCACCATCCCCTTGAATCAGGAGAATAAAATGCAGGGGCCATGAAGCTGTCAATTCACTACCACATGGTTGAAGCCAAAATACTGCCATAAACAAAAGTCACCCATTGGCAGCTGGGGTGACTCACTAAGCTGTGGTCACTCCGGGCAGATACAAAGCCTGAGGCAGGTGATGTGGGGCTGGAAGCACAGCATCTCTGGTTGGGACCCCCATTGGGAGAGGGGTAGGCCCAGGTGAGGCTCAGGGAAAAGCACACACTGGTCTCGGGAGATCACGGGATGCAGGGACTGGAGGGGAGGTCCTGAGACCTGGGGACGGTCCCCCTGGCAGCGCCTCAGCTTCCTCACTGGTCAGGGTGGAACAGAAAGGAAGGGGTACGGGGGTGGGAAGGGGAGCAAGACACTGGGCGAAACACCTCTGGAAGGGGTGTAGTTGGGGCAGTGACCTCTGGAGAAGGGGCCTGGGTAGATGCGAAGGAGGAACGTTTTTCATTCTCTACTGTTCTGAAGTGACTGAATTTGTATTACATACAAATAATGTTTTTCTTAAGAAAAAGCAAGTTGTAATGCAGAAACAAAACAACCAACCAACAGGAAAAGGTTAATGGAACTGTAGCCTGTGGAGCGGGACATGGCTCCTCTGCACTGAGCCCAGACTGGAGAGGATGGCGCTGAGCTGCCCAGGTCACTGATGTTGAAGGCCTCGAGTCCTGAGGGGCTTTGCCCCTCAGCCCAGGACTGATGGGCAGCTCCAGTGTGGGATGGTTTGGGTGTGCATTTCCCCAAGGTCTGGGCCTGAAGGTTGAGGGGGTTCAAAGGGCCCTGAGCTGAAAAGGGGGGCACAAAACACGAACAGTGAGACGGGCACCGATGTGACAAGCCAGTAGGTGGCGCCTGAGGACAGGTCTGCAAGGACTGTTCCCTCTTCCAGAGCCACTTAGAGGATGATCCACAGGCAGCCTGCCTTCCCTCCTTACATGCACACTGAGTACCCACTGGACATCACCAGCCCAGCCCTGGCCCAACACTCGGGGGCTTTGTCAAACACCAAACACCAAACAACAGGGTTCATCTCTCCCAGGGCCACAGCCCAGGTGGGGAGATGGGCCCTCCAGGAGCCCATAGTTCAGGTGGGGACATAGACCCCCCCCCTTCCCTTCCCCTGGCCCCTTCAGTGAGGAAAAAGAAATGGTCACATATGAGAAGCAGGAATCCAAGTATCTATTTGCAAGAGAAGAGCTTAAACCAAAAAGCCTGGCGAGAACATCGTCTTGGGTTCTTGTGGTGTGTACTGAGAACATTTTTGAAAGTGGATTTGAAATAATGGTACAACAAAACATAAGTAAAAATCCAGTGCAGTGTAAAACCTACCACCAAAGATTTTTAACATGTCAGCTGTGTCGTAGCATCAATTTGTAGCAGGTGTCACATGTTCATCCGCACTCTGCCACCCATTGTCACTCGGTCCCGCTGAGAACCACGCTCCGTCTAGCCCCCAGCCCCTCACTCCCCTCCGTCCCTTCTGCAACCGGAAGCAATGCACCCGGCCGTCACTGGAGCCCCACGCTCACTCACCAGGAAGCCTGAGGTGCTGTCCAGCAGGCAGCGCACGCGACAGATGAAGCAGCGCGTCAGGAAGGCAGAGTACTCGGTGGGGCCCGTGGCCCCCTCCTGGGCTCTGAGAAGCCTTCCCAGGACAGCATCCTCTCCTGCCGGGGTGGGCGCAGGCAGTGGTGAGAGCCAGGAAGGCAGTGACCAAGAGAAACCAAAAAACACACTGATTAGCAAGGGCATACAAATAACAGCCAGCTGTCGGCCTGTGACACGCCGCCCTGGAAGCACAGCTCGCACGTCCCCCGTGCTCCTGCCCATCCCCATGACCACGCAGAGACAGCTGCGCTGATTGATAGATGTGCTCACGGCCCTTTGCCCTTAAAAACATTGCTTCAGTATGACCACATATGTGACACCATCGGTTATTTTTTCTCCGTCTGTTTTGACCTTTATAAAATGGGATTGCATGTCAGTACCTGGGGTTCGCTTTCCTCACTCAGCTTTATGAGGTAATTATGCTGTTGCGTGAGGTTGTGTTGGAAATTTTTCTTGAATCATTTACAACTTCTGGGGAGATGTGTCAAAGAACCGGGACTCGCTCTCCCCTGCTGGGCCCCAGGTGGATGGCACCCTGTCTCCTAGCACCTGAGCGCGCTGTCCCCGAGCGCCTGTCTGCTCTGCAGGAGCTGCATGCCTGCCAAGCGCGTCCCGAGTAGACAGGGCCTTGGTCTGGTGGGGCTTCTCGGGGGGCTCTGCCTGCACGGGGCAACATCTGTGAGAAGACAACAATCTTTGGGGGCTTTTTTAAAAAGGTAAATCTAACGTGGGCCAAAGGAATTTCCTGGAGGACTGTGTCCTGAGGAGAAGACAAGCACTGCGGCTTTTTGCCGAGGGGTTCTCGGGCCCGGGCAGAGCACAGAGAAGTGGCCAGAGACGCCCTCATGCTCAGGCGCCCACGAGCCACGTGGGGCTGGATGGAGGTGGCAGGAGGGGTGATGAAAGAGGGGAGGGACACTGCGTTCAGTGTGAAGGAGAAGAGATGGAAGCGAGGTGGGCAGTTTCTTGGGCAGCGTCCACGTTGAAGGGCTCCCAGTGTCGGTGGTACCCACCTGTCTCCGAGTGCAGGGGCTGCCCACACACCGCCTGGGGAGGGTCCATGGCCCAGTGCAGCTGCCGGCAGAAGTCCTGGCGGTCGTCCACGTGGATGTAGTCATAAATGTTTTGGTGCATCACATCCGTCTGAAACATCACAACAGTTATTTCAGCCTTACCCTGTGGCAGTTTCCACACAGTACCCGGTGATTACTACCTGCACAAACGCCTCATCCGTCTGTCAAGAGCAAGTCAAGTCCGTGAAGAGACAGTCCACAGAAAAGACCAGAGCTTGGCCTTGGGGCCGTTCCTTCCCTGGGAGGGTGGGCCTCATGACCTGGAGTGCAGACCCCTCCAGGCTCCCACCCACCTGCCATATGGCACCTTCAGGGGCAGAGCAAGACACTCAGAGACCCAATATCTTCTGGGGCCAAGACACCCACTTTTCTAAATTGATTCTGACCCCCAATGACTTGGGGGAACTCATCAAGCTGTATTATTAGGGCACTTTAAAGACTATATGTTATATTCAAATCACGAAAGTTTGTTAGGAAATCACCCCCTGGGAGGTGAGGTAGGAGCCACCAGTGCCTCCTGGCCAGTGACTTCCTTTTTCCTGGCACCTCCCGGCCACATTCAGCCCTTTCCAGGATTCTACAGGGACCCACCAGTCCACAGCCCTCTCTCTCTTCCTCTGTCCTCCTCTCTGCTTGGGCCCTACACACAGAGGCCGGGCCTCAAAGGCACCCGGTCCACACTGGGAAGTCACTGTCTGGGGCACAAAGGCCACAACCACAGGCCACGAAGGCTGTTGCTATTGTCCGGGGAAGCATTCTCAGAGCACGGACATAAATGACGAGGGCCTGCACACATCTCCCGCTACCTTCGCTTAACTGTAACTCTGGCTAAGGCTGGTTGGGATGCTCCAAATGTCAAACCACATACAACCTCAGGAAGGCAGAACAGGAATGTGATCACAACTCAAAGGTTGGACTCCAATCCCACAGTCCAAAGCGTCTGTATTGCACAGAAAGAAGTGGACGCAGAGGTCAGAATGGTATTGTCCTTGGAGAGTGTTGTCCAGGGTCAGGGGCCCTGGACATGAACATGGGACCAACCAGCAGAGACCAACTCCTGGTGGAAGGGGATGCACAGGCTTTCCCTCCAGCTGCAGACCTGCTGGCTCCACCTCATCTGGCAGCTCCCAGCACACCCGAAGGCTCCCGTCTCACCTGGTGGCTTCCAGCTCACTTGATGGCTCTCACCTTACCTGGAGGCTCTATGATCACAAGTATACTTCCTTCAGGGATGTTTTCCTAATAAACTTTTATAATTCAAGCATAACATATAGGCTGAAAAGTGCCCGAATCAGAAATACACAACTCGATGAGTTCCCGTGTAACCACCACCCAATCAGGAAACAGGATACCAACAGCACCTCAGAGGCCCCTTCTCTCCCTCCTCTCCCTCCTCCCCGGAGGCAGTCACGGCGCCGAAGTCACTGGTTCTGTACGTGAATGGGGCGCGTGCTCTCAGGTGCCTGTCCATTGCCCCGCGGTGTGTGCAGGGCAGTTTCCATCCCCACTGTCGTACGGGTTTCACTGCATGGACACCCCAGCTCTGGCTAAATCCCTCCCTGCTGATGGACATCTGGGCTGTTTCCCATCCGGGCCCGTAGGCATGACACTACCGGTTCTGCGAGGGCACACCCAGGCGTGGGACTACATGCTCACGGTGGCCTAAGTTCAGTGTCAGTATCTAATGCCAAACGGCTTTCCAGAGTGACTGTACACAGACACACTCCCGTTGCTTTCCATTCCGGCCAACAGCCGGCACTTCAGTCTTTCTTTTTTGAGCCACTGTGGCAAATGTGTCAGGGTTTCTTCGTGTGGTTTTAATTTGCACGTCATAAACTCTAAGGAACTTGAGCATCTCTCATATTTATTGGTCTTTAGATGTGTGTGTGTATGTGTCATGTGTGTGCGTGCATGTTGCCCATTTGTGTCTTTTTCTCTGTTTTCCACGGACTGGCGTGCTGAGTTGTCAGTGTTCTTTGTCTGTTCTGGACACGAGGACTCTGTTGGGTGAGCTCCATGGCAAACATTTCCACTCCCTGGCCTGCCTTCCTGCTTTCTCACTGGATCTAATTCAGTTTAATTCAGCAATCTTTTCTCAGAGACGGGGTTTTGTCCTAAGGAGTCTTTCCTCACAGATCTCCTAACTCTGCCCTTAGTTTCCTTCTAGAAACTCCTACCATCCACCTGATATTTACTGGGTAGGCTGACAGGCAAGAGACAAGACTCGTTTTTCTGGCAGTGGACCCAGTTCACCCAGCTCTATTTATCGGCAAGACCACCTTTTCCCCACCGTCGGCCCTGCTGCCTTTACTGTAAATCCCATCCACGTACACACGTCTTCTCTGACTTCCGGTTCTCCCGTGGGTCTATTTTTCCTTGCGCCAGGGCCACACTGTCTTAACTGCTGAGCTTTGCAGGAAGCCTTGTGTCCGGAGTCATACGTCCCCCATAGGGACCCCCTCTCCCTCCCCCCACTCAGATCCCCTTAGCTCTCCACACTTCCAATTAGCTTGTCAATTTCCAGGAAAGCTGCTCATTTTTTTGTGGTAATGTCCTTAATTCTATAACTTGATCTGACATCTTTACAATAATACTGGGTCCTCCAGTTTATGAATTTGACATATCCCTTAATTTATCTGGGTCTTCTTTAATTTCTTTAAAGAATGTTTTATGTTCTCTGTGTGGTTACATCATCACTGAGAATTTGGTGTTTTTCCATCCAGTTGTAGAGGGATGGCATTTTTCCCTCTATGGTTTTGATTAAGAAAAAGCTTATGCTGACCTCTGAGCCCTGGGGAGTCATGGCTCTCACTGCAGTTCATCTTGTTCTCTCATCAGCTTTAGTCCGCGACCCTAGTGCTTTACAGAACCCGGAAGGTGGTGAGCTGCCCACAGGTGCCCCTACGTGCCCCGTTCATCACTGTCACACCTCAGTTATTAACGAAAGGGATGTGCAGAATTAACATGCAAGGTATGGGCCTGCAGCTCCACCAAAACAGGGGGCAGATTAACTTGGAGGAGGGTGTAATAAAACTGGAAAAGGCATTTCTGACTAAGGCAAATTTGGAGGCATTAAATGGGATTGTTTTTCAGTGTGAGGAAACAGGGTCTGTGCTGTAAGAATCAATGTGGCGTGTCTAACCGCCCTGTGTCTTTTTCAGTCTCCTAGACTTTGAGTCTGATGAAGCAAAGTCAAGAAACATGAATGGTGGGGAAATGTGAGGAGGGGAGAGAACAATGTAACAATTATTCAAATGGACAAAAACACAACTTTGATCAAGTGAAAGCAGTCACTAGTTTAGCTCAAACCATAATTTATGGAGTTCAGAATGAAAGCGTTACTTTAAGAAAGTGCTCAACCCAGCACTTATCATCTTTACTTCTTTGTGCAAAGCGGGTGCGTATCTGTGACCCACATGTGTGCTCCGATCAGGCACCAGCTCCAGCAGGCGCCCGGCTCACACGGGGACAACCTGCCGCAGCTGCTGCCCTTTGAGACAACAGCCAACTTCTTCAATCAATAGATGCCAGTGGCAACTGCAATGCATGTCTTAACCTCCGTATGCATCACAAAACGTGCTGGACCTGAAGACAAACAATGGGGTCAGGTTGTGACGGGAAGAATCTGGCTCCTGACTTTGTCAAGTGTTTCGTACAAGACGCTCACGGTAGCACAAAGCTGTTCTAATATTTTATGAAATGTTTTACATAAATTAGAGTCAATGCCCAATTTAATGGCATTTGGAAACAATGTCTGTATAATAAAAGGCAAAACTATTTTTTTTTACTTCTAACTCTTGGTGGGAAATAATCAAGCTTCAGGACACGTTCAGACCTGGAATCAAGGCTGTTCTACGGGCCCCCTGCCTTGACCACCGAGCCGAAGCCTGCACTGAGACCCCTCAGTTACGGCTGAAGAGCTCACAGGGTGACTCTGGTGACAGCACAAGAAGGCAGACCAAAGCACGTTTCTCTAGATGCAGGCCCTGCACAAGCAAGGGTGGGAAGTCAGTTGAAAGCTTTGCCACCTGGGGGCTGGAATCGAGTCGTGTCCACATCCTCGAAGGGTCCACCAGTGGCCCTGTGAGCTCTGTGCTGTCAGTGGACCCCTCGGCGAGAGAGCCATTGACCCCGGCCATGCCCACCAATCTACTGGTGTCTTAGGGGTGGAGTCAGCACTGTGTAAATGAGGCACCCCGAGTGACTGTGACATACAGGAGGGGACTGTGGAGAAGGAGGGCATCAGGGCTCAGCTGGCCATGCCTGGTGTTTATATTGTCCTAGGAATGAGAGACTCACTACTCACCACTACCCATCTCTCTGAGCCAGAGGTCTTCAGGAGATGGACGTGGTGACAGAGCTCTTGTCACATGCACTTCAGGTGCAGCCAAGGGGAGAAACACCTCGGCAGTGGGGCTGGTGGTGGGGACGCCTCTCACAAGTGTCACAGGCGCCAATGCCCTTCCCAGTGCTCTGCATGTGCAGGGACCCATGTGGTCCCAGCCTTGGCCGTGGACACTGCTGCTACCCTTTCATGTGCAGGAACAAAACAAGGCTCAGAGCAGCCACCTAACAGCCAAGGTGCCAGAGCCAAGTTTCTGACATGCAGCCTGGGAGCACCACGTGGAGGTCTTGCCCAGCACACTGCACTCACTGGCTCACCACGTACTGCCTGTCCCATGGGGCCCCTCAGGGGCCACACCTCCACATGCTGCAGGTCTCACCCAGGCCATGTGATTGGCTACACGAGAAGCTGAGGGGATGGGGAGTCCTACTGTGGACACAGGGACTGCCGAAGGACTGCCCTGTGGCCTGTGAGAAGGAAGCCCGGTCAGGACAGGGCATGGTGGTCATCTGGTCCTTGGGTTCAGGTCATAGGAAAGCAAACTTAGGGGCAGGTGTAACAGAAACTGCTCCTCAACATCGTGGTGGGGTGACAGCCACTTTAGTTTTGCAAACATTCAAAATGATGGCTTCCGTGGAAATCAGATCGAACACTTCCTCAGCCTCAGGGGCCTCAGGCAGACTTGAATGTGTCTTGAACTTTCCCGGTGTGCCAAGGACCCACGTTCTCACATTTTGGCTCATCGTCCCTTGCTTCCAGGCACCCCCTTGGTGCTCTGCCCATCCAGTGAGATCTTTGCTACTAACTTCACCACTTGCCTCTTGGCTCCAACCCCCCTCTCACAATTCTGCTCTGATGCTGGACCCTACCAACGTCTCCCCTTGGCCAGAACTGGTGTTCCGGGCTCTGTAGGGGGAACTCTGTCCCCTCAAGTATCAGATGCCCCCAGCGGCACCCTGAGGAGCAGCCCACCATGGGCAGTTTCCTCAAGAGTCCCACCAGCATCCCAGTGGACAGTTTCCTCCTGGCCAGCCCTGGCCTGGAGCACCTTGGGGGACTTCTCCACCCAGGGGTCAAGGCCTCACCTCACCAGTGAGGAGAGGTCTCTAACATTTGCTCCCCGGACGCCCAGCCTTGCTGCTAGGGGCACTGCCGTCTTCTACCCACTGTGTGTGCCCACGTCTGTCCTCCCGTATTGCTAACCTGTGTTACTAGTTAATAAATCTTTACATGAACATACAGCAATTCTTTATACTAACTGTCCAGTCATTGCACAGTCTCTACCCCGGGACAGGACCCTGACTGACTGACACACTGTATTCTTCATTTCCAAAGTTCCAGTTTGTTCTTTCTCAAATCCACTGTATGTTATCATGAGTTCTCAGGGAGCGTGTCAGCTCCTTACAGGTCAGGGCTTCCCGTGGGTTTGTGGTTTCATACTGTGGACCCTGCCCCCAGACCCAGAAGTCTGCACTCTGTGGGAGTGTGAATCACTTTGGGGGTTTGGGTTCCTCACAAGAGACTACTTTCCCTTCCCAGAGGCCACGCAGAGAAGTTTCCTTTTCCCTTCCTGGTGGTGGTGGGGGCGGGGGGGTTGGGTGGGACTTCTCATTGCTCCTTTTCTTGGAGGAGCCGCCCTCTGGGTCCCAGCATTTGATGGGCTCAGCAGCAGCTCTTGGCCTCAATGTCTGGAACCAACCCCCTGGCTGGTCTGGGGGAACATTCCATATGGATTATTAGCGCATCCCTCAGGGTATTTCCAGAACACACTTTGTCCTGAGGTTTAAGGCATCAGTGCTGCTGGTGAGACTCACCGGAGAGTGCCAAGCATGGAAGCCATGCCCCGGTTGCCCTTCAGACAGGACACCCTGGACACCGTCATGCCTCTTGCCCTGACTGAGCCCCAGACAAAGGTGGGCTGTGGAAATCCTTACCTGATAAAACCTCTGTGATAAGGAAAGCTTGATTCTGGAGATGTTTAAACCTCGAAGACAATGAGCATTCGCAGGTAATGGAAGCTATCGTGAGGCAGATGGAAGAGCTGTGCTTACCTGGTGGAAGCCCAGGTAGTCTGCAATTGTGGCTGACGCATAAAATATCACCCCTTCTGCACTCACGACCAGAGCAAAGCCATCCAGGGACTGGAAGAAACAAAAATCGAGTTGGCTCCAAGATACATGCGTGCAATCGCTCAAAAGAAAAAAGTGCAAGCATCATTTCTGCCTGAGATTTCCACCTTTCTCCCTGTTTTGTAGTCTGTATTCATGATCCCCAGAAATGCCTTCATTTATGACCATTTTGCAACAGGTCCCAAGTCAGCGGGTGACATGGGAACTTGGTCAAGGTTTATGAGGCTCAGGACTTGAGCTGTGATGATTATAAAAGTTGTTTTATGAAGTGTAAACATCACCACGAAAAGATGACACCCCATCAGCACCTGAAACAAAACAGGAGCCTTTCTTTCATTTCACCTGTGTGACTGCCCCATCTTCTGCCTTACATCTTCTTCTTTACTGTGTTTTAGATTTTCTAAGAATTTTTAATCGTGAAAAAGCGTTGAACTCCATCAAGTGTTCTTTCTATATTGATGGAAATAATCACATAAATGTTTGTTACTCTATTCATGTGGTGAATTACAGGGCTGGATTTCCTGATGAAGAATCATTCTGCCCTGGCAGGGTGGCTCAGTTGGTTGGAGCACTGTCCTGTACACCAAAAGTTTGCAGGTTCAATCCCTGGTCGGGGTGTGTATGTTTCTCTCTCACACTGATGGTTCTCTCTCCCTCTATTTCTCTCTTACTCTCTCTCTCAAATCAAGGAACATATCTTTGGTTAAGGATTTAAAAAAACAGAATCATTGTGGAACACATAGGGTAAACTTATCTGATCATAACTTTATATGCTCTGAATTGATTCGTTTCTCTTGGGAGTTATTCATAAATACATGCTACATTTAAGGAAAAGCCAGACTGTATGTTTCTCTCATTTATGTGTCAAGTATATGTAATCATCAAACGTGAGTAAGGCCCCTTCCCCTCTTTCATTTTTCTGTACCCGCTTATTTAAGATGAGCTTTGTGGGTTCCTTGGGAGTTTGGTTCCCCCCATCTCTTAGATCATTCAGTTTGGGCATGTTCTAGGGAGATGGGAAGTGAAAATGGGTAAATTTCTGTACTATAACATTTATTTAATGGTTGTTAGCAAATTGTGGTTTAAATTTTTTTCTTATATAAATTCTGGCATCTTAAAATATTTGGTAACAACGAATCTATTTCATCTTGATTTTAAATTTGCTAGTGCATGCTATTCACAATGCTATTGGGATTATTAAATCTGTTATATCTGTAATTATTGTGGACTTTGTGTGTGCAGAGAAAAGTAGGGCCTGTGGCTGTTGTACTCGACTTAAAGTCTCCCTTCACTTGTAAAGCAAGCCCTCTGGACCGTCCTGCAGTGGCTTCCCCAAATCGTCACTACTGAAGATGCACAGGAGACCGTAGTGCCTAATGGCAGGACCAGTGAGCATTCTGCCATCTATCTGTCTGCTGTCTGTCTGTCTGTCTATCTACCTACCTACCTACCTATCTACCTATCTTCTCCATCATCGTGACCACCACCGTGATAAAGTAAGGGCAGCACACGCCGTGTAGGTCCTTATGAGTGTGAGTCATCGCACGTGAAATATCTCATTCAATTTCTCACCGCCTCCATGAGACAGGAACAGGTGTGACTACACTCTGCCAGCACAGAAGCCAGCGGTGAGGGAGGCTGAGACACCCGGACAGTGGAGTTCATAAATATTTCCATTTATATCTTTAAAATGCAGACATTTAGAGACTTTAATTTCCATGAAGGCTGTGGCCATCTGCAGTATGTCATAGTATTCACTTAATTCCTGACCATCTGGACACTTCCTTTTTTCTTTTTTTAAACCTTTATCAATTTGTTAAGCACTAAATTACTTTACCATTAGTATGCTTTCATCTCTGCCATTAACAATGAGATTGACAGCATTTCATATAATCATCAGTAACTTGTATTTCTTCTTTGGCAAACTGTCCTTGCAGGTCATGTGCTAATTTTTCCATTAGGATTTATAAATATTGACTTAGAAGAACTGTGAAATTACTGATACTGAAGATACTCTAGGATAAATGGCACCCACCTAGATCCAAGCCCCACGCTTCTAAAAAATGATGGAGAGCAACGAGAATAAGCAAAACTGCACAACCCACGACCCTCGACGTGGCGAGGGCACAGAAACTGGTGCAGAACAGGCGACACGAAGTCCCAGTGGGCCTAACACAAACGTTTCGAAAGGAAAAGTGTCGACTGCCCCCTCGAGAAACTAGGGAGAGAAGCCAACGAAATCCATGGTAAGCGGAAGGAAGGAAAAGTAAGAATAAGAGTAAAAGTCAAGGAAAGTTGTGTAAAGCAGTCAAATAATGAAGGTCATCAATAAAGCCGAAATTTGGTTCTTTAAAGCTTGGTCAAGAAAAACACAAATTACTGATGCCAGGAATTTTAAAGACTGTATCATTACAGATCCTACGGACATTAAAAGGATAGTAAAAAATATTAAGACTCATATTAAAAAAACTAAACAAGTTAAATGAAATGGAGAGATTCCTTGAAAAACACTCAGAAAAGTGATGTAAGAACTAGAATATCTAAATAGCCCAATATCTATTAAACAAATTAAAGTTGTAATGAAAACGATCCCACAAAGAAAACTCCAAGCCCAGATGAAACAATTTTAAACCTAGTAATAAATCTAACAAAACACGTGCAAGGCCCAGGTGCTGAAAACGATGGCACAGCGCGGAGCGGAGCCCAAGTGCCCAGTGTGCAAGCTCCTGATCGAAAGACTCCGTGGAGCTGCGCTGGAAGGCTTTGCTGGCTGCCTCCCCAGCTGACTCTAAAGGTGCGGTAATTAGGGCCACTTGGCGGAAGGACAGACAAGCGGTCTTCGGCAGAGGTGCTGGGTAGTCCAACGGGGAAAGGAAAGTCTTTTACACAAACATACCTGGGACAGTCGGTATGTGGCTGGGACAGTGAACCCCGACTGCTATCTCACTCCAGTACTTTCAACCATTGAGATACAATTCAGACAGGAAGAGTCACGACGCTCGTGAAAATGTAAAGCGAGCTCATGTCAAAGTTTCACTCAAGAGGGGAGCAGTCAGGCCGCGGTTGCTGGGAGCAGCAAAACTCAGCCTCTGGGTGATCCCTGAGTGGAAAGGACGTGCCACCCAAGTTGCTGGCTTATTCCAAAGTTCCAGCTAATTTTCCTGACACAGGTGCAAACACCAGGACAGTGACTTCACACTGCGATTTAGACTTTGTGCTGAGTTTTTTTAGCAAGAAATCCCAGCTCACACGGGCACTGCAGCTGCAGCAACCACTTCCAGCCTGAGACGATGACCGCAAATCACCACAAAGCCCGTTATCAGTCACCGACCCCTGGGCTCCGATGGACTTCTAAAGGATGGGAAACTGGCCCGCACAACGTGTGCGTCCGCCACAACGTCTCCGGGGACTAAGCAGACTGTGTCATTTGTCATTTCAATTTCTGTGCGGCTCCATGGACACGGGCCTGGTCCCACTGTCCTGACATCTCTGAGGAGAGAGGGACGGGCAGTGTCTGCCTGAACCTCGTCCTACTGGGTTAGTCCTGAGGCAGAATGTGCCAGAGTCTCCCCAGTGCCTCTGTTCTGAGACACAGTATTTCTTGGGGGGGAAACCTGAAACATTTTTCCAGATTTGCTTGGTTTGTTTATTTTTTTAATCCTCATCAGAGAACATTTTTTTAATTGCTTTTAAAGAGAGAGAAAGGCGGGGGGGGGGGGGAAGAGAGACAATGTGTGAAAAAGAGAGAGGGGGGTGGGGGAGAGAGAGAGAAACTTCGATCAGTAGCCTCTCATACACGCTCTGACTGGGGATCAAACCTGCAACCTAGGCATGTGCTCTGACCAGGAATTGAACACGCAACCTTTCAGTGTATAGGACACACTCCGACCAACTGAGCCACACGGGCCAGGGCAAAGGATTTCCTTGTTTTCATCATTTAACAAAAGACGCAATTTGTCTAGTGTGGTGAGTGTAGACAGGACACAGCTCTTCCCCCGGCACTTTGGTCAGATTCCAGGACCGGAAGCTGCCGAGCAGGGCTGTGAAAGCCACATCACGCGGGTGTTTTCCTAAGCAGGTGAGTCCTGTTCTTGAAGGCTGGTCTCCCCTGCCCGGCAATCAGTGAGTTTGGCTGTCCACCCCGCACACTGTGTCACTTCAGAGACATTTTACCTACACATCTAAGACTGTCTCATCCTCTCCCACCAGCTCGGAGGTTTTCCTAAAGCACTTCTACTGTCAGCACCTGCGCCCAGCCTGTGACCCACTGAGGTCCACATTTCTGTGTCCCTCAGACTGCTGACCCAACCAAGGCAGTATGTTTTTAATGACAGTTTTTAACTAAAATTTTAAAAATTGTGGTAAAATATGCATAACATAAAACACAGCATTTTAACCATTTTTGAGTGTACTGTTTGTCAGCATTAGGCACCTTCACACTGCTGTGCAGCCACATCCACCAACCTCTCCAGAACTTTTCCACCTTCCCGAACTGAGGCTCTGTGCCCGTCACACACTAACTCCCCGCCCCCTTTCCCCAGCCCTGTGCCTTCCCTGCTGCTTTCTGTCTCTGTGAGTTTGATGACTCTAGGGACCTCAAGTCAGTGGAATCACACAGAATGTGTTCTTTTCCGACCAGCTTATCTCACTCAGCCTCACGTCCTCAAAGTTCATCCACATCGTAGCATATGTCGGAATTCCCTTCCTCTTTTAGGACAGAGTAATATTCTAGTGTGTGGCTGGGCCACATGGTGCTTATCCACTCATCCGTCAGTGGACACTGAGGTTGCTTCCACCTCTGGCTACTGTAAATGACGTTGGTGTGACCATGTCGGAGCCAGGAAGACAGTGAGTGCATTTCCAAGAAGGAAGGTATCTGAGGTAAGCATGAAATTCACTTCAACAACACTTTGCTCTTCTCTGACACCCTTCCTGGGATAAGAGATGCCCATAATGAGGTTGAAACACGCTGCCAACCTGCAGAGCTGGAAGTCTTTTGAAAAGGACAGATGGCGCTCAGCTTGCACCTCAAATCCATCCTGTGATGGCCTCAACGTGCTGCTTCCCGGAAGCCCTGGAGCTCTTGCTCACCTGGACTTGATCGGAATGCATGCACAAATCGTTCCTGCTCCACATTCAGCGGGACCTGGGCACAGCTGAGGCTCTGGGGCCGGTGCTGATGGAGGATGTGGGTTTCAGGGCCTCGGCAGGGAGGACAGAGCTCGTACCATGCACTTCCCAGGTGGTGGCAGGGGCACACTCAGACCAGGGGAGCCTGATGCCTGGCTCCCACAGGTGCTCAGTGGCTGCAGTGCTATCACCACAGCGGCTCCTGGCTTATCAGGAGCCAGCAACAGCATCCTGGGATGGGGGACCCTGCAGGCTGCCTGTCCAACACTCACTCCACCAGGCCCCTGCAGCCTTGCCCCCAGGATTTGGGCAGCCATACGGTGGGGCGATGCTGAGGTCCACCCAGGGGTTCTTAGAAGACGAAGTGTCAATTCTAATAGACTATTAGAGCAACTATTTGCTGTGACAGCAAATCACCAAAAAGTGAAAACCTGATGTAACCAGTGGGCTGCGTGGTCTAGGGAACATGTGCTAAAAGGGCAGTGGTCAGGGTCCAATCACCCATGAGTGCTGGGCAGTAGTGACCCTGAGGGACCTCAGGTCCAACCCCAGGGCAAGCGGAAGGGGTGCAGCCACCTGCAGGGCCAGGGCAGCCCCATCCTCCGTGCCCAGCAAGTCAGCGAGCAGTCCGGGAGGAGGCGGCAGGCGCCGGGGCTGGGCACCGGCTCCCCCACAGCTTCTCCCAATGCCAAGGTTGCTGCATACTGATGTCCTACTAATAATAGTTCAAAGACCAAAGAAATGCTCAAGGCTTGAGCATATAAAATGCCTTCTTAAAAAAGATTTTATGAGATTAGTCACAACCAAAACAACCTTAATTTTAACTCACAAAGCAGAAATTTAAAAAAAGAAGAAAGATCATAAAGTGCTGTGTGCCGAGTCATATGGATTCAATATCAGACTGGCTTTCTGGTCCAGAGTCACCGCGCCAAATACTTCTACACATGTGGGACCATCCTTCAAATATGCATCGCGAGCATTTGTTTGTTTGCTCTCCCCCTCTCTTTTTAATCCTACAAGCGTTTTGTGTGTGCGTTTTTTTAAAATGTGGTACATGGAAAATGAGATCACTTTTCCAAGTGGAAAACAGGATTTGGCCCCAAGCTGAAGGCTGCATTTTTTTAAGGGGAAAATAATCACATCTACATTCAATTACTGAAAGTCACGAAACGTGCACCTGCCACTTCAGGGCGAGGGTCCGAGGTGCCAGCACCTCCCTCCCGCCTTGGCCACAGACACTGTTGCCATCCGCAGCCCCTCTCCGGGGAAAAAGGGCCTTTGAGAAAGCCAGGACTTCCTTTGGCCAACCCCTTGAATACCCCAATCTCTTCCAGTTCTGTGGCAAAGAAAGAGCCAGCAAGTACTTCAGAGATGGTTTTGTCAAGGTCACAGCAGAGGAAAAAAAAGAGGGAAAAGGAACAATTCTCACAGCCCCTCGTTGCTCCTCCCAGAGTAAAGGGCAGCGGGGAGCAGAGCACTCCCCTGAGAGCTGTTGCCAAGGTCACCAAGCAACAACACAAGGCCAAAGCCTGCTAGTCACGCGAGCACAGTGAGTGAGCGGGCACTGACTCGGGGTGTCGGGCGGCTGGCTCAGCCTCCTGGAGCCAGATCACTCGCTGGGCCTCTCTGCGGCCAGTGTGCGTGCGAGCAGCGTTCCTGCTTGGGGAGCGGAACAACTGGCTGTTTATAGATCCCACAAACAGTACACTCTGGCTTGACTCTCTGCCATGAAGCGGCTGCAGCACTTGAGAGCCGTTCTTGAACAACGCGATTGGCTGAGGCAGCAGGGCCACAAAGACTGGCAGGTGGGCCCCTGGGCTCCTCCCACTAGCCCAAGGCTGCCTGGGTTGGGGTGAGGAGACTGGAGGTTGCAGCCTGCACGGGCTTTGAGGAAGCCCAGAACAGGTGGAAGAAATCCGTTTTATGTTCTGCTGCTACCCCTGCAGGTTGCCTGGGACAGTCTCTGCCTGGTGGGACAGCAGGGACAGGACTGGAGGGGCAGGGCTGGCTGGAGTGAGAGCAGCTGCACTGCCCTCCAGGTACCCACCCCTCTTTCTCTTCTGGTGCAAACCCCAGGCCAGGGGCTCCTCCCATTGTGCCCCTTTCTAAAGGGAAGGCAAACTCCCACCCAGACCCTCCCCTCCCCTCATCTCTGGCCTTCAACCCTTGGCTAGCACATAGCTCATCCAAGGAGCTGGGGTCAGACACTGGCAGGGACAGAGCACACAGGAGCCTGGTGGATGCCCAGCCCATGGGCAGCACAGAGCAGGCACCTAAGAGCTGAGCCAAGCGTAATTTTAAATACATGTATGTAAGGAGATTAGAAAAGCTATCAGCAAAATGAAACAAGAACAAGAAACAGTACAAACAAATCAACGGGAAATACTAGGAATGAACATGGCACAAAGGGAGAAAACCATTGGGGGGTTTGGAGTGACAGGTCCACCGCCCACTAAGGCAGGCAGGAGAGAACGATACATAACGGAAGCTGGGTGGCGGCTGATGACACAGAAGGGCCAGCACCTGTACAATGGCAGCTCCGGGAGGTGAAACAGTGATGCGGAGGGGACGATGTTGGATAAACGATGGAAATAAGGTGTCCAGACTGAAGACAGAAGAGCTCAGGTGGACAGAGCACAGAGCACCACTCAGGTGACCCAGGCAAACAACACAGTGACATTTAAGAACATCAAAGCCAAAGAAAGAATCCCAAAGCTGCAAGAGAATGCAGGAAACTACAGGAACCCCCAGACTTCTCCATACCAGCAGCCGCAAGGATGCTACAGACAACATGTGAAGGTTGAAGGATAAAAACTTTGAACCTAAAATTGTGTATTCAGCCCCATTACTATCCAGATGTGAAAGCATAACAACATCGCAGCAAGCAGGGGACCAAGGGGGATTTCACACCCAGACCCACAAGGAAAGCACTTCCAGGGAAGCACTCGAAGAGAAACACATCCGGGCTACAAGACACAGAAAGGATCGTGGCCAAATCCCTGTTAAATGTTAAAGGGGAGTCTTTTAACAAGTTAGGAACAAAGGCTAGAATCTTTGCCATCCGGGGTTTGACTTCTAGACCAAATCAATGTGCAAGTGTGTGCGTGGGAGGGGGGTGGGGACCAGGGGACCTAAGTGCATGCCACGTGCGAGTCTTGTTGGGGAAATGCCAACACTGATGCATCTACAGTAATAAATCAGATCACACCACCATGCAAAGGGCTTATGCTGAAGGCAACCCATAAGAACAAAAGCTTATGAAAGCCCAGTCTATAACCGGAGAGCTGGAGAGAAAAAGAGAAATGAGTGAAAGTATAGTAAATGGAAAATAGAAAATGCAATGACAGAAATTAGCCCCCCAAAAAGTGATTACAAGAAGTACAAATAGGTTGAAATAATCACTGGAAGAAAGTTTAGGGGAAGGGTCCTTCATGTATGTCTGTAAGAAGCAGACTTGAAAAGAGAAGAAAAGCTGAAAATGAAAGAACGCAAAAGATGTATCACGTGGCAAGGAACCCAGAGGAAGCTGGGGACAATTTTATATCTGATAAAATGTAATTAGGTGGGACAAAAGGGTTAGAGTCAAACGTGCCAGACTTCAGATGCATGGGCCACCCCAAGCCTGTAACTGAATTAGCAGCCTGTGGCTGACACCCGCCCCCTGTGGTGGTGGGGCTGGTGGGGCTGGTGGGGCTGGTGGAGCTGGTGGGGCTGCGCTCAGTTCATTGAGTGGCTTGCTTACATAACGCTCTCTCTCCACTTCCTTGGGTTCAGATGCCCCTGTCGGCTCGCTGCCATGTGTACCTGCCCACCACACATGCTCGCACGCTAGCTTCCGCTCCACCTTCCTAATTTAGCTGCGTCATAATTTTGCTTAAATCAATGCACAGTGTTTGTGTTATTACAGACTCCTCTCAGCTGAGCCAGGCAGATGCACTTTGAACACCTCATTGTCCCTCAACAACCTGTGGCCCTGGGGTTAACTTGTGGGCTTGTTGATTTATTTACACTGCCCCTGACTTATCCCCCCAAATCTCTTGAGTGGAGTAAAGCCTTCTATCTGTCAGCTTCCTGTTCACCCATCTCCTGGAAGCTGGCCTCTTTCCCCTCTTTGCCACCCTGGTTCTGGTGGAGAGATCCTGTTCCTGGGAAACCATGCAGAGGAAGTAAAACTTTTGAGACCCAGAATGTCTGAAGCCGTCCTTCTGCCACCTCCTTTCCAACAACAGAGCAGGTGTGTGAGAGTCCCAGGTGGGAAGTCGTCTTCCTTCAGCACTTTGCAGGCATTTCCTCCTGGCAGTCCAGCCTCTGTGGCCCACAGACGCGTCGTGAAACCCGCTCCTTTGCTCTGGGAGCACAGAGGGTTTTCTCTTTGCCCCGGGAGTGGAATTTCACAAAGGCGAACACCCCAGTCCTTTCATCCACTATGCTGGCCACCCAGTGGGACCTTCTGGGACAGAAACTCAGTCCTGGGTTCTGGGAAACCTTCTGGGTTGCTTCCTCGCCCATTTCCTTCCCTCTGATCTTTCTGGAACTCTGATTAGTGTGGAATCTGGCAGTCTGCCTGACTTTCCTCTCCTTTTCTCCCCTACTTTTCTTTCTTCATTCCTTTCCTTTTTTCTCTCTCTCTCTCCCCCCTCCTGCCCTCCCTCTCCTTCTTTCCTTCCTCCCTTCCTTCCTCCCTTCCTTCCTTCCTTCCTTCCTTCCTTCCTTCCTTCCTTCCTTCCTTCCTTCCTTCCCTCACCCAAGGATATATTCACCAATTCCAGAAAAAGAGAGAGAGACATCGCTGTGAGACACAACCTGCAACCTAGGTATGTGCCCTGACTGGGAATTGAACCTACCACAATGTGGTGCACAAGACGATGCTTCAACCAACTGAGCCACCCGGCCAGGGCTCCCTTACTTTCCTTTTACTCTGGGAAAGGCCCCTTCAAATTTAATTTCTGATGTTCCTAAGGATTTCTAAGTTTTGTTCTCATGCTTTTAATCGTTGATCTTTTTTAAAAAGTCTCTGATTATTCTTTCTTATAGCAACCTGTTTTTATTTGGTTGGCCTTCAGTTCCCTCTGAAGAGCCTGATGACATCTTTGTTTTGTCTTCATTTCTTTCCCCCACACATCTGCTTCATCCACACTGCCCTGATGCTCGGCCCTGGGTTTTGCTCCTATCTTTGATGTCAGCCTCTTTCCTGAAGGGTCCAGCAATCCCAGTGTGCTTGGTCTAGGAGCAGGCACAGGACACGACAGGAAGCCCTGCACCCATGACGGAGCCTGCATGCCCACTGGCTTCCAGGCAGTGTGTTCTGAAGGCAAGCACTGGGGTTGGCATCTCTGGGTCCTTTCGCTGGGCTGCCTGGATCCTTGGATGTGCCTTACCCTTCCTTGCACCTCAACGAGGACGTGGCCAGTGTTCTGGGGGCAGAGTTAGGGCTTGGGCTCAGCCCATGTGTGTTGCACGACTGTCTGGTTGTGTGAGGGCCCAGAGACCCCAACGCTCTTCTGCAGGACCGCAGGGCCTTCTGATGGCTAACTGCTTCCCAGTTACATTTTTAACAGTTATTCCCACCAGGAGCCATGGTGTCCACACGCTGAGATGGTCTCTAAGTCCCTTGTGTCTCAGTTCTAAAATTTCTATTGGTTCTTTTTTCATAGTGTCAGTGCTGGGTCCTCTCTCTGTGAGGACAGACCTCACTGAGCTCCCCATCCACCAATGACACCAGAGAGAGGTAGGCTGAGCAGCTGCGCTGTGGCTGCAGCAGGAACGGTGGGTGCATACAAGAGCCTGGAGACAAAGCTGTCTCTCTGCAAGGAGCATCCAGGGATGAAGGGCTGCTGTGCAAAGATGTGGGGTCCTTATGATTCTTTTTCTCCCCACATTGCTCTGATGTCGAGCTCACTGCACAACCATACAGCAAATGACGGTGCCTACACCTCCAAGAGAAATATCCTCTTTCTATTCAGAAGACCAGGATGTAGGCTCCAAGAGTGGGGGAATCCTGTAGAGGAGTTGGCGGGAGCAGGGGCCCCCGACTTCTGTGTGTGAATTGACTGGAGTCCTGGCTCACTCCAACTGTGCGTCTGGAACACACCCAGAGAAGCAGAGCCATGGCTTTGAGAGCTGGACTGAGATACAATCTGCTGCCCAAGGTCCTGAGTGATGCAGGCGCGGGGCAGGCCTGAGAGCACAGCAGAGGCTCTGACAACCCAGCTGACATTGGAGGAAAACCTGCCGGCCGAACCTAGCCGGGCTGACTGCTGCTGAAATAACATTTAAAACAACCAACATTTCCCAGAGGGTTTTAAAAGGACATAGAGTCTTCCAACATATGTGAAAAATGTCCAGGATACAATCTGGATTAATTTCCTATTGCTGCTGTAACAACTTACTATACGCAACTCAAAAATATTTTCTTAATTCTGTAGGTTAGATGTCCAAAATGGGTTTTGTGGGCTAAAGTCAAGGTGATGGCATGGCTACCTTCTTTCTGGAGGCTCTGGGGGAGAATTCACTTTCTTGCCTTTTCTACCTTCTAGAGCTGCTTATTCCTTGGCACATGGCTTCTTCCTCCATGTCCACAATTGGCCATGTAGTATCTCTCTGACTCTCCTGTTGCTACATCTCTTTCTCTGACCACAGCTAGGAAGGGGTCCCCACTTTTATAGGTCCTTGTAATTATACTAGATAATCCAGGGTCATCTCCCCATTTTTAGGTCTGTATCTTTAGTCACACCTGCACAGTCCCTTTCATCATGTACAGTAACATTTTTGCAGGCTCTGGGAAAGATCTGAACATCTTTGGGGGCTACTACACTGTCTACCACACAATCCAAAAGTACTGTATATACTAAGAACTAGGGTACGAGAGTCATACTAAAGGGAAAAGACAATAAACAGAAGCCACCTCTGATATGTCACAAATGGTGGAATTATCAGTTTAAAATTTTAAAACAGCTAATGAGATAAAAGTAAGCACTCCTGAAATGAAAATAAGATAAAGAGTCTCAGAAGAGAAGCTGACTCTATAAAAAAAGAACCAATAGAAATTTCACAACTGAGAGGACTTCTGGCCAAGATGGAGGCATTGGTAGATACGCTTTATCACCTCACACAACCAAAACAAGGACAACAACAAATTTAAAGACAAAAAATAACAAGAGCTGCCAGAAAATTGAACTGTATGGAAGTCTGCGAACCAAGGAGTTAAAGAAGAAACATTCATCCAGACAGGTAGGAGGGGTGGAGACAGGCAGCTGGAGTGTAGAGGACTCGTGGTAAGGCAGCGGCTGGAGGACTGCATGGTCCCACATTCGTGTGCAGGCAGAACAACTGGGAACAAGACAGACCATGCAACCCAGGGTTCCAGTGCAGGGAAATAAAGCCTCAAAACCTCTGGCTGTAAAAACCTGTGGGGGTTGGGGCAGCAAGAGAAACTCCCAGCCTCACAGGAGAGTTCACTGGAGAGACCCGCAGGGTCCTAGAACATATATAAACCCACCTGCCAGGGAATCAACACAGGAAGGGCCCAATTTGTTTGTGGGTAGCAGGGGAAGTGACTGAAAGCTGGCAGAGCCAAGCAAGCAGCATTGTTCCCTCTTGGACCCCTGCCCCACATACAGCATCACGATGCAGTGAAGTGGGTTGCCCTGCCCTGGCGAATACCTAAGGCTCTGTCCCTTACTACATAACAAGAGCACCAAGACAAAGAAATATGGCCAGATGAAAGAACAGATCAAAGCTCCAAAACTAGAACTAGGCAATGAAGAGATAGCCAACCTATCAGATGCACAGTTCAAAACACCGGTAATCAGGATGCTCACAGAAATGGTTGAGTATGGTTGCAAAATTGAAGGAAAAGTAAAGGCTATGCAATGTGAAATAAAGGAAAATGTACAGAGAACCAACAGTGAAACAAAGAAAACCAAGACTCAAATCAAGGACTTGGACCAGAAGGAAAAAATAAACATTCAACCAGAACAGAATGAAGAAACAAGAATTCAAAAGAATAAAGAGAGGCTTAGGAACCTCCAGGACAACTTTAAACATTCCAACATCCAAATCATAGGAGTGCCAGAAGAAGAGGAAGAGCAAGAAATTGAAAACTTATTTGAACAAATAATGAAGGAGAATTTCCCCAATCTGGCAAAGGAAATAGACTTCCAGAAAGTCCTAGAAGCACAGAGAGACCCAAAGAAGTTGGGCCCAAGGAAACACACACCAAGACATATCATAATTACATTACCCAAGATTAAAGATAAGGAGAGAACCTTAAAAGCAGCAAGAGAAAAGGACACAGTTACCTACAAAGGAGTGCCCATAAGACTATCAGCTGATTTCTCAAAAGAAACCATACTGGCAAGAAGGGGCTGGAAAGAAGTATTCCAAGTCATGAAAGGCAAGGACCTACCTCCAAGATTACTCTATCCAGCAAAGCTATCATTTAGAATGGGAGGGCAGGTAAAGTGTTTCCCAGATAAGCTCAAGTAAAGGAGTTCATCATTCATCATCACCCAGCCCTTATTATATGAAATGTTAAACAGATATATCTAAGAAAAAGAAGATCAAAAATATGTACAGTAAAATGACAACAAACTCACAACTATCAACAACTGAACCTAAAAAAAAAAACCCAAAACAAAAATTAACTAAGCAAACAACTAGAACAGGAACAGATTCACAGAAATGGAGATCACATGGAGGGTTATCAGCAGGGAGGGGGAGGAGGGAGAATGGGGGAAAAGGTACAGGGACTAAGAAGCATAAATGGTAGGTACAAAATAGACAGGGGGAGGTTAAGGATAGCATAGGAAATGGAGAAGCCAAAGAACTTACATGTACACCTGATGGACATGATTGAAGAGGGGAGATGCGGGTGGGAGTGGGGGTGCAGGGCAAAAAGTAATAAAGGGGGTAATGGGACAACTGTTATAGCATAATCAATACAATATATTTTTTAAAAGAAATTTTAGAACTGAGAAATATAATATATTAACTAAAAATTTCACTGGGTGGGCTTAGTAGTGGAAAGGAGGTGACAGAGAAAAGACTCAGTAAAGTTAAAGATAGCTCAATGGAAATTATCCAACCTCAGAGAGAAAATATTAGGAAAAAACAAACAGAGCCTCAAGGATTTAACATTTGTGTCAATGGAGTTTCTGAAATAGAATAGAAAGAGATTGGTACAGTAAAAGTAAATTTGAAGATTATGGCTGAAAACTTCCAAAATTTGGTAAAAGACATAAATTTACAGGCTCCAGAAGTTCAGTGAACACTAAGCAAG
Organism: Desmodus rotundus; assembly: GCF_022682495.2. NCBI lineage: Eukaryota > Metazoa > Chordata > Mammalia > Chiroptera > Phyllostomidae > Desmodus > Desmodus rotundus. Next base: position 177,758,681 of record NC_071387.1, on the reverse strand, counting down.
ACAATCTAATAAAACCAAAACTAGGTTCATCATAATTAAGCATAAAAATTAAAACCAATGATAAGGGAAGTGTCCTGATTACAGCCAAAGAAAAATGGCACTATACCGAGGAACAATAATTTGAATGACTGTGCATTTCTCATCAGAAAACAAGGAGGCCAGAAGAGAGTAGATAACATCTTTCAAGGGCTAAAAGAAAAGTGTGTCACCTGGCTGGTGTGGCTCTATTGGTTGGAGCATCGTCCCATAACTGGAGGGTTGTGGGTTTGATCCCTGGTCAAGGCACCTACAATCCCCAGTCCGGGCATGTACAGAAGGCACTCAATCAATGTTTCTCTCTCACATCGATGTTCCTCTCTCCCTTCCTCTCTCTCTAAATTAATTTTTAAAACTCCTCAAGTGGGGATTAAAAGAAAAACAACCACTGTCTATCCAGAATTCTATCCCCAGCGAAAATATCAATCAAAACTGGAGGCAAATAAAGACATGTCCTGGTAAAAGACAACTCAAACAACCCATCACCAGCAGACCAAGACTCTAAGAAATGCTAAAGGGAGTTCTTCGGGATGAGGAGAAGTGACACCAGATGGAAATTCAGAACCTCAGGGACCAACAGGCAGCATTAGAAATGGTAAGTATCTGAGAAAAATATTACAGACTGTTTTCACCTGTTGAGTTCTTTAAAATATGTAAGACTACTAAAAGCAACATTTATATTGTTTAGATGGTTTAGTGTATGTATACATAATACACATGAAAAATATAAAAGAATGAGGTAAAATGATTTCATGGTTTAAAGCTTCTGAGTTTTACTTGAAGTAATAAAATTTTAATTCAGACTGTTAAAAGTGGGGTTTGCTGTCCTGGCTGGTGTGGTTCAATGGACTGAGCGCCAGCCTGTGAACTGAAAGGTCACAGGTTCGATTCCCAGTCAGGGAACATGACTAGGTTGTGGGCCAGGTCCCCAGTTGGGGGTGTGTGAGAGGCAACCGATGACTGTATCTCTCACACATCAATGTTTCTCTCCCTCTCTTTCTCCCTTCCTTCCCCCCTCTCTTAAAATAAGTAAATAAAATCTTAAATCCTTGATAAACTGTGTGGAAAAAGGTGGGGTTTGCATTGTGTTCCCTAGAGCAACTACTTAAAAAGTAAAAAAATGAAATATATACCTAAAATCCAATAGGTATACTAAAATGGAATACTAATAAATATTTTTATAATTAAAAGAAGGCATAAAAGATGAAAGAAAGGAACAAAAATAGAAAAATTATTAAATGTCAGGCTTGAATCCAATAACACACTAATTAAAAGAAAGATGTTGTCAAACTGGATTTAAAAAGAAAACAAAAACGAGACCCAACTACATACAACAAGAACTATACTTTAGAGCGTCTGGTGCACCCGCCGCCGTCTGCACAGCTGCCACCATCCTGCCACGACCACCGACCACCGCAGGGCCCTGCCCCGTAGCCACAGCCACCGTCGCCCCCTGTGTCGCTGCCACCTCTGGACCGGCAGTGTGAGTAGGCCACAACCTTCAATGAGTAAACACATTTCCCAGTTCTGTGATGTTCTTGGTCTCACATTTATGGAATTTCTGAAGGGCAGTGGAGATTACTGCCAGGCACGACACGGCCTCTGTGCAGACAAGTGAGCTGTAGAAATTATTACTACTCCACCGAGAAGCCCCCATAAGAGTGGTTAACCTGGACACAGAAGTGTTGAATTGAAATCTGCAGAGCATTTTACAGGAGTTCTGACCTGGATGGGTAAACCTCAGTGTACTTCCTTTCTACTACCTCACTGCTACAGGATTGAAGAATTGCTGCTTCCTGTTAGGAGCTTCATTTCACTTCCCATTACTCCCAACTCCATACTCCAAGCACTGAGAATTTCCAATGACACTGAAGTAGACTCAGTTTCTTTGCATTATTTCTGTATCTGATTTTTAAATTCTTTCATAACCCTACTGAGTGTTTTTTAACTAAATTAACATGGCTTAAATGAACCACCCAGCTCCTGTGGAAGTCACATATGAACACATGAGATTTCTTATTATATACAATACAGCCAATGTGACCTTAAACAAACTTACAGAGGAACTTAAGAAGTATGGAGTTATGACAATAACTATGACAATAGTAAGAGTATGTGAAGCAACTTATGACCGTACTCCAGTGGGGAAAAAGGCAGCTGTGTTCTCGACTGACCTTTTGATGATGGTGTACCACCATCCAACCAGACTACTGATGGCTGGTAAGTCTTGTAAAAACTAAGTGTCGTGAAGAGCCTGGTTGTTGTATAGCTGTTCATTGCGTTGCAGACCTTGAGCTCTGGTGCTTGCTGCCCTAGCATCAGTCAAAGGTGGAATGAAATATGAAGATGCATGTAGTTTGTAAGACAAAAGCGGTGTGGAGCTTTTAACAGCAAGCAACTTCTGTGTTTGGAGAACAATCATCGTAACATGCAGCTGAGCGTCAAAGACTCCAGTGGCCGTAAAAAGCTCTTGCATGCAATAAAACAGGTGCTTGATGCCATTGCCTTGGATGTGGATTCGAAACAGGGCCTCACTTGTCAAATGCGTGGGCGTGGTGAATAAGTCTAATGAAGCTTCCACAGGAGTTTTAAAGAGCAGTTTTACGGCCACAAGCTTGACAGAATGGCAACCTCAATGTGCGGGTTAGAGCAGTCTACTTCGACACTTAGCAAAAGATTCTTACTGTTCAGCGTTTAAAACGTGCTTATCATTTGTACCAACTGACTTTTCCTGAAATCAAGCAGTACTGAGTTATGTCTTCAAATCTATTCCCATGCCAGAATCTTATCAATATATAAGAGGTTTTAGAAAGATTAGGTGTGAAAACACCCTGCACAATACTTGTATATATTTAGTATCACACAGAACTAAAAGCCCAGGAATTGTGAACACTGTGAAATTCGATCAAATATTTTTCAGGAGCAATAATACCAATTCTACACAATCTCTTCCAGAATATAGAAGTGAAGGGAATACTGTCAACCAATCTTATAAAGCCTGCATTACTATATGAAAACCAGACAAAGACATTACAAGAAAGAAACCTACAAAAATATTTCTCATGAACACAAACACAAGTATCCCCACAAAATACTAGTAAATTTAACCCAGCAATATATAACTAAGATCTAAACTGAGCTTGCAAGTTGGGCTCAACATTTGAAAATCAGTCAGTGGAATTTGCAACATTAACAGAAGAAATATCAGTTATCTCAATAGATGCAGAAAAAGCATATGACAAAAGTTAACGCCCATCCTCTATAGAAACTCTCAGAAAACAAGAAATAGAGGGAAATTTTTTAATCTCATACAAGGCATATACAAAAATATGAAACTAAAACAAGCCTAAACTAATATATTTAAGGTTGAAAGACTAAAGATTTCTCCCTAAGACCGGGAACAAGGCAAAGGTGTTTTCTCTCCTACTCTACATTGTACTGGAATTCCTAGAAGTGCAGTAAGGCAAGAAAACAAACCACGTCAGTTGAAAAAGTAGATATAAAACTGTCTCTATTCTCAGACAACAAAATGATCTATGGAAAAATTCCCACAGACTTTGCAAAAAAATAGTTAAGAAATACTAATGAAGTCAGCAAGCTCACAGATACAAAGTCAACCTAGAAAAATAAAGTGTCTTTCTGTATGTGAGTAGTGAAAATTGGAATGAAATCATAGTTCCACTTGTAACCTAAATCAAAATATAAAACACACACATATAAGTCCAGCACTGTGCACAGGGCCTGTGCACCGAAAACTCCAGAACACTGAGGACGGCAGAAGCCAAAGGTCTAAATGAGATATACCGCGTTCACCCACTGGCAGAGTCAGTACTTTTGGGGCATCAGTTCTCCCCAAACTTACCTACAGATTTAACACAGCTCCCCACAATCGCAGCAAGATTTCTTGTAGATATCAACAAGCTAATCCTAAAATTTATAAGAAAAGAAAGAGAAACTAGAATAGCCAAAACAATTTTGAAAAAGAACAAAAAAAAGGAAGATTCACACCAATTTCAGGACTTATAAAGCAACAGTAATTAATACAGTGTGGTAATTACTTGTGAAAGATCCAAACCACAATAAATGGGAAATAGTAGAGAGTCCCAAATAGACTCACAAAAATATGGCCAAATGATTTTCACAAAGATGCAAAGGCAATTCACATTTTTGAGAGGAGAGTGTGTCAAGTAAATTATTCTGAAGTGACTGGACATTCCTACGCAAAAACAATAGATCTTGAAGGCTACCTCACACCTTTTACCAAAGTCAACTAAAAATGAACCGTAGACCTGAATATAAAATGTAAAACTATAACAGTTTGGAAGGAAATATTTTTAAAAATCTCTGTAACCTTAGGTTAGGTAAACAGTTTTTAAATGTGGCACCAAGATCATCCTCTATTAAAAAATAAATTGACAAATTGCACTTCATCAAAACCAAATACTTCTGCTCTCTGCAAGACCTTGTCAAGAGAATGAAAATACAAGCCACAGACTGGGAGGAAGTACTTACAAATCATACATATGACAATGGATATGTGCTCAGAATATATAAAGAAATCTCTTAACTTCAATAGTAAGAAAGCAAACAATCTGATCTTTTAAAATAGGCAAATAGTTTACAAAGAGGATGTATAGAAGGCAAATAAACACACAAGTATCCTAATCCCTACGAGTAGCCTAGTATCATTAATCCTAAAGGAAATGTAAATTAAACTCTCAGTGAGGTTCCAGTATACTCCTGTTAGGGTGGTGTTGAGAACAGACAAGAGCGCTGACTTGGAGCAAATGGAACGCCCATCACTGCCAGTGGGGATGCAACATGGCAAAGCCACTTTGGGAAAGAGTGTGCCAGTTCCTCATTAAGTTAAAAACTCACTTACTTTATGACCTGGCAGTTACATGCATAGGTGCTACCCAAACAAACAAACAAAAAAACCTATGTTCAGAGAAAAACTTGTGTGTGAATGTTTATCACAGCTTTATTCTGAAACACCAAATCCTGGAAGCAAATGTCCCCTCACTATGAGATGGGTCGTTACCTGCCAACAGCCCTCATGAACACACATGCTAAAATCTTCAACAAAATATTAGTATTTTGGATCCACCAATACATGAAAAAATCATACACCATGATCAAGTGGGATTTAGTCCATGGTTGCAAGTTTGGTACAATATCCACAAATCAATAAATGCAATAACTACATAGACAAAATGAAGGATAAAATGAAAGATAAAAATGAAGGATATGATATGATCATATCAATAGGTGCAGAAAAAGCATTTGGTAATATCCAGCACCCATTTATGATAAAAACACTCAGCAAAGTGGGAATAGAGGGGACACACCTGAATACAATAAAGCCCATATATGACAAATCCACAGCCAACATCACACTCAATGGACAAAAACTAAAAGAGCATCCCTTAAGATAAGGAACAGGACATGGATGTCCACTTTCACCACTCTAATTCAAAATAGTATTGGAAGTTCTGGCCACTGCAATCAGACAAGAAGAAGAAACAAAAGTCACCTAAATTGGAAAGGAAGAAGTAAAACTGTTATTATTTGCAGGTGACATGATACCTTATATAGAAAACCCCAAAGACTCCAAACACACACACAAAACTACTAGAACTGATAAATGAATTCAGTTAAGTAGCAGGATCCAAAATTAGCATCCAGAAATCAATGGCATTTTTATACACCAATAATAAACTATCAGAGAAACTAAGAAAACAATCCCATTTACAATTATACCCCCAAAATAAGCTATCTATGAATAAATTTAATCAATAAGGTAAAATACCTATACTCAACAAATTAAAAGACACTGAAGAAAGAAACAGGAAGATACAAATAAGTGGAAACATATACTGTGTTCATAGAGAGGAAGAATTAACATCATTAAAATGTCCATACTACCCAAAGCTATCTTATAGATTTAACGCAATTCCTATCAAAATACCAACAGTATATTTCTCAGAGCTAGAACAAATATTTTTTAAAAATATACGGAACCACAAAATACCCTGAATATCCTCAGCAATCTTGAGAAAGAAGAACAAGTTTGAAGATATAACACTACCTGACATCAACAATATTACAAGGCTATAGTAATCAAAACAGCATGGAATTGGCATAAAGACAGCCATATAGATTGATGGAACAAAATAGAGAGCCCAGAAGTAACCCACTCATTTATGGTCACTTAATACTTGACAAAGGAGTCAAGAACATACATTGGGGTAAAGACAGTCTCTTCAATAAATGGTGTTGGGAGAATGGGGCAGATACATGGAAAAAGTGAAACTAGACCACCTTCTTACACCGCACACACGAATAGACTCGAAATAGATTAAAGAATTAATGTAAAACTCAAAACCATAAAAATCCTAGAAGAAAACATAGCCAGTAATATCTCATAGCAATACTTTTTCTGACATATCTCCTCAGACAAGGCAAACAAAAGAAAAAATAAACAAATAGGACTACATCAAACTAAACAGTTTTTGCACAGCAAAGGAAACAAAATGAAAAGACAATCCACTGAGTGGGAGAACATATTCACCAATGACACATCTGATAAGGGGTTAATATCCAAAACTTACAAAGAAGTTATACAGCTCAACACCAAAAAAAGCAGACAATCCAATTAAAAAATGGGCAAAGGACCTGAATAGATACTTCTCCAAAGAGGACATACAGATGGCAAATAGACATATGAAAAGATGCTCAATGTCATTAATCATCAGAGAAATGCAAATTAAAACCCCAATGAGATACCACCTCACACCTGTTAGAATGGCCATCATCAATAAATCAACAAACAACAAGTGCTGGTGAGGATGTGGAGAAAAGGGAACCCTCATGCACTGTTGGTGGGAATGCAGACTGGTGCAGCCACTGTGGAAAGCAGTATGGATTTAACCTAAAAAAAACATTAAAAATGGAACTGCCTTATGACCCAGTAATTCCACTTCTGGAAATATATTTGAAGCAACCCGAAACACTGATTTGAAGGATATATGCTTCTGTATGTTCACTATAGTGCTATTTTCGATTGCCGAGATTGGAAGCAGCCCAAGTGTCCATCAGTAGATGAGTGGATAAAAAAGCTCCAGTACATTTACACTATAGAATACTACTTGGCCATAAAAAAGAAGGAAATCTTACCTTTTACGACAGCATGGATGGACCTAGAGGGTATCATGCTAAGTGAAATAAGCCAGTCAGAGAAAGATAAATATCATATGATTTCACTTATATGTGGAATCTAATAAACAAAATGAATAAACAAACAAAATAGAAACAAACTCATAGATACAGAGAACAGACTGACAGCTGTTAGAGAGGAGGAAGGCTGGGGGCTGAGTGAAATAGGTGGAGGGATTAAACAAAAGAAAACAACTCACAGACACAGACAACAGTACAGTGATCACCAGAGGGAAAGGGGGCGGGGGCAGGGAGAAGAGGGTAAACAGGGGTTAAATGGTGATGGAAGGAAACTAGACTTTGGATAGTGAACACACAATAAAATATACAGATAATATATTATAAAATTATACATTTGGAAATAATATAATTTTTATTAATCAATGTAACTCCAACAAATTCAATAAAAAATAAAAACATAAAAATGTTAGAAAATGTACCATGCGGCCACAATGCACTTGAACTCTAGCCAGGGTCAAGCAGTCATAATGTCATCCTGGCCACCCCCCAACACACACAGGCCCAAGTTCACATTCTTGGGAACACGTAGCAATATCCACAATAAACACAATGGCCTGGCAGCCCACCTTACCAGTAGAAATAAAAATGCAGGCACTCTGAACCAGGCTCACACCTCCCAGTGTTGCTCTAGTTGTATACCTGATGTGTATGTGTGTGTCCGGGACCCTGTGTTCCACCACATGCCCTCCTGGCTTCTCCTCCCACCTACCTCCCACACCCGGGGCCCCTGCTCTCCCCTACCCAGTGCCTGTGTCATGTGCTCACTAGGTGGCAGCTCTGCCTGTCTGCCCTGGCTTCCCAGGGGAGCCGAGGGCTGGGAGCCACTGGGCACAAGAGCCACTAACCTCAGACAAAGAAACAAGGGTCCAACCCCAGCGCTGAAACCAATGGGGACCCTGGACCAGCCCCTAACAGCTGCAAATCTTGGTTTCTTCATCTTAAAATAACAGACATGAAACCACAGGGACTCTAAAGTCTGTGCCAACTCTAAATTTTTGTGAATTAATAATGCCCTGCCATAAACCTCTTCTTTTTTTCTAGTTTATCTTCAAGAGATTGAAGACTGGAAATAAAAGCTGAGGTTTTCTTGTTATTGTTGTTTAATCTGCTTCTTTTGCTCTGCTTGGGAATACTTTTAAACTTCATACAATACAACATACTAGTGATATATTACAGAATTGTACACCTGAAACCTATAGAATTTTATTAGCCAATGTCATCCCAATAAATTCATTAAAAAAGAAAAAAGAGTCTAACCTCTAAGTTTGAGAATCACCAGGGGAAGGAGGACCCTCACCACAGAACCTCCCTGATTGCAACCAAAGGAAACTTCCAGAAACTTCCTGTGGGCCACAGAGAACAATAAACAAGACGGGGCAGAATGAGGCTTTAAGAACTGCTGGACCTTGTCCTCTAAAATGCAGGGGGGGGGGCATTATTCCAACCTGGCTGGGGGCTATAGGTAGGGTGGGCACCAAGACAGCCCACAGTGCCCTGAGCAGATGGGCAGTGGACCCTGACCCCTCAGCCTTGGGACCTGATCCTTGGAAAAGTCCCACCCTGAAAGGTAGCTCCAAAAACATCCACACACATGGGCAGCAGGCTCGGAAAGTCAGGGTTGGAAACCGGGGCTGGGTGCTGCCCTGAAGGAGCTTGTGGGGACCCAAGAATCAGGCCTGGTCATTAGTGCCTGGGCTTCTGCTTGAACCAGGAGGCCCAGGGAAGACTCAGCCCCCTAGAGCAGAACCACGGGGTGGGGGGTGCAGGACAGCCTCCGGGGTGTTGCCCTCGGCAAACTCAGCAGAGGAGCAGGAAGGGGGCTAGTGGTGAGGACACGTGGGAACATTTGTGACACTGTCCCCTGAGCTCCAACCGGGAGATCGGGTGCTTTGTGCATAAGCTCCTGTATTTACACCTCAGAACAAAAGCTTTTTAAAAATTTCATGATTAAGATTTTATTATCTTAACTTTGAACATGAATAATAAAAAAGTAATGCCAATTAGGCTTGCCAAGAATAAAATTCAAACTGCCACATTTCCAGCTCCCATTTTACTAGCACTGACAAAAAAATGTTTAAGGAAAAATAATATTTAAGGATTTGCTTCCTAAAAACCTGATAAATAGTGAAGTGTGGAAGCATTTCCTGCACCGAGTGCACGACGTGTCCACCCGCACTCTGCTGCCCGCCCCACGCCCTGCTCCAGACAAAACTGAAATGAAACCTGCACTCACGCCAAGACAGGAGTCCCCCAAACACCCACGAACCCAGCAGACCAGACAGCAGTGATGTAAACACTTCCTCACATATTTTACTTTTTAAAAAGGAAATGATTCACAAGCTCATTGATCCTCCTAAGAGCAGACCCAAATCCTTCATCAGGGCACAGACCCTGGTGGGCCACGGGGGTCATGGGGCAATCAGGGAGGTTAGGGGTTCACGAAGCTGGGCCAGTTCATGGGGGGTACATAACTGGCAGGTGAGAATACAGAGCCACCAAGCTCCATCTGGCACCAGCACCCCCAGATCCTATGCTGCAAACCTCTCCCTCTCTCCCATTCCTCTCAAATCACTCTAGATGTTGACTGTCTGTCTGTCCATCCATCATCATCCTTACTAGGCCCCACTGTACTTGGCTACCCACCCAGGTACTCAGAAATAGCAGAGCTCAAGGCCGGGCAGATGGGAAGGTGGAGGGCTGGACACAGTGCCCACATAATGAGACGGTGCAGTGCGAAGTGTGGGCACCAGGGACCAAGAAATCTCGGGGTGAGGGAAGAGTCTGAGAAGATAAAGCAGAGCGGGGACCTGGGGAGAGATGAGGAGGGTTGGGGGGACAAGGAGGAGCCAGTTAGCCAAAGCTGACCACCACTACTCTACCCTTCCTTCTTTGTGAGCGCTTGAAATTTCTAATAAAAAGTGGAACGTGAACAAGGGGAGATGATGCCGATCTCTGAGGGGCTTCGCTGAGTCTATTAGAAAAGGAATCTAAGGTGAGTTCCCCTTAATCACCCAAAGGGGCTGCGAGGACATGGGCACAACAGACGGTGGCTGATCTCAAGGCCTGCGGCAATCGGAGTACACGCCACCCCCACTGCAGCCCATGCTGAACAGCTGAACAGCTACGAACTTAGGAGACTGATCAGAGACGCTGCAGAGAGGGCCCAGAAGAGCATCAAGCAAAGTCGGGCTGAAGAACTGGCGTCCAAGGAGGCGGGGTCGAGGGGCTGAGGGGGCCTGAGGGCGGGGCCTCATCTAGGGTCTCCACCTCAGACAGCCCTGCGCTGCTTTGGTCCGTGAAACACAGGGACCACGGAGACAATTCCAGTAGCAGAGGTGGGCATCAGCTGGGGGGTGAAGGACTGGGGTTTCCTTTCAGGGTTTGCCTGTCATTCTGGTTGTTGCAGAGAGCAGGCTGGGGTGCAGAAAAACCATCTGGAGCAAAGCTGCTGCCACCATTCAGAGAACGGGGACTTGACCCAGCTTAAATGGCACCCATAGTCCACCATTTCTGCCCTTCAACCCATCAGCCTAATGGATGGACTAAATGTGGAGAGGAGAGTCGAGGAGGCTTCACCTGGGGGGATAGAACCAACCACCAAATAGGGCCAGGGAGGTGGTAAGAACCAGTTCTGCTCTGGACATAGGGGTCTGAGGTGGGCCCTCTGGGGGACATGTGGGCCCAGCCTCTCATGCGGAAGCACCTTGGGGATTCAGGGGCACCCTGGCTGCTGGTTATAGCACTATCTACCACGGGCCTCTCTCCCTGTGCCCCCCACACCCTCCCAGGGAGAGACGGCTGCACCTTCCCAGTCCCTCCTGAGAAAGACAAACCAGGGTCTGGGGCACTCAGTGTCTCTGGCCCCTGGTGAGGCAGCGACAGCTTCACTCTGCAGGAGAGTGACTTGATAAAACCCAGAAAACTCCTCACTGTTACATCTCCTTAAGAAACTGACCACAGCTCCCCCATCCTGTATGTAAAGGCCGACGTGACAGGTCAGCGAACACCCCAGAATCACGGAACAGGGCTGGGGGGGGTGTCCTACCTGACCCTTGATATCCAGCGTGTAATGCCAATAAATGGACCAGCCAGCCATGCCTGCCAGACCCCAAGAAGCTTAATGTACAATTTTCTGTCCTTGATTTGAAAGAAAAAATACTCTGTTTAATATTTTATTAGGTTCTGCCACGGACAGGTAAAACCAGAGAATGCAGACTGAATATCGTTTTCAGATTTGAAGCGTGGCCATGGCTGGTTCTCTCTGTCCAGCACCTCACCCAGAGCACCTGAGACCCCAATTTTGTGCTTCTCCCAAGAGGTCCTGGGACTCCATCCACAAACACTTCTCAGAGCCTTAACTCTAGTTAATTGTAAACGGTGACAACCTCAGGGTCCCAGGGGGTGGGGGTGGGGGGCGGCCTGCACACCGTGACCCTGCACATGGTCAAAGGTCAAGAGGGCTCACCTCCAGCAGCAACCTTCCCTCCAGCACGGCTGAGCCTCCGTGAGGACCGCTGGCTCCTGGTGAGGGGGCACTGACTGCCGGTCGCAGTGGGCACTTCTCCTGCACGGCTGTCAGAGAGGAACAAAGTATGTTAGCACCCTCCTGCGCCCAGACCGGGTCGCAAGCCTTTGTGAAGTTACATTTCTCCGCTCTTCACCCCACTGTTCTTCACTGCCACCCTCTTCTGACAACATGGAAGTCCCATGCTGACCTGTGGTGGTCAGGACACACTGGGGCAGCTCTGCCTCCCCGGGAAGGGGGCAGGGAAGAGGAGCCAGGACCTCTGACCAGGGCAGCCATTTGGGAGATCAGGACATCACACCTGGGCCTGACCCTGAAGACCCCGCCCCATTCTGCTCCCCAAAACTGCTCTCTGTCCCCTCCTATAAACTCCTCAGAGCCCCGCTGGCTTCAGGGACCCCCAGTGTGGAGCAGGCCACACCCCACAGTTGTCCATTACCGCACTGATTGCTCCAGCTCCAGAAGTGCCCCTGTCGTGCATTGCCATCCTTCCCTGTGACTCTGGCGGCTCCCTATGCTGGCCTCGTCTCCACTTTGCGGGGAGGAGCTCAGACAGATACACAGATGTCGTCCATTTCCCAGCTCCCTGGAGCTGGTTCGGGACCCTCAACTCCATGCTCAGCATCCTCATTGGCACCCGGGTGTTATGGGGGGAGCCCCAGGGGCAAAGGGGACTGGCACCTAGAGGGACCCAATCAGGAGCCCAGGCCTTGTCTCTGTGGAGGACGGGTGGGGAAGTGCCTCACAGTTTCTCCTCATTTCTGAGACTTGTGAACTGAAGCTACAGGTGACATCAGTGCACTGAGGGCCAGGGGCCCATCCAGGAGGTGGAGCCAAGCACTTGCTCTGGTCTGGGAATAAAATGCAAACACAGGTACTTAAATCTGCAGCATTTTCTCTTTCAAAACCAGTGGGTTGTGCTGAACTTTTGCTCCAGGATGCGCTAGTCTGTGATGCTTGTCATCCACTGACTGTGAGGGAAACCACAAGGCTCTGCCTGCAGCTGCCCACTGAGCCCCACTCAGCCACAGGGCCTGCTCCCCACAGACACCCCCCACCCCGTTAGTGAGAGGTGGGCAGCGTCCGCTCCCAGGTGTTCCAGGCCCCCAGACCCACAGCACAGCATGGCCCACATGTGTGCTCCAGCTTGAGACACTGTGTCTGACCTTCCTCCCCACAGAATGGACATGCACCAGGACCAGCAGTCCCCGCCCCCATGCAGGCCAGCCTGGGCCCCTTCATTTAAGCCCCCTGGTGCTGGCCAATAGGGTGTCCTCAGGGCAGAGAACTCAATGCAGGGAGGCGGCCCTTGGGAGAGCCCCACGGACAGTGGCCACATCTTGGCCATATTGTGGCCTTTGGTCCCTGCTGGCCTCTCTGTCCCTCCCTCTCTCAGAAGCCTTTGTGCCATCGGCCTCCTCTCCCACAGTGAACATGCACTAAACCCCTAGTCACTGCGCTGAATAGAACAAGGAAGGAACCCATTTCCTCCCAAAGACGGGTGTGTTCCTGGAGACAAAAGCAGTGACACCTGAGGGGGGGGTGGTGATCCCTAGGGGTCCCCGACAAATAGGCAGAGGCTGTGCACTGCCAGCCACCCTGTCTAAGCAGAAACCTCACAGCAACCAAGCCCCCACATGACTGCTGGTTTTCCAGGCAGACACGCTGAGCTCTGAGACACTGAAGTTGATTATTTCTAATCTCCCCTTTGCACTGCGCTCTGCTTACTCCACACTGGAGTTCCCAAGTCTGAGAGCTCTGAATACACTAAGCTGCTGCAGCTCTGCTTCCGGAGGGAAGACAGGTCCAGGACCAGCCCCTTCCCCTGAAGAGGCCTCCTGGTCTCATAACACCACAGAAGGCCGAGGTGAGCTTCGGATAGAGGGTTTAGTCGGTGTGTTCTCAGATGCTGAGAATGATCAAGGGGAAGCTGGTGTGGGGATGAGACAAGGAGGTCTACCCCTGCCTCCCTTTCCCCCTCACACCCCTCCCCCCACTCCTCCAGACAGCCCCTGTGCCAGGCCAGGCTTCCCAGCCACAGACAGTCCCACCAGCTTAGGGCTTGGGGCTGGACCTCATTGGTTGAGGGTGGAGCCCATTGCATCTGGGAGGATTAAGAGCTCAGTAAAGGCCAGGAGTGGTGCTGTGGTGGTGGGAAAGGGGGGGCAGGACCCCCACATCAGTGCACCCAGGTTGCCTGCCATAGACCCAGACCACCAAGACCTCCCGTTCAGCAAACTCCATTGCAAGGGTCGCCCCTACCCCCACCTCCACCCTCTTCCCAGCTCAAGTCAGCTCCCTGCCGCAGCCCTCCCAACACTTCCCTTCAATTGAGGGAAGGGGAGATTTGGGGCTGGCCTGACCCTGCCTTTCTACTCTCTCGCCCCTGAGGACCGGTGGGTGGGGGTGTTGGCGCCTACAGTTGTGAGGAGGGTGGGAATCCAGGCGGTGACGTCAAGGCGGATGCGGAGGCCGACCCCTTGCGCCCCCTCGCGGGACCCCCACCCCTACTGCAGTGCGCACAGCTCCCTCCCAGGTGCATGGGGGCTGCAGCCCACGCGTGGGGCCAAACGTGGGGGATCGCCCCCACCTCCTAACTTCTGCCCCATCCCCCGCACCTCTATGCACCTGGACACCTTCCCCCAGCATCGCGTCCCACCCCACATCTCTGCACTCAGATACCACCCCCGGCATCCCGTGCACCCCCCCTCATGTCCGCCCCCCGCCGCCGCGCTGCGGACACCAGCCCCCCTCTTCCCCCCTCCACACATCTCTGCACCCGGACACCGCCCCCTCAGCATCGCGGGGTCCCCCCCCTGCGCCGCGGGCACCCCCACTTCCCTCCTCCGCAGCCACATTCCGGGCCACACCCAGCGGCCTCCTCGAGTCCTGTCACGCGATGGGGCCTCAGCGCGCAGTGACAGGCGCCTGGACCCCGGCCAGGGCCTCGCGTGCGAGCAGGACCGCCACCCCCACCCCCAGCCCCAGGCCTGCGGCGAGACAGAAAGAAACCCAGTGCGATTCGCAGGGGCAGGGCGGGGGGTGGGGGTGGCCCGCTTTCCAGAAATCCCTGAGCTGACACGGCCTACCCCCTCATTTCCCAGGTCCCCCAGTTCAGGGGCTCTCAGGATGTTGAAGCAGCGCAGCAAACTCCAATGGGGGAGGATCACAGCAGGGGCCCAAGTGCTGTGGGTCGGGTCATCCCTGTTACCAGTGAGTGAAGGTGCTGACACAGCAGGGAGGCTGCGGGAAGCAGCGTCCCCACACCCACTGCAGGCACCCCCAGGTCCCCTCCCAGCAGCTCCTGGCTATCACCCTGGGCCTGATACTCCATCTCAGGGGCTCTCTCCCGAGTGGCTCTTATCCCTGGGACTCAGACCTGAGGGTCTGACCTGGGAGGGAAACCAGTCTCCCTGAGAGGGGAGCTGAGTGCTGTGGGGCTGTGGGCAGGGGTGCCAGCAGACAGACCCCAGCCCCACTGCTGGGAACACCCTGGGGGGTCCCCCCTCTGCATACCCAGCCCCCTACTCCTGTGGAGGAGGGCAAGCCCACCATCAAGGTTGGTTCCAGGTCCCCTTCCACCTGTGCCTGGCTGCCCAAGGTAATGGGTTGAGGAGAAAGGCTGGAAGGGAGCAGGTGTGGGGTGTCTTTTCGGTGAGCTGGTGCAAGTATGGAGACAGCCACAGTGCACCCCCCTCCCCAAGGCCCAGCTTGTGGAGAGGGTGGTGGAGGCAATGTTCTTGGGATGAGACCGGGGACCAACCAATGACTAAGAGGCCTGTCCACATCCAAGTGCCCAGTGCCTGGCCTCCGGGGGGCAGTGCGAGGTGGGGCAGTCCCATGGAAGTAGATCTTGCCCTGGGCAGATCCTGGGGCATTCGGCTTCCTGTCAGACGGAGCTCAGGGCCAGGCAGTAGGGGCCAGGGCTGTCCACTCTCAGAAAGGACAGGGTCACAGGCTCATGCAGCTGCTTGCCCAGGACAGAAGTATGGCCCCCTGTGACCTCCCCACTGAGTACAACCCCAGAACTGCAGCTCCACTTGAGATTCTCACTGCCCCGTCCATGCTGTCCCCCAACTGGCTGCAGAATTAACTGGAACCAGCCTTTCTCTCACTTCATTGATGTCTTGCCCCCTGAAAAGTTTCATTTGGAAGAGAGAAGTGGAAGAGCGATCATGGGGACAGCAGACGTCCCCGTGAGAGTGCTACACACACGGGTGTGTGCCTGGTGGGGGGGTAGGGGCTGCTCTCTGAGGCTCAGACTGAGGCTGACTGCACCCCACCGGCCCTCACCCCGTATCCCCTACCCTGCTTGCTAAGAGACCTCCACCTCCCTCGCACAGAGGAAACTCAGGGCAAGGTATAACCCTGAGCTGAATCACTTGCCACACGGTCCCAGTCCCCAACCAGTGGCTGTTTAGGGGTCATGTGCCTGAGTCTGGCCAGTGACAGGTGCCAAGTGCTCCTGGTGGAAGCCAGGAGACTCCCCCATCTCTGCCTCTGGACAGTGCTGTGATGCCCGGAAGGTGGCAACCACTTTGCTCCCAGTTCAGGTGAAGCCAACTCCTTGGTGGAAAGACAGGTGGGTCCAGGATAGATGATCCCAGGATGTGGGGTGCACTGAATGTGGAATTCATGGGGCTGTCTAGGGGTTGGGGAACAGGACTCCTATCACCCAGGGTGACAGAGAGCCAGGGCTCCCACAGGAGGCTGGACTGGAAACCTGATTCTGACCAGCTGCAGTTCCTAGAGTGCACAGACCCGTTGTCACAGGCCGGCCCCTGCCTTGAACGGAGCACATGCCCAGTTAAACCTGGCACTGTTTCCTCATCAAGTCGAGTCCCAAGGGCTCTGCCCTGTGACCCAAACTCCATGCTTGGGGCAGCACCCACAAGTGTCATCTGGGTGTTCCCTCCTCCAGCCCCCATCCAGCAGCTTGCAGGGCCCTAGGGCTCAGCCTCTGCCCCAGGCCCTCACAGCTCGGAGCCCACCTCCACACAGCCTCGGGTCCCTCTACAGGCAGCTGGCATGACCTCAGCCCCCATTTTGTCCCTTTGTCATTGGAAGCTAACTTCCAGCCTGGCCCCCTGGGGGTCACACTCAGCAGAGAGATGTGCACAGTTTAGAGCCAGGTCCCGGGGTCCCCAGTAAGACAGGGTCCAACAAGGCCACACACCTGACATGCCTTCTGCAGCCTGGGCAGTGGGTGCCCCATAAACACCTTTCTGTTCTGCTTCCACAGCTTGTTGCCACTAACTCAGCACCACCTGCAGTGAGGTGATGCTACCGACTGAATGCATGCCCCCCCATTCATGTGTTGAAACCTAACCCCTAAGTTGTATGTGGAGGTGGGGCTTTGGGGGATGATTAAGTCATGAGGGTGGAGCCCCGTGAGTGTGATTAGTCCCCTTACCCCACCTGTCTGGCCTTGTGAGGACAGAGAGAAGGCAGTGTCTGCTGCTGGAAGAGGTTCTTCTTACCAGAACCCTGGTATGGGCACCCTGGGCTCACTTGTCCAGCCTCCAGAATGTGAGGCGCCGGTGTCTGTTTATAAGCCGCCCTGTCTGCGGCAGTTTGTTACAGCAGCCTGGTTTGACCAAGATGGGTAGTTACCAAAGTATACAGATTGTGACCACGTGGCCATACATCTCGTGGGTCGGAGTCCCTGGCTGCCCGTGCACAAGGGCCACTTGCCAGGTGCACTGCAGGTTGCCTGTCCCCTTTGTACCACTAAGAAACTGGGACCCAGGACGGGGGCAGTGCAATGGGAGTGTGCTGCCCCTCCTGGTAACTATGGTGACGCCTCTCCAGGGGCGGAGAGGCAACATGAGTCCAGGAGTTGACAAGCAACCTGAAAGCCCCAGCTCACCTCTCACAACACCCGCCTGCTCCATGTCCGACAGGCATGTTTGTGAGTCCCGTGCAGTGCAGCCAGACCAAGGGGGTAAATGACCAGAGACTGGCAGGGAGGGCATTGGGTGGGTGCTCTGGGGGAGGGAGAACGGGCGGGAGCTCCAGGAGATGGAGGAGAGAGTGGGCACTGCAGGAAAGGGAGAGAGGGTATATACTCCTGGGGAGGGAGAGAGGGAAGGTGTTGGGGTGGGGGAGAGAGTCATGCTCCAGGGGAGGGAGAGAGAGCAGGTACTCTGTGGGAGGGCGGGAGGAGAGAGGGGATGCTCCACCCCTGACGTCTGCTCCCCATCCCTACTGTGTCTGTATACCAAGTGAGCCACCTGGCCAGCGCTTAGTGTTTCTTGAAGGCTACAAGCTGTATTTGTAGAGGAAGCTCCTGGCCTCAGTTACTTTCTGCAGATGTGTTGCCTGTACCTGGGATGCAGACAATGAACCCTTTGCATCATTCTAAGCAGATGGCAGGTAACAGTGCTAAGTGTCACCTGTCTGGCTCTACACAGGGAGGGTGAGTGGAAGCGCTGGATACCACTCAAAGGTCCCCGCACAGGAGACTCAGACAAGCACACCTCTCACCTAACTACCCCAGGGGAGGTGGAGTCCCCGCAAATAAGTCAGAAGCACCCAGACGGGTGACAGGAAACGGGCGAAGGCAGCTTTAAACTCAAATGGTGTGAAAGGAGAGAGAGGGCGCCTGGAGGGCCTGGAAGGACTGTGCACACGTCTATAAGCAGGCGAGGAGCACACACACACTTCAGCTCCACGGGGCAGGCGAGTCCAGCACACGTGGGACAGCAGCCCGAGCAAGTGTCTGGGGAGGGGCCAGGGTGATGAGGGTCCCGAAGAGCCCCTAGCCCTCCCAAACACACACGGCACCAGGTGAGAGGGAGCAGATCTCTGTCCAGGCTGCCAGTTGGAAGCCTGCAGGAGCTCCTGGGCATACCAGGTGCATCTTTCCTTTCCCGGCAGAATGAGGACAAGAAGGCGTGCTAGCTCCATCCTGCCAAGGATGGGCCTCTCCCCGGCTCTCAGTCCTCTTACCCAAGAGCTCCCTCTGTGGATCTGTGGGGACCTCACCTGCCTGGATCAAAGGGCATTGTCCACAGTGCACTTCACCTGCAGGATCTACAACCTGCCCCAGGTTTGCAACCTGCCCTGTGGGAGAACCCCCAGGGAAGGTGCAGCGGGGGAAGAGGAGGGGCAAGCCTGCGGGCTGCCCGCTTCCCGGCCACATCCCCACTGCCCCCACCGCCCAGCAGCCCTGCCTTCCCCAGGCAGTGCTCTTCTGTGAGGGCTAGCTGCATGCCAGCCAGCCAAGTGGGCCCAACGGGGAAAAAACCAGGCGGGGGGGTGGGGGCCACAGGAGTGGGAGTCACTAGCAGGGCCTGTGTGCACACTCCAAGTATGTGAATGTCCTGTTTCAGGTTAGGACAATGAGTGGGAGAAAATGATTCTTTTGTGCGGGTGCTTTCCACACGTGGCGCAGACGCACTTTACCAGAGCGTGACACACACGTGTGGACAGAGGGTCCCAGCATGTGGGATTTGGCGTGGGTATATGTCCTTCCAAATGCTTGTCCACCCTCCTGACTAGTACAGCTTGTGGGGAGAAGGGATTAAAACTGCTGTTCAAAGCCCTAAGTTCCCTTAGACAAGAAAACTCCTCAGGACTGTAAATAAACATGTGCGTTTCACATATTTAGAGAATGAGAGCACGCTCCATAACGTATATGCATCAAGTTGTTCATTTTCGGTAGAAAGAACTTCCGTATTTTCCAAAACGCACCAGGCGAGCTTTAGGCATTTCACACTGCAACGTGGCTCAAAGAACCACCAAAAATGCTTTTCTTCAGAGCCAGTGAGGGTGGGGAGGCGGCAGCCAGTGCGTTGGTTTTCTCTGGTCAGGAGGACAGATTTCTAACCACTTTCTGAGGCCACTCCTCCCTGGAGCCCACAGGGGGCTCTGTGGGAACTTGGTCACAGGTTCTGCAGCAAAAACGCACCCTTCTTGCCTGTAATCCCCATGCCACAGGGCGAAGTGTGACCAAGAACAGCTCTTTGGAAAGGAAAAGATAAAAGGAAAGTCATTTATACTCATTGTGGGTCCATATTCTGTTCCTGGTGTAAGGCACCTGGAAGAAGCCAACTCTTCGGGGGCTTTTGTTAGTTTCAAGTGCACCGGTATCAAGCAGAGGGTTCAAGAAAAGTTTTGCAAAACAAAACAAAACCAAAAAAAAAAAAAAAAAAAAAAGGATGTCCTGGTGCTTTTAAAAATTCCAGTATTTATTCAATCAGTAATTGCGTGGCGTGCAGCTGTGGAGACGAGGCACACGAGCTGTGATGCACGGCGTGACCCAGTACCTCACACGGCAACAGTCAGGGAACCCTGGCTGGAGTTCAGGCAGGACAGAGCTTGGGAGGGACAGACCCACAGAGAGCTCTCAGTGGCAGTCCCAGCTGACAGCAGTCCCAGAGCTATGCACCTACGGGCCGGTGTCCTGGACCTTAGGGGAGTGCTCAGCTCAGCCGTCAGATAGCCTCTGATCCCTGCATGAGTCACGAATTTATAGTAAATTTATAGTAAGTTTATATAGTAAAAATTGGAGGCCCGGCTGCCAGTTACCCAGCTTTGCAAATGACTCCGACTTCAAGTGGGCCTGTCACTCATCATCACCCTCAATTTCCTCACAAATCAATCACAGGTCGGTTCCTATCTGCAATGCACAATTCACCATCAATAGATGCAGACCTAACTGAAGAAAAGACCTGGAGGACCTGAGGGACTGGCGGGGGCGTGGCTGTATGGAAACCACAGGCAACTGCTGGTCGGAAGAGCGCCCCCATCAGAGGCAGGGGCCCATCTTTGCTTCATTACACCCAGTCCTGCTGGGGCTTCACCCCAGTCCTCATGGCCACAGCCACTCACTCCCCTGCTCCTCCTGCCCGACCACCCGCCTCTGCTCAGACCGCACATGTGACATGGTGGGTGGCGATGGTGGCTGTGAGGAAAGCGCTGGCTCTTCTCACATTTCTCTTGACAAAAGGACTGAGAGCCGGAAAATGCCAAGCACTCCTAAAAGGTCCAAATGTGACTTGCCTCACACACCCCGACAAGCACACCATGCTCCCGGAACACAGCTGCTCTGGCCAGGGCTGCCTGACACCACCCTCGCTGTCCCGCTGCCCTCCCTTCCTGAGGGACTCACTCTCCCCATGGCCCTCCAGGAGCCCCACCTTTCACATGCTCAGAGCAAATTTTTGGTTGTGCAGTTTTCTTTGTTCCTTCCTCTGTTTATGTTTAGAGACAATGTTGGACTTACAGGCAAGTTATAAGAATAGTGCAAAGCACCCCAAATATCCTTTGCCCAGAGACTCGACTCTAGCTCTCCCTACTGTCCCACAAACATCCTTTTAGCCTGGGTTCTGGTCCTGCTGTCCCACCACTCCGTTCCCCTCCATCCAGAGTGCTCCTTGGTCCATCCTTGACTTTCATGAACTTGACTTTAATCATTATAGCAAGTTGTTTTGCAGCCTGCTCCTCCATTTGGGTTTGTCTGGTGTTTCTTCATGATTAGACCGAGGTTATCTTCAGCCAGAATATGACAGAAGTGACCGTGTGTTCTTCTCATCCATGATGTCAGCTTATTCCATTATTGGTGAGGTCAAATTTGTTCACTTAGGAGAGTGTTTGCTGGGTTTCTTCACTCTTAAGCTTTTTCCCTTTGTAATTCATTTGTATTTTGTTGGGAGATCATTCAAGACTACAAAAAGCCCACTTCTTACCTCACTTTGATACACTAATTTTAGCATCTTTGTTGTTTCTTGTCTGAATGGTTATCAAATAGTGAGTTTATAATTCACCTCTTCTACTTACAGCCATCTATCTAGAATTCTGTCTCCTGTCTATTAGTTACCAGCTTCCTGTAAGGAGGAGCTTTCCCTCATTATTCATTTATTCATATCAGTGTGGACTTATGAAATCCTATTTTATTCACTGGGTTATAATCTACAACTACCCTTACTCATGTTAATGTTGAAACTGTCTGTCCCAGGCCTGGCCAGTGCAGCCCCTTTGGATGGCTCTGTGTCCCGTGACGTCCTCCTCACTGTCTTAGCACAGCCACGTTTTCCAGACCAAAGGATCTAAGCTTCTCTTGTACTTTCCCTGCTCCGACTCTGGAAGGAGGCTATTAAAAAAAAAAAAGGCCCTCGTTCCTTTTAATGGTGTCTAGACACCAAGATCTGAATGTGAGTTATGCTCACTGACACTGTGGTATAACAGCTCCCAGACCCCATCAGTGGACAGAGCTGGAACACACACATTTATGCATATATGTGGCCTGTCCATCAAGTATCCAGCCATGTAATATGAAAAATAGAGGTATTTATTGAAGACGGGCCTTCATTTCCAGGTCATAGCTGTAGACCCATGGTTCACCTCCAGTTATGACCTCCTTGAGGAAGTCTGGTTCACTAGTAGCAGTTTGAATCAAGTCATTAGCAATGGCAGCATGATGCTCCTTCTGCTCTGGTAGCAGAAGCTGCAGAACAAATTTTGCTACAAAATGTTTTATGCCAAGATCCTATGTCAAAATCTCAAACATAATAGTTTTTGGAATCCCCAGATCAGCTTCTAGTTCTCATACTGTCAGTCACTGATCTTTGTTGATTGCAGCCTGTACACGTTCAACTTTCTCAGGTGTGCTGCTTGTTGTAGGCCTTCCAGAACGTGGATCACTTTCAACAGATTGTTGACTATCTTTGAAGTGTTTATTTGTCCTGCGCTCATTACATAGTCCCTGAGTCTTCTGAATCATCTGAATAGTTTCCACAGAGGCATGTTCAAGCTTAACGCAAAATCTGATGCAGATTCTTTGCTATACTAGCTCATTTTGAATGCGATGGCCACACAGTACACATGCTCACTCAATAGCATCTACTGCCTCCACCGACTAGTACATTGATTTCGTCATTGTTCATGCATGTTCATTCCAGTCCACTCTCCTTGGCTGCCAGGTTACATCGATGCCACACAAACCGTTCTTGTTATATTAACAATGGCTGAACTTTTCCCAGACAGACCTCATATATTTGTGTCTATATTTATATACATCAAAATTCATGATTTCACACCAAGACCTCCAATTCCAACTCAACACCTCAGGATTCAGTAGAAAGTGAAATTATGTTTCCTTTAGTATTTGGTAGAAATTGTTTTAAACCTATCTGGGCCTACATTTTGTCTGGGGAAGATTTGTAACTGATTCAGCTTCTTTAATTGTTATATGACTATTCAGGTTTTCTATTTCTTCTTGAGTCAATTTTAGTAAGATGAATTTCTAGGAATTTACTCATGTGGGTTTTCAAATGTAGTGGCATACATTTGTTCATAGTGGCCTCAAATTATCTTTGAAATATCGACATCATCTATCACTGTGTCCCTCTGCCATTCCCAACACTGTTTTTCTTTTCTCTTTCATCAGTCTCGCCAGATCTTCACAAATGTTGTAATTTTAAAGGAAATCCATTGTATGTTTCTTTTCTATTTCGCCAATATTTTCCTTTATTATTTGCTTTCTTTGACTCTCTTTTTGTTTATTTTGCTTTTCTTTATCAAAACTATTAAGCTGAATGCCTAGCCAGGGGTGTCCAACACACAGCCCACGGGCTGCATGCAGCCCAGGATGGCTATGAATGTGGCCCAATGCAAAATCATGAATTTACTTAAAACACTGTGAGATTTTTTTGTGATTACATGTCACAGTGTATTTAATGTGTGGCCCAGGACAATTCTTCTTCTTCCAGTGTGGCCCAGAGATGCCAAAACATTGGATACCCCTGGTTTAGACCATTAATTTTCAGCCTTTCTTCTTTTATATAAACACTTATGGTTATTTATTTGTAAGTATTGTGTTGGGTGCCTCCCACACATTTTAATTTGTAAATATATTCTAAATTCCACCACATTTTCTTCTTTGAACTATGAGTTATTTACAAGAGTGTTTATTTCCCAATATGAGGCTTTTCAAGTCATCTTTTCATTTTTGATCTCTAGCTTAATTGCATTAAGTTCTCACCATGCATTCTCCATGATTTTGTCTTTCAAAATTTATTGAGACTTGCTTTATTGACCAATCTGTTTTCAATCTATTTGTAAGTTTTATGCAGGCTTGAAAATACATGAATTCTGTAGTTTTAGACTAAAGTGTTTTATGTATGTCCATTAGATTAAGCCTTTTTTGCATTGTTCAAATAGTCTGTAATCTTTACTGATTTTTACTTATTTGCTTTATTAAAAACTGAATTACTTAACATCTTTCTCTCTAATGATGAGTTCATGTATTATTTTTCCTTATAGTTCAGTCCGTGTTTGTTTTGTTTTTGATGTTATTAGAAGCATACAAATTTAAAATTATTTTATCTGCTTGATAAAATGAATATTCTAATCATTATGTGAGGACACTGTCTTATGATTTCCAGCAACGTGTGTTACCCAAGAAATGCTTTTTTGACATTAATATGGTTTCCTCAGATTTCTTACATGTAGCATCTCTCCACCCTCTCGTTCCCCTGTCCTGCACCCTCTGCGAACACCTGTCTCCTCTCAAAACCCCAGGCTGCTAGTTGGCATGCTTGGTCCATCTACATTCTCTGTGTCTATTTACTTGTTTAGAATTTAGTGCTTTCTATTCGTTCCACCCTTTTCACGTTTCTTTTTTCTCCTTTATTGTCTTTTTTTCTTTTGGTTGATTACCTTTCTTATTCCACTTTTTTCTCTCTACTAGTTTGAAAGTTAAATCCCTCTTCTCTTGTCTTGATGATTATCCTGGAAATTTTATTGTAAATTAGCTCATCAACCTCCATAGGTAATTAATACAAGAACCATCGAACTATTTAACACAAGTTTCCTGCTCCAAATTCACATGCTCTTTTGGCTGGAATTTATTTCTCTTTGCTCTTACCATGCATCAGTGCCATTGCTTTATACAGTTGGGGCCTGAGGCACCCACAATCACCACCTTCCCATCTTCCTTCTCCTTGCATCTCAGATCCGCCAGCTGGAATTCCCTTTCTTCAAAATTTCCCTTAATAGAGTTCTCCTTGGGCTCTCAGCTTCACTTAGATTTGGTCTCTGAGCATTCCTTAATTTTCTGCTGGCTCATCAATATATTGTAAAAGGCTTCAGATATTTTTATCTTGTATTTTTGGCTACTATCAGCAGGAGGATGGACTGGTTGCTTGTCTAGCTTGCTGCCAGGAGAGACTGTGCATTTGGAGCACATTTTGGCCACCAGCTGAATGCCAGGGCGGCTCTTCTGGTTACTTGCATTATAACAGGTTGTTAATGTGGAACACTTCTAGTCTGAATTTTGGCCGAGGCCCTAAGGCAACAGGTGCCAACTTCCCCAAGTCCCACAGTGAGATTCCAGGTGACCAAGGCAGGGCTGCAAAGCCAGCATCAGGGATGAGACACATTCAGGCTGGGAAAAGAGTTTCCTTGGAGGGGCTGTGCTGAGTCCTATGACCCTACCTTCACCAGGAGAGGGATGGGGCATTTCTCTCCTCACCTTGTGCCCAGTGAGGGGGCTTCATGAAGTCCCCTGTGAGAACCTGCCATCTGCCTCCTGAGGCCAGTGAGGGCACTAAAGGCCAGTGTCTCTCTAACTCAGGAAATCCAAGGGGTAGAGGCTGCACCTGGAGCTCCTGGCAGGCAGTAGGACTGAGTGTGGGAAGTACCACGTGTAACTGGGTGGGTCAAAGGTGCGCATTTCCTGAAGAGCAGGTGGGGCCACACACCCAAAATATTGGCCTGGGATATCTCAAATCCGCCCAGGAAGTGCCTGCACGTGTTAGAAGAGACTGGAGGCACCATCTGTCACCCGGGGCTAAAGAAGGAAGTGCAAGGGAGCAGCCAGAGAGAATGGATCGTCTGACTTGGCCAACAGCACCAGACAGACCCCTGGTGTATGGTCTCTCCAGAAACCATGAAATCCCCCAAAATCCCCCAGACCCTGGCCAAGCAGCATGTGCCAGGTCACCGCGGTGCCAGCTGCACGGGACCCCTCCTGATTCTCCCCTCCTGCTGCTCAGCCTGCTTGGGCAGTGACTGGAAGACCCCAGATTAACCTGAAGGGACCAGAGAAGTCCTGGAAGTCCTGTTCTTCCAGGCTCAGAGGGGGAGCCAGCCCCCAAAGTTTTGCTGGGTTTGCTGGGGCAGCAAGAGAAAGTCAAAGCTGTTGCTCTGTGCTCTGGCTCCTTCCTGTGTCCTGAAGGTGGGCAAATGAAGGAATGAGACGGGGGCCTGCTCCTCCTCTTGGTCAGGTTTATCTTCTGGAAGTAATTAAGAGATGGTAGGAAAAATAAAACCAATGTATAACATAATCAAGAGAGACCTTTCCGCACAACTGTGTGGGGACCTCCCGGGGCCCAGGGGTCAGAGAGGCAGGTGACCACACGATGGTCACCATGACTTCAGTGCAGGACTGGCTCTCGGACCTGAATGGTTCAAAGCCAGTGGGTCTTTACTGGAAATGCCTCAGGGTCAGCTGTCTTCTGGAGGGGCTCCAGCAGAACAACCCACGCCTGTCCCATGGGCATGGACTCACCGAATGTTCAAAAGAGAAAAGGCTGTCCCACACCCCCTGCAGCACCACGGGGCCATCTCAGTCTGCTCTGGCTGCTTTAACAAGATGCCGCACAGGGGTGGCTTAAACACGTTTTGGAGGCAGGACGTCCGAGACCAGGGTGCTGACAGACTCAGTTTCCAGGGACCGCCCTTCCTCTGACCGGCAGACGCTGCCTTCTCGCTGTGTCCTCACATGGCCTTTCCTCAGCCCCAAGGATGAGAGAGACGGAGGGAGCTCTGGCATCTCTTCTTGTAAGGACGCCACTGCTATCAGATCGGGGCCCCATCTTTGTGACTTCATTGAATCCTAACTACCTCCTTAGAGACCCCATCTCCAAAAAAAGCCACCCAGGGGGTCAGGGCTTCAATACGTCCATTCATGAGGACACAAATATTCAGTCCATAACAGGGCTCACAAGGGAAGTATGACTCTTCAGTGAAGGCCACAAACTGGTAGAATTTAGCTTAATAATTGTATGCTCTTCAGTCCTGGGTTATAAGATCATTAACGGTCTCAAGGAGCACTTCACTTCTGACACCCAATGAACATGGCACCTGTGTGGAGGTCCCAGGACACACGCTCGTGATTTGAGGACTTCTGCACCTGCCCATCCCCGGTGGGGGGTGACCATTCAGCCCAGGTGCCGTGGGGACCAGGGCCAACCATGCAGAGCTCCAGGACGGGAATGTGTGGAACTGGGTGGCAGAGGCTGAGCCTGAAGACTCAAAGGGACAGGAGGCCCAGTTTCAGCCACAGGGTACGTGGAGAATGGGGTGGGGGGCACCATGTGAAGCATCTCCAGGTTTTGTGATCATTCCCATCTCAGCTGTGTTCACTGAGACTGGTCCCTCGCCCTCACACTTCTCTCCAGGGTATGAGGAACACACATCTCTCACCCCCATTGACGCTCCCATCTGTGTGACTCGCTGGGGGACACTGTCCCTGTGCCAGGCCTGCATGGACATCAGTCCTCTGTCATCTGTGCGTGCTGCTCCTCCATGCTGTGCGCTGTCCCTTAGACCCAATGAGTCTCCGAGATGAGTGGGCACTTAGGCCTGACTGACCATTCAGCCTAAGTGAGTGGCTTCTTGGACCCACACATGCTGGGGTCGGAGGTCCTGGAAGGAACCCAGCTCTGCTCCAGCCCCCCCTTGGGGTCCTTCATGCTTCTCCTCTGCCCACCTTCCCCCACAACATCCCTCGTGTGAATGGTCAGATTTATGAGTGGAAAACTCCGCTCTTGGGTACAAGCAGAGGGTTTATAACTCAGAAGCCCCAGCCCTTTGCTCTACACAAAACCAAATAAATAAAATAAAATAATCCCACTGTCTTTTAAAAATTCATGAAAGTCACCACTAAAGTAAACATTACTGGAAATTTTCAGGCCATTGTTATGAGGCTGAAACTTTCCAGTTCACATCCTTCCCAAAGGTGACTTTTTATAGAAGTTGTAATGAAATTAATTCGTTTACTTCTGAGTCAGGAAGCACAGATTAAGATCCAATTTTTATAGCTGGACTCTTTGCTAACTACACAGTGGAAATGAATTCAGGAAAGTGTTCAGAATTTCCTCTAAAATGTACAACTGCAGAACCCTTGATAGGAAAAGTGATGGAGAAACAGGTTTGTTATTTCACTCGGTGGCGACAGTCACAATGCTCCCATGGTGTCTCAGCTTTGCAGCCTGGCTGGCCTGCAGCAGAGCACGAAGTCAGCCTCACAGGCTCATGCAGTGGGGGCCCTGCACCCAGCGGGGCTGTGGGGTCGACGGTGAGATGCTTTCAGTTAAAACTGGGCATTCCAGTGGACACCTGGGCAGTCCTCTGAACTCCTGTGAACAGCAGAGTCTTTCCAAGACTGCCAACCCTGGCCTGGCTGGGCACAGCGGGACTGGTCCAGAGAGGAAGGGATCAGTCCCCTCCCAATCTCCCGGCCAGGAGGTCTGGTCTTCATGGGTGTGTCAGTGGGACAGAGGTGAACTGACAGCCCCATCGGAGGGCCCCACACCAGGCCTGAACGGCCCAAACAGCCCAGGAGCTCCAGCTATAAAACAGGTGCTTCACAGAGGCAAGTCTGGTGCCCCAGGTGATGCGCGCTGTCATTTTGTGTGACTTTCTCACCTTTATCACATCATGGCCCTCCTGGAAAAGCACAGGCATCCTGCACACCATGATAACGCTCCAGGTTACTGCAGTAAACTGACCTCGACACCAGGCGTGGGGTCAGAGTCCCCAGTGAGGGGAGCCTTGGGCACTGGGACACGGCCACGTGGCCTCCACAGCATCAGGCCAGGCAGAGGGTCAGTGACCGTGATCTGCATCTGAAAGTCCCTCCCCCAGGAACTCTCGACTTTGTGAACACAGCCCTCCTGGCCTGGCAGTCAGGGTGCAGTGACTTCTACTTTCTCGGTTCTCAGAGTCACGTAGCTTTTCCTGATGAGACAGAATTCCTTCTGCTCCTTCAACGTTCCCACAGCAGGCTTCCTTCGCTGCTTGGTAGATGCCTACCCTGCCCCCTGGGGACTGTCTTGCAGTTAGCACATGCAGGTCAGGAGCGACACCTGCTCATCCTCAGCTGTATACGATACTGTGTAACGTCTGGTTGTGACACTTTTACACAAGGATCTATGTGACGATTTCAACAATTACCTATCCAGCAACCCCAGCACAGCCGGGTCTCCAGGACAGGGAGCCTGGAGTCCCCGCATCAAGATGGCCGCAGTGCTGCTGGGATTTTTCCTGGCTGTGTTACACATTTGCGTTTTTCCTATTTATAAAATTAATGCATTTAGGTATGAAACTGGAACCCCTGGAAAGTAAAACAAAACCCCTGGAACATCTCCACTGAGAGACCTGTTGCTAACATACTCGTGTGTTCAATTCACAGGCGCTGGGGCTGGCCAGGCCCTGGGAGCAGGGCTGATGGTGCCCCCCCCACTGCAGGGTCACGGGGTGATGCTGAGTGTTCACGCCATTCGGGCGCCCTCTCCAGCGTCCCCAGAGCCAATGCCCTTCACAAGGGGCATGTAAGGTGTGTGGAGACCAGCAGCGCCCCTGTGGTAAGCTGTCACACACGCCCACCACAGACCCTCCTCCCTGAAGGGACGCAGGTAGGCCAGTGCCCCCACTCCACGTCAGAAAGCTGGCCATACCTCTGGTCTCCTCAAAGCCACTGAGGACCTGGTGGCCAGCGCTGAGCCCAAAGAGGACCTGGAACAACACTCCCTTGACCCCCCTCGGAGGCCCCCCTGGCCGGATGACTGTTGGTTTTTAATTATAAAAAGAGTGTGATTTAAAACCACCTGAGGGGATGTCATTTTCAGCTTCCAGTTGGAATACAGAAGCCCAAAGCCAGTCACCTCACCTCACAGCAGAACACCGCGTGACCTGCAAGTTTGCAAATTTTCCTGGGCTCAGCAGAGACCCGAGGTCCCAGGGCAACCAATAACCAAAAATCTAAGGAAATAAAGGTACTTCCGGGGACAGACAGGACACAAGCCTGATACTGTGGACACTGGGAAGGAGAATTCAGACACAACTCAGACATGATTCTGTATGTGGGCCCAGAACCCAGGGAGAGAACTCAGAACACTGACAGTTATAAAGGTTCAAGATGGGACCTGCACCCACTGGAGCTGCTCCTGTGGGGACCTAGGGGTGGTCAGGGAGAGGAGGGGGCTGGGAGAGAGTTCTGGTGCAGGCTCGGGGAGGGGGCAGCAGCAAGCCCATAACCCTAGGACCTGGTAAAACCCCAGTGCAGCTGGAGTAGGAACAGAAAACCCCTCTGCCCCTGGGGAAGGGGCCCAGACTACAGTGGGAAGGCAGGAACACTGAAGAGGGCCCATAAAGGATGCAGGAACACCTCAGTGCAGCCTGCAGAGGGCACCTGGCCCCCTCACCTCCTCCAGGAAGCCCTCCAGCCCATTTGACCCTCCTGGTAACCCCCACGGAGTCCCCCCACCCCATGGCACCCACCGCTCTCTGCTGTTCTCCAAACCTACTTTTCAGGAAATGTTTTGTGAGCTTGCCCCTCCAGCCACCAGAGTCTGGGTAAGGGACTCTGGACAACGAATGGCCTTTAACCCAAAGGAAAAGTGTGTGTGTGGTTTTCTGGGGAGACTGACCTGGGCTGGGTGCTGGGTGAGCTCCAGGCACAGACTGCAAAATCTCAGCCTACCATCCCTGCCTAAGGTGCCCGTGTACATGAGTGTGGGGTGGACACAGGCAGGTGGCTTCGGGTGGCACGGATACGCACGGGGAGCTGAGGCACCCCAGTGGAGCCCAGGCATGGCCGACGCCTCAGCTGCCAGCGCACAGGCCCAAGCCCCACTCAGCACATTCTACAGCCACAGCCTTATGTGCTTAGCCTCCCAGGGGGCCGGTGGCCTTTCCACAATGGGACAGCTCAGTGGGGCTCAGGACCAGCCCCGAGCAGAGTGGGAACGCAGACAGTTGGGCTTCACACAGGGCTGGGAGGGAACTGAGACCATCTGTGCAGGCTCCTCACTCTCAGAGCAGCGGCTCTTGGAGGCCGGCAGTGGCCAGAGGGTTTGGGGCTCCTGCTCCGTGAGAGGAAAGAAGGCCAAGGGGACCCCCTGGAGGAGGGATCAGTTTCCAGCTGGAGTGCATGGCGGCCAGAGCTGAGTCCTCAGGAAAGCCGCCCTCCCTCTCTTGGAGAAACAGAGAAAGCTAGCAATGGGCAGAGGCTGAGTCACACCCCAGCCACGTCTCCGTGCAAACTGCTCCCACTGGTGTGGGAAGTAGACAGACTTGGTCCACATCGTCCAGGCCTCAGCTCTCTCCTACCGTCCATTCTCACAGCAGCCCAAGGCGTTTTGTTCAGCAGCAAGAGGAGGCACAAAAGTTGATGGTAGGTAGAGCAGGAACCCTACAGTTTGCTGCACCCCCATGGCTCCCTGTTGCCCATACATGCCCACTTGAGCCAGTTACCTTACCTGCTCCCAAAGGCCCATCAGAAGTTCAAGATTTTGTAAAAAGCTCACACTTAATTCACTGGGAGTGGCAGTGACAGGTTTTAAAATCTGTGACAACCACACCTCTTTCTCAGGAGCTGAGCCAGGCCGCATGGAAAATAGCATGACCAGAGCATCAGATGTGGTGAGCGTGCCGGACACCCAGGACAGCCAAACAACCACATGGTGGCAGGCCGCCCAGCCTTACACCGGTCAACAGCAGGACACAAAGCAGGTTCGCCCGGTCCCCTGGAGGCCTGGAGTTGTGAGGATGCCCCAGGGCCCAGGCAGCGAGTGAGGCCAAGAGGGGCCGAACTGGCCCTGCCCCTTCCACCAGAGGTGCTCTGCTTCATCAACATTCAGCAAGTCCTCCTCTAAATGGTTACCCAGGACAAGAGGCACGAACTGGACCATCTCAGCAAAGGGGTCGGGACCAGGCGAAACCCAGATGGGCACAGACGGGCACAGGTAACAGTCCTACCTTGGAAGAAGCTCTTCACCCTGAGGTAACTGACGCTGAGACGCAAGACTGAGAGCTTGTCCAGCTTAGAGACCACGTCCGGTGGGAACGGCAGCAGGCTGGCCAGATGGTCCAGCTCGGCATTGAGGCGGTCTCGGTGCCGCTTGGAAGGGTTCGACTTCTCAGCCCCCACAGCGGGCTTCCTATGGGGAAATGACCACAGTCAGACTCGGGTGACTCCACCAGAGGCCATCAGCCAGAAAGGGCGGAACCTGTCCCTGTTTCGAAATGGAACTGCCGCCAGGAGAGAAGTGCCGAAACAAACTAAAACTCCCCCGTTCCTGAAAACGTGCATGCGGAGAACCTGAAGCTGCACCTCAGTGATTACCGCTCACTGGAAGAGAATGAACCGAGAGATGAAGAACAGCTATAGCCGGAGAATGGGGCTCCGTGAGAGCCCTGTGACTCTAGCACAGTTCCTGACCTCTCTGTGCTGACTGTCCCAGAAGCAGGAGGACAGCTGGCCCTAGGCCACATCTGTTCAGCCTCTTTCAGTAACTCCTCGGAGTCTAAACACACAGCCTTCTTAGAACCTGGATTCCTAGTCCTGCAGTCTGGGTGCAAGTGGCCTCTCTGGGCCTCAGTTTCCCCTCTACACAGCAGGGCTGCAAGGGAATGAGGTAAAGGTGAGTAAGAACCCTGGGCACCATGGGTGCTGTCCCACCCACCCCTCCAAGGCCTGCCGTCAAGGGCTGTGCCGCCATGCAGGTGGGCAAGGCCCTGAATGCTTTTTCCCCTTGGCCACACAGACCTGCTCTCCCCTCAAAGGGAGTGTCCCCTGCCCACCCTCCCTGACTCCAGACCCCCATCTCTCTCACCTGACCCTCATGCCCTCCAGGATGACAGTCCCCTTCACCTGACCCTATTTCCTACCTCACAGAACAGCTTCTCCCACGTGTCCTCCCTAGATCTCATCACAGGAAACCTTCTGCCCCTAAATGTAGCCAGAGCACTGGAACTGCTGGGAGGGGGCGCCGGCTCCAGAGCCGACCCTCCCTGGGCTCCTGCTGCCTTTAGGCACTTGGGTCTCTTCTGTCCAGAAGTTCCTAGTTTTCTATTGCATGTTCGCTTGTAAGTACAGTGAAAGCAGGCCTTAAACAGGCTGTCCTCTCCGTTCTGTCTGCAGACCCGGCCTCCGTGCTGTCTGCGGGCCCCGGCCACAAGAACCACGGCAGCACCTTCAGCCCCAACCCCACAGTCACTTCTTTTTTTGGTTGAGAGGTAATTCACATAACATAAAACCAACCGATTTAAAGTGCGCAGTTCGGTGGCATTGCCTACATTCACAGTGTTGTGTAACCACCACCTCTGTCAGGGTCCAAACCATGTCATCAGTCCCAAATAAAACCCATACCCAGTTTCTCTCCGTCTCCCCCCTCTCAGCCCAGGAAACCGCCATCTGCTCTCCATCTCAAGGATTTGCCTATTTGGGACGTTTCACATAAATGGAACCATACAATGTGGGATTTTTTGTGTCTGGCTTCATTCACTGAACAGCAGGTTTTTAAGAGTCATCCGTGGTGTGGCATTTATCGGAACTTTGTTCCTTTTTAAGGCTGAATAGTGTTCCTCCACATGGATTTACCACATTTTGCTTATCCCCTCGCCAGCCCATGTACCTCTGAGTCACTTCCCTTGGTGGCTATTGTGAGTACGCCGCACAGACATCCACGTCCAAGTTTTCACTTGAATGTGTGGGATCAGTTCCCTTGGACATAAGCCCAGCAGTGGAGTAGCTGGGTTGATACGTGATTCTGTGCTTAACTTTTTGAAAAACTGCCAAACTGTTCCCACAAGGGCCGTACCACTTCGCATCGCCAGCAGGAGGGACTCAGTTGCTCCACATCCTGCCCGCGCTTGTGATTTTTCTTTTTGTTCTAAGAGACAGCCTCACTGGTGCGAAGCGGTATCCGGATGTGCTTTGATTTGCATGTCCTTAATGACCAACAGTGTTGAGCACCTCTTCATGTAATTGTTGGCCATTTTTGTATTTTCTTTGGAGAGATGTCTACTCAATTCCTTTTCCCATTTTTAATTGGGTTATTTGTCTTTTTATTGTTGAGTTGTAGGAGTTATTTATATATTCTAGATACAAGTCCCTTATCAGACATGTAATTTTCAAATATTTCCTCCTATATCTTTGGTTATCTTTTTGCTTTCTGTGTGTGTGTTTTCTTTTTTTGTCCTAATGAGGCCCTTACACCAGATTTACTCACACCACTAGCCAAAACATAAATAGGCAAGAGACTTGGAGATAAACTGAGAAGACTCCAGTGTGGACTGGCACTTGCTGGCCAGAGAAGAGGCCCACTCTGTCAGTGAAAGACCCCCCCAGAAACAGGGCAGCACCAACGGCACTTGTGGGGTCAGAGAAGAGGAGAGACACTGGGAGATGGGCAGGAGGCCCTGGCTCACATCTCACCTCTATGCAGACCTGGGGGAGCAGTCTCCCACCTGCCTCCCCGGAGAGCACATGTCTGAAAATGAGTTGAGCATGACAATCCCCTCCCCTTGCTCCATGGGACACCTGGGGGACAGACACTCACCTACTGAAGAAATAGGTGTCTGAAGAGCTTGGCAATCATCACTCTGCTCTTTCAGACTTTCTCAGAACACCTGGCTGCCCCCTGATGCGGCTCCTCCGCCCCACTCCCAGCCCCAAGGGCCAGAGTCGAACCGCCCATCCCACAGCCAGGTGGGTGAGAAGGGATGGGGTAAGGGACACGTGGAGGAAGCACCCATCCCCCAGGGCAGAGACTCAGCAGGAAGCCATAGGGACCAGGGACCAGGGACCAGCACCAGCTGCACAGGAACGGTGCAGGAGGGGCCACAGTCCTCTCAGATGGAAGGAGAGTCACAAAGGAAGCCTCGTGACACTAAAAATATGAAATTCTTATAATAAGTCTAACAAAAGACATCCCAGACACCTAAATCGCAACTATAAAATATTGCCAAGAAGAAGTTTTAAAGACCTAAATAACTGAAAAGATACACCACATTCATAGACTGGAGACTCGGTATCGTCACGGCGGCAACACTCCCAGAAGATCGTCTGTAGACTCACTGCAACAGCAAGTAAAAGTCCCGCAGGCCTTGCTACAGAAATTGACAAGCCGATTCTCAATTTGTGTGGAAAAGCAAAGGACCTAGAAGAGCCTATTAGAAAAGAAGAATGAAGTTGGAAGACTTTCCCTATTGCTTCTAAGCCTTCTCAAAAGCTACAATATTCAAGATGATTTGGTATTAGAGACAAGATATAAATAGGTACAAAATAGTCTAGAAATAGACCCACATATTTTTGGCCAATTCATTTGACAAAGATACTATTAAAGCAATTCAATAGGGAAAGAAAAATCTTTTCAATTACTGGTGCTGATCAACTGGATATCCATGGAAACAAACGAACATCAACCCTTACCTCGCAGCACTCCCACAAATTAACAAAAAGGGTCATAGACCCGAATCTACTACACCCTACAATGTACCTTTACAAGGAAATGTGAGAAAATCTTAGTGACCTTACGGTGGTCCCAGATTCTTAGAGCACACACACAAAACCATACAAGAAAAAAGTTGATAGATTGATCTTCATTGAAAATTTTACAATGTCTTTTGAAAGTCACCCTTATGAAAATCAAAAGGGAAGCCATAGATGGGGGGGAATATTCACAAGAGCTTATATCCAGAACACATAGTCAAGTGTTACAACTCAGTGAAAAGACAAATAATCTGGTAAGATAGGCAAATTATTTAAGCAGACTCTTCACCAGAGAAGATGTGTGGTTGGCAAATAAGCGCCTGAAAGGTTCTCAACGCCAGCAGTCACTAGGGAAATGCAGGGTGACAACCACAGAGCCAGAATGGCCGATGCTAAGGGGACTGGTGTCCAGGCCCCGGACAGAGGGCAGAGGAGCCAGGACACTCATGCTCTGCCGCCCAGATGTAAACAGTGCAACCGCTTCGGAAACAGTTTGGTGGTTTCTTAAGAAGTTAAACGCACACCCACTATATGACTCAGCAATTCCACTCCTAGGTATTTATTCAAGAGAAATGGAAACACACAGCCACACAAAGACCTGCACACTAACATCCACAGCAGCTTCAGTCACAAAGGCCTCCAGCTGGGACCAGCCCGAGTTTCTGTCTGCCCGTGAATAAACGAGCACGGAGCTTCCAGTCGGGGCAGGGCTCTGATGCACCAACCGTGCAGGAATCTCCTTTCAAAGTCGTTCTGCCCAGTCAAAGGAGCCCAGCACAGTGGCATGTGATTCTATTTACAGAAACTTCCAGGAAATGCAAGCCAGTCTGCAGGGCAGAGCACATCCGAGGTTGCGGGGGACTAGGTACAGGAAGGAATGGCAGGGAAACTCAAGGCGTGACAGGCATGCCTGGGACCTTGGTTTCAATGATGCTTTCATGGGTGTTCACATATGTCAAGACCGATTGGACTGCGCACTTTAAATCTGTGCAGTCCAAGGTACTGCAGTTATAGCCCAACGAAGGTAGAAAATGCAGACAACAGAAGGGATTGCTCACTGCTCACTCACCCCAGGGAGCTCAAAGTGCCACCCCGGGAGAGCACAGTCACGCTGCATCCAGAAGTCCCACGAACCCAACAGCACTGAGGTCCACTCTCTCTGCATCCACTCTCTCCATTCAGCCCTGACGAACCTTTTCAGGCTCAGGTTCTGCCCAGGAGCCAGGTGCCCATAAGTCTAGCCAAATTCTATGTTCTCTCTTCACCCCCTGCTCTGTGACTTTCATCACCCTCACCTTCCCCAGGAAAGGTGGGCATGCGCAGACGCACTACCCACCACCTACTCCAGAGGGCAGGGCCAGACCACAGCCCCACAGCCCTCCGCCATGGTGAGGAGGCTGGGACCACCACTGGGATGCAGGGCTGTAGCTCACTCCCAAGGACGGGCTGCGGGCTTGGGTGTGCTGCACTCAAACATCAAGAACAGAAGTCATCTGGCCCCCAGTTTCCCAGAACACGTCGCTGTGGAGATGCTCGGCACACATGCACACACCCAGCCGCTCCTTGTGAGCTTCTCAAATCACTAGTCTAAAATGCTCAATTTAGAAACTGAAAGAAGCTGAAGAGGATATAAATAAGTGGAAGCATATACCATGTTCATGGATAAGAAGAATTAATATCATTAAAATATCCATACTACCCAAAGTAATCTATAGATTTGATGCAATTCCTATCAAAATACCAATGGCATATTTCACAGAACTAGGACAAATATTCCAAAAAGTTACATGAAACCACAAAAGATCCTGAACAGCCACAGCAATCTTGAGAAAGAAGAACAAAGTTGGAGGAATCACTCTACCTGATATCAAACTATACTACATGCATCAATAATCAAAATAGCATGGTACGCACAAAACACACGGATCAGTGGAACAGAATAGAGAGCCCAGAAATAAACTCATGCCCTTACAATCAATTAATATTTGACAAAGGAGGCAGGAACATACAATGCGGTAAAGGCGGTATATTCAATCAATGGTGTTGGGAATACTGGACTGTGCATACAAAAAAACTAGACCACCTTCTTACACAAAATAAAAGAATGAACTCAAAATGGATTAAAGACTTAAATATTAGACTTGAAACTATAAAAATTCTAGAAGAAAATGCATGTAATAAAAACTCAGACATTTTTGTAGCAATATTTTTTTCTGATATATCTTCTTGGGCAAGGGCAACAAAGGAAAAAATAAGCAAATAGGACTACATCAAACTAAAAAGTTTTGCCCAGCAAAGGAAACCATCAACAAAATGAAAAGACAATCCACTGAATGGGAGAACATATTTGCCAATGATACATCTGATAAGGGGGTAACATCCAAAATTTATAAAGAAGTTATACAACTCAATACCAAAAAAACAAACAATCCATTAAAAAAACGGGCAAAGGACCTCAATAGACACTTCTCCAAAGAGGACATAGAGATGGCAAATAGGCATATGAAAAGATGCTCTGTGAAAGCCACTAATCATCAGAGAAACGCAAATTAAAACCTCAGTGAGATACCATCTCACACCTGTCAGAATGGCTATCATCAATAAATCAACAAACTACAAGTGCTGGTGAGGATGTGGAGAAAGGGAAACCTTCGTGCACTGTTGGTGGGAATGCACATTGGTGCAGCCACTCTGAAAAGCACTATGGACTTACCGAAAAAAAAAATTAAAAATGTAACTACCATATGACCCAGTGATTCCACTTCTGGGAGTATAACCAAAGGAACCTGAAACACTGATGAAAGAATATATGCATCCCTACGTTTACTGCAGCACTATTTACAACAGCCAAGGTTTGGAAGCAGCCCAAGTGTCCATCAGTAGATGAATGGATAAAAAAGCTCTGGTACATTTACACAATAGAATACTTCTCAGCCATAAAAAATGAAATCTTACCCTTTGCGACAGCACGGATGGACCTGGAAAGCCTTATGCTAAGTGACATAACCCAGACAGAGAAAGACAAATACCGTATAACTTCACTCACATGTGGAATGGAATAAGCAACATGAACTAGCAGGCAGAACAGAGACAGACTCATAGAGCCAGGACAGGCTGACAGCTGGGGGCGGGTGTTGAGGGGCAGGGTGGGCTGGTAGAGGGGTTGAGCTATAAAGTAAAAAAGAGAAGAAACTCATGGACACAAACAAGTGTGGTGATTGCTGGGGGAGGGAGTTGGGAAGCAGTGGAGGACGGTAAAGGGGACATAAATGGTGACGGAGGGATGTGACTGGGGGGCGGTGAACACAACACAGCACACAGATGACGTGTGTGAAATTGTGCGCCTGAAGCCTGTATCGTTTAGTTAACCAGTGTCACCCCAATAAGTTCAATAAAAAGGGAAAAAATTAAAGGAAAATAAATAAAACGTCTGATGCCACTTAATCAGTAGGAAAAGAGTGATAATTCAATGAAAGTATTACGAACAACTGGTGGCCATAAGGGAAGAGAATGAGACGGGTTAAGACCTCAATCCTTATACCAGGAGAAGTTCCAAGGGCTTGAAATTTAAATTTTTTTAAGGAATCCATAAAAGTTGAGAAGAAATATTTGCAAAATTCTCTTATAAAAGTGAAGCAGAGGTCTTTCTAATTATGATGTATAATTAATTAGCCACAAAGGAAAAGATTAATAAATTCAACTTCATAAAAATTAAACTTTTCTGCATGACAAAGAACACCATAAATACATTAAAACTGGGGAGCCCTGACCAGTGTGGCTCAGTTGGCTGGAGCATTATCCCGTCAACCAGAAGGTTGTGGGTTTGATTCCCAGTCAGGGCACATACCAGGTTTGTGCCCTTGTTGGGATGCATATGAGAAGGCAACCAATCAATGTTTCTTTCTCACACTGATGTCTCTCTCTCTCTCCCCAATCTCTAAAAGCAATGAAAATATGTTCTCAGGTGAGGATTTAAAAAACAAAAAAAAAGAAAACTGGAGAAAAGTATTTGAAACACACTCAAGAATTAGTCTCCCTAGTACACGTTCCTAAGGATCAAGAAGCACAAAAACATTAACAACTTAACAGAAAAATGAGCAAAAGTTATCAACGCAGACAGTTCAGAGAAGGAAATAAAATGGCTCCAAAACCTCACCTGTGACAAAAGCATACAGATTACCAAGGTCCGCACTATGCTGTGTGCCCAGGCTGGGGGACAGGCACATCTCCAACGCCGGGCAGTGTGGTGACCTGCCAACGTCACAAATGCCCACATCGTTGACTGAGCAATCCCAGTTTAGGCATGCATGTGCTTGTTGGGTCTGGGCCTTGATTTACCTTCTTGCAATTAATAACCTGCTACTGCTGCGTGGATGCGAGCGGGAGGCACAAGTCTGCCTTGCCCTCGTCCAGGTGCACACAGCTGCATTTTTTGGCTGCCTCCCCTGCACACCAGCACCCACCCCACCTAAGGCCTGCGGTGCCTTGAGGCCACAGCCAAGTGACAGACTCGGGTGACAAGTCCACTTGCCAAAGCCCAGCCTCATGGGCCTTTGCTGCCTATCCTTGGGGCTAGGGGTGCCACATTCCTGAGAACCTCCCACTGAATCCGGCAGCCACCAGACGCCAGGTTTGGGTCACAGAAACACAGACCTACACACATACAATGCTACAGGTGTGCGCCCACATGCACAGCCTTGTGCATACACACAGTCTCTCAGAGTTGCATTACACACACAGCTGTATTACACATGGGCACACGACTGCATTACACACACAGCAGTATTACACACTCACACACAGCTCTCCCTCTCACACAGCTTTACTAAACACAGAGCTGTATTACACATACACAGAGCCCCAGCCAATGATGGGCACCTGCAGGACCCCTGTTGGAGGAGCCAGAGGTGGCCTCATTGCTGACTGCCCTGCAGGGCATCCCCCAAACCCCGTTATTCCTGCAGCTACCATAGACCTCACACCTCGGTGGCCCAGAGCTCCACTGGGCCGGCCACGGGCAGGTAGAGGGACTATGTGCAGTGGGGATGTGTCCCAGAGGTGATGAAGGGCTAGAGCTGTGGAGCTCTGGGCACCCCCAGGTGGGGAGGAGGGCCCCCTGCCCCACCCCCCCATGGTCTCCTTTCATCTGTGGTGAAGCTCTCAAAGGAGCACTGGGTGCGTCCTCACTGAGGATGGGCAGAGCGGGGTTGGAAGGTCACCACAGATAGGGGTGCCGTCACAGTGCTCCGTGTGGGCTTCTGGCCAAATAAGCATCACTGGGCCCTCACCTCACCTTCCCTCAAAGTCAGGAGAGCGGCCGAAGCAGGTTCTCCCACGTCACCCCTGAAGGAGGGCAGCAGGGCCCCCCTGCCACGGGAGCCAGTGTGCGCACTGCCAGCCAGGCCCTGCAAGGCCCTCCGTCCCCTGGGGAGACATGACCAAAACCTCTCCCTCCTTCACTCCGTTCCTAAAATTCACTTTTGCCAATGAAAACACAAACACTTCCCCCTTCATCAGTCACAATCAGCAAAAAAAAAAAAGGTGATACTTTACTGTTTCTGGACGGGCTTCCTTCTTTTCCTGCCGGCATACATGCACTCCCCTGGCGGGATCATTGTCTTTGGCTCTAAAAGAAGGGAGCATCAAGTTAGTCACGTCAAAGCGGCCCCAATGCCAGCAGGACTCCCCAAACCACCAAAGGCAGCAATGTCAGCTGAGGTCCCTGTGCCTGGATCACGGTGTCACGCTGCCCTGCCCCTACCACTGGGGTCCCACTCCTCCGTCGCCACTCAAGCAAGATGACCCACTCCAGCACAAGCCAACACTCCTCACGCCTCATCTCACTCAGGGCACCCCCAGCCAGCATCCCCCCTTCAACAGGCAGCATCACGGTCCCCCAGCCTGGCCTGAGGACCTGCAACACCACACCCCTACAGTGAACAGCCTGGTACCGGGGCTGCCATCACAACACAGAAGCCGTTCCATATGGCACCCCACGCAGAACACACATAGCCAAGACACAGTGTCAAGGCCTCCGTGCAGCCCTGGGACTGCGTGTCCTGTTGCAGTGGCCTTTGTGGTGGGTCTTCTTCCTCTTCCCATCCCCCATTATGACCCTGAATTTCTAAGCCAATAGGCTTCCTCTTTCTGTATAAAATCTCTCACTCAAGTCCACAGTGCAGGGCTTCCACTCTGGCCACTAACTCACAGCTGCACCAAGCCCAGCTGACCAAACCCACCAGCCTCTACTAGCACAGCCAGACACGAGTGCCTGAATCTGAGCAGCGGCCCCTGAGGGGCAGTCCACTACCTGTGTCCTGAGGCTGGGCAGCTCGCCCATCTCTTCAGGTTTCTGTATGGTGAGGACACCTGAGGCCTCTCACACCCTGCAGATGAGTGTGCAGTGACCACTCAGTGCCAGGTTCTGGGCCAACAGGCATGGGGAGGAGGTCAGGAGACCTCACCTGGCCTCAAGCGTGTGCAACCTGGAAGACGAGGCAGACTCAAACACACAACTTGCAACCTGTGCAGAAAGTGCTGTGAGAATATTGAATATGCGTCATGGGCCCACTTTAAATACAAGAAATACACTTTGACCATAAAGACGTAAAGTAAATGGATGGCAAAAGACATACCATGCAAACACTAATCAAAAGTGGCTACCGTAGCTGTAGGAGTATCAAACGAAGTAGATTTCAAAAAAAGGATTACCCCGTGACAAGGAGGGTTATCACATAACAATA
The DNA here is from genome assembly GCF_022682495.2 of Desmodus rotundus. NCBI lineage: Eukaryota > Metazoa > Chordata > Mammalia > Chiroptera > Phyllostomidae > Desmodus > Desmodus rotundus. The sequence goes on along the minus strand of NC_071387.1, from coordinate 177,716,635 downwards.
CACGGTTCAGTTTTCCAACAAGATATAGCAATCCTAAATGTGTATGCGCCTAACAACATACATGCTTCAAAATACTCGAAGCAAAAGCTGATAAAACAAAAGATAATTCATCAGGGATTTCAACACTGCTCTCTAGTCATCAACAGAACAAGTGAGCAAACTCCCAAGGACATAGAGCACCCAAACCACAGCAGACATGAGCTGACTGGACCGACAGAACACTCCCCCCGCAAAAGCAGGGCACACATCCTTCGTACACAGAACGTTCGCCAAGACAGACTATACTCTGGAAATTGAAACAAATTTCAAAGAATAGAAATTATATAAAGTATGTTTGCTGACAACTACAGTATTAAAAACTACGGAGATAAATTTAAAAATGTCCAAATATTTGGAAAGTAACCCATTTTTAAATAGCCATGGGTCAAAGAGAAAGTCCCAAAGAAATGTAAAAGTCGTTTGGACTGAAGGAAAAATGAAGATACAGCTTATCACTCTGTGGGATGCGAGCCGAGCAGCACTTTGATGGAAGCTGATCGCATTAAACATGCACAGTAGAAAAAAGGTCTCGAGTAAGTAAGCTGAGTTTCTACTTTAAGTAACTAGAAGAAAAGAAATCCAAATCAAGCAAAAAGATGGAAATAACAGGAAAAAATAAATGACACTTCAACAGAAAAATAGAAAAAAATCACGAAAGCCAAAAGTTGGTTCTTTGAAAAGATCAACAAAATGGATACACCTCTAGCCCCGCTGATCAAGACCCAGAGAGACACGAATTACCAATATCAGAAGGGACATCACTACAGATCCTACGTACACTAGAAGGGAAATAAGACAATGCTGCTAGAGGCTTAGTTGTGCCCCCTGAAAACTCCTGTGTTGAAGCCCCAGTCCTCCACTGGACTGTATTGGAGACAGTGCCTTTCAGGGGGTAATTAAGGTTAAACAGGGTCACGAAGGTGGAGTCCTGCCCCAACAGAACTATTGCCCTGGTAAGACAAAAAAGAGCTCTGTCCTTACCACGTGCAGGTGGCCGTCTGCAAGCCAAGGGGAGGCGCTCACTGGAAACAAAATCAGCTGGCACCCTGACCTTGGACTCCCAGCCTCCAGAACTATGAAAAATAAATTTCCATTGCTTAAGCTGCCCAGTCTGTGCTATTTTGTTATGGCAGCCTGAATTGACAAAGACAGGTACTATCCCCACAAATTCAACAATTTAGATAAAATGGATGGATTCCTTGAAAGACACAAACTACCAAAACTCACTTGAGAAAAAATAGGTAACCCGTTTAGTCCTCTATCTATTCCAACAACAACATCAATGATTTCACTGGTAAATTCTCCCAAGTGAAGGAATAAACAAATACCAATTCTCTGCAACATCTGGCAGAAAATTGAAAATAAAATTTAAAGATGCCAACTCATTTATAAGTCCAGCACTATCCTGATACCAAAAAGCAAAGTAATTTCAAGAAGAAAAAACTACAGACCAATATCCCTCACAAACATAGGCATACAATCCTCGATTAGATATTAGCAAATAGAATCCAGCAATATATAAAGAGGATAGTACATTACAAGTGAGATTTAGCCAAAGAATCCAAGGTTGCTTCAACACCCCAAAATTCATCAGTGTAATTCACTCCATCCATTAACTATAGAAAATTACATATGATCATCTCAGTATATGCAAAAAGGCTTTTGAAAAAATCCAAATCATTCATAATAATGAATAATTCTCATCGAACTAAGAATAGGTCGTTAATTCAATTTACCTGAGGGAGGGTATTTACGAAAAAGCCTGCAGCCAACACGGCACCCCACAGCGAAAGACTGAGTCCTTCCCCTGAGATAGAACGATGCTAGGCCATCCTCCATCCCATTTCCATCAAACCTCTCACTTGTACACCAGTCAGGACAAGGAGGTGACAAAAAGAAATGTCACACAGCTGGGAAAAGAAGAAACATACTCCGTGTTCACGGGCATGTGGTTGCACATTCCAACAATTTTACTGAGACAAATCTCGGATAACCAATGCTTGAGTTCAGCAAGGTCACGGGGCAAGAATAACACGCGAAAGCACACTGTATTTCTGTGGACCAGCAATGAACGATCTGAATACAGGTTTTTAGAAACCAGTACCATTGACAATAGCACCAAAACAAAAATGAAATACTCAGGTATTTTAGGAGGTGTAACTGGGGCCCTAAAGAATAGGGTGGTAAAGGAGTCAATGGGGGAAAAATTAAGAAATAATAGCAGAAATTTTTCCAAATATAATGCAAACTATAAACCTACAGATTCCAGAAGGTCAATGACCCCCAAGCACAAAAAAGGTGAAAAAAAACGACACCCGGGGAAATCATAATCAAATGCTCATAACCAGCAATAAATAGAATAATTTAATGGCCCCCAGAGGAAACAGTCACCAGGCAGAGAAACAAAGGTGAGAATGGAAGCAGACACCTCCTCAGGAACACGTGCGCAGGAAGACAGTGGGGTACCGGCCTGTACCGGCCTGAAAGCATGGAGAAATAAGCACGGAGACCTAGGGTTCCACGCCTTGTGAAAATACCTTTCAAAAATGAAGGTGAAATAAGGACTTTTTCAGACATACAAAAGCTGAAAGAATTCACTTCCTGCTGACCCACACTAGAAGAAATTTGAAAGGGTGTCTCCAGGCCAAAGGAAACTGATACCATATGGTACATGGAACACAAAGCGTCCATTTGTTCTTGCTATTCAATGTCTTCAAAAGATAATCAACAGTTCCAAAACAATGACAATACCCCATGTATCATGCGGTTTATAACATGTAGATGTCAAGGGCACGGCAAGGATAGCACAAAGGCCAGGCGGGAAGTGCGCTGGGGTGAGGTTCCCACACTCTTCATGAAGTGCTGGAACGGTACTGCCCCCAGGCTCCACATTCGCCCTCCTTGCCTGCCCTGCACTCATGCACTGGACCCCTCGAGCATTTCTTCTTTGAAGTTAACACAGTGTGTCGCTGCCAATAAAGGCACTGGAGGGACTTGTAAGAGTGAGGGGTGTAGGGTTCCAGGGCTTCCAAAGTTTCTGTTTGTTTCTGCTCACCACTGCCAGAGGCTGGTTTCTGTGAACTTCACCAACCAGGGCACATCACAATACCTTCTCCTGAACCCACGACTGGGGAGGGTCCTCCACGTCCAAGTGTGCTGCTCGACTTGCTCAGCTGTGGAGAACCCTTCAGGGTCCCCTTTTCACCTGTGCGGTTACTCCACTGTTGTAGCTAATACTTCTTTACATTTAAGTCTTTCGCATCACACAAAACATTAAGTTAAAAATATAAAAAGCTAGTTTTTTTAAGTGCACATATTCTAGAGATGCACATTAAAACACATCCAAAAGAAATGGTATGTCAGGGGTTTGCTTGCACCACCAGGAGCAAAGTGAGGTCTCAATGGACCCAGACCAGCCCATATGGAGAGTTGGCTGCCTGTGCTGACTAATGAGTAAAGTGGCTCGTTACAAAACTGTGTCCTTTCTGGTAAAAGATTTGAAAATAGCCACAGTAATCTTTAAAGCATTAAAAAGAGAGAAAAAGTACCATATGAATAGGCATACTGTGGTCAATTGGTTTTCAACAAGAGGGCCAAAGACGCTGAACGGGGAAGGACCGTCTAACAGATGGTGCTGGGGCAACTGACATCCACAGGCCAGAGAACGGAGCTGGATCCCTACCTCACACCATATGAAAAGACTCAGCCAAAACTAGTCAAAGACCAAAGTGTAAAAGTTAAACTATAAAACTCTCAAAGAAAGCATAAAGATATGTCTTCATGATCTTAAATTTGGCAATGGATTCTTAGAAATGTTACCAAAAACACAAGTAAGACAAAAAAGAGACAAGTTAGACTTTATCAAAATTAAAACTTGTGCTTTAAAGAATACTATCAGAAAAAAGTGAAAAGACAACTCACAGAATGGGAGAAAATGTTTACCAATCACGTAACTGATAAGGATCTAGTATTCACACTACACAAAAAACTCCTACAACTCAATAACAAAAAGATGAACAACCCAATTTAAAAATGGGCAAACATCTTGAATAGATATTTTTCCAAAGAAAATATAGAAAGAGTCAACAAACACATGACAAGATGCTAAACACTATTAGTCACTGGAGAAACGTAAATCAAAACCACTCTGAGATACCACGTCGCATCCACTGGGATGGCTGTAACAAAATAAATGGAAAATAACAGGTCTTTTCTTGGTGAGGCTGTAAGAGAAATCGGGACCCTTGTGCTCTGTTAGCTGCTGTGCAAAACAGTGTGGAATTTCCTCAAAGAGCTGAACACAGTTACCATATGACCCAGCAACCCACTCCTAGGTGGATGCCCAAGAGAACTGAAAACACGTCCAAAGAAAATGGGGCACACAAATGCTCACAGCCACACATCACAGGAGCTGGAAAAGGGAACCAACTCAAATGAGCATCATCTGGTGAGTGGATAAACAGAACGGGCTCTCTCCATAGAGTGGGCTACTACTCGGCCACAAAAGCCATGTTCTGATGCTCCAACTTGGATGGACCTTGAACACGTGGTGCTATGTGAAAGCAGGCAGCCATGAAAGAGCACGCATTGACTCCATGATATGAAACGTCCAGAGCAGGCAAGTCCATAGAGAAAGAAAGTAGATTCATGGTTGCCAGGGGCTGGAGGGAAAATGGGGAGTGACCACCAATGGATCCAGAGCTTCCCTTTGGGGTGAAGAAAATATTTGGGAATTAGAGGTGGTAGCTGCACAACTCTGGCAATATACTAAATAGATGCCACTGAACTGTATATACTTTTAAATGGTTAATTTTATGTTATGTGAATTTTACCTCAATAAAAAGTGTATGCCCTGGCCAGGTGACCTAGGTGGTTGGAATGTCATCCCGTGCACCGAAAAGTTGTGGGTTTGATTCCTGGGCAGGGCACATACCTAGGTTTTCAGGTGCAATCCCTAGTCCGGGAGTGTATTATACGGGAGGCAACCTATCGATGTTGCTCTCTCACATTGATGTCTCTCTCTCTCCCCCTTCCTTTCTCTCTAAAAATCATTAAATATACCCTTGGGTGAAGATTTTTTAAAAGGTACAACACAAATGTACATGCAAATATAAATAAATTTGCAGATTGGTGAGACAGAAAGGGCATGGCAGCGAGGGCAACACCTGCGGGGAGCTCTGCGCGGAGGGGGCGGGGGGGGGGGGGCAGCAGGGGCTTGGAAGTCAAAAGCACGGTTTAAGTGGAGGGTGATGGTGCTGTAGGGAACGGGGAGCTTTGAGCATGGGTTGGGATGGGTGAGTGGGGATAGAGTCCAGGTGGCCACAGGTTGGAACAGGGACATGTAGATGGATTCTTCAGAAGGCCCAGCCTTCTCAGATGCACCCAGTGCCAGGGCCACCTTGCCTGCACTTCTCCAAGAAGCCAGGTCCAGCCCTTGGTGGCTGGACACCAATATGCGAGACTCTCCCATCTGAACTGCAAGGCCTCTCAGTTCAATCAGGAGAGTCCTGAGCCGCACCCAGGCCCATTTCCAGCCTTGGGGAGAACAGGCCAGGAAGGTTTCCCTGAACCCCAAGACAGGCCAACCACTCAGTAACCCACCCAGCCACCCCTTGAAGTCAAAGGTGACAGGGACAGCTGACCTGCACCAGTGCCAAGAGATCTCAGCACCAGGAGACATTGTCCCCAGCACCACCACTTCCCAAATCGGCCTGAGCCTCGGAGCAGGGATGATGTTGGGTGAGGGGACAACCGAGAAGATGAGGAGATGCCCTGGTGAAAGCTCAGGACATGGGCTCAAAGTCTCCTGCCCACATCTGCCCCAAACACTCCTCGGGCACTGACCCCCTCACTCTCCATCCAAAACCCTCCTCCCCACAGCAGGAGCTAAGAAGGATCCAGGCTCCTCCCCTCCCCAACCCTGCACAACACCTGCCCCTGCACAAAGCCACATTCTCCCTCAGTGTCTCCAGCTCAATGCTCCAAGGGCCCTAACAACGCAGGTTATGGCAAAAAGTGCCAAGAGCAGAAAAGTATCCCCAGGTACCGCTCCACTGGGGAGCATGGAAGCCACCGTCAACGTGCCCCACCATCCTCCCTAGCCACAGTCCCCGCTGCGTAACATAGCGTGGAGTGTGATCTGTGCAGAGTTCCTAACCTCGGGGTCATAAATACAGAGGCAGGTACTCTGCAGGAGTTTCTCTGCTTTACTAAATATTGGTGCATTCTCCTAAAAAACCTGAAGCCTCCTTGGACTGAACCAACCTCCCCACAGAAATGCCCCTCTGAGGAGGGATTTAGGATCCAACCCAGGACCACCACCTTCCTTTTCTGCCTAAGGGGACCACTAAGCTCCTGGCAGCTTGCGTCTGCCCAGGGCCAGGGCCCTCCTGCAGCCATGGACAGTGCTGGGATGGGGGTACTTGGGGGCTGGGTGCCGCACAGACCAGCAACAGGTGCACTGAGCCCGACCAGGAGGCTTGTGGGCCTCCCACCCTCACCAAGCTGAGCTACATCTCAGAGAAATCTGAACTTTTCACATATAAGAGGTAAAAGGAATAACTCCATTTTAGAAAACACATGTAAGCAAAACACAAATAAAAACCCTCCCCACCCAGCAGTGCCCCCCACCCTCTTTCCACAGGGCATGCACCACTCCGGGACCAAGCCTGGACAGAAACCACACACAATCTGTGTCCAAACTCCACCAGTTAGTGCCTCAAACTCCTCCTCTGTAAAATAGGGTAACTTCCAGCCACCTCAGGAGGGCCGCAGGAGGTGGCAGAGCCCCCCACATCAGGGTGGCACCTGCCCATCGGTGGGGATGGCCTGCACATTACCACCCGGTCTCCTCCTCCCCCATGACTGACAGGCTCCAACCCAGGCCTGAGGCCCCAGGGTCAGACAGACCCGGGGCAGAGGCAAGGCAGGTTTAAGGGCCTGCCTCTCCCAGAGCCCACTGGGGAGTGCCCTTCATGGAGAGGTCCAGAGCACCCAGAGCCTGGGGACAGCTGCCCAGAGCCTGTGGCTGGTCCCACAGAAGCCATTTCCCCCACCCTATGCCCCCAAAGGTGACACTAACAACTGGAGGCCTGTCTGATGGCTTCCAGGGGGGCAAATACAGTATCTCCAGCTCCAGCCCTTGGAACCAACCAGGAAACTGGAGGGACCCAAGGGCTGAACTGCCCAAGGCTTCTGACCTCTGACCCTGACCAGTACCTGCCCTTCCCAATGGGGGTCACTGGGACAATGTCCGGGTGGGCTGGTCCCTGAGGGTCTGTACCACTCAGGAAGAATCCACAATCTGGGATTTTCAGCAACTCAAAACAAGACTTTCTTGGTGCGACGAACTGCAACCGAGCGAATTCCTGGAACATGGGCCCTTCCGCCTTTCCCAAGTGTGAGAACTAGGCCTGGTGCTCCCCGCCAGGAAGCAGCAGCGGACGAGCTGTGCCAGGGACCAAGCTGTGCCGCACCGGCTAGGGAAGCCCCCAGCCCAGCCTTTTCCACCCCCAGCTGCCCCGGTGAAAGCTCAGGACGTGGGTTCAAAGCCTCCCGCCAGCATCTGTCCAAAACATTTCTGAAAGAAACTGGGCTAAGACTGAGGGCAGTTAGACCAACTCCCCCAGTGCGGGTGGGTCACAGGCATGAGCTTCAACTCACTGCATGGGGCGTGGGGGGGGGGGGGAGGAGGGAAGGGGGAGAAGGAGGACTGCGGCTATGAGGTGGGGGATTGAGGGATCGTGAGCCGTGGAAGTGGACCATGAGCAGTGGAAGTGGACCGGTTTTCCTCAAAAGTTCCGTTTTTATTTTTACGTGAGAAGCTGCCCGTTGGACCCCAGGGCCTTGAGACGTGGGGATGGGGTGGGAGGAGGGTAATCTAACGGAGGATGGGGCAGGAGGACCTGTAGGAGGAAGGCTCCCCAAGAGCGTCTCCATCGCGCAGCGGGGCCGCGGAGCCCGCCCAGGGCACTTACCGAGGCCGCTCGGCTCGGAAGCTCAGGCGCGCCCGTGGGGAAAGCCCGCCCGGGCCAGGAGCTGTGGCAGCAAGGCTGCGGGCTCTCGCATCTCGGGGACCAGGCGGCGGCTGCGGCGGACGGCCCCACCCCGGCACGCGAGCCCGCCCCGCCCCGCCCCGGAGCCGACTGGCCGGGAGGCAGCAGGGGGCGCGCGCGCGCGCATCCCCTCGTGTCCTCTGATCCTCCGGGTCTGAGTGCTCCTCTGCGGGGTCGCGCCCTGCGCCCCTTGGGTCCACTAGACCTCCAGGTCTGAGTGCGGCTCTGCGGGGTCGCGCCCTGCGCCCCGTGCGTCCCCTAGACCTCCGGGTTTGTGTGCGCCTCTGCGGGGTCGCGCCCTATACCCCTCTGTCCCCGTGGCCTCCACAGGGAAATGTCCGCTCCGGGTTGGGTAGTGCCCTGCGCCTCTCGAGGCCCCCGTGCCCTCCTCACATCCTCTATTCCTCGCCCTCAGTCACGCGCCCCTCCCACCTGCGCCCCGTAGCTAGAGCACACACCTGCGCGAGATGCAAAGGGGAAGCCCCAGCGTCCCTAGCCGCCCGAACCTAGCGGTCCCGAACCCAATACGTAACAGGAGGTAACGTGTCCGGCCCCGCCAGCTCCTAGGGCTTGTTGCGAGAATCAAAAGGTTTTACAAACTGTAAATGTACATAATGCTCTTGACCCTGAACTTCCCTACAACCTCAGCTTCGTTCGTGCGATGTCCCAATCCTGGGTATTTCGGGTCCCACCAGGTGGGTGCGCACGGCGTAGACGCCCTGCTCTGCTAACCCGCAAGCTGTGAGCACTGGGAGCCCGCGCTGCCGAGCGCACGCCCCTACCCTCACCTCTCCTTCCTGGGCCTCCAGGGGTGGGTACCCTCCAACCCCTCGAGCATGCTCCCTCCTCCTCCTCTCTCCCACCCTGCAGTCCTCAGGCCCCCTCCCCTCCTTTGTCCTGGTGAAGACCTGACTTGCACAACTCCCCACCCCCGCGCGGACCCCGTGTCCTGTCCCGGAGCTCCCAGAACACTCCCAGAGCTTGGCCTCACATCCTGGGGTCTCTGCCCAACGTCTGAGGGGCCCCAGAGACCTCAGCCCACTCTGGCGCCACAGTCCTCACCGGGCCCGCCACGGGGTCACCCAGCCTCTGTTCTCTGCCTGGTCCAGTCCCTCAGTGGTTCGCTGAGGCGGCACCTCAGCCCCCACCGCCGTCCTCATCCAAGCCCTAAAGACCGACCTCAAATCTCCGCAGCCGGTCCTGCAGGGGCTTCCGTGCCCCTCCTGCCCACAGTTGCAGCCAAAGATGTCACTCCAGCCCCCTTCCTGGGCTCTGAGCAAAATGCTCCCCCCAGAAGCCCCCAACTGCTTCCCCCTGGCTTCACTGATGCCCTCTGAATGAGCAATGTGCCTCAGGACCTTTGCTCTTGCTGTCCCCTCAGGAAAGTGCTCTTCTCCAGCTACTCACAGGGCCAGCCTCTTGTTCTTGTGTCCTCAAAGGGAACGCCAGATGGAAGCCCACCACTATCCTTCTACTCTCCCTGGTGTTTTCATAGTGTGCACTCTCCTGACGTCACAGCGCACGTTTCTTTACTCCTTGTGTCTAACAGGCAGGCTCGCCAGGGCTGTTCCGTAGGCCTCTCTCTCAGGGACAGCGCGGCGCCTGCTGCAGAGCAGGGGCTGAAAATGTTGGCTGAGTAGGCGGTTTTATATTATTTTTTGACATGGAACAATGTGCAGCTATAGTGCTGCATGTTTTAAGTAAAAAATCAGTCGTTGTGACTTGATCCAATTTTTGTAAAGTGCATTATACACAGACAAGTTGATTGGATAATTCTGAGGTTACAGGTGAACTTTAGTTTCTCCTTTATATTTTTTAAATTTCTATGATTCCTAAATGTTTTTGTAAGAACCATGTGGTACTTTTGTATGTTTTTGGTAATTTTTTCTTTTGTTAAAGAAAATAAGTGAGCACATGTGTGATGTTGGGGGCACCTCTTGGATTGGCAGTGGTGACCATGGGAAGTCCAGGCCCATGGGGGGACCCTTGGTTCTACGAATGTGGGCAGAAACACCTGCGTGATCACCCACCCTGAGGAACTGCAGTAAGAGCTGACACTTCTCCTGCGTGGGAAGACTGCACCCCCACATCTCAGGGAACCCCCTATTTTTTGTCCAGACACCAGTCACATCCCATCAGAGAACTGGCTTTAGGTAGACAGGTAAAGCTGTACAGCCCAAGGTGCCGAAGAAAACCAGCATCCACCTCCCCCTCCATCCCTCATACTGCCCTGGATGGACAGAGGCCACCCCCTGTGTTGGTTGTCAAAGCAGAGCCTCAGGCAGTCAATGGAACTGAGCAGAAACAGATGACCCTCCCCAGGAAGGCTGCCTCCCTTGCAGTCCCAGGGCTCCCAGGGGAGCACCCTTTCTGGGAGCTCTGGGCACCCCACCAGAAAGAAGTGGCTCCTGCCCTGCTTCATCCAAGGTGGTGTTCCCAGGGGCTCAGCAGGCACGACTTCCCTCTGGCAGCTTCCCGTTCACACAGGTGCTGTGTGCACACGACAGTTTGCAGTGTATATCCAGGAGTGTCCTATACCTTCCTCATTGTGACTACCCTGCCCCTACTTTCCCCATGACGGTCCACATGCAGCTGGACATGGCCCCAATAGCAGCCTTCTCCTCAGAACCTCCTAGTAGATGCCCCTTCTCTCTCTCTCCACAGTCAGGACCCCCCACCGCAAACTGGCTCTGTGGGCCTGAGTCCTCCAGCTGCCACCAGCTGGGGAGAAGTTTCTCTTTCCTGGGTCAGTTGTCCTCCCAGAGAATCAGGAATGGATGCTGGGGAAAGAGGAAACCCCGAAGTGCCACCCTCTCTCCTAAATGTCTGCATCTCAGATGGGGCCCTCCCAAGTGAGAGCTCGGGGATGTGACAGCTAGCCACATGAGCTGTAACCACTCAAAGCATGGCCCTGCAGCACCTGGGGCTCCAGGTGCCTCTCCAGACTCCATCCTCAGGAGGCCCAAGACAGAGGTGCAGGAAGGGGCAGGACCGCTCATAGATGATCATTCCGGGAGGCCAGGAGCTCCGCTGGCCCAGGGACATTTGAGTCAATGAAATACAATTCAGGAGTTGTTCCTGAACACCAAAGGCATTGGTTGTGGCCGACTGGCAAACGAGTATAGAGGGTGAGGAGATGAAATACCCTCAGGGAGTGGGTTGGTCTGACCCTGCCACTCACCTCTACCTCCTAGTACTCCCACCCTGGTGCCAACAGCCCAGCCTCTGGTGGCCCCGAAGTCCCATGGAGCCCAGTCTCTGCCAGCTGATGCATCTCAAAGGGGTGCCTCTGGCCCCCACCAGGTGATCATCCTTTGCAGATCCCCCTTCTAGCAGGGAACCAGGACGGATTCCCCACCTGAAGCAGATGATCAGAGTCTCACCCAACACAGGGTGTCTAGCAGGGAAGCCACTCCTGGGGTGCAGGATAGTACCCTACTTCCAAGGAAGTGTGGGGTGAGGAACCCACACTTGGAAGAGAGCATAGTCAAAAACCTTCATGTTTTGCAGGTGCTCTTCCCTGTGACTGGAATGCCCTTCCAGGCATATCCTGGCTTGTCCTACTCCTTCAGCTTAGAGGTCCCCTTTTATTGTAGAAGAGGCCACCCACATGCCCTTTACCACCTGACATCTGGGTTTAAGGTGGGGGACAGTGCAGAAACTTCATTCACCTTGTACCTTGCTCTATAGCCCATAGGGGTAGAGGGAGGGAGAGGAAAGGCAGGAGAGAGGGGAAGGAAGGAGGGAAAGGGAGGAGGAGGAAAAGAGATGGGGAGAGAGGTGGGGAGGATGGGGAGGGAGGGAGGGCCAACTTACTAAATTTCCTGACATATTTACTATGTTTTATTTCCTTTCTTGTACAACCCCCATTCTCAACTGAACAAAGAGTCATTGGCTTGGCTTTTTCTGAACCTGCTGTTGTCCTCCACATCCTCTGGCAGCTCTGTAAATTCCGTCCAAGGGCCTTCCGCAGGGTTCCGTGGGTCAAACCATCTCAATCCCACACGCACAGGGACAGCTCCCTCCAGGCCACTGCCCACTCTCCCAGCTCCCCTTGGCCTGTCCCATGTTGGTTTCATTTCTGGAACCCCAGGCCTTCCTCTTTGTTTACTCACTTTTGCTGGAGCACACCCTCTAAGGGCTAAAGGAAAACTTCTTAAAGTCCACCTGCACAGCTAGGGGACAGCTAGACCAGGACAGAATTGAAAGTGGAAACAACTTTCCCTCCACATGCCTGACATTGCTGCTGCTGGTGCAGCCATCCTGTCGCTGAGCCTCACGTGGGCCTGTGCCAGGCCTCACAGGAGGGTTAGAGTCTCCTTGTCCCCTATGGCAACCTTGTCCATTCACAGTGCTGGACGCCAGTGCACTCCTCCTTCCAAACCAAGCCTCACCTGTTCTGGAAAATGATCCCCCTCTTTTGTTTTGAAATTTTCTTCCCTATACTATTCTCTGTTTTTTTCCTCTCTACTAGATATTGTTTTTTTAATTTAGAGAGAGGGGAAGGGAAGGAGAGAATCATCAATGTGTGGTTGCCTCTCACATGCCCCCTACTGAGGACCTGGCCCGCAACCCAGTCTGGTGCCCTGACTGGGAATCGAACCTGCAACCCTTTGGTTTGCAGGCCAGCACTCAGTCCAGTGAGCCACACCAGCTAGGGCTAATTCTCATTCTGTATTATTTCTTTCTTATGGGATTGGTTCATTTTTTAATGGATGCAGTGTCATCTGAGTCATCTGAGGTGCTGGCTGTAGACCGTAGGACTCTAAACACTTCTTCTGGTCCCTAAGTTGCCTTTTACACATGTCGGGTGAACTCTGCCAGGCTTCATACAGGAGGGCAGCACTGCCCTGCATAGGCCATCTGAGTGGTGGGCTTGCTGGATGGTGAGTATCACAGTACATGTTCTCAGGAAGGCGGTTTCTCGGACCTCCCATCTGGGGTAAGGGGCTTGTCCTGCAGGAAGACCTCAGGACTCCCTCAGCCGCTCCTTGCCCCACCCTTTGCTGCTAGCACCCTTCTGAGCCTTCCCAGGTTCTGCAGGGACCAGCACCTTCTCCCTTCTCCCCTGAATTGTCCTTCCTGGGATTTGGGGACAGGTGTCTCCTGACGTAATCAGAGGCCGAAGCTTTGTTTCCCGCTCTGGTTCTTTGCATTGTTGAGGCAATGTCAAGAGGAACTTTGCCATCTTAAAATCTTCCTGAATTGTGGGCAGCTAGTGTGACCTATTTAAAACACCCCTGCTGGCCTGTGTGTCATCTGGTAGGAAGAGCTGGCCAGTCAGATGTGCCCTCTGCATTCCCCACCTCCCAGTGTGAACAGGGCAGGGTCAAACCCCAGCCCCACCACTGCTGATCACATAACCTCAGCCAAGTTACGAGTCCTCTCTGGGTCTCCACTTTCTGATCTACAAAAAAAAAAAAGTAAATATAGACCAATGGATCAGAATAGAGAGCCCAGAAATAAACCCTCACATGTGCGGTCAGTGACATCCGACAAGGGTGCCGAGCGCATGCAATGGGCAAAGAACAGTTGTGGTGGGACATCAGGGTCTCCACATGCAAAGAGTGAAGTTGGACCCTTACCTCACGCCAAATGCAAATATGAACTCAAGTGGATCAAAGATGTAAACATAAAAGATAAAACTCTTAGAAGAAAACACAGGGGAAAGTGGGAAAGCTTCATGACATTGATTTGGCATCGCTATCCTACAGAATGACACCCAAAACACAGGCAAAAGAGGAAAAAAAGTACATCAAAATTTAAAACTCTTGTGCACAAAGGACACTAATGATAGAATGAAAACACACCCTATTATAGGAGAAAATAATTGCAAATCACACATCTGATAAGGGATTAACATCCAGAATACATACAGAGCTCCTACAACTCAAAGGTAAAAAGACAACCAATTAAAAAATGGACAAAGGACTTGAATAGACATTTCTCCAAAGAACACATACAAATGGTCAATAAGCACCTGGAAAGATGTGCAACATCACCAATCATTTGGAGAATGCAAATCAAACCACAATGAGGTAACGCTTCACACCCATTAGAATGGCTATTTTTTTTTTAAGTGATGTGGAGAGGTTGGAGGCCCATGCACTGTTGGTAGAAATGAAGATGGTGCAGTCGCTGTGGGAAACAGCATGGAGGTTTCTCAAAAAATTAAGCATAGAATTACCATATAATCTACCACTTCTGGGTATAGAACCAAAAGAATTGAAAGCAGGGACTTGAAGATATATTTCCATACCCATGTTCACAGCAGCTACGATGTTCATGTTCAATGGCCAAAAGGTGGAAACAAACCACACGTCTATTGACAAATGAATGGATAAGCAAAACGTGGTACATACATACAATGGAATATTATTCAGTCTTTAAAAGCAAGGAAATTGTGACACATGCCACAACATGGATTCACCTTGAGGATATTATTCTGAGTGAGATAAGCCAATCACACAAGGACAGATACCGTGCTATCACTTACATGAGGTCCCTGGAGTCAGCAAATTCCAAGAGATAGAAAGCAGATCGTTGGTGCCAGGGCTGGGGGACAGGGATGGGGAATTAGTGTTTTGTGGGGACAGAGTTTCATTTTGGGAAGATGGAAAAGTTCTGCAGATGATGGAGGTGACATCTGCACAATGATGTTAACGTGCTTAATGCCAACGAATGCTTAAAATAGTTAAAATGGTAAGTTTTATGTCCTATATATTTCACCACGTACACACACAACAGGTAAGAATGCCGTCCCCAAGGTGTGTATATTCCCACTCTTAGAGGCTGACATGGGCTGGCTTCCTGGAGCCTCTAATCTATGGGGTAAGACATTGGTCAAATAATCACAGGCACACATTCACACTCACACACACACGCACATCCATACACTCACACACATCCACACATGTGCGTGCATGTGTGCATGCAGTGCAGGGTGAGGGTCTGGGTACCAGGTGGGCACACACTGCCAAGCTGCTCAGGTCCCCATCTTCCAGGGCAGCCTGGCAGCCTGTCCGCATGGGCACCTTGGTCAGAGGGGACAAGAGGAGGGCCCAGTGGGGACTCCATGGGGACTGACTCAGCCATACAACAGAGATCTGCCCTCTGCTTGGCCTGCAACCCTTGCCCTCCTCAGATGAAGGGTAACAGACCCCATCTCTGGCAGCCTGACCCCTGGTGGTGACGCCCCCCCCCCCCGCCCCCGCCGTCCTGACCCCCACCCCCACCGTCCTGACCCCCACCCCCACCTGCTCTCCTCCTTGGCCAGACTCTAGACTGGGATAGGAGACTCTCCCAGCTGGCAACAGTGACCTCAGGGGTCACTGCAGAGGAGGCCAAGGTCAGATGTCCTGACTGTTCTGGGACTATTGTCCTCTTCACAAACAACTGGATGAGAACTCCAGGGGTCTTGAGGAGGTTTTTCATTTCTCTACCAGTCAATTAGGAGCTGGGTCAATACACTGTTCAAATGGCAAGAGAAGGAGCTGTAATAGCATGTGACTGGGAGCAGTGACCAGGGATAGGGAACAGGAGATTGGGGACAGAGACAGGGGACCTGGGACTGAGGATGGGAGACAGGGATAGGGGTGGAGGACTAGGGATGGGGGCTGGGGAGGAGTTATGGGGAAGGAAGGATGGGGGGTAGAGGACAAGAATGGAGGACTGAGAGGAGTAATGGGGAACAAAGGAAGGGAAATGGGACAGGGACTGGGTACAGTGGTGGCCTTTGCAGCTTGCCTGGATTAACCTCCCTGTGACCTTGCCAGGCCAGGCCATCTGCTCAGCAGTGCTTCTGCTCGTCCCAAACACCCGACTCCAAGTGGACCCGATGCAGCATGAGCAGAGCAACTTGATGAACGAAAAGCTGCTAGTCAGTGTTCGCACAACTTTCTAGTGGCGTTGTTGCCTCCCCACCACCTTGAGCCCCACTGTCCCCGATTGCTGGGTAGCTTCTGTGAATTCCATGCTGGCAGGTCAGAATGTGGCAGCTGGTGCCCGAGGTGTGATGCACTGCCCCCGTGTGGCCAACTACTTGTGGACTGCGTTCGGAGCCCTTTACCTTCCTGCCCTCCTGCCAAGGGAGCCTGGTGGCTCAGGAGGGCTTGCTCACCACCCTTCCGGTAGCCTTGCGCTCCAGTAAGGTCCCCTTGACCCCCAAAGCTCACCTGCCTCTCTGGCAGTCCAGTGAGCAGAGTTGGCTCCCCCCACCACAGCCTCAGAGACTGCCAAACGCCCTCACATTCAGCATCTCCCACTCCTCACGGTGTCTCCACTGGCCAAAACCCTTGACTCCCACTGAGAGGATCTGCGCCACACACCTGAATATCTGTACCAGACACCTGAGTGCCTCAGTACCAAACACCTGAGCACACCTGTACCATACACCTGGGAGCATCTGTACCACAAACCTGAGCGTATCCGTATCTTACCTGATAGTATTACCACACATCTGAGCAACTCTATACCTTACCTGAGTATCTATACCACACGCCTGTACCTTCTCTGAATGTGCACCACATACCTAAGCACATCTGTATCATACCTGAGTACCTGCACCATACCTGAGTACATCCAGCATACCTGTACCTTACCTGAATCTATACCACACATCTGGGCACGTCCATACCTTACCTATCTGCTCAACTGAGCACATCTGTACTTTACCTGAATCTGCACACCTGCACACATCTGTATATTAAAAAATACCTGCACCACACAACTGAGTTGATAAGAAGCCCATAGTATTTTCAATAGGAACAGCTCTCCCTGCTAGTGAGGATGAGACCTTAAACCATCTACAATCTGACCTTTTCTTTCCAAGTGTCTGTCTCACCTTCTCTAAATCAGGAATGCAGAGCTAATCACATTCACACACCACCTCCTCACTGTGGCTGATAGTGTGATAGAACAGGCCTCTCAGCACCCACTGACACTGAGTGATCCCTGGAGATTAAATACGGTGTACTTGTGGGAAGGTGCCTCACCAGGGCCTTGAACCACCTTTGCTGAGACCAGTTTCCTAGGGTTCCAGGCTGATTCCAGGGCCCAAAGGGCTTCAGGTGCAGGGTAGGCAGGGTACAGCATACAGTGGGTGGACTGGGAAAGCCAGCATTTGCAGGATGGGGCACAGAACATGACAAGGCTGGACGAGTGGTGATGCCTGCTGCTCTCACTCTAAGCTTGGAGTCTTCACAGGCCTGAAATCAAGGGAGAAATGGGAGTGTCGTCTCCATGAGCACCTCTAGTCGCTGTGGTATGTGGCACAGGAAGAGGGACAGGGAAGCAACAGAGGTTACCAGGTACAGGCAGCGTGGGTGTGGGACTTAGTAGATGGAAGATGCTGAGTCCAATGTGTCCATGAGGACCCAGGGAGAAGTCACCTGAGCACTGGACTTGTGGGACTCACGAAGTCGATTCTTGGGCCTGAAGACCTCATGGAATCTGGAGCTTGGGGCCTGGGGGTCTGAAAGCTGCTTGTATTTGCAAATTTAGGGTTTGGGGTCAGGAGATTGACCTCATGAAAGTAGAACTTGGGGTCCTGTGCTGGTGCTGTGTCGTAAGAGTGTCAACATCCAGAGAGGCACCCAACATGCACAAGAGTGGAAATCCTCAGAACCAACCCCCCACCCCCCCAGTCCTGGTTGGGGGAAGCACTTAAAGGGGGAGGGGCAGAAACAGCTTAAGGCAATTCCTTGTGTGACTGACCACACACTCACTTCACTTTCGTGTTTGAAAACTCAGTAGCAGACGATCACAGGGTTCAGAGTGAAGGACAAAAACACACCTCTCAACTACCCTGGGATTTGTATGAAGTCCTCTGAGATTTAAACAAACTCCTAGAACAGGATGGATGGGATTAACTCATTTCCATAAGTGAGTTGTGTGGATACCTGGAGGTGTCCCAAGCCCCTCAAAGCTCCCCTCACGAGCACGTCAGAGATGGATCAGGACAAGGGGCACATTGCTTTATTGCTTATGTTACATAGTCAAATAAATACAATAAACCCCTTTATTAAAAAGTAAGGCACATGAAAAGCCTTCTGTGCAAGTTCTGTGTAATTTTAAAATTCCTATTGGCTAATAAAAGTTTTTCCACTGTAGAATTAGAGCTATATAGAAAAGCACATGATGAATGTTTTACATGCAGAATACGTGAACCATTATTATACCTTACCTCATGGCACAAACAGTCCCAAATCAAATGCCTGTATGTGAATAATATGACTGTTGTTGCTACTGCAAAAATGTTAATCAGCCTATCCACATATGTACAGTTGGGTCCCCAAATATGAATTATATAAAATCTAAAGGAAGAACAGCAGCTACTGCATCCATGCTCCGTTTCGTTAAATGTAAAAGATTTGGCATTTTCAGTCTTTTTTCCCGCAAGTCACGTTGCTACTTGTAAAAGGCCAGTGTTATACGATGCTGAAGACCATGGAGAGATACTGTTCATATGACACCTGAATCCAGCCGTCCTGATCTGTATCATAGCGTCTGAATATGTCTGTCAACCTCTGGGGAAAAAAACCACAAGCATTTAGATCTTGATATTAAACAGAAGGAACAAAATGAATTTGGCAGAAAGACATTCAGAAGCCAGTTTTGGAAGCATTCATGTCTCCATACCCCGTGACAGAGACCAGCACAGGGAAGCATGGGTGGGGGATTCCTGCCCACTTCCCAAGCCAGGCCTGGCCCCAGCAGGTGATGCTCAGCACACAGCATGGAAGGGCAGGTCTCCCCGCACCAGTTCAAGGTCTATCCTGCCCGCCATGTTCTCCTGTCTGCCGATCTTCCATCCCAAGTCAGACCATTCAAAAGCAGAAAAGAGACCACCCGTACCCAACAGCAGAAATTAGGAAAGGCCCGCCCCAGACGATAGGGCTGGCAACCACAAAAGGTCCTGGAGAATCATAATGCCAAGAGAAGAAATCAAAGCCTGGGTTCATCATGACCTTGGTGGCCAGCCAGCCGCCCAGAGCAGGGCCCACAGAAAGGTTGGAGTCTGGTCATGTGGGCTGTGCATGCCCTAGTCTCCCTGGGGCTCTACCTGTTGTCCCTCCAGAGCTGGGGCAAGGAAGTGGCTACAACAAATGGGGCCTGACACAGGTGACCATCCCCTCGGTGTCAGCAAGGAACATTCCAGCATATGTGCATAATGACAGAAACCACCAGCAGTACTTAACTCTGGTTTGAAGAACAATGGGCAATCTTTTTTAATGTTTTAATTGTATTTTTCCAAGATTTCTACAAGGTTATTTAAAGGATTTTATTTATTTATTTTTAGAGGGGAAAGGAGGGAGAAAAAGAGGGAGAAAAAACATCTATGTAAGAGAGAAACATTGATCAGTTGCCTCTCGTACACACCTTAACTAGGGACTGAACTTGCATCCCAGGTATGTGCCCTGACTGGGAATCAATCACCTGGCGACCTTTCGCTCTGCAGGACAAAGCCCAACCAAGTAAGCCACACTGGTCAGGGCTCTACAAGTTTTCATGTTATTTTGTCAGAAACAATTTTCAAAAACCCTTTTTCTTTTTGTAAGAAGGCAGATGAAGGAAAACATTAAACATTTTGAGGGCTTTCCACTTGTGGCCTGCAGCTCTTCTTTTCAATTCCCCACCTCTGTCCAGCATTTAGGGTCATTCTTGAAGTGTGGGTGGGACTAGGAACTGGCAATCAGGCCCCAAGCACAGCTTCTGGAGGCCTGCCTGGAGGCAGTGGCTGGCCTGTTCTTGGCCCAGAGGGAGCTTCTCAGGGGATTTATCACATTACCTCAGCTGCTAAGCATATATGCAGTAACCTTTGCTTAGACAGAAAAATAAGGATCGTATGTTTATTTATAGAATAATCTCAAATGAAAATCCTAAGGAAATCAGACACAGCTCCTAATGAGATTTTTACACTGCACCTTTTTCTAGAGCGTCCCAAACACTGCAAACATGTAACTCAACCTCACCAGACCCTGAGAGACAGACGAGGTCAAGCTCTCGCATCTCAGATATCTGAAGCCTAAGAGTTAACAGGCTTGGATCTGGAGAGAGAATGACCCACCAGATTCACTGGGAAGGAAATCAGAAACTTCCCTTTAATGACCTATCCTTTCAACAAGAAAAAAAATCTGAGAACGTTTTTAAAAATTCCAAATTACATTTAGAAACCTCATGCTGTTCACATCTTCAGTGAATTTTAAAGCTGACAAAATTTTGGAACCTCAACTTGGATTTAAGTTGCTTGCACTTATCTTCTAGAGGTGAGTTCTGCAAAATATTGATGGAAAAAACATTCTCTTTCCATAAGTGGAATTTGCTTCAGAATAATGGGGGAGGAGGTTACAGAGTTATTATAATTCACTGACCACGAGTGATAACAGTTGAATCTGAGTGACAGGCACACGGGTTCATTTGACTGTTGTCTCTGTTACTGTTAAAATTTTTTTGCCGTAGGACAGACATCTCAGAAACATGGGGAAATGGGACGCGCAGGGTTCAGCGTGACCCACGAGCTCCACTGCATACTGGCAGGAATGGCGCCAACACCTGCACAAGGACCCGTGAGCTCCGGACCCAGGCTGGGGATTTGGAGCTCACCTCACACAGGAAGGCAGGGCGGCAGGAAGACCATGTGGAAAATCTGCCCATTTCCTCAGAATAAAAACACAGTAAAAACAGCAGAGTATACATGTAAACAACCCGCTGGATATGGGGAAAGAAAACCACCTCTTCCGAATGGACTGCTCTGTAGTATTTCCAGGGGGAGAAAGAGCACTACTGTTTAAAAAATAGTTCTCCAAAGGCCAAAGGAAAGACTAACTTTTAGAAGCTTCAGGAACTAATCTTATATATGCCTGACTCCACTTTATCGCAGAGTCCAGACTGGCATTTCCTTTTTCCTCCGAGGAGCCCAGTTACCTGCAACACGATGCAGCCCTGGATGAAGTCATCAAAGGCGATCTGTCCCCGTCCTTGTCTGTCAAATTTTCGGATGAGGATGTCGTGAAACTGGTCAGAGAGCCGGTAGCCTTGAAAAGGAATCAGAGTAAATAGAGTGCCAGGAGAACAGGTGTTTCCTTCAGAACCACACTCGCCCTCCTCCCCAACAGGCCACGTCTCTTACCACAACTGATAATAAATGCTCTGGGCTGGGGGGGAACACACGGTGCACATTCATTCAAATGCATGAGCATTTGACTCTAAACCACTCACTACTCTACACTACTCTAAACTACTACTCATGAGCAAATGACTCTAAACTACATGAGTCATTCAGCAGTGACCACTGCCAACAGGCCAGTGTCTTCCCGAAGGGTGAGGAGAAACTGGAGGCTGGACCACACCATGAGCTGAAGGACCCCGTGAACTCACTAGTTCACATCATACCCACAGTCCACTGGGCGGCCCCACCACTGACCACCCTACAAGGTACCCAGGCCAAGTTTCTTGAATGCATTGGGGTGCTCAGTTTAAAACTCCTCTACTGATAGATTTTATTACATTTATTAACATAGATGTGAAAGTTCTGAATAGTTCAGCTGCCCTGGGTTACTCTTTACTAGAGTGTTTTGCAAGATAAAATATCACTGACATCTTCCAGTTAAACAAAACGTAAACCTAAGGAGGAAACAGATTAATCGATAGATATCTCCCCCACAGAAATGAACGAGGAAATTAAACATTATAAGGAGTAAAAGAGCCTCACAAAGTTCAAAACCACTACGGGTTCACAAATGTCATGGCAAAGGGTCACTAACTCCATTTTCAATTTACTAGATGTGTCTTGAAAAGACCTCCAGCAGGAAGATGGGTCTGAAGACGTGTGAACGCACAGTCCCTCGGGTGTGGGAAAAGCCTGCGGGCCAACTGGACAAGGACACCTGCTTCCTTCTCCTTCCTCCCCTCTGAATCCCACTATCTGTGTGACCAAGGTATCCTTACTTATTCAGGAGACAAGATCCAGGTGCCAAAATATTTTTACTGGTTTTCAGTCTTGCTGCAGGCTTTGCAAGGAAATGCACACCATACTGTCTGAGCGAATGTCACAGTTAATTACCCGTATGAACACTTAACACTTTACTAAAAAAGATTTAAACATGCAAACGTGATGGTACCTTCTTGAGAGGCCAGCGTGCTTTGCACGTCTCTATGACTTAAATCCCGATCTCCCTCCCTACAAGCTCAGGAGAAGACAGGACGCCTGACTTAGAAAGAAACAGCAGGTCCTGGATAGCTGTCACTCCTCCTGGCCCCTATGATTCTCATCTCCTCACAGCAGCACCTGTCCCTGTGGTCAGGTAAGACAGAGACCCAGGCTGGCGAGGGCTGAGCTTGGGACACCAGGACGAGGCCATGCCTATTCGGGCGCAACAGTCTCCTGCCCAGAACGGGAAAGGACAGACAAGAGTGACGACACAGTCTCTCCACAATCTACAGACAACTGGAAGCAGCTTGTATTGCCCCTGGCACCAACTTCCAGTGACCCTGGTCCTCAATACCACTGCTGGGAAAACGAAAGCAAAGAAAATCAGACCAGAAAAATAAATGATGGACAAACCATAGAAAGAAGAATATTTTTATCTGAGAGGCCAAAATCTGGGAGCAGCCAGTTCTCTACCAGGTCCTTTCAGTAAAAATCCATGTAGCAATAATTAAAAGGAGGTGCACTCTGCTGTGGCCCCCACAGCCTGGAGCCCTGGTTGGGACTGGCTGCCCTTTCAAACTGGTGTGCTGGCCGCAGGGTCATGCCCAACCTGTAGATAAGCACCTTTCTGCTTCTGAATAAAAAGGAGACAAAGCAAATGCAGCAAAAAGATAGAAAATGGTTGAAAATGAGTTATGAGTAAATAGAGGTTCATTACATTTCACAAAGTTTTCATTATAAACATTACACTGGCTCAGCAGCTGACAAGGCCCAGGAGGAAGAAAGAAGAGCTGGGTGTGGAGCTGCCCCGGAGACCTGTACTGCCTGAGTCAACTCCACCTGAGAGGCTGTGGCCTCCACGCTGCCAGGAGTGAGGGCTGTGCCTCATGCCCCTTCTCATTTCTAGGTCTCTGTACGTGGCATATAGCACATACTACTATGAGTTTAAACATGAAGGGACTGTCAAATCCAGCACGTGTGCCAGTCAGTCACTCAGTGCTGCCAGGGCTGGCCTGAGACACCAGCACGGAGCTGACAAAGGTCCGAGGGCCCCTTAGGGCTCAATCCTCCCAAATCTCCCCATGCATCTGCTGAGCTAAATTTAGCCCCTGCTTACCAGAGGCAAGATACCTGTTCTTAGGGATCAAAACTGAACAGAACATCTTGCTTTTGTGGCACATTTCCTAATACTATAGAAAATCTTCCAAAATAATCAATATGGGAAAAGGATGACAATGTTCCTTGCACAGAAAACAAGGCTTCAGAAAAGCCCTGGAAAATCAAGAACCAATCACAGGAAGAAACTTTTTAGATTAAAAGAAGAAACACTGCAAAAGGTATTTACTTTCTCCAGAGAAAGGTCCAAAGCAGGAAGCATCTCAGCACTCATGTGTGAGGGGCCTGCCAGTTCCTGACCACTCGGGGTCTCTGCCTGACCTGCACGGCTCTGCCATCGCTGCAGCCGTCCTGGATCTGACCAGTACTGGGAGGCCCGAGAGTTCCGGGTCATAACGTTCCATATAAGCGTTTCCACCATCAGCTCCAAGGACACAGTGTTCACAGCACTAAGTAAAAAAAGAGGGCTCTGGGCTTCACAAGGTTAGACAATGTTGTGTTCTGTGACCCATGATACCTGAGGTCACTTAACTGGAAATCATTCACAGGATTTGGGCTCCTCCCTCCCAAGTTCTTTCCAGCCTGGCCAGGCCCCCTGGCTCCTTCTCTCCCAGACTTCCCTCAGACCTCTACCAGGTCCCCTACCTAAGGGAAGAACAAGGTCAGCTGCATTCCAAGTTCCAACTCAGAGAACCTGAGGTCCACGTCCTGCCCAAACTGACCACACAGACTTCCTGTGCCGTCCCACAGCCTCCACCTGATACTATGTTTGAGTTCATGAGACAAGAAAAAAAATGATGGAAAGAGAAGACAGCTGTAAAGCACGTGATCAGAGGAAAATGGAGGGGGCAGGACCATATTAACCACCACAAGAAGTGAAATGTAGTTTATATTATTAAAACTTGAAATACCTAGAAAACAGTACATCATAATCTAACTTTTTTTTCTTTCTAGGAGGCATTTATAAGCAGCCTTTTAAGAAAAACAGAAGGGGTTTTGTCATAGGGGCCCAGTGAACACAGGGCTGAGTGAAACTGTCCCAAATTAGAATCTCAGTGTAACTTCAACCTTGGAGAAGTCCGTCAATATTTCGATTTTTCCTCTATTAAAAGAAAACCCACGACTTCCTCTCAGACCCATGCTGTAGTATTGGAAGGCCCGCTGGCCCCTCTGGAAAGGTACCATGTGCGCACTCCTGACCGCACTGCACACACACACGGACATGCACTTGAGAATGGGGGCCTTCACTGACCCTGCCGCCCTACGCGAGGCCCGCCATGTGCACTGCAGCTCAGAGTCATGCCCTATGTGTATTGTATAATCTTCCTGTGTATTCTGATGTATCATGAAATATAAGCTGCCCTACACTGTTTTTTTTTTTCTCCACTTACTCACTTTAAATTGTTTCAAAGCCACATTCTCAATGTGCTTGTGATGTCATTTCAATTCACAAAACATAAACGATTGCATAGCCCTTATCTCATTTTGGATGAAAACAATGCATCAAAAAAACTGCGTAAGTCTCCAATAAAATCAAAATATAAATCCGTGTGACATAAACAAGTATTTCACATAGACTGGGTTAAAAAAATCAGTTAAGTTGAACAAAGTAAAAAGTACTTTAATGGTACCTAGTTTCCAAAATGAAACATGCTACACAATCAAGGTAAATGAATTACCAAAACCTGAGAGTGCTTGCTTGAGCTCGTTCTTGTCAATCATCCCTGAATTGTCCCTGTCGTAGGTGCGGAAGACATTCTGCCAGTCTGTGATGTACTTCCAGACGCCTGTGAACTCGTTGAAGTTCACACCAGCCTTGTTCTCGCGGTCAAACATTGCTGAGAGGAAAAGGAGTGTGAGTGGTGGCAGTGAATGGAATCTCAACGTTATTCACCAAGAAACACAGCCCCAGCAGCTATCTCCCCACATATCCAGCAGACCTGGGTACCTTTGGGCCCAGCATGGCGCTCAGCCAGTGAATCCCTAAGTGTTGCTGCTAAACATGCTCATTGGCTGGCCGGGGCAAGACCACCTCTGCTGGGGAGGGGCAGAGACACCGTCACCCAGCCATAGCCCCCATGAAAAGGGAAGTGCAAGCAAAACACACTATTAGAGTCATAATAAAAAGAATACTTCACACTGAAGTAGGTTCTACAGAAGCGGAACCACTGGTGGGTGCTCTTGCGTTGCCAAGAAGACGCCAGAGCTAAGTTCTCCTTACTCTCAGCTCCCAGTTCTGGGCCTAGAGCCCGGAGTCCCCTCCATTCCCCAGGACTGACAAACTCCAGAGGCCGCCACTTCAATGAGAAAGAGACTCTATCAGGGGTGTCCAACCTTTTGGTGTCTCTGGGCCACCCTGGAAGAAGAAAGGTTGTCTTGGGTCACACATTAAATACACTGTAACATGTAATCAACAGAAAAATTTACGATTTTGTGTTGGGCCGCATTCATAGCCATCCTGGGCTGTGTGCGGCTCACAGGCTGCAGGTTGGACACCCCTGCAGTCTACTGGCTTTATTATTATTTTTTTAAAGATTTTATTTATTTTTTAGAGAGCGGAGAAGGGAGGGACAAAGAGAGGGAGAGAAACATGGATGTTCGAGAGAAATATCAATGGGTTGCCTCTTGCATGCCCCCAGCCAGGGACCTGGCCCGCACCCAAGCATGTGCCCTCATCGGGAATCGAACTGGCAACCTTTTGGTTCGCAGGCCAGCACTCAACCCACTGAACCACACCAGCCAAAGAGGGACTCTATTGGCTTTAATGCTTCCTTAGTAAGACCTGCCTGTCATTTTAAAAAATATCAGCCCAATTCCAGGTCCAAATACAA
Organism: Desmodus rotundus; assembly: GCF_022682495.2. Taxonomy (NCBI): domain Eukaryota; kingdom Metazoa; phylum Chordata; class Mammalia; order Chiroptera; family Phyllostomidae; genus Desmodus; species Desmodus rotundus. Next base: position 177,690,446 of record NC_071387.1, on the reverse strand, counting down.
AAGAACCTAAAACTACATTTAAATAAAATTGCAAAATGGCTAAAACATATGTATATAAAAACTCAGCCTGAATCAATGCCATAAGGAAAATGATAAGTCATTCGGTGTCTCCTCAGCTAAGGAGATTAATGTAAGCCTGCAGCATCAGTGTCCCTGGTTTGGTCAGAAGCACATTACATTCAGTGAAGTTCCATGTCATAAAAACCAGGGGACTCCTCAAGTCTGAGGTCGCATGGGATAAGGACTGTGTGTGGAGCATGCAGTCCAGTGTGTGCACAAAACCCTTAGGGTTGGGAACTGAAAGGCCAGATCAGATGTACACTGACAGTAAAGAATCCGCCCTGGCCAGGTGACTCGGTTGGTTGGAGCGTCATCCTGTACATCAAAAAGGTTGCTGGTTCGACCCCCGGTCCGGGCACATACCTAGGTTTTGGGTTCAATTCTCAGTCGGTGTGTGTACAGAAGGCAACCAATAGGTGTTACTCTGATTCTCTCTTTCTCTTCCTTCCTCGCCCTCTAAAATCAATAAACATAATCTCAGGCAAGGATTAAAGGAAAGAATCAGTGTGGGCCACAGAAGGGCAGGATGAAGAAGGTCCCCATCTAACAAGAGTGCTGGGAGAATAAGGTAGGAAGCACATGCTGCACCAAGCAGCTGACACCTGATTGCCTGTACAGGCAGGATGCCAGCACCCTTACTTACATATGATTGACCTGACAGTCACGGGATTAAATGGAGTCCAGGTACCTGAAAACAAAGAGGAACTAAAGTGAGAGAGAGTGATTTGTACCTTTATTGATTTTTATACTCAGTAAAAACAAAGTAAAAGAAAATGTTTTCAATGTGGAGGAAAAGCAGTATTTCTGCCTAGCCCTCGTTTCTACAAAAATAGCCCATTTCCCTTCTATATATACAACCGTTTCGGCTCTGGGGGACACACAGAGACCTACACCCGACCTTTGAGCTGGGGTGGGCTGGAGAGTCTGCTGGTGCCACACCTCACACTCAGGGACACGGGGCCCTGGAGAACCTCCTAAGTCCACACCCACCCAATTCAGGGCTTGTCCAGGCTTCTAACCCTCACATGTGCCCCTCCAAACACATGCACATCCTCCACCCAACTCCCACCTCCCCTTCAGGCCTCAGGTGAAATGCTTCCTCAGGGAGCTTTCCCTGAGTCCCCACACTCTAGGTAGCTAAGTTAAAGCCATCTGTTCTGCTTGTGCCTTCTGGCTGCCCCTTCACCACACCTGCAACGGTCATTACTCCAGGAAGGCTGGTCCTCCCAAGAAAGCACAGGCTCATGTGTCCCCACCCAGGCCTGGCACACATCAGCGCTGGACAGCACCTTTGTGCAGGCTTCACAGACCTCTGGGGAGAGTTGGGCAGGAGTATGTATATAAAGGTTTAGGAAAAGTCAGTATTATTGGAAACCAGTATAAAAGCAAAACTATGTTACAGAAAAATTCCACACACAGGGGAGTATCACTGCTTCACCCATGCCTGCTGGCCCTTCCCCCCCCCTTAGTGGCTCCATGAACAGAACAGGGTTTCACGGAAGATAACCCACCACTGACCAGAAGCCAGGAACCACAGGCCCCCACTGGAGTTTCTTCCTTCCTTTGTGTTCCTGCTACCTGATACGGTCTAAGTGACCAAGGAGAAGAGTTGTGAGTGCGGGCCGAACTGAGCTGTCTGTGCAGAGCTGGAGTGGTTAGTCCACCCCGACCGCGCCTATCAACCCCGGGCTGCCAGCAAATGACTTGGTGGAACAAGTGTTAAACAAAAGCAGTCCAAGTGAACTAATTAAGTAAGGCTGCACACACAGGCCCTCCCGTGGTGAGGGCCAGGGGCCCCGACAGGCAGATGTGGAGTGCACAGATGGCGCACCCCAGAGAGGCAGGCCGAGGGGACCCAGCCGTGCTGGGGGAATCTGAGAACTGAAGGGTCTGGGCGGAGTCAATGACAGAGGGACCTGGAATGTGGAGAAGGGCTCCGGACAACCACTTGTCCTTGTTACCCAAATGGGACCTGACTCTCCACAGAAACCAGGGGGGCAGTAACAGCCAACAGGTAATTGACTCTCAGTCCTGTGGTCTGGGTCCCAGGCTTAATCAAAGGTTAACAACCCACAATGAAGCCGAAACGCCGCAATGTGCAGACATTTTACATTTTGGTTATATTAAGCATTAAATGCACTGGCCCTGGCTGGTATGGCTCAGTGGACTGAATGCCAGCCTGAGAACCAAAGGGTCGCAGGTTGGATTCCCAGTCAGGGTACATGTCTGGGTTGTGGGCCAGGTCCTCAGTAGGGGGCGTGTGAGAGGCAACCACACATTGATGTTTCTCTCACTCTCTCTTCTTCCCTTCCCCTCTCTCTAAAAATAAATAAATAAAATATTTAAAAAATAAATAAACAAACCTGAGTGTCAGCCTGAAAACCTAAGCAGCTTATGAAACAGTTTTCTGTAAGAAAATACACTGTAAGGCCAATAAGGCACATTCAACAGCGCTTGCTGGACACAGAGGCCACATCCTACAAGTGGGTTTTTCTAAGAGCCCTTCACCCTCAGCGAGCCTCTACCCCAGGTTTCCTGGGCCGGCTGTGACTTCAAACATTCCCATTTGCTCCTTCCAGTAACTGACGTGTCCAGAAACACCAGAACCACCCAGCTTGCAAAAGATTTCCTGTCAGACTTTTACAGAGGAATGTATGTTCACTGTATTGTCTCAACTGCACCTCAAAGAACACCCCCCAAAAAATCCCCAAGCAAAAAACCTGGGAACACTACTATTTCCCATGTAAACTGAGTACACAACTTTTCACCCATAATTTGGAAACGGTGCTAACACCTGAAGCAACGCTGCACGAATGGCAAGCTTATGGAACACGCTGCAGTCTGCAGGGTGGTCAGTCCTCATAGGGGGCTTTAGCCTTTTCCAACTTAAACTCCAAGCACACAATTGATTTTAGGAATTTATATCTGCTCCCTTCTCACTCTGCTCTGCGATAATACTGGGTTGGCCAAAAGTCCTTACGGTTTTTTTCCTGTAAAATGAAAGACCCATTTTTTTCATTTTCACCAATAACTTTATTGATTTGGGTATTTTGAGTATGTTGGCTATCTCCCACATGGTATGACGCTGATTGTTCTCAGTTAATGTCTTGATTTGATTGCTATCAACTTCAACTGGTTTACCTGACTGTGGAGCACTGTCCAGCGAGAAATCTACAGCATGAAATTTCATAAACCAATTTAGACACATTTGATCAATCACAGCACTTTCTCCATACATTGCACAAATCTTTTTTTTGTTTGTTGCATTTTTATATTTCCTGAAATAATAAAGCATAATAGGCTGAAAATGTTGCTATTTTCTTCTATCTTCAATATTAAAATGGCTACACAAAAATTCACCAATTTTGCTAAGTTTTCAGAATGCACGCTGTGTGACAGCTGTCACAATACAATCTAACAAAACTGTTTCAGATGAAGTGAGACAGCTAAGCGCTGTAAGAGCTATCTCACGGAAAAAAAACAAACGAACTTTTTGGCCAACCCAATATATCATCTTTTTACTCTCCAAAGAGTTTTCTTTCTTGAAATTATGTCCTATTAACCACAAATTTAAATTTTGGTTGATGAAGACTGTAGTGATGGTGAAGGGTTAAGTCTTCACAATATCTCGCATACATACAACTGAAATGTTACCTAAGTACTTAGAATTTTTTTTGCGAGGGGGCGGGCAAAAGACTTTTCCCATCATCACTGGCGATCTCTGTGTGTTTTCCTGCAGCAGACCCAGAATCCAGCCTTCCTGGGCTTTTCTGCCAGGGGAACCTGTGAGGAGGGGGTAGAAGTGCCGCAGGCCCCGGATGCCATTCAACACAGGGATGTGCGAGGACTTTGGTGCCTCCTTAGATTCAGCAAAATCCCACGTTTCACCAGTCATCTTCAGTTACAGCTTCTAACAGCCACGACTGGAAGCACGGCCTTTCTGTAAAGTCGAATGAATACTGACCGACAGCACAACAATGCCTATACCCTTTGATCTGATAAATGCCCCTTCTAGAAACGTGTTCTATGAGACTTTGGGTCCAATCACTGCAATAGTAACATTAATGAAAATTAAAACAATCTAAGAGTCTAACGGTGAACACTGTGAACTCCATTCGGGCAGATACGACATTGTCTTGCAGTTCTGGACCAGGCAGGGCGGCACCTGGTGGAGATGGGCTTGGCTGCAGGGGGAAAGGGATCTCACTTCAGCTGTCCTGTTTTTACACCCAAAAACACTGAGGCCAGGAACGCTGTGACCTGCCTAGGCTCATGCAGTAATCTATCGGCAAAGTCGGGTCACCCAATCCCAGCCTTCCTTGTTTCTATCTGAAACTCTGGTGGGCAAGTTTCTAGGAAGAGCAGATGTGACAGGCTGTACTGAGGGTCCCCAGACCTCCCTCAGGCTTGATAACTAGCTAGGGCGACAACACTCATGGTCAGTTTGGTACAGCAAAAGGACAGAAAGTAAAACCAGCAGAGGGAAAGGCACTGGGACAAGTCTGGGGAGACCAGGCACAGCTTCTAGACTGCTACATGTAGTCACACAGGACAAGCTTGATCCTCCAGCGACAGGCTCATGACACATGGGAAGTGCTTGCTATCAACCAGAGAAGCTCCCCTGAGCCAGGGAGCCCAGGGTTTCTCTTGGGGATCAGTCACTGAAGCTCCTGAAGCCCGGAGGGAAGACAGGTGCTTGCCAGCACCAAACTCTATGGGAACTTTCCAGGCAAACGGGTACAATGCGCTTAAGGCCCTCAGTGGGAGAAACACTCTTATCAGTCAGAACATTCCAGAGGCAGTCAATCATCCAGCAGGGCCCCTTCCTGGAAACGTGCAGGCTCTGAGTAACCCAGCCTGCTGAGTCAGCCCTCACCTGCATACAGGCAGATGGGGGTTGCAGGTGAACCTCACTCCTTCTGCTACATCTGGGCAACAAACACCATCACCCACAACAATGGGTTGGGGCAGGACAGGGATGCAACTGCAGGGACTGTGTGCTCGGATGGTCTCATTTCCCTCATTCTTTCAAATATGGGATCCCAAAGACAACTGGAACTCTATTTTGGTAAAAATGTCTTTAAAAGAATATATGAATTACTACTTTTTAAAGCATAGCTAAAAATGCCTCCTCAAAATACACCAATATCTTATGTTAAGGCAAACCTTAAAGCACAAAAAAGAGGCTTGAGCAAAATTAACTTCCCTTAATTCCAAAAAATAGCATTAAAGTAAAAAAATAAATAAGTACCTAAAAGTCAAGACAGTCTGTGACAAGTTATTTTAAAATGAAGGCACAAGAACAGTGCCCTGTCTCTTCAGACCCACTGGCCACACAAGTCCTGAGAGCAGTCATTTCTGGAGGCTTTCCTACAAAGGACTCAGTGTGTGGGGCCCACAAAAGCCCTTTTCCGAGATGGTTTCAGCTCGACTTTAAACAGAGAGCACTCCAAACCACAGGTCTAACTGAAGTGAAAAACCATGCTGTTCTGTAACTCCAGTTTCTCACCAGCAGCAAACTACTGAAAATGATTTCCTGAAATAGACCAATAGCCTAGTTCTAATGTGAAAACAGAAGTCTTTTCCTGGGAGAAAAGTAAGAACTGAAAGCAACGCCAATCATATCAGCTACAGGAATTCAAGGAGCAAGGAGAACTGACACTGCCTATCCAGAAAGCAGCTTGGTCCTTGTTCAGGAGGAGACAGCTACAAAAATGGTTACAGAAGACGAAGAGAAAGGAACACATCAAAGACAAAGAAATGCTGTTCAAAGGCAGGGGCAGCACACACCAACGTGGGAGGAAAGGGGTTTGAAGGCACGGTGGTATGGGTGGAGTCTGTCTTACCGGGAGGAGAGGTGGGCACTCTAGACAGAAGGAACAGAGATCTGAGGCTGGGGTGGACATGGCCGGGCACCAGAAGCATTTGGCCACCAACATGGAGACAGGTGGGAAAGCACCAGGGTCAGCAAGGGCCTGACTGAGGAGCAAACCTGAGGCAGAACGTGAGCAGCGACACAGAGGTGCACCAGCAGCACACTTCTGGATTCGAGTCCTGACTTTATCAGTGAGAGCTACGAAAAGCAAGTAAGGTGGTGGTAATACCGTCACCTCCTGTGGGACACTGTGAAAGGACTAGAAACCTGTACTCATTAATCACCTGCCTTTCTGCAGAACGAAGTTTATGAAGCCCTGGCCAGGTATTTCAGTTGGTTAGTGTTGTCCCGATACACTGTGGTTGTGGGTCCAAGTCAGGGCACGTACAAGAAGCAACCAATGAATACACAAATAAGTGGAACAACACATCGATATTTGTCTCTCCCTCTCCCTACTCCTCTTCCTCTGTCTCTCTCTTTAAAAAAAAAATCAATGAATTTTTTTAAAAAAGAAGTTTATAAAGACAGTCAGTCATGAAAGTAAATTTTAATTATGCTGGAAAAGTAGGAAGAAAGTGAGGAGTCTGAGGCTATATCCATGAGGCTTACCTCCTAAACTCTAAATTCTTGTTACCAGTGAACCACAAATTTAACTAAATTTTTAGCAGGTAATTTGAAGAGAAAAACCTAATTGCTTAGAAGATTGTGTTTGTTGTTACAATGTTCTTAATTTCAATGTCTCTGGTTATATTTTGTTTGCTTTTTTCTTTTGTTGATTATGTTCCAGTTAAAGGTGAGATCGTATGGTATTTGTCCCTTACCGCCTGGCTTATTTCACTTAGCATAACGCTCTCCAGTTCCATCCATGCCATTATAGCCACAGGGGATTGGGGAGGGGATAGTGGGGAGAGGGGTCTACAGGAGCTACTATAAAGGACACAAGGACAAAATCAAGGGGGAGGGTAGAGGTGGGGGAGGGAGGTGGGACTGGCTGGGGTGGGGTGGAGGGAAGGGGTGAAAATGCAGACAATTGTAACTGAATAAAAACAAATAAATTAATTAAAAAAAAAAGAAGATTGTGTTTGTAAAATACAAACAAAACAGAGGGATCATCACAGCGGCTTAGTACACAGGAAGCACCACATTCCGAGGGAGAAGTGACATGGCCATCTCTCTGGGGCTGCCCCAGAGGGCACAGTGACCGCAAGGCCACCTTTGTCAGGTTGAATGACTGCTTCACGGGGCTAGTTTAATGGCCCCCCCAAAAAGCTGAGGAATCCCACAGGGCAATTCAAGAAAGGCAACTCTAGAGGGGCCACTGTGAGATGGGGCCCAATACATACTGGGTTAATCCAGGTGTTGATTTTTAAGCACCTGAGAAGGGGGGAATGGTCATCCTTTGGACAATTCTGTTAAAAATTCTCAATCAAGCAGGCTCCTGGTTGAGATTTAGTAGCAGTGGAGTTCAAGACTATGTTCTGACAGAGCAAAGAGCCATATGCTCCAACAACAAGTGTAACCAGGGGGCCGTGCTGACACCTCTAGTTAAAGACACAGGGGCCTAACCCTTAGGACAGAACAGAGGGTCCCCCACTCACACCTGTGGGGCTCAAACAACAATGCTGACTGTGGGACAGAGTTTGTCACGTGCCCAGCACACTGCCCACATGTAGTGGATGCTCACTAGAGGATAACCATCACCACTGTCATGAGGGAAAGAAAAGCCATCAAAGACTCGAGGCGGCTCTTTAGCCAGTAACAGTGGCAGTAACACCACTCTTCCTCATCCCTCACCAGTGCTCTACATGCACTTCCTCGATTCACTGTCCCAGGAACTGTGGGACACAGACCCAGACAGGTCAAGCCCCTGCTCAAGGTCACATTCCTAGAACTGGTAGAGCCTGGGTTTGAATCCAGGGAGGCTGACCCCCTGAGCCCACCCACGGTGGACAGGTTCAGAGTATGTGACCATCACTCCCAACTGAGCAGGTTTCACACAAACCCTACACCTGGGCAGCACCCTCAAAACTGAATAGCAAAAGCACAAAAAGATGTCCAAGTGGACTGCAAATCAGTCCTCCCTCCCTGGAAAAGAGCTCAAAAGACAAGACTCCATGGGGCACTCTCACTGTCCTGGCCACCATCTTTAACATCCGCCACAACTAACATATGATGTGAAGAAACCATGTATTTTGGTCAACATTTGCTAAGTTTTAAGCCAGGATCTGCCAGATTGTAGCGTGCTGGATTCCAGGTGCTCTGGACATCTTTCATCTTTCCAGCAACCCTGTCTGCTACTTGCCCTACTGTAACTCAAGCACTGGGGACACAAATTAAAAATAAAAAGGGGTTAATAACGATCAGAGAAGAATCGAGAAGGCACAATCGTCAAGACAGAAGTAATGGAATTTCTAAATTTTCTGAAAATAATCTATATAAATACACGTGAAGTTGTACACCAACATCTGTGGCCTAAATGTAAGTAGTGGAAATAAAGTCAAAGAGGGGTATCTACCCCTCTTTAAAGTGAATGTACTAATGTAGATACAAATCTTTAGCTTCATGCAAATCATGAGGCGATAAAACACACTAGCAATGCGTTCCTGGTACGTGCTGACAGTGAGGGGCGCATCCCCTCTTTAACACCATCCCCCGCACTGGGAGGCAGGGTGTGCACCCTTGGTCTTTTCCACTCCCTCGTCCAGTCTTTCTGCAGCATCCAACTGCTTGCCACTAATAAAAAGTAATAAAAATGAGCCTTTCAACATCTTTATGACATCTTAAAATCAACCCCTTTTCTAGCATATTTCTAGTGAGAAGGCAAGCTACAAAAGAAAGAATCAGAAAGGACAGTGCATCTGAGGGATTAAAAAAAGGACAACGCAGTCAGGACATTTAACAGAGTAAAAGATCTCTAGCAGTACTTCCACAGATTAATCACCGGATTGACACTGGCAAAAACTCAACTCCAGGGAGAGCCGGTAACACACCACCCACAAGAGCTGTAACCCTCTTCCTTGTCTGAATGCCTCTAATTTTGCCACTGACAAGACCACCCCCCTCCAATCTGGTGGTCCCTGGTGGCCCTCTCCAGGAGGGTCACAAAGACCAGTTACCTAAGACATTCAGTGAACTCCAAGATACGGGAAGGATATCTGCTGTACAAATCTAAACTTCTATCCTCCCCTAAAACCTACACCTCCAACCTGCACTTCTCAAACAGCAGTTCCCCACGCTGATCCACAGTTCTTCCCAAGGCACTCCGAGCAGCACTGACAACACACACAGGGCCACGTGGCAAAATAAGTCAGAGCCGCCTCCAGCACGTGCCAATAATCATCAGATCCACAGGGGGGTCTGGGCTGCAGTTTGAATTCCTGATGGCCAAGTCCCACTCACCGTTGGACAGTGCTTGCTGAAGCTCATTGTCGGATATCACGCCGCTCCTGTCTTTATCAACCCTACAAAATCAAGACCAGTTCACCTGGTGATTAGAAGTGCACCAAAAACAAACTATGCAAGCACAAACATTTAACCCCACTGACCATCCAACATTAATTGTGGCACGTTTCTTCCCACGGAGCTTTCACTTTGTTCTGCTGGGGACAAGGGAAACGCTAGGGCCCCTCCCTCATCCTCAGCACTCCACCTGCCAAAAAGTCCAAGTTGGTTCACAGGCCTTTTCCTTCGACTCTCCCTGGGCCTGAGTTCCCCCTGCACCAGGTTCTCTCTTGTTCACAAACAAGAAAAGATTTTCTCAATCAAGTCATTCCCTGGCCATGCATCACCCGAGTTCCCGTCATTTATTCACTGGAAGGACGGCCAGGGACAGAAGGAGCTCAGGTAAAGATCACCTGTCCCGGCAGCCATCTCGTCCTAGCTTCTTTCCTAGCTGCTGGCATTTTAATAGCGCTGGGGCAGAGTCTTGTTTCTGTTTATCTAAAACTAGCATCGCCAGGAGAATCGTCCGGAGCAGCAAGAGCCCGCCCCTCAACTGAGGGTTTTTAGCTGTTAGAGGGAGGGGTGGAGGCTGGGCGTCCTCGACAGCTTCCACACCTCGGGAGAGGTCCGGCGCCTGGGAAGACCCGGAGATAAAAGGGCCAGGGCCAGGGACGGGAGGGGAGGAAGGAGAGCAAGCGAGCAGAGCGGAGGCCTTGGGAATGGCTGGGCTGTGGGGGGAAGTTGGGGCAGGAGGCCAGAAGGACGGGGCAAGGCTAAGGGAGGGGAGTGACCGGGAGCGGGCCAGAGTGAAAGCTAGGGAGAGGCCGGGGGTGGGGGGTGCAGGGGGAGCGAGCGAGCCTGGAGAGAAGCGAAGGGAGAAAATTGAGCAGGAAGCTGTGGGGAGGCTGCGGGGAGGCCGGAGTGCAGGCTGGGGAGAGGCCGGGGGTTGAGCGGTGGAGGAGCGGAGGCCGGCGGACCTCACCTCTGAAAGACGTTCCACAGGAAGCTCTGGTCCGGCAGGGCCGCGCCCACTGCTGGGCCGGGGCCGGGGCCGGGGCCGGCCCCGGGGCCCGGGCGGTAGGGGTAGGCGGCCATGGGCCCACGGGTGAGGATAGGCTGGGGAGTCGGAGGCGACACTAAACGCCTCGGGGTAGCTGCACTTCCGCCTCTGCCGAGGGCGTGGCCCGGAGCTCAGTCCACTTCCAGAAGCAACCGGAAGTGCGTGTCCCCGAGAAGGTCACGGGGCCTGAGGTTGCCAATCCCTTTGCGGCCCCCCTTCCTTGATGTCAGCCGCTTCCGGGTTCGGGTACCGCCTGCGTCAGCTCCGCCGAGCGCGCGTGAGGGTCGTGAGTGCCGGAAGGGGTTCCGCCCCCGCACCTTTAGTTCGTGCACCGACAGAGTCGTGAAAGCGAATGTGACTCGGGGGAGGACGTGCTTGGCACATCCTTGGCGTTTCTCTGGCTTTTCCAGCCCCTGTCCCAGCTGGCTTCCTCACGTTGTGTCACCAGCGCGCCTTTCCCGGGCCTCACTAGAGGCTCTCGGTGCTTGCGGACCCGGGACCCCTCGCTTCCGGCCGGGCTGTCCCCGTCTCCCAGTGACAGACACCGCCCTCATTTGGACTGTTGTGCCACTCTGAGCGTTTTTAGCGGGGTCCCTGCTTTAGGGCACTCAGGACCCCCTCCTGTCCGCCAGCTCGCCCCTCCCGCCCAGGTCCGGACGCAGTTTTTTCCTGGGCATCCGTAGACTTCCAGTTTCGCATGCCTTTAAAGTGATTCAATGATCGCTGACTCGTTTCATCCTCAGAGCTGGGATGTGGAAGGAACGGGAGCCAAGGACATGGCCTTTTATTGGAGGCACCTGAGACTTTGCTCCCTGTGGACACGAATCCATTATTCAGCGCTCTGGGCACAGCTGCAGATCTAACCCGCGATCATTCTCCCAACTGTTACCCTCTGCCCCACTTAACACTGGGCCGCATGCTGGAGGGTTCTCCCAAGTTCTACAAAAACATTAAAATATTCTGTGACCACGGCATTCACCCGCGGTACTAATCCTCAAACCTTTTCAACAATGTGAGTCTTTTTCTCATGACCTGGTGAATTAAGTGACTTCTAGTTTGCTCTTCATAAAGCATTCACATCACTTGAACAGTCCTTTCTAGATTTTCCACAGCTCTTTGATCTGTAGTGTTTGAAATCCATCTTTATATCCCATCTCTGGCTCCTGTTTTGTTCTTTCGATCTCTACAAAGTTAATAACTATGATTTTCCAAACCAATTTGTAAGTTCTAGTACCGTGTGCATAGGGAAACTTCAGCAAGAAACATCTCAGCGGCTGCAGGGGGCCCTGCTTGCCTCTCTCCACAGTGACACCAGTTTCCACCAACCCCTGGCCAATTCTCCAGCCTGGACTGGCCCAGCCAACACCATCCGTGGGGCCCCAAAGGGCCCCATTCTATTTTCTGTTTAGTTCTTGGGGTGGGGAACGATTCATTCAAGGTAGGAATCACTTACTGGATGCTTACGATGAGCTAGAATCTACCCTAGTGTTTAAGTGATACTTCATGTAATCTTCATATTAGCACCTGGTAGTAAGGTATCGTACTAAGGTCCACATTTTACTGATGAGAAAACCATGGCTGGCCTAAGGTCAAATGGGCAATTTACTCTTTTTTCTGCATTACCTCAGTGGTGGCAAGGCTGACTCTTAAAAGGGAGATTAATTAGTAGGAAGTAAGGGTTTGTAGAAAAATCACCGCTGCCCCATGTATATCCATATAAATGTACAAATGCGCTTAGAAAGGATTCACCAGACAGGCCTGGAGCACTCACAAACCAGGCAGGCTCAGTCCCTCCCTTCACCGCACCCCCCAATCTAAGGAACCTCTGGCTCTGTGAGGCGGAGCAGTGCATGTGGGTGGCACACCTGTGCTGCACTGCTAGGGCTCGACCAGGCCTTCAAGTCATCGCCATTGATGAGGGGCATTGCCTGGGGTCCTGTCACCACATCACGAAGATGTACAGCAACAATGGAGACCACCTTCTGCCAAGAGCAGGAGGCCGATCATCTCCTGCCCCTGGTTCTGCTGACTCAGTCATTTAAAGTATTGATGTGCTTGCCACTATCTCCTCGCCTATCTCGGGATTCAGTTCCCTCCTAACCAGGTCTGCTCTAAACTTTCCATTTAGATGGTGCTCCTGGATGGAGGAGGAAATAAGCTGAAAGACAACACTGCTTTCTTCTGTACATTAATGTTATCACACAATGTATCAAATCTCAGGCCAGTCTTTCCTTTTAGTCTAGTTTCTCTGAGCTAATTGGGAAATGGCTCTTTTATTATCCTTAGAATTTCTCTACACATTGGTTCTATCTGGATGCTGGAATTCCTAACACTTTCCACGGTCCACCCTCTTGTTCATTCTGTCTTTGGCGTACAATTAGTTTTCTGTAAATATGTTAAACAAATGGAAGACGAATTTTGTATGCATCTTACCTTAACAGATTATGTCTTCTCATCAGCTGCACTGTGACACTTGCAAAGTGGGTAACTTTCCTTTTTTGGTCACTCTCCCTTTTACGGGCTGTGGTGTAGAATTTTAGGGGACAGAGCCCACCACACCCAGCCTTCCCCTTCCTTCCCTATATTCTTGTCAGAATTCAGTATGAAAATGTATGCCCTACCACTTTTCGTCAGGCTCCTTACGGAGTAGTCAATTTATCAAATGTATGCTGTTTCCTTAGATACTAGCGAATGTCTGTATTAGCATTGGCCAATAGAACTTTCTGCAAAGATAACTCTTTTGTTTGTGCTGTCTAATCCAAATGTACTTGCCATGTGCAGCTACTAAGCACTTGAAAATGGATCAAGGTAGTTTGGGAATGGAATTTTGAATTTAATTTTAATGAACTTAAATGTAAATAGCCATGTGGTTATGGTTATTGCTATGGCAGTGCAAGGCTAAGTATTTTACTGTATGTCTTACCTTTTAGTTCTTTTAATCCACACAATTAGAAATTATCCACATAATCTCTTTGGACATTATTCTATTTTCTTTCTATCTTGACTCATTTTTTTTTGTCTAGTTTGTCAATTTCCCTAGTACAGGTGGGTTCATATAAAAACTGTGAACACATTTTATAAACCCTTTCCAGTGTGAAATATTCTGTCCCATGGCTCAGCCAGAGTCCCATAGAAACTTACACTTCCAGGGTACCCATGCTGGTGGTTTTCTTAGTCTCCAAATACTCGTGAAAATAGCTTGAAGGTTTTTTTGTTCAGAAGGAGACAGACAAGAAAACCGCAACAGTTATTTCTTTGAATCCTAATTGGCCCTTTCACTGTTATCCTGTTGTGCTTCAGGGGTACCTGTGCTTTTAATTCATTGTCCTAATACTGAAATGTTGCTCAAAATCCTGTATTAACACTTTGACTTAGTTTACAAAATCCTCTGGCATATACCTTCTCATTACATCTACTGGTTGGGATGAAACTCTACAGTAGTCAGTTGTTTTTCTGTTTGCTCATGAAAATTACCTCCTTCATGTTTGTTGGAGCACATCATTCCTTGCGGGTGGTTTTCAAAGTGTGGCCCTTGGACATGAATTCCTTAACAATCTGTCAATGAGATTACTGTGCACCCTCAAGTTCCAGAACCACTGTATGAGGGATTGCTAAATGGCGGTCTTCAAATCCTATTATTCCTTATTTATTTATAGGAATTCCTCTGTAAAGAACTTTCCCTAATCAACTAGGTTATCCTGAGTTGCGATTTGTAGAAAAAAGGCAGGATAATTGTTTATTTTCCTTTAAATGTCCATTTTCAGTGTTGGGGAGTTGGTACCCTAGTTACTTCCAAGAGTGACCAGTTATGTTTTTGTTTGGTTTTGGCTGTTTTTCTTTTTTTAAACTATCATTATATGTTCAGTTAAAAAAATCTATATATTTTAGACAGAGAGAGCAACATCGATTTGTTCCACTTATTCATGCATTCATTGGTTGCTTCTTATATATGCCCTGACCAGAGAGCAAACCTGCAACCTTGGTGTATCCGAGCAACACTCTAACCAGCTGAGCTACACAGCCAGGGCTAGACATTCAACATTAGACATTAGACACTTTAATACATTCAGTGTTTCAGTCAGATGCGATCATTATTGTTTGCTGGCTCCCACGCACCCTCTACATGGTCCCAGTGGTCTCCGATGTTTTCCTGGCTTTCAATTAGAAGACTATTTGGGTTCATCTTACACATTTCCTCCCTTGGCCCAGGAACCAGGAATCTGAGGAGGCCTGGTCTCTTGCAGTGGGATACGGTATGCAGGCCACAATCCAGGTGCTTGGGCTGTCCACTGCTACTAGGGCAGCACGAGCAAATGTGAATATTTTAGAACAAAGAACAAGTTTACACCACAGTATAGGGTTTTCACCTCTCTGATTTTGAATGTTTCTTCTTTTGTAAAAAAAATCTTAACTTTTAACATTTAAATCTTAAGTAACATAATTACCTATTAGCTTTAACTTATACTACATAATTTCAAAAGATAAATACCAACATTACTACCAATAATGAGATTACTGATTGAAATTTAGGACTTCTTAGGGGCTCTATTTCTTGTTAGATTCTAGTTTCCTAAAGTTGTAGACTCAGTGCCACTTAAAATAATATTCTCCTTTGTGTGACTGTCACAGCTAGATTTGTGGTTGGGTTGCAGACACTGGATGCTGTCCCTGAGCACTCACCAGACCTGTGCGGCCCCTTGCTTCTTGCCCCAAGAACCTGCAACTCTGCCCCAGGGTTTTCTTTGGTGGTAGAAGTGTGGCATGGGGCAGGGCAAGGAGTTTTGACACCCTGGATGTAGCCTTCAACCCATGAAACAGACCAGTCCCCTCGCTCGTGAACTACTGGCTCAGAGGCATGGATGAATCTCAATTACCATGCTGAGTAGAGAAACCAAAGAAGGTATCACATGCTGTATGTTTCCACTTATATGAAATGTAGAGAATGCCTAGCCCTGGCCAGGTAGCTCAGTTTGTTAGTGTTGTCCCAATATGCCAAGGATGAGGGTTTGATCTCCGGTCAGGGCACATACAAGCAACCAATGAATGCATTAAATAAATGGAACAACGAATCTATGTTTCTCTTTCTCCCTAAAGAAAAAAACAAACAAACAAAAATAAGGGAGCACCTTGACAATGTAGGGAATGCAAACTAACCTGTAAGAATGGGGAACAGATCAGTGGTTCCCTGTGGACTGGTGGGGGAGAAGGGGAGGTAGGTATTTGGGGTTGGTAAATATGTTTATCTTCTGCCAATTATACCGCAAAAAAATGTTAACAATGACAATGAAAAAAACAGAAGAAAAGCTATACTAAGATAAAATTCCTCATTGTGTGAGTAGTTAACAACCAGAAGCCTGCCATCACATTTCTTTGCAAAGCAGGACTCTCACACATTGCTGATGGGAAAGGCAATTTGACAATATCTGACAAAAGGTGACCCAGCGATTCTACACCAAGGACTCCACCTCAAAGAAACTGGCAAAGAAAATGCCTTCACACACACAGTTATTCATTGTGGCGTCAGTAATGCTGGAAACCACACAGATGTCTACACGAGGGGACAGGGTCCATGCAGCAGTGGAGTACTGTGAAGCCACGCAAGGAATGAGGGCAACTAAACTGATGATGAGGAATAACCAACCCTAGGACATACAGTTTATATAATGCAAATACCTATTTGCTTTCTTTTCTTCTTAAAACACTGGAGAAATAAAGTGATGCTCTGGGGGGTGGAGAGAGGGCACAGGGACAATTAAGGAGGTGAGCTCTGAATACAGTAAGACTTTGAAATCACACAAATATTTAACATATTTACAAACTTTAAAAGTTTTAAGACAATCTCTAAAACTGAGAAATAGGATCTGAAATGAATGAACACAACTGCCTTGTTGGATTCCAGAAAAGCTGACTGAGACAAGAACTGGTGACCGCTAGTGACACCTGAAAGAAGTGGGGAGGGAAGAAATCCATTTAAATTCACATCGGTTTCATTTAGTATTTAGTTATTTAAATGCTTTAGGACATATGTTCACACAAGAAACCATCTGTTTATTAAGAAAAAGTAGGAAATGTTTGTGAAAGTGGGGAGGCAAGATACCCATTTACATCCACCTCAGTTTGTAACTTACGTTTTATTTAAGAATCCTGCCAACTTTCATTATTTCACAAAAATGAACCAAGGGATAAAGGTAAGCGTAAGCTGTTTGGCTTTAATTACTGGCAAGTTGCTGACCACTGGGTAGACAATCTCCATTGTGACGGCACTCCTTATTCACTAGAGCGGCGATTTTTCATACGGTTTCGTTCTGAACAGGTGAGCTATGATACATAATTACAAAAGCAGGTCAACTCCAGTCTCGTCAGTAGGAGCGAATGGCTGGGGGCACTGTGGCGCAGTCAGACTCGTTTAAAGTTTTGTCAATCACAGGTCTGTATTCCAGCGAGACCTTAAACAGAAGAGTCGGTGGTAAGTGGGGACACAAAGATGTACTAACAGCAACTGTCTTATGCTCTTTTGAAAAATTAACTATAAAAATAGATTTGCAATCAAATATGCAGACACTGAAAAACAAAGGTATTCAGGGCGAATTTTTCAACAACAAATTTGAAAATGATCTAAATGTACAGCAAGGGACTAGCCATGTAATTAATTACGGTAAGTCCGTGTAGTAGAACACAGCAACTAAAATGACTACACAATTCTTGATGCTTTACAAAAATGTCCAAAAAGTAGATAAAACCCTGTATATACTTGTCATACTTGAATATCTTTATACTGTGTTTTCTTCCATTTTTTCCTACTAGTAACTGAGTATCTGTATACATACATAAGGGAAAGAATGTACACATACACAAAAGAAATATTTCAAAATGACAATAAAGGATATTTCTAATTGGTGAACTTATAACTTAATTTTCTTTATTCTTTTTGTACCTTCTGTACTTTCTAATATGAGCATGTATTTCTTTAATAATCATCAAAACCCCAAACATTATTAAAAATAGGGTCGTACTGAGAGGGAGGTCCGATATCTTCCTCTACAACCAGAAAATAGCCTTCATGAAAAAGTATGAACATGACTGACTGCCCGGATTAAACTATATTAAGTGATGACCATACAGTACAACTGGATTTCTAAATACCCAGATAAAGGATTAGGACTATTCTTACAAGCTAAGAAAAGCTTAGGGGTAAACACTTTGTATCTTAATTATTTCTAAATGTTAGCATGTTGCAAAAATGCGCAATGGGTAAAACCAGGAGCCTCCACTGCAATCTCAGTGGGCCGTTCCTAGGACCTGGCCACCCCTCCTTGTCCCTGCTTGCTCCATGCATCCCCTGGGATTCCCTGGGGCTGCTTCCAGGTGGTCTGGCCAATGGGAGGGGAGGGGAAAAGGAGTATTTTCCTGTCCCACCCCCCACTCTCCATGGGGTCAGGAATCACCCCTGCCACCAGGCCTTGGGTGCTTATTCCATGCCCAGCGCCAATGCTGTGGAAAGCCAGCCCTTCTGTACACCCACCCAGGCTGGATTCTGTTTCCAGACAGAAGCCTGACTGACAGTGTCTCTTTCAGTGGTGTCTCAAACTTAGCAGCAGTCGATTTAAATCCATGGTGCTTCTCCCAGTTCATCAAATGCCCTATGTTAGTGAACATGTGAGCAAACCACATTCCCCACCTACCTTCCCAGTCTTGATATCAACATAGGAAAGGGTGTGCTTCCTCCAGTGCTGCTCAAATGGCTTCTTCTGCTGCCCCTGGATGGGCTTGGAATAGTCATACTCATCAATCCGCACCTAGGCAGAGAAAATAAGTTCGTTTCAGAAAACCCCACTGACAATTACACCCCAAATTCCTTAGTACTCTAACAGCAATATAACAAAACATGGAAAACTCATTAAAATGTTACATGAGAGACTGGTCTGATATGAACCTCACAACCCCTCAACAAGGAGGTCCCACTGCACTAAGCACACCTTGTTTAGAGAGCCAGGGCCTTCCTAGTCCATTTTCCAACCCATATCTGCCCCTCTATTATTCCTAATAAAAACCACTTGCGTACATCTCATCTAAAAGAATACACAGCATGTAACAGGGTGCAACTAAGTACCAGATGAGGGGAAGGGAGAAACATGAGGTGCCAGCCGCCAGCCTCCATAGTTACTGGTAATCCCCTCTCTCTGTACTAGCCCATCTCAGATCCCTACGCCATTACCCATCCCAGTTCCACCACAGCTAAAGGGCTAATGAGGTCAGGACCCTGAGGTCAAGCCACACAGCTGGGCAGTGGGTTTGCACAGGCAGGGACGGTCCAGAGTTCTGTCTCTGTGCTTTTATGTACTTAAAAGTTTATCATATACTTCCTCTTTGTCTTTTTACTCTGTACTCTGGGCGATTTCAACTTCTTTCAACCTCTTTTATTTAAACGCCTCAATCTTAGCAATTACAGTGGAACCTTGGTTCTCAAACTTATTCATTCCAGAAGGCTGTTCGAGAAGCCATTTATTCAAAAACTGAATCATACTCATACTTCCATGTTCTCTCTTTTGTCACCTGAAAGACGTGACTGACAATACAGGTTATTAGCATGAAAGAGCTGTCGGGGCAAGAACTAAAGTTTTGTTCAAAAACCGAGACATTTTTTCCACAAACAACTTGGTCGAGAACCAAACTGTTCAAGATGGGAGACATTCAAGAACTGAGGTTCGACTGTAAATTAAAATTTTCAAAATCTCTTAAAGAGAAGCTGAATGCTATTAAGGAGTAACTTGCACATGGTAGTGGATACAAGAGCCTCTTCAAATAAAACCCCAAAGATCTAAACACTTGCTGTTTCTGTGGAGCGAGGCAAGTGTGTGTGGGTGGGGCGGGGCGGGGCAGAGACGAGACCTCTAACCTCGAGCCACAGCACATTCTCGTCTAAGCCTGTAAGGATGGGACGTGCTCTCCCAGAGTGAGCAGGTTCTACGTGCTATCTGACTGAATGAAATGAAGCTTCCATGGCAGCCACAAGAGCTGCCAACCCAGAGAGAAGCTTCCAGTCCTTCCCTACACACGACAAATGAATGCACTAAAATGCATTAAATGAATGCATTTGCCCCAAGCTCCTCCGGTCATGACTTTTTGCTCTGATAAGCTGAGTGCTCTTTTCTGGCAGAATCTGACAAGTGTGCTCTACATAAATATCAGCTTCTTTAAAAAAAATAGTGGCCCCAAGATGAGGACCCATGATCACAGGCCCAGAATGATCATTTACTCATCATTTTAAATTTTCTGGCAACAGTCCTCAGGCTGCAGGCTGATCTTCAGCCTAGTGAGGAAAAGTGCACTCTGCCTAGAGATGCCAGTGTTGGCGGCAGGAGATGCTGACCCAAAGCCCGAAAAAAGTTCTGTGGTACAAATACAGTGAGAACACAGGTGTAAAAGTTACCAGGAGGAAAGAAAAGGCAAGTTTCTCAATTTACTTCTCTCATTTTACTCCAAATGGAGTATAATGTGGAGAAGCTGCAGGGTCTGTCAGGGACGGAGGATGCCCATGGGGAGGACAGCCGGCGCACATGAGTGTGTCACAAAGGCGCACCTTGTAGTCTTCCCGGGCATGAGCGCCACGTGACTCCTTCCTGGCCTCTGCTCCATAAATGGTCTGAAGCGCGCAGAGCATCAGGTTCTGCAGCTCCAAGGTCTCTACCAGGTCAGTGTTCCAGACCATTCCTGGGGACACAAAAGGCACCCATGAGGGACAGACAGGATGGGGCTAAATCATCGCTGCACAGGACATCCTGCACCCCAACCGTGTGCAGGGCCCTAGGGACTGCTCACCTCTGTCAAAGGTCTTCACGTGCTTTAGGTCTCCGTAGAGCTGGCTGACTTTCTCACAGCCTTCCTGCAACACGCTGCCCACACGGAACACTGCAGCATGATTCTGCATTGACTGTAACACAAAGTGTCACTGGGAGACTTTTATCCACACAAAGAAGCCCTGTCAAAAACTGCTGAACCTTCAGATTTTCCTCTTGTGCATTTCATTTTTTGTAAAATATTTATGTAAATGAAATAGAAAAACTAGGAACTCCACACCGTGCTTATTACTCTGAATTTTAAACTGAAGTGTTTTTTTTTCATTTGTGAGATACTCTCAGCAATTTTCAAATGTGCAATACAGTATTATTAACTATAGTCACCATGACGCACACTACATCCCCAGGACTCAGTTATTTTTAACTGGGAATTTGTACCCTTTGACCCCTTTCACTCATTTTGCTCATTCCCTACCTCTGGTAACCACCAATCTGTTCTCTGTGCCCATGAGCTTGGTTATTGTGTGTTTTAAGGTTCCACATATAAGAGTATATGGTAATTGTCTTTCTCTGACTTATTTCACTTAGCCTAATGCCCTCTAGGTTCATCATGTTGTACGTGGCAGAACTTTCTTCTTCTTATGGCTAAATAATATTCCACTGTACACATGTGCCTCATCTCTATCCATTTATCTCCCAACGTCTTCGTGACCTTGCAAATTGTAAATGCTGCTGCAATGGAAACAAAGGAGCGTGTATGCTTTCAACTCAGTGTTATTTCTTTGGATAAATACCTAGAAGTAGAATTGCTAAGTCGACAGTAGTTCCATTTTAATTTTTTGAGAAACCTCCATACTATTTTCTATAGTGGCTGCACCAATTTACATTCCTACCAACCATGCATGAGGATTCCCTTTCCTCCACATCCCTGCCAACAATTTCTTATCTTTTGACATAGTCACTCTGACACGTGAGGTAATACTGCATCGTGGTTTTGACTTGCATTTCCCCAACTCTCTGATGATTAATATTGTTAGGCATATTTTCATGTACCTGTTGACCATTCCTATGTCTTCTTCGGAAAAATGTCTTATTAGGATCCTCTGCCCATTTTCATATCAGATTTTTTTTTTGCTATTAAGTTGTGAGTTCTTTACATACCCATATATTAGTCCCTTATTAGATGTATGATTTGTAATTATTTTCTTCCATTCCATAGGTTGCCTTTTCATTTTGTTGATGGTTTCCTTTGCTGTGCAGAAGCTTTTTAGTTTGATGCAGTCCCACTTGTTTATGCTTATTTGCTCTGCTGTCAGATCCCAAAAATCATAGCTAAGATTGATGTCAAGAAGCTCACTCCCTGTTTTCTGTGAGCTTTATGGTTTCAAGTCTTACATTCAAGTCTTTAATTCATTTCTGAGTCCATTTTTTTGTGTGGTGTGAGACAGTGATCCAGTTTCATGCTTTTGCTTGTGGCTGTCCACTTTTCCCAACACCATGTATCCAAGGTGCTGTGCTTTCCCCACTGTAAACTCTTGGCTCCTTCGTCATAAATTCATTGACCATACATGCATGGGTTATTAGTCTACTCTGTTCCACTACTCTACACACCTGTTTTTATGCCAACACCATACCTACTGCTTTGATTACTATCGCTTTGTAATATAATTTGAAATCATAGAGTGTGATTATCTCCAGTTTGTTCTTCCTTTTCAAGATTTCTGTGGCTATTCGGGGTCTTTTGTGGGTTATTTATGTGAAAAATGACATTGTTTTGTAGGATTATTTATGTGAAAAATACCTTTGGGATTTTGAATGGAATTACACTGAACCTACAGATTGCTTTGAGTAGTATGGACATTTTAACAATATTAATTCTCACGATCCAGGAGTACAGACCCTCTCTCCATTTATTTGTGTCGTCTTTAATTTCTTTCATCCATGTGTTATAGTTTTTAGCATAGAGGTTTATCACCTCCTTGGTTACATTTACTCCTACGTATTTTATTCACTTTGATGCAAATGTAAATGGGGCCATTTCCTTAATTTTTCTTTCTGAGAGTTCGTCATGAGTATATAGAAACGCCACAGGTTTTTCTCTGTTGATTTTGTACACTGCAGCTTTAGTGACTGCATTTATCAGTTCTAGTTGTTTTCTGGTGGGATCTTCAGAGTTCTCTACATCCAGTATCATGTCATCTGCAAATAGTGAGTTTTACTTCTTTTCTAATTTGGATACATTTTAGTTCTTTTTACTTGCCTGACTGCTTTGGCTATGACTTCTAGTACAATGTTGAATAAAAGTGATGAGAGTGAGCATGCTTGTCTGTTCCTAATCTTCAAGGAAAAGTCTTCAGCCTTTCACTGTTGAGTATGATGTAAGCTATGGCCTTGTCATTTATGGACTTCATTTTGTTGAGATATGTTCTTTCTGTACCCACTTTGTTAAATTTTTATCATAAATGTTATGATAAAGTTTTGATTAAAGCTTTCGATACATGGTGGCAAAAAAGGCATAAGTTCTCTATCCTCAAGTACCCAAGGAGACAGCAGCTCCATGAGGGCTATAGGACACCTTCTCACCCCTCACAAGGTCAGTGTTAAATGTCACCAGAGCCAGCAGATGCCCCCTTGGTGATGCAAACTAAGAAGTGCTGAGATAAAGAGGTGGTTAGCAGTGGGTGCTGAGTTGGCAGGCTGTGAAGAGGCCTGGAGACCCTCACTGCTTGCTCTGCTGGTAATTCTGTAGAAGCTCCTCATATATTAAGTACCTTGAGAGTTTTACTGTTCATGCTCCTGAGAAATGTGATATGAAATAAACTAGAAAATTATTTTAGCATGAGGAGAAGCAGAATCTGCCTTTGTTTCCTATCATTTACTGAATGACTTTTCATCGCTCTTGAAAAACTCCTTCATCATATGCTAAATCCCAGCATGACGTGACAGGCTTATTTCTGGACTTGATTTTGTTCTACTTACCTAGATGTCTCTTCCTCTACCAATATCACACTAATGTAGTTGTATAATTTAATTCTATTTAGGCATATCACCTACTTCCTTGAAATGATGCACCACTCTAATGTCAGTTTTTCATTTCAGGAAGAGCAAATGAAAAAACTGTCTTAGAATCTAGTTACTTTTTCACTTCCTCAGTAGTCTAGCTTTTCCACACCCTTTTTACAAAGGGTGAAAAGGTTAGGTTTATTCAAGGCATTTAAATGGTTTGGCTGCACTGAGGATGAGATATTAACTTCTGAATGGATTACTGCAGTAGGAAAGCCACTGATTTTTGAATGAATCTTTTATCCAGACACCTTACTTCATTGTTGCACTGTTTTTATTAGTTCTTCAGTTTATTGTCTTGGAATTCTTAGGTAATCATATCTGTAAGTAATGATAACTTTATCTATTCTTTTCAATACATACCTAATTTCTTTTTTGTTTCTTATTCTATCAGCTGGACTCAATAAAAAAAAAAAAAAAACAACCCCCAAAAAACAAACAAAAAATATCCACCTGTCAAATGTAAATCCCACAATGTCGACTCTGGCATCTAGAACACTGCCCCTGGCACACAGTATTTGATGGGAATGCTTCTAGTGCTTCCTATCACAGTCTCCAATGGGTGTGCCATTTCCATTATCTGTACAACACAATGGTCGCGTCAGTCCTAGCTGGCCCTCTCTACCCCATCCCACAGAAGTCTGCAGGATATCACTTAACTGGTTCTCCGTAAGCATATTTCTGTTCCTTCACTCACGCTATTTTCCTTACCAGGCCATGAAGCCTCCCTGGAGCCCAGGCTCACCTGAAGATGGAAGTTATATGGCCACATGCAACTTACTTTTTTTTTTTTTTTGGTGGTAACTGTGCCACTAGACCCCTTTCAAAATCCAACTAAAGCAAGGGCCTTCTTTTCAGAAAATGTCCCCACACAGAAATTCTTGCAAATAATTTCAGGTGGACAGAGATCTCATTCATGGACCAAGAATCCCTGTATTAGAAGAGTTTGATAGATTCCTAGCCATTTTACATATTATTTTTATTGATCCAAACCTGTGCTATCCAATGCAGTAGCCACGAATGGCATGTACCTATTTACATTAAAACTGAAATTAAATAAATTTAAAATTCAGTTCCTTCGTCAGACTGGCTACATTTCACATGCCCCACAGTCACATGTGGTCAAAGATGTGGAATGTTTCCACCTCTGTGGAGTGTTCCAGCAGACGTGCTGATCTAAAAAGTAAACGCTCCGACAGACAGCCTACGATGCACAGATTACAGTGCCCAAGCCCGACCCACGCTCCCCTCTTCCTGACTTTGCTTTCAGGTATCAATGGCCCGGTATGAGGGCATTTCCCAGAGGAAGTGAGGTGTGATGATGGGATTAATTTCTCAACAGTGGGAAGTGCTGAGCTTAGAGGAAGACTGCTAAAAGGAAGCTTCCAGCTAGGAAGTGAGCTCAGACCTTCCTCTGTCCCTCCTCCTTCAGGCTGTGACACATACAGGACAGGGACAGCCAGAGATGGTGTGAGGGAAGAAGCCTGCGTGCGAGTGTCCCGGGGCTTCCGAGGAAAGGCTGAGTCTCTGATGCTGCAGAGTCGCTATTTACTGCCCTTGGCCACTACCTCCAGACTTCCATGTAGAAAAACATGCACTTTTACCTTATTGAATCTCGTTTTTACTCCTCCTTGATACAGCAAGGAATATGTCCTTCTGCTGTTTACACCAAACCCCAGAGCAGGGCTATCGACGCAACCAGTCTGCTCACCACAGAGTGTGTCCAGGTTCTTACCTTCTGCATGCTGAGTCGTAATTCTGATGTTCTTATGCTTCCATCAGCAAATCTCAATTTGTCAAGATTCATGACAGATTCTTCCCCAGCATTTGCTTTAATAGGGGGAACTTTATCTCCTAAAAAAGGAAAGCTAGAATTTAGATTCTGAAAAACATCAAGAAAAACCAGATGAAATAAATGACACCAAATGTGTATTATAACCTTTTAGGGAGTTTGGAAAATGCACCTATAATTCCATCTGGACCACCCTATACCCGAGGAACCTTCTGTTGACTGGGGGTCAAAGAGTAAACATGAAGACAAAATTTCTGGCAAAGAGTAGATGTCCCGTAAGTAAGTTTTAAATGAACTAAAGAGAAACCACCTTTTAAGTTTAAAAATTCAATTCATGCAAACAGACCTCATACCATTACTCTCTAGTAAGGGGAAGAGTGGCATCCTTCAGGACAGTTGTTCTCGGCAAATCTACCAACCCCTCCTTCCCCCCGCTGGCCTGGCTAGCTGTGTTTATATCTCTCGCTGATCCCGAACCTTATACCCACTTAACTACATCTCAAGGTTTGCTGTTCTTGGCTTTCTAAAAAGATAAATATTTTCAGTATTTTTAAGGCTTTTTTGGGAAGGATATTTTTAAATGCATTTTCTTCAGCATGTAATACATGCAGGAGGTATGAACACAGGAGACAAAGGTCCACAGATAAAGCAGGGGCACTGGCTACTCTATGATCTCCCTGAGCTCTTCTGGCAGGCTGGTGTTCCATCTGCTTTTGTTTTTAATGTTTTTAGATATTATCATTTAGCCCTGGCTAGTGTGGCTCAGTGGATTGAGTGCTGGCCTGTGAGCCGAAAGATCCCCGGTTCAATTCCTGGTCAGGGCACATGCCTGCATTGTGGGCCAGGTCGCTGGTTGGGGGCGTGTAAGAGACAAACAATTGATGCATCTCTCACACATTGCTGTTTCTCTCCCTCTCTTTCTCCCTGTCTTTGCTTCTCTCCAAAAATAAATAAATAAAATCTTTAACAAAAATTATCATTTAGTAAAACTGTTTTTTAGGTACACAGTGTTACACATTTTAATACACATACAGATTCCTGTAACTACCATAATTAAGATATAGAAGAGGGTTTAATCACATTAATATTTAAAATATTCATATTTTGAGGGAAGTAGTGGTACAAACATTTCTCCTTTCCTTTTTGAACTTTCAAAAGTCAAAGTATAATTAAGGTACAATACCAGCTTTAGTGCAGAGTTTTGTTTGGACAGGGAGATGCATAGGCCCCACCTCAAGCAGGACAAAGTCCCTGGCAACCACGGATCCATCTCAGTGGCTGGTTCTGCCTTTTCCAGAATATTATATAAACAGAATCATACAAATGTGGTCTTTTGAGCCTGGATCACAGGGCCTAACCCATCTGGGGTTCATTTGTGTTGATGCACGTATGGGCAGTTCGTTCCTTTTCACTGCTGAGTTCAGGACGTTTTAACTGCGCGCTGACCCTTCAGATACGGAAGTATAAGGTATGCTTCTGAAGCTTCCTTTTTCTCATTTTCAAAGAAAGGGAACCTCAAGTTTTCTGCTTTGCTTTGGAAGATTTGGTATCAGGCTCCCTGCCAGGGAAATGAGCACTGGAGTTGGACACGGCGGGTTTAATTCCTGCCACTGAGACAAGGACTGGAGAAAAGGCCCCGCCTCTGCGTTTCAGCCGGGAGCTGTGGACAGAGCATGAAGTGTCTCTGAACATGTAACTGTCCTTTTTATTATGTACATCTTGACACCTGCAGATACAAAAGAGGGTAGAGCATCTTGCTACGCTAAGGGTTGTGTTTAATTAGTGGTTAGCAAGACTGTACTGTTTTCATAGCATCACTTTCAGCAATTTAAAATTTGTACAAAAATCTCTGTTCGATAAGAACAGCGACACTGACACTGAAGAGTTAACACCAGTGAAATGTAAATGCAGAGTCGGGGCCCAGGAATCCCACTAGCCTTGCCTCGGGAAGAGTGTCTCCACCTCACACTGCTGTTCTGGACAAACGGGGCGAGGCGACCAATGGGAGGACCCTCTGGAAGGTCAGAGCAACTCCCCGACCTGTCTTAGCAGCACTAAATGTAGATCTATGCTTTCAGCACACAGTGTCTTCTCCTCTGCGGGTATTTAAAATTGCCACAAGAAGAAGATCACCACTAACACCTATTCTATCACCGAAGGGGGAGAGCCGTGACCCAGCCTTTGTTTTGTTTGCGTCAATCATCCCTTCCTCCTTTAGTTACATTCTGTTTTTAAAATGGTCTGAATTATAAATTACTTTTCTGTAAATACCCAAAAGTTATATATTCATTTATACCTATAGTTTAAAATATTTCACCGCAAGCAATTTATATCAAGTAATATGTGGTAAACTTCCCCTCCAAATAACCATTTTCTAATAGTGACTTTTCTAAGCAGAACATACTAACTGCAAAAAAAGTTTTGATCAAACATGTTACCCTCTTAACTGTTAAGATGCCCTACCCAGCTGTGTCCAGGCTCCAGTGTGCCACCATGTAAACCTCTAAATTTGTTTCCACCCCTCCAGGGGAAAACCATACTGACGCTGTATGACTAAGCAAATCTCCAATTACAGACCTTGACTTTGTAACCTTTTGCCCCCTGAAACGCCCTGGCCAGCTACTTGTAGAAAACGTACCGGGTCTACAGGACTCCGCGATACTCAGGGCACATGCCCGGCCAAAGACGACCAGGTCCAAAAGCGAGTTTGCCCCAAGACGGTTGGCTCCGTGCACCGAGGCGCAGGCAGCCTCCCCACAGGCGTACAGGCCGGGCACGACCTGGTCCTGGCCGTTCACGTGTCTCAGAACCTGCAGGAAAGGGAGTAAAGAGGAAGAGTGCACTTCGCATAGGCTCTCCCCAAGGAGCAGCCATGCTGCAGGTCAGAGCAAGGACAGGGTCTTCTCTGCCTGCAGGGAACCCTCTGGACCTATCTGCCCAGCCTCCTCCCTCTGCCTCGGGACACTCGGTTACCCCAGTGTCCCCAGGCTGAGGTCGAAGGACCCCAAACGGCAGCACCTGTGATTTCGATCCTGTGACTACTTCTTATCAGAAGCCTCAGCCACCACCTGACTTGACCCCCTTTATTCCCACCCTCTGATTCTGGATTCAGATGAAGGGTGCAGAGCAGGGTACGGGAACATTAAACTATGAGGTGGAAGACTTGAGTCATAATTCCGATTCTTCCAACTTATTACTCATTTACTAGTGAGAATACAATTCCGATTGCCTTACCTGAGAAGGGACTACGATAAAGTGATTGCAAAGCTCTTTGTGAACTGCAAACCACCCAAACATATTTATTAACTGTACAGAACACACAATTTACAAGGTCACTGTAAAAATAACCTAAGATCATAAAGGAAAAAACTGTAAATGATATCCATGACTATTTACTAAGGAGGGATTAGTAAATATTCAGAATTGTTATTAAGGAGTGAACGTAAAAACTGGAATATAAGTGAGGGCTTCCTCTGTTCTCCAGTTAACAGCAATTTAAAGTTCAGCCTAACAACTGGTACTTTTTTTGAGAAAAATATCTGCCTTTTCCTGTAAGCTCTAAAGGGACAACTGCAAGGCAGGCCCACTGTCCCCATCGTCTTCCCTGCTGTGAAATCACCTGACCCTTGTAGTTGGTGGGAATGCCGCCCATGTTATAATGCACAGTGGGAAGGACAGGGATCGGCTCCTTGGTGACGTCCACACCCGCAAAGATCATGGCCGTCTCCGAAATGCCAGGCAGGCGGATGGCCAGCTGCTCCGGGGGCAGGTGGTGCAGCTGCAGGTAGACGTGATCTTTCTCTGGGCCACAGCCTCTGGTCACAAAGGACAGTGCAACGTAAGTCAAAGAACAGTGATTACAGGAAAAATGACATTCTGGAATCATCGAAGCACATAAGGCTCCCCAGTTTTGACACTAAATAAAACTCAGTCATCTTGTCTTTTCTAAGCACCTATTATGTGCCAGGGTGGACTCCAGATGCTGGACACAGCCATGAACACCACGGACAGACATGCTGGCCTCACAGTTTGCTACACTTTTCTTGGGTAATGCATTAGAAAGTCCTTTTATGCCAAATACTCCAAAATCATTTGATTTCTCATATTTTTACATAAAAATGTAAAACCTCCAAAGGCCTATCAGCACGTATTTGACGTGTCACCACAGTAAGGCTCAGTGAAGAGCCTAAAGCTGCCTTGTTGAAGAACAAAAGCCCACACCTTGAAGGTACCAAAATGTGGGTGAAAACACAACACAACACCAAAGGCTCACGCACGACCTTCCAGCTGGGGTGGCCTATCTTACCTCTCCAACAACACTGTGTCTCTACCACACACTCACACTCGCTCAAGTATGTTCCAAACATTTGAGAAAGATTTAGATCAAACTGGCTAAACTTCTCAAAATGTAACTCTTTAGAGAAACATAAACTAACAGACAACAGCCAGAAGTAGCAGAGGCAAAAGCCTGGCTGCCTACACAGAGGTGGGGGTGGGTGCTGAACTCACACAGAAGCCACACCAGCCCATGTTAAAATACAGACGTGAACAATAGCCACCAAAGAGAAAGGAGGCTGTGCCTGCATGTACGTGCACTCAGACACCTTTGACGACAGTCACACAGACCTTCCTTCACGGATTTCCAGCGTCATGGACCGAGAAACGACGTCTCTGGAGGCCAGGTCCTTTGCGACTGGGGCGTATCGCTCCATGAACCTCTCGCCTTGACTGTTAATGAGAATGCCACCTTCTCCACGGCATCCTTCCGTGATGAGACAACCGGCACCGTATATGCCTGCAAAGAGCCCAGTTACTGAAATATTCATAATCTGACAGTGCTAGGCCTGTGCAAGTATTTCCTGAAAGACATTTGGGGGGAGGATGCTACAGGAAGGTCAACAGTGTAAGTGAGACAGGAAAGAGTTAAGGAATAGTAAGTAGGAAGTTTCTGTAACAAAGGCCCTGATAAAACTGCAGTGAGGAGGGAGGACAGCTGCCGTGGACAATGATGCAGCTTTGCTGAGTACTCTGGTTTTCACTGCATTTTTACCTTTAAGCACAACTAAATATATGTAGAATATCTTGTTTTGTTTTAATATTTGAACACCCTTTTGCACCCTGAAATTGTGATGACTTAGGTTAAAAAAATATACATACATACATACATACATACATACATACATATATATATATATATATATATATATATATATATAGAGAGAGAGAGAGAGAGAGAGAGAGAGAGAGAGAGAGGGAGAGAGAGAGAAAGAGAGAGCGCACACGCGTGCACAGGTGCTTGGAAAGTTTGTATCTAAAGTAACCAGATACCACCAGGCCTGGTAGCTCAGTTAGTTGGAGTGTCATCCCCATATGCCAAGATTGCAGGTTCAATCCTCGGTCAGGCACGTAAAAGAATCAACCAACGAATGCACAAAAAAGTGACAACAAAAAATCAATGTTTCTCTCTCTCTCCCCCTTCTCTCTCTTTCTAAAATAAATAAAAAACAAAGTAACCAAATACCAACAATGGTAATAATATCTAGCTAATACTTACATTGTACTTGCAATGTATAATGATTCTAAGTAATATTATCCCCAGTTTCAGAGAAGGGCAATTAAAACATAGTAAATTGCCCAACATCCCACAGTTGGGAAGGGCAGAGACCAAACTCAAGCCTGGCCACACATGAGATCTGCTCCCTTCTCCTCAACTTGGTCCTCGATGTAATGAAAATGAGGAATGCCAAGTCATGCTCCAGTTTTAACAAAGGTGACAGATACATAATGTAATTTGAGAGCTCACACTTTAATTCACACACCAAGAGTTATCTTGATTCTAAAACGAGAATGCAAATTCTTACATTTCACTTGCTTTTCAGTGTTCCTACTTTCAATGGCATTGAAAATAAACCATTTTCCAATGCTTTATTTCTCACACACTGAATAGGAAGCATGAGAAATGGAGCTCTAAATAAATCACAGAGGGAATTCCAAAGTCTGGTTTGAACTAGTAACTATAAAACCACCTAATGCATTATTTATTTCCATCCCTGCCAGGGATCAGAAAGAACACACTGACAAAGAGCACAGAGAAAACACAGGTCTAGCTCTTAACATGGGGCCACTGCCACCGGGTGTGGAGTCTCCGGGCTGACAGACCAGAAAAGCAACCCGGAAAGGAAGGTCAGGATGAGACTGATCTCCCAAGAGACAGAGTCGGGATTCACTTATGGATAACATCCCGGCAAATCTCTCAAACCTGCGATCCCAGCCGATGCCACACTTGTACGATCTGAATCCCACACCTGTAACGCCTGATGACCCAAGGCGAGCACATCTCCGCCATGACCAGCACCCTCACTCATCAGCACCTCACGGAGCCCTGCCTGTCAGAGCTACACCCTGATGGCACTGTTGCCGTGGCAGCCTGGTGTTCTCCCCACAAACTGAAATATGCCAGTGCCACTTTTCTGGTCACATGTGTTCCGCCTCGCTTTCAGGACATTCACTCAGTAAAACCTGACTGAGGTCCTACCAGGTGCCAGGTACTGAGAACATGGCAATAAATGAGAGAGACCTGCCCCTGCCTTCCGGAGCTGACAACCCAGTGGGGAAAGGGGCACAACCACTGCTTTACGACTAAGTACACCTGGCCAAGGTGTAGTTAAGACGGGACCTCCACTGCCGTGGGTGAAGCAGGGAAAGTCTACGAGGAAGTGACAAGTTAGGACCTGGGAGAAGAGAAGGTGGGTAAGTTTGTATAGGAACTGCAGAGGAGCATTCCATGGGCACTGAGTGCTGAGAAGACAGAAAGAGCTTCAGTGGGTGGAAGCAAGGGAGGGAGTGGGGTTTGGCTGGCATTGCAGGGGGGGTGGTGGGGGGAAAATGCAGACAACTGTAATCGAACAACAATAAAATAATTAAAAAATAAAATTTTAAATAAATAAATAAATAAATAAAGACACAAACAGCTTTGGTTCCACAAAGACAGCCCCATCCCACCTGTGGGGTGGAACTGAACGAACTCCAAGTCCTGGCAGGGGAGGCCTGCCCTGGTGATCATGGCGGTGCCGTCTCCGGTGCTGGTGTGGGCAGACGTGCAGCTGAAGTAGGTGCGCCCGTAGCCTCTGGAAAACAGACAAGCCGGCCCAGAGAGGGTGGGACTCCACACAGCGGAACCTCCTTTCCAACGGCACCAAGAGGACAGCAGCCCACGCGGCACCACCAGAGTTGCCCTCTACACGCACTACCCTGGGCAACCGGGAGGTACTCTCATTTGTACTCCAGTGCTTTTGTGATATCTGAGAGATTTCTCTTATGATAAGCATATATCACTGTTACAATGAAATTTTTAAATGTTTATGGTCACCTTTTTAAAGTGTTAAAATAACAGACAGATGGTATTAAGTGGAATTTATGTATTTTCATCATGTGAATGAAGAGTACTTATCTAACCGAAAAACCAGTATAAAACAGTATTCATTAGCCCTGACTGGTGTAGCTGACTGGATTGAGCACAGGCTTGTAGGCCAGAGGGTCACTGGTTCGATTCCCAGTCAGGGCACATGCCTGGGTTGTGAGTCATATTCCCAGTAAGGGGAGCATGAGAGGCAACCACACATTGATGATTCACTCCCTCTTTCTCCTTCCCTTCTCCTCTCTCTAAAAATAAATAAATAAAATCTTTCTTTTTTAAAGTATCCATTAAAACAAGAGATATTATTCCAAGTGTCACATGACTCTCTAGGCCTCAGTTTCCTTAAGGGTCCTCCCCACTGCACAATGATAATAAGACACTTTCTTACCCACCTCAGAGGCGGGTGCTACTGTTGCCCCCTTGAGAGAGGAGGCACTGCAGCTGACAAAGTGACTGCCTCACAGGCTAAGAAACAGCCTGTGTCTGAACCACATGTCCAAAACACCTCTACTTTTATCAGGATAAAAAACCTCTAAAACTCAACTTCCTTACAGAGAAATTAAATACAAAAAAAATTAGATTCCTACCCAGTAGCTATAACAGTGTTCTTTGCTCTTATGCGATGGATGGACCCGTCTTCTATGCACAGTGCGATAACACCACGACACTCTCCGTTTTCCATGAGGAGATCCAAGGCAAAGTACTCCACAAAATAGCTGGTGTCATACCGCAAAGACTAAAAACAAAAGAAAAAATTTAAAAAATTAAATGATCCCACATTTTCGATTGCATGTAGCATGTTAAGCCAACATTTAAGGCAATGCTGTTCATGTGAACAGGTTTAAACCTTGATGTGGTGTGTAACAAACGGATTGGGTAGACCGTGGGGAGTCCCAGGCTGGAAACAAGTCACAGACACGGAATCACACCGCCACAGTGCTGATGTTGTCGTGAAACAACAGGAAAGGGCTCTCCCCTTGGTTGTATGAACAAAATGTAAAGAGGTGCCCACATGTCAGTGCTCGTCAGGAGGAAGCTAACACCAGGAAGCGAATGGCAATGGGCTAACACATCCCTTTGCTACACATCCTAAGAAGTGTTCCAGGCTCTCTGGAGCCACATGTGGCTTGATGCCAGAGCTGGGGCCCATGAACCACAGGTCTCAACTTCGGCTGGGCTATACTATAAGGGAGCTGATAGCCACACACAGCCACTTAAATAAAACAAAACATTCAGCCCCTCAGCACACCAGACACATCTGTGATGGCCACACGTGGTGGGGGGGGCTGCTGGACTGGATACCCAGATAAGCATATTTCTATGGCAGCAGATGTTCAATAATGGACAACGACGGCCCATGCCCTGGATCTGATGGTCCCCTCAGCTCACAGAAGGGTCTCTCATGCAACTGTCAGCTTCTCACGTGACATACAATTCTGTGGGATGAGCAGGTCCTGTCACGTATTTGTCAACACAGTTGGCCAGAAGTCACTGGTGTCCTACCAGTGACTTCTGCAAATCAATGACCTGCACCATTTGTAAACAAGAATCAGAATACTATTATTCTGAATCAATATTACTCAGAATGTTGCTTTTTTGGCTGTGTCAAAGTTTGCCCTGATTATCTAGTGACGAGTAGCCCTCAAGCCTTGGTCCAGTTTTAACAGCTAAGTATTAAAGGAGTGGTGAAAGGGCCTTAAAATACGCACTCTGCTCCTATGCTTTCGGTGTGACAGGTTACAAGTTCAAACCGCGTATGTAATAATTATCGATTGAGTTTTCTAAAATAGACCTTTTCCTATTAACAATTGCTACACATAGCCTACCAAATTGTTCTATTGCTTTTTAAGGCACTACACCTTAAGCTGACATTCTGACACTCTGACGCATCCCCAGGTGGCCTGTCTCCAGCTCATCCCCACATGCTTGGCCAGAGTGGACCATGTCCCACCACCCCAGGCACCCAGGGCAGCCTCACCCTTCCATACAACGTGTGTAGCAGTGAGTGGCCGGTGCGGTCAGCCACGCAGCAGCACCGATGGGCCTGCCCGCCTTTCCCAAACTTGAGGCTCTGTCCACCAAAGGCCCGCTGGTATATCTTCCCATCCTCGGTTCTGCTAAATGGCATGCCGTAATTCTCTAGCTGTGAAACAAAAACAAACGCGAGTACTTTTATATTTTTAAGGTTTTATTTATTTTTTAGAGAGAAGGGAAGGGAAGGAAGAGAGGGTGAGAAACATCAATCAATTGCCTCTTGCACGCCTCCAGGCATGTGACCTGATCAGGAACCCTTGGGTTTGCAGGCCGGCACTCAATCCACTGAGCCACACCAGCCAGGGCTCACCTAGTACTTTAAAGGAATCAAGAAACTCATGGCTAAGTTAGTCTGAGCAACTTCAACCTGAATGTGCAAACGCCGTACTAGTACATTCCACGAAAACATTGGCACATCAGGGGAGAGAAATATTCCTGTACTAAATGAATGGCTGACAGAAAAGATTTCCCTTGTTACACTGGCCCGTCACCACCCTTACCAGCCAGCCACACCTGCACCGATACCATTACAAACAGACTGGGAGGACGTTACCTCAACCACGGAGGCGGGGGCCTGCTCTGTCATGTAGTGGATGGCATCCTGGTCCCCAAGCCAGTCAGAGCCCTTCACGGTGTCATAGAAGTGCCACCTCCAGTTGTCCTCCTCCATGTTCCCCAGAGCGGCATTGATTCCTCCCTGGAAACAAACACAGAGCACACTTAGGAGCTACAAATGGGAGCCCCACGGCCCCTCCCCGGGAACCAGAACTGGACAAAGCCAAGGACTCATGAGGGAACTATCTGCGAAGGACCTGACTGCAGACTGGTTCTAGGACTTCACTACCAGAGGGAGGTAGCATTTCAGGACAGATTCCAAATCAGGCTCCTCCCCTTACCGAGCTACTGATGTGGGCCCAGGTATTGCAACCCTCGGCCTCGGTCTCTGTATCTGTGAACAGGACATGAAGCCGAGCACCTTAAAGAGTTGTCTGGAGAACTAAGTGAGAGGTAACATGTGCAACACTTCTCACCAAACCTGGCACATAAAAGGCACTCAACAGATCTGGGTGATTCTATGACAAAACGTTCCTGACGGTATTCATAGGCATGTGTTGAAGACAAGAAGCACTGCCAAGTAATAAACTCCAAACTCACAGTCACCTCCTGCACCCCCACTTCCCTCTGCTCTGCATGGCCACCCCATCCCCGCCGTATCCCCACTGCTTCCACCCCTCAGAGGCACAGAAACTGCAGCTCAGGGACAAATGTGAGGCTCGCCTTTGTCCTCCCCAAGTTGAAACTGGCCTCCCCCTCCTCCTTAGACAATCTTTTTTACACAAGGCACATTTTCTAACTTACCTCTCTTTTTTCTAACTGTTACTCAATCGCAGCTTTTGAACTGAGCACACCCATGTTGGAATTCCTTCCCCACTTAGTGCTGCTGTGCCTCAGTTTCCCAAGTTATGTGTCAGGACAAACTGAGTCACTGGCAGAGTGTGAGGAACCTTGTTACTCTCTTCCTCCCTTCTCCAACCCCTCCAACTGCAAACCCAACGCAGCCCTGATAGAATACGTTAAGTATCAGAGAAGTAGCAGACTACAGAAATCTGGTACAAAGCAACACAGAAATACTTGGGCCGGTGCATGCATGCATGCTATTTATTGTATGGCTGCTGTTTGTAAGAAGCAGGGCCACAGGCGCCTTGTCTCCTGGGCATCCCAGAAGTGCTCTCCGGACTCTGCCGGGCCCCTACCTTATCTCATCCTCCCAACTACACCTCTTTTCTCAAGAACTAACATGCAAGTTAAGCTATCCTTTCGTTATTCTTTTTATTTTATTAATACTGCACTACCTAAATACTTCTTTTTCATAACATTATTCAGAATTATTTGTATTTTAAGACAATGGATTTGTCCTTTAAGACAATGGATTCTGCAAAGGTATAATTTATTCTTTAGCTCGCAAAGCATAGCTTAGAACAAAGTATCTGGACAGCCTGTAGAATGCTACTGGACACTGAATGCAGACTGTTCCAGATCACAGTGGCTTTTATGGTCCCCGGAAAGTCACCACATACTCTGTTGTCTCTATAAAGAAAAGATAGTCAACCATGATTTTGGAATACCACCTGTATACACCCTGCGCACACCTACAGTGTGCCAGAATGAAAGCACAAAATTATGAAACCACTGAGTAATTTTTACCTTACGTTTGTCCTCTTCCCTAAATCCAGAGCCACTGCTTTTCTGTCCGGCACGTTCATGCCATCATCGAAGCTCATCGCCACCACACTTAATGGGGACGCAGCAGTAACCACCAGATTCAGAGCAGATAGAAACCAGGCCCCCAGACGAGCCCATTTTGGACTGGTAAGTGCAGTAAAGAAAATTAAACCAAGAAGAGGGGAAGGGGGCTAGGTGGAGTGGTCACAGAATCCCTGAGTGTGACTAAAGCAGAAAAAGCTGACAACATGGCCCCAGGCAATGGGAGTGGGGGCAGTGTGGGCAGGGATCCCTAAGGGAGTGGGGCCGAGTGAGCGCCAGGAACACGATGGGAAGGCCGCCTGTGGCAGGGGGCTGCACTGCACAGTGCCTCGCAGGTGCCAAAAGCACTGGGAGAGCCCCTTTTCTCACCTGGGCTGCCACGGTGTGGGACCTGGTGGGGAAGAGCTTTGTAACACAGGCCGTGTTAAACCCTGCCTCAGAGAGGCCAAATGCAGCTCGCAAGCCTGCCCCTCCAGCGCCAACCACCACTGCATCAAATTCATGATCCACTACTGGGTATTGTGTAGAAATCTGGAAAAGAAAAATTCACCAGTCAATCACCCATTCAACTATGCTGAACATGGAGACTGTAGCTACAGTGAAAGGGCTTAAAGGGAATGAAAGAAGAAATATGAAAAGGCCAAGTACTCAGAGGGCCTCTGCCCTGCGTGAGGCTGATACCAACAACCTGTAGTCCTGAGATGTGCTGGGCAAACCCTCCGTGAAAGGGGCCAGCCAGCTCTACCCATACTGGGTAGAGCCAACCACCCTGTGGAGCTAGGAAACCAACGTTAGCTGGAATGCTGAAAACGTAAAGATACACCTCCAAGCAGGGAGCTGTAGACACAAACGAAAGCACCAACACAATCAAAATACCAATTATAATGTTGGCTTTCCTTTTTAATCATCGTATGTTTATTTAACTTCTTTTTTTGTTTGCACCTACATATATAGACTTACATGAATCTGAGCTTAGAATGCAGCGTAGATCACAACTCTCCACTGTGATCTGCGCGCTTCCCACGAACACGTTAAAATTAAATGTCGTTTTCAGTTAGATAAGCGCATTCCAGCTCAGCTGTGCGACGGCAGAAGGACAAGGACCACCACTCTACTCCAGGCCCACCTCTGCACTTTTGACTGACAAGGAGCCAACCTGTATTCAGTAACTACTGTGCGCTTATGAGAAAAGAACCTGTAGGCAAATTCCAGTGTCTTCAACAGGGAGTGGACAAGCCCACTGAACGCCGAGCCCACACGGTCCTGTGTGGGGCAGGGTGCTATCACCCACCACAGTACACACTGTGTGTCCGTCATTTGTCTTTCACGATTTTGTTGTTTTACTTGTTTAAATTTTCATCTGGTTTACAGATACATAACAAGTTAAGAAAAAATGGTAATATCTATGTTCATATTTGTACTACATTAACTACACTAAAAAAAAAACAAACCTGGGCATACACTGGAATGAGAATTTTTTCCTTTAAATAAGATCTGTGTATTACTCAAATACAGTAAGAACTGGTATAGCTCATTACCTCTCCAAGCCAAGAAAATCACTTACAATGGAACAAGCAGCCATGAACTTACTGAATCTGAAACTTTGGCAGATGACCTCTTATTCCCATCAACAGTGAAGTGAAAACCGCGGGGTCCCGTCTGCACTGCTGCCGGCCGCTGCGGAGACAGATGGAGAGCACTAAGTGTCTTGAAGGTACAGGGGACTTGTAATTAAAATGTCCTCTACTACCTTGTTAACCTTTTTATGTACTTAGGTGCTTCCCTTCACCTAGAAACCTCACCCGGGAGTCTGCACCGAAATCCGAAGGGTGGGGCAGGTGCTAAGGACCTAGGCAAGCCCACAGGGGACTTGGCACTCTGGGAAAAGCCATTCTAGGTGAAGCTGGTTTCCAAACAGGATACTTACTGACTCAGGCAGGTATACTTTCACATTAACTTCTTAATTTATGCTACTTAAATGGACATCTGGGACAATGGGAAGACATCTACATTGTCTAAGCAGCAGTTTTGCAAACAAGGAAACACTTTAATTGAACCCATCATAACTCTCTTCATACTGGAGCTCCACCCATCTGTGAGGCTTTGTGGTTCACTGGGAAAGGCACGGGACCTTGTTCAGGAGATCGATGCTCTAGAACAGGCTCTGCTGCTTGCTGAGACACTTAGGCAACAGTGCCATTATCCCTCCACTGTACGCACCACGATCCCAGGTCCAGAGATGCTCGCAGTCCTGCTCCATCACTCTCCACATCTGCACTAGGCTTCAGCCACACCACCTCTCATCTACCTACACCACAGGGCCACTCCCTCTGTCTGGACACTTATCCCTGGCCTTTCCCTAGAACCTCTACAGTTCTCCAAGTCTCAGCTTCATGGGCCCATCCTATAAACATGTACCCGAGAAAACTGGTACTAATGAAATCACAGCCCAGCATGAGAATCAACATTCTCATATACTAAGAATGGCCATTAACTTAGGGGATATATCTTTCCATTCTGAGGACTGCATTTTAGTACACTATTAATAAACCAATGAGTCTTAGAAATTACAGAAAGAACAGCTTTAGGAAATAAGTACATTCAACAATGACAACAGGGGATGTAAGGGATGCCTTCAAGTATTCTGCAATTTGAAGAGATGTTATTTATCCCGTGGGTTAAAAAAATTATCCTGTGGTATAAACAAGTGGGAATTATGGGAAGAGAATTTTGCAAAACACAGTATGAACTCTAACTGAGCCATGGCAAAGTAAATGGCCTTCCCTGCACGATGAAAGGACCGAGGCCAGGGCTCGGTGACTCGGCCTCCTGTGAGGAAAAGTCGCAGGTGGCTCCTACCTTTAAAGCTTCTTCTAACTCTGAGACCAAATGATGACTGGCACAAATATTTGAGTTTATTTTAATAGCTCCAATTACAAAGTGGTCGCTTGGATTTTTAAAGAGCTGGGCTGATAAGAACAATATTCTTAAAATGTCCAATTTATTTTTATTTTTAAGCACACTTGTTTTTATTGGCATAGTCAATTTAGTGTTTTCTTTCAGGAAATGAATTAAAAAGAACTAAAAAGAATAAATATTCCTCTGCTTCAATTTAACTTTTTTTAATGGTAAAAATCATATTTTAACAAAGAATGAAGTCATTGAAAGAATTTTAATATAACCATTCTTGAAAACTTTATGAAGTTCAATATAAATATAGGTTATAGTACCAATAAAGACAGTACATTCTGTAATATCAAATTAAAACAGAACAGTGAGATTTCCTAGGCAACTTCTCGTTAGGTAATTTCTTGTTTGGATATTCACATTGAGTAAACAGACACACACGTGAGTGACACTAATTTGTATCTAAATCTGACTGGAGTGGGGAGGGAGGCTGACTGTAGAATCTGGAGAGTCCAACTGTAACGCAGTTTCTGTCTTTAGATAAAACTAATTTTATGTCATTTACTAATCTAATGTTTTTTTAAGAGAAACCATCAAACATTGTCTAAAAGGGCAACATGAAGAATAGGGAAATCTACCTAAAGTACAACTAAAAGGCACTCACACCTTTTAACAGCATAAAAGTACAGGTGACTGGATTAGGGAGAACGAAGGAGAAGGGTAGAGGTTGATATCCTTGATCTAGCAAAGTGCGGAGTCCTCATCTAACAGAATGCACCTATGAATCGTGAACAAGAAACTCATTTGTAAGTACAGTCAGCACGACAACAAAATTAGCCAAGAGAGGATCTGAAAGTGGTTGCTTAACTATATTGGGAGGACTGAGAATGTGGGAAGTAGAATGCTATAAGTAAACTAAATCCTTACCAGCGAAACTCCATGCCTAAAATGGATACAGATGCACCCGCATATTAACCAGAGACATGGAGGTAAACACCAGGGGTCAATACCAGAAACAATTCAGAACTGACTTCATTGGGGGACAGGTCTGGGGGAAAAGGGGTCTTATTCATTTTCATTCATAAGGTCTTCTGCACTCATTGACTTTTTTCTTTTTTTTTATAACTACGTGTAATTATTTTCATTAAAAATTTAAAGATTTTTACAACAGGATGCTTGAAATACAGCTGACAAGATTGTAATACAGGCTGCAAGCTGTGGGCCCTGGTTCAGATGAGCACACACAAAGGTTTCACACATTACGTCACAGAATCCTCATTAACTCCATAAAGAAACTGAGTCCATCCGGGGTACCTGAGCTCTGGATTTGGGTCTGCCTGCTAGCTCCAGATCCTGTACTTTCCCTACTATCTAAGGACCCCTGGGGGGAAAATAATCTCTGGAACTCCAAATTAAGATGAATATCCAAGTTATATATCAAAACTGAGCCACAATTATTCAAGTGAACTGGGAAAACATCACACACAACACAAAACTCTATGCGACTGGCACTTATGCCAAGAAGCAAAACAGCATAATTCTAGACACACCATTAAAACATTCAGAACAATACATACAAAGAAATTAGATTGGACAAGGGTCTCAAGGTCCGGGCAGTTCTAAATGCTATTTCTTGCTAAATGTTATAATATAGCACAGTATTTTGCAGATGCAGCAGTAAAGAGGGTGAGGAAAGAAGTCAGACAACTGATTAATGAAGCAACTGCACAGAAGAAATCAACATGTAATTGACCAAATAGGGAATACAAGCAATGGCTAAGCCTCCCTCCTCCGAGGCAGGGCTTTAGATACTAACCCTGAACCCCCTTTCCTTTACTTGCTGTAAGTAAATAAAACTACCTCACCACAGCCACTTCTGGTTTTTTAATAGAGCACCCCAAGCACAAACCTCTTATCTGAAATAATCAGTTAACCAACAACTATTTGAGGTCCTCGGTTTTACTTTTCCTTTCCATTAAACTATTTGGAACAGTTGAAAATTGTGTCAGTGCATTAGGACAACTGGAAAGGAAATAATGGTAAAACAGGTTTGATAATTTTGTAACTTGAAAGCAGTTATAAATAATATTAAATGACTTAGAAACACCGCAGAATTGTACAAAATGAGATAAAGAAAAATTCTCTGTGGCATTTATTCAAGTTACCCTCAGTACCTACTTTCTGTGGACATTTCTCAGTTGGCACCATAAATTTTTTTTGTTGTGTCAAATTGATGCTTTTGTTCTTGCCAATCTTAACTGCCAATAAAAATATTGCTTGAGGGCAGAATTTCCACAGGAAAACCTATCTTCATCAAGATAAAAAGATTTTAGAAACCTAAGACCCTCTTTTGCGGGCCTACCTTGTTCAATTTTACCATCTCCATCTTGCTGCCACCTTTACAACCACCTAAACACCGGACGGTGGCGAAGATCCGAGGAGAAAAAGAAGGTAAAAAGCTGGCAGCTAAGAGCTGATTGAACAGCGATCGCGTCCAACCAGGTCAGTACCAAAGGTTTCCACAGTCTGACCTCTTGTGCTTAGAACCTTACTCTCACTTTCAGCTGTGAGCTCAAGCCAGAGGCCAGAATTCCAGCTCTGCCTGGGTAAAGGATACATTTGGTTTTCATAAACCGACAAAGGGTGCGTGGTGGATGAGGCAGTTCCACAGGCTGGAGGGGGTCTGAGACTGTGTAAGGAATGCTTGGGCACCAGTCCGGTTGAGGAAAGACGTTATCAGCCCTTTTCCAGTCACCACCAGTTACCAATCTGTCACTTCACTTAACAAGCAGGAAGCACTCTCGGGTCTGTTCATGTTTGGCGGACTGACAAAACCCCATGGAACTCCAGACTTCACTTGGACTCCATACCTAATCGCGTCTTAGAGCCCAGTATGGAAGTGGGGGCGGGGGGGGGGGGGGCGCCTCTGGGCAGTAAACCCGTTATAGTATTTAAAATGCTTTCCGGTGTTGGCGGGATGGGATGGCCGACTAAACCCTCTCACATTTAATGTAATGTTTAGTACATACTTCTCAAGGAGAAAACTGCTGGTATGATGTCAATGTTGAATGCCTTGGTTCCTACCGGAACTTGTAAGCTCTAAGTAGGTGGGTGAACAACCTCATTTAAAAGAACCAAATAACTAAATCCTTTACAAGTTACTGTGTTTACGGAGACCGTGAATTACCGATTGTGAAGTACTCGTAGGGAGTGTGTCTGACAAACCCAGCACGGAGGGCCCGGGAAAGCTACTCCTCCACCGCCTCCGCCTCCACAGA
Source organism: Desmodus rotundus (assembly GCF_022682495.2). Classification (NCBI taxonomy): domain Eukaryota; kingdom Metazoa; phylum Chordata; class Mammalia; order Chiroptera; family Phyllostomidae; genus Desmodus; species Desmodus rotundus. The sequence goes on along the minus strand of NC_071387.1, from coordinate 177,647,457 downwards.
TAACGCAGGAAAACCACTGTCCCAGCGTCCTCTCCCAAACGTGGTTTTTCAGTCACTGCGCTGAAATTCTTCGCCTGATTTTTAAAAGTGTGCACAAAGGACACAGCACAAAATCCAAAATGAAGGGCCTAAACTTTTTTGCTAGGCCTCGGTGTGGACACACAATCAATGCGTTCTCGAAAAGGGGCCCGGTTTTGCACACAGTTGAAAGGCAAGCCGAGGTGCGGCTGTTAGGCGTTTGTTCACCCCGCCTTGGGCGGCAAGGACGGAGCCGGGATAGAGGCCGGGGGCCACAGGCTCGAAAGCCTCCCTGCCACCCCTTCGCCCCACCGCAGAGCTGCGGGGACCGGACAGGACGGTCCCATAGGCGGCAGACAGAGTGGCCCACCCTGCTGGCCTCCGCGGTCACGGTTCTGCCTCCATCCCAATTCTACTAACGTTTTGGGATTTCGAGGCCCCGGGCACCTACAGGCCGCTACCCGCCTCCTCCTGACGTTCACGTGCTGGGAGCGGAGGCTCGTCACCTAGGCCCAACGGTGCATCCACACCCTGAACAAAGGAGAGATCCAGGGAGGCTCCGGGAATGTGACCTTCACCCGGACGCGGCCCGACCGGCTTCGGAAAAAGTCTGGCGCGGCCTGCAGGGACCTTCTGCCCCCACCTCAGCCCCCACCCGCTCTGCCCTTGTCCAGCCCGGGTCGGACGCGCCCGTGACGCCGACTCACCGCCCCATTCAGCGCCAGGCGCCTGGCGCGCAGCAGCTGCGACACGACCCGAACCCCGGACATCTCTACCCTCGCAGTGTACTGCAACCAGCCCCCAGGTCGCGCCGCGCCTGCGCACCTCGCCGCGCCCAGGGTCGTGGAGGGAGGACACTGCGCCTGCGCACCACGTCGCGCCCTTGGTGAAAGCTGAAAGAGGAACTGCGCCTGCGCACCTCGCCGCGACTTGGGGAGGGGGACTGTTGCTCTGAGGCACCGCACCTGCGCAGAGAGGACTCGTGGACTGCGGTCTACTGTGTTGCTGTGTTCCGCGCTCCCATCACGCGGGTAGGTTGCGGGGTCGGCGCGCTCTGTGTGCTGGAGGCCGGTGTTCAGGGGTGGGCCGGCGTGCCTCGTGTGGAAGTCTCCGCGGTTGAGCGGGTTGATGACTGGCCGGGGTCCGGTTCAGTTCCTTGCTTAGGAGTCTTTATCCATTCACCTGATGTCACCTGCGGTCCAGATGGTGTTTCTGTTTCCGTTCTGTGCAGTGAGATGTCTGGGATCTTTTGTGGAACGAAGTGGCGTGGGAGTAATAGTAGCAATGGTCAGAAGCAATGGGGTCATAATCCCGCTTTTAATATAACTTTAGGTTCTAAAATCTTTTGGGGGTACAATTGTGTGCGACAATTTTGAATTATTTTGAGTAAGTTGACAAGGGACAGTTCACATTTTACTGACATTTAGATTGTTGCCAAATTTTTGCTACTAGTAAATAAGGCCTAGCCTGTGTCTTTTTGTAGGACTACAATGCTTTTATTAGAATTACATGACGTTCACGTGCCGCAGCCCCCGAGGGAGTGAACACCATGCTTCCACATGTCCTTTGGCAGTCATGCAATTTAGTACTTTGAGATAACTAACTTTTTTATTCCATTGTTACCACAAACTCCTTACTGTGAAGTCCTGAGCCATATTTTTTGGCACGTCTTTATTGCCAATTGGAATTTTAGGCTTTTAGGTGTTAAGCAAATGTTCACTGAAAACCCCATTAAGATTTTGAAAATTCAGTTGAATCTCTTTTTTGTTAGTGTTCCTTTACTATTTCTTTTGTCATCAGTCTGTATGATTTGTCAGTCAGACGCATAGAAGCAGGATTTTGTGAAAATGCCCAAGCAGTGCAGGCACTTTGTGAAGTGGAAAACGCATATTATAGTGAGACCGCAGCCTGGTGATGGAGATAAACCAGGAGCATCAGGCAGGAAGATCTATAAGCTGGAGTTCACGACCAGTGTCTGGGATGAAGCGTCCGCTCCCTGGGCCTCAGCCCCTCAGTACCTGTCACGCTTCCTAAAGCAGCCAGTGTGTTGACACCTTCCTATTTATATGTATTAATGTACCCCCATAATTTTAAACATTTTTATTCTAAAGAACTTTCTTCATCCTACTTGTTATTTCAGTTATTGAAACGTTTCTGTCATCACTATACTGTGAGCTACTTTTACCTGAGATCTTGTGGTTTTCTTCTTTTGATCCCATAAGGTTCAGTGATGGGCAACACACACGTAGTCTGAATACAATTTTTTGGAAGAGAAAAAGGATTCCTATGAGCCATGTAGATGATAAAATTGTGACGTATGTATTTTATTCCTTTTGTATGGCTAATGGTTTTATTATTTACTTCAAGGTATTTCTTCATGAATAACTTAAATGACCCTCCAAATTGGAATATCCGGCCTAATTCCAGGGATGATGGGGGTGATGGAAGCAAATGGAATTACGCCCTGTTGGTTCCCATGCTGGGATTGGCTGCTTTTCGTAAGTCACAGTTTTCCTAGGAGTTGCATTTTCTGGGCTGGTAGTGTGGAGCCCAAAGACCTTGGGCTCTGGGACCTGACAGATGCTAGTGAACATCCGAGTTTTATCCCAAATGGTGTGTCTTGGGCAAATCACTTTACCCTCCTAGCCTCAGTTTCCCTGTCCATGGGAAGTGGCAAATCACAGTTACCTTGATGTGTTGTGAGGGTTAAATAAGACAAGATATTTAGGAGCATTTTGTGTGGAGCGGCTTTTAATAACTGTGGTCTCCTTTTCAAGGCTCCACTACTCTGCAGGGGGTTCCCGGGTTTCAGTTGCCCTTGCAAGGACTGAGGGGGGAGAATAAAAAGGTCTAAAGGGAAACGTGTTATGGATGTCTGTTTAATGTTTAGAAATCAGTCGTCGGGAGACTTCATCCGTGCAACCTGTTCAGCCTAAAAATTCTGTCTGGCTTGAAGTAACTTTGCACCACTTTGGGGAAATTACCAGCCACCATTCTATTGTAATTATTCTAGCTCTTAGCTTACATCCCGTACTACATGATAAATTTTCTGATGTTTAGGAGTTGGTTTTATATATTGTCATATCCCACGGTCTGGGTTGGCACTTAAGAATATGAGAAAATGAATAACTGAATGGAAGAAAAGCAAAAGCTGCCTTCTATTTGCAGCGACACCTTCTACAAAGTGCTTTTTACATGCCTGGGTTTCTCAGGGGGGTGGGTTTATGTAGAGGAAGTGGGGGTCGACAAGAGTAGAGTTTATCAACCTTGTTTATCTGCCTTCACTGTAGTTGCACCACGCTAGGGGTCTAGTTAACAGCTTTATGTTGCAGTATAATTTCTCAACCATGTAATTACACATTTGGGGGGAGGATCCTTATAAGAATGCAGTTAAAAGACTTCTCTGATCACATTACCTAAGCAAGACCACCAAGAAGAAAACATAAAATATTCCTCAACCCTTCTCAGGGACAGAAAGCATCATTTCCAAAGTCCTAGGACAAGAACTTCAAAAGTAAAGGTTATTATGAAAGGCTATAAAGATGGAGATGAGCCTCAAAAACAAATGGAAAATGAGTCACTCCAAGGCCTCTCCCAGCGTCAAAACAAATTATTACATTAGTAACTGTAATTGTAAATCTTTCAATTCACTCACCAAGTTCATCACCTTAGCCACAGGCAACAGCTAGTCCTTCCACGTGGTAAGTAGTGCTTTGCCAGGTGGCAGTCTGGTGAGCTTCGCAACAGCAATGCCTTAGGGCTGGGTTTAGTCTTTCGCTGAGAAGCAGGTCCTGTGCAGATCACTGAGTCATAAAAACCACTACGTCTGGTCAGACTGTGGGGCTTGATGTTTAGTGTTCTAAGAAAGCGCCAAAATGTTTTCCAGAGCGGCTGTACCATTTTGTTGTCACGTGCGTTGTGTGAGTGATCTAGTTTCTGGGCTTCCTCACCAGCATTCGGTGTGGTCACTATTGTTTCTGCTTCACCCGTTTCCACCCATTCTTGTAGGTGAGTAGTGATAGCCCGCTGGGATTTTAATTTGCATTTCCCTAATGGCTGGTGATGTGGAGTGTATTTTCACTACTTACTGCCATCAGTGTATCCTCTTCCATGAAATGTCTGTTCCTGTCTTTCAGCCATTTCCTAATTGGATAGTTTCTAATGCTGACTTTTGAGTTTTTACTGCACTCCAGACTCTAGTACTTTATTGGCTCGCTGGCTTGCAGACAGCTTCTCCCAGGGGGCAGCCTGTCTTTTCATTCTCTTCATGGAGTATTTCACTGGGCAGAAGTTTCCATTTTGATGAAGTCCAGTTGAATCAACTTTTCCTTTTATGGGTCATGCTTTCCATGCCAAGTCTGAGAACTCTTCGCTTAGCCTTAGATCCTAAAGGTTCTCTCATATGTAGTTCCTAAAGTTTTAGTTTTACATTTTACACAAAAAGTGGATGGTCCGTTTTGAGTTGATTTTTGTATAAGATCAGAGTCTTGGGTTTTATTTCTTCCTTTCCAATCTGTTTGCCTTTTGTTTTCCATTCTTGCTTTCACCACTGGATGAGACTTCTAGGACTCTGTTCAATAGTTCCTGGTCTTACAGGAAAAGCTTTCAGCCTTTTCACCATTAAGAACAATGGCAGCTATAGGTTTTTCACGGATGCTCTTCATATGTATCAAGATGAGGAAATTCCCTCGATTTCTGTTTCTCTGTGTTTTTATCATGAGTCTTAAGTTTTGACAAATGTTTTCAGCATCCGTTGATGCACTTGTTTGATTGATTGTTCTTTAGTCTGCTGGTATGTTGCATTACATTGACTGATCTTTGAATATTGAGCCACTCTGACGTTTTTTGAATAATGCCCACTTGATCATGCTGTGTCACTCTCTCTGCGTATTGTGGAATTATGTGTGCTAACAGGTTGCCAAGGACTTCCATGTCTCTGTCCATAAGGGATACATCGGGTATTTCAGCCCTTCGGCAGGGCGCTCTCTCTTCACACCCCTTTCAGCTTCCTGATTTTTTATTTTTGAGTTCTAAAATGTCCACTTTTTGGTCTTCTGTTTCTTCACTGAAACTTTCCATTTCTTTGCTTACACTTTTCATTATGGTGGCTGCCTTAAACACTGTCAGGTAACACTAACCTCTCTGTCGCCTAAGCAATGGCTGCTACTGATTGTCTTTTTTTAGTCAGTATGAGATCTTCCTGACTCTGGGTATGAAGAGTGGTTTTAGGTGGAAACCTGGGCATTTTGGGTATTATGTTACGAAAGGTGGTTTTTATTCAGACCTTTTCTGACTGGCTTCGTGGGCAGCGCTCTGATAGGGAAAGGGTGGTGCTGCCTCCCTAATTCCAGGTGGGCAGAGAGGTCCAAGCTCCCCACTCGTTCTCTGGCTCATTCACAGCATGTCTTGACATCGAACTTCTTAGTCCATCTTGCTTCTATGTACCCCTGTCATAGCAGGCAAACATCTGGGACCTCAGCTGGTCACTGGTAATGGCCAGGCAAAGCTGGACACATTTTGAAATTTACTGTATCCTGGCCAACAATATTCGAAGCCTACCCATATTAATTTTTTCAAAAGTAACCCATATTAATCTTGAAATCTTGCCAACAATATGTGGGGCACTGTGGCTAGAGTAGGTTTGAGAGCAAACGAGAGCAGTGGGGTTTCCTTAGCCGTGGGAAGTTGGAAGACGGAATGGGGGACTCTGTCTGCAGCCTGTCATACTTGTCCTTCGAGAGCCCTTATCTGATTTAAAAACCTGGTAGAGTATGTAGTTTCGTACAAAATGTTATCTTTCTTGTACCTCTCAGGACTCGAGAGTTTATTGAATTGCTGTGTTAGCTGCTTTATTTATTTTTTTAAGACTATAGAACTTCAGCTCTGGCTTTTCATTATGTGTGTTTTTCTCCCTCAATATTCATGTCAGGTTGGATTTGGTCTAGAGAGTCCCAGAAGGAAATAGAAAAAGAGAGAGAAGCATACCGTCAGAGAACAGCTGCTTTCCAGCGGGATCTTGAAGCCAAGTACCATGCCATGATCTCGGAAAATCGACGTGCCGTTGCTCAGTTGTCTTTGGAACTTGAAAAGGAGCAAAACAGAACAGCTAGTTATCGAGAAGCCCTTATTGCTCAGGGACGCAAATTGGTGGAAGAAAAGAAGCTTCTGGAACGGGAACGGGCTCAGGTCATGCAAGAAAAGAGACAGTTGCAGCCCTTGAGAAATGCGTATCTGAGCTGCCTGGAAAAGGAAGAAGACTGGCAGAGGAGGGCCCGGCTTCTGCTGAAAGAGTTTGAAGGTGCTCTTTCAGAAAGACAGAGTATCTACTGCAGCCTGGTTCTCCCTCGCCGCAAGCGACTGGAAATAGAGAAGAACTTACTGGTCCGAGCATCCACCGACCCCATTGCTGCAGACCTAGAAATGGCAGCTGGCTTGACCGACATATTTAACCATGATACCTATTGTGGCGATGTCTGGAACACCAACAAACGCCAAAACGGGAGACTCATGTGGCTGTATCTCAAATACTGGGAACTGATTGTTGAACTGAAAAAGTTTAAGAAAGTAGAGAAAGCCATACTAGAAGAGTAAGACAAGAATGCAATAAGACTTCTTGTAATGACTCAAGGTCAGGCTGTCTTTGTGGCATTCTGGGTTATCCGGTGTTTTCTTCTTTCCTTCTTCCTGTTACCTGTGTTACCTGTGTTGTGGCCACATGAACAGTGTCCTTCCAGCCTGCCACCCTCTGAGTGGGACAGCAGCCCTCAGCAGATGCAGGGTTTCCTCCCTGATCCTCTCCAGATACTAAGGAAGCTGTTTCTCAGAAGTGTTTTTTTAAGCTGTTGGCATTTTATTAAGCAGAGAGTATAACCTCATATCTTAGCTCTAGATTAAAACTGTTTTTTAAGAAAGTGAAATACAGTAGTGATCCTGTACTATATATAATAGAGTAGTACGATACTATAAGAAATTTCCTGTCTGGTTTTATCACTACCTAAATAACTTCTGTCTTTTCCACAAATTATTTTTCTTTCTTCTAAAATTATATTTAGAAGTCGTCAGATAATGGATAGAACTCCCTACCGCCAGGTAATGGATAGAACTGCCTAACAAATGATTAATAGGGAAGTAGTAATATTATTGAGGTTTTATATTGTTTTAAACATTTCTCCCACCAAAGGAAAAAAGAGTTTCTTGTATCCACTCGATTCCCCACTGGGTGTTTGGAATTTGGCTTGTGTCGGTGTTTAATAAACATATTGCTGATTACTGATGACGTACAATAAAAGATACATGCAATTTCAAAGATACCTACTACTTATGTGTGTGATTTTTTTACCCCTTACAAAATGTTTTTACATAGGTTATCTCAATTTTTGCCACAAACCAATAGGTAGGAAGGCTCGTGTGGCCCCGTTTTTCACAAAGCTAATATGAATCAGCCTTTACTATGCTTTACATATGTCACTCAAGTAATCCCAACCCCAACCCTATATAGTACATTAATGTTACCACCCTCTGGGTCCAGGGTCCCCGAGACCACCCCAAGGTTGGATGACTCAGCACAGAGCCTTGCTCATAGCGAAGATTTAGTACCTGGAAAGGACACAAAAGGAAAGGCACGTGGGGCGGAGTGAGGAGATCAGGTGCAGCCCTAGGAACAGTCAGCCACTATTACTAGTTAAGGGTGGTGGGGACCCTCCTGAAACACAGGACCCCAGATGCTAGCCAAGTGCCGACCCCCTAAGCAGACCTTTCAGAGGACCACCGTCTCAGGCCTGCTGTGTGAACTCTTTTTCTGTCCATCATTTTACAGGTGAAGGGAACTGGCAACGAGGTCAGCAAAAGTTACTCAAGGTCACCCTGGCGGTCATGTTGGAACCAGCATGGACCCAGGCAGTTTGGCTCCGGAGCTGCTGCTTAGGTGCAAATATGTGATAGTAAGTGGCCTTGCAGTGACAGGGTTGAGATCCGTCTAGCTTCAAATCCTGTCTCCCTGCCCGCCTGCTTGCCTGTCTATACTAGTGAAAACATTAAGTTTATAGAAAACTTCAGTTAATGGTAGTGTATAGTCATTAGCGCTACTCTTTGTGGAGTACTTACTGCCCACTGAATCTTATGTAATTTATGCTTATATGCTGTTTAAATCTTCAGAACCATTTCAGAGATGAGAAAGCTGCCTCAGTAAGTTCCCTAAAACGGATGCAGGTCCTTCGCCCAGCTCTGCCCGGAGCTCCGGGGCTCTGCTCGCTGTGGTCCAAAGCTCTCTTTACAGGCTCAGAATGTCTTTCCACTGTATGGCCACCACTGACCTGAACACGTGATTTCTTCCGTTAAATCTGGTGCATGTTCTGGTTTCTGTCGCGCTGCTGATTTCTCACATGTCCTTGGATAAACTACTTAATGCTTTTTCTCCTGGTTTTTGTCTTTAAAATGAGGAAAATACACCCAGCTGTTTAGTAGGTGAATTATTTTCAAGGAGAATCGTTACTCTTCGTCATATTTTCTAGTGTCCAACATGCCCTGTGCCTTGCCTCCTTCAACAGCCAGATAAATACGTTCAGATAAATGGATTGAGGTTGTAAGATTAGTATGACAAGTTTTCTACAGAAAAAATTACTTTGGCCACGTTGCATTTGCCTGGCACAGCTGCCTTCTATCAGCAAACTTCAGTGTAAATTTGATGCCATCTATCTTTTTGGGGGGTAAAGATGTTATTTATTTACTTTTTTAGAGAGAGGGGAAGGGAGGGAGGAAGAGAGGGAGAGAAACTTCAGTGTGTGAGAGATACATGGTTGCCTCTCACACACCACCAACTGGGGACCAGGCCTGCAACCCAGGCCTGTGCCCTGACTGGGAATTGAACCAGTGACCTTTTGGTTCTCAGGCTGGTGCTCAATCCACTGAGCTGCACCTGCCAGGGTGCAATCTATCTTTTTTAAATTGATGTTATTAGGTTTGAAATGTTTACACAATGTGGTGGCATTTGATCGCTTCACAGATGTACCAAAAGATTTCTGGATAAAGTGAGATTATGGTGGAACATTACTGAACTGAAATGGTTTCAAACGGAGAAAAAGAACAGCTACCCAAGCGCTGTGTGAGTACGTAACTGGAACGAACCGTCAGGCACAGAGTAGTTAAGGTAGGATGAATCTGCGCCCTCTCTTGGCCAGATCGTGAACGGCAAGCGGTGCTGAACTCCAGGAGGAAAAACAATGCTTAATCCCCTACAAAGGACGTTGCCACCCCCTCCCCCACCGTGTTCCAGATGGTGATCCCCACAGTCCAGAAAGATTGGCCCCCAGTGTCCATCACAGTAGTCCCCACAGTGTATAGGGTGATGGTCCCACTGTGTCCGTGATGGTGGTTCCATCATGTCTCCATTTGATTCACCTGTCTGTTCCCCGTACTGAGTACATTTTCTTTTGAAATTTAGTTTTCAATTACAGTTGACATAAAATATTTTATTAGTTTCAGGTGTACAGCACAGTGATTAGACACTTCTGAGTGTGTTTTCTTATGTCCACAGTTTGTGTTTGTGTGGGGGCCACATCTCCTGCTCCTGACCGTGGCAGAAACATCAGGCATTGTGAGAGCCACAGGTCACAGGCTAGGCAGGTGCAGTGAAAGCCCTTCGTGGCTGGATGTGGCACATTCAGGGCCGGGGCTGAGCAAGTGCACAGGAAGAAGCTAACTGTATGTACCTGGAATGCGCGGAGGCACAGGTCCTGTTCAGGCTGCTCCATGGGTGGGCTTCACAGTGGCAGAATGGATTGTTCCCTGGGACCCCAGGGCACAGGGGACATTTGCCACCAGCAGACATCTGTGTGCCTGCTCCTGCACCAAATCACAGATCCCAGGTCACCACAGCACCCCTGGGCCCTTCTGTACCAAGGCTGCCAGGCTCAGCCGAACACATGTTGGGGTCCCACCTGGCTGGCACCCAGAGGCCAAATCTGTCATCAAGAGAATTCCACAGACACAAAGAGTGGAAGCTACTCTGCTCTTCACAGTTACAATCAAATCATTTTAAAATGTTGCCATGCGTACTCTCTTACCAAGAGCTTCCTTACAGTGGCAAACTCCATGTGCTGGAAATAGGATTCCAGAGACTACTCGCGTGATAGATCCAAGGCGTGCAGTGAGTCAGCACTGAGCAGATCTGATGAGCACGGATGCTCCAAGTCCCCACTTCCTTCCCCTCTGCTCACTCAGTGGAAGGAAGGTTACTGCCCCCCTCAGCTGGCAGACCCCCGAGAGGGCACTCACTCTGGAGACCCAACCCCAGAGGCCCCACTCCTTTGTCAGAGAGAGGTTTGGGACACACTTGGGGAGGCAGGAACACCTGGGTGGGGGCACACCCGGGGAGGGGCAGCATGGAGTTGGACCAGAGGGCAAACCCTCATGGAGTCTTGTGGTGTAAGAACGGTTTGGCCAGATCAAGTACTAGCTTATGTCTTGCGAAAATGCTTTATTTTCTTTAGGTTCCTTTAAAAATTCTGAATTGCACTGAAATAAAAATCACATCTGAATAAGACACACTAATGTTTTATGTGTATTTAATCATCCTAATAATCACTTTTGCACCAATCAGAGCTTGGTGGAAACCAAGTCCACCTGTGTCCTCTCGAGTGCCAGGACTGCGACAACCATGCACAGCCGCTCCCCTGGACCCCGCAGAGAACCCTGCCTGGGCCTCAGAGTCTAAGGAGGCAGAACCTTGGCAGCAGGGGGTGAGGGTGTTGCAGACAACTGTGGTTTCCCTGCAGTGACAGATGCCCTCCCCAAGCTGCAGTGGGTGGAGAAGGCCCTTTGGTTCCTTAACCTCTTGCTCTCAGGCTCACCAGCAGCAGCAGAGCCCCAGCACTGCAACCCCCTCAAAAGTGGACCGGAGCCCACGGTCCATGCTAGGCTGGCCTCTGTAAATACCCAAACGTCACCTTGGAAGCATCAGCACTGCAGACAACCGCGGGGGGTGGGGAGGGCAGCACGTGGCTCCCATGCTCTTTGCTTTCACAATTTTCCCAGTTGGTTGTTTTCTGACATCTGTTCTGTGACATTTCCTCTCAATTCTTCCCCCTCATGCCAGCCTGATGTCCTGCTCCCCCACCTCCTCTTTGCTACCACTACCAGCCTGCACCTCACATGCAGCCCGGGACGCACCACGACCAGGACAGCCACTCGGCCCCCTGGTGCCTTTGTGCCCACCACTGTGGTCGTGGCTTCTGCCAACCCCAGGGCATTTTCTGCTCCAACACGCCCACTGTGCTTTGACACTAAAGTGGCCTTCGTGTCACATCTACTGGGAGGCAGGGCGTCCTCTCCTATAGCGCCTAACAGATACCACAAACAACTTTGACTAAGAAATGCTTTGGGTGACCGCGGTGAGGGCGCCAATGCTTGGCCCAAGCTGCCGGCCTGGGGCTGAGATGCGGCCTGCTGGCTGAAATGCCAGACTGCTGTGGCCTGTTGAGGGGACTACTCCATTTGTTTCAGTGCCCTGGAAAAGTTTTCTAGGGCAGTTTTGAAAGCTTGCAGCAAGAAAGTTCCAAGTTCATTGCTTGTTTCTTGAATATCTGGGTCAAAACTCCCAAAGACTGGTGTGGAGACCTGGATGTCATCCCGGCCAGCCCGCAGCAGCACCCCACGCAGGTCCTCGGCAATTGTGTTGTATTTCTGCTGGTCGAATCTGGACATGGCCAGCTCGTCCTGGGGGTAGGCGGTACCCTCAGGGTAGCAGTCCTTGGGCACTGGGAACTCCACCCACCGCAGCTTGGGGAGCTCACACAGAGCCACGAAGAGGCGCCGCAGGGCAGAGGCAGACAGGGGGTTCCCCAGGAAGCGGAGCTCCTGGAGCTGGTGGCAGGGGCTCAGGGCCAGGATCAGTGTGCTCAGGTGGCGGTCCTCGATGTTGCACTCCTCCAGGGTGAGGACCCTCAGCGTCTGGGCAGCCCTGCCCAGCAGCCTGAAGAAGGTCGAAGGGAAAAGGTGGACCAGGCTGTGCCCACTGAGGTCCAGCACCTCCAGGTGGGTGGCATGGGTGCAGTCTGCCAAGAAGGCCATGTCTGCGTGGTTCAGGGAACAGTTGGCCAGGTCCAGGCCCCTCAGCGGGGTTCTCAGGGGGCTGCAGGGTGGGGCAGAAAACAGCAGATGTGAGAGGCAGTCCCAGCCCCAATCAGGTGGATTCCGTCTCAGGCCAGCAGTCTACGACCTGAGGGCCAAAGCCACCAGCCACCTGATTTCGTCCCACCTGAGAGCTAAAATGTTTCTCTCATTTCAAAATAGTTGGCCAAATCAAAAGAAGAATAATAGTTTGTGATGTGGGAAAATTATATGAATTTCAAATTCCAGTGGCCATGAATTAGGCGTCATTGGGACACAGCCTCGCTCATGCATCCACGCACTGTCTGTGGCTGCCTTGGGGTCAAAAAGGCGGAACTGCACCCTCCTCACAGCGGTGTGGCTGCGTGGAGGGAAGACTTAACTTCACCAAAGGCAGGCCTGGCCTTGTCCACAGCTCCTAAAAGGACAAATCTGTGTTGTCAACACTTTGCGGGGTGACTATAAGGAAGTGACCACAGCGGTCTCTTTAGAGAATATCTGCTCATAAGCTTATTGCGGGGCAGTGAGATCCATGTGAACTGGCAGGAAATGGAACACCCAGGTTTCATTCAAGAGTGAGAGCCACAAGGTTTTAGGGCTGTGAAGGGCCTTGGAGCCATCTATTCCAGGCTTCGCATTGCCTGGGACCTAAAAGGCCCTCCCTTTGTGATAGAGGTGGCCTGGCATCAATAAACACACAGCCGGGGTGCCACCCTGCTTTGGCCCAGGGTCCTCAAAGTCAGGAACAGCATGCACCACAGGTCCTTTGAGAGATGCACATTCTTGGTCTACTGCACCCAGGTCGCTGGACCTGAGCCTGGTGTCGCAGGAGGAAGTATGGCATCTTGTTCTCTATCCCTGCCCATCCTCCTGGTGGAGCTGCCTCCCCCCGCCCCTGCCCCTCCTGCACCTGTACTATGTATGCACCTGGTGTCTACCCATGAACCTGCATGGCTGAGCACTTGCTGTCTGCCCCACGGTGTGCTCTCACTGTCCTTGCTTGGCTCCATGGGTGAAAGTTTCTCTTCCCATTTTTTTCATGCCAGGTCCACCCACGAGGAAATCCAGTCAATCCTCCCTCACATCAAGTCCAGGTCTGAGCTCTGCTCACCACCTGCCTTGCTCACAGGTGATCCTTCCCCAGTCCTCTCTTACCTGCACTCGGCAGGGCCTCCTGTGTGAAAAAGGGTCAACAGAGCAGGCCTGACTACCGCCCTTGGGAGGCCTGCATCTGGAGCTCGGATTTGGGTAGGGTCCCGCCACCCAACTGATGGATGGTCCCTGGCCTTAGATTGTTCACACAAACAACACAGTTCGTACCAAACCCCTGCTTCCTTCTGGGACATGGAGCCCACCTACCAGTGCCCAGAAAACACCCTGGGTGTGGGTGTCTAATGAACCCCTGGTAGATGGCACCTACACTGAGCTCAGGGATAAAGTGTGTCCAGGAACTCCACTGGGAGGTGACCTGGGAGCTCCTGCCTGACCCCACCACCCCACCCCGCCTCGTCCCACATGCTTTCTCTCTGTGGATTGTGCTGTGTCCTTTTTCTAATAGAACACAGCTGTGAGGATGACTGTGTGGTGGGTCCTTCTAGGAATCACCAAACCTGGGTGCTCTTGGAGGCCCGACACCTCCTGCAGGGGTCTCCTCCCTTGCCCCTCCATCCATGTGTGCTGTGTGGACCAAAGAGGCCAGAGTGGCCCTTGTAAATATGAACAGATGATGCCACCCTCTTGCTCAGAACTTCCAGGGCTGAAGCCCTTCACTCTTTTTCTCCTTTCCCCTGCCCCCTCCTTCACACTGCCCTCTCCCTGCTGACCCCTGGCCCTGCCACACCCCCAACTTGGACCTTATGCACCTGGGGTTCCCTTTCTAGGTTACTGTGCAGGAGACTATTCCTCAGTCTCAAAGGCGACCTCAGGAGTGTGCCTTCACTGATGCCCTCCACGCCTGGACCTTCCAGGAGCCTTAGAGAGGCTCTCGGCAACCAGCCCGGCTGACATACGCTATGGAGCACGGGCTCCATCCATTGGAGGGTCAGAGTGTGCTGGGCAATGGGAAGGCATTTCAGGGGTTGCGTAAACAACAGAGCCCCGCCAGGCTTGTGATGGGTCCTTCTGGCTGTGGAACACATTCCCCAGCACAAAGGCACGTGTGGGTTGAGGACCCAGGCCAGCCAAATGCGGGACTGTCCTAAAGGTGCCAGAGAGCCAGCCACCCATCAGAGTTTTACTTGTACGTGGGCTTGGCGGCCACCCTTCTCTGTGTCAGGAGATTGCGCTCCTGTGGAGGACAGGAGGAGGATCCCTTCTGCCCCTACCTGGCAGACCTGGGATGGAAGAGCAGGGATGGGGAGCCAGGGAGCCTGGAGAGGAGGGAGGGGCTGTGGCCTTGGGCCACCTGGGCTGGCAGCTTCTGGGTTACCTTTGTGTAAAAGAGAAACACCTGTAAGCCAAGGGCTCCCTAAACTAGGAAAGAAACCTTCACACTCCCTGGCTCAAGAAATGAGAAACACAATTTTCTATATGCTTTTATAAGTATATTCATGGAGGGTGGCCACCAAGGTGACCCAACGGCCCTCCTGGTGCTCCCACCCTTGTGTGGTGGCTGGCTCGTAACCACCATGATGAGGCCGAAGTGAAGACACGCTCTCACGAGGAGGCTACAAGGATGGCCTCCCCACTGGGTGCTCTGGCTCTCGGATGAGCAGCCAGAGGCTTGTGGAGAGCCCGCGTGACACAAAGCCCAGGCCACCCGCCCACAGCGGGTGAGTGAACCTGGAAGCAGATCATCGCCCACTTTCCTGCCCAACCAAGCCTTCAGGTAGACCACAGCCCACCAACAGCCAGAGGCAACCTTGAGGTAAGTTTGTGTGTTCAGCCCAGTGCTGAAGTAGTTTGTTACAACAGCAAGTGATTAACAGAATATAATACAGTTACTTCCGTGCCATTGGTTTGCTAATCAGTAGTTTTCTCTTTTGCTTACTGACTGCAAACAGTGCCACATCCACCCCGGCCCCTTTCTCTAGTCTGGCTCTTCCTGTTGCTTTGATTCTCTTGTAAGTTGCAAAGTCCCGTTATCCCGTCCTTCGTGCAGCTTTAGCTTAGGCTCCAAGAGGGCCCTTGGTTGCCCTGACCCAGGTGGGCGGCTATGTGCAGACACTGCACCCACCCTGCAGCCTCCCTCTGGTCACCCCAGACTCACCCAAGCAGTTTCTGGATCTTGCCCGTCAGTGTGGAGAAAGCCACACTCAGCTCGGTGAGCTGGGTCATCTGGCTGAGCTCCCAGGCGATGGAGGTGAGGAGGGGGTCCTCATCCTCTGCAGTTGGGGTGCAGGCAGGGGGCCTGTCAAAGGCCTTGGCAGGCAAGGTGAGTGAGGCCAGCTGGGGGAAGTGCACCTGGGCCAGCAGCTGCTGCACGTGGCCGGCGTGCAGCCGCACGTTGTGCACCACCTGCAGCCTGCGCAGCTCGCCTGGCCCGGCCAGACACAGCACCTGCAGGAGCTGACTGGGGTCTAGGCTGTCTGCCCGGAAGGACAGGCAGTGCACGCGCAGTGGAGCGGGGCCAGCTGGTGCCAGAGCCTGCACCACGGCCTGGAAGTTTCCCTCAGTGACGAAGAGATCTGCCAGGACCTTTATGGAACACCGGGCTGCATGGGGACCCGCCTGCAGCTCACAGCAGGTCCTGGCCAGCAGCTCGGTGCGGCCCCACCTGCCCAGCGCCCTCCCACAGGGGCACTGTTGCACCTGCACATCTCGGACTCCCATAAGGTCGGCCAACTGCAGCCGCTGCGGGCCCCTGCCCCGGAGCACGTGGTCCGCCAGGCCCCTCACACATGCCTCCAGGCAGGCCCTGCAGGCCCGGTCCCGCAGGTCTTCTGGGTGGTCTGCGCTTGGCCCCAGCAGGGCGCCCAGACGGAAATCCTCCAGCGGCCAACGCTCCAGCAGAACTCGGATGACCTCCGCTCGCTCCAGCAAGTAGCTGGCTTTGAACAGAAGTGGGTAGAGGTGGTGGGCCACACTGTCCAGGCTCTGCAAGGCCACCTGGGGGTGGGACACCAGGGCCTCAGCAGAAGCAAAGCGTAGTGATTTCATCATGCCCGTCTGTGGTGGCAAAGGCAGGACAGTGCTCTCCCCTTGTGATTCTCCCTGAGACACGGGTATGCCCTCCTCCCCTATTTTTAACTACAGCTGCTGTGAGCAACTTGCCTTTGGGAGGGAGGTGGCCAGCTAGCCCTCTGGTCATCTGATAGTTATTTTGGTCCTGGGTGCCTGTTTGCCTCTGGGCAAGGTGTCTGGAAGTGGCTGGCTTCTTAGTTGAGCTCGGCTGGTGAAAGCAGAGCTGAGTGCTAAGCTCAGGGGGGCCTGGGCCCTGGAAAAGTGCCACCCATGCTGACTGCAAGGGTGGCCTGTGCTTGGGAGTAGCAGTAAGCTGGTCCTGGGGAGGCCTCCTTGTGGGCAGTATGGCAGTCCCAGCCCTGAGCCTGCCCCACAGTCATGGGAGCAGAGAACACAGTCGGCCTCCTGGGGTGGGAGTCCGCCCCCGCCGTACATCTGGGAATAGGGGCTTGGTACCAAGAATGGGGGACGGCACCTCTTTCCTGGTCTCAAGAGAAGACAAGTAACAGCCCTATGAGGTGTCGACACTGCTTTGTCCATGCAGGTGGTTCCCTGTGGGCTTGCCTGACGGCAGCTGGGATAGGTAGGGCTCAGGACCACCCCCACCCCCTGCAGTGTCCTTACGTGACCACAGGACCCTGGAGGCGGGTGGTGCTGCAGGTTGGATGGCAGGCCCTGGGACCTGCGATGCCTCCCAGACAGGGTGTTCACTTGCTCTGAGGGGTGGTGGAACACAATGTTCCAAATATGCCACTTTGGAAATAGGGATTACTTCGTGCTAAAGGCACCTGAGCAACAGCAGGTTCGCTGACCTCCCCTTTCCTCCTGAAGGCAGGAGCTAAAGCTCCATGTGGAAGTCACCTCCCTGCACCAGGAGGGCTGGAGCTCAGGCCCCAGAATTCTGAGCAGACTGACCTCAGGAAACACATCACCTTCCTTTACTTTTCTACGATTGCCTCTTTGCTCAACTTAGAGAAATGCTTGGGCTTATCCACTTGGGGTCTTCATTTCCTGAAGGCTCCCACGTCACCTAAACCTTATGTTAAATAAAAGTTTGCTTTTCTCTTATTAACCTATCTTTTGTTACTAAGGTGGCTGGAGAAGCATTTCCTCCCTACAGAGCCTGGGCATCGATTGCTGTTAACTGATCATGGAGTGAGTAACACCCCCACCCCACACACACAGACACACACTGACAGTCACCATCCTTTGCGGCAGGGCTGGAGCAGTTAGCGCACAGGCCAGCTGGACAAGCACCGGTCTGGTGGGATCACAGCTGGGACAGAGGTAGAGAGAGAGATAAAGAGCAAGAGAAGGAGGGGGAGAGGAAGAGAAAGGCAATGGGAGGAAAGCATGTGCTGAGGGGTGTGGCCCTCCCTCAGAGTCCTGTCAGGCAGCTGTCCCTTCTGAGCCTCACTGCGCCTACCACCACAGTCGGGCAGGTGAGGTGTGGGCGTGAGGCAGTGGAACTTCGCCCGGCATTGCCAGAGGGTGTCCCGTGTGGATGTGGACCCCAGAGAGAGGCCCAGCTGTCCTGGCCACGCCCCCTCCCTTGCAGGAGCAGGGCTCCCTGGTGACGTAGGTGACATGCAGGAGATGCATAACCACGTGGTAGAAACATGCCCCATTTATTTCTGTTCCTAAAGTTTGGGACAAGTCAGCACTAAAAAAAGTAGCAAAACAGTTTACCCAGCTGGCAAATCAGAGGTGGCCCCTGTCACCACTGCTCCTGGTCTCGGTGGTCCATGTGGTTGGGAGGAGGAGGGGGAGTGGGGGAAGCTCACTACAGGTCTGGCATCTCCCCGGCTCTCCCTGCTTCTGACTCAAGTCATCTGGTGAGGGTGGTCCTCTCGGGCAATGTCCACACTGGCAGGACCTCCCAGCACGGGCTCCTCAGGGCTTCAGGCTAAACTGCTGTGCCCCTGCCCCATCCTGGTGCCTACCTGGGAAGCAGGGTGTAGCCTTGTCTCAGGCTCACAGGTGGAGACTGTGGCCCCTCAGCCTAACTCAAATACCGCTCCGATGACTACACACAACTTATAAAAATGAAAGAGAACTGAGATTCCCATTATCCTTGCCCTGAGTCTGGGATGCACTTCCATGAGGACCGTCACCCAGGCCCAAGTTGCCAAGAAGGTGGGGAAACACAGTCCCAGAGGGCTCACCTTGCTCTAAGGCCCGAGACTGTCTGGGCCTCCACACAGATCAGAGGTCTATGCACTCCCACTGTGGTGGGAAAGGCCTGGCCGCACAGGGTGTCCATGCTGGATGGAGGTGGAGGAGGAGTTGTACAAGGAAGGACGAAAGGGAGACCTGGCCATGCCCAGGTGGTGGGAGGGTGGGGGGAAATAATGGGGATGACTTCAGCCCTCAAGGGGAGTGTGACCAAGTAGCCCGAGTTGCCCGTGGCTGGGGGCCGAGTGTGTCAGGAGACCGCAGCTTCAGTGTTTCACCCCCAGACCTCACGCACAGATCTGGGCCGAGGTTCCTCTGTGCTAGCACTGGGGTTCTCCCTGGAGGGGCCACATCTTGTCCAGATGTCAGAGCTGTCAAAAGAATGACCGGGTTACACACATGCCCGGGCCTCCGCCCACTGGCCCCTCAGCCCCCAGGTCTGTCACAGCACAGGGCCCTTGTCTGTGAGGCCCTACAGGGGTCCTCACACCCCTAAAAGCACCCCAGCTTGTGGACACACACCCTTTCTAAGAAGCACTGAGGCCAGGCAAGGCCAGGACAGGGCACCATGAACAAGGGACTGGATGAGGCTGACCTTGCGCGTGGCAGGTGCAGCGCTAGTCTGTGAGCTGGCAGGTCTGGGCCTGGATGGGAGTGGCCACTGGCAGCCCTCAGCCCATACCGCGGGGCATCCGTGGGTGAAAGGGTTTCAGCCCTGAAATAATGTTTCAGGTCTGTGTTTGCTGTTCTGATCCTGGAACGTGAGTGTATGAGTGTGTGTGTGTGTGTGTGTGTGTGTGTGTCTTACTAGCAGCCATTCATGTGAACTGAAATCACTGATGATTTCACACGTGAATTGTGGAAAACAGTCTACTTTACAGGCACGAGGGATCCATGTGTACATGTAGATTTGTAATTGGCTCTGGGACCTACACGCACACTGAGGGTGATCAGTGCAGGGAGGCTGTGGAAGGCGGTGGGGAAGATGGGAGTGCGTGGGCGGGGGGCTCTTCTCTGGAGTGTGAGCATGGAACTGGGGCCAAGATGCCCCCTGCAGCTTTGTGCCTCCCCCACTGCCTGCTGAGACCGTCCAGGCCTTGCAATTTCTGTGGCTCCCACCGAGGGCGGTGGCCCCCACGCAGCGCCACGTGCCTGCTGCAACTTGGATTTGAAGTGTGCACAGGAATCCCTGCACGGAATCCCGGACAGCGTGAGTGGCAGCCCTGGCCAAGACACAGCCTCATCTGTGGACAATCACTGGCCGAGGTCTAGCCACGGGGTACAGGCAGGTGGGAGTAGGTGTCAAGGAGGCCCCATTTTCAGGAGAGGGCCCCAGGTCCCCTTGAGCTGCTCCTGATAGGGGTACTCTGGAGGGTGCCCCAGAGGCAGGGGTGGATAGAGGTGGTCACCCCTGCCTTGGCCTGGCCTCTGGGGAGTGACTAACTGTACCAGGCCTGGCCTTCCCGTCGGAGAAAGACCTGAGCTCTCAGAAATGGCTGGATGCTGGCCTCAGATATACCAGTTACCAGGGGGTTTAGGCAACGAACCCCCCAGGGAGGTTAGTCAGGGAGATGGGGGAGCAGCCCTGCCTGGCCAATGCGCCCCTCCCACGGTGCTAATGTCCAGCTCTACCATTGGGATTTGGAAGCATCTGCAACAGGCAGAGACACGGTCAGGCAGCTTGGGAGGTGGCAGTGTGCTCAGCACCTTAGGGATTACAGTGGACGGACGAGAGAACCCCTGGTATACTGGGGAAGCTGAGAAAGCCTGTTACTTGTGGAGTGGTTTTCCTGTCACTCAACCTGCTGTCCAGAGGCTTAAGACATGAGGGGTTTTGTTCTGACAAAAGGGCAGGGTCACTATAGAATCAATGTCACTGGTCGTCCTGAGTGATCTAGGGCATGGGAACGAAACACCTGTTCCCTGACTCTCAGCCCCGCACACGCTTCAAATCGGACCTTCCCTTCTGATGCTGCCAGGGGGTGGACTGCGGGCGTCTCCCCAGACCCAGAGATGTGCTTGCACAGTGATGTTTATGACCCAGGGTGGGCGAAGGCTACTGCACCCACAGGCCTGGCCACGTCCTGAGGAAAAGATCTCTGTTTCCTGTCTGACTGGCCCCTGTCCTTGGTCACTTCAGTCCCTCCCTCTCAGGGATGACGTCTCTGAGTGCACATCCAGGGCAAGGTCTAGGGCCTCCTCCTAAAAAAGGCTGGGCCCCAGACCCCCTCTGAAGGTAAAAATACACATTTGCCTCAGTTCGGGAAACACTGATTTGCCAGGTCTGTGATCCCATCAGAGGGGCAGAACTGGGGGGTCCTGTGAACATCCTGGGGGGCTGGACTCCAGGTAGAGCAGCTGACCCTTGACCCTACACCCTCCGACTCCAGCTTGCCCTTCACTGGGCTATTTGGAAACCGACTCTGCTGACCATCAGCCGTCCTTCACCCAGGACTGTGGGGGCCTTGAGTGGGGGCAGCGCTGGGCTTGAAACCAGTGAACGCCAGATGGTTCAGGTCAGGCTTCCTTGCGGCCAGGAAAATCTAGGCAGTGAGAAGGCCCTCAGTCTCCCCCGCTAAGTGACTCAGAACTGCCCAGGGACGGGGCCTGGCCTTTGGTTTCAAGCCAGCTTGTCAGGCGCGCAGTGCTGGGGTGTGGGTTGGGAGCAGATTCACATGCAGAATGACCCTGGGGGTTGGGGAGGGATGGTCTGTGTGGCCTCAGGCAGCCCAGCATCACTTGGGTGGGTACTAACTACCCACTAAGCACCTGGCCTCTTGAGTGGGGTTTCAGAAAAGGGGGCACTCACGGTTGTGGTGGACTGGCCTCTGTCGAGCAGCGGCTGTGGGTCCCTCCAGAGAAGGGTGGGAGATGTTCCCTGGGGGCCTTCGCCAGAGAGCAATCCTGGGGGGAGGGGCCGTGAAAGCTGGGGTTGGCCAGGGCTGCTGTCCCCCAACACGCACTGGGAAGACTCGGAGCTCTCCATCCCTGAGAAGAGGAGCCGAGTTAGGGCTGGTCCATCAGGGTGAGGGCTGCCCCTGTCCACCTTCCACAATCAGGGGCCCAGATCCTGTCAATCAAGGGCTGGCTGTTTCCTGCTCCAGGTGCAAGTTTGCAACAGCCTGTGAGGGCTGGGTAAGAACAGGACGGTGTGGCTGGAAGGTAGACACCGCGTGTGCTCATGGGCAAGTGTTTCTTGACCTGCTTTTTGGAAATTAGAGTAGAGCCAGTGTAGCCGGAAGACCAGGGTGGGAGGCACCCAGGCAACCTTTCCACTAGCAGGAGGCCTCCAGCTCATGCTGGGTGGCTCTGTCACCACTGGATGTGCAAGTCAAAGGGGAAGCAGAAACTGAGACCAGAGAAGGGCCTCATGCTTTAAACAATGAGAACAGACCGACGAGGCCTACCCCCCACCCCCGCCACCCCCATCTCCCTGCAGGACTGTTGGCCCCTTCGGTATCACCCCAGTCCCAGACCTAGCCAAAGCCACTGGGTAAAGGCCCAGGGTCACTCTCCATGTCTGGGACCTGTGCTCTAGGCCAGTACCGTGTGAGTGGCTGGTGGCTTTCCTCTGTGCTCCTCTGCGGGGATTGCAAAGGGCTGTCTGGGTACTGAGCTGAGGATGGCCAAGCTGAGCCCTCAACACATACACTTCCACCTTGGCCTCACATCCAGGCTCCTGGGCTCCAGACTTGGCCTTGACTGGAGGCTGCTTCAGCCCAGACGTGAACTACCTGTGGTCCGGGAGCCAGAAGTATGCACCAGGGGAGTGCAGTCGCTCCGGACTGGCAATGCAGCATGTCCTCACTGTGCTCCGGTGGCCCGTCCCATGGTGGCTGCTGCCTGTTCTGACCAGGTGTGCAGCACACGGCCACCTGGGCTCCCCCGCAGATTTTATGTGCAACACCTTCAGCTGGACACAGAGATGCCTTGGTGTCAGTCGCAAAGCCCTCAGATGCTGGCAATGACATATTTCTGGGCTTGGGAAGGTGCTTGTCCTAGGCAGTGTGGCCCGAGGACGAGCCACATCTGGGCTGTGGGATGGATTTCACTGAGACCTCACTGACCTGAGGAGGCCCGACACCTGTGGTCCTTACACCCCACACAGAATGCAGAGAGAAGCGACTGCGGGGAATTCCACGGACACATCCCTTCCTCCGTGTGGAGGTGTGTGCAAAATACTGCTTTACCGGGATGTAAGTGACACAATGGACCGCACACCTCTGAGGTACAAATAGATGACTTTGGACATGTGTATACACCATAAGGTCACACATGTGTACACCCCAGCCAGACAGGACACGTGCTGCTCACCAAAAGCTGCTGGTGCCCATGCATGTTCAGTGTGGTCACCGACACGGTGAGCACTGGGTCCGCCTCGGACCAGTCAGGCCTCTGTTTTTTGTTCCCTCTTCCTCTTTCTCTGCATTCTTTGGACTTTTTCCTTACAGTTGCATTTGGTCTCCTTTGTTGGTGTATCAGCTCTGTCTTTTTATTTTAGAGGTCGTTTGGGGCTTATAATCTAAGGATCACAGTTTACCTTCAGGTGATGTCACTCAGCTCACAAGCAGTGTAGAACCTCGAGTCAGCAAACTCGGCTGTCCGACAGCACTGATGCGCCCCTCCTCCTTTCTCGTTCTCTGTTGTATCATTTTGGGTACTTTCTACTGACGTGCCTTCAAATGAACCAACACTTTCTTCTGTCACCGCATCTGATGTTTTCACCTCAGACATTGCAGTTTTTGCCTTTGTACGCTCAGTCTGGGCGTTTTCATATCTTCCACGTCACCACTTAAATTTTTAGACCTCAGCAACGGTTACAACAATGGTTTGTAGGCCACGACTGACAATTCTGACATCTGTGTCAGCTTTGGGCTGGCTTTGCCTGATTATTCTCATTATGGTTTGTTTTCTACTTCTTTGCTTACCTGTTGCTCTGAATGGATGTCACACAATGTGAACTGAACTTATTGGATGCTGGATGCTGGATGCTTTTGTGATCCTATAAATCTCCATGAGCTTTGTCCTGGGATATAGTTAGGTTACCTGGAAACTGGTCCTCTTGGGTCTTGTTTGGTGAGCTGGTGGGTGGGTTGGGGGAAGTGTCCAGCTGAGTGCTCCCTCCTCCTGAGGTAGGGCTTCCCGAGGACTCACCTAGCACCCCTTGAGTCCCAAGTGTCTCACCCAGCTGGTAGGAACAGGTGCCCATGTGACTGTGCAAAGTGTTCTCCAGTCCTCACGTGCCATGCCAACCGGTACTTTGCTGGATGCTGGAGTCTGGAGAGGACCCATCTGTCAGACCCCCAAGGCCTCGCACTGCACAGGTCTCTCCTACTCCGTCCTGCAAGCCCCCACTGCCTTGGTCTCCTCCACTCGGGGAGTCCGCCTCACCTGTCCCAGGACTCTCAGGCAGAAAGAGGGCAACCACAGGGCTCACCTCATCTTCCCGCCCCTCAGGGTCACTGTTCTCTGTTGTTGGATGTCCTAGGTTTTGAAATTTCTCATTTCATATATTTCATCTGGTTTTGTCTTCTTTTTAAAAAATATATTTGTTTTAAATCTATTCCCTGTTACATTGTCTTGGATGGAACAAAGTTTTTTAAAAAAATTTATTTATTAATGAGAGAGAGAAACATTGACATGTTGTCCCACTTATTCACGCTTTCATTGGTTGATTCTTTTTTTTTAAGTATTTTTTATTGATTATGCTATTACGGTTTTCCCAATTTTTCCCCCTTTATCCGCTCTCCACCCTGCGCCCCCAACCCTCCTGCATCCCCTTCCCCCTTAATTCATGTCCATGGGTTGTACATATAAGTTCTTTGAGTTCTGTTTCCTATACTATTTTTTATCTCTCCCCATCTATTTTATGCCTAATTATGCTTCTTCTTCTCTGTGTCTTTTTCTCCCTATTTCTCCCTCCCCACTCCCCAGTAAACTCCCTCTGTGTGATGTCCATTTATCTGATGTCTCCTGATTTCTCTGATGTCCATTTCTCCTGTTTTGGTTGTTTGCTTAGTTTTTGTTTTCATTTTCTTTTCTTTTAGGTTCATTTGTTGATAATTGTGAGTTTGTTGTCACTTTATTGTTCATATTTTTGATCTTCTTTTTCTTAGGTAAGTCCCTTTAATGTTTCATATAATAAGGGTTTGGTGATGATGAACTTCTTTAAGTTGACCTTATCTGGGAAACACTTTATCTGCCCTTCCATTCTAAATGAAAGTTTTGCTGGATAGAGTAATCTTGGAATTATGTCCTTGCCTTTCATGACTTCAAATACTTCTTTCCAGCCCCACCTTGCCTGTAAGGTTTCTTTTGAGAAATCAGCAGATAGCCTTATGGGAACTCCTTTGTAGGTAACTGTCTCCTTTTACTTTAGGGTTTTCTCTTTGTCTTTAATCTTGGGTAACTTAATGATGATGTGCCTTGGTGTGTTCCTCTTTGGGTCCAACTTCTTTGGGACTCTCTGGGTTTCCTGGACCTCCTGGAAGTCTATTTCCTTCGTCAGATTGGGCTAATTTTCCTTCACTATTTGTTCAAACAAGTTTTCAATTTCTTGCTGTTCTTCTCCTTCTGGCACCCCTGTAATTCAAATATTGGAACGTTTCAGGTTGTCCCAGAGAGTCCTTAGCCTCTCCATTTTTTTGGATTTGTGTTTCTTCGTTCTGATCCGGTTAGATGTTTATTTCTTCCTTTTGTTCCAAATCGTTGCTTTGAATCCTGGTTTCCTTCTTGTCACTGTTGGTTCCCTGAATATTCTGCTTTATTTCATTTTGGGTATCTTTCATTTTTCATCCAAGCTCAATCAGTTATGTGAGCATTTGGATTACCAGGGCTTTAAATTCTCCATCATATAGGTTGGCAATCTCCTCATCGCTTAGTTTGGAGGTTTTGCTCTGTTCTTTCATTTGTGCCCTATTTCTTTGTCTTGGTGCAGCTGATAGGTTGTAAGGGGGTGGGGCCTTAGGTATTCCCCCGGGGCAATGCAACCCTCTTTGCTGTGCTTTGGCGCTGCCTGTGGGGGAGGGGCCAGAGAGGGAACGCTGCAGCTCGCCTGCTCTTCTCTAGCTCACTTTCCAACAAACTCTTGTGTCAGACTGGGAGTATCTCCCACAGGCAACCCCAGCCAGAGCCCAGTCAGCTCTGCGACTCACTTTTCCCCTTAAGTCAGCCCCTCCCACACAGCTCTGCCAAGCTCCGCAGTCAGCCCCGCCCCTCAGCTGCCTCGCCTCGGTTTTTCTGAGTTGGCTGGTGGTGCCCGTGCGGTCCGCCTTACTGGTCTGGTTGTTCTGGTTGGTTTTTTCTTTAATTCCTTGCTTGTTGGAGTTCCATGCAGTTTGATTTCCTGGTGCTTTTGGTTGTTTACTGATTTTAGATTGGTTGTTATCCTCCTTTTGGTTGTGTGAAGAAGCAAAGGGTTTCTACCTACGCCTCCATCTTGGTGGGAACTCCCTTTCATTGGTTGATTCTTATATGTGCCCGGACCAGGGATCGAACCCACAACTTTGGCATATTGGAACTTTGCTCTAACCAACTGAGCTACCTGGCCTGAGCCTGAAAGTTTGTTTTTTTTTTTTTAATAAAAGAAAATTTATAATTTGTTTGAAAATGTTGGAAGTATATAAAATCAAGTGAAACAAAAGAATACATACACTGGCCCCACCCACATCAGCTGCCAGAAGCTGCAGCACACGCAGCCAGAGGCTCAAGAGCACTCACGCAGTGGAGTCTGGCTCCCCGTCTCCTGCTCCAGTTCATCCTCCTCAATGCAGGTGTGGACATCGTACGGCCAGGGGCAGTGGGCTTGGCTAGCGGACACGTGCAGGGTGGCAGAGGACTGGCTGCCGGAGGAGGAGGTGCTGCTGTTGGAGATAGTGGAGTGCGGTCTCTTGAAGGGGGTGCTATGGTTACGGGAGGGCACAGATCTGCACACTTGGGTTCTTGACTCTGGAAGGGACAGAAAGCAAGTTGGTTTGGCCTCTGCTCCAGAAGTGCAGCCTCGATGCAAGGACCAGTCAGAGCCCTCCGGAGACTGAGCAGGCTCCTCGGCCTGCTGAGTGCCACCCCTGGTGCTCCGGGGCCTGGGTCCCAGTTGGCAGAGCAGGGTGAGGAGAGGGCTGTGGCCACCTTACCTGTTCCGTTTATGACGTGATTGACAGCCCGACCATTTATGGCTGCGTTGCTGGGCTTGACATCCAGGAATGGTTTGCTGCCTAACCCTATAGATACCATTTCTTGCGTTCTGAGTTCTGAAACAGAAGAATGTAGAACACTTTTCCGAGTGACTCCTGGGTTTACTACGGAAGTGCAGCCTACACCATCAGTCCAGACCAGAAGCATGTCGGGGCCAGGCCCTGCGCCCCAGAGTGATGCTGGGGGGCTGAGGTGCTAGGTCTCCCAGTCTGGTACCTGCACCTGGTCTGGCCTCACAGTCGCCTCCGTCAGAGGGCATGGGACCAGAACCGAGTGTCCAAGTGAGTAGAGAAGGGAAGGCTCTCTGTCTGCTGGTGAAGGCAGATGAGCAGGGCTGGTGTAGAGTAGGGGACAGAGGCCTCCAGGACACACATGGCCATGAGAAGGACACACTGACAGGTGTCTGTGTGTCTCTGAATACTGAGAGGAGATCCAAGCAAAAGGTGAGAGCCTAAGAATGAATTATTTTGTAAAACTAAAAAAAAAGAAAAGAAAGATAATAATTATAGTTGATGGGAAGACAAAGAGGGAGGGGCAGGAGAAGAGGAGACAGGGCAGGGGATTGGGGAACTGGCTGCAGGGCCTCCTGCTTCTCACAAGGGCTGGATCCATTCCCAGGGAACTGAGAAGCCAGTGGGTACCCTGAGCAGAGCTGCCTCGTGTGGTGTGAGCACAAACATGTATGTACGTGTGCACATATGTGGGTGCATGTGTGTATACGTGTGTTGTGTGCACATGTGTGCAGGGGTGGTCTGTGCTTCAAAGGAGGCAGCAGTGGGGGGCTGTGGGGCATCTCTGGGATAGGTCAAGGCTCTGGCCAGGGTGCGGCCACTGAGGGGACGGGTGGTTGTGTGTGGCTGTTTGGACATCAGAGCCATTAGGGTTTCTCAGGCCTGTGGGTCCAAGCTGCCATGGGAAGGCCAGCTTGAGGGGTCCCTATGAAGATGGCATTTATAGTGGCCACCTTGTGAGTGTAGACAGAGGTGCCCAAGTGACTAAATCAGGGCAGAGGAGTGACAGCAAGAAGGAAGAAACCTGGGTGGGGGTCCCTGTAGGAGGGACCCTCACCTGCAGGGTGCCCACAGGCTCAGCATGCAGTCAGTCAGGAGTCCTTGCCAAGCAGGGCGGGGTGGACAGCATGGGCCTCAGGGGCCCAGGGAGCCCGAGCCCGAGCCCTTCCTCTGTGTGCGGCAGTGCAGGGGCAGGGTCCTGTTCATATTTGTTTTAAGGCGAAATACATGTTTGTGTGCTGATGGGATAGATACACACTTCCGGGTAAATAGTGCCGACAGAGGGCCTCCCAGGGGCTACCAGGCCTGGGACTGGACAGGACCCCTGGCATGGAGCTGGCCTCAAACCCTCTCTTGCCCACCTCTGTTCCTCAGAGCCTGCCGCCACAGGATCTTCCCTATCGTGTCAGTCCACATGGTCTTGACCTCTGGGGAGCTCGCCTGGAGAATGTAGGACTCCTGCGATTTCCGCCACCTGCAGAACCAGATCTCAAACTTCACACCACTGTCCCCGACGGTCTCCGTCATCCCGATTTCAGCCATCTGCAGTCACACCATGGGAGAGAACCAGGGAGACGGTCTCTGAACAACTGACCACTTGCAGGCTGACACTTTGACCCCAATGCCTCGGTGCTAGAGGCCTCTTCACCCAGACACCAAATGGTGTGGACAGGGTGGAGCCGGGGGTGAGAACAGGACAGGGAGGATCCAGTTTCTACCCCATCCAGGCTGGCTCCTTCTTGGAGCCTCAGTTTCCCCATTGGAGAAATGAGGGCTAGATGAGAAGGTTCTGTGGTACTCTGTGGCTGTCACACACTGGGTGGGGTTACACAACCACCACACCTCTGATGTGTTCCTCAGTGCTGGCAGGTAAGGGATTTGAGTGTGGGCTCCTCCCAGGAGCCCCAGAAACTCTTCACCCTCAGAGCCTCCTTTAGGGGCAGGAGAGCTGCCCAAGACCCCCTGAGGGGAGGGCCTCTCTGGCTTCCCAGCCACTGAACCAGCACACAGAAAGCCTTGATGCTTTTGGAGTCTGAAGTTTTCACAATTCAGCCAAAGAACCACAGGAAAGAACAAATATGTAGTCCCTGCTCATCTACAGGGGCCTGGCCTGATGCCAGAGGCACAAGGCACAAGGCAGGTGCATTACCTTGAAGGATTGCTTGTACGTGTAGATGTCGTAGCCTCCGTCCACCTTTCTGGTCTTGCTAAACAGGATGAGGTCATCAAAGAGGAAGACATGCCTCAGATACTTCTTTCTTCCACAGCAGACGATGAACTCATCCCGGCACCGCAGCTGCCCCTGCTCTTTCAAATTCACCTGCGGATCAAGGAGGCCGCTCTCAGGGATCACTGGGTTTGATGTGATCCCACCCTGTCCTCTGGAGGGGGAGGGGCTGGAGGCTGAGTCAACACAAAGGACAATGATCCAATCCATCCCACCTATGTAATGAGGCTTCCACAAACGCCCAAAAGACGGGGTTGCAGAGCTTCCTTTTAGTGAACACGTGAAGATGTGGGGATGCTCTGCACCCTTTGTCCACACCTCGTCTTGTGCATCTCTTGCAGCTGGCTGTTCCTGAATTGTATCCTTTATAATAAACTGGCGATCCAGTAGGTGAGATATTTCCCTGAGTTCTGTGAGCTGCTCTTGCCAACTAATGGAACCCAGGAGGGGCTGTGGGAACCCCCATCTATAGCTGATTGGTCAGAAGGACAGTTGACAACATGGACTTGCCATTGGCATCTGAAGTGGGGTTGGGGGGATTCTTGTGGCACTGAGCTCTTAACCTGTGGGGTCCGAAGTCATCGAAGGGTGGAAGATGTCAGAAGTGCGCTGAATTGTAGGACATCCAGCTGGTGTCTGACAATTGCTTCTATGTGTGGGGAAAACCCCACATTAGAATTGGGTGCAAACCCTCAGAGTGAGCTTCCCCTGTGCCCACATTCCTGCTCGTCTGAGTGGATGTTACACTAAAACCCTCTGTGTTCAATTTTACTTAACTTCTCACTTCATAGCCCTTCTGCTTGTTTTAACAGAAACCTCTTGTTGAAATGCTGGAGTCTCAGTCACTGTGTATAAATGTCCCCATGTGGTGACCCCAGGAGTCACTTTACAAGTTCCACACCTGAGCTGTCCCCCAGCACAGAAATCCCTTGGAGCTGCCCCCTGGGCCAATACTCGGGGCACAGCCGCTGTGCCTGCGCCAGTGCTCCTTGTGGATGGACTCCAGATGACAGACACCGTTGGGACGTCTCTCCCACTGCCTTCCCTCGGTGCAGGGCCCTGTTCTGGGTGATGCCTGGGAACCCTGGGTGGACCCCAGTTGTCCCAATCACTCAGCCAAGCTCACTGGGAGAGTCTGAGTGGCTGCGGGGTCTCGGTGACAACCCTGCAGTGTGTTCCTCTGCTGTCATTTAAACTCTTAATGCTATTCTTAGCAAGGTGTCCACATTTTCACCGTGCCCTGGAATTTCTGTAGCCATCCGTCTGACCATCAGAGATAAGGGATCCTGCCTGAGGGGGGTGTCCTCTTCTTGCCCGTGTAGTCCTGCCATGCCACCATGTTGGGGATATGGAGGCCTGGCCTCCGTCCCCAGCAGAGACCAGCCTGTAAACTGGCAGGCCAGGCCCCAAGCACGGTGGCCCAGCACAATTTTTATGCATTCAGTTGTTTTAAAATAGCCCCAATAAGGAGACATGTAGCATTTAGAGCCCACCTGCTGTCACACCCTTCAGCTGCTGTTCCAAAGCCAGTCACTGAGCTCCACTCTGCTCCCTCTCTCCCTCGGGTGGGGGCATCAGGAAGTCTAAGTTTCGGAGACATTCTTAAAGAAAAGTTCTGTGCTCCTGACCCCAGGCAGGTCCTTTCCCTTGATCAACCCCAAGCCCTGACCCAGAGAGCCTGTCGGGGCCTTGGGTCACTTACATTGCAGCCGCGGACAGCGTCCATGGCCAGCAGGTCATTGCCATGGCGCAGCTGGAAGCGGAGCATGTCCTCGGCAGCCTTCAGCTCGCCCAGCTCCTGCTCGCGGGCGGGGCAGCGTCTGGCCTCCTTGAGCAGGTCCTGGAGCAGAAGTGCGTACTTGCCCATGCGCTGCACGGGCTTTAGCAGATAGGAGGCCAGGTCCATCTTGTCGCCCAGTGCCCGCTGCTTGTCCTGCAAGGGCCGGGGGACAGGGTCAGCTTGGGCCGGGCAAGGGGAGGTGCGGAAGGCTCGCAGGCAGGGGGATGACCTTGAAGAAGGCGTGGCCGTGGCTGCAGAGCAGGGCGTCTGACTGGGGCTTGTTCTTGCTGTAGAGCACGTACATGCCAAACTGTTCTTCCTGCAAAGGGGAGGGCACAGAGCGCCTGAGTCGGGCTGGTCAGAACCTGTGCTGTGACCCCAGCCCCACAGCACAGTTCTCGCTGCGGCCACAAGAAAGGGCACAGTGTTGCGTTAAGGCCACCTCAGCTTCCCCAACACAGTGGGTACTCCTGGGGGCAGTGCCAGCGTTCTGGATGGGTCTTAGCTACAAAGGTTGAGGGAAGAGACTCAAGGAGCACTCACAGGGTGGGCTGGGGAGGGGCATTGGGAGTGCTGAAAGTAGTAAGGGTCAAGAACCAAAGCTGTCTAAACATTTAAAATTCTCACAATCACTGTCGGTATAAAACAATACACAAGTTGCACCTTTTGGCTAAAGCACCCTTTAAAAATAGCTGAAAAGACTTAATGTGGGCTTTCTGTCACCCATGGTGTTTTCTTGTGGTTACTTATATTTAATAATGTGGAGGCCAATGTGTCACCTGCCCACAGCACAGAGCCACTTGAGTGCCCAGATCCTACAACAGTGCCTAGTAGCTACTTGTTGAAAGAATCTCCTTTTTAGAGTGAATTAAGCTTTTATCAGAGGCCCCCTGAGCAAAAGGCAGGCAGTTCTCCTCCAGTCAGTCTGTGCATCTCAACCAGGCTCCCTCAGAACTGTCAGGCAGGTCCTGGGGTCCGTCTGGAAGGGGAGCGGGTGGGCCTTGAGCAGGAGAATCGTGAAGGGACCAGGTGGGCTTCCTAACGCAGGAAACAAGCTGACTTCGGAAGTTCCTTTTGGCCAATTTGGCTTGAGGGGTGGGGAAGCGGGGCTGCCGATACCATGAACTGTGATGATGGGAAGCCCCCGGCCCCACATGGCCTTCAATAAGGGTGAGCCGTGAGGACCATGTCCAGTGCTGTTGGCTCATTGTCTATTCTGGGTGCCTGTGTATTCACAGACCTTAATGTGCTGCTGGGGACACATTTCCTAAGCCTGAAATGCCGGCTCCCAACGGCCTGACATGTGGGTGGGCACTCTAGACCCCGCTGCTCCCAGGGTGAGCTGGGCTGAGGTCACTTCTGCCCACCACATGGGGGACTTACATGTTTCAGGAACACACGCCCCACAGCCAGGGGGCAGCGCCAGCAGTGCTCCAGCTCCGTGAGGAAGTGGTGGCGGTGGAAGTTGTAGAGCTTCTCCAAATTCCCAAAAATGATGCTGCGCTTCCCTCGCAGGTCCTGCGGCAGGTCCACTCTTTCCATTTCTGGAAAATAGTTGTCGACGACATATCCTAAGGACCTAACATACTCCCTCTCCGTGGAGATCATCTCGGCCATTATGTGCTGCAGGCGGCTGCTGGAAGACACAGAGAGCAGATGGGACGCTGAGGGATAAACACGATGGCGTGCGGACAGGAGACACACAGTGAAGTGGTCTGTCTTCAGCTGTGAATAATGCTGGGCGGCCCCACCCCTGAGTCGTGCTCATGGCTAACCTGGAGCTGCTGTCCTGATGTAGAGTAAGAAAAGGTAAGAGATACAGGGGAGGGGTGCATAGCATATGAAGTGTTTCCATGATATTGGTTGTGGCCTTTTCAGATGAAAATCCCTTGGCAAACAGAAGGGGAGAGATTTGCTGTCTCCCAGACCAAACTGATGCCTGCGGGTTTTCGTTTCCGGGAAGCCTGACCAGCGCCTGCTTCAGGCGGCAGCGGCTATAGCAGTAAGGGGACTGGGCACTTGGCCGTGAGCCCTGTGCAAGGAAGGCTGTGCTGGAGCTTCATGAGAAAACGTTTCTGATGCACCCCGACTACTAACCTACCAGAAGATATTTCTGAAAAAGCGGCTTTAAACTGCAGGGACATCCCGCCCGGGGCAGTGAGGAAATGGACAGCAGATAGTGGGAGGATTTGGGGGGATGCAGGGAGGGGGTGGCAGATGCCTCCTCCCACCTGGCCCAGGCCTCCTGGGGCTCCTTCTGGAGTGGCATGCTAGCATGTGCGTGTCACTAGTCAACTGGAACATCAGGGTACCAAGAAGTGGTCTGCTGGTGACATGCCCCCCTCCCCCACTGTTATTAAACAAGGCACACTGCTTTTCTCCCCTACTTGGTAGTAACCTATTGCGAACTTCCTTAAATTACTCAGTCCTAATGATACTAATGGCAGGTGGCAAGTTTTTCTACCATTATTTGTCTTTACTTTTTTTTTTAATTTGGAGAAAAATTAAAAGCTAATCATGGGACATACAATGTGGTCAGAAATGCTTCTGACTACATCCTGTCTACTACAGACCTGGAGAAGACCACCCTTACCCCTCTCCCCCATAACAGATTTCACAAATACTTGTTTCCAAGCACACAGCACATTTGGCCAAGGTGCCTGAAGGTGCCCCCGGGGCACAGCACAGCACAGGCTGTGGAGAATCACCTCTCATCAACACTCATGAAAACCAGTATCCTCCTTAAATACTCAGACACAAAATTAAAATGAGAGCAGTCTGAGGATTTGGACCAAATAAATGGAAATGGACTCATAAAGCCATAATAGCCAGAAACTTCTGGGGAAATGACTGCTGGCTAGGTGACAGCGTCTCCCTCTGGACACCTAGCAGGTCTGGGTGTTCAGGAAAGACAGATCTGGTTTAGTGATCTTGCCCATACCCCAACCCCCAACCCCAACCCCAACCCCTGGGCCCTGGAGTTTGAGGAGGACTTGCTCCCTTTTCAGGGTGTGCAGTAGACTCCTCACAAGCAGACTCGGGGGTGGTGGGTCTGTGGCCTGTGAACGGTGGCAGAGGGGACCTGTCCCCAGGGGCAAAGGCAGGACAGCTTTCCAAACCTGCTCCCTTCCTGACCCAGGATGTCTACTCTGAGGGACCAGGGGAAGCTCTGGCAAGTGGACACCTCCACCCCTTTGTACTGCTGCCCTGGAACTTTCCGCATGAGCGCAGTGGAACTGGAAGGCCATCCGCAAACCTGCGTTACCCTCTGCCGCTTGCCCATGGATTCCAGCCCACAGGGAAATACACCCTCGCTGCTCCCCTCTGCACAAATGAAACCTTTACCTTCAACAAGGTACATTGTAACTGCCCAAAGTTTTGAAACTTAAAGGTGTGTTTCAGAAGAGGATTTTGTAACCCTCTCAGTTCAGATTAAAGCTGCTCTGCAGGAGCCGGAAACAGGACAACAAACCAGCAAATAAACGAGGATGCCCCACCTCCAGGCCGCAATGCTCACTGTAAACACGGCCGGCAGCACAGAGGTGCTATGTCACCAGGCCAGTGTTCTCTCTGGCATTAGGGATGGGTGGAGTTCCTACCACTTCATCTAAACAATTAATAAAAAGTATCATTTTGCAAACATCTCAAAGACGAATTGAAATACACATCTATCTTCATTTGGGCAATAAATAAATGGGCACACACTTCTTACCACAGCACTAAAGAGACTTTTTTAAAAGCAATTTTTTAGGTAATTTCTTCATATTGTGGGTTTGATTTGCTTGCAGTCATTTTCTACAAATGGGCTCCATGTAACTAGACTTGGCTGTTTAACCTTCGGAGTGGGTGTGCCAGGTTACCACATGCCATGAAAGAGGAAGGAGTTGTCAATGATTCTGTTCTGACACTGGAGGTAACTAACATGTAGTTTAAGATCAAATGCAAGTCTGCCTGGCCTGGACCAGGCAGGACAGCTGGAGGGGGAGCTGTGGACTTTCTGTTCTGCAGAAGCGCATTTAACAGCTTTGTGTGTCTAGATCCCCACTGAACGCTACAACCTGAGGCTGCAGGGGCGTCCACCTTACCTTCCTGCTGGCCTCCTCCGGTCCTCCTCACAGGGGTGGATCCTGGAGGGGGAAGACAGGCTCCGGTTCAGAGTGACTGGGAGGCTTTCGACATGCGGCTTCTTCTCTGAGGCCATGGTGCTGGTCACCTCCAGGCCTTTGATGAAGACCCCCGTGTGGCCTGGCCAGTGGGAGTCCCTGAGGCCACTGTCAAGCTGCGGAATCTCGAAGCTTAGTGTTTTCTTCATAATTTTCTTCACAGGGTGTTTCCTGTGGTGGATGATGGGGGTCTGGGTGGGTTCCGAGGAGCAAGCGGAGCTGTCATCTGGGGTGTGCACATGTGGGTCCAGGTGCTCACCCTCCTGCCCACACAGAGCCACTTGCCTAGGGAGGCTGGACAGCAGTTGTGCCCACTCCCCAATGCAGCCCTTGGGGTCAGTGAGGGGAACCCAGGATGCCTCACCATACCTCGTCTCGGCCCCCAGGACAAGCTCGAGCTGCAAGGGGCTCTGGTCCGGAGGAGGGGCACTGGGGCCCGGGGCAGACTCAGAAAGAGCCTCCTGGGAGTGTAGGTGGGCCTGCTGGCACTGTAGCCTCAAGGCGTGCCACTGCCCCAGTGCCTGCTGGCCACCCAGGCTCAACACTGCCACGTGAGCAGACTCCCCCAGGGCCTCCTGACGACAGCTCTTCAAGTACTCGGCAACCAGCTCCGGGCCCAGGCGCTGCAGGCAGTCCCGGCAATGCAGTGTCACCCCATCCACCTGTGCAGTGGAGGAGAGCCCTGGTCAGTACAGCGAAGGGCTGGCAAGGCCAGATGGCTTTGTGAGCCCCACCCATGTCATGTGGCCAGTGAGTGACTCAAGTGAACTCAGCACAGGCTTATTCTGCCATCCAGGTGCCAAGTCAAGCATCAGGGTGAGCCAGGAGGCCACAGCAAGAGGAACACCCCTTTGCCCATGGTGGTAGCTGCCAACCAGACTCACCCACAGGGCAGACAAGTCCGCCACAGCCCCCAAAGGCACCACGAGGGGTGTCCCAGGACCATGGGATATCTGTGAAATCAGCTATTCCCCATCTCTGCCTCGTGTGGGAGCCCCAGAAATGGTGGGGCAGAGAACTCCTACCCCTGCCCTGGCCTGTGACAACCTTCCCTGACCCCTCAGATTCTGTCAAGAGGGGCTGTGCTCCTGAGGACTCTAGCCCCAGGGTCCCCAATGGCTAGGCAAGTCTAGGGTGCTGGTGAGGTCACAGGTATGTGTTGTACTGTGACAATTACTCTGGGGTCTTTGATAGTAAGTGGACTGAGAGCCAGGGATGTGGTCTGAAGGGAGTGCTAGCCAGCAGCCTGGGCGCTCGGCTGGCCCAGACCTGCAGGGGACAGTGCTCACTAACTGTCTGAAGAGTAAAGGACGGGGCAGCACAGGCGGCTCCACAAGATAAACTCTGCCAGGCCCCTCACTGCCTTGCAGAATGGGACTGGTGAGCACGCTGGGCCAGCTCTCCCTCTCTCCACTCAGCCTGGCTGGCGGTGGGGCTCAGACGCCTCCGGACATCTCGCACTGTTTCCTCTGTGTCCTGCAAGTTGTTCTCCATCAGCTGTTGTCCTTTCTGACAACACTGCTGTAGCCCAAGGAAGCAACCATCAGCACGAGCTGGGCACTTACTCTGGGGTTTCCGAGCGAGGGCTGGACTGCACCCACTGTTGGCCCAGCCCACAGCTCCTGCTGCTGCGGCTTCAGCTTCTCAGCACAGAGCATTTCCAAAGGGCCCGGGAATTTCATTTGCTCTTTTTCAAACCATGATCTGATCTACACAGGAAAAGAAGTTTTTACTTTTAAGCATGTTAAGGGGTCCGGCTCTAATACTCGCAGGACGATGGAGGAGTCTGACGCGGCTCAGGGGCTGGCTCGCCCGCTCCTGCAGATGGCACGCCTCGTCCCAACCCAAACGCTGCATCTTACTCAAACATGTTGGGAGTCACTGCATAGCAGCCAGGGCCACGACAAAGGCTCCAGTTTATAGCAATTTTCATTGTTTGGAAATGGAAATTAAGATCACTGAAACATAGATCTAGAATTTTCAGTTTTGAAACTTTTTTCTAGGCTAAACATGCCCCAGAGATATTCTTCAGGCTGGCGGTGCTTGGACACCCGGGGGCTGCCTGGGAGTGACAGAGGGGCAGATGGCAGCCTGGCCCACACCTTACAGTGTGACGAGGTCTGGGTTTTCATTTCAGAGACAAATCCTTTGGCAATATCACTGGGTCACAGTGAACATGTCATAGGGAAATGCTTCATTTTCATGCACAGTTCTTGTTGGACAGCAATGCCAGAGACCCCTGGCTGTTAGGTGCCCAAGAAGAGAGGTCTGTCACTAAAAATGGTGTCACTGGGCTGTACCTATGACAAGGATTGAATTTAGGGGTCCCAGATGTACGGGCACAGGACAGAAATCAGAGAGCATAATGTTTGTGGAGAGAGTCATGGAGAAAAACATTGAGATGGGAATTTTATGAGGAAGCACTGGTCACCCCAGGGCCGCCGGGTGGAGGAGCAGGGAATGGCCTGGGGAGCGGAGGCCTCTCAGGGAGAGGTGGAGAGCCCCCTCCGAACTCGTTAAAAAAGGAAATTCTAGTTGCTCTGAAGATTTAAATGGGAATATTCGAACCATAAAAGTCTTATGATGGAATATGTTAGTTGTTCTGTAACCTTAAAGTAGAAAAGCCCATTTAAATCATAAGCAAAGTTAAAGGACAGATTACAAATGGGAGAAATTATTTGCAACATCATCAAAGGATAGATAGAAGTGATACAATGAAACTATTACAAACAGTAGAGAAGTTGGCCAAGTGCAAGAAAATGCAACTTATTAGAGAGTAAATAAAAATAACCAATAAATGTATGAAGACAAAGTTCAACTGCAGCCTTAAAAGAAAACCCCAAATGTGAACACTGGTGAGATCCTGAGCTTTCACTCACCAGGTGAGGGAGGCCGCAACCTAGGCTGGGCAGGCTGAGGGGGGCCACTTGCCAATGTGTAAAAACCTCAAAGTATGCGAGCTCCGCTCAGCCATCCCGAGTTGAGGAATCTGTCCACAGTGAACAATCACAAAGTGTGAGGGACGCAGGCGTGGTAATGCTTGTATGGCAGCAAAAAGCAGGGCGGAGCCCGGGAGGTGCAGGCTGCTCGGGGTGCCCAGCGCACAGCCCGCCAGACAAGGCAGGTCAGAGACAGCTGTGCATGGCGTGACCACACTTTTGTAAAAAACTCTCTTTTCTAATTCTTCCATAGTGTTCATGCATTTCTTAGGTTGAAAAGAAATTAAACACATTGTAGATAGGACAATCTTATTTTTAGGTTAAAATGTATTTAGTACTGGGTGAAGAAGGCAGATTGAGACATACCTAATTCTGCTCCCTCTAGAAACACTATTAAAGCTTTAGAAAACTCCTTTAATTGATAAAAGATGGGGGAGCAGTGGGACTGGGAATGAGGGACAGAAAGTAGGAGGGCCGTGGGAGTCCTGAGCAGGGAGAGAGAGGGTGGCTGCAGACAGGTGAGGAGAGCACATTTGCAGAACACCATCAAGGAGAGACATTCAGAAAACAAACAAAACTCCATGGTAATTAAAAACGTTGTAGCAGAGGCAAAAACACTCACATAGGGTTAGAAAATCAAGTTTAGAAAATCTATACTCAAAGTAGAACAAAAAAGCCAACAAAAGGGAAAACAAGAGAGAAAATTAGTGAACCAGGCGGAAGTGTGGAATTCTAGAACATGAGAGAGCTCACCAAAGACAATAGATTCCAGAGCAGAGATGTGGTGGCCAAAGCAGGAACCCCCAGCCCGGGGTCATTGGGGCCAAAATGCCCTTAAGAGACCAGAGGTAAACAGGCATCCAGTGAGTAAAAATAGGGCCCAGACCAAGGTCAAGAGCAGAAGAGATGAGGACTCCTCCACTGCAATGCATGAAGCTAAAAGGCATGAAACGGTGCCTCCAAAATTTGGGAGGGAAATAAAGCTACAGTGAAATGTGAAGGTGGAAAAAGACATTGTCAGATAGGCAAGATCTCAGAAATTTCCATCCCACCACCCCTTTCTCTGGAAAGTCCTGGGGGGCATTCTGCTCAAAACCACAGAAAAATGAAGAAAGAGGAAAACTGGGTGTATGAGAAATAGGACAAAGGAGATGCCACAGGACAGAGAGGAGACCCACAGGACAGAGAGGGGACCCACAGGACAGAGAGGGGACTCCACACGACAGAGAGGAACCCCCGTGACAGAGAGGGGACCCACAGATAGAAAGGGGACCCAAAGGCAGAAAAGGGACCCCACAGAATGGAGGAGCAGGAGAAAGAGAAGAAGCCACAGGACATCAGGTGCTCCCGGCAGGGCAGCCCCTTCAGCCAGTGCTCCAGGCTGCCACCACCAGGGCCCTGGTGAGCCGGTTCACCTCCTGTCCGCACCTGCCTTGTCCTAGATGTGCTGATAGTCTCCTGCCCCTGCCCTGCAGCCTGGATCAGCCGGGTCACCATCCACCCCAGGCCCTGCCCCCCGCTGGCCCATGACTGGAGCTGGGGTTGGGTGTCGGGAGACCACGGAGGGGAAAATACAGTGTCCACAACCCACCATGCCTGACGGCCACCCTGGGGGTCCCCTGCTTTACAGTGGCGATCCGCCCACCCTGACAACTGAAGGAGCCAGAGACATTTTCCAATCACTTTTCAGTCTGCCATACACACCTGGCTGTGCAGGCTCCTGTCTTCACATGCTTTACATGGAAATAAGGGCTTATAAAATAATAAGGGTTTTACTTCAAGTATGTAGTCACGTGCAGCATAATGATGTTTCAGGCATCAACAGACCGCATATATGACGGTGGTCCCATAAGATTACAGCAGACCTAGCGATATGGTAGCCACGGTAACGTCGCGGCACAGCACATTGTTTGTGGTGATGCCCGTATAAACAAACCCACTGAACTGCCAGCTGTATAAAAAGTATAGCACACAGTTATGTACACACAGTACATAATCCGTGATAATAATCAGCGACTATGCTAATTTATGTATTTACTACATAAATCGTGATGCTTTAATCACGATTTTAGAGTGTACTCTTTCTACTTACAAAAAACATTTGCTGTAAAACAGTAGCTGTGTAATGGTGGTTCATACATCTCACTTTTACTTTCTCTTGATGGCATCACTTTCTCTTGTGCTTGACTTAATCTCGTTTTGCACAGTTACAGGCTGTACAGGCTGGTGGCCCAAGTAGGCTGTACCACAGTCTAGGTGTGTAGTGGGCTGTGCGCCCGGGTCTGTGCAAGTGCCTCTGTGATGTTCTCCCAACAAGGAAATCTCCTGATTATGCATTTTCTCAGAATGTATCCCCGTCATGATGCAGCACATGACTGTACAAGCTTCTGAAAAGCATTTATATGCACATATACATGGAGAAAAGTCTGGGTTATAACATACCAAGTGTTAACACTGATAATTTCAAGAGGCAGAGGTTTAAAATATTTTTCTCATTTGGCTCCTCTGACTGGAGCACTGACCTGGTCACCTACCTCCCAGAGCATGGCCTGGTCACTTCCTTCTTGGAGCATTGATCTGGTCACCCCCCTCCCAGACGTTGACCTGGTCGCTTCTCTCCCAGAGCACTGACCTGGTCACCTTCCTCCTGAAGGGTCCTCAGTTTGCGTAGACTCTCCAGCTCCTGCAGACACCTGTTGGAAGTGAGGACCAGCCTGTGGACCTCCTCGTCCACTTGGTTGTACAGCTGGGAGGCAGCCTCAATGCTGTCTCTGGAAGAGAAGGGTGGCGCATCCTGAACACTGGTGTGTTCACAGGCTGTCCCCTTGGGGATATGCTGTTGGTGACAGCCTACTTAAAAAACACAACTGCACTGATTTTTTGTCCCTCACTTCTGACAGAATGGAAACGCCAGATGGGGCCCAGATGGGGCAGCCAGAGCAGGAAATTGAACATGCCCATAAGTGGTGACACCTACTGGCCACACACACACACAGGCACCTTAGAGGTGGGACTGAAGTGTGGGTAGGTGGATGCAGCACCTCAGGATGGAGGAAGTACTTGGTCAGGACCTATGATGAGTTTTTTTTAAGGTTTTAAACCTTTTTTAAGGTTTAATAATTTTTAAAATTATTTATTTTTAGTGAGAGGGGAAGGGAGGGAGAAAGAAAGGGAGAAAATCTGGCCTGCAACCCAGGCATGTGCCCTGACTGGGAATTGAACCAGTGACCCTTTGCTTCACAGTTTGATGCTCAATCCACTGAGCCACACCAGCCAGGGCCCACTATGATGAGTTTTGTCTTCCACTTGAGCACTCCAAGGAATGGGCTAGTTTTTCCTCAGAGTCCTCCAATGAGACAAGCTCTAGTCCCATCAAGCATGTCTGTCAAAGGAATGGAGGTCTGGGCCCTTCGGAGACGCTGCCTGTGACAGAGGTGGGCTTCACCCTAACCTGCCCCAGCATGACACTCACCGGCTGTCTTCACTGGCCCCTCGCTCCTCCCTCCTCAGCCGTGCCAGCACCGTGCCGCCCTCCAGGCGGAGGGCCACCAGCAGCTCGTCTTCCAGGACTCGCTTCATTATGGCCTTGTGCTCACGGATGGACTCTGTGACCTCCTGTGAGTGTGGGAGGAGAACTCATAGAACCCCCTCCTCCAAGCAGGTCCTCCCAGGTCTAATGCTGGGTAGGAATTAGGTGTGACCACACTGGGCTTTCACCACTCAAACTCAAAGCACATTGGCATGGCCACGCTGGCCACCCAGTCCTAGCAGGAGGGTGGGCAGCAGATTCCAGATGCCTCACTCAGGGGAGGGAGGTCTGAGATTGAGACTCGAGGGCAGGGGGCAGAGGGAAGCTGAAACTCAGCAGCAGGAGAACCTGGGGTCCAGAGGGCAGCACACCCGGGCACCTATGAGGCAGATCCAGGTTGTCATGGTCCGTCTGGCCAACCCTTCTCTGTACTGTGTTTGAATTGCTTGCTCAACCACTCATGCCTTGCTGGCATAGTATCAATTGTGACAATGTTGTTTCTCTTTCTGGCAGGGTGGGATTTTTTTGGTCCCAAGGGGGAGGAAGTGGTTCTTTGGAAGTCATTTGCTAAGTGAAAGGGATCTAGTAATCAAAAGGGTTCGAGAGTTTCTGCTATGGATGATGGTGAAACTAAATATCCACTTTCAATTTTTAGCTAAATCTGTTTCCACCTGTCATATAAAATAAAATACAGAGCACTCACCTGTGCCGTGTTTAGGGTCCTGTGGGTGTTCAGGGAGCCAATTAAACTTTGTAGTAAAGCAATGGCATCCTGGCAGTTTGTGGTAAAGGGCTCCAGCTTCTATCGGGGTTTGAGAGGAGGAGACGATGCAGACACATTCTATTAGTCACTGAAGTAAGCAGCCGTGAGTTCCCATGTTTGAACTATTCTCAGGTAGCAAGCCTGCCATGGTGTCACCCAGCGACCTCTGGGTGTCTGCAGAAGCACGGGAGCAGCACCCTCCCTGCCCAGGGCTGGATTTCAGTGGCATTCTTAAGCCCGTGCCACGTGGTTGTTAGAAACAGACTAGATTTGAGTAAAAACATCCATTAGGAGAAGTCCCCTGGTGACTGTGGCACACGCAGCTGCTGTGAGCTGCTCCTTACCCTGCGGAGGCAGATCCAGTCACTGTGGCTGTAGGGAAAGGAGCCTTCAAGGTCTGCGGTCAGCTGGGAGCTGTCGACAAACTTGTGCAGGGCCTTCAGGGAGCCCACCACCTCATACTGTCGAGGGGAGGGAAACACTGCTGGAATGGCTCACTCCTCGAAGAACCACTATTGATGGGTTCTGCTATGCTGCCTTGTTGGGAACCACCCTGCCTGGTTTCAGAAGCTGTAACCCCTCATGGCTAAGGCTCAGTAAAAAGACCTTGGGACCATAAGCCACTTAGGAGACAAAGATTATCTCCCTGGCAGGGGCGCCACCTCTGCCCCCTTTCACTTCACCCTGCTTGGCCCCCATTGCATGACCGGTTAGCCAATGACGGATAAGATTCCTCAAAGGAGGGATGACCTAAGACAGGCATGGTCACGAAGAGGCCCTCAGGGAAGGACTTGGGGAGCTATAGAAAAAGGGGGTGATGGACCCTTGCCCCTTGGCTTTGACATAGCCTGAAACAATGCTTTAAGCCTGAAACAATGCCAGAGGTGGGTGCAGCCCTGTGCTGGAAAGGGCAGGTTCCCCAGGGCGATCAGGGCTAAGAAAGAGTGCATAAAATCCTGTGAAACTTACTTTGCTAATACCCTCAATTTAAATGATAAGGGTCCATGCAAGAAAAGAGTTTGTTCCCCAAAGTTTTATGGCCCTTTAACTATCTGACCCTGACTCAGAATAAGCCCTCAGAGTTCTCTGAATGTTATTATTTGATCATTTCTGCCTGACAATGGTTGATGAGCTTTATGTATATGCCCTGTATTCCTATGTAAATTAAACCCAATAAAAGCCCATTGAGGAACAGGTGTCCGGCCCTTCTCCTTTGAGAGATCAGCCACCTTTCCTCCCCAAGCAGATCATGTCTTGGTAGACATATTCTCATCCGTGGCAGCCGGGGGCGGGGGGTGGGGGGGGGTGGGGGCGGGGTCCTGCGGGCAGAGCCCCCCACACTGCCTTGCTGGTGGCATTAACGGAGTGTGTGTGGTTGTTATATAGGAAGGAAGGTGAGAAGAAGTGAAAGGCAAGGGTAGCAAAGAGAAATGAAGGAAAGGCCTCAATTAATGAAAGACAAAAAAAAAAAAAGAAAGGGAAAAACTGGGAAGGAAGCCAGGGCAAGACGTTAAGGGGAGAAGGGAAAAGGCAGGAAGAGGACAGGAAAAGTGAGGATGGAACTGAGGATGTGCCACCTCTGGTACAGCACAGCAGAGCCGTCTCGCACAAAACCACACACTCTGGACAAAGTGCAGCCACAACTGTCTGAAAGCTCTGGGTGGGGGGGACAAAGCCAGGCTTATTGTGAGCAGTTGGTACTTGGATGAAGGGACAGGCATGGAGGAAGTGTCCCAGTTCTGTGGCTTTGGTGGGAAGGCAGGCTGCCAATGGTGAGACTGGAGTGGCTGAAGCTCTGATAGAAATCAGCGTCTTTCTGGCCCCAAAAATCAAAGGATAGAGAGGGTGGAAAGTGAAAATCAATTCTCACAAGGGAGAAAGCCAGGAAAGAAAGCTCCAGATGTCTGTAAACTCCGACCCTGAACCTTGTGTGTTTGGGGAGGACTTCAAGGAGCTGAAGGCAAGAGCTGCACTGGACCTGTGCCAGGGATGGTTTTCAGTTTGAGTCTAACCAAGTTAAATCCATGCTTAAATAAAACTGTGTGGGGTTTATAAGAGAACCCAGAGTCTTTATAACAGGGTATTCACAAAGTCTAGAATACCAGGAACATGTGACTCATTCTCAAAGGAAAAGGCAACAAACAGAGGTCAACCCAGAGAAGACGTAGATGCTGTAATCATTAGATAAGCATATTAAGGCAACTATTATAACTAAGCTCAATGATGTAGAGGACAAATGCTTGCAATTAATGAGAGGATAGGAAATCTCATAGAGGTATAGAAAATATAGCTAAAAAACCCACTGGGAATTTTATAGCTGAAAACAACAATATCTGAACTAAACAATTTACTAGATGAGATTAACAGCTGAATGGAGATTAGAGTATGGAGTCAGTGACCTTGAAGACAGATCAGTGGGAACAACCTGACCTGAAGAAGAGAAAAAATGTTTTAAAAAACATTCTCAGAGACCTATGAGATGGCATTAGTATGTGTAATTGAAATCCTAGAAAGAGAGGAGGGAATCAGGCAGAAAAAACATTTCAAGAAATAATGACTGAAAACTTTCTAAATTTGGTGATAGATATAAAACTTCAGCAATACCTAACAGGATAAATATGAAAAAAAAATCAACATACCCAGTCACGTTATAGTCAATTTGGTGAAAAGAAAGAAAAAATCTTGAAAGTAGCCAGAGGAAAATGACACATTTCCTATAGATAAACAATTACTTGAATTACTATGAATTTTTCATCAGTAAATAGGGAGGCCAGAAAACAACAGAACATCTTTAAAGTGCTGGAAAAACAAACAGAAAAACTACCAT
This sequence comes from Desmodus rotundus, assembly GCF_022682495.2. Taxonomy (NCBI): domain Eukaryota; kingdom Metazoa; phylum Chordata; class Mammalia; order Chiroptera; family Phyllostomidae; genus Desmodus; species Desmodus rotundus. Next base: position 177,602,605 of record NC_071387.1, on the reverse strand, counting down.
GAAGCCAAAATTCTAAGTCTAGTGAAAATATCCTTCAAGAAAAAAGGCAAAGTGAAGAAGTTTTCAATAAAAGAGAAAGAATCAAGAAGAAAGAGAAGGAAAGAAAACACCTGAAGTGGAGATGAAAGATCAGATTTTCGGAGTGTTCTGATGTTAGTCTCTGCACAGCTACTGCAAACTGAAGGGTCGCCCAGGCTGGTGTGGCTCAGTGGATTGAGTGTCCACCTGTGAACCAAAGGGTCACTGGTTCAATTCCCAGTCAGAGCACATGCCTTGGCTGCGAGCCAGGTGTCCAGGAGGGGGTGTTCGAGAATCAACCACACATTGATGCTTCTCTCCCTCTTCCCCACCTTCCCCTCTCTATAAAAATAAATAAGATCTTATTTAAAAAAAAAATAGAACGGAAGGGTCAGAGACAGGCCTCTAGGCTCCTTTGTGGATGAGACCAGAACTTACACAAATTCTTTCATGTTTTATCTCATCTAGGTACCTCAGTATTTAATTTTATGCATCACTCAGAGTCATATCAAATGCTAAGAGTCTAAAACCATTACCTGAATTGCTGCAGCCTTGTCAGGTCTGAATGCTGATTCTTTATCCACCAACAGCAAAATACTATGAATTATGGGGGCAGATGTGTTCTGAAACAAGTAAAAAAGAAACACTAATTAGCTTTCTAATTTTTAACTTCACTGAGTTAATATAATTGTCCAATTTTGACCAGTGCTACTCCCACTTTGATATTTCCCCCAATACCCAGAATGCATAAAATGCAGTTGCCTTCACACCGAATGTAAATTACTTGCCCTTATAAATTATTTAATGTAATCAGGTTTATTGGTTATGATTTACATATAATAGAATTCACCCTTTTTAGTGTACAGTTCTCTTAAGTTTTGACATAACTTATTGTCACGTAACTACCACTGCTACGAAGGTATAGAACAGTTAGACATCCCCCAAATTTCCTCATGCTCCTTTGTAGTCAAGCCCCCCAGTCCCTGGCAGCCACGGGTCTGTTTTCTGTTTCAGTAAAATTTGCCTTTTCCAGTTATCATATAAATGGAATCACACAGTACTGGCTTCCTTCACTTCGCACAGTGCATTTCAAATTCACCCACGTGGTCAATGTCAGCAGTTCATCCCTTTTACTGCTGAGCAGTATTCCACTGCACGGAAGTACCAGAGTCTGGTGTTCCATTCACCAGCTGGAAGACATTTGGATTGTTTCTAGCTTTTTGCAGTCATAAGAGAAGCCACTATAAACACTGTGAATGTAAGTATCCATTTCTCCTGGGTAAATAGCTAGTGGTGGGATTGCTGGGTCCTATAAGAAGTGTACGTTCAACTTCTAAAGAATGAGCCCGTTGTTTTCCAGAGTGGCTGGACCATCCTGCATGTCCACCAGCAATACCACACACTCGTCATTGTCAAGTTTTGTCGTTGTACTATGTGTGTTGTCTTGTTTTGGTTTCAAGTTGCAATTCTCTAATGATTAGTGATGTTGAATATATTTCCATGTGCTTATTTGCTATTCATATATTCTCTTTGGTTAAGTGTGTTAAAATCTTTGCCCCTATTTTATTGGGTTGTTTGTTTTCTTACTATTGAGTTTTGCGACTTTATATATTCTGGGTACAAATCCTTTATTAGATGTGTGTTTTGCAAATATTTTATCCCAGTCCTTGGCTTGTATTTTCATTGTAGTAACAGTCTCTTTTGAGAAGTTTTAAATTTTGCTACTTTTTTTGTTGAAGTCCAATTTATCATTTTTTCGTTTTATGGATTATGCTATTGGGGTCATAGGGAAGAAATCTTTGCCTAGACCAAGGTCATCAATATTTTCTCCTATGTGTTCTTCTGGTGGCTTTGTAGTTTGAGATTTTACATGTAGGTCTATGATCCATTTTTAGTTAATTTTTGCATAGTACAAGGTATGTGTTGAGGACATTTCCCCTTTTCTTTTGCATACAGATGTACAATCGTTCTAGCTCTACTGGTTGAAAAATCTTGTATTTTGATGTGTTTATGACTTTAATCAAAAGTCCTGATTTCTGTTTGCTAGATTATATTGAGGCCAGATCATTTAGCAATAAAATGCTTTTATTTACATAGTGCTTCTTCATTCATACTCTCTAAAGCTTTACTTTTTCAAAGTTTCTCGTAGTGACAAACAGATTTTAGAAAAATCCCTTATTTTGAATAAACTTACTAGATGGGACTCAGAGCTGATAGCTTCTTGATCTTACTTTAATCTTACATACTTATATTTGTGTCAAGTGGCTTCTTATGAATCATATTTTATAAATATTTGTTGAATAAATAAACCATAGAAAGCCCCCCCAAAAGAACCAGTCCTGCTTTCCTATCATAGAGCTGTATTCTGTTTCTCTCCCTCAGTCTAGCTAAACTTTTGAGTTACCATGCATTAAACTACAGTTTTGCAAAAACTACAGTTTTATGTTTCTTGTATTCCTATTTGAGTGAATTTTTACTATTAAGGTGTGTTTTATTGCAAAGAAAATTAGTATTAATTCTCAGATAAGTGAGCCCAGAGTCAATGCTTTATGACAATTACCCATATTAGTGTCTAGCAGTTCTGTGTTGTATGTGTTTTGGGGGGGGGGGGGTTAGGAATGAGCAAGTTCTTAGGATTTTCTTCACCAAGGGGGGGGAAATCATTATTTCCTTTCAAAACGGAAAAATTTTTATGGTGTTAAAGTTTAATAATTTAATAAATTTGAAGCATAGTGACTTGAGGTAGTAATGAAAAAGTTATATAGTTTTGCCCTCTGTGAAAGAGTTTACCTACTTTGCATATTCCTCAAAAATGAAATTGAAAACAAAAACGTGACCCTGGAATCCCAGGTCATATCCACTCTTCTCACATAAACTGCAAACCTTGAGACTGCCCATCCCGCCCCCCACCCAAGGCCAGGGCAGCGGTGTGGAGACCGCGGCAGTCTGGGTGCCAGTGTTGTGGCGCAGTTACAGTGGGACTGGATGCCTCTCCTCAACAGCGTGAAGATTCACTTGTGATAAAAGGTTAAAGGTCCCAGCCTATGCTTTGGAGATGTATAGGTGGAGAGTGGCCATCTTACTCTTGGCTTAGTCTCCCCCAGTGGCACTTGAGTGGTACAGAATTTAAGGGAAGTCTGAAAATGAAACAAATGCTGGGAAGGAGGTATTCTTACAAAGAAAACTGATAAATGGTTCTGGGCTGACTTTGTCCAACCTGCCGAGAAGGCAGATCAACAACTAAAGGGCTCCAAGGCCACAGGTGGGACTGCCTGGGCCTCACGCACCATGGGAACCGCTGTTGCTAAGCTTGTAGACTTCCCATGAAGGGCTCACTCATGTCTATGTGAGGCTAGGGACTTAATCTTCAAGTTTTTATTGGATGCCAAAGGATCAGAAGTCACAGCAGTCCTCTGGCCTCAGGAAGAGCCTTGCAACAGCATCTTCCTGGTTATAAGGCCCCGCTTTGCTCCTGATCCCACACACACCATGCACCCAACAGGTGGAGAACCTGTTGTGCAGCGTGAGAACCCACAGGTGGCTCATCCTGGCCCCTGGAGAACTTCGCACAAAACCAGTGCCACGCTGGGTGCAGGTCAGGGACCTCGTGGTGGTGGGTGGAAGTGGTGATACTATGCCAGCCCCACCCATGGCACACACATGGTTCTGCTCTCATCCCCGCTCAGAATCTGCACCTCACCCCTCAGTACTGGCCCGAGAAGGACCACCTGCTATCAGAGCTCTCCAAGCCCTTTACAGCTGTGAAAGGTGCCCCAGCACTAACCCCACCACCTTAGGGGTCCCGGCCCTGCACTCAGACAGGAGGGGCGCCACGGGGAGCCTGCAGCTCGAGTACCACCTTCTACCCAGGGAGGCTGCCATCCTGGGTCCTGCAGCAAGCCTCTGGGTTTCAAAGCTTCCTCTGAATACAAATTTCTTTTTTTTAAAAGAGTTTATTTATTTCTTTGTAGACAGAGGGGAAGAGAGGGAGAGAAACATCAATGTGTGGTTGACTCTATTGCACCCCACACTGGGAACCTGGCCTGCAACCCACGCATGTGCCCTGACTGGGAATCAAACTGGCAACCCTGTGGTTTGCAGGCTGGAACTCAACCCACTGAGCCATACCAGCCAGGGCCAAATTTCTTTTTTTATATATATATTTTATTGTTTATACTATTACAGTTGTCCTAATTTTTTTCCCTTTGGACACAAATTTCAAACCTTCTTTATCACATTCTCCAGGGCAGCTAATGGCAAAAGTGACCAGCATGGACACAATTTACTGACTGAATTAAATAAAGGCTATGTATCAGGGCTGACAGGGTGGCAGGGCACCCAGCAGATGCAGTGACAACCAGGACTGTTTCCCCGACAGGCTCCCAACCACCACCTGGGGCTGAAGGTGGAAGAAACACAAAGGAGGGGAGGGCTGGTCTGGGCTGGGTGAGCACTGCCAGCCCCGTGTGGGGCCCCCAGAGCACTGTCCAGAGGAGGCAGGGGCTGCCTGTGGACAAGGGTAAGTGTTGGGGGCTGGGTCCCCATGAGGGGGAGTTAGGCCAGGACCCCCCCAGAGGGGCTTCTGTGGGTGGGGCCGTGAGCAGCTGTCTGCTTTGGCCCCTGAGGTTCATAAAAGGTCTCCATGAGGGCACTAGAATCTGAGTGCCTGAAACCCAAGTGGGTCACAGATGCACCTGGTACTGCCGGACACCCAGCCCAGACTCCTGTGCAGCACTCGGGTCTGGTAGCTCCCACAGGTCTCTCGTTGTTACACACAGTTTTCCCAACAAGCTACATGAAGCAAATGAAAGGATTTCTAGGAATTTGATCAAAACTTCTGGTTACATTTTTCAAAATCTTTAATCAACGGTGACATTTTAATTTGATTTTGGAGGCAAAAACAAAGTTGCTTTTCTCTCAAGCTGCTATTTATATGGGTGTTGACCTGATGTTATTACCTGAGGCGTACCTGCTTCAGCCACTAACTTTAGGGAAGTACATTCCTGGGCTAGAAACAAATGTTGCCTTATTGTCCAGTTGGATTACAGCCAACCAGGAAGTTCAGATTAACAATCTTTTAGCAAAATCAAAGAACTCAGAGAAAATCTTAGGGTAGCCAACACTTCCATCTTTCAACAGAACTTCCCTCAAAATTTTTCTGAAAAGCAGTCATTTACCTATTTTCTTAAAAAACCTTACTTGGCAATTTCAGTCTTTACTATTCTATACGATGAAATTGCATGTAATCAAGGAAGACCAGAATCTCGAAGGAATTTCCACGCCTTGAGCAGAATATGAAGACAAAGCTGGATGACCTCCTGGTTTCTGACTTTTGAGGCCAACGGCAGGGAATATGAGCAAGTAGGAGATGACGTGCTTCCGAAATGTCTTAAGGGAAATTGGATCCGGGCACATCAGACCTGTTGCTGTGTCAGGTGACCTAACGCGGGCTTTAAAGGAATGCAACGTGAACCTTTCTGGGTGAAAGCTAAGACTGAGTGTGCACATCCCTCTGCAATGCAGGCGTCACCCATGAGGTTTGCTCTGAGATTCCTTTCAGCAGTGCCGGGTGGCCAGGAGCCTTGTTTCCTCCCCCAGAATCTGCTCCCTGGCTTTTATTGCTGTGCCAGGCCGGGAGCAACACCACCATTTTGGTGCCCTAACCAGGGACACCCCTGCTCCTGCTAACTCGCCCACCCTACTTCCTGGCCTTGGCTCCAGGCCTCTTGTCTCCTGCCTGGACGTTTCCATAATCTCCCCAGGTCTCTTTGGCCTGGCCTCCCCAACCCGGCCTCTACACACGCCTTCAGACATGCCCCAACCTCTGCCTTTCTTGGAAAGAACTTCTAGTTGGCGTCCCTAAACTTAGGGACAGTGACCGGTTCTATCTCTGCTAAAGAGACAGATTTTAGCGGAGGGAGTGGCTGAGCCAGCTGGAGAAGCTTCCAGGGGCCTCTGACCTCAGACCCCAGGATAGCACTTGGCACACAAGGGCCCTGTGTACACAGGTCTGAGGGAGATTGATATTCTCAGGCCCTGTCTGGCTCTGGGTCTTTGGAACATCCCAGTGGTACCTTTATCCCTGCTCCAGGGACTCAAATTTCCTCTGCGTTTTATTCATGAACCAGAATGCAGGATGGGATCTCCCTGGGGGGACCATGAATCTCCCAAACAAACCCCCTTGAACCCATCCGCGGCCTCTCAGAAGTCCTGGCACCCAAGGTCCAGGGCCCTTGTCCTCACAGTGAGCAGCGGCTGCGCCTCCATGCCTCCATCTGTGTCTGGTAGGGTGACGTGTGTACCTCTGCACGTGGTTTAGCCAGGTGTTTTATATGGGCATGTGAGGAAGAGAAGGGGTTGTTACCAGTTACCATTCCTGCTAAGACAGAACACGGCACCTGAACACCTGCACAGGCAGATCCTGTGTCTTTAAGGCCCACAGTGATGACCAGGTGATGGGCTGGATGCTTTCTCCAATAGGACTCTGTGCTCACGGCCCACACAGCCCTGACACGCTCAGGCATGAGTTCAGGAGTGACCCCAACTCACCTGCAGAGCTGCCAGGGCCTGGGAGAGGGCAGGAGCGGCTGGACTCTTGCGTGCATCCACCAGGATGACCAGCCCCAGGTCCCGCACCTCCTTCCTGGAGAAAGACCGATGGTGTTAACACTGCAGGTTAAATCTCTTCCAGGATGAGTTACTCTATCTCTCTCTCTCTCTATCCCTTACCTAGACCCTCCCGTCTCTAGAACTCAGGAGCCCTGACTTTACAGACATCAACCTTCTTAGGAGTCAAGCTGCTTATCAGTTGGAAGCAGGCAATCAGGCCTCATTGTGATGGACTAGTCACGTCTGTCCGGTAGTGTCTCCAGGCAAGGGGAGCTGCCAAAGCCCCAGGGCTGTCTCCCTGCCACCACTCTGGCCTCTCTGTCTGCTGCACACTGAGGTCAGCGTGGTCTTCTGGCGGAGGGATACCTGCTTACTTCACATCGTCGTTTGTCCTCACTCTCCTGCCTCTGCCAGTGCCACCTCCTGACCAGAAAGTGACCGACTGTCCTGGGGCTCTGCATGCTCCTCCTACCTGGAGAGCCTTCTCTTCTTGTCTGCACTCACCCTCCCCCAGGACAAAGAGCACGCCAGGGAGCCCCCTTCCTGGGGAAGGAGAATGCAGCTCCTTCCCAGCACTGCGGACTTGCCTTATGCTGGGAGCTGCGGTAAATGGGGTTCCCACGTGTGTCTCCTTGAGGGCAGGAACCACATCCTCTCCCCTTTTGTATTCCCAGGGGAGTGCGGGATGGATGCATGGATGATTGGATTCCTTCATTGCACAGGGCGGATGAATGCCAACCAATATCCTTCCTATTTTAAGATTTTGTGTATGTTTTAGGTTTGATGATAGTGCATTTATAAGGTGCACCCACAGAACACGTGGCTCCTTGTAGCTCATCTGTAGTAACCACTAACAAGACACTGCTGGACGTTCTTCCTAATAATGCTGACATCTCAGGTACCTCATTCAGAGAGCGGAAGGCATGTGTCACATCCCACGATGGTGGGTGGATTTCAGCTTTTCAAGGTGCAATACTCTACCAGGATGCTAACGAAATCACAACGCTTGTAGGGAGATAATCAGCCAAACCCCAGGGGCCCCAGGACAACTTTGTCCCAAGTGCTTTGGGAACGTTCCTCAACAGAGGCTTTCTCCCAGAGCGTCGTGAGCTGGTGAAGATGCCTTCCTTGGTGAGGAGCATTGGGCTGTCTGAAGTTGCTGTGGCAAGGCAGAAAAAGCAGAGGGCTGAATTTCCAGGTTAAGCGCTGGCCCTGCTGACCCCATAAGTACCCTCAACCTTGACTCGCAGGCGCTCCATTACAAAATGGAGAACACAGCACCGCTCACCAGCTGCACGAGGCTAAGGATGCCAGGGGCGTACATTCCAAAAGTGCACAGCTCCCCGCTGCAGCCCCCATTAAAGAAGCCTTTGTTAACTGATAACGTCATCACCCAAAGGCATTGAAGGTGTTTACCTGAGGCTTACAAGGTATAAACTAATACGAGAGTGAAACAATTCTTTTTCAGTATAGTTTCAACGTATATTGAAATCTGTGCTGAAGGACAAATTTGAAATCCCAGCCTTCCCCAAAGGCAGCAACACCAGTGCCCTGCAGATAACAGGGAAATCTGTTCTGTGAAAAGGAGTGTTAGGGAGAGTATTTTAACTCCTTTCTTCTGCCTGGGTGTTCCCACACTGATCCTACCTATGCTGTTTCGGAAGAAATTAAAATGCAAAGTTGATACACCACAAAGAACATGAGATCACGTGATGATGCATCACGCGACCATGTGTGCACACGAACTCACCTGTGTATCACAAGGCAGCGTGTTTTCACATGAGATCATGTCACGTGACGTGTGCTATGTGACTGCTGTGCTATGCTGTGCTGTGCTGTGGTGGAAGACGGTGCTCTGGACTTCAGGGCAGGTACCTGAGGGAGTTACTTCTAACCCTAGCATGCCTCAGAGAGAGCTGTCAACTCCTCATTTTATGCTGAGGTGCACTGTGCCCCCAGCCGGTAAACTCAGAGCCAGCATTTGGAGATGGGCCGTGTGTCCCTATTATGACTGAGCTCATCCCTCTTTGGGGGGTGCTTCCCACCATGCACGGGATTTTGGTCTGGCAGCCGTAGGACGATCCAAAGCATGTCTGCATCTGATGAGATCGAGGGGCCCTAAATAACACACTTTAACCATCCTGGACTCCAGATCTTCTGTCTCTGTCCTCGGTCCATGGAGCGGCCCATATCCACAGCCCAAGAAAAGGTCCCAGGCAGACCCGCTCCACACCCATATCCCTACGCAGGATCCAGGAGGCCTGCTCTTCTGAGAGTTCTGTCAGGTGGCTGCATCTCTCTTGAGGAGCTGGCACACTTTTGTTCTGGCACATGGCATTGCCCGGCTGGATGTAAGGCTCAGTTTTCACCAGTCGGCCTTGCCTGCTTCCTTAGTACCAGGTTCTACTCATTTGAATGATTTCTTCACCCGTTTATTCTAAATATTATCTTCATATCAGTTCCTGTCTTTATCCAAGGCCAATTCAAGTATGTTTTCGTGAGAGGTGGAGTATAAACCATGTAAATAAAGAATGCTTAGAGCAAGTCCTGAACAACGCAGAGCAATGTCCCAGTTCAGGGCTCGAGTGTGTGGCCGAGCCTTGGTTCAGAGGGGAGAGGGCAGGGTGAGCAGAGGACAGCGCTGCGTTGGGGAGGGGAGACGTGGGAAGTGGGGCTGAGGGCAGAGAGGAGCCAGACAGCAGGAGTCTGAGGGGCAGGTAGGAGTGTGCTGCCCATGTCACAAGAGTCCCTGAAACTGTTGATGAAAACTCTCACAGGAAGACACGTGTTCACACGAGTTTATCCCCAAAGGGGTCTGAAAGGTGGAAACCTGGCTCAGTCCTACCTGGGGATGCCATGGAGGTACTTCAGCAGGTGGGTAAGCTCGGCGCTGGACGTGTGGTGGCTGGACCAGAGTGGGCTCCTCGTGCAGACCTGCACTACTGCTCTCCCCTGGCGGTCTCGGGTCCCTGCAGAAATCGAAGGCATTGTGACAGGGGGAAGCCCCAGTGGGGCACATGGCTTCAAGCTTGAGAAATAGTGAGCTAGGGCCTGCAAACTGTTATTAGCTTAGATATGAGATCTGAGAGGAGAGACTAGCCTGGCACTCACCTGGGGAGGTGAAGGCCATGCTGGCCTGAGAGAGTGACGGCCACTGTTATCACCTGAGTGTTTATGTTCCCCCAAGTTCATGTGTTCAAATCCTAGTGCCTGATCTGATGGTGTTAGGAAGTGGGGCCCTTGGGTGGTGCTCAGGTGATGAGGGTGGAACCCTCATAGATGGGATTAGTGCCCTTGTAAGAAATCCCACAGGGCTCCACTACCCCTTCTACCAGGTAAGGACACAGTGAAGGTGCCGACTGTGAATCGGGAAGAGGCCCTACCCCGGAACCTGATGATACTGGCCCCTTGATCATAGACTTTCAGCCTCCAGAACTGTATGAAATAAATTTGTTTCTATAAGCTGCCCTGTCTGTGGCATTTGTCATAGCAGCCCAAAAAGAGTGGGACAGCCATGCTCACCTGGGAGGCTGATGGCCCCCGACTGCAGCAGCTCCGAGTTGATCTCCAGCACCTGCCTGGGGACCTGGTTAGGCAGGTCTCCTGTGGTGGGAGGCTGCCCTTCACCCTCAGGACACAGCAGTTCAGCAAGCATGTCTGGGAACTTGCTGGGGTCGTGTCCTTGGAAGCAGCAGCCGTCTGCGTCAACACCCTCTAGACAACAGAAAGAGACCTGGTCAAAGACAAAGTATCACTCAAGTTTGAAGGCAGCCACTTGGCTTGCTACAAACACAAGGATAAAATCTCGAGGGAAAATAGTGGGTTTCCATGAAAACCTGTCCCATTCCTGGTGGAAATGTAAGTGTGCCACACCTTCCGGGACAGGCTTGTTTGTTCCTGAGAAGTGGGGCACAAATAAACACGTAGAGTTAAATATTCAGTTCTGCCAGGAGTGCTCACTACATGAAGACCTCGGGGAGAAACCTTTCATACCGAATGTTGCCATCCTAATTTACTCTGTAATACGGATTTCCCAAAGGATATGGTAAAAATATGTCTCTAGGTGGTGAGAACACCCCAGGGCAGGCGTCATCCTCGTGAGAGTGGCGGGGCCCTCGCCCGCCTGCATCCTCACAGAGGGAGCCCCACGCTTGTGCATCACCGTGGAGGGGTTGGCAGTGGCCCCAGTTGGAGGCGCTCCAGTCAGTGCTAACCCACACAGCACTCCACAGGAGAGCCACGTCACTGACAGAGCGAACAGACCCAAAACCCTGCCTTGCAACTGCCCAGGGCTTGTGTCGCCCTCCTGGATGGAGGGACTGGCTTGGTCAGAGATGGCAAGCGGGTGTTGGAACCTGAGCCCCGTGGGACACCATGAAGCAGCCCAGGCTTAACTTTCCTGCCCCTAAGCCTTGTCTTTAACTTCTTTCAGAGCTAACACTGTATAACTGTGCGCGGCTTCCTTATTAGAGCTGGGCCTGAGAAATCCATAGCATTCTCCTTCATATATTAAAAAAGGCTTTATTGAGGTATGTTTTACATATCATAAAATTCACCCACTTCATGTAGAAGCAGTAGAATGTTTTCTAAGTGTCAACCCTATGTAAATAATTATATTACACAACGCTTTGCAGTAAGTCCAGTGTGTGTGCCATGCTACCCGAATCCTGTCAGCATTTCAGGCAGGAGCACCCGGCCTCATTTTGGGGGAGGCCCTGCACAGGTGCAGTGGACAGGCCCACCCAGAGGAGAGGTCTCCAGGAGCCCTCAGATGCAAACAAGATTGGAGCCTCCCCATGGGCCAGGTGGGGGGCCAGGTGAGGAGACCGGAGAGGAGCCCTCACTCCCACGGCTGTCCCTGCTGAGTGGGGCTGCTGGCACTTGCCAAACCTGCTTTGTAAGGCCCACAGCACATTCACACTTCATGCTTCTTTCCAAAGTCACTGTTTTTGTTCTTCACAGAACATTTCTTTACACAAAAAAGGGGAAATAGCTGAAATGTTTGACTTAAGAAATATGTTGTCATTCTTTCCTTATCTTTATGTACCACACACAGTCTGCTAGGTAATCATTCTCCCTCCACAGCCTGTGGAAAAGTGCTCCAGGAATGGATGCTCAGAAACTTACCGAGGGTGTGTAACTAAGGGGCATAAAGTCACCAATCTGGTGTCATTGCAAATGAACATTCAACTGAATTTATCTATATGAACAATTATTAATGCAATGTCAGGGGGCATGGTGTGCACACCACAGAAGGGTGTGTCCACTCCCAGAACTTGTGCATGTGGACCTTATATGGGAAAGGGTCTTTGCAGATGTGGATTCATAAAGTTTAGGGCAGGCCCTACATCCAATGACAGGGGTCCTCGGAAGAGACAGGGCAGGGTGGTTTGAGGCATGGAGACAGACGGAGAAGGCCAGGAGTGCCTGCAGTGCCCAGCAGCTGGAGTGGCCCTGGCTTAGAGACTGTGGCACTGTGAGGTCAGACTTCTGGCCTCCAGACTAGGAAAGGATGAGTTTCTGTTGTTCTAAGTCACTTGTCTGTGGTACTTTGTGCAGCAGCCACAGGAAAGGAACACATGTGAACATTAATTTTCAACAGTCAAGATGGATATGGAGACAGGCTTCTACTCAACCACGTGATCAGACCAAATGGGACAGGGTGGGAGGGGCAGGAGAGGAAGTTCAGGGAGAAAGGACACGGTGGGGGAAGAAGGAGGTAGGGGAGAGGAGACATTTACCTTTCTCTTTGGTGCAGACAGAAGGCTGGCTGGAGCCCAAGTTTCTGGTTCCCACAGCTTGTCCTCCTAAGAGACCTTTAGGTCCAGTGCTGGCTGAATGAGGGGAGGCCTGCCGCACACCACCTCGGCCACTCCTGAGGGACCTGTCCAAGGACCTAGACCTCCTGGTAAGGGTCCTCCCAGCAGTTCCTGGACAGCTCTCTTGACTCCGGATCCCCTGGGAGTCTTCCTGGGGGCTGGGGGTTAATTTCTGGGTCGGGTTGGCAGTTGTCCCTGCCCTCTTGCTCTGGATGCTGGAGGCCTCATCCATAAGGGACTCCTCAGAGCCAGAGCCCAGGGGCATGGGGTTCCGAAGGGCCTCCATGTAGGACTTCCTGAACCAGCGTCTGGTCTCCATGCCAGTGGGGACCTCAGGTGGCTGCTTTCTTGGGCCATCTGAATCCTCGGGAGAGGTAAGGGCCTGGGGGCTATCTGTCTTGTCCACAGGGTACAGCCTCCCTCCTGGTCCTTCAGGGCTTTCTGGGGACTCCTGTGGGCTGATGCCAGAGCTCCTGGGCAGGGTCCTGAGGCTTTCGCACTCAGCTCTTCTCAGGTAAGGAAGGTGGCTGGGCTGGTCACTGCCAGGATGCTCAGTGCAGTGAGGCAGGTTTGGAGTGTCTCTGGAAGAGGTGCTCCCTGGCAGACAGGGGCTGGCCATGGCTGGTGCTGGGGCCGGGGCCTTCAAGGCGCTGCCAGGAGGCTGCTCAGGCCCAGGGCTAGAGCAGCTGGGCAGTACTCTTCCGCTGGCGGGTAAAAACACGGGGACTGTGACGTTACTCCATGGGGTGCGGTAAACAGTGGAGCCTGAGGTCAGCAAGCAGTTTTTCAAGAGGACACTGTTGCGTTCCCTGTTCACCTGGTCCAGGAACTCTCCTGTGAAGACACAGCTGTACATGGCCTCAGGCACAGTGACTTCCTCTGAACCTCGTCCCAGATGAGAGAGGCATTTTAAGACCAGTCTAGCCGACTGCTTCCCCACTGAAGTGACCTGCAGGTAGAAGTCCCCGGGCCTGAGCCTGACTCCGCGGAGGGACGCCAACTGCACCACCACCTTCCCGTGGATGCACAGTGGCCAGCCTTCATGGAAGAAGATGAGGCCTGTGTACCTGGCCTGGGACAAGAAAGGGAGGGAGATTAGCAGCTGGCATGGAACCTGTCAGGACCCCTGCTCTCCACCCAGTAGGGAGAGTGAGACAGGAGATGCACCCCCTGCACCTCAGAACAACAAGCAAATTAGGGCTGAAAATGCATTTCTTTTTGACTCAGTGCAGTCAAAACTGCACTTTTACAGCTCCTCCTGGGAGGCTGGGGGTGGATAGGCACTGGGACAGGAAGGGAGGAAGCCACCCCAGGCACAGTCTCATGCAGCCAGACCCAAGGGGATTCTGCAGGGAGTGACTCCTAGGGATTGTCCCCACCTGGGCTTCCACACTCTAGCCTCCCCAGCCCCTGCCCTTGGTCTAACCTCCAGGGGCTCCCGGGTGCCCATGGGCACCCCCCCTCAAAGAGCACGGCTTCTGGAATCACAGGGTTGGGGCACAGCGAGAAAATGTGGGATCTGAGCAGGACCCCAACCACACTGGCTGCAAACTCCCACCTAATGCAACTGGCGGTTTCTACTTATTGAGTCAGTGATGGTTACAGCCAAGCTGCAGGTTGCTGGGAGAGTTCTCAAGCACTCTGAAAAGAACTTGCTATAGAAAAGGTTTCAGCTTCAGGATAGGTGAGATACAGTCAAACAGGGGCCCTGTCTTCAGAAGGTATGACAGTGTCCACCAGTCAGGGAACAAGGGGGTGGGGCGCTGGTATGACAGAAGCTGCAGCTACATGTTCTAACTTGAAATCACATCCTACAGGACAAGTTGAGTTCCAACATTTTTTGCTTTGCAACTTACATTTCCCCATCCCAGCACCGACTTACTGCACACACATTATTACAAGAACCGAGAATATAAAAAGAAAAAAAAAAACCCTCAACCCAATATACCTGAACAGATTTTAAACTTTTCTTTGTCCTTACCCACATAGGAAATAACTTTTCTAAACTGTGATGCAGATATAATTTGGCATTCTGTCGGCCTCGGCAAACGTTTCCCCATGTCCCTCTCTTACAGTTACCAGCAGGACGGCGACGCCTTAACTGTCCCTCTAGTGCTATAAGTCTGCAGGGCTCCAACTTCTACTACAGACAGTAAATACCAGGGACATTTTCATGATACAGTGCCTTTTCCCTTTAAATGATCGTTTTAGGACACATTTTTGGGGTTGGTAGTGCAGCATCAAAGGTTACGAACGTCCTTTACGATTCTCAGCACTGCAACCCAATTGCCGTGAAAGGAGGCAGCCGTCAGCACTGTGCTCAGGAGCGCCGGGCTTTGCGTTGGCAAATCACTTTCTAAACTGGTGCGCAGTGTGGAATACTGCTGTTTTAATTCATATTTATGTGACAATGAGGTCAACCTTTTTTGATGTTTGTTTTCTGTAAATTTTCTGTATGTATTTTTTGCTCCAATTGTCTTGTTTTTGCCTTATGAGTTGCCAGGGTGTGTTTTAAAAAAAGTAACAATTTTCTGCACAAACCATTAGCCAAAGTTTCTGTAATGTATCTACTGCAACACGTATGCTTCCCAGTTCACTTGCTTTATAGTTTAGTTATGTTCTTTTCCTCTCTACAAAAGGTTCAATTTTATATAGATGCATTCCTTGAGTTTTTGGTGATATCTTTTACTGTCTTAAAACTTAGAACTTGGTATCTTACCAGAGGTTGCCTTTCACATTTATTTAGTTTTCCTAAAAGTTGAGGTTTAAAAACTATTTAATGTTTCATACGAGGTCTGTCCAGAAGGTATCCAGCCATGTAATATGAAAAATAGAGATGTTTATTGAAGAAGATACAAGATACAGGAAACATTGTATATAGGACAGTGACACCTCAGTCCCCTTCAAAGTAGGCACCTTGGGATCTCACACAGTTCTATTGCCATCAGCTACCCTGTTGTAGTTTCCTGAATTTCATCGTAGGTCTGAAGTCTCTTCCCTTTCAAAGGTGGTTTTAGTTTTGGGAAAAGCCAGAAGTCACAGGGCACCAAATCTGGGCTGTAGTGGGGCTGAGTCACCTGGGTGATTTGATGTTTCACAAAAAAACTCTGCACAAGATGGGATGCAGGAGTAGGAGCGTTGTCGTGATGAAGCTGCCAATCACCAGTCGCCCATAGCCGTAGCCTGAATCATCTGACTAGTTTCCGTGGAAGAATGTTCAAGCTTAACGTAGAGTTTGGTGCAGATTCATTGCTCTACTCGCTCATTTTGAATGCAGTCGCCACACAGTACACACGCTCACTCAACAGCATCTACCGCCCCCACTGACTAGCACAATGAAGTCGTCATGGTTCACCCATGTATATTCCAGTCCACTCTCCTTGGCTGCCCAGTTACATCAATGCCACACAAACCATTTCCATTATATTAACAATGGCTGAACTTTTTTCAGACAGACCTCGTACACCTGGAGTTTACTTTGAAAATTGTACTTCAAATATACATGTGTTCTTCAAATAGATGTGTTCTTAAGTGTAAAGGTCTCATCAGCTATGACCCTGCTGACATGAGCTCACTGTGCAGGCACATGCTGCAGGAAGGAGGAGTGGCTGGTTTGGACAAGGAGCTGAGGTGGACGGCTTGCGAGGAAGGCAGCATAGCGTGGCCTCTGGTGCCGATGCTGCTAGTATTTCCTGGGCACCATCTAGGCGCCTTCATACCTGTGGCCACGTTTAACTAAAAATTAAGACTTTGAGCCCCGGTTGGTGTGGCTCAGTGGATTAAGTGTTGCACTGAGAAGCAAAGTGTCGCCAGTTCGATTCCCAGTCAGGGCACATACCTGGGTTGTAGGCCAGGTCCCCAAGTGAGGGACATATGAGGGGCAAGCACACATTAATGTTTCTCTCCCTCTCTTTGTCTCTACCTTTCCCTCTCTCTAAAAATAAATAAATAAAATCTTTAAATAAAATAAAAAATGATAAAAAAAATAAAAATTAAGACTTTGAGATTAAAGAATAACATAATCCCAACACCAACCCCCGGGCCAGCATTGTGGACATTTTGCCTTGTGGACATTTATGGGTTTCGCTGCATTACTTTCTCTGTGCATTTGTAATGATTGTGATGACATCACAAGTTCCTTGAGCACCTTGATTTCTCATGTAACATGATTTTATCAGCATGTCCTGACTGCTGGAAACTCTTCCCACAGATCACTTCACTGCTGGTTCCAACTTCCCCCAAGTTTGTCTCTGACACATGAAAATACCATGCACTTCTCTGGGCCTAGAGCCCAACTGGGATTTCAGATGCTCCTGTGGAATCGGAGGCCTTTGAGCAGGTCAAAGAGTATGGTTATTCCCCGGCCCTTGGGGTGGGCCAGTGCCTGCTGGTGTGGGTGGCTGCAGATGTGGGCCACGTCCCTGCTGAGTAGTCAGTGACCTCCCCACACTGGACAAGAAGTTTCAGGACACGGCCCCGGCCCAGTCGGTAATAGTGAGATTTCCAGCCTGGCAGCTGCCAGGAACCCAACAGCCACCAGGGAGAGAAGTTCCACCTGAGCTGTGGCCTAAAGATGAGCAACTGGGGCCGGAGGTTTGAGCCCTAGGAATGACATTCCAGATAGAAAAGTTCCAGAATCAGAGGGTCCAAGGACAAATAAGGCAATCCCTTTTTGGAGGGCCGGAGCAAGGTCAGGGTGGAGCTTGTGGGTGGACTGTCCCTTGGTGACCCGTGACGGTGCAGCCTTCACACCCCAGTCCTGCCGATTCCTCCCCTGGCATGAAAACAGCTTGACTGTCGACCTCCTGGGTTTGCTCCCACCATCTAATGGGTCACAGGCAGGAAGCTCCAAGGCAGAGGTGGAGAAAACTGGCCCCCAGCAGCAGGAGCTACACTGCCCAGCCAAGGGAAGAGCCAGTCATACCTGTGATGTGGCGTTTGGTGCTCTGGCCACATCACATGGTCACCTGTCAGTCTCCAGTCCAATGAGAACCTCCCACCCAACACATGGCACATGACCCAAAGATCGCCCTGTCTGAGCCACTTCTGTTAGGTCTTGTGAGAGAGGCAGGCATTTTCCCATCTTTGAGAGAAACTTGTTTACAACAGTGATGATAAATTGTTTAAAGTTTTTAAAAATTAAATATTAAGAGATACAAAAGAATGTTTATATGTATAAGATCTAAAATATCACAAAACTGAAATTTAAGGAAAAGACTGTCGCCATCATGGTTGCCGTCTCCTGCACGCCTGTGTTCTCTCCGAGGACAAAACTTTCCCAAATTTTGTGACTAGTCTCTTCCTTTTCTTGATATTTACTACATGTTTGAACCCCTAGACAATAAATACTTCACCTTTGCATGTGTCTGAACTTTACAGAAACGGAGTCTTCTAGTCTGTATTCTTCTGACTTGTTTTTCAATCAACACCGAAATTCATCAATACCGTTACAGCTGTAGTTGACTCATTTTCTTTGCAAGGTAGTATTTGCTATGTAGTAATTTGATTACTATTACTAGTACAACCAACTATCCCCAAATTTAATGGCTTACAAAAATGACTTTATTTTGCTCACAATTTTGTGAGTCAGGAATCAGGGAAGGGCTTGGCTAAGGGGTTCGTTTTGGGCCCAGGGCGTGAGCTGGAGGACCCACTGAGAGATGGCTTCCTCACCCCCATGTCTGCACCGTGGGACTCTGTGGTCTTTCTCTGTCTCTCTCCTTTCATCTCTGTCCCTCCTCCAAAGGGCATCTGATTCTCGAGAGTCTCCTTCATGACATGGGCTTCCTCACAGCACAGAGGGCTAGGGTAGTCAGGCTTCCCCACAGTGACTGCTCCTGAAACAAGTATTCCAAACCCCTACCTCCATGACCTTTCTCGGAAACCTTGGGACAACACTTCTGCTACATCTTATTCATCCAAAGAGTCACCATGGACAGTCCAGACTCAAAAGGGTAAGAGAGAATGCCGTTACATATGGGGAGGGAGGCCATGGTGAGCACCTGGGAGAAGAACTGTGGGTGGGCATTTGAGCTCCTTCTAAATGTCTGTCCTGTACACTTCGGTGGCTACAGACACAGCTACAGTGAACATTCTTGACCACGAATCCTGGTGTACAGATACAACAATGCTTCCTGGGGATAGCCCTAGAAGTGGAATTGGGTCTGGGTACATCGACTTTGCTGGTACCAAACTGTTTTCTAAGGTGGTGATGCAAACCCACATTCTTCCCAGTATGTATGTGTATAACCCTGTCAATCACTCCACACTCTCACGCATTTGGTATCATACTTGAACATTTGTGTCAACCTGGAGGCTGCGAAGTAGTAACTCATGTCTTCAGTTCAAGTCTTTCACTCATTTTCCTTCGGGGTTTTTTTTTTTTTTTTTTTTTTGTAGATTTCTCCATATGATCTAGAGATGGTCCTTTACTGGTTATGTGTTGCAAATGTTCTATGTTGTTTTCACAGTTTTATAGTTCTGAGGCTTGCATTAGGACTTCGTCCACATGGAATGGATTTTTGTGTATAGTGTGAGGTAGGGTCCAGCTAATTTTTTGCATGTGGATACCAAGTTGCCCAGTGCCACGTATGGGGACCCATCCTCCTTCCACTCTTCTGCCATGTCCCAAAAGCGAGTGTGGGCACAGTGGTCTGTAGGTTCTGGGAGCAGCCTGGCCTGGCTCTGCCCAGCTCCACTTTCTACTCTGAGATCACAACTGGAGTCTGGTCATGTCTGGTCTGAGCATGGGGACAACACCCTGGATGCTCCTCCTGCTTGCTTAGGCACTGAGCCCCACCACAGATCTCCCCACCCCCTCCTGAATAGTTGGCCCCTCTCAGCTCTAAGCCTGCATAGCTCTCCTCCATAAAAGTGCACAGCTTCCCTCGCCCCTGTCATGCCGTCCCTTTGGTCACACTTGCTCTCCTTTCTGCATTTTCCAGCCCTCCTCAGCTCACTGCGGTCCAACTTCAACCCTCATCCCCCCTGAGACTATGCTCACCAGATCCAGGGGCACCCTTAGCCTATGTTCCTGTGTTGGACCCCAGGGCCTGGGGAAAACTGTGCTGATTTCAGAAAATATCGCAAATTAATAATTGAAAGCAATGCAGAAACACAAACAGAAACCATCTTTCCATTTCAGATGGAAAATAATAGCTGGGGCAGGGTATTCCCAGGGTCTTCTGTGGCCACCAAATAGGAGTCGTATTGTTTAAACAGCAGAGATCAGGGGTCAGGCACAGGAGCTCTCCAGGGTGTGCTGAGCTCTACAGCTGCACTGTCCACTCAGGCATTACTTCATACAATTTAAAAAATCTCTGAGAATGTTCCTTACATCAGTGAGCACACAATTCAAGAAGTAATTCCACAACATACCTCCCTAAATGCTATGCACGGGGCCTGGTGCCCAAGGAAATGCATGTCTCCAGGTTGCGCCCCCACCACCTTCCCTGCACATTTCACCCCAGTAAAGAAAGGCATCCCCTGGCTCATGGGGCCCCACCTGAAATCTGTCCCCCCAAAACACTGAGGGCCCATTCCTGGTGATGCAAATGCCCACCACAGGACAGTATTTGCACCCAGGACATTTCCCTCTGAAGAGCTAATCTGATGTGGAATGAGCAAATGACCACTTAAAAGATAGTTACTTGTCTTTGGAATAACCACTGGGTTTTGCTCTGTTAGAAAACACAAGTGGAAGCAAGTTGGAGTCTTTGGGGTCTTTTGCCCCATCTCCAGGGGTCCACATCTCTACCTGCTAAATCTGTGACAAGACAAACTGCTCTCAATATGGACTGGTCTGTCTGCATCAAGCATGCCTGTCTCCAGAGCTTTTCTGTCTCCCCAAACTGCAACTCTACTGCTTCAACTGTGACTCCCCATCCTGGTCCCCCAGCACCTGGGGGCCACCACTCTGCCTTCTGCCTCTGTGGGTTTGACTCCTCTAGGCACCTGATATTAAGTGGAATCACACAAGGTTTGTCTTCTTTTTTGACCAGCTCTCGCTGCCCCTTTAGAGTTAGTCCCGTGTTATTAGAGAACAACATTAATAACACTAATCTCCTGATTAAATGTCTCTGGGCTTCTGCCTCTTGATGGGACTAATGCATCAAGAGGCCCGACTTCTCTCTGCGGATGTGGAGGGCTCCTCTGTCTTCCCTGGGCTGCGCACACCCACACTGCTTTGTCTTACGGTGCCTTGGAAGTGGAGCAAGAATTTACAGACATTAGGGAGGGATTAGGAATGTAGGATTCTTCCGGATGTCCCCCCTCAAAATATCCTAGTCTTTTCAGTTGTTTTGTTCATACCTAATGTGACAGCACCGTTTTTAGTGACTTTTTGTGAGTCTTTGCAGAACATTCAACTTCATTTTCTCAGAAAAAGCTATCTGCTTTACTTTTGCCCTTGTGTTTAATCAGTTTTAGGTTTCAATTAACTTGGGTTTAGTTAGCTCTTCTCCTGGCTTCTTAAGGTGGAAATGTGGATAATCAATATTAGACTCCTCCCTAAAACTATGTAATATAGTTTAAACATTGCTTAACTGTATATAAAAAATTCAACATGTTTCATTGATTCAGTTCCAATAATTTTCCCTGTGATTTCTTTAACCCATATTATTTACAGAAACGTATTACTTAATTTCCAAATATGTTAGAGGAGTTTCTAGTTATATTTTTTGTTATTTGATTCTGATTTAATACCATTGTGGTTAGAAAAATTATCTGTATAATTGGAACTTGGCTTTTTAGTGACCTACAGTATGTGATCCACTGTGAAAAGCGTGTCACGTGCCTGTGAAGGGCAGGTGCGTTCTGTGTTGTTAGATGTGATGATCTGTACGTGTCACGTCGGTCACTTTGTTCATAGTGTTGGTCAGCTGTTTTACATCCCTACTGATTTTTTGTGACTAATTGTTCCATCAGTTGCTGAGAGAGAAGTGTGAAAATCTCCATTTGGTGGTGTCATTGGTTGGGCTTTATGTGTTTTGAAGCTCTATTATTAGGTATCTTGTTGATAAATCGGGCCTTCAATCATTAAGAAGTGTCCTGTCCTCTTAGAGTCTGGTGATCCTCATGGTCCGAAATCTAACTTGTAGCATATCTTATTCCATGTTTTACTTTTCATCCTTTGTATGTATATTTAAAGGACTTATAACCAACATTTAGTTGGTCTTGCCTTTCTTCCAATCTGGCAATCTCTGCCTTTTACTTGGAATGTTTAGTTACTTTAACTACATTTAATATAATTATTGATATGGTTGGATTAAATCTATCACCTTGGCATATAATTTTTATCATCATATATGCTCTTTGTCCCTTTATTCTTCCTTTTATCTCCTCTTCTATTTTTTGGATTCCATTTATCTCCTCCACTGAATTTTTAGCTATATTCTGTGTTATTTTTAGTAGTTGCTCTCAAGATTACAATATGCATCTGTAATTTATCACAGTCTATCTTCGGTACTTTATTATTTAAAAACAATGTAAGGACCTCACATTAGTATAATTCAATTTACTCCCTCCCACACTTCGTGCTTGTGTTGTCACACTTTACTTCCACAGTACAGACCCCACAATATTGTTTGAAGCAGTCAGTAATTTTTAAGAGAAATTCGCCCTTACTCATGTGTTAGCCTTGCTTGTGCTCTTCTTTCCTTCCTGTAGATCTGAGCTTCTACCTCGTACCACTGCTCTTCAGCCCGAGACCCCCTTCCACATTTCTTGCATTGCACCTCTGCTAGTACACCTTCATTTATCTGAAGATGTCATTATTTTATCTTCATGTGTGAAAGATATTTTCACTGGCTATATAATTTCAGCTTGGTGTTTTTCCTTTCAACATTTAAAGGTGTTTTCTCACTGTCTATTGAGATCCAATGCTTCCAATGAGGAGCCACTCATCATTCTTATTGCCGCTTGCTGTATGCGATGTGCGTCGTTTCTCTGTTAGCTTTATTGTCTCCTTATGACTGGCTTTCAGCAGCTCAATCACAATGTGTTGAAGTGTTTTGTTTTGTTTTTGCATTTATCCTCTTCTGCATTTGATGAGCTTCCTGGCTCTAAGGGTTGCTGTTTTTTAACAAATAGAAAAATTTTCCAATAATGTTTCTTTAAATACTTTCTTCCTGTCCTGTTTTCTCACTCCTCCCCATCTGGGAATCCAGTCATACAGAAGCTTGACTGCTTGATACTCCCACAGGTTCTTGATGCTTTGCTCATTTTCTGCCCACTCTTTTTTCTCTCTGTGCTTCCTTTTGCTCAATTTCTTTTGTAATGCCTTCAAATTGATGCATCCTTTCCTTTCTTGTGTCCAATCTACGTTAATCCCATCTAGTAAGTTTTTTTAAATTGCTGATATTATATATTAGGGTACTAAGATTTTCATTTTGGTCTTTTTTTATAGTTTCCAAATGTTTCCTGAAATTCTGCATCTCTCCAATCAATTCATCCATATTTATTTACAGATTATTTACATTTATCAAAGTTTTTAAAAGGTCTTTGCCTGATAATTCCAAACCTGGGTAGTCTGAGTCTGTTTCTATTGAAATTTTTTCTCTTGTTTATGGGTTGATGATCTGGTGCCTTTGTACATCTTGTAATTTTTTAATTTTATGCCTGAGATTGTGTCTAAAGTAGATGATTTTTTTAAAAATAAGACATCCTTTGTCCTCTGTTAGGCAACTAGCATGAGGGGTTTATCAGTTTAGTGCATTTAGAAATGGAGGTAGATTGGGGTGGGTTGAGGCTTGAAACTCTAGAGGAGCCTTGGAATTCAAGCTCCAGGAGTCTAATGAGATACCTCTCCACTTTCCAGCTCAGTCCTGCCTTCCTTGGCCACCAGGGATATCTTATAAAATCTGAATTGGGTGGGGTGTAGTTCAGCTTTGGTTAATTTCAATTTACCTCTGGCTTCAAATGCTTGATGGTTCCCAAGTCTCCACCAACCACCACTGGACTTCAATACTGAGAGATGCTCAAACTATGATACTAAAATTTTAAGACTGTGTGACCAAGAGACCATGAATGTTGGGGATTATGACACTTTGAAACTGTGACTATAAGATTTTGAGATCTTCTCTTGCTTTCTGTCCCCATTTCTCAGTCTCCACTTACTCAGCAGAATTGCCTGTAAGAAAATGCTTAGGATTAGTAAAGGGGATTATCCTTACATTCCCGGCTCTCTTAGATTTTTATCTGATGAATCAGCCCTGAGGTTTCTTGAGTTCAATTTATCTTCATCTAAGCAAAATAGTCCTTCCTAAGTCTGGAAGCTTGCTCCTCCATCCATGCTCCCTGCAAACTCAGTGACTGGCCCCAAGTATGAAAGTGTTTTCTGTTCTTTGCTCATTTAGGAAAGCATTGTCTCTTCACAGTTTAGTTCTTTTGGATCTTTGTGTATCCATAGCTCTTGAGCAGCTTTAAAGGAAAGGGTAATTATTTTGTTTTATCTTGGGATTTCTTGTTTTGGCAGAGTAAAGGTCTTTCACATACTTTTAAATCCTAACTAGAAATAGGACTCAGCAATTCATCTGTAAGAAATGTTTTGCCAATTTCCTTTGTGGTTTTCCATTTGACCCTTTGTTTATTTATAGGAGTATAATTTTTCAAATGTGAGGGTAGGTTTTTTTTGTTGTTGTTATTTCTAGATTTATTGTCTTATAGTCTGTAGATATCAATTATTTGTTATTTGTTGATACTTTATGGCTAATAGTCAACTCTGGTCAATTTTGGTAGCTGTACATGTACACTTAAAAAGGTAAGTTCTTGAGATATATGCATAGACTCTTATTGTAAAATTTGACCAGAATTTTATCAATTTTGATTAAAGTTGGAAAATGTTCCATGTGCACTTGGGAAGGATGTGTATTCTAAAATTATTAGGTTCAGCACTCTGTGAATGCAATTAGTGGAAGAGAGATATGTGTTCAAATGTATACCTTAATTAATATGTGGCTTGCTTATCGTGTTTGTGTTGGAGAGAGGTGAAATTGCCCACTATGATTATGGCTTACTTGTTGTAATTCCCTCATTTATGCTTCAAACATTTTCATGCTATGCTAAGTATTGACAGTTTTTTATGTACTTGTGGTTGTGACTAGTACTATTATTGAATGATCTTCTTTAGCCTTAATGATGCATTTTGCCTTTTAATATATTTAATTTGTTATGAATATTGCTACACCAGTTATCCTTTGGTTAGAATTTTGCTGGTAGCTCTCTTCTGGCCAACAAGGAGGCATAGGTAGATACACTTTGCCTCCTTGCACAACCAAAAGGAGGACAACAACAAACTTAAAAACAAAAAATGCCAGAACTGACAGAAAATCAAACTGTATGGAAGCCCAACAACCAAGGAGATAAAAAAGAAACATTCATCCAGATTGATAGGAGAGGCGGAGATGGGCAGCCAGGGTGGAAAGGACACACAGTTAGGAGGCGGCTGGAGGATTGGGCAGGCGAGGTGGCAGCTGGTAGCCCCACATTTGCTTGTGGATAAACCAGGAGGAACAGCTGCAGAGCAAGACAGACTGAGCAACCCAGGGCTCCAGTGTGGGAAAAGAAAGCCTCAAAACCTCTGGATATAAAAACCTGTGGGGGTTGTAGCAGGGGGCGAAACTCCCACCCTCACAGGATAGTTCACTGGAGAGACCCACAGGGTCCTAGAACACACACAAACCCACCCACCAGGGAATCAGCATTAGAAGAGCCCAATTTGCTTGTGGGTAGTGAGGGAAGTTGACTGAAAGCCCATGGAGAGCCCAGCAAGTGGCATCGTTCCCTCTCAGACCCCTCCCCCACATATGGCACCACAGTGCAGCAACATGGGTTGTCCTGCCCTGGCCAATAGCTAAGTCTCCACCCTTGAAAATGTAACAGGTGCGCTAAGACAAAGAAATATGGCCCAAAGGAAAGAACAGATCAAAGCTCCAGAAAAACAACTAAGCGACGAAAGGATAGTCAACCTATCAGATGCAGAGTTCAAAACAATGGTAATCAGGATGCTCACAGAAATGGTTGAGTATGGTAACAAATTAGAGGAAAAAGTGAAGGCTATGCAAAGGGAAATAAATAAAAGTATACAGGGAACCAACAGTGATGGGAAGGAAACTGGGACTCAGATCAATGATTTGGACCAGAAGGAAGAAATAAACATTCAACCAAAACAGAATGAAGAAACAAGAATTCAAAAAAAATGAGGAGAGGCTTAGGAACCTCTGGGACAACTTTAAACATTTCAACAATCGAATCATAGGGATGCCAGAAGGAGAAGAGGAAGAGCAGGAAACTGAAAACTTATTTGAAAAAATAATGAAGGAGAACTTCCCCAATCTGGCAAAGGAAATACATTTCCAGGAAGTCCAGGAAGCCCATAGTCCCAAAGAAGTTGGACCCAAGGAAGCACACACCAAGGCACATCATAATTACATCACCCACAATTAAAGATAAGGAGAGAATCTTAAAAGCAGCAAGAGAAAAGGAGACAGTTACCTACAAAGGAGTTCCCAGAAGACTATCAGCTAACCTCCCAAAAGAAACCTTGCAGGCAAGAAGGGACTGGAAAGAAGTATTCAATGTCATGAAAGGCAAGGACCTACATTGAAGATTACTCTATCCAGCAAAGCTATCATTTAGAATGGAAGAGCAGATAAAGTGCTTCCCGGATAAGGCCGAGTAAAGAAGTTCATCATCACCCAGCCCTTATTATATGAAATGTTAAAGGCACTTATCTAAGAAAAAGAAGATGATCAAAAATATAAACAGTAAAAAGACAACAAACTCACAACTATCAACAACTGAACCTTTAAAAAAACAAAACCAAAAATGAACTAAGCAAACAACTAGAACAGGAACAGAATCAAAGAAATGGAGACCACATAGAGGGTCATCAGCGGGGAGGTGGAGGGGGAGAATGGGGGAGACAGTAGAGGGAATAATAAGCATAATTGGTAGGTATAAAATAGACAGGGGGAGGTTAAGAATAGTATAGGAAATGGAGAAGTCAAAGAACTTACATGTATGGCCCATGGACATGAAATAAGGGGGGAAATGCTGGTGGGAGGGGGGTTGCAGGGCAGAGGGGAATGAAGTAGAGAAAAAAAATGGGACAACTGTAATAGCATAATCAATAAAATATACTTAAAAACATAAAACAGAAATAAACAAAATCTAAAAAGATAGAATTTTGTTGGTATACCATTTTTAATAACTTTATTTTTAACCTATTATGTAAGTTGTGCTTTTTATTTCCCATGTTTTCGTTTTATTTACTCCCTCCTTTTTTGACTTCTATTTGATTTCATTTTATTCTAATCTCCTCCTCCTACCTTCCCCCTTAGTAGAAACATTCTACTGTTATGTCTTTCTGATAACTTTTCTTTAAATTTTGACATTTTCTGATCCAAACTGTGAAGAAACAAAATTATAAGTAAGGCAATGAGTGACTTTAAGCATTTCTTCTATCTAGAGGAATGACAGAATGTTGGTCATTGAAATATTAGCTTAATACAACTTATCTTAGTGTGAGAAATAATGATTTCCAAGCCATATATTTTGACAAATATGGGTAAAGGAATAAAAACTGCATTGAATTTATATTAACTAAAATATATTTATATTCACAGAATAAATTCATTTTTCTATGTCATAAAGATGATCAAATTTTATGTTCTATATTAAAAAGTAAAAAGCAATAGAAATAGAAATATGAAATAGTAAGGTTGTCTCTAAATTTCATTTTGTGCTTATTAAATGCTTATAAGTATGAATCCATATTAAAGAGTAATATTCATATGGCTTTTTCAGAAAATAGGCAGTTCTGTAAGTGAGAAGGGAATACATGGTTAAAATGGAAGGAAAAAGAAACTTAGGAGAAAAAAGGCAAAACATTAGGTCAGAATAACTTTTCAAGACATGCCTTTGGAGGCGGACAGGTGTTTTCAGATCTGACATAAAGCGGTTGGTTCTGCGTGCTCCTTTCTCCACTCCTGCTCCATGTCCACGTGCACGAGGTACAAACCACAGAGGGAAACATCCTCTGGGCAGACCACTTCAAACACAGGATCGAATCCAGGATACCCTTGTTATTTTTCTACCACAGTCATTCTAGCTAAAAGATAGTCTAAGAGTTTAATAAATCGAAACAGCCCAATGGTAGTTTTTTTTTTAAGCCCTAATTCAATACAAATGGAGTAATAATAGGTGCTGATAAATAAAATCTGTCTTTTTAAGATTCAGCCATAATTTTTCCAGCAGCTCACTACATATACCCACTACTTGGCTGTCATTGGTTTTAGCACTGCCTCAAAAATAACCTACAACAAAAATATCCCAAGAAATAAACTGAACGCATGAGAAATTCATTAAGCAGATTTTATTTGTATGTATTGGAGCTGCTCCAGTAAGCTGGCCCTGAGAGGGTTACTCAGGAGTGAGGTTTACTTCCTTCATTAAAAGGCTGGAGTGAAAGCTCGTTGAGGGGAACCAGAGTGGATGTCTGCAGGCTTAGCGGGCTCTACACTCCCTAAGAGGCCTAAGAAACCTGGTTTCTGGGACACATGGTCTTATTTCATCCATCATTTGGGACAAGAAAAAGGAGGAGCCAGAAGCTAGAAAGAGGGTGATGAGCTGGACCTGATGGATCCATCAGATAGAAAGGAATGGGAAGTTTTCTCTATTTATGAGTTTAAACTCTATGAAAACATGGCTAAGGTTACAATACGGTTTTGGTTTTTCATTATCTCACAGTTTTCTTACAGAAAGAAAACAACAAATGTTTACTTGAATTATGTTGGTTTTTATTACTGGCTTAATTTCAAATGCTCTCCCTTGCCTCTATCAATGGCCTATTTCCCTGGTTCTAAAATTCCACTTCCTCAGCTTAAATACCGAATATTTTCCAGGTACCAGGTATCTTTGCCTGTCTCTTTCCCTAGGTAAATAACAGTTACAGTGTTCCCTGCAGGGAAGTCCTCACACAGGCTCTGTCCCCTGAGGGGCGGGTCTCACACAGGCTCTGTCCCCTGAGGGGAGGGTCTCACACAGGCTCTGTCCCCTGAGGGGAGGGTCTCACACAGGCTCTGTCCCCTGAGGGGAGGGTCTCACCAGGCTCTGTCCTCTGAGGATGGGTACTCACACAGGCTTCCTGCTGCAGGTGCTGTAGGGCCCTCTTGGCCGGGATGAGGAAGTCAGTGAGGCAGCGCAGGCCATCCCCTCCGTGGAGCCTCTCAGCCACGCTGAACACCTGCCAGAGCACAGTGGCCGCCGTGGCCTCAAATGGTGGGTAGAGGGCAGAGAGGGTGTTCTGGATGTAGGTGTCGAGGGATTCCAGGTCCTGAAAGAGAAGCGAGCATCTGGAAGGTTAAGATACTGATAAAGACACATACGTGGATACTTTTCACAGGCTGGCACCTAAGGGTCCCAAATTATATTTGTGAAAGAGGCAAGGTATACATGAATCCTCAGCATAGAGGGAAGTTCCAGCGGGGGAGCACCTGCTTGTCCTTCACGCTGTCAGACAGCATCAGCACACTGAGGCTGCCTCAGGGAGACTCGGGACCTCTGCCTGCGATGGCAACCCTCAATAACACTTTGTAAGTGAGAGTTGTCACTGTTATCACACGTTTAGACTTGGCGGAAGTTCCATCCCATGAAATTCTGAAATATACACCTTCAAAGCTACATTTTAGGATCTTCGATGGAGCATGTGAAATTTCTCAGGGGGCCTTCCCCATCCCTGGCTCCCCCTCCCTGGCACTCCTGGGCCTGTAAATGGAATAGGGGGGGCCTGTGGGGAGAACAGAGTTGGTCCAATGCCATTTTATGCTCAGAAATAAGTTCATCCACAGCAAATACATTTTAACCGTATTGATGTTTTAAAATTTAAATAGAAACCACTATCAAAATTCACAGAATTGTACTCTTTCAGTCATTTTGAAAATAGTATCACTGGGATAGGATCTCCCTTAACATGTTTGGTGCAACATGCTTTTATATAAAGATGGAATGCTTTTATTTTTTTAAAAAAAGGTTTAATGTTATTTTTAGATATAACATTTCCTGAGGAAATGCCACAATGCCTCATTTTTTGGGGAAAATAAACGAAAAGCTACAAATAACAGTTAAAAGCCAAAGAGGTTAAATTGCCAAGTAGATTTTTAAAGGAGACTCCTCTGACTAGCTAATCATACAGATAATTTCCTAGAAAACTGACAATAAAGCAATGAAATCTCTGGGCCTGAGGTGGACAGGACTCGGAGGGAGGCTGTCTGTACTCTCTGAGCGGGGCCAGGCCAAACAGAGACCCAGCAGGTGTGTGCTACAGTGTCAAGTTCAGCTTCTAGAAAGCACGTGGTTCAAGGCAGAACTGAGCCAGCTCAGCTCCTACCTCCATGTCAGCATGGAGGCGCCAGGGCTGACACCCTCTGGAGCATCCACACCCCACACAAGTCTTGCCATGCCAGGTCCTCCCCTGACAACGTGGATTATCTAAACACTGATTTTGTCCAGAAAACGCCAATGTGGTGTGATTTCCAAAAACTCAAACCACACCCGAGTTGGAAGCAAACATCCAGTCCATGAGAAAAAAGGGAGCTGGTTCTGAGCCGGGGGTAGGAATCGCCCTCCAGGAGCTGTGCAGCTCCTTAGAGAAGTTTGAAGCAAATGCTTCTGGGGTGAAAGATACTGTTAGGAAGGAAGTGCAATGTGATACTAGGGGACACGTCTTTAATGACCTATGTTGGAGGAAACGAAATGCAAACTTCAGACCCTCTCAGGGAGAGAGGTCTTTCTGTTGCTCAGATGACCTAATCCAGGCCCGTTCCTCCTCCCGACCCTCAGGGAAGGTCCTGACTTCCCATGTCCGGCTGTGGTCAGCAGCCTCCTGATGGGTGGGTCTCCTGGCCTCCCCCTCACCAGTTCATCTTCTGAAAACTGCCCAACATGGAAGGAGAGGAATCGATGCTCGCTGCGATCCTAGAGACAGCCCTGGTCACTCACAGGGCAGCCACACCCTCCCTGGCTCCTTCCCTGTCCTTTGAATTCACTTGTGACTGGGTTAGGCCCCCGCACTTGGCCTGAGGGGTGCTCCTCCACTGGTTCCAACGCCCTGTGCAGCTGTCCCCACTCAGAGCCTGGTTCTGGCAAGAGCCGCCTAAGAGGCCATTTCCCCAGTCAAGTAAGTTGAGGAAGCCTTGGGTAAGCCAAAGTGAAGCAACTTCTCCACCTTCTTTTTTAAAAATTAAAAAAAAATTTCAATTACAGTTGACATCCAATATTATATTAGTTTCAGGTGTATGATAGTGGATAGACAATTATATTACTTATGAAATGATCGATCACCCAATAAGTCCAGTACCCATCTGATACCAACATAGTTATTACAATATTCTTGACTATATCCCCTATGCTGTACTTTACATCCCCATGACTGTTTTTTTAATCCTTACCTGAATATGTGTTTATTGATTTTAGAGAGAGGGAGAGAGAAGAGAGAGATTAATGTGAGAGAGAAGCACTGATGGGTTGTCTCCTGTATGCACCCCGACCAGGAATCAAACCTGGAACCTTTTTTTGGTGTACGGGACAACGCTCCAACCAACTGAGCAACCTGGCCAGGGCCCATGACTGTTTTTATAACTGGTAATTTGTGCTTCTTAATCCCTTCACCTTTTTCACTGGTCCCCCCAAATCCCCTCCCATCTGGTAAGCATCAGAATGTTCTCTGCATCTATGCATTTGTTTCTATTTTGTTTGCTGTTTATTTTGTTTATTAGTTCCCACATGTAAGTGAGATCACAGGGCATCTGTCTGACTTATTTATAGCATAATACCATCTAGGTCCATCTATGTTGTCACAAATGGCAAGATTTCGTTCTTTTTTATGGGTGAGTAATATTCCATTGTGTATAGGAACCGCATCTTCTTTATCTAACCGTCTATTGATGGGCACTTAGGTTGCTTCCATATCTTGACCGTTGTAACTATGCTGCAATGAACATAGGGGTGCGTATATCTTTTCAAACTAATGTTTTGGGTTTCTTCAGATCAATATCCAGAAGTGGAATTGCTGGGCCATGTTCTATTTCCAGGTTTTTGAGGACTCTCCACACTTTTCTATAGTGGCTGCATCAACTTACAATCCCACCAACAGTACACAAGGGTTCCCATTTCTCCACATCCTCAGCAGCGCCTGTTGATTTCTTGATGATGGCCGTTCTGACAGGTGTGAGGGGACATCTCATTGTGGTCTTCTCCAGCCTCATATGCTAAGGTGCCCTACCTGACCAGAGAGGGCCGTGACCAAACTTCCTGACCCTCACCCACCTCATTGGGTGCTTCTTGATGAAGGAGAGAGAGAGAGATACCGGGTTGTGCTCGGAGCCACTGCTGCAGGAGCTCCCCAGTCATTTTATGGATGGTGACTCTTCTTGGTCTTGGGAAGAGAGGTTCTAATGAATAAGCCAGGTTATGTGACCGGCCGGGCTAGGGCTACCCCAGGCTGGATCACTGTGTGCCTGCGCCCAGCACAGGACAGCCATTCCCACTCGGCACAACTCTAACAACTTAGCTTGTCAGGACACACAAATGATGAGCGGCGGGAGACAGAGACACGGGAGCCTAAGCAGAGAGAGGCAGAAACTCTTAAATTACACCAAAATCAAGTTAGCTTGAATATACTCTGGCAGCTTAAGAAAACAGGGCAATATACAGTATATTTTAGAATGATTTCCATAATAAATGCTTAAAAAGAGAACATTGTCTTGGTATCTTAAAGGGTCAAGTTCAGTCATCTGGAACATGTACTCTGTAAAGCATTTTCTTACCTCCTATTTGCTGGGCCAAATGTGTGTGTGCACGTGCATGCACACTGTGTGTGCAAAGGCTGCTGACTGTGTGAGTGTGGGTGGGTATCTGTGTGTGGGGGGGGCTGGTGTGTGGGGGACAGTGAGTGTTTGTGAAGGCCAGTGTGTGTGTGTGAGAGAGAGCCTGCTTGTATGGGGAGGCCAAGTGTGTGTTCAACGGCTGGGTGTGCTGAGGGCCAGAATTTGTGCACAGGGGTTTCTACAGGTGTGTGTGCGTGGGTAGAGAAGTGGTGAGCCAAGAGAAATACATGTTGACAAATTCTTAAAATTGTTTCTAGGCAGTTGGGTACAGCGGAAATGAAGGCGGTAGACAGAGGGTTGGGGCGAATGTTGTGTGAGCACTTCTAATGGTTTCAGCCTGGCCTCTGGGTGATGAAACTCATCCATTCGCCAAACCTCGCACACCATCAAAACATCCAAAAATAAGAAAGGAGACAGACAAATGTTGGTGACTTTGTTGACAGTAAACCACTAATTTCTTTTCCTTATATACCTCAGGATTTCCGTTTCAACCAAACCCACACACATGGAGATGGGCTGACTCCAAAACGCAGACCCTTCCCCTATTTACTTGATCATCAATCTGACTGTGGCTTAGAATGGGATTATGTGCTACACGTGTTAGTGGCACGGCAGGTACGGTATTTGCATAAAAGCTTTTAATCACCATCTTGCTGAACTGTGAACTCGGAGTGCTGTTATCTGGCCGACTGCAGGACTGCCTTTGCATTTTTACAACCAAAAATTCAGGTCTGCAAAGACATTTTAAAGCTTTACTCTTCAACAAAGGATTTATTTTCCCTATTAACTTTAGGTAAAATTTTATTGAAATGAGGATTATTTTTAAAGTCAAGATCTTTGTTCCTCAGCATATCCCTGCTCCCCAGGGAAGAAGCATGCTTCTCCTGGCACTGGGCCCTCAAAAGATGACCGTCTCGATGCAACACTCTGGGCCTCACATGGGCCAGAGACAGGAAGGTAGAGGCTGGGGGTCAGGGGGTCTATTTCAGGAGCCCCTGAAATAGGAGCACCCTGTCCAGGGCCTGGTGGGCTGAAGGGACGTGGCTGAGGCTGTCCCAGCAAGAAATGCCTATCAATGCTCAAGTTTTAATTTAAGCACAACATCCCTACAGGCAAGTGAAGGTGCAAGTCCAGGATGCAGCCCAGGGCTTTGGGAGTGGCTGTCTGCAGGCTGGGCGTAGACATCAGGACCCCCCTTACCTGCTGAGAAGGTCTGCAGTGGCTCACTGAGGGGATCACCCTGCCCCCGCCTAAGATAACAGACCGCTAAATATCAAGGTCCCCACATGAACGGGGTTCCCAGACCCTCTCCCCACCTTCCCAGCACAGCCACCTTGAGGATGTCTTCCCTGTGGCCACCCCATGACCAAAGGAACCCGCTGCCCAATCTCATGGGTGAGTCCTTGATGTGTGTGTCCCTGCGCGTAAAGATAGTTGGGGGTGTGTAGGACAGGACCACAGGACGCTTAGGACAAGGTCTTGAGTGGGGTGAGGAGAGCACTGAGAAGCAGCGGTGGTGAAAGCTGGCACAGTCCTCTCCACAGCCCCCCAATCAGTCAGGCTAGGGGGGCTGCTTGAGGACCCAGTCACATTGTCTCATTCTGAAAATCCAGTGGGCTGACATCGGGGTGCAAAGAGCAGACAGAATGTGGGGCTAGAGGTGACAGAATGTGGCCTGGGGGCATCACCCAGGAGGCAAGGCATGGATGGGTGGACAAGGGTGGGGGTGGTGGTCACAAGGGCGCCTCATCTGGTCTGAGAGCTTGGCTCTCCTGCAGCCCCAGCACCAGCCCCAGTGATTAGAGGCTGCAGCCCAGGGTAGAGCCATCCTGAGTGGGAAGTGTGGTGGTGTCTGTCACCCAGGCACTTCACCCCAGAAGATAAAACAGCCTTTTAATTCACCGCTGTGCCTTTGCCTCTAGCCCGAATTTAAAAACAAAAACCAGGATGTACACTGGAGCGTCCTGCAACCCCTCTAAGCAGGGCCTGGGTCAAAAGGGGCCCTGCTCTGCCCCACTTTCCATCAATAGCTGCTTTCTCAATTATGCGGGTGAAGGAGCTGCGTGTGAAAACCACACTCCCCAGAGGCTTGCTCTGGGCGGCCAACCTGGTTAGAGCTGCTCAGGTGCTATTAACAGGGGCCTCCTTCCTGAAAGGGCCCAGTGACGGCACCCAGCGTCCTGCCACCCAGGGTCCTGCCCAGGCTGCCGATGGCCATCGCTGGTTTCCTGTGTGCACAGACCCAGGAACCAGCTTTGAATCCAAGAAACCTGTCTAAAAAGCCTGGTCCCCTCACTTGAGCTGGTGTGTTGCCTGTCTACCTACACGAGCCCGCCTACATCCAACCTGTCTGTACCCTGTCCGTTTATATCAGGCCTGTGTCCATCTGGTCTGTCTGCACCCAGCCTACCTGTACCTGCCCTGTTTTCTACTCACAGGCTGCTATGTATTTGGGATTCCTGACCCTCACAGCTGGGGAGGCTGAGATGTTCCTAAGGGGTGAAGATTCTTTTGGCCCAAAGCTGGTGCCCAGAGGGAAGAAGGAAGGAAAAGTGGCAGGGGCTCTTTAGGTCTACACTCTACACCCTTGGTAGAGCTTGGTAGTTAACAAAAGCAATGCATACCCCTAACTCTGCTGATATAGATTTGGAAATCCTCGGGCCCTGGTGAGAAGCTTCACCTGACACGTATTTTTCCCAACCCATTTTCTGCTTAAATTGGCACGAGAACCCTAGCAGAGACGTGAGATGCCAGCAGCTGGGGCGGGGGGGGGGGGGGCGCCTCTGGGGAATCCTCTATCAATGAGACCCTTTCTCTCCTGATTCCACAGCCTCCTTTTACGCCTCTCAGTTATAACTGAGCCTGGGATGGTGACGGCTGGGGAAAGAGCCCTGCTTGTCCCCTCCTACCCCAATACTTGTACTCCCTACAGCCCCAAAACACACACACCTAGTTCATCTAGGTCTGACGTCGCATCCCTACCTGGACCACTCAACCAGGACCTGGGGGTAGCCCAGGTGAGCCACTAAGCCTTGTGGTGATGTCTCATGTTGGCGACAACACCACCATGATCTGGCCAGATCCCCTCTTCCCACACCAGAGCACATCTGGCAGCTGAAAGCCTCAGGAGGCTTCATGACTGGTCCAGTTCCCTTCTTCTGAGCCCCTGCCCAGGGTGACCCAGCCCTCCACTAACTCACAGTGTAAGGGGCAGAGGACGCTGAAGAACTGACCATGGACCAGATAATGACACCAGACCAGGGCAGGTGGGCAGGTGGAGCATGGACTGAGCAGACAGCAGCACCCAGGATCCAGGCCAGTTTCCCACAGACATAAGGCACAGGTGTGAGCAAGGTCTCATTGGGTGGGCAGATGAGGGAAGGAGCCTTCCAGAGTTCCTTCTCCTTTCGTGCAGGGTAACCACCCATCCCCTGGGATGGCCAGGAGCTGTCCTGGCTCTCTGGATGAACCCACCATAGAGAAGAGAATGAGGCCAGGTCTAAATGGGGGTGAGCAACCCAGAGCAGAGAGCCCAGAAGGCCAAGCAGGGTGTCTATCGGGTCAGGTTCCCAGGAAGAAGTGAAGGTCCCTCGAGGGTCAACAGTGAGGGATTGCTGTCCACTGGCCTCCAGGGCTGACCACGGGCACTTGTGGACCCCCCGTCAGGGCTGGCGCCCTCCTCCAGCACTGAGAGGCAGGTGAGGGATAGAGCTGGCGTTGCAGCCACTAAGCACTAAATGAGCCCATTACCTTGAACTTCTGCAGCCCAAGAGAGATTGGTCTGTGACAGCACAGCCTAGTGGGCAGGACTCGGAGAGCCGCTCATTCCAGCCTGCTGGAGCAGTTGGTGCCTTGTGCAATACCTGGGTCTCCCTGCACGGGTATGTGCACACACATGCACGTGCACAAGCTTACACAAACACATGAGAACTGTGCCCTGCACCTTCTTCTCCCTGCACACATGCATGCAGACATGCACGTGCACACACACAGAGACGGTGTCTGGAATGTGTGCACACCACATACACAGGCACACACATTACACACACTCCGAAAGTCCACGGAAACTCCCCCCACTCCTGTCTGTGCACCCCTGGACTCAACCTCTCGTTTCTGCAGCCTGGCTTCTCACCTAGGTCTGTTCTCAGCCCCCCTCTGCCAGCAGTAGGAGCGTCAGGAGCTCTGTAAGCTTGGAGCTTACAGACCAGTCATGAGAAAAAAAACTAATTAAAAACTTGTTTGTAAAGCTCAGTGCCAAGTCTTCATTACACTGGATACTAAATACTGCCTGCAGATTTTTATTTCAAGTTAAAAATCAAATTGAAGTAAATAAATATGCAAGTATTTAAAAGCAACACCATGTATTTAGGTCTGAGGTGTTTTTTTAAATCTCAAGAACAAAATTTCTATCTAAGGACTCGGACTGGCGCCTGAAACAGACCAGGAGTTGGATGTGGAGCTGCCTGCTTCCCTCCAGTAACTGAAAACAATTCAGAAGGAACAGCAGCAGGCCATTCCCAGTTTTTTCATACTCAAACGAGGACCCTTACATTTACAGCAGCTGACAGGCAAAAGCTAAGGAAGCCCCTCTTGAAGCTACAGCTACCCATTGTGTCCCTTTTCCTTTTCCTAATACTCTCAGGTCAGGGTCCCATGTGAGTACCTGCCACCCGAGACTTCCCGCCTGAACTGGGCCTTCAACACTATTTGTCAGTGAGTGACAGTGATGTTGCTAAGGTTGCCAGCTTGCTTAGCGGATGTGAGGGTTTCTAAACACCTTGAGGGTTTCAAGATGCAAGAACAATTCTGAAAAAGGCAGTTGCTTCCAGGAAAATTCTGGCTACCCTGAGCAGATGCCCCCTCCATCTGGACCTGCCTCTCTGGCTAAGCCTCCACCCACCTCAGTGACCCCAGCCACCACTTGGGACCCTTCCTGGGTGGAGGCTGCAGAGTCTGCCACCTGTGGGCTGGGTCTTCTCACCCTGACCAGGGCTCCCCGAGAGCATGACACCTGGGCCATTGCAGCGTACCTCACACCTGCCACAAACACTCTCGCCTTCCTAACCCAGGGAAGGGCTTCCTTCTCAAGTTCCAAAAGGCTCACTTGGCACTTAGCTGTCACCTTGTTGTATGTCTCCAAACCCAGGCTCTGCTTTTAGGAGTCAAGTTAAACCAAGAAGTGTCTCCAGGATCTTTTGAAGAGAGAGGCAGGGGAACATTTGCCCAAATGTTTACCACAAAGCAGTCCCGGCTCCAAAAGATCTTCATCACGGGGAAAAGACTCCCGTGAGAGACAGGACATGCTGGATCCCACTGACGTACTGATCTGGCACAAGGCAGGCAAACGCTCTGGTGAGCCGTGCCGCACGCAGAGCCCCTGCCCACTGGCATCAGGCATGCCCATGCTACGAAGAAATGTGGTGGCCATGGCAGAGGCCAGCTCTGGAAGAAGCTCTTTAAGCCAGCACATGCGTCAGACAACACCCCAGAGAGGGGCTGTTCCAGGGGCCTGGATCCCAGGGCAAGACTGATGGGATGATGACATAATGGCGCATAGCATGAGCAGGTCAGGCTGGTCACTGAGACTCGAGGTCACTGGTGACTGCAGCATAACCTGCCCACCCTGACTGATGCTCCTCAGGGCCTGGGACATGGATACAGGGGACACCTGAGCTCAGGCCTTTGCCCACCAGGGAAGCCCCAGCACATACCTCGGCATGGATGACCACCTCTACCGATGGCCCCCCGGACAGGTGTCCTGTGGTGCACCTGGGAGGATGGAGCTGTCGGTGGGTCCTGAGCTGGAGCTGGTTCTCAGAGGCTTCCTGGATAGACCAAGCCTCATGAGGTGGCTTGAGGAGCAGGAGCTTGGGGTTCTGTCCCCCCACAGTTGGCAGGGTGGTTTCAGGGTAAAAGGCCCATTTGGCATTTCTTAATCTTGTCTGCATTTCCAGGAGGCTGGGGCTGTTCCAGAAACATCTCAGCTCTGAGTTTCATCATCCGCAGGTTTTGCTTTTCCATGGTACCAACACTTCACAGCCTTCAGGGCCAAATGGGGAAAATGTCAAAACAAAGGAACCATTTCAGGGGTCATTCTTCAGGGCTGAACCTTGTGTAACAGGTCCAGGAGGAAAATCCAGAAAATAATGTCTTGAAATATAACCCTGAAATGTCTTCTCTAGATTTATACACAACTTACAAAATATGAAACACACAAGCACCTGACTTCAGCGATTTAAGGCTGGTGTGCGATTACACTGGATTATGGGATGCTGGGGATCACTGACAATGAAAATCCGTTAACAGCGCTAAATACCCAGCCCAGCCACTGTCTCCACCGGCGTGTTAGAACTGCTGCCCATTGCAATTTTATGCCAAGAACCCTGCTGGGAGGGCCGCCAGACGGGCTTCTCTCAAGTCTATGAGCAGAATGAGGCTCCACTGCCGCTTTCTTTTCTTTTCTCCCCGCTGAGATGCTCAGATCCACCTGGAGCAGAGACTTTATAGGTGGCTTATATTCCAATTTCTTTTTAAATGGGTCTCACCTTCTTCCTGCTATCCCAGCTGCCCAGACTAAACTTCCTGAGGTAGAACTGGCAGGCACAGCTGGGGTTAGGCTGCTTTTTGTTTCTTTTTAATAAAGTTTAATTTTCAAAATGGGCAGCTGGTGGGACTGGTTGTTCATGCATCTTCACCAGAAGCTGGGGTGTCCCCACCTTTGGTGTTTCTAGTGTAAATTACTTGAGCTCTGTGCTTTGAACTAGTTTAATAACAAGTCCTTTCCTAACGAGCTCCTGCAGGGCTGCCAGGGCCAGCGAACCAAGGAACTGCGGATCTTCAATCTCTCAGACAACAGCGGGGGTTAGAAGTGCATAGTTGGGAACTTCCTTACAGTTTGTCCTATGTAGCTTTGTCAAACAAGACTAGATTATTGAGCTTGTCCCAAACTTTGCCTTTGGACCACTTCTTTTTGGCCTTGTCCCAGATTTGCTCACTTGGTCTTTGTCTTTCTTGGCTGATTTTCCAGCATCTTTTTTCTTCTTGTTGTCCTTGGGCAGCATAACGAACCTCGAAGAGCAGCTGCTACCACCGCAGTTGTGATGAGATAATCTGGGTTGACTGTTCTGAAGGAAGAACTTGGATCCTCCCCCTGTCACACCTGCCACCAACCCACAGTTGAGTGGGTCTCAAGATCCCTACTCATATCAGGTGGCCTTAGGTGTAAGGGAAGGGCCAGGCCTGGGTGACCTGCTCCATCTCTACTCTGGGCCTCCGTTTCTTTCACTGTTACACACACAGGGGCTCACAGAGTGGCTACAAGGACAGAGGGTGGGAACCTCAGGAAGGGGCCTGGTCCACAGAAGGTGGCATCTGACAGGGCCTGCGGGAGGAGGCTCTCCTGGGGGGCTTCGCCCTCACTCCCAGTCAGAGGCCAGAACATGCCCAGCTCAGAAGCTATGTCCTTCTTCAACATGGTACCTGTTTCTGTTCCAGGAGGGTCTCATTCTCCCACTTCGGTCATGTTGTGAGGTATCTGCTTTCCTCTCCAGGGCTCAACATTAAACAAATACATAGACCCAATCCTATGTCATAAAACAAGATCATAAAAACCAACCTCCCCAAACAGAGCTTCAGAGACAGAAAGAGTATCAGTGCCTTCCTTCAAAGGGGAGGAAACCGAGGCAGTTGCAGGGTGACGGAGGTGTCACAGCCACCCAGCTGCTAGTGCAGAGTTCGGGGGATGGAGCGTTCACCCTCGGGCCCCCTTCCAGGAGCTGCCCCTAAACCAGGGCACCAGAAGGCTGTGCACCTCAGCTCCCAGGCCACCAGTGGGGTGTCTGCACACCTGCCCACCATATGGCCTCTGAACCTTCAAACTGTAATGCCACAACCACCACAGGGTGGTAACTGAGGGCACGTCAGAGTTTACAACCATATTCACACACTTAACTCCTATGATGGACAAAACAACCCCGTCGCACAACTCTACGTTAACTCTGCAATCTCTCATTAGCTATTCTATCAAAGCTTCCACGTCACAGAATGGCCTTGACCTAATGGGGTTCCATCTCCTGGTGACTCTGCCTCCACTGGGCATGCTCAGAATCTTCCCCTGGGTGTTCTTTGGAAATACTGCTTCAGGAACTTGCCTGGATGTGTGGGCACCCAGTGTCACCCCAGCTCTGTTCTTGCTGCTCTCTACAAAATGCTCAGCAGTCCGCAAACCATGATCCAGTCGTCAAAAAAATAACCAAAGAAGAACACTAGTTTGTGATGTGGAAATCCCATGATA
The DNA here is from genome assembly GCF_022682495.2 of Desmodus rotundus. Taxonomy (NCBI): domain Eukaryota; kingdom Metazoa; phylum Chordata; class Mammalia; order Chiroptera; family Phyllostomidae; genus Desmodus; species Desmodus rotundus. The sequence continues at coordinate 177,561,983 of NC_071387.1, read as the reverse complement.
TTCAAGTTTCAGTGTCTATAAATAAAGTTTTATTGGAACACAGTCACCCCCAGCCTATGGTGGTTTTTGTGCAACAAAAGCAGAGTTGAGCAGTTGTGACCAAGACTGTGTGGCCCCTCAAAGCCTAAAACACTTACTGCTTGGCCTTTCACAGAAAAGCTGCTGACCCCACTCTCAGGGAGGCAGCCGGGAGGCAGACACACTCACGTCACCCCCCCTCCCAGTCTGCTGCACCTGTGGCATGGAGCCTGGCTCCACAGGGCTGCAGCTCTGGGCGAAGACATGGAGGAGGGAGGGCTCTGCTCACACCATTCTCTGATTCAACAATCAAGTTTCAACTAATTGCAGTGACATGTGATCCTTTATGATTCAGCCTAGGAACAGCTTTGCACCGTGTGCTCTGAGAGAGGGTAGTCGATGGTCTCAGCCTGAGGAGGAGGGGACGGCCACCAGGCACTTCTGTCTGCTGGGGAGTGCTCATTTCTACTCATGGTCAAGTGCATGGAAAGTGTCTAACGCAGTCATTTAAAGTCCTGTTATTAGGTTTGGGTTTTTGTTTTGTTTTGTTTTGCATTTGACAGTCTAATAAGCTACAGAGGAATTTGCAAATGGGGGGCTGTGAAAGTCCTGGGGTGCTCTATGGGCAGCATGTTAGGTAACGATGGCTGACATGGGGAGTCGAGCACAACCCTTGCTGCCTGTTGTATGTTCACCTGGCCTGTCCCCAGCACAAAAGCAGCTGCAAACACAAGGTCCCAGACCACGGCCTGCCCTGGGTACAGGAGCCTGTCATGCCAGCAGGGACCAGGAAGTGACCCCACCTTATTGTTCACCTGCTGATCCTGCAGGGGTCAGTCAACACACCTAGTTCTGCCCCCAGCACAGAGGGGAAATGAAACTACCAGAGACGCAGAAGGAAGATGGGCAGGCAGAAGACAGGGCCGGCAGGATGAGAAGCAGGCCCCAGGAAGGGACCAAGGGGGCCTGAGTGAAGGTGCCAGTAAAGAGGAGGCTGGCCAGGCAGTGGACAGTGCCCGTGGGGCCCAAGGCGAAGGTCGGGGGGGGTGGGGAGAGATGACACTACATGTAAATGTCACCCAGGGTTCTGTGTTGGCTGTTTCATAGTATGAAGTCCCCAAGATTTCTACACATCTGGTTTATCCATTTGTAAAATGGGAAAAATGCTAATAATTCACCAATTATTCCACAATGGTAACAATGTATTTTAGAAGGACTTCAAAGCTTTTTATTTTTAATACAAAAGGCAAACTGACAATAAAATGTTGCTTTTTCAAGGCATTTTGGCTGAATTTAGTTCTTTAATTCATTTAGTTCTTTGAAGGTGCTTGATAAAAAGTGCACAAGACTTATTAACCACCATCAGTCCAGACTGGGTTCCTCATGCTGAAATGTAGTTTCAGCTGGAAGAAAGAGTTTTGTTTGTTCTAAACCATGGCTGGACCAGAAAAATGATACCAACTTAATCTCCTGTACTCCTCATTACACCAGACCTAACTTTCTGCGTTGGGCCCTCCATCCAGACGTGGAGCACGGGCGAGAAGAGACACCACGAGGTTGAGGCCTGCTCCGCCCGCGAGCGCCCCTCTGTCTCTGCACCGGGATCCACAGTTCTTTAGGAGGACAAGTGATAACAGCCACTCTTCCCTGCTTATCTGAAAAACCCTTGGTCAGGAAAGTGCTCTTGCAATATGTCGGCTCAATGAGGTGTATAGCTTCTCCTGTATGAAAAGCAAAACTTACTCTCATCCCTCCAAGTTTTTTGTTGTCCTTTTTGGTTCACATACTGTTAAACTGAGCCAAAACAAACCGCCTTCAGAAACAGAGTGAGTTCCCTTTTGTCTGAGTCCAGCTGCTTTGCCAGCGTCTGCCCAGCATCCTGTCTTCAGTCAGCACACCTGGCATCCCCACACCTTTCCCGCTCAGCTTCCAACAGAAAAACAACTAATTCCACTCTGGAGGAAGGGTTGAAACTAATTTTTCTAAATTGTAGATCTGACTACAGATTCCACCTAAATCACCAATTACATGTTTTTTTCCCACACTTTCACATTACATTCCAACATAAATTTTTTAAAAGTTAGGTACAAAAATGCTGAGTGGGAGTGTGTCGTTGCATACCTGCACTGCTCGTTTAAAAGCGTCACCTGACATCTTCCCTAAGCGTCCTGCGAGCAGGGACCCCAGACCACAGCGGGTTTACTACAGCGGCAAGCACAGTCAGGAGTCGGTCTGGTGTGGGCTCTTCTCAACGGGAGTGCAGGAACCCTTCCCGCTCAGACCGGCAGCGCCGCTCTGCTTGATGGGGCCTTGAAGACAGCTGGCACCTAGGTCCTAATTTGATTTTAACAATTAAGGTAAGAAGGCCCCAATTTATGGTATTAATGAAAGACCACAGATGTGCTTTAAATTAGGCATGACTCCCGTGCTTTTCCTAAAGGACCCCATGATTTAGACTTAATCTTTAAATCTTTAGTTTCAGTGCGATGGTGATGACTGAGACGCTGAGGCTGTCTGGGAATCAGTGCTGACGCCGGGCTGAGGTTTCTCAGGATCTGGTGCTGGGCCTGGATTGAAGCACCTTCGTTTACTCCAGAAGGAGGCTAGAGGAAGGCTCCAGGATGGCGCGTCTGGCTGGGAAAGCTCTGGAGGAACACCTCATGAGGCAGTACTGGAGTGCAGGAGGGACAGTAAGTGGCAGATGATAAAACAGGATTTAAAGTATTTTAAGGGAAATGCAAGCTTTAGATACATGATAAAAACAAAAATTATGCTAATGAGAAACCCGTGATGTATGAACATGTAGTGCTGAGTAGCCCTTTGCATGGCCTCCCTGCCCAGGAAAGTCACCATTAGGCTGGTGCAGGAAGCACACAGGCCCAGGCAAAGGCCAACTTGGCATGTGTGGCTGCACATGATGTGAACTGGCTCCTGAGGTTTCCCACGTGGGGCCCAAACAGGGGACCCAGAAAGACATGCTCCACAAAACTGTTGGGGATCCTGAGTCTGAAGATGAAGCCAGAGCCTGAAGCCCAAACCCACACTCAGAATGGGCAGGGCAGGAGGCTAGCCAACTGTTGGCATCCAAGAACAGGGGAATTCTGATGCAAGCAAGACAAACACAGCATAGGGGAGGGGTGTCAAACTCATTTTCACCGGGGGCCACATCAGCCTCATGGTTGCCTTCAAAGGGCCGAGTATAATTTCACCTCCGTAACAGTTAAGCAGTAGTTACATTTATACAGTCCTAAAATTATTTTGGCCCTTTGAAGGCAATCGCGAGGCTGATGTGGCCCCTGGTTAAAATGAGTTTGACACACATAGAGGAAAGGAGCCGTTGGTGCAAACTGGAAAACCACTGAAACCCAGTGGCAGCCAGGCTCAGTATACAGGCAGCCTGCACCTGGCAGAGCCCTAACAGTGGGCTGGCTCGTGATGACAGAGGCTGTGTCCACATCTGCTGGGGGCTGGCTGCATGCTATGTAGTCAGCATGTCCGCACAGCCTGGCTCTAAAGTGCACCCACTGGAATTACAGCACCTGGCTTTGGGAGGGAGTCGGTGGGTACCCAGTTTTTGAGCATCTCCATCCACAGGGGGGACTTACTCCTGTCATTTACAGCAAAGTCCCCAAGAGGAAATGATGGCCCAAATCACAAGGTTCCTCAGACAATCTGAGTTTTCACCTGTGGTCCTGGCATTACCTCTCTTTTCCCCTCCAACTGGTCCAATTTGGACAATAAATGATACGGCCATCTAATTATAACATGTAGGCTTCCTTGGGCCCATAAGGTGGCAGTTCTCAGCTCAAGCGGCCACAGGTTTATTACCCTGAATTTTCACAATTCGCTTCTCTCCCAACTGGCCTCACCTTTGAGTGAAGGGTAGGAGGTGAGTGAAGAGTGGGAGGCAAATGACGACGGACAGGGTTGAGGTGTGGAGGTGAGTGGAAGTGAAGGTGAGTGAAGAGTGAAGGTGAGTGAGTGGTGGAGGTGAGTGAGGAGGAAGGTGAGCAAGGGGGTGGTAAGTGGGGGAAGGTGGGTGAGGGTAGAAGCAGGTGAGTAAAGGTGGAGGTGAGTGAGAGGTAGAGGTGAGGGAGGGTGGAGGAGAGTGAGGAATTTTGATTAGACACTAGTAAACTATTCGACCTCTGTGTCCTTTCAGGACAGTGTTGCAACTGCAGAAGGCATGATCAGGCTTGCTGAACTCTCACAAGGATCTGGCAGGAATTCCAGAAATAACGACTGTAAATCCAAAGTGATGGCTGAATGTAGTGCAAAGGTGTGTGGATGTGAGCAAGTCACGGGCAGGTAGAAATCGTGTCCCTGCACACAGGAACAATCGGGGAAACAGACGTGTGTGGTTGGATAATGCACCCGGGTTCTCTGGTCAGTGCTGTCCAAAGCCTCTCTCCTCCCAGCGTGGGGGCACTGTTCTCCCACCTCACATGCTGTGTTTTACTGACAGTGTTTGAATTCAAAACCGATGAGCCCTGAGAAATGTGTCGTTCTGTGAACAAAGCCTGGGAAGGAAAATCGAGAATCAAGCAGTCAAATTAGAAATAAAGGGAAACTCTCTTTCTGCACATGACATGATCGTGTATGTGGAAAATCCCAAAGAATCCACGAGAAACCTACTAGGGCCAATAAATGGATTCAGCAAAGTTGCAGGGCATAAAATCAACATGCAAAAATCCGTTGTGTTTCTAGCAATGGACAATCCAAAAGGAAATTAAGAAAACAATTCCATTATACAATAGTTTCCAAAAAGAATAAAATACATGTAACCAGTGAAGTGAAGGACTTGTACACTTTAAACTACCAAACAGTGCTAGGGGAAATTAAAGAAACCTCAATGAACGGAAAACATCCTGCATGCAGCACTGAGAGACTTACTACTCTTAAGAAGTCAATAGTATTCAAAGCAATCTGAACAAAACCTTTGCTGGTTAACTGAGAGACTGAATCTTTTTAGCTCCAGAAGAGAAAGGACACTTGGTTCCTCAACACAAATGGCAAGTGGGGTGATGACTTGTTCAGATCCTTGAAACCGGAGATGGGCCCCGGGGCTGTCCACTGTGGTAGTGCAGCCAATCCTGGAAAAGCCAGTGGGAGCCCTGGGGGAGAAGGGCAGGGCACCCTGGAAGGGGTTCACCCTGGAAAATCATTACAGTAATAATCTTTATGGTAATCTGGCGGCAGCCGGTAAGCTCTTCCTGGCCCTTGCTTGGGTATTCTTAGATGACTAAGAATCTTTGTGGGGTTGCCAGGGGAAAAATGAAAAATGTCCTCTAGGGTGAAGTGGTCCTACAGGGACAGCCACCTCATGTGGCTTGCCCAGAGGTGTGCACCTAAAGGCTGGTTTTCCCTAGAAGTTTGTTCAGACTTTACAGAGCTCAAAATTGACATGGGCAACCGTGCCTCCGAGGCCAACAAGCCCCACGACAGTCAGCCTATCGATACTAAGATGGCCAAGATGAGGACCCTTCGATACTTCTACACTGATTTTTTGTGTGCATGACTAGAAAAAGCCAGCTACACAATCAGGCAGAATGAATGGAAAGAAAATGATTAGAGGCTGTCTCAGAACTTAAAAAGGCTTTCTCCCCGAAGTTAAAATGAATCCATGTAAAAAGATTTACAAGAAAAAAAAGAGAGAGAAAGCATTTAGATAAATGGATCAACTACTGATGTCACTTGGGTGGCAACTCAATTCTTTAAGGTACTAAACACGGCTGTCTTTATTTTCAAAGGGGGAAGGTCATTTGGAACTTGGCTTGTCAAGGATAGATATAAATTGTAAATGCTGCTAAAACAAAATTTGGATCCAACTGTTCTCTCCTTCTGTCTGTCTGAGTGAGTCTATAAAGAAAGGTATGTTGTAAATGTGAGATAATATTCTGCCTCTGGATGGTATTGTTAAAATTAATTTAAAGGCAAGCGCCTGTAAGGATTAGGTCTTCTAAAATTCTCAGAAACTAACTTGCGCTTTTCAAATTTATGTGCTATAAGGTTAATCCTTACTAAATAAAAGCTAGCTTAAGTTTGTTGAAGTAGAACAGACATGTCTTTACCTTACCTGGGTTTTACAGAAATAAGTTTGTGTCAAACATTTATTTTGATGTATATGAAATATGTTTATGGAGGCTAAGTGATAAAAAATATTGGGTCTACGAGGAACCCAAGTAGCCACTTGGTTCTTTTCCTGGCTCCCTGGCTCCCCATTTTTTGGTTTTTGCATCCCTCCTTGCACTATAGTGCATTTAAGCTGAATTTAAATGAAGGAATTTATGAGCTGGCATTATTGAAGGGAGACATCTTACTCTATTGCCAAGGTTTGAAAGAGTTACTTCAAGAAAATGCCAAGTTGGTAAAATGCTTCCTTTTACAGTGAGCTCGCAGAAGACCAAGACTTTAAATGTCATTGACAGTCACCTGGAGATTCTGTTTATTGGAAAAGACACCAAATAAAAGACCCTCTCCAACCTTAATGGATCAGACCTTACTAGGAGCCTAACCATGAATGGACATCTACCTGTCTCTGACACTTGCCCCCACCTATAGGGGACATCAAAAACTCCTCAAAGATAAGAAGCTACTTATATCAGAGGTAGAGCTATCCCAAGATGTCAACAAGGTTTGTATACCTACGGACTGATAGTGAACTCAGAAACCATTCTGTTTAATTGTCTTTATCTGTCTGCTAATTATATTATTCCTAATAGTTATATGTGTTCTTTGGGTTTTTCCATATAGTCCAACTGAACATGTATAAGATAACTGTTGATACTCTTTTTCTATGGCTCTGTAACTGTTATACTCGATGCCAAATACAGAAAAATGAGGCAGAAGGCGAAACTCAGATCATGACAGTTTACAGGATGGAAATGATCTGGTGTTTTGTCACAATGAAAACCACAAGACAAGGCTGCCTTCCACTTACCTGCCCTTCCCATTTCAGGAAAACTTGGCCTCAACTCACATCCCATGCTTTTACAGTACTGCTCCACCCCCAGTAGTCAAAAGATGACATCAGTACTGAGACATCCTTGGAACAAGCCTTCCTAGCGCTGTAAGACCACTATCTGATCAAAAGGTTGGTCATCAGTGCATCCTTTGGCTAGATTTATGACCAAAGGATGGGGAGATTATAGAAGAAAAGCGGGTTCTGTGGAAAGTAACCTCATAGGGTGATCTGATCATAAATTCCTAACTGGCAGGTCTAGGTGGGTCGTCACACCCCAGGAAAATGACTTCTTTACTAAAGGGCTTGTCTTTCCCTTAGGCAAGCCCTATCCATTGTTTCTGTGCATCTAGGTTAACATACCTTTGAAATGCCCCCTTTCACCCCTCCTTCTAGTCCAATCCCTGCCTGGCTTCCCCCCATCTTCATTATTGTCCTCTTCTTCCCTCCTTAAGTCCAAATGCATAACAGAAACTGCAAACTGTTATTCTCTTGAGCATCTGATATCTTGCGTCCTGGCGTGTGTTGTCAGTTGTCTCAAATACACTCATAAAAGTTCTCCACAGAATTGAGGGTCTGGAAATAAACCCATACAGCTACAGCCCATTGACTTCCAGCCAGTTTTCCAAGACTATTCAATAAGTAAAAACTAATTTTGTGGACAAAAAGGGACCACATTTTAAACCTGACAAGCTCAGGGGAGGCCTGCATGGTGGGCCTTACAAACTCAAAGACTGAAAGTACCTACACAGGACAGTCTGAACATACAAATTCCTAACTAAAAGCAGGTCATAGTGGGTAGTCACGTCCTAGACCTGTAGCTTCCTTGATAAAGGTCAATCTTTAAGTAAGCTTGTCTATTGTCTTTTTGCATCTAAGGTAACATACCTTTGACATCTCCGAATATCTTTTGCAGGAGACCTCAGAACCCTTCATTGTTATCTTGTCCCCTGCATGCCATCTCCATGTGCTGTAAATATGAACAATCCTATACCGTCCAATGAAAAACAAGTATGTATCTCTCTGTTTTGCTTTTAATCTAAGATCAGAGATTTCCTTGTGTTGCTTTCTCCTGCCCCCTTAGTCTGACACCGATGGAATTCCTGTAGCCCCTAACACCTCTTCCTTTCATGCTAATGTGTAAAACATGCTGCAAAACTGCAATTCTCCAGACATTTTCTCGATCTGTTGAGATTTTGCTTCCCAGCAATTGTCAGTTTGGCTTAAATAAAGTCATACAAATTCTCTACAGGTTTGGATGTTTCTTAGGTTAACAATTTCAACAAATGGTGCCAGGAAAAGTGCATATCCCCACACAAAAGAACAAAGTTGGATGCCTATCTCACCCCACACACAAACATTATGGTAACTAAAAATGGATCAGTGACTTACATGTAAGTGCTAAAACTATAAAACGCTTAGGACAAAAAATGCAGGTATATCTTTATGACCTTGTTTGTAGCAATGATTTCTTAGATATGACACCAAAAACAAAAGCAAATATACATAAATATGTAAATTGGACGTCATCAAAATTAAACATTTTTGCGTATCAAAGGGTCCTATCAAGGAAGTAAATAGATAATCAACAAGTGGGAGAAAATATTTACAAGTCATATATCTGATAAAGAGTCCTGTTTCCAGATTAGAAAAAGAAACGTTGAAACTCTACCCAAAAAGACAAACAATCCAATTTAAAAACAGGCAGGGACTGAACAGACAGCTCTCCCAAGAAGACACACAGATAGTCAACAAGCACGTGAAAAAATGCCCAACATCCACAGTCATCGGGGAAATGCAAGCCACAACTCACTGAAACACACTTCGTACACGTGAGGATGACTACAGTAATGCTTTTGCAAAAGCCAGAAAGTAAGTGTTGGTGAGGCTGTGAAGACATCGGAACCCTCATACATTGCTGGTGGGAATGTCAAATGGTTCAGCTGCTGTGGAAGCCGTGTGGTGGTTCAGTAAGAAGTTAAACGTAGAATTACCATGTGACCTTGAAATTCTACTCCTAGGTATACACCCCCAAAATGAAAACATCTGTACACACAAAAACCTGTAAACATATTTTCATACCAGCACTATTCACAAAAGTCAAAAGATGAAAATAGTCCAATACGTAGTATATATAGACAATGGAATATTATCAGCCTTAAAAAGGAGGGAATTCTGATACATGCTATATCATGGATGGACCTGAGGATGTAGTGCTGAGTGACATAAGCAGTCACAACAAGATAAATACTGTGTGATTCTACTTGTATGAGGTCCTTAGAGTTATCACAATCGTAGAGACAGAAAGTAGAATGATGGTCTCCAAGGGCTGTGGGTTGTGGGGAATGGGAGTTAACATTTCAAAGGCACAGAGCTGCTGATTTACAAGACGAAGGAGTTTGGGGATGGATGGAGGTGACCGCTGCACAACAATGTGAATGTACTTAATACACTGACCTGTACACTTAAAATGGTTAACATAGTAAATCTCATGTTATATGTTTTTTGAAGGGCAGCAAACGTTTGTTAGTGCCTCTAACAGCCAGTCTAGAGGTGGCATCTTCCCTCTCCTGGACCAGACTGGGCCACTCCACCCCACCCACACACCCATGGGAGGGGGTTCCACTCAGCACCCCCAGGAACCACACCCACAATTGGGCCAGTACCATGGGAGAGGAAGGCGGCGTTTTGCACCTCCATTTGAGACTGGGGAGTAAGGAGGAATAAAAAATCAGGAGAAGCAAACACTTTGCAAGGTCCTGTTTGATAGCAGGTTCGAGTAGAGGGGCTTCCCAGACAGGGCTGACAGCCTGTGTTCTAACTCGGCCATGTGAAGAGACCCACGCTGGTGCTGATGGTCAAGAGGAACCAGCCAGACAACATCAGTTGGAATGCACTGATTTGGAGGCTTTGTGTTCATTTTGCCCTTGGCCCCTTCTCAGTCAGCTTCCCATTGTCCTTCCCCTGGAGCCTGAGGCCAATGGCTCTCAATTTTGCCCAGAGCCTGGTTAATAGAAATGGTCAGTCCACCCTTACAGTTCACGATGACCTGCAGCTTTTCATTGATTTTCATCACCAGCTCCTTTTGCATCAGTCTCTTGCTCTGCTGGCCCTGCTGGATCACCTTGCCCACCTCCAGGGACACCTAGTCGTGATGCAGCTCCTCAGTCTCCCTGTCCAGCTTGGTCACGTTCCTGGTGATCGGATGCTATTTGTTCTGGCCAGCGGCACATTTCTTGGAAATCTCCACATCTCCTCTTCTGAGTCACTAAGATGGCTTGCTGGGCTTGGCCCTCATGGCTATGGGGCCTTCTTGAGCAGCATGCTCACTGTGACCCAGTTGTTCTCGGCCACAGTGGAGTGGGCAGGTCCAGTGGCTCCGCGGCAGCTCCACATTTTATGTATTTTAACACAATTTAGAGCCACATATTGTATGATTCCACTTGCATGAAATATTCAGAGTAGAGAAATTCACAGAGAACACATCAGTGGTTCCAGGCGCTGGGAGAGGGTGGGATGGGGGGGGACACTGCTTAATGGGTGCAGGGGTTTACTCTGAGGGGACAAAACTGTTCTGGAACTAGAGAGAGGTGGTAGTTGCACAGCATTGTAAATGCACTCAATGCGACTGAATTGTTTGCTTTAAAGTGGCTAATTTTACGTTATGAAAATACATTTCACCTCGATAAATTATTTTTTAAAAATTAGTTACAGTACCTTCCAGAAATTGTGCTATCTTTTTCCCTCATTTGTTGCGTTGCTGTTGCTCTCTATCCCCAACAACTCTTGCAAATGTTTTTCCTAGTTAACACTGTGCTTGGGACACAGGTTACACTCTTCACTGAGGCTTGTCAGCACATGTCACTAGCCACCATGAGTCTCTGGACACATAAACGTCGCTTGGAGAACTAAGTGCTCCCTCCTTTACCCAGTGTGGTACTCCAGACCGACTAAAAGCTTATTCCAATTAGGCTTCCTTTTGCCTCTGAGTAATCCAGAAGGAAAGCGCTGAGGCCTTGGAACCAAGAGGAGTTCATGGCCTATTGATTTGGGCACTTCCACAAAACATTTCTTTTTTAAAAAATAGATGATTATATTGTCAAAAACAGTACCTAATTGTAGTCACAATTCCTCTTCTCAGTTGATATTTTTGAGTACAAAAATGTCTTGAAGATAACTTCGCTGAATAGATTTCCTTAAGTGATTTGACAAAAAATGAAAACTCAATCCTTATTTTAATTTGTAGTTAAATCCCTATACAGAATCACAGAGTAGCAGCTAACATTTTTCAAGTACTGCAGACTGTATTCTAAGCAACTGTAATACTGGTATCACCCCCCTCCTAAAGACCGTGAGACAGTGAGGTGAGGGGCTGGCCTGCCCACCCACTCAAGGGGAAACCAGGACTAAACCCAGGCCCCTGAGGCTGCACAGACTACATCCCAAACACCGAACCACTGCCTCTGTGCCACACTGCCCTTTGTCTCGCTCTGGGAGGGACAGAGTCAAGAGCTCTCAGAAGCTCATTCTAACCCCTTCACCCTCCAGGCAGTCACCTGATGGCTCACAGCTAATTACAGATGGAAGAGTTTCTACCAAGCCAAACCACAGCTCCACTTGACCATGAAGGGAGGGGTCATCCTCCGGGCTGCCCTTTCCACTCATTTGAAATACATTCAGGCATTTCTTTTCTGCTCTGCTCACCATCATCCCCACCCCCAAAACACACACACAAAGCACATTCATTACGTCACACCACGGTTTATTGAGCCTTTTTCTTTAATTGTCTTGGGTCTGCTTTGACTATATTCCACTTGGACAAAGAAGGTTTCCCAGAGTGAGCTATGCCCTGGCTGCTTCCTCAGGTTCCACAGGGCAGACTCTGCATCTGTGTGGCCCACAGAAGGTTGGGACTGGGCAGGGGAGCAAAAGTGGGCTTTAGAAGGAGGGGGAGGGTCACCATCATGTGACACCTACAGTGTGACATGCACTATTCCAGGCCTCAGAGAAACAATGGGAATGAAGTAAAGTCTGGGGAGACAGGCAATCAAGGAGAGCCAGACACAGGTGACATCAGTTTAGACCCTCCTATGGAGACTCACAGGTAGAGAAACCAAGCAGGAAAGAGGCTTGGGTGAGGTGGGAGTGGGGCAATGCCACAAAGTGGGCTGCTAGCAGGATGACCGGGGAGTTTTCTGAGTGAGGGTGAAGCCTACCATGACCGGAACGGCGGGGGGGGGGGGGGGGGGGGGGGGGGTCAGGAGGCTGCAGGCAGGTGAGACTTCTCCATCTCCAGAGGTATACATACTCATGACCTGGCTGACTTGATCAATTCTAGTGCAGAACTTCAAAGTAATTAATTCCTAACTGTTGTTGCATTAGGTTTAACCCTGTTACCAGGTCTGGGGAACATAAGTAGTTTTAAAGGAATTTGGGCCCAGATGTGAAAGGTGTCCCAGCTATCAGGACAGACAGAGGCAGTGCTCAACTTGGGGACATTCAGCTAAATGATAAACTGGGTTTCCTTTCCAGAAGCATCTACATTTCCATTTTTATGTTACTTTTAAACTTCTTTCCTTTTTAATGAATTTATTGAAGTGACACTGGTTAATAAGACCATACGGGTTTCAGGTGTGCATTCTACAACACGCCATCTGTGCGTGTGTTGTGTGTTCACCCCAAGTCTCCGTCCATCACCATCTCTCCCCTCCGTCCCCTCCTACTCCTCCCCCCAGCCCCCGCCCACAGCGATCACCACACTGTTGTCCACGTCCATGAGTTCTTTCTCTCTCTTTTTTTTCTTACTTGTTCAGTGCTCCTAGAGGTAGGTGAGCCGTGTGTTACTCCTATACATGTGCACGGACTGAAGCTCAGAGAGGCTGAACTACCAGCCGAAAGGCTGACGGCTAATAAAGGGTGGATGCAGGTGCACGTGCCATCTCTAAGACTCTGGGCCTGTTCTCTGGGCACTGGCTGGGGTCTGGTGTCTTTTCCCCACTCCACGGGCACCGCCCTCCTGGCCCCTTATAGAGTAAATAGTGAAGGTGGGCATGTCTTCCCCCCATAGGACCCTAGATTCCCCAGGCACCCAGGATCAACTCATGCAGGAAAGGACGTGGCACCTCTCAGCCCACCCCCCACTTCCCCCACCTCCCTCACCCCAGACTCCTCTCTTGACTCGCCACCCCTCAGAAGTATGCTGGGCTCCTTCTCCTCAGCTGAGCTGAGGACCAGTGAGCCCTGGCAAAGGGATGCAGGTGAGGAAGTCTCAATCCCCACCCCTGGAGCTTCCGGATGGAAGCCCTGAGCTGAATACTGAGCAGATGCACCACTGCCTCAGGGCACCGCGATGTGGGTGCAGCGAGGAAAACCACAGCTTCAGGGCTGCTTCTTGTCTGGGAGACACGGGGCGACAAAAAGCCTCGCTTTCCACCATCCGTAGAATGGGTATCCAGCCTGGGCAGACTGCTGTTAGGGCCTAGCAGGTTGTATGTGACCTGTATTTCTGTTCAAGCATAAAGAGAGGACACAGTTTTGTGTGAAGGAGAGAGACGGTGGCCTGTGAACTGGTCTTGAATGACTTTCTTACAAAGCTGCTGGGGTCTGGAAACCTGGAGGCTCCTATATTGTTACCTAGGTTTTACAAGTATTCACGTGAGACCACCAGCAGGCTCGGAAACTAACTGATGCCGAAGACACAAAGGCCTTAATTTCACCAAGGCCATTTCAGACTAGACCCACACTGGACCCCTCTAATGGGATAAAACATGGGGACTCTCCTGCTAGCCACAGGTTACCTGGCACCCAGGCCCACCACCCACCAGCATGGCACGGCTCTGCTCTCTGCGGCCCCCAGCTGGACAGTCCACAGGCCGCCGGGCACATTTGCAGACTAGACCCAACACAGTGAGATCAAAATGCAGTGTCACCAGAGAAGCAAAAGTGGGTTTCTTATCTGGGTGGCTGATGCCCAGCTCCGCTGATAGGACCCCCTTGTGAGCTGTTAAACATCTCAGCCTCTGAATGTGTTTCAATGAGAGCAAACATTTCCCATAAAGTGACCTCGAGACTTCCTCCCGGCCCAGAGACCCTGTAGATGTGAGGGAGGCGCGGGAACGGAGGCCAGACCTCACTCTGTCCACTTTGAAATCTCTACATGAAGCTGAGAAGCTCACCCTCCTCCCCGTGCCTGCGCCCTGTGTAGCACAGGCGTTTCAAAAGGTATTACTTACGCACAATTTCAATTACATTTAACTTACTTTTGAATTGCATGTTTTATTAATTAAACACCTGCAAGTAACAACTAAAATTTTTAAAGTAAAAATGCTGTCAGGTAACAGGAATCAAGTGTAATTACTTTACCAAACACTTTACTCTAGTTTCACTGAAAAAAGGGAAAGACAAACCCAATACACTTTTTTGCATTTCACACGAAGCAATATTCAAAACAGCTTTCATCACATTTCTCCAAACCTGAAATGACCATGTTGTTTTACTAGGCAACATTCATTCTTTAAATCAACTGACCGTCCAATGTAAAAAAAGTCAATCCTGGTATTTCTTTCAGTGAAACTTCTGCGCCTTTGTGCACCATAGTTCATTGGATTGTCCTACCAGTTTTGAGCTAATGAGTAACTTAGGAACATTCTCATCCTTGGCAACAATTTCACAAATGTCTTTTTGTCTTACGCTCCCTCCCTCTGCACTCCTTTCAGACCCCAGGAATGCAAATCTGTCTTGGAAAGCATATTTTCCTCATAAATATTCATAAGGTTAAGGGAAAAGTTTGCTAAACTGTGTTCCAAAGAGGAGAAAGTCAAAGCTTCCTCCCCTCGCTGCAGCGGAGGCGCTCACGACCTCACCTCCCGCGGCCGGTTCCTTACCTGGGCGCTCGAGCCCTTGTCGCCGGAGCGGTCCGCGCTGCGAGCCATGGTGGTGCCGCCTTTGTCCAGCCTCAGGGGCCAACGTCCCCATAGAGGCCAGCGCCCGGAGCGGGACGTGAGCGAGGCCCGCAGTGGGCCGGCGGGACCCTCCCCGGCCGCACCCCCACCCCGCCCGGCGGCGGAAGCGATGGGCGGACCGCGGGGGCGGGATCTCACTTTGCGGGGGCTCCAGGCAGGGGCGGGGCCTGCGCCTTACCCCGAAGGGGGGGTCTCAGGAGGGGGCGGGGCCTCACCTCGCTGAACTCCGAGGCCGGTTTTCAACCCCACCCACCCAACCCCAGCTCCCGGGCGGGGTCTCACCTTGCCGAGGCTCCGAGGCGGGGGGGCGGGGTCTCACCTTGAGTGATGGCTGCCTGGTAGGAGCAAAGCCTAACCCTTCCCACCCCAGGGGCCTACAGGCGAAGGTGGGGTCCTCCTTCCCTCCCCCACCACCTCCCCTCGGGGAGGCGGACCCTGAGTGCAAGTGCTTCCACCTGACGCTCTCACCTCGGCGGGACCCTGTGGGCTCCTCCCTCTTGGAGATGGAGCAGCGGTAGCATTTTCTTTTACTTTGTTCTCAGGAAGCCTCGGGAATTTGCCATTTTGTTCTCACACCAGTAGCTGGGCTCTGCACCCGATTTCCCCTAGTGTAGACAGACCAGACACTGATTTCTGCCAGCAAAGACTATTGAACCCCGATTTTCCCCAGTGAAGACAAATATAGACGGGTCCCTGATCTTCGCTGGTGTAGAGGGACAAGTAAAGACACCTGGACCCCTGATATCCACCGATATAGATAAATTGGACTTCGATTTACGCAGGGTAGATGGACCGACCTTCTCTTCCCGTCCAAGTGAGCACATTGCTTGTGGGGACTCTATCTTGAGCCCTCTGGCCCTTGTCTCAGAATAAGGGGCTTGAGCTGGGGCCCACCTTCCCCTTTTTGGGGAGTCAGGCACCCGGAGAGTTGAACAGCCTCCCACCGGATTTGCAATTTTAATGCCTTATTTTATAGACAACCTCTAGAAAGCACAGTATCTCCCACACCACAGGGAAGAAATGACTTCCCTATAGCTAGGGGACTTGAAGGATTTTGGTGGAGCACATTCCCTGACCACGGGAGAAGGCAGCCAGGGTCCCAGGTGAACCAGCCTCCTCTAGGGGGTGGTATCCCAGCAGAGCCTGCCCATCTTTACGTGGTCTCTCCCTCTGCTGTGTCCTGACTGGAAACTTGGGTACAGGCTCACCCACCCGCTCATTTGGGTATAAAGTTCAGTTCAGAGAAAAAAGCCGAACTCTCGGCCACAGGTTACAGAGGGGATGGCAGTAAGGGTGGCAGGGGTGAGCTCTGTGCCCTCCCCCAGCACAGGGCCTTTTGAATTTTTCTGCCCTGCCTTGCTTCCTGGAACCTCCAGCCCTCCCACTGAGCCCAAGCAGACTTCTGGGAATCTGGGTGTTACTCCTGTCTGCACCTCCCTGAGGCTGCCAAGCATCCCTGCCATGCCCTTCTGCGCGCCCCCCCCCCCCCCCCCCCCCCCCCCGTCTCTCTCCCTGTGGGAGTCCTGACCAAGACACTCTGGAACAGGAGCCAGGCTTTATAAACCTGTATGGTCCCAAAGCACCTGCCAGGACAGAACTGGGAATGTTGGCACACCTCCAAAGCAGGTGACTTTGTCCCTCACCAGGTCCTCCAGGATCCAGGAGCTGACCTTAGGGGAGGTCGACAGTGACCCAGATGCCTGGTCAAGGTGCAGCCCTGGACTCTCATTCTTACTGGAGACTTGGGGGCCTCCAGGTGGAGCCAGTCTTGCCACACCTGTTTTGTGGGGGAAGCTGGGCCCGCACAGGGCAAGCCCGGGAGTCCTCTTTGTACTGTCCCCCGTCATATCTAGGGATCTGGTTCCTCCCTTGCTGTGTATCCATAAAGTCAGGGATGTTTTCTGAGAAGATTTTCCCAAAACTTAGACAATTGAGATCATTTCATTTATTCAAAAGATACTTACTGGTTATGTACTTTTGGCCAAGTCATTGCACAGCCCCTGTCAGGGCCCTGGAGGGTCTGACATTCCAATGGAGGGAGACAAACAATAAACCAATAAACAGAGAACATAAACCTAGATAAAGCAGATGGTCTGGGCGGAGAAGACTGTGCAGAGACCAGAAGAAAGTGAAGGAGCTGCCTAGGCACAGCCCTGGGCTGAGAATGGATCTGGTGCGTTTGGGGAAGGCTAGTGTACATAGGAACATGGTGAATGAGGGCTATGTGAAGCAGACAAGGTTGGAAAGCCTGCAGGGATAAGTGGGTCACAGTGATGGGTTCTGTTTTATTAGGAGTGTCGTGGGAAACCACTGTGGAGTTTGGAAAGGAAGTGACACTATTTGATGTACATTCCAAATATCTCACTCTCTGCAATGTGGAGACCCCAGGCGGTCAAGGTTAGGGAGACCAATCAGGAAGCACTTGCCACAATCTTGGTGACAGTGATAGGTCTGGATCAAAGTGGGAATGACAGAGGTTGTGAGAAGTGGTCAAAGCAGGATATACTTAGAAGCAGAGTGGCTGAGAGGACTGGCTGACTGCTGGCTGTGGAGAGTGAGGGAAAAAGAAGCCAAGGAGGACACTGGGAGGCATTTCAAATTTGCTAAGCACAACCCATGCCCACCACTTCCCGTGTGCCTTCCTGCATGCAGAAGCTGGAGACGACAAACTACGTGCCCTGGGTCCCTTGAGTCTGAGATCACAAATGTGTCTGGCTTTGCTGAGACATGTAGCACATGAGATGTGCAAGGAGCCACAGAAAGTAGTGGCTGTCACAGCGTATTGGCGGTGGAGGTGATTGGTTTGTCTGGGGCAGTTCAGATCCTGTCCCTGACAGCAGTGGTGCTGAGAGCAGAAGGGCATTTCCTAACACTCTGACAGCATGGTCAGGTGTTTCTCTGACTTGCTGATGTTTCTGGCTGGTCCTTGATACCTGACCCTCCTACAGATGCTATAACCTACTAATATCTTCTACTATATCTCTTACTGCATAAATTAGCTACAGCGGATTCTGCTGTCTGCAGGTGAGAATCGGCACCAAGATAGTAATTCAGGATTTGGGGTCTGATTGGCAGGTGGAAGTCAGTGCTACTTACTGAGATGGGAAAGGCTAGGGGAAAAGCAGATTTTGGAGAAGAAGACATATTAACATTGAGATACCTGTTAGACCTGTAGAGTGGACCAAATGCTGAACGAGATTGGTGCTACGCTGAGAGGAGAGGTCAGGATGGAAATACAGATCTGGAAGCAACTACACATAGGTGTGTTCAGAGATGAGTAAATTGAATGTGTAAACAGAAGGAAAGAGGGACCAGGACTGAATAGATGGGCCTCCATCTCAAACCTCCTAACTCATTCTATGAGGCCAGAATTACCCTGATACCACAGCCAGATAAAGACACAGGAAAACTACACACCCATATCCCTGATGAATACATAATAGATGCAAAAATCCTCAATAAAATTTTAATAGCATATTAGAAGAATTATTCACCATGAACAAGTGAGATTTATCCCAGGAATGCAAAAGTAATTTGACACAAGAAATTTAATCAGAAGCTACAGAACAATGAGGGGGAAATGATCATCTCCATGGATGGGGAAAAGGCATTTCAAAAATCCAACACCCTTTCACGATAAGAGCTCTCAGAAAATCAGGATTAGAGAAAAAATTCCTCAACATGATAAACAATATTTATGGAAAACAGATAGTTAACATTATAAACAATGATGAAACACTGAAAGCTTTCTCCTTAAGATCAGGAACAAGACAAGGGTGCCTGCTTTCACCACTGCTATTCAACACTGTACTGGAAGTTCTAGCCAGAGCTGTTAGAGGCAACAAAAAGAAATAAAAGGCATTCAAGTTGGAAAGAAAGGGGTAAAACTATCTCTATTCATAGTGACATTATCCTATACATAGAAAATGCCAAAGAATCCACCAAAAACTTACTAGAGCCAATTGATGAATTTAGCAAAGCTGCAGGGTACAAGATCAACACACAGAAATCAGCTGTGTTTCTATATATCAGCAATGAACAATTTTTTAAAAATTAACAAAATAAATCCATTTATAATAGTATCTAAAATAATTAAATGCTTAGGAATATATCTAATCAAGGAGGTGAAAGACTTGAATGCTGAGAACTACAAAACATTGCTGAAAGAAATGAAAGAGATTTAAATAAATGGAAAGACAGGGTGTCCGTGGGTATGAAGACTTAACATTGTCAAAATGTCAATACAACCTAAAGTGATCTACAGATTGAACACAATTACTATGAAAATTCACAGAAATTGAAAAGCTGATCCTCAAATTCACATGGAATTAGAGGGGTCCCCTAATAGCAAAAACAATCTTGAGAAAAAGAACAAAGTGTGAGGACCCCCACTACCTGAATTCAAAAGTTATCATAAAACGTCTGCAGTTAAGTGTTGTTCTGGCATAAGGACAGAGTTATAAACCAATGGAAGAGAACGGAAAGCCCAGACACAAACTCTCACATATATGGTCAAGTGATTTTCAACAAGGGTGCCAAGAACATTCAATGGGGAAAGGGCAGTCTTTTCAACAGATGGTTCTGGGAAAACTAGACATCCACATGCGGAAACAGTGAAGGTGGACCCTTACTTCATACCATACACAAAATTTAACTAAAAATGGGCCAAAGACCTAAATGTAAGTGCTAGAGCTATAAAATTGTTAGACAAAAATCCATAGGGATAAATCTTCATACCCTTGGATTTGGCAGCGGTTTTGTAGATATGACAGTAAAAGCATGTGCAACAGAAGAAAAAATACACCAGGTGGACTGCATCAAAATTAAAAACTTTATGCATTACAGGAGTCTATCAAGAAAGTGAACAGACAACCCACAGAATGGGACAAATTATTTTTGCATCATAAGCTCAAGAGATTAAAATTCAGAATATATAAATAACTTCTAAAATTCAACAACAGAGAAGAACAATCCAATTAAATAATGGTCAAAGGACTGAAATCAGTATTTCTTCAGAGAATATATACAAAGGACCAACAAGGCCATGGAAAGATGTTTGACATCATTAGTCACTGGGAAGTGTAAATCAAAGCCACTTCACACTCGTGAGGATGGCTATAATAAAAGGAGGGAAATAATAAGTGTAAGTGAGGATATGGAGAAATTGGAATCCTCCTATATTGTTCATGGGAGTGTAAAATGGTTCAGCCTCTGTAGAAAACAGTTTTTCAGTTTCTCAGAAAGTTAAACATAGAGTTACTATGTAACTAAGCAATTCCATTCTTACGTGTATACTCAAGAGAAGTGAACACGTACGTTCACACAAAAATTTGTACACAAATGTTCATAGCAGCACTTTTTACAATCACTGACAGGTGGAAACAAGACAGCGGGCTCCCCAGATGAACAAATAACGGAAGTGGCTCATCCATCCGAGGGGATGTTGCCTAGCCAAGAAGAGAATGAAGTCCTGACACATGCTACAGCATGGATGAGCCTTAAAAACATTTCGCCAACTTGAAGAAGCAAGACACAAAAGGCACGTGTTTGTCTAATTCTATTTATATGAAATACCTAGAGTAGATAAATCCACAGGGAGAAAGTAAATGACTGCTGGCCAAGGGCTGTGGAGAGGGCCTGGTGGGTGGTGAGTGCCTGATGGGCACCAGGTCTCCTTCCGGGGTGATGAAAACGATGAAGCCAGGTAGTGGTGATGATGATGTAACATGGTGGATGCACCAAACACTCATGCCATTGAATCGTACACACCGTAATGGTTAAAATGGTGAATTTTATGCTATGTGAATTTCACCTCAATAAAAATAAATTACAAATAGATTGAAGAACTGAATATATAAAGCAAAATCTTAAAATTAAAAAAAGATCATTAGGAAGTTAGGATAGGGATGTATTTAATAAATGAGATGCACAAAGCGCAGACTTTGAATAAAATGATTGATATATTTGACCCCATTAAAATTTCATACTGCTAGGTGATACATTTAAAATACGAGCCACAGAATGGGAAATGTTTGAAACTCTTACAGCCAACTAATGACCAGATTCCAGAGTATTTAAAGAGTTCCTAAAAACTATCATCAACTACAAAAGCCTTGTCAGATATTCGGCAAAGGTTATGAATTGGCATTTTAAAAGACTAAACCCTAATGATCAATTTAAAAAAAACGTTCAATCAAAAAAAAAAATGAAAGTGTAAACAAGATCTCATTTTACACCTGTAATTTGGGAAAGTATTTAAGGCCTAAAAATATTTAAAGTTTAAAATATTTTTGTAAAATATAAAGCTAAGATATAATAAGTTACAATATTAAGGTCCCCAAAGCCCAAGCGTTTGCTGTTTGCTGAGAGTATTGGTGGACATGGCGATGACATGTCACATTGTCGAATCCCCTTAAGTGGCACATCTGAGAGGGACACCTGAAATGGCAGAGGGGACTCATTGGGTCCCCTCTACAGCACCTTGCTGGCCAGGTTGCAGAGGCTCCCTAAATGTCCATCAACTTGGGAAGGAAGAAGTGAATTCTGACACTTACACAAAGGAGCACAGCAGGTAAAATAAATGAACAGAGAAGCTTCCAAGGCAATGTTAAGTAAAAAACACCCAGCAAGCTACAAAAGGGTCAGAAGGGTGTCCTGTCATTTAGGCAAACCCTAGAAATGCTCCCACTTCTCTGGACTGTCTAGCAATGCATGCTCACACTCTTAAAACATAAAATCGGGCATGGAATGACAACACGCAGAGGTTTATCCCAAGAGGGCTCTGTTAACGTCTGGTGAAATCGTGCTGCAGGTGGGAGGTGGCAACACTCCTCTAGGAGCGGGAAGTTTGTGCAGGTTCCGCTGTGGGAGCTGCCACAGGCTGGGCTCAGGCCTCCTACTGCTTTACAACTTCTCGTTTTTTTTTAATTTTATTCTACATTTGCTCCCAATTCCAGTGCAAGTTTTAATCAGAGATTATACTAGGAAATATACTGGCACAGGGAGCAATTATTGAATACGTGTGCAATTGGTTGTTCCGGGGAGGACGCGATGAATGGAGCACCTGAAATGTAGGAGCCAGTAGAGCCGTGCGCACCCGCGGGTGCCGAGAATCGCTGCGCGGAATCCGTGCGGGGCTAGGTGCGCGTCATGGAGCAGCTGCCCGCTTCTCCTGGTCCAGCCCCCTTCAGCTGCCTTTCCTTCCAGATTCTATTCGCCCTGTGAATTTTTAACCGTTCGTCTCCCAAGGTAAAGCAAGTGCGGAAAGCAGCAAACAGAGGGGAGCGCGTTGGGGAGTGGGTGTGGATGCTGCTCCACCGTTACCCCCGTGCCTGGGTGGCCGCGAAGTTGGCCTCCCAGAGAAGCAGCAAAGAGGTGAGGGAGACACCTGTGGGCCCAGAGCCTACAACTGTGCACCTGCTGCTGTGGGGAGCCCTGCCCTCAGAGGCTCTCCGCCCAAAGGTCAGCAGAGCTCAGGCCCGCCCCGCAGAGGGAATCGCAGGGCTAGAGGCCGGCGACAGGATGGATACAGTGCATTGTGGGACTGCAAAGGGCTGGTGTGGCTGCACAGGGGAATGGGGATAGGGCTGGGGTTGGGGACACAGGCTGTGTAGGGCTGGGCTGTCCTTGGGGAGATGACCCAGCCTATCCACTGGCTGTGTGTGGCAGGGAGAGGAGAACTGGCAGAGGCTCCCTTGTGACAGGACTCTGGTGGGCAGTGGGCCAAGGCTACTGCTTGGTTCACTTTTGGAGCATTTAGGTTCTGCTGTTGAGCATTTAGAGCTCTTAAAGAGAAATTTTGAGCACTGATGGCCCAAATTTGTTGTGAACTTTGCTTTTCTTTATTTACTTTTTCATATTTTGTTTTCATATTTTTCATTTCACAGGTACCACTTAACTTTAAAATTGGCTTATTCATTTCATTTTTTTAATCCTTTGT
This sequence comes from Desmodus rotundus, assembly GCF_022682495.2. Classification (NCBI taxonomy): domain Eukaryota; kingdom Metazoa; phylum Chordata; class Mammalia; order Chiroptera; family Phyllostomidae; genus Desmodus; species Desmodus rotundus. Next base: position 177,539,104 of record NC_071387.1, on the reverse strand, counting down.
TGTTGTGGTAAGTTACAGTAAATAATATAATAACAGAAAATATTAGCTCTCCAGAGGAATGTTCCCACAGTCACAAAACATCAGAGAGCACCTCTGGCAAACAAGTAAGAGCAGCGATCACAGACGCAGCGGCACAGAGGTGCAGTGACCTCCCACCTGAGTCTGTCCCTGTCCCCGGCCTGGTGCTGGCCACCGACCCCATTCATGGGTCACTGATCACATCGCATGTTAGGTGAGAGGGTTTGTGTCCCTGAGAACCCCTTCCACACAGCACACACGGAGCCTGGAGAGGAGACCTTCCGGTCCTGGGCTACCTGATTACGCTTGTTTTAAAAACACCTAAAGACATGCTCAGCACTGACGAGGTAGGAACACACAGGTGACGGGCCAATGCCTGTCTGAAGCAGCTACTGTTTCAGCAAAGTACAGGGAGAGGGGCGCCTGTTTAGAGGTTTTGCTGTGATGTTTAAATAATTGTTCTCAAACTAATGGAACTTCAGATTTAAATATTAAAACTCTAAGACCAATGAGATAAAAATTTTAATATGACAACAAGTTTTAGCACGTTAATTTGCGAATTCTTCTGAGACACAAAAAGGAACTCATACCCCTCAGTCACTAGCAGTACAATCGTGGAGCATATGAATTAAAATTATTTGCAGTTCAGAAATAGTTAAAACCTAATGTTATAAGAAGGTTTAGAAAAGCCACCTGTTCCAGCTAGTCCTGCACACCCCATGGCCCCTCCAGGGAGCTCAGTGGGAGACGGGGAGTTAGTTGTCTGCTCTCCCTGCCCACACCAATTCCATTATACACAGGATTTCACTCTTGACAGAACTGGGCAGCAGAAGACAAAGGGAGACTCAGGCCCTGCCCGCCCTGGAATGTGAGTAATTTCAGAGCAGGGCCTTCTGTGTCTCAGCCCATAGGGAGACCTGCCCCGGAGGACAGAGCAGCCTGTGTAAATGAAAACTATGCTGTGGGCTCAGATGCTGCAGGTCCAGGCCAGGGCATATCAGCCAGGGCTCTGAAGAGCAGAGACAGGCCCGATGACCCACCTCTCACTCCTAGAGAAGTTGCTGAGTTGCTGGTCCTACCAGCTTTGGCTGCCTTTGGTGGAGCGTGAGGGGGAGGAAAAAAGGGCAAGGGCTCACAGAGCCGGCAGAACAGGGATGTCGCATAGGCTGTTCCGGCTGTCCTGAATTCGCTCTTCTCGCCCATCCCCTCACCCAACTGCAGATCTCAGGTGCAGATTTGCCCTGTGCAAATCATGCCCCCACCTGTCTAGCCAGCCTGCTGCAATTGGCACTGGCCTTGGTGTAACTGTGCACTCTGTCCTGTGGTTGTCTGACTAATGTCTGCCTCCCCGACTAGGGCTTTGGCTCCAGGAGGGCAGCCCCTGTCCTCCCTCCCCAAATCCCAAATCCCAAACACTTAACGTGGAGGGAGGTGTGGCAGAAACGGAACCTTTGCCGTGTATTTTAAGCACCCCTTCTGTTAAAGTGTGACCATCACACACCGTGTTTGCTGAGCTCAGGAGTGAGGCCAGCTGACACTGTCTCTGAGAGAAGGACTTGAGAGACAGCCATCAGTCCAGGCAAAATAAAGCCCAGGTGGCAAGGGTGGCCGTGCCACCTTCCAAAAGGACAGCTGTAGTTGGGAGGCCCTGACCCCTGACTGCAGGCCGGGGTACTCAGCCTTCTCCAGGAGCAGAAAGGTGGGACAAGATGCATCTGGAGAGTCAGACTTGAGGCAGAGATTAAACATGGGAAGTGGGTCCTGCATGAAGGCGTGGGGAGAGCTCACATCCTGATTGTGCAGGCTCAGCTGTGTGAAGCCAAATTCAGGGCCCCATTTTTGTCCCTGTTCATTATTTTTTCTCTTTTACTGTGACATGTCCTGTAATCAAAGGAGCACATAAATAGATGCGTATCTCTTCTGTTAGCCATCACCCTGGTTAACGCACAGTCCCAGTCATCCCTCCCTACCCTGAAGCCATTACTGTCCTTCGGGTGGAAACCTTTCCTTGCCTCACACACACACAGTCACACCGGAGAGACCTATGCTGTGCTTGTGAATTCACGGATGGATATAATTATGTGTCGATGACTCCGCACTGAGCTGCAGCTACTCCTTCCTCCTGGTGACCTGCACAGCCCTCCACGGTATGAAACGCCTCGATCTTTGCCCATTCTCCTGGGGGCAAACTTGTGTTATTTCCATTTCTTGGCTATTAAGAATAGTGTCACCACGAATACTCCGGTACATGTCTCTCAGTGAGCACTCACAACACCTTCCTGCCGTCCACGCCGAGGGGCCGAACTGACGGCTGTGCGCACTTTCAGTGCCAGAGGAAGGCCAAGCCCTTCTCTAGGATGTTGACCTTTCAAATGCTTTTTCTGTTGCAATGGAGACAGTCCTGTGATTCTTCTCCTTTAATCTGTTGGTATGTGGATTATGGTAGCTGGTTTTCTAATATTAAGCTAGCCTTTCTTTCCATAAACCCTATTTGATCATATTTTTATACATTACTGGATCCAGCTTACTAATATTTTAGAATTTCTGTTCCTATATTCATGTATGAGATTAGCCTATGCTCACCTTTCTTGTTCAAACCTTTACATTTTTAGTATGAAAATTTATGCCAACCTCATAAAATAAGTTGGGAAATATTTGTTTTTCATTTTCTATTCTTTAGAAGAGTTTATGTAACATTGGAATTATTTGCCTCTTAAGTATTTGATATATTTCCTGGGGAAGCATCTGGGCTTGGAGTTTCCCTAGAGAAATCAATTATGATGATTGATTTAGTTTTTGCTCATGATTATAAGACTATTAGATTCAATATTTGTTTTTGAGTCATTTTACATTTTATTTTTCTAAGAATTTGCCTACATCATCTATATTTTTAAATTTATCAGCCTAAACTTATTCAAATATTCTGTGGATGAAGCAAAGGGGTTCTGTGGAAAGTAACCTCATAGTGTGATCTGCTCATAAATTCCTAACTGGGCGGGAATTTATAATGGGTAGTCATGCCCCAGGCCTATAACTTCTTTAGTGAAAGGTTTTTAAGTGAGCCCTATCCATTGTTCCTGTGCATCTAAGTTAACGCACCTTTGAGATGCCAAAAAGAATACTCCTCAAAGGTGTAGTCACCCTTAACAAAGCACATACTATTGTAATCCAATCCCTGCCTTGCTTTCTCCCACCCTCCTGTAATCTTCCTTATGGTCCCTCCTTAATTTCAAATGCATAAAAGAAGTTGCAAAACTGTTATTATTCTCTGGAGCATTTAGATCTTGCTCCCTGGCCTATTTCCTCAGCTTGGCTCAGATAAGCTCCTATAAAAATTTTGTACAGGTTTGGATGTTTCTTATGTTGACAAGCCTGGAACTACATTCTCTGTCTCAGCCATGCTGGCAGGCAGGTAGGATCTCAGTTCCGAAAGCTTTCAGTTGGCCTCATTCACATGTAGCTAGGGCACTGGCTAGAGACCCAAAATGTTGAGTTCCCTGCTTCTCTTCTTTCCAGATTTCCTTTAATTTTTTTATTTTTTAAATCTGGCAGTTTGGTGAGGCTGTAGTCTCATTATCCAATGAATACTAATCGATATATTGCTTTGAAGAGAACAAGTCCATAGTCAATTGGTGGATATAATTAAAGTCCATAATCATTTGATATTAAGTAGGGGGGATGGTCCTGTATTATCTGATGGGCCTGATTAAATTAATTGGAAGGACTTAGAAGCATGACTAGAGGGGGGGGGAAGGGAGGGAGAGAGAGAGAAAAGAAACAAGAGGAGAGAGGAGAGTGAGAGTGAGGGAGATACTGAGATGGAGAGAGAGAGCTTCTACCTGTAGACATCAGCTTTGGCCCATGCCTGTGAGCTCTAGTTTGCCTATGGTCTTCCCTGCCTGATGATGGATTTTGGCCTCGTACACCACACAAGCCAATCCCTTCTATCTCCTACTGGTTTTGCTTCTCAGGGTGGACCCTGACTGATACCCTTCCCTCAACAGCTGGTGGTCTGGGATGCCTCGGGCTTTTTCCCCTGGTTCCTCAGGCCAGAAAGAAGGTGGACTTTCCATAGTAGTTCTGTTAGATAGGACAAGGGTCTCAAGGTCTGGGCAATTTAAAACATTATTACTAAATGTTATTCTTGCTAAATGTTAAAAATGTAGCACAGTATTTTGCAGAAGAGCTATAAAGGAGATGAGCTTAACAGGAACTCAGCCACATAAATGTAGACAACTGCAAAGAAGAAATATATAATTGACCAAATAGTTTATAGAAGCAAAGGCTAAACCTCCCTTAGGAGAGAAAAAACTTTGGATGTGAATCACATCTTCTTAACTTGCTGTAAGTGAATAAAACTACCCGGCAACAACCAAGTCCTGTTCTTGAGTAGAGCACATCCAGGGACAAGTCCCTTGAGTTCAGGAACAGTTCCAGCTGCCCTGCACCATGATGTGGCTGTCCTCAAGGCAATAAAAATTGGAACTCACCTGTGCCAGCCACTTCCTCACATTTTGATTCGTCTTGAAAACCCGTCTGCTTTTGTTCCTCCATCAGCACCCCTATGTGATTGTTTTGTATTTCTCCATAGTTTACAGCTGTTATCTCTGGGAGGATTGTTATCTCTGGAAGCTGCATTTCTACATGTTGTTCTTGGTTTATTTGTTGTCTCTTTTTCTGATTAATCTCACCTCACCAGAGTTTGTCAATCCCATCAGTTTGTCAAAGAACTTTTGGCTTTGTTTATACTCTTTATCATATTGTTTTTTTAAACTCAGTAATGTCTGCTCTTATCTTTGTTCAGTTGTTCAGCTGCTGTTCATTGAGCACGTACAATGAACCAGGCTCTAGGCACACAGTGTTGAGCAAAGCAGAGAAAGTTCATGTCCTGGAGATGGGGAGTAGACAGTAAACCAAAGTACATATGTGGAATATGTAATATTTTAGTTGCCAAATTGTTAAGGGGGAAGAGTGAAGCAGGGAAGAAGGGTGATATAAAGGACTAGGGGAAGGGATGCTATTTCAGGAACGGTGTCTGGGAACAGTCCCACTCTTTAGGTGGTATTTGAGTAGTGAACGTGTAGATCTCTGAGGGAAGAACATTTGAAGCTTAGAGAGAAGCCAGTGCAGACACTGTGGGTCTATAGAGACTTCAGCGTTAAGCAAGACAGAGTGCCTTTCCTTTTCCTGGGCACACAGCTAAACTATATTCCCAAGTTTCCCTTGCATTTCAGTTGGACTATGTGACTAGGAAAGGCTGGATATAAAATGAGGTCCCTGGAGAGCAGGAGCCTGGAGTTCTCTTCACACAGAGTGACAGAAACCTCACTGGGAGAAGCCATGAGAAATTAGATCTCTCTATAGGACAAATGACCACTCCTTGGAATGAGTGGTTTAAGAACCACAAGAAAGGGATAGAAAGGAGGGTGGCTTCCTACATGTTTTTCCAAAGACCAAAATAGTCTGCAGTGGGTTTGGGGTGACTCTGTAGAGGTTCCTTGAAGGGGAAAGTGGTAGGAAGTTAAAGTAGATATGATGGAGAAACTCAAGAGTTGGAAAATTTTTAGTTTTAGTTATACAGTTAGCAGGCCTCGTACTTAATGCATGTAGAAAGCTATCGTTCCCGGAACTGGAATGTATGACTGGACCTACCCTGACGCCAGGAGACCCATAAGCAATTCAACCTTTGTGCCCCAGGAGGAGGACTGTGAGTGATCAAGATGGTATCTGAGCCATTGTGCTCCAGGGAGGGGATGTCCACTGACCAGGACACAGATAAAGACTCACCTGGTCAGCAGATGAAGTGGGCTAGGAAAACCTCTGGACTGCCACTCTTATCTGATTAACCTTTCCCCCTGAATTCCAAACCACTTACCTGCTTTTCTCCTGAATTCCAAGCCCCCTACCTGCCCTTTTCTTCTCCTTATAAAAAAGATTGGTTTGTCATGAGGTGTAAAATGGTCTTTTAGGGTACATAACCCACTGTCTTCTCAGACTGTTGGCTTCTGAATAAAGTGCCCCCAAAGACTCAATCCTTGTCTCTACTTATTGGTTCTGGTAGTGACAGGGAGCACAAACACCAACTTTTCCAGTTTCAGATGAAGAAGGAAGAGGAGATGAAGGTGGACAAAAGATAGACGAGGAGCAGAGAGATAAAGGAAGGGGCTGTTGGAGAGGGAAGTCAGGAACATATTGAAAATGACCTCACCGTGATGCTCCACAATGCATTCTGACCACAGGGCCACTCTGGCTTCAAGAGCTTATTTGGAGCCTAGGCATCAATGTTGAAATTCCATGGGAACCTGGTGTTAGATTCCATGACACAGCTGCAATTTCTACAGTATGAACATAATGTTGTAAGTTCCTTACCAAGCAAAACAGGTGCTTCAGGAACATGGCCATGGGGATGGAGAAGGTTACCAAAGAGATGCCATGAGCCCCACTGGGTAGACAAGGCCAAGAGGCATCCAGTGGCTCCCAGAGGCAACCAGCAGTTTGTCCTAGGGCCCCAATCAACCAATGCACCAATGTATACATTGTCCCTCCTGCACAAGTGTCTAGTCACCTAGGAGTCACCCTAGCTGGAAGCATGCAACTGTGATGAGCTCTAGTGAGGGGCCGGGCCCTCTGCCCAGGGGAAGGCTGAGAAAGAGAATGCACCACAGCTGTAACCTGAAAGTTGGTCAGCCACATTGGAAAAAGGTAAACAAGTAAACAAAAGCAGATGAAACATTTTAATAACACATTTATGTAACTTAATAGCCAAATAATATAATTCAACCCATGATCAATACAGAAATTATTGAGATCTTTTTGTTCCATTTTTTACATGGGATTCGAACATCCACGTGACACTCACAGTCTCTCAGTCTGGAGCAGCCACATCTCACCTGCTCAGCACCCAGCACTTCAGATCGTCCATGGCACTTGGCCTGGAGCTCCGGAGGCTTCCCCAGGTCCTGTCCACCTGACTCATTCCTTCCTCTTGTCCTGCTGAGGAGCAGTGGGCCTGCCTTCAACTTGATCCTTGGCAAGAAACTGCCAGGGAACAGAGAACCATGGTTTTTCTGCTTCTTACTCTCTGAGGCTCGAGAAGCCATTCTGAATTGTACAGAGTAAGGCACCAGTGTGGCCAACCTCACAGCGACTCTGCTTCATGGGAAGGATGTTGGCCACATCCTGTTGGCTGAGCCCTCCAGAGCCAGGCCCTCCCCTGAGGGGTGCCCCTGAGCCTTGGGAGGTCCGCCTCTTTGTGAGGGCAGAGGTGCCTGGACCCAGCCTGGAATCAGCCTGTAGGAAACCATGCAATGCTCTGTGAAATGTCAGGCATCTGTAACAGAACGATGACAGCACAGTCATGGGGAGGGCAGTTTCCACCCCCACATGCTCTGATGTCTCATCTTAGCCTGCCGACTCCAGGACTTTACGATTTCATAGGCAGGTACGTAAGACAAGATACCAGGTTAGGATGTTAGTTTTGACCAACTTACTGATGGTTAAATTGCAAACCATTGAAGATTTGTAACTGAAGTCACACTTAAACACAAAACATTATTCAGCGCTCCTCCTGATGACCAGTTACAGCTCTCTGCCAAAGTCCACTCTCCCTTCCCGAGCAGACACTACGTTCAGACACTACGTCCATCACCAGGCTGCTGTGGCAGTGAGCTGCCTCCCATGGGAGGCCCAGCCATGCCCCTCATGCTGTTGTTCTCCTTTTACCTGGATACAGGGGCATGGCCCTAGGGGAAGGCAAGGCCACAGGCTGGAAGACACCTGGGTCCTAAACGACCTGAGGGAAGAGTCTCTCTGCAAGATGTGATTCATTTAAACCAGTTTCTGGTGTGGACGCTGTCTCCCCGTTCAGGGAGTCTGGGGCACGTCGAGCAGGGAGGAGACAGGTTCCCCCATCACGGGCCTCTCCTGCACCTCTAAAATCAAACCAGCTGCCGCTGCACCAGCCCCAGCTCTGACCCAGGACTCAGGGCACTGAAGGAGAGCTAAGTGCACTTGCTTCTGTTTTCTGGCTGAACCTACAGTACAGAATGAAAAGTAAATATGGTTTTTAAATAATACAAGGGAAAATTTGCACTTTTGTTTCACTTAGATAGTGCAAACTATTGGTCTCTCCACTGATGTGTGGAAAGCATCCGAAACTGTGAGACGTCAGCGCTTCCCTCTGGGTTTCAGGACTCGCTCCTGTCTGAATGAAGCTAAAAAGGCAGCAGAAAGGCAGAAAGGAGAACTCTGTTGTCAAAGGTGGGGCTGTTCTCTGGACTGGATGCCTATTAAAAGTCCCAAAGATGGGAAATGAGGCCACTCTGGGTCATGACAAGACAGGAGCAAGAAAGGGGAGGAGAGGAGAAAATGAAACTGTAGTTCAAGCTGCTGAAAGCCGTCCCACAACCACGTGTCTAGAGCAGACGTGCGAGTGCGCTACCTGGATCAGCGTGCGGTCCTGCAGCCACGTGTCACACAAAACAGGTCACAGCACTGAAAACTGCCCCAGCTTTCAGGCCGCAGTTTGAACCTCTGCCATGCTGCTCTCCAGTGAACTGAGAACATTTGCCGCTACCCTGAGTTGTAATTTTGACACTGTTTCCAATCACTGTTTGTTCCTTCTCCAAAATGTACTGTTTCTTGCTCCTTTTCACAGGGCCCTTTATCCCCTTATGTGGTCCTATCACCATCCAGTCTGTTTCTTCACTACGAGCCCTTGTAGGTTAGTCAGCCTGTGTCTCTCGCAGAAGCAGAACACAGGCAAAGCAACCAAGGAAAGGCTTTGCAATGAAAAAAATGTGTTCAGTTCTCTCCCCTTTCCCCCCTCTTTACAGTGGTAAACTGCTTCTTATTTTTTATAGGAGCTTCACCCCATTGCACCTGAGATCTAGGGTATTTCTTGTGACCCAGGGGCTTCTGCTTTCCTTCCCAATGGTGTTCTTCCCTTGATGATACCCCCTCCATTCCTTTACAGGCACTTCCAGCGTTCTTAATCAACCCCGCACCAGTCCACTCCTCTCTGCAGAGCCTACCCCGTGTGCCTCAACACAGGGCAGGCTCAGAAGTTGTGTGTGTGTGGGGGGGTATGCGCCTCACCACGGGGGTGGTTTTGGCAGGACCCAGTGCACTTGATGAGAAGTGAAGGTAGAGGAGAAGGCCCAGGCAGAAACAGAATTTGCCGGGTCCAGGAGGGGATGGGACCAGCAGGATGGGCAACACTCCTGTCCAGCAGTCCCCAGGCTCTGGGAAGATCAAACAAGGAAACTTGTAAACAGTTTGTGCCAGTGTTCCTGAAGGAGGTGGGCATGGAGGGTGGGACAGGACAGGGCAGAGCCCTCATGGTGAGCAGAGAGCAGACAGGCTGTCCTTGGAAAAACCCAAGTGCTAGTTCACAAACAGGTGTTCTGAAAGCAAAGCAATAAACTGGTGGGGAAGAAAATAGGACAAGTAAATCAGAAAAAAAATTCACGGTCAAAGAACAGAAATGAAGGAAGAACAGAAATGAAGACTTTCCGCACTTGTGAGGCCTGAGTCATGTGTGAAGCAGCTGGACAGGGCAGGACTGGAACTGGCTCCTTCTTCCAGGGCCCAGAGCTGTCCCAGCCCCTGGAGCATTCGCAGCCCCCAGGGGGCATCTGACCAAGATCAAAGCTGCAGGGACAGAAAAGCAGCCCAGCTTTCTCAAACTGGAGGGGCTGCTACAACCTACATTTTTTATGGGGTCCTCAGGCCAGGCCCATTCCTCATTCAGCAAGGATGGTCCCAGAGGCAATAAGGGGCAGACCCCAAAGTTCAAGGGCAGTCAAGCCAGCCAGGGGAGCCATGTACCAAGGCTGGAAGTTGCCACCCACCCAAACATACACAGTGCACATGCAAATATACACATACACACACACAGCACACACACATGTACAAGCAAACACACATGCTCCACCTTCTGGGCTGGGCTGGAATGCTTGGGGCTGATACCATAAACTACCTTCCCCATCTCCGAATGGCCATGCTGGGGACCCTACTTTGTGGGGAAGAAGCCACCTTCTCTTCTTGTCTTGTGTCTCAGGTTTTCCTTCCTCTTTCTGTAATAGAACTGCAGGTTTGCCCTAACAGCCAAGTGTTGGTTTTCTGCTGACCACTTTTTGTGCAGTCAGTAAATTCCTGCAACTCCCCTCCTGAGGAAGTGACAGGGGAGGCTCAGAGGCCAAATAGTTATCATATCCAAAGTCTGAATGGGCCAACTGTTCCCAGAGCCTGTGCGTGGTCTCTCCCTGCACCAGGTCCCCACCTGGCTTGAGCTTCCTCTTCTCACTTCCTCCTGGGTGGCTCCCCAATATGCAGTGGGATGCGGGCTTGAGAGAGTGTCAAAAGATGTTAGAGCTGGCAGAACTTAGCCATTTTGTCATCTGAACCCCTCCTCTGAGAGACGAGGATTCCAATGTGCACAACTGTCTATTCGTATCCGGAAGAAGTCTTTATTTTCTTGACTCCAGACCCAACACTCCTTCCAGAGCTGCCTAGGTTTGAATACCACAGCCCTGAGTCTGCCTAAGCTTGCCCTGTGCCATACCTGGAGACCTCGGATCCCAAACCACAAGCCTAGGGAGTCACAGACAGGCCCAGCCAGGAGGCACTGGGGGAGTGGTGACGCGGGGAGTTAGGAAGGGGAGAAAGACTAGATGGGATGGTCACGGCCCTGACCACATGGGCACCAGTTTCAGGAGTGTCTCCTGGCAGGGCAGAGCTTGGCGTCTGGCCCTGAAAAGGGAGGTCCAGTGAGACGAGGGGGAGGCTGATGTCTGCTCAATGCCAACAGGCCATAGCAGGGAGTAATGGGACAAGGTCTGGGTCTCCTTAGTCGGGTGACCTTGCAGGAGTGCTGGCTTTCTCTCAGCTGTTTCCAGAGGCTGACTCGCAGGTGTGAAACTCAGTTTTCACGAGTTTAACTGAAATGGAAAGCTGGCATCTGGCCAACCCCTACCTCCCCTACCTTGGGGTGGAGAAAAGGCCCAGGACTCAAAAGTCTCCCCAAACTCCCCTTGATATCATTCACCCACCCCGTGAAATATCTTGCTGCACAAAACCCACACAAACACCCGGCCTCCTTTAGGATCACAAATTTGAGCACGTGACCACACGCACACACATTCTCAGACACCGGCCCTCCCCCTAACTCCTGCCTCATACATGCCAGCCAAGCACATTCCTTAGACACTCACTCCTTCACACTAACGAGACTCTCATAAGCATCTCCTTTCACAGAAAACATGAGTGCACAAAAATTATGGAGAATTATAAAGAAATTGAAGGAAGTCAAAGCAAATATAAACAAACAACAATAACAATAACAATAACAATAACCCAGGACACAGACCTTAGAAGAGGAGAGTAAGTAAAAGTCAGAACCCAGAAAGACTACATCCGTGTTGGGGTTGGGAGAACATGCAGGGCAACCTGGAGATTGTGCTGTCCTTGGATGGACCTTAGGGCCACTTGTGCCCTCTCAGGGAACTTGCCACTCAGATGCTTCCCAGGACAACATGGCCAACACCACGAGCGAGAGATGGACGACAACAGGCGACTAACCACCCCGGCCCTCTAGCCTCATTGCAGCTGGGAAATGCACTGTGCTTATAGCCTCAGCTTGCTCACAGCAACCAACCAGCCAAGAATGTGGGTGCTTCTAGCCACTGGTGAAAAGTGCAGGCTCATCTCAGGCAATGGGCAGTGTGAACAAAAAAGGGGCCACATACTTAACCTGGCAAGCTCAGGGGAGGCCAGCATGGTGGGCCTTACAACCTCAGAGAACAAAAGTTACCACGTAGGATGGTCTGAACATCAAAATACCTAACTCAGAGTGAGTCATAGTGGGTAGTCACACCCTAGGCCTTTAGCTTCTTAGATAAAAGGGCCCCTCAATCTTTACCTTAAGTGAGCCTGTCTATTGTCTTTTTGCATCTAAGATAACAGGCCCTTGACATGTCAGAGTAATCCCCTTTTCTGGACCCCTCAGGGAACACCCCCCCCCCAGCCCCGCACCAGACCACAGAACATTTCCTTGTTATCATGTTCCCCAAATACCATCTCTGTGAAAATGTTAGTGGTTAACTATCCTATACTGACCAGTGAAAGAAGTATGTGTCTCTTCATTTGACTCTATCCAATCTCAGAGATTTCCCTGCTTTGCTTTCTCCCACCTCCCTAATCTATTGCCAATGAATTTCATGTAACTTCCCCTTATGTCTCCTCTTTTGACTGTAGTGTATAAAATAAGCTACAATACTGCCATTCTTTGAAGCAAAGATTTTGCTTCTATCAGTTGTCATCACTTTGACTCAGATAAAGTCATAAAATTACATGTTTGGACGTTTCTTAAATGGACAGCAGCCTCCATGTCCGGCGGTTGACTTGGTTCAGCACAGGCTGCAGAACTGCCCAGAGCACTACTATTTCTTTACACTGCACCGTGAGATGCTTACTGACTGTGGGGAGCTGGAAACTTGTCTCCATTCCTTCAAACAGGGGGGTGGGGAGCACAAGTATGCCCATCCCATGGATGCAGCCTTCTCTTTGCTAACAGACCCTGCCAGCCAGAAGTCCTTACAAGCACTCTGCAAGGTCAGATTTTGTTAGTTTTCCAGCCTTTCCCTACCAGTTCATTTGACCTGCGCAGTGATGGAGCATAGCGTTTCTGCCTCCTTCTAGGTTCCATTATTTTCATAGAAAAATGGATTCTGAGTTCCCCACCTCCACCCAGTTACAAGGGAAAGGGACGAGAGGGTTACACATTGCCGGAGATTATCCTGGGGTTTTCTCCCCCAGCTGGTTCCCACACAAGTAGGTATCAGGACAAACTTCTGATTAGAAAGGCACACTGGCCTCCAGGCTTCTTCCTTCCCTGCATTCTGGCCTCAGGGTCACTCCTCTCTAGGGTCCACACCATTTACCCTCAGGTTCGTTGGTAGCGAAGAAGCAGGAACCTGCGAGGTTCAGAGGTTCAATCAAGTGGAAAGGAAAGGATGTTGCTCAGAGATGGAGGGTGGGGCTCTGGTTGTCAAACTTCTCACGGCTCCCCAGCCTGGCTCCCCCAGCACTAACCCCCCACCCCACGCACTAGCACTACTCAGCACCCATAACTGATTTACCTCTCTCCAGTACCACCTCGCCACTCCTCACCAAGCACAGATTCCCCACCTTCCCATGCACCCTCCAAAGGACCGACTGGCCTGCTTCTTCTGGGATTGGCACGGTTGGTGCTGATGCAGCAGGGACCCCTGGGACTCCTGGGACACCTTGCAGAGTACAGGACCCCAGCCAGGTGCCCAGGTGCTGCCCATTTGCACCCGCTGGCAGTGCACCGTGACCTGTGCAGCAGCTCCAGGGAGCTGAGACCCCTAACACCTTTGAGGGCGGCTAAGGGAACACCTAAATTGGGGGAGGGTGTTGCTCTGTGAATGGGGAGGGGGTGGGGACTTGAAGTAGCTGGTTCGGTTCAGCTTCTGCCTGTCAGCCCAGAGGAAATCCGGAGGGGTCAGGAGCAGAGGAGTGTGCGGAGGTGCATGGTCCCGCCCCGGTTGCAAGTCTCTAGGTGCCCCTTCTGCTCCTGAGCCCCACCCAACCCCTCACAGCAGACGAGAGGGCTCTGGGGCTGCAGGGCACAGGAGTCCCGATGTCCAGTTAGTAACTCTGCAAGCGGAGTAATGCTGTGGGGGCCGTGCTTGGCTTGTGGACACCGCTGAGAATAGCTGCGGAGACCCTCCGTCCAGCCCTTCCCACCTTTGCGTCTCTGAGATGACCGGCCAGGGTGGGGTATGAGTCTGGATGGTCAGTGACATGGGAACCCATCCTCATTTCAGAGCAGGGAGCTGAGGTTTAAAGCAGGTAGGTAGGTGTTCAGTTCCCCAGCCAGAGAGTAGGACGCCCAGCAAGAGTCCAGTCAGTAGGCACCAATAGGGCACCAATCCCAGTCCGGATGAGTCCAAGCACGTGGTCAGTCAGGATGCGAGCTCGGCAGCACCCGCTAGGAAAGCCTTCTGTCTTCAGATGAGGCATCACGTTGCCCGCCTGCAGGTACAGGTGCAGTGAAGATGAAGGGCAGTTAGCACGTCTTTCTTTTTCCTGGAAAACAGTGACTTGTGGGGTGGGACATGCGCCGGAGGCTGGAGGGAGGGCCAGATGGCAAGGGGTAGCTCTTTCAGGGGTGAGTTTCCCATTGGTTAGTGAATAGCCTTTCTTTAAAAGTAAAGTTGGCAAGCTGCTACTTTGGCAGGGAACTGTGGGAAAAACTGCCTCTCTGGCTGGCTCCTCCACTGTGAAACTCAACAGGTTCACCTCTTGGAGTGCTTACCTGCAGCAAGTAAAGGAGACAGGGGATTCATATTCAAAGCTCTGTCTCCTGAGGGGAGATGTAGCCATTGCTTCTATATACTATTTGGTCAATTATTTGTTGATTTCTTCTTTGCAGTTGGCTACATGTATCCCCTTGAATTCCTCAAGGGCTCTTCCTGTGCTGCATTTTAGCATTTATTAAGAATGGCTGTCAGTAAGAATGGCCTAGACCTTGAGAGCTTTTCCTGTCTATCAATTCCTCCCTTAGATTTTCACTTCTCATTCTTGAGGAAATGGGGATGGGGGTTGTCCTTCCTGCTGAACGTGGATAGAGTACTCACTGAGTTAGAGGAGTGAAATTCTCTGGCTGTCTCGTGAAAGTAGGGTTCTGGGATTTCTGAGAACAGGAGGGCATAAAGAGAGCACTCCTCTAACAGGAGACATGGGCCGTAAGAGGCAAGACAGACACAGGGCAAAAATCAAGGAGGCAGAGACTGGCAGGGGCCTAATGAGCAAGATGGGCCAGAGTGACAGCCTCTCTAAGGACAAAGATGCCAGCAAGGGAGAGGAGGAGGAAGGTATTGTTATATATAAATCTTTCCCCATATGATTCAGGACCCCAAGCCATGATTTTTATTCAGGAATCACTCGTAGGGACTAGGTCTGGCCAGAAGTTTGCAGGACAGGTAGAATCTGAACAGGAAGTGACTATGCAGAAAGGGTGAGCCAGGTGGCTGCAGCACAGCAATCGTAGAGGGGGAAGGGATACTGGAAATGCATCCGGTTATTTCCATTAGTTACAAGAAACTTGTTCATGACCTTGACTTACAAGTTACCATCATGGGTAGATGGGCCAAGGTTCAGATTGGAACAGTGCACAACATTCAGCTGGTGTCCCACAGTTTCTCGGTTTCTCAAGCATAGTGATGCTGGCCATGTGGCTGAGTGAAGAGCTGCACCTCCTAAGGCATCTCGGCCCGGGGAGGGAGGCAGCTTGGGACAAAGTCCTGATATGGCCCCCTGCATCTGTGCATCCTCCCGGGACAGTGCCCCATTCCTGTGATGACAGGAGGCAATCCCAGGAATACGAATTCTGTGTGTGTGCACACACATGCACCCAAACACAGGAGGAGAGTAAGGCCAAACAGGGGAGGCCATGCTGTTCAGGCTCACAAGTACGAGGGTGTCTGTAATCAGACATCCTATTAGATACCATCCCCCCAGTAAGCCAGCTATATAGCTGCAGTTCATAAACTAAAGCTCTTCTGAAAATCAGGGTACAGGGAGAAAGCACCAGTTACTCACTACCTCTGCCCGCTACATCCACTGCCCACTAGGTGCTGGGAGGAGCCTTGAGATGAGGTCTAATATAACCCACAGTATCCATCTTTCATAGGCTGTGGCTCCTCTGCCCCTTGCCCCCAGTTTTGAAACATTAGGAGCTCAAGACTAAACATGAAGACTGACAACAGCTGCAGGCACTTTGGCAATGAAACAGGAGAGAAAAGCAGGGACAGTCAGCAATGCAAGGAGGGCCATTCACACAAAGCACCACCGGCCTCACTTCCTCCCAGCCTTGACACCCTCACTGGCAATCGCCTCCTGCTGCAGTTCCCGGGCTCCTAGGGAGGAGGGCGGAGAAGGCCTCCCTGAGGATTGCCTTTTTCTACTCCCTCTAGTCTCTCTTTTTTCTCTTCTTATTCTTTAATTTCTTCTCTCTCCTCCCTCTACTCTCTTTTATCTCTCTCCCCTCTCTATTCTGTCTTCTCTCTACGCTCACTGTTCTTTCTAAACTCTATTTACTCTCCCCATTCCATCTACTCTCTTCTCTCTCTCTTTTTTTTTTAACTCTTTCTCCTCTCTGTATACTCTTCTCCCTGTCCTTTTTCTCACCTCTCTATTGTTCTCTAGTTTCTCTCCTCTCTGTTGTTTTTACTTCTCTCTTCTCTCTCTCCACTTTCTCCTCTCCACTCTGTTTGCTTTCTTAGCCCTCCCCTCTGTCCTTCCTCTACATTCTATTTACTCTTCTCTCTTTTTTTTCTCTCTCCGCTGTCAACTCTCTCTTCTCTCTCCTCTCTTTCTTCTCCCCATCCTCTCTTTTCTCTCTACTCCCTATCTCATTGCATTTCTCTTCTGTTTTCTCTTTATCCTCTCTCCTCTCCCTTTGCTATCTCCTCTCTCTTATCCCTCTCCTTTTGCTTTTCTCTTTCCTCTCTCTCCATTCTCTATACTCTTTTTTTCTCTCCTCTTTATTTCCCCTCTACTCTCTCCCCTCTCTCATTTTCCTACACTCTTTTTCCTCTGTCTTTTCTTTCTACTTTCTCTTTTTGTCTCTTCTCCCTATTCTTTCTTTCCTCTCTCTCCAATCTCTCCTCTCTTTCTCTCTCCTTTCTTTCCTGTCTCCTATTGCTCCCTTCTTTCTCCTCTCTCTCCTTTCTCTATTCTCTATATTCTTTCTCTCCACTCTCCCATCTTTCTCTCCTTTCTTACCCTTTTCTTCTCTCTCCCATTCTATGTTTTCTTTCTTCTATCTCTTGTGAGGAGGCTACAATAGACTAAAAAAGTGAAGAAACAAAATAATAAAAGGAAATACATAAAAGTAATATACTGAATATTATTTTATGCTCTATAAATTTAATTATATCACTGAATACTTTTCAATTACATACATATTATTCAAGGAGGAAGTTTGGCAGTGAGGAAAATTATAAAGTAATATGTGAATTTTAAAGTTTGAAAAGTAATCAAAGTTTTCAAACTTTAAACTTTTTCAAATTGGACTGTTAAATAGTCTGACTTGCAAAATGTTTCCTGAATAAAATTGCTAACATTTTAAAAAATTACAGAAGTATCATGGAAAGATGTAGGCAGGCAAAACTATTTTGCAGATTAAAGACCTCCTTAAATACAGCTTGCAAAAGAAAATAAGGTAAATTGCTTCTGACCTCTTGTTAGGACCCCAGACAGTGGCCACTGCTTGACGTTAATGTGTGCATTTCCTCTGGAAGGGCCGATCAGACTGGGTGGGATGTGCGAGCAGCCGGAGAACTGCTGCAGACCCCTTTCAGCCGTACCAAGTCTACCATTCGGCCAAAGGAGCCAGCAGCGAATTGTTAAAGAAACTTGTTTTCATGATGCTGGACATATAAACTGGTTCTCTGCAAAGTGTATTTGCTCCTTAATTATTTGATCTTTCAAACAAAACTTAAGTCCTGGGTAATTTTCCTTCTTTATTAGCTAAGAATGACTTTTCCTAGTCTGTACCATAGAAAGACTCTCAAAACCACGAGTCCCAGGCAGTGAAGAGGCTAACAGACTGTCCTGAAGACAGACCTTCCACTGGGTGCTCCGCCCTCTCTCCTCCCATGACCCCTCCTAGGTGGGTGGACATTCTGACACCCTCAAATGCCTGCAGACTTTGCAGGGGAAGCTCCCCAACTGCCTATGATAAAGCAGAACTCCATTTAATGGGTCCTACTGCCCAAGGACTCCGGCCCCCTAGGGCTCTCCTTAGTGTGTCCCGGATGCCCACCTCTGAATCCTTCCAATGCATCAGACCCACCTGGGGCAGGGGTGAGACAAGTGCACGTTCATAGATTCAATCTCAGTCCAGCAGAGTAGAATTTCCCAAATTGTATGTTAAGAATCCATCTTTTTAAAAACAATCCCAATTATACTTGCATCAAAAATACCGAGGAATAAATTAACTAAGGTGTTAAAAGACCCTTCCTCAGAAAATGATAAGGCATTGAAGAAAGAGACTGAAATTACAAATAAATGAAAGCATATATTGTGCTTATGGATAGGAAGAATTAATATCATTACAATGTCTGTACTACTTAAAGCAATCCATAGATTTGATACAATCCCTATTAAAATACCAACGGCATAAATTGGTATTAGAACTGGAAGAAATAATTCTAAAATTTACTTCACAGAACTGGAACAAATTATTCTAAAATTCACATAGAACCACAGAAGAGCCTGAATACCGACAACAATCTTGAGGAAGAAGTGTTAGGTAAGATAAGTAGTAAACTAAGGCAGGGAGGAGGAGGAGGACCTGTCTCACTCATTGACTCAGCAGTCCTGAGCCTGGTCTGATAAGATTGCCAGGTATTGCATCATCATAAGCAGGGATAGCGCAGGTGGAGGGGAGTCCTTGAGACTCTGTTGGGAAAGGGAGCCTCTGTAGCAATTCCAGTAACTAACACAAAGAGCCTTTACTGGCTGAGAAAGAAAGCCTTTGGAGCTGTACATTACTCCCTAGGTTTAGAAGGGGAAGAAGGGGGAAACCAGGAGCTAACTAAAGTATATAACCCTTGAACCCCAATAGTCGGCGCACTCAGATTAGCTGAGCGCCCAGTTGTAGCCTTGGCTCAAGTGTATAGAACAAACTTCCTAACGATGTTATTTCCTCTACATGTGGGGCACTCAGACCAGCAGGGTGCCTGCTTGCAGCTATGCGTTTCACAAGTAAAGTTGCCATCTCATTTCCACTTATGTGTGCTGTCTCTGACTTGAATTCCTCTCTTGCAGATGAGGCAAGAACTGAGAACAAGCTCAGAGGGAGGGCCCCTAACTCAGGCCTCTCCCCTGTAACAGAAGTACAAAGTCAGAGGCACCACATTACCTGATATCCAACCTTCTTTAAGGCTATAGCAATCAAAATAGCATGGTACTGGCATAAAACAGACACAGATTGATAGAATAGAATAAAGGGCCCAGCAATATACCTACACCTATATGATCAATTAATATATAACAAAGAGGCAAGAATATACAATGGAGTAAAGATAGTCTCTTCAATAAATGGTGTTGGGAATATTGGACAGGTACATGCAAAAAAAAAAAAAAGAAGAAGAAGAAGAAGAAGCCAGACCACCTTCTTATACTACACACAAGAATAAATGCAAAAATGAATAAAGACCTAAATGTAAGACTTGAAACTATAAAACTCCCATAAGATTACATAGGCAGTAAACTCTCTGACATTGCCTTCAGTAACATTTTTTCCTGATATTTCTCTTTGGGCAAGGGAAATAGCAGAAAGAGTAAACAAACAGGACTACATTAAGCTAAAATTTTTTTGCATGGCAAAGGAAATCACCAATAAAACAAAAAGACAACCTAACAATTGGAAGAAAATATTTGCCAATGATACATCTGATAAGAAATTAATATCCAAAATTTCTAAAGAACTCATACAATTCAACAGAAACAAACAAACAATTCAATTGAAAAATGGGTCAAGGACCTGAATAGACACTTCTCCAAAGAGAACATACAAATGGCCAACAGATGCATGAAAAGATGCCCAACATCACTAGTCAACAGAGAAATACAAATTAAAACCACAATGAGATTCACCTCACACCTGTCGGAATGACTGTCACCAACAAATCAACAAACAAGTGCCGGTGAGGGTGTGGAGAAAAGGGGAACCCTTGTGCATTGTGGTGGGATTGAAAATTGGTGCACCACCTTGGACAACAGTATGGATGTTCCTCAAAAAGTTAAAAATATGACCCAGCAATTGCACTTCTGGGTATTTATTTGAAAAACTCCAGAACACAAACTTGGAAAAAAAATGCATCCCTGTAGTCACTGCAGCATTATTTACAATAGCCAAGATATGGAAGCAGCCAAAATGCCCATCAGTGGACAAATGGATAAAGAAGAGGTGGCACATATATTCAATGGAATATTATTTGGTCATAAAAAGAACAAAATCTTACCATTTTTGATAGCATGGATGAACCTGGAGGGTATTTTGTTAACTGAAGTAAGTCAGACAGGGAAAGGCTAATGCCATATGACTTCACTTACATGTGGAATCTAAGGAACAGGATAAATAAACAAACAAAGCAGAAACACTCATGGAGAACAGACTAGGTGGTTGCAGATGGGAAGGGGGCTGGGGGAATGGGTGACAAAGGTGGAGGGGATTAAGAAGTACACATTGATAGTTACAAAACAGTCACGGGGATGTAAAGTACAGCATGGGCAATATAGTCAATAATATTGTAATAACTACTTATGGTGCCAGGTGAGTGCTAGGCTTATTGACAAGATCACTTCATAAATTAAATAAATGTCTAAGCACTCTATTGTACACCTGGAAGTAATATAAAATACTATTGAATGCCAACTACGATTGAAACTCTTTTAAAAAGGAAAAATCCAAAATTTTAATTATTTTATTAGGTGAATATCATAAACAACTCATTTTAGAACTGTTGAGCTAGGTGAAAGCTAGTAAATTGGATGTAATAATGATAATAATATAAAATAAAAACAATACAATACCAAATAATACCAATAATACTACCAAATTCTTCACAGGGTTTACAGTGTGCATTTCCCACGGAATCATCCCAGCTGGCCCCATGAGATAACAACCACAGCAGGAGGAGCCCACTCACACTGCCTACTTACAGGCATTCTCTGTGTCCTGTAGGAGGCAGGTTCCGTTTGCATCCTTGTTCTAAACTCTAGACTTGAAACAAAGCCTTAAAAAAAATAACATGGTTGTTCAAGATCAGATTAGGGAATTGAGTCCGGGTTTGACTCAAGGTTTGAATTAGAGGGTTTGATTCTGGACCCTTTAACTCCAATATTCCATCACACAACATTGTCGTGCTAATTTCTGAGGTAGGCGGAGCTAGGACTTACCTTTTTCTGAGTGAGGAAATTTGGATTTAGAAGGCCTAAGACAACAGGATACAGCTCATTTTCTGATACATAATTACCTTGACAACAATATATTTTTTAAAAGATTTTACTTATTCATTTTTAGAGAGAGGGAAAGGGAGGGAGAAAGAGGGAGAGAAACAGCGACGTGTGAAAGACATTGATTGGTTGCCTCTCACATGCCCCCAACTGGGGACCTGGCCCGCAACCCAGGCATGTGCCCTGACCAGGAATCGAACCAATGACCTTTTGGTTCACAGGCTGACACTCAATCCACTGAGCCACACTAGCCAGGATGACAACAATATTTTTTAGAGGCAAATTTAAAGTACTTTTCATTATTTTTAAAGATGTTCCTGAAATGCCTGCACGTGGAGTTACTTTTCAAGCACTGGAAATAGGTTTGGACTGATCCATTCACATTCTTCGTAGGTTTTTCTTAAAACAACCTTTCAACTGAATGAATACAGACAGACTGAGGGATTTCTCTATAGCCATAGAAAAGAGACTCAAAATTCCCTCAACCATAGTAAGTAAGCTAACTGTGGCGGACCTTATTTTTCCAAAAATGGTCAGTCGTATTTCTAAGTCCTATTTGCTTTTCTAGGTCTTTGCCACTCACCCGAGAGGTGGAGTCTGTGTCCCATCCCTTTGATCCTGGGCAGGTTTTGTCTATATAGGATGTGATTGACATAATCAATAGAATAGGCAGAAGTTGTTAAGTGATGTCCGAGGCTGGGGCATCAAAATAGGCTACAGCTTCTGCCTGACTCTGTCTTTTAGGGACACTGTGTGGACACATTGAGGAAGTTCAAGTTAGCCAATGAGGACAGGAACTAAGGCTCTCAGCCAAGAGCCCACATTAACCCCAGATGCGTGAGTGAGCAGGCCTCTGAAAGATCCCGCCTTCTGGCTTGCCAGTGAGCTTTCCTGATGAGGCCCAGACCTACAGGTCCCATTGCACCCTGAGTTCCTGCCCCACACAATCCATGAGCATAGCACATTGTTCTTTTACACCACTAAGTTTGGATGTCATTTGCTACACAGTCATAGTAAGTGGAACTCTGACCATAGCCAGGTCCATATTTAAGTTCAGCTAAAACTCAGTGAATATTCTAGGGAGAAGAAAATTCATCCAAACAGGAAAAGCAATTTATCAGTGTTTATCAAACTGTTCCACCCAAATTACCCCTAGGCAGAATTAAGTGAACAGACAGGGCGCCCCACTAGCCCTATGGAATTGGATTTTGTCCAATAGCTTTAAAAAAAAAATCTTTACCATCAGGTTAAGCCTGTTTGTCAGGAAGGTATGTGTGTTTTTCCCTGGGAAGTTGCTTAGGGGTATGATTACCTCAGCATTAGGAAGCATGGATTTGAGTACTGCCCATTCTAGAGCTATTCACATTTTAATATCAGATTGAGCCTTGGAATAATCCAATAACTATATCAAGGATGGGAAGGCATCTGAAAGGTTGGCATTGTTCAGCGTTCTGCAAAATCAGGTAAAGGAGGCGGATGCCTACTGTGCTCCGGTGCAGAGTGCAGGTTCAGCTGAGCCCTGGTGGCTTCTAATACGGAACCAAAGGGATTGAGCGATTAGCTCATTTCTCTTGATTGGCAAATCCAGATTGTTCAGACTGAAATCTTTCTCATACGATAAGACCCAATGACTTGACAACCTGGACACCATATTTAGGCTTTCTAAGTTTGGCGAAATATCCTTGGTATCACTGTGTATATTGGGACATGGTGTTGCTGTACATGTGGAGGATATAAAACAACTAGCTGCATATTAAAAGTATACAGCTAGTTCTTTTATAACTTATTTCTTTCTTATTGAGTGTTACTGGATAACATGTTTTGGGTTTTCTACAAATAGCCAAGTCACACTTGCTCTGTGACTTTAGGACGGTTATATTACTTTTCTGGTTCTAACTTACTCATCAAAAATAGGGGTTTGTAGACTTATTGTGATAATCGTCTCACAATAAGTACAAATATCAAATCATTTTGTTGAAAATATGTTATATATCAATTATACCTCAATAACAAAAGGGTGTTTGACAGTATAGCTTTGTTTTAACTGATTTTGTACATATAGCATATATTCTTTTATAAATTGTTTTCTTTGGGCAACGTTGGGTTTAAAGATTTCTCTACATGTTTGTGTGTAGCTGTAGTTCATTCTTTCTCATTGCTGCATAGTATTCCATTTTAGGCTTATGCCATATTTTATTGATCCTGGTGTTTCTATTTATTTATTAAAAAAATTGTTGTTGAAGTACAGTTGTCTACATTGTCCCTCCACTACTCCCCCCTACCCCAGCCATCCCTACCTCCCTCCCTTGATCCCACCTCCCCTTGGTTTTGTCCATGCGTCCTTTATAGTTGTTCCTGAAAACCCTTCCCCCTTTCCCCCCATTATCCCCTTCCACCTCCCCTCTGGTTACTGTCAGTTTGTTCTTAATTTTGATGTCTCTAGTTATGTTTTGCTTGTTTGTTTGTTTTGTTGATTAGGTTCCACTTAAAGGTGAGATCATATGGTATTTGTCTTTCACTGCCTGGCTTATTTAACTTAGCATAATGCTTTCCAGTTTCATTTATGT
Source organism: Desmodus rotundus (assembly GCF_022682495.2). NCBI lineage: Eukaryota > Metazoa > Chordata > Mammalia > Chiroptera > Phyllostomidae > Desmodus > Desmodus rotundus. Next base: position 177,515,465 of record NC_071387.1, on the reverse strand, counting down.
TGTCCCAAAGGTAGGAGTTCCTTCTTTCTTTCTGCTGCGTAGTATTCCATCATGTAAATATAACATAGTTTTTTGATCCATTCATTTACTGATGGGCACTTAGGTTGCTTCTAGCACTTGGCTATTGTAAATTGTGCTGCTATGAACATTGGGGTACATAAATTCTTTTGAATTGGTGTTTCAGGGTTCTTAGGATATAATCCCAGCAGTGGAATTGCTGGGTCAAAAGGCAGTTCCATTTCCAGTTTTCTGTGAAAATTCTATACTGTTTTCCACAGTGGCTGCATCAGTCTGCATTCCTACCAACAGGGCACTAGGGTTCCCTTCTCTCCACATCCTCTCCAACACTTGCTGTTTGTTGATTTGTTTATGATGGCCATTCTCACTGGTGCGAAGTGGTATCATTTCCATGTGCCATAGACATCCTCATGCAAGATGCTCCCTTACCCTCTCCCCACATGCTCCTGGGCTGTCTCCCTCACCCTCTCTAACAATAGGCTGTTCGAATCATATGGCTTTCTAAGTCTACCACTCTGATTCCAGGACTCAGACTTTGCCCTCACCAAAGCCACAAGAATACTCTGGCATGGTCCTGGAGAGAACCCCATTAGAAAACTCTCCTTTGACTTTATGAGAGGAATGAACTATTCTGTGTCATTTAGTGTGTGTTTGGCTGCAAATAACAAAATCTAACTCAAAGAGGCTTTAAATATGGATTTTGTAAAAATCCCACATAGATATCTCAGAAGTAGGATGGGCTGCAGAGCAGACTAATAAAGTGGTTTCATGGCGTCATCAGGACCCAGGATCATCTGAGCTTTGATGTTTACTCCATCCATAAGCAGGGAGCCAGATAGCTTCAGTGGAACCAAACATCAAATCCAAACAGATTTCATGAGGAAGAAAAGAGAGTTTCTCCTTCGGGGACTTTCTCTCTTGTGAAACAGACCTTTCCCAGAATGACACCCCTGACCCTCAACTAGCAGCCACAGCAGCAACAGCAGACTTCTCATGTCTCATTGACCAGAACTGGGTTACATGCTCTACCCTGACCTTGTCACTAGCCAGGAGAATGAGGGTCCACAAGTGGCTCAGCCTTAGCATCTAGAATGAGATGCGTATTCAGTGTCAAGTGTGATGTCCACTGCATTCTTCTTCCAGCTCTGCCTCAGTCCCTCCTGTCATAAGCACTGGCTGTCCCACCAGTCCTCCTCTGTTAAACGGCAGTGGATAGGTGACACCAAACTGCCATTCTCTGCAATGGTTCTCTGCCCTGGACACCTCGGAGGATCACTTGGGAAGTGTTTTTGAACATGCTAAGTTCAGGCCTCACCCCAGATCAATCAGTAAAAGTGGGATCTCTGAGGGTGGGAATAGATGTTCCTAGTTTGTCCAGGATTGCAGCAAGTTAGGGATAGAAGTAACTATCCCCTTGCTGATTCCTGGTTCAACATTCCTCCTGCTACTGACTTTTATCTTATTCCATGCAATTCTATATATGAAAAATGATTTGACTAATGACTGACACTCCAAAATCTTTCTTTCTATGAGAGTGAGAACAAAGGTCAAACTTTACATCAACACTTTCCTCTCCCAACTTTCCCTCTTTTTTAGGTTTTCTGCAGAAAATAATGGAAGAAAAAGCCTCCTACCTGATTCTGACTTGTAGTTGACAGCCCCCTAATGTAGTTTTATAGTAAATGCACCTTTTGTAACATACTTGAGCAGCACACTTATTATATGTTCTAATGTAAACATACTTATTATATGTTTTACAATAATCTGGCATATTATGGTGCATAAATCTACCACTTTGCAGATAAATATTTTAAAAGCTGTTCATTTCTGTGTTTTAAATGAACCTCAGTTGCCTTCAGCTTTGAACCCTTGCAGGAGAAAAAAAGAAGCTACAGAGTCCCTTCCCAACTATCTCCTTGGGTGGACAAAAAAGAAAGCATATAAAAATCCCAATTTCACTTTGAAATCAAATAATGGATTTTCAAATATTAAAAGTCAACAATGTTCTGCCCACAACACTGGACACATTTAAATTGTTTATTTCAACTCCTATTTGTTACCTCACTTCAAAATAGGGATAGTTTACATGAAACAGAAATGTTGAAGAGGAAGGGAATAAATACTATTTTCTTTAAATGGAAGTGAGAAATTCTGGGCCAAATTAGAAAGAATAATACAAATAAATAATAAGGAAATACATTGGGATAAAGCTATTTCATCCCTCCAGGAATCACTCCAAACCAAGAGCCCCTCCTGTAAGCGGATGGAAATGCAAAAGGAAAGGAGGAGCTACCTCTCTCACTCAGGTTTGCCCAAACTGATGTAGGAGGAAGCAGCATACTTAAGTAAAAAGCCTACTAAATATTAAATGAACCAAGTTTATAAAACCGTTTCTATCTTTACAGTTTTGATGGCTTCCTGCCTTTTGCCTTGCTTCCTTCCTCTGCTCCATAAAGAAATGCTCTGGCTCGCCAACACAGCCCTACCTCTCACACTCCACAGCAGCTGGGTCCTAGTTTTACAACTGCCGGCTCCACCGTCCCTCAGCCTCTCCAGCACAACTTTCTCACTAGCCAACTACTCAATCCAGTTTTTCCTCCTGATTTTTAAAAATTCTCTTTCTGGTGACAATATTCCCTGCTCACCCAGTCTTGGATCCATTAATTCCCCTCTGCGTGCCTCTTCCTTATCCCCAATGCCTGGGCTCGTCCCTTCCATGGCTGTCTCCCTGGGGCAGGAACAGAAAACGAGAGGTGGGGGCGTGCCTGCTGCAGTGAGCCCAGCTGCACTCCTGTCCAGATGTGCCCCCAGTTCCCAGGGTGATGACCATCGGGAAGTTACGTAACCTCTCTGTAGTTCAGCTTCCTCGTCTGCACAAGAAGGTTGGTAATAATGATATGTACTTACCTTAATAGGTTGTGAGGATTTAATTACATAACACATAGAGCATCAGAAGAATAAACAATAGCGTTTGCTACCTTTTAAAAGTGGGGCTTTATGATTGTACACCTGAACCTCTGTACCATCCTCCTAGCTGAGCTGACTCCTTAATTCTCCTCCAATGCAAAGTTCACACATCCCAAAGGTGAATCCTGCTCGTGCTGCTTCACTACTCGAAAGTTGTCAGTGGCCCTCAGCTGGCAAAGAGGCTTGATTTACCCTCCATCAGCAACATCCACTGTAGGTCCAGTCTACAATTCCAGCCGGGTGTCTCTCAGACAGCGTTTGCCAACCCTGTGCTCCAGCTCCATCTAGCCGCAGCCCATTCCTTTATTTAACTGAAATATTACAAATCAAATAGAACATAACAGAACAATATAACAAACTTACCTTCTACCCAATGCTATTGTCTAACTATTTTGCCACACCTGCGTCACATCTCTTTAAATAGATAAAAGCTTATTGATGTATCTGAAGCACCTGTGTACCCCTCCCATGATTCCGCAGTCCTCACAACCTCCCAGAGGTAACCAATGTCGTGGATCTGGTGTCTGTGATTCCCTTGCAATTTTAAATACTATTATTGATCAGGAAGAGAAAAGTCTGAAGTGCTGTCACAGCAAAAAGGTGCCAAAGGAGGCATGATGACTGAATGCAGTGTGATGTCCTAGATGGGTCCTGAAGCAGGAAAAGGACATTAGGGAATGACAAATCTAACTATGGACTTCAGTTAATAATAATGTATCAATATCTATTCATTATCTGTGACAAATTACCATAATATGTAACATTTCAACAATAGACTAAATTGGGTATAAGTATATATGGGAACTGTCTGTACTGTTCTCATAATTGCTCTGTAAATCTAAATTTATTCTAACATAAAAAGATTATTTTTTAAAAATACATTTTTTAAGATTTTATTTATTTATTTTTAGAATGAGGGGAAGGGAGGGAGAAAGAGAGGGAGAGAAACAGCAATGTGTGAGAGACACATGGATCCGTTGCCTCTCACACACCCCCAACCGGGGACACAGGCTGCAAACCAGGCATGCACTCCCACTGGTAATCGAACCAGTGACCTTTCTGTTCGCAGGCCAGCACTCAATCCACTGAGCCACACCAGCCAGGGCTAAAAAGATTATCTTAAAAACAGCATGTATATAATCACTGACAGAATATACCATTTTTCAAAATGTTTTATATGTTTTTTGTATGATTTCTAATTTGTCTAAATGATATTATACTATACATTTATTTCATTATACAACTAGCTTTTTTCAGTGGTTAGTCTCCACAGCCTTACCCTAATTCCATTCTCTGTGCCTAAAAAGTTGACTTCCATAGACTGCATCTTCAGGCTTCCTTGCCTTCTGCTGTTGGTTGGTTTGTCCTTTGGAAAGAAAGAACAGAAGAGAGAAGAGAGACAGGAGAGAAAGTATGATGTGGGAAGCCAAAGGATGACCCACCAAAGATGCCTATGCTCTAAGCTCCAGAACCTGTGAATTTGTTGCTCTGTACGGCACAGGGGACTTCACAGATGTGATTAGTTAAGGATTTGGGGATGGGGAGACTATCCTGGATTATCATGCGCATCTGTATAAAAGGAAAGCAAAAGGGTCAGTTTCAGGAAGAGAGATTGGAGGACGCTGCATTGGTGGCTGTTGAAGATAGAAAAAGCAACCAGCAACCAGGAATTCGGGCAGCTTCCAGAAGATAGAAAAGGGAAAAGAATATATTCCTTTAAGTAGTAAAGACTTCCCTTTGTTACCAGTTCCCTAGCGTTTTACCAACACTTTGGTTACATTAACCCAGCTACACCTCTGGATATAGTCTCTTCATTGAATTATCTTCAATTAAACTCCACGAGAGTACCATGTTTTCTGATGAGATGTACAAATGCATATTTTTCTCTCATTGCTAATATTTTATGATATATATATCTAATTTATTTAACTTACTAAGTATATAGCATTCTATTCTATGAAACACCATGTTTTATCCATTCTGCTGTATAGACATTTAGCTAGATTTCAGTTTTACTCATTAAATTTTGTTGTGTATGTGTACTTGTATATAAGTCATCTTCTACCTATAACATAAAATTGTAGGTAGAAATGCAGGTTGTTGACCATGTGTAAGTTTAAATTTTTATAGATATGACCAGTTTGGGTTTTCCTATGTCATCATTCAAATATGTTCATCTAAATCCTTCTCATTCTTCAAAGCCTAGCTTGAAGCCCACCTTCTCAACGTGGCCTTCCTTTACTCTCCCAGTTATAATTTATTCCATCTCCTCTGGTATTCTATAGCAATTATTTTGTTACTCATATGTTACTTACCACCCCCTACTTTTTTTACCTGATATATATATATATATCAGAATATATATATATATATGCCTCATCTCTTCTAAAAGCAGGAACCATGTTGTTCTTGATCTTTCTGCAAAAGGTTACATTTGTAACCTGAATAATAACTATCAGCACATTTTTCCTAACTAGTTCCTCTTCTTGTCTTCTCTCTATTAATGGCATCATAATTCTCCTAGCTACAAAGTCCTGAAGTCTCAGGAATCTTAAATTCTTTCTGACCCTTTCCATGCTAAGTTGTCATTTGCTAAGGACTTGTGGCATCTGTGGCTGGTGGCCATAAATCCACAGTATAAAACCAGTTCCTCATTTAATTCCCCCTTTCTGTTCCCTTGGTCTAAGCCCTAGTTACAGGTCATTTGGAGTCTAGCGTGACTCTGGACTGACCTCCCCAGTTTCACCCAAAATGACAGATTCCCCTTTGAAAGCATCCTATACTAGCATCCCTTTCTAGCTCATGCACTTTCAGGGCTCAGAACTGAATCTGGAGCTCTCCACCACACATTCGAAGTTAATAGATCTGAAGGCAGAAAGAGACAGCAAAGCAATAACAGTAGGAAACTTCAATATGCTACTTTCAACAATGGACAGATCAGACTATTAAATAATGGACTTGAATTATATCAAATTGACCTAACAGACATATAAAGAACATTCCATCCAATAACAGTAGAGTATTCTTCTCAAAGGTACAGAAAACATTATTCAGGATAGATCATATGTTATGTCAAAAAAGAAGTCTTAACAAATTTAAGAAGATGGAAATCATATTAAATAATTTTCTAACCACAATGGATGAAACTAGAAATCAATAATAGAAGGAAGTTTGATAATTCACAAAAGATGTGGAGATTAAACAACATACTCCTGAACAACCAAAGAGTCAAAAAAGAAATCAAAAGGGAAATAAAAGACATCTTGAAACAAACAGAAGTGGAAAGATAGCAAAACTTATGGAAAAGTTATGTAAAAGCAGTTTGAAAAGAGAAGTTTATAATGACAAATGCCTACGTTAAGAAAAAAGATCTCAAATAAACAACCTAATCTTATACCTCAAGGAACTAGAAAAAAAAAGAACAAACTAAGCCCAATGTTAGCAGAAGGAAGGAAATAACAAAGGTCAGAACAGAAATAAGTGAAATAGAGAAGAGAAAGATGATAGAAAAGATCAATAAAAAGAGTTGGTTTATTGAAATGATAAACAAAATTGACAGACCTTTATCTGGAGTAGGAAAAAAAGATGACTCAAATAAGAAAAAAAAACAAATGAAAGAGGAGACATTCCAACTTATACCACAGAAATACTGAGGATCATAAGGGACTATTATGAAAAATTATATGCCAACAAAATAGATAATTTTGAAAAAAAAATGAATAAATCCTAGAAACATACAACTTCCTGAAACCAAAACAGGAAGAAATAAATGTGAACAGACTAATAACAGGCAAGGAGATTGAATCAGTAATCAAAGATCTTTCAACAAAAGTCCTGGCCCAGATGCCTTCATTGGTGAATTCTACCAAGCATTTAAGGAAGAATAATACCAACCTTCTTAAACTCTTCCAAAAAACTGAATAGGAAGGAACACTTGAAAGTCATTTGTATCAGGGTTCCCCTGATACAAAGCCAGACAAGGACATGTCAAGAAAAGGAAATTCAGGCTAATGTTACTAATCAACATAGATGTAAAAATCCTCAACCAAGTACTTGCAAACCATTTCAAGAGCACATTAGATCATATACTATGATCAAGTGGGATTTATCCCTGGGATGTTAGAATGGTTCAACATAGGCAAATCAATAAATGTAATATATCACATTATCAGAATGATGAATAAAAATAATGTGACCATTTCAATAGAAGCAGAAAAAGCATTTGACAAAATTCAACATGATAAAAATTCTCAGCAAATTAGGTATAGAAGAAACACATCTCATTATAATAAAAGCCATATATGATAAGCCCACAGCTAACATCAAATTCAATGACAAAAAGGTCAAAAAGCTTTTCCTTAAAATCAGGAATAAGACAAAAATATCCACTCTCACCAATTCTATTCAACATAGTCCTGGAAGTCCTAGCCACAGCAATTAGGCAAGAAAAAGAAATAAAAGGCATCCAAATTGGAAAGCAAGAAGTAAAATGATCTTTATTTGCAGATGAAGTAATTGTATATAGAATACCCTAAGTACTCCATAAAAAAAACTGTTAGAACTAATAAATTAATTCAATACTGTTACAGGTATAAAATTAACATGCAAAAATCTGTTGCATTTCTATACATTAACAACAAACTATCAGAAAGAGAAATTAAGAAAGCAACCCCACTTAAAATTACACCAAAAACAATAAAATATTCAGGAATAAATTTAACTATGGAGGTGCAAGATCTGTACAGTGAAAACTTAGATATTGATGAATGAAACTGAAGAAGACACAAATAGAGAGATATTCATGTTCTTGTTTGAGAAGAATTAATATTTTTTAAATGTTCATACTATCCAAAGTGATCTATAGTTTCAATAAAATCTCTACCAAAATTCCAATGGCAATTTTCACAGAAATAAAAAAAGTTCTAAAATTTGTATGGAACCACAAAGACCCTAAACAAATCAAATCAAAAACAATGAACTGAAAGAACAAAGCTGGAGGCATTACACTTCCTGGTTTCAAACTGTATTACAAAGCTATAGTAATCAAAACGGTATGGTCCTGACATAAAAACAAGGACATAGAGCAGTGGAACAGAAGAGAGGGTTCCAAAATAAGCCCATTGCATATATGATCAACTAATCTTTGACAAGGGCATCAAGAACACACAATGGTAAAAAAAAAATCTCTTCAGTAAATGGTGTTAGGAATACTGAATACCCATACACAAAAGAATGTGACTGGATCCCTATCTTACAACTCACAAAAATTAACTTGAAATGATTTAAAGGCTTAAATGTAAGACCCGAAATCATAAGAGTCCTAGAAGAAAACAGGGAAAAACTCCTTGATATTAGTCTTGGCAATGATTTCTTGGTTATGACACCAAAACTATATGCAACAAAAGCTAAAGTAAACCAGCTGGACTTCATCAAACTAAAAAAGTTTCTGCATAGAAAAGGAAAAAATCAGCAAATTAAAGGCAATCTATGGAATGGGTAAAAGTATTTGCAAAACATATTGATAAGGGGTTAATATCCAAAACATAAACTTATAGAACTCAATACAAAAAAAGAAATAATCCAATTAAAAATTGGTCAAAGGGCCTAAATAAACTTTTTTTTTCCAAAGAAGGCTTACAAATGTCCATTAGGTACTTGAAAAGTGTGAAACATCACTAATCACTGGGAAATGCCAATCAAAAACACAATGAGATAGCACCTCACACTGTTAGGATGACTATTATAAAAAAAGACAGATAACAAATGTTGGCAAGAATATAGAGAAAAGGAACACTCTTTAAAAATGTATTTTATTGATTATGCTATTACAGTTGTCCCATTTTTTCTCCCCTTTACTCCCCTCTGTCCTGCATCCCCCTCTCCCACCAGAATTCTTCCACCTTAGTTCACATCCATGAATTGTACATGTAAGTTCTTTGACTTCTCCATTTCCCATACTATTCTTAACATCCCCCTGTCTATTTCGTACCTACTATTTATGCTTCTTAGTACACATTCTCCCCTTTCCTGTTCCCTGCTGCTAACCCTCCATGTGATCTCCATTTCTGTGATTCTGATGCTGTTCTAGTCATTTGCTTTTGTTTTTGTTTTAGGTGTGGTTGTTAATAACTGGGTTTGCTGTCATTTTACTGTTCATAGTTTTTATCTTCTCTTTCTTAGATAAATACCTTTAACATTCCATACATATATTAAGGGCTGGGTGATGATGAACTCCTTTAGCTTGACCTTATCTGGGAAGCACTTTATCTGCCCTTCCATTCTAAATAATAGTTTTGCTGGGTAGAGTAATCTTGGATGTGGGTCCTTGCCTTTCATAACTTTGAATACTTCTTTCCAGCCCCTTCTTGCCTGCAAGGTTTCTTTTGAAAAGTCAGCTGATAGTCTAGTGGAAACTCCTTTGTAGATCTCCTTTTCTCTTGCTGCTTTTAAGATTTTCTCCTTACCTTTAATCTTGGGTAATGTAATTATGATGTGTCTTGTTGTGTGCCTCCTTGGGCCCAACTTCTTTGGGACTCTCTGGGCTTCCTGGATTTCCTGGAAGCCTATTTCCTTTGCCAGATTGGGGAAGTTCTCCTTCATTCTTTTTTCAAATAAGTTTTCAATTTCTTGGTCTTCCTCCTCTCTTCCTGGCATCCCAATGATTCAGATGTTGGAACGTTTAAAGTTTTCCTGGTGGCTCCTAAGCCTCTCCTCATTTTTTTTTTTTTTTTTTAATTCTTGTTTCTTCATTCTGTTCTGGTTGAATGTTTACTTCTTCCTTTTGCTCCAAACCATTGATTTGAGTCCTGGTTTCCTTCCCTTCACTGTTGGTTCCCTGTACATTTTCCTTTATTTCCCATTTCACAGCCTTCACTTCTTCCTCTATTTTGTGACCATATTCAACCATGTCTGTGAGCATCCTGATTACCAGTGTTTTGAACTCTGCTTCTGATAGGTTGGCTATCTCTTAATCGCTTAGTTGTAGTTTTGGAGTTTTGATCTGTTCATTCATTTGGGTCATATTTCTTTTTCTCAGCACACCTGTTACGTAGTAAGGGACAGTGCCTTAGGTATTCAATAGGTCAGGGCAAACCACTTGGCTGTGTTGTGGTGCTGTATGTAGGGTAGGGGTCTGAGAAGGAACAATGCCAATTGCTCAGCTCTCAGCTGGCTTTCAGTCACTTCTCCTGCTACCCACAAGTAAATTGGGCCCTTGTGGTGCTGATTCCTGGGTGGGTAGTTTTGTGTGCATTCTAGGACCCTGCAGGTCTGTCTAACAAATTCTCTTGTGAGGCTAGGAGTTTCTCCCCTTGCTACAACCCTCTCAGGTTTTTACAGTCAGTGGTTTTGAGGCTTTATTTCCCTGCACTGGAACCCTGGGTTGCTCTGTCTGTCTTGCACCCCAGTTGTTCCTCCCAGTTTATCTGCACACAAATGTGGGACCACCTGGTCTGCTAGCCACCACCTTGCCCACCCCGGTCCTCCAGCTGCCGCCTTGGTGTGCATGGGTCCTCTCCACCCTGGCTGCCTGTCTCCGCCCCTCCTACTGGTGTGGGTGAATGTTTCTTTTTTAACTTCTTGGTTGTCGGACTTCCATACAGTTCAATTTTCTGGCAGCTCTGGTTGTTTTTTGTTTTTAAATTTGTTACTGTCCTTCTTTTTGTTGTACAAGGAGGCAAAGTATATCTACCTACGCCTCCATCTTGGCTGGAAGTTTAGAACACTATTGATATAAATGTAACACTGGTACAGTCACTATGGAAAATTGTATGTGGGTTCATCAAAAAATTAAAATTAGAACTATCATGTGATCCAGAAATCCCACTCCTGGGTACACATCCAAAGGAAATGAAATCAGCTCTCCAAGAGATATCAGCACTCCCATGTTCAGTGCAGCATTATTCACAATCACCAAGATATGGAAACAAACTCGGCGTCCTTCAAAGGATGGATAAACAATTTAAATTGTGATGTATATATTTTTATTCATCCATGAAAAACCATCCTACCATTTGGGACAACACGGATGGACTTGGAGGGCATTAGGTTAAGTGAAATAAACCTGCGAAAGATAAGTACTGTTGTTGCACCACTTATATATGGAATTTTATTTTAAAAAAGTGAGCTCATAGCAATAGAAGCATTTTGCTGCCAGGGTCTTAAGGGATGGGGAAATGGGAAGATGTAGGTCTCAGCTACAAACTTGGTTATAAGATGAGTAAGTTCTGAGACTCTACTGTGCAGTATGGTGACTATAGTTAATCATATGCGTGGTATTGTAGACTTGGACATTACTGAGAGTACATCTCACATGTTTTCACATAAGAAAAAAAAGAATTAGCTATGTAGATGATGATTGGGTTAATTACCTCTATCTTGGTAATTATTCTACATGTTTATGTACATCAAATCATCATGTTGTACACTTTAAATATATACACTTATATTTTCCAATTATTCTTCAGTCAAGTTGGAAAAAAGAAAAATAGCAGATAGTGCCTCAACTCACTTTTCTGCCTTTTTTCCCAACCCTCCATAACTGGGCACTTCCTCCTTCTCCAAATATGTCTCGTCATCTCCTGTGTCCATGCCTTGGTTCCTGCTCTGTTTTAGTGGAAACCCCCCCTGTTTACCTGTTGAAAATTTCCCTTCTACTAAGATATTTTCAAAGAGAAGCAATTACTTCCTGTTTTCCTCCCACTCCACTTCTGCCCTGGAGCTATCACCACCTGTCTGGATATCTTCTCTCCCTCCCCAGGCTCTCACAGCACCTGCAACTTGTGATTCCTTTTATAGCATTTAATTTATTTGTCCCAGCATTACCTCAGGTGTAGATTTTTATAAGTCCTTGTTAGCTTATAGATGATGGAGACTATGTTTTAATATTCTTTCATTCGCCCATGGCACCTACCATTGTGTTTTGCTTATAACAATGCCCAATTAATAGAAATTTATACACAAATATATACATTTATAAACAAGAGAAGCAAAGAATAAGAGGAATCTGTAGGGGTCGGGAAAATCAGAACTGGACAAATTTTAGAAATTATTCAATTCAATTCAAACTGTATTTGTCTCTCTCTTCCTTAAATACTTTAATGGTTCCCCATTATCTTAGAATAATGTCAGATTCTCACTATGGCCCAAGACCTGCCTCCTCCCTGGCCTTGACCTGGGCCACACTGCCGCTTACTACTCCACTCCAGCCTTGCGCTTCTTGCTTCATGCCTGCCAGCATGTCGCCCATTCATTCTCTACTGCTCTTCTCATTGCGTCACTACAACAGCTCATATCCATCCTCTAGGTCTCAGCCTGTAAACATCACTGCATTCGCTCATTCACTTCACAGTATTCAGTAGGCGTCTACTATGTGCCAGGAACTCTCTTAGGCCCTGTGGATAGCATATCAAACAAACCATACCAAGATTCCTGCTCTCAAGGGACTCACCTGCCTCCTCCAGTCTTGCCTCTCTCCCCAAAACACACACAAGAGGTCTGGTTCCCCCTACCATGTGCTATCACAGCACCTTGGGATTCTCTGCAGTGCGTGTCACCATTAGAAGTACTTACTGATTTAATCGTTTCATTACTGTCTGTCTTCCTCAGGAAGCTGGAAGTTAGGGCTGAGTTGTAGTGTCCTTTCTGCACTTTTGCACCAGCAACACCAAGCACTGTACCAGGCACAAAGTGCATCTTCAGTAAGTATCTTGAAAAATTAAATGAAGTAATGAAATTAAGCCCCTCACTATATAGATGAGGAAACAGTAGCCTAAGGTCAGCATTGGGTCGCCAGCTCCTTCCCATAACGTGACGAGGTTGGGCCAGGACTAGAACCTGGCCACTTGACTCCCATTCCACTGTTCTTTTCCCTTTAACAACATAGAAATGGAGAGGGTAATATAAATGAGTCGGTGAAGAGGTATGGAGAAAATATGAAAGAAAAAATATACTGGGAAATAGAGGAGAAACCATTAAATATATTTTTGTGATCCAAATGTAAGAGAAGAACAGGAAAAGGAAGACACCTTAACAGATGAAGACACAACTGTGGGGGAACCTCCAAGAAGAGATGGTCAGCAGCAGCCCTGTATGTATTTCTGCTTGGTCCTGTTTCCCACAACTTGCTGGGGGACATTTGTCTTCTTTTCTTCGGAAAGTGGTGAGACAGCCATTACTTTTGAGTAAGACTGTGGATAGTCCCCACGTGCCCCTCCACATCCTATTTCTACCTTTCTTCACCTTGCTCTGCTCTTGAAAGGCTGACAGCCAAGGGCTGTGTCATGGGCTCCTGGGACCTCTGGCTTCTGACTGTTTTCAGTCAATGGGAGGCACCAGCGAGACATTGAAAGGTAGAAGGAGAGAAGAACCAAGGCGTTTATTTTCCTAGCTCCCCCGATGCCAGGACACAAATTGATATTGTCTCCTTCCTCTGCATGAAGCCACAACTCCTACAGCTGTAGGTCTCACCACATCTCACTAAGAGCTCATCTTTTCAGTTTTGGGGCTAGTAATGACTTTCCACTGTTGCTGGCCCTGGGGAACTTGTTGGTTTCCCCGATTGCTGTCTACGCCTTTGTAATTACAGTAGTTTTTCATTAAACTCTTATATCACCCCAGTTGAGGGTGCCAAGAACCTGATGAATACATTTGATTTGGAGAATCTCCCACCCCCACTCCTTAAGAGGCAGAGACAGACAGCTTTCTTTACAGGAGGCAAATGCTCTCTTTTCAAGCTTCCCTTGCAGCTAGGGTAGAGGCATGTGACTTAGGTTCCGCTGACTGGGAGCACCCTCTTGTGTGTATGACTCAGAAGCTAGAAAGGCAAAAGGATGACCTATTAGAATCCATTCTGGGGAGGGTGCCTACAGGCACAACCAGTTCCTGGATGTATAGACTAAAGGTCTGCTTTGTCAACCCTTAAAAGGAGTCTGAGAATAATCTCCTCTGCTTAACCAAGCCAGAGTTGAATTCTATTGTTGGCAACTGAAAACTGTGAGTGCTACCACCCTGTCCTGGACCTTTTAAAACTTGATGCCGGGTGAGTCTTCTGATTTGTTCTCTCATCTTCCAACAACAGCTTAAATTTGACTTCAATGCCTCCCCTTCCTGCACTGGAAAAAAATGTTTTCTTTGCTTCCAATCACTAAAATTGGTCTCATATACCGTAACTTTTAAAAATAACCCTTGTAAAAGCTGATCACTTGGAAATCAGGAAAGTACAGCCGCTCACTGCATGGCCTGCAGGAGGCCCAGATCCAAATATCCTCCTTCCTCCTCCCTTCAACCCTGGCCTGACCCTGCTCATCAGCGGTGTCAGGAGAAACTCTATTCCTGACTTTTTGCCCTCTCATTCTATAAAGGTTAATCATGAACAGCCACACAGACAGGACTATTTCTGACCCTGGGCTTTGCTGCTTTTCAAAGGAGGCTGACTGTGACTCATACAAAAAGGGAGATATCTCCTTTTAAAGTAACACATGTCACCTATATTATTACTCATGTACTGTGGGTTTCAGCTGTACACAAGTAACAGGAGATCACACGTGGCTATGTGTACACAGTGTTTTAGCCCAAGGGGCTGGAGAATGCATCCCAATGCCTTTTGCTTATATGGACTACTCAGAGACTGAACAGGGAAAACGCCATTTTCACCTTGAGATTCCTTATTGAAGAGCCCCACGTAGTCAGGCTATCTCACACAGGGATCTAGATGCTAAGGAGCTTAATTTATCTGTATCTAGAAGGTAGAACATGTGGTAAGTAAATCCTCACTTGATGTCCTCAGTCCGTTCTGAGACTAAGTAAAATGACATATAGGCCTGCCTCACTCCATTTCACTTCACTTTATTGCACTTCACAGATGTTTCTTCTTTCTCCTCTTTCTCTCTCTCTATTGTTTTACAAAGTGAAGGCAAGACCCTTTACCACCAAAACTCTCCTTATTGCAATGCTTGCTTTAGTGTGGTGGTCTGGAACCGAACCTGCAACATCTCTGAGGTGTGCCTGTATAGAGAGATTGATTACACGATAGGCTGGCTAATTGGTGGAAACAAGAGTTAAGTTCCTACGGCATTTCATCAGTATTATAACTAAACATTACTCAAGGACCTGCTGTACGTAATTACATGAGTAATGTTATTAACATCTGCTAATCATTACAACATATATTTTTAATATATTTGCTCTCACAATCAACCAACTCACAATATTCCACTAGCAGGAGGCTTGAAATTCATCTAGTTAAATTCCATCATTTTATAGATAAAGAAACTGGAATTCAGAACAGTTAAGTGTCTGCCAGGTCAGGCTGTCACTAAAATGCTAAGCCAGATGCAAGCTTCATGCTTTTTGGCTCCCAAACCAGAATATTTTCAAACCTCAGGAATCTAACTCTCCAAATAAGAGGGGGCAAATATAGCTTTAGGTCTTTATTTAATGGCTGGTCTTTCAAAAACCCTAAGACCCATTAAATTTATATATAAAACTTATTATCTGTAGAGGAGAGTAGGAATAGTGTGCTACAATTCATTGTGTAACATGTAAAGCACGAAATACTTTAAGATTAAAAGTGTTTTGCTATAATAGCAAAATCAACCTAGAGCCTTGTCCAAGGAGCTTCCCTTGTAGAATGAACCATCTTTTGCCAGTAAATGTGGCTACAAATTAGTCTAAAGTGATGATTCACAAAGAAATTAAGTGCTAGTTGCAGAATCCATGAGTGTCCCTCTGTTTGAGGCCCGGTGTCTGATGTGGTGACACTGCCATCTGGGCTTTGCACCCAGCTTAGGGAGGACAGAGAGGGTAGTGCGGGGCCTGGGCTCTGGAACAGGGCTGCTCCGAGTCAAATCCTGCTCATGACTCGGTGGTGTGCTCATGACATTAGGTAACTTCTCTGAGCCTCCATTTCCTCCTTTGTAAAGCAGGGAGACAACTGTGGGGACTCATACATGTAGGATCTGGTGGGCAATAAGTTAAAAAGCATTAGCAATAATCATCATCAATGAGAGAATCGAAACAGATATAGGAGCTCACACAGGGTCTGTCTTTGGAATTACCTATTTCTAAATTTAGTGAGTGGGAATGAAAAGAAGTGCTCCAAATAGCCACTAGAGGGAGTACACTGGTCAGACTGGAACGGTGGAGGCTGGTGTATCAAGTAGCCACCGGCAGAGATCACGTGCATCCTCCTTTGGTACCAGCGCAACACATGGCTTCAGAGGGAACCCCACATCCTAAGGCAGAGGCTCACAGGGTCTACAAATCAGATGTCCCTCTTGAGCTGAGGTTTCTGTGGGAGGGCGTTGGAGCTGGTCTCTGAAGGGTCTCTCCTTTTCAAGTTGCCTGAAGCTGAAGTTCTCCGCAGTTGTCAGGACTCCGTTCGTTTTGAAGGCTGTTACTGATAATACACTGATATTTTACTATGAAGGAGAGGAAAGAGATTGCATGTGCGCACGCACATATGTGTGTGTGTGTGTGTGTGTGTGTGTACTTTCTCAGAAAGAGAGAGAGGGAATAGTCAGTCACAATTACCACCCAGGGCTGGGGCAGGGAGAACAGTGCTCATCTTCAAAGGGCACAGCACCTCATAAAGGCACAGGCAGAAGCCTGTTTAGGTCCCATTTAGGGCAATGCGTGTGTTCTCTCTCTCTCTCTCTCACTCCCTCTCTCTTTCTCTCTCGGAAGGGGCATGAGAAGTGCCCTAGGCCAAGATGGAAGGTGGCGCTCACTGTCGTCCTGGCCCTGATTTCTCTGCCCCACTCTGCTACACCCCAGTCCCCCAAGCCCTCCTCAGGCACGGCCTCTGGTTTAGTAACACTTCTCTTCCCTGTACAAATCCAAATGTTGGGGAAAAATCTGATTTAGATTTTTTACTCCTCAGTTTGATTTCAGGACATCATTGGCTCTTTCAGAAGCATTTTTTTAAAAAAAACTTTAGCTATAATTTTGACTTAAATGCTACCTTTATCCTGTCTTCCTTCTACTCCCAACTTCTAGGAATTTCAAATGTCACCCGAAGCCCAGAACAGCCCTCACCATCAGACTGAAGGTTTTCCCAGGCATGTGTCTTTCTCCCTGCTTCTGTGGATTTCCCAGGCCAAAAACTTGGGGAGTGTCTTCGTAGAAGGCCGTTCCCCTGACTCGGGTTCTCCAGCCCATCCTGTCAGTGAACTGCTGTCCTCAGCTGCGTTAATCAGCAGAGGGAGCACTTCTGACTCAGTGGGTGGACGGATTGTGGTGCAGGCAGAGGGAGACCACAAGCCCACTCCCAGGTCAGGGTTTGGAGCATCAGGTAGCCTCTGACAGAGCTTGTCTGTTGCCATTTCTCTCTAAGAGGCCTTGTCATGGGGGGCAGGGTCACCCCGTAGGTCAGTGCAGTTTTCCATCCTCTGAGCTGAGGGCAGCATATTATTCTCTGAAGTGCCTGAACCATTTTCCTGCTGGCCCCCCTTCCAAGCTCTTTGACTCTGGGTGCAATGCTGTCTGGGCAGCCACTGGCCTTCTCAACTTGGTAGCTGTTCTCAGGGCTCTGCCCTCAGGAAGTCTGGCCAGCTTTGCTCACCCTGTGCACTTCCTGTGTGCCCCATCTCTTCTCCCTGGCTTCCCCCAGCCTCTGGCCCTGGTGGTCTCTCGCACTTCTTGCTGGACTTATTCAGCTTCTCTTTGCCTCCGATAATTAAGTTTTTTTTAAAAGCCCATTAACACCCGGACAGGAATTCCTCCCAAGTCATTATGTCCCTGATTAGGAAGTCCACTGCCCGGTCACTCAGCCTCCTCCTCATTTTCCCTGTGGGGTTTTGTAGTGGAATGTGTGGCAATGTGTGTCGTAGACATGCATGTGGAGGACAACCCCTGTCTTCCCCTCAGGAGTCCTGAGGATCTCCCCTCCATGTTTTAAAACCATTGGAGCCAACAATTGCCTTGTCGGCTGGTTGTTTGTTTTCAACCACACATCCCCTTTTCCTCCTTCAAAAACCATACCACACACGCACACGCACACAGAGCACCACTTGGGACGTGCTGCACTGGATATGCTCCCTGGAGGCAGGCCAGCGCTGCTGCTGTCTTCCTCCGGCATCCACCGAAATTATAACCTCATTCCTGGCCACTCTGGGATCTGCACACTGAGACCAGGAGACCAGTGATGCTGGAATAGAACTAAAACGGTCCTCTTTTTTTTTTATCCTCACCTGAGGATATGGGTTTTTTAAAATCAATTTTAGAGAGGGAGGACGTGGCAGGGGAAGGGCGAGAGAGGGAGTGAGAGAGACATTGATCGGTTGTCTCCCACACGTGCCCTGACTGGGGATCCGACCCTCAACCTTTTGGTGTCTGGGATGATGCTCCAACCAACCGAGCCACCTGGCTAAGGCTACAACAGTCCTTTTTTATTTTTTACTTTCTTTTTATCTAAAATATAAAACCTTTATTATATTTTTTCCATTACTACTTAGTTCTCTTAAATCCCCTTCCCCCCAGCAATCACCACACTGTTGTCCATGTCCATGAGTCCTTTTTCCTTTTTGCTCAATCCCTCCACGCCCTAACTGCTTCCCCCAACTAGCTGTCATCTGCTCTCCATCTATAAGTCTGTCTCTGTTTTGCTCAAAACAGTCCTCTTTTTAAAGTTTGTTTAACTAGCTCTGAAAAAAAGAAAAACACAAACATTAAGCAAAGTGGACTAATTGTTTTCTGTCTCAAGTAGTAGCTGAATGTCATTGATTTCAGGGCATCTAGAGTATATGATCTCAGCAGCCTTTTTTTTAATTTATGCGTTCATTGTTTTTATTTATTTTAACTTATTTTATTGTTGTTCAATTACAGTTGTCTGCATTTTCTGCTTACCCCTCTATTCCCCCTAATCTTGGCAGCCTTTTAATCACAGTTTTAGTAAAGGAGATGAAATTAAGCAAGATTTTAAAAGAACTGTGATAGATTTCTCCTAGGCAGTCACCAAAGATTCAATGAATCACTTCTATGCTCAAACAGACATCATGCGAGCGTCCACTTCTGGCCACTGACAGTTGGGTAGAAGGGCTGAGAGCCTGGGGACTTGTAGGGAACTGGGGAGAATGTCTCTGCTGAACATTTTGTGTGTGCAAACACAGCGTAGGTGTGAGTGTGGGGCAAACCCTGGCTGCAGGCAGTGATCCCTAAACCTAAGATACTTTGTGGTGGACTTGTTAAATGTTAGGGGTGGAAGCAACCTCAGAGAACATGTGGTCAAGCACCTCCATTTTCCAGACAAAATGACAAGCCTGTGATTACTCAGAAGTAGAGCAGAGGGAGGGAACTTGTACTCTTGTGCAGGCTGCCTGGGTTCGAATGCAGACTCTAATTCCTGGCTGACGTGTGCCGGTGGCCTGGTACCTAATGACTCTGTGTTCAGCTTCTTTCCTTGTGAAGTGAAGATAGTGGTAACATGAACCTCTGAAGGTTTTGGAAGTGAGCTGATACATTTGAAGTGCCTGGTGCTGGGTGAGCGCTGGACACAGGGCAGAACTGATTCACTTTATAGTCTAAGCGTAGAACCGAGTGTTGAGCATTTGGTGGCGGCTTAATAAAGAATCAGGAATGAGTAAATAAGTAAACAAGGATGAGTACACCCAGCTTGCAGATACAGAAATGAGGCTAGAGAAGTTATGAGACACATACAGAGCTATAAACTCAATGAGAGGGGAGTGGTCGCCTAAACCCGGATCCTGGCCCGTTTCCACCATGCCACTGTCTCCCTCTGATGATGATCATGGTAAAGCTCAGTGAATGGACCTTTGAGTCACCTTGACCCTGTCCTGCCTTCTCCCCACACTCTGCAGAGCCAATAACCCTTCCTCACGTGGTACACAGGAGACTGTCTGCAAATTCAACCCAGCTTTAACCACAGTCCTTCAGCACCTCCCACACGGCAAGTCACTGGAGAATCTTGTCGGTGCCACTGCAGGTAGAAACCCCCATCTCTCATCTCCGGCTCCTTCTCAGGTTTGGATCAAATTGCCGGCCCAGCTCCTCCCGCTGTCCTGCAAACTCCCATGGGGCTGTTATGGAAGCCTGAGGATCCCAAGATTTCTGTTCTCTCTTTGTTCTGAAGGTGATTATTTCTACAGGGCCTCCTTCCAGCCCCCCCCCCCTTCTCTCCCACTCCTACTTGCTATTCTGATGAAATCCTCTGTCTTAAAGAACAGGGACTCCCGCTGTGCAGTGCCCCCCCCCCAGCCCCTTTCCTTCTCTCTCATCCTCCCTCTCTCCCTCCCTCTCTCAGACATCACTTCCCGTCTTCCCCTTCCTGCTTTTCTCTGCCTGGTCCCCTTGACGTATGGTATCCCTCTGTGCTTTAGAGGGGAGGGGAAACTTCTAGTGATAAGCCAGTGCATACTTAGTCAGAGTGGGACAGTCCTGACACCTCATTCTAGGACTATTAGAATCTCTTCTTTGCTGTTTCACTCCACAGCGGGCAGATTAAGGACACAGGCATCTGCTGGGAAGCATAATTGTCGTTGTTCAGTTCCATTTTCCCAAGAGCAGCCTCCTCTGACGTTACAGTGAGTGACCTTGAGCTGCCTAAGAAAACCGCTGCGTCTGTTTGAACGCTGCTCTGGCGAGTAGAACGCCCCCGGAGGAATAGTTGGTCAAGGATGAATAGGAGCAAGAGCAGCAAAAATCACGTCATTGCCCTGGTAGAGACGAGCATTTCAGGCTCTGCTGTCTGTGGTCAGAGAGCAAGTTTTTGTTTTTGAAAGATCATTTCTTTCTCAGGGAGGTGATGACACCCTGGACCCCAGAAGAGAGATTGCTCAGGCCTCCTCCAATCTGTCAGTTTGGTTTTTGGTGATGGATGTGGATTAGGTGAACTGAGGAGGCAGGATGCTTCTTGCAGTGTCTTTCTGTCTCAGTTTCGGTGCCCTTTAAGTTCAGATTTGTACCTTAGTGCCCCTCCATAGCCACCTGTCTCGCTCCTCTCTCCGTTGCCTCACCTGTGCTCATCTGCCTCCTTCCCCACTTTGTCTCCTCTGGGCCACTCTGTCCTTCAGGCATTGCTGCGTAATGGGTTTATCTTTCTCTCTGGAACTGTTCCCTCATCCTGACAGGGAGACCTCTGATACAACTAACAGATGGCTGCCCCGGAACAAGGGGATCAACGCTGCAGGTTGAAGTAGTTACCACCAGATGGCACTCTAACAAGTTCCCTGCAGATCTTGTGGCTCTGGTGAGAATTTTCTGGTTAAAAAAAAATCACTGGAAAGCAAGCATCATGAGAGGTCACTCACCCAGTGGCCTCCAAATATTTTTTAAAATTTCTCATCTACACAAGCAATACATTTTTGATCATGCACACCCATATTTACTTGTGAATACATGTGTAT
Organism: Desmodus rotundus; assembly: GCF_022682495.2. Classification (NCBI taxonomy): domain Eukaryota; kingdom Metazoa; phylum Chordata; class Mammalia; order Chiroptera; family Phyllostomidae; genus Desmodus; species Desmodus rotundus. Next base: position 177,494,121 of record NC_071387.1, on the reverse strand, counting down.
TACTGTCAATCTATGTTAATTAAATTATTAGTAAAACAATAAAAATTGTTTAGATAAAAATTAGTGTGTCTATATAAACTTTCTAATAGTTTCTTCCTGCATTACAATGGATTATTCTATATATATCCCAGAGAGATTACTGATCTAGTTCATATTTTTTTCTCCCAAGTACCACATTTCAATGAAACAAGTGTTTTATGAACACCTATATGTACTCAGCACTGTGGGACAAAAATGATTCAAAAAAAGAATAAAACATGTTCTTTTTCTACAAGTTTCTCATGCTGTAGCTCTGGAGGCAAGATACAGCAATGGGCATAAAAGATTTATGAAACAGTATGCGTGCAGCAGCCAGAGTACTTAACTTACAAACAATATAAGCCGCTTTTACTATTTGAAGCAAAAAGGCATTTATTAGGTGCATACGGAATCTCTTGCGGGACCAGTAAGCAAGCCAAGATGAGGTGCTAACCAGCAACCAGGAGAAATAATCAAGCACCCAAGGACTGTCCTGATGGAAATCAGTGGTACGATTGCCTGCCACTCAGCACCAATGATGCCAGGGATCAGAGAGTGCAAAGTCTATTACAGAGGCCGGCAGGAAACATGCCTTGGCCACCATGCTTGCAGGAGAGCTGAGCTTGCTGCAGGCAGCCACTCTTTGCACAGGTTCTGCTCGGCAGAACCAGGCTGCATCTAGAACCGGGTTTCAGGGATGTCTTTAACTCTCCTGATTCCAGTGTGGAGAGAGCAGACAAAAGGCGGGAGCAAATGTCGACTGAGGCATTCCACATGATGTGCCATGTTACAAAGTGTCTGCTCGAGGAGAAAGGCTGATACAAGTACCTTGAGCCCCCACATGGAGGCTAGTCAGGACGTGTCAGCTGTCACCCCAGGCTCTCGGTGGATGTCAGCCTGAATCAGCCATGGTTCCTGCCATAATAGGCAAGCTCTGGCTTCCCATCTGAAGTAATTTCACCTAAGTTACAAGTGTTCCTTGCGTGTTTTTTGATGTGTCTGTATTTCATCTCCCAAAGTGAATGGATGTCTGACTTTCATCCACCGCTGCATTTTAACCTCCAATATCTTGTTTTTCCTCCACTCTTCACTGCTTCACTTAAAAATGCCCCTTTGATCTTATGCTTTGTTTTGCATCATCCCCAGACTTTGCCTGAACCCCACTTACTCCTCTCTTTTCAATATGTATGGGCTCAGCCTCAGCAAGAGACCCAAAGAGAGTGGGGGTCTGGGAATTACTGATATGGAGAACTGGAAAAAGGACATTCTCAATGGGGACAGCTGAGGGTGGGGGCGATCTTTGGTTGGCCTGGATGGAAGGAAGGGTGGCTTGTAACAAGACTGAGGAAAGACCTGTGTAAGCAGAACTTTTTTTTCCTTAGGAAGCTGAGGCAACTGTTGTGATTTACCAAAAGCTAAATATCCCTTGATGCCTTAGTAAAATGGAGAGACCAAATATATAAGTAGTTTAGACAGCTCAAAGCTAATTTCTTTCCCATAAAAATCCAAGCTGATAGTGAAACCCTGCTCCTCAAAGTTGCTGGGAGTCCAGGCTTCAGCTTGGCTTCCATTTTTTTTTAAGTATATTTTATTCATTATGCTATTACAGTTGTCCCATTTTTTTCCTCCCCTTTATTCCCCTCTGACCTGCACCCCCTCCCCCATGAGCTTTCCCCATCCTTAGTTCATGTCCAAGGGTCGTATATATAAGTTCTTTGGCTTTTCCATTTCCTACACTATTCTTAATCTCCCCTGGTCTATTTTGTACCTACCATTTACGCTCCTTAGTCCCTGTACCGTTTCCCCCATTCTTTCCACTCTTGCTCTCCACTGATAACCCTCCATATTATCTCCATTTCTGTGATTCTCTTCCTGCTCTAGTTGTTTGCTTAGTTCATTTTTTGTTTTTGTTTTTAGGTTCAATTGTTGATAGTTGTGAGTTTGTTGTCATTTTACTGTTCATAGTTTTGATCATCTTCTTTCTCTGAGGTAAGTCCCTTTAACATTTCATATAATAAGAGCTTGGTGGTGATGAACTCCTTTAACTTGACATTATCTGGGAAGCACTTTATCTGCCCTTCCATTCTAAATGATAGCTTTGCTGGATACAGTAATCTTGGATGTGGGTCCTTGCCTTTCATGACTTCAAATACTTCTTTCCATCCCCTTCTTGCTTGCAAGGGTTCTTTTGAGAAATCAGCATCAGCTGATAGTCTTATGGGAACTCCTTGGTAGGTAACTGTCTCCTTTTCTCTTGCTGCTTTTAAGATTCTCTCCTTATCTTTAATCTTGGGTAATGTAATTATGATGTGCCTTGGTGCCTGCTTCCTTGGGTCCAACTTCTTTGGGACTCTCTGAGCTTCCTGGACTTCATGGAAGTCTATTACCTTTGCCAGATTGGGGAAGTTCTCCTTCATTCTTCTTTCAAATAAGTTTTCAATTTCTTGGTCTTCCTCTGCTTCTTCTGGCACCCTTATGATTAGGATGTTGGAACATTTAAAGTTGTTCCAGTGGTTCCTAAGCCTCTCCTCATTTTTTGAATTCTTGTTTCTTCATTCTGTTCTGGTTGAATGTTTATTTCTTCCTTTTGCTCCAAACTGTTGACTTGAGTCCTGGTTTCCTTTCCTTCATTGTTGGTCCCCTGTATATTTTTATTTATTTCCCTTTTATTTATTTGCCTTCACTTTTTCCTCTATTTTGTTACCATACTCAACCATTTCTGTGAGCATCCTGATTACCAGTGTTTTGAACTCTGCATCTGATAGGTTGGCTATCTCTTCATCATTTAGTTTTATTTTGGGAACTTTGGTCTGTTCTTTCATTTGCGCCATATATATATATATATTTTTTTTGTCTTGGCACACCTATTAGGTAGTAAGGGGTGGAGGCTTAGGTACTGGCCAGGGCGGGGCAACCCTCTTAGCTGCATTGTGGCGCTGTATGTGAGGGAGGGGTCTGAGAGGGAACAGTGCTGCTTGTTCATCTCTTGCTGGCTTTCAGTCACTTCCCTTTCTACCCACAAGCAAATTGGGCCCTTCTGGTGCTGATTCCCGGGTGAGTGGGCTTGTGTGCATTCTACGACTCTGTGGGTCTGTCCATTGAACTCTCCTGTGAGGCTGGGAGTTTCTCCTGCTGCCGCCTCACTCTCATAGGTTTTTATAGTCAGATGTTTTGAGGTTTTCTTTTCCTGTGCTGTAACCCTGGGTTACACGGTCTGTCTTCCTCCCTAGTTTTTCCTCCCAGTTTATCTGCACACAAATGTGGGACTGCCAGCCCCTTTGCCCTCCTGGTCCTCCAGATGCCGCCTTGCTGTGTGTCCTCTCGGCCTTGGCTGCTCATCTCTGCCCCTTCTAGCAGTCTGAATGAATGTTTCTTCTTTAACTCCTTGGTTGTTGGACTTCTATATAGTTCAATTTTCTGGCAGTTCTGGTTATTTTTTGTTTTTCAGTTTGTCGTTGTCCTTCTTTTGGTTGTGCAAGGAGGTAGAGTGTATCTACCTATGCCTCCATCTTGGCTGGAGGTGCTTGGCTTCTAATCCATGGCTGCCACGAATGTGTCTAACAAGGAGAAGGATAGGAGAAGGGAGGGCCCACTCTTCCATTCAAAGGCACCACCAGACACTGCATGCTTCACGCCCTCTCGTTTCTAGTTGACCATAAATTAGGCATCTGGGAATACCAATCTGTAAGATAAGCTGGTAAGTATGGCTTTCACTGGCCATGTGCTCACGTAGAGCATCTGTTTCTATGTAGGGAGGGCGGGATGAGTATTGGAGGAAAACCAGCACTCTGCATACTAGGCTGTGACTAGGCTGTGGGAGAGGGTCTCCGGCAGATTGCTACTGTCTCACAGGACAAAGTTAACCAAGGGGGTCTTCCTGGAATGAGTGTGGAGCAATTGCCAGCAAATGCCTTCTTAGGAACATTATAGTTCCTGCTGTACACCATCCCTTACTATAGGATTAGGTAAAGGTAGCTGAGAGACTGTGCAGCAAATTTGCACCAACCACCACACTCTATCCACTCAACCTCCTTCCCAGTCCGCAGCCTGGCATGACAGCCTAGTGGAGCCCTTCAGAGCATGTGCATCTAGCATAGGCCTAGGTTCAAATCCCTGCTCTCCCATCAACCACTGCTGTGATCTTGAGTGATTTGCCCCTCACCCCATGCATCCATTTCTTTATCCATAAGAGAGACAGTAACAGTATCTACCTCATACAGTTGTTCCATTCTAAGAGTTAAAGAATGATTACAAATTCATAGTACCTGATACATAATAAACACTCGACAGTTCTTGGCTATTATTATAACACAGACTGTAGACACACAAGCTCACCCTCACCCCCAGCCCTCACACACGTATGCCATTCTCCCTGACTCTGATCTGGCAAAGGAGGAAGAGTAGATTGATGTGCAGTTTCCTTCCTCACTTTCCACATTTCAGGCTCCACCGTGGATGAAAGAACAGTGCCAACGAGAAGGACAATGGCAAGAGCAGAGGTATGGAAGCAAATGTGAACATGGAAAATTGTGAAAACCCCAGACCAGCTAGAGTGCAAAATTCATCTTGGAAGGTAGTAGAAAATAAATTTGGATAGTTCAGTTCATGCCCTCATCAATAAACACTGATAAAGTGTGAATCCATCTAACAGTGAAACTCTCCAATTGTTTAAAAGTCATTTGAGAAAGACATTCTCAGTACCAGGACGGCAGCAGGAACACTTGTTAAAATGGTTGCTATTAGCATCATCAGGAGCATTATCGATAAACCCAAGGTGCTCTTCATATCCTGGCATACAGTGCCCTCGCCTGACCCAAAGTATCTGCACAAAACTTTGAAAAGTTAGCACCATACATGGTTCCTTACACTCTTCCTCCAAATCCCAGCAGTGTATTGCATTTGTTAATTATCTACAAAGGCATTTCTCAGGGGTAGGGAAGGCAGGTAGCTTTAAGTTCTCTTTAGAGGTGCTTCTCAAAATCATCTGGGGAGATTTTCAACTGTGTACTACATATATCCCCTCAGAGACCATAATATCCACTTACCTACTCGCTAATGATGTTTTGGAGCCAGCTCCAGTGAGCTCATGAGACCAAACACAATAAACCAGGGCTTTCCCCAACCTCACCTCTAGAATGCTGCTTTTTAAACAATTATCAGCATACCACTGCCACATACCTTTGAGAATCATCACAGTAAGTGTTGTGAAAGTAAGTAAGGATAATGTATTATACTTGCCTCCTGGCGTGTTGTAGTGAAAAAAAAATAGAGAATTCAATGTTTAACAATATGTGGAGAACTATGCTGGGGGCTGTAAGACCTCTGTTCTCCAGAGGGTCAGGTGTTTGAGGATTCCAAGCAGAGTGATGAACTCAGCTCTAATTCCTGGAAGCAGTATGTGGAGAGCCATGTTCAGTAGAGATACATGAGTATCAAACACATCCTCTGCCCTTGTGATAATTTTGATTTGATGACAGACAAGGTATAGACCATAGAGTAGTGAGCAATATACAAGGTTTGTCTGGAAAAAGTCCAGCCATTGTTAACCTAATGAGAACAGTTTGTGCAACTTCAATGTAACCTGGCAGCCAAGGAGAGTGGACTGGGATGCGCATGTGTGAACAATGACGACTTCACTGTACTAGTCAGTGGCAGTGGTAGATGCCATCTAGTGAGCATGTGTACTGTGTGGCCGTGACATTCAAAATGACTGAGCAAGTAAAGCAACGTGTCTGCATCAAATGTTATGTTAAGCTTGAACATTCCCCTGCAGAAACTATTTAGATGATTCAGAAGGCTGCCGCTATGGGCAACTGGTGATGGGCAGCTTCATCACGACAATGCACCCACTAATGCATCACATCTCATGCAGAGTTTTTTGGCAAAACATTAAGTCACCTAGGTGACTAGGCCCTCCCTCCCCTACAGCCCAGATTTGGCAACCTGCAACTTCTGGCTTTTCCCAAAACTAAAATTTGAAAGGGAAGAGATTTCAGACCATTGTTGAAGGTCAGAAAAATATGACGGGGCAGCTGATGGTGACTGTGTGAGGTCCCAATGTACCTACTTTGAAGGTTACTGAGGCATCATTATTCTATGTACAATGTTTCTTGTACCTTGTATTCAATAAATGTCTACTTTTCATATTACATGGCTGGATACCCCTTGGACAGATCTCCTATAATGCATAATAATATATGGAGAGGTGCCGAGTGACTGGTATGGATACTAAGTGCTCAAAGGAGGTGGAGGAGGCTTGCTTGAGTGACTGCTATCTGCCACACACATGCCCAGACACACAGGTGAGCAAGGCAGGCCTGATTGCTGACCTTGGAGTGCTCACTATCTAGAGTAGTGGCTCTCAGGGGGTGGTCTGGTGGCCACCTGCAACAGAATCATCACAAATAATAATAGCCGTCCTGTACTAAGGGCATGCTATATGCCGGTTACTGAACTAAGTGCTTTTGTGTGTTACAGTTTCATTCTCAGAATACCATGTTTCATCTCTTATTATTATTCATGTATTATGCATTAGAAAAAGAAGAGACAAAAGAGGCTAACTACCTTGCCCAAGGTCACACCACTAGAAAACAGCAGAACCAGGACTCAAACCAGGAAGTCTGGGCTCGGTACCCATTCCATAAACCTACATTAAAAGGACTGGTTTCCCTTTAAAAAAGAGACTTGTTCCCAGGGCCCAGAGTCACTGAAGCAGAATCTCTGGGACTGGATGTCAAAAAGTTGACATTTTTCATTGGATCCCTAAGTGACTGTGCTGCCTACAAGTAGAGAGACCCAGTGGCCTGGAGATACAGTCAGTCCATTCAACAAGCAGTCATAACAAAAATAACACTTGGTAAGTGTCACAGAAGGGCTAAGTACCCGATGTTAAGGAAGTGCGGAACTTAGATGTGGTCGGGGAAGGCTCCCGAAGGGAACTGCTTACACGTCTCACAAAGATAGGTGTTCACCAGTGTCAAAAAAGTCAGGAACTTCAGGGCTTTGGTAACAGATTCGGATAACAGGGCCAGGGGGAGGAAAGCTAATGGCCTCCGAAGAGGTGGAAGAAATCCACTGTGGCCAGAAGGTAGGAAGGTGGGACCCCTGTCTAAGAGAAGAGACAAAAGTGCCAGGTGAAGGTGAGCCAGGGCCTCCTGCAGAAGGCTGTGCTGTTTGCGCACGGCTTGCTTTGCGCATCCACCCAGGAAAGGGCCTTTTTGTAACTCACTCCCTTCCTTACATACCTTAATGCAATCTGCACAGATGCCATCTGTCTTTCATTGGCCATCGGTGGGCAATCTGTGGCCCTGCATCAGATCAGGAAGAGGTTTATTTATAAGTTAGGAAGTTTGGACAGTGGGTGGCTGTTACAGGATTGTAAAAAGGGGAGTGACATGGGGGGATTCAGGTGTTTGAAGGATCGCTCTGACTGCAAAGGTCAGATTTCTGTGGAGCATTCTTACCATGACAGGGGTTATAAATAGGATGCCATGGTGAGATCACCACCCTGGCTCCCCTGGTCTGGAAGCTGCAGACCCCTTTCCCACCATTGGAACACTGAACTTCCTCTCATACACCCCTAGGATGTCACCCCCTCCCAGCCCCCTTTGTTCACGTGCTAACTGTACACAGCATGGCAGTTAATCCTTACAATTACACTTATGCACAAGGAAATGGAGAGCCAGAGAGGTCAAGTACTGTGCTCAAGGCCACACAGCTGCAAGGGTAGAATTTGAAACCAAACGTTTTTGTTCCAAAGCCTGTCACGCACTCAACTGTCTCCGGGATCAAGCCAGGCTCTCCTGGGGTTCCTACACAATAAAACCCATGTGGGGAGTCAGACCACTCAATTTCCTCTTTAATTTTTCAGGCCACAGAAAGCTATGAATGAATCAAAGTTACTTTATCAGACAGAAAAGAACTCAAATTGGCTTAAACCAGGAACTTAAATAGCTCCCGTAACTAAAAAGCCTGATTTTGAGCCCAGCGGGTCACAAGGCCTTGGTCACTCTCACTGCGTCTCAGCTCAGCTTTCCCTCTGGGGCTTCATCCTCAGGTAAACTCTCCCCTGGTGACAATGAGGATAGACACTGGCAGCTCCAACTTACGTCTTACATGATTATTCACATGATGATTACATGATTAATAATCATGTATGTTAATACATGATTATTTTATATTTAACAAATTATATTGACTCTGTGCAAGGTACTGAGCCCATAACTTCAGGGAAAACAATTGTAAGTTAAGATGTAGCCATTGTTTCAAAGAACTCACGGTACGGAGGATGGGTGGAAAAAGTTCAGATGAGCATTCTGTGAGAGCACTATAAAAGAACTATAAACCAAGTGTTACAGGAGTTTAGGGAGAGAGAGGAATCCCATCCATTTGCAGAAAGGCTTAGAATATGCTGGCTGATGTAGTTCTAGATTGACAGGATGCCAGAGGAATGGAAAAGGGTGTGTCAGACAGAAAGAACAGTGTAAGAAAAGGCCCGCAATCCATGAATGTGTGCACACACACTCATGATGAAGTACCCCGGTGTGACTGGAGATACATGTGCGTGTGGGGAGTAACGAAAAGCAGGGCCAGGAGCGTAGGTTGCAGATAGTGTGCAGGTATTTAGCTTCATGACCAAGCTAAAAGTTTGGGCTTGGTTTGCCAGGCAATGAGGAAGATGTGCAGACCACTGAGCAGGGAGGGATTGGATTGGATTAAAAATCCATTCAGTTGGAATTGATGTGACCAGGTTCTTATAACAACAGCTGACAAAGCATTTAGGCCAGTGCTTCCCAAACTGAAATGTGCCTAAGAATCAACCGGGGCACTTGTTAAAATGCAGACTTAGATCCAGCAGTTGTGCGATGGAACCTGAGATTCTGCGTTTGTCACAAGGGATCTGTTGCTGCTTACTTCTAAACTGGAACTCGGAAGCTTAAGTCTACATAAAATGATTCGGTGGACATTTTAAAGCATTTTGCCATTAGTTGTTATTTCCAGCCAGTGTTCCACCCAGGAACTTTTTCATTGTTTTGCATTTTCAGCTGCAAACTGACACTTCTACTACCTGCCTCTCCTCCTGTCCCTCCATTTCTAACCCTTTAAATATAATCTCGAAGAATAAGAAGCAGCGAGCAGAATAAATGAGGTCATTTAAGCAACTTGTGTTTCAGCTGCAGCTTTTTGTTATCTTAAAGGGAAGCAGAAAACACATGGATGTATAAATAGAGGTGCAGAACACGAGTTTCCAGAACTCTGTTCTCTCACTGTAGAGGGATGAGCTCACGCTAGGATGCAGGGCTCAAAGCTGGTCCCCTTGGTGAGAAGTGGAATACCGGTTACACCAAGGACAAGTTGAGCAATGTAGGTCTTTCTGGGACTTGCTATGGACCAGATGCTGGGGCACTGGCCTCTGGAGCCAATTAAACTGAAGACATTTAATAGCAACCTAATTCTTAACGGCTGAAATAGGAAGCGCAGCAAAGGACTTAAAACTAGGTCAAGGAGGAAACTCTGATAAATGGCTGACTTTTCAAACATGATTCTTTATATCTCTCATTTTCAAAAGGAAAGCATGTTTTCCAAAATGGTGTCCTTTCTGACCCCCAAGTGAGATATGTAAGAAGTCACGCATGGAGAAGCCTAAGAACAGAATCCGAGTCTGCCGTGCACGCCTTACCTCTGCTCTGCCCAACTTTCCATCCCTGCCTTTTCCGTGTTTTGCTGCTTCCCGGCCACACGGTGCAATGAAGGTGGAAACAAATTGACCTGGAATGAGAAACACCTGCAAAGAAACAGATTAATGAACAGTTTGAGGTTATTGTAATTTAATCCATTTAGATGGATTGTTTGACTAAATAGATGATGACGGTGTCACATATAAGCTCATGTCAGTCTCTTGTCCCATGTTCACTCACACACCAAGGAAGAGATTAGCTAAATGCACCCAGCAATCTAAAGCAAGATTAGAGGAGGCTTCACCTACATTTTCCAAAATTCCATGGGCATTCTTTCACTTGAAATTGTGTTCCTTGTGAGTAAAGAAATAAAATCTTGCTTATCCCACCTGATTATTTCCTTCAAGGGCACTTAATGGATTACAAAAAAGAAATTATCACTAAGTGAATAAGTAATCATTCTTGTGTCAGATTATAACATGTGGAATAAGACTTGCAGAAGCTGCGGCATTTCACTGAAAGCTGTATTTATGGCAGGCATTGTGTCAGACCCCCAGTCCCTTTGAGAAAAACTGCCCCACTACAGAAAGGAGCCCTGAGCAGGAATTCCAGCAGGACAGGCAACGGTCAGGCCATGTGACTGACTCCAGCACTGAAACTACCAGTCCCCAGATTGGCCTGGGACCTATAATGTGGCCTTGTACATAAAAGGTCTGTGAAAAGAGAGATGATGATAATTAGGTGGCCAGCCAGACCTTCCTTAAGAATTGGAACTGGAAATTTTGGGGAATAAACAAGACACAAAGATAAGCAGAAATAGCATAACAGAACCACAGGAAAGGCAGAGTATTGGGTTGGCCAAAAAATCCACTTAGATTTTTCTATAAAATAAAATATATCTTTTTCATTTTTACCAATAACTTTATTGATTTGGATATTTTGAGTATGTCAGCTATCTCCCACTATTAGCTTTTAGTGGGTAGAGGTCAGAAGTGCTGCTAAACATCTTCCAACACATAAGACAGCCCCACAGCAAAGAATTATTTGGCCAAAATGTCAAGAGTACCAAGAAACTTTGCAAACAACTTTCGACACATTTGATCATTCAAAGCACCTTTGCCATACACTGCACAAATCTTTTTTGCATTTCAGTTGTGTTTTTACATTTCTTGAAATAATAAAGCACAATACACCAAAAATGTTGCATATTTTCTTCTATCTTTGATATTAAAATGGCTGCACAAAAATTCACCAATTTTGACTTTTTAAAAAATGCATGCCGATATGACAGCTGTCACCATACAATCTAACAAAATTGTTTAGAATGAAGTTAAAGGCAACTAAGCACTGCTAGAGCCATTGCATGGAAAAAACTAAACGAACTTTTTGGCCAACACAATACATAGAGCGAAGAAACCTTGTGTCCTGCTGCGGAGGTGCCTGGAGGTGTGTGTGTGGAGGGGCAGGTTCAAACAGCTGTCCTGACCCCTGTTGGGCCTTGTGAGGCCTACTGTTAGTAGCTTCCTCTTCTCTTTGTGGAGCCTGCTCATTCAGCTTTTCCTGAGTCCCCATAAGATCCAGCTAGCTATTGGCTAAGATTCTCACTGGCACACTTGAAACTCCATTCCCCAGTCCAAATTAATGAAAGAGGGCAAATGGTTAACCAACTGAAAGAAAGGAAGAAAAAGGAAAGAAGAAAGAAAACAGACAAGAATGCAGACCCTGGAGGAAAACTCAAATAGTTTCAAGTACCTGTAGGTGAGTAGAAGTTCTATCAACATGACTGTCAGGTAAGACCCTTATGTTCCATAGACCATTCACTGAAAATTATCATCAGTTATTGAAAACAAAAAGTAAAATGGTAAGGGTATGTTATTTAAAAAAATTATTCCAAATTATTTTTGTTATATTTTGAATAAATTTCAAGGTGTCTAAAAATCTTTCTGTGGCCTTCACAGTCTCCTTTTTTGAACTCACAGATCAATTTTATTCTATTTTGTCATGCCTTGTCATCTAGAGAAAATGAAAGATCTCTAAGATTAAAAAAAGTGATTATACTCCCACTCCTATTAAACTTCTAAAAAGCAAAAAAAGAAATAAGAAGGGATGAAGCAAAAAACACAATACAAAAAAAGCCCCAAAACAAAAAACTTACAGACACAGACAACAGCATGGTGATTACCAGATGGGAGTGGGGGAGGTAGAAGTGGGTAAAGGGGGGATAAATGGTGATGGAAGGAGATTTGACCTGGGGTGGTGAACACACAATACATTATATAAATGATTTATTATAGAATTGTACACCTGAAACCTATGTAATTTTATTAACAAATGTCACCCTAATAAATTCAATTAAAGAAAAACACGTTTATTTAATTTTATGCCTCATTCCTCTTTCCCATTCAATTCATTCTCCTACTGGGAGCTCAAGGCAGATTGTTTTCAGGACTTCAGAGGCATGACTGTGGTGAAGACAGAAAATAAAGATAGGAAGTTCTTTCAAACCTCGGGGTTATTCCTAGGTCAAAAGAAAAAAATCCTTCACAGAATTCCTTTTTTCTTTTGTTTGTCACTTCATGACAGCTGCATGTTCTAGTCAAAGCCTTTAATGTCATCATCTGAACGCAACCTGCATCATCGGTGAGCACTGTCATCGAAATCTCTCTAGTGGGTCGTCATGAGGAGAGGATCCTTGATGAGTCTCAACACAATGGTATCTGGTACTGTGAATGTAGCGATCACCATGGCAACATGAAATCACCATGAGAAAGGTAAAGAGCAGTGTTATTGTTTCTTCACGGGGTGATGCTCCAGAAAGGGTCTTGAATTCTTAGACTCATCCTCTTTTACATCCTGTAAGGCCTACCACCATCTCTTGAAGCTGGAAGTCACCCTCTCCCTCCCAGTACCTAGTAGATTGCATTTAGCACATCAGAAAATACTATATATAAAATAGATGTATCAGTGAGTCACCAGCCACTCATCTGAGAATTCCTAAAACACTACACAGGCCTAAAATGGAGCCCTAGGGGTAAGGTGGAGTCTAAGAATTTGAAATCATTTTTCTAAATGCCAATCTTTCAATCCCTTGAATAAGGGAAAGTTAACAAGATCTTAGATTTGCATGACATAGCTTCCTGTTCTTAAGACTTCTCAAGATTTAAAAAGATCATTATCAAAATTCTAAAGACTACTAGGGTTTCTCATTACCAATAAAGAATGAACTGCGGTTAGGTGGAAGAAAATAATGCCTACCTCTTGAAATGAAATCTGAAAAAAACTAACATGGTTTACTTCCTTCATAAATGTTATACCCTCCCCTTTGCCTCAGAGAGAGCAAAAATTCCTAAATTGGCAAATATAACTCAAAAGAGATAATTAGTTCCTCTTATTCAGTCTTCTAGCTTGGTATGAGACACTATGGAACTGTGTTAACACCTAGCTGTGAAACTATGGTCAAGTTAGCAACTTATTAAGTCAGGAGGATGGGATAACCTTGGTCAAGTGACGGATCCTCTAATCAGGAGAGCTGGACTGCGACTACCATGTGGTCACTAACTCATGAACACGAGCAAACCAATCATCACATCTCATTTCTCCCAAATGTCAAGGTAACACTCTTGCTTCCTTACTTACCTGAAAGCTGTGCTCCTAAGTATTTTGCCCCTCAGGGTGATACCTGTGGACCACAGGCACGCCCTGGATATACTACCAGACAACATGGCTCACTAAAGGGGCACGCAAGTTAGACTGCACAGAATACTCAATTTCCCCAAGTGCCACTAACTCCTTCTCTTGTTGATACCAGATTTACCAGCCTCTAAGATGGTCCCCTGTGATTCCCCACCTCCTGGTATTCACACCATTGCATACTTCTCTCTCCTTAGGTGTGGGCTGGATCTAGTGACTCTTTTCTAACAACCAGAATATGGAAAAAATGATAGTACATCACTTCTGAGACCACAAAAACACTAGGCTTGCCTTGCTCATTCTCTCTTGCTCTCTTTTTTCACTCACTTGGATGGTCCCAGCTGTCCTGTTGCTAGTGGCCCTGTGCAGAGGTCCATATGGAAATGAACTGAGGGAGACCTCCAGCCAACAACCAGCAAAGCATTGAGACCCTCAAAGACCACAAGGGACTGAATCCTGACAATGAGCATGTGAGTGAGTGAACTTGAAAGTGAGTCCTTCTGCTCCTCAGTTGAACCTTCAGGTGAGACCATAGCTCTGGCCCACACTTTGCAGCCTCGTGAGATACCTTAAGGCAGATGTACCTACCTAAGCCATGCATGGATTCCTGACCCACAGAAACTGAGATCATAAACGGGTGTTGTTTTAAGCCACTAAGTTTTGGGATCATTTGTCGTGTGCAGTGGTAGATGAATAAACCAAATGGTCCGAAGTCCTGACAGAGTATTTGCACCTAAGTGCTCTCTTTCCAATGTCTGTGTCTCAATCCTCTCTAATGGTAATGACTCTATTGGGTGAGCTAGTGAGCCTCAATCAGCATTTTTAATGGAATGGAATGAAACAGAAAGGAAGGGAATGGAATATCAGAACTCACTGTGTTAAAGATAAGTATTGTCTTATGAAACTTTTATTTCACAAATACATTTCATATACTAGGTCATGATATACTGTATTTTGCTGTGTATAATGTGCTCCCATGTATAGTGCGTACCCACGTTTTTGGCCCAAATTTTCAGGGAAAAAATCTTTTGTTTAAAAATTTTATTTCAATTTCTTATTTACTTACATTTAGAAACAAAACTGATTATCATATTCCAGGACATTATTTTTGCATATGGAAATCATTGTTGCTTTCTAGAGTTATACTTTTAATGCATAAGCATAAATAAAATAATTAAAAACATTTATATAGATCTATAAAAACATCTGAAAGTATTTCTAGAGTTACACTTTTAGAGGGAAGAGAGGAAGAGAAGGAGAGAAAGAATGACTGAAATAGCATTGCAGACTCTTTATATGACATCTAAAAACAACAAAATATCTAAAATATCATCCAATATAACCACTATTTCATAAATAAAAACAATTTGAATACCAAAAAAGGAAGAAAGCACATAACGTCGGAATGAAGGGTAGTCCTTTAAGATGAACAGATGTAATTTTAGGAAAAACTCATCACCTTACGCTTACTTCTTTCATTTTTCCTCCTCTCAGCCCTATAAGTGTTCTGACACCCACAGCTGGAGGCTGCAGCGCCTTTAAGCGTCCCCAGTTACTCCTTTAAGAGACTCCCTCCTCCCAATATAAATTGAAATGGGCTGGGCTCCTTCTGGCCCAACATAAATCAAGAAAATATTAAATACTTGCTACAAATAAAAAATGGCCAAAGGTCTTGGAAACTTTTAAATCAATCACTCCCAACTCTAGTTTTTGTTTTACTACCCTAGGAATTTTTTTTATAATCTCTATAGCTGCTAGGAAAAGTTTCAATAACTTACAACAAATTAAAGTTTAACTTTTGTTTTAGGTGTTTGTATCATTTAACACTTTAAAAATAAAGATGACGTTCAACATTTATTGAGTGCCTGACCATATGTCAGATGTTGTGCCAATGACTTGGAGTACACATATGAATTTTCCCCTAAAAAAATAAGGTGTTATTTATGTGTAATACAATTTAGGCATTTTTACTGTTGAAGTCTAGGGGTTTTGATAAATACACAAGTTGTGTAACCATCACCACAAAGAAGATACAGAGCAGTTTAATCAGCCCACAAATCCCCATCGCCCCTTTGTTGTCGACCCCGGAAACCACGGGTCAGTTTTCTGTCCCTCAAGTTCTGCCTTTTCCCAAATGTCCATACAATTGTTCTCTAGGTTTCCATATAAATGGAATCATGCAGCACGTAGCCTTGGAGTCTGGTTTCTTGCACTTAGCACAGAGCATCTGATATTCTTCTGTGGTTGCAAGTTATCAATGGTTTCTTCTTTCTACTGCCCAGTACAACACAGACATGGACAGTTGCTTGTCCATTCATTGGTTGAGGCACAGTTGGGTTGTTTTTTTAAGGGGCAGAGGGACTATGTAAAACTGCTATAAACATTCACATACTGTTTTTGTACAAATAAATTTTCACTTCTATTGGGTAAATACCTAGGAGTAGCATATCTGAATCTTAAGTAAGTGTATCTTTAATTTTATAAGGAACTGCCAAACTATTTTTCAAAATGACTATCATTTTTCATTCCCAATAGCAATGTATGAGAATGATTGTCAGTCTGTACCTCTGCTAGCACTTGGTGTTGTCAATTCTTATGCATATATATGTTCATGTAGTTAAGCGTATGTCTCTCTCCCTCTTCTTTCCCCCACTCTCTCCATTTCTCTCGTCTCTAGAGAGAGAGAGAGAGAGACTATCTAGTAGTTATATAGTGGTATTTCCTGTAATGTTAACTTTTAAAAATTAAATTTTTAACTTTTAAAAACTGAATTTAATTTTTTTTTTGATGATATTTAAAAAAAATTTTTTTTATTTTTATTTTTTATTTTTATTATTTTTTTTTATTGTTATGCAATTACAGTTGTATGCCTTTTCTCCCCATCCCTCTACCCCACCCCAGGTGAACCCACCTCCCTCCCCCCTCTCCACCCTCCCCCTTGGTTTTGTCCATGTGTCCTTTATAGTAGTTCCTGTAATACCCTCTTCCCACTATCCCCGCCCCCACCCCCCACCCCCGCCCTGGCTATTGTTAGATTGTTCTTAACTTCAATGTCTCTGGTTATATTTTGTTTGCTTTTTTCTTCTATTGCTTATGTTCCAGTTAAAGGTGAGATCATATGGTACTTGTCCCTCACTTCCTGGCTTATTTCACTTAGCATAATGCTCTCCAGTTTCATCCATGCTGTTGCAAAGGGTATAAGCTCCTTCTTTCTCTCTGCTGCGTAGAATTCCATTGTGTAAATATACCATAGTTTTTGGATCCACTCGTTTGCTGATGGGCACTTCGGTTGCTTCCAGTAATTGGCTATTGTAAATTGTGCTGCTATGAACATTGGGGTGCACAGATTCTTTTGGATTGGTGTTTCAGTGTTCTTAGGGTATAATCCCAGCAGCAGAATTACTGGGTCAAAGGGCAGTTCCATTTTTAGTTTTCTGAGGAAATTCCATATTGTTTTCCACAGTGGCCTCACCAGTCTGCATTCCCACCAACAGTGCACAAGGGTTCCTTTTTCTCCACATCCTCTCCAACATTTGTTTGTGGATTTGTTTATGTTGGCCATTCTGACTGGTGTGAGATGATACCTCATTGTGGTTTTAATTTGCATCTCTCTGATGGCTAGTGATGCTGAGCATCTTTTCATATGTCTCTGGGCCCTCTGTATGTCTTCCTTGGAGAAGTGTCTGTTCAAGTCCTTTGCCCATTTTTTAATTGGGTTGTTTGTCTTCCTGGAGTGGAGTCGAGTGAGTTCTTTATATATTTTGGAGATCAGGCCCTTGTCTGAGGTATCGTTGGCAAATATGTTTTCCCATACTGTTGGTACTCTTTGTAATTTGGTGCTGTTTTCTTTAGCCATGCAGAAGCTTTTTATTTTGATGAGGTCCCATTTGTTTATTCTTTCCTTTATGTCCCTTGCTTTAGGGGATGTGTCTGTGAGGATGTTGCTGCGTGGAATGTCTGAGATTTTCCTGCCAATGTTTTCCTCAAGGACTTTTATGGTGTTACGGCTTATATTTAAGTCTTTTATCCATCTTGAGTTTATTTTCGTGTATGGCGTAAGTTGGTGATCGAGTTTCATTTTTGAATTTAATTTTAATTAAAAATTTAATTCTATTTTTAATTGAGATAAAATAATAATTTTAACCATTTTAATGTGTGCAGTTCAGTGGTTTTCAGTCTATTCACAATGTGGTATAACTGTCACCACTGTCTGATCCCAGAACATTAGCCAGTAATGATGATTAATTTTATGTGTCAAATTGACTGGACCATGGGTCCCCAGATAGCCAAATATTATTCTGGGTGTTTCTATGAGGGAGTTTGGGGTGGAAATTCATGATAAGCAATCTCAAAACATTTGAAAATGCTATGCAGTGGGTCTAGACAGACTTGAGAGGAAAAAATTAAGAGGAAAGGCCAGAAAGAGCCATATAAAATATTTAAGCACAACTCGATGGATTAAAAGGTTATGGTCATTAGAGCCTTGCCTGCACCTCAAGGGAGCATGACCAAGAAATTTGGAGAATTAATATCCTGAAAGAAAGCACCACAGAATGAAAGGAGAGCCAGGAAGGGCAAGCACAGACCGAGACCAGACTAAACCATAGTCTGTTCTGATGGGAGAATACCTCTAGGAGGGGTTACACGCCTCAAGCAGGAGAAGTTGGACAAGGGTTTTTTAAAAATAAGGACTGTTCCTGACAGATGCAGAATAATTTTATTTGATAGTTTTCATTATGGAACATGCTACAGTACAAAATCCAGAAGAGTATGTTTGAAAACAAATGTCTGGGCCAGAAGGTCAAGAAAATGTGAATGGATGGCATGGTCTTAATTCTAGCAAACAATATTGAGAAAGAAGGGGACCAGCCTCAGAAGCAGAGTCAACCATTAGAGATCAGTTGAACCTTCACCAAATTAGAAGGGGTGGAGCAGGGAAACAGAAAATAAAACACTAGAGGCATAGCCAGAATTGCAGCAAAAGAGATTGTGAAAACGCAAGGTTTGGAATATTCATAAAGCAGAGAGTGTGTCTGGTGGTGCACCAAACAAAGGAGTTGCTGGCCTCTAAGCTCCAGGCACACAAGCTTCAGTAGCATCCACAGCACCTTTGGTCAAGAATTCTCCAAATACAACAAATATGAGAAGAAGAAAGAAGCTTCTCCAGGAGGCAGGTCTTCCAACCTAAGAAATTTTTATGGCAAGAGGCCTTGGGAAAAAGCTATTTCGCAAAGAACAGAAAATGCATGTTCTATAAGAGATGGTAAGGGCAACAACTAGACGGAGAGCCCCACCCTCATTCAGCACAGGAAACAGGAAGAGGGCGCTCAAAGAAGTGAAAAGTCAGAGGTTCTGATTATGCTGGGTAGGAAAGAAGGGCAACCTGAATAAGAAGTGGTCACCAGAGCTGCTTCCATTGCAACTTTCTAAACTCTGAAAGAAAGCAGCATTATCTCTAAGGCCACTTTCAGAGAGAAGAGGATACATATGGAAGGATTTTCTCTCTAACACAAGGAAATGTCTAAGTGCCTAAATGTGTCTCCCCAGTGAATTAAAGTTCATGGGTCATGGATCCCAGACAACTAGCATTGACTGACCAGCAATCTAAATGGCACTAAAGTCAAAAAGTCTTCCTCTGCCTTTTCTCTATCACTCATAAACCACAGGGTTCTAACAAAATGGAGCAGAATAAGACATTTCTGAAGAGGGTTTTTGAACTTTAACTTAAGAATTTTGGACTTTAGACTTTCAACTCATTGAAAGGAGACCTGAGTTTGAATTTTGAGGCTTTTTAAAATTTGATCTTGCCAAGTAATTTTTGGACTTTACCTCTTTTCCAAGAATGTGGCAATTTAACAGGATTTGTAATAAAATTTGGGGTGTGTTCACTTTAGTGTTAGAGTTGACTTATGCATTTTATAGCAATATTTTCATTTGCTATCTCAGAAAATCATCTGAGGCTATAGACAGGGCTAAATGGATAAAGTCTTGCTGATGAAATGAATTGCTGCAAGAAAAAGGACCAGGTATTAAGTGTTTAAAATACTGCCCACACACCCAAAATTAATGTAATAAGGTTAAAAAGCCAAAGCAAAAAAAAAGTAGCTTTTGACTTTGGACTTCATGTATGATAGTGTGATTACTCCAGCAACAGGAACCTCAGATGGGAAACAACCCTGCTGACAGAGGTCCACTGGCTTTTGCCAAGTGCTGCTTCGGTATGACCTCTGGGCTTTCACATGGACCTTCTCCTCATATGTCTCTCAACTTGAAAATCACCTTTGCTCTCATAAATAAGAGAACCACTTTGCTGCTTCACTCCTCTTGTGATAAGAAAGGACTCCAATTAGATGGGGGCATCTAAGCACTGTGATTAGACAACATTCCTTTTAATACAAGGTCTGTCTGGAGAAAGTCCAGCCATTGTTAATAAATAAGAACAGTTTGCACAGCATTGATGTAACCTGACAGCCAAGGAGAGTGGACTGGAATGCACACACGTGGACAATGACGACTTCACTGTACTAGTCAGTGGGGGTGGTAGACACTGTTGAGTGAGCATGTCTACTATTGCATTCAAAATGACTGAGTGAGTAGAGCAAAGAATCTGCATTAAATTATGTGTTAAGCTTGAACATTCCTCTGCAGAAACTATTCAGAAGGCTTTAGGGGACGATGCAATGAATGCATTGCAAACGAAAGTGCAGCACAAACACTTCAAAGATGGTTGACAATCTGTTGAAAGTGATCCACGTCTAGAAGGCCTGCAACAAGCAGAACACCTGAGAATGTTGAATGTGTATGGCCCTATTGTATAGCCCGCAATCAACAATAGGTCAGTGACTGACAGTGCGAGAACTAGAAGCTGATCCAGAAGGGGATTCCAAAAACTAGTGTCTGAGATTTTTGACACAGGATCTTGGTATGAAACGTGTCACAGTAAAATTCGTTCCACAGCTTCTGCTACCAGAGCAGAAGGAACATCGTGCTACAGTTGCTAATGACTTGATTCAAACCACTACCAATGAACCAGACTTCCTCAAGATCACAACTGGAGATGAATCCTGGGTCTACAGCTATGTTCTGGAAATGAAGGCCCAGTCATCCCAGTGGGAATTGCCTGGTTCTCCAGGCCTGGAGAAGGTGTGGCAAAGTCGCTGCAAGATCAAGACCATGTTAACTGTGTTTTTTGATTGGGAAGGTGTTGTCCATCATGAGTACACCCCTCCAGGCCAAACAGTTAATAAGGAGGACTCCCTCAATGTTCTTTGTTGGTCGAGAGGCAATATGACAAAAACGGCCGCAGTTATGGGCAACCGGTGATTGGCAGCTTCATCATGGCTATGTGCCGCTCACGCATCAGGCCTCAGGCAATGAATGCAGTGCAGAGTTTATCTGTGAAACAGCAAATCACCCACAGCCCAGATGTGGCACTGTGAATTCTGGCTTTTCCTAAAACTAAAATCACCTTTGAAAGGGAAGAGATTTCAGACTGTCCATGAGATTCAGAAAAATACGACAGGGCAGCTAATGGTGATTCCAACAAAGGATTTTGAAGAGGGTTTTGAACAGTGGAAGAGACACTGGGAGAACTGTGTGAGGTCCCAAGGTGCCTACCTTGAAGGGGACTGAGGGGTCATTGTCCTGTGAACAATGTTTTTTATATCTTGTATCTTGTTCTTTCGGGATAGACCTCATAGATTATAAAACCTAAAACGCTTGCCATTCTGTCTGCCAAAAACAGAGTCACAATGGGTGACAATGACAGATTTTAATACACGAGTTTGCCAATAAACAAAAACATAATAGGGTAATATTATTCTCTCCCTTTTTTATTCATCCATGGCCTGATTATTTGAGGGTCAGCTATATTTCATCTTGAACCATGCCCAGGTGCATCTACTGCTAAAGGAGAATTTTGGGAAAGAACATTTCCTCTCCCACCTGAAATCCTTCCTCTGTTAAGGTCAACCTTCTTCATGAAGCCTTTGTTGTTCACTTTGGATTCTCCAGGGTGACCGTATAATTTATCATCAAATGGGATATCAGACACAAGAGGAGGGCAATGGGCCTAAACCAAGACTTCAGGCAGACCTGGTCACCATATGTATAGCATGTCCTCGATAACCTTGCTATGTTTATGGCTTGCTTTATGAGCATCATGCATTATTAATTATCCTTTCAAGTGTAAGTTCTAAATCAAGTTGTTCTGGTTGAAAAAAAACCTGAAACAACTTAAACTAGCTTAAGCCAAAAAACAAAGCAGGGAAGGAAATTTATGTTAAGGCTCTGGACAAGCCCATGGAATCCAAGCGCAGAGAGCACTACAGATCCCATGAGAAACTTGTGAAGCCAGG
This sequence comes from Desmodus rotundus, assembly GCF_022682495.2. Classification (NCBI taxonomy): domain Eukaryota; kingdom Metazoa; phylum Chordata; class Mammalia; order Chiroptera; family Phyllostomidae; genus Desmodus; species Desmodus rotundus. The sequence goes on along the minus strand of NC_071387.1, from coordinate 177,472,379 downwards.
GACTGGGACTGCATTGGGGACTAAGGATGTGCATGTCTGTGGTCTGAATATTCTCTCATCTCCACTTCTTGCTGCTTATCTACTTGAACCTTTCTTCCTCTGATACCAAAATAAGATAATCTGTGGGAAACTGTAGGGTGCAGAACTCCTGGGCTCAGAATAATGCCTCCTTAGAAGATGCCTCCATGCAGACCGGCTGTCTTAACTCTTCAGCTCTTCACACTCAGCTATGCAAGAGGCTTGAGTTTCTATTACTTGTTGATTTATTTTTAAATAATTAAAAATTTTTTCACTTAAGGATATGTTTATTGGTTTGAGAGGGGGAGGGGAGGGAAAGGGGAGAGAGAGAGAGAGAGAGACAGATTGATCCATTGCCTTCCTTATGCACCCTGACAGGGGATTGAACCCACAACCTTTACTAGTATACAGGATGGCACCCCAATCAGCTGAGTCACCTGACCAGAACAGATTGACTTTTAAATAGTTTCTCAACTGCATTTCTTTTCCTCAAGGGGACAATGGAAATGTGTATTTCCATGGACTTGCTGGCATTTAATGTGGGGGAAGGGCAGCCTTACTACTCATTCCCATTGCCCCATACAATGAGCTGGCCGAAGCCCAACCCCATTTCTCCCCTTCCCTTCTTCATCCCTCCAAATTCCAGCAGTGTCCCACTGAGAGATGCTGAAACACAGCCTGCTGCCTGCGGGAGCCTGGATGGCCGGGAGCGAAATACGCGTAGGTACTTCACGGGATTGAGGTGAAGCACAATGCTCCGGTGTTTGGATTCTGTCAGCAGGATGTAATGGCAGAAAAGTACCTTCAGTGGTCGTAGATGGGAAAATGAAAGCTTTAATAGAAAAGTTGTTTTTGTTGTTGTTGCTATGTGCCCTTAAAACCAGGTAAATGCCACTAAGAAACACATACGGTTGTAGCTACACTAAACCTGGGCCACCGTAACAAAACCTCCTCAAATAATGGCACTGCGATAGAGGTCACTCACACGCCCTCAGGACACTGTGACCTTCTTTGGAAAGCAAACGTTAAAACCTCCCAGATTAAGGTGAGTGCCCTGTGTATGCTGACAAGGCTCCGGTGGTAAAAATAGCCTGCGTTAGTCCCTGGGATATTTCAATCAATCTTATCAAAGCATTTTTAAATGTCAGAGGCTTCTGTCACTTGGTTTTCATCAGCTTCCCAATCTTCTGTTTCCCATAGCAATTTTAAGGGACATTTGGTCTTATAGACCATAAGGCTTTGAACCCCAGAATCTAGACTAAATTGAACTGGTTTGGTTAGGAAGTCTGCAATTTCTTCCCAGATGGGATTTTTGGCTTTTCATGTCGTCAGTTCTAGAGCGGTGAGCTGCTAAGCTAGGGCTCTGATGGGCCCTTGGATTCTCAGCAGCGAGCACCCCCTCCCTACCTCTGGCACACTGCCGGCTTTCCTCCCGTGATGTCACTGGGCCCACCCACCACAAGGTTGTGGGTGGGAATTTGGCTCCCTGCCCTGAGCTGACCCCTTGGAGACTACTTCAAACTGCTCATATCTTGTGTCAGGGGACAGGGAAGAGGTTTACATCGACATTTTCTGGTGTTAGCTAATAGCTTTCCTGAATGACGGAGGAAAAAGAAATCCTGAGGTGTAGAAATAAAACTCTTCGCTGTCATCCAACTTCACAGCAGAATAGTGTCTTGTTGCCTCTTTATTATTAATGGAATCAAAAGAGAGTCTGGAGTTTCCATTCAGGGAGCACCAAGGGTAAAGTGGTAAACCATCTCTGTCTATTAGACTCAGGGTGGACACCCTCCCTGGCAGGCAGCTCAGTGTGAGCATCTGGCCAGCAACCCAGCAGCGGGGCTGGGCTGGTTGTGGGGGCCAGGCCTGATGGGGGAGGCTGGCAGCTCCCTGGCAAATCTCCCTGGGCAGAATTCATTTAGAACCACAGACAGATGTGCACAGCTGTAGCATTTTCTGGAATTTAATTGTTAGTGTCTTCCTCCTCTCAAGCAGGTGAGCACTTGTATTTTCCTGGAACCCTGAATTAAACTGTCTTATCTTCATCCCGTGAACTCATGTCATTTTAGACAGCAGTTGCAGCCGCTGCTATTACTCAGTTCATTAAACGGTTGAGATCTTTAGCCCTGTTTTAAGACATGAGAGTGGAGAATAAAGAGCGTGCTAGGTATTCACATTTATTTTGGTTGAAGTCACGCCCTGTTTTTACCTTTCCATCTTTTTCTCTGAGTCAGACATCAGTAATGTTTTTTTAAAATTGCCTTCATTGAACGTGTCTAATATTACATGAATGCTGTGTGAAGTGTCAAGCCCAGAGCAGAGTTATGAAAGGCAGAGTCAAGAAGACCACTTTACATATGAAAGGGTAGATCTGAAAAAACACTGGGTTAAAAAACTGGAGGAGAGGAGAGTGGAGAAGAGAGAGCCTGGGGAAATCAGCTGGCAAGAAATCTTTAAGAGCAGTTTTTAGATATTGTTGTTTTATATAAAATGATTCCTGCTACTCATTTTGGCACATTATTTAAGATTTCAGGAAAGACTTTTTGTTGGATTATTTTCTTGAGATAAATATTAATTAAAGGAGGGAGCAGAAAGGCCCAGGTTTACTTTGGGTCGGTCTATATCTTGGCCTAAGTGGCCAGAGCCAGCCAAGTAAGAGGAAGGTCTTGCCGAGACGGGCTGAGGGAGTGTGTGTGGCACGGCACCCTGGCACAGTTTGCCTTTCCACGGCTCTGCCCTCGGCTAGCCCCATGAGCTCCTTGTTTTGGCCTCGATGTGCCCTTACTGCGTCAAAGGAGTACCCAGGCAGCTGCCACCAGGGAGTGGAGCAGTAGCAGCTGAGACACTGGGCAGAAGTCCAACTGCCTGAAGCTGCCAATGTTCTGGGCCTGCCCACCTTCTCAGCCCACTAGGTCCTCATGAGGAAGTCAAGGGCAGACCTGAGTCCTCCCCAGCTCTCTCCTCCTCCTCCCCACCCCCACCACTGTCCGAAGGATGACTTTGTGGCATGGTTCCCAGGCAGAAAAGCACATTGCCAGCTTCTCCCCTGAAGCCAGTCTCAGGCAATACACTCCATGAAGCCCTTCCAGACTAAATAGGAGAGACAGACAGAGGAAACTTGGGTAGAGGAAACTGCCACTTAAAGGCAAATCTGGCTCCTTACAAAGGGACTTAAAACTAGGGAATTCACTGCCTCTGCAGTGCTTTTAGAAAATGGTCCTGGCTTGACTGAGGAAGAGAAAACTTGGCAGAAAATGCCTGTCATTCATGTTCCTGGCAGGTTTGCAAGCGCTTTTACGACACAGAAGTAGCGCTGGTGATTGCTCACTCTGCAAACGCAGACAGACCCTTCGTCAGGACACCGGGCGCGGTGTGCGCCAGCTGGCAGGCAGACATGGCAGCGCTCAGACACAGAGCAAAGGCGAGGGTGGGTGTCCTTTCCAACACCCCAACCCCACTCTAAACACGTGCCCTCCATCTTCAGGATAAAGTGCTTTCCTGAAGGATCTAAGGCAGACAGCATGTGTCCCACGTGCTGTGGGCTGAATCATTACTCCACTAAAAGATATTGCTGAGGCCTAACCCCCAGTACCTCAGAATGTGACCCTATATTTGGAAATACGTCTTTGCAGATGTAGGTAAGGTGAAGTTGTATTGGAGTAGGATGGGCCCCGCCCCTGATATGACTGGTGTCCATGTTAGAGAGGAGAATACCATGTGAAGAGAGAGACACACAGGGAGGAGGTGGCTGCAGGCCGGGCAGGGGCAGAGGCAGAGCCTGGAGCTATGCGTCTGCACACCAAGGACCGCCATGGACTCCTGAGAACCTGCAGAAGCTAGAGAGAGGCAAGGAAGTGTATTCTCGTCTACAGCCGCAGAGAGGACGTTGCCTTGCCCGCACCTTGATTTCAGACTTCTGGACTCCAGAACTCAGAGAATAATTCATGTTGTCGGAAGCCACTCAGTTTCAGGTGCAGCAGCCCTAGGAAACGAGCGCCCCAAACGTGATGACTGTCACCCTGAGCGGGCCGGTATGCGGAGGTGAACTGGGGACATCCCAGGGAGCTTCCGACAGCGCGCCAGGTAAAGTGCATGACAAGTACTCCAGAAAAGTGCTTTGGCTGTTTTCTAGCTATAGAAGCTTCCCCTTCGTGGTCCTTGGGGGACTCTGTAATCCCTTTTCATATCAAATAGAACAAAACTGTCAAAAGTTGCCACCTTGTCCAATAATAAATGTGCTAAGTCCTTGAGCTTTTGGCCTGTTGACTTAGACTTGTGGGACAGGAAAACAATCCTTCAGAGTAAAAACCCAATCATCTCTGTTTGCACTTAATGGCAAAGAGGAAAAGTCTTGATCATTCCAGAAAAAAAGAACAAAAACACCTTAGTTACCTGGTTAGGATTAGGGGCCTGAGATGCTGGTCACCGCAGTTTTAGTCCCTTACTTCTGATAATAATTTTGGGCTAAATGGACATAACCTTAGCCTTTAGCCACAGCAATGAATGACTGGGGGGACCTTGAGCTGTCTATCAAGAAGATGGACTTGGCATCACTTGGAGATTAAATGGAGGGGAAAATTGGCTAGGGAGAAGAATGTATAATCTAGGCGTGATAAAGCTACTACTTCAGGCAGGACAGGATGGTGAAGGTTGAGGAGACAGGGTAGTTTGCAGAGAAAGAAGCCACTTGAACATAAGGCAAAAAAGAGTTTCTAAACACTCTGACAATATTCTAGATTTGGCAAAGAAATATTTAAGAGAATTTACCTCATTTTACCCAGGAAAGAGAGGTTTTATTCAATTGATTTTTTAAAAAATCTAGATTTCCAGAAATATTCCAGGTACCTCATACAATTAAACAGTATGTGAAATTGGACAGTTAAGGACTGAAAACCAGAAAAGAGATTATATGAAAGAGACACAGGGTTAGATACTACCAGGCACCTGCGTAAAAGGAACTGCAGCCGTTGGAAGCCGAGACAAGAAGAGAAATAATTATTATAGTTTTCATTGCATATACATACGAATTCGTCTGAAGACAAACTTTTCCCTAGAAGAGAGCTTGAGAAGATATTATCCCATTAATCTGTAATCATTTTATGAGAAACAATAATTATATATATCTCTCTGGCGGTGTGGCTATGTGATTTCTTCAAGACTCACTGGGCTAAAATGAGGTTCGACTTAGAGTTTGCAAGTAGATTCTTTTATTTCTGTGATTATTATCATATCCTCAAGAAACACAAGGTATATGATAAGGAGTCAGACAAAACACGTATATGATTTTATGCATAAATGCATTCTCCTTCACCTACTGTGAAGTCTTGGAACCAGAGACACAGCTACGGCAGCAACTGAAAGGCAGGGGTCCCCATGGTTTTACACAGTAAGAAACGGAGATGGCACCTTGAACCCCTCAGAAGGGTAATTATCCCACAGAAATCCCAGCTAGTGGAGAAGTATCCTTGCTATTGTTAGATTTCTTGTGGTTAGGATGTAAATATATGCTGAAAGTCACTCGCTGAAAATCACCGGTCTCTCTACCCGTGTGTTTGAAATCTGAGCGCTGTGGTGATTGACTTGGCCCTGGAGCTAGGTGGAGCTTCGCTCTGGCTCTTCCTCAGTGCAGAGCTTGCTTCTGAATGAACCGGCACGTGGCCCCTTATTCTACTTTAGTGTCTGTTCCCAGAAAACAGCAGGACTGTTCTCCTGGATTGTTAACTCTGAGTTCAAGACTTTGTTCCACTGACTGCTTTTTCCTTGAATGGTTTCAAAAGTTCTTGGTGGCATTTCTTTTTTAATGTCATAACCAAAGATGTGAATCTTATTCAGCTCCCTCATCAAAAGAGAGCTGTCATATGTCACCGGATTGCATGTGCCCTCCCATGTCCTCTGTGTGGGATGTGTTACCCAGAATAAACTGTTTCAGCAGGGGACAGAATTACTGAAATCCAAAAGAATTAATGAAATTAAAGATGAGAACTTTATAGGTAAATGAAACGTGAGCAGTAATGGTCCCCCTCTCTCCCCACACTTGCGTACAGGCACTTATTGGCGAGAAATATAATGAACTTCTGCATTACCCAAATGACCAAACTAAGAAATAATACGGTGAAAGACCTATTCCAATAGTTAGTGGGTAATGTTAACGTTTGTTGCACATCTCTGTAAGCCAGGCATTGCAGGCACTTGATGTACTTAACCTATAGTACCCTAAGCAACTCTTCTAGGTAAGCACTATTACATTAATTTTACCATAAGGGGGACTTTGAAAGGTTAAGTGACTTGCCCCAATCTGTACATGTACAAGTACTAAAGCAAGAATGTGAGCTTGCCTCTGTTTTCTTTCATTCTTTCTATCTCTCATGGATATCGACAGCAGTCAGCCAAATACAGAATAACTGACTTCTATCACACATATATATTAGCCAATAGGTTAATGATATTCACTGTAGCCACTTCGGAATTAACTAGAGCATAATTATTATTGAAGTCTTTGTTCTCCTTTGCTTACGTCAAATGAGCCAGCTTCTGCCTACTTCTTCCTCCTCAGATGATGGCAGCTTCGGAGTGCACTCCCATTACACATCCTCTGTTTTTTCTGGGGTTTGAAAATGAGAATTTGAATTAATTCACTGACCCCCAGACTACTCAGCTTTGGAATACCCTGCCACTTGACCTTCCATGTAACTGACTGGGTACACTTGAGCAACTGGAATTTCTCAGTGACTGGAAGGAAAACCAGTAGCCAAGCTGACTTACAACATCGGAGGCCAACTCTGCTTCTTTTTGGTGGTTTCATGAGACTATTGGGAAAATTGACCTGTAGTCCTGGAACACTGCACAAATCCTCTACATGTATCGTCACTCCCCTCATTGCTACCTGGAAACTCTCATATTACTATAACTTCTGCCATCTTTCTTTCCCTCTTTCTTCCCTGCTTTTCCTTCTTTCCATCCTCCCTTCCTTTCTTTCTTCCTTGTTTCTCTCTTCTTCTCCTTTTCTTTTCTCCTTCTTCTGTTCCTTCTCCTCCCCCTTTTTCCTCCCCTTCCTCCTCCTCCTTTTCCTTCTCCTTCTCCTTCTCTGCCTTTTCCTCCTCTTCCTCCTTCTTTTTAAATGACCTTTGTGTACAAAGGATTGCCTTATTCATAGGTCTCAGTTTATGGTACAGTTTATGATCCCATATCATCACGAATCCCACAAGAACTCTTTCTTATTTCTTATAAATGTTCTTCTTCCTCATTTTTCCCGATCCTCATTCCTTCCTCCTCAGTCTCCACCCTAATGGGTCTGATTTGCATTATTTGCATATGTTCATGTTTGCGGCAGGCACTGCTCTTGCCCTCCTTACATGCTGGCAGAATTTGTAGCTGGGTGCTAGCCATGACTACACCACTTAATATCGACCAATGGGACATGAGCAAAAGTGATGTCAACTTCTAGGTTGCCCTGTAGACAGAGATGTGTCCTTCCCTTCCTTTTCCTTCTTCCCTTCCCCTTCCTTGTGATTGTGTGGTAGGAGGTCAAGCAGCCACTTGGGAGCCTGAGGTAAAAGTCGAGGGTGGCAAAGCAACATGATAGAAGCAGCTTGGGTCCCTGATGATTTGGAGCCACAATCCCCTCCCCTAAATTGCCTCCCTGAAATTTTACAGGAGAAAAAATTTATCCAGTTTAATCCATTGTTATACTTTTGAGTGCTTCTGTTTTAGACATTGATCCAATTTCCTAAATAAATACAGCCCCTTTGCAAAGTATGTAGGAGCATTTAATTAGTCTGCATGTGTTTCAAACTTTAAACAGCATTGTTTTGTTTCTTAGGTTTTTCACTCAGCACTATTTGAAAAAAATCTATCCTTGCTGCAATGAGCATACCTAGTTTTTGCTGCTAAGTGCTGCAGAAGAGGCTGCTGTGTGCCTCTACCATATTCTCTTTTTAAAAAAATTCTAGTGTTTATTGTTCTGAATTTCAAGTATAATACATAATCGCCATGTAAAATATCACAGTGATACAGAATATAGAAACAGAAAATTGGCCTCAACTCCAGCTCTCCCCCACCCCTAGCCATATTTTCCTACATACTCCCCTAGTGATAGACACAGAGATTGCTTCCAAATTCCCACTACCACAACCAACACCATGATGATAGTATGAAACTTCAAAATAATATTTTCTTGGGTATATATAGAAGAGAACATTTGCTGGTCATGGAGTAGTCTCGTTTAATTGCATGAAGTTCTGCCAAATTACTTTCCAGAAGGGCTACTGCAGTCTGCACCTCCATTAGCAGTGCCTGAGGGCTCCTGTTCCTCTACACCAGGCCCTACGTGTGTGTTATTTAAGTTTCTAATTTTTCCAGTCTTAAGTGACTCATCTTTATTTGCAGTTTATTAGTGTTTGTGTAGTGGTTCATATACTTGTCAGCCATTTGGGCTTTCCCTTCTGTGAATTGCCTCTTCATACCCTTTTCTCAATTCCTGGTATACTCTTGATATTAATTCACGTTGGTTTTGGTTATGTCTATTCACGATCTTTCAAGGCAGATATCCTTAGCATTATTCATCAAGACCTTGTAGCCATTTGATGTTTGTTTCGCATTGGTCTGCAACCCATATCCAATGCCTCCATGAGTGTGCAACCCCGCCTGAAGCGCAATGTCCCCTGAAGCCCCTGATATCCCTAATGTCGTGAGCTGCCAGTTATCCTCAGCTTCCAATACCTTCCCTGGTAAACCAGCTCTCCCCTCCCTCCCCTTCTCTCTGTATTTTAGTTGCCAAAACTGAATATGGCTATCAAATGGTGACCCTCTTTCTTTCCTGTAGCCTTGTTTACTCGCTCTGCACTTAAGGAGCAGAGGGGAGGGAACAGGATGCAATCGGGATAATGCAGCTAGAGGCTAACACTTAAATCTTCATTATTTGGAAATGGATGGAAATTTAGAGGAGAGTCTTGTAAGGTCACTCCTAACTCTAAAAAGTCTGAGTCTTCAGAGTAAATGTGGGAATTTACAGAGCATTTCTTTTCCATTGGCTGTACCTCTTATTTTCAACTTCGTTTTTACCGACCTCATCAAAAAGCCACTCTCCCTCTGACTTTGGTGACACTTGCCATCTTTGCCTGAGTAAAGCCTGTTGTCACTGACATCAGGAGGTCATCAATGTTGTCAAAGTTGCACTTTTTCTTTACAGGGTCCTGGGAGAATGTCAACCCATGAAATTCAGTGCAAAAAATTTCATGGAGCTAAACAGAGGAAACCCTCTTAAAAGGGCTCCACCAATTAACAAACCAGGTAGGGAATAAAGCTCATTTCACTCTTGAAATAGAAAGAGGAAAGATGTATCACTGCTAAGGGTCCTTGGAGTTGCTAGGGGCCTTTATGATACAGCAGTTTCTTAGCTGTCACTTCCGGTCCTCATCATGGTTTACTGCTAAACCGTTCAGCTGGTCAGTGGTAGTCAATGCAAAACCATACCACACTGATTGCGATGACCAGCATACACACCATGATGGCTTTTCTCCTGGGTATTAACATTGCAGTATTTTTATAGAAAGTACTAACCAACAATGTTAGGAAAATAAAGATCTTCAGCGAATATTAACACTAATAATTGTGGTGTCTTATGCCACAGAATTAATTTAATCAGAGAGCTCTCAATGTTTTGACCTTTTATTCTTCTACTTCTATTTAGGAAAATGCCAACAATGGATCAACCCAACCAGTCTCTTTCTCTGATTCTATAGAGAAGTCTTCTGTAAGACGGGTAATATGGAGGCATAAGTAGATACACTTTGCCTCCTTGCACAATGAAAAGAAGGACAACAACAAATTTAAAAGGAAAAAATAACCAGAACTTCCAGAAAATCAAACTGTATGGAAGTCTAACAATCAAGGAGTTAAAGAAGAAACATTCATCCAGACAGGTAAGAGGGATGGAGATGGGCAGCTGGATGGAGAGGATGCACAGCAAGACAGTGGCTGGAGGACCAGGCTAGGGAGGCACCAGCTGGAGGGAAGGGTGGCCCCACACTTGTGTGAGGATAAAGCAGGGGGAGCAATTGGGGAGCAAGACAGACAGAGCAACCCAGAGTTCCAGTGCAGGGAAATAAAGCCTCAAAACCTCTGACTGAAAAAACCTGTGGGGGTTGCAGTGGTGGGAGCAACTCTCAGCCTCACAAGAGAGTTTATTGGAGAGATCCTTGGGGTCCTAGAATGTACATAAACCTGCCCACGCAGGAGTCAGCACCAGAAGGGCCCAATTTGCTTGTGGATAGTAGGGGAAATGACTGAAAGTCGGCTGAGAGCCAAGCAAGCAGCATTATTCCCTCTCAGACCCCTCCCCTACATACAGTGCTGCAACACAGCAATGTGGATTGCCCTGCCCTGTTGAATACCTAAGGCTCTGCCCCTTACTACCTAACAGGTACATGGAGACAAAGAAATATGGCCCAAAGGAAAGAACAGATCAAAGCTCCAGAAAAAATACAACTAAGTGACAAAGAGATAGCCAACCTATCAGATGCAGAGTTCAAAACACTGGTAATCAGGATGCTCACAGAAATGGTTGAGTATGGTCACAAAATAGAGGAAAAAGTGAAGGCTATACAAAGGGAAATAAAGAAAAATATACAGGGAACCAACAGTAAAATGAAGGAAACTGGGACTCAGATCAATGATTTGGACCAGAAGGGAGAAATAAACATTCAACTAGAACAGAATGAATAAATAAGAATTCAAAAAAAAAAAATGAGGAGAGGCTTAGGAACCTTTGGGACAACTTTAAACATTTCAACATTTGAATCATAGGGATGCCAGAAGGAGAAGAGGAAGAGCAAGAAACTGAAAACTTATTTGAAAAAATAATGAAGGAGAACTTCCCCAATCTGGCAAAGGAAATAGATTTCCAGGAAGTCCAGGAAGCTCAGAGAGTCCCAAAGAAGCTGGACCCAAGGAGGAACACACCAAGGCACATCATAATTACATTATCTAAGATTAAACAGAAGGAGAGAATCTTAGAAGCAGCAAGAGATAAGGACACAGTTGCCTACAAAGGAGTTCCCATAAGACTGTCAGCTGATTTCTCAAAAGAGACTTTACAGGCAAGAAGGGACTGGCAAGAAGTATTCCAAGTCATGAAAGGCAAGGGCCCACATCCAAGATTACTGTATCCAGCAAAGCTATCATTTAGAATGGAAGGGCAGATAAAGTACTTCCCAGGTAAGGTCAAGTAAAGGAGTTCATCATTGCCAAGCCCTTATTATATGAAATGTTAAAGGGATTTATCTAAGAACAAGAAGATGATCAAAACTATGAACAGTAAAATGACAACAAACTCACAACTATCAACAACTGAATCTAAAACAACCAAAACAAAACAAAACAAAAACAAAAACAAACTAAATTAAAAACAAAAAATAGAACAAGAACAGAATCACAGAAATGGAGATCACATGGAGGGTTATCAATAGGGAGCAAGAGTGGGGAGAATGGGGGAAAAGGTACAGGGAATAAGAAGTACAAATAGTAGGTACAAAATAGACAGTAGAGGAATAGTATAAGAAATAGACAGTATTGAGAATAGTATAGGAAATGGAGAAGCCAAAGAACTTATATGTACAACCCAGAGACATGAACTAAGGAGGCAGGAATATGGGTGGGGGTGGTGCAGGGCAGAAGAGAATAAAGTGGAGAAAAAATGGGACAACTGTAATAGCATAACCAATAAAATATATTAAGAAAAAGAAGTCCTGCTGAGCACTTGTGGCAAAAGTCACACCATGGTCCTGACTGTGGCTCTTGACAAATGTCTCCAACTTCATTGGGGCTTGAAGTGAGTACATTCTTGAATTACTACCCAAACTTTCATCTGCTTCTTCTATTCACGCTTCAAGGAATAGCGCCAGCATCGCCTCCTCCAGAAAGGCTTCCTTGAATTAACTGTCCCCAGACTGCAGCAGCGCTGGGTGGCTATCCTTTGGTTCTCCCACCAGCTTCTGTTAGGCCGGTGAACACACTACACTGTGATTGCTTCTTGGGCCTCTGCCCTGTACTGGAGAGACTCTCTGATGTTTCTTACCCCACAACCCCAGTGTCTAGCACAGTGACTGGCACTTAACAAAAGTTGGGAAACAAACCAACAGACAAATGTACAGAGTAAGAATTCATGTCTACATCAACAGGATGTGACCAAAGGTGCTTATGGTAACCTAAGAACTAGTCCAGGAGCTTGCCTGCTTAAGAGAAAACAATAACAACAAAAATCCCTCCATTTGTCTGTCATGAGCTCCTCCATAAATCCTTGTCAGCCCCCAAAGGGTGCAGCAGTTGGCCAAATGTTCAGCAGGACACATGTTCACACCAACCCCATGTGTACACTGTCCCTACTTTAAAGCAGGATGCCCATCAGCCTGCACGACAAGGCAAGATGAACTTAGTATAAAGACATGAGAGTAGTCAGCTGACCCAACCTAGAAAGTCCCTAGGAAAGTGGGCTTTTCTTGATTGCAGAAACACCTTCTGCAGAAGATAGATGCCAGGAAACATCTCAGACAGGGCCCACATTAACACTTGGTTGCAGTCACATTGTAGCTCAATGCAGAAGGGGAGGGCGATAATATGGGGTGGGGAGGTGGACATACTAGGCAAAGGAGATCCATTTTCATAAGAGCAAGGGCCTTGTCTGTTCACCTCTGCATTTGTGGGCACTAGAATGATGCCAGTTATATCAGAAGCACTCAGTAAATATTTAAAGAATTGTTAAATAAAACCTTGACCAGTAATACAGCAAAATATTATATTATCACTGGTTGTCTCTGAGTGTGGTACTTTTAAAATATTTTTTTATTTATTGATTTTAGAGAGAGGGTGAGAAGAAGGGAGAGAGGAGGAGAAGGAGAGGGATGTAAGGGAGGGAGAGAGAGCGACAGAAACATCAATTTGTTGTTCTACTTTTATGCATTCTTTGGTTCCTTCTTATATGTGCCCCACCTGGAGATCAAACCCACAACCTTGGCATCTTGGGATGATGCTCTAACCGAGTACCGGCCAGGGCCTTGGGTGTGGTATTCTGAATGTTTTTTTTTCCTCTGAATTTTTGTTCTTGGTTCTATTCAAATTTTCCACATGAGCGTGCATTCCTTTTATAATTCCTTTTATAGTCAGAAGTGTTTCATGGACACAAAAAGGAAGTGATTGTGTGATGTGGCCATGTGGCTGTGTGGGTGGTGCGGGCAGTGATGCTAGCCTAGAATAAAGGTTCTGCCCGCTCATTATTTCTTCATGCCTCCCTCCGAGGTGAACGAGTATACCTTACACAGAGCAGTTAAGAATGAAAGGTTGTTGTGGAACACAAAGCCTCATCTGTGACCTCCCCACCCCCTCCTTCCCTTCTGCCTTTCACTTAGAGAAAAGAACTGTGTGGGTTGCATGGGAAGATGATAAAGAGACAGGGAAATGATAGGGGTTTTCCATGCATTCAGACAACTGTATGGGAATCCATTTTTCCAAACCAAATGAGAAGTTATTTAAAAGACAAGCCCAGTTGAGAATGGTGCATCTGGGTGGATCCTAGGACATTCTTGGTGTGTACAAATGAAATACTCCCAGTGGCCCCTACGTAGCTTGAGAATCTCCCAGTGCACTGAGTTCTGAGAATAACACCACTCCCCAGCTCCCTCAAACAACATCATCAAATGCTTTATACAGTTGCCAGTGAGGAAACAGTCAGCAAGCATTACTAATTCAAAGCAAGAACGCGTGAAGCCACAAATTGAGGGGTATGGGTAACAGAGAAAACGCAATGCTTTCAGCTGGATTTTAAGAGGAACTGGAGCTGATGGACAAGAGGGAGAGCGAGCGAGCTCACGTGCCAAATCATAGGGGAAATTATCAGGTAAATGAGCTGTCAGCAAATGGGCTGTCTACATTTGGATACAGGCTTAAAGTCATTCCAACCCATTAGGAACTTCTGACTTTGTCTTCCAAAAAGCCAACAATAATGCCAATTTTCAAGATGAAGTCTCCTGGGAGGATGAAAGAGAGAATGCTTCCATTTATACATATCTGGTGCTTCCCCAGATGAAACCTGACTGCCCAACTATTCTAGAAACTGTGTTCATTTGTGACTTGCAGGTCATCATTGCTGTCACTTTCTGCCATTAGTTTCTAAGTATGCTTGTTTGTAAATTTCCTGACAGCAAGATTTGAAAGTCATCTGTTCCCATCTGATTCCCTTCCAAAATCACTGAATTTACCCATATCCCTGACCATGACCAAATTCACACCTCATTTTCTCACGGTTGTTCTTGGTTTCTGCCCAGATTTGTCTTCCGTAAAGTACTTTCTCATTATCTAACCAACATGGGATTCCAGGGTGTGATGCTCTCTCGATTCTTCATTCCTAATCTCTCTGGCCACCGCTTTAAGATTTTGACCTGAAAGAGGTTCAAGAAATATTGTGAATTAATTATTTGAAGCTTTCCTTTCTGATGATTATTTTTTCATTAATGTTGGGTGTCTTCCTCTTAATTCTTTCTTTACTTTTGCTCAGGAAAGTGACTTCTAGATTTGTATAATTCTCACAGTTTAACGATCAATTCTTATGAATGTGAATGGCAAATTGGCTTGTCTAGCCGTGAGTTCTGGCCTTCATCCAGTGCCTCCAAACTCCAGCTGCTCTTCCTGTGAGTTTTCTCTCCTTCAGCAAGGAAAGCTAATGTCCAAAATCTTTTTGTAGCTCTCACTAGGTTCAATTCTCTTCTCATACACTGTAGTTTTCATCTCTAAAGTTTCATTTGAAAGACAACGTAGAGATGTTAACAATATCTTTAGTTATATTCCTCACTTATAAGATGCTATTACACTGGTTAGATACACAGTTATATGATTGTTTATCGCACGGATCCCAGAAACAATGTTAAAATGGGCTTGATTCTGAAGGCTGAAGCAGAATAGCAGGTTATGGCCAAATACTGAGCTAAAACCAAGGTCTGAAAATTCCTACTTACAGACTTCTCTTTAATGAACCCAGGGGTCTGGGAAAGGCAGAGTCCAGCAACAGAAGACAGTATATGCTATGTTTGAAAGTCACTGTGGCTTAATTACTGAATCATGCTGGCCTCCATCTTTTTCTTAAGATGCTTCTAAGTCTTTATGCAAAGACTGCTTGCAGACCCACACCTTTCAGGCCTTCATGTGTCCTTGGTTGGGTTTAAATACCTGTTACACATATATACACATAAATATTAATATTTGAGTGCCTGCTATATAACAAGTACTAAATATTATGTCAACCGATGGTCACTGGTGCCAATTCAATGCCAACGGGAATCCCTAATTTGGGGTGCAGTGAAGAAGAAAACTTTATTCAGTGCAACACAGCTCAATTGTGATACAGCTCAGCTGTGAAAACAGCATGGCTATGGGGCCAGGCCGCTCTCCCACTAGACAGCTCTGCTTCTTGCTGCTCTGCTTTGCACCATTCTGCACTTCCACATGCTGGTATGCTCTGGTGAGACATCTTCTGTGCTTCACATTCCGTGTTTCAGCTCCAGCCAGGGAAATGCAATCTGTAGTCTTCAGTGGAAAGGGAAAGTGCACTACCAGAGCCAGAGGGGAGATGACTTATATAGATAGAAGTCCCTGTCCCTGGGCCCTGATTGGTTTCTCCTCATGCAAATGAGGACTGCAAATCCTCACAGTTTGATTGGTCCAAAATGCACTGTTCAGAATGGGGCTGCTCTGATTAGTTGGTGAAGAAGCTGCTGCAGATATAGTTGTGTAGCTCCGACTGGATGGGAAAAGCCTCAGTCCTGATGGTTGAAATAGGATTCCAGGAACTCCTTTATAAGGGCTGGCTCAGATGGCAGAATCAGTTCAGGCAGGCCATACAGTGCATAAGGTAGGCTTAGTGCAGGCTTCTCCCTGAAGTGCAGTTTGTGTGAGAGACCCCTGTATAGAAATGGCTGCTAGGTTCTGTTTTTTAAATTTGAGTCCAGTTAGCCACCAGGAGCCCTTCTTGGTAGGTATTTACTTTCTCAGGGTCCACAATTTTCAGAGGGGGGACCCAAAACTCCCAGAATTATCTTCTGGAGGGCAGGCCCCTGGTAGTACAGGTTTCCCTCACTAGGCGAGTGTTCTAGGAACCCATCTGTATCAGTGCACGAACTGACATCGTTGTGAGAGGCTGTGTTGAGCTCCAGTGAATTTTGTTTGAAGACAACACACTTGCCCGCTTCATGAGGGGTGATTCACGAGCGCACCTGCCTGCACTGCACTGAAGAGTTCAGCAGTTTTTGACCAAAACCGCCACGACCCTCATGCCCCACCCTCCCTATTTAACCAATCTCACCATGAGCGATTTTTTTTTTGTTTCCCTGGATGACAAAAGTCCTCAAAAGGAAACATTTTGCCCATGCGGAAGAGGTGAAACAAAAAAATGGCAGAAGCACTAAAAGGCATCAAAATGGACGAGTTCAAAAACTGTTTCAAGCAGTGGAAAAAACGTCTCCATAGATGTATTGCATCCAATGGAGAGTACTTTGAAGGTGACTGGTTTAAATATGTAAGAACAGATATATATTTTTTTATAAATAAATTCCATTTTGGGGTTCCCCCTCATATATGCTAAGTAGTTTTAAATATATATACATATATTAAATATACATATATGTATTTCTAATTTTCAGGATAATTCTGTGGGTAACTTCCACTTTAATATGGGGGTAGAATATGTATATTCTTATATTTTCCCACAAGAAGAACATTAAAGGATTTTCTCTGGAGGCATAAGCCCACAAAGACAAAGAGAATGGAAAAGAAGATAATGCAACAACCTTGTAGAAGCTGGAAGCAGATGGGTAGGTGGTAATTGACTTGGAAGCAGAATTAGCAAAAACCAGAGTAAGACCAGAGTAAGGGAAGCCCATCAATAAGCTGATTTATGCTGTAGAATCCCAGAAAGGCCAGAAGCTGGAGAATCCAGAGACCTATGGATGTGGAGGTATGGATGGGTTCTGAAAACAGGAATATTGGTTGAAAATGGGACTAAGAGAAGATCTTAAAAGCTTCAAGAACATGAAACAGAACAATAATGGAAATAGTAGGTGATATACAACAGGTAAGGCTCCTTAATGCCAACACAGGAGATTAGCATGTCTGCAAAGATTTGAGAGAAAATTATTTTCAACCCAGAGTTCTCTGCTTGACTATCATACACATAGCAGGGTAAAATAAAGGCATTTTAAAAAATATTCAAGTCTTATAAAATTTACCACCTATGCACCCTTTCTCAGGAAGTTACTAGTGTATGAGTCATACACCAAAGTAAGCAAAAGAAGAGATAGGCTAAGACAACTAAAAACTTTAGAATCCAGGAAACAGAAGATCCAATATAGCACGGTGGAAGGGACTCTCTGGGAAGATAAAGTCCGCAGTCAAAACAAGAGCTCAAAGTCACAGGCCTAGAAAATGACCATCTCAGATGGAGCTGGAGGTGAGACAGTGAAAGCCAAAGCTCCCGGATGTGCTGGACCACAGGGAAAGATGTACGCTTCAGCAGAGAGCACGCGATGAGCAGTGGTAAGGGTGTTGAAAACTAAGGTAAGAAAAACGGAAATAATTATTATCTCTAGAAAAGCAACATGAAAAGGGAAATGTAGTTATAATAAACTACATGGATTGGATGTAAATAATGTTATATAATTATAAGAATGCGAATGTTTAATAATCTAACCCCCAAAAGGATACAACTCTAGTAGACTTTAAGAAAGCATGTGGAGATGAAATCTGATGGTAAGTCCTCATCTATGACAGTAAAAGAAGAGTGTATCTAAAATTACAAAGCAAGAAATAGTACACACTAGTCCCTTACACATAGGGCAGTAAATGGAGGAGGAAAAAGTAAAAGGAGGTCTAGGCTTTTAGGGAGTGGGAATCAGGGAGTGGAGGGGTGGGGTAAAATAAAGTACTCCCTTTTGTTGGTTCTCATGGACTGAATTGCGTACCCACCCCCACCACCAATCTATATGTTGAAGTCCTAACCCCTAATACCTCAGAATGTGACTTTATTTGGAGACGGGACCTTTAAAGAAGTAATTAAGTAAAATAAGTTCATAGGCATGACCCTAATCCAAGCTGACTGGTCTCTTTATAAGAAGATATTTGGATACACAGAACACCAGGCATATGTGCAGAGAAAGACCATGAGAGGACACGGGCGGGGGTTGAGGCTGCAGCTAAGGAGAGAGGCCTCAGGAGAAATCAAAACTGTTGGCACAATGATCTTGGATTTTAAGCTTCCAGAGCTGTAAGAAAAACAATTTCTGTTTGTTTAAGTCACCCAGTCTGTGGTATTTTTTACGGCAGCCTGAGCAGACTAATGTGTGGTGATGAGTCATGTACAACTTTGGCTTTTTAAACAATGTACCTGTGTTATCTCTACAAATTAAAAAAAAGTTCATAAATAAAATAAAGGCATGAAGTACCTCTTATAAGAAAGAAAATGAGATCAGGTTAGTTGAAGACTATGTCCCAGGTGCTGAATCTAAAGCCAGGAGCACCTCACTCTGTGCCCAGTGATGTCCCAGTTTCTCCAGAAGTCCAAGGTGCATCACCAAGGCCAAGTGTTGGCATTGTCTTTGTCCTCTCACATGGATGAGCTGGCATACCATGTCTTTAATCTACTTTTAGAGCCAGGCTCTGGACACCACAGGCTCTCAAAAGCCAAGCGTGATGGTTAATTGCTAAAACATGTCTGGGTGTGCCTGTATTTCTGAAAGAGATCTGAATCAGTAGACTGAATAAAAAAGATGGCTCTCGCCAGTGTGAGTGGGCATCATCCAGTCCATTCAGGGCCTGCATAGATCCAAACGCTGGAGAAAGGGCAAAGGGCAGCTCTTTGCTTGAGCTGTGACAACCACCTTCATCTGCCCTCAGATATCAGTGCTTCCTGGTTCTTGGGCCTTCAAACTCGGATTGGGACTTACACCATTGGCTTTCCTGGCTCTCAAGCCCTCAGACTTGGGCTGAATTTACAATACCAGCTTTACTGGTTTGCCAGCTTACAGATGGCCACCATGGGATTTGCTGGTTTCTATAATGGCATGAGCCAATTCCTATAATAAATCTCTCCGCCGTCCATCCATCCACCCATCCATCCACCCATCCATCCAACCAATTTGTTCTGTTTCCCTGGAGAGCCCTAATACACTGGGAAGTCGTGTCTCTGCTTCTGTATGTTCTGCTCCAGGCAATCCGAAACATCACTGCCAGGCTCTTTCCGTAAGCATTACTCCACCACGTCACCCTGAAACCATCAATGGCTCCCTATTATGTTTCTCATTAGGCCTCTCTTTGGATCAATTTGTATTTCTCTTTAGAATCCATTTTGGAGCTGTGAAAGGAACATACACTGGTGGGTGGGGGTTGGTGAGAGATCTAGGATCCTCTAGCCATCTCAGGCGTTGAGCTTGTTCTAAATCCATGCTTCACAAACCTCTTTGGTGCCTGATCTAAAGCAGAAAATACATTTTACCTGGCAACTGTGCACATTCACACAGGCATGTACAAGTGCACACACATATGAAACAGTAATTTCAGAAAACTAAACTTACTCTTATGTGTGGTGCACAGTAAAACTTTTTTATGCTACTTTAGATCTTTTCATTTTTAGTGCTCACCAAAACCATATTTTAACTTTATAATCCATTAATGGATTAAAGGCTACAGCTTGAAAAATATTGTCTAAAGTTTGCAGTGAGAGTAACTTTTATTCATTTGCTCTCATAACAGTGTGAAGAATGTAGAGTAGATTCTTCTGGCAAGTTGTTAGAAAAGATAGTGAGTGTGTTAGGTTCTTCCAGGAGCAAGTAATAGAAGGTACAATCACCTATGGCTTAAACTATAAGAAGTAGTCACTGTCTCACATAATTACTTTAGAAGTAGGGTTGATTATTTTATGAATCAAAAACACCTTCAAAGACTCAGGTTCTACCACCTGCTCTGACACCCTCAGTATTTGTGTCTTGGATTGTTTCTTTCATGATCTCAAGAAAATGGTCCAACTATGACAGCCCCAAGAACAATTTCCAAAGCCCAGGAGAGACAGTGTCCCTTCCTTTTCTCCCTTAGTAAGAGTGAGGGGTAGTTTCCCCGGAGACTCCTGTGCCTCCTGGTTCAGAATTGCAACATTGCAAGCCTGCCCTAACCCAGCCACCTGCAAGGGGAGAGCACCTGCCCTCAGGCTCGGAATCAGTCTATGGGACTGAGCGGAGGCCGAGTCTCCCTGGAAAGCCCTAACTTCACAAAACCTAAACACAGTTCAACTTCCATTTACCCAAGAAGCAAGTGAGGGTGGAGGGGTGGTGATACTTGAGTAGGCAACCAAAAGTGTCTTTTATGGGGGGTGTGGCTAAAACTTCCCAGAAGGTGAAGACGACCACACTCTCTCTCATTCTCCTCCCTTCCCTTGCTTCTAGTTACAATGCCTGACTCCTTCAACTCCACTTCAGTCCCATACTCTCCTCCATCTGCCTTTGGTTCCCCACTGTCTCAATTCCTGAATATCCAGCCTCTAATCCATTCTATGCTGATTCATACCCTCCCCACCCACTCTTCGCCATCAACCTCATTCATTCATTCATTTATTCATTCACTCCTTCATGTAATTACCCAGTTGTCATTCTTTTCCTGTTTATAACACTGGCTATATGGCAGACACTGAACAAAGCTATAGGAAAACAATGGTAAGTAAGAAAGAGTCTCTGCCTATGAAGGCCATATTTTAAACACAATTCACATACACACGTACACTCAAATTAGGCATCTGCTATTCTAATGCACAGGGTGGCATGTAGCTCAGGGTCTCTAGGAAACAAGAGCCAGAGGGAGGGGTCAGAGTGATAGTAGTTTACTTGGGAGGCACACACCTTTGGGTACTAGGATGAGGAAAAAAGGATTCGGGCCCAAAGTAGCAAGTGAAGTAGGAAAAGAAAAGGAAGGGAAGTAGGAAAGAGGGGAAGCAGTGTGTTGTGATATGTTTCCATACCAGCTACTGCCTCGCAAGGAGCAGTCGAGACAGTGCAGGTGGCTCGGAAGGGGCTTTCTCTGGGCAGGAACTCAGGGCTTGTCCCGAAGAACTTCAAAGAGCAGTTCAGGGAGAGAGAAGAAATTAATCAGCCCGACTCCCTCTCATCTCTGGATTCCAAAGGATAAAGTTAATCTTGTGGGTCGAAATTAATCCCCTGAAGTCCCGAGTTGTGTCATCTGGCCCCCCTGGTCCCCCCTGTAAGGCCAGATCCCAAGCCCTGTGTGTTGTGTGGTTTCATTGATCACCAAAGCAGAGTGGCACTGGCCTGTGTGACTGAGGAGAGCCACAGCGGGCAGCTGAAGACTGTTCAGGTGCTCAGCCCCTGCCAATCACACTAATGGTCTTTCAGGGAGAACACATGCGATTTTCTGTTAGGCTCTTCTCTCCTTTGAATGACATTTTGATCTTTACACCCCTTAGCCCATGCCAACTTATAATGTGTGACATTGTGATTTATAACAAGAAATACACAGTTGGTCTTTCTCCCAGTTTCAGGTAGAGCTCCCCAAACCCTTGCAATGTCCTAAGTGACATCAGCCATGAAGGTGACTTCTTAGGGTAACAGGTGACTGGAAAACACCAAAGGATGGGGGCTGTTTGCCAGGGGAACCCGCCATGGCATTAGAGGGCTGGGACATTCAGTCCCCACCCCCGTGACCTTTTACTAAGACAACTTACACTTAACAATGACCATTGTGGGGAATGTTCTGATTAGACATGCACTTGAAAGCAAAAGGTTCTCAAGCAACAAAAAATGGGACACCTATTTTAATTGGAATGCAGAAGCCTCCAAAAGGTTTCAAAATTCCAAAATAGCTTCATGGCAAAAGGCTAATGAAAAATTAACGACACAAGAGGTTCCTAAAACAAAAGACTGGAAGACTGACAACTCCTCCTCTCCATTTCCCTCTATCCGAGTACTCACTAATTCTCTCTCTGCATTGCCTTTCCACTCTGGGGACCATAGGAAAGTCAGTAAATACCACTAAATTATCTGTCAGCTGCAACAGCTTCAAAGTCAGAAACCTAAAACACCTGGGCCTCTTTTGCACTCTTCTGTGTCCGTCATCAAAACACGGCTCAGAAATCTGTGTGTCCATTGCACCCAACTGGCACACTGGAGAAAAGATTGTAATGCACTCAGAGGCTCTGTTGAACCCTTTCACAGCAGCTCAGAGACCCCCGTATCTACCCCTGAAGTGTTGATGGGACTCCCAGGGATTCTCCTGTGAAGTGCTATCAGTTATGCCCTTACACAGCCAATGGGAAAGTAAAATTAAAATTAGTGGAAAACCTTGCCACATTCTGGTAGATACCAGGGCTACACTCTCTACTATAAACCCCACTCATTTTGGACCTTGCACATGGGATCCTAGGAAAATGCGCAGAAGCCGAGAGAGAATTCTTACCGGAGCCAGCTTTCCTCCATCTCTGTAGTGTCTGGTCCAGAGAGGAAGGTAAAATTTCAGGTGGTCCCTTTCTGTCCAAACCCAGACCCACTGATTGTCCATTCTCTGTCTCCTAGGAGCAGCAATTTCTTTTTGGCACATCATATTGCCATCGATAAACACATTTTCCATTTTTTGTCTTCCACTCACAAATTTAGCACCTTTCCACCTTAACTAAGCACTTATCACGCACTGTAGTCATAACTTTTGCAGTTTGAGGTGCGACAGCAAAACTAGCACAAATTTCTTTTTCCTTTATCACAATTTCACAGATAGGTTTGTTCTTACCGTAGATCTTAGCAAACTCGGCATGTTTTTTTTCCTTTCCTTATTAACGTAAGAACTTTCACCTTTTTACTTAAAGGAAGCACTTTCCGGCTTCTCTTGGGCATATCTGAATTGCCAGCGTTGCTATTGGTGCACTTTGGGGCTGTTAGCAAAGTCAAATAGGGGTCCCTTGAGCACAAACACTGCAGACCCCTCAACAGTCAGTCTGATAATGGAGACCGCTCGTAAGTGGCTAACAAGTGGGGCGGGGATACAGCATGGAGATGTGACTCACGCGCTGGGGGCGGGACAGAGCAGGACTCGCGAGATTTCATCACGCTACTCCAAATGGCACGCAATTTAAAACTTGTGAATTGTTCATTTCTGGAATTTTCCATCTAGTATTTTCAGACTGCAGATAATTGAAACTGCAGAAAGAAAAATCATGAGTAAGTGGAGAGTACTATGCCCTTACTCTAGTACTTAAAATCTGGGGATTAACCTGTGCATTAAATTTTTGCTGATTCCTTCTCTGTAAGATTCTAAAATGTATTGACTATCAGACTGGATTACATCCAACATCAATTTGGTGGCTTTACTTAACAAAAGTTAAGCAGGCGCATCAGGCAGGTTTAGGTGCGAGGCTACACCAGTGAGCAGACTGCTCTCCCAGAGCCCTGTTCTTATGGGAGAGGCAGCCAATACAGAAACAGATGTAGATGTTAGTTTGGGATAAGCATTAGGAAGAAAATAAAGCAGGGGAGGAATAATGAGTGATGGAGCAGGGATGCTTTCCTTCCATTTGTCCAGGGCTCTCAATTCCTTCGTACCTCAGAACTTCAGCAAGTGAAGTTTCCCTGTCTGGGTCCCCTCCTCTTCCTCTTCCTCCTCCCTTTGGCTTGCTTTCCTCTGTTTCTTCAGAGCTCAGCCCAAAAGCACTTCCTGAAGGAAGCCTTCTCTGGCCCTCCAGAAGAGAACAAGTTCAAGTTCTCACCGAGTCACAGCATCAGAGGTTCTTCTGAGCACATGTGTGATGGCGTGCGTGTGAAGTTGTTCAATGCCTTTGTCCCCTCCAGGGTGCAAGCTCAGGAAAGCAGAAGCCGTGTATCTTCCTCACGGCTGTGTCTTTAGAACCTTGCAGTTCGCAGAGTGGCTACCCAATGACCAAATGTTGGGTGTCTGGTTAACTTTCAGTGTGCTGGAATATTCCATTAAACAGAGAAGTCAGCTTCCCAAGCCTCATTACAAAACACTGTGCTTAGCCCCATAGGCCATTTAAATAACTGTGGCAATTTCTTTCTCTAGAAAGATTAATCTACACAATTCCGTTTCATTTGATTATGAATATCAATACCAGCTTATGTCACCATCTTTTCATGTCACTTTAACAATTTTTGTTACTCTTGGAAACCTGTGTGGACTAAGCTACAGTTTTACTTCATCTTTTATTTGTAAAAGATTGAGTCATAAATAGGCAGAATCAACCCATGCTTTTATTTTCATTGCATATAAAAATTTCATATGAAGGTATTGATGTACAGTACTATCCCCATGGGCTGTAAGAGAGGCTAAGGAACCACTAAAAGAATCGTCATTTGTAATGCTCACACACAAGTTACCACTCTGAGAACATTATCTAAGGAAAGAAAATTAAAAACAACTAAAATCAGTAACGATGTGTTTTTATCATTATAGTGTCCCCTTTGTACTGTGTAAAACAAAAGTAATCAAATTCCTTTGGGCCAGGGCTGCTAAAATCTACAGTTTGTGTCAAAAAATAAAACAAAATAAGAGAAGGCTCATTTTTCCTAAAAAAAGAATCTCTCCTTTCACTAAGCCATGTTTTCTGAGGGCTGGACAGCAGTGGAAGTCTCCTCATTATCCACTGTGAGTTTTTCATAGCTTTTTGGAGCTGGCAGTTGTGAAAGGTTAACTTTAAAATTCTAAACAATATACGTTTTGCAGGAACAAATTCTAGAGAATGCTAAATTCTTTATGCTATGTCAACTGGCATCATATAAAACATATATTGCATGGAGTGACAAAAAATTTTGGTTGATCTTAGTTGAAGAAAAATTACAGGGTTAAAAATGACATTTTTCACGTTATATCTTTTCTTAATATGACAGGAAGCAATGAGTAAATGATTAACCAGCAGGTGAGACCCTTGGCTCTAGTTTCAAATCAAATTCACTCGCCTATGTGCTCTAGGTGCCAAAAATACTTTGTATAATCACGGGACAAGAATATATTTTCCCAGTAGTGTTTGGAAGTAGAAAACAAATACATGTAACTAAGTCAAGATCAACAGACGGAGAAAACTTCCATCCTACATGCAGCGCTGCTTCGTGGCAAGGAGTCCTTAAGCTTGTGTCTCAAAAGGGTCTCCCAATCTTCCGGAGGTTGTCTGTGGTTTTATAAAATCCAGCCACTGCCAGATACCCAACTGATTCAAAGCTTGGATGTGAAATGCCCAGCCCTAGCCTCACCATAACCTTACTTTCAAATGCAGCAAAACAGAAGAAAATATTGGTTAAAGTTAAGGCACAGCCCTGGGACCAAAGACCTGCAGCTATGTTTGTTAAATTTATATATCTTTATGTATTTTATAGTTTTTCTTGAATTTCCCATAAACAAGCTCTAAGGTGACAAGACTATATTACAGGAGAAAAGAAAATGTACAAGGAGTATGTATACACACCATTCATTCTCTCACCAAGAGTTTCCAAATATATCAACACCATCCCATCACGGGATGATGTTTTAATAAGAACTGATAATTTACAATTAACATTACAGTATGTACATTACAATAAATACATGGTTGTAAACAGACAAACAAGACTGTATTACAGGTAAGGTCATTTGGTGAGAAAAAAATGCATGGCACAAAAAATAAATAATGCATCCAAAAGTTATCATAAAGCTTTCTGTGAAATCCATTTCATTCAAGTTTTTTCCTTATCTGCAATTTGTTCTATCTACATTATTTTGTTGTGAATTTTAAGTGACGTAAAAGAAAATAAAATTAAAACAGCATTATTATGTTTAGTAACTTGCAAGCTGAAATGTACTGGTTTTATGCAAACTTGGACATTTTTTTCCCCATACAGTACCCAGGTATTGCATTTTCTTATGGCATTTTTGGAAACGTAAAGCCACTTGTGGAAGGATGTTATTTTTAAAGCAGTGTATAATTCTGAAGCACACTTGGGCGAGAGGGAAGGAGAGAGTAAAAGGAGAAAGAAGGGAGAGGGTAAGCCGATCGTACAGTGCGTTAGTCCCTGTCTCTTGGATGTCATGCATTTTCTACAATTTGATTGTCAATCAGTGGGTATCTTCACTGCATGTGACCATTAAAAATCAACAAATTGAAAAAAGAAAGCCTCTCTTTTTTAGTGCAGTTATAAACCCTTTCAGGTCTGGATTTGTTTGTGACATATTGCTGTTTAAAAATTTTTTTTTTCATTATTAAGATTCTAGGCACTCTGTGGGGGAAATACCAAGTATTAGGGAGGGGAGGGAATGAGAATATTATGGAAAAGGGAATAAACCCTAGACTCTTTGCCTTTTCTTCTAGACCTCTATTGGGGATAAATAAAACTAAAACAGAAACAAGTTTCTGGACACATGTAGGACATTATCTGAAAGATTGCTGTCTGGTCTGCACAGGGGAAGGAGGATGGAAATCTGATCATTAATTAGTGGATTCCTGTTCCGCTCTGTGTAAAAGACCAGAGCTATGTGAGTTTCCCACCAGCGGATCTTCAGGGGTTAAAATAGGAGCTCTCTTCTACTTGGGCCATTTCCCTGGCTGATTACTTACTACTGTCTCCAGAAGGCTTCCTGTGGCATTGCAAATATAAATGTTTTGCAGAGTTACACTGTTTCTTAACTGTTTTATTTATTTTCCATTTAGTCAGATACCGCCCCCCCACTTAGTTCTATGTCAATTCTTGGATAACCATGTGAAAAGTGATTATTTGGGTTCCAAACTCTTCACAGAGAAGGCAAACACTTTATTAAGAGCTGAAATGGGAAGAAAGCCCACGTGAAATAAATGCCCCAAGATGCCAAATGAAGGTAAATATTGGGAATTAATCTCCAAAATTGTAATCAAGTTCTTGGTGCTAAATTAGGCCAAGAGTGATCTCTAATGTTTATTTCTGCGGACTCTTTCTACCCAACCCAGTATTCCAGGGTGGCATCAGGTGGCCAAATGCCTGGTGCTGGAGGCAGCGCCCACTTCTTTCCCTCGGTGTGACTCTATAGGGCATATTTATGGACCAATGATAACTGACAAAGTGGTTCCCGCTTGTTACGAGCTTGTCCATTGAGGAAGGGTGGTTGTTACACTTCAAATCACTTTTCAAGAATATTCCTCATATAGTTTTAATCCCATGGTAAAATCATAGAAACAAAGGAGCGTTAGTTGTACTGGTTTTTCTGAATATATTCTGCTAATATTTTAAAAACTGCCTGATCAGCTGTTATCTTTTCTCTGTAAATCAAGTCAAAAGCTAGTAAAAGCTAGTCATTCCACATGACCTCGCAGTAAAAATGAATGCTAACTCTAACCTGACTACCTGTTTTTTTCCCATCAATCAAAATGGCAATGATATGGTCAATAAGACCCTATCTAGTGAACATGGACAGAGGTTCAAACACACGCTAAATAATAAGGCAGCACAAGGAGCAAAAGTTTTTCTTGCTATAACGGACTGTGGAAACAATAAAAATGAGCAGGACGTATGTGGGTTATTACAAAGACATGCATTTGTGAAATGAGGGCCTACTGACATAGCAAAAAGGTACCAGAAGACACTAAGTAGGAAAATATCTAAAAAAGACTGACCGTTTTAGCTACTGAGTATTTATCTCTCTCTCATTTGCTTCAGACAACACCAACTGATGACTGGATGTCCATGAGGCTTAAGACACGTTAGAAAGAACGCACACTGACGAAGTTTTACTGAACAAACACTTTGCACACCATGAAGGAGAATGCTAGTGGAGAACAACTCTGCCTATCAGAAAAGAGTGAAACAGAAGGCAACGCAAACGGAGACCTACAAAAAGAGCTTCTTGCAACATAAAATTAGTTTTCGTTTTAAAATGTGGAAGTCATTGGTATATAAAACAATGAATCACTACAAATCAGTTAATTGCTATGAACTATAAGGTGCAAGTAAAATTCGTAAATTAGATTTATCCAGTGTAGCACAGATTTGTACTGAAAACTTGCAAGTTACTCCTTAGAAAAAAATAACCAGTGGCAAATGAAGTTCTGAACAGAGTTTTTTAAATATAATACCTCAGTACATTTAATAATAAAAGTAAGCTCTACAAAAAGTCCGTTGTACATATCATACAAAATGTAGAGGTCGGTGCGGCTCACGGAACCACACCCTGCAGTCGTGTATCAGGAAGACGTGAAGTTAGAAAAGTGTGTGATTTCTGTGGCTCATCTTCCTCCTGGTAACAGATTCACGCTGTGTCTTGCTCCTGACCCCTTTGCTGCTTCATGCCGTCTGTGCAATGCCTTCCTTCTGCTGAAAATATTGCAAACAAATAAAAAGAAAAGAAATCCCAAGTCATATCAACTTCTGGGCTGTCAGATGAGCCACGCTGTCTTGGAAACATTTTGGAGTTGATTTTTCTCTGTTTTGTCAGCATTTCCAAGCTGCAATCCTGTTAAAATGCTGTTCGTGAAGATGTCCCCCTCGCTCTGATGACATGGAGGTGAAAAAACTGGTTACAATATTCCTGAGCGCCAGACTGAGTAGTCAAGGTCAGTTTTGTTCAACAAACGTCCTGGCAGATGACAGTGAGGTGTGACCATGGTTGTGGCATGTGACATGCACTTTGGAAACAATTTTTCTACTAAAAAAAAAAGGCGTGACAGTCTTTTGCACTGTTACGTGTCAGGAGAATGATCGTCTATTACACAGGCTTCGGGCTGGCTTCCCTCCTCTTCCCCTACTGCTTCCTCTTCAACCTGTTCATCAAGGGGGATCTCGGTAGACTCCGAGTCTTGAGTGCAGAGAGTCTTGGAGTCACTGCAGCTAGTGTCTTCTTCTACCTGACTTCCACTGTCCTTTTCAGTGTCTGACTCTCCGTCCTCCTCTAAAGTGAGTTCAAACTGGAACTTCTCGGTCTGGCCCTGCCGGCCCTCCTCCTGGTCATCAGGTGCTGGGGAGGGGCTCTGAGGAATTGTGCTCTGGTACCATTCACGATTGTCCTCCAAAGTGTCCAAAATATCCTGGGCATCAGGGTGGACAAGGTCTGCCCATGTCTCCCAGAGAGGATGAACGATATAGTCTATGAAGCCCACCTAGTTAAAAAGAAATCCAATTTGAGTACAGGACTTAGGACTAAGAAAGAATGGAATAGCCACTATATAGGTGGACTGAGATAGCTGACATGACGTCATGGGCTCCGTATGGATTCAGAGAACTGAATTCACTTTAGAATTCAGGTCAAACTGTTTCTACACCTAAAACATACTATGTGAATATAGTCATTAATGAATATAATGCCATAAGAACACAGAAAGGACTGCATGAATATAAATCATACTAATGAAGGAGCTTTTTGGCTGACAAACGCTAATGTAAAATTAAACTTACAGAAATAAAGTGTGACAGTGGTACCTTGGTACTTGTTAATTTGCCCTGGAACTTAATGACGAGTACCAAAACCTATGAGTATCCAACAATGAAGCATTTTCTCTCTTGGGGTGGCATTGTGACTCGAACAGGTTCTAACAAGTGCAAGGAGTCCCGAGCAAGGCCAAGTGCTGAAATATATTTTTCTCATCAAAATGTGAGGAGTACAGGGTTTGAGGAGTTCCAAAGCCAACAAGTACTGAGGTATGACTGTAATTTAAAAATCACTAAAATACAGTGTGATGTGGATACAATGGAATCAAATGTTGAAGCTGTAGCTTTGTTCTCTCTGGAAGCTTAATGCTTCATGCCTCACCTGTGATTTTTCCACAGATGCATTGTGCTTGTCACACATCGGACTTATCTCCATGCCCCGCTCCCTCTCGCGGTCCCCCTGGCGGAAGAACTCCTCCATGATGCGGTCCGTCCACTGGCGGTACAGCTGGAGAGGCTTTGTGGGGTTGCTCAGGTCCGCGCAGTGCACCATGTTCTGGAGGACCTAAAATACACACACGCTTTCTCTAGTCAGCACCTGCTCCTTTAAAAAAATTTTTTTTACTAGAAATTCACATTAAATGACTGTGACAACTAAAAATACATGTGGTGTAAGATTCATTCCAAACAGTTCAACCATGATGTGTCTGTGTATGGTTCACACTTATATTAATAGTCCCTAACTATGCCACCTCTACTGCATCTAAGTATCAAGAGAAACTGTTCATGTGCATGGCTGATTAGATTCAGAGCTGCTTAAGTGGCTGGTTTTGTGGGATGTTAGGACTTTTTTTTTAAAATGCATATCCAAATGAAATAGTATTTCATCTGGTTAATTCTAAAGATAAAGAATTTGGATAAAATTGCTGCTTATAATTACTAAAATCATTAGCTGGGAGAAAGGAGAGATAAATCTTATTAAAGCCAGACACATAGACACGTGTGAACATTCAAGTAATGCTTTACCTGAATCCTATCAGAATAATTATCAAGAAGCAGCACTCCAGAACTTGTCACTTTCTTAGTTTCAACCATAGTTTTCAAATCAGCCAGTAGATTCATGTGTTTTGACATGTCTGTTGCAAGTACCTTAAAAATAAAAGAGTATTTTATTAAGTAAAAAAAGTCCAGAGGCAAAAAGAATTTGCAAATAAAAGTATTAGGCAGAACATGAGAGGAAATGAAAAACCATTATGTCATCGAATAGCAGTGTGTGGAAATTCTTTACTACATTCTGGGGCACAGTCTTTTCCTCTTTGTTGCCAGGTTTTCTGGAAGCCCAGATATGCATGTGCAATATATGGAAACGTTAGGCATGACAACCACTTTTATGATGGAAAAAAAGAGAAGCGGTATCTCCACAATTAAGACATCATCACGTATTTTTTCCATTCCTTGGACTAGAAAGTGGTTGCTGGATGATGATGAGCTGATTCAAGACCGCTCACGGCGCACTTCAGAAACCAAACATTCCGGGCAATTTTCTGCTTACCCAGGACAGACCGTTCTTTTCTCTGTGTAGACAAAGCTTAACAGAATACATTTTTTGATAACCAAAGATTTTCCTGTGTCTTGTAATCACTGTGAATAATATGCATAGAGAAAATATTAAAATCATGGATGGTTTCTAAATGGCACTGTCTCTGATGGAGATTCCCACCCCCCAACCCAACTTTCTGAATTAAAAAATTCAAGCTACGGCCAGCATCTTCTGCTTTTGTTAGTCATCTGCTCTGCCCGTCACCAGACCAGAGGAGTTCAGAACATAAAACTAGAATGATGAGGGTAAGCAGTCACCATTCTTAACTTCAAACTGCTAGAAATAAAAAAAACCCAAAAAACCTATTACAGAAGATCATCGCCAGCAGCAGGGGCAGCTTCTCCAACGTAAAGGGAAAAAATAGGTTTTAAAATATACAGTTCCTTTTATCTAACACTCATTCTTGTTCATTTTAAAACAATTTGCATCACAGTTCTCTTTTTTGATTTTATCAACTACTTACGATGTCAATGACCATTTTCCTTAATGATTGTCTTTGCTTTTTGGTCAAATTCTGGAAAATGTCACAGTTTTCTTCTTGAAGCAACTTAAAGCCCACGGCCAAATGATGGTTCTCTAAGACCGAAGAATCATTGTACATCAAGGCAAGTTCAGAATCTTAAAGGAAAGACAAGAGACAAGATTAGCAAAGCCATTTATTGTACCCTTACCTTATTCTTCATCTTCTTAGATACTTTGGGCTTAGGATGCAGTTTCCTCTAAACACCTCGGCTGGCCTTACCATTACCTGACAACACGGAGAGAACGCACCAGTTACTGTAACAGTGGAAGGGGCACTGGAATCTTAAGAGTGAATTCTCAAGTGACTGACGTGTGGCAAGTCATTTCACTCCATGGGCCTCAGCTTTATCTTTTCTAAAGTGAAAGCAGAACTGGAACAGATGAACTTTAACCTCCCTTCCAGATCTGCCACAGGCTGTTCTATAAGCTCAGCAGAATGTGACATTATTCTTCCCATTTGCAACATGTCCGAAGCACGAGGTGTTGTGTTCTTGCTAGGTGTGCATCGCCTACTGAACATTTTACATAATGTAAGGATCACGCAGGATTGTCTGTACTCAGAGGGTACGAGAACAGTTTGGAGCACACACACACAGTATTAGATTTGTTTATGCTGCTCTTACTTATTGTTATTCACAGTACAGCTTTGAAAGAGCGGCTTTATTCATTTTTCCGTTTCCTCTTCCAAGCACTGCGGCAGTCAGTATATACTCGTGCCGTGTGCCCTTTCTACCTGCACACTCAGGGCGTCACACAGACAGATGACAGGCTGCGTCTGTAACTCGGTGAGGATGCTGCGCTCTCTCACAACTGCCAGTTGTGAGATTTTAGGCCCCTGGATTTTAGGCAGGGAGAGATCCTGCCCCCTAACTAGCTCCTGTAAACCGCAGACCAGAAATATGCGAGAGTCATTAAAAAAATTGACTGGCACTTGAATCTGATTCCACTGAAGTCCTTGCAAAGACTAAAAGTGCATGTGCTTGAGCTTTTTACTGACTAATGTACAGACAATATATTTAAAACATATATTCTTTTCTAAGAAAAAAAATCCAATACTACTCAAAGACTATTTTAAAGGAGCTAGGGAGGAGAAGCCAGGTTCAAGACATGTTTCTGCTGTGAGACCTATGACTTCATCAGCACTATACGAGTAGGGATTTCCTCATTGAAATTTGGCTCCCAGCTACAGGAACAGAGATGTGTAGAGTGGCCGTGTGCATGTATGGTATGATCGCCTTTCTCTCTCTCTCTTTTTTTCTTTCTTGATAAAGCAATAGGGATCATTTTTTAAAAGTCAGTATCTGGTCAATTTGACTTTTAAATAGTCTATGAAAGCATCTAACTATGAGTATTATAAATAATAAACACGTAGAAATAGAAAATTTTAAACTCTAAAGGATCGTAGCACATGATATTATTGTTTCTATAGTATAATCCTATTAAGTAACATATTGAAAGGAAGGCAAAATGTTTTCTGATTGGAGAAATAAATCCAAATTAATCTATTATGGTTCTTTTAAGGGAGCAAATTGCATTGTAGATCAGGGTCATTAACAGAAGAACGGACTAGGCTTATAAAAACCTGGGTTCATCTCTATGCCCTGTGAACATGAAGAAAGTCAGCTACTGAGCCTGCAGAATAAAAGATGAGGAGCCGTTACTTTAAGGAAGAGGCTGATCTGTGGTACGAACGAATGTTGAAACAAAGAATCTGAATTCCACTCAAGGTAAGGATGGCCTTTCGCAGAGCAGGCTGTCCAGGAGCCTTAGCCAAGCCTGACTAGGAAAGCAGTAGCTCCTGGCATTTGAGTCCAGACTGGCAGAAAGAACATGAGATGATTCCTTATTAGACGGGTGGGCCTCTACTGCCTCCCCAGCCCCTGGGGCTGTTACACAGAGGTGGTGGTGACTGCTGATTTTTAAATGAACCCACGTTAGCATTTAAGCAAGTCTGAGGGTACACTCTACTCTCCTTTATCACTGAAGACGTGTGGTTACATCTAAAGTGGGGTAAGATTCTGTATTTTTTGGGTAGATTTTCCCTAATGGTGGCAGTCCATCAGTTCTATGTAGACTCCTTAAAGGCTTAGGAATAATCAGAAAGTTGCCTTCATAGTTTGCTGTAAGGGAACAGGGGGTAAGGGAGGCTAGTTTATGTAACGTTTTTGTTGAAACCCTCTCATTTTTCCAATGCACAGTACGAGTCACCTCTTCCATGAAGCACTTCTTGATTACCACAGGCAGAACTGCCCACTTTCTCCTATGATTTCCAGTATACTTTGTACCACTCACTTGGCATTTACCACATTTCACCTTATTTGTCATTATATGTATACAAATCTTAATAGTCCCTCCCAAAGACATCCCAATTGAGTTAGAGACTAAAAACCCTATAGAAAATCAGAAGTTATTTATATAATGTGCTTGGTTATCTGGCTTCTCCTGGGTACTTCTGAACAAAACATTCTTCCTTGAAATGGAGAAGGGAAGCAGTGATTTTAACTTAATATCCGGTGGCCAAGGACAAAGGATTAAATGAAACGGCCTGGCTCACTCCCTCGGTTCATTCGCTCCCAGTGCCCTTCATCGGCATTGCTTTTCTCTGCCCTAGTCAGTACCATCTGATGTCATACATTCACGAGTTATGGTCGGTCTTTTCTAGCAGAAGGTAAGTTCCTCAGAGCCAGGGCGTGGTCTTGCCCACCCACGTGTTCCTAGTGCTGGGAACAATGTTTGGCACAGGGCATGCCCTCAGTGAGTTGTTTGTTGAATAAAATGATGATGGGAGGAAACGGCAGAAAACTGTACTTGAACAACAATACAAAAAAAGTTAAAAAAATAAAAATAAAGAATGAAAAAGCAAAAAAAGTAACAAAATGATGATGTATGCAATTATTTCTATATGATCACATTTGACAAATATGAATTTATCCTTACTCTGAAAGGCTTAGGTTTCTACAGAAAAATAACATTCTACATATAACATACAAATATAGCCATGAAAAGCTTGTTTCAGAATGAGACTAGAGATCGCTTCTCGGCCTTTTGGCTAAGATCAAGTGCAGAATGAGACTAGAGAAAGAAAACATGTGTACTAACAGCTCGGCCTGCCTCCACCTTAATGCAACGGAATGCCTCTGCTGCTGGGGTGAAAGCCATATGCGTTGAACACAAAGTCATGGGAGCAAATCATTCTCCACAAAATTTAGGCATCTTTGCTAGAAACAAAAATTACTCATTTTCCAAGTAAAACTTAATGCTACATGGATTCTGTGTTTTGAAAATGCTTTATTGTTTGAGAAAACAATGCTCTGAAGTTAAATGCTTTTTTTAATGATAAATACCCTCCAGCATGTTATATTCAAAGCTTTATGAAGTTATTTACATTTTACGGATTTATTTACATGTATTGTCCTTGCGAAAGACTTCTACAGCGTCCCACCTGGAATTTCAACTTGAAATCTTATTCATATTCTCTCATATCCCTAAGTCATTTATAAAAGCTTAACCAACTCTGCGAGATAGAAATGATCTGTTGTTAAAACCTCCAGCATGTTTACAATGAGTGTGCATATTATTAGTATCAAATCGTCTGGCGCCCAAAACAAACACAAGTGAAACAACTGGTGGAGACTATCATCACAACCATGAAGCAGAGGTGTGCACCTAGACTCAGAATCAGACAGGTGAGCTCCAGTGCCTCTCCGCCGAAGCAAGCCTTGCAACCTCACGGAGCCTTTGTAAAATAGGACGGGTGACCTCCAAACTCTGGGATTATAAATTTGTTGATTAGAAGTCTTTTGGATTCTGTATTAAAGGGAACGTAGATTAAACTTTTGGCACTGGACAAGTTGGCAGCACCAGCTCTAAGGTGCTAACACTGCTAGTTTGAGCCGCTGGTGCTCAGCTAGTACATGGGAGAAAGAGAAAACATAATGTCTACAAAAAGTTTACTGCAAACTAAAAATAATCACACAATTTTGATAGTGCATTTCACAGAGTTATTTATTATACATTTACAAGTTATTAAAGGGACTCCTTTATAGCATGCTGTGAAGTTAGAACTGTTTTGTGCTACTGGCTACTAAGCCTCATCTGTGTCCTGAAATAAAATGCTTACTGGCGTGATCCCGAATCCAAAGCTAGCTAAGGCAGTAATTCTCGTAATGCCCTGGGGCTCTGACCAACCCTGGGACACTTTCATGGACTAGATGCTGCTGCTGATTCATTCTCTCAGGGATAACACAGCCTCATCACGCCCCACCCTGAAGGAAACAGCAATCCGCAGCTGCTGTGGGAACTGTTCACCTCCCAGTGTGGCTGAGGTCCCACAGAAAGGAGATCCTAGCAACACCACTGAATAACAAAATACTTAAAAAACAGGGTTAGTTCTCCTTTCACCTCAAGCAAGTCATCAGCAAAAGTCTTAAACAGACAGCCCTGGCCACCGCCATTGTATCTCTAATTCTCCCCTAAATTTCTGCATTCCCGATCTCCGCGGGCCTCGAACTTGGGAGACCATCAGATTCATGAGTGAACCGAGGACCCGCTCGCTTCAGTCTCACACTCCATGTACCTGAAGCTCACCAGCAGGCTTCCTCCAGTGCCAGCCTAAGCCCATTTGCCCTCGGAGGGTCCCACCATAAAGAATAAAGCTGGTCCTCATCAAAAAAATAAATGATCAGAGTACTTGGAGACAGTGACTTTATTACCAGTTGTTTAAAGTTTTTTCTATTCTTAATTCTAATGTAACAATAAGGGAACATACAATGTTGTATAGAGTAGGATATAAGAAACAACACACACCAGTCTGAATTTTGGGTGTTATTGATTTAAATAAAAGAATATATACCTTTCTCAAAGGCAAAAAATTAAATTAAAACAAAATTTTTATGTATTTGTTAAAAACCTATAAAATGAGGAACATATCAAGACATGCACAGCAATCGAAATAATAAATCAGGCCACGCTGAGGAAAAGGACCAGCGTATGCTCTGCTGTATGATCTCCCCACTCTTCTCAGAAAGGAAACAGTCGGCCCTAACCCCTGATACAATGTGAACTCACACAGCTGCACCTCATGTGTATTACTATTTATGTGTTAATCTTTAGTTAACGCTTTGGAGGTTCCTGAAGACACTGTGGTATAGGTTCTTATATGGTAGCTGGGTTATGAAATGTTATCCTGTCTAATCTTGGATACATAAGTTCATAAACCAAACTTGTAAAATGTACTTGGCTAGGTACACATTTTAGGAAATCCAAGACTTTCCTAATCTTTCTATATGTGAGCCACTGAAGTGCACTTTGTTATATGGTAGTCCAGAGGCTATTAAAAGATACAAAAATAGACTAAACATTGTAAATATTCAAACAGCATATGCCTCATGGGATGCAATAATAATTTTCAGACCTCAATTACATTAACACACACTCTCATTAAAATGCATATTTACACATCTCAAAAGAACTTTATGGCTCTGGAAACACCCCCAAGTATATAAAGACCTTCATTCTAAAGTATACAGAGAATAAATATCTTCTGCAAACAAGAAGAAAGTTAACTGCACTCACTTGTATTGATCAGAAACTGATTGGACACACCAGGATGATCTACATCGTGTATTGCACTGGCAAAAATTGCTGCAAGAATCTCCAAATCTGTAAACACAGCCTGGAAAATCAGATAATATAGATAACATCACTATTCTATAACAACACAAATTAAGGTTTAAACAAACAGGAAATTTGTGAATTCCCTTTACTGTAGAATTTGATGGAAAACAAATGAAGTTTCAAAGTATATTATTACAATGTGTCGGGAAGAGTCCTTTAGAAGTCACAACCTTTTTAAGTGTAATAATCTTGGAAGAAAATATTTTATTATATTTTAAATATTATTATCATTTATGATAAAAACTTTTCCATTGGCTATAAATTTTTAAATATTGCAAAAAGAGTATCTAAAATCATTTTTTAAAGGCAATAATGAACAATCAGTTTCTTTCCCTTCATTCAGACCAGGGTTTCTCGACTCGAGTAGAATTCGCATTTTTGGCCAGATAATCTTTCTGATGTGAGGCAGTCTTGCGTATTGAAGGAATTATAGCAGAATCCCTGACTTTTAACCATGACATGTCAGTAGCATGTGCTCCCCCCCCCCCCAGTTGTGGCAGGTACAAAAGTCTTCACACATTGCCAAATACTCCTCAGGGGGTAAGGGGAGAGGGAAAAGAAAGGAATCACCCCCAGTTGAGAACCACTCACTCAAAAGATGAGGCAATAACATAGTTTTATAATGAAAACAATCTGCACTGTAAGATATATTAGTGAAAAAGAATCTTTCCCCAAACAATTGAGGAAATCAAATTGCTTAAATAAACATTTACTGAAACACCTTCTTGGGATTTGGTGAAATTAAAGAAGTGTTTTTTGCCCTGGCCAGCATGGCTCAGTGGATTGAGTGCTGGCCTGTGAACCAAAGGGTTGTGGTTTGATTCCCAGTCAGGGCTCAAGCCTGGGTTGCAGGCCAGGGCCCCAGTAGGGGGCGCATAAGAGGCAACCACACACTGATATTTCTGTCCCTCTCCTTCTCCCTCTCTTCCCCTCTGTCTAAAAATAATAAATAAAACCTTGAAAAAAAGAAGAGTTTCCTTCTAATAAATTCTATGAAGAGAAGTCAATGTACTGCTTTTATTTTAAAGTAATCATCCTTTGAACTACAAATGCAAAAGCCACCAGACTAAACTCCAGAAAGACAAATGAAAATTGAGTAAGCCAGACAGCCGTGGTAAAGGGCTGTCCACAGATCGTTTCCGGGAAGCAGCGTCATGAACAGATGAATGCCGAAATACCTGATCAACTGGCACAGACAAAATCATCAGACTATTGATTTACTGCTCCCACATCTTTTCCTTTAAAACTAATATACCTCCAATGAAGCCAACTATTTCCGTACTGCATACCCTTTACGGTAAAAATTTAAAGATCTGCATGAGCGGGGCGGTAGGGTCTCAAGGTTTTAGGAACCAGGTTTACCTCCAAAGCCGGCGTAGACAGCAGCACGTGCGTCGACTGCACGACGTCTGCAGCGTGGATGTTGTTGTGGTAGGCCACGTCGGCGTGGTAGTGGTCTTCCAGGGTCATCAGGTATGTAATTAAAGTGTCCACTGGAATTTTGAATGTTTTTAATAAATCCCGTTCCTGTTGGAAAAGAAATCCTCTTAACATTTTGTCCTTACATAAAAAGATTTTCCATAGTGTTAAAAAAAAAATCACGTCCAGAAATGGAAATAGCACTCTCTCTCACAATGTCTGGTGAAGAAAATGAAAATCTTTGGGAAGATCCAGGACTTTATTTATTTATTCATTCATTTATTTATTTAAGTGCCAAGGTTGGGAACTCTGGTCTAGGCAAAAAGTTCTTTTTTTAAAAATGGTTATGCTATTACAGTTGTCCCAATTTTTCCCCCTTTGCCCTTCTCCACCCAGTAACCCCCACTCCCTCCAGTGATCCCTTGCTCTGTTCATGTCCACGGGTCATGCAGATAAGTTCTTTGGCTACTCCATTTCCTGTACTTGCTCTTAGCATCCCCCTGCCTATTCTGTACCTACCTACCAATTTGTGCTTCTTAATCCCTTCATTTTTTTCACCATTCCTCTAGACTTCCTGCCCCACTGGCCAACTTTCCAATGTTCTCTACATCTATGATTCTGTTTCTGTTCTGCTTGTTTGCATAATTTGTTTTTTAGGTTCAATTGTTGATAGTTATATAGTTATTATCATTTTAATGTTCATAGTTTTGATCTTCTTTTTCGTAAGTCCCCTTAACATTTCATATAATAATGGTTTGGTGAAGATGAAATCCTTTAGCTTTACCTTGTCCGGGAAGCACTTTACCAGCCCTTCCATTCTAAATCATAGCTTTGCTGGGTAGAGTAATCTAGGTTGTAGGTCCTGGCTTTTCATCACTTTGAATACGTCTTGCCAGTCCCTTCTAGCCTGCAAAGTTTCTTTTGAGAAATCAGCCAACAGTCTATGGGAACTCCTTTGTTGGTAATTATTTGCTTTTCTCTTGCTGCTTTTAAAATTCTCTTTTTATCTTTAACCTTTGACATTTTAATTATGATGAGTATTGGTGTGGTCCTCTCTGTGTCCATTTTGTTTGGGACTCTCTGTGCTTCCTGGACTTGTATGTCTATTTCCTTCACCAAATTAGGGAAGTTTTATTTTATTATTTTTTTCAAATAGATTTCCACTTTCTTGCTCTTTCTCTTCTCCTTCTGGCACCCCTATGATGAGAATGTTGGAACATTTGAAGTTGTCCCAGAGGCTCCTTACACTATCCTTGATTTTTTCGGATTTTTTTTTCTTCTTTGCTGTACTGATATCTTTTTCTTCCTTATGTTCCAAGTCGCTAATTTGACTCTTGGCTTCATCCACTTTGATGCTGACTCTCTGTAAATTGTTCTTAAATTTAATTAGTATATCCTTCATTTCTGCCTGAGTCTTTTTTATGCTGTTGAAGTACCCATACTTAGTTCCTTGAGCATCCTTATAACTAGTGTTTTGACCTCTGCATCTGATAGATTGCTTATCTCCATTTTGTTTAGTTCTTTTTCTGGAGTTTTGATCTGTTCTTTCATTTGGGCCATGATTCTTTGTCTCCCCATTTTGGCAGCCTCCCTGTGTTTGTTTCTATGTGTTAGGTAGAGTTGCTATGACCCCCTGTCTTGGTAGCGTGGCCTAATGTAGCAGGTGTCCTGTAGGGTCCAGTGGCACAGCCTCCCCTATCACCTAAGCTGTGTACTTGAGGTGCGTCCTCCAAGTGGGCTCAGTACTCCCTCCTCCTGTAGATGAGTCTGGATTGCTGTCAGCAAGTCAATGGGAGGGACTTAGATCCAGGGACTTTAGGGATAAAACCAGTGTTGAGTTGTCCTTCAGAAGCCCAACAGTGCTTTGCTTAAGATGTATGGTCTGAGCTGCCAGTTATAAAAGTGACTGTGCCCCATAATCATTAAGTTAGTCTCAGTCTAGTGCCACTGACTCAGCCACTAACCAGATCACATCAATTGAAATGCAACCTCCTTTCTAGGGCTGGAATCTGCTATTCCGGTCCTGGAGTAACTACAGCCTCAACTCTGGTAGGCTGTGAACACACAGGCTTGGGGATACCATGAATGTGGGGGGGGGTGCGTGGGGGAAAATGGGGATATTGTTTTTAAAAAGTGGATTAAACAAAAATACTGGAAGACAAAAAAAAATCCTAACCCTGCACTGGGACAAAGGGAGCTCAACTAGAATGAGAAACCTATGTGAAGAAGGGAGTGGTTCATAAAACTGTGAAGAAATTACATGCTAAGACTAGTCAGCAGGGGGCTGATTCACTTTTTTAGAGTTAGTACTCTGTTCTCTAGGTGAGTGAGGGTCATGTGGATGATTTTTAAACTATTATTTTAATGAATCACTTCAATTTTCCCACCTCATATCTTTTTCTTAAATGGAAAAAAATGAATAACATTGGTTTATTTGTATTTCGCCCACATTTCAACCTTTCTGTATTCTTATTTCCCAGGTAAAGGGACAAATAAGAAAAAAGTACAAAATACGCAAAAGACGGTGAGTAGCGAAGACGATAAAATGCATGCGCCAGGCACAGGCCGGACAGGCGGTCACGGAGTCACGGAGCCCCAGTACCTGGAAGATGGTGTGCATGATAACAGTCAGAGGCCGGTTACCAGACAGCTCTGCGATTCTAAACACGTGAAGACCCCATTTGTTCACATCTTCTAGTTCCTGGGACAAAAGAGAGGCAGAAAAAATTAGAAAGCAGAGGTAGAACATGAACCAATGAACATATTCATTTAAAAATTACTGACTTCAATTAAAGAAAGTTGGATTTTTAAAAACTGATTCATTTTAAATGTAATGGATGCACCACCTAAGTACAGGCACACTTTGGGCAAATTCACTTAGATGTACTAAAAACTGAAGAGTATTGCTTAGCCTCCTGTTTTTGACAACACAACACATTTACATCCTTTTGATATAAATTTCAAGTAATTTCTTCAACAGATAAGATCCATTCGCAAAAGCTTTATCTACTCTCCTAACAACAGAAGAGATAATAGAGTTCTAACTAAGGTTAAACAATAAAATGCAGAAGCAAAAAGGGAAGAACACACATCACAAACCACCTGTGTAAATCTACATATTAGTAACACCCAAATAATTTAGAAAGAGCTTTATAAATTACATTCCTATCTTCAAAAAAAATCCCCCATAAATTGATAAACTTGTCCATCCACTGAAAGAGAAGGAATCAACATTCATGGAAAGGCGGTGTTGCCTATCTATGATCATGAGTCTTGACATTTTTCTCACCTTGGCAAGGACGTCTTCTTG
Source organism: Desmodus rotundus (assembly GCF_022682495.2). Lineage (NCBI taxonomy): Eukaryota > Metazoa > Chordata > Mammalia > Chiroptera > Phyllostomidae > Desmodus > Desmodus rotundus. The sequence goes on along the minus strand of NC_071387.1, from coordinate 177,430,435 downwards.
CTCAGTTTTAACCCCAAACCTTGGGATGCTTGAGTTAGTCAGACTGGAGCTGTGCATCAGCTTTTTGACCCCACTGATCTGAGACATCGGCCTTTTCTTTTTCTCTTTTTCCTTCTGAGTTGGAGAAGGAATTTCCACTTCATGTTGCTTATCTTAAAAACAGAGAAAATATTCTACGTTGACTATTACTTCTACCTGGGCCTTTTAAAAAAGCATAACATATATAACTGGACAGGTTTTAAATTTTCATGATATGTTCCAGGAAATATTTCCAGCTAAAGCTCCTTTTAGAGAAGTTGAATATTTACAACTTGATGTGGACTTAATTTGACACCCCAAATTAAGCAAATAAATCCCACTGCAAAATAATTCACATCAAATGTATTCACTGGTTACCACTTTGATAGGATGCTCTAATTAATTTTTTGAAACACTTATGATAGTAGACTTGGAAAAAGCAAAACACTTTGGTTATTTCCACTCTTCATCAACTCCATTCCTATCTGAAATTCACTCAATGGCTTCAAAACTGCTTGTCAAGTAAGGACTCCAGTTTCAATACTGCTGGGAAATGGGAGCTCCTTCCTGCGTAAATGCAGAAACAGCAGTGGGAACCCGACAGCTTACAGAAGTGAATCACGCTGTGGGATTTAACAGCTTATCTGAATGACATGGATTGCTCCCGCCATTTCACATTTCCTATACAATAGTGAGATAGGAGTTATGATGTAACAAAGTTTTATGGAAAGTACAGAGAATCTCCAATGTTCTCTGATAGGTGAATATCAGATTCACAAAAGCTGTTGTTTTCAAATAAAAGACACAAGATGTATCAGCACATTTGTCCCTGATGCGGTGAAGCTCCTCTAACTCATCCTCGCACATAGGGTGTGTCATAATAGTGAATATGCTGGTAAGATATTCAGCAATTTGGTTTTAAAGTAAAGTTGAATCAGGGCATGTACAAGTTATTGACGTTCACTTACTGCATTTTTTCTTCTGTGAGTGCGCAGTGGGAGTAGTGTTGTCCTAGTACACAAACTCTCAGCTATTCTTATTAGCAAGCGTTTCTTTAGCAACTGTATTCTATCTCTCTGCTTCATCAGTTTACCAGGCATGGTATCCATTAGACTATCCACCCACTGAGGGCAGGGGCCGTTGCTAGTTTATCATTAAATACCTAGTCTCCAGTAATAGCTGACGCTGACCAAGAATTTGTTGAATGCATGTATAGCTCTCTCTAAAAAATATATTTCACAGTTTTGTACTTTGGCACTATATAATTTTAATTCAAAAAATCCCTAAAGTCCCGGATAAAACTAAAAGATAAAAAATGTACTTTGTCACACGAGGTTCTAAAGCTTAGGGGCTCAAATTATTAATATAATGAATAAAAACAAATGAAATTCATAATACTTGATTTACAAAATTAGTTGTGCCCTAATCCACCTCCCCCAAACAAACAACCCAAGAGAAAATTCTAAAATTGCACTTAAATTGTTATTCTCACCTAAGAATGTGTTTGATATATACTCAGACACTTGATTTCCAGACCGACTCATTTCAGAGAGATGGGTGAGCTCCCGATTAAGCATCCTTTTAAACTGAAAAACAGATCAAATAAAATAAGAGAAGATGAACACTTAAGTGAAAGAACATAAGCATATGCTAAGCTACGGAAAATGTGACCAAAGAGTTTTTAGTGTCCTGACACTTCAGATAGGTGCTATGTGATGGAACTTTCTGCAGTGACAGAAAAACTCTACGACCTGTGCTGTGCGTTACAGTGACCACTGGCCCCACGGGGCTACTAAGCACTTAAATTGTAGCTAGAGCAAAAGAGAGCTGGGTTTTGCATTTTATTTAATTTTAATTTAAAGGGCATTAAAAAAATAAAGTGTTACTAGTATTTAGAGAAGAAAAAAAAACCCCTAATTGATCAGCACACAAAAGGCTGCCACACAGTAAAACATGGTATAATTTGTATCAAATCGTCATTACCAGAAATGAATAGGTGTATGGGTCAGAGGTTAAAATGTAGTCTTTTACGTGAAAGCAAAACCAAACACACTTGAGTACTCTTCCGGAATTACAGAGAAATAAAATATTTGAATGAATACTATATAATGTTTCCTTTCTTAAGTTTTTTCCAAGTAGGGAGTATACGATTTATTGGTTCTCAGCATCCACAGAATTTCTCAGTCCATTTCCCAAAGTCACATTTATACAAAACAGGTCAATTTTCAATACTTCATTACTTCATAGTGTTCTTTAACCGATGCCATGGTGCCTATTTATGCAAAGAACCCCTGGGATTTCCCTGCCACCGCCACATAGCATTCGGACCAGAACTCCCAGAGATGTAATGCTTTCCCATCTTCAACTGCTTCTTAATGTCTTCCTTGGACGCCCCAAATCGCCTAATTAGGCCTTTTAATATACCTTAATATTTCTCTTAACATACAGAAAAAAGTGTATTTTTCTATATATATACAGTAACTATCCTATTAGGTACTTGATCTAAAAAGTCACATTTTATTCTAATATTTAGTTGCCTTTAAAATTTTGAATTTCACCATAAGTTATCATTTAAGCCTAGGGGAAAGACAGTAGTGAGCTTATCATTTGGTAATATTTAAAATGTAATTTTAACTCAGTATTTAATTAGTTTATTAGAATTAAAAAGAAAAAAACCTTTCTTCTCTGCATAAATCACACCAAAGTGTTCTAACTCAAGATAATTTGGCAAATTAGTCCCAAAGTCAATCTTGTTGATGATGTAGATTAGGCATAAGAATTTATCACCACAGAGCACTAAGGAAAATCAATAAAAACATTTCAATAGACTACCGGATACAAGAAATGCGTATCAGCATTTACCTGCAGCCAAAACTGAACAGCTGGCCACACCAACACAAATTCCTTTGGGTTGTTAATTTACAGGTATGGAGAGCTCATTCTCCAACTCAGAAATATCAAGTTCACTTTCTTTGTCCATGTACTTTTTAATAATTTGTCTCTGATGATAAATTGCACGTCATACAGAAATCTAGAAATAAATTTAGAAATCACTTATATCCTCACTGCTTAGAGATAACCACACATAATTAGCTATATTTCCTCCTCTGCATGTGTTTTCATTTGTACGGATGTACATTTTTTTAAATTGGCATCATGCAGTGTACAAAACATGGTGGTTGTTAATTTTCATTTAGAACTGTATATTATGATTCACCGGGGAAAAAGTAAATTTGGGGGCCTTCTAAGAATACTCATGAAGACATTTACAATAGTGTTCAAACCATTTTCTGTCAATCTTTTATACATATACATTTTCTTGAGTAAGGTATAGGCTATAAACTAATTAAATGATCTGATATAAAGTGTCTTGTATTTCACCCGGCACACAAACACCCAACATTATTTGACCTCTTTCTATTTGCTTGGGTCTTTTATAGTGATGGCTGATTTTTATCATTGAGGGACAAACAGATGTTAGTGCTGGATATAGTTATGCCCGTAAAAGTGCCTATCTCAATATCTAGCTCCCCTACTCATCCCCATAAATAAGTTGGGTTATTATTCATATAGGAAATGGTCACCATCCTTTAAAAATATAATAATAATATGATGCATAAGACTCAGAGGAAAGTAAATCCTTGCTTAACAAATAAAATTTACTTTCGGAAAAAATCTTTAGGCAAATGTGTTCAAAAGAGTCTGCTAGACATTTTAAACACACATTTAATGAAATAGCTCTGTGGTCTGAAACTGTCTGTGCTATGAGCTAACAGTTGCTAGGAAGAGCTGGCCAGTCAGGACAAAGTCTTTTTTATAGGATGCGGAATAGGCAATGCTTTCAACCACTCCTGGCCTCTCCACAGTCTATGCAGGAGCCACATTGACCACCTGCTCTCCATGCATTTCTCTCCATGTAACTCAATGCAAGCTTGGGGTGGGGGGTTGGGAAAGTTAGATGGGGACCAGTTTCCTACAGAACTACTTTCTAACTTGAAAGCAACATGGTATGAGGAATATGTCACCATATGCTAAAGCAGAAAAACTGCATGGGACCTGTAGATTCCCTACACAAACACTTGAATTTATCTGGAAGAATATAAAGAATGAAGTGTAACTTTCCTGCCAGTATGTTTATATAAGTCATCAAAATAGCCGGTCAGTTACACATAACCAAGGCAACAAATGCCAGTGAAAGGAATCCATTGTGCAGACTGATAAATTACAGATGGTGCATTCCACTGATCCCTTTTGCATCATATATAACTCCCAGACTGCTCCTCTGCCTTTGTTCAAAACCCAAAAGCATGGAGTGGAGAAATCGTTCAGTGCACACCTCTCTCCCCACCACGGCGAGTGAGGTGCTCCAAGGAAGTCAACGTTTCCTTTAACATAACCAGAAAAGTCAACATTTTAAGCAGTCCCTTTTCCTCCCAAGGGAAAGCGTAGGGGAGATCACCCAAAGACAAGCTTCGAGGAGTCAATTAAGTTGTAACATAACAGTTTCTAAAAGGAATTTAAATGGCCTCCCTTTCTGGCTATTGATATAAAACTTGGAGTTCAGGAAGGTAAAATAATAACCACAGTGCTTTCTCAACTGGCAGCTGATATTACAATCTGGTTTTGGAGGGCATAGCTGGATATAAAGGACAATAAACCATCCAACAATCATTTCTTTCCTGTGGCAGAAAGATGAATTTTACTTTATTTTTTATTGTTGTTCACATAAGTGTGGTTTGTCTCATTTTAAGGCTGCTACATATTATTTGGATAACTATGTAAAATTCCTGTGAGGAGGAGAATGATTAGAAAAGGTGATAAAATGTATTTCTCCTAGAATAATGTTGCCCGTTTACAGATTTAGAGGAGATAACATATAGAACTGCTTTTCAAAAGAGCCGGTTGCAAAGTGCAGAACAATTTATTGGAGCTTTTAGATATTTTTAAAAGTGACCTCTAAATATTTTTCGATGGTGGGTTATTTTGATTGGTTATTATCTAAATAGTCTGAAAGAATATATAGAATCATTGTTGCAGCTAAGAAAAGAGATTTCTAAGTTAGTGCCTCCGAAGCCTTTGTTCTCATTTGCATCACAGCGTCCGTGTGCGGCGTGTGCAGCACAAAGGAAAGTGCAGTGCAGTTGAACTGAATACTGTGTTTTGCTTTTTAACCTCCAGTCCCTCCATTTATATTCTACCTTTAAGACTGTTGAGGAAGAAAAAGAAAATAATTAAAAATTTTAAGATTCTTAAATTCAACCCCTTTATTTCTGTATTCATGCCAATGTACTACTGGATGCATTATATATTCTCCTAGTATATAATTAAGAAGGGGGTAAAGGTTAACATTTAGAAAATGCTTGTCCCCCCCCTCCATAATATTCTGTTAAAAGTCATATAAATATGCCACACTGTGATACACTATGTGTTTGGTAGATATCAGCATTGAAAGCTAAAATAAATGTTGCATTGGCTGTACAATAACAAAATCTTTAACACGTATACGACTAAATATATTTATATTTGTCCTTCTTGACATTATATTATTTTTAGTCTAGGGCCACACCACCCTGAATGTGCCTGATCTCATCTGATATTATACTGTTAAACGCATAAACAAAGCTGTCCAGCAAAAATTTTCCTCGAAAAGATACACACTAAAATTCTATGCTGAGAATCCTAGAGACATTGTTCATAATCATAATACAAATGTGAAACCCTTCAAAGATGTACCAAATATGAAAGGTCTGAAAGCTAAGAGTTAATTCTAGGAGGATTATGAGACTTTCCTTTATTACCCTTTATACTTTGCTATATTAAAAAAATTTAGCCAAGAAATGGCTACCAAATTTAAATGAAAATCTGCACTTTATAAAAACAATAAAAAATGTGGACTATCCGTCGATTAAAAGGGAGGTGGGGAATCATAACTACCTAGACAACTAAAACTGAAATGTTTTCTTAGAATGCAGGTAAATCTCATAGCAAAGTGTAAATTTTCCTTTAAAAAGAAACAAAGAAAGTGAAAAAATGTTTCAATCTGAGTTTTTAAAGTAGTGAAAAAGGATTGTTAAAAATAATGCATTATTGTGATATACTGAAGTATTCAAGAATAAATTTCAATTTCTGAAGTGATGCTTCCTTTAGGACTGAAAAAGGTTTTTCTGCCTCCTGCCTCTGTCACAGCGATCACCAGGCTGGCACTGCTGGCACTGCCGGGGGACATGCAGGGAGCCTGCCGGCCAGGGTCACGATTCTTATTCACTTCAGTGTATTAATCCATTTCTTCAGATTAACAAAAGTAGCAGTATCATATAACATAAATTTCTTCAAGTTTTACAAGCAGATAATCAAGTTTTCATTTTAATAACATATCACTTAAAAAGTCAAGTAATGTTAATTTTTCAATGTCATCTAGATCTTTACACCCAAAGGTGAACAAAACATACTTTTCATCGGGTTAAACTAGTGCAGATTTTTAGAAAGAGCCACTAATTTTTTATAAATTTTAAGTGCTACAAACTGGAAGCCATTCACCAGTATAAGTAATTTTGCTCAATAACTTATTACCAGTGGATTTATTTAATTGCCTTGCAAGTAATACGCTTGATATTTACCAGCACAACTCGAATCCACACAACGTGACAAGCAGAAGAACCGCTGAACATTTAAAAGCTATTTTAACATGCCAACCACACCTAACAGAAGTTACACAATTTCTCCTTATCTTGGCCACTAAAAACACACATTTCTTCTGCAGTTGCGTCTAAGAAAAAGTGAAAGATCGCTTAGAAAGCTTAACTCCACTGTAATTTATTACAACTATCAGTTATGCAATCAGAGTAATCAGGCCAAATAAACCTTACCTTTATGTAGCCCCAAGACACTGACAGTAAGTAGTTCGCCTCAGGCATTGTTGATTGATTATACAGAGAGACAGTAAGTTCTGAAACGTTTGTATCTTCAAAACCTTGCTAGTTTAATCTCCACGGCCCTCGGAGTGTGTGGGTTTTTAAAGATGACTGGGAATTAAGTATATATAAGAAAGCCTTGCATTAGATCCCATCTGACATCCAGCTGTCTTCCCACTGAACACATGCCATTTGTAAAAGTCCAGAATGGAACAGCATTCAACAACTATTCTGAGTAAAGACAATTCACGTGAGAAGGAAAGATCTAAAGATCTAAGGGTCTGCATCTTTCTCTCCCTGAGCTCCCGGGATTAATGAATAATGTATGCCAATGTGCTTGGCTGCGAGAAAGACAAGTTCTATCAAAAGCTACCAAATAAGGAACTGCGGAGAAGCTGGCAAGAGTGACAAGAAACCCCACCCACGAAACCTCAACCAGGCACCAATTGCACCCCATCTCTGGATCTATCAGGACAGGAGGCATGGACCAGGCCCAGGGGGCTTTGTGATTGGTTGGCACGGGCAAAGCTCTGAGGAGATGTTCCCCCTCCTCACCTCTGGTAAACGCAGTTTAAAAACGGTATCCCTATGGCTGAGGCTGCTGCAGGAAAGGCTGAGTGGGGCTTCCCTCTCTCAGTGACGAATAACAACCACAAGACACTTCAAAACTCATAGTTCATTCTTAAAGAAGGACTGCCAATCCTTTTGGAATCATTTCTATGAATTTTAATATTCTCTGACTTCTCTTTCTTCAAAATAAAAGCTGTTCTGAAAATGGCAATGAGGCATTTGAATTGCTTCTCTCCCAAATCCAAAACGAAACAAGTGGCTTCCCCGGTGACACAGACACAACAAAGTCCTTCCTCCATCCAACATAAAAGTACAGTGTGGTTATAAAATACAGTTAATGTCCAGAATTCACAAACGGAAGGGATGCATTTCCTCACGGGTATGGCTCGGCTGTTCTCAGCTCCCTTTGTTAACCTTGCTTAGGTTTCTACATTACTAAGGTGCCACGAAGAGGGGATTTAAAAATAGATTATCTATTGATGCCTCTTCTTTTGGGCAATTCTAAAAACATCTTAGAAGAATTTGATGGAAGTTCTACTAAGAACACAGACTCTGAGTTCAAACGCTTTAGGGCACAACCCTCAACACACAATCTCACCCCTTGGTGTGTCAGTTTCCTCCTCGGGAAAATGGGTCATTGAGGTACCTCATCTCCAAAAATGACCCTGCATCAAACCTGAGCTGGCTGGCCCATGGGACCAAGTGATGTGTTGTAACTGTGGAGTGTGTCCTAAGAAGTCCTGCAGCTTTCACCTTGGTCCCCTTGAATGTGCTGTTGGGATCCCTGAGTCACTCTGTGAGAAAGTCTGACTGTTCTAAGCTGCCGGGTTATGGGGAAGCCCATGTTGATTTATGAGGAGGCTACTGGGAAAGACAGAGAGAGAGAGAGAGATGGGGTAGGGTGGGGGTGGAGGAGGTTAAGAGAGAGAGGGGATGGAGGAAGAAAGAACACACTTATATGTAAAAAGTAGTTGTGTTCCAGGCTCAGATAATCATAAGTGACTTTTTTACCTGTGTGAATGACGGTTGGGACCTGGAGTGATCCCCAGGGAAGGACTACCCTGTATATTCCAGGACATCCAGCTTCCCTGGCTTCTGCCCACGAAATTCCAGGAGTACTCCCCAGTAAGTATACCCTGAAGGTGTCCCCCATTTTGTGAAGGATCACCGTTCCAGTTGCTTCATTTGCCTTGAACTGTGACCCCTAAATCAAGAGGATCCTTGAGGCGGAAAGCAGAACTGCTTCTTTCTTTATACTTCTTGAAATAGTCAGTGAACCTCAGGCACAAAAAGATTCAACCGTAAGCCCCTATTCTGCTGCAGTAAGGGAGGTGATGATGACGATGACGACGATGATGATGATAACAAGGCATCTTTTTTTGAAGCTCTGATTTACGTACATGAGAATTCATTTCATTTTTCACATTACAAGAACCGGACTAGGAGCTCCTTCCCATTGCTATCGAGGGGGGCAGCCTGCAGAGGAATCTGAACAATGCAGGCGAGGATGGGGCCAGACAGATACAATGCTTAGTGTGAGACTTGGCTTCTGAAAATTTTAGTAAGAACTCTGTAATAGGTATGATACAACATTTATTCAGCATCTGTTATGCATCAAGAGCTTTATGTATCTTATCTGTAATCTTTGCAACACCCGGGTAGGATAGATATTATCCCCATTTTAAGGCGAAAAGGCAGGCACTCAAATATTCAGTAACTTGCCCTAGATGATGGGCCTGAGAGGCAAACCCTGGCTTCTCTTAGCCTTTGCTCTTCACGGTGTATGAACAGTTCATCATACAATGAAGCTGACGCGACTCTGCGATGAGTGGTATGAATTTAGGAGTGGACTCATTCATCCCTAATCCTGTGCGGACTTCACAGTGTCTTGAGTTAAAGGACCACAGCTCTCACTATGGTCAGCTCTCTGGACAGAGTGGATCTTACCAACCGCAGTCAGGAGCCTGGCGCCCAGACCACGCGGCCGTGCTGACAATGAGACCTACTCATGTGCTGGGCGGAGCGCTGTGTGAGAAAGACACAGGCGCCCTCACACAGACAGAACTCAGATTTCCTGACTGGGTGATCCTCTGTTCTCCAACACCCAGACGGTTTCACACACAAATGTGTGTGCCTGTACTGAAACAGAAAAAATTTCCCTTCGGCATTTAGTTCTCTTTTTAAGTCTTTCTCTAAAATCCCCCAGATTTTAGACTCCTCAGAATCTCTGATGTCACCCCTCTTTTATTCTTCCTTTTAACTGATACCTCAAGCAATCATCAATCTTTCCGGGCTATTTTAAGATATTTCAGAATATTTCAAATGCTGCTGATGGAGTTATGATTAAATACTGGCATCACTGACTTTGTAATATAGGTCAAGAGAGACAAGACACTTTCCTGAATAAGGAAAAAACAAACCAAACTATGAAGAAACTGAGGCTCAGAAGGTCAAGTGTCTCACCCAAGGTCGCAAAGCCGAGTAGCAGGGTGGATCTGAACCCAGGCTACCTGGCTTCAGAATACTCTAAACGCCAAAAAAAAAAGTATTTCAGGCATTAATCTATATTTAGTCTAGAGTTTATAAACAATATGTCTTTAACATAATAAATTCTAAGCTATACAAGATAGTATCATGCTTGAAAAATTTAAGAAATTTAAAATAAGTGTAATAACTTTCAGATTTCTCCAACATAACAGATTTTCCTGGTAACAGCATGTTTTTGGCAGAATTTACACCTTCGGAAAATACTTTGTTCTATATTCAATCTTTATTTATTTTACACCTTCCTATGTAACACCAAAATCCTGGGAGCTGTTACTCACCAAGGAGCAAACCTATATAAAGTGGGCTCTCACATACTCAATACTGTTCAGCTCAATACATGCAAATCTAATTGCTCAATGCTCCTTGCAGAATTCTGAGACAAGGATATTAAACACAACTAGGGCATACCAGTGTCTTTAAAAATCACTGTTTCTTCTATTTCAATTACCTTAAAAGTGGTTTTAGAGGGAGACAACAATCTGGAATTAATTTATAACCTATATTTTAAGTAACAATTTAAAATCTAATTTTTCATCATGAAAGTTGTATTTTCTTTGATTAACGCTAATAGCACAAAAACAACCGTAAGGTATGCAAGTTCGCTAAATCTGCTTGTGTTTACTGCCCTCTAGTGATAATGGATCTGAATGTGATTTGAGGAACAGCTTTGTTCTGAGGAGTCATTTCAGAAAACAAAAAACGTATCTTACAGACACTACAGAGGTCTGAAATCAAGAGGTGCTCCAGGTTGATTTCAGTCATTGCTAATTAAGGAAACAAAAATTAAAGCCAAAGTGTGATGCCACTACATACTAGAATGGCTAAAAGGAGAAGTACAGACAAGACAAAACGCTGGCCAGGATGCAGAGCAAATGGAACTCTCATGTGTCGCTGGAGGAAATGCAAAACGGTCTAGCAGCAACTTTTACCAGGAAACTAATCAACAAAACGAACAAGCAAGCAAAATATAACCAAAGACACTGAAACTGAGAACAGGCCGACAGTGACCAGAGAGGAGAGGGGAGGGAATTTCAGGGGAAAAGGGGGAAGGGTTTGCAGGAACAATTATAAAGGACACATGGACAATAACAAAGTGGGGTGGAAACAGGGGAGGGAGGTGGGGAGGGATGGGGTAGGGGGAAGGGTGGGAGAAAAGGCAGAAAACTGTACTTGAACAACAATAAAAAATGTTAAAAAACAGCAACAACAAATATTCTCTATTGAAATTAAATGCTCATTAAAAAATAAACAGTTTGGCACTTCCTTACAAAGCTCACAAGAACACTGACTATGTGATTCAATAATCCCACCCCTAGTTATTTATCTAAGAGAAATGAAGACATAAATCCATACAAAAACTGATATGCAAATGTTTACAACAATTCTATTCATATCAGCTGAAACCTGAAAATAGCCCAGATATCAACTGGTGAATGGATAAACAAATTGTGATACATCCATAAACTAAATACTAGAAAGCAATAAAAGGAAACATATCACTAACACATGAAACATGTTACTAGTGGATGAATCTCAAAAGCAATATGCAAAGTGAAAGAAGCCACTTACAAAAGGTTATAGATATGCTGTATGATTTCATTCACAGGACATTCTGGAAAGGCAAAGCTACAGGGGCAATCAGGCCACTCGTTGCCAGTGGCTGGGAGAGGAGGGAGGGGAATGGCTACAAAGGAGCGAGTGAAAACTTTTTGGGTGATGGAAATATTCTGCATCTAGATTCTGGTGGTAGTCATCCAAATGTATACATTTGTCAAAACGCATTCAACTCTACCTAAAGAGAGTACATCTGACCATGTGTAAATTTTACCTTAAAATCTAACTTTAAAATAACATTTTTACTCTTTCAAAGAGCTCCACCATCACATCCCAGGCAAATAGGCATGTCTGTCGGAAGTAAGCTTTGAATAATGCAATACTGTATATGGTAAATTCCTGTTTATAAAAAGCCTTACTATCCTCATAGCTATTAATAGATTTTTTATTTAATTCTTTGGAATAAAAAATTCCCTAAAATATTTTAGATATTTTCCTGCTTTCTTAAACAAATAAACTGATCTTAATTATTTAATGGTGATCCTGGGCCACATTTACTCACTCAATAATGAACAGTCAACAGATATTTATTTTATTGTATGTTCATTCTAGGGCAAGCACTATGCCAGCTGTAAGAGACTGAAAAAAAAAATCCAGTAAAGTGGGTAGAGCTGCTTGCAGGAAACTGAATAGTCTCAACTGATGCATTCGTTTTTGAACTCTTCTCTCACTTTTTCATAGGTTTCATTTTTTTGAGTCCTTGGTTGTCAGTCTTTTCTTCTTCCGGTCAGTATAGATCAGCCTTCGCATAGTCAATAAAGCACTCGTTTCCCCCATTCTCTTGCCGCGGAGTTTTGTTTAAGGCAGCATTTCCCAGAAGGTGTTGTGAAGAACAGTAGTTCCATTCTCAAAGAAGACAATCAGTGTAAAATAAACTTTTGACATCTGCTGACCTTCTTGGAGATTGTGCTCACTATTAGCATGTTAAAGGCTTTACTAAGGACAGTAATAAATAACCTTTTTAATGTTGTTTAACCTAGATTTCTCAAACTTATTTTACTGCCTCACTCTGCTTCCTTCACATTAACAAGCAAAACCAAAAATACTAGGGTTTCACTGAAAATTCTTGTGGAAAGTAATGGGCTTAAATATCAGATAATAATTTTTCAGAATGATTATTTACTTATTCACTCAATAAAATATAATATGAAACAGCTAATATGTGCCAGCATGGGTGAGATACTGTAATGAGCAAGACAGAAAGTTCCCTGTTCATGTAAGCCTTGGACTCTTGAGGAAGAAAAACAAAAAACAAGCCTTAGACCAAAAATAAATAAATAAATAAATTAAAAAGACCAACATGCTGATTAAAGAAAGGGGGGTAACAAGAGACTGGGATGGTGGACTATTAAACAGTTGGGACGAGCTGCACGGAGCAGGTAGTATCTGCGATGAGACCCTAATGACTCGAAGGAGCCAACCAGAAGATATGGGATGGGGCAGAGCTTTCTGAACAAGCACAGCCAGCATGAGGGTATAAGTATACAGGATGAGATTAGAGGAAGGTCAAGGTAGGGCCAGGTCAAGATTATGTGGTTCCTCATAAGCTTTCCAGAGGGAGTGGAATACCACCTGGAAGCTTCAGAGCAGGGAGTGACATGACGTGATCTACACTTTAAAAAGCTGTCTCTGGAGAGGGTGGTTTGTGGAGGGGCAAGAGCAGGTAGAAGAGTGGAGGAAGCACTTGAGGAAGAGCTAACGAGACTTGAATGCTGGAAGTGAAGCGGCAGTAAGAATCAAGTCCTAGACTTCTGGCCTGAGTGGATATTTGGGCCGTTTGCTGAGATGAAGGAGGCTGGGAGTAGTATAGATTTGGAGGAGGATAAAAAAGGCAGAGTCCCATGAATGAAGTGCAAAGTTTTTCATAAATATATGAAGTTTTTTTAACTTTTGAGGGACATAATTCCTCCTTTCCCCCAATTCTTCAGAGTTCTGAATAAGGAAAGCTGCCAGAGAGTTGTTTTTAGTTACTTTCACATCCTCTAATGACATTTCATTCTTATAGACCGTTTTCATCAAACTTTTTAAAGATGCTTTTAGAATAGCCCAATGAGAGGGGAAGTAACAGATAATCTATTTTTTAAAATCCCCTCTGCATAGCAAGTAATGTAAAAGCCTAAGCAAGATTATCCAACATAACCAACATTGGAATCTAGCACTCAAGGTGGCAAGATTTTTACTATAGTACTATGCCTTATTCGAACATTTTAGGAAGGAAGGCTTTACTAAAAACAACCATAAACACAATTAAAAGTGGTGCAATAATGGGATTTGTCCTCATTTGCAACAGTGACAGAACAGTAGCGTGTGAGGATTCTGAGAAGTACCTTAGTGTCGGGCCTACGTTTCTCCAGTTGGCTTCGCCAGAGTTCAGACCTAGGTCGTCTCTTATGAGAACTAAAATACACAGCACGTTCTTCAGGGTCGATGGGTTGTGTGGAAGGAGTCAGAGTTAAGGAGGGTGACTTAGCACAGGACTAAGAGGATGTTGGGAGCCCAAAGATCTATTTATACTGTGCCCAGAAACACTGAAACTTGACATAAGAAAAACAATCTGATTAAAACTGCTGCATTAAGATTCCTGCAATCATATCCACCCAATAATTGACGCAATCAATGGTTTGTCTGTAAACTATTAGAATCACTGACAGCAGCTGCAGATGCAAGGGAGATGTCAAACACATAGGAGTAATTTTCTCAGAACGCACTGACCTGACAAATGTAAGACATCCCTGTAGGCTTCAGGACCAAATTCCGATCTCCAAAGGCAAATGCAGGTACCACCCTATGGTGATCTGGGACCAAGGAGATCAAGCCCAGTACCAATGAGTGTACGATGACGATCCCTTTGATCAGCAAATATTTAACTAGCACTAACTCTGTGTTAGCTACTGTTTCAGGTACTTCAGTCAGCAAATCTTGTGTTCTGAAGGAGCTTACGTCTGTTAGCGTGTGGGGAACAAGGTTCACAAACAAGTGCAGGAGCCACCCCACTTCCTTTTAGTGCGCTTCCCTGTGCTGTAGAGGCCGGACCATTAAAAACTCCACGTTCCAGAGGCCCTTGCAGCTATGGTTTCAGATATGATATAATTTCTTCTCTGCAGATGAGCCCCTGCTGCCTCCCGTAAATTAAACAGTTGTCAATCTAATCGTTGTATCCTTGTAGACAATCTGCCTCTTCTCTCTGGCTATGTTGGTGTCTCTTTGTTTCTGTGATTTCTCTAGGAAATATCTGGATGTGAGTTTCTTTTTAAAATTTTTCCTGCTTTGCATTCAACTGAAATCCCAGGATATTTCCTCTTTCCCACTCTCTCTATTCTCTTCTTCTGGAACTCAAATTAGATGGGTGTTGCCATTTTGCTGGAAAAGGAAATCTTGCCATGTTTTAAGTATATACATTGTTATCCACAAAACAGAGCATAGGTTAGATAATCACCATTAATTCTACTGCAGTCATTTTTATTCAAAATATTGCTTTTAAACAATTTTTTAAAATTAAATGTGATTGTTCTTATATCTTGAGACTAAATTGCTGGCTCTAAGATACTGAAAAAACCAATTCGATTCATCTAATTGCCTATAAAGTTAAGATGTACCTTTGTTTCTTCTAATAAAGAACTCAGACCTGAGAACATAGTTAAAAAAATTATTTAACTCACTTTTGTTCACACTTCAGTAAAAATGGTTCTTAACCGCTTTGACATTTATTCTTCTAAGATACCTGCCTATGTTTTTTTTTTCTCTCTCTCTACGTGGGATGGTTGATCTTGAGCCTGCAGGGAGCAAGCTGGCCCAGACCTCTCCAGTCCACACTTCTGTGCCTCCAATTCTTACGTGTCCAAAGACAGGAAACCACAGACACGCCTTAGTGGGAGGATCCTATGTTTATATCTTTAAGATGGGAGAATATAAAAAGTTTTGCTTCTGAGAATAAAAATGATGGGAAAAGACAAAATAAAATAATATAAATGGAAAACAACTCTGCGTTACTTGACCTTCCAAGTGTGAATCTAATGCCTTGTGAGACAGTCAGTCAATCGTGTGTTAGACAGAATGGGACCGTCCAACGTGCAATTCTTTGACAGTGTGAAATATGTCCAAGTCGGAAAGTTCCTCCAAAGACATTCAGTTCAACCTTCTACCCAGAGAAGAGTCAGTCTTACGACTCTTCATCACTAAGAGTCCTCCTCTCCTGGATTTCTTCCACGGCTGTGTAAGTCTGTTCCCCTTTGGGCGATTGTAGTTTTAAAGCTTGGAGCTAATATTGAGCTAATGATCATTAGCTTGCATTGACCTAATACTATTCCTCAAGAGCTCTTTCTAAACCCTTTAAAATTGATTTCACTCTGGACAGAGCAAATGAAAATAAAATGTAGCTCAGGGATTTCATTATGGAAGCTGCAACAGTCAGAAGGGTAGTCAATATCCATAACCATTTACATATCAAAGAACAGCACACTCTGGGTCTTACAAACATGATCCACAGCTAAACGTGAATGGTTGTAGCTTGGGCTGTTACCTTCCCCCAACAGCGAGGGGTAGCAAGTAACTGAGAACATACGAACTTCCATCTGGGGTACTAAGAAAACACACCAAGCAGACTGCTTTAATACGGGGTGGGGCAAAAGTAAGTTCACAGTTGTTTGTATAGAAAATAATACAATTAATAAATATCAATACAAGAATAAACTGTTTTGCATACTCACAACTGTAAACCTATTTAGATGCTTGATTCTCTAACAGATTCTTCTTGCTTTCATGTTTCCCCTCTATATGATCTATCCCTCATACCATCACTAGATGTATCTTTCTGAAATCGTTTGGCTATTATTTTCCTTGTAGCGTTTTTCTTATAATAAAATGCAAGTGTTCCTCAGGACTTACAGTGTGATGGACACGGGCTTAGCCAGGCATGTCAGGCTCTCTGCAGTGTGGCCCCAACACATGTCCCTCACACCTGCCTCTGTTCTATGTTCAGATTTCTGTTCCAGGCAGGCTCACCCATCCAGAGCACCCACTACTCACCCACTCCCACAAACACACAATCCAGCTAAATCTACAAGGGTGTTCCATCCTACCCTGCCTCGTCTAGTCCCTGGAATGTTATCTATTTCCTCATTAGAAACCTTTATGAACTCTCATTGTTCAAGATCCAGACTAAGTAGCATTTTGGGGGATGCCACTCAGTCATTCTGGCCCTTACTGTTGAACATACCCTGAACACCTAAAGGACCCCAATACAATGAATCACACCAAGCTGACTTACACAGCAGCCACCTTTCAGTGTGTATTGTCTATAACCTTTATCTACCTGTTTATCTGTCACCTATCTCTGTACCTATGTATATACCCATCCAAGTACCTATGTGTTTGAATAAACACACACATATGTAGAAGCCTGCTTTCATCTATAAAAACCTTTGGAGCAGATATATGTCCTGCAGTAACCACTCCAAAATAAATCCCTCCTGGAAGCCTATACACTAGATGGTAGTTTTCAGAAGCCAAAAGGCACAAAACAACAACAAAAGGCCCTCATAATGACTTAGTTCTCATACGAAAATGGGACGTGGTCTAGAAAATGGTCAAGTATCAAACAAAGAATAACGACACACCAGATGAAAAACCTCACTCAGAGTAATGATGTCAATAAAAGGCCTAAATCCAGGTCATGTCCATCAACAACAAATTTTTGTTCGCCACGAGATAAAGCCTTGACAACGGGGACACAGGACTGTTCTGTTCTGGGCACTCACTCTTTCCTGTGCCTGGAGGCCTCATCTGGAAAACGAAGGGGGTGAACAGGTTGATCTCACAAATGCCTTTCACCCCTGAGGACTTTTGGAATGAAAAACAAAAAAACAACTTTTATTAAGCATACGAAAGTTTGATTTCTCTGCAAAGCGGCTGACAGTGAGTGGGAAATGGAAAGGCATCCATCACCTCCTCAGTGACTCATTTTCAACCCTCAGAACAATGACACTGCCGGGGAATTTCTTTTCCCTCTGGTGCAGCTGGTGGCAGACCCATGGCTAGGACCTGTCATGGGCTGAAGCTAGGTTCAAGGTCACTTCACCCCCTCCTCTGCTTCTCAGCTGGATTGTCATTTTAAATCCGTGCCCCGATGAGAGGGTTTATTTTTGGTTCTCGTTCCTACTTGCCCCAAGAAGAGACACCTAGTAACCTGATATTGATATCTGACACTTTGTTAATAATCATAACCTGAATCATTTGGAGGGGTCTTTGGGGCCACCCAGTAAGCAATGCACCAATTTTTAGACAAAGTGGAATGAAGATCTATCTACATGAAACTCTTATAACTCTAATAAAAGTTTCTTTTCATGTCTGCCTTAGATACATTCTTTCAAAGTAATCATAATTAAGTGGTCAGTGAGAGTGTAAATAAGAATATGCTATCATGGAGTGCTAGGTAACGGAGCTCAAACTGAAGTAAACAAACTCTCTGGGCCATCACATATGCGAGCTAGCGAGGTCCCATAAATCAGCATGACTGGGTATCAGGATTTCAAAGGCATCCTCTGTGAGCTCTGTCGTCCAGGCGCGTTGACTCAGGCTCCAGTTGCACTGGGTTACTTATACGGCAGCATATGAAGTTCACCTTTAAGTTTAAAAATAGTTCCAATCCCCATCCCTACTACAGCTGGGCCACAGTACCTACTGTGTGTGTGTACCACACTATGTGCTTAACAGTTTTCATTTAATTCTCATAATAATCGTGTGAGGTAGATTTTGTTAGTCCTGATTGAGAGAGGAAACAGCAGCTCAGAGAGATTGAGGCAATTTAACTATCCAAGGTCAGAACCCTAGTGTGGGGTGGATTTATATCCAGAAGATAAATTGTCAAGCTCACTGGAACTTAGAAGATTTAACGCAGGATGAAAAATAAAGGTTCACATTTGTCATTTGTGATTCTGTTCCAGTTTTCTCTTTTGGCATCTAATGATTACTCATGAAACACCACAGTGAATCCAATCATCTTATACTTACTTTGACACAGTCTCTCTTCCCCTGGTCCAGCTTGAACCTTGCTGCCCTATGCTCTCACTCCCAGACAACAGGGTCCTTAGGGGATGGCCCAGCAGGTGACTGTGACACACCACCTGTGCCTGTGCTGCTACTGGGCCAGGACGCACAGAAGCAACAGGTGAAGGAGTGATGTCAGCTATTGCTGTTCAAAGACTCAAGCCTCAGAAACACGTTCTGTGTATAAACCTCCCTTCTCCAGTCAGATCTCCCACCTCCCTTATCTCCACCACTGACTGTCTTCCCCTGAACAATCACATCGTCATGCTGAACAGGGGGTTTAATGTTTTCTTCAAGGTTGTCCCAAAGGTTCATTCCAAGCAGATTTCACCCTATGGACCCTGAGGCACACAGTGGGCAGGAACACAAGCTGGTCAGTCTGCCTCCAGCCAAGGACAGCCCTGATCCTGGGCCAGCCTAGTTATATGCTCCTCCTTTCCCTACCCTGCCCCTTCCTCACCTCACTGATACAACTTTCTTCCCTTTTCATTTTGCACTCTAGCTACAAGTCCATCCCCTCCCCCCCCCTGCAATTTTACCCCCTCCTCCCAGAAAACAGGCAACCCCAGGGTAACAGGCCATTTACAAATCCTGACACCAGCTTAAACCTTCCCTGGGTTAATCCTTTCAGCTGCATTGCCCCCCACTACTGATCAAGCTTTATCCCATCAGCTCTACTCCCCTGGCCCTCCAAATCCCGTCAGCTCAGACACTCAGATCTGCTTTAGGCTGCTGGTCTTCTCATACCACTGACCCCGTTACCCTTCAGTTTGTACCTGTGCCCTGTTAACTACCTGTTGCCACCCAACCTAACAGGCTG
The DNA here is from genome assembly GCF_022682495.2 of Desmodus rotundus. NCBI lineage: Eukaryota > Metazoa > Chordata > Mammalia > Chiroptera > Phyllostomidae > Desmodus > Desmodus rotundus. The sequence continues at coordinate 177,410,911 of NC_071387.1, read as the reverse complement.
TCTCACCGTCGCATTCTTCCTAGGAGCGAGGGCCTTTCTGCCCCATGCCCACATGACACAGGGGACAAGGAAGGCCAAATAAGCTGCACTGTAGGGTCCCCGCTAGGATTTATGTTTTGCCGAAACTGTTCTTGCAATTTTGGAACCTAGTGCTCAATACATTAAAAAAGTATTAGTCACATTTCGAAAATGCAGCCTGAGAACAAACACTTGTTTTTCTTTCTCCCCGTCCTCCCCCCCAGATGCTACATTTAGAAAAATAATGATCTCTGCATGTATTAAGAAGCATATGTGGTGGGGGGAGGACAGGGGAGAGCAATGGGGGAAAAACTGGGACAACTGTAATTGAACAACAATAAAAAGAATAAAAACAAAAAAATAGTGAAAAAAGAAGCATATGGCTCTTGGACAAGTTTAATAGAGCATCAGTTAGTCATCTTTAAAAATGAGATAAATTGTTGTGGAACGTAGTGTGTTGTTTGTGGGACCAAGTTGGGAAGTTAGGGTTTGAGGTATGAGAAAACATCGGGGTTATAGCTTCTATTAGAAAGTGAGGTACATACTGGTGTCCTCCTGCCCAGCTGTCAAAGTCTGCTCATCTGCATCACGTGGATGATACCAACATGCTTGAAAATACGGCGAGGTCAGAGAGGGGAAAGGACTCGCGGACAAGGACGACAGTGTGATGACTGCTGTGGGGAGGGGGCACAAGGGGACTGAATGGGAGAAATACAACAGAGATTACATTTAAAAAAAAGAAAATAAGGCTAGGTTAACGAGTAGTTTTTTCACTGAATTTTACTTTTCAGAGGATAATTCCTCTCATAAAGAGACTGATTATTCAGTCTGTAATGATTCAAGCCTTTGTCTTGTCTCTTCTACTCCGTACCCTACTGTCATTTTATTGCTCATTCACTATATGGAAAAAATTAAGATTTAGGCCCAACCAGTATCTTCCTATAAAGTAACCTTTCCTAATGTGTGTTAAAGAAATAGTTATGTGTAAGTCAGCAAATATCCACTCAACACCTAAATCTATGAAAGACTTTGAGCAAATCTCTTTTTGAAAAAGTCCACAGAAGATTCAAAATTTTAGTTCTCCTAAATCTATCGTAATTTCTGTGTTCTCTATTAACAGAATTATAGCTTTTTTCATCCTTTGCAGTCAACCTCTTTTGTGAAATAAGGCTCCCTTGCAAATAATAAAAACGGCACCTATATATTTAAAGTACCCATGAAAACATTCTATCTCTTTATTAAAAACTGTTAAACCTTCCCAAATTTGAAATTTATCCTCTTCCTAAATTCTTGGGACAAAGACCATCATTATTAAAGCTGTAATTCATTATTTTAGTGTAGCTTGAAAAAAGTCCTAGCAGATACAAAATTAAAGTTTTCTTGGTCAAAGAATATACTCCTTTTCTAAAACTTGAATTTGAGGTAAAGGCATAAACAACGGAAAGTAATCTCACTAAAAATGCTGTTTTCTTGGTAATTTTGTATAATTTAGTATGACATAAAATTCTTTAAATAAACACATGCTAATTTTATTTTTGTATAGTTTTGGAAAAATAATTTCCCACTGTAATGAAATATCTGTTATTTCTCCCTAATGGGTCTGGATTGGAATGATCAGGTGGAATTAAAGGAGGGCAACAGAAGGAAGACACTTCGATATATTCTCTCAAAATACTTTGGAGAGTATTATTTAAGAGATCTTTATTTATCTCTAGGTCTAAAACAAAACAAAGCAACCAAAACACTGCTGGGCCGACGATGGAAAGCAGCCTGGTATCAGTCTGAAATGAAGAGACAGCTATTAGCCGGCACCTACTCCTCCACAGCAACCTTATCTTTGCCTGGTTGCTACGGACACTTCCTCCTCAGGCCAGTGCTTCCTGCTCTCCAGCCCTGTCTATGACAGACAGAGGTGTTCCCTATCATGGTGCCTACGTCTGCACAGCACACTCCTTTCCAGTCCTAAAAACCAGAGGCTGCGGACCAGAGACACTGACGGGAGCTCCAGCATGCCTTGGGTAAAGCCACACAGGGTGCTGCCTGACACGCAAATGCCAACACATCTTTTCTTCCCAGGGTGGCAGGGAAATATTCAGAGATGTCATTTTTTGTTGAAACAGACCTATAAGAAGAATGTTATTGCTAAAGCAGATACGAAGGTGAGAGGCCATCAATATGGCCTGTATGGTTTTTGTCTGTATACTATACAATTTAAATGAGATTAGACTAATCTGAGCATAAACTATGCTAAAATTTCTGAGAGATGACTGTAAGCAGAACTGAGATTCTTACATGGGAAATGATCAGGTTTCTTGTCAGGGAAAGAAAAAACACCTTTCCTGCAAGACATGAAGTATGACGCCCAGACTCTAAGGTGAGCAGAGTATTTACATGAACAAAGATCGTGTGTGGTACTACTTATGTGACCAAATACGAAATGACACATTGATATTCACTAGTTTTCGATGATAAGGCCTTGCAGAGGCTTCTCAATTCTTTGAGTACACGGGAGAAAACTCCCCCTTTTTGTACTTGGACAGTTATTGGGTCCATCTGCTTATTAGCAACATGGCTTGTACTCTATTTACACCAAGAGAAAAAAGTGTATCTCCCACCCATGATTTATGAATATGAGCCGAGATAAAGGCTACACAGATGACCCAGAATGATGCAGAAACACTCCAGGAAGTGAACGACGTAAGAAGTCAGGAGATTTCTTACTACACAGGTGGACCCGGACAGGTTTTAGGTCTAATTTTCAAGGCAGACCAGATGAGTTAGACAAATGATCGCTTCTGCCTCTTCAGTGCTAACACACAGGGCTTGGAGTCTGAGAAGAATAATGGATCATAGTAACTATGATGCTTTGAACTATTGATCATGCTAAATACTACCAAAACTACCGAAGGAGTAGGCAGGAAGAGATTATATTTTCATTTTATTAATTTATATTACTTCCACTCAAATGACATCAGAAAAATTAGGATACGTTTCTTCAATTCTTTGACCCAATGTTTGGTAACTCCCTTGCAAAAGGTCTGACAACAGTAAAGTGGAAACTATTAACCATAAAGGAAGAACTTTGATCTTCTAAGCCCTCTTAAGTAAAACGAACCTTACTTCCTAAGATTGATCAGTAATGATTCGTACAGCACTGAGCGCAGAAGCACTGAAAGCTGCATTTCAAGGATCACCACAATACCATTCACCCTTCATGCAATATTTATTGAGCACCTACTCAACGAGGCCTTGTGTCCGCTGTTAGTGAGGCTGGAGAAGTAAGACTAATGACCTAATGTGCAATGTGATAAGAATAAAGCAAAGAAATAAATAATGTACTAAGAGTTAAGAGAACTACAAAGAAAGTCCTGTAGAAGGTCGAAGGAGAAAGACATTACACCTAATTAGGGGAGGCTGGGGTGGAAGACATGGGAGAAGATGCAACCGAGAAGGCTTCATAGAGGAGGGAGCATTCCGGATAGGCCTTAAAGGATGGTTAAGTTTGTTTTAGAAAAGTTTTCGTTACAGGAAAATTGGGAAGATAAGTAGAGTTTCTATATGGCCCACACCCTGCTTCACGTGTTATTCACATTTGTCACAATTGTTGAGCCAATATTGATACGTTGTTATTAACGAAAGGCTATTGTATTCAGATTTCCTTAGCTTTCCCCAAAGTTCTTTTTATGTTCCAGGATCCCTCCCGGGATAGCACACTGCGTTTGGTTATCTCCTTGGGCTCCTCTTGGCTACCACGGTTCTCAGATATTCCTTCTTTCTGATCTTGGCGGTTGTGAGGAGTACTGGTCGGGTGTTTTGTAGAATGTCCCTCAGCTAGGACTTATCTGATGTCTTTCTTACGATTAGAGGGGGTTGTACACTTTTGGCAGGAAGACCACAGATGTATGTACAGTGCCATTTTCATCAGATCACATCAAGGGTACACATTGCAACGTAACTTATCACTGCCGATGTCCACTTTGATCGCCTGGCCGGGCTGGTGTGCGCCTGTCGGGTTCCTCCTCCACCAAGGTCCTCTCTTCCCATATTGTGCTTTATGGAAGGAAGTGAATATGCCCGGCACACACTTAAGAAGTGAGTAGTTTTATGCTCTCCCTCTTTGAGGGCTGAGTATCTACATAAATTATTTGGAATTCTTCTGCATAGGAGATTTGTCTATTCTGCTTGTTTAATTATTTATTCAGGAAAGTATTTATATCAGTATGAACTTGTGGATTTTTAAAAATATTTTGGGTTATAATCCAATACCCACTCATTTCCTTCATCACCTGTTTCAAGCTCTGGTGATCGGGAGCTCTTTCACAGGCTGGCTCTCGTGTCCCTTTGACACGATCCCATCCGTGTGCAGTTTGTTTGTGCACTTCCTCACTTTCAGGCACCACGACATGCTCCAGCCTCACTTCCTGTCCCCGTTCTACAACCGACCATTTCTTTAAGAACTCCTGATACCTCTGATTGGAGAATGGCATTAGAAACCGAGCTGAGGGTGCTAGGTGTGTTCACTGCTGGGGGGTGCCACTGCTTTAGGACCTCTCAGCTGACACAGCAGGGAAACGTTTGTGTGTATACTAGGTAGTCGACATGTTGAGAGGTGCAATGACACGCCATGTCCTTACTATACATTTTTAGCACTAACTATGAACTAGAGATTCTGCGCCTGGGTTGCTTTCAGTCTCATTCAGAAGAATGACAGGGATACATTACGTTAATGAAAATAACTGGCTAAACTGTCCTCGGCTGCTTCATGCAGTCCTCCTAGAAACAGCTCAGAGACTTTCGGATATTCTGGTAAAGCTTCAGGCCACATGATGGGCTGTTCTGTAAAACTGCACCAAGAAACAAAAGGTGAACTCCTTGAAAAGCCATTGATGGGAAGAAACATGAAAAACTCCAACAGCCCCCTCTGGCTAGTAGCATCATCATTAGGCCACCGTTTCCTCTTCAAAGCTTGCTGGAAGTGCAAGTAATAGGGTGGCAAAGCAACACCTTCTCTAGCCCTCACCCCACAAAATAAGAAAAGACAGATGGCACTCCTTTACAGATTGAAATCAATTATTTGACATTACTACGTAACCACTATGTTCCTGACTGTCTACACCATTTCTACCTTTTAATTCACTAAATTGTCACAGCAACTACTTAGCAGATGAGGAAACTGAAGCACAGAAGGTAAGTTGTCCCATTTTCTTCTACTGAAAGGCAGAGCGTGAATCCAGCCCAGGTAGTCTGGCGACAGGAAGGTGCTCTCCATCCACAGACCACTCTGCCTGAGCACCCAGTGTCTAATGAATGAAACATTTCTGGTGAAAGAGTTTGGCATTTTCTCCTCTTGTGGGGAGATCCCATTAATGGCAGAGAAGGAAAACCATAGGTTGTTTAAAACAAATTTTTCTAATAAAAAATGACTCACAAAATTGTTTTTGCTGACAATCTAGAACAGCATATCCAAATGTATGCCCAGGGTCTGTGAGCAGTAAGCAAAATGCTTTAAGGTGGTGTTCATGAGCATTTTCTCATTTTGTTATATATTCAATTGTATATATTGTTATATATTATTATAATTGTTATATAATTGTTATTGTTATATTGTTATATATATTGTTATCATTGTTATATATTCAATTGTAATGTATAATAGAAAAAAATATATAACCAGGACTTCAAATCCATGATTTTGTGTATACTCTTGCCTAAGATGAGGCTTTAGGGTGAGTATTTATAATTAAAAAAATAAATGCTTTAAATAAGAACATTTAGCAGGTAGCGATTATGAATGGACAAAGAAAGTTTGAGCAACACTAATTTAGACTGTTATATATTACAGAATAGAAAGGCCATGTTTTTCCTCTAAGAAATATTATTTTCTTACATTGCAAGGAGTATAGGGCACATGGTTTTCTTAATCTCTTTTTAAAAATATATTCTAGACCTTGAATGAATTACATGCAATTTATTGAGCACCCAGTATGTGCTAGGAACCAAACTGAGCTTTGCATATGTCATGTGTAATGCTCTCAGCAACCTTGCAATTTAATTTTCTTTCATTATCCCCATTTATAAATGAAGAAGTTGAGATTCAGAGAAGTGAGGCATGTTGTCCAAAATATTAGGTAGGAAGCAGCAGAGCTGGAATATGAAACCAAGTTCACGTGACAAAAACCATCTATGTTCTTTCCACTCTACAGAGCTGCTGTTGGCATCACAGGGGTACATACCAGGCCAGGGAGTAAGGATCATTCATCCTCCTCAAAGTACACAAAGTATAGCAAAACAACAACCACGAGCTCAGAGTACTAAACACAAATAGAGAAAAATACGTCATTAAAAAGTATTCTAAGTGTAAAGGATGATTAACCCATTACCATCCAATCCAACTAATTTCTTAATGAACAGAACAGAATTGTTTGTTGTTTAATCAGCATCAAGGATCACTCCCCAACCTTGTTAGAATGAATACAAGAAAATACCTTCTTGAAATGTCTTTTAAAACTAGTGTGGATATTAAAACAAAAGGCTAGGCATCTTTCTACTTTCTGGAAAGATCACAGACGAACAGAGCAGATCAACCATCACTACAAGGGGCGGGCGCAGGGACGCCGCCCTGGCAGCGCTCTGCCGCCGCACAGCGAGCCCAGCTACTTGCGCTTTTAAAGGGTTGTTCCCCTTCCAAAAAAGGGAAAATTGGATTCTGCATATTTCATGGATTAACTGAAAATCACAGCATTTACAGTGTTTCGCATTTGCCAGATGTGTAAGATGTGTGTATTTTGCCAGCTACAATTCATGTGACTATTAGAAATCTTCTTAAATTAAACAAACACTTTATCTTCCATCCTTGCTATTTGGCAAAGAAAGTTTGTTTAATCTACCCATAACATTGGGAAAAGTACTATTTTATCTTGGCTAAGTCTTCTGTTTAGAAATTTCAAAAAAAAAGGGATATAGTTTATAACACTTTGAGAAGGAAGTTACCACTATTCTATCCCGCAATTAAATCAAAATGTAATAGAGAGAGATTTCCTTAGTAATGACTAATTTTTTGAATCAAAATATTAGAAGCTTTTGATAATTAAATGTTAGAGATATTTAAGTTAATGCTACTAAATCTTGATTGATATAGGAACTGAGTTGAAGGCAACAGCGATGACTTAGGGTTTGTTTTATTCCATCGTGTTTTGTTAAAGTCAAGGGGCTTACTATTCAGTGAAACACAAAGTTCCTGTTCAAAGCAGTTCCCTCTTTCTACTATTACTTAAAATAAAACAAAGTATTTTTTCTACACTAACCATAAAAACGAGCATTCCCAATCTTTCATAATAACTATGGCACACATAGAAACTACATAAATCTTTGCCAAATCTACTTTTATAAGTAAATGAAAATGCAGATAGCAAATCCAAAAAATCAATAAGTTGAGTTTCTATAGTTAAAGGAAATACCTTCCTTTAAAGTGTAAAGTTTTTCTTTAGGCATCTTTATTAATTTTTAACAATTATCTTATGATGATGTGAATAAATTTCAGTATTTTAATGTAGAAAACAACTATTACTTGCTATTTGTTCTTCAGCTTTCTTCTTAGCAAAAGTTAAATATTTGTTTCTGTTCTGTTATACTCATGTAATGGTGAAATATCTTAAGATTTAGCTAGTTCTGTGAACATGCTATATTCATTCCACCACCCCTCTTTTCCAGAAGAAAGTGTATCAGCAGCCACAGAAGGCGCTAGTGTATGTATGTTTATGTACGCACTGACTGTTAAAAAGCAGCAGGGGGAGCAGACAATGAAAACACTAAGCAAAAGCTCTGTTGCCTGTAAATTAAACTTTAATTTACAGGCAACAGAAACATGATAGAGATATTTCGTAAAAAACAAATAGACAAAATGAATTCCATAAAGAAGTCACGACCACATTTGCAAAGTTGGCCTACATACGATACATCTAGAATGAACCGAAGAAAAACTTTGTCTTAGAAGGATGCTTGAACCCTTACTTCAAGACAGATTTTTAGCTTGAAGCACAGTCGTTCCCAGCAATGATGAGATAAGGAATTGTCCCAAAAATTAGGAGGAAGAACATTTTTTTAGAGTGTAAATTTTGAGGGGAAATAAAAATGGTTTTGGTTCTTCCTCCAAACATTACTGCACCTACACAAGTAGATGCAGTCACAGGGCTCCACAGCATCCTCCTTGAGAGCCCTGAGGCTTGGACTGCTTGCCTGCCCCTCTTAGCTCCTCCACTGACTTTCCCTAAGAGAAGGGAACCAAAACACTGAAACTACTCTGCATCATAAACATCTAAAAGGGCATTTCAGCTTTGCAAATCTGTACAGAAGGATGGAAATATGTCCTCCAATCCCAAATTATGTTTTACATGTTCCAAAAATTAATAGGAACTGTGTTTTCGATTTTAGAGGAAAAAAAGAGTATTTGGCTCTTCTGTCTGGAATTCTGTAACTGGAATTTAAGAAAAGACTTAACTTCTAGTTAGAACTTCAAAATGTTTATGTTTATATTATACCAAAATAGTATAAATATAATTTAAGCATTTTTATAATATAGAAATATACATCAAAGTTACTTAATTACATGATGAAAATCCATGAAAATTAAAATGTAAAGTGTAAATTACAATTGAATGATACCCCCTCCCCCCGCATATTTTAGCCAAGTAAGCAAGCAGTGAAGTTTGACCTAATAAACCTCAAATAATAATACCACCAACAGGCACATGTCTACTGTCAGGCACTATTCATTAGCCAGCTATTTTATTCCTTCAAACTCCTGCATTGACCTTTCAAAACAGATACTGTGTCCACCTTATGCTAAGGAAATTGAAAGTAAAAAAGTTGTCATTTCTCTAATGTAGCTCAGCTAGCAAGGAACAAAATCATAATTCAAATTCTAGGTCTGACTGTCTCCAAATCTTTGAGACCTCACCATAATCTCCCTCAACTGTATCAACGAGGTTCCAAAGGAAATCTGTACAAATCGCAGGCAGATTAATGTGTTTTTGAGGGCAAATGCTGTAGATGTAACTACTCAAGTTAAATGCCATCTGGAGCCTCTTACCCTACTTGGTACAAGCATCCTGGATGTAGTACCGCCAACTCTGGCCTTGGACAAGAAGTCAGTAAGTTTCCCATCTCAATACCATCAATGAGCGTATGCACATTGCAGTACCAGTCAGGAAACATAGCTGGTTGCTTCTGACGCCTCATTGAAAAACTGCTAATAATTTAGATTCTTTTCATCAAGATTTTTAAAAACATTTTGAAAAATCTGTTAACCCAATTTGCTAACAGGGTTTGGAGAATCAGTTTCCTTCTTGATACCCAAATCCATCGTCATAATAATCACCACAGAGATACAGAGATTCTTTGTAGAGTTCTCTGCACAACCACTTACAAATCCTGATCCTTACTAGTATTTTTATTATTTTAATCTATCAGAGTGAATTTCTACAAAGCCTCAAGAGAGAAGAAACCAGAGAAAGATGTCATGACTTTTCATTTTCTTCTTTCCCTTTTTATTGAATTTATTGGGGTCATGACTTTTCAAAGGCAAAGAGAAGTAACCTGAAAACATCGGTTGGTTCAAACAAGCCCATGTTAAACGAATGGACGGTAATAACAATAAAAAAATAACCCGAAGCTATGTTTCAGACTTACTCATTCATACTCAAGAGATCTCAGACAACCTAGTGGACGTGTGACACAAGCTGTTGCAATGCCAATTCAGACGTAGGTTCACTCACGGGGACCTTCACATCAGCTGCTCCAACTCAGTTTACAGCTCGCGTAGTTGTGACTTATTCACGCTCTCGTTATCCAGAAGAAGGGTCACTTTACAACCTTTACCAAGAGCTTCTTTCTTTCCTTTTATGCTCATCTGTTTTCATCTATAAAAGGTCACATGAGCTTGGCACTCATTTAGAAATGCATGGGTTAAAAAATGAATGGCTTAGCCATTAAAAGTTTAAGCCACAGCTTCATCTGAGTTAAAATTTTTTTAATGCTAAAAATAAGTGTCCTGCCAGTAATCATTCGACTGTAAGACATGAACGCTGCTAGAATGACTGCATTTTGGAAAAGTCTTTTCTCACTTAACCTAGATCGCACTTCAACCAGATACGCTCACCTTCCATACTAAACCTGTAAATTAACATAAAGTCCAATTTAGGGTCCTTCAGAGTGAAGGTTAAAAAAAACAAAACAAAACCCTGTCGTAATGTGGTGCTTTTAAAAGAAAGGAATCATTCTGAGCAATTATTGTGACCGAAAGTTTTATTTTTTATCTTAAAATGTAGATAAATTAATTACTTGACAGTTTTCATGTATTATTATTAGATTTCACGTTAATTTTTAAATTAAAAGATAGCTCTCGTCATTAAGAGTATGGATTTTGGGGGAAAGTAATTGTAGCTGCTCAGGTTCATTCCGCTGAAACAGTACAGTCAAATCATCTTGAAAACATAAGCAAATGCCTGCACATCTCTTTAGGTGCCTTCAGGTTCTGCTCTTTCTTTTACTACACAGAATTAACCAGAGAAGAGAATTAAGAACTCAGGCCCACTGCAGAATGGTCCCATTCAGCAGGTAGGACAATGGAGATACTCAGCTTATGTCTACTGTTACTAGGAATCAAATTATGAAAGGATGATTTATATTTTAGAAATGTAATAAATGAACTAAGATTTTGTTAGTCAGATGAGAACAATGGCACCTAACACCACATCAGGGAGTAGGAGAGCAATAACCAATCATTTTGGTGAGGAGCCATACCAGATTTAGGAATGTGGCCCAAATGACAAAATAAAACTCAGATTCGATCACTAGTGTTCACATAAGTAGGTCAGAGTGCTTATGGGTAGGTTAGTGCCTGCGGATGGTGACTGAAGAGTCCCTTTTAATTTATTTGAAGGTAACGTTTCACTTAAAAACAATGCTGTCAACAGATAAGACAAGTGGCTGATGTGCTTTGGTATTTTTAAAAACTGCATTAAAAAAACAGGTGGGATAAAAACTACAGTAAGCAAAAAAAAAAAAGCATCACTCTTTGAAAAATATGTGCATGTAAACAGTAAAATGGCATATCCTTACTGACCTTGTAAATAGGTAGCCAAAAGCCAAATATCTTTAAGAGGCAACGGTTACTAATTGTCACACAGAGTTACCAGTCCTTGCAGGCTGAATCCCTCAGCCATTTGCATCCAACACGGGCATGTCTTCTTTCCCATCCCCTCGGTCAAGACTCATAAAAAACACACATAACCAATTATTCCCTTCCACAACTAAAGACAGAAAACAGGAATTCCAAAAAATACAGCAAAGCAGACAACACTCCACTTGCTTTACAGCTGTGTCAGGCTGAAGGTTACCCCTCAGCACTGTGGCACAGAGGGCACAAATGCCCCCCTGAAGCGTCCAAGACTCAAAGAAACAAAGGTAAAGATCATAATTAATTTTCTAACTTTGCTGACGTTCCTCTGGACGTGTACGGCCAAGTGAACATACAAAGGCTCAGTTTTTACAGGGTACCCTGACACCAAGACAGATGAGGGCTAAGGTTCCAAGTTCACTTTGAGTGGGGGTAGGTGGTGGCACTCAAGAGGTTGCTTTGACCTCCAGCAACTCTCATGTCCAACGGGGAATCCCAGGAATACCCTTAACCATGCAATGCCAATGGACCGGACTGGATTTCTGCTGCAAGGGCAAAGTGTCACTTTGCCACCTCCCCAAACCCACTGTGTCCTGGAGGTACTGTAATCAAACTGTGTCAAAGCTGCTTTTGCAAAATGTTTAATTTATCTGGAGTGAATGGAAGAGAGGGGGAAGGCACAGAATCAGGGACTTCCCTCGGAGGGAGCAGAACCGCCAACATGCAGTAAGTGTGACAAATCTCTGTATATATTTCACGGGGCCACGGGCACTGGTGGCTTCACCAGTGTGGGAGTCAACAGCCTAGGGGCCTCGGTGAGAGCAGAGGAGGGGCTTACCTTGTTGGAGGCCATCTCACTGACGGAGTGCCTGGTCTGCAGGGTCTCTAGCTGGTCCAGACACCAGTCCAGCTCCTCCAGGGTCTCGCTGGCCAGTTTCTGGTAGGCCTCCTCTGCGAAGAGATAGGGAAAGGGGGACTCAGTTCTCAAGCGCTTCACGGGGCTGCCAGCGAGTTCAAAGGGGGCCATCCTGCCGTACCCCGCCATGCTCAGATGCCCGGTGCCCGCACATGAGGGCTGCTCCTTCATATTGCCAAGCCGGGCACCGCGAGGGGGACCGAGGCTCTGCTAGCCGGGCAGCTGGCCTCGGGAAAGCACGGTCTCTCCAGCTTGGCGTTTTAGTTCAGCGTCCAGGGAGGGCACGCAAAGTGCAGCAAGCCAACTTTTTACACGGAGACCCAGACAAAAAAACCAGGATGAGACTTTGAGACGGTGCAGCGGGCCAGAGTCCTAGTCCTTGAGGATGACGAAGGGGGAGGCGCGTGCGCCTCGGAGCCCGCCCCGTGGAGGGAGCGTCTGGTCCACCGCCTGGTCTCCCAGGTGGCCAGCCCCGAGCCAAGCCGTCTCCGTGCCCGCCCCGCCTGCTGAGCCTTCACTCAAAGCGAATGAATCAGCCGCGGCCGGGTGCGCAGCCACCGCGTTTCCTGTTTTCTTTCTCAACTCCGCGGGCGGCGGGCGCAGTGCCGCTCCATCACTGTGGCTTTCCGGGAACAGTCCCCCTCTCGCCCCTCTCAGCCTGCCCGCCCCTCCACAAGTCCCTTACAGAAAGATTCCCATTTGCCAAAGCCTGCCCGGCCCCCCCGCCGAGTCCTTCCCTGCAGCCGCTGTCCCGGCCGCCCTGCCGCCCGGCGGTGGCATCACTCCGCGCAGCCAGGCGCCTCTCGCTTTGAAGCCCAGCCCGAGAGGCGGTGGGCACGAGCGAGCGAGTGTGACTGCGGGGCTGCTGTGAGTCCGGGCGAGGGGAGCGGCGGAAAACCCGGCGTGGAGCCTCCGCCGCCCGCCGGCGCTCGGGGTCGCCCCTGCCGTGGGGCTCCAGCAGCGCCTGGCGCGCACGCGCGGCTGCGCAGCGCACCTGCCGGGGGACCCCTAGCGCCCCGCGAGCCCCGAGCCTCCTGATTGCCGGGAGGCTCTTCGTCTCCACCACCGGCTGCTCTCCGGGATTCGGGGGAGAGCCCGACGGGCTGCACAAACAAGGTTATTTAGGACCCGCGCAACCGTTTCTGAGGGTTTTAGAGCCTTCTTTTAAGGGTTTAGGATTTACCTACTTCAAGCGGGACAGGGTGGTTGTGGGAATAAAAGCGTTTCTATTAAGACTGGACTCTTTCAGTGCCCACTCCTGGCTGAATACCAGACTAAATTTTGGGGTGGACACAAACAAGCAAACAAAAACATTCAGTGTTGTGGAGTCCGGGACTCTTCAGAAGTCTCACATTTGACAGTATGTTGTAATGCACATTCAGAACGGTCTACGAGTTTTCTTAAAGCAGCAGCAATGCCAATGCATCACATGGTATGGGCCATTAACGCATGTCCTGCCTACGTGCTCCGGTCGTCTGTGGAACTGCAAATCAGAGACTAGGATGGTCTTGTGATGTCAAGGGAAAAAGTCTGGAAGGGTTCTTCTATTCTCCATGCTCAGAATAAACTACAAACGTGAGAAAATGAAAAGGCCATATCCAAAGGCTTCGCATGAAAGCCGGTTCTATTTACAAAAGCAGACCCTGGGGACCATGGGCACTCTTCATAAGCAGATCAATTGCGGAGAACTTCCCTACATCAGCATGCGGATGAGCAAACGTCTCAGCGGGGAAATCCAAACTCCCCAGAGTCCTCCTTATAAAGCTTTGTTATTTTCAATTAGAAAAAAATACATTGAAAGCTTACATGAAATTGATGAGATGGTTTTTCTTTGTCTTGGAATCTGTAGGTATTAAAGGAGAAGAAATTCTGCCCTTGAAATTTAAGCTCTATAAGTGATTAGTGGCAGATCAAAGAATTTCACAGACTGAATCTCAGGCTCCTGGGATTTTCCAGATAGGTTTTTATACAACATTTGTAAGTCAGAATAACTTTCTAAGTATATGTTACATGTACCACGTGGCTCATTGTTACCAAGAATTCTTGAACTGTTGCTATTCACTTAGAGAACTCTAGGTTAAAATTTGCTTTTTTATTATACTGTCCCCCCCCCCCCAACAATCTCTGTGAATATATACTTGAGGTGAACAAGCAACTGCCTGAACATTGCCAGGTGGGTTATAAAGTGTAAGTCTGGAGCTTTTATCCCTAACAAAAAGAACAACCTTGAAGATCATTTTAAATAGTCAGTGTATTTTATCTGTAGAGCTTTGCCCTGATTAAAAGAATAAAACTGTAACATGCTTGTTATAAAGATTGAAACATTACACCAAGATGTAATGTAGAAAGTCCCTTGTAATCCCATACTCTTAAGATCATAAATAAGAATTAAGCCTCTGACCATAACACATTTTCATTGTACCTCATATCTTCCATCGGCAAGCACAGCAGTACCTACTTGTGATGGTAGTACATCTGTTATATGGTTTTGGTTTTGCTTTTTTCATCTCTCCACTGTATAAAACAGGGATGTAGGAATTTTTAACATGAAATTGACTTATTTTGGGTCATTTGTCCATCATTTGCACACCCAATGGGTTAAAGATGCAAAACCATGGTGTCCAGGATTTTTTCACTGTCATCTTTCCAGCACTGGTTACATCAGGAGCCCGGAATCCCCTCTCCATGTGGCCAAGGCTTAGCTTTCCATGATCCTCTTCCCTGCGCTCCAATTCTTCCAAAGTCCGAGATAAATAATCCCCTCCCATCTTCACAGACTTCTCAAAGCTTTTCAGAAATACCGGCCTTGGGTCTAACAGGATGTGACACCACATATTATATACTTCAGTGTTTATTTTTTAATTGTAATAGAAATGTAATTCAGGAAAGTTCCAGTGCTTCAAAACATTATGCACCTAAAGACAGGACTCACTCTTAAAAAGGCAGTACAGGGACAAGAGGAACAATTTATTTCAGAAGATCTACTGTATTTTTCGGACTATACTCCTCCCCCACCCCCTGCAAATTTGGGAGGAAAATATGGGTGTGTCTTATAGTTTGAATGTAGGGGGGGGGTTGGGGTTTGGGGGGTGTGGTGGTGGAGCATTTTTTTTTCCTATTTTCCTCCTCTAAACCTAGGTACGTCTTATGGTCTGGAGTGTCTTATAGTCTGAAAAATACAGTACTTTATGTCCCAACAGATAAGCCATTTTAACAATCAACGTGTGAGTGCAATCACAGATTCATATGTAGATGTATCTTAAGTTCTAACATTTCTGCCTGTACAGTATAAATCTGGAGGAGCACATCTACTTATCGATCAAACAATAATTACTCAGAATAAAAGTTTGTTCTGTAAAATTGTTCTCAAGTAAAGTGAAGAATTATTGGTGATTAGCTTAGAGCTAATACTACTTTTTCCAAATTCCTGGTTTACAGGCAATTTGGCTAACCACAGTTTTTCAGGATCATTATTGAAGCTCAACTTTTAGGAATTTCAACCCCAAATATTCTAAGAACATTGCAACCCTACTAAAAAGCCTCTATGTGGAATTGCCAGCTATCGTACAGAAAACTGAGTCACCACACCAAACAACCCGCCTAAATGTCATCAACAGCAGGACACTGACAGTGAGCTCATTTAATTTTGGATTTTACCAAAAACACAAATTGTATTCATTAATAAAATACTCTTCACCCCAGACAGTAGTATTCACTGTGGCACTACTTAAAAATGTCTGAAAATGCTTCTATTTAATTGTCCCAAAGCTTGCCAAATCAAGGAACTACAGGGAGAAAAACTCCCCATCAACACTGTTGGTGAAATTCCATAAAATTTAGGAGAGAGCTATCGAACAGCGACTAAGAAATATCTGGAGCCTTTGGAAGTCCCCTCCTACAGAAGCGTTGGTTTTCTTCAAGGCACCCTTGAACTAAGTAACACCGAGGTTTTACTCAGGATCTGCTGTGAACAAACAGTTCCCGATTCTTGCAGGCCAGCACTTGGCCTCCGTCATTGTGATGTGATCAAGGGTTCCCCTGACACATGGCCTGAAATAGTGCCAGGGGCTCCGGGAGAAGATGCTGAAGCAGCAGCTTCTCTTTGCAAAGAAAAAAAGTAATCGCCTCAGAGCTGCAGCAGTTAGCTAGGGGTTGAGGTTGTTCTCTTGAGAAATGTTTAGCAATTACTCTTACCCACAACTTAAGCAATGTTGACCATTGAAGTAAAGGGATCCACGCTATGTGATGTGTAACTGTGTGAATGTTGGTTTCTTTGCTGACACTTGAATGACTAAAGGTTTGTGTAAGTTCGTCATAATCTCTAGATAGACCTATTGGTATAAATGAAGAGAATAGATCCAAAAATGTCACTTAATATGAACACCAGTGCTCACACTTAATTAAAAAATAAATATTAACTATAACAGCTGATTTAGACTTTTCTTAAAATTAAAAGAAAACAACCCACTAAACAATTCCTAAGAGCAAACACATATCTTCCTAACCAATTCCAGCTTCTTCTCTCCTAATTCCTACCAAAATTTCTTTGTTGTTCCTAAGGATGGTGACGATGGTGTCTGAAGTAGGCAGAACTGGAGAAAATGATTGCTCTCTCACCCTGTATTGCTTCGAGCGAGTCACTCCCTGAGTTCACTCCGGTAGAAGATGTGTGCAGGTTAGTTCTAACTTTTGCTGCCATTTTTTCCTTCCATGCATTTTATCTGATGGGAAATACATGAAGGAGCTGGATTTGCTTTCAGTGTGCATATGTAACAGGTTCAAGCAGAGCTTGCGAGTGGCAAGCTGCTCTCATGTCCAAGTGTATTCCTGGCATCAAGGTTCTTGTTTTGAAATATTTTAAAATCTTATGAAACATATAAAATTTCACTTCGTACTTCAAAAATCCTCCAAAGGGAAGATGTGCGTAATTTTGTGTTTTTTTCCCCTTTAATCTTCTCACTATCTATGTTTTTTTTTTTTCTAGTGCTCTGCCTAAGGCTCTAGTAGAACTTTAAAATGAAATAAATACAACCTTGGGTTTCAGTGACTTCTAGTACCATCAGTAAGTCAACTTCTAGTAGCAGCAGTACTTTATTTTGCACCAACTCTGTGCCATGTACTTAACCGTCTGTAAAAACAAGATGATTAAAAGAGTATGTCCCTTACTCAAGGAAACCCTAGAGTCTGGTGGTAGAGCGAACTTCAGTGTGCAGTATATTCTGAAAGAAGGAACACAAGGACTATGGGAGAATAAAAGAGAGCTGTTTACATCAGACCGGGACAGAGGTAGAGTGGGAGAAGGGTGAGTCCTAAAGAATGAAACAGGAGATAAGATGATGAGAAGGATTTTTAAGAGAAAACAAGATGAGCAAATGTATGGGCCTATACTCAATAAAATGTGTGTACACATGTATGTGGAGAAAGGAACTACCACGAGCAGGGCCTTACTCAGCGGGAAAGAGGCTGGAGAAATCCACAGACACTGGCCATGGAAGTCTCTCAGGCATCTGCAGGTAGGGACTTTGGACTGAACCTTCAAGAGTAGGAACCACTGAGTGATTCAAAGCACTGTGTGATATGGGATCTGATCTTATTTAGAGGGAAAAATTCTAGGGCTCTGTAGTCAATGGGATTGAAGTAGGTGAGGCTGAAGTCAATGAGAACGTTATCTTTGGCCATATTATTGGTATAATACAATTAATAATTTACAGAACATTTGCTTTTATGATGACAATTCTTACCTAAGACAATCTCTGAATTAAAATTCTGCATAGGCATGTGTTCACAGGATATGGCAGGCATGAATTGAAAAGGACTTCCCAATGTGACTTGTGAGGGGACAGACTTCTTGTTCTTATAAACTACAGTCTTCTAACCACTGAGATGTTAATCTTACTGCATTCATCATAACTATTGTCACCAGAATTGCCTTCAGGGAGAGCCTGCCTGTAGGAAAGTGTTTGATAAGGCTATGCAAAAAGGTGAGGCTTTAAGGAGACCTGTTTGGGTGGAACTAGTCTGTGATCATCTCTTCTACACAGGAGAGGGGAAGGACACGCCAGTTGCTTCAGGAGTGTGTGTGCGTATGTGTGTAAGGAGTCACCTTGGTCTGCAGAGTAATTCCACCCTATACTGTATTTCGCTCTGTATAATGTGCACTTTTTTTTACCCAAATTTTTGAGGGAAAAATAAGGATGTGCATTATACATAAGTAGTACTAATTCCATATCTATGTAAATGTTTTAAATTCTTTTATTTATGCATATACATTAAAAGTGTAACTTTAGGAAGCAATAGTGATATCCGTATGCAGAATAATACCCTGCACTACGATAATTGGTTTTGTTTCTAAATATAAATAAATCAAAAGTTGAATTAAAAAGTTAAAATGAAAGATTTTTTTTCTGATAATTTTGGCCCAAAACGTGGGTATATATTATACATGGGAACACATTATACATGGCAAAATATAGTAAATCTCCTTTTCCCTCCAATTTTTAATAAAGTTGCTGAAGGCATACAATGCTCAGATAAAGAGATTTACTTTATTTTGTTTTGTTTTAACCCAGTAAGGGGACTGAGCTCGGAGGCCAGATTGGCCCAAATTGAAATGTCAACCTGAACTGACGCTGAGGAGAAGCAGCAGAGAAAGAGGAGAAAGCTTGAAAGCTGTGGAACTCATTGTAAGAATAGGAAGGGCTTCGTCCAAGGAATTGGGGTTTGAGCCAAGTTTAATCAGACAATCAAAATTGAAGACTTCATACAACTCGGGTTCTACTATTAGCAGTATTATCCCTTGACTGAAGAGCAGAAGAAGGCTCCAATCTCTGTTCCACTACATACAAGCCATAATTCCTACCAAATCACCTAACCCTTTCTAAGCCTTCATTTCCTCACCTGTGGACTGGGGGTAATAAAAAGTACTTTGCAGATTATTTTAGTTTAAGTGAGAGACAGTGAGTTAAATAACCTTGCATTGCTTGCCTAATAGATTCTTTTCCAGGCACTGCACTAGGTGATGGAGATTTAGCAATGAACGAGTAGTTGAAAGCTCTTGCCTGCTCTCAGAGTTTCCATTCTTCTGCTTATGATGATCCGCGTTTATTGAATGCCTGCTATGTGCCAGGTGCTGAGTATGCAAAAGGGAAGCAAATAACTTTGGGTTTCAGGAAGCTCATAGGCCAATGAGGAAGACAAGTTTGAACTGGTATGTAGGTAACCTGTCCACTAAAACTAGGCAGTCTGGATCATAAGCTCAAGGTAGAGAAAGGGGACAGGGAGTGTTACCTACCACAGCCTGGGAGAAATCTGGGAAGGCTCTCTGAAGGAAGGAATGTTAGCCTCAAGTCTCCATGGATGAATTAAAGAATTAACTAGGTGAAGAATGGGAGGTGACGTCTGAGAAAGAGGGCAAACATGTGCCACTGCCAGTTGGAGAACACCGTCCAAGGATGTTCAAATAAGTTAATTTGCAGTAAGGCATTTACTACATGAGAGGTTCCTTCCTCTCTCCCAGGTTCTCAACCCTAAATCAGTTACGATGTTCCTGTCATCACCATCAACCCTCTAATATCAACCAGTTCCGGGCTGAATATGAGTGACAAATCAATCATGCAAAGTCACTGTGTATAAAAAGTATGTACAAGATATGTTGGTTAATGAAAGAGTACTACTTACTGTGAATTTGCTGGGAGGATCATTCCAACATTTCCCAAAGAATGTTCAAATAAACACTATTCCTACAAGATTCTCCTTACCAAAAGAATTCTGTGGTCAAACCAGTTTGGAAAATGTTAAATATGCAGCCTCTTTGCAGTGATATGTAATGGACATGAACCTACCAAAATTTACAATTTCTACAGCAAGGAGATCTGTTTCATGTCATTTTACAAGTATTAATTAAATAAATTTGACATAAAATGCTTTTTGACATACAACTATCATCTCTTAATGCATATTTTTGAAAACTTTGTCCTATACCATGTTGGGTGAGTCCAAAAACAAACACAATGTTTGAGTTCTGTAGGTTCCCATAGTTTCAAAATCCCCAATAAGAACCTCTTATTTCTCCTTAGGCCTTTGTGTATTGTTCAGAGTGGTCAGAACGTAATCTTCCTCCTTCTGTTCCTTCCTATCTTTCTCTTTTTCCTTTCCCCAGGAACAGAGCAGGCAAACCAAACAAACAAACAGCCCAATCCATACATATTTATTGAGCCTCTCTGATGTTCTGGTTGCTTTGAAATAAAAGAATGCAAAAGATTCAGTGGCCTGGACCTGGGAAGGATCTTATAATATCCTGCTGAGAAAATCAGATACATGGCCAGCTGCTGCCTAGAGACAGTATGAGGTGCCACAGAAATCATTCAGCTTGGGACTGCTATGTAGTACAGGAGGAGGGGGCGGTACGGACTGCAGTTAGGTGGATTCCAGGAAAAAGGTGAACCTGAATGTGCGTCTTTGACCCAGAAGTCTGTGATTTGAATGGCTGTGGGAGGGTGGAGTCAGCTGGCATTCTTTTCAGGTAGAAGAAATGTCTGGAGAAGGGTTACATGTGTGGGCGGTAAATAGCCTGCATGGAGTAGACTTCTTAGAGGGAGGAGTAGGGAAACAGAATTGAATACTTAAATGGGTGGCCTTGAGCTAATGGATATTGTGGGAATTGAATAAGTGCACTGTAGCCCAGGAGGAGACAATAAAGAAGAGAGAAGGAGGGAGATTAAGACTCCACTGCAGCTGTCTTCCTCGGAGCTGCGTATGGAGGTGGCAGCCATCTTTACTTGGCACCATGGCAGCCCTCAGACCCCTGGTGAAACCCAAGATCATCAAAAGGAGGACCAAGAAGTTCATCCTGCACCAGTCAGACCGATATGTCAAAATTAAGCTGAACTGGAGGAAACCCAGAGGCACTGACAATAGGGTGTGCAGAAGATTCAAGGGCCAGACCTTGATGCCCAGTATTGGTTGTGGGAGCAACAAGAAAACAAAGCACACTGCCCAGTGGCTTTCGAAAGTTCCTGGTCCACAGCGTCAAGGAGCTTGAAGTGCCGCTAATGTGCAACAAACCTTACTGTGCTGGGATTGCTCACAACGTCTCCTCAGAGAACCAGGAAGCCATTGTGGACTGAGCAGCCCAGCTGGCCATCAGGGTCCCAATGCCAGGCTGCGCAGTGAGGAAAGTGAATAGACAGACAGATTGTGTGCACGTTGTATCTGCGTAAATAAAACCTTAACATTCTGCAAAAACAGACTCCATTGCAGTAGTCCTGATGCACAGCAAGTAATAAGCAGCGTTCTCAAGTTATCCATTGCAGTGGCCTATTACGACAGTTATGAGCAAGGAGAGAGCACCACAATGGGAACAGAGGTCTAGGCTCAAATGCTGGCCCTGCAACTCAGCTACCATGTGGCAAATTTGGGTGAATTATTTAACTTCTCTGTACCTCAGGTTTCTCTTCTGTAAACAGGGCTACAAACACATCCCATGGAAGACTGCCCCCCTCCTGGCCATTCTCCATATTTTATTATGTTTGAATTTTAAGACTAACTTTAAGTTAAACATCACATATCCACATGCCTATCTTATTTTTGTTGGTTTCATTTCTACTTAAATGCATGACTTGTTAAAAAATTGTAAATATTTATGAAATCTGTTACATGTTATACATAACTGCTGATTTTAACAGCCATTTATCTCCTCCCGATCTCTTCTTTTGGGGGTGGAGCCTAGAATCCATTTATTTCCTTTCATAAAATCGCACACTTCTCAGAAACTACATTTGTGTCCAGCAAAACGTAAAGTCAGATATACAATGCCTCTTTGCTGTTGGGACCTGGACTCATCCAGTTTGGAGCGAATGATCAGTGGCCTGGAGTCCTTGGTCTCATGAAATGTCCGCCTTCCCTTGCACAGACCCTCGCTCATGTCTGGGACCTGGGCAGCACTGAACTGGGGTCAGCTATGGTGCAGCTGTCCCAGCCTGGCTCTGGGGGACCCTCACCAGTGTTTCAAGGGATAGCCCACATAAGGGTGGATGAGTCAGTCTTCAGACAACATCTGTGCAAATCAGTTATGGCTGCAAATTGAATAGTGCTTTTCTCCAGGGAGCACAAAGTTATCTAAACTATTCTGTGCATATTTTTGATGCCAGTAGTAATCAGCACCTGTGTCTCTGAAAATTAACACAATTAGCAATAGTACTCATTGTACCTGCTACTTTAAACAATTTCATCCACAGCTGTTTGATTAAGCAAGATGCTGTTTTATTTCATTCTTACGATTAGCTTTTGAAGACATCCACAGAAATCTGGACACTTTTTGCCATACCTTAATGTTGTAAAGCCATATTTTAAGTATTCCAGGTTTATGCTTAAATTCCAGCTCTTTGATAAGAGAAAAAAATGCATAGCATTTTTCTTCCCATTGTCTAACCACATAATGACTGTACATATTTTATATATATATTTATAAATCTCCAGGGCATATTTACTATCTAGAATTATTTAATATGTGAATATTTTGAATTGAGATCATTAGAAATTAATATAAGCAGAAGGCTTTTGATTTAAGATAAGTCTGAGATCCACTAAAATTAATTGTAATATGTCCTTCTGGTGACTTTATATATGTATATATATATATATTTTAAACAGCATTACATATTTTAGCCCTTGAATTACAACTTTTAAATTTTATGAATTTTGCTAAACCACCATGTTTAAAATAATTTTTAAATTATTTTATATTAATTTTTGTTGCAAATCTAACCAATGATGAGGCTGCTGGATATTTAGATCCACATTCTAATTTTGGCCTTTATATTTTGTTTTCATAAATTGTCCTTGGTGACCTAGTAATCATGGCTGCCTACCCATTCCTTTTTTTTTTTTTGCATTTTTTGCCACCTTCCAACAAGTGAAAATTATGTGAGACTTCAACTCCTGGGGAGACTGCCATTTTCTTTCTTCCCAAGACCCAGACTGCACCCATTGAGTTTGGGGAAAGGTTAAATGAGAGGAAGCTGTGGTTTTCAAACTTTTTTGATAGTGAGCCATAGTAAGAAATATATTATGTACTATGACAAGCATACTTGTTTAAAGTAGAAGGTACAAATGAATACTATTGTTAATTGTGCTCATTTTTAACCTTCATTTTGTTTATATGGCACATCACGTTTATCAATTTGCAGATATTGTACCAATCTTGCATCCCTTGAATGAATCTCATTCGATCATGGTGTATGATCTTTTTGATGTTTTGCTGGATCTGGTTTGCTAATATTGTGCTGAGGATTTTAGCAACTTTGTTCATCAGGGATATTGGCCTCTAATTTTCTTTCTTTGTAGTGGCTTTATCTGATTTTGGAATTAAGATAATGCTGGCCTTGAAAAATAAGCTTGGGAGTCTTCCCTCCTCTTGAATTTTTTAGGACTAGGTGCTGGTTCTTCTCCGAAAGTTTGGTAAAATTCACTTGCGAAGCCATTTGATCCAGGACTTTTGCTTATTGGGGGTTGTTTTCATTACTGCTTCAGTTCCCTAGTTGTAATCTGTCTGTCCAGATTCTCTGATCCTTCCTGATCCAGTTTCGGAAGATCATATGTTTTTAGGATATTATTCATTTCATGTAGATTGTCCAATTTGTTGGTATATAGGTGTTCATAATATTTTCTTACAATCCTTTGTATTTCTTCAGTGTCAGTTGTTACTTCTCTTTCATTTCTGATTTTATTTATTTGGATCCTCTCTTTTTTTTTCCTTGGTGAGTATGGTTAAAAGCTTGTCAATCTGGTTTATCTTTTCAAAGAACCAGCTCTTGGTTTCATTGATCTTTTGTATTGTTCTTTTAGAGCCTATTTTGTTTATTTCTGCTCTTATCTTTATTATTACTTTCTTCTCACTTTGGGCTTTGTTTGTTGTTCTTTTTCTAGTTCTGTTAAGTGCAAAGTTAGGGTGTTTATTTGAGATTTTCTTGTTTCTTGTGGTAGATCATTTCTGAAGAAGCATGGGTACTGACTCCTAGTACAAAAAATACCTACAGTACAGGAATGTTTTGATACCCATATTTGTTTAAAAAGATGGGGTGTAAACTTCTGTTGAAAACAACCCCAGTATATTATATATAATGGTCATGGCACAATTTGTTTATAGTCTTTGTTTAACAAATAATGCATTTAAATTTAAGTGAAATCAGTAAAAAGAGTTATATAAAAACTTTCCTACTTTCCTACTGCAAGGGAGAAGTACGTAGAGCACAGAGTCATGTAAGGTATGAGCTGTTTAATATGCAGATGTTTTGTAAATCATTTCTCCAAGAAGTGTGCGTTTCCTCATGGCACTAGAGGTTTACCAGCTGAGCACACAGAGCAGGGGTCACCCACTAAAGTGTTGGTAAGAGCCAGGCAGATCATGTGAATGAATGATGTAGTTGATGCGGGACTGCTGGGGCGGTGGGTGGGGGCTTCAGAGGGCAGTGTGGGAATGCTGGCCAACTGTTGCCAGATCTTCAGATTTTTCAAAAGAATTCCCACATTTGGACATTTTAATGCAAAATTTATGTTTTTCAAATGTTGGCAACTAATTAAAAAGAGTTAAATATTTCCAAAACCGAGCAAAAAAGTTTATGACCCACAGTTGTCAATTTGCACCCCCAGTATCAGGAATCCTTAGCACAAGTGACAGGAACCTTCCTAAGGGCAGTGTAGACAAGCCCTCAAGGACCCTATAAATTCAAGGTAGTGAAATTATGTGTCTCTGTAATCCAGAATGCTAATGTGGTAACACTGAGAGGCTATTTTATTTGGAGTCAAAAGACAGAGATTCCTTTCCTGGTTCCAACGGTTACTCAGGAATGGCCTTGGCCAAATGATCTCAGCTGTCCGTGGACCAACTGGACCCCTATGAAATGTCCTGTGAGCAACTTGGCCTGACCAAAAATATCTGACTCCAGTGACCTAACAATTACTAATGACCCCACCAAATAGGGAGCACTGTTTTCCAAAGGCGGCCGTACATCCTAACCCTTTTATTGACAAAGGAATAGGAAAAAAATTTTTTTTCCCATTTGGCCCTCATTTTCCTTTCTAGCTCTTAAACTCTTACAAAAAAATTACTGGAAATCCCAGCTGTTTTCTTTTTTGCAGGGGTATTTCCTCTTCCAATCTCTCCTACATAACCTTATGTTCCCAAAGTACCTCTTCTATACCTCTTGTGTGGTCTCCTCACATAAGACCATATTCTGGATTTTTAATGCCTATAGGTTTGCATCCAAACTTCATTTAGAGTCTTGAGAGCCCCTCTAAAATCTGCCTCACTGGACCCATCTGTCCTCACCATCCCCAGTGGTTCATTCCACCTACATACCCCATCTTGTCAGGAAGCCTCAGAGTCTCGTCTCTGCATATCTAGTCTATTCATCACTTGCTCATCCAGTCCTTCCTTCCCTCTTTCTTTCCATCTATTCTTTTCCTGCCCTTCACAGGTTACTTCCTTCACACAAATGTTCCTTCAGAGGAAGCTCTGCATAGAAGCAGATGACAAGCTCTCCTTGTCCACAGCAGCACAGTCCGGAAAGGAGTGACCCTGAGATCCTTCACAGAGGGGGACACTCAGGAAGGAATGAAGGGTGGTTGGTTGGAGGGAATCCACATATATTGTCTGTTTTGGTTTTATCAGGGGGTGAGTCCTTTCCATAAGGTAGGAAAGAAGACACTGTTACATGAATCTTCCTTGTCCACTTAAACTTTGGTTCAGTTAACTACCCAATAAATATTTGTTCAATACCCGCTGTGGGATAATCTGGCTCTATAAGAGGCACTCAGTTAAAGAGCTGAATTCGGAAGCTCTGTGACTTCAGGGAGCCCACAATCTAGAGGTTCTCATCAACAAATGAACAATGCAGTGATTTCAAAAGCAGTTCCTGTGTGGAATGGTGGAAGCATGTGCAGGTCAGGAAAGCTGCAAGGATCTAGCCGGGCTTCCTGGAGGGGATGTCTGTACTCTCCTCCACTCGGTAACTCATGATCAGAGTTTGCAGACATGGCTGGGATTAAGGAAACAACCTGAGGACAACAGGAAGAGTGGGTCTGGTGGCTCAGAGGGGCCAAGAATCAGCTTGTGGTTCCAGGCCTCAGGCACACCAGGCACACGAGGCACAAAACAATGTTTTCCTCCAACTCCCCAAATTCTCTGCAGCAGAAGCTTAGGAGTGAGAGAGAAGAGAAGGCAGAAAATTACAGCCTCTGGGGTGAAAAAGGAAAGAGGAGGAATGAGTCTCTAAAAGTGTAGAAAATCAACCAACTGGGAGCTGATGAAAGATCATGTTTATTCAAAAAGGACAATTAAAAAGGCAATTGTGGGAGGCAGATGAGAAAGATTGGGGCTGCCAGTTAAGTGGGTGAGGAAAACCCAGCTCTTTGAGAACTTGATTAAATTCTGTAGCTTGAATTTCCCACTTGCTGCTCCCTCTGCCTGCCTCTTCTCCCTCTGCCCTCTGGCCCCGGGGTGGGGTCCTGCTCTCTTTGTGGAACAATGAAACTTTAGAAATGAATTCTTCAGGGCAAGTAAGCATCGCTAATGTATTTCTCCCTGAGGGTGAGCCTGGCACTTGAATTTAAACTGTTCGATTGCATTCTGAAGGAAGGTATCTGTTCTACCTGGGTTAAGGCCCTACTCGAATTTGACCTCCCCCACCCCCAAATTTATTTAGAAAGAAGGCCAAAGGGTCCCTCCCTGCTCCTCTTAATTCCTGAGTGGATTATATACTGGGTTATTCTGGGCCAAAAAGGGACTTTACAGAGACTGAAAATTCAGGAGATTCATTTTTGGAATAAGGTAGTTCTTGTTTCCAAACCTGAGCTTTGTCCCAGACTAGTGTGAGACCCTCAGATAAATGCATTAGCTTGTCTGAGCTTGTTCTTTCATTTGTAAAATGGGGAGCAGGACTTGCATCATGTGATTTTGAAGATTAAATAGGATTATGCATACAAAGCAGTGCTTGAAAAATAAGTGTCCAAAAAATGATGATGAGTTGTGTATGCAGGCACATATAGGTTGCCTGAAATTTCTTTGAATTATTCCCAGCTCACTTCACTCTTCTCCCTGATGCTGTTATCCACTGGCTGACTGAAAGAGGCTTTCTAGCCTTTATCGATATGATTAGGAACAGTAGTCCTTGAAAGTGCTCTCAAATTATTTATCTAATTAAACAAGCAAACCTTTTTAAACCCAGACATCCTAAATCTCTGTAGCCTGTCTCTGTTGATTTGGCTAGAACAGCTCAGGGCTTTCCAGGTGGAAGAAAAAATAAATTAGCAGTCTGGAGAACAAGGACCTCTGAGTTACACGCGCCTCACTAAAACAGTCTGTTCACCCTGTTTATTTTGCCATGGGGTCTAGAATTAGTAGGGGACTGGGAAAATGCACGATACCACCCAATAGGCGTTCCCTCTAAAGATAGATGCTGGCAAATATTATGTTTGCTGCATGAGAGCCAAATCTGAAGTTAACTCTTCAAGTATTTAAATCATGAAACAATCTATCACAAGGATTTGCTTACTATTAGACTGAATAACTCCAGGGTTGCAACCATATCAAATTCATTTTTTAATCTCTGCTGCTAAACCCTGCCTGTCACATACCAAGTATCTACTAAATGTTTGTTGAATTGAACTGAATAATTATGGAACATTCCTTTTATTAAGGGCACCTTTCTGTAATATTTCCAGAGCTACTAATGCATCTGAGAATCAATAACTAGACTGAGAGGAATATTAACGTGGTTCAGGGACTTGTAAACCACACAGTCTGAGATATGACAGATTAAAGTGACTTTTGTGCTGGGGCAAGAAAACCCGGTAGAGTGACCCTTGTCTTCACATTTTTCCTACTTAGTGTCCTACCAAACCACTTATTCTCTGGGTACCTAAAAACGTTATTACATTTATTTGCTTAGGTATTCTTATGGATAGCAGATTCATACGTCCCACTGGTTTGGGATTTACCAGGTTTATGTCTGTTATCCCAATGTGATTATGAATAATAATGCTTTTTATTCTCAAAAGTGCCCTGGTTTGGATGCTAAATCATATAGACACTCTACTTACGGGAGAGTTCATCACACATCATTTGGCTGCCCAACTCCACCTCCCGTGGAGTGGTGGGTACTCCACTCTGCCCAGGCTTTCCTCTGTGGAGGCACCTCTCCTAATCACTGCTTCCTGGAGCTCCGGGCCCACCCCTAAAAGAACAGACACTTCTTTTTGGAAAGACTCTTGATGGAACAACAACAAAATCAGTTCTCTGATTTTAAGTCTTTCCTGTCATCTTGGAGCTCTAATGAACACTAAGTAAGAGACTCCTTAATAATTACATCCCCAAATTTGCTGAAATCTAGAAGACATACCCATTTGAAAACTCTAATCTAGTAATTAAACTTAAGCTTCTCAGGTTAAACTGAAGCTTAGTAATACAGCTTATTTTGTCAAAATCAGTTAAGGCCCTCTAATAGGTTTTAGAATAAATGGACAGGCAAAAATTAAAATGTGGCGAGCCAAGGTAATCAGAAAGCTCACTTCATTCAGTCAATAACAATGGCACTTTAATGGGCTCTTTTTACTATTGGGATGTAATTGTGCTTAGCTTTAATTTCTTGTAATGATGGAACAAATTAGATTACCTCATACTTTTAGGGTCATTCGGCTCCATCATGTTTTGGTGGTTCCCTAAACCCCACTGGAAATTAAATCAGCTCTGCAGTTGCTCATTCTCCCTATTTTGTGACATGCCTGCCTTGTGTCAGCAAAACGGTACTACCTTCATCCAAGACGTTGCAGTAGAGGTAAAAGCAGGGATCTCCTCTGCCCCTTTCCTTTTAGATCTCCCTATTTGTCGCTATCAAATTATGGCATGCCTGCTGGGACACGATCTTGTTAGAACAAGCAGAGTGGTTCTCGTGTGAAACTTCAGGACTGTCTCTACCACGAGTGCAGAATGTACCTGTGATTCAAACTTAGATGAGGGAATGAGTTGGTAAGAACATAATGAGCACCAAACAGTATTAAGAACACAAACTACTTTTACTCGGTACTACCAGTTTCTCTTCCCTAATTCCAGGTGGACATGAAAGCTCTGAGGCAGGGAATCTACTGCCACGAATCATCAAAACTCATTAGTCCTTAGTCCAGCACATTTACTCTTTAGGGCCTTACCCAGAGCAGGTAAAATATTCCAGCAAACCTAACGTAACTTTCCTGAACACTGCAGCTACTAAGCTCAAACTGTAAAAGATCACAGTATAAATGGCATTGCAGATACAGTGTGGCAGACGGACATTAAATATTTAAAACTCATGCATCATTATTAATAAGCAACAATGTTTGAGACTTCTAGCTGCTCCCTAACATTGGTGCTTTTCTTCATCAGTTATATTAATAAAGAAAATTCCAAGTAGAGAGAATCCCCAGACTCCTGTGCAGCCAGGTGTTGTTACATAACTATATTCTCATAAATGGGTTGATGGAAGTGTTACGTGGAAGTTTCAAAAACTTTCATTGAAAGATACCTATCATATATCTTATATCTGTGCTCCTTCATTCTTTTCCTAGGGACTAGAATATGAAGTTGGTGGATGGAGCAGGAACAGCCACATTGGGCCACGAGATGAATTTCAGCATAGAGGGTACACCTAATAGCTCCCAAGTGGGAGGAGCGCACGTCCCTGAAGGCTTTATGGAGTGGGGTTGCCCATTAGCTCTAGACTATCTACTTTCAGATCTTAACATGCTAGAGAATAAACATCCATGTTCTTTAAGCCACTTCTATTCTAAATCTGTCAAACTATTTTTTGACCATTTTAAATCATAGTCAAACACAATTCCAACGAATATAAAGACCAATAACAAAACTCCAATTTCCCTTGATCTAAGACCATAGCTTAGTCTTGTCAAAAAGGAGTGTGTTGCCATGGCCAGGTAGCTGGTTGTTGGAGCATCCTCCCACACACCAAAAGGCTGTGGGTTCAATTCCCGGTCAGGGCACATACTTAGGTTGCGCGCTCCATCCCCAGTCAGGGCGCATACAGGAGGTAACCAATTGATGTTTCTCTTTCTTCCTCTCTCCCCTCTTTGGCTAAAATCAACAAACATATCATTGGGTGAGGATTAAAAAACAATTTT
Organism: Desmodus rotundus; assembly: GCF_022682495.2. Lineage (NCBI taxonomy): Eukaryota > Metazoa > Chordata > Mammalia > Chiroptera > Phyllostomidae > Desmodus > Desmodus rotundus. The sequence continues at coordinate 177,380,633 of NC_071387.1, read as the reverse complement.
TTTAAAAAAAGGAGTGTGTTCACTTAAACTAGGCTGTAATTTAGATATTGGATGACTGGTTGCCAGCTTACTGTAATACGAAGATATTTTGTAGTAACAGATTGCTAGTTAAGAGCTTCCAGAACTACCTGAAAATGATTTCTAGAAAATATGCCAAATAAAACCCTACAAAATGACCCTGGAGCTTCCCTTAGGGATCAGATAGCTTATCTTTCCAGCTGGACTCAGAAGGCACTTCAGTCTGGAAGCTGCTGGAATGAATCAAAAAGTAGTTTCCCTGCCACGAAGAGATACACTGTCACTTTGGGGAGGCTCTTCTTTCCCCAGGCCCATCCAGCACTCGCTTACACACTTGAACACATGGATGTTTACACATTTTTCTGAGTCTCTGAGCACACTGCTTGTGTTAAATCATTAAAAGCTGAAGAGTCTTTTCAAAATTATTTCTTCCCATGATTTGTCATTTAGAGCCAAATCTAATAGCTTTAAAACTAAATTCTTGTGGATCCAAGTCATGTCTGAAAGTTTTATAGAATGACATTCTGAGGTCATTTGTCAGAGCACAAGTACCTCTGAACATACAATATTTTAAAGAAAAACAGTTTATGTGTAAGCTCTATGAGGTTATAGAACAAGGCCATCTTCTTTATTACCAAATTCTGAGCAGTGTCCCTCGGTATACATCTGTGGAATGACTAAATGAGGAGTCTGCCCAAGGCAGGACATGTATTATTTGCACACACCTGAGGCCCACCTGTGTGTATTCATTGTCCCTGGAGGTATACGCAGCCTCCCAATGACTTTGCAGGACCGTGCCCCTATATTGTCTAGCACAGTTACCAAAGGACCTGTTTTTCATAAATTGCTCTAGCATCACACTCTTCTCCTACAGAGAATGTTGCTGCACATTCCTGTTCTCTGAAGCACTGTTTTTCTCCCTTAGGATCCCTAATACATAGACATATTGTTGGAAATACTTGGGTGGAGAAGGCATGCTCAAGCCCTCTTTGGGAACGGTTGCAACTGTGAGAAACGTCAGTGACCAAATCAAGTACACAGATTATGAAGCATAGATCTCAGTCCTACTTGTTAAAAGCTGTCTAAATCTGCATCTAAAAAAATTAGGATAGGAAATAAAAATAGTTCTAGAACTTTTGGGGGACAGACCTGCCATTATTTCAGTAAAGGGATGATTACACACAAGACCCCCGACCACTCTCAACCCATTCAGCACCGCCAGTACCCTCTGCACCTCTCTATTGCGGACTGTCAGGTAGCAAGGTAAGGGCATTGTCTAAGTAGAAATGACTTCAATCTTTCAAAATCTGGGGTTATATAATTATAAAAGGAAAAACAGCATCAAAAATACAGAAAGGCAAAATGTTCTGTCTGTCCTAATGAATGTTTGCTACCCATAATGCCATTGATAAGATGCATCACTAAACAGAGATTTATTAATTAATTAAGGGAAATCTTATTTGCATTAACTCATCTATTCTCCCTAAAGTCAGCATTTAGTCATTTCCCATATACTGACATGACATGTCTGTAAATTTTAAAATGTTAGCGAGATGAGTTTTTAAAAGATACTTGGACTGTTCCTTCTCACAGTTTCAGTATCTGGGTTAGAATTTGAGGTAAAAAGATATAAATAAGTCACGCTGTTATTCAAAGGCAATCAGATGTTCGTGACTGTATTTTGGTTACATAGGAAAGTGTCCTTGTTCTTGGGAGGCATTCACCTGAGGCTGAAGGGCGGTGACGTGTGCAGCTTTCTCTCAGGTGGGTGAGAGAATAATAGTGTGTGTGTGTGTGTGTGTGTGTGTGCGCGCGCACAAAGAGAAAGAGAACGTAATAAAGCACGAGGCAGAATGTTGACAGGGGGTGAATCAGGCTGAGGAATACGCCTGTGTTCTTTGTACTATTCATGAAGTTTTCCATTGAGTTTAGAATTATTTCCAAATAAAAGGTGTTTTTTAACAGGCAATCAGAACAGTGACCATGAGTAATTAAAGTATTTTGTGGTTGAGCATTCTTTCCTGCCCTCCCTCTGTACACACACTTCATACACTCATAGACACACCAATGACACTCAACTGTACTTTTTTGCTGGCAAATGAGTGTTAGCTAGCACGTACATGAGTGAGAAATTCAGTCTCCAATACAAATTCATGTATTCAAGTTCTGAGTGATTCTAAGAGACTTTTTAGACAATTCGATTTTGATTTGATTTTGAAGACAACAGTTTTGAAGACACACTATAATGTCCTTTCTTATAAACACGGCTGCCCTTTTGTCCTTTCAGATTTGGTTGAACTGGCCCGTGGAGTACAACTACCTGAGAACACAGGCTTGAAAAGACAGCCGCGGCACACTGCCCAAACCACAGACTATTGAAAACTTGGCCAAAAGTGACTACTTTGGACTGTTGACTTCAAAAGTGCTGATGAATACAATGAACTGTGGAAGATGTGTGATTTGTTTTGAACACATTTACAATGACTGATGGCCCAGATTTGGCAAGCTAGTTCACTCCCAGTGGAGATGAAAGTTTCACTGCCTGGCCTCTTTCAACATTCTTGTTGAGGCAGGTTTCATGCTTATGGGCCAATGTACTAACAAATCACTTATAATTTGCAACATAATGAATTTATTAGCCACACTACAGATCAATGCTGTACATAATATTCCTGAGTCAACATGAGCTCTTAATTAAATGTCCTTATTACAAATGTTTCTGGAAATTTTCCTTCAGATTACCAAACTTGAAGACATGAGTCTAAGTGTCAACCAGTAATTACTCTAGTCATATTTGGAGATGGGCCAGGGCCAGTGCCAGGGCCAGGGCCAGGTTAGAAAGCGATCTAGTATGCATGGCAGGTTACAAAACCAATATACATAATCAAAACTACCAGTAAATTGACTCAAACTATGCTATGCCTCTGGTTATTCTGACACCCAGAGTATCAGCCTCTAAGCAAGGCAATTTTAATGATTGCCTTAATATAAAAGAGAAGATAAAATTTCAGATAATCAGTTTATGTAGCAGTGGCAGCAGTATGGGAAATGAAAAATAAGGAAGCTAAAAAAAGTGAGAATAGCACAGTAACAGTTTTTTAGTATGAATTTGAAATCCTTATTTTAAATTGATGAATATCATTCAGAAATACAAAAATGAAGGTAAGGAAATAACTTAATTCCAAGGTACCTCTAAGGAAAAGGATATTTAAATTAAAAAGCTGACCTAGATTATGGCCAGAATTTAACTGTTTTGTTGTTGTTGTCATTAATAAAGAAATATGAGAAAAATATATGGTTTCTCTTGGTGTTCACTGGGGGGTGGGGGAAGAGGGGAAGAAAGGAGGGAGGAGACAGAGAGAGAGACTGACAAAGAGACAAAATCTGGAAAGAAATAAAAATCTGGCTTTAAGATCCAAAATATGATATATTTCAGGCCCCTTTCATAATACTAAATTTTGTTAAAATATATTCAAAACGTTTCTTATTTTTAAAATCAATTGGTAGGCCTACTAGCCAAGGTGAGGTTTACATTCTTGTTAATCTTTCAGGTGAGTTCTGTAGGCTACCGTTAGAAAGTCCTAGCCAAGCTCAAACTGGTCCACGTTGTGCTAGGTAGAATACACAGCTCTAGATCTGACCCAGCTACAGTTAGGTGTGCCATCAGATCCTACAGGTATGCTCCAGTATTTTATCACAATAAACCATAAAGCTATCGGCAGTGAATTTTCAATATCTCACACCACACGGTGATTTGTTAATTCAGTTTGGTTCTCTTTTTAACGAGAGTTGTTTTACTTCTCTCTATCAATAAACCATCTGCTTTTACTTACTTATCAGATAACTTTACAAATGTATTTAATGAGAAAATTAGAAACCCATGAATTAACACATCCATCAGTGATGATCCCCTCTCCATGCTTAGTTTTCTTCTCAGACACTAACTTTTTTCTATGCTTCCGAAAATAGCCTGCCTTCCAAGAGTAAGAAGCATGTCAGTGTACAAATGTTCATAGGCTGCTGGACCTTCATAACAGAAAGGAAATTAGTTTCATTAAAGAAAAGGTCGGTGGATTCTATGCTTGCCTTACATACTGAGTTCAAGTTCAACAACATCTGATTTTCATATTTTGGGGACTCACCTTCTTTTTATACACAGGACTCTTTTTATTCCCTGTTTACAAAGGATAAATGTGGTCTACATGTTATATTTGTAATGAAAATAAAATATCAGAAACTGTTTTGCAGAATAAACATCTTAAACCTAATGTTTCCTTGGGAAATAAGATCAGGAAATAACTGTCAGGAGATGGTACGCCAACAAAATATTTTGTCAAGAAATACACTGAAAACCTAGAAACCCCATTCCTTCCTTTGGCTCATGCTATTTTAATCATATGACATCATGTATATCAATATTTAGAAGCTATTGAGACATTTCAATATAATATTGATCTTGATTTGGGACTCTGTTATAAGAAAGTCAATTTTACTAATTTTTTTTTCCTCCTTGGTAACAAGGCCTCTTTTGATAGGATCTGAGGGAATTGATATTCCTATTTTATAAAGAACACAAAAGTGGCCCAAGTAAAAGAAGTTTCAAAGGTGGTCCACATTTTTTTCATCTGTGTTTTTCAGATTCTCTTCTAAAAAATATGCCCTACTGACTCTAGTAAGAAAAGCCATTGATTCATTTCACAAATATTTGTTGAAAATACAGTATATACTAAACACTGGTTAATATGCTGGACAGGCAAAGATAAATAGATAAGGTACTGCTCTTAAGAAACTCAAAATCATGAAGAGAGACAAGCTAACAAACAAGCCCAGTGTACCTCTGTGATGAGGGCTCCAACAGCTCATACAGAATGGAGTCGTCTAAGTTGGTCTTGGGGTGGTAAGCTTCCTAGCGGAGGCTATCCTTGACACCTCCAAAAGCAGGAGGGACTGGTTGCAGAGAAGAGGAGTAAGAGTAGAACCGGGGAGGAGGAGTAGATGGGAAGTGGTCCCAGACAGAGAGAATAACATGGACAAAGGTTCAAAGTCATGGGGACACTGACCTTGTCACAGCAGAAGTTGCATGTGTGGGAGGACAATGTGAAATGAAGCTGGAGAGATGGACAGGAGAGAATCAAAAAGACAAATGACTAGTGAAAGGAAGCTGGTTATATCCTCACATGGTAGGGGAGCATGGAGAGATTTTTATTTTTCAGACATTGATTTTTCTTCTTTTCCTTCTCATTCTATGGAGAATAGAAGAAAAAATATGCCTTCATGGAGAATGAGTTGAAGGTATAAAATAGCCATAGGTGACACATGTCATTGGCATTTTAATAGTGATTACATTGAATCTAAAAATTGTTTTGGGTAGTACAGACATTCTGATGATGTTAATTCTTTGAATCCATGAAGATGGTATATGCTTCTATTCATTTCTGTCTTCCTTAATTTCTTTCTTCAGTGTTGTGTAGTTTTCTGAGTACAGAGCTTTTACGTCCTTGGTTAGGTTTATTCCTAGGTACTTTATTTTTCTTCTTGCTATATCAAATGGGATTTTTTCCTGATTTTTGTTTCTGATATTTCATTGTTTGTGTACAAAAATGCCTTCAATCTCTGAATATTGACTTTGTATTGTCAATGCTGCTTTGTCAAATTCATTTATGAGGTTGAGTGGTTTTTTGGTAGAGTCTGTAAGATTTTCTATGTCCACAATCCTGTCATCTGCAAACAATGACAGTTTTGCTTCCTCCTTTCCAATTTGGATGCCTTTTATTTCTTTTTCTTGTCTGATTGCTGTGGCTAGGAGTTCCATTACTATGTATATATGAAAAGATGTTCAGCAAGACTATACATCAGAGAGATGCAAATTAAAACCACAATGAGATACCACTTCACACCAGTCAGAACGGCCATCATAACAAAATTAACAAACAACAAGTGCTGGCAAGGTTGTGGAGAAAAGGTAACCCTAGTACACTGTTAGTGGGAATGCAGACTGGTGCAGCCACTGTGGAAAGCAGTATGGAATTTCCTCAGAAAACTAAAAATGGAACTGCCTTTTGACCTGGCAATTTCACTGCTGGGATTATACCCTAAGAATCCTGAAACACCAATTCAAAAGAACCTATGTACCCCAATGTTCATAGCTGCACAATTTATAATAGCTAAGTGTTGGAAGCAACCTAAGTGCCTATCAGTAAATGGGTGGATCAAAAAACTATGGTACATTTATACAATGGAATACTACGCAGCAGAAAGAAAGGAGCTCCTACCCTTTGCTACAGCATGGATGGATCTGGAGAGCATTATGTTAAGTGAAATAAGGCAGGTGGTGAAAGACAAATACCATATGATATCACCTATAAGTGGAACCTAATCAACAAAACAAACAAGCAAGCAAAATATAACCAGAGACATTGAAGTAAAGACCAAACTAACAGTAACCAGAGGGGAGGGCGGAGAGGGGATAACAGGTGGCAAAGGGGGAAGCATCATCAAGGATCATGTGTAAAGGACACATGGACAAAGCCAGAGGGGGGCAGGATGGAGGGTAGGAGGTGGGGATGGCTGAGGTGGGGGTAAGTGGGAGGGGGAAAATGGAGACAATTGTACTTGAACAACAATGAAAAAGAGAGATAAAAAAGAAAAAAAAAAAGAAAATAGCCGTAGGTCTCTGAAGAGAAGAAAGTATATGTGATCATCACCCTGTCCCAATCAGTACAATTTTGTTTTTTAAACGCAGTAAGTTATCATGTACTTTATCACATTTCTAGCCTATGTGATGGTGTTGAAATATTGACTAGGTTTCTGATACAGTTTCTGGAGTCTGAATGTCACTGCAAGGATGAATAAACCAAACAGATTGGATTCATATGGGTTTGCCATATGACACAATTTTTTTTCCATATAAGATTAGAGGAAAAACTGATTTCATTCAATTTACTGCCTTATTTGGGTGAGAACTGAAGTCAGTGCCATTATCCCTTTGTCTATTCTTTTGTATTTAAAGCTGATGTGGGACTGTGCTGTTGCAGAAGAAATAATTTACCACCTTCTCCTACAACTTATTTGTCATGTGCTTTAATTTTTTTTAAAAAGGAAGAAAAATGGGACATGGGCTTTATTTTCTTTAGGAAAATCACACTATTTTTAGACTTTAAGACTTTTTTAAATGATCAAATAAACATATTTATTAATTTAATTATATTATAATTACTTACACACTAAGCACCTTATAATCTGTGCAATCTTTTTAGGTTACTCTTATATGGTCAGTTTTTAATAACTCAACATTTATGAAAAGTTCCCAAGACCACAGAAATGAAGTTCTATTGTACACCCTACAGCTGGGGTGTCAAACTCATTTTCATTGGGGGCCACACGAGCCTCGCAGTTGCCTTCAAAGGGCCAAATGTAGTTTTAGGGCTGTGTAAATGTAACTACTGCTTAACAGTTAAGCAAGAGCTCAGTGCCGCCACCGGGTAGAAACAAGTTGCCGGGCCGGATAACACAAGGCAGAGGGCTGGATTTGGCCCACGGGCCTTGTGTTTGCCACCTGTGCCCTACAGTGATAAAGCATGAGCCCCTGTGGCTTGAGATCCATTGCTTACACTGCCTACTTGAGCTCTACATTTAAAAATGCTGATATATATAAAGCACACAATCTGACAGCTTTACAGATGAATATTTTGAAGTCGCAGTATCTTTGTTGATGAAAAAAGTAAAACTTGCCCCTAACACACAGCCAGCATGCTGAGATTCCCTTAGGGCATAGATTTTAGTTTGGTGAATATAACAGTTGATACTGGTAGTGCGCTTCACAGGAGCTTAAGAAATCACTGTCTATCCAGACAGTGGAAACAATGCAAGTTTTTAAAAAAAGTATTATTTTGCTAGGAGCTGGATCTCAGTCCCTCTGCTTCATTCATTTGTTGACTCGTTCATTAGTTAATTTGCTTATTAATTCAAAAATATATATTGGGTGATTTCTGTGTCAGACACTGACATGTGCTGGATTCAATGATGAATAAAACACATCTGGTTTCTGTGCTTAAGGACCTTGCCCCGTGGAGCGTACAAACAGGGAATGTTAAATAAACAATTTAAATATGATTAACATTACATGTAAAAATGCCACCCCGCAAAAAATAGATAATTTATCTTCTGTTAAGGAAGATTCAGTGCAATGAGGAAGATAAATACGTACATAAATATAAAGCCAAATGATCAGTGGGTGTTGTGGCTTACAAAAAAGGGGTCTTAAGCAGAAGTTCTGGCTTTGGGTTTGACTTTCAAATATAGCTGTGTGCTCTTTAGCCAGTTACTCATCTTCTAAACTTCAGTTTCCTCTGTAAAGTGAGGATACCTTGCTTATCTGATAGCATGAGAATTGACTAAATGACCAGGCAGCTCACTAAACTGCACTTCTTATAATTGTTATTTTCTGAAGTCATAGAAGTTTTCACACTAGAAGGAACATTTCAACTTGGTCTGGAAGAGCAAGTAGAGTTTATCAGACAGAAAAAGTTTATTAGAGTGTTCCAGAGAGAAAGAACAAAGTGTGCAAATTCAAGTGGCCACAATTAAAATGGTTTCTGGGACAGATGGCAAATAGACCTGGGCAGTTGGAGCATAATGTTGTCTATCATAAATAGTCTTTCTGCCTCTTCTTTCAACTGATACACAAAGGAAAGCGTTCTAAAAATCAATTAAAATCCTGCTTTCTCTTTATGCATTCTCTATTCCCCATGTCATTGAAACACATACCTCCTTTACAATAATTCAGTATTAAGAGAGTTGGTAAATCAGGATCAACAGCATTGGACAAAAACAGAGAACAGGTAACAGGAAACATGTTGCATGTGAGACCTTGAACGCTCCTCCAGAAGATGCAAATTAGTCCAGGGATATTTCAGTGGTGTTCCTATCATCACCCGATTCATTATTTTCTACCCTAATAAAACCCTCTCCCTATCACTCATTCTAATTGTAAATTCGGTGCCAGGACAGGGAGTTGCTTTCCCACCCAAGGGCGAACCCTCTCCTTTTTTTCCGGCAGGTTCCTGAGCAATGATGAAAACAGCAGCCACTGTCAACACAGCCTGCACTTGCACAGAGCCCCTTGTCCGTAGTGCTTGAATGACTCATGGTTCCAGATGGCCACGTTCGCCTTCATCCAGACTCCAGCCTTGGCTCTATTAATCTGGTCTGGTGGTGTCTCAATAAAGAACTGTTATGAGGCCCAAGGTTTTTAAAAATTAAAAATATTTACTGCTCTAATTTCTGAATTTAAAAGTAGCCTTCCTCATTTTAGATTATTTGGAAAAAGTGCAGAGGAATACAAGGGAAAAAAAATAGAAAAAATTTGTAATTTTATCACCTATAATAATTCTACCATTCAGAGATAACCACTGTGAACACTTTGATGTATTTCTGTCCAATCTTTTTTTTTTTTTCCTAAGTAGATCTCTAAGAGAGATTTACAAAAAGGGAATTATTCAATGAAAGAGAGTAGAGATTTTTAAGTCTCTGGATGGGTACTGTCAAATTGTTTTTTAGAAATATCGTACCAATGTCCACTTTTAGAAGTAAATTCACATATATTCTCATCAACACATTATAAGACATTGTAAATACATAAAACCTGCAAATATACTAGTTCTTTTGTTTTAATTTGTATATCTTACTACAAGTAAGTGTGATCAATTTTTAAATTTAAATTTAATTTTTAGCAGAATTATATTTGGGCATAAAGAATTTAATAGTACTAAAAAGATTTTAAAATTCCTGTACTATGTACATATATTTAGCTCCCACTCCCCAGAGGTAGCCACTTTCATATCTTTTAGCTGATTTATTTGTTATAGCACTTTTTATCTCTAAATGACATATCTGTATCACGACTTTCTAATATTTCAGTTTTAGGCATTGGTTATTGTGGGAGATGACAATTTAGCTCCTTATCCATTCACACTAACTGTCTCCAAGCCTTCAAATCTCTATTGCAATTTAGTTAGTTATTGTGTTTATATTAGTAGGACTAAGGAAATGTAACTATAAGCAGCCAAAACTGTGTGATGTACTCCAATTACTTCTTATTTTCTTCACAAGTTTTTGTTTTCCTTATAGTTGAAAATTCTTATTTTTTGTTTCTTTCCTTGGGTTTTTATATAATTGGAACTAAGTCTATCCCTGACTTTGCCCCACCTGCAAAGATCTCCTTTAGGTGTGGTTCAAATGCATCAAGAATTTTATCAAATTCACTTTCTTGATGAAATCTCTCCCCAAGGCCTCTTCTGACCCTGGATTGTGTTCTCTGGGTCTGTTGCACAGCTGTCACTTTGGGACGCTCCTTCATCACTATCCCGAAGATCATGTTTTGGAACTCTCTCCCTCGCTTTGGTGGGGTCATTTCCAGTAGCTTCCTGAGTGGGCATAAATCAGAGGCACATTTTTTGAGGCTATGTTTCTTTGAAATTGTCTTTACTCTATGCTCACTCCTGATTAATAGTTTGGCTGAATAAATAATTCTTGGCTGAGAATCATCTTCCTTCAAAATTTAAAAGCCATCGCTCCGTTGTTTTCAATGTGAATCTTAAGAAGTCTGATGCCCTTTTGAGTTTTGATCCTTTGTATGTGACTTGATGATGATACTTAAAATAAGTAATATATATATTTATATGTATACTTACATATATGTATGTGTGTGTATATATATGTATGTGTGTGTATATATATACATATATATATATATATTTATCTTAGAGAGTCCAGCCTAACTGGCAGAATTTTTCTTCAACATTTTTCTCATCTTTCTAGAATTTCTGTTATTTGGATGTTAGATTTTTTGGACTGGCCCTATGATTTTCTCATTTACTTCTGTTTTCTATTTCTCCATCTTTTGGCTCTATTTCCCTGGAGATGTCCTCAAAAATTGGTCCATTTTCAGTATGGCACCTCAATCTTCAGCTGCGCCTGTTGTCCCTCAGTCTAGAGACTGTTTTATGCCCTTCGGAGAATACATGCCAGTATCTCGCCGGGATGAATGAGCGGCTGTCACACCGCTCCGCAGAACATAATGTGGGATCTACTGGCTTACCTGCTTCTTACAGTTTTAACCTTTATCCCACTTTTTAAGGTCCTGGGTATGATGTTTGAGCCTTTGGGCCATTCTGCACTACTCACAGGATCATTTTTTGGGCTTTCTCCAGGGCTAGCACAGGACTCAGCTTTAACTGTCTGCTAGGGCAGTTACCACCTGTCCATTTGTTTTCCAGCTTCCAGAATTCTGTTGTTGGTACTTCTTTCCCATTTTCTTTGTCATCATGTTTTGTGCTTTAAAAAGTCTTTTTATGATTTTCAGAATGTAGAGATGTTCAATGAATGTGCTAATTATTCTATCTTTAGCCAGAGGGCCCAATGTTTTTTAATATTCTAACATGTCATTCATATATCTTCTTTTGTAAATTGTCTGAATTTCTCTGGTGATTTAACAATGATACCTTAGTGTTTTCCTTACTTATTGGCATGAGCTCTTTCTTTGTTAGTGTATTAATCACCAACCTGCAAGATCTTTAGGATGGCTGATTTAAAACCCCAGTCAGGTATCTGAGGTTCCTGTGACTTAGAATGTACACAAGTCACCGAATACTTAGATGGAGGAGTTGTAATGAAATGTACTCTGACAATTCCTCAAAATACATGTATTTAAAATCACATAAAGAACACTCTTCAATTACTAGCTTTGAACTTACAACAGGCACATACTAATCTTTAGCTATATTAATTCAATAAACGTCCGTTGAACAGCTGATATGTGTGAAGCACCATATCCCTGAGAGAACAAATTCCAAGGGTCTGAGTCCCTTCCTGACAGGGTTTTCTGGAAAAAAAAAAGATTCATAACTATAAAACAATGAGAACTGGTCGATACGAGAGACACAAAGCTGAGAACAACTCACTCGACCTGTGAGTTAGGAGGAATCAGGGAAGACTTCAGAGCTGGAGAGCTGCCCTTTGAGGCAGGTCTTGACTGAGGAGTGGTGGTTTTGCTAGGCTGCAAAGGTGAGAAAAGGCATCCCAGGCTGAAAAAAGAGAATGTGCAAAATGTTGCAGATGTAAAAATAATGTTTATGTAGGGAATGGTGAATTGTCTTTGGGAGTTGCTGAAGGTGTAGAATGTAAAAAGTTGAAACTGAACAAGATTTTAGAAAGAGAGTCCAGACTAACTGGCTGAATTTTATAGATTGGAAATCAGTCCTAGAGAAGTTATAAGTTGTCAAAGATCCCATTCTTAATGACAAAACCAGAACTAAGACATAATGTTCTGACTCCTTTTAGAGCATTTTAAAATTATATCACACAGTTCCTTACTCCTCACTATAGATACAATTATTTTCCTAAGAGCATGTATGAAAAGAACTTTTCAGAAGATCTAGGGAATACAATTAGGATTCAATTCTAATCTATTGCTAGAGGTTCCTTTGAAGTACTTTATTAAGAATTCTGAGTTCTGCAGAAAAAGCATGGTATCTTAATTATGTCTGTCTACCACAGGTTTGGGATGGGAGAAATGACATGGAATGATATCTATAAACAGAAACCACCCAGAGGGGAATGAGTGGAAAATAAAAGGAAAAATAATATACCATACATGATTTATGGTTAATCTCATTTTGGCTTAGTTTATATTAGAGAATTTATTCTCTTGAAAAAGTCATTACATTTTGGGTTAGATTATTTAAAACTCCTCCCTTTTCAACTTTAATTTCTCTTCCTGTTTTAGTTTTCTCTTTTAAACAGTGGATAGATATACTTATTATTCAGTATTTGAGATTACACAAAACTACTCTTCAGTTACCTGGTTGCCTTTTGAATGGAGAGTCTGTTGTTTTTAACCTTTCAAATCATTGGTATGCACATTTGTTGCAAATAAAACTCATTCTGTCAAATCTTGTTTATTTTGTCACTCAAGCAAATAGATGTGTATTAATATACTGCATTTCTTTTCTATCTTTTTCTTTCAATTTTGAGAGTATGTTTATTAAAGCTAAGGACAGTGAAACAAGGAAGGGCTTGGGATAGAAGAAGCAACAGGAGAGGCTAGGTGGGGCTACTTTGGCTCCCCAAAAATGTTAAAGGAAAGAAATGAGCCAAGGTGGAGCTGCTGTTGGCTCACTGAAATTTCAGAGAAAAGGGGCCTTGGAGATAAGTTCAGGGGTTTTGCTGCCTGCTTTCCCCTAGTTGCAAGTCCCATGGGGGCCCACAGAGGTGTTTCTTTTTTTTTAAAGTACATGCCCAAAAGTAGGGCATGGGTGTGCTCCAAGAAGGGCATACCAACATACTGCCTTTCTTATAAATGAAATCAGATTTTCTTCAAACATCTGCTTATTTGGAATCAGGTATATAAGTAGAAAAGACTTTCTATAATATGGTGTGATTTCAAAAACTATGATTACTTCTTACAAATACAGAGCATATAAAAGTTTCTCACCATTTTTCTAAGATTAATAACAGTTAGAAATAAGTGTTAATCTCTTAGAAAACTATTATAATTTTTCTAATATTTTCACAACCTATTTATTTTTATCCATTTTTTTAAGTCATAAGTGTCTGTTTTATTTTTAAAAGACTGATACTATTTTTCTACATGATTTAACATAAAATGTCATTCTATGTTAATGAGGTCATTTATTTGTCCACTTTTCTACTTTATGATGCCTGAAGCCCTGAATGCCATTGCAGATTCTTCTACGGAGCCCTTTTCAAGAACTGCGCTTTCCTCTGGAGCTCCTGAGCCTTGAGGAAGGAAGACTGAAGAGACAAAAGAACGCTATAGCTCCCTTAAGCTAATAAAACAGAATCCCCTGGTAAACTAAAAGGCCGTTTTTACATCAGTAATTTAGATTTTATACAATATCTGATTTACACTGATATTTATAAGTAGGAAAACAACACATTTCTCCAGCTGTAAGTGGAGCCTCTTTGCAAATAAAAGAATAACATATCCCTGTTAGTAAAACATTGCAGTTTAAGGCTAGAGAAAAGAAATTTTAAAAATCTAATTTAAAAAGTCTCTGATTTGTACTTTGTATAAGCAGTTGGTTTAAGAATATTGTTGTATAATCACAGAAATTACTAGACTGAAGTCTCCAGTGGCAATAAGAGAAACAGAAAAACAATAAGCTAACCCCATTAGCAATAAAAATGTGGAACTGAGGAGCACCTGGTGACCACAAATACACACCTTTATGAGCCTGACAGTTTATATTCAGTTCATGCAATTAGCAAGTTTGATAAATATGATTATAACTCTCAAGTTGAAACAAATGCTCTTTGCCAAGAGCAAAGAATTGTTATTGAGCAGATGGTATTACTTTTCCTTGCCAATTTATGTTCATCGAGCTCAATCAATGCTTACCCTTAAAAATGTCAAGTAACTCAGATTTCAGGATAATACATACCAGCTAATCTGCTCTGTTATCTCCAGCCTGTCACACGCTCTTGAAAGCTCAGACAGGACAGTATGATTGACACAAATAAAAGCAAAAACTGTGTCTTTCTTACCGCTGCACAGTCTTCTCTATAATGCACCACTTCAATATCTTATAAAAGATAAAATTCAAATCATTAACATGCCCCATTAACATTAAAAGTACTAATCTACAATACATATAATGTGGAACACTTTTTATTCTTGCTAGAATTGCCACCAATATGAAAACAGTTGATTACTAACTAAATTAAGAGTTCATTTCCAGTGCAGTGTTAACAGCTACAATTTTAAATATATAAAAACTTGTGTTCAGATCCTAGCTCTGCCACTTACAAGCCATGTGACAATTGGTCAGGTTACTTAATCTCTCCGGTCTCAGGTTTCTTATTTGTAAAATTGTGATAGCGTTTATAGGGTTCTTCTGAATATTAAATAAGCACTATGCATAAAGCTCTTAGCAGACTGTCTGCATAGAATAAATATTTAACAAAATGATAATAATATTGACTCAGTTATTGGTGAGCTGAAGTCTCAAATACATTAAGAGTTTGTCTCTAAGGTACAGTCAATGCAACCATAATTAAAAAAATTCCTTTTTAGTGTGGGAAGAGGATGAAGAGGGGAAAGGGGTCAAATGTACGGTGATGAAACGAGACTAGACTGTAAACTGTGGATGGTGAGCACCCATTGCCATACACAGGTGATGTATCAGAGAACTGTACACCCGAAACTTATATAATATTATTGGTCAATGTCACACCAGTAAACTTAATTTAAAAGTTTTTCCTTTTTTGTCACGCTGCTTTTCTAGGGAAAAAATTCTCATTTTTCTCAGATTTGTTTTGAATTATGAGGGGGATTTGTTGGCATCTGAAGCAGTTATACCATATTGTGCATGTGTAAGACTGACAGCTGGTTTTCAAGATTTGGCAAGAGTTCCAAATGTTTTCTTTTCTCAAACGTACCTGAGGGCTACCATGCACATATGATCAGCCGACTGTCCCAGAAGACTGCTGCAGGGACAGGACAGGTTACTCAGGGATAGGACTGGCCCAGGGCCTGTCCTTCCCACCCATCAGACACCTCCCCCTCCCTTCCCTAGCCCAGTTGCACAACCTTCTGTCTGTAGAGCAGAGGTGTCTTTCTTGCACAAGAACAACACAGGCAAAAATCATCTTAGTAGTGTAGGCTTTCACCCAAACCTTTTCCTTAGGAGCCCCTGAATCCCTAAAAAATCTGTTTTACAGTGGAGTTGCCATTTCTGGATGAGCGTCTCAGCCTTTTGTGAAGTTCGATGAGACACAGAGGGTGAATATTCTGTGCTCCCTCCTTTAAACTCTTCTTCTCTGTGTCCATCTCCCCACTCATTGTCTTTCTTTACATCTTTATAACTAGCTCACCGACTTACAAATCAATGTAATACATACACAAGCATGCACATCAATGTTCACTGCACTCCTGTTTGTACTATAAAAAGTCCATCCGTAGGAAAACAATAAATAAAAGATTTGAAATACATACTCTGCTGCAATTTAAGAATATGATATAGACTCATATGTGCTAAATAACGTAATTTCCAAAACATTAAACACAAACGTCAGTAACAGTATGACATGTGTAGTATATTACTTTAGATAAAAAATTTCCTATAATTTTAGTATATAAATATTCCATTAAAAATTCATAAAGGATAATATACCAAATTGTATCCATTGCTAGTTAGTTACTTTCTAAAGGAGAACAAATCTACATGAGCAGACAGGAGCACTTCTCCATATTCTTAATGTTTTAAGTATTTTATGACATGAAAGAACTTATCTATTTACTAAAATAATAAACTTATACATTAAAAGGAACTTTCATGGTAGAAATCTTAGGAAATACAGAAAAAGAAAATAAAGAAAAAGCACATATAGTTCTACAACCCAATGATCATAACTGTAAAAAATCTGTATTTTTTCTAATACATTTCTATACACATATGCCCACATTCAATTTTTAAAGCATAACTGGGTCTCATCTCATTGATCTGATATCCTAAAAAGTTTGAAATACCAAAAAAAGAAGTCATTCTTATAAAGAAGTAACACTAGGAACTATTATTGGCCAAAGTAGGCTATGGCTTTCATCCGTATAACAACCTAAAACACACTACATAAGAAAGGAATGCTATAGTCATACGCACACACGTTGTCCATTTTCCCACTCTCACTCGGGTCAGGGAAGCTGAAGACTTCACAGTAGGCTGCACCGTCTCAAGCTGCTGACCTGATCCCTAGTGCTTCATCCTGGTGCTTTTCCCGCATGACCTCAGAATGTGTCATTGTAAATTCCATAAGACAGCAGTTGCGCATTTTGGAATGTGGACTCTGACATGCGGTTCACATAAATGTTATGGAAATGCCACTGGAACTCTGTGGGCCTCAGTTTCCTCATTTCTAAACTGATCTTTAGAGCCCTTATAGGGCAAATAGTCTACAATTTACTAAAAACCCAAAGACTTATGCTGAACTGACCACTATAATATGGTCTGCTCTCAGAGTCTTTAAATCAGTCCTCAAACTTCCTGCAAAGTGACTTTACTCCTTTATTGTGTGACATTTGTCTCCATTCTCCAGAACGCTCACCAGATGGTTACTGGGTGTATCTCCCCATCTCCCAACATCTTCGTATTGTTCCTTGCCACTCACTACTTAAAGTTGTAAAAAAGAATCCTTTGGAAGCAAGACCTTAGCTGAAAAATGTAGCTTTCTCTTTAGGAAAAGTCTGCAGGGAAAAACAGGGGCCCCAAACAGCTATCCTGTGAGAGCAATTATATATACAGATGATTCCTGGTTTTGATCTTCTCTGAAGTTAACTGAAAACAAACTTAAATATGTACCATCTTGACAGGCATGGAAGTCAGATTAACATATAGGAAATATGAAGCTTCCCCAATTTTCTATTTAATCTTATACTATATTCATGAAACGCACTACAATTCAAGATCTGTACTATTGATATGAAGGAGGTAGTACATAAATATATAATCTTATCTCACTTAATTCACCAAACTTTAAAAGTAAAATCATGGTTTGATACTATCTACCAACCAGTGAGTGAAGAATAATAAAAGTCTTCATCAACATCCCAAGAAGTTTATGTAGTGGACACTTCTAATAAAACAGACAGAGATTAATTTCAAGTAAACATTAATACTCAAATTATTGATTATTCTTATTAGAAATTTATAGCCTATAGAACAATGAGGAAAAAGTACAAATAACTATTTCCAAGAATTCACACTTTTAAATGATGCCAAGTTATCCATAGCATGAATACTCATTTATTTATTTGAAAAAATTTAAAAATTATTAAAGTATATGGTATGGGAACCAAATATTATTTAAGCAACATGTTACAGAAACTACAAAATTGCTTAGAGAAAGGACCAGGGTATCAATTATTGAAGTTCCCCATTTCAGAAGAGAATGTAGGATGTTGTCCTATCTTGAAGGAGTAGTAACTTCCTGCTGTTCGGCTTTGCTTTTGATGAGCAAACATGATAAGCAGCAGATAAATTGGTCTGTTTCTAGTTTTGTATAAATTTTACTCAATAACAATATGGATTTTAAATTGTTTTGCTCTCGAATATGCTGAGTTTTATGGGCAAGAAGAAATCAGGGAGGAAAGTGGATTTGCTATCTGACCTACCTCTTAAGTTCAACCCTCCTGTATGTACTTCCTCTACCTTTGTAAATACAGTCATAAAATTATCACTGGATAGTTTAATTATTAAACAGTTTTCTATATATTTTCCTCAAAATAATATTTGTCATATAACGGTATCCTATAGTATACATTGAATCCACAGTTTTTCTAATCATTCAATAATATTTGTAATGTAACCCATCATACTTATCAAAGAGTTGATAGTAAAACAGGACTCCTAGTATTATCATAAGAATAGAAGAATGGTTTCTTATCATGCTAGTGAATAACTTTCATTCAACATTTACAATGAACAATTATGCAAATAAGAAACAAGACAAAGCTGCCTACTGGCTTCATTAGTTAATGCTGCTCAGGAAATTCTAACCTAAGCAACTAAATAAGAAAGCCAAACATGAGGTATAAATAAAAGGCTCACTTTTGAGCACTCTTATGTGTATTAATTCATGGAATCCTCACAACTTTTATTATAACCATTTTATTGCTGGGGAAAATGAGGCATAGAGAACTTCAGTAACTTGCCCAAAGTAACTCGGCTGGATACATGGAGGTGAAATTCAAACAGTCACTTTGCACTTTTTACAGGTGTATTATGCTTCCTACAGAAGGAGCACCGGTCTGGTTATTACACAATCAGGTTGCTCATCTTAAATTAGTGGAGTGAATTTAAGGATGTCATTTTATCTTGGGTTTCACTGTTCTTGCACCCTTTACAACCTGTGAGGAGGGGTCTTTTATAAACTGAAAAGTGTTATAAATTCAAGATTTTTTTACAATACATTAAAGAATGTTCAGTCGCCTACTAATCATGTTCGGCTGCATGCTTTACTGCCAAACCTTCGGGAGAGATTAGACGGGAGAGACTGGGAGGCAAGAAGACAGGAGGCCTGGATATTTGAAAGTAATATCATTATTTTCTGATCCGTTTAAGAGCATTAAGAATTACTTAAAGAATAAGCAGAGTTAAAAAGGTTTCAGGAAGGAGTAAAACTGTAAGAATGCACTCAAATTGTTAAAAATTATCAGAACCATCTTTAAAGGCATAACCAGTTTATTCTATATCTTTCTTTTTGATATTTTAGTTAGTTGTCACTAGCAATCACATGATGCACACCGCTCCTGTTTCATGCCTGCAACAGCTGACACCATCCCTAGTGCATTTGGCATTACCCTAAGAGTTAGAAAACCTGAGTTTTGTGCCTGGCTTGGTTCCCTGTCAATAAAGAAGTGGCCATTTCCCTCTGGGGTGAGTCGTCTCCTCCAGTGATAAGGAACATGTTGGTGTACTTGCCTCCTCTCCATTTCCAAAAAGATGCTCTGAAGGTTGGTAAGTCAATGTCTATAAAATTCTTTAAACTCTTTAAAAAAGATAAAGCATACACAGACATACTGGCCCAAGAAGCACTACCATCATCTCTTTTATACATGAGGATAACAATGAGCAAAAAAGTCTCAGGGGCAGTCCCAAATTACAAAAATGTTGGATAGGGATGCAAAAAGTCACAGGGTGGGAAACAACAACAGTGACACCGAGTCCAAATTAATATTTGCATTCCATGTTCTATAGATTCCCAGAAGGGTCCTTCACTGAGTGCTCCTGAGTATTATCAGCCTTTCTCATTGACATGTTGTGGCAAATATTTTAACTTATGTCATCCTTGGTCCCCTTAAAGGTGCTTGAAAATGACTTTTAGAAAATACTTTTCATGGAGAAGTACAACAACAAAAAATTCAAATATGTACTAAACATATGAAAGAGTGCTCACCCTAATTAGTAATCAGGGAAGTGCAATGATCCCATTATAGAGCCTCCATACTTAGAAAAAACGGAAAAGTCTGACAGCACCATGTGTTTTCGGCTAGGATGTGGACCCAGAAATTCTCATGTACTTTCCATACACTTCATCAAACACTGCCCCCTTATCTAGTGGCGTTAAAGATACACGACCCAGGGTTCCATTCCGTGGTATATTCCCCACAGAAAAGCAGGCTTATATACACCAAGAGGCATGCACACAAACATTCATAATATCTTTTTTGTTGGTGGCGGTGACATCATATCTTTATTCATAATATTTCCAAACTGGAAACTGTCCAACTTCATAGCAAGAGAATATTGGATGAATAAGTTGCAGTTCCTTTAAATAACAGAACACTATATGGCCATGAAAATATATGATCCTTGGCTACATGCAACACTGATGAATCTCACAAGTATAATGTGAAAGAAGCAAATCATAAAAGCATTCATAGATTAGTCTATTTACATAACGAAGAAATTGGGTGCTTCTGAAGGATAATTAATATAGGGAGTAACTTTAGTACTATTTGTTAAACTTAACACTTGTGTTTTATATAGTTTTCTAAATGTTTGTTATATTTCACAATTTAGAAATTTACAAAGATACAATGCAGCTACAGTAATCAAAGTAGCATGGTACTAGAGAAAGAACAGACAAAAAGATCAATGGAACAGAATGGATAGCCCAATATAGACTGATATAAATATAGTCGACTGATCTTTGGACAAAAGAGCAAAGGCAATACAATGGAGAAAATCCATTATTTTCAACGAATGGTGATGGAGCAACTGGACATCAACATGCAAAAAAAATTCTGGACACAACCACATATCCTCCACAAAAATTAACTAAAAATGGATAACAGACCTAAATGCAAAACAAAACTATAAAACTCCTAGAAATAACATAAGAGAAAATCTAGATGACCTCAGGTTTGGACATGACTTCTTAGACACAACAGCAAAGGCATAATCTATGAGAGAAGTAATTGGTAAGCTAGGTTTCATTAAAATTAAAATTTTCTGTCCTGCAAAGGACAGGGTTAAGGGGATAAGAAGCAAGCCGCAGACTATGAAAAATATTTGTAAATGCCATATCAGATAAAGGATGCCACTCAAAATATACAAAAATATTAAAACTCAACAATAATAAAACAAGCAAATTGATTTAAAAATGGGCCAATTTCTTAAGAGACACCTCACCAAAGAAGATATCTAGGTTGCAAATAAACACATGTAAAGGTGCTCCACGTATGTCATCAGGAAAATTAAAACAACAAGATGCCACTACACACTTACTAGAATGGCCAAAATCTGTAACACTGACACCACCAAATGCTGCTGAGGAGGTGGAGAAGCAACCTTTTACTCCTACTTTACCTGTGTAAGTGTTGATGAAGATCACCTGGTGGGTGACTTAGAGGTTTAAGATAATCTTCTTAAATATTTAATAATATGCCCTTATTGAGAAAAATCACAAAGTCTAAACAGCAAAATGTTAGCAAGGAAAAAAACTGAAGACTTTTCTCTCTGAAACTGCCAAGGAAGTCTGGTTTAATTGGAATTGATGGTAATGACAACAAAGCACACTTAATTGAATTGTACTTTTAATGATCTCTAAGCCATGTTTGAAACATAAACACACATGTAAGAGTTTTTCAAGATGTTGCAATTATCTGTTCTCATAATTCAAAATCATGGAACACACTGAACGTGAACAGAGGCGAGGAGGGGGGATAATGGTGGAAAGAAGGGGAAGGGACTAGACGAAGAACATGTACGAATGACCCAGGGACATGGACAACAGGGTGGGAGCAGGGGGTGGGGTAGGATGGGTGGAGGAGGGCAAAGGGGGAAAACTGGGACAACTGTAATAGAATAACAATAAAAAATAATAAAAACACATTAAAAAGTAGACTCAAAAGCATGATTTGCTTATGAATCTCTTTTTAACAAGCTTTGGCTGGGAATTCTTTTCTTCCAGATGTTTGGTGTTGTATAGACACAGCATCATCTCTCTGGACATAATTTAAACCATAGCTACAAAGAGTATATTTATATTAGAAAATGGTAGGACAGAATTCAAACAGATTGTCTATAGGTTTATGTAATGATGAGTACCTAAGTCTCACAAAGTACTATAGAGGGTATCTATCCATTTGAAGTAGGTTCTCTTACTGCTTTTCAAACCTGAAAGAATTTTAAATTTCTCACAATGTTACTCAATAGGCCAATTTATAGTTTTGGTAGAAAAGAAAGCCTCCTACATCACAGACTGTCAATGACTTTTAATGACTTTTAATGTGTTAAAAGTCATCACATTAAATGACTTTTTAATATATACTTTCATTTAAAATCCCTGTTTATGCAATTTATAGGAGGCAAGTTAGTTTGGTGGTTGAAGGGGATGGTCTTTGAAGTAAGATTTAGATTTAAGTCCCAGCTCTACCAATTAATAACTTAAAAAAGTCATATTACCTCTTTATGCCTCAGTACCTACTTCCTGGTGTTCTTACACGGACAAAAATAAATATCTCATGTAAACAACAAGCACATAGTGAACACTCAATAAATGTTAGCTAATACGATCATCAGCAACTTTTACAATCTTGCTGATCTTTCATCCAACTTGTTTTATACCATCTTTTCTCTACTACAAAGTGCTCTTCCAGGCCAACTTCCTCCTCAGCTATGAAATCATACATGCTAGTATTCTCTTTCTGAAATCTCACTAAAATGAAAATAAAGAATAAAAACACACAAGTCCACAAAGGCATAGAAAATGGGGGAGTATCAGCAAAGGAGAGATTTCAAATGATTTTTAGAAATCGGAGACTGGGTAAAGGAGTACAGACTGCTTTAGCACAATGGAAAAAACGATTACAGAGAGCAAATTCCAAGAGAAAGTGAACTAATGTTTGTTCTCCGAAACCCAGAAAGACTTACTGCTTAAGGGGCAGCATAACTAGGGAAGGCGGGAGCTTGGTGAGAGGCTATTATTAAAATTATATGGAGACAATGATCCCAATTATTTCCCTTTTCTTCTGGAGACTGAATCTTTCTTTCCCAGAGAAAATAAGCTACAGACACCAAACTGAGGACATCAGGCACTGTGAAAAAGTGAAGCCCAAAGTTGAAAAATAGATGCTTAACTAAAGAGTTTTCAGTAAGATTCCCAACCGTTACATCCTATACTCCCCAAGTACTACAGGACAGATACAGATATATGCCCCTAGGTGGAGGTCTTCCAGGCAGGAATCGGGGAATCTTTTCATAATGACATTGGAGAACTTGCAAAAGAATAAACCAACTGAACAACCAATAATGCTATAGTGAAACCCTACAGTTGACAAATCCTATCCACGTTCACAGAACTTTGATGGTGTATCTATTGTTGTCATCATTGTTACTGTCTTTGAGTATGTGCACATGTCTCACCTTTAAATAAGAACGAACAGTCTCTTGAGGAAATTCTCCAGAATAAAGAACAAAGACTAGAATAAGCAGACCATATAAACTGAATAAAGAAATCCACAGGAAACAGACAGACAGAGGAAAACCTCTAAGGAACTATCATTGTGCCCTTAGAAAGATAATGTATTCCAGACAGAAGAATAGACAGAAGAATAGATGCTATTAAAAAGGAATGACCACAGAACAAGAGAGTATTAAAATTAAAAAAAATATATGGCCCAAATAAAATTTTTAATATAAAGGTTGGGAAATAAATGTGAAGAAATCTAGAAGGTAGAATAAAACACCAAAGAGACAAAAAATGGGGCAGGGGAGGGGAATTGAAGGATCTGATTTAGGAAGTCCAATAGGAACCCCAGGAAGAGAGAAGAGAGAAAATGGAGAAGGTAAAGTTATTGATGACTTAGTAAAAGAAAAAAAATCCCCAGAATTAAAGGACCCAGATGTCTGGAGTGTGCCCAGGACCACTCCATGTGCATAAAGACCCAGACGGAGACAACTGATCATGGAATGTAGAAACAATGGTGATGAAGAGTTCAAAAAATTTTCACAAAGAAACAGGTTTTGAACAGATATCAGGATGTCACCAATGTTAGAGGACAATGGAATAATGGCCTGCAAAATGTTGAGGAAATACATTTGTAACCTAGAATTCAATGCAGTTAAGCCACTGCATGCGATGACAGAAGGTTCGCATGAAGCATTGGTGGAGCCTGGGAAGTATACAGAAAAGATTCCTGAAGAGGAAATCTTAAAAGCTAGGTTTTATCCTCAATTTTGAAACTAAACATAGAGAAATAAGGGGTATTCTTAGCACAACTCTGAGAGTCTGGAGCCCGAGACAATGATTTCTATTTTGCTCACACCATTGAGTCAGGGTATCAAGGGGCTGAGCAAAGTTATGAAGTCTGCCAGATTCTGTGCTTCTGAAGAAGTGTTTTTTCATACTACCTCTGAAGAGATACATCACTGGGCAACATACAGCAAGAAATGGAAGCCAAATACTCATTCTGAAGTCAGTATTGCTTGGGCTTGTACATGGCAACCAAATTTTGCAAGTAATTAAAAACGTAACTAAGAATGACCTTTTACTATTAACTAATGACCTAGCTTTCAACTATCTTCTAGGATAAAGCAGAGAAATATTTTTTGTTATTTTTATGCTTATTGAATTACAATGGAATTTTTTTTTAACATGGTAAAAATGTGGTATTTTTTAATGCTTATAATGTGGTATTTTTTAATGCTTATTCTTACCTAAAAGGAATAGAAAAAAAAAAAACTAAAGCAAAAAACAAAAACTCTTCTTGGTATTCTAGTATTCTTTTACAAAGGAGGCACTTTATCACAGTAATTGGCTTCCATCTCTTACACCGGGGATATTACTATATTAAATGGCTAAAGGATAAACTTAGGTAACAGTGGAGCTATAGTTCTTTCAGAAATAAGATAATTAAGTAGTTATGTGTGCCAAGAAAACTTTCTTTGAACATTTCTATTGTACCCTCTCATTATTTCTAGCTACCTGATTAGCAGTCAGTAAACTTGGGTAACTGCTTCCTTTTGATATCACTTCAAGTCTATTCTCAAGTTCTCCTAGCGTTACTCTGACTACCAGAAAAAAAGTGAAGAAGATATTTTCTTCACTACTTATGAAATATGCTGAACTGTTTGTTATCATTCAGGGTTTTTTTTCCCTTAAATTTTAAGCCAATTTTTGCAATTGGCTAAGACTGATGCCAATAGATTAATAAGTATAAAATAATTATAATAAACATTATTACTTAAAATAAGGAGAGTTTCCTGAAACTGAAATGAGTAGGCTATTCCAAGGATTCTCAATGAATTCTTGAAGAGGATAGACTGCTTTTTATTTCCCTCAAATGTTACTTATTCGTTTCAAAACGATTTCTTAATTGTGTACTATTTTCAAACACTGTGCTGGTTACTGTGGAGGAAACAAAGGGGAAAAGAACATCTAGTGTTTTTCTTCAAGATGGAGATGGGCAATCTGTGTGGGAGTTAGTGGGAGCACCTATGGAGGGTAATGTGGAATGGGATGGGATGGAGAAAGTGAGGATGGGGAGCTAAGTTGTGAATAAAGGCCAGCCTGACATTTAATTTGATAATTAGTGGAACGTGGTTTGTGTTTAGCTCTGCTTTCCTGGGCAGTCCTCTTAAGCTATAAACAGACGTAACTGACTTAGAGTTCAAGTGGGCAATAAGACTTTAGAATCTACTAGTGAACTATGATCGATCTGTCATGGAGCCCATATACAAAGGGAAGTTGCTATCCCATCAATAAATAGGGCTGTATCTCTAGTGAGCAACTGGTTGCTACGGATTCCCAGCATTCATTTCTCCTATCTTTTGAAAACAGTATCCTGACTTCCTTTGGGAAAACTCCCCACTGTTAGGTAGGAATGCTGTGATTGGTTGAGGATAGAATCTGTACACGTTTAATTGTACGGGAGATGTTAGAGAGGGCTATTCTCTTTTTATGTTGCATATAAAACCTGGAAAGATACGACTCTAGATTCTGGCCTTGGTGCTGTCCCCATGTGTATGGAAACTAAAAATGAAGCAAAAATGGAGAGTGAGAGAGATTTAGACTAATTAAATCCTCATAAAGAGTTCTAATCCAAATGGTACTAATGGTGTACCTACAACCTCATGGAAGCACATTGGTGTGTGTGTGTGTGTGTGTGTGCGTGTGTGTTGGGGTGGCGGTGAAACCATCCATATGCTGCATGTAGAAGAAATGCAGCCAGGGGACACCTCACTGTGTGAAAACAAGCGGGTAACAACTGCTTAAGTGTGTGTAATACTCTTCACTGTTTAACTCCACATTGCCCTTCTTTAAGTTGACTGAGGAGTATTCTCAAGGGAATGAGAGAAACAGAGTTGCCTATTGATGAGCAGAAATATTTTAGTAATTGTAAGGTAAAACTTAAAAACAGATTAAAGAGGAAATTTTATTCTGAAAATGGATATGGAACTGGCAGAAGACAAGGGTAATAATTATTGGCACATGCACGTCAACAAGAGAAACCAAGCATAATAGCACATTTTGCATATGTGCAAAATGAAGCAAATCTTCTCAGAGCCAAAAATACAAATTTACAAGACTGCTTGAGTTATGTATCGTGACTAGTAATAAGTCACGTTAGTCCTTTTATTTAAACCACAGCAACGTTTATCTTCCTAAAAATAGTTCCTGCACTCTAGAGAAGTACAATATAAAATTTCAGACTAGTGCTGGCTTAACACACCCATAGAGCTGTCACACGTTTTCCAAGTCCCTGCTTGACAGGTTTCACAGATATCCCATCCCTCCTACTACCTCCACTCTGAACATACATGCAAACAAATCACACAAAGCATCATCACTGAAGAACACCATAACTTGCAAATTGTAATCTGAGAAAGAGAATCATTGAAGCAAAACTGAAAAAAGGAATAAAAAGTGTTATAGAAGAGATCTTTTTTCCTAAATATAACTTTTCTTTCCATTGAGCTTGCATGAAAGCCACCTAGGAGCACTCATGTGGTTCCTTTTTAGCCTTTGCCTGTTTGTTTTAAAGACAAGAGGAGAAGAATCTGCTTGAAAGCCAAATACACTGATAAACGTTTACTGATAAAATCTTCCAGATGGGACTACTTTCAAGGAAGGCCAATTACAAGCCTCGTGTCTCTCCTTTTAATGATACCCTTTAATGATCCCTTTCCTCTCCCCGAAAATTAAACCACAAAAACAACCGGCAGAGAATCGCCCAGTAATCCTCATAATCACGCTGCAACGACAGACAAGGGGACCAAAGCGCAGGTGTATTGAGAAAGAGAGGTTTCCATCCTAGTGTAAAATGTGGGCTTGCTGCTAAGGTTAAAACTGCTTTCAGATCTCAAAACCCCAACAACTTCCAATATTTTTAAAATCATGTGGTGTCTTTGATTAATTTACTTCCCTCAATTCCCCCGTCTGAGTTTTTACCAAAATACTGGTAATTCTTCACGTATTGTGGCTGTGTTCTCATACATTCAATAATTAATTAATTTTAGAAATGTAGTGAATTATGTTTAATCTCTAAGAGCACCCAGAAGACTGAGTTTGTTGTTAACCTATTATCTTCAGTATTGCAAAGGGAGGACCTAGTGATGGCAAATTATATAAAGATAACCTGATGCCAAATATTAGCTAGAAATTGAATTAGGCGGCTAGTGGTGGCTTCAGTAAGAGAGAGATTTATTTGTGTCTCCTGTTGAGAAAAATCCAGAGATAGGCCATGGATGCAGTAATGATACTGTCTTGACCGAAGACCTAGGCTCCTATCTTTCTTCTCCATCATCATGTACACAAGCTTTCCATTCGCAAGGCCCTTCAGGTTGCAAGATGGCTGCTGATACTCCAGCCACCACAGGAACATCCCCAAGTCAGTATTATAAGAGGGGTAGCAGGGTAAAAGAGATACTGATAGGTAGAAGCTCCCTCTGCTTACATTTCATTAGCTACTCCTACCTTTTTATTTTTATTATTTTTTAATTGATTTTAGAGAGAAAGAGAGAAAAAGGAAGGGGAGAGAGAGAGAGAGAGAGAGAGAGAGAGAGAGAGAGAGAGAGAGAAAGAGAGAGAGATGCTGATTTGTTCCACTTACTTATGCATTCTCTGGTTGCCTCCTGTATGTGCCCTGACCTGAGATCAAACTGCAACCTTGACATACTGTGACAATGCCCAGGGCATTAGCTATACCTATCTTTAAGGGAAGTTGAGAACTGCAGTCTTTTGGCTGGGCAGATGCCACCAAGAATAATTCAGATCCATTTAGTAAATATAATTATATTGGTCACTAATTATACAAATCTGTTGAGGAGATTTAGTCAGCCCTAGCAGTTAGAGAAACTGAGATCGGGAAGATGAAAAGGTTTTCCCAAAACTACAGAACCAATTAGCCAGAGACCTAGGAGCAGAATTTAGACCTTTGATCTGTCTGTAAAGATCCACTCGTTTACTGACAAGGCAACTCCAATGAGGTTAGACCAGGAAATTCAGCTAACCGACGTGAACAACAACACATCTTACTACCTGGGTCAGACCCGTGACTCACACTTCGGGCTTTAAGATCATAAGTGCTCACAAGCTGTAACATCTACCCTCTTTGGTTTCAAAGTGAGATTCACCATACTTCCCGCAAGCCATATACATGTTTACATGGCACTAAATTACCAGGAAAATGAGAGCTGTGCAATACAAGGTGACAATATGAGTTGCTGTTTGCAGGAGAGCAGAAATGCTCCACACTCATGGGGTGAAATTGGTATTTGAACTACGTGAGCAGACTCTAGACTTTTTATGGCGGTGGCTTTTTAAGCACACGCACAAACACATCATTATGGTGTCTCCTGAAACGGCCATTCTAAAAATAGAGTCCACCATTGTACAAAGGAGGTTTGAACATTGGAGGCTTTTTTTAAAAAAAAAGTCATCTCTCTTACCCTCTTATCTCTTTTCGGACTATGGTCATCACTTCCTCACACCCTCCTCCCAACCACATTCTCAGCTAACCACAGTCCACGACGGCAAGGCTCATTATTTGGCCCCAGCTCTCGTGTTTTATTTGTTTGACATCTTAAGCTTTTTGAGATCAGGGTCTATACTTTCTTTATTTTCCGTAACACTCAGGATATGGTAAAGGTGCCAATTTTCATTCATAATGTCATGCACAGAACACTTTAATACTCTCCCAAACTGGTCTCCCTCTCTGCTTCCGGTGGTTCCGCTGATCCTCTTCTCTCAGCCCCACTTACCACCTGTCACACTTAAGTCACCTACGTGATTTCTCAAAAATACAGAACACAGCAAGCCACACTTATACACAGTTGGTGGTGTACTACTGTCTATAGATATAAATACAAGTTCTTGGTTGATCCTAATCTGCATTCACACCTACTCTTACTCCTTGCCATACCAACTGTTTGCACCCTGCGTACTATAAGCTACGTGGAAAGAGTCACCTCTTTTTCTGCACGTCTGTGATTTTACACATATGTTCCTTCTTTCTGAAATTCCCCTCCCTTCTTTCATTATGGAGAGATTCAAAAGGCCTCCAAGGTATAAGTCAATTACTATGTGTAAAACCTCATGCTATATATATCTAGCTTTTTCTAGAAAACAGAGAAGCTTAGACAACAAAGTTGAGCACATCTTTATAAGTACTTCCATTATCACACCTATTGTGTGGAATTTGGAAAAGTCCATGAATGTAGAACTGTATTTATTTTAGTTCACTCCATTATGGATGTAATGATTCTGACACAGAAGTGATATTCAATAGTGGGCTGGATGAATGAATGTCACTTTCCTTAACTAGAGTTAAATAATTTTGAAAGTCTACCTGTGAGTCATAATAGATCTTGGAGAATTTGATGGTATATTCACAGAGGCCAGCATACTACTTAGTTGTAAATATTGGCACATTCCTTTTGTTTTCCCAGTTGATCCCTAGAGCCTAGAACTGCCCTTTCAGTAGAAAACCCAGTCCTTCCTCCCTTGAAAACGCCTCTCCTCCCAACTGACTAACACTATCAGGGATTATTCAGTCTAAAGTACAATCTTACTCCTAAACTTCAGGTAGGGCAGGTGGCCGATTAGCATGAAGGATTCTACCATTGCCATGTGGCATCTACGGTATCATGCATGGTGTCACAGTTGAATATCGGTCCTGAGAAATCCCATGTTATGCTGGTTCAGGTCTCCATGGGATTCTAGGATGGCTGGACCTCGGACTTCAAGATTGCAGCTCTTTGATTTCATCTCGCTGGCTCACTATGACAAAAATCAGGCCTCAATCAACAATTGAGGTCCATGTCTCGAGCAGGCAACTGCAGGCTTCCCTTTCCCTCCTGATGTGTTAACCTCTGTAGGGCCTTCTGTATCAGCATTCCCTCCTGACAACAGACCACATGGCCCCACCTGGATCCTTTCCAATGGGTTTCCTTTACTTGTAATTGCAGATAGGAAGTTGAGGTTCAGTCTCCTTTCTCCCATTAGATTCCCAAAATTCTTAGGTAATTTTGTTCACTCTCTCCTCAAACTTTACTAAAGGTAGGGGCAGCTTTTAATGAAGAGGGAGAGATCTTGTCACATGCTTTCTCTAGGGAAAGAAATGTGGATAGGACTTACATTCACAGTGTTTAGGGACTCCACTTAGTGATTATTCCCCCAAATAATAACTATATGAACCCCCAGGAGGTTTTCCAATAATATGCCAGAGTGGCAAGCATAGATACAGAAGTTTTGCCTCTCTAGTCATCCATATACATATTCATAAAGATGCTTATTAAAATGAACAGTCATTTTTTTCCAAGTACTTTTTTCTTAAGAACAGTAATTTATGACCATACAAACAAGGTAGGATTAGAACAGTTAAATGACACTCGTCCTAACTGTCCTTTCCTGAGTGGCCAAGGGCACAGCGAGTCTGATAATCAGCTACTAAAAAAAAGGTGCATGGCCTTATCAATCCAACAAGACAAAGAGATTCACTCTGTGGGTGAGGCTCTGGCACTCGAGGGTCATATCGGAGTACGAGGACAAATACAGTAAGTTTCTACTAGATGACAAGGTCAGCCATAGACACTGTGGCAGCAGTGTCCTTTCCACAAAGAACTTGGAAAGGGAATCTTAAAATTCTTGTGTTTATTTACAGAAGATATAATAGCAACCCTTTCTTCAAATGTATGCATCCAGCTGAGTTTTATATAACATAATCCAGAAGAGATTACCCCAGATTGAGGCTTAATTTACTAAATTTCAGTGACTCTAAAAATGCACATATTTTTCCACATTTGTAATACCTCCCAAATCCATGCACAACTTACAATCAATGACATCTGGAATTCAATAAGTTAATTGGTTAAATATTTTTAATTAAATGAAATACTTTAAAAATGTAATAATGGACAACCTACAAATTGTCTAAACATCCAGGTTCCAAACCCAGAATCAGGATGTTATCGTGTCAGCATATTAAAGCAGAAACACAGACAGTCGTGGTGGGTGAAGATGAACTGGAGCAAGGTGGTTCTCAAAGGGGGCTTCCCATCTAGCAGTCCATCGACATCGACATCACTTGAGAACTCGTTAGAAATGAAAAATGCTCAGGTCCCGCTCCAAAAGTACTGAACCGGAATCCCTGGGGTATAGCGTCCTGTGATCTGTGTTTTAACAAAATCTCTGGGCGTGAATTTGCAGACCACTCCTGTAGTATGAAAGGAGACACTTGGTCAGCGTGTACTTGGCCTATCTGGGGAAGTGGCAGTGTTCTGATATTTTAACTCAGTGGCAGGGCTACTGTAAAGAGAGGAAAATTCTCAGACCCAGTGCAGAAAACACTTGCTTAAAGCCCCTCATTTCCTAGGTTCTGACTCCATATGCACAAAGGCAGCTTCTGCTTAGGAGTCTGCTTCCTAGGTGGCTGAACTGCAAGGAAAGAATCGACTGATCAGACCAATATGGCATCTTGATACTTGAAAACACATTTCTCATTATAAATTACTTAACTGGCACTCTTGCTTTCGCATTGAGCTCTTGAGTTCTGAGCATCAGTGACAGTACCCAGTCTAACTGGCTTCAAATTTTTGAAGTTGGAAAACTAAAGATTCTTTCCTGAAATTTGAGTGTATCATGAAGACACTATCCAGAAGGGTCCAATACATACCCAAGCCATTTAAATGGACTATTTACCAGGTCAAGTGAAGTGGTGAATTAAGGGCAATTAGGTCAAGGTTGCAAATTGGCAGTCTTCCGGCCAGATGTGGTCTACAGATGTGGTTTGTTTGGGCCACACACATAGTTTAAAAATTGAGAAATTTCACATAAAATCTTGGATTTCTTCCTGTCTTAAAAAAGCTAAGACTTGACAACAGGGAACCCACATCCTGGCACTTCAACAGGAGCCTGGAGCTAAGCAGAAACTGCTTCCTTTAGAGGAGCTGTTCTCATTGGTTGCCATAGTCCCTATGACTCCTCACTGTCATATAGCTGGCCTTTTGTCCTTTTATATTACTCACCTGACCCCTAATGCATTTGAGTTCGAGAACCACTGATCTATATAAATATTGTTTCATGAAGTAGATAATTCAGATGATTTAAATAAAATAAGTTATTCAGAAAATCAACCTTATTTTGGACTTTTCTAGATACTCGTGTATACATAATGTGTGTGGGCAGGGGTGTAAATGTTTTTAAAACAGACACAAAGATGAGGGCAAAGGCTGTTGTAGAGTAGGAGAACTGGATGTGACTGTAACGTCTCCTCGAATCTGCCACTTACTAAATGTAAAATTGCCCCTGAGCCTTGGCTCAGTTTGTATGTCTGAGTTTGTCTCAGTTTACATACCATCATGGTAATATCCACCACACACAAGGTTCATGGTGATAATGGAATCAGATAATGCTTGTTCGAGTTCCTGACAAACCGTAGACCCTCAAAAATGTTTGTTGAATTAAACATTGGATGTGTTTTGTTACCTGCTTTACTTCAGAAATTATACCTAACACAGATAAATGTTTGGGAAAAAATTCAAAACCGACCCTTCGAAAGTGTAGCACTGTCGTGAGATAAAGGAATTAACGTTACTGACTGTACATTAAGCTATGAACTACGCCGGGTGCTTGATGCACATTGTTCCCTTATAGCAATACCATGAGCCAGCATCTCTCTCTTTTACACATAAAAACCAGGGCTCAAAAAGTTTAGGTAATTTAAGTCAAACAGCAAGTATTTATAACCAGAGTCATCTTACTCCAAAACCTGAATATGGAAGGACTTCAGCGTTTCTCAAATTAACCTGATTATAAGAATCACTTGGACTGCTCGTTAAAAACATAAGTTCTCCTGTTCCTTCCCAAGCTTACTGAATCAGATTCGAAGGGGAGTAGTCTGGGACTCTGGATGTTGTATCAAAGGTTTAGGTAATTCTTAACGATAGCAAGGAAACACTGCCTGAGAAAGCTGACAAAGAGTCCAAGTAAGCAGAGAAAGAACTGCTTTGCATTATGCCCAGTAGAAAGAAGGAAGGAAGGCAAAGAGGGAGGAAGGAAGGGAGTGAGGGAGGAGAGGAAGGAAGGAGGGAAAGAATCCTGGAGTTAAGATCTATCCCATTTGAAGGATTCTGAGAATGCACTTACTAGATGGTGCTTTCTTTCTAACTGCCCCCAGGCTGTTTAATGCAAACACAGGAGCCAGCCAACAGGAAGCTCAGCTTGCCACTGCAGAGGAGCAAAGCACTTTGAACTACAGGCATCTTGTACACCCAAATTACATGCTGTGATACACATAGTATTTGAGCTGTTCTGCAATACAGAAGCCAATTATTCTTGGCACACACTTCTATCATGCTATTCAAATCACCATCCCTCACATGTGGAACTGTGCCACATCAAATGCACCAAACCATAAATTCCTTAAACTCTCAGAGATGAAAGTCAAATGTTGGAGAGAAAAGATAGTTTGGTACATATACCATAGAGCAGAAAAGATATATACTTAACTTAGTACCTCACTTAGCAAATCCACTATGAGAAATTGGGATAGCAATATTCTGCCTTTGGAATTTTTCAGAGTAAACTAAAATTTTTCCAGTGTAATTTAGCATAATCGTTGCATTTTCAATTTTTGGTTACAGTATGCATCTTAAAATAATTGATTTTCCAGCTTTTCCCCCTAAATGTTTTTAAAGACAGTAAGAAAAACAGACACTAAACAAAGAGTAGAGACTGTAGGTACCATAAAATTCTGTTGGGAATTACCGAACCTAATCATATGTCTTGAATGATAGTGTTATTTAATAATCAGACCAATTGGTTGCCCCACTCCCCATCCTTTACCTCTTGCATATCCTGAAGTTGAGAAGATTTAATTAAAACTGTTATGTGATATTAAAATAGAAATCCAATGATAATTGTTAATGATATAGGGAATTTAAAACACAGATCCTAAAAGATTAAAAAACAGGAAATGAAGTATTAGGTGCACCAGTGCTAGGCTTGCTATACTTCAGTGAGCTTAGGGATCTGTTAAAAATGCAGATTCTGATTTAGCGGGTGTGCATTTCTGAGTCCTGAGATTCTGCATTTCTAACAAGCGTCCAGGAGATGCTCATGCTGCTGGTCCAGAGATCACACTCGGAGCTTCAAGTCCACCAATTTTAAGAAAGTTTACTTGGCGAAGGTGCCGGAGAGATGATAGAGAGTCTCTAGGAGGAGGGTTGTTAACATAATGTTAATATTACCTAGAAGTAAAATGCAAAGATGAAAGACCGATGGAAGGGTTTATGTAAAGGGCCAATTTCCTCAGAAGAAATTGGTTACACATGAAAGAGAAAAATAATCTTATTTTTGATTGCCTTATTTTGATAATTGCCTTAGAGAAACCTAGTAAGAAAAGAGCAGAAAAGTATCTATTCGGCAATGAGGGGATGAGTGGACCCAGAGTAGGAAGACCTGTGATGGAACGGTGGGGCTGCAGGCTGACGGCAAGTGGGCTGAGTGGTAAGTGAAAGGAAAAGAAAATGGTGTGCGTGGGTGCACTCTCCTTTCTTGAAATTTGATTGAGGAAAGCAATAGAGATATGGGTGATTCCTTGAGGGAGACACTGGATCGAAGAACAAGGGAGTTTCTTCCTCTAGGAAGGTAGGAACTCAGCCAGTCTGCGGAAGAAGCCAGAGAGCAGGTCAAAGAAAGAAGAGGGAGAAGGGATGACAAAGGGAGCAAGATCCAGGGGGAGGTATTGAGAGGGGCAGGGGTTAGATTTGGGGGTATTTTGCTCCACTAGTTTTAGAAAAGATACCTTTTTTATAATAATTATAAAAAATCAATAACAATTGAGCAAAATATAATTTAGTCTTTTTTTATGACTCAGTGTCATCAATTTGAAAGTTAATCATTGCACTTGGCTGAGTAGTTAGGTCTGTGTATTAGGGTTTCCTAAGACAGGTTGAACTTGCTGTCCCATTCAAAAAGTCCCCAAACAGCTGTGCTTTTTTGGATGATTTTGTTAGATTTTCTATTTCCTTTGTTTTCAGGCCATCAGCTGCCATTTGGTTACTATCAATTGTGACTTACCTTGGAACCTCCTACCAACTTTTTCTAATTTTCTCATCCTTTTATAGAAGGCTTGGAACCACATGACCAAGCCTTGTATGAGTCATCACTAAAATATGGTCATGCATTTCTCTGGCTAGTGAAGTGCATTACTTTTAGTGGGTGAAATTATGAATGTCTATTTTGGGCACTCAGAAACTTCAGTTGTTTCCTTCCTGGTACTATCTATATTACAAGAGAAAGGGGATGCTCTGGGGGTTAGGGCTGAATTCTTAACAGGATGTATATTGATGTTAATAAATGAGGTATATCATGTTTAGCAAATCACAGTCTGTACATAGGGAAAGGGCCGATGGAACACCATGAGCTTACTTATCAAGAGTTACTGCCTTTCCATAAAACTGACATAGTTTGTTGAAGGATTTCATCAGTCTTCTGTAAACCATAATCTATGATGACATAATAATTAACAAAAGTTGTTAAATAGCTTTGCAGTGATTTTGTTTCTGTTTAAATCCACAGCTATGTAACTCCCACAATATTCTGGCAGATTTATAATTATTATTGGAACACACCTTTCTTATCTCAGAAAGCTGGTGAATTAATGCTTGCTGTAGTCCTAATTAATACATAAATGGCCAAAAATGTGTAAAAGTTCAGGAAATAAAATGGGGATATCTGCTCATATCATCAACCTGTTTTTGGCATGTATGGTACAATACTAAGGTGTACTATAACATACTTTTCTTGAACAAATATGTTCAAGCAATTAACATGGCATAAGGCACACACTTAGCTATTGAACAACCAGAGTAAACAAGATGGAATGATTTTCAGGACACTCATCCCTTGGATTTCTTTTCAGTGTGTGTGCTACATGTAATTTACATTGTACAACGAGGATACAAACCGACTTTTTGCCTTGTGACATTGTTTTTTTAATCAAATTTGCACAGCTCAGACCTGCTCAGACGGGTTTCGAAAGTAGCACTTGCCAAGAACATGTGCAAATGTGCTCAATGAGCATCCATGTACATGCATTTTATTATGTTTCCTCTCTGTTTTCACTCTGAGTGCTTTTAAAGATCAGCATAACTGCAATAAAGAGAAACCACAACTGCCCTATCACTGAATGACTGAGCAATGTGTGTAGGAAACACCCCTTGGAGTTTTAAGAGGGTCAAAAGAAAGATGCTCTGCACGTACTCCATGGCTGCAGGAATTCTGGTGAAAGGAGATACCAACCCAGAGCTGTCTGAATGATGACTGCAGCCAGGCACAGGCTGGGAGAATGACTGAAAGGCTTGGAAAGCCGGATCAGCGGGCAGGACCGGGAGCAGGGGAGCAGAAGATGAAAGGGGAGAAAAGACAAGAGGGATGAGGACTGCAGATGTGCTGCTGGCACAGATCTCCTACTCCAAACTTCCATGTTTCAGTGTTTTAAAAGTTCAAAGGCAGACAACTTTCTGCAAGTTGGACGGTTGCTTTAGGCACCTGGTTTTAAGTAATTAACAATGGTTGGTAATTATTCAATATAATCATTAGCAACGATAATGGCGAGACTAAATACCAATAACACTACTGTACAGTACACAGCGGGCTCATGTGCCAACTCCTTCATCCGAACTCCAGTTCTCTACAGCCAGCCACTATTACTTCTCCGCCTTTGTCATGGCTTTGTCCAACGCTGCCAGCTGGAATCACTCTCCCTGATAGGAGGTAGGTCTCATTGGCACTTTATTCTGTTCCCGGGTCTCACTGCTATCAATTATTCATCTTATTGTCAGATAAATCTTCCTAAAATACTGCTTTTGTCAAAATATTACCATTCCCATTTGTGTTCAGAAAACATTAATGACTGTCTACAAATTTTAAGTTACCATCTAAGGCATTTTAGTTTGACTAAGGCTTTCACAGCCTAAGTCCCTTCCACCCTCAGTCACCTGGACCCTCTGCTACTGCACCGCCACTTTCACAAACACCTGATTCTACACTGGCACGTCTCACTCGGGGTCCCGGTGCCTCTCCATCTAGTAATTTTTTATCCACGTTATCCAATGCAGGCCTTTACTTCCTCCATGGAGCATTTCCTGACTAATCTAGCTCTCAAAGGTCTCTTCCTCCTCCTCTTCATGGCTATCTGATTTATTGGTTCTGTTACTTATTTGACATTAAAAATGACAAAATTACTATTGCAGTGTTATGAAGGGACTGGCTGTTGTCAATTGTTAAATATGCAAGCATTTTGTGAAAGGACTGTTAGACCGGGGCGGCTTGAAATCAGCCATGGTGGGAGCATTTACAGCAATGCAACAGGCAAACACTGCAGATCAAGTTTTGTTTTGTTTGGTCGGTTTTGGTGGGAAAGGGGGATTGGAAGAGAACTGGTTTAGCAGCACACTGCTGCAACGGAGCCTCTAATTTAATTACTCTTCCTACAATTAAAATATTTTATCGACATAAATATGTTGATACGTTGATAAAATACTTTAGCTGGCCAGTATAAATTTAAATACTTCTGGGAGTAAGTAATCCATGACCTCCCAAGGAATTAACCCAACATGGGCATGTATTCATGTATGTAAGTTAAATAACAGGTTACATAATGGGTAGCTATCTCTCTATATTTTGCATTCTTTATGGTACCCAGCATAGCATATAATGAAAAACAGTTCCCTCTCCCTTTACAGCTTCAGTTTCAAGGGCTCCCCATTGCCCTTTAACTTTTAGCCTCATTGAACCTTAGGGTTGTTCCTCAAATGTATCAGGTATTTCTTACCTTTGTAACTTTCCAGAGGTCACTGCCCCACTTGGCTGGCCCTAACCTATTGAAGCCCTTCCTCCACAGAGTGCCTTTTGTGGCTTTAACAACACTCCACTTTAAACACATTGTATTTTAACTGTATATTGATTCATCTCTCTCTCCACTATATGGTAAACTGATTAAATGTTAAACCCTGTATTTTTTACCTGTGTATTCCAAGTTCAAGATGCTTGGCTCAGGAGAAGGTGCTCCAATAAGTACTTGTTGATAGTGAATAGATCAGTTCAGATAAATGAATAAAGTAAATTATAGAAGGTAGGTCTGATTTGGCTCTTGTCCACAGCATCGATTACTCTAAACAAGAGACCTTATGATTTTGCTACGCTGTCTTGTTGTTGTTGTTGCTTATTTGTATCTACAAATCAACCACCAGGGCATGCACTTCAAAGAGAAGCGATTATTCACAACCTTAGGAGTACTTTTAACTATTGCTTTATTCTTAGTCACCTTCCAGTGTGCCTGACCCCGTTCTCCTGTCTCTTCCAGTTTAGATGTTCTTTCCTGCATGCACGCATCCATCCTCTTTCTTTCCTCCATCAGCACCAATGGTAGATGCACCACAACTGGTTATCCCTGGGAAGTCTTCACGGTGCTTTCATTGTTCTGTGCTTAGCACCATACAAATAAAAATCAGGCCATTGGACTTGGGGAGTGGAGATGGTGAAGGGATCAAGATGGAACGGAGAAAGATGTGAGAGGGAAGTAAAGCACAAGAGAACTGCATAAATTGGGGTGGGGGGGACGAAATAAAAATTTTTGAGAAGCCACTGAGGTAGCAGTACTCTAAAACTCTGCATTCAACTCACTGCCAGCCGCCGTCCTTCCGGGAGACAGTAGGTGTTAGCATACTTATAAAGTGAGTTTCTCTCTAAATTGCCAAAATCTTATTTTTCCATGTATAGATCCATTAATGTTTCTCATAATGGGCAAGCAAATAAAAATAAAAAGTGTTTAAGAGAACCCTAATTAATATTAAATACCAAGAGAGTAGAGGAAAGTTATGCTCTCTATACGGAATATAGGGACTATTAATGAATGGGCTTGACGGAAGTATATTATTTGAGGAATTGAAGTGATTCTTAGGAGAATTCAGGCAAGAAAATTCTCATACCACAGCAGGATATACATTAATTATATAAGCCTAAATTTTACTGTTTATAAAACACTGCATTGTCATTACTTTTTCTATTCCACCTCCAACTTGTGTTATTTTCAATGGTGCTAACATGACAAAGAAAGTAACAGAAGAACACAATAAAGAAAGCTTAGAATATAGTTGACTTTCACTTAACTAACACTATTTTTCAATCATTGAGCTCTGCTGTAAGTCTTAACATTACATTTGCAATCGTGCTCCAAAACGGTTTAAGGTAGAAACATCCGTTCACTTCAGTTCTACCACCTTTCCAACTGTTCATATTCAAAGAAATGGATGTAACAGGCCTGAAAGAGAAAACCAGGAAAAAAGAAAATCTGCTAGTAATCTGTAGTTCTCCAGAGGCCAGTGGGAAAAGTGCAAAATGAAATCAAGCCAACAACACTCTAAAATCTGAAAATGTTAAAGATGCCTCCACCAATCTGCTTAAAAACGTAAAAAAGCTAAAGGCAACTTTAATTTTGTTCATGATAGGGTCCTACTTTCCTTTAATATATACCACAACACAGAGTCAAAGGGTATGCCCATGAGGAGGCCTTTTACGTACTATGTCCTGGTTGGAGTCACCCATTCATTCCTTGGCCAAACACATACGAATCCCATCTATGCGCCAGGCACTTTGGGAACCGGGAGTTCAAACATCAATAATACGTGATGTGAGCTCTCAGAACATCATAGGCTCACTGGAGCCAGTACCACTTATCTTTTTTTGAATTCATAAAGCTGCACTCTGATATTCTTATAGGGTTAAATTCTCTCACTCCTTTTCAAAACTAATTTATCAAGGTGAGATTCACGTTAAATAAAATTTAAAATTTGAAAGTGAGCAACTCAGTGACATTTACCCCATTCACAGTCTTGTGCAATGACTGCTTCTCCCTAGTTCCAAACATTTCCTTCTCTCCAACAAAACCCCTGACCCATTCAGCAATTTCTCCCTCCAAGACCAAATTAAACTCTAGCGTATGGGAAGCCTTTATCTAAAAACACATTTCGCAAAGAGCTCTTCTATGCCAGTAATCACTCGAACTTAAATAATGGAACAGAAAAAAAAAAGTCAAAGAACTTCTAAAAATCAGAGTCAGGCTCCCATCTTAGTATTTTAAAAGTGGCATTCTTCATTTTATTTTGTTTTTTCCTCTGTAACTCCTTGTCAGTTTCCCAGATTCTTATTTCACAAAGCTTGTAGATGTTTCATTTGTCGAGTGGCTAAGGCTTTGTTGTACTGGTAATCTTAAGACACACCCCATTTTTAAAAATCAGTCAACATGAAGAATTCTCAGATCTGGATTATTTTATCTCTTATGTCTCCGGACTTTGTCTTTAAATCCCACATAGCCTTCCTTTTATCTTTAGCTATAAGCAATAGTGCAGCTTATTCTAACAGTGTCTCCACGGTATCTTGTTTGTTTAATATGTTATCAGAAAATTCTTCTTTAAATATTTACTTTCTATGCCAATTCAGGTGATTCGGTTGATTACAAAAAAAAAAAGTCTTTCCAGATAACCTTTGTTTCCCTTCCATAATCTGATGTTTACAAACCCTCTTCATAATTCTGATAAACATCTTTAATTCTTCATTCCTACACTGTTGTCTTCCCATCAAAACACTTGATTCCAAAACCTGGGACCTCTCCAGTTCACTTAAAATATTAATTGCCAAGTTTCCTGCCCTTGACATTAGAGTTCTTAATACCAGCACGAAACCAAACGTTTTACCTTCATCAGACACCCTGGCCCTTACTACTTACAAAGAGGAAATACGTATGCCATTGCGAGTTAAAAAGCTTCTGGGAAATGACTGTGCTTTTGGAAGGAGCTGCTACTGAGGTGGCATAGTGCAGCATGGTGGTTAAAAACTGACGTGAAAGTCAGGCCGATTGGGTCCAAATCTGGGCTTTACCACCTACGAGCCCCATGACCCTGGACAAGTTGTTTCCATTCTCTGTGCATCAGTTTCTCTCAGCTGTACAGTGTAAAAGGCAGCATTATTTAACGGACAATCTTGTTTTTACACCATGTTTAGTATTTGACAACTGTCAAGTCGATCAACATATTACCTCAGAAACTGTCGAAAAGGTGTAACGTTTGGAAAAGTACTCTGAGAGGAACAACTTTTCCAATTCCAAGCCCAGTTTATAATTCCGCCCTGATAAGTATCTAGAAATCAGAACACCTTTCTAGGTCTTCACTTCCGTAGTTATAAGCTAAGGGAGGTTGAGTGGGGATTTCTATTACTTGCATTCTGGATCTGTGATTCTGGGATTTTATTTTACACATGAGGACCCCCGAGGAGGAGGAGGGAGAGGCAAACATGGGCAGTGGATTGCTCAAGGTCACACAGAAAGCTTATCCTCAACTGGTTCCCAGCAAGTTCGGTTTCCACTGGAGCAGACAGATCATGCTCAGAGTTCCCACAGCTGCTGTTCCCTCACCTCATGCATCTCGGCTCAGCCTGACTCCAAGCTTCCTCCACTTCCACCTCCCTGAACTTTGCCCCGAGAACTTGGCTAACTAGTCTTCCTCTCTAAAATCCCTTCTTAAAGTGGTTATTCTGTTAACCCTCCCGTTTCAGTTACTTTACTACTGGTGACCTACCACAACCAATTAATGGGAATTATAAGGTAGAATAGGAAAAAGAGAAAAAAAATGCAAGAAACATAACATTAACTAGAAAATTTTAAGCTAAAAAAGATTGAGTTTAAACAATCACAGTGCATTATCTATGAATAAAATATAGTAAAATATAAAAATGTGGACAGGATAACTATTTTTTTATATTTATGGCAGTAGTTGTTCTGAAGAAAGAAAAAGAAAAATGGGGGTGGCGGGGACAACGTTAATATTTGTTATTATAAGTTGTGAATATACTTTTTAGATGTCTTAATTTCCTGGGTGTGTGTGTGTATTTAATTCTAAAAGATTTGTACTTTCTACTCAAAGAACTAAAAAATTTCAGATCTCTTGCTGAACAGTTCAAATGCCGGGCAAGGCCTGTACTACAAATATGTGTAACCAAAGCCAAGGTGCTCTCAACGCTTCTAGTTTTGGGTTACAGCAATTAGAGAAGATTGAGTTATTTTGTTTCCATGGCTCATTAAGCTAGGGTTAGCTGGTGTCCATAATCAGATTCACTGCATTTATCCTTGCTTTCTCCCTATGAAATGAGGCCAGACCTCAGGGAAAAGAAAGACTAAAAAATACCCCAAGTCTATGGTAATGCTGCCCAGAAAGGAAAGTGTTGATCCTGACCAGGAAGATACCTACTTAGAAGGGCTCCTGGTGAATAACTGAACTCAAAAAACAAAAACAAAACAAAAACCAGCCCAGCAGCCATTTTCACACAGAAGCCTCTCATGCAAACCACACCTCAGGGAGAAGCCTACCAGCACTGTGTTTCTGCCATCTGACCCAGCCCTTATAAAGGAGTTCCTGGAATCCTACTTCCACCAATAAGACTGAGGCTTTCCCCATCTAATTGGAGCTGCACGGCTATGTCCCTCATCAGCTTCTTTACCAACAAATTAGAGTGGCTCCATTCTGACTAATTAGGACAGTGCCTTTTGGACCAATCAAACTGTGAGAATTTGGAGTCCTCATTTGCACGAGAACAAACCAATCAGGGGCCAGGGGCAGGGATTTGTGTCTATACAAGTCAGCTCTCCTCTGGCTCTGGCAGTACCCTTTCCCTTTCCACCGAAGACTGAAGACTGCATATCCCGACTGCAGCTGACACACTCCAGGACAAGGACGGAAGATGAAACATCGAAGAGGTCTTGCCAGGGCAAAGTGGAGCAGACCAGCAGAACAGGCTAGCAAGCAGTGGAGCAGAGCTGTCTAATGAGATGCAGAGCTTTGCTGTTTCACAGAGTGCCTCTTTCACAGCCAGTGCTGGGTCACAATTGAACTGTTCACACTGAATAAAGTTTCCTTCTTCACTGCATCCAAAACTGGGGATTCCTATTGGTTTTGAATTGATGCCAATGACCACTGACCATCCGTTGACAAAAATAACACACCTGGAAAAGATTAAATTCTTTTTCCTTTTTTATGATCCCCTTCTTTTAATCTTCTTCTCTCAACTGACTGCCAACCCTATTTGTTAACTGGCATCCTTCACCAGGCTCACTAGCACTTCCTGTTGCAAATTAGTGTTCAGCGAACCTGAGTCTGACATCTTCAAAACACACCCAGACTGGGGGCTTCCTGCTAGGGTGCCTGGTGCAAAGGGCACCCAAACATTGCCAGGGGGTGATCAACCAATGGTAGACTGGGAGTGTTGCAGGCGTCAGCAAGGAATAGCAAGCAGCAAAAGGAACCTGTAGGTAGGAGGAAGAGAGAAAGGCTTTGTTCATTTCTCAGTAGAGGAAATGATCTGGAGGGAGAATAATGGAGAACCACAGAAAGGGAGAGGTGAGGCAGGATGGGGGGATGACCGATATACCAACAGGAACAAAAACAACTTGCAACATAGCAGAAATGCTGAAAAGACTGGAAACAGTGTGTGCTGGTTTGACAGGATTAATATCAAAGTCAGTGCTTTTTAACCCTTCTGGAGACGAAAGCCTCGTGAGAAGGCCCATCCGCATGGGCCCTCACCTCCTCACACACCCAGGCTCCTGCAGTTGGAGAAGGGCTCTGGCTGTCTGAGGGCACCCTCCCAAACCCTATCAAGTCCCAGGACTGCAGGTTCAGAATCCTTTTCCTTTTTTTAGTATTAAAAAAGTAGTTTTTAAAAGAAAGTAAGAAAGGAAGGGAGTAAGAGAAGGAGGTGGGAAGCAAGCAAAGATTTCACATATAAACCTCATACGAAACAAACAAACAAAAACAAAAAACACAAAACAAAAACAGCCAATACGAGCCAAGTTACAGATTTACCTGCATCTTTGCAG
This sequence comes from Desmodus rotundus, assembly GCF_022682495.2. Taxonomy (NCBI): domain Eukaryota; kingdom Metazoa; phylum Chordata; class Mammalia; order Chiroptera; family Phyllostomidae; genus Desmodus; species Desmodus rotundus. The sequence continues at coordinate 177,336,163 of NC_071387.1, read as the reverse complement.
AGGGTGCAAACCGAAGTCCCACATGGACAATGAGCCATCTTCCCATTGTTACACTAAGCAAGACAGGTTAAGTGTGCATAGTGAATGTGCTTTGCTAAACTCCCTCTCTCTTTATTTACTGGGTCACATTAAATGGAAGAAGCCCATCCTAATGTAACCTGTACTATTTTTTAAGAACAAATGGGAGAGAAATGTGGGTCCTACTCTAAGTACTATTTGTGTACTTGAAAAGAATGCTGCTTCTTGCTTCTTCCTTTTCACAAAGAAACAGGTCTCTGAAAACGAAGAACCGCCACTGTGCTTCTCTCTCACGTGGCTCCTCTACCACCAGCCCATTGAAAATAGGAGTTTCAAATAATGCAGTTTATTAAGGCCACATTTTTTTTGCCAGATTCTGCTTTGTGTGCATATGTTCTTTTGTTTCCCTTCTAACGTTTCTGTGGCTCAGAAACCATTCTTTTTTTCTGGTATAGCTGTAGGACATGGATATTAAAATCAGATCAGCAAAATAGTCAATGGACTTGGGAAGCTGCCAATCAATGCTGTGAAATAAAGCGAGTTGTGCACTGATATCATCAAGTCTATTCTGTGCCATTTAATATTGCTGGAGGGAGGGTGGGGCTGGCAGAAAAATTGGGGAACAGAATGAAAGGATTAGAGTAACTGTGGAACTTGAAAGTGGGGACAATTTACACTGAAGAATTGTTTTCACAGACTTCCGAACCTCCCAGACATTTTCCAGTCCAGGTAACCTTTGAATTACAGCCGGAGGTGATGTTCTTGGAGGCGCCACTGAAAGCTGAAATCACAACATGCCCGCAGTGTTCTCTCTCCAAACCCACAACTTTGTCATTCTCTCAGGCAGACACACAAGCACTCAGGAGTCCACAGCAATGGGGGGTGGGGGAGGAATCTTTGCCTTGTAGTAGCTCTTTTGAAGTGTTTAATTCCTCCTTTGTAATCTATTCATCAGCACACATTTCAAGCATATCAGTTTTAGCTCAACAATTTCATTCTCAGAGGTTTTTATTTTCTCCTGTGGCTCAGGGCCTCTGTCCAGCACCTGGGTGGCACAGTTTCTTTTATCTGAATTCAGAAATGTTAATGAAATTAAATTCTTTCTCTCTCCCATCCTCTCCCCCAACCAATTCAGGCTATGGTGCCCAGTGAGTGAGCGAGCGAGCGAGCCTGTATATGAGCACAGGAGCACTCGTGTGCCTGTCTTTTTGAAACACAGGAAATGCATAAAAGAAAGAAGAGTTCAGCTGGAGCCATGGCTTCCCCATCTTTGCTTCTTTCTCATCCTCCCCTCTTCCCCTTGTCACCCTCCCCCTCCCCCCAAGCACCAGCTTTTAATTTTCAAAAGCACTGCAATTGCTTGGTGTGGTTTCAAGAGCTGGGGTGCCATTCTCCCTGATGATGACTCTGCTGACGTCAATGGCATTCTTATCGTGCCTAGTGCGACATCAGAAACCAGCCCTCTGAGGCTCCTCTTATTCACAGGGTCTGGACTCTCAGTAAAACGTGGACTGGATTTCTGAAACAAGACTCCTCTTTCCAGCAAGCCCTGTACTCAGACAGACACCCTTCTTGTCTGTGGCAGCTTGCCAGTGAAGACTTTGTTCTCTCTCTTGCAAACACCCCATGAAAGAGAGGACTGAGTGGATCACAGTGGAGCTCCCACTGTGTCTGAGCTTAGAGACCTCTGTGTGTGCGTGTGTGCCTTCACCCAGGCAAGACTGTTCAACCTACTTCTGATTATTCTTTACATTTCACTAGAGCCTTAGGTAAGGTGGTTTCCCCCTACACAGTGGGTAAAACCCAATCATTTAAATACTTCTAGCTTACTCTCTGGGTCAGAACAGGAGCGTCATGTCCAAAAGTCAAGCCCAAATTCACTTCTTCAGATTGAAGCAAGCAACTCTTTCCTTTTCTTAATTAAAAAAAATTTTTATTGAATTTATTTGGGTGACATTTGTTAATAAAATTCTACAGGTTTCAAATTATATAGGTACCAATTCTATAATACATCATCTGTATATTGCATTGTGTGTTCACCACCCAAAGTCAAGTCTCCTTCCACCACCATTCGTCCCTATCCCCCTTTCCCTCTGGTGATCACAATACTGTTGTCTGTGCCTGAGTGTCTTAGAAGAGAAGGGAAGTAGTCATAGCTGAATAGTAAGAGTAATAATAAAAATATCTGAATACAAACACTGTATTATTGAGAATTTAACATTTTCCTCTAAATACTCATGGCTTTTGAAGAGGCCCGATCTCAAAGTCTGGAGTTATAAGGTAGCCACCGGATGCTAAAATCTATCATTCACCTTCCATGAAGCAGTTTGGGGGCAGCTGTTATGATGATGATGAAACTTTCCTTTGCACTGGAGTTTATTACAGCCCAAAACTACCCCAAAGCATTTCAGAAATATCTACATATCAAAGCTAGGTGTATCAAAGAAGGGAGGTCATTGAACGCAACGACAGAATATCACACACCTAGGTAGGTTTCATTTGCCCAATGTTTGATACAGACAAAACAAAATGTTTTTGGTATCTACCAACCAACGGATAACAATGGTTCACTTGAGGGTCACCGAGACAACCTATGAAATATACAATCATTAATTCTACCTAGTACTATTGGGAATCATAACATTAAAGGGACATCAGATTACTCTGGTAGAACCCTTCCACTTGCACGTGAGGCAGCTGAGGCCCAGAGGTAGTTTTGTGGTTTATTTAAGGTCACACAACTGTTAGTGACAGCACTGAAAAACACAAGCTATCCCACTCTAAATGGTACACCCTTCCTACCACACATGGCTCCTGATCATTTGAAGCCCAGCCTCATTTGTCTACGAAGTTTCTATTTTTCAAACAAGTCATAATTTCAAATTTCTTGATTAAAGTGAATTTTCAGGGAGTTTTAGATGAACAGAGATCTAACAAATTTCTTTTTTGTTTTCATTGAGTTCCACAGCTAGTGAAAAGATTATTCAGTGAAATGGAAGAAAATACGTATGAAATACAGGTTTTTTAAAAAAGTAATGATGGAGTCTGGGGAGAAAGCAAGTATTTACCTGGGTTCTAAATATGTGAGCCCCCTGCACGCAGTCATCATTCTGCCTCATTTACTACCTAGATTCCAGCCCCTGATCGCAATGTTGTGATACTAATGTAATGCATTTGCTCCTTAATTGAAACCATTGGCTTACTGTTTGCTCACTTCTAAATATGGTATCACCTTCTGCACCACACACCCCCTGCCCCCCATTAGCTTTGCTGTCTCCTCAGAGGACTGATATCACTGCTTTTCCAATCCGCCTTCTGACACCCATTTTGACAGACGTGTGTCACGTTCTGGTTCAGAATGGAGCAGAAGAGATGGGGTGAGTCGAGAGATGCTGGCTTCAGAGTCGGACAGACCTAAATTGAAACCTGGTTTTACCATTTGCATAACTTTCAAGCATACCGTAACCTGTCTGAGCCTCAGTTTCCTTATCTGTAAAATAGGAATAATGATCCCTACCTTGCAGCATTGTTGAAAGGGTTACAGATGGTGCTTACTAAGCTCCAATCACAACACCTGGCATGCAGGAGAAACTCAAAAAAGGACAATGATACTGATGATGATTGTTTAAAATGGGGAGAATCACAACAGTGGTAAGGACTAATAAAGTAGGACAAAGGACAGACAGTAATTTTCTCCTGGTAACCAGACTTAGATCTGAGAAGTGCCACTAAAATTGAAGGGACAATATTTCTTTAAAGCATTTTTTTCTAGTAAGAAACTAGAACCAAATACATGAGCATGGGTCCACATAATACATTTCTATAAACGGTAAGTGGAATGCATTTTACAGTGAGTGTTTGATTGATCTCAAGTAGCTACACAACCTAATTGTGCTCTTAAAAATTCTTCAAGGATTATTTTGAAACTGGTTGGGGAGAGCTACTTGAATAGTAAATGATTATGAACCAGTTTCTGGTTCTCCTCTTCCTGAGATAAACTGCCAGTACTGACCTAGGCAATAAGTAGATTTGTGCACATTAAGCTAAGAACCTGAAATAATTCCTTAAACTTAAAGGCAAACTCACATGAAGGACACCAGGGCTGGGAAAGCCTATCTCTCTCTCCATTTGTGAGGCAAGCCACAGTGCCCTATAAAGCACATTTTCACTGTATTCCACATTCCTGCAAACTTGCATGCATTTCATTAATAACAAAAGTTATCAAAATATAAATGCTTCCCCATCTGAGGAACCAGTGACTTAATCTAAAATAATAATTGTATTTAACTCAGAAACAAATTACAGCCACACCTGTTTGAGGTGGCTCACCCAAACACAAGCAAAGCCAGAGGGGTCTGAGTCACTTCTAGGCTGGATAGGAATCAATGAAACCAAGACGTCAAAAGAAGCGTGTGTGTGATCAGAAGATGATGCACATATTGGTGATTTAGTCCTGAACCCATCAATCCTGCCTCAGGCACAGGAGGAAATCAACTCTCTTTTCTCATGGAGTTGTCAGGTCCTACCTACCAAATAAAAGTTTTGCATGAGATCAATATCTAAGCCAACTTTGGATGGTTGATAGTACTTCCACCTTACTCCAACAAATGGAAAGAAATAATTACTCATATCTACCCACTCCAAACTAATAAATAGGGTTAAAATGCAAATTGGATGGTGTCTTTCCCTTCTTTAAACTCCTTCATAGCCATACTCCATTCACCTAACGCCCCACCCCCACCCCGCCCCGCTCCATGGGGAGGCCTGTATAAGCCCCAGGAAAGGGCACCATTTTCTAATTCATCCCCCTGAGCGGATGGTCTTTGAGTAATCTAACTGCCCAGAGACTGTGCCTTTTTAAAATGTACAAAAGTTGCCTTAAATATACAACACACGCGGGTGGCCTTTCAGAGTCACCTTGATGCTGACTTGATTATATGCTCTCACAACAACTTGTATTTTGTCCTCATGGTACTTAAGGCATTTCAATCACGTATTTTTTAAACGTATTCCTTGCCCTGCTAGACTGTAAAGGAGGAACTGTGACCACATAGTTCATCTATGTATCCCCAGCTGCTATTATAGTGCCTGGTACACAAGTCGATAAAAATGTGTTACGTGAAGTTGGGTTGCTATGTCATACTCAATAGTTGACATGTTTCTCACTAGAAGTTTCTGAGATCACATGCAATAATTCTGTATCCTGATGAATGACTTTATCATGGTTATTCTAAAACATCTGGACATGTGGTATTCCAAAATAAAGTCTTACTGGCCCTTGGTGAAATGAAAATTACTGCTACTGATAATAACAAGGCTAATGCAACACAGCTCCACACACATACCTTAACAAAAAGTTTCAACAGCCCCTTTTTGGGGATGACTGCTCTGTATGTCTTTTTTTATTTCGTGGTGTTAAATGTATATAGGATATAGGACGTAAATGTCCTAATCTGGAACCATGGGTCTAGTATAGGGTTGTTGTTCTGTTGAAAATAGTTTTATTGAGTAGGTGAGGTAGTAATCCTACGTTGGGCCTCTCAATTATTTGCTTGAAATTCTAAAGTCTAGGAACCACAGACTTAACAGAATCTTTCCACTGATACACAGACTTAAACATTGTGATGCATGTGTTAGTTTCTAATTGTGTGGTGCTCCAACTTAGAATCCTTCCTTCTTTCACTTCCCCAATTTTTATATTTTGCCTTTTCTGATACTCCACATGACTATACCATGCACTCACTCACACATATTTCATCGGAATTATTAAAGGTATAAACTTTAAAGATAAAACTAAGGTTTTTTTTTTATATATACAGTAGACTTCCTAATGGTGTGCCAAGAGGTAGGGGTCACAGATGAACCAAGATATAGCGATTGCCTTCAATTCTTGGAGCAAATGTGTGGAAGACTGAACACAGGCCACATTCTTCATTTCCTTTAGATTCGCTAGAAATATGATTATATATGTGTGCCATCTGGGAACCACTGACTTAAATGACCTCTACATGATTCAATACATGTGTAAGTTGAAACCAAGAATACCAAATCTCAAAACTATACAGAGGACCTTATTCAATGGAATAATGACATTTCAAATTTCATATTTCATTGCAATACATTTCAGGTATGGTTTTTAAAAGACAGTTAATATAGGGAAGCATACAATTAATGAGCACATGAAAATAATACTAGCTTCATCCTCTCTTAAAGAAAAGTTCCTATTGCTATTCCTGTTACATATACAGGCGCGGGACTTCATGGCATTTATGGCATGTTGACATTATTAACATTTCCACTTGATTGTGGGAAGTGGTATTTGTTTTCAGCTCCGCTTTAAAATATTATTAACTTGATTTCAAGATGATATATTAAAAATGTCCTTGTCATTTAACCCCACAGGCTGTAGAAATAATCATGTTAAACATGTTCAACCCGATTTGACAATGGGAGCAAGCCAAGACTGTTGGAGTGAAGGGAGACCTCCCTATTGCGGCAGGAATTTCTCTATTCCTTTTGCTAATTGGTATTGTGATCAGTGTTAAAGATACGTTGGCATCAAACATTCTGACCATCCACTGCTTCTCTATTCTCTTATTATTTTGAAAATTGAAAAAGTCACCACAAATCAATCTCTCTCTCTCTCTCAAACATACACACACAGAACTATGAAAATCTTGTCATGTGCATTTAACACACAAAACAAAAAGGCAGACATTTTGTTTTAAGTGTGAAGAGGAGGAGAACTTCCCTCCTCACTGCTACTCATAGCTAGAATTCATACTTTTCTATTAGGGATAGTAAAATGGACACTGACTCTCTGACATGGGAGGACCAGGGTTCAAATTCTAGCTTTGCCACTTCCCAGCTATGTGAATAGCAGCAAGTTATTTAACCTTTTTAAGTCTCAGTTTTATCATCTGTAAAATAGAGTTCTGAGGATGCAGCAAGACAATTTATTTGAAGCATTTAGCAAACCACCTGTACAAAATAGGCACTCAAGCAACAGGAGATGCAGAACTAAACTTATAGTGCACTATATCTGGACATTAGGGAAGCTTAATTTAATAAATCTCTGGTCTGATCCATTCTAATTCTGCCATTAAGATGTAGGTGAGTGCACTGGGCCCCATTTTATTCCCTTGGGCACAGGCTGCTTTCCCAGCTTCCTGGCTAGAGTTGCCCCAGAAAGTCTTGGTCATCAATGCAATGGCCTCATCTTTTCTGCCTCCCGACCCTGGAGGGTCTGGCCTGGGCAACAGCCTTTGACTCCACAGGAACCATTCAACTATACATAAGATATGTGGAACGTCGCCTTCCCCAGGGACTTCTGGGAGGGTCAAGGCTCTGTAGAGCAAACTGACTGGTGAGAGGCAAATGACATGTGGGAGAAAAACTGCTTACCCTGTCTCCCCCAAGTGGGATGTCCTGAGGCAGTGGTTCTATACAACCTCAGGACTACTTCTTGCAAGAGCAGTATCTTTTGTAACTTAGCAACTACCTGTGTTTCTTGTCAAGGTGTGAGAAATTCTGTAATCAATTACCTTTTTTTATTTACTTTCTTTTCTTCCCCACTGCTATTCCTTTTACCCTCACCCCATTCTTGCTTCTGCAGTAATCCATGACTTACCCCCTCATAAAAGGTTAGACTATAAGCTATCTCTAAGGGAATTCGGGTGAAGACTGTGAGATGTAGGGAAACAAATGAGGCAATTAGAGTGAAAAAATGAGAGAGAGAAAATTCCTAATACTTGACACCAACTTTACTTATCTATAATTCCTTGGATTCCATCAATAATAAAGCTCTTAAGGCCACCTTATTAGCAAAGCATAACTGATCAAATCAGTAGAACAAGGGGCCTTTGAGGAGACCCGTCATTCCCTTTCTTCCATAGAGTCTAATTTCAATTATAACCTAAGATAACATGTTTTTTAAAAAATGTTATCTTAATGCTGTCTTGCAGGAGAGGGAGAGAGAGGGACTGAGAAAGAGATTTTTCTCTCTGAAAAGTCACGTTCCTTTGTATTTAACTAAAATGTGACAGGATGTCAAATTGCAACTCTGGCATTGTTTTTCCATCAGGAATATACCCACATTTATAGAGTAAGCTATATATTGAGGTTTCACACACACACACACACACACACACACACACACACACACAACCCCAAATGCAATTTTCACATTAAACATATATTCTAATATCTGGCATTTCTCCTAGTGCTTGCACATAATTATCCATAATTGCAGTGTTTCCAACAGGGACCCACAGTGGTCACTCTGTCACATGGTGATAATGGTCTCTAATTCCAGAGCCCCTGCCTGCCATCTTCCTTCAACTTTACATGGAGCCTTTTTCCTCTTGTGCCTCTTGCGACATCAAATGTATGAACTCTAGGTTGTTATTCAGGCTTCTTTCATCCATACTTTCTGTGTTTTTTATGACTGCTTTTTGCAGAGGCACATTTGCTGAGTTGGCGCCTCACAGGTGGTTTGGTTTGTGGCATATTTTAATAGCATGAAACCATGGGTTCAGCTCTTTGGTTTGCGAAGAGTTACATAATGCATGTGCAATTCAGTGCACTAACAAGAGGCTTTTCCAAAGACCCCAAATGACCCAGGAAACTGATACAAGGAAGGGACTGCACCTCCCCAAACATCCCCTCCCTAGCATGTGCTTACCCTGCAGAGCATGTCCATACTCTGAGGGATGGTGGTCTTCAGAGAGCAGATCTGGTAATCCTCCAACTATATGAAGGCACATGGATTTGTGCTGCTATTTGGTTCATTTTATTTTGGTTTGGTTTATTTTTCGTTCTTAGCAATCAGTGCATTTTATGTGTACTTTGGCATGCAGTGGTAGTTGTTTTCTCTAGGAAAATTTTAACCTTTCATAGACAGCAGAGGTATTATAGATATTATAAATTCAATTAAATGTGGTCCCCAGCCCCAGGTTGATAGTCATAACCCTTTTCCTTTTTCTTGCCATGCCTGTTTAATTTACTTGGAACCAAGGAAGTAAGTGTGATGTTCCAATGATAATTGATGTAAGTTGAAATTCTGGACCTGTAATCACAGCCTTCTCTGGTCTGAGCTCATTTTTCAGAAATGCCTGTCATTTCTGGTGCAGGCAGATAAAATTTATCCAAGTTCTATTTACCTCATTATTCTCACAGTTCATTAATTCATTCATAATATATAATATCTTTTATGTGCCAGGTGGTAGTGATACCATGTTGAGCAAGATTCTTGCCTTAAGATGATAAGAAGCCATGAAATTCTGGTGAAATATAAGTTTTGACATTCATTTTCCAAGTCTTCATGTATTATAAGGAGGTATAAGAAAAAGTATGCCCTGGCTGGTGTGGCTCAGTGGATTGAACACCGGCCTGCGAACCACAGGGTCACTGGTTTGATTCCCAGTCAGGACACATGCGTCAGTTGTAGGCCAGGTCCCTAATTGGGGGTGCACAAGAGACAACCACACACTGATGTCCCTCTCCCCTTCTTTCTCCCCCCCTTTCTCTGAAAATAAATAAATAAAATCTTTTAAAAAATAAAAAGTAAATAATAACATTAATTTATTAAGACCTTCATTATCCATTCATTCAAAAAACATTGACCAAAGGTCTACTATGTGGTAGGTATTGTATCGAATGACAATAAAGCAAGGATAAAAAACATAGCAAGTATACACGCTGTGTGCAAAAGATGAATCTGACTGCCGATTCATGGTTGGCAATATGCACTTTGTACGTCCCAGGGGCAGTGCGAGTGGGAATACCAGCATTTCTTATGTTGATGGCGGGACTGTAACTTGATGTAGTCTTTCTGGAAGGTAGCTTGGCAACATCTATGAAATGTTTAAGTGTAATGTCATTGCTAAGAATTTATCCAATGAATATAGCTCACAAAAAGATACAGAAATGTTCAGGTACAAGGAAGCTAGCAATGTTTTTTGTAGTAGAAAAAAAAATTGGAAATGATCTACAAGTCTGTCAATAGAGTTAAATGGACTATTGCACATAATATAGGAAATGCTGTCTTAGGTAATAAGAATGAGGTATAGACCATTATCAACATTAACACATACAGATATGCAAAACACCATTACACTTGACTTGGGACAGCCATGGACACGCACATCAGAATGGGCACAGGAATGGGACGTCTATTTGCTATCCTGCTGTCTCATGTAATAATGTTTACTGTAGGCCTCTCCCTGGGGGATGTGCTGGTCCAAGATCTTCGAATATTTTCTTAGAGCCAGAATCAGGAAGAAATAAAGACCGATGCATTTTCAAGGAAATGAAGACTTAAAAAGGGCAGAGAGAGGGAAGCATAAGCAGCACAAGGTAGGTAGGAGAATCAACTCATCCCAATTTTCCCAGGACTTCCCTAGTTGTCAGCACTAAATGTCTACCATGCCAGGGAATCCTTCAGTCCCAGCCAAAATGGAACAGCAGGTACCCAGCCCATGTCAGGCATTAACTGTATGCATAAGAGGAGCTCAGGCACTTTCTTTCCTGCACACATTTGAGCCTCCCTGGACCGCTGCCTAGAAGCCCAAAGGGACCCACACGCATCCATACCTCAAGTTCCACTTCTATCCTTTGGTGCAAGGATTTTGATGTTTGCTTTGATGATGTGACTTTTTGAATTAGGATTTATAAAAACTGGGCTTTTTTCCTGGAGTTTATGTACAGTTTTATAGGGGATAAAGCTATTGTGAAAAAAACTGGGAGGGAAGGGATTGGAAGGGATTTGGATATAAGGGGAAATGTTATTCATGGGGCTAGGAATAATAAATTCAAAGAGGTTTTCAAGGCAAGGAAAACTTCATGGTATGAAAGGGCAGGGATAAAGCAGCATTCATTAGAAAGAGTGAAAAGGTATCTATGAAAGTAAGTTAGATAAAAATGGGACATTTTAGGTAAAAATTTGCTAAAAACACACCAACCCATAGGAACTACTGGACATAACCAACAATTTAAATTCTTCTGACACTTCCCATGTGACCCGGGGATACACCCAAGGGAATAGCTGACTAACAGCAGCAGAAGACCGAAATTATCCCCCGTGGCAGGTGCTGTGCTGTGTGCACACAACACCCTTGTCCACCCTAACAAGGTTAAAGGCCAAGTCCCTGGGGATCTCATTGTTTACAGTGTCCATGGCAAGAGGGAAGCCAAACACTGGGGACACATGTTACTTCAATTCTGTCCCTGAAAGCGGGTACTGTTTCAGAGTTGAGAACGGCATCAGAAGCATAGCTATTCGGTGCATGTGTTTCTCATAATGATGTTGGTATTCCTCTCACATATGTCCCCACAGCAACCACTTACTGAGGGAAAGCTGAAGCCATTTCAGCTTGGTTACATTTTCTAAGACTTCCTACAGAAAGAAATACTCAATATTATTTATGAGCTATTTAGTCTCTTGCCTTTAACATTTTTACCCTTCTAGGGGTAGACATGTTGCTTTTTGCATTGATAGATCAGCAGCTATGGCACTGTTACAAACCCACATTTATTCTGCCCTTTGGGCAGTTCATTCAATCATTGGACCAATATATGCTAGGAAATAAATGGGGGCTGGGGTTTCATGGGTGAGTAAGACACAGACCTCACTCTCAGGAAGTAATGGTGCATTAGCAAAGATAGGTAAGACCAACTTTTATTATGACATTGTAAGGTGAAAGAAGCCTGTGAAGGATTTGATGAAAGTATAGAAGAGGAAACCTTAAACCTAGGAGGAGTTCAGGAATCACGATCTTAAGAGGAAAATAGGTGCCCTCTGGTTTCTGTAAGAGATGAAGGTGGAGAAGACTTCCAAGGGTGGCAGGAGAACATATGCAAACACTACCGAGGTGTGGGAGAGCAAGGCTTGATGAGGAAACTACTGAATGTGGGCTGGAGTCCAGGAGAGCACAGGCAGGGAAGGCACTGGTGTGAGAGGAAGGATCCTGAAAAGGTAAGGGCAACCAGATGACGAGGGGAAGGTGGAAGAAAGGACACTTACACTAACTGAGCATTTACTTTGTACTGGGTGTTTCATCTTTGGTCTCTCCTACGATTTCTCCAATAATCTCCCGAGAATGTTTGCTACTCCATTATGTTGATGAAGAAACAGAAGACGAGAAAGGTTATACCTAGGCTGACCCACAATTTGAGGCCAAGTGTATCTAGTAGCAAAGCCCCTGGTCATTTTACTCTATGACACTGTTTCTAGGTGAGACGTAAAGACGTTTAAACTTTACCTTGAAGGCACTGATGGATGTCAGTAAGAGAGCGATATGATCAGAACTGCATTTTAGAAGAAAATGACTCTGACAGTTATGTGCAGGAGGAGGGACAGGGGGCAGGGATAACAGAAAAGGGGTTTTCCCAGAACAGAGGAACATTTTTCTCATTTTTTTTTTTGGTAAAGGTCAATGTCTAGGGACACCTACTGCAGAATAGAGGTTTCCTTAGGCCTTGATATTGTCACACTTGCATTTATGCCTAGGAACAGGCAAGTGTGAAATACAAATTACAAAACAGAAGATGATGGATCCCAGAAACTGACCCATCTTAGAGGGGAGGGGGATGTTGTAAAGGGCATAGAACAAAATAATAAAAAATTGCCCAAACTGAGAAGTACAGTTAAAATATATGCAGAGGTAGTCCCATATGAATGGCCAGGCTGGCTAGAAGACATCCATTCGTCTTAGGGCAATAACCAGAGATGCTGGGAGCAGATGAAGCAGTTGCAACTTGCACTTGTGTAATTACTTCAGAGGGTTACACTTCTGTTAAATGATCCTACTGCTTTAGAAGTCTGAGATGATGCCTGGCCTAAGAGCTTTCTTTAGCTACATGTCTCAGTGTAGCTATAAATTTCAGTCAAGTCATATCCTGCTAACTGGGTCTAGTTAAAGAACTCAGGAATGGTAGGGGGTGGTGGTGACTGGGATATACACTCAGGTTTGGTGGGTTCGTTTACTTCTTGGATTGAAAACCTGGTGGTCATTATAATTCTTTTTTGGGGGGGGTTGGAAACATAGGTCCTTAGATATAGATTCACTTTGCACAAATGAAAGGTAAACCAAAAACCAGGGAGTGTTAAAGTTCTTAGAATAAGGACTGTTTTCTCACAAGCTCTAATTTAAAAAAAGCTAGACTGTTTTTAAAAGAATTAGCAAAAATTTTTCAATGAGAATTTTGCTGCTTCATCTTATTTAGAATTAATAACAAGATATCTGTATTCTAGAATAGCAGGTAGAAGTGTTTGCTCCAGAGGATCATGATTTTGAGATGTCAAGCAGACATTCTTACTGCAAAGAGATGGTTGTAGGAACTAGAGAAGTAGTAATACTCCTTGATGTGATTCTCTGACAAGAGATTAAAACTTCTGGGTTCGCATGGTAGGGTCAAGAAGAAGCCACTCTTTGAAGGGGGTAACGGTCTGGCTAGATTCAGTAATCATCAGAGTTCCTTTGAAGATAAACATTACACCTGTGCACTCATGTTCTGCTTGTAAAGTCAGAAGGAATCTTCCATCTATAAAAATAAATCATTTATACACAGTGTAAATGGGTGTTTTACTTATATGGCAGAAGGAAAGTTCCAGAAGTTTCAGGATCAGAAGTGGTAAGAAAATGCAGTATAACTGGTAGACTAAGTAAAAAAACCATTAGGCGATTTTTTAAAACTCCTAATAAAATGCATTTTCTGCTAATGCTGTTACTTGAAAATTCACAATTGGATATTCCTTTATACTTACCAAATAAAAATATTCTACATAGTTGATGATACCACAGTCTAAATAACATTTCAGTTTCTTTTCTGCCGTAACCTGCTTGCCCAGATAAGTTGTGGCAGCAGTTTTTGGGGTGTTCACAACTAGAACCATCTTTTAAAAGTTTAGGTGACACTTGCATTTCATTGATTAGGCCCAGAGAGGTCAGATAATATTTTCAAGGTCATATAGTCCTAGTATGTTTTTAATAAAGTCAAGACTACGGACAATTTCAGGGTCTTATTTCTTGGTGTTTTGTTATTTCTGAGGATGTTCCTGAGGGGCTTGCCCTGGAAAGTAAATATGAAGAAGGGCAACCAGGTGGGACTCCTCACCTCTCCCCCTTCCACTTCATCTAAAGCAGGTCTGGGCTTTAAAAAGATGTGTAGACTCTGAGCTTCTTTCTGAAATCACATTTATTGGAAGAAAGACCTCTTCTGCTAAGTGACATTTTTAAATGAGTACATGCTGGACCACTGTGACATGGTGGCCATGTAGAAGAGAAGATGTTCTGGACACTGACGGGCACTCTACACGTTCCATGACAGCAGGACTCTGTCCTGCGCACCTTGGAATTTTCCTCAGATTCTAACTGGGTGTGTCTTGGAGCCTAAAGGTGACAGGGTCTGGAGGTTCCTATAAACATACCTCCAGGGGCTCCCTTCTGACTTCAGAGAGTTTGCCATTATCTTCTTGTTTTCTTCCACTTGCCCACCGGGTGCGGCGAGCTTGTGTCTCTCAAGGCCAGCCTTGACTTTCCCCTGACATACCTACTGTCAAGTTGGAAACACCATCCCTAAACTGTACCCCTCCCGTTTCCTCTGCACATGTGAAACTCATATGAACGAAGAGTAGGTTAGTAACTACAGGGAAAGCAATATGAGGTAACAAAAATAACAGTGATGAATTACAAGGTAGTAGAGTCCCTGATGCGTAAGGAAGATAAATGAGTTCAATCTAGTTTTCCACTAGTCCTCTTCTTAGAAATGTTTATGATTGCTTTCTCTCCTCTTTTGCTTGCTATTTATTTCCTGAGTTGCATCTCATCCTCTGCTACCTATTAGGAGGCACCCCAACCCCCATGCTCTCCAACCTCACTTTTTCTGCTGTTTTAATTCTATTTGCAAATTAGGTCACTTGGGCTTACAATTGTCTCATACAGTATGTATTATTTCCACCTCAAAACAAACTGCAGGTTGTAATCTTCAAATTTAAAGTCCCTTTCACAATTTACTCTGGAAAACCTGACCTCAGGCAATTAATGACTAAGTGACTTGACTTCTTGCTAAATTTTGCCTGTGGGCCTCTCCTGGAACCACGCAGAGGGTGGAAACGTCACAAAGTCGTGGCCAGGAAGCTGGGTCAGGGTCTGAAAAACACCTAAAAATTTTCCATCAATGATTACCTTTAAAAATTATGCTTCACCAATTATAAAGACAAAATCCTCTTTAGTAGAGATCATAATAAAAGACCTTTCATAAAATAAGACCTTTTAAAGTCAATCTCTCAATCAGAGGTCTTTAAAAGACTTCCCTGAAGGTATTTGCTTGGGGAATCCAGAAGAAATTTCTTTTCCCCATTAAAATGGGATTTCATAATGGTTATAAAGAATGATCTGCAAGTAATGGGTTTTGGGGGGTTACAGAGGAATAGAAAGTAGTATTGGGAACTGTGTTCTAAAATTTATATTCATAAACAACCACACAATAATAGAGGACCTAGAGGGACACTAAATTCCTTTTGCTTTCCTCTCTTTCCCCCATCCTTTCTTTCCTTTTCCTCTTTTCCTCCCTCCCACTTCCTTCCTAGAACCCGAAAGTGTTCAGTTACCTCTAAATGTTTATTCCAATGCAAACTCCAGTTTGATTGGCTTTTACAGTAAGAGTTTCATTTTGAAAGAAACCAAAATTAAATGTCACCATCAATAAATCAACTGAAGGATCAAGAAGATTTATAGCTTGGGCAGAGAAACTGATTTAACATAGGGATTAAGAGGTTATTGAGTCAGCCAGACCCAGACTGGATTCCAGCTCCACCACTTACTGTGCACGTCCTTGAGCGAGTTAAAGTAAACAACACATCCTCCTGTGAAAAATGGGGATAACACTGAGTTATCTCCAAGTGGAGTTGTGAAGAGTAAGTGATAATATGTACATGGAAAGCTTTGACGTACCTGGAACACGGTGAGTACTCAATAAATATTATTTAAATCATGTTACAAAACATACACCACTCATATCATTGCAGAGCGATAAAGCAAAAGACATTCCAATATTCCACCTAATTAAGCAAATGAGTATTTCAGCAATAATTTAATTCATGTGCTTCTAGTGTTGTTTACAATTATCTCATTCAAATGACATTTTGTAAAAAGTGTTTGATGTTCCAGCTGCTTAGATCTGAGAACCAGTGATGAATTGCCAGGCCTTGAACTTAGGAAAGCCCAATAGTCAAAAATTCCACAGGGGTGATGTTGGTTCACAGCTTGTCACAATGTGTGCCCTTCATTCCTGATGCTGACCAGCAAAGTGGAATCAGGAAAAGGTACTTCGTGTACAACTTCGTGTTCACATGCCTTCCCTTTAATCCTGCGATTTTCCACCAGTGTGCCGCAAGGATTTATAAAACACATAATACCTATTTGGTCAGGGGCACTAACCTATTTTCCCTTAAGATTATCAAATAAAAAAATGACAACAGCCAACACAACAAGAGCCATCTGGTGTGAATAAATCAAAGTTAACCTATTTTTTTGGTCAGACAGGCAAAAAATATACTTTTTGGTATGCTGCAGATTTTTAGTAATTAGTTTACGTGTGCTATGAGATGACAATGGTTGAAAATCGCTGCTTTACCCCAGTCATAGATGTTAGCCACTATTTTAAAGATCAAAAATCCAAAGAAATGAACCATCAGGAGTTTCTCTATGGTTTATAAGAGGGAAACATCTTTTATAACTTTATTTGTCCAATTTTTTATTGATAAAGAAAAAAGAATTATTTTCTTCATCCTTAACCAAGGCAGCCAGTTTTATAGAGAGCCGAGTACGCTATGGGTCAGAAAATGTGAGTTCTGGCCTCTAATCAGCTGTGACCATCGAGTACTGAGGCAAGCCACCTGCCTTGTCTCTAAAAGGGACCTTTTACTGATGATCGCTGAGATTGGTTGCGATCACGACAGCGTATTATTTCACACCAATCAATTTTTCCAGATGAACTAGAAGGCTGTAAATGGTATGTTCAGAGGAGACATAATGAGCCAAAGTTAAAAAGGGGTGTATATGTGTCCCCAGAAAGCAAAGGAAAAAAGTCATCGAACAGTATTTATTAGATCGTTCAATGAGGAAAAAGATAAGTGGTGTTTTGAATATTAATCTCCATGATATTTCAGCTCTGAAAATTAGCTTCATAGACAATTTCACTGCTGGCATTATACCCTAAGAACCCTGAAACACCAATTCAAAAGAACCTATGAACCCCCAAATTCATGGCAGCACAATTTACAATAGCCAAGTGCAGGAAGCAACCTAAGTGCCCTGGTAAATGAATGGATAAAAACACTGTGGTACATTTACCCAATGGAATACTATGCAGCAGAAAGAAAGAAGGAGCTCCTACCCTTCACAACAGCACAGATGGAGCTGGAGAGCATTATGGTAAGTGAAATAAGCCAGGTAATGAAGGACAAATACCATACAATCTCACCTAAAAATGAAACCTAATGAACAAAACAAACAAGCAAGCAAAATACAGCCAGAGACATTGAAATAAAGAACAAACTGACAGTAACCAGTGGGGGGGGGCAGAGAGGGGATAATGGGGGAAAACAGAGGAAGGGCCATCAAGCACCATGGTTACTGTCAAGGACACATGGACAAAGTCAAAGAGGGTAGCTTCAAGGGTGGGAGGTGGGGATGGGTGGGGTGGGTAGTGGGGGGAAATTGGAGACAATTGTACTTGAACAACAACAACAAAAATATTTAAAAAATTAGCTTCATAGTCAATTGACTGCATATAACAGGGCTTTTTGTGTATTAGGCAAATATTTTTGAGTATTGGCATTGTATGAAATTTATATCTAGGTGCCATGAAGTTTAACAAAGTTTGACTTCAACGAAGTCTGTCCTGTGACACCTCAAAATCAAGTAGACAAGTAAGAAAAATGCATATTTAATATATATTGCTTAAAAGGTGATATATATCACATCAAAATAATGTATCAGCTTAGTTAGGTGACTCACCTGGGGTTATGACTTAAATGGTTTATATGTTTTCATATGTCTTCAGACTTCCCTTCAGAGACCCTCTTATTTTAATAATTTAAAAATAATTTAAAAGCTACTTGTTTTATAGATGTCCTTGCTATAGACATCTATAGATGTCTTTTAAACTGATGTTGAAATAATGTGTTCTTTTCTATTATAGAATATATACCCATTAAAGATATTAAGTTTGAAAATGCAGAAGAAAGACTTGTCTTAATCTTAAAGAAAACAAAGGGTGGATTTAACCATTTTCTTTCTTTTTCTTTTTTAAATTTTTATTGTTATTCAACTACAGTTGTCTGCCTTTTCTCCCCATCCCTCCACCCCACCCCAGCTGAATCCACCTCCCTCCCCCACCTCGACCCTCCCCCTTAATTTTGTCTATGTGTCTTTTGTAGTAGTTCCTGTAATGCCCTCTACTCACTGTCCCCTCCCCACTCCCCCCTGACTATTGTTAGATTGTTCTTAACTTCAGTGTCTCTGGTTATATTTTGTTTCCTTTTTTCTTCTGTTGATTATGTTCCAGTTAAAGGTCCATTTTCAAGTGCAAAGTACTGTGGTATGTTCGGCGTTCTCCATACAGCCTCATTTAATCTTGGACATGAGGTTCGGTATTATCACTATTCTGTGGGACAGATAATGGAAATGACGCTACTGGTTGTGTAGTGAGTTTTCTGAATTCACCCAGTAACTAAACGGAGGAAGTGGAATTAAACCCAGAGCTGGCAGGCCCCAAATCTCATGCTCTTCCTGTTCTTTCATGCTTCTCCTTGGCAGTGCTTCTCTGGATTTCTGCTTAAAGAGAGGCAGGGAGCAGGGACGGCTGCTTTTTCGACCAGCTTGGATTACTGAAAATGTACACCCATCTTCCCCATATTTTTAGAGAATCAGATTCCTAATAAATGAATTTTAAAGGCAGTTTTACATTCTCTTACAAAAAAATGTGAAAGTCCTTTGTAGAGATATGAAATCTGAATAAAGAAAAATTATGCCATTGATATAAAGCTTAAAAGATATCATAGTTAATTTTATCAAGCCCTAATTGAAAATTGATTTCATTTATATAATTCCATGGCCAGGTAAATTATACAGTGTTTATAATGGATGTAAACATGTTTATAAACAATTAAAGAGTTTAAAATATGCCTCTAAAGAGAAGTTTAAAGGTTTAAATAAAACAAAATCTTATTGTTTTTTAAAATTCTGATAAAAACTTCAAGAAACCTTTATTTCTGTATCAAGATCTTTTAAAATATTAACTTAATAAGGATAAGCACTTTCCTATTATGTTTTTTAAAGGTTGCTAGAGAAAATGTATTTTGCTTACATATGCATAAAATGTATTCATATAATACACAAGAAACTTAACATTTGATCCTTTTAAAACATACTTTGAATTCTGAATCATGAGGATTTATTAAAAATATTTTCAAGTATAAAAAAAGTTCTAGGCATGAGGGATAATTACAATAGGTAGTATAGGATAGAAATGGATGCTTTTAAAGTCACCAAAGAGAGTCATTTCTTTAAAGTGAGTTAAATGAGTTAGTTGTTTCATCAAGAAATAAAAATGGTCTGACTCAATTTCTTCCAAATCAGATAATGCAGTCCAGTGCAAATTGTTGAAAGAGTTTTGATACTTTTATTTCCAAATTGGATTTGAAGAGATTCTTCTGACTCAGATTACACGGAGAGCAGGACAGTAGGCCTTAAATTGATAATGTAATCGGATAGGGCTGTCCACAGAAACACTGCAGAAAACAATTACCTGCTGCTTTATTTCCTGAGTAAAGAAGTTCACCTTAATAAAATAAATAGAAATGCCAAAAAAAGTATATCCCAGTAGAACTATCCTCCCTTGGAACAACTCTTTCTTGTCTCTGGCCATAAGGTCAACAGGTAAGAATGCATGACAGTTTCAGGTAAAGGACACATGGACAAAGCCAAAGGCGGGTAGGATCAAGGAGGGGAGGTGGGGGAGGTGGGGGCGGTGGTGGGGGGAAGTGGAGACAACTACACTGGAACAACAATTTAAAAAAGTGGAAAAAATTATGTATTTTTGCAACTTTTGTTTTAAATATTCTTTTTTTAAAATTATATTTTATTGATTATGCTATTTCAGTTGTCCCAATTTTTCCCCTTTGCCCCCCTCCACCCAGCACCCCCCATTCTTTAAAATACAGCAAAAAGTAAGTTCTTACGGTACAGTTGAGAACAGGGGAGAAACATTACATTTAAAAAGTAGAAAAGAAATTCTTACTAAGAGTTTTCCGTTGAACTGGGGAGACTTCTTAAATTCAAATGCTGTCTAAACCCTTGTTATTCTTAAGATGGAGTGGTTTTAGGTCAAAACTGCCTACAGTTATCAATGAGTTGGGCAGTGGTACAACTGAATGGGCTAAATTGGAATACAGTATGCGCGACTGACAATCTCCTCTGAAGCTTGACCTGCGAAGATCACAAGTTTTGACGCTGTTTAAATCTCTAGTCCTTTAACACTTCTCTAAATAAATGACATCTAGAACTTCTTAAGGTCCTGTTTTTGTTCCACAATTCTCAATTGGATTTAGAAATATTTATAAAGTAAACTCAAGAGCTTTAACCTAGTAACTATATTTCCTGTCATCGGTTCTTTTGCCAACATTTCTGCTTCTCTTCAACAGTGTCAAGTGAAATATGGTGTCTGAATAAGTTATTTTTCCCATAAAATTCTATTATTTGAATAGTTTTCTCTTGACCTTTATATTCTCCAGTCTCCATAGTCTTTCAAGTAAAAGAAATACTTATGAATATCACCCACACTAAATTACATTAGGTCACCAATGTGTAATTTATGAGGGAATTTTTTAATGTCCTCCTAGTTCAGCAGCCACTTGCATTATTTATATCTGAGTTATTTCCCATTTTTCTTGGTAGAGGAATGATTTGGTACTCAAGCCAATAATCTCTAGTTGGTGTTTTTTTTTTTTTTTTTTAAATCATGTCACTAATAGAGGTGTCCTTTTTTCCCCCCGTTTTTGATGTTTTATTGTTTATGCTATTAAAGATGTCCCACTTTTTCCCCCTTTGCCCCTCTCCACCCAGCCTACCCTCCACTTCCATAGTCAATCCCCACACCATTGTCCATGTCCATGGGTCCTTCATGTATGTTCTTTGACTAATCCCTTCACCTTCTTCCAGTCAGCCCCCCCGCCCCTCTGACAGCTGTCAGTCTGTTCCTAATTCGATGCCTCTGGTTCTATTTTGCTTATTTATTTTGCTCATTAGATTCCTCTTATAAGTGAGATCATATATTTTCTTTCACCGACTGACTTCCTTCACTTAGTGTAATAGTCTCCAGTTCTAGCCATGCTGTTGCAAAAGGCAGGGACTCCTCCTTTCTTTCTGCTGTGCAGTGTTCCATTGTGTAAATGTACCATGGTTTTTTGATCCACTCATCTACTGATGGGCACTCAGGCTCTTCCCAGTGTTTAGCTAATGTAAATAGCGCTGCTATGAACACAAGGATGCATAAGTTTTTATGAACTGATGTTTTGTGATTCTTAGGGTATATTCCCAGCAGTGGAAGATATCCTTAATCAGAAAAAAAACTTGTATTTTCCAAAATTGTTGACTTTTAGTTTGTTGGGATTTTGGTGGCAGCGACTTTAGAGTTCTGGTTCTACAATGTACTGGCTATGCAACACTGTTTCTGTTGAGGGTAGAGGAGAAAAATTATATTTGAAAAGTGGGACAGAACTACACTTACAAGAGCTAAAGGAGACTTTCTTTTTGCTGTATCTCCTCAAATCTTATCTAAAATTTCAATTTACTCCTCCTCCCTAGGCTTCTCTGTCCTCATCTGTATCATACAGATAGTAATGACACATCTGAAACTCTCATGGAATAGAGAAGGCTAAAACAACGCAGGCAGAAAGCTTAGCTGAGCGCTTGGCGCAGTGAGCACTCAGCACAATAGGTTTGTTTTTATTTTAATGGGTATTAATTGTACTTTACATATAACCTGTTCATCCTAAAATAAATCTATCACCAATGAAGACTTTTTAAAAGGAACGTTATAGATGATAGGTTATTCAGTGGATCTATAGTAAAGATATACTGGAAATAAAACCATTTACCAGGACAAAAATACATACAGTCATATACATTAATATTTTAAAATATAATACTTATAGTTTATCTGTATAAATATATATTTTAAAAAATTGGTTTTGTTCTAAATAGCAGACAAAAACATTTCTATTACTCTAAAACTACATGTGATTCAAATACACCAATGTTTAACTACTATCCGGAGGAAAAGCTGGCTAATAGTAGGTTGTAGAATCCTGTAATGCTTTTTCTCAGTGTGGGCCTGGGTAGCGGGATTATGTGGGAGAGATGCTAGACCTGTTTTGGTAGTGGTAGTGATCAATGACCACACTTGGCAATCACTAGTTCATAGAATTTGGTGCTTGGGCAAAGGTGTAAATTATTCCCTTCCCCTTTTATTTAAGAGTACACTTAAGTTTAAGAGTACCATTTTCTCTTAAATTAACACACATCCTTAGGCTTTTAACTAGGCAGAAAAGCAAACATAGAACTAGATGGGCAAATAGCCAGGGAATCTAAGTGAATACTCTGCACTTGAGTCCAAAGCCAGTTTCAAACTCAGTTTGATAGACAGTAAGTACTTCCTCTTAATCACGTAGGGGTGAACAGGAATTGCCTAGCTCTCCTTTTTATTGTATTAAGTTCTTTCACTGAAGGACCAGGTTCCTTCAGGTGCTATCTTATTTGGAATTTAATTTGTCCTAACATTTCCTCCAAGGGCTATTAGAGTCCACCACATCACTGTATCCCATTTAACTCCCTAACCACAAAAAAACTGGCTGCAGCATCAAACAACACTATTAAAATACCACAAGGGAACCTTGGAGTAGGAATTCCAGGCACAAGTTACAGCCTAGGGACAAAGAGAGGTTGTAAAGACCTTGAATAATACTGAAATGGGGATTTAAGAGAATTTCAGATTTTGAAAAAAAGTTGGTAAGATTTTCATGTTAGGTTCCTAGGACTGGCCCTCTGTAGTTGTGCAGATTAGTTAAAAGACATGAGTAGACTTTGTTTTTCCCCATCACCTTTACATTTTCCTAGTCAACAGTTTTGGGATCAAGTGTTATTCAGAATGGCTCAGCAGAGATGACCAAAAGGAAGCCCCCCATCCCTGTGCTCCTGGCAAAGGACCACAGGCTTATTAGCATATAATTTTTTAAAACAGAAATCCTGGGTATCTTTATTGTGCCATCTAAGCAATTACTTGGAAGCCTTCAGGTAAACTCCTGACTCTAAGGGTTTAAAGTACAAGCGCAGAAGCTAGCAGAGCCGCAGCTGTGGTAGACTCCCCAGACATTGCAAATGGGAATGAAAGGTTTGGAAAGCTAGCAGACTTAATGGATTAGTCTAGAGTCCTACCTCATGGGAGGTCCAAAATCAGAGCCCTAGAGCTGAGAGGAAGCTGTTACAGTTATGTCCCTGGAGGAAGAGGAGCCCTGGGCCTGCCTTTTGAAGACAGGGACCTTCTTGGGGTGGGGGACATGAGGGAGGGAAGCCCATGCTTACTGTGCTTGCCACCAGAGGTCTGCTACAGAGTCCCTGCCCACTGAGCACAACTGAAGAAATGGCTTTTGGCGTAAACTTCCTCATTCTTCTTGATGTGACAAAATGCCTCTGGAATCTTCTCAGAAGATTTAGTCTGCTAGATGTAAGGCCCCCACCCCACCAAGGAGATTCCAGGAGCATGGGCAGACTGGGCTTCTTCAGGTCTGCCACTCTCATAGAATTTTTCCTTTATGTCACAGACTTTGTTGGGAATTTTATGTTTAGTACTGTGAGTATTTGATCACTACGTATCTCCCCTTTCCTGGACCCCAGACTATAGGGGCTAAGGACAGGGCTAGCGCTCCTTTAGGTCATCATTGTAGTCCAAGAGCCTTGCTTAGGTCTGGCATATGGGAGAATCTTAAAAAAATGATGTGTTAAAAGAATACTGTTCAAATTGTTAAATAGACCAGACCTAGAGATCCTACCCAAAGACAGGCAATTCATGGACTCACTCATCAATAGCCAATGGTCTATAATACATAGTTAGAATGAAAAATTATCTAATTGTATTTGTAAATTTGTAGGTTCCACTGAACTGTAACTGTAAATGAGAAGTTGCAAATAAGGTTAACTGGTGTCAGGAGAAGTTAAAAAAATTATTTTGGATGGTCTGAAGTAAAATTTAGGCCAGAGAAGCTGTGGCCAGCCATGTGCAAGCTGGGACAATGAAAACGCAGAAACTGTGAAGAACAGAAGTGGGTCCGGAAAAAGAAAACAGCCCAGATATGGAAACAAACCAATGGTAAAGTCTCAAGAAAGGTACTGTATGTCCTACAAGCAAAAGATGAAGTTGCAGGTCTCTAGAATTATGATTCTTCAAAACTTTATACCCTAAAAACTATGTAAGAATGACATTTATTTTGATTTAGTCATCTCTAATAACCAAGCTGGTCTGATGGCAATGCTACTACGTGCTGATGAGGGACCTTTTTGAATTAGTGTGGGAAGAAAAGATGCTTCCTCTTTGCCAGTAGCTTGGGGAGCTTGGGAAGCTGGTTTCCTGGAAAAGTCACTAAATATCAATAGCTTTGGATCAGGAAAGTGAAACTCTTCTTTCCAGTACTGGCTGGTTACAAATATAGTTACTGGAGTAAAATGTAATTTTGTTCAAAATACTATATCATGGTATACCCCTTAATGTTTATTGCAATTGAATTACACAAAGGAATTCTGCTTGTCCTGTATCTCACAGTTCTGGAGTTGGTTTCTATCTGATGCCTGGAGTTCACTTCCTGCTAGTGATCACAGCAAGAGGCACTGCCTTTTTCCAGTCACTAGAGACCATCTGGAGTTCAACAAAAACCTAATTTGTGAGATGTCTGGTGGGAAAGAAACACCCTTTTATAATCACTTTAGAATCACAGACCGTACTCCTTGGGTATGGGAGCAGAGTGACACAGGCTCTCCTTGAACATGTCCTTGCCTTGTCTGGTGCTGAAAACTGGGGGGTACTCCCAACTTAGAGGGACAGAAAGGCAGAGGTAAAAAATGACCTGGGAGATGCTGCAGAGAGGAATGAGGAGATATCATGAGGGGAAAATGATGCAGAATCGGGGAACATGGAATTACTGTATTTTGCCATGTATGCTGTGCGTCTACGTCTTTGTGCACATTATGTACAGGATTATTATACCCGTTGTATGTAATCATTATACACATGTATAATGTGCATTGTTGTTTTTCCCTCAAAACTTTGGGCAATGTACACGGCAAAATGAGGTGGTAGGGTGAAGAGGGTAAGGACAGGGCTGTGAGATAAGGAAGGAGAGATCACCAAGACATAAGGAGGGAGTGAAAGAAAAGAGTGGAAAAAGGAGAGGAAAGAGGACATAAAAGGAAAAGTGGGAATGAGTAGTAAAGAACATGAGAAGAGGAGAGAATTTGGAAGGAACTAAAGTGAACTATGATGAAATGAAGGAGAAGCAACAGAGTGTTGTTTTCAGGGTGTAGAATCTGAAATATAACTTCCAGGGTTTGAATCCCAGCTCTACAAATTTTCAGAATAATGACTATGAAAAATAATGACTATGAGCCTCAGTTTCTGCTTCTGTAAAATGGCGTGACAGATCACTGCACCTACCTTACAGGTAGAACTAAACCTATTTAGTTCTGTGAGAACTAAACATGGTCCTGTGTGTCGAGTCTTAGCACAGTGCTCAGTGTAGGGTTAGTGTTACTGTTGTTGAGGTTGAAAGAGAGACAGAAAAGCAAAGGAAAGAATAAGATGATAGAAGTAGGGAGAGGTATTAGGATAATGGCAGAATAAAAAAGAAAGAAGTGAATTTCTGCTAATGATTTTAACCTTACTTTTCCAATATTATAATTTAAGTTTCTATGCCTACTATATTATTTCTGTTTTAATGACACTTGGGAAAATAAGTATGTGTTGAGTCTGAATACCTTATAAAAATGTATTTTTGTAGCAATGGACATATAGTAGTTTACATTTCCTTAAAAGTTAAAATTATTCCATGGAAATGAGTAACATCAAGGCTACACAAAGTTAAATCAGCCATCCAAAAAATTATTTGTTTACTTTCTCTTCCTCTTTAAGGTATTGACTAGCCATCTGATGGAATTAACTGAAATCACTGGTTATTTTGAGATGTATTAACCCAGCTGTAGACAGCAGGGAAAATAGAGCCCCCAGTGTTCTTGGTGATGTATCCTTCCAAGTTTCTCTCCAAAACACAAACCACTTCCTTTTACTTGAAGTCATTTTGCTTTCCTCATTAGTCTCCCAGCCCAGAAGTTAGTGTTGATGCTGAAGCAGCTCTAAGTCCAAGATCACAAAACAACACAACAGGATTGGTCCAAAGCACAAAAGGAAAGCACACAGAGTTGTTCTTTCCCTCTCAAGAAAAGGAGACAGAAAGATGGAGGAGTAGGGTAGCTAAAGTATGAGAAATATATTGAAGAGATCTTTTCTGACATTGGGGCAGAGGAATAAAACCACAGCCCAAATCGGAAGGAAAAGAACTCTTTACATTCGTCACTGAAATGCTCCAAAGCGCACTTGGCACAGAACTGCAGACTTGTCAGATCACAGACATGCCTCCCTCCCATTTGCACAAAGCTGATTAAATAGTGTGCTTGCTCATACACTCACCGGTGGCAGTGAGGCGAGAGGCCAACCTTCATAGACCATTAGTAAGGCTAGTCTTGAATGCCACTCAGAATATACTAAAAGGAGTTTTATCCTTTTCACAATAACATGTCCTTTAGAAGGACCACGTGAGGTATTTAAAATATTGGCCAATGAAACAAACCAGTAATGGCTTTGCTTCTCACATTTTCCTGATTCTGGTTCACAGGTATGACCCTATGGAGAAGGTCATGCATTATTCACTTCTTTCAAGTTATCACCTTCTATCCACGGGGTTAAGGGGCACAGTTTCATCCCATTGCCTTTTGGTGCAGGAGAAAAACATATTCAATGTTGGCTTCTACTGCCCTATGTTTTGTTTCAGTATTCTACTTAATGATCATCTGAGGAAGTTCTGAGAAGAGATTAATAAGGACCTTCTCAACTCTAGGTCTATTAGACACGTGCGAATTGAGCGAGATGGTGTTGAGGCATCGCACCCTCTATAGGGAAGACCCGACAAAAGGACTCACATATTGTTGGGCAGGATGTTTGAGACTAAGGAGGCACAGACCACAATTTCTAGAACAATTTCATTAGTTATATTAGAGGTAAGTTTGGTGGCTATGAAAACAGAGGAGAAGGGTTGATGGCCTGACCTGCCCTGGGAAGGGAGATGGGCTTGGATTTCAGGTATCACCTTGCCCAAAGAAAGAGGTACAATTAGCGAGGCAATTAAGAGAGGAAAGTGAATTCTAGATGGGCAGAAGAGAACAAGCAAATGCAGAGCTGCGAAACATGCTGTGTTGTGGGTGGAAGAAGTTTCCGACTGAAACAGTCAGGTGGTGGGCGTGTCAGGAGAGGAGGTGTGATACGTAGTTGGGCAGGGGCCTCGCGTGCCAGCCCAAGGAGGTTAGAGTTTGTCCTGTGGCCTATGGGAGGCATAGCAGGGTTTTAAATATGGAAGCAACATTTTCTGTTTAATTTTCAACTAGATCAGTTTGGTTGCACTCTGGAAGACAGGGCTCAGGAGAATACACCATAGATACACTATTGTAAGAAAGTGGTTGTCAAAATTTTAAACTTATAATAGGAAATATTTATGGCAAATGGATGTGTGTGCATGTGCAATATCGATAATTTTATAAAACAGTACTTATCCTTGGTATTCTAGATGTGGTTTTACATTCTACTATTTTCTGTTCAATTCTATATCTTTTTTTCATAAAATACAAAATGCAACTAAGTGTCAAAAACACTGTTTCAGGCACTACTACTGTAATACAGAAAAAAAGTGGTATGTGTCTGAACTAAAGAAGTATTAATGAGTTGGAAAAAGAGCAGAGATTTGAGATATATTTAAAAAGTAAAATAAAAATATAGTTATTTATTTGATTGAGTGGTATATGACTTCCAAGTTTCAGTCTGATAAAAGTGCTTCTGAGACAGAAAGAACAGATTTTCAAAGAAATATGTGGATTTAGTTTTGAATATGTTGAATTTAAATGGTAGAATATCACCAGGTATTGGGTTTTTGTATGAACGGATCTGAACATCAGGGAAGAGGTCTGAATAGAGATAGAGTTTTAGGAATCTCCTAAATAGAGGATTGGAATATGCACCTAGAGGACTGGGAAAAAAGCAGAGCAGCGGTCAAGCATCAAGCAGCACTGAGGGTCTAGCCGAGGTGAGTGATCCTGACTTGACTGGAATTTCAGCTTGAAATGATAGAGGGAACCCCCCCCCCCAGAAGTTCAGGTAAAGAAATGGAGAAGGCAGATTGCAAGACTTGACAGAGTGTTGGGTGTGCAAGAAGGAGAGGTTAGGAGAGGGCTCATTTGCTTAAAGAATAATGACCTAAAGGATTGCTAGGAAAAAAAACCTTCATTTCCTCATCTTTGCAGCTAGATATGGCATATGGCTAAATTTGAGCCAAAGAGATGTAAATAGAAGCATTATGTGGGATTTCTGGGAAGTCCCGTCCAAAAAAAGAGGGTGTGCTATTCTTCCTCCCTTCATCTGGCTGCTGGCAATTTAGACCTGATGGCTGGAGCCCTCGTAGTCATCTTGAACACAGAGGCAAAGCCCATAATCTAGGGATGGTGAAGGAATTCTCTCCACCCAATAACTCTGGGACCCTAATGAACTTAGAGTAGCCATACCAGCTCTGGACTGCCCACTCTGGTCTATCTTATAGGAAAGAAAAATAAACTTCTGTCTTGATTAAAGCATAACTTTTCAAGTCTCTTTTACTCTAGTAGAGACAAATTCCAGCTAAAATTGGGTGTATACATAGCAACTGCAGCACTTTAGGGCTGCCTTGGAGGAGAATCTTAACCCTCCATCATGCCATGCCTACGCAGGGAAAATATTTTATAGTGACCAAAGAAGCTCTGGATTTTTTAGGAGACTATAGACTGCTCTCCATTTGGATGGAGAGAAAAGAACAATCAAAGCCACATGGATGTTATCGTGTTTTCCTGTTACACCAAGCAGTCAGTCTTCTTTGCACTTCTTACAAGGAAATGTATTAAAATTAATGACAACGTTTACACCCAGGATTGCACGTTTCCATTGCTGTGTGCTTTTGGTTTTCCTCCCTGAAGGGCAGAATTCTCATCAGTCACCATAGAGTGGTTTAAGTCCGAACCTAGTGAATCACTTACACTGCATTGTTTTAAAGTGACTAAACAGCTGTAGTGTTCAAGGGCAGCCGAATCATCTGCCAGGGTCACATGTGTTTCACATGTCAAGTAATGTATATGGGTTCCACTCCATCCAGGGTTGCACGGAAAAAGACATTTGCAAACAAGTGATCTGATGCCATGTTTCCAAACAGCTGCTACGGTTATGAATGAAGATAAGAGTTACTGACTGTGTTTCCAATCACTCAAAAAAATTCATTACAAATCACAATGTTTACACCAGGGAGACCATTTCAGATCATAATGACTTTCAATTAAGTATTCAATCAGGATAAAAAGTAATAGTATGTAATTGTAATGATCATGCTGACCTTGTTCGTGCGTAAGTGGGAAGAATGTGTACTGGGTATAAAAACAACACCAACCAAACACATACTTAAGATGGAACCTAGTTAAACAGCTAACAGGAGACGACTTCAAGCAATGAGACTTCCCTAATTCTTCTCCCTCCAATTCTTGCTCCGGGCAACACTGATGTAACTCCCGACGCTAATAACTTCCTTAACAGGCTGGAGTAATTGGTACAATGGAGCCAGACGGGTGGAAATGAGGGGATGACCTCAGGATTTAAAGAGTTTAGACACAGAAAAACTGCCTTTTTCCTTTTTTTTTATTCACATTTTAACACAGAGCATAGTTAGAAAGTATCTGGCTCCCACAGAGAGAAGGAAAAGGGTATTGATTTTTGTGAGCAGCTTTGCCTCTGGGTTCTCCTAACTCAAAGGAGATAATTGGCTTTAAGTTTACTGAGTTGTCATAATATTGTTTCTATATGTTCTTTAAAGCCCATGATCAGCCTCCTCATCTTGCTTATGTTTACTAGTCCCAATGGTCTTCCATGTGGGAAACATGCTGAATAGATATTGCTCTCTGACCATTTCACTCCTCTCTGCAGGTTTCAAGGTTGGCTTCCCCAAGTAAAATATTTAATAGGTGCCTCCAAGTCAGCAGCGTAGTGCAGACAGGCAGAGACAAATACCCTCCCCAGCTACGTATGGGCTCCAGTCGATCTGGAAAAGGTCTCTCAGCTCTGAGTCACTTATACAATTCAGTCCCTGAACATGTTTCTGTCCCTAATATTTTGTTGCTCTAGGCAACCATCAAGTCCACATGAAGACTTCTGCCAACTGGAGAGGATGACTAGCCAGAGGAGCCAGAATTTTCTTTTAACTCTTTGTTGAAAGCTCAAAATAGCAAAAGTGTCAAAGATATCTTCTAAAGATCCATATTGGGAAAAGTGGAATCCATACACTGACTTCGTGTATCCTTTTATTCACTTCTTATGGAACTGTAACTAAAGAAAATAAAAGCAAATAATCCAAAGCATGCATTTTTAAAAAATAGTAAAACATTATGAAAGAGCTTGTTGGATCTTTAGATATTATTGAACACAATATCCTCATTTTATAGAAGAAAAACCAGGTTAGGTTCCCAACCAAAGGCTAAACAGGAAGCTAGTGAGAGAACAGGGGTTACAGATCTGCTCCCAAACCCTGAGGTCATTGCTCTTTCTATACGTTTCACAAGCCCAGCGCCAGATGCAAAATGAAGAATTGCTAATAAATCACAAGTAATCATCTCTCTTTTGTAATAACAAACGGTACCGGATGAAAACTGCTGCTTTGCTGGGACTCTGGAAGCAATCTTAAACTGCTGTGGCTTGTCGTGATCATTCATTAACACCCGTGACAAAAGTCAGGCCAGGTGGGATACTGAACTAATTCTAAAGGTTTTGAAAGTGTTCTAGATCCATCAATGCTTGTTATCCGAATTTGATCTTTGCCTTTTCTGAATTCTTAAGACACTCTGTGTGGCACAGTCCTGGGACTATCTCAGATTCTTGGTATCTTTTTCATGTATCTTGCCAAGCTCTCAGGGGTGGGACTACATTATATTTACTTCTATTTTCCTCAAAACCAAAGTACAGAGTTATATGTGTTTTTGTTGAGTGGTGATGAGAAATCAATATTAATTTTATTAGCTCTGATAGTACAGTAACAACTTATTTATCCAGAGATTAATTATCTAGGAACTCATACTATTTGACAACAATAAATGGGTGAAAAGAGCCTCAGAACAGTTAAGTAAATGCATTTAAATTGCGATTCATAAAAACTGCCTTGGGGATATGAAGTACAGCATAGGGAACATACTGAATAACACTGTAATAATAACTATGCATGGTGCCAGATGGGTACTAGACCTACTGGGCTAATCACTTTGTCAGGTACATAGATGTCTAATCACTATGTTGTACATCCTAAACTAACATATCGATTGTAGTTGACAATATTTTTAAAGTTGTTATATGCATTAAATACCCTAAAGCCCTGCCTCAGATATAGTTTGTCCCCAAACACACTTTTATTCTGAGTTAATTTTCTCTTCTTTTAGGCTCAATGAAATAGCCTGGTAATCTGGTTCACCAGGGAGAAAAAAAACAGCAGGTCAGAAAAGATCCCACTAAGGCCAGATCCAATAACACCACCAAGCAGTGATGACTGGGAGGAGCAGATGAGAAATTAAAGTGCAGAAAAATTTGGGGCTCTGTACTGTAGGGGGAAAAGTTCATACATCATTGCCTCCTGAGGGCATCTGTGAATGACAGAGAAGTATAAAAGTGGATGTGCATAATGATAACCCTAAAAATGACATCCAGTGCACAACTTTAGAGGTTAAGAAAGAATATATCTTTCAAAGATTTCATTCCAAATTGTCAAAATAAGATGATGAACCTTGGTTTTCTAGAATATTTGACATAGGGAGCATGTCCTCCTTAAATAACATATAGGTAATCTAGGCACGGAGATAATTCAGCCTTAAATTTTATACTGGAATCCAA
Source organism: Desmodus rotundus (assembly GCF_022682495.2). Taxonomy (NCBI): domain Eukaryota; kingdom Metazoa; phylum Chordata; class Mammalia; order Chiroptera; family Phyllostomidae; genus Desmodus; species Desmodus rotundus. Next base: position 177,303,826 of record NC_071387.1, on the reverse strand, counting down.
GTATTGGCACATTTTTATCCTATATATAATGCCATATGTCCTACATATAATACCAAGGATTATAAGGCTTCAGACATTGTCAGAACCACCTTACACCCACTCAATAAAATCACACAGTTAGCAGTTACTAAATCCTACCTACCTGTCCTTTAGCCTTTTCCAACTATCTCTTCCTCTGTGCACCTGCTATCTGGCTATTTTGCTAGTGTAGGGCCTTACACCTCATTCTTGCACAGGGCTATTGTCCTCTAACTGGCCTCTAAACCTTTAACATTTTCTTCCTTCACTCTTTGAAATTGTTATAAAGACTCCTGGGTAATTCTAAAGAACAAACATATTTGTGAACCACTACCCTAAATGCTTAGCACACCATTCATTTGACTCTTTTTTTATTATACTTCTTTCAAAATCTTAAATTTTTTTTTAATTAAAAAAAATTTTAAATATATTTTATTGATTATGCTATTACATTTGTCCAAATTTTCCCTCCTTTGCACCCCTCTACCTGGTACCCCCATTCCTTCCAGCAATCCTCCCCTTAGTTCATGTCCATGAGTCATGCATATAAGTTCTTCAGCTTCTCCATTTCCTATACTGTCCTTAACATTCCCCTGTCTATTCTGTACCTACCAATTTTTGCTTCTTCATCCCTGTACCTTTCCCTGCAATTCTCCACCTCCCCCTCCCAAACAGTAACCCTCCAAATCTCCATACCTGTGATTCTATTCCTGTTCTTGTTTGCTTAGTTTGTTTTTAGATTCAATTGTTGATTCAATTGTGAATTTATTGCCACTTTAATGTTCATTGTTTTGACCTTGTTTTTCTTATATATAATTCCCTTTAGCATTTCATATAATAATGGCTTGGTAATGATGAAATTCTTTAGCTTACCTGGTCTGGGAAGCACTTTATCTGCCCTTCCATTCTAAATGATAGCTTTGCTTGATAAAGTAATCTAGGTTGTAGGTCCTGGCTTTTCATCACTTTGAATATATCTTGCTAGTCCCTTCTAGCCAGCAAGGTTTCTTAATTACACTCCACAGTGGGACTAACTCCTTTAATGGCAGACATCATATGTCTATGATTTCTGATCTTAGCCACTCTTAAAAAATAGTTGCCTTTTAATAAATATTTGCCATCAGTGAAAAGTATGGTCTCCTCCATTTCCATTTTCTCCCTCCATGTACGTAACAACTATTAGTGAATCCTTAGGTGCCATTTCTTCCAGAAGACCGTCTGTATCTGGCACTGAATCTGCAGCAGGGAGGCACTAATGTTTGCTCTGCTCTTCTTCCGAGAGGCGCCCTTCGATGCTTACGCACAAAAAGACAAAGACGTGGGCAAGAGTGGCTCTCTTAGCTTTATTTTTTCTTTGCAGGGAAACACCTCAGGGGATCTGTCACACTTAGGAATCTACCCCTCTCTGAAGGTCTCATTTGAAAGCAGATTGGGCTACATTTTGCACAAAGGCATTTTAATCAGCTTAACAATATCCCACAACCTTCCAACCAACTACAAAGGCATTTTAAACGTGCAGGTGTGGCTGCCCAAAATAATAATATTTTAAACTTTTGCAGACCCTTTCATTGAATGATATGAAAACAAGTCAGCTTATAAAGGCTTAGAAAGCTAGTGGACAACATATCCAATTGATACATAAATGGGGATTTACTGCACTAACTGTGTTGGTGGTTTGTTTGAAGTCCTCAAACAATGGGAAAATCAGCAGAGAAAACTATTTCTGCAAGCTAGGTCTCCAAATTGTGATATTTAAATTTGAAAATCTTCAAGGAAGGCTAATCCTTTTCTTCTTAAATGTTTGCTGTATTTTAGTTAACAATTCCCAGACACTTAATTTATGTTCAGAAATTAATAATTCTCCCTACTCCCCTTAATATGACCAAGTATTAGCATTTACTTGATGTTCTAAAGCAAGGAAGCTCACAGAACAAATTAAAATGGACTTAACCCGAGGGGGCACTATAGTTGTCTAACTGATTTTTAAATGAACATCGTGTATCACACAAATCTGTTTGATTCTCCTGGTTATTATTATTCAAACACGTTGTACCATGTCTCTCCAAAAATAAAAATGTACAAATCTAAGTTTTTTTGTTTTCCTCCTGGCTTCTTTCCCTTCTTGTCCTCACTTGCGTTTCCATGAGCTCCAGGCCACTAGGATTTAGAGTAGGGGCCAGGGTGCGTTCCCCTTTTCCTATATTTTAAATCTGTCATGAAGTAAATATTTATTATAAACACAATGTGTCTGAGGAATGTTGATCAGACTATGGTTTTTATTTGGCTTTGTCCTAGCATATTAATATTTTTTAATTTTTTGCCTCATTTCAATAGTTCCTTTGATGTCTTGTTTTAAGCAGCTGCTGAGCTTTCTGTGGCTGTCCATTTACATCACTTTAAAAAACGGTACATAAATGAAATTCAAACAAAATGAACAGTACTTTCACATTGTTTCAAAATCAAACATGTTCCTAAGGAATCTGATTTGTGGCAGATGGAGAACAAAACCTTCCAGAGGGAGGGCTGTTAAATGAGTCTTAATTGCTTGCACATGAAAACATAGTGACTAAGAGTGTGTGCACAATTAGGAATTTAAACATGTAGAAAAGAACTGGCTGTGGAACCAGGCAGACATTTTTGCAGGCATAGCTAGTTTTTTTTTTTTTTAATGAACACAAACAATAGAAGACACGTTAGTAAAGGAAAACAATTTTAAGAGGTTAGTTGTTGTCTTCATTCTTCCTTAGGTCAAGCTTCCAATTCTAAAGATAATCCATTTGCCGCTACAACTCACTAATGGATGTGACACAGTACACTAAAAAAAAAAAAAAGGTTTATTCAAGAACTAGAATTTCTCTTTTCAATTCCTACTGTGTGCCAGATACTAGTCTTGGTGCTTACTCATCTTGTTTAACCCTCTGAGATAGTTTTGTTATTTTCTACATTTTATAGATGAGAAAATGGAGGCTCACAGAAGAGCCTGTTCAAACTCAAACGGCTAACAAAGTAACCCAGCCAAGGTTCTCCGTATGGATTTAATGAATCCAAAGCTCACCCTCTTCCAATGCCAAGCCCCTTCCCTGAGAAGAGGTGTGCACCTCTTTACCAAACCAGCACTCAGGTTGGCTCTACTTGCAATTTCAAGTCAATAGCGCCTTCCTGTGCTGGGTGACAGGGCTTTGCGAGGGTGGCGGGCAGGCCAGACTGGTCAGGTCTGGGCTGAGATGGCAGGTACAGAGACACAGGACAGGGCCGCTACAGCTGTGGTTTCAGAAGTTTGTTTAGAGCACGAGGTGGGGAGTTTGGTGGTCAGGGGGAAGCATCTAGTGAGAGGTCAGCGCCTTGGTGGCTCTGTAGGCAGCAGCTGTAAGCGCAACGAGGTTCTGCCTGACTGTGGGCCACTCAGTCTCGCTCCTCTAGAAGGCGGGGGTTGGGCCCTACCACTCAGAATGACAGTGACTCTGACTTTCCGCGTGACTAGGCTGTGCAGTGTTCCACAGTGAACTTCCATTGAACTTCAGAGGTTTAAATCCATCTCATCCTGCTGATAAATCTAAATGTCTTTTCTAGGGGACCTCAAACTCTCCTTTAGATTCTTCCTCCTTGGGAAACCTGAACACTCCTGGGATGGAGGTGTACCAGGGTCCTAGGGGCCCTTAATGAATGCCAGTGTGGATATTGGGGACGACAGTTCAAACAATGAGCCATCACGTGAATTAAGAATTCAACTCATTCATATACTGGGGCCTACTTACATGTTGTTCTCAGAGAGGTGACAGGCTTAAAAATAATCCTTCTCTTTCTATTATTCTGTATTCTTTACAGTAAACCTAATTTAGTAGTGACTTATTAGACCACAGTCCATTTAGAGTACTATTAAATAAAGACCATAGGAATGCAAATTATTCCTTGCTTTGATTGCTACATTTGGAAGTAAACCAGGAGCCACAGATCATATAACCTTGTCTAGAATTAAGCATAAAGGGGTGTCAATCAATGTGTGTGGATCAAATAATCAGGCAGTCCAATCATTTTGGTGCGTTCAGAGGAATGGGGTTGCTGGGGACACACCAATGAACTGGTGCCATCCTGCATTCCTAGGAACTTTGATGTCGGAAAGAGACTTTACTGAGAAATATGTTAGCACAGTAACTAGTGTATGTTACCATAATTGCTAATTATTTCTGGCTTGTCAGCATTTATTTTCTCTTTCAACGGTAGCCTGGTTTCTTTCAGAATGGATGGCATCTCCGTTGGATAGTCCTATGAATAGCAGAGCCCACAGCGACCAAGTGCTCACCCTGTGGCATATATTGGACTTGGTTTTTCATATATCATCACAAAAAATTTTCATGAACTCCTATGGGATAATTACTATTCTTATTTCCACTTCAGAAACCAGGAACTTGAGGGTTCTGAAAGTTTGAGTGAATTAAGGACTAACATCTCTAAGTGGCAGAGCTGCAGTATGAATCCATGTAATTTGGCCCCACAACTTAGGTTCTCACTACTACATTGTGTTACACAGTCTGGCAGAACAGCCAGGTGCCCTGTTCTCCCTCAGCCAAGACCCAAGGCCCAAACAGGACCAGTTAGACCCCTATGCTGCAATTCGGCTTCTACACAGAATAACAAAGAAACTGAAAACAACGGCAGGGATCACTAGACTGATCCTCACGAGACTTCTCCCTTCACTCGTACCTTTCTAGCACTCTGAAAATGCATTGACTCTGACCCGTCGGCCTCCCCACTAATGCTCGGAGAACTGGAAATTCTTCCAGTATTCTTCCACAAAATTCCACCTTGCTTAAGGTAGCAGAGTTGGTTTTTATTCTGCAACCAGAGGATAGTGGCTGAGAGACTATTATCTGAGGGGGAAGTTATAAGCGAACCTTGGAGAGAGTTGTATGAAATTGTCCAAGAACAGGATGCTGAGCCACTCTAAATGCCCAGTCATAATCAAACAGACTCAGTGAGAGATAATGGTGTGACAAAATGCCAGGCTAATTTCCTTTGCTGCCCTTTTTGTTGAAATGACAAGCCGGGGGGCTGGGACGTACTGGCCTCCGCCTGTAGCTCCAGCACCTTCGGACTCCCCAGGGAACAGAACCTGGCCTGGCAGGGGGGTGGGGGCGGCGGAATCTGCAGAAACACGGACTGTACCAGGTGTGGCTGAAGGGTGAAAAAAGATTCCTAGAGAACATTTCCCCTCATCACTAACTGACTAGAATTCAGAGCAAGCATGAAACTTCAGATGAAGCTGTCTCCTTCAAAGTGTCACCTGGGAAAACCTATGTACACGCTTGCCCCATATGTTGCCATCACTGTAAAAATTCTAGGAAACTCTGTCTTGGAATTGCCTTCAGAGTCCACGTCATATTTCTTTCAAAAGTCTTACCCTTTGGAGCAATTCATTCCTAGAATTAGCCTCATCCAGGCTCATCTGACATCCTGTCTGGTGACTAAGGTTGCGGAGCATACTGAAAATAATATTTCCGGCTAAAAGTGCAGTGTGATAGTAAACCCATGCGATGTTTTTTACTCATGCGGCCTGTGAACTGTCTGTAAAGCCACTTCCAAAACGCTTCCAGCAATTGCAGCAGGGCTAAAAAATGTAGTTTACAAAGATGACTACTTTGAGGATCAAAAATAATTGCATAACACAATAATGTCTATTGAAAGTTTTATAATGCTGGTGAATATATAAAGCGATTTTCACCTACCTTTCAACAAGAGCCAACATTTATTATCATGAGACATTGTACCAAGTTTTTTCATGGATTATATAATGTAATCAGAATTGGGAAGGTATTATTATTATTATTATTTATTATTATTCACCTCATTTTAACAGAAAAATTCAAGGCATAGAGTAACTTGTTTCAGGTCACAAAGAGGGTGAGCAGAAGAGCCAACAATAAAACCCAGATCTCCTGACATCTGAGCTGCGAGTCAGAACCCTCCTCTACATTGGTTCTGATTTACACAAAAACAAGCAAAACAAAATGTCCAACAGTTTGGATTTAAAAAAAAAAAAATTAAATCCTGTGGGAAGAGAAAACCTAGACCTATTTCCATGTAAGCAATTCTAGCGAATCAACAGTCAGGGCACGATGCCTTAAGAGGCACCTCACCTATTCCTCAACGGAGGTCTGCGTTGCACGACCCACCTGTCTTTTGCTGCTGCTCCTTGGTGACTCGGACAACGTTACCTCTTTCACTACTCTCAGTCCTCAGCTTTCTCACGCTGGTAAGTTTTCCCTAAGTTCCGGAACTGGTTCCCCAGACCCTCTGCAGTCTGTAGTCTGAATCCCAGTGTATACAGCTTCCTGATCCTCTGGAAAAAGACCTTACCCTGTCCCACTTCTTCCTGCTTTCTTTATTTTATCTGCTCATTTATCCATTTATTTTACAAACTCTTTATTTTGTATTTTATGCTCAAAAGCTACTTACTGCTCTGACATCTGGAACACATTTTATCTTTTCAAATTCCATGAATCTCTAGGATAATGGCTCTGAAGCCCAGTGGAGGTGGTGTGTGCCTCACTGGGCCCTCAGGTCTAAGCAGAGTCTGTCACGTTCTAGAAACTCAATGACTGAAAGAGCTCACCCGCAGGGCACCCAGAATGAAGGTCTCCATGTGTACAATTCAGCAGGCAATATGCAAATATCAGACACATAGCAGAAAAAAGGTCCTAGGCACCCATCTGTGTTTCCAGGCACACAGAATAGTTCACTAGAAATACATCCAGAGTGCCAACAGTACCAAAAAAGAACCACAAAAATGAGAGAAAAGATGGCAGGCACATTCCAAAGCACTACATATATACACATCAGAAATACCTAGAGGAAGCATTTGGGGAATAGAGAGCTAGGGATTTCATCACTAGAAGTGGTACCCAAGAAAATGAGAACAGATACGAAGGGCCTATGGCAGGTCCAAACACAGATGATGAACATCACCGCTGGGTAGAAACTGTTATTTCAGGGTTTGATAGTGAGTGGTCCTGGAAGTTAGGGGAGTTTCTGGCTCAAGCACTGCTTTGCCCCCAACCTCCTGACATACCAGGTCTGCCTCACTTTTCACTCTGACCAGGGGCTCTTTCCTGTTGATGTGCCTGCCCTGGGCACTCTCATGACAACAGGCACATCAGAGAGGGCAGGAAGAGAACTGTGGGACTTGAGGAATGCTGGAGGAGTTCCACATCCCAGGCAGGCATCCTCTCCTTAGCTCACGTAACCAACTTCTTCGGTTGTCCCAAGGAGTTTCTCCGTGTGCACAGATCTTCTCCCTCCTCTTACCCTGGCCTCCATTCATAGACACTCAGTGACACATGACACAGATTCATTTTTGACTCTTCTTTAAAAAAAAAAAGGAAAAAATCTCTAGGGAATAACTTTGGGTACGGGCAGGTGACAGCAAACTGTATTTTTTTGGTGTACATGCCAATAAATGTTAATGAGGAGAGCCTAATATTCTGCTTTTGAGTCAGATTTAATCTATACTTTGTCATTTATAGCTGTATATTGAATTTTCATAAGGTCCAAAAGAGATTATGCAGGTAGAGTCTTTAGTATGTATCAAATGTCAGAAAATATTAACTTCTCTCTATATCATGCCCAACGACCTTTTAACAGTATTTTCTGAGACAGTGAAGAAAAGGATGCTGCGAGTGAACTTCCCATTTAGTCACAGAGTCGAACAATTCAGTGCAACCTTTAACCAATAAAATTTGGGAAATTAGACCCGAAGGGATTTTTATTGTCTTGCTCCTTGTAGCCTCGTATTTCTGAGTATGCCTAGAATATTCTATAAGGCATACATAGGTGGGAAGCACTTTGCAGATAAAGTGAATAACTTAAGAATGCAGCTTTTGCTGTTCTTTTCTTTCTTTCCTTTTTTAAAAGAGACTTGGTACTGTGTCTGAGAAGGCAAAAAGAATACAGTTACTAAACCTGACATTCCCGCAACTCACTCCCACTGCCACACAAACATGGACGTGACACTTCCTTTTCTTCTAGGAGAGGAGCAAGCTGGTCTTGTTAAAACCTTGTATACACTTCGAGAGATAACAGCAATGCTGGCTCAGAGGATGACGGCCGTGATGACGAGGATTGCACAGATAGTAATATCACCTTGTGTTCTCTGCCAATAATCGCTGAACGCTTCACACACTACCTAGTTTATCTAGATTACATTGTTTGTTAGGTGGGGGTAGGGGTGCCACTATATACGTTTTTAAGAAGGACAGTGATTTTCCAACAAGTTTCCAGCAACTCAATGACAACCCTGCGCACAGCAGCATGATCACCTACCGTATTTTTTGGACTATAAGACGCACCCCCCAAATTTTGGAGGAAAATGGGGGTGCATCTTATAGTCTAAATGTTTACCCGGCTTATCCAACTTGCTGGGGGGAGGGATGGGGGATCGGCAGTGGAACGGGGTCACAGGAGGCAGGAGCAGGACCACATTTTTTGCTTCAAATTTTTTTTTTCCTATTTTCCTCCTCTAAAACTTAGGTGCATCTTATGGTCTGGTGCATCATATAGTCTGAAAAATATGGTACTTTATTCAGTATTCTATTATACTCCCCAATTTGGCCTATCAGTGGTTCACCTGGGAGCACCTGTTAATAATATGGATTCTGAGCCTTGACCAAAGAACTTCTGGGCTGGCTGGGAATCTGTCTTTTTATGTCCCCCCCCCCCTCCAAGCATCCCCTGATTGGGCTGGTTTGGGAAGTCATGCCCTTTTCTAAGTCAGGGGAATGCCAAAGGAATACTGGCTGACATGAACTTTAGTGACATTTAGATACTCGATTTTCATGGTAGTTTTTTTCTGATCAATTGGAGGATAATAGAATAGTCATGTCATATGCTCAATAATCAGTAGATAGAGTGACGCCCCATCCAAAGGATATTATTATTGGAAAATACAGTTGGTTTTCCACTGTGGTACCCTAATGTTGAAATACTGAATATCACGAGGCAGCATCTTATTAATAGCTTTTTCTAGGTGAGGGGAGGCAAACTGATTTCTGAGAACTGAGAAATACTTGTTTGTCACTACTTACATTCTATGTAAAATGGTAAAGCTGTTTGCCTTTGTTAGTTACTAGTTAACATCTAAAAATGTCTTCAGTTATTTTTTAACATAGAATTATTTATTTAATTTTTAAAAGGTTTTAAATTTATTTTTAGAGAGAGGGGAAGGGAGGGAGAAAAAGAGGGAGAGAAACATTACTGTGTGGTCACTCCTCATGCATCCCCTACTGGGGATCTGATCCTCAACCCAGGCATGTGCCCTGACTGGGAATCAAACTGGCAACCCTTTGGTTCACAGGCTGGCACTCAATCCACTGAGCAACACCAGCCAGGGTAATAATGTCTTAAATTAATCCCTGACATTTCTGTTAGCAATATTTTTTTCTGATATATCTCCTCAGGCAAGGAAAACAAAAGAAAAATAAACAAATGGGACTGCATCAAGTTAAAAACTTTTTGCATAGCAAAGTAAACCATCAACAAAAGAGACAGCCTACTGAATGGGAGAATATATTCACCAATGATACATCCAATCAGGGATTAATATCCAAAATTTATAAAGAAATCGCATAACACCAAAAAAGTTCCAACTAAAAAATGGGCAGACAACCTGAAGAGACATCTCCAAAGAGGACATACAGATGGCAAATAGACATATGAAAAGATGCTCAGTGTCACTAATCATCAGAGAAGTGCAAGTTAAAAACACAATGAGATACCACCTCACTCCTGTCAGAATGGCCATCATCAATAAGTCAACAAACAAGTGCTGGCAAGGATGCGGAGAAAGAGGGACACTCATGCACTGTTGGTGAGAAAGCAGATGGGTGCAGCCACTGTGGAGAACAGTATGGATGTTACTCAAAAAATTAAAAGTGGAACTGCCTTATGATTCGGTGATTCCACTTCTGGGTATTTATCCAAAGTAACCCAAAACACTATTTTGAAAGAATATATGTGCCCTTATGTTCATTGCAGTGTTATTTATAATAGTCAAGATATGGAAGCGCCCAAGTGCCCATCAATAGATGAGTGGATAAAAATGTAGTATCATGTATATACAATGGAATACTACTCAGCCATAGAAAAGAATGAAACCTAACCACTTGTGACAGCACGGATGGACCTACAGGGCATTATGCTCAGTGAAACAAGCCAGGCAGAGAATGTCAAGTACCACATGATTTCACTCATATGTGGACTAGGAAAAGCAAAATGACACAATTGAAGCTCACTCATACATAGAGGGAACAGACTGACAGAGGGAAGGGGGGCTGGGCGGTTGGGTGAAAAAGATGAAGGGATTAAGATTACAAATTGGTCGTTACAAAATAGTCACGGGGATGTAAAGTACAGTGCAGGGAACACAGTCAATACTGTTGTAATAACTATGTATGGTGCCAGGTGGGTACTGGAAATATCGGGGGGGACACTTGTAAAGGATATGATTGTCTATGCTGTACACATAAAACTAATATGAAATAATATTGAATGTAAAAATTAAATTAAAAAAATAAAAATGTCATAATTAAATCCAATACACCTAATTAAAATGTATTAAATGTGCCCTATTGCCCACTTAGCACTTTATCATGTATGCTTGAAAATAGAAGCATAGTTTTATATTATCAAAATTTTCTCATAAATCACTTAAAAAACTTTTAATTATGGAATTTTTTACACCTAAATAGAATTCACATATTATTTAGCATTTGGATTGTTTCCAGTCTTTGATGCATGTACCCAGTGTGTGGATGAACATCTGTGTACATGGCTTCATTTTTCATGTCTTTTTATCATCACTCCTTAATTCAATAAACTCCGGAGTCTTCTCAACTCTATCCCTGAAAAGAGTTATGAATCCCCTCCCTCAGCCCCACCCCTAACACTGCTAGTACCACTGCCCCAGTTCAGAGCCGCATCTCGTTCGTGTGTACTTGGCCTGTAACAGCCTTCTAATGAGTATGCGGCTGCCTCGAGTCTTTTTTCTTTTCAATCTGTTTTCTACACTGTTTCCAATGTTGTCACTCTAAAATACATTACTTGCTCTCCTGCTTAGAAATGACTGATGATTTTCCACTGTCCATAAAATAAAGCTCCTCACATTATTGCCTCCCTCTACTTTGGACCCTCTTGGTCACTTGCCCCCATACGCTTTCTAGTCACTTTGTCCTTCACGGTTCCTAGGGCCCAGATCTGGGCAGGCGCTCCAGGCTTCCACACCTCACTCTTGCTGGCCCCTTGGTGTCAGGGGATTGTCTTTCCCCTAGCCACAGGTGAACTCCACATTCTTCAAAGCTTAGCAGAGAGCTCTACCCAGGCAGAACCACTTGCCCCTCCTTCAAATAATTGCATTTTAATTGGTGTCAATCATGGCTCTTAGGTTGTACTTAATTATTTATTCATGCTTCCTTCTCCCCTAGACTGTAAATTTTTTGAAGTTCCGTAGTCACAATTTACTCATCCCATTATCTGTAAAACCTACCTCATTGCATGCCATAGATCAGGTGCATGGAAAATATTTGCTTACAAATGGGTATTAATAATAAAACTGCAGCAATAACAATACCTAACACTGTTGAACACATTCTTAGCATCAATCACTGACTTAGAATTTATTGATGATAAAATGAAAGCCTAGGGAATTTAGAGACATTGGCCAAGATTACACAACTCAAAGAAAACTGGATTTTCAATCTATATGGTGTGACTCACAACCTTTCTACTGTGCTGACTAAATGAACATGTCGTCTCATTTAATAATGTCACTAAAAGTTATAACAAAATGCCCAGAGCAGATTTTCAGGCAATAGAGGCACAATTAAATTATTTTCACCAGATTATGAAGTAACCAAGTATTACTTCAATTAATTTCTGGTTAAAAAGTCACTGTGTCAAATCTGGCCTTTTTACACATTAATGAGTATAATTCTGCCTATCTAAAAAACAATATAGGAAGGTCAAACAAATTTTTTACAAGGAACAAAACAGACTTTTACTCCTCTAAAAGGTTGTAAGTTTAATCAATAGTCACACTCCATGTATTTAAGCAAATCTTTTAGGTCAATGTTTTTCCTGCAAAAGTCTTTTTAAGGAGGGTATTTATGAAAAAGTAAGCTATTTTGGCTTAAAAAAATTTAGAACACTTGGCAGTCATTTAATGTAGTAAGTGTAAAAGTAAATCAGGCAAAAATTCCCCCCTAAAAGTCAATGTATAAACAATCTTTATTAATTTTTTATTAAAGCTATTAAACACAATGTGTACTCAACATTTTGCAATTACATTCCGAAAAGAAGTTACTGAAGACTCATTGTCTGCAATTATTAAAACACTGTCACATTCTTTGCTCTTATTAAAAGAGAAAAAGAACTAGCCAACGAAGCGAGTGCCTACTAGTGGTTGTAAAGGAGAGTGAGACCTGGGTAGCAAAGGCCTGGTCTTCACTCTCCTCCCTGTGCACGTCTCAGTTCAGCGTGTCCTCAGACCCTCCACATAGTTCTCATCTAGATCCCTTCAGCCTTCTTTCTGTGGCTCCTGCTTTCCACTATTATCGGTTTACATACATGTGTATGTGTATATGCATGCACATGTATATATACACATGTATATATAGATGCATATGCATGCATATATGTATGTGTATATATGTATATGTATACCTTGTATATGTATATGTGTACATATCTTTTCTATTACATACACTACTTGTTGTTATTATACATTCACACACAGACTTAAAGAACAGATCTACATAAGGTTAACTAGTATCATATTGTCACCGTAAAATAGTTGCTGAGTTTCCTTTCTCTCCCAAGCTCAGCATGTTACATGATTAGTCCAGATAATAACAAAATGATTGTTCCAGTTAAATATCTTTGTTGCATTTTCCCCTTTGTTAGATTATAGAAACCGCTTTGTGGTTTAGAAGAATAATAATATACAAGGTTAAGTTTCTTCTCGTTGTGTTTTGACTAACTAGCATTATTTGGTAGTTTCCTTTTTAAATCCTCTACTTACCAGCTGACTGAATTCTATTTAGAATTCATTTTTTTAAGGAGTTACATATATTTAGGGTAAAAACAGATGAGGTGGAGTGGAGGCTCACACCAAATTTCTTTTTTGGGGCTAACACTACTTGGGTGTCGTTCTGTGCTCGTCCTCCATCACTTGTCTCCCTCTACAGGTGAAAAGTTGGTAACTGTACGCATTTTACTGCGTGGAGAGAGCTTTTATTTTCTCAAGTCAGAAGTCAAAAGTCCTGTGCCTTAGGCTGCAAATCTTTATTTGCCCGAGGCCCTCTAGGACATAATAAATGAACAGTATCAAAACAGCTCTAAATATAACATCTGTCTAGTGAGAAGGGACACACTATTTTCTGACTTGGAAGTCTATGTACAAAACCCCCAATGCTATATCTGGTGCTCAGAAATTCATAACCTCTACTAATTTGTTTAGTTTCTCCAAAACATACACTTCTATGGTGGGTCTCAAGGCTAATGCCAATTTGATGGATGATTTTTATAGAGGTGTAAGAAGGTCTCTGGACTTAGAAAAAGGAATCCTGTATTTATTCCTAGTTCTGCCTCTAAGTAACATTATTTCTCACTAGGTCTCACCATTCTCATCTGTGATACAGAGACATTTAAATAAATGTTTTCTGACTTCCATTTTAACATGAGAGTTCTCAATTTCAAAACATTAGAGGAATTGAAAATATGGAAATTAGAAACACTGCAAATCAGAACTGTGAAGACGTGACAAACTTTCACAAGATAGCTTTTCTTGAGTTAACATTGTTTACAAGTGAAATGCGCAAAATGACTGACTGTGTCCAAAGAGACACGGCTGTACCCCCAATGCTGTACGGTACGGCACGGCACAACACAGGCGTGGCTTCACACCCCTCGCCCTGTGCCGCCCTCTCGCATTTCAACACGCTGTCCTGCTCTCCGCCACCCGCCAAGGACCTGCACAGGTGAGCCTGCCTCTAACACGGGTCTCCCAAACATCCTGCCATTCCTGTTCGAGAACAAAATCACATATTAAATGTACCCAAAAAGCTGATACACTGATGTGCTCCTCCTCTATTCTACTGGTTTTTAAATTAACTTTAGGAACAAAGAAAAACTCAGGCACAGAATAGTTGTAGGAAGAAACACTTGGTGAGTTCCTGGTAACTTGCCGAGCTCTGTTCTCCATCTAAGTTCTCACCTCGAATCCCTGCAACAGCACAGAGAGGTAGCTACTCACATCCCCACTCTCCAACAAGGAGATACAGCAAACGAGAAAGACGGGGTTTATACTCAAGCTCCAAATGGCACACACCGTCTTTTTGTTAAATCACACTGAAGAACAAAAGAGCTATTTAATAGTAAGGCTCTCTTATAAATGTCCTTATGTTTTGGAAGCTTTATTTTTAGAAGATTGCTAAATTGCTTTATAGCTAGGTATTTACTTATTGTGTATATAAAAACTGGTATGTGACTAAAATGCTTTAACCCTAACGATGACAAAATGAAACTTTCTTGGCTTTACCACGTGCCAAATGGAAACCTCCAGGGGGAGAAAAAGGTATCGTAGGTTCCCGGGGAGAAAGCTTGAGAAAACAGAGTGACCTATGTGGGTAGCCCAAGGTCTTCACTCTCCTTCTTAAAAAAATCAAACAGTTGCTCTCTGGAAAAGTTAGGGAGTCATTTTTTTTCCTCCCAAGAGCTATGACTCAAAAGCAAATTCTTAGATTTTGAAAATGATCCCGAACAACGGTTTATCATCTGTGTCACAAAGGCACCCGTGTCTGTGGCTGCTGGGAGAGGAAGGGACTTGGCCCTGGGAACAACAGGAGGCCCATTACTGACAGGCACAAAGGAAGTGTTCCCATTTTGGCCGTTTTGGGGGGGTGGGCTCCATAACTTTTACTGTTATAACCCTGCAATCTTGTTTTTCTCTCCTTCTTCCCTTTACTTTTCATCATCCTGTCCCATCTTTCCATCACCCCCAGTTCTATATACAGAGTGGGCCCTAGCAACAAAGCCAAATAAAACAAAACCAGACAAAAAAAATGATGTACTGAGTGCTTACTCTGTGAAGTACTGGGCTTCACATTTTGCCAGTGAGGAAACAGGGAGCGGGCATGTAACCTGCCTGGGGCTAGGCTGCTAACGTGACAGAGCATGGTTCAGATCCCGAACGTGGTTCCGTGGGCAGAGCCCCCCGCACTGCACGGTTCTGGGGCATCGGGTGACGGTCGGTGAAGTTGCCTTCCAGGGGCATCCTGAGTCTGTGCACCACGTCTTAACCATATGCTACACTGTTCCTCTAGACCCTAAACAAAGTTTCTAAGAAGGCCACGTTCATCTTAAAGGGTGTCCTGCTGCCTCTTTTCACACTCTTCTCTGCCCTTCTGGGGACTACAGCAAAGGGCCCACTGGGTTCTGACATGGAAGGCGTACACATGGAGGGAGGACCCGGGTGGTCAGCTGGGAGGGAGGGAGGGAACTCACAAACACCACCTTTTCTGTGTCTGAGGTCTCCCATCAAAGTCTCTACTGCTGTTATTATCATTACTGCTATTTTTAAGAATGGCTCAGAGAGGGGAGGGGAACCTTCCCCTGCTGCGGCACCCATTCCCCCATCCCCATTCCCCCTTCCTTCCCACCCTGTTTGCTGTGCTTGAGGAAAACAACTTCCATTCTCTAGTCAGTTGATTTCCTGTTGTGCTTTGTGATGCACACAGCTGCACTAAGCACTTAATGACAGTTAATTAGTTTCCTTTCCTAGATAAGATATTTCTGTAGTCCCATTGTCCCTAGTGGTGTCCCCCCACCCCCCTTGAGCTTGTGGGTACACATTGGGCCGTATTAGCCTTAATCCCCAGATTTAGTAATGCACAGTTCCCTCTGGTGTTGCTCTTGTGCCCTTATACTATGTGCACATTTCTGGAGCCTGCATGGGGTGTCTCACACGTGTCCAAGACTGAGTCTGTGCCCTTCAAGTGCAGCTCCCGTCCCTTTAATCAGTGCCAGGACTTGCCAGGTGGGGGACAGCTGAGCTGACCACTGAGCGCCCACCACCGCTTGCTGAGCACCTGTCTGCAGTGAGTGGTACCTGCAGCTGCTCCTCTGGGAGGGGCTTCAGTGGAGTGACCTCAAGCTACAAAGGTTTCAGGGACCAAAATAGCACTGCGTTCCGCTTATACCACAATGTTGGAGTCTTGCTCATTCCCAAAATAGCAAGGGTTGGGGGGAGGGTTTGCCCTTCTTCGTAGGGGTCAGAACTAGTGCCCGGAGCAGGGCTGGGGACAAGGTTCCATGTGGTGTCTCTCACAGAGGCCACTGGCACACGCTCACACAAGTCGGCTCACACAAGTTGGCCTCCTTACCGCTTAACATCGTCAGGTAAGGGATAGACAGAAAGGGCCTCATTCTTCACCCCCATCTTAGTTCAGGCTAATTGACATTTAATTTGGGTCCTTGAAAAAGAAAGTTGTTACTCAAAGGACTTTAATGTACAGGAATTTCAGTTATTGTTCATCTCTTGAACTATTGTTCATCTCAGCGTTCAGGAACACTGAGGGTCCAGGCGTAAACTATGAAATGACAGTTGAAAATCATCACCAATACAATCTTGAAAGATAAACATGGGAAAGGGAACAAATAATTTAATCACTGAACACAAGTCTCCTTCAAAAAGACATCTAGGAACAAAACAACTTTAACGACTCCTCCAGAATCCACTCTGAGGTGATCATCACTAACCAGCCGGGTGGGAAGTGCTGCCCAACGCTCACTCCAACTTAACAAGCCGCTCCTCAACAGATGAGGAGCTGGAGTCCAAGGGAGACACTGGAACCAAATTAAATACTGGTCTATCTTGGGTAATATGTTAATTTTCTTCTGGCAATAGTTTCAGAAAACATGGGTTTTCTTTTCTGGGCAATTATTTTAATGAGCCAATTGAGGTTTCAAGAAATGATTAAATGAATTCAATTTGATTTCAGATTCAGAAAAGTGAAATCAATGGTCCTGCTTTTGGTTCAGCTGAGGTTAGGTCCCTTGTCTAAAACAGACTGCCAGGAATCGGGCTGATTTTATTTTCTTTGCCCTTTCCGTTGCTCATCCTTCCTTCCACTTTTCTTCCCCAAACATCTGTCCTTTTGCTCCCCTTGAACACTTCTGTATTGTATAATTACTTCCTCTCTTTCCTCCCAAACACAATTCATTCTCAACTCTCTGGGTCCAAATCAAGATTACTGGAAGGGTATTCTTTCCTACATACACCTGGGGTAAGGATTACCCAAGAAAGTGCTTTTTATTTATGCGTTCACTTTCATTAAACCAAGCTACCATATATTAACCTTTAAAACGTTGACCATGTTGCTTCCAGTTTTATGTTATCAGTGTGAGGATGATAACAAAAAACTGGAGGCAACATGGCCAACGTTTTGAAGGTAATGCTATCTCTCAAAATACAAATGTCCAGAGCAAGGCTAAACTTAAGGCAAACACATTTCAACTGTCAAGAAGATAATGTATCAGTAAAGATTTTCCAAGTAATAGTTTAAATGGACAACTTGTGAGATCAATGAGAGAAATGATAATATAGAGAAGAAAGGATTAATTTCTTTAAAACTGTACAATGGCAGAATAAAATTGTTGTGAGTATTGTGTTGAATCTTGGAAGGTAGGGTTTCTGTCCACACATGAGAAGAACAGGCGCCAGATCTTTCTTACCTGTGATGGTGGCTTTGTTGATGGATGGCTGATTGCACATGGGTGATCTTCTGAGAGAGAGAGGAAAATAGAAAAGCAGTAAATATGGGGTGCTTATTGATTTTAGGACTCTCTGAGTTGTTTCAGATATGTTATTTTAACGCGACATTATTTTTTAAGTTAGGACACGCACATAAAGGTTTCTTTTCAGACTTGCCATCCAAGTCCCCAGGCACCCTTCATACCAGAGCTCAGAACACGTGCGTCAATAAGAAAACTGCTACGCCTCACAGCTACAGACTCTGGGGTGAATAAAGCTGACACAACTACCACAGGGACCCGATGGAAGAGGAAGGTCTGACCGAGTGACTGACGTCAGTGACGTCAGGGCTTACAGGGCCAACACAGACTTTCTGAATTTGAAACAGCAGTCAATCTGCAATTAGTTGCCCTGTACAGTGTCAAAAAGCTTTTACTTTTGGCATACATTTTTCTGATTGCCTGTACATTATCAGACGTAAATGACTCCTTGTAAACTGTATTACAATTAGTGAAGCTATTTAAACTTTTTTACTTTCTATTTTCTTATATTGAGAGATGTCTCTGAATAATGTTTGTTAGACAGCACTATTAACGACTTGTGTAAACAGGTGCTATAGAAACATAAATAAATTCTACCGTGCATTCCCTAAGTTTTCCCTGAGTTTTGCTAAGTTCCACAAGACGGTTGGTTATGAATGCCTTGATGTAAGAAACCATGCTGTGTGATTGACCTGAATCCCCACAGAGCCCAATACCATGTATCCGGTATTCAATTAGCACTCAGTAAATTATGTTGAAAAGAATATTGCTTATGTAATGTCCATTAAACATTTTGAAATATAACTTTATAAAGTTGTTATATAAAATTAGACGCTTTCAAAATATAGTGATCTTTAAATTAAAAAAATATATATATACATATTTAATATACACACTACCAGTCACAGCCCTGACCAGTGTGGCTCAGTGGGTTGGGTGTTGTCCTGCAAAAAGTGAAAGGTCACCAGTTGGATGCCCGGGCAGGGCACGTGCCTGGGTTACAGGTGAGTACAGTCCCATTTGGGGGCACATGAGACGTAACTAGCTGGTGTTTCTCTCCCTCTTTTTCTCCCTCCCTTCCCCTCTCTCTAAAAATTAATAAATAAAAAATCTTTTAAAAATTAAAATAGATATATGCAAGAATATCTGAAAAATTTTTTTTTGAAGTTTCTGTTAGTGGTTAAGACTTAAAATAAACACTTAATGTGTGCCAGACAGTGTATTAAATGAGAGCTTTGAATGAATTACCTCGTTGCTGTGAGGAGGACAAACCTTAAGGCAAAGAGTCTCATTGTTCCCATTTTACCAATGAGGACAACAAAGCTTTGGGGAGTTGAATGACTTGTTCAAAGTTAAGAGCTGAGATGTGAACTAAAGTAGTGTGATTCTGGAGACTGCACTCTGCCCCGCTGCCTTACTTTTAGGATGCTTACGTGGAAGCTGGATGAACAGCACACATCTGTGCAGATGGGGGGTCCTTGCGGAGCCCTGCTCCACTGCCTTCCGGTAATAACAAACCTCGCGCCCAGCTCAGAGACCCGCGGAAAGGCCGTCTGGTACGTGTAACATTCTCACTGCCTTGGCTCCGCACAGCGTCTGGCTCTGCTCTGATGTTTACTGATGTCAGTTTGGGACTGAAATTTTATGTTTGATGGAAAATGCACCAACATTTACTTCTGAATTAATTTAGCTTTTATTATGAAATAAAAGGTGATTTAAAACTTGATTAATGCCTAATAAAACAAAAAAAAATTTAATGTTTTAAGCTGCTACTCTGAAGTAGCTCTGGTGTTTTATACTGCTATTTCCTCACTGACAGTTTATTATTCAAATAATTTATATAATGGTTACTCCTTTTTAGTTCTTGCTCTGTGTAAATTTAGAAAGCATTTATTTTGTCTGGGAAAAGTATCAAATGAATATTTTAAAACTTTTCTAAGGTTTTGGAAAACTAAATCATTGACTCGTTCTGTGTTATCTTCTCTTAATATCAATCCTATAAATGGCACTTGGGAACTTGATATTGTGACAAGCAACGGCAAGCAGAAAATGTTGTTTGGTCCATGGTTAGAGTGATAAATCAATTAATGAAAAATGAGTGGGAACTCACTTCTGGAATAAAACATCTTGAGGGCAAGAAAGAGCAAGGCGATAAGAACCAGTATGGTTCATAAAAGCCAACAATGTACACCGAGTATCCCCAGGGCTCAGGGCTTCACTCTTCCTCCGTGCATTTCTTGCAGCACATAAAGAGGTGGATTGTGCGAGGTAGCACATGCCTTCCCCAGAATTCGAGGGTGAGCTTGGAAGTATTCCAGTGGCTCTGTGAGCGCCCCGCAGGTCATCATGGGGTGAGCCAGAGTTATATTCAGTTTGCTGTCACTGAATGGAACAGAGCTTAGCTCTATGTAGTCAATCCTATTGTTCTGATACCTGAGGAGGCTGATTTGGTTTGAATCAGTAAAGGGAATACAAATCTGCATTGACCGAAAGAGAGACAACAAAGGCCTTTACTGTGAGTCTATCAGATACTACTGTTTGGTTAGATGTCATCCTGGACATTACATTGTAAGTCAAGATCAGGCATAAACTGATTTTCTATCTTCCTCCAGCTGCTCTTTTCCATTGTAATCTGTTCTGTCACTGTAAATCAGCTGAAAACTTCTGTCTTGCAGAGAAGGGAACTCAGGTCTCGCACAGAATGGAAAAGAAGACCAGACTGATGCCTTCATACCTGTCTGATCAACTGCTTGCCTCCCACAGATTTGGATGCTAGTTCCCAAGTGACTGTATCTGAAGGAAGTGGAAAAGGAGTTATAAAAGTTTCTTGCTTGGCATTTAAAGAAATACCTTTATTTCCTGGGTGAAATTTAAAACTAAAAAAATTTGGGGCTGATACCAGTAATTCCATTCCTCCTACAGGGCTCAGACTTTCAAAAGAGGAGGTGACTGAGCTACCAAATGCCTACAGCCCCAAGGGTCCCTGGGAGTCAGCATGATACTGTGTGGCCATGGAGCACAGGAGACACGTGGCAATGAGCACACACCACGAGCACAACTTCCAGTCCCATGCGCTCATCACCGCATTGCCCTTCTAGACAACAGGTACAGGCAGAGGGATTCCTCTGTGTTGAGCATCATGCCATCACGGGGAATGCAAACGTGAACCAGAGAAAGCCAAGCCCTGCTCACTGGGGACTGGCATGCTTAAGAACACTTAGTGCAGACAAGCAAACAGGTAACTTGAGCATAGAGACGTATGTGCTGAAATAGGAGTTAGGCACGGGACGCGATCAGACGGAGATGGAAAGGCATGCCACCCCGTTTGGGGCCTGTGTGTGTGTGCTGAGTGTTAGTTAGGAGGGACGCCCCCAAAGAAACTGTAATTAAGCTGTGAATTATAGTTGGCCCACTGGATGAGGAGGGGGAGAAGAAAGTAAGAAAAAAAATGTTCAGGCTGAGGAAACAGGACTGAAAAAAGTCATTACTTAGAAAATACAAGCAACCGAAGCTTCTGGGTTCCATGCAATTATTTGGATTGAGGCATTTATACTGATTTCTAAGAAAAGTTTTTATACCACAGGAAGCAGGTACACAATAGCCAAAGGTTTTCTATAAACCATGGCAAATAGGAATTTGGGAGGTCAATTATGTTACTCTGAGATGAAAAGTTTAGTTTTATTTTGTTCTTTAAGAAGTAGTAACTACTGCCCTGGCTCGTGTTTCTCAGTGGATTGAGTGTTGGTCTGCGAACCAAAGGGTTGCTGGTTTGATTCCCAGTCAGCGCACAGGACTGGGTTACAGGCCAGGTCCCCAGTAGGGGGCGCATGAGAGGCAACCACACACTGATGTTTCTCTCCCACTCTTTCTCCCTCCTTTCCCCTCTCTCTAAACATAAATAAAATAAAATCTTTAAAAAAAGAAGTGGTAATGACTGTGAAGTTTTATACACTTAGGTAAGTTGTAATTCCAAATAAATTTCTACTCACTATAAAATGCCCTAATATTGATTTAAAGAAATGTTTTTTCTTCTGAAAATTGATTAAAGTTGATATTTTAATAATAATGCTTTATTATTAATAGATTATCAAAATAATGAGCATTTGAATAACTAATCAGTTTTCTACTTAATCTTACAAAATTAATTTTCTCTTTTTAGATACTTCACTGTTATTAGAGACCCACAAATATAATCATTTCCTCCCTCAGCTTTCCTCCTTGCAAATGCTTGCTCTGCTGTCACATTCATTGCAACTTTATTCCTTGCTCCCTAATGATGCTGATCTGAGGGTCGGTAACAGCAGAAAAGTCAAAGTTGTTTGCTGTGATGAGGCGCTTCCCTAGTGATCACTGACTCAGAAGTAAGAGGATGACTTTGGATTGACATTAGGCTTGATGGCATTATTTGTCCACGGTCAATTTACGGAGTAAGCCAAAACTATAAAGTTACCCTGAGTGTACATAACTGGGCAGAGGAGTGATTATGCCAGGTGATTTCTGACAGATGGAATCACCATATTTATTTGTCATCCTGCTTCAGGTCTGACATTAGAACCATCACTACAAAGTATTTATAGAAAATTAACAGGGCGGCATATGACTTAGTGTAAATGGTCAGCCACCAAGGCAAGGACGCGGAGACATCTAACCCATTGCCTGGAGAAAAGGCCATCGAACCGAGAACGCACTGTGTCGAAGTGCAGCCCGGAGGAGGGGAGACGAAGGGGAACTTACTTGCTAGGTGCTCGGTCTTGCAGATTCGTTAACGCGGCAAAGTTGTTTCGTACAGTTCGCAGGCTGGCCAAGACCTAGGACGAAAGAAGATTTTAAACTTGAAGTAGGGCCACCTTGAATGCAATTTAACATGGCTTGGTGATTTTTAAAAATGGTTTGTTAAGTGAAAAGTTGATAATGCTTGCCACTGAGTTTCATATATGACTAAAGAATCCCCCAGTACTTAGTGAAGTTTACATGCATCTGTTTGAAATCTGGAGAGGTCAGACAGCAAGAATTTTCCAGGTATTTCCCCTCATGGTCTGTGAACTTGGGGACAGCAGCAGCAGTCCCCGCAGCATTCCTAGATTCCTCAGCCACCAAAACAATATCCCAAACGATACACATACAGCGTTGCTGTGTTTTTAGGCAAATATTACTCAACTCTCACATTAGAGGTAAAATGCAAAACAAATTACCCTCAAATTCTCCTAAAAAGTCACCAAGAATGTCATCATTTCAAAGTCATCAAGTAAATTTTAAATTATTTTTTTCACTTCCACTACATGGCTAGTCTAGCTAGTAAACAGAAATTATTCTCTTTGTTAAGGATGTTAATAAGGTTCCCAGGGAACCATTTCTCACATCAAATCAGACCGCCTTATATGTGCACAGGGCCTGGCCCCCTGAAAATACTCAATACAAATGCGTTTAGTGAATGACACACCATACCCACACGCACAAGGCAGGGCCAACAGGTCCCGCTGTCTCTGACAGCCCTTCCTTTCAACAGTTCAGTGAAACTGGAAAGTGGCAAAAGAGTTGGGGGTGAGACTAGAAGAGAAGAGTTACAAGAGCTCCACCCTCCTCACATTCTTCCCAGGGTGAAAGCTGTATCAGTTGAGGTTGTAGGCAATCTGGGTGAGGACCAGAACGTGAAGGGATCTGAAACACAGGTCTCGAACGTCCCACTAGGTACGACATAACGACTCAGACTGCCTGGCCTGTTGTGTTCCTCGTGCGTGAACTTAGACAAGTTACATAATTTCCCTGTAGACCAGTGTCCTCATCTATAAATGGGACAGGAATACCGACCTCAAAAGGTTGTGGTGGAGATGACGTGCAGGGACAAGTTGGGTGCCAGGAACAACGCCTGACAAATAGCACTCACTGTGGTGACGTTCCGTTCGGTTACTGGTGTGGTGTGCGCACAGGGAGGTCACGCATGCCCATCACGGATAATGTGAAGGGCGCCAAGTTTATAATTGCTGCAAGGTTGCCAGAACTGTTTTCGGGTTTTTTCCAGCTGGCATTGACTTAAACGAAAGTCAGGTCTTAATATTTTCTAAGAACTTTTTAAAAATAATGAAGCGTTTTTTGAAATTGGCATAATTCTTGTAGGTCACTCTCCCCTGAAGGAGTGACTGGTGTTTCCTCAGGGGCCAGCCATGGTTAACTTGGTCACGGAAAAACCTGGCTCATTGTCACATACAAACAACTCACGGTACGGAAAGGTCACGCTGCCCATGACGGTGTATGCAAATAGCCAACGGCTGACCTCAGACCACAAGGTCTTTCCTTAGGTATGAAATCTTGAATGATGCAGAAATAAATCTAATAAATAATCCACTGTCATTAAATCATGCAGGCTTAACTTATACTTTAAAAATTAAATGTCAAGTACAAGAATAAAGAATTTAAAATAAGACGATTGCACTCGTTAATCAATCCTCTTTCTAGACAAAAATTTTAAGCTCAGAATTCTTAGGATTTTACTCTAATGAGTTATTGTAACTGCACTACCTTTGACAGCTGGGTCAACAGAGACTGTACTGCATGCAGTTCACGTTCTATGCTCATTGAAAGAAAACATTACTTCGTAAAAGGTATACTATCATTAGTTTTCTGTAAAAAGGGTTATGACTCTTATAATAAAGATGAAATTATATTACTTTGTTTCAGTTTTAAATTTAAAGTATTTATTTTTGCATAATATATCTTCACATGATACAGATTTAAACAAAGAAAGGTAAAAAGCAAAACGTCTCCCCCCCAATATCAAAGACAAAATTCAAAATTATTGTTATTTCTGGGAGGAGGAAGGAAGATGAAATTGGGGAGAAATATACCAGGGCATTTAAATATTGCTGTTTTATTTCTTAAACTGTTGAGTTTTTGGTATTATTCTTTATATTTTAGATAATCACTAGATATATTCTCTCATATATATGAGATATTTCAAAATAAAAACTGATAAAAGAAATTTCCCTCTCAGCCCTCCTTCAGGCATTCAGCTGCCTGTCCCCTCAATTAATTGACTTTCAGGTTGTCCCCTAAATTTTGCCTTTGCAAACATGGCTGCAGTAAATATAACCTCGTAGATACCTCACTCCCTGTGTGTGCAAGTATCCAATCACGGTTTGTGTGGTAGGATAAATAATGTTTATACATTTTACATTAAGTATTAACTCTTATCTTCTGCACTGTGACACAGAGGATACCGGCAGAAGTGTGAATAAAAGCTCGGACGCTCCTTAGGAGGGGCCACTGCCCTCGGCCCAGCAGACACACGGAGCTGGTCTTCCACGCTCTCGATGGCACTGCAGGACGAAGAGTGAGGCGTCTGCTATTGCAGGCCGTGGGGGAGACCTGGGAGCAGTTTCACTCAAGCCACTGGGTTAGGGCTCAATGGTTCTTTGCATCTGTTCTGGGCCGGTCTCATCTCCCTCGAATTCAACACTTCACGAACTGCTGTCAGAACTTTAAGGCTCCTGTAATTTTCTTCACTCCTTAATGCTTGCTAACCAAAAATGTCCCTAAAGTTTTCTCTCACACAGCTTAATGGTTAAAAAAAATTAAAGTCATTTGTTTCTCTTCTGTTCCTTTAACCAAAAGTATAATCGCTCAAGGTCAAAAATATATGGGGAATGATGAGAAATATATACAATTTGGGAAAGAAATTTAATAGTGTTATGAAAAACTTTTACATAAAGCTGGGCCATGTACCAGCCCATGAAAGAGTTTAAATGTCACTTATGCACACTAACCTCTGGTTTTCTTGGGTACGTCTGGGCATTTACTAACCAATGAGATTCACTGCAAACAGCAGGAAAATGTGGGCGCCATTAAAAAGTTAAACAATTGAATACAATAGCCTAAAAGAAATATATACTTGTATAATAATAATTTATTGAAAGTATTTAAAGAGAGTTCTATCTTTAAAAAAAGACAACGTGGAAATAACATTGTTTTAAAAAATCCCTGCCTAAAAAAATTACAAAGAAATTATTTTGAGGATTGTTGTTTTTCATCCTAAATACTTTTTAGGTCACTAGATGGCGCTAAAACACTGACTACGTATTGCCAATAGACTTGGGGGAAGTGGGAGGAAGAAATAATTTCTTGCCTTTGTTTTACCTCCAGGAAAAACTGGAGTCAAATTACCATTATTTACAAGATAGAAAGGTCACTTTGACAGAAAAATAAAACCTTTCCCCAAGTTATGTTTTAGTTAAACCATATGAAATTAAATGCCGGTTTTGTATGTCAACAAATATTGATTTCTAGATTCCTAGAAGATGGCTAGCCGTGATTTTTGTGTTTAAATGAAGGATAAAGAAAAACTAACAGATAGGAACAACTGAAAGGGGGGATTATCTTCTCGCATCGCCAGGGTGAGGGGCTGTGATGAGGCCACAGAATGGCTGCTGCCTGGTCAAAGAGGAAAGGGACATTCCAGGGCATTAAAAAAATTGACAATGTTCTGTTACCAATGGAAAAATAATGTTCCATAGTGCTAACACTTCTCATAAAATTATCCCAGTTGCTGTATTTTGTTTAGAGTAAGGGTAAAATGGCTTTTGTTCCTACCCTAGATTTTTAAATCAGGCATATCTTCTTAGTCTGAACGATGTGCGAGTCTACCCAGGGGTCCAAGAGCGTATTTGTGTATTTTCTGCCTTTTCCTTGATCAAAGGTAGTACTTCTTTAACACTCCGTACTTCCATGGGAGAATTCTAGTGGACTGACGGTTTTACAAGGCAGTCATAACAAATAATGGGGCTGGTGGGTCCAGAGGCAGCTGACTGTAAAGCCATGGTTTTCACCCTTCATCAGTGTAGCATCTCCTTGGTGTTCCTTGGTCCCCTGCAAGAACCCTGGTCAAACTGTTACTGCATCCTTGGAAGGAAAAGGCCAGCTGTCGAGTGGTGGGACATGGCGCGGCACTGGGGGTCCTCGCAACACCTAGCTTTCACGCCAAAGGAAATTCCTACACCGAAAGATTTTGGCATGAACATAGAATATTTCAAAATGGAAACAAATCAAGTGTTTAAAGCTGTTTTTTTTTTTTTTCCCCTGACGATCAAGATTCTGAACTTGTAGGGGACTTATGATCCACATAAGAAATTGAAAGTGGAAGAGAGCTTAGTTTGAACACACCAGCAAGAATTCTAACCCTGCCCGGGCTGGGGACATGGGAATAGAATATGGAGGGTCTTTTATGAAGATTGTGTCCATCCCAGGTGATTTAGGTTTCAGCCCTGTCCATGAAAGTGAGGGCTGAAAGCAACTATGGTATGTTAGGCCAAATAGTGTTGGTATCACCTCAAGTGACATAAACATCTTATATTTTAAGCATTGTAATATTGTCATTCAGTAGTGACTATTTTATCTTGTATTGAAAACTTGAGTTATTCGTTAGGTCGACAAAATAAGGGAGTTGTGCCCAATAGGGCTAAAGAGGAGACAGCTGGCTAACTGGGCCTTCATTCTTATCTGGTTTCCCAAAGATGTTCTATCAGTGGTGAAATCATTCAGGGTTTACATGCATTTTTTTAAAAAATATTCTACTAGAGCTTTCTAGACCACATAGTTTAGAAAATGCCATTTGTGAAAACTGATGAAGCCACTTAAAAAGAATCTGCATCTCTGGGGCAACGGTCACCTTCTTCAAGATATTATGAGTCATTAAGCTAATTGTAAGCAAACTCTTCCCAACACATTCAAGAATTATTATCAGGCATCAGATATGCCTACATATTACACAGAGGTGGTTTATACTGAAAGTTCTAATGTCTGCGGGTATTAAGCACACATATTTATTTACACAGTTTACGAACACAGACTAAGTGATTTTTACACATATACAAGTGTACATATTTCTCAGTGTGCTGAACTTCTACACATTTGTTATAGATTATAGGCACACTGTAGAAAATGTCTGATTATGTAAAAGAGTAGATTTTCTTAGAATTTAAGAGCACTGATGATAAGAACTGAGTCAAATTTATTAGAAATTAATAAATACTATTTGAAGGAAGAAGGTATCATATACAGAATAGTTTTTTCATGTTTTACTACATATTTAAATATGTTTTTCTTATCACTATACCTAGGGATTTTAGTTAGAAGCAAAAATAGCTACCTGAATAAACTCAAGTTGGAATGATTACTTCTATATTTGGTAATGGCTGTTTATATTAGTTTGCCTGATTTCACCTTTTCTCTCAGTTCCCAGCTCTTAGAAATAAAATTATGGGTTCTCACTAGTAAGCAATTAAAACTCCTTAGCTTTACATGATTTTGCTGTCACAAAATATGATTAAAACATGTTAGTATAATTGTTTTTGAACACAGAAATATAGTGACTAGAAATAATTTATGATCTCTAGCAAAACCTTAAGCCATCAAGACCTGAACCTTCTGAACGGGATGGTGGTTTTATTCTGCTTTAATTGCCTTCATTAATAAAAAAAATCACTTGATGCAGTTGTGTTATTTATGGATTCATTAAATATTTTATCTAAATTATAGCAATTAAAAATCTCAGAAAACTTGCAAGAGTCATACAGAATTCTACTATCCAAACATTGCCATTATGTGTTTTTAAAAACAATACTTGTTATGACATTTTAGAAATGAAAGAGCCCGTACCACTAACACTGGAAACCGTGCTGAGTACGTTACAAGCCTGGTACTATTTCAATCTCTTAACAACCTTACGAGGTGAGCACTCTTGGAATTGTCATTTAGGAAGAAACCAGGTTTAGAAAAATTCAGTGAGTAGCCCAAGGCCATTCACTTAGCAAGAGGGGGAAATGGGGTTCATCTGGGGTATACCTTTCCCTATCTTTCCACAGGGAAAGACAGTCCCTCCAATTTCACCAAAGGGAAAGAAGTACTAAAGTTAAATTAGTTGCCCAAGGCACTAGAACTAGTCATACATGATTATTTTTTTATAACCTCTCTGGATCACTCAAATTCCAATATTTGGCATTTCCTATGAACAGTCAATGTTGGCTTTAAACCTGTTTCATGCCTCAAATTAAATCAGTTTTATCCCATTCTGTCCTAAGTCTGTCTACACCAGAAGTTCTCAACTTTCCTGGACAAATACTGGGGCCTTTAAAAAATATAAGCACTTGGATCCAATCCTGGAATTTTTGAATTCACTTGATCAGGGGCGCCCCCGAGAATGAAAGCTTTCTAGGTGATTCTGATGCACAGCGAGGGTTGAGGAGCACTGGTCCATACAAAACATATCTGGTCATCAACCATTTTATAGATACATCAAAATGCTCTAGATCATTTTATCACTTTCTAGTATTATGCTGTGTGTTTAAAGTATTTTCATGATGTGCATACCTAAAAGGAACAAAGGAACTCAAACACATCACTCAGTTAATGTTTGTAGAAATGGCATGCATGAAGCATCAGGCTGAATTGGAATATTCTATTTCAAGCACTGACCATATACCTAATTATACTAAATGTTATTTAATCCGCCATGTAGCCTTCTGCTTCTAGTGCTATGTCAGTAAAGAAAGTATGGTCCCATTGAAATATGTCACTTAGGTAATTTGTAATTTGAAGCAAAGAAACTCTTCGAGTCTATGAGTTTATAGGAAACAAATCAACATGGTCAAGGTCACATTCTCTAGTATTGGCTTTGAATTACTTGAATGAACCAGAGAATTTGTATTTGCACTTGTGTTTGATTGCAAATTAAATTAAGAACAAGAACTCATTTCCCAAATTAAATTTTCGAATGAGAAGCCTGTCCATTCACCAAACTCTGCTTACCTGAGCAAATGGAGTCACA
Organism: Desmodus rotundus; assembly: GCF_022682495.2. Taxonomy (NCBI): domain Eukaryota; kingdom Metazoa; phylum Chordata; class Mammalia; order Chiroptera; family Phyllostomidae; genus Desmodus; species Desmodus rotundus. The sequence continues at coordinate 177,274,155 of NC_071387.1, read as the reverse complement.
ATCAAGTCATCTCCGTGTCTGAAAAAGAAACCAAATCCGGTGTTAGAAGTTCCTGATAACTCTATGACCACTTTTGATCGATATTCAATGGTAAGTTCCACTTTCATAAATTCCTACAGAGAATTACAGTAATTCTATCCTTATTCTTCAGCATATGTTCTTCCTAGCCACAGGAGTGAAAATATGTCTTCTGGAATGTTAACCATTTTCCGGTTCCCTGGGTAAAAGAGGGGTGTCTGGATCGTCAGCCAAGGTCACTGTTCTTATTAAGCACACAGGATATGCAACAGTAGAAGCGGAGTTCCAGCAGTGGGGCCTGAGTTCTAGTCTTGGCCTCTTACTGTAGTCATCAGGAAAGAGAGCTGTGGAAGGAGCTAGCAACGGCAGTGGTTTCGGTGAGAGGCCCCTGGACCATCTAACATTTGAAGGTGAAGAGCACCGAGTTTCTGCATCATCCTGAGCGAGTCTTGGACAGGCTAGGAACTGTGGACGACAGGGGACTGCATCACACACTAATAAAAACCCAGTACAACTCTTCTACTGACTCACGTCCCAGCAGCTGTAATTACGGGAGAATGTCACCCCGTATGTGCTGTTGCTGCAGCAACCTCGGCTGTACACCATGCCCGGGGATGCAGGAGTGAGGTGTCAGCATGACGGGTCTCAGCGGGACAGGGGAAGGCAAGGAAAGGTGTGCAAACATTTCACTCGGAGGAAAGTGTGAAACCGAGGCCCAGAGTTCTTCTGTGCTATTTCTTAGCATGAATAATTTGGGAGGATTTCCCAGATCTCCACGGGACATTTCTTGATCCAGCCAGCTGAAGCTCTGTAATCAGAAGTGAAGGCGATCATTCTACACAGAAAGCTGGACGTGAACCTCACTGAGAACACTACAAATGAACCGTTCAGTCACTCACGTCCAATTCTGCAAAGGGCCTAAACCAGCACTCAGGATAAGCTTTGGCATATGGGTGATGTGAGTAAACAGGTCATCGCCAATAATTAGACCAGTTGTTAATGAGAGATCTTGAAACTCAAAGTGTGGGAGAATAAAAGCAGAAAAATGTTGGAACACAGTTTAAAGGAAACCTGTGTTACTTTGTACCCTGTAAGTTTCAGAATTACATTTTCTTGAGGGTCACCCGCTCTTTGCCGAGATTGTTCAGATAGCCACAATGAAAGTAGTATGAAATCTAGATGTTTTCCCAAGGTACAGTGTGTTTCCCATTTTATTCTTTAAAATGGACTGTGAAGGTCATTTTCTAAAAACTAAGTCACTTTGACCAGGGCACATCATCCCTGGAAATGTCTTCTTTTTTTTACATGAATCACATTGGATTTGAATCACTCTAAGCCCAAAAGGGTGTGAATGTTTATTAAAACACTTAACTCTTTCTTTGATTATATTTCATTCCCAAGAACTATAGAAGACATATTTAGAATATATAATATTTAGGATAATTTATGAGTCTTGCTTTCTTTCCCTATCAAGCATGAAGAGAGACAGTTATAATTTTAGTGAAGAAGGTATGTCACTTTTTTAAATTACCCAGAAATTTGTTTTTGCCAAATATCTTGATTGTCTCATTTTGGTAACAGTAACATTGTTTCCAGCATTTTGGTGGCAAATGTTCTCAATAAATGGCAGGCTACACATATCTTTTTCTTTTCAAAAATTATGTAATGCTTACATTATCTTTGAATATATATTGAATATAAAATTTTAAAATCTTGGTCTCAGTCTGTACTTCAATATCAAGGTGTCTTTTTAGACTCACTATTAGAAGTATACAATGTATGTTTATATATGCACATATATAATTTTGTACATGGCAGAAAAGAAATGCAAGTGCATTTTAATTGTATCCTATAGTTTACTTATGATAATAAAAACTTAGATCTGGTGGCTAAAATTCACAGAAAATCATTCTGTTACATACATTTGGCTTAAAGTATGTGTGAGTTTTAATGAATTGAATTAAAAGGAATGAATTGTATACACACCAAAAAAACCTACGTTAGAAATTGATTCTGAAATGCCGCACTTAAACAATTTTCCCAACAAGAAACATTTTAAAAAGGGAAACCTAGGTAACCGAAGTATTAGAAGGGATTCTAACAGCACACAGGAAGAACACTGTTGCTTCCTAAAATGGGAAGAGACTGTTAGGAACTCCTGTCAACTGGCGAGAACTCGATGCAAATTTGTGCAGTTTTCTCCACTTGGAGACCTGAAATTGTTCCCGCTGGTACATGACTTCTCTGGAGAGAGTGACTGTATTTTGCTGTATATAATGTGTACTTTTCCCCTCAAATTTTTGAGGGAAAAATAAGATGCACATTATACATGGGCAGTACCTGAAATGTCTTGCATCTGTTTTTGTTTTGTAATTATTTGTTACATAATATTTCTTGTACCATAATATGTTCAAAAATAAATGCTAAAATTCCTTTATAATACAAAACCCAAGTATTTAAATATAAATAAATAAATAATTGAATTGAGAAAATTAAAATGAAAGATTTTTTTCCTGAAAGTTTGGGCTAAAAATGTGGGTGTGCAGCACACACGGTAAATTGCATATTGCATATTTCTTTCTATACATATTGCCTTTTGTTCAAATGCAAACAAACAAACAAACGTAACAACAACAAACTTCAACAAAAAAATCACCTGGGATATATGTGCTTTAGGGGAAAAATCACCTTTCTTTTAGAATTGGAGTAGTTACTGGGGAAAGCTGGGGAAAGAGTGAGGGCTGGGGGGCGGGATCATAAAAAGTCTGGTTTGACATCGTATGTGTGTGTGTATGAATGTGATGAGACTGGCACTCTGGTGACAGTCACAGCAGAGCCAGTGCCATGCTGGTCTCTAGCCTCATGGTGTAGAGGGAGGTGCTTAGTCACCTGCCCCGGTTACCATGGGCTGAACCAGAGTCACCCCCTCCAGCCCTGGGTTTGGAGAGGGCTGCTTCTCCCCTACACTCTGCAAGAACTTGAATTACCCAGAAACTGTTTCTGACAAATATCTCAATTGTCTCATTTTGGTAATAGTAAAATTATTTCCAGTGTTTCAGTGGCAAATGTTCTCAGTAAAGGGCAGGTTATATACTATATCCTTTTCTCGCTGAGTTCTTCTTGTTGAGTGAGTCCGAGCCAGCACTACTGGAGGTAGGGGAAGAGAAAGCTTAACGTGCGCTATTGAATTTTCTTTTTCCAAAGTGGAATGACAGTAGGGTCAAGAAAAATCCCTCTGCCTTTGACCATCCTTCCCCCACTTGTATATAATTTACTGATTTCCTTTTCTACCCTCGATCTTTCCATAATAGAAAGCCAAAAACATGAAAGATGGCGAAGGGATTAACGAGAGAACATTTACGAGTGACTCACGACTGGGACAAGGATACAGGGATTGACTTAGGGAGGGAAGTGGGTGGGGCTGGGTGGAGGCTGGGAAGGGGAGAAGAAGCAAAAAGTGGAAACAACTGTAACTGTATAAACAATAATTTAAAAAAAAAGCTAAAGGAGAACAATCCTAAAGCAAACCCTCTAACAGAGACCTCACTGGGATCCAGAAACTATGCAAGTACCTCAATGTGGCAAAGCCCTGTCATCTTACAAAATAAAATAAGCTCAACCAAGAGCAGCACCCGAAAATATAATTCTGTGAACTAGTTCAAGATTTTGTTGAAACACACTAGGCAGCAACCTTTCCATGCTTTATTATTTATTACCAAACCAGAAGGAAAAGGAGATGCAGGTGATTAGAAGAAAGCTTATACCTCATGGAGCAAAGAACCCTAATCCTGTGATACTAAGAGCCTCAGTGGCTACAAAATAGCTGCCGCCTCTGAACATCACGCATCACGCATTTTAGCATGACGAGCGGTTTCATGACCCAGCGCTTTGAAGAGGAGCCACGGGCTGAGGCTTACTTTCTCAGTCTTGCGAAAACTTCTTGATCTTCTGTGTTTCACTCTCTCTTCCTACAAAACTAGGAAGAAACTCTCCTCTGGAGGTTGTCAGTAAGATTGGGGAATTGATAAACATGAAAGTGGTATTTGGGCATTTTGAAATACTGGTATCTTTCTTTGCTGACGGTGAACACTCTTACGCATTTATCAATTCCCCCTTGACTCACCTCTGTTAGAATGACAGGGAAACAAGTATATTCTCATTTTGAGTGTGTCATAAACATGTTTCCGGTGCCTCAGCCATTCGACAACACTCACAAATCAGCCGCGGGAGGATCAGACCTCCCCACACTCTGCTCCCACGCACACTGAAGTACGGATGTGAAATAGACACACACAGAACACCAAGGTGCTTGGTCTTTTAAACATAATAAGTCTATTTTGAATGTAAAACACAAATTAACTGTAGGAACTTTGAGAAATACAGAATGACTTAAAGAACCACCTAAAGATAACTGTCGGTAATGTTTTCCTTCTGGATGTATGTGAGTGCATGCATGTTATACATGATTTGTGTGGGATGCATGATTTCTTACACAATTGAAATCATGCTGTACGTTCCATTTTATAGCTTGCTTTTAATATTAAACATTGAATCATGAAGTATTTTGCCTGCCTTTATATTTTTAAAGCGTTTTAAATGATTCCAGTCTAAAGTTTTCAAGTAGCTCTCAATCTAAATGTATTAAAATGTAAATGCTGCCCTGGCTGGTGTGGCGCAGTGGATTGAATGCTGGCCTGAGAAACAAAGGGTCATGGGTTCAATTCCTAGTCAGGGCACATGCCTGGGTTGCAGGTTCAGTCCCCAGTGTAGGGGTGTGTGAGAGGCAACCACACATTGATGTTTTTCTCCCTCTCTTTCTCCCCTCCTCCTCTCTCTCTAGGAATAAATAAATAAAATCTTAAACAAATAAAATGTAAGTGCTGATTTTATTTTAAAATTTTAAAAATTAAATAATTGCATGAATTGCTCAGATTCATTGTTGTTCATTTATTCTGTCTAATAAAATACTACATGAGAAATTAAGTTCATTGAGTACTAAATTCATGGGGATGTTGAAAATTTTGTTATTACCATTTTTAATTAAAATCATGAAACTATGGTTTCAGACAATAAAAGTATTCTGGAAATTTGGCTACCTAGCACACTTTGCAAAACCAAGTTGTATTTTCCCATAGATATCATTTTGAAACGGTGACCTATTTTTCTAAAAAACAATGGTGGCTCTGAGAAATTATAAATGTCATGTTTAGGAATATAATGAACACTTTAAAATTACTTACGAAGGAGGCATTATGATTTGAATTAACTGCTAGTAGAAAAACGTATACTGCCAAAACAAAGCAACAAACGGCGAATGAAAAACTGCCTCTCTGGTTTCAGATTAACCTGGGGATTATGGCTCCTCCGTGCTGTTTGGCCTTTTAATTTAGAACTGCTTCCTTTGTCAGTCAAGAAAAAAATTAAGTAACACCTCCATTTGCGAACCCCAGGGAATGAAGCTCCTGCATAACAAAGCCAATCTTAGTCACACTTGAATGTGATTTTCCTCTCTGAAGCTCTTGTCACCTAGAATTAAAGAAATCCATTTAACACAAAAGCTTAGTCCTCTGGTCAAAAGTCACAGCTACCAAAATTTACATTTTGGCAAGAATATCCAGCAACATTTTACTGAGATCCAAAAATAATGTAAATTACTATAGAGCAAAATTAAAGCAGTTCTTTATGGTGCAAGGTAGTGTCTTCCAATTTGAAAAGTTTCCATGTTAAACTCAAAGCCAGTTGTTTGCAGCTACACATGCAGTTTTGACAGTTTTTTGATAATGCTAATCACAGTTGTTAGTCCTGAAGTTGAAATGTTTCCCCCATTTGAATATAAATATAAAAACCTTTGTATTTATGTTCCATACTAGCACAAAAAGGATAAACCAATATATAACCCTTTCCACAATGTTAACAGGTAAGTAAGCTAATGCCCCGTTCTGCAGAAACAGATGAATGAGGCCATCCAAGTTATTAACTTTTTGTGGAAAAGGCCTCCCTTCTGTACCTTTAACCTTTCTTTGCCCTAATAGAACTGAGTGGTAGCTTATCCTAAAATCTCTTTCACTGATGTCCTGCAAAGTAACTCAATATCTTCTCAGCTTTAGCACTGGAACTCTTATAATAAGTTACTGTTATTTTTTATTTCTTAAAACAGACTTTTAATATAATTATTTTTAAAAATCAGAGTATAAAATCCAACAAAAGTATAACTAATATGGTAATAATTACAAACAATTGTAATTATTATAAAACAATAATGATAACTGACATTTATTGAATGGTTATTACCTGCTAGGCACTATGCAAAGCACTGCCCACTGATCACCTCTTATTAAATTCGTTTTGTAGGTGAGGAAAGGGGGCCCCCGGGAAGGACCAAATATCACATGCTCGTGCAGCAATGGGGCCCAGATTCAAACTTAGGCAACGTGACTTCAGAGGCTCTGTGCTTGAACACTTTGCAGTTCTGCATCTAGAATGCACTTATCAATGCCCAAAGCACATCCCACACAATGCACGAGCTTAATCCCTGTCACACAGGTGATATGTACGATGAACACAACAAATAGTAGAGTTACATATACACGCAAAAGAAAAACATCAAATCACCAACGACTTACAAACCAAAACAAGCTCTGCCTCTCTACTAAGTTTCATGTCCTAAACCCTAAAATAAAATAATAAACAAAATGAGATGAAATAATTTTTGTTGTGCACTCAGGTGATAGCCTGGCTGATAGTTAAATGTCGTATGTCCATATTCAGAATATAGCAAGGCTGTACACATGTCATATGTAACAAAGGCCTGTGAAGATGGTATTCATGTACATTTATATTTAAATACCTATATGTAAACTTATCATGTGTGCACACGTGTATGTGTGTTTCTGCCATTTCTATTTCAAATGAGGGAGGAAAGCTGCTGTGGGGAAAAACACCTCTACCATCCTTAGCATCATGAGAATTTACTATATTATTTTGCCCATACTACTCAAGGGAAAAACTCTTTCAAGATCACCTGCTCTATACACATCACACTCTAAGGTGTACAGCGTCCAGCAGAAGTAGCGCCACTGAGTGTGGTGGGCAGGGTCTGTGAATGTCTGCACAAGACGGACAGTAATTTGAACATCCCACCTAAAGTGCCATATGGTGTGCTTGGGTGTGATATTGTTATGTCACAGAAGTACATGCTCATGATTTTGTAATAAGAGATTTTCATGTAACAAAGGAGGAGTGTGATTTGTGCTGGACCCTGTATTTTGGCTGCTTAAAAACGTGACGCAACGTGTCAGTGTAGTTTCACTGGTGGTAACAAACGCACCACTGGGATAGGAGGGCAGGGGGCACATGGGAAACCTCTGGACCTTACTCGTAATTTTGCTATGAATCTAAAACTGCTCCAAAAAGTAAAGTCTTAATTCAATGAAAAACAAAAAAAATCAGATAACTTTAGACATAGATGTGACCTGAGAAATTACTTAGTCTTCTGAAATTTAAATAGTTTGCTTACTTCTTATTCACATTTTTAAGAATTAAAGACTGGCCTGATAGTGGCCAAAAAAGCCCCCCAAAACCCTAAAACAGTAGCTCTCAATCGTGGCCCCCGTGTGCTCCTGTCACATAAACCAACGATAGAGCAAAGGGAACTGGAGTTAGTGCAACATAAGCAAAAAACTCTCTACTCTGAAGTGTAATCTGTTCTTTTCTTGTCATGAAACAAAAATCCAAGTTTGTTAGAGAAGGCACAGGATGCCAAAGAATGCCCTCAGGTGTGTCAGTTACACGGTGGCGTGAAAGACGATTTGTTTTCAAGAGTATCTATAAAAATATTTTCCACTTTCAGTCAGTTAAAAATGGTTTCATGCATGTGTGTAGGCACACTCACTAAGCATATGTAGTTGTTTTGTTTACTAAAAGCCAACACAATAGACTTCCAGGAATGTTGATGTCACAAATTATTGTCACATTGCTCTGAGTGCTGACTTGCATGAGGAAGAAGGAAGGGGACACGGGCTCAGAACACAGCAAGCTTCCGCCAGTGCCCTCCCTCCGTGTCCCAGGAACAGGTTCTTCTCTCACAGGTTATCTTATTTGACAGGCCTATTCTTAGCATCAGTGGCCCTAACCTCTTGGTTTTTCTCCAGGATGTGTTCCTGGGGAAAAGATTTATGTGTAGCTACCACAACAATATTTTTAAAGATCTTCATGTGGTAAAAAGATTTGGTAGATTAAAAGGAAGTGCATGTAGTTCATTGGTGGTGGGAATGCAGACTGGTGCAGCCACTGTGGAAAACAGTATGGAATTGCCTCAGAAAACTAAAAATGGAACTACCTTTTGACCCAGCAATTCCACTGCTGGGATTATACCCTAAGAACCCTGAAACACCAATCCAAAAGAACCTATGCACCCCAACATTCATAGCAGCACAATTTACAATAGTTAAGTACTGGAAGAAACTTAAGTGCCCATCAGCAAACGAATGGATGAAAAAACTATGGTACATTTACACAATGGAATTCTATGCAGCAGAGAGAAAGAAGGAGTTCCTACCCTTTGTGACAGCATGGATGGAACTGGAGAGCATTATCCTAAGTGAAATAAGCCAGGCAGTGAGGGACAAATACCATATGACCCCACCTTTAACTGGACCCTAATCAATAAAAATAAAAAGCAAACAAAATATAACCAGAGACATTGAAATTAAGAACAATCTAACAATAGCCAGAGGGGAGGGGGGAGGGGATAGTGGGGAGAAGGGTTTTCAGGAACTACTATAAAGGACACATAGACAAAACCAAGGGGGAGGGAGGAAGCAAGGGAGGGAAGTGGGTTTGGCTGGGGCTGGGGGGAGTGGTAGGGAGAAAATGCAGACAACTGTAATTGAACAACAATAAAGTAATTTTTTTTAAAAAGGAAGTGCATGATCAAGCAGAGAGGAGTGAGTGCAGTATGTTTTGCATGCCTGCTATGTACTAGACAGTGTGCTACTGATACTGGTATTTAATTCTGACAGCTCTGCATTGCATGGATGCTCATATTCCCATTCTAAGATAAGGAACCAGGCTCTGATAACTAAAGTCTCCTTGGTGGTCATGTCCTTGGCAAGTGGCAGAGGTCAGTAATTTCCAAATGCCAGGATGAGACCTGGTGCTTTCCAACAGAATGCTCTGTGACAAAGCAGGAAAAAACATGGACCATGGGGTGAGGTTTTAAAAAAGCTAAATTTCTTTGGAAAACACTCTATCATTCTGAGAATATCCTCTGTCTTTTTTATTGACATGGAATATGAGAAAACTATTGCCAACATCATATTCAATGGGCAAACATTAAAAGTTTTCCCAGTAAGATCAGGAACAAGACAAGGGTGTCTGCTTTCACTACTTTTATTCAAGATGGTATTGGAAGTTCTAGCCACAGCAATCAGCCAAGAAAAAGAAATAACATGCATACAAATTGGAAAGGAGGAAGTAAAACTGTCACAGTCTGTAGATGAAATGATACTATACAGAGAAAACCCTATAGACTCCACCAAAAAACCTACTCAACCTTATAAGTGAATTTGGCAAAACAGTGGGATACAAAGTCAATATTCAGAAATCAAAGGCATTTTTGTACACCAACAATGAAATATCAGAAACAGAAATCAGGAAAAATATCCTATTTGCTATAGCAACAAGAAAAATAAAATACTAACCAAGAAATAGGAATAAAACTAACTAAGGAGGTAAAAGACCTGTACTTAGAAAACTATACAACACTGAAGAAAGAAATTAAGGAAGACACAAATAAGTGTAAGAATACACCATGTTCATGGATTGGGAGGTTTAACATCATCAAAATGTCCATACCACCCAAAGCAACCTATAGATTCAATGCAATCCCTATTAAAATACCAATGACATATTTCACAGATATAGAACAAACATTTCAAAAATTTATAGGGAACCATAAACGACACTGAATAGCCTCAGCAATTTTGAGAAAGAACAAAGAGGAGGGATCACAACACCTGATATTAAACTATATTACAAGGCCACTGTAATGAAAATGGTCTGGTACTGGCATAAAAACAGACACACAGATCAATGGAACGGAATAGAGAACGCAGAAATAAACCTATGTCTCCATGGTCAATTAGTATTTGACAAAGGGTGCAGTAGCATAAAATGGAGTAAAAACAGCCTCTTCAACAAATGGTGTTGGGAGATCTGGACAGCTACATGCAAAAAAATGAAACTTGACACTAACTTACACCACACACAAAAACAAACTCAAGATGGATAAAAGACTTAAATATAAGTTGTGATACCATTAAAGTCCTAGAGGAGAATATAGGCAAGAAAATCTCACATATTCAATGCAGCAATATTTTTACCGATATGTCCGCTAGAGCACAGGACATAAAGAAAAGAATAAACAAATAAGACTTCATCAAATTAAAAAGCTTCGGCATGGCTAAAGAAAACATCAGCAAAAGAAAAAGGGAACCAACTATATGGGAAAACATATTTGCCAATGAAACCTCAGACAAGGTTTTGATCTCCAAAATATATATAAAGAACTCACATGACTCCACACCAGGAAGATAAACAACCCAATTAAAAAATGGGCAAAGGATCTGAACAGACAATTCTCCAAGGAGGATATACTGAAGGCCCAGAGTCATATAAAAGGATGCTCAGCATGACTAGCCCTCACAGAGATGCAAATTAAAACCACAATGAGATACCACTTTACACTGGTCAGAATGGCCATCATAACCAAATCAACAAACCATAAATGTTGGCAAGGTTGTGGAGAAAAGGGAACCCTAATACACTGTTGGTGGGAATGCAGACTGGTGCAGCCACTGTGGAGAACAGTATGGAATTTCCTCAAAATTCTAAAAGTGGAACAGCCTTTTGACCTGTTGATTCCACTGCTGGGATTATACCCTAAGAACCTTGAAACACCAATTCAAAAGAACCTATGCACCCCAATGTTCATAGCAGCACAATTTATAATAGCCAAGTGCTGGAAGCAACCTAAGTGCCCATCAGTAAATGAGTGGATCAAAAAAATTGGTACGTTTACACAATGGAATTCTACGCAGCAGAAAGAAAGAAGGAGCTCCTACCCTTTGTGACAGCATGGATGGATCTGGAGAGCATTATGCTAAGTGAAATAAGGCAGGTGGTGAAAGAAACATACCATATGATCTCACCTATAAGTGGAACTTAATCAACAAAACAAACAAGCAAGCAAAATATAATGAGAGACACTGAAATAAAGAACTAGCCGCCAGTAACAAGAGGGGAGTATGGAGTGGAGTAACAGGGGAAAGAAGTGGAAGGGTCATCAGGGACATGCATAAAGGACCCATGGATAAAGACAATGGAGGGGGAGGATTGAATGTGGGAGGTGGGGGTGGGTAGGGTGGAGGAGAGTAATGGGGAAAAATGGGGACAACTGTAATCAAACAACGATAAAAAAATGGAGGAAAAAAATAAAGTGATTGTGTGTATCGATGGAAATTTTCTCTCTAACGTCCTTTACCCGGCAAAGTGAGCAGTCAGTACCCTCAGTCAGTCTCCCAGGGGGTTTCAGAAGGCTCAGGGAGTCATGAAACCCTACGACATGGAAATGTGCAGTGTAGCTGGATTTAAAGCCGGGCTTTGAAATACTTTCAGGTTGCACATACCATGCTGCTTTCTGCAGGCTCAAATGGACCCAGCTCTTCTGAAACCACAGGTAAATATTACCCATATTCTAGACTCTAAAATGCCACTGTCCAACAGAAATTCTGCAGGAGGGAAATATTTTCTGTGTTGTCTGTTATCCACAGGCCACGCGTGGCTACTGGGCACCTGAAATGTGGCTGCTGTAACCGCGAAACTGGTTTTAACTTTTATTTAATGTTCATTCATTTAAATTAAGGAGTCATAGGTGACTAATGGCTGTCATGTTGACCAGTGCAGTTCCTGAGTCATCTTTACAAAACTCCAGTTATATGCCTTCCAAGAAAAGACAACACCTTATGTAACTGGAAAAACGCGCTTACTCTAAGCTTGGGGCAAAAGAGTGTTGACACATTAATATCACAAAAACTCCCCATTGTTTGGCAAAAACCCTAAGTCAAAAGGTTTTCCCAGATGTCCATCAAGAAACTCCATTCTTGAAAGGAAAAAAAATATTTTAGTTTAATTGCTTTACTTACTTATTACATTCCCATCTAGAGGCTACTGTACCTCAGCAAAGGCCACAGGTCAAAACCAGTATGTTCAGGGCACAGATACCTGGATCCTAATTCATGGTGTGTGTGTGTGTGTGCGTGTGTGACACAACATTTTGTAGCAAAATCTTGTCATTTCTAAAACTGAGCTACTATTTTCCCTAGTTTCCTTATATTATTGTTGTGAAGAAAAACTATTACAATTTCATGGAAGAATTATACATCAACTAAAAAGACTAGAGAGATATCAGGCAATTTTAAGAACATATTCCTATGTCCTTATTCCTCAGTATGTGCCAAATACTTGTCACAAAAACTGAAGGTATCTATTTCATTCTTCAAAGCATCGACAAAGCTAAGCCACAAAGGAGGAAACATGATGAACCTTCTGAATATCCTGAACTTGAACTGATGACTCCTGGGTTTGTTCATGAACCTTTGAAACATACTTTCATACTTTCAAAGAGCTCCTGTGTTTGGACAGCTGGCTTAGCGAAAAGCTGTCTGGCTCGGAAACATCAGGTTCCTTGATAAATAGAGCAAGCCAGGCTACATTTAAAAATTGCAAAACAGAACACCAAAATATACCTAATGAAACAGCATTAGAAATATTACCTAATTTCTACAGTACATAGAATAAAGGGAAACTCAAGGTATTGAAGATAAACAATGCACATAAAATGAAAAACCACCAAAAAAGTGTGCAGTCAACACATGAAATTAACTCTATGATTTCGTGTAAAAGTCTTTATCAAGTGCCTTCTCTTCAGCTACTGTAAGAACACGTTCATGATAGAAAATAATCAGGATTAGATGGAAGTTTTATTTTAATGCACTTTTAGAAATTGCTCAGGGGACCTGTAGGTAACACAGAAATGAGAATGCTTGTTTTGTGATTTTTCTGGGAAAAAAACCCAAACTAAAAAATCTCAGACAAATAAAAAAACAACCAGCCAAACACAAAACTAGCCATGGTGGAAATAACAAATTTGATTGGAAGTTCTCTGAAGTCCCGGAGGGAGAGTGGATATTGAAACGTGGAAACATGAGCTCTGCATGCAGACTTGTTTTCTCTGGAAGTGAAACACTGTTCGTGGGATCATTCATAACATTTACTACGAGACAATGTCATTCACTGAATTGCTTAAGTAATTTCCTGTCAGTGCAGCCTCCCACATTCACAGAGGTGCAAGCAGCTGTTCTTTCTCTTTCTGCTTTTAACTTGTCTGCTTTCAGTGAGAGGAGTATAGGGATTAGTGCTGTACTTATGTTTAGACATACCTGCAGTAGTCAGTGACAGCTAATTTTTTTTTCAACCTAGGTTAAAAAGATGCTGACGTCTCAAAACAATTAAGGACAGCTGACACAAAGCCTGAGCGAAAATGCAATAAGCAGATGGAATAATTGGGGATGTTCAGCAAATCTGACCAGAACCTCAAGGCCCAGTGTCTGCTAGTCCTGTCTTGGTTTTTCTCGAAGGCTCTCTTTTGCTCTATTTGTAAAGCACATCTTTATGTTTCATATTGCAGGCATGAAGGGAGGGTGATTTACTAATACTCCTCAGTATTTCTTATCTCAAGAAACACATTACATAATTGTTCCAGCAGTGTGATTATTTTTCCTTATATGGCTTAGAAAACCATATAGAAGACATTAAGGACAATTCACTGAGGATCCAACATTGACAAGCAAAGTAAATAAAGTGATCGATGTGTAAGTGAAATAGGGTTTATGTAGAAATCTCAGTATGCCGGGGTAAGCCTCCTTTTCTATCTAATTTAAAATAGATAAATAAAGACAGAAATGCATTCCAAACAGAATTTTTGTCTTGTTTTCATGGATCTATAGGCTCTCAAACAATACCCTGGCATAAAGTAGGTTCTATCAACAGTTGCTAAATGAGGAAAAAAATGATCCTCTCATTAAAAAAATGCAGCCAATTAATACACTCCTCATTTGGGAAAACATTTAACAAACTCTAGGACTGTCTTCTGAGCAGAAGCTGCCAGGAACTTCTCTCCTGTCTTATATAAGATTTTTAGATGCTGAGTTTAGCCTAGTTCTGCAGAGTTATAATTTCCAAGAGTTGCTTGCATATTTTCTTCTCACTTCTCTGACCAATTTGCACTTTTATTTTATTTTATTCTTAAAATGTAAATGAAAAACAAAGTTTATAGTGCAAGTAACTAATTTGGTCAAATGAATTTGGTCAACTGGCACTTCTGTCTCCCTGCAGTTTTCCTGCAATAATACAGCGCCTTGTTTATGATGACATCACGTTCTCCTAGAAATGATCAAAGTGTTTGTTGCAGTTTTTAAGAAAGTTAAGCTCTCAAGACCTTAGATCTCTCATTTGTAAAATGACATAAAAATGTGCCTATTCATGGGACCGTGAAAAGTATCAAACAGGATAGCGGACGTAAACACACTTGGAAAAGTGAAGGGTGACACGTGCCCGTGATGGATCTGTGAGTGTCCGTCTTGTTCTCTCATTGTGCCTCAGATGTGTAACTAGATCTATTCATGAAGGGTAAGGTGAGGATACCCTGGTTATTTAAAAGTGATTATTTTCTTTCTCACTTTTTCAAGAAATTAAACGGTTATATTTCAACTTAAAGAGCATTTAAAGGATTTCCAAAATGTTTCATTCAAATAGATAATCACAAACTTTCCCTGGTGTTGTTTTTATTTGAAATTTCTAAGGGGTTTTCTCAATAGGGAAGCTTAAGTAGAACAATACATATACAGTCATCAAAAGCAATTAAAATACATTATGTCCTTGTCTATAAAGTACAGCTGAAATAGACACTGAACGACCTTCCCCACATCACCACACACTAGGTGAGATAAGAAAGTGGAGATTTACGTATGGCCACATCTTAATACCCAAGCTTAATCCCCTTACTTGAGCTCATGATAATATTTTGTCAGGAGCTACAGCTCCATGTAGTTTTCTTTCCTTGTGTCTTCACCTAGTTTTGGAATCAGGGTAATACTGGCCTCATAAAACAAGTTTGGGAGTCTTCTCTCTTCTTGAATTTTTTGGAACAGTTTGAAAAGGATAGGAGTTAGCTCTTCCCTAAATGGTAAAATTCACCTGCAAAGCCATCCAATCTAGGGCTTTTGTGTGCCAGGAGTTTTTTGATTACTGCTTCAATTTCACTAGTTGTTATAGGTCTATTCAGGCTTTGTACTTCTTCCTGATTTAGTTTTGGAAGATTATATGTTTCTAGAAATTTGTCCATTTTGCCCAGGTTGTCAAATTTCTTGGCATATAGCTGTTTGTAGTAATTTCTTTCAATACTTTGTATTTCTGTGGTATTGGTTGTAATTTCTCCTCTTTCATTTCTGATTTTATTTATTTGGATCCTCTCTCTTTTTTTTCTTGATGAGTCTGATTAAAGGGTTGTCAATTTTGTTTATCTTTTCAAAGAACCAGCTTCTGAAATTATCCATCTGTTGAATTGTTTTTTCAGTCTCTATGTCATTTATTCTGCTCTGATCTTGATTATTTCCTTCTTTGTATTTGCTCTGCGCTTTGTTTGTTGTTCCTCTGGTTCTTGTAGATGTTGGATTAGGTTGTTTATTTGAAATTTTTCTCTTTTTTTAGGTAGGCCTGTATTGCTATGAACTTCCCTCTCAGGACTGCCTTCACTGTGTCCCATAGGGTTTGAGCTCTTATGTGTTCATTTTCATTTGTTGCCAGAAACTTTTTGATTTCTTCCTGGAGCTCATTATTAAGTCATTCATTATTTAATGACATGTTATTCTATCTCCATGAATTGGAATGTTTTTGAGTTTTTTTCCTTAAGGTTGGTTTCTAGTTTGGAGCCATTGTGATCCAAGAAGATGCTTGATATGATTTCAATTTTCTTGAATTTATTGAGGCTTGTTTTGTGTCCCACCATGTGGTCTATCTTTGAAAATGCTCCATGTGCATTTGAGAAGAATGCATCTCTTGTTTCTTTGGGGTGAAAGGGTCTGTACATATTAATTAAGTCCATTTGATCTACAGTGCTGTTCATTGCCACAATATCCTTATTGATTCTTTGCTTGGAAGATGTATCCATTGTTGAGAGTGGGGTGTTAAAATCCCCTACTCTAGAGTTGGTTAATGTTGAAATTTTTCTAGAAGTCCTCTAATATTTTCCTTGTATATTTGAGTGCTCGTATGCTGGGTGCACATGTATTTACAAGGATTATATCTTCTCGATGGATTATTTCTTACATATCATGAAATATCCTTCTTTGTCTCTTTTTATGGCCTTAGTTTTGCAGTCTATTTTGTCTAAGTATTACTACCCCAGCATTTTTTTAATGTCCATTTGTTTGGAATATTTTTTCTAGCCCTTCACTTTCAGTCTGTGTAGGTCTTTTGTTCTGAGGTGGGTCTCTTGTAGACAGCATATATGCAGGTCATGTTTTCTCACCCATGTCTTGACTGGAACATTTAATCCTATGTCTTGGACAATCCAACACATGGTGTAGCAATCCACAGCTACACTATGTCTTGACTGGAACATTTAATCCATTTACATTTAAGGTTATTATTGATAGGTCCTTATTCATTGCCATTTTCCCCTTCATACCTGTGTTCTTCTCTCTCTCTCTTTCATCTTCTTAAAGCAGTCCCTTTAGCATCTATTGCAGAGGTGGTTTGGAGGAGGTATATTCTTTGAACCTTCTGTTGTCTGGGAAGCTCCTTATGTGGCCTTCCATTTTAATTGAGAGCCTTGCTGGATAGAGTAGTCTTGGTTGCAGGCCTCTGATT
This sequence comes from Desmodus rotundus, assembly GCF_022682495.2. Classification (NCBI taxonomy): domain Eukaryota; kingdom Metazoa; phylum Chordata; class Mammalia; order Chiroptera; family Phyllostomidae; genus Desmodus; species Desmodus rotundus. Next base: position 177,257,148 of record NC_071387.1, on the reverse strand, counting down.
TCCATTCCCTTCTGGATTGGAGCATTTCCATTGAGAAGTCAGCTGCTAGTCTTATTGGCACTCCCTTGTATGTTATTTCCTATCTCTTCCTTGCTGCCTTTAAGATTCTCTCTTTGTCTTGGAATTTTGCCATTTTAATTATGTTGTGTCTTGCAGTGGGCCTCTTTGGGTTCCTCTTGATGGGGACTCTGTGCTTCCTGGACTTGTGTAACTTTTTCTCTCAAAATTTGGGAAGTTTTCAATCATTAGGGATAGAGACAGGTTTTCAATCCCTTGTTCTTCTCCTTCTGGTGTCCCTGTTATACAGTATTACTCCGTTTCATGTTCTCCTTCAGTTCCCTTAACACCTGTTCATTCTTTTTTAATCTTGTTTTGTTTTGTTGCTCTGTCTGTGATTTTTTTCCTATCTTGTCCTCCAGCTTGCTGATTTGATCCTCTGCTTCATCTAGCCTGCTTTTAATTCCTTCTACTATATTCTTCATTTCAGATATCCTAGTCTGCATTTCTGCCTGCCTCTTATTGACAGTTTCTATGTCCTTTTTCATGCTAGTGTAGTTTGCAGTAAGTTCCTTGTAGCTTCCCTGAAGTCCTTTGTAGTTCTCACTGAGCTCATTGAGCATCCTTATAACTATTACTTTATACTCAGTGTCTGATGGTTTGCTTGCCTCAATTTCATATAGCACTATTTCTGGAGGTTCCTCCTTTCCTTTCTATTGGGGGTTGTTTTTTTGTCTCCCCATTTTAGGTGATTCTCCTTGTTTGTTTCTGCTTCTTAGGTTCATCTTCTTGGGATGCCCCTTATGCCATATAGGTGGGCCTTCTAGTTGTAATTGCGTTTTGGTTGTTGGATCATTCTTTGGTGGGTCCTTCCCTCCAGCTGACTGACTGCCCACCACATCTTGTATGCTGTTTTACAGGTGCTGCCAGAACAAAACCAAACAGCCCAGGAAACAAACTCACACCTGTAAAATTAATCCCCACCCACAACTGCGCTATCAACAGCAAATGAGCCAGTATTAATAAAGGTGTAAAGAGATTAAGACTATTAAAGGAAAAATGAAAATGAGATGACTAAAAGAAAAATGATTTTGAGAGGGTAGAGGGAGGAGCAATAATATGAATAGGGAATAAGGACCAGGCAAAGAGAGAAAGAAAAATTTACATTGTGAATAAAAAGGGAGGGAAGAAGGCAGAATGGAGTAAGAGAAAGGAAGTGTATAGTATTAGACTGAAACAGAAATTTAAAAATAAATAAATAAAAATAGCCCTGGCTGGTGTGGCTCAGCGGATTGAGCACTAGACTACCAACCGGAGCGTTGTTGGTTTGACTCCCGGTCAGGGCACATGCCTGGGTTGTGTGACAGGTCCCCAGTAGGGGGCACTGGAGAGACAACCACATATTGATGTTTCCTTCTCTTTCTCCCTCCCTTTCCCTCTCTAAAAATAAATACAGTCTTGAAAAAAATAAAAGTAAAAAAGTAGTGAGAGAGAGAAGAAAAAAATAGGAATCAAATTGGAGAAAAAGATCCACCACTGTGCTATCAACAACAATGAGCAAAGATTAATATAGGTGGGAGGCGAGTGAGAAGGAAAAAAGAAAGAAAAGGTTAAGATATGTCTAGAGGAAAGAGAGGTGATTTTGAAGTGATAGAAGGAGAGGGAATACTAAGAGTGAGGAAGGGAATCCAGGATAAGACAGGGAAAAATTAAAATTTAAAAAAATAAAAAGAAAGGGCAGGAGGAAGACAAAATGGATAGGAGAGGGGCATGGTAAAATTTGAGATTTGAAATACAAAAATAGTGAAGATCTAGAAATAGAATTGGAGAAATGCAACAATCTTTGCAAACCGACGAGCAAAGATTGATAAATGTGGAGAGAGAATAAGGTTATTTTAAGAATGGGAAAAGGAATGTGAGATGACTAATGACAAGAAAAATGGTTTTGAGAGTCTGGAGAATAAGAGTGTGGAATGGAAGCAAGTTGTAGCAAGAGAGAAAATAAAACTTAAAACAAAAATAATAACAGGAAAACGAAGGTAAAATGGAATAAGAGAAGGGAGGAGCAAAATGTGAGATATGAAATAAACTATAATATAAAAACTAGTGACTTAATATGGGCAAACTTGAAGGACAAGAAATGAATGTTAAAAAGCTATGCAGGAGAGAAAATAATGCAAATCATGAAGAAGACTGTGGTGGAATTCATCTCAATGTTTTCTCTTTCTGGATCCGCCCCTGGTGATATCAGATGGTATCCCAGTCTGGCCCTAGGTAGCCTGTTGGAGGCTACCAGTAATCCACAGTCTGTGGCTGCCTCCTTCCATTGTTAATCTAGCCAATCTGTAATCAGCAGTCAGGTTTAAGCACCATATGGTGGGACAGAGTATTCCTGTGGGTGGGGCTATTGCTTCCCCTTAGGCTGATGCCACTCAGAAGGGAGTGCTCTGTCTGAGCAATATGGATCCTGCAGTATGGGGAGTGGCTCTGCACAGGGATCCTGGCGACTGCTGCCTGAGTTCTTTCCCCAGAGCCTCCATCACCAGACTGTCCTCCAGCATCTCTAGTATACTCTGCCCCCACCTTGCTGGAGCCCAGGGGAAGTGGCTGCAAGCAAAATTATGTTAGTTGGCCCTTTAAAAGTCCCTCTGTGACTCCAGCCATCTTTTCTGCAGACAGAAATCCTGCCACTTTTCATAGCTGGATGTTAACTGGGCTCCTTTCCTGGCTCTGATGCTGTAGGCTGGGGAGCCCAGCTTTGGGTTTAGACCCCACATCTCTCAAGGGGAACTGCCCAGCTGCTGAATTCCCCTCCAGCACTTCAGCTCCTGCTCGTGGGGGCTCAGCCAGCCCTCTGGCATCTCCTCCACACTCTACATGGGTCATGTTATGGTGAAGTGGTTTCTTCCATCTGTCTGTGGTTATAAAGCTTCTCTCCAGCTACTGTTCCATTGGTTATTCTGGATGATTTCTCTACAATTTAGTTGTAATTCCAGATTAGTCCTGGGAGGAGGATAGTTTAGCTTCTAGTTACTCCTCCACCATTTTGGATCTCCTCTTCAGGCTCATTTCTTAACTGAGCCATGATTTCCCTTGCCTCGCATTATACAAACGTTGCTGCTTTAGCCTAGCTTTCCCTGGATGGGATGCCTCACAGATGGCGCCACTGCACTTTATTACAAAGAGAGTAAGTGCAAGACCACCCCATCTGCATCTTGGGAGCTTTGCATATGCTACAGTTGCCTAGTAAGTGTTTTCATTGTGTGTGAATGATAAAATAAATGTCTTAAATTTCAAACCTGATAAAATGGGTTGAAAATTATAGAGATAGAGCCATTGGAAAAAGGAAGTTGTTTTGGGGTAAAGAAGAGTGGATACCATTAATACAAGGAATTAATGGTACATGCACAGTGGGACAAAAGTAAGTTTACAGTTGTGAGTACCTGAAACACAGTTTATTATTGTATTATTATTTATTGATTATTGTATTATTTCCCACATGAACAACTGTAAACCTACTTTTGCCCTGTCCTGTACAAGGTGGTTTGCATCTCCGGGCTCTGATCATTGGTTTGCTCTCTCTGCCCTCCTTCTCACGGACCTCTCCTTCACAGCTCCTCCTATCACCCCTGAACACAGGAGTGGACAAAAGTAAGTCTACTGATGACAACAAAGAACTCTGTGCCAAAGTGCGCTTGTGTGTGGCAAATAGACTACACAAAGGTGTACATAAGGGAGGCCCAGCAATTTGAGTATTTACAAGATTGTACCTAAGGGCACTGTGCCATTGTGACATTCTTTTGAGTTAATAAATCTATTGTAATAGCCATAACTTTTCCATGCTGACAACTGTAAATCTATTTTGCCCACCCCTGTATTTCCTCTAATAACTGGCAATATGCCTTCCATTTTATGGTGGAATCTATTCATTTCCAGTCTTCAGTTAATAGGTCTGCAGAGATCAATATGAATGGGAGATAGATTTCAGAATATTAAGGCAACAGCATGGTAAGGAAAAGGCAGAGAACAGGCATGGATCTCTGGGGGTGGGGGGACAGGAGAACAGGGAGATAAAACTTATCGAAGAAGTTTTGTTGCCAAAAAACACAGGAAAAAATACCCATTTCTGAAAGATAGTATAGTTCTGTGCATTATTACAGTAGATAGTGAGGTGCTTTTACCTTTAGTCCACAAGTACACAAATTAGAGCTTATATACATCTTTTCCACTGATCATTTGCTCTGAGATCTGTTATTCTATACATAGATTATTTGAAATCATGAACATTGTCTTATGGTTTTCTTATTTCTCCTGCAGTGCTTCAAACAGGGGCAGCTACACAATAAGAGTTTAATAATTCGCTATTTGAATTAAAAGATTGTAGTTTAGTCGCTCATTCCTGTGGAGGCTACAGCATTAATTGTAGTATCACTTTAGAAATGTCAATAAAATGGCAACTGAGAGCAATATGCTGTGGAAATGAGTAAAGCACAATTCATTTCTAGAGCCCTACTCAGACCTGCTGGAACACTTTGGTGATCTGTTAGGGTGTCAAGAACAACACTAGACCCTCAGAGGCCTTACGTAAGTTATTCTCTGTGAGATGAATTGCAACCTGTCCCAAGTTTTTGAGATGGCATCCTGGGAAAATGATGAGCGTTACTGGACAAATGCCTAGATGCAGAGGAGTGAGGTGGGGACCACCTCTATACACAGAGGTAAGAATTACCACAAATGACAGTGTAGGTTTTCAGTGAGAGTACGGCCCCATTTAGAAGCTTCCATAACTTAGAAAGCTAAAGAACAGGAGAGTAAACCCAGGACTGGGCTGCTGAGAAAATGAGCTAATAATCGTGCATGATCTGTGAACCTGCTTATCAGTTTTAATTATTTTCCAATCTGTGTCATCTCTTAAATGATATTCAGGTCTATCTAATGCTTTCTGTGCTTGCCTCCGGTGATTCATATTCCAAAAATGGCTTAATTTAGGCAACTCTGTGCACCTCACCATCCCGCCCCCCCCCAAATGATCTGGTAGACCAGTGGTAACATCTTTATGGCACATCAATTGAGATATATTTAAAATGCTGTCCACTCTAATGTCACAGGGATTTTCAAGCTGAATTTAAAGTTTTTTGACATATTAGAAAATATTCATGTGGCTGGGTAGCAAAAACTCAGTTCCAGCATGAGTATAAGCTAATGTTTTAAGTGTGAATGTTTCCATTAAAGATTTAATTCTCACTTTTCCCAGACAATGTGTCTGTGGGAAAATAAATGCTTCTTGTCAATAGTGACAGTGTACTCAAGTTAAATCTAACACCTATCTTGCGATCGTATAATTTCCCTCACCATTCCTTCTAAGTTTTAGAATGATGGAGGCAAACGAATAGAACTGGCTTTACGACATCATCAACTCCAGAGATGAGCTAACTTGACTTTCTGTAGAAACGCTTCTTCTCTTTCTCGCCCCACACTTACATGTCGCTGGCGATGGAGGAGTTCCGGGACATAGACTTTGGAGAGAGGTCATAGTCGCTGTCGGATCGATACAGAAACGACTCCCGACGTTGACTGTGGACAAAGTTTGCTTGGAGAATTAACCCAGATCCTGGGCTGGTCATGGGGTCCAAGGGACTCCGTCCCGCAGATGTGCCATTGTCCACGTCAAAACTGTGAAAGAAGAAGAGATGGCATTGCGGTGAACACATTGAGCGTTGACATTTTAGCGAAGGGAGCTCTCAGTTTAGGAATTGACAGTGGGGAAGTCTACAGCTGGTCCTGTTGTTAAAAAACAGTCATACTGAAATACACAAAAGTGAAATAACACAATGAATTCATACTCTTGTCTTCCTAAGCTTTGGGATACTTGATACTTTTGTTAACCAACCAGATACAAGACATAGGTCTCTCAACATCAGTTAAAAAGAAATCATTCTGAAAAGAAGAGTTCTCTTCAGTGTAGAATTTCTTTTAGGAGAAGAATAAACACATAGTAATTCACTAAATATTTGGGTTTAATTCGATAAGTGCTCATTGTATGCTTAATATCATCACTTCTCCAAACATGGGCTTCTCTCCCTTTCGTCTACACTTATATAACTGCTAACTTCTGTCGTATCTACTTCCCTCTATCGCCATGCCAACATATCAAGTCCACGGTTTCATCAACTCTCACTACAATTATAACAGCCTTAAAAATGAATCCATTTTCCACCCTGTACTGAGATTCTTCTTAAACTATAAATCTGACTACATCATTCATCAGTTTAAAACCTTTCAGTAGCCCACTGTTGTTCTCAGGATAAAGTCCACATTTCTTGGCTAGATTGACAGTCTTAGTAATCTATTCTCAACTACATTTTCCCAGCCTCAGCATGCAACTCGGTTACCGCGCTGTACCAGGCATTTCAGCTCCACTCATACTGAACCACCATCTCAGGCTACCATTACATAACCTTCTGTTCCTGCCTAATTGTTGCTCATCCTTGAGGAGTTAGCCTTCACTTGAAAGGCATAAGATGCCCTTCTCTGTGCTCCCAAGACACTTTCCCACTCCCTATCTGTAGCAATTATCAGGAATAGAAACTCTTACTACTGGGTCTCCTTTCCTAGACTGCGAGCTCTCTGAGAATGCAGGCTCTGTTCCTAGCACTTTAGAAACCTTTACCAAGTGGTTTGAATGAGTGAGTGAGTGAGTGAGTGAGTGAATGGCATCATGCTCAGCAATGCAGATTTTAGAGTTGAGGGAAAAAAGAGTCACACATGCGCAGTTTTTAACATCACAGCCCTATAATCTAGATAATCTTTCCACAGAGTGTTTTCTAGTCAAACATCAACCAGCACTAAAATAAAGTCAACTCACATGTGTTCTTACGAGAGGCGGGTAATAGCTCAGGAATGTGGTTAAAGATTGTTGAATGAATAAATAAATAAACAAATTCAAGTTCAGTTGTTACCAATATTTTTCCCATTGGAACCTTCATCCCAACTATTAACTAGCTAATTCCAAAACTTTATTTTACTTACTCCATTGGAATTATTAATAAATAGTGCTATGAGCCAAGCCAAAGTGATTAGAAGCCAAAGTGGAAGAAAAAGCTGGGGACTGGATGTCTCATGGCTCACCTACGAATCTATGACTGAAATGACTCAGTCCATCTAGTTTTTTTAAAAAAGAGGGAAAACTCATAATGTAGCTTTACCAGTCCCAAACATGGTTTCCAATTTAACATTTTCTTAGACTTCTATGTCTTTATAAATGCATTTATTTCGTCCTTAAAGGACAATGAAAGATCATCTAGTTGAACAGACTCATTTTATAGAGAAGAATATTGGCTCCTAGGAAAGTTGCCTGACCAAAGTTACTGAGCTAACTGGATTTAATCACCTATTGTTCATGAAGTTCTTCCAGCTCTGGTGTATAAATATGCAAACTACAAATGTGTGTTCGTAACTGACACCCAAACAGGGGCGTTCGTTGCTCCTAGAGAGGCACTTCATGTACGTGGGCCTTTTGGCGATCCTGAGGAAGGCCAACAGGGGAGAGGCACCTCTGTTCACTAAAGAGACATATTAGGGATCTCTGGCAAGCTCTTCCTGGGTTTGCCTAATTAAATAAGCATTTAATAACCACCTGATGTGACCACAATGAGATATAGAAACTGAAGGAGATAAGATTAATCCAGGCTGGGATATCTGAGAAGTCTTCATAGAAGAGGAGTATTGTATTCAAAGAGGGCATTTGAAGGTATTCAGTATACAGCTGAAAGATAAGCAAGAACTCTGGAGAGGAGGAGAAGAGATTTCTTTAGTCACAAAAGCTCGTCAGTGTGAGGATGACTTAATAGTGAGAATGCATAAAAAAAGGCTTATGTTGATTTCCCTTGAATATCAAGATGTTCTTACTGACTTATTTTAAATTTTATTGAATTTATGGAGGTGAATTAGTTAATAAAAGTACATAGGTTTCAAGCATACTATTATATGATACATCATCTGTATATTGCATTGTTGACAGCCACACCGCCCTATACGTGCATGTTCTCATTTGTTCTCACTGTTGAAGAAAATAAAAAGTAAGTACCCCTTCCTTGCTATGTATTAATGAAAATATAGGAGATAAAGGAGTATAATTTATAGTTTACTTTTCTTAGTTCAATTGAGTGAATATTGATATAACCCAAAGATGAGTGATTTGTGTTTTTTATTATTTTTTCCAATTAATTTAAGCAAGTCTTAACTTACAGAGACTCTCCACTACAAGGTTTATAACAAATACTGATAAATAGCTTAAAACAGTTAACACTTTGAAATAATATTACTCACTAAGACAAAAAATTTATTAATAAGTCATAAAAAGCTTAATATGGAATATTCTAAGAGCTTTGATATTTTTCTTCACAGGTTGTAATATTAGACATTGTCCACTAGATGGAGCTCATTTTCTTAAATAAGGAAACCTTATAAATAAACTTGAAGGCCTAAACTAGTTCTTAAAGACTCATGAATGGAAAAGGAGTTTAAGAAGCTGAAGCAGCACGGATGAACCTAAAGGGTGTTATGCCATATGAAATACATCAGACAGAAAGACCCATATAATTTCACTTATATGTGGAATCTAAAAAACAAAATAAACAAAGAAACAACATAGAAACAGACTCATAGATACAGAGAACAGACTAATGGTTACCAGAGGGAAGGCAGGTGGCAGCTGGGTGGAAAAGGTGAAGAAATTCAGTACAAATTGGTAGTCACAGAAAAGTCACAAGGATATCAATTACGATGTAGGAAATAGCATCAATAGTATTGTAATAACTACGTGTGGTGCCAGGAGGGTAGGGAAATATTGGGGGAACCACTTTGAAAAGTGTGACTGTCTGACTACTGTGCTGTCCACCTTGAACTAACACAAAATACCACTGAACATAAACTGCAATTGAAAAACAAACTTAAAAAGACTCATGACAACAACCTCTTAAATATTATCCAAAAAATAAAAACTAACAATTTATGGGAAGTGATTACTAAATATTGATGAAATTATATTAATCTAAAAATATTAATATTAGTGTTATAAACAGATTGAGAATGAAGATCTAAAATGATCACTGATGTTTTATTAGATTTCTCCTTGAAAAAAACAAAACCCTGAGAAACATTAATTGAATTTTTGTAACTAATAATCGAACACCTGTCATGTTGGGGTAAGGTCACAGCAGCACCGTTAATGGTCTGGGGAGTCACTCTAAATTTTGGTAGCAAGTTTTCTCAGAATGTAGTTTTTTGGAAGAGGTAGGTCCAGGGTCTGAGATCATTCGCATGGTTGATTTCTACTACATTAAATGTCCCTATAATCAAAATTCATTATCAAGAAAAAGTAATACAGTAATATTACAGAATCCCTAGGCAGAACCATTAGCAAATGCCAGTACTGGTGATGACTTTATAGAAAAACAGACTTTGCATTACAAAAGATTCAGTGAATAAACCATTATAGTTTCTCCTACATCCTTAGGTTAGGACTTGATTAAATACAGAGATTTAAACATAGCACTTCTGTGTAAGGCATTTAAATCTCATTAAGACAATAAAGCAACAGAGAAAAGGAACAAAACATCACATATCTGTATTAAATATTATAGAAATAATAAATTACTAAACTGTGTTATACAGGCACTCAGAGAATGTGACTTAGACAATGAATGTAGAAGGAGTTTAAGAAGCTGAAGGCTGTGCTTCTTTGAAGGGGAAATAAAAAATATCCAGACAGAGTAGAGTTGGGGTAGGGGCTATAGAATAAATGTTTCTGTCTCTCAAAACTCATATGTTGAATTCATATATAACCTTCCTAAACTGAACCAGGAAGAACTGGAAAATCTAAATAGACTGATCAACAGGGAGGAAATGGAATCGACCATCAAAAACCTTCCCCAAAACAGAAGTCCAGGATCAGATGGGTTCAGTAGTGAATTCTACTAAACATTCAAATAATATTTAATGCCTATCTTTCTCAACTCTTCCAGAAAATTGAAGAGGCAATACTTCCTAACTTATTTTATGAGGCCAACATAGCCCTGATACCAAAACCTGGCAGGGATAGCACAAAAGAGGAAACTACAGATCGATGTCTCTGACAAGTACGGATCAAAAATCCTAAACAGAATACTAGCAAAGTGAATACAGCAATACATTAACAAATAACACATCACAATCAAGTGGGGTTCATTCCAGGCACAAAGATGGTTCAACATATGCAAATTGATCAATATACCACATTAACAAAACAAAGGTAAAAACCATAGGATCTTATCAATACATGCAGAACAGGATTTGATATGATACAACATCTATTTATGATGAAAACATTCAATGAAATGGATATGGAAGGGAAGTACTTTAACATAATAAAGGCCATATATGACAGACCTTCAGCTAATACCATACTCAGTCGTGAAAAACTGAAAGCGTTTCTTCTAAAATCAGGAACAAAACAAGGATGCCCACTCTCACCTCTCTTATTCAACATAGTTCTGGAAGTCCTAGCCAGAACAATCAGGCAAGAGAGAGAAAGAAAAGGCATCCAAGCTGGGAATGAAGAAGTAAAAGTGTCATTTCTTTTGCAGATGACATCATACTGTATATAGAAAACTCTAAAGACTCCACCAAAAAAATTATTAAAAACAAAAACAAATAAAGTTGCAGGACACAAAATCAATGTACAAAAAGTCCACTGCTTTCCCATATACTAACAATGAAATTTCAGAAAAAGAAATGAAAAAAAATTCCTTTTGCAATTGCAACTAAAAGAAGAAAATACCTAGGAATAAACTTAACAAAAGATGTGAAGGACCTATATACTGAAAACTACAATGTATTTTAAAAGACATTGAAAAAAACACAATGAAATGGAAAGATATTCTATGTTCATGGATTGAAAGAATTAACAGAGTTAAAATGGCCATAGTACCCAAAGCAATACAGAGATTTAAAGCAATCTCTATCAAAATGCCAATGTCATTTTTTAAAGAAATAGAACAAAAAAAATCATCAGATTTGCATGGAACCACAAAAGACTCTGAATAGCCAAAGCAATCCTGAGAAAAAAGATCAAAGCCAAAGGCAGCATAACTACCTGACTTCGAATTATACCACAGAGCCATGACCAAAGGAACAGACTTGAGAGCCCAGAAATAAAACCATATACATATGGCTGAATAATTTCTGACAAAAGAGCCAAAAACATACACAATGGAGAAAAGAAAGCCTCTTCGATGAATAATCCTGGGAAAATTGGATAGCCATATGCAAAAGAATGAAACTAGATTACGGTTTGTCTTCATGTACAGAAGTGAATTCAAAATGGATCAAAGACCTAAATGTAAGATCGGAAACAATAACTTATATAGAAGAAAACAGGTATGATCTCATGGACCTTGGTTGTAGAGAACACTTTCTGGCTTTGAATCCAAAGACAAGGAAAGTAAAGGCAAAAATAAATGCATAGGACTATTTTCAACTAAAAAGCTTCTGCACAGCAGAAGAAACCAATGAAACATAAAGGAAGCCAACTGAATGGGAGATGATATTTACAAATAACAGTTCTGACAAGGGGTTAATATCCAAAATATATGAAGAACTCATACAACTCAACACTAAACAAACAATCCAATTAAAAAATTGGCAGAGAACCTGAACAGACAGTTCTCCCAAGAAGACACACAAATGGCCAACAGATATATGAAAAGACGTTCTACTTCACTAGCTATTAGGGAAATACAAATGAAAACTACAGAGAGATACGACCTCACACCTGTTGGAATGTCTATTATTAACAAGACAGGTAATAACAAGTGCTGGAGAGGTTGTGGAGAAAAAGGACCCTCATTCACTGCTGGTGGGAATGTAACTGGTACAGTCGTTGTGGAAAGCAGTATGGTGGGTCCTCAAGAAATTAAGAAGAGTTACTATGACCCAGCAATCCCTCTTCTGGATATCTACCCCCCAAAATTGAGAACATTTATTCTCAAAGATATGTGCACCCCTATGTTTATTGCAGCACTATCATGGTGGCCAAGACATGGAGACAACCAAAGTGGCCTTTGACAGAGGACTGGATACAGAACATGTGGTGCATATATACAATGGAATACTACTCAGCCATAAGAAAAGATGAAATAGTGCCATTTGTGACAACATGGATGGACCTTGAGAATATTATGCTAAACAAAGTAAATTAGTCAGAGAAAGCTAAGAACCACATGATTTCCCATGTGTGGGATATAAAACCGAAACTCATAGACACAGACAACAGTATGGTGGTTACCTGAGAGGGAAGGGGATTTGGGGGGGGACAATAAAGGGTAAAGGGGACAAATATATGGGAGATGATCTGACTTTGGGTGGTGGGCACAGAATAAAATATACAGATCATGTATCATATAAATGCACATTAGAAACCTTTGAGATCTTATTAACCAATGTCATCCCAATAAATTTAATAATAACGAGAAATGTTAGAAAACCAGACTATATCCTTGTTTGCTCTGGGTAATAATACAAAATTAGAGGTCCCAACAACCTCGGTGGGACTCCAGTGACTACAATGAGCGGAAACAGCCCTTTAGGCCTTAGGGCTCTAGCCACTGGGTGTGCCATGAGGATTTCAACTTGCAGCTGCATTGCTATTATTTTCTTGTGCCCAAATCTCCCGTGTATATTGAAACCCATGCTGTTGGTTATGGAACGAAATTTATTTTGGTGCTTGCCACGCAAGGTGGGGGCTGGGGAGGTGAGGATGCTTTACCCTTGAACTTAATAGAAGTGTAACCAAAATCAAATACGTACTAAAAAAGTATTTTTTGTCTTTATAATAGTGTTTTCACTGTTGTCAATATCATACGGCTATGAAACCTGCTCCTAATACTAGTGATACTTCCCATTCATGTTTTCCTGAGGGTCTAATAGTGTCTTCGGAGTAATGAAAACCTGCTTCTCCAAATTCCCCATTTTAATATTTACTTTGTTCAGATTATCTAGAGATGAGACTATAGAAAATAGTATCTTACAGTGACATGTGCAAATGGCAGTCTTTCCCAATCAATACAAGTCTGCATCTCAAATTTAAATAGGATACTGAGAGAACATAACATTTAGCCAATTTAGTCAATCATGTGGGTAAGTGAGGTATGCATATTAGCTTGCATAAAATAATATATTTGCACAGAGGCCTAACATTAAGAATGAACATTTTACCCTTTATTTTCACACATGGATTATATAAATAAAAGCCTGGAACAAAGGTGAAAAGGTATATGCTTTTATTTATCAGTGAAAATATGTGATCGCTAGAAACAACATTGGTTTCTGACTTGTCAATGACAGCCCCAAGTAACGTAGGGCAATGAAGAGATTCAAGATGAAAATGATAGTGGGAGTTTGGACTAGAAACCAGAAGGGACAAGCTAGACTTGCTTAGTAGGTTTTTGCCAAATGGGGTAGTAAAGGTCAATTTTCTCTGAAAAATGTTTATTAGATTTAAAATTTTTAAAGCCCAAACCAAGAATTTCTTTATTTGAAGTTTATAGGTTACTGTTTTTTCATGATTATCTTAAAGGCATCTTTTTTAACTGAAACTCTGCTTTAAAAAGGGTATCAGATGGGCCCTCATGAGGGACTGTGGCGCTGGGAGTTAGGGCAAAGCCTGCAGCCCGCAGATTGAGGTCTGCATTTGCAGCAATCTCTAGAAATAACGAACAGTTCCAGAGTCATATATACATGCGCATATTTAACTTGAATATATGCTGACAGTGGAAGCTGTCTGTTTCCACAGTTGTTGGTAGCCCTAAGTTTACCTGAAAATTTCATTCGGGCTTCACTGTGATTGAGAATAAAGGAAGCAAGCATGTATTCCTTTCGCTTACATCCTGCGTTCACTTGTGGATCTCAGAGTAAGGGTATGGATGGGAAGAGCGGTAAAGCGCATGTCTCCTGGCTGGGCTGGACCTGCCTGTCAGATGCAGCCCCCGAGGACTCACTCGGTTGTATTTTCCTGCCAACCATCTGCTCTCTGAGACCGCATCTAAGCTATTATATTTCCAAAATGCCGCTTCCCTCAAAACCTGGCTTCATCAAGCTAAAACCCAAAAGGGGGAAGCCTTTGTTAACGGGGTGGGGGTGGGGTATTTCTGCATTAATTAATTAATTATTTCTGTGTTACAGAACAGCTAAAGTTGCTTTGATAAGCCCAAACTGGAACACTGATATTTAATGGTGGGCCCCTTACTTCTCCCCACCCACACACTTACTCTTTATACAGCAGAGTGAGCCCATTAAAACGTAAATCAGGTCCCTGTGAGTTCCTGCTGACCATCCTCTGACGGCTTCCTATTTTATTCGAAGTAAATAGTGTTGGGCCCAGAGCGGGCCGTCCCAAAATATCCCTCCGCGTCATATTGATTACCTTGAATTAAAGTTACAAGAAGGACACCTTAACCCTCCCTTTTCTCCTTGAATGCAGGAAACAGGTCTTCCCTGTGAAGGTGCCCTCCTTGCTTGAGGGGGGTTAAGAGAGACACCCTTATTGCTCAGGTGAAGGAATCCAGGGCAGAAAAGCTAATGTAAACAACACTTGTTTCTCCTCTACGAAATTTATGATCCAAACCCAAACTTTGTTTAGATTTCTCATTAATGAACAACCAAACCTAAGTGTCTTTGCCCTTTATCATCTTCACAAATGTACTGTTTGTCTAAAAAGTATAACAAGCTGGCTGGCTCATCATTTCTTGGAGCATCATTTATAATCTCACATGTAACATATTAACTGGGTTTTCTCCCACTAATCCGGTTTTATGCCAATTTTATTATTTGCCCAGCTGTAAGAATCAGAGATAGGTGGGGGCAAACGTCTCTCTCCCCAACAACACTAAGCCCTCACAGGGGCTCAGGCCCGCCATAGTGATGCAAGCCCCTGAGGCCTCTCCAGTCTCACCGTGCCTGTCCCTGGTCCCTCTGGCTCACTGTGCCTCACTCAGCCTCTTAGCCTCTGGCTGACCTTTGACCACAAGTGTATGTATCCTCTGCTTGGAATATTGTTTACCCAAGTATCAGCCCACTGTCACCTTCACTGTGAGACCGTCCCAGGCTCCTCTATTTAAAGTTGTCACCCTCATCTTCTAGCCTTTTCTAGCTTCCCAGTGAGAGACCACTGTGCACTGCTGGTGGGAATGTAAATTGGTGCAGCCACTATGGAAAACAGTATGGAGGCTCCGCCAGAAATTAAAAATAGCACCACTCTATGATCCAGCAACCTCGGTCCAAAGGAAATGAAATCGCTATCTTGAAGTGATATCTGCAACCCCCCCTTGTTTATTGCAATATTATTTACAATAGTCAAGACATGAAAACAACCTGAGTGTCCATGGACCAATGAACAGGTAAAGAAAATGTCACACACACACATACATACACAATGTAATATTATTCAGCTATAAAAATAAGGAATTCCTGCTGTTTGCAAGAACATAGATGAAACTTGAGGGCATTGTGCTAAGTGGCATAAATCAGAAAAAGTACAACAGATACTGTATGACTCACTTATATGTGGAATCTAAAAAAGCAACTTGTAGATACAGAGAACAGATTGGTAGTTGACAGGGTTGAAGGGTGGGGGGTGGGAAAACTGGGCGAAGGTGGTCAGAAGGTACAAGCTTCCAGTTGTACCATGAGTGAATTCAGGGATATAAGGTATGGCGTGGTGACTACAGTTGATGCTGTATTGTATATTTTAGAGTTGCTAAGAGAGCAAATTTCAAAAAGTCTCACGGCAAAAAAAGAGGTGTCACTATAAAAGGTGGTAGATGTGTTAGCTCGCCTTATTACAGTAATCATTTTGCAATATATATAAAAATATATATTTGTAAAATCACTACGTTGTACGCTTACAACTTACATAATGTTTTATGTCAATCATATCTTGTTTGAAAAAGCTGAAAAAACTAAGTTGCCATTAAAAAATAAAATTGCCACACTGATTTCCTCACCTTTCTAGCCTCCTTTCCTTTGTTTTTCACCCCAGCATTTATCAGCCTGCTAAACTTTGTTATTTTGTTATCTTACCCTTCTCATTGGATTGTAAGCTCTACAAATGCAGAGATTGTTATCCATTTTGTTTATCCATTTGTAACATATCCCCAGCACATAGTAGTTGCTCAATAAATATGAATGCATTAATGTCATCAGATGCAGCACTACTTACTATATCCTGGTTATTATTTACCATGGTTACCTGTGTGGCTTTACTTCTAATGAAGGTTATTATTATTATTATTATTATTAAAATATTTATTTTTATTTTAAAAGATTTTATTTATTTATTTTAGAGGGGAAGGGAGGGAGAAAGAGAGGGAGAAAAACATCACTGTATGGTTGCCTCTCACGCGCCCTCCACTTGTGACCTGGCCAGCAACCCAGGCACATCCCTGATAGGGAATGGAACCAGCAACCCTTTGGTTTGCAGGCCGGTGCTCAATCCACTGAGCCACACCAGCCAGGGTTATTTCCTTTAAATTGTTGTTCTATTACAGTTGTCCCAATTTATCCCCGTTGCTCTCCTCTACCCCACCCTGCTCCCACAGTCAATCCCAACCCTGTTGTCCATGTCCATGGGTCATTTATACACGTTCTTTAACTAGGCCCTTTCCCTTCTTTCCTCTGGCAGAAGGTTATTGTTTTTTATTTTAGCTAGGAATCCCCTTTTTTAAACACAGAATCTTATCAACTAATGAGGTTCATTAGTTTGTTTGAGGAAATTATCTGGAAAGGCACTTAGAAAGCTGGTGTGTTAAAAGGCATTTTAATACAGGTTATTTTTAATACACTCCTGTCGGACCACCAATCAGCCAAGGAATCAGGGGGGGTTCCAGGTTTCATGGCACATGAAGGTTATGTGATTTGGGGAGTCTGCTTTAAAACTAATGCAAAATATTCTTACTTTTGCCAATTTTACAAAACTTATGACTATGTGAAGCTGCTATTACCCCTCCCTCGTAGAGCTTGGCAGGGGCCTAGGCCAGCGAGGGGGCTGCACTTGATGTTCATGGTTTCACAGGGAACCTGCGCTGGAGACCCTGCGGGACAGGAGAAGCAACGGCAGGGCTGGAAGTGGAAATGCAGCACCATCCCATTCCCTAAAAGGTAAATTTTTATAGAGCACAATTTTTCTTCATTCTTTTTCCTTCTCACTCTTTTTTTTATAGCCCTAGATTTCAAAGCTTACTCATAGTTTTCAGAATTTTTCTTGCTATTTATACATGTTTATTCTTCCAGAACAGTGATTATCAACTCGTCCTAGGGAAGTGGGGAGTGATTCCACCAGGTAGGATATTAGTTTCACCTTGAAGGTCTGAAGGATGTGCTTCAAACCACACCTATCTCCACAAAGATTGTGGTTTTCTTTTTGAGGAGTGGGTTTTTAAAATGTGGTTCTCAGGCTCACCCCTAGCTATTCATGTATTTAGACTTATTAAGAATTAATTTCCAAATGGCTTAATTGAGTGAATAAGAACTATTAGATTATGAATCCTTTGTGAAAATACTTCCCATTTAAAATAATATATATTAAGTAGATTAAATAAGTTTAGGCAACATTATAACTAAAAACAAAAACAGTAATAGTTTTACAATTGCCTCGAAAATGTGTAACTTAAGTCTGCTTCTTTTCCACTAACAAATATGAAAACTCATACACCATGTTTTTTCTGGGTCTGGACTCTCCCTCAAACAGGTCAGGAAAAAATTCAGATGCCCTACTATTATATCTATTTTGGAAAAGTGATATTACTTAGTTTCTAACCTCAATGATCCAAGCACATGGGTTTTTCCACTTTAATAGGGGTAAAAGGGAACACAAAAGAGTTTCAGAGAGCTATGCAACCTGAATTAGATACCATTTCTTCAGTCCCACCAAGGTAAAATAAATAATAAGAATATTACCCTATGATTGCCTTAAACAATCAGTTTCTTCTGCAAGTCTTTAAAAATATACCATGGAGAGTAAAAATGAAGATGTAAACAATCATACCAAACAGCATGTATCTTGTTCTGTTCGGGCACATTAAGATTAGCTTTCCTCCATATTTCATTTCTTTAAATTTATTTATTTTTGTTGAATTTATAGGGGTGACATTGGTTGGCGACACCATACAGGTTTGAAGTGTACAGATTAATAAAACATCACCCGCACGTGCATCGTCCTTCCATCTCCCCAAGCAAAGTCTCTTTCCATTCTCCGTCCTCCCCCTTTGCCCACCTCCACCTCTCCCCTACCCACCCTTCTCTCTGGCTATCACCACACTGTTGTCTGTGTTATATATATAATTCATTTTCTTAATCCCTTTGACTTCTTTCATCCAGTCCCTCAAACCCCTCCCCTCTGACAGCTGTCAGTCTGTTCCATGTGTCCATGCCTCTGTTTCTATTTTGTTCTTCAGTTTATTTTGTTCATTAGATTCCACATGTAAGTGAGATCATATGGTATTTGTCTTTCCCTGACTGGCTTATTTCACTTAGCATAATAATCTCCAGGTCCATCCATGCTGTTGCAAAAGGTAAGGTTTCCTTTTTTTTGCAGCTGAGTAGTGTTCCGTTGTGTAAATGTATCATAGCTTCCCCCAACCCCCCACTCATCTACTGATTGATGGTAGCTTGGCTGTTTCTAGATCTTTTGGCTATTATAAATAATGCTGCAATGAATGTAGGGGTGTATATATAATGGGTGACCCAAAAAACCAGAATTATCTTCTGGAGGGCAGGCCCCTTGTAGTACAGGCTTCCCCCACTAGGTGAGTGTTCTAGGAACCCATCTGTATCAGTGTATCAGCTGGTGCTATTGTGAGAGGCTGAGTTGGGCTTCAGTAAATTCTTTTGAAGACTCTTTCAGTGTACTTGCTCATTTCATATGGGTGGCTTACCAGTGCACCTGCCCACAACACTGAGTGTTCAGCAGTTTTTGACCTAAAACAGCATGACCCCCCCCCCCTGCCACACCCTCCCTATGCACTTACCTCACCCCTGAGCCACTTTTTTTTGTTTGTTTGTTTCCCTGGATGAAAAAAGTCCTCAAAGGGAAACGTTTTGGCAAAGTGGAAGAGGTGAAACAAAAAATGGCAGAAACACTAAAAGGAATCAAAATCTACAAGTTCGAAAACTGTTTTGAGCAGTGGGGAAAAAGAGTCTAGATAGGTGTATTGTATCAAATGGAGAGCACTTTGTAGGTGACTGAAGTTGAAACATGTAAGAATAAATACACAATTTTTTATAAATAAATTCTGTTTTGTGGGGGTACCCCCTCATATTCTTTTGAATGTGTGTTTCAAGTTTCTTAGGATACAAAGTGGGATCGCTGGGTCATTAGGCAGTTCCATTCATAATTTTTTGAGGTATCTCCAGACTGCTTTCCACAGTGGCTGCACCAGTCTGCATTCCCACCAACAGTGCACAAGTGTTCCCTTTTCTCCACATCCTCGCCAGCACTTGTTGTTTGTCGATTTATTGAAGATCGCCATTCTGACAGGTGTGAGGTGATATCTCATTGAGGTTTTAATTTGCATCTTTCTGACACTTAGTGACATTGAGCATTTTTTCATGTCTATTGGCCATCTGTATGTCCTCTTTTGAGAAGTTTACTACAAGGCCATTGTAATTAAAACAGCCTGGCCCTGACTGGTGTGGCTCAGTTGGTTGGGTGTCATGCCACGAAGCCAAAGGTCACCACGCCAGTTCAGTTCCCAGTCAGGGCACATGCCTGGATTGTGGATTTGGTCCCAGTCCGGGCATATGCAAGAGGCTGTTTCTCTCTTACATTGATGTTTTTCTCCCTCTCTTTTTCCCTCCTTTCTCCTCTCTCTTAAAATACATAAAGAAGAAATCTAAAAAAAAAAAAAAAAGAACAAACAAACAGCTGGTATTGGTATAAGAACAGGCATACAGATCAACGGAATAGAACAGAGAGCCCAGAAATAAACCCATGCCTTCATGGTCAATTAACATTTGACAAAGGATGCAACAGCGTACAGTAAAGACAATCTCTTCAATAATTGTCATTGGGAAAATTGGACAGGTACATGCAAAAAAGAAACTAGACCACTGACTTACACCATACACAAGAATAAATTCAGAATGGATAAAAAAATTAAGTTGCAAAACCATAAAAATCCTACAATAAAACAGGCAGTAAAATCTCAGACATCTCTCGTACCAACATTTTTGCCAATTTATCTCCTTGGGCAAGAGGAAAAAAAATAAATGGGACTGCATCAAATTAAAAAACTTCTGCACAGTAAAAGAAACCATTAACAAAATGAAAAGGGAACCCGCTGAATGGGAGAACATATTTGCCAATGAAACATCTGATAAGGGGTTAATTTCCAAAATACATAAAGAACTTATACAACTCAACACCAGCAAGACAAACAATGCTTGTGAGTTCTGATATTGGATGAAATATACATGCTTACAAATTACCCTTCAGAGGTTTTAAGACATTGGGACAGGCTGCTAAAGAGGCTGTGGGGTCTTTTTCAACAATGATATTAAAGAGTAAAGACATTTTTCATGTTTCCTTGAAACGGCTTTGTATACTATCCTCACGGAAGACAAATGATCTTGGAAAAGCACAGAATTTAATAATCAGGACCATAAACACAGCCAGCTCTGTTTGCTGTCTGTCAAATTTGGTTCTCCACTGGTTCCTGGGCATGTAAGAAATCTCCTTTGCTACGTTTCCCTTGCAATTAGATTTGACCATGTCACTGAATATGAGCCGCTTTCAGGACTGGCTCATAACCCGCATGCTCATCTCTGCGCTCCTTCTCCGTCCGTCAGCTGGATGCCAAAGGTGCTGCCGCCACGAAGGACGGTGGAAACACCAGACGGGGCCCCTGAATGAGAGTAAGGAGGAGAGCCTCCTTGTCCCCCTTGCACCACCCCACACAATTATATTATACTTGATGAAAAATGAACATATTTTTTAAGACACTTAATTTTAGAGGTTTATTTGTTAGTACGCAAATGCTTAATGCGTTACATTACACCGAACTAAATTGGCAGTGCTGAAAGTATATTAAACTGTCAAACAGTTCACATTCAATGTATCTCTGGACTAAAAAGAAAAATGTGCCCCAAGATGCCCAAGTGAAACCTATTATTTCTTCAATTCTACCATTTTCACACTGGGTTTAGCTTCCACCACCCCAACCCCACCATTTTCTTTGCTTACACGTATTTTCATTAAACTATTTCTTACCACCTAAGTGCTGAAGAAGTGTTAGAGGGTAAGTTCACAATTATTTCACAACTGTGTGTGAAGAGTGAAGCCAGTCCGCTCTATGATGCCTTGGTGATGGTCAGGGAAGTCCTAAACGCTTTTTCTGGGTGTCAGCCCGAGCATGACCTCTTCTCTAAGAATCTCCACTTGCAAAGCGATGTCATTGCTGATCTCCTTTGCTTAGACATTAACTGTGTTTACAGATTTCAGCCATTAAAATTCCTTTCATTTTTATGCAATGATATATCTCAAATATTTGGATGTAATTATCCGTTTGTGCCAACTCATCCATTTTCTGGAAGAGCAGCTCAAGCATGAAGCTAACACACGGATTTATCTCTGGATCACAGAGGAGATATAGGACTTGGAGTCTCCTTCCCCCAGGATTCGGATCCACGCTCCATTTGAGACAAGAGGTCTCAGAAGTGTCAGATCAAACTAGGCTTGCCTTAGTTAGAGTGGGACTCCAGACCACATGAAGGTGCACATTTCTAGGAGTAGGGACCAGAGGTTATGGGAAAATCTAGAAATATTTCATAGCTTGCCCAAATTAGGAATAAAGCAACTCTTCACATTTTCTTGTAGTTTATTTGCAATGGGAATAGGGCTGAGTTGGTTCTTCAGACTGGGAATGCCGAAGGCCCTTCCTGTTCCGAACTCAGAGATTAAATGCACTTCTAGTGCCAGGTGTGTTTCTTTCCAGGAAGCAAAGGAAGTTACCTGGGTGTTATCTTGGCTACAGCATCTGAAGTACTGGAGTGGCATTCAATTTGTTCTTCCCTTCACTGAGCTTCAGTGTATTTCTGGTATGAGAAGCATTTTGCTATCACCTTAGAGCTAAAACTCAAATGATCAATATAGCCTGAAGATGATGGCGTAGGTCATGGAAACAAGTGTATCCATTCCACAAAGGGTCCTCAACCACCTGCTATTCCCTCTCAGACACCGCTGTGAGGGAATGGAGTTCATTCAAAAGACACGCAGGCTGTAGCAATTGCATTGAGCTTCTGCTTCTAAGTTAAAATGGGATTTATTTCCCCTCAGGACACCAAATTCATGGTGAGACTGTTTATAAATCCCATTAACTTGCCAAATTCATAGTTGAGAAAAATGCGTGATAGTTTTCTAAATAAATTTGATTTCCCGTCATTTCGAGTTGCAAAGCGACGCCATTGCTGACCTCCTTTGTTTAGACATTAACTATGTTGTCAAAGTTCAGCCATTGAAATTCCTTTCATTTCTACGCAATGATATATCTCAAATGTTTGGATATAATCATCTGTTTGTGCCAACTCACCTATTTTCTAGATAAATTCTGATAATTCAACTGTGTGCATTTGTCTTTCTTTTTTCCTTCTGTAGAATTTATTCTGTATAATCTTGGCTCCTATTTTTGGATTATTTCCCAATTATATTTCTTTTTAAAAATGACTTATGCTTTTTAAATGAGGAGTCCAAAATGGTATGTGAAGTTCTGAGTACAGTGTAAACAAGGCCAACCATAATGGGACAGCCTTTCAGCCCAGCAAAGAGTTCCCTAACTGGCTACGGACGGCCATACCAGGATACCCAGACAGACACAGCATCTCCTAATAGAAACTACAACTGTTTTGATTTCTGGCCTGTAAAATATTTAGTACTACACTGTACCATTATGGTATGTAAATAGGACTTTAATCTCCAGCCTGCCTGTATAAAACGAGTACCACTGGTAGATCTTTTAATTTGAAATGTACTTACTTTTACAGAATATACATCTTATAAAATAAACTCTATTCTTTTTCATCCTTTACTACAAAAATCTAAAAAAGAATAGACGTCAGTTTTTAAAGCTTAGTTTGGAAGGGAAAACCCCTAACATGACTTCATACTTTGCTGACCTTTAAAATTTAATTTTGACCAAATTTTGAAAAGGGCAAGATTGGCTATGCTTCATGAAATCCAAATCAGAGTTTTTTTTATAAGCATACACTGAATGTAGAATCCTTTTTTGTTTTTTTATCTTCAGAACTTAAAAAAATTGTAAAACATGTCTTTACCCTTCTCTTTCTTTCCCTGCAAAGTTAAGAACTAGAAAATAAATTTGACAAGAGGAAAAAAAATCCAAACCACATCTATGCTTATTCTGCTCTTGGCTTCTCTGTACACAGCTGTCCTTTAAACTTGCAATGTAATTACGAGTTTGAATACCATGTTTGCCACTAATCCCACTAACGGACTCGGCTCCTCAGGCCACATGGAAATAATCTGTCAGGGCGCCTTGGGTTCTTTGGCAATTGGCTGTGTCCATGAGCAACATCTGGGCCTCTAATGATGAGCTGGACTATGGTGACCTATCCTCTGGAAACAAAAACTAATCTTCCCCAAAGCCTTTCCTCCCCAGCCTCTCACAGAGCCCTCCATTGCTTCTGAAGCCCATTCGTAGCTATCGTTCACTGGAATTCACTTAGTGACCCTGGGCTAACAGGCAGTGAGGGTTAGGGATGGAGTGGATTCTTATCCTCATTTGCCAAAGAGGAAACTGAAGCTAATGAAAGAGGGCAATGTTGGCCTAGAGTCTCATTGATGTAAGTGACTCAAACCCAAGTTTCCCGATCTTTGAACTAAAGATTTAAATGGGAGATTGAACAATTGGTTTTATTTTAATTTAATAAAGCTTGAACCAAAGACACATTTTTGTTTTAATATCGCCTATCAGAACTCAGATATTATCCAGCTGCCTTGAGCACATGTTCAAAATCTTTGCGTAAAACATGACATTTTGCTGGAATGAACGGATGTGTTTACTTGTCTCTACATAATGGTATGACAAAAACTTGAAAGGGATTATAGTAAGGGTCCTCCGCTTTGGGAACCTTGTCTAATCACTCCAACCACACTGCAATGCTGTGTAAGTGTTCGGTCCATGTTTAATAATACTTGAGGGGAGATATAGCCAACAACTTCTCCTTTGTAAGCTTATTTAAATACATTACAGACAAGCTCTGTAAGACAAAGGGGTTCCTATTTCATATTCTAAGGAGTATCTGAGAAAAAAGGAAAGTCTACTTTTATAACTGAAAGATAAGAATTCACCCTGAGATAGAGTACTGGGTTGGGAATTGGGAGCCTGGAGTTTTCGTTCAACTCTGCTACTAACTAGTTCTGACTTTGGCAAACCTCTTGAATTTTCTGTGACTTAGTAACTTGATCAGTAAAATGAAGAGACTGACTATAAGTCATTCTCAATTACTGATCTGCACACTACTTGAAAAAGCCTTAAAAATACAGGTTCTCAGGCCCCCTTTTGGATACTCCGAGTCAGTAGATCTGGGGTGGGAACCAGCCCCAGATTTTTTAAAAAGCTGTCCAGGTGCTTCCACGTGCTGTCAGATTGGGAACACTAGATTTTCTGATCTCTAAAGCCCCTTCCAGGTTTAACGTTCCTGATTCTGGCTGCGTGACACTGAACGTGGCTCATTTCCTGTAGCCCATGAGCTACGGAGGCACGGCAGTCAGAGCCGAAGCTGCTTTCAAAGCTGTTGTCAGACCCTCTGACTTCCAATCTTATGGTTTCCCTATACTGCCTAACAAGGCGTTAGCAGAGAGCAGGCACTCAATAAATTACCACGCAGACTCCTAGGTGTGCCCCTGGCCCTGAGTCCTACTGCACTATGCTCTGTCTACACTGCTGGTGAGATTTTGTGTATAGCTGAATGGAAAGAAGGAGGGGAAGAAGGGTAGAAGGCAAGGAAAGGAATGAGGGAAAGAAGCAGGGCAGAGATAGCTTGGGTTAGTGGGAAAATGTGGTTATGTTACTTCCTTGAATAACTACTCTTGCCTATAGAAGCAAGTTAAAATCCTTTATCATGGCATTTAAGTTACCTTGAAATCTGGTCTCAACTCCCTTCCAATCTCATCTCTGGTCCTTTGCTCATGCTAGTCTCACTGTGTGGGGTTTTCAGGAGATGACGTTTCACCTGAGCCTCACCTGCTTCAGCCCATGAAATCTTTCGTATTCTTCAAAGGTCCCATGTGCTGATCGATGTCTCATATGCTTCCAGCTCATTCTCCTGTAATGCTAAATAACTTTATTCATGTCCTCAATAAAGCATTATCTTGCAAATGGCTTTAGAATCATAGCTCCCCTTATTAATTGCTCCTCCCTAGCTATTTGAGGCTGGGAGGCTACATAGCGTTCACTGACTTTAATGTCATAATAAAAGTAACATTTACATGTGCTTTACCATTTACCAAATACTTTTACATCCATTATTTTATTTACCCTTAATAACAATTCTGTGAAATACATATTATTGTCACCCCTTATGTTATGAATGATAAAACTGCAACTCGAAGAGTTTGAAGTTTTAGATCCTCTGACTCCCAATCTTATGCTTTCCCCATACTGCCTAACAAGGCATTAGCAGATAGCAGGCACTCAATAAATACAAATTAAATGATGACGTAAACAAATGGGTGTTGCGAGGAGGCAACGTGGTGCTGTGGGAAAAATACCATATTTCCCAGACTATAAAGCACACTTCCCTCCCCACATTTGGGAGGAAAATGGGGGTATGTCTTACAGTCCAAATGTAGCTTGCCTGGCTTGCTGGGTAGGGGGCAGGAGGCGGTGGAGTGGGGTCACAGGAGGCAGGAGCAGGACCACATTTTTTGCTTCAAAATTTCCCCCCCTATTTTCCTCCTTCAAAACCTTGGTGCATCTTAAGGTTTGGTGCGTCACATAGTCTGGAAAATATGGTAATGGTCTGTGGTGACAGAGCAGCGCACCTTTACATCTTGAATCTGCCACTTGCCAATTGGACAATGTTGGGCAACTTTGTCTAAGCTTCTGTCTCATCAATTATCACTTGAAGAAATAATAGCACCCTCATAAAGGTGAGTGTGTGTGTGTGAACTCCATAGTATTAAATTTATAATGTACTTTCTCTAGTGTGTGCACAGAGCAAGGGCTCATTATATGCTGGCTTCGTTACTTTGGTGAGAGGCAATCATTGTATTATTAATTGTGCCTGAGTTCCATGCATATGCCTGTGGAGGGTACCTTCATTCCTAAGAATTTACGCCCCCCCTCATTTTCAAGGAAAAATATTAAGAGGCACTCTATCGTCATGGTTAGGAACACATGGTTTAGGCTGCCTGAGTTCAAAATCTGGCTCTTCCTCCTTATTCACCAAGTGAACTTGGCCAAGTTATTCAAGTTCTCCATGCCTCAGCTTCCTCTTCCATGTAACCAGGAAAACAGTATCTAGCACGGAGTCTGGCATGTGACCAGCACTATGTAA
Source organism: Desmodus rotundus (assembly GCF_022682495.2). Classification (NCBI taxonomy): domain Eukaryota; kingdom Metazoa; phylum Chordata; class Mammalia; order Chiroptera; family Phyllostomidae; genus Desmodus; species Desmodus rotundus. The sequence goes on along the minus strand of NC_071387.1, from coordinate 177,230,544 downwards.
CACCAGGAATTTCCTGTGTCATGGACGCCCTTAGCTAATAAGGGGCGTGCTGAACACAAGGAAAGGATATTTGCCAATTGTGCTTCTCAACCAAATGTTGATAACTCTTGTAAAACAGGAACCCAAAGTAACACTGTCACCTTGTCATTTCCGTTTGGATTAATAGATGATACTAATTAATAAGCAATTGGACAATAGGTGGTAACATATCTATATAAAAAATATGTGGGAGTGTGCATTTTTTTCTTATGTATTTATAAATGGAATAAAAAAGTCAGATAAATTTTGGTGAGCAGCTCAGGTTACTACTTTTGAAACAGTAGGTTATTACTTTCTTACTTTATCTGAAATAAAATCTGACCCTTGCTGTCCCTAGCCCCACCATTGAACAGAAAAAACTGAAAGGAGAAAAAGGTTGCCATACTTTAGAAACTGTTCCTTTGGATCAGTTATTCCTGTTGCATGTTACATTAAAGGCTCTATTTTACCTGAGAAATCTCATACACATTTTAAAATTGTAAAATGGAACTTCCTTTTGACCAGGCAATTCCACTGCTGGGTTATACCCTCAGAATCCTGAAATACCAATTCAAAAGAACCTATGCACCCCAATGTTCATAGCAGCACAATTTACAATAGCCAAGTGCTGGAAGCAACCTAAGTGCCCATCAGTAAATGAGTGGATCAAAAAACTGTGGTACATTTACATGATGAAATACTACGCAGCAGAAAGAAAGAAAGAAAGAGTTCCTACCCTTTGCGACAGCATGGATGGATCTGGACAGCATTATGTTAAGTGAAATAGGCCAGGCAGTGAAAGACAAATACCACAGGATCTCACCTATAAGTGGAACCTAATCAACAAAACAAACAAGCAAGCAAAATACAACCAGAGACACTGAAATAAATAGCAAACTGACAGTGATCAGAGGGAAGGAGGGTGGGGATAATAGGGGGAAAAGGAGAAGGGTTTTCAGGAACAACTATAGGGGACACATGGACAAAGACAATGGCAGGTAGGATTGATGGTGGGAGGTGGGGATGGCTGGGGTGGGAGGAGTGCTATGGGAAAAATAGAGACAATTATACTTGAACAACAATAAAAATATTAAAAAAATAAAATTGCTATACAAATATTGTAAAAACAAAACTATATGCTACCTGTAATACCAAATGCGTAATGTGTAAATCAGGCAAAATGTACTAATCTCTCTTATTGTCCAGTCTTAAATATAGGTAAGAGCATGTAGGTGTGAAGTTAGAGCAAAGGTGTTTTTGACTCTAAGTGGTAAGTAACGTGAGATCAGTGTCCTTGGGAACAGCTAGACACCTGAGTTATTTATTGCATAGAGTTAATGTTTTGTGGTTTCTACTGATGTTGGGATTACCTCAGAGAGATTATTTTTGGAATGGTAGAGATTAAGTTGCTTTGGGAAGGCCAGGTATTTCTGTTACCAAAATAAATACCACTTAAGCAATGGCCAACAAGGGAGAGGAACCACAAAAGGAGGGTTTCCCCCATCTCTTTGTTGAATTACTGTTTGGTAAAGTAAAGTAGCACATAATTTGGGGTCCAGCGTTTCAATCTTCCTCATGTGGTCTGTATGTCAGTGCTGTGACTGCTCTGTGTTGATGGACCTATGTCTCCCCCTCGATGCTTCAAGCTTTGGCTGAGGTCCCTGAGAGAAAGTGTGGTCTTGATCATCTTTCATAGCTTTGCTGACACTGATTACTCAGCCCTGCTCTCCCTGACCACATTCCCCAACAGCATTCGAGCTGATATGCTAGCAACTTCCAGAGGCGAGACCTCCCACACAGTCCTAGTGAGTGACTCACCGTCCATGGGGACCCTACTGTCCCTATTCTATGGGCTTTTTCCCAAGGGTAACCCAATAATAACAATAAATAATAGAAACAGAGAGTGCACTATTCCCAGTACCATTATTACTACGTTGGATAAAGAAACCTTAGAGAAGTGAAGTAACTTGCCTGAAGTTTGTGTTTTTATCTATGATGCTTCATTGCTTCTGTAGGATCCAGTGGTCCTTTATTAAAATATTAGTGCAGCTCATCAAGACTAGGTCCCCAAATGCTATTTAGCTCCCTCAAGCATCAAATCCTAGCAGAAACTACATGAGCTTTGGAATTAAATCTGATTCGAATATACTTCCTTCCTTGTCAGCTCTGGGACCTTCAGCAAAGCTACTTAGGCACTTTGAGCCTGGGATTCTACTTTTGTCGAAAAGGGATTATGAAGCGCTCATCTTTAAAAAACCAAAATGGGCCAATGAATGATAAAGCACCTAAGACAGTGTTTTAAAAGTGGTATGATTATATATATTTATATATATATAAATATATACAGGGTCCAGCAGAAGTAATGGCTGCTTGAGTGTGGTTGTCAGGGTAATGATATGGGTGTAATAATTTATAGTTTTAATTTGAACATTTTGCTTAAAATGTCATATGGTGTGCTTGAGTGTGATATGTTATAGAATTACATGCTTATGATTTTGTAAGGAAAAGTTTTATAATAAAAAGGGGGTGTTATTTGTGCCAGATCATATATATATATATATATATACACATATATATATAAATAAAAATATATGCATATATATATTAAAATATATATACACTATATATATATAAATTCCTTTTTATTCCCTTTAAATAATCTGGAGTTTCCTATATATTTCTTTGCCTTTTTAATAAGATGGCCTTAATTTGGTTCACTGCATGCATCTTGAGGCCAGTGAAACACTAATGTAATTATCATTGCAACCCTTCCAGTTACTGAAACTAATGGCCAACACACAACTTCCTCAGTTCAGACAGTCCAGCCAGATTTTTAGTGAAGGTGGTGGTATATTTATAGGTTCTATGAGAACAAAATTCTGTTGTTACTTTGACTCCAAGACTTCTTTTACATGGCTGTGCCTTTGTTAGAGCAAAGGAGAATGTGACTTTGATCCTGGCTCCCCTCCAAAAGTAATTTCACTCTTATAAACTAATTCATTATTTTGAATAGCATATTCCAATCCATGCCTAGGGTAACACACCAGTTTTAGCAAGGTATGATAAAGCTGAATGCAATGTTTCAAATTTATGATCTTTTTGCCTCTGAGTTCACCTACTTTTTATTTTCCTTCAGCTTTTCTAGTTCTCTGAATATGTGATGACTGGTGTAAGTTTTACACCAACCTACCAACCTAGTACTGTGCCCTAAAGAAAGATGTGGTCAGAAGGAATTGGTGGTGAATGGCATGTGTGTGTGAAGCACTGGTCTTTCAGCAGGAGCCCTGCAGACCTCGCCGGTACACTAACCAAGTGGTCCAACCGATAGCACAAGGACAGGCTCCCCAAAGTGATGCAGGATGTTTTCTGCTCAGATCACTCAGATATGAGCCCGTACATACACACAGTCACCCTGTAGTACAGGGTTTCAACTTTTGAAGGTCAGAGATTCCTTTAAGAATCAAATGACTTGTAAATCTTCAGAAATGTAAGCCTTGGGGGGAAAAATCATAATCATAACACACACACACACATTTGACTATAATTCTAGAAAGTTCAGTATGGTCTAGTGGTGAAGCCTATGGATTTTAACGACAGATAGCCTAGGTTAAGACTCTTATTCTGCTGCTGTATAATACTAGATTTTCTGCAAGTTATTTAACCTCTTTAAATTTTATTTTCCTCATCTTAAAAATGGAAATGAAAACAGTACCTGCTTATAGGGCCATGATGAGATTTAAATGAGATAATGTATGCAAAGTGTGGGGCACTAAGTGCTTTGTAAATTTTTATTGTTACTAACTTTAAGGGGGTTACAGATCCTTAAAGCCTGTCTGTGGACTCCAGATTAAGAATCTCTGCTCTGAAATAGGGACAAAGTTCAAACAATTAAGGATAATCCACTTACCATAAAAGCAAAAAGGTCCTATTAAAGTAAAGTAACTATGCACGCAAGGGCATTAAACAACCAGGGCTGCTACCCTGCTTGGCCCTAGCAAGCAAGACAATGGGTCCAGTCACATCCCCTGTCTCTCTCAGGAGCACCAGCCTGTACCAGCCACCAGGATTTGGCAGCAATGGCTACTTTCTGCATTGAGCAAAACAGCTCCTAGGCTGCCTGAACCTAATAAGGCTATTGTTCTGTCCCCGGCATAGTCTTTACAAGGTTGTAGGTGTAAGAAAGGGCTGTTAGAAGGTTTTAATGAAAGAAAATGTAAGTGCCCAGTTTAAGGACTGACATACAATAACCTCAATAAATGCTTTCTTTCCTTGGCTCAGGAGGAAGGGTAACTTGGCTTGACAAAGTCACAGCTCTAGGAGCAATTCCACAGACACTCAGGGGAATGTCAGAGTTGTACAGTTTAACTAAATATGACTTGAAATAAATAGGCCTTTGAGAAGGTTTTTCTTTGGGGATTATACAGTTTGCTGGTTTAATAATGTTTTCTCTGAAGGCATTTGACTTGTGCTTTAAGGTACACTATTTTAGTCTTATGTAGATTCTTTAGCCAAATTAGTACTTTTTGAAATGATTGAAATATCTAGCAGTCAACAATTTCTTTAGTTGGAAGTAGCCACAAATTGAATAGAGCCTGAAGGTTCTATACCACAGTACTTTGTTCAGAAAGATTGCTGTAGAAAATGGCTGAGTTAAATTACTTCAATATATTCATTTCTGTCTCCCAAGAACCTAGCCCAGTTCTGATACCATGTATAGGAACTTAAAGACTATTTACTATTATCCACTTAAAGAAATCTCTGTTTAACACTCGGTCGAACCAGGTGAAGGGGAATCAACTGTGCAAACACATGCTATGACTGACTCAAGATGCAGATTTTAGCTTAGCAGTGCCCTGGAGAACCCACACTTCCTAATGGGGTCTCCGAGCTGATGAGCAGCAGAATCACTATTTTATTTTCAACAAGATTCACCGACACTTTTTCAGCTGTTCTTACCAAACTCTTTGAGTAGCTCCTACTGCTTTTGATCTCAATTTAATTTCAACTCCAGTGGTGTGTATGGGTGGGGATAAGAGGGAGAGGGACGTATCTAAGTACACAGAATTTAGCCATGTCAGAAGGGACTACAGGCCAAATCACAATCAATAATCCACCAATAATGCCAGTCATTTAAAACTACACATTTAAATGCCAATGCAGGAATAATGACATAGGCACGATGCCAATGATAACAATGGTTGCAAGAGTTAGCATTTATCAAATGCTATGATATGTTAGAGATTGTGCTAATTCTTTAGAGGGTTTTATTTAATCCTCATAACAACCCCAGGTGGAGGATACTGGCATTTCCCTCTCCTCTTTATAGATAAGGACCCAAAGGCAGAGAGAAGTTAAGTGAGTTACAGACAGATGGAGAGTTAGCTAGTGTCAAAGCAATAAGGTCATTCTTCATCATCATACCAGTATTTCTAACTGGCGTGCTTATAAAATAAATAGTTCTAGGTCTTACTCAGAGCCACTGAATCAGTTGTGAGGATGAAGCCCAGGACTCTGCATTTTAAAAACACACTCTGCATTTTTGTGTACGCCACAGTTTGAGAACCTTTCGCTGTGCCACATGAATCTCATAGTGTGCTATTGCCACGTGAACCAGATTTAACACAGTGATTCTTGTTTTTACTGCAGAGATCCCACTTGTAAGAGTCAAAATACAGTGCCACATTTAAAAGAAACATTGAAATATTTCCCCATCAAAAATTGGCTCAACAATTAGTTATTTCAACAGAAAACCCAAATTGTTTCTCTACTCAATTGATAATATAAATGTAACTGCTTTTTCTCAGGTTTGGAAGATAGATTTTTGTGCTACTCTGTCTTTTCTATGGACCTTGGGCCTAAATTTTCCACCTGTAAAACAACAGAGTCTGAGCATAAAATAATAAGAAAATTCAGATTTTATTAAATATTAATCACATACTTTAGATTTTCAAAAAGAGATTAATATCTGGCCAAGATGGAGGCTTACGTAGATATGCTTCGCTTCCTTGCACAACCAAAAGATGGACAACAACCAATTCAAAAACAAAAAACAACCAGAACTGCCAGAAAACAGAACTGTATAGAAGTCCAACAACCAAGGAATTAAAGAAGAAACATTCATCCATACTGGTAGGACAGACAGAGATGACCAGCTGGGGTGGAGGGTATGCTCAGCAAGGCAGCAGGAGGAGGACCAGGTGGGTGAGGTGGCAGCTGGTGGACATGGCGGCCCCACATTCACATGCAGATAAGTCAGGAGGAACAACTGGGGAGCAAGACAGACCATGCAACCCAGGGTTCTATTGCAGGGAAATAAAGCCTCAAAACCTCTGGCTGTAAAAACTCGTGGAGGTTGCAGCAGTGAGAGAAACTCGCCACCTCACAGGAGAGTTCATTGGAGAGGCTCACAGGGTCCCAGAATGTACACAAATTGACTCACCCAGGAATCAGCACTAGAAGGGCCCAACTTGCTTGGGGATAGCAGAGGAAGTGACTGAAAGCTGTCCGAGAGTCAAGCAAGTGGCAGTGTTTACTCTTGGACACCTCCCCCACATACAGCGCTACAATGAAGCAAAGAGGTTTTGCTCCACCCTGGCCAATACCTAAGACTCTGTCCCTTGCAATGTAACAGGTGCACCTAGATAAAGAAATATGGCCCAAATGAAAGAACAGATCAAAACATCAAAAATAGAGCTAAGTGATGAAGAGATAGCCAACTGATCAGATGCAGAGTTCAAAACACTGATAATCAGGATGCTCTCAGAAATGGTTGAGTATGGTCGCAAAATAGAGGAAAAGTGAAGGCTATGCTAAGTGAAATAAAGGAAAATATATGGGGAACCAACAGTGAAGGGAAGGAAACTGGGACTCAAATCAACAATTTGGAGCAGAAGGAAGAAATAAACATTCAACTAGAACAGAATGAAGAAACAAGAACAAAAAAAATGAGGAACCTCTCTGGGACAACTTTAAATGTTCCAACATCCAAATTAGGGATGCCAGAAGGAGAAGAGGAAGAGTAAGAAATTGAAAACTTATTTGAAAAAATAATTAAGGGAAACTTCCACAAGCTGGTGAAGGAAATAGACATGCATGTCCAGGAAGCTCAGAGAATCCCAAAGAGGTTGGAGCCAAGGAGGAACACACCAAGACACATCATAATTACACTACCCAAGATTAAAGATAAGGAGAGAATCTTCAAAGCAGCAAGAGAAAAGGAGAGCATTACCTACAAAGGAATTCCCATAAGACTATCAGCTGATTTCTCCAAAGAAACCTTACAGGCAAGAGGGGCTGGAGAGAAGTATTCAAAGTCATGAAAGGCAAGGACCTACATCCAAGATTGCTCTATCCATCAAAGCTATCATTTAGAATGGAAAGGCAGATAAAGTGCTTTCCACATAAGGTCAAGTCAAAGGAGTTCATCGTCACCAAGATGATCAAAAAAATACGAACAGTAAAATGACAACAAACTCACAACTATCAACAACTGAACCTAAAAACAAAAACAAAAACAAACTAATCAAACAACTAGAACAGGAACAGAATCATAGAAATGGAGTTCATATGGAGGGTTATCAGTGGGGAGAAGGATGGGGGAGAATGGGGGAAAAGGTACAGGGAATAAGAAGCATAAATGGTAGGTACAAAATAGACAGGGGTAGGTTAAGAATAGTATAGGAAATGGAGAAGCCAAAGAACTTATATGTACGGCCCATGGACATGAACTAAGGGTGGGTGGGGGGGAATTCTGGAGGGAAGGAGGTGCAGGATGGAGGGGGATAAAGGGGAGAAAAAAATAGGACAAGTGTAATAGCATAATCAATAAAATATGCTTGAAAAGAGATTAACTATAATATTTCTTTAAAGAGCAATTTTCTTTAAGTAGGGTAAGATGTTTTAATAAATATCTGGCAATATAGTATGCACTGAGAGGTTTATAAATATTTAAACTCTTTGACCTGGTAATAGCTTTTCCAATAATTCTGCGTAGGTAATTAATCACAGATACAGATTAAGATTTCTATTACAACCATGTTCAATAAACTATTATTTATAATAGGAGAAAGTTTAACTGCCCCAAAATGAAAAGCATAGCTAAATACATCATTTTCTTATATGTAAACTGGATGCTATGCCACCATTACCACATCAGGTTTTACTAGAATACTAAAATATATGGGGAAAGGCTTATCAAAAGTGCTGATAAATTCAGAACTTTAACAAATGACATGCACAGTCTTGACAGTCATTGGGCACATGGTGATAGGATGTACATGTGATACACATGTTTCAAATGTTCAATCTCTGTGATTCAAATTTGTCCATTCTCTATGTATGTGTGTGTGTGTGTGTATATATATATATGTATATATATATATATACACATATACATATACATATATATATATAGTGTGTGTGTGTGTGTGTGCTTTAAAAAGTTATGCAGGAAATAAACCAACATGTTTTAACATGGCTATCTTGGATGCTGTGAGTACAGGTTATTTATATTTTACAACATGTATTTCTTGTAGTTCCCAATTTTTCCACAGTGAACATGTGTTTATTTCATATTTAGAAAAACACCCAGCAATTCTGCTGCTGGGATTATACCCTAAGAGCCCTGAAACACCAATCCAAAAGAACCTATACACCGCAATGTTCATAGCAGCACAATTTACAATAGCCAAGTACTGGAAGCAACCTAAGTGCCCATCAGCAAATGAGTGGATCCAAAAACTATGGTACATTTACACAATGGAATTCTATGCAGCAGAGAGAAAGAAGGAGCTCCTACCCTTTGCAACAGCATGGATGGAACTGGAGAGCATTATGTTAAGTGAAATAAGCCAGGTGGTGAAAGACAAATACCGTATGATCTCACCTTTAACTGGAACATAATCAACAACAACAAAAAGCAAACAAAATATAACCAGAGACATTGAAGTTAAGAAAAATCTAACAATAGCCAGAGGGGAGGGGGGAAGGGACAGTGGGAAGAAGGGTTTTCAGGAACTACTATAATGGACACATAGAGAAAACCAAGGGGGAGGGTGGAAGCAGGGGAGGGAGGTGGGTTTGGCTGGGGTGGGGTGGAGGGGTGGGGAAAAATGCAGACAACTGTAATTGAACAGCAATAAAATAAAATAAAAAGAATACATTGAGAAAAAACCAGATGCCATTATGAACTAATTCAATGAGGAGGCACTTTGGGAAACAAATGTAAGGTGCAAAGTGCAGCAAGTCTGCATCTCGGTCCTCGCTAACGAAGAGGCCTCTGAAGCCTGCCTCACCATGTTCCCGCCAACACTGATGCTGGCGACAATTATGCCGTCAGGGGACCTGCAAACTCAAATGCCACAATTATGAGCTTGAGTACAGAAGGCTACATTGGAAGTGGCAGGCAGTGCTGGCTTCTGCCAACATAATGGTCAAGTGAATGTGTGCTTTTGCCCAAAAAGGAAAGCAATGTGGCTGTAACTGGATATTGTAAATAAGTGGGCAAAGGATCCCTAAATAAGCAATATTGCAGAAGCCTCCTTGCAGCATATTTTTCCTTCTGGAATCCGTGTCAGGCTCAGAGACACGGAGGCAGCCAGGAAACTGTTATCTGTTTACCTCAACTTTATTTTTGTAACTGTACGTGCCAGCAATGGGAGAAAACATTTCTTTAAGAGAAAAATAAAATTGGCAATTAAACCCTCTGAGTTTTTGAAAAATCTTGACCAAAACTTTTACTTTCCTGTAGTTGTCAAACCTAGCCTCATTAAAACTTTATTTTTAATCGTGTTTGCCTATATATGTATGTTTTGGAACTTTGAGACTTGGCCTCAAATCCTGGCTCTGCCTAATAACTTTGTGCCCCTGGGCAGATTTCTTAGCCTCTCTGCTTCTTGGTTTTGTCACCTGTAAATGTGGACAGTCTTACGACACACAGGCTGGGTGAGAAAATGGGAGTGAAGTGGAGAGTGCAATGCTAGGCTCATGGTGGATACTAACTGCAAGTCAGCTTGATCCCCTCCCCAGATGCCATGTAAGTAGGATCACTTCGAGCCTTTTGAAAGCATTTCAAAAATAAAGGAATGTAGTCAAACAAGTGTGTATGTTTATGTGATGAGACATATATGTACACACATAGCCTTAAAGAGAGCTAAAGATATTTTTATATAGATATAAAAACATAAAAAACATAAAAATATATAAAGATATCTGTATTTTAGATATCTTTAAGACTGGAAGAATTACTAGTATATGCTTAAACAACAATTAAGTCTTTGAAGTTCTTTATTGTCCCTGGTGAGTTCTGTTCAGGTGCCAATGCTCACGGGTCAATGACAAAACTATTCCTCTTCTACAGAGTCCGCTTTGTTTGAACCGCACCGTGGCATCTATTCAGAAAGCTACCCATCATCTTTCCTTTTTAAATCGTGAGACAGACCTCGCAGAGGTTTCTTTAAAGCCAATAGCCATGACCATGTTTCAACCTCTGTTGTGTTTCTCTGTAGGCTCCGTGCGTGATTAGGTCATAAAATAAAGATGTGCTTGACTTTTTAGATATTTAAAAACAAAAAATACACAGAATGATGTTAACTCTGTACTCATTATCCTAATAAAACACATAAACACTCAAAAAGAAATGGACATTAGCCCTTCTGATTCTTATTAAATGATAGAGGTTGATGTCACAGATCTAGTCAAAACCAACTCTGACCTCAATGAATAGGGACTATGTTAACCTTATGGGATATTTTCAACCATGATGACTAATGTTTCTATAATTTTTATATTGATGCTCTTATGGACAGAGGAATAACCACTTATGGAAGTATTCTACACGTTTGTTCCTCCTTGAGAGGAAGACCAGATCTACATGCATGTCAACATACTCATAAAAAGTAAACACACAATCAAATTAGTTAACAATCTGGAATCACAGTCATTTTTATAGTTCCGGATGCTGATCTTCACCCGGATAAAGTGAGACTACTTTGTTTCTTTGTCAAAACTCTAAATATTCAATATTTACATCACTCAAATATGTAGGTAAATACTCTATCACAGTCTTAAGTGTGTACATGCATGTGGACATATGCATATGTCATGGGCTGAGTATACAATCAGGTTTTGGAAATAAAAATTCAGTTATAAGCCGTAAGGCCTGAATCATACATTTTGTCTGTAAACCCCCCTACATCCACATACATATACACCCGTGCACCATTATAATATGGCTTTTTAATTATTTCATACACTTGACCTCATTTGATCATAACAGGAAATACAGTCTAATTGAAATAAATGCCTCCACCATACAACCTAGTCAGTTACTTGGTGACTGTAAAAGCAGTTGATTTATCAGAACTGAGCTAATTAATGACATGTGTCACACAAAGCTTGTTAAATTAGTGGATGCTGTTATACTAAAAGACACACAGTAAACAATCCCTTTAAAGTACATGTTGTAATGAATTAAATGTTTCACTTAGGTACATAATATAGTAGAGTAGATCACCTCTCAAATGTATACAGAAAATATGTCATATATGTTTATTCTTGTTATTTATATACTTTTTGAGGGTCCTAGCATGTTAGCATATAGCACCTGTTCAATTAATACTATTGATAAATAAAAATGAAAGTATAGACATCTTACATTCTTATAGCAAAATATTTATGTAGCTAAAACTAGAAAAAAGAACTAACGTTGTTCATTTGTCCATTATTTTAAGTATTAATTCCTCCTTTGAGGTTATGTAAAGCAAAAGCAATTTTCAAAGTGTACAAATTAAGGGATTTATATTTTATTACCGTTCTCTTAAAGAGCTATTCTCATTAGCTATTGCACATATGCACTACACCGTGTGTGATACATTGTACAAATACCGTAGTGTCCTCGCTTGGATCACTGGCTATCTGAGAATTAGAAGACTTCAGAACGCAGGCTAAAGTTTTAATTTACTTTTGACTAAAAATCTGAAAATAAAGACCACATATTTCACAAGTTCAACTCCAAGTAAGTAGGAAAACTGAGATTTAATATTTTAAATATAAATTTATACTTTATTTTTCCTGAAATACATCAATCATATAACTCAAGGTCTACCCTTAATTGATACAAAAAAGTATAAAATTCCTCAACCAAATAAACACCTCAGGGTATATAATGTTTGTGACGGGCATCTTCTTAAACACAGTACAAACATTGGACATGATTTTTGTGAAAACAAAGTGCTGATTTTCATGTAATGCGTTAGTATGTTCAGTGTTTATGGGCATCATTTAATGCAGAAGACGACTATGTTTACTGAATAAGCCAAGGAAATGAGGCCTTGCCCACATCTGCTCAAAGCTAAGGGCAAGCTCAGCTTCCCAGAGCCTCAACAATGAGCACTTCAGGAAAGGTGGGGGTGGGATGGTTTGACTGGATTAAATACGATGGCTTTTGACATTGATACAACTTGCCATACAATATTTTATTGGTGGACATTTTTTCAAATAGAAATGGAGTGTAGCCATAGGCCTTGGGCATTATCGATCGAGGATTCCCTTGATTATACAGCAGACACTTGCTTGAAAAATGAAAACTTGCTGACCAGGTGGCTAGGACCATAGTTTCTGCAATCTGCTCTCTTCTCCAGCATTGTCACTTGAACTTTACCTGCTGTTCTGACTCCTCCCTGGTCTCTAGAAATAATTATTATTTTAAGCTGAAGCAAATTTCAGAGTCCTCCAGCATCAGCCTGGGAGATGGTATGACACCACCCTTGCCATAGTGACCTTGAATATATGTCCCATCTCTTCTGCCTTGATTCCTTGTGCCTGTCTTCCTTTCCTGAGACTCCAATTCATATGACCTTCAGATGTGGGCTTGACTTGCTTTGTTCCTGTTCCACCATGAACCTCAGGCTGGTATATAGACCTTCCTGAGGTCACATGACCTAGACCAGTGATCTCTAATCTCATGGGAGAGTATATTTCCACTAGTAAAAAAAGTACAAGTACCTTAACATGTTTTATTTTTAATATGTTATATCACAATCTTATAGCATTATATCAAAATATTACTTATTTTATAAAACACAATACAAAAAGAAATTTTGAAAGGATGACAAAATATATATAAATATTTTTCACACTCTAATAGGTTGTGTTGCCCACATCCTGGGCATATATTTCACTCACCTTCTCTGAGTCTCTTGTTAGGACACTCTTATATTTTCTCCCCAACTACCAGGTGGTAGATGCTGCTGCCGCTTATGCCTGGCAGATGGAACTCTCCCCAGTGTCCACTGGGCAGCCCACTTAGTCCACTGCTCTTGCCTTCATCTATCACCTCCACCCACCATGAGGTCCCACTGATCTCTGCTTTATGCTAGTGAAAGGGCTCATTCTACATTCTAATTCCTCTTTTTTTTTTGCCTTATCCACATGTAAGAAACTAACCAAGTCTCTGGGATAAGAAAGGGTAAATATTTTTACAAGGGTTACTAAATGGACAAAAGCAACAAAGATGTTTTAAAGGCAAATGTAAAAATAGACAATTTTAATACTTTTAATAAAGTATGCTTCTATCAGTAAAGGAATGGATCAAAAGACTATGGGGCATATACACAATGGAATACTATGCAGCAGAAAGAAAGAAGGAGCTCCTACCCCTTGCGACAGCATGGATGGAACTGGAGAGCATTATGCTAAGTGAAATAAGCCAGGTGGTGAGAACAAATACCATATGACCTCACCTTTAAGTGGAACCTAATCAACAAATCAAACAAGCAAGCAAAATATAACCAGAGACATTGAAATAAAGAACAAACTGACAGTGACCAGAGGGGAGGGGGGAGGGGATAATGGGGGGAAAGGGTTTTCAGGAACAACTATAAAGGACGCATGGACAAAACCAAGGGGGGCTGGAATCAGGGGAGGGAGGTGGGGATGGCTGGGGTAGGGGGGGAGTGGTGGGGGGTAAATTCAGACAACTTTACCTGAACAACAATAAAACAATTTTAAAAAGTATACTTCTACCAATGGGCTGCACAGGTTTTTGTTGGTTATTTTTTACTGGCTCCCATTATGACGTTGATTGTAAGATGTGATTTTACACTTGATAAGTGCAGACATGATAGATGACATACAAAATTTTACATGTGATATAAAGCAATAAGGAAAGTAGGGAATAAATTCACACTAACTACTTGGGAATAAAAAATACTTGTTCCTTATATTAAAATAAATTTCAAACAGATTAAATAATTATGTAAAAAATAAACCTACAAATAAAGAAAATATAGCTAAATACTCATTTGTTCTTAGTATAGGAAAAACCCTCATATTGTTAAAACAAAGAAAAAAGTTACAAAAGGAAAAAAACCAATAAATTTGACTACATAAAACACAAGTAAAAGGAGAACTAACAACTGGAATATATAACTACAATCAATATGGGATAAAAAGGACTCACATGTGTAATATGTAAAGAACTTCTGTAATCAATAAGAAAAACTATACAATCGCAATAGAAAGACAACAGCTCATAGGCAAATAGAAAATCCACAGAAGATAAAATGCTGACATTTTTAATTTGGGGGAGAAATTAGAAGACGCCTAAATGTCCAGCAATAGGCAAATGTCTAAATTATGAAAATTTTTAAGAGAGAATATTGTGCACACATATAAATAATGTTTCAAACATTATGAAATGATATGGGAAAATGTTCATGATAAAATGTTAAATTTTAAAAAGCTGGAAGTAAAAGTATATGATCCATATGGCTGCTATTAGTCCCATATTTGCTCAGCAAATGACTGAAATAAAACACCTAGGAATTTGCAGTGGTTATTTTGGGAAGTGCTGATGTTATGAGTCATTTACATTTGTGTCTTTGCTTTTCTATATTTTTAAAAAGATCCTAGAGTGCACAAGAATTGCTTCTATAATAAAAATTATTTTAATAAAAATACATGGGGATTAATGTGCCTTCTGTAAATATTTTGCAGATTCTGAGGCAAGAAATTTAAAGGAGTCCTTTGAATAAAATACATAGGAGTCCCCAATGACAGGATGTAGTCAGACTCTGAAATGTTGTCTCTTTCATAGCTGACTTGGGGGCAAGCCACTAATGTGTTATAGCCTATTTCCAAAGTTGCACCAAGGCAGTTACCCATAAGGCAAGTTGCCTGAGACAGCACAGCAGAGCTGCCAAGGGCATCGACTTTTGTGTCCAGCAGCCTGGGCTGACATTCTTGCTCCACGCGGTGCAGCACTGCAACAGCGCCTAAGGTGGCATTGCCTCTGCGAGCCTCCGCCCGACCAGTTTTCCCTACACAGATGCCCTATCAACCCCACTTATAGTGACTAAACAATGACTTAATTGGACTATTCATGTCATCTAAATTATAAAGTGAGAAGTGATAGGATGGACTGGATAACATGAGTTCCAGAAATATACTAATGCCCAGGCCATTCTCCCTCCCTCCCTCCCTGGAAAGGCTTTCTGCACTGGGTGCCTGTGCTCTCAGCATAATCATGTGCAAAACGCAGTCCCAGCTCAGCCAGGGCCCTTAGCAATTGCAATGAGACCATGGTCAACAGTCACGTTCACTAGTCATGATATACATAAAAATGTCAGAGAATCTTGCCTTTTTTTCCTTTGGATAAAGGAGAAAAGAAGGCAACTGGGAGGTTTTAAAACACAAAATTCTTTGTTAGCTCTGTTGATATTTGGCAAATGAAGTAACTAGTTGCCTCACGACAGCAAAATCTCTATGTCTGAAAAAAGATGCTGTGATTGGCCAGTGTCTTTTCCTCTAAAAATAAACAGTCCTACCAAAGGGAAAATGTATTATGATTTTTTTTGTGGCTGAAAGATTTATTTTTCCAAATTTTAAATTATTTTATTGTTGTTCAATTACAGTTGTCTGTGGAAAATGTATTATGATTTAAAAGGAATAAACTTTATGCTGTAAGAGATCTCCATGTTTAAATGAAATAAAAAAAATAAGATTTCTCTTTAGTTATAATCATCCTCATGAATTAATTCTCCAGGAGTAGATTGTTAATAGACAAGGTAGCTGGATGTTAGAACCTGTCCTGGTAGCATCTTTGCTCATTCTGTCATCTCTCCATCCCCAAATACAGTTGCGACGCACAGTGTATTCCTCATCCACACAGCAGGATGGAGATGATGATGGGAGAAAAATGTATTCATTTCGTCATTTATTTCACTCATTCATTTATGGTTTTATTCCTCTGAAGAAGATGTTTTTGCTCTAACATACGTTGGTTTTATAAATTTCGGATAAAACCAAATTATTTTACATTATTCCTAAATATTTAATATTTATAGGCACTCTTTTCTACATCTTTCTTGACTTATTTTTAATCTAATTCATATTGATTAATAACATTATGTTTTTCATTTTATGGGATAACTAAGAAAACCAAGAGCTAAGATAATGTAATTTTCAAAATCAGATTTGGTTAATATATGTTCTTTTATTTAAAAAAAAAACCAAACTTGAAGGATTTTGACCATGTGAAGGATCATAAAGTATTTTTCCACCATCTGGAAAGCATGGCTCCCGAGGCTCCGCGGAAGGAAGCATCCCTCACCGAGGAGAGCTGTCACTGCAGTGTTGAATGAATAAACGCTTAATGAACACAGAAGTGAATGGAAGAATGAGCAAATCAGCAAGCAGGTGAATGTGGGCACTTTTCAATCATTAATCAAGCAACCTAATTCAACCAAAGGCAGAAATCAGAATCCACTGGTGTGTTTAACATATAACCACTATAGATTTTGTTGGAAATAAATAGAAAAACTTACACTAAAACAGCTGATTTTCAAGCATAGAGGAAAGCCAACACAGAGCTGTTCCAGAGCTACATAGTGGACCCTGTGCAGGAAGGAATGCCTCCCTCTCCAGCTGCCAACACACAGTCCTTGGCAGACTGTACAGGGTACTGTGAGGGGCTCCAGACCGACCGGCCCTGCTCCTCGGCACTCTCCTGTTCACGTGTAGCTCAGCCATCCTCCTCTTGTTGGCCAGTCTCCTGGTTCACCCAGCCGTTCACCCTAGTCCCTTTCTTTTCCTTTTTCACATTTATGTGGATTGGTTTGTGGATAAAAATTGGGGAAACGTTATTCTCGAATAAGAACTAAACAATGTCTGTTTCTAAACTGATACCTTGGCTCTTAAAGATAGGAGAGCAGACATTAAATTTTTCCCTAACAACTAACAATGATGTCAAACTGGGCAGATGGCAAGAAGATGGGATGCAGTGCTGACCACCTCCCGGTGCAGGGTGCCCTAGGCAAAGCAAAGGTCAAGAAGCCCCTGGCCTGCCCATCATTCGTTGAAAGAGTACCAAGAAAATACATGTCTGCTTTTTTTACATTGAGTCATTCTTTCAACTGAAAAATTAATTAGTACACTTAGTAAAAATCTTCCAAACTCAGCCAGCTTTCAACTCAGATTCCCAAGCCTGTATCCACCTCCAAAGCCAGCAACTATCACCATTGTCTCGAGTTGTACAAGCAGAAAAAATGCCTGCGGGTAAAAACATACTCGTTTATGTCGAGAGTCCTTGTACATTTACGTGGACGGGAATGTTGTGCCTTAACATTTTCATTTAAACTTTTTTTCATTCAAAATTAAACTTTTTCATTTAAAAATATACCTAGACTAAACTAATAATTATGCAGTTATTTGATGGAATATTTTTAGTTGTAAGAAAGAGTAAGAGAATTCAGCCACTTTGGAAAACAGCCAAAAAGTTAAACACAGAGGTACCGTTCGATCCAGCATTCCCACTGTTAAGGGTATACTCACAAATATATGCCCATAGTAAAACTTTTACATAAATATTCATAGCAGCATAACTCCTATTGGCCAAAAGGAGAAGGAACCGAATGTCTATCAACTGATGAGTGAACAAACAAGGGAATACTACTTATCCACGAAGAGGGATGAAATGCTACTACATACTACAACATAGAGGAATCTTAAAATCATTATAATAAGTAAAAGAAGCAAGCCATGAGAGACCAGGGATTTTATGGTTCTACTTATACAACACATTCAGAACAGGCACAGCTATAGAGACAAAAAAGGCTGTGAGTCGCCTAGGCTGAGAATGGGGTAGGCAATGAGAGACCTGGAGGGTGATTACTTACAGGGTACTTAGTTTTCTCCAGCGTGATAAAATGTTCTCAACTGATTGTGATGGTGGTTGCACAACTGAGTGAATACACTAAAAATCAATGGGACGTATATATAGATAGATATATTTCTAGCTATTAATCTATGGGACATATACAGGGTCTGGCACAAATAATGTCCCTTTTTAATTAGAAAATCTTTTATTACAAAATCCTAAGTATGTAATTCTGTAATAAGAATATCACACTCAAGCATACCATGTGACATTTTAGGTGAAATGTTCAAACTAAAACTATAAATTATTACACCCATATTATTACCCTACCAACCACACTCAAGCAGGCCTTACTTCTGCCAGACCCTGTGTGTGTGTGTATATGTATAACACACATATACATATACATATGTATATGTATATGTATAACACACACACACACACACACACACATATATATTCCAGTGAGTTAATCATATGATATGTGAATTACACCTCACTAAAGATTCTCCAAAGAGGAGCAAAAAGCATCTTCATGTACTGACATATTGTCAGGTGAAAAAATACAAGCTGCAGAACAGTCAAAGTATAGAACATGCTTCTTGTGTAAAAGGGGGGGAATTAATATAACTTATTAATATTTGCATTTACATAAACTCTATGGGATATACAAAGAAAACTAATGAAAGTGGGTACCTGTCATTGTAAGCATCATCTTTTCAAACTATAACAACAATTATAACAATTATACCTGGAGATAGCTCAATGCCAGCACAGAAGAGATCTTCCTCACAGCTACACAACAGTCCACTATCATTGTACATAAGTAAATTGTCCCATCAACCCTGTACTGACAGACATGTAGGCTGTTTCTAGTCTTCCAATTACAAAAGCTGCTACACAATATTCTTGTACCTATATTTTTGCACCCGTACACAAGCATAGAGGGGAGTACACTTTAAAAAATGGAGTTGCTACATTAAAGATAGACAATATAATATAATGTTAAAGTAATACAACAGAAGAAGAACCCTTAAATTTGTTGATAACTATAGCAGCTGTTCAATTCCAATAGAGTTTAATTTTAATTACTGAGCAAACTCCATGTCTCTGAAAAAATTAAGTGAAAATTTAGGATTTTCCCATTCTCTGTCATGAGAGCATTAAAGATGAAGCACAATAAGCTCCTTTTAAAAGAAATTCAGACAAAAGCCAAATGCTTTATTCTATGTAAGCTCTGGAACTCCAGAAAGAGAAGCCTCCTTTTAATAGGCATGAATTTATTTGAATTCATTATGTGGTTTCCTAAATGCTGAGCACATTTAAAGTGACCTTTCAGCCTCAAAGTAGGAGTCTCAGTGCAAAAGGATGAAGAGAATTTGTTTCAATTAAGATAAACATCAACTGACAAGACCCAATTAGACTATTTGAATTCCAAGAAGGCAAAACGTCATCAAAAGAAATGCAAAGCATCAAGGAAGCAATAAACATGATAAAATTTAACTGTGTGAAGTTTTGATGGCGCAAAGAGATATTACCAAGTGTTCATGGAACACAGGGTTACGTTGGTATGCATTCTTTCTTTTTCTTCCTTCTACTCTTTCTGGAGTTGTTTTTTGTTTTTGGTTTTTTTTTTTTGCATGGTTCTGTTCAGCTGCATTATTATCTCTACTTAAATGAACACAACTGGGCAGAATAAAATGTGTTATTCACTATGGTCAAGGAACGGTAGATATTAACTAACAAGATATTATGGTTAACAGAATTTTATAGACATATGAAGTCTATCTGGAAAAAGTCAACCCCTGTTAATATAACAGGAATAGTTTGTGCAACATTGATGTAACCTGGCAGCTAAGGAGAGGGAACTGGAATGTGCCTGAATGAACAGTGACGACTTCACTATGTTACTTATTGGGGGCGTAGTTGCTCTTGAGTCAGCACGTGTGGCCATCGCATTCAAAATGACTGAGTGAGTACAGCAATGAATCTGCATCAGATTTTGCATTAAGCTTGAACATTCCTCTGCAGAAACCATTTGGATAATTCAGAAGGCCGCAGCTGTGGCCAACTGGGGACTGACTGGCAGCTTCATCACAACATACCTACTCTTGCATCACGTCTTGTGCAGTTTTTTTGGTGAAACATCAAATCCCACAGGTGACTCAGTCCCCCACAACCCAGATTTCACGCCCTGTGACTTCTGGCTCTTCCCCAAACTAAAATTCCCTTTGAAGGGGCAGAGATTTCAGACCACTGATGAGGTTCAGGATAATACAGCAGGGCAGCTGGTGGCGATCGGGAGAACTGTGTGAGGGCCCAAGGTGCCTACTTCGAAGGGGCCTGAGGCACCATTGTCCTAAGTGCAATGTTTCCTGTATCTTCTCCAATAAATGCCTCTATTTTTCATATTGCATGACGGGATACTTTCCAGACAGACCTCATATACATAACATTTTATGAATGTTAGTTCCCAAAGAATTAGAATGCAATATACACTAACACTTTAATTCACTTATTTTTGGTCGATATCATCGTTTCTGACATTACTTGTTCTTTTATGATCCACCAACACCTTGAGAATTAGAGCGTGACCATAGGATGACGACTGTGGAGATGACTGGTGATGGGCTTTGGTGGATACAGGCCAAAAGTGTATTTGCTGTTCAAAGATGACAGAACCCATTCATGAAGCACTTAAGGGTGGTCAGGAGAAAGAACGCTACTCATTTCCTGAATGGTCTTGCCTATCAGAACTTCTGTCTTTGGGACCCTCCGTCTTCTCACGGAGGACACACCCTACTAGCAGCTGAAGGCCAACAGTACAGCCTTTGAGAAGATTACTAGAGCTATAACCATTTTCTTACACACCTGTATCCACTAACCGATTATGCTCTGGACTGAAAGCTTAAGTAGAGTAGCCCACAGAGGCACGGAGCACTGAAATCTATGTACCTGTAGCAGAGGCGAATTCGATGTGCACGTCCTGGTGGGCACCCTCTACCTAAAGTCGGGGTAAACTTTTCATGAGAAAACAGAGATGCTCCTGTTGTCTTTTAAGAGTGATCACAGGGCCAAATAGTTCTTAGTGATTTCTGAAGATTCTTTCTTTTCCTTAGCTGGGAGAGGCATTGAAAAGCAG
This sequence comes from Desmodus rotundus, assembly GCF_022682495.2. Taxonomy (NCBI): domain Eukaryota; kingdom Metazoa; phylum Chordata; class Mammalia; order Chiroptera; family Phyllostomidae; genus Desmodus; species Desmodus rotundus. Next base: position 177,209,230 of record NC_071387.1, on the reverse strand, counting down.
AGATACCTTCAGCCTGAAAAAGTGCCCTTTAAGTCTAGCAAGCCAAATCTTAGCAAGGTCTTAAACTTTGCAGAAAGAAGAAAGACTTGCAGCAGCATAGCTTCCTGAGGGCACTTTTACTCCAGAAAGCTTTCCTTCTATACCTAGGTGAAGTTCAGTCTCTAACCGTGGCTCACCAGGGTTCTCAGGAACACATTCTAGAACCAGAAGTTGGTGTAAGATGCACATTGAAAACAACCCAACAGAAGACCAGCACTGGAGATAGAGAGTGGGGAATCCATTATTTCAGGATTTCTAATTTTTCTCTGGAAACCTGAATGTGAGGGTCATATAAATGCAAGGTCTTTAGAAAGCATTCTTTCATTTATTTTCTTTTTTAAAAAAATGACTACAAAAGATGATCTTTCTTCTGTTCTTTATGTCTGCTGGATATTCAAGTCCATTGTACCTGCTGTAATCTCAGGTTTTTGCTCAACTGGTTCCTTTAGTTCTCAGCTTTCCTGACTACCCTAATTAAAGTACTTTTCCAGGACACACACACACAGACACACAGACACATGTGAACTCTGTCCTTTCTGTATCCTCTTCTCTGCACTTATCAGATTGGAAATAATTTTATTCATTTAATTAGTTTTGCTAAGTAAGCTCCATGATGGGGGAGGTGATGTGGATCCCGGCCCGCAGGATCTGTGTCTGTGGCAGCAATGGACGAATTCACACGGACTACAGAAATCCTGTGGAGAGAAAGAGATGGCATGGCCACTCTCTAAGTGAGAGAGAGGTCCAGAAGGCCAGAGAGAGCCCCCGACCCCTGCCTGGACAGGCTTTTATTGCTTTTCTGGGTACATTCTCATTTACTAGGCACAGGTTCACTGTAGGTGATGACCTTTTACAAACCACAAAGGAAAGAATGTTGCTAATTACTTCAAAGAGAAGGATGTTACAGATCAAGGGGGAAAGTGGTTGAACTGGTTACACTCCCTACTTGGGAGGTTTAGCACAGATTTTGGAAGTTAAAGATACTTGGTAAACATTTGCTGCCTCAATCCAGGGTGAGGGAGTTTTAGCAAAAACAAATCTCATAGCAGCCTAGGTACAATGCAGGCCTGATCCCCACAGGAGAACCTCTCCCTGGGTGTGGGTTTTGTGTGCCGGACCTCACACCCACTGGCTTTTCCGAGTGGGAGCTGGACTACGTTTCCCACGTGTGAAATGGTTCCCTATAGGGAGGCACCATTGTAACTCCAGTGCTTTGCATATAAGAGAAAATATATTTGTTCATATAGAAATATATAGAAACTATGCTCTATAAAACTGTAGAAAAGTATCCTAAACAAAAATCATGTTGAACTATTTAAAAAAAAGTATATCTATCTATACCTTCTTGTGGTTTCATTGTAGGGTATGATTAAAATAAAAATAATTCATGTATATTTAAGAATTGAATCTAAAGTAACACTTCTAAATACTATAACATTTAGAATATAATAAATATTTTTAAGAAGGCTATGTCAAGGAACTTCCCAGTTTAGCTTTAGCTGGGAATGGAGTTGATGTCTTCCATATTCATGTAAATGTATTTTGTAGACACTAAGTTTAGATTAAGCCAAGATTACAGGTATTCATCTTTAAATTAAACAATATGATTTTGCCTAGAGTTGTCATGACATATTCAACTCTGAGCTTTATATATGAAATTACCAACAGTTTACAAAGTCAAATCACCAACAGAATAGATACCAAAGTTGAAGAAAAAAAGTTCAAAAGCTAGTTACTTAAGAAGAAATGACTAAGGGTATAAAGCTGGGAGAAAGGGGAAATTCAAGTAAAAAATTAATTTAAAATTTACTTAAAATCTTATAAATACATTTTGTAAAGTTCATAAACAATATGATATAGTTGTTCTGACTACTGGCTAACGTTTATAAAAGTTGCTAATGGAGTTGGCCGCAATGTGTGCTGAAGAGGCAGGCTATACTGAATGGGGTGCGTTCTGAAGTCGGCCTGAGCTCGAAACTAGTACTATAGAAGTGGAGCCATTATAAATGCCCAGAATGCCAGTGGTCTAGATGTGTGACTGGGAATCATGTAATAATGTGGTTCATCATGCAAGTCTGACAATAATTTTGCATTTTGTTGGCAAACAGGTTTTCCACTCTTCTATGGTTGCCTTATGTAACGGTTGTAATCCTAAAGGGCAAATCCTTTACACTGAACTCCAATGGCACACGAATGCCATTTTCTTCTGATCCTCTACATGGAATCTGGTCTTTAACAGTTCTTTCAGAAGCTTCTGTTAGATCCCTATTTGATAAAACAGTCTTACATAGAGTAATGCATTTATAACCATGGCTTATGCCTAATGCCTTCCCTCTAAGATCAAGACAAGATGCCCACTCTGGTGATTTTATTCAACACAGTATTGGAAGACCTAACCAGAGCAACCAGACAAGAAGAAGAAATGGGACATCCTAACCGGAAGGAAAGAAGCAAAACTTTCTTTCAATTTTCAGATGATGTATTTTTTTCAGATGATGTATTATACATAGAAAACCCTAAACATTCCATCAAAAAACTGTTAGAACTAATAAACAAAAAAGTTGTAAGTACTTACAAAACACAAGATCAAAATGTAAAACTTTGTTGCATTTCTAAAGACTAAGAACAGACTATCAGAAAGAGAAAGAAAGAAAACAATCCCACATACAGTTGTATACACACACACACACACACAAAACTATGAATACATTTAAAGAGTTGAAAGACCTATAGGTTGAAAACCACAAGAAATTAATGACAGAAATTGAATAAGACACAAATATATGGAAAGATACACTGTACTCATGGGTTAAAAGAATCTCTAGTTAAAATGTCCACATTAGCCAAAAGACTACAGATTCAATGTAATCCCCCTCAAAATTTCAATAGCACTTTTCAAAGAAATAGAACAAATAATGCTAAAATTTGTATGGGGCCACCAAAACCCCCAAGTAACCAAAGCAATCTTGAAATCTTGAGAAAGAACAAAGGTGGAGGTGTCATGCTCCCTGATTTCAAACTATATTATGAAGCAATAGTAACTAACACAGTATGGTACTGGCATGAAAACAGACACATAGATTATGGAACAGAACAGAGAGTCCTGAAATAAATCCATGCATATATGGTCAAGTAATTTACAACAAAGGAGCCAAGAATACACAATGGGGAAGGAACAGTTTCCTTAATAAACAGTGTTGGAAAAAGTGGACAGCCCGTGCAAAAGGATGGCACTACTTTACACCATACAAAAAAAACTAACTCTAAACAGATAGAAGACTTGACTGTACAACCTGAAACCATAAAACTCCTAGCAGAAAACAAAGGTGGTAAGCCACCTGACATAGGTTTCGACTATGATTTTTTGAATCTGACACCCAATCCCAAAAGAAACAAAAGTATATCATACTAAAAAGCTTTTGCACAGCAAAAAGCAAAGCAAAGCAAAACAAAACAAAACCCCCTAAAAACCTATCAACAAAATTAAAAGGCACTCTATTAATGAAGAGCAATATTTGCAAAGCCTATATCTCATAAGTTAATGTCCAAAATATGTTAAAAACTTATAAAGCTCATTAGTAAAACAAACAACCCAATTAAAAAAGATCTGAATAGACATTTTTCCCAAAGAAGACATCAGGTGGCCAACAGGTACATAAAAAGATGCTCAATATCATTAATCATCAAGGAAATTCAAATCAACACCACAACAAGATATTACCTCACTCATGTCGGAATGGTTATTATCGAATGACAAAAACTGCCCAGTGGTGGTGAGGATGCAGAGTAAAGTCACCCTTGCGCACTGCCTGCAGCATTATTTACAATGGCCGAGTCCAAAAATAACCTAAGTGTTCATCGGTGGATGAATGGATACAGAAACTGTGAGAGTGATACAGACACACACAGAGGAATACTATTTAGCTGTAAAAAATGAAATCTTGCCATTTGCAACAGCATGGATGGACCTTGAGGGCATTATGCTAAGTGAAGTAAGTCAGAGAAAGACAAATACTGTTTGATCTTCCATGCGAAAACTAAATGACAAGCAAACAAAAGCCAAAGAAACAAGGACAAAAACATCAAGTTCTAGGTACAGAAAACAAATCACTGGTTGCCAGAGGCAGAGGGTAGGGGATGGGAGAAATGGGTGAAGGGAGTCAAAAGGTAAAACAAACAACCCCCCCCCCCAAAACCCCCATAAAATCTCATTACCACAGTATTAATACCACTTTGGATATATCATCCAGACATTTTACACACATAGATATTCATGCACAGGGTATTAACATTTTCAAACTATTAATAAAATAAAGAGATCAGACTGTACTCAATCATGGTAATAGTGAAATGAGTATATTTAGAGAGCTCGCAAACAAGCTGGCAGAAGTTATTTGTGGAAAGAGTTTATTTCTCTAATTACTGAAACACAGCCATCAAGCACTTTGCAAAATTCAATTAGGAATAAAAGCATCCTGAATATTATCTATAAAGTTAAGCATTTTAGCAAGAAGTTAAATTAAGTCAAATATTAATTTTGAGTTATTTTTATTTAAAATTCACTTCTTTCCAGGTATTTTTCTGATGCTCCCTTCCTATAAATATATAAAAAATGTCCTAGTTCATATATTCTATGTTTAAAAAATTAAAGAGTAAATTCATCTAAATAAAAAAGAATCTATTGCTTTTGAGGTTTGTTTAAATATAATAAATTTAAATATTTAATGTGGGCCCTGGCTGGTGTGGCTCAGTGGAATGAGCGCCAGCCTGTGAACCACAGGGTCGCTAGTTCGATTCCCTGTCAGGGCACATGCCTGGGTTGTGGGCCGGGTTCCCAGTGAGGGGTGTGTGAGACTCAACTACACATTGATGTTTCTCTCCCTCTCTTTCTCCCTTCCTTACCCACTGTCTAAAAATAAAATAAATAAAATCTTTAAAAAAATAAATAAATATTTAATTTGGCTGGCACAGCCTTATTAGGAAGTGATGAAATAAATAATTTATTTGGAATGAAAATATCTGTCTAGCCCAGGGAAAATATTTTGGTCAAAAAAATAATCAAATATTCTATATTTATTTCTTATTATCTCAGCCTAAATTCAAGTAGTAAGGTTCTTAAATTATTCTGTTCACCACTGGATTTTTGAAAGCAACTAAAACATGAAACACTTTTTTAAAACTATAAATGTACTTTCTTGCCATGAAAGTAATATATATATATATATATATATATATATATATATATATAGGCACATAAAACTAGAAATCCTCTGCCTCACAGAAATATTTTAGAAAGTCACTAGATTGGAAATTTTATGAAGGTGAAAAGTGTGTATTTCATCATTGCCTGGGCAGAACTGGTTTAATGAACATTGTTAAATGAAGCAATGAAAAATTCACCTTTACTTTTGCAACTAATGGAGAAGCAGGCAAAAAAGAACCTCTTGCTGAAGCACTGTACATTTAAGGTACAGGATCTGATTCAATGGTCAAGTGGCTAGAAAATGTTTTGAATGACACTAAAAACAAATAAATTCTTATATTATTATGGACTAGAGCTTAATTTTTTAGCATCCCAAAATACTTAAGTCTAGAGTGTGGTAACGCTAAAAGCTAACTTAATAATGGGGAAAGATCATAATCCAAACAGGAACGCTAACCCCGACTTGGAGATCAGAGGTCAACTCCATTTGTTAAGGTTTTAGGGCAAACTTGACTGACTCTTTGATTCAGTGTCCCAGCTATGAAATTTCCAGATGTGACAGCTATGTTGGCTTCGAAATGCTCTTGATGGAGCTGATGAGAGCTTGAAATGGTGGTCTTAGTACTTAGCTCCAACAGGTGTCTCACTGCACATAATAATAATCACCCCATTGATAGAGCCAGAAGGTCCACCATATTAGCTGGGTGATTAACATATGCAACAAACATTAGCATTTCTAAACGCACCATGCATTACAAGTTGATGGAACTGAGTTGAGCTGCTCGGACACGGAGAAAATGTTGAGGAGTGCTGGGTAGTGTGGGTTCTGGCATGTGAGACACACGGAAGTGTGGGGAGAAGTATGGAGACCAGAATTACCAGCGGAGGCAGTGAAGTGAGGGTGAAAGCCACGGGAACCGGGTAAAAAGCCTCCCAGATATGTTACAACTCCTTTTGATGCATGGATTGCAAATTCTGTCACCACAGCTCACCCAGTAAACTCCCTAGCACACAGCCATCTCTTAGAAGAAAGCTAAAAACAAAAAGATATTGTAATACTTTCTTTATAATGTAGAACTCGCTGTTCTCCATGCAATAGATGATGCTGAAGACAGATGATGAAATAGGCACTCCTCTGGGAACAGGGGTACAAAGATAAACCCAGTCCAATTCTTTTATCATTCAAATGAGAAAGACCTCAGAATTATGGAGAAATTTAACGTGTGTATCTGGGAAATGTTTGTAAAATAATTTCCCAATTATAACAACACATTTATAAAGGCATGTTTGCTAGTAGCAGGTTTGATTTTGGGTGTTTTATATTACCATAGAGACACTTACTGCTTCATATACAATTAGGCTCAATTTTTACAGCAGGACTCAGATAAATAATTGGGAATATTTTTTTCCAAGCAAGAAACTCACAGAATCTTTAGTGGTCCTATTTTTTCTATCCCCAATGAGCTTAACTCTACCTTCCATCACACCTTGTAATCTAATGTATAGCTGTTAATTATAACAAAGCAATGCTTTCAACACAGTTTTTATTGGTAACTACTCATAATAAAATAAGTAGATACCAGAGACTATGGAATGCTAATTGCCGTCACTAAACTACTGCTTTCCCTACATTTCAAGCCTCTGTTCTTTACAGCTATTCCTGAAGCAATGCCCCAGGCCACAGGAACGGATCTAACCAGGTCTCATTTTTTGGCCTAGCATGACAGGGTACACTAAACAGGAGTTGTACCCAGTCTGGGGGCCTGGTAGGGAGGATGAGCCTCAGCTAAGGAGATCACAGTCTGTGAATTACGTAACCAAGAGTGCATGTTAGGACTAGAGGAGCAGGGGTTCTGGAGCCATAGGCGAGATCTAGCCTGAGATTACAGCAAAACCGAACCACCAGCCAGCCCCAGGCAGGAGGGTTATGTGGAGAAAGTCTTTACCCAGATAGATGTACCTGGGGATAGTGTCCACGCCCCCGGCCCTTTCTTTCAGACGAAACCCCTGCCTGGGACTGTTTCTCTAGAGGATTCTGATCAATTTTAAAGTCCGTAAGAGGCATTTCAGCTTTGAATTGACTGCTTCTTATTCTGCCGCCATCTCTATGCGTAGTGTACTTCTTTGGCCCACCTGAACTTCAGAAGTATGTCTTCTTTGAATCACAGCGTTGATGGGATTTATCCAGAATACCTAGCTTTGTACAGATGCTCATTTCTGAGAGGCGTCCAGGAAGACTGCATTATGTATGGCAGAGAAGGCTTTAAAGATTAAATCAGTTTTCACACGCATAGTTCTTGATTATTTAAAAACTTCCACTAATACACAAACTTAAAAATGCGTAAGAACAAGCTAAGATTTCCTGAGCACTCATAAGGAATTGGCCACTGTGCTAAGAGCCAGGTTTATTAACCCATTTGACACATTAACATATACATCATAGCTAAAGGTAACATTTCATGATTTTTAAAAGTACATGAATACATGAAGTTATCTTACTAGCCATGCAACCTTAGGTAAGTTAGTTCACCGCAGGAGGTCTCAGTTCCTTCATTTGTGTGATGAGGGACATTACTACTGGATGCCTCACAGGCTCTATGAGGAGGACCTAAGGGGACAATTCTTGTGTAATGCACGGCCTGGGGCCTGCCACATAGTAAACACTGGGTAAACAGCAACTGCCATTATTTTCATTTCTGTTGAAAGCTATATTGGAAGAACAGAGAGGAACAAGGTTAGAGTTTCAGGACACGAATTTTAGCTACTTAATTAACTACAGTCTTCCTAACGTAAATTAACTACAGTCTTCCTAACGTTCGACAAGCAGAGCCCAGTCGTCTGCGAGAGGACTTTCGTGAAAACAATGTCTGACTGTCCTTCAGGAGACAGCTAAGGTGTCGACCTCCACACTTTGCATACTGTGCCAATTCCAGTTTTTGAGAATACTCAAAAAATGACAGAATTATCGTGATAGTAGTTAACTTCCCATGCGTAAATTTAAGAATTACATTAAAGTCTCACACAAATTATAGTAGAACTGCTTTCATGCATTTGCCTGACAGACTGAGGTTTAGCTCTCTGATCTCAAACTTCATTTTTGATTTTTTTAAAAAACTATTTCCCCAAGAAAACCTTTTGCCACATAAGCACTGGCAGTGTTTCTAACAATTTTTCTTGACCCTGCTTGACCAGGAATCTTAAAGACTAGCACAACTTTTTTTTTTTTTTAATTTCCAAAATGGGGTTAAGTGTGGGGAGAATTAGATTATAGGTTCTTCTCTGTGGTCCCTTTCAGTTCAAAAATTTTCTGGTTCTACTCACTGGCCAAATGCCAGGGAGGAAGAAGACAGTGCAGTTTATAGTCTGACTGGAGAGAGTGTCAATAAACCGAACACAGGAACCGGCTAGATCCCTAGAGAACAGAGCTGTGTCAAAGTCCGTTTTCTACTTCTTGGTACATCTCCATGGTCCATGGTCAAAGGCTTGTATGAGAATCATGAGGAAGAAGACAAACACAAAAAGTAAACATGTTTTTGAGATGCACAAGGTTAAAAGGAAAACTGGAACAATCTAGAGTAGGAAGCAAAAGTATAAGTAGCTGACTACTTTTTGGAATACTATGAGGCAGAACCATGCGTGGCCCAGGAAGTTTAGACAGTAGAAAAGAGCAGATAAAAGAACACCAGCAATAACAAATGTGGGATTTAGACCATGTTGTACAAGCTGCGTGACTTCAGTTTTACCTCATGCAGTTTTTTTGAGGAGAAAAATGAGCTTAACTGTGTCAAGTACCAAGTCCAATGTCTAACAAAGAGTAGATGCTCAAAATATTGTAGCTATCACCATTCCAATGGTTACTATTCAGACTATCACTATTCACCTAGGAGCTGCTGTCCTAGCCAGCTGGTGATCCGGATGCTAATCAGTTACTTAATGTTCTCTGACAAAGTTGTAGTATCAGAGGAAATATTACAGCAATGACTAGAATGCCACCGGTTAAAAGTTAACACATTTTGCAATAATTTATCCTAACTAAAACAGTATCCATCATATAAATTCTTTGACACACACACAAAAGTCTGTGCCACATTGCAATGGAATGAAATCATAGGTGATAGAAATATTTTTGGCATTTCATATACATCTGAATATTTCATGCATATGAATTGAAAGGAGTTGAATTCCTCATCCGGGGTGTATTTTAAACAGGAAGGAGAGTTAGGTACAATGGGAATACTCTTCTGTATGAAGTCTGAAAACAATTCCGTATTGAAACTATGTTTTATGAAACATTTCCTTTAGCAAGTCACATTGGTGCTGTCTACAATTAAAAATTCGTCTTTTGCACTATGAAAGAAGAAAGACCATGAAGTCACTTACCAGCAGCTTACAAATGTCATAAAGGAGAACCTTCTTATCTACTGATTCACTGTCCCTATACCAACTGATAACTAGACAGAAATAGGTTAAAATTTAAACGAGGGAGATTAGTATTAGATACAAACAAAACTCCTTAACTGTGCGGGTTGTAAAAGCATCAGGACTGTTCCCTGTACGGAAGCTTTGGAAGCTGCAGTCCTGGTGTGTATACATCCAACTTCTAATTTTCTAGTTTTTTGTTTTCCCTCATATGTAGTAGACAGAAAGGGAAGGACTGGCAGTGGACTCCCTCAGTCCTCTGGCAGAAGTTCTCAGGGCTGAGATGAAAGCGGGGAGATGTCTTCTACATTTAGGACCATTAAGGGCGGCCTTTGCCCAGAAGGTGGCAACGTGAGTAAACAGAGTAGGGTGCTAGATGGTGGGTGTCTGATTCAAAATGGGCTGCAGCTCTGCCACACTGACCTCCCCTCTGATCTTCTCTCTTACTTCTCCAGCCACACTTCTTCTGCCTTTTCCTACAATCTTCCCCCTACTTTTTTCTTTTATTCTGAAGGAAGTTTACCTTAGCCTTCTCCCACTCACACCCTTACCCATCACTCAGGATGCTCCTAGGAGAGCCAAACCATCGGCTCTCTCAAATCACCTACCTCTCAAACCATTAGAAAGCTGAGAATTGATAATAACTACAGGTAAATTATATTTCTTCTGTTATATAAGAAACTACATCTACAGGTTCTAGGATTCTCCCTATTCTCTGCTCTTTCGGAGAACTTCCTAGGTTAGGCCAAACCTGCCCCCACAGCGAAGTGTGTTGAGAATTGAGACATATCACAGGCAGAGGCTTCCACCAGTTACCTTTACACTCAGCGGCGCCTCTCTCCGGCTCTGTCTTCGGCCCCTGTGCTACCCCAGCCCTTCCCGTAGGCCCTGATCCCTTGTTAGGTTCGGTGCTTTTGGCTAGAAGATACCTTACTTCTACTACCCATCTTCGAACATATTTTCAACCTCTGCTTTATTTCTTGAGAAGTTGGATAATCTTACTTTGGATGGGCTCCAAAGAAAGCCAGTGCCGTTTTGAAATTAAGGCTGCGCTCTCTTTCTGACTCTGTTCCTCATCAGCCTAGTTCAGCGCCTCCAGGCCTCATTCTTGCTGCCTTCACCCAGGCCTTACCAATTCTGTATGTTTCTCAGAATATGGACCTGGACCTGCCAGGCATCCTTCCCTAGGGACAATCTCCTTGAAGACCTCAGCAACAATTTTCCCCTTTAGTTTCATCTTAGGAACCGCTTTTCTCAATGTCGCTCATGACAGCTGGGCATAGGAATACTTAGTCAGTCCTGTCCCCGTAATTTCATTCATGTTCTCTTCCTTTCTGATTTAATAAAACCCTCTCTATGATTGGAATGACTGATAGAGGGGCAAAGAAGGGAGCTATTCCTTGACTTCCACAGAAAGGCACGTCTTAGTGATGGGCCGAAACCTCGGTGCGCCCCAGGTGGACGAGGCAGCTCCGGGTGACACCGAGTGCTGCTGCACGCGCTCCAGCAGCCGGTTCTATTAGTGTGCACCCTGAGCACAGTGCCGCCACGGGTGCAGGAGGCAAGGCTCTACAAACTTTTCTCACCCTGGACGTGAGAGGAAAAAAAGGCAGGCTGAGACCCCCCCTTTAGAAATACCCGAACCAAAGAAACCACCTTTCTTCTGAAGAATGCAATACCAATTGAGCATTTCTTCACCAACCGCTGTACTGAATTCCTGGCGTGTTGGCTATGAATACAGTATTTGATGAGTGAAGATGTTCCCCTCCGAAACAAATGTAAAACACATTCGTAAAAAATAAGATGGCAAATCAAATTAACGTATCTTTCTTTTAAATTAATGTATCATAACCATTGTAACTCTTCTGTGACTTCTCAGAAATGACATTGTCCCATCACTTTACAGTCTTTCATAGTAGAAGTATTTGGACTATTGTTCCGTGCATTTCCCAGGAAGTTTAATTAGCAGCAAAGTTTATCCCAGTCCACAGAGGGACACAGAAAACACGAATGACTCTCCAGTGGGAGGGCAGCACTACAGAATGTGGAACTAGAGAGGATCTTAATATGTTAGCTCAGTGTTTTTCAAACAATATCCCTTAGAGCCCTAGAGCTCTTCAGAGGTACTGCAAGGATAGAAATGGGGTTTGGGGTGGGGGTAAAGGTGCAAACTCAGTGGCTGTTTTATTGTTGTATGTTTATATATTTTACTTATATATTTAATATATATATTTACAAAATTATCTCTATATATCAAGTATACATATAGTTTTAAATCTTTTATATATACTCATGTGTTAGCATTTTACTTGTAAGGAGTACTCCACTGAAAAAATCATGTTGGAAATTCACTGATCCAGGTCACATCCTTTATTTTACAGGTGAATAAGCCTGGCTATAGAGGGACACAAAGCAAATTGGAAGTAGGGTGGACAAAGGGTCTTTTCAGGGAATGTCATAATTTACAGTTTTAAAAAGTATAAGCATTTGAAATCCACTCTGTGCTTCCCTAGTTGTGTTTTAAATAATTCTCAAGGTATCTTAATCACTTCTAAACACTATGTATCTCTAAGTCTATTATATAACAGCTGTGATACAAACTTAGGTAATAGGATTGAAACACTCATCACGTGGTTAATGAAAACTCTGAACCAGCCTCGGAAGCCATCATGTCTAAGAGAGTCACAGTGCACATTGGACAGGCAGAAAGCACTCAAAATCCATTTGCTTCCCCTTTATAATAGCTTCTGAGACAGCTTCTAAGAGTATTTTTCAAAGTTGACTTAAAACACTGTGAAACCTAATACAAAGCCTTATAGAGCTTGTAGAGAACAAACTTAAACTTGCTAACATAATTGGAAAGATGATCTATTCAAAACCCGGAGAGGTTGACCTTTTGCTCTTTACTTCTCTCTACAGGAACAGATGACCTTACTTGCTACCAATAGAGAACACACTGGTCTAGGGCTGAGACTGCAGGAGTCTTTCAAACAGGCATTTTCAACATCTAGTATCAGCCCTAAACCTCCTAGCCAATCATACCTCTAAAACCACAACTTCCGATTTACTTCTTCAATCACCCGATATCTAACCAAATATTTTAATGCATTGAGACGCAGTCACAAGACGGACAGTTTCACAGTGACTAAAAACCCTAACGGTATAGACAGTAGAGGGAGGCAATGCACTGGAGTAGAAAGAGCACTGTCTCCAGAGCAGACAGACTTGGGCGCTAATCCCAGCCTTTAGTGGCCGCAACGTGGCCTTGCCGGAGTCATTCCGTTTTTTAGGGTCATTGTCTCATGTTTAAATGGAGATTAACAACTCCTTCAACATTGTCATAAAACTAAATAAGATGTTGTATGTAAAATTTTCCTCAGAAAATTTTCCTCAAAAATTTTCCTCAGGGTCCTCATTCATAAAAGACACTCCATAAAAGGAAAGCTACAAGAATTATTATTAGCAAAGCAGAGCCACGCTGATGGGAAATGAAGACCCAGAGCACAGAAACAGCATCTACAACTGCTTGAGATATGCAAGTAGAAGGAAAATAGTGGAGGAGGGGATAGTGGGGGCTATGAGTAATATCTTCACCAAATATTAGTGCTTCACATCTTTTTTATTCTCAGTTATAACATTAAGAGTGTTTGTATAATCAATGCTTTCCACTGTGGTCATGAAGCCAAAATAAGAATTCTCAGCCAGGCTGAATTTTTACAACCTTAGGAAGAGAATAGAAAAACACCAAAAAAAGAAAAAAAAAACAAGCACTTTTTGATCTGAACAGCAATGTTATTCAGAAAACTGTATTTGCTTAGTACTGTAAAGCTTGTTTGCCATATGTACAGTAGAAAACTACAATGACAACAAGGTCTCTCCTGCCCCCAATTCTGCTACTTTTACCCTAAAAGGTGACCGACCACTTGATTGGAAAAGAGCCTTACACACTTTTCCTCTACATCTATAGACCTAAGTAAAATTTTTATACTTAGTAATATTTCAATATTTGCTTTATAAAATCCACACAGTTACATTTCAGACAGCAGCATCTCCCCCCACCCCCCGCCCCCCAAATAGATAGAATTTTGGTCAAGAAAACTGGATTCTGTTCTTTTTTGCTGCCAGACACTAATTATTTGCCATCTACTTGTAATGAATATTGAAGGTTTTTCATTATGTAATTAGGGGGGGGTTCATATACACGTTTGTGTTTCCCCTAGATTCCTAACCTATAATCTATACCGGTTTTACTATATATATAAATATAAATAAGTAAATGTGAATAGAGTATTTGAATGATAAAGAGATAATAAAATGGTAAAACTGTGATTACAGCAATTACAACCTCAGGCCAAATGATTTAGAGGCAGCAGTGATATAATCAAACCACTATATTATTAAGTCACATGTAAGATTAATAACAGGAAAGGTTCCCATAATGTACAGGTAAATCTAGGAATCATTAGCATAGAGACATTTATTTCTTACATAACAAACATTCTGACCTCAACACTACATATTTCAAATTAAATATACTGATATACACATTCAGAAATCAATATTTAAAAAATATATATTTTGAATTGTGCTCTTATTTATTTACAAAAATAGCTTACACAATTTGGAATAATGAAACACAAGAGTTGTGGTACAAGTGGACTATGGCAATCTCAGCGGAGTAGAGGATGCTCACGCTACTAGTCTCCTGTAGTGAGCTACTCATTGCCGACTGACCCCTGAATTTACAAGAAAGTCCCCTGGTAGTTTAGGCAAAAAGGATGATAGGTTGGGTAAACTCTATTTATTGAAGCGTCAGTTCCTGTTTTCACACAGGTGGGATAGAAGTCACCAGTGAATGAAAACCATTTCTTTTATACATTTTGATTACCCATTTACATTAGAGAGTTACACTATCTGGTAATTAATTTAAGAATTCCAAGCATTTTCCTGGATTTATTATTTGGCACAAAAGAGCTGCACAAATCTGCTGGTAGACGCGTACCTTTCTCTAACTGAAGCCACAGAGGGCGTTTTCACAGGTTCTCTTTGACAAGGAGTCACAAGTGATAGGAGACAAAACCAGTATCTACGATTTATTAAAACTCACAGAAATACTATTGAAGGGACAAGTCTTGATTCTAGTCCACTGCAAAACACTGGTACAACAACCACATAAGCATGTGTTAAATTCCTTATGAAATAATTTGAGCATTTATACACGTGTTTGCCTGCTCGCGGAACACATAATACATTTTACCGGTGTGCTTCTGCTCCCATCTGACCCCCGCACCCGTCCTCAGCCGCTGCTTTTGTCCCTCCCCCTCTTACAGGCTCGACTACTTCCATTTCAAAGAGGTGATCTTAGTTATTTACAGCCACTAAGATAAGGGAAGATTAGCCTCTGAAATAGCCATGAAAGTATTCTGTGGATAGCTAGTTTAGACACAAAAGTTCCTTTATTGGAAAAATATTCCTTAGAGCCACATACTTATAAACATATTAAATCAATATAGGGAAAGAGTACAATAAAATATTAAAATAAGTTGAACATACTTTTCATTAAGGTGAAAACACTAAAATTATGAAAAAACATAGCAGAAAATGTTATTAACACAATAAAACATAGAAGATGACTGAACAATAAGCAACTTGATATATAGTCACATAGTTAAATTCAAGTTGGTCATATGATTAAAATATATAACATTACTAATTTCTCTAACACAACTGTGCTAAAAAGCCAAGGGACGACTTCTAAGGACAATGGCAAAGACTGCCAACCTCCAATCTGCTTGCAAGAAAGACGAAAAATAAGCAACCAAATCAGTGAAAATGACAAGTTTTCATCTACTAAACTTCCAACATATTTGAAAAGTTTCTTTCCTCTACAAATTATCACCAGTTGAATTGCTATAGTCCACATGGAGTTAAAAAATGTGAGCACCCGTTTTCAGGGCTGACAAATTGGACACAAAAGAGAGAATAAAATTGTCACCAACACTGTGCTCTTTCTCGCAAAGCCTTAAGATCACAGCTAACTCTGGAACCTCGTCAGCAATTACTAAACACTCAAGTATTACGTCAATCTTAAAAGACAAGATGGGAGAAGCATGAGAGAAAAGCACGTTACCAAGCTGCCTCTGTAGTCCTCAGGGAACTTGTAGACCGGGACCTTGGCTTCATAATAATACTCATTTTGGAAAAAAAGAAAAAGAAAGAAAGGAGAAAAGTCTTCTGATTAGTACATTTCAGCTGTCTTTCCACAAGGACGGTTTTAAATATATTCCACTTCCAAGGAGGGCTGCTTGCAGAAATCCAAAGTGCCTGGGGTCCGACTCCTGTCCCCAGCCCAGAACGCAGGGACGCTTCTAAGACACAACAGTCCTTTCCTCCTTCATACTGAATTTACTCCAGCACTAGGCTGTTCAGAAGTGACAGATTTTTTTGTTTGTTTGTTTGCATTGCCAAGGGAGGAACTGAATTATGAATCTATTCTTCATCTGGTCACAAGGGAAAGCAAACGCAGTGAAAGAGCCACTTGATCTTGTCATTCTTGCAAATCCATAATCACAGGTTTAAAGTTTTCCAGCACTCTGAAAGGACTCAGGTGGTGTGAAAGGAAAAGAAAAAACCCCCAAAGGGCTGTAACACCGGGGAGCTGTCAGGGAAGTTCCATTTCAGGGCGACCACAGGAAAACACTCTTCTCTGGGGAGCCAAGAAGTCAGCGAGGGAACAAAGCTCTCCACTTCGCTGGGCCCAGTGCTTTACCTGTGAATGTGCTTCCGTCCCGTCCCCTGCTTAGAATCTGTCTCCATGCCTTTGTGAATGAGAACTATCATTCAATCTGGCCAGGAAGAAACTATTCTTCAAGGGCCCTATGACGTCTGTAGGAAGGCAGTTGAAAACACCGCAGGGAAGTGAGAGAGGAAAAAAAAAAAAAAAAAACCCAACCAGGGCGTCCAGCCCCGCCTTCTCCTCAATTGCTGAAATTTACAAAGCTAAGGGGCAGACCAGGGCTGCAAACCAGCCAGGCAGAGCGCTCAAAACTTACAAAACCATTTCCTCCTCTGGGAAATGAGGTGTCTGTGTTATTCAGGGTAAGAGCCCCTGAACACCTTTGCAAGGAACACACCCCTTTGCCACCGAGTCGTTTGTTAACCACCCTCTTCCCACCACCCCCCAATCCCCCCAAAATAATTTTCTCAAAATCCTGCCCTGAAAAATAAAACTTCTTATAGAGCAAAGTTGAGAGAATTTTGAGGAATTAGCAGCTGCTCCTTTGAAGCATAGTTAATGAAACACCATGCTTTGGGGTTGGTTGTAGAGATGCAAACTGCTTCTTAGAAATTCAACAGAGGGTGGCAGGCATGACCGCAGCAGAGTGTGCCAGGACGTTTAAACCGAAAAATCGAAAGCATTGTTGCTAGACAAGTGGCTACATGTATGGAGGCTGCTCCATTGCACAATATTGTCTAAATCTTATTTCTTTTTTAAAATCATATGCAAATTGCATTGATTTCTACACACCAAGACTCTGGGGTTGCTAACTCTTAACAGCTCTTCAGTGAGGAATGAAGCTCATATATCATCTTAATGTCTCTTATTGTGAAGACCAATCCTTGTCCCATCTCCTACAGCTGAAATAAAAACTGTTCTATTACAGTAGAAATAATCTAAGCTGATTGGAATCGCTCCTAAGAGAAGGAATATTTGACCACCCTGGCTACCCCCCTGCACATTGGCACAGAGGGCAATGTGCCAATATCAGTTATTTTGGATGTGAATTATCAAGCAAAAATACTGTAAGCATTCTGATTCCTTAAATGATATAAGTACGTTAGTTGTCTAGTCTGACGTGAACTTCGTATTTATTTAGCATTTGCAGGCAGGATGTTGGAGTGCAATTGTGACCCGCCCAAAGGACTTGGAAAATTAATGTAGTAAGGCACCCTGCCAGAGGCTCTGGCTGCTTACTACAACAAGCCCTTCAACGCCTCCCCTGGTCATGCTTCAGGGTGCATTTGTGATTTAGTCTCCTCTCAGGGACTCCCCGGCCTCTGGAGGTAAACGTCAATCAACTGGTTTCCGTGGAGTCATCTCCTTAAGCTGTTCGGTTTTCCTATCATTGTTCAGGGGCATTCATGTATTCTTAGCTCTGTTGCAAATTTAGTGTATTGCTAGCACTTTAAGGCAGGTTAACCAATCACATATTTTTAGGAATTCAAAAAAAGATTTGTGAGACTACTGATTTTTGAGGTGGAAGGGGCTCATGGGAGGTTCATCTTTTTTTGTCCTTGGATTTTTAATGTGGGAAAAGGAAGAAAAAAACCAAACTGAGTAAAAGTAAGCAATTACTATTATTTGTTTGAAGCACTGTTCTCTTCCACCTAAGGTCTATCAAATATCTTCTGGTTGTTTATTTCAGGGGAAAAAAAAACCCAAAACAAAAAGCGACAATCACAGAATGTAACATCAGGATAGGATGTGTTAAACTCTCCTGAAATAATCAGCCCTGTGCTCGACCAGCGCCACCCCCCACCCCTCACCGAAGGCTCTGTCCCAGTGAGATTACTTAGCTCACTGACACTGCCTTCGCTGTCACACCCACAACAGAGCTGCCCCAGTGCTGTTCCTGACTTGCTCCATGTTCCGTGTATTCCAACCGTCTACCTCTGAGAACCCTCGTGCGCTTACTTACTGGGTAACACAGTATAACAGTCTCATAATGACTCACATATCACTTCCGTCCCCAGAGAATGTAAGTTTAATGGGGAAGCTGACAAGGTATCACCTAACCAGATTACTCAAAGCCTCTTCGATCCGTACATCAAGGTTGCCATTACATAGAAGGAAAGATGCACAATATTATCAGGCCATAGAGATTTAAATCTTTAAAAGTTTGCTTCTACCTCTGATAATTAAGGTAGTGACAGAATATTAAAAAATGAATACTACTTATTCAATATTATAATGTTTTCTCCATTCGAAGGCAATTTTTCACATGAACATTTATGATACAATGTTTTGTAATTTGTGGCACACATTTTTCCTCTGAAAAGTTTCCCAGAGTGGAGCAGAACATGCATTTGATCCAGAAGCTGCTATTACTCATGGCATTCTCTTGATGTACTGAATTGTGTAACATTGTATAGACTTCCACTTGACTATTGTCACCACCACATCTCAGTGGGTGTGCCACCGATGTGTAAGTTCACTGGGGTCATCTATCTGCACGTGTTGTTGAATCAAACCACTGTATGGCCTGATGCTTCCTGAACTTCATTCGGTCACAGCATCCACAGTTTTTCATACTGGCATACTCTCTATACTATGGCTTGCTTAATATTTTTCTCCATTGACTCAAACTTAAATAACATACATTTGAAAGATAACTTTATTATTTTGAATGCTCTGTACACTTTGAAATCTTGTCTTATTCTCAGATTACAATAGGTAGTCGACACTTTCTAATTAGTCATGAGCAGATTTTTGAGACATGTCTCAGACTAGTAACATTCAGACCTGTCAAATGTGCTTAAATGACGACGGGGCTGCAGTGTTTGTTACAGTTTCCTGGTATTCTACATTGTATTCTAATAAGAACAAGTCACTTTGAACTCGTGTAGCATTTCCTTGTTATTGAGGAATGATTTGGTATTTTCCTTATCCGGAAGACACTTTCAAGCAGATTTTGAGGCTTTTATCTTATTCCACTTGCTAGGTATACAGTTGGCCTCAAGGATTTTCATATAGGCAGGAACGAACCTCCTTCGGACTAAATTCCTTAGTTCCTGAGGAAAAGCCCAGAGTAATGTTTTGAAGGCTTCTGATCTTCAGGCTTCCTACCTCTTTTGTAAAACATCAGGTTACAATAATAATCATCACAATTCTGATGTGGCACCTTTGCTTAATTTTGCTTTTGTTACCCTTCTTTTGGTGTTATGTCTAAAAAAATCATTGCTAAACTAAGGTCAAGGAGCTTTTCCCAATTTTTTTCTAAAAGTTTTCTAGTTTCAAGACTTATGTCCATTTACAACGTCTTTAATCCATTTCAAATTAATTTTTATGAGAAATATAAAATAGGGGTCCACTTTCATTCTTTTGCTTGTGGATGTCCAGTTTTCCCAGCACTCTTTATTGCAGGGACTATCCTTTCCCCATTGTTTGTTCTTAGTGTCCTTGTCGAAGACCTGCCGACCGTATACTCATCGGTTTACTTCTGGGCTCCCTACTCTGTTCCACTGACCTATGTGTCTGTCTGCTCCTATGCCAGTACCATGCTGCAATTTTAATATCTAGGCATTGCACTGAATATTTGTATGAAACTAAAACGCCTCTCCACAACAAAGGAAACCATCAACAAAATTATTTTGGGTTCTATACCCAATCCAATGTGGGAAACGAGAGACAGGGTGCAACCCGAAACCCACAAGCAAATCTTTGACACCAGCCAGTGTCTGAGAATTCAACCCATCTGACACTATCTACCCCAGACGCAGTGTCAGATTCCATGGGTTAAGCTCTCAGTCCCAATAAGATTGCCCCTCCCCCTGCACCCCTGAATACAAGTTGCAAGTCCAGGTTGTTACCAGTGCTTCATGACCCCCTCCTTGGGACTGACTAATTTCTGGCTGGTTATTCATAGAATTTAGCAAAGCCATTTACTCACTGGATTGTGTTTATTATAAAAGGACATAGTTCAGTAACAACCAGATGGAAAAGATGCATAGGGCAAGGTATGGGAAGAGGGCATGG
The DNA here is from genome assembly GCF_022682495.2 of Desmodus rotundus. NCBI lineage: Eukaryota > Metazoa > Chordata > Mammalia > Chiroptera > Phyllostomidae > Desmodus > Desmodus rotundus. The sequence continues at coordinate 177,188,813 of NC_071387.1, read as the reverse complement.
TATTTTCAGCTCTCTCCTAGCACATCACTTTCCCCCTTTCCACATATTCACCATTCTTTTGGGTTTTTAATAGAGGCTTCATTACAGGTATGTCTGATTAAATCACTGACCACTGAGGATTGGTTCAACCTCTAGCCCATCTTCCCTCTCCAGAGGTCTTCTGGGGTTTGGGGGCTGAAAGTTCCAACCCTCTAATCACAGGTTGGTTCCTCAGGCAACTAACTCCCTATTTTCAGGTTACCTAAGGGCTTTCTGAAAGTCATCATATTAATACAACAAAAGACACCTTTATGGCTCTTATCACAGGAAATTCCAAGGGTTTTAGGTGAGCCAGGAACCAGTGGACAAAGGCCAAATAATTATAAGAAACACATTTTGGACATCTGATGATCAAGTGAATACATTTATGTGACGCATAATGACCTTTAGGTCAACGATGGACCACATATGTGACCGTGGCCTGATAAGGCTATAATGGAGCTGAAAAATTTCTATCACTTAGTGAGGTCCTGGGGCAATTCATTACTCATGTGTTTGTGCTGATGCTTGTGTAAACAAAGCTGCCAGTTGTGTAAAAGTATAGCACATGTAGTTATGTAGAATGTGTACTTGATAATGATAATAAATGACTGTGTTACTGGCTTAGGTGTTGATTATACTGTATCTTTTAAGTTATTTTAGAGTGTACTCTTTCTACTTATAAAAAGAAGTTTGCTGTAAGACAGTACGCTGCGATAGGCTGGCAGCGGCCTCACACATCCCATTTATCGAGTGTTTTGATTGCATAATCTTATCTGGTGCTTGATATAATCTCGAGTTGTTTTATATGGTAACACGCTATACAGGCCTGTGGCCTAGGAGCAGCAGGCTGCGCCCTGTGTCCTCAGGGTGCAGGAGGCTATAGCACCAAGGTTTGCGCAAGTGCACTTGGTGACCCGAGCATGATGACAAAATCACCTGGCACTGCACTTCTCAGAGCACCTCCCTGTCATTAAGTGGCACATGGCTACGTGTATTTATTATAAATTACAATATTGAGAAAATGAAAAGATGACCTTTAAATGTGAGAAGATATTTTCAGATGACATATTTGATAAGATGTTAATATTGAAAAATACAACTCATACAACTCAATAGCAAAAAAACCCCCAACAAAACAAAGAAACAAACAACAAAAAACACAAACCAAATTATACAATTAAAAAAATGAGCAAAGGACACTACTAGACATTTTTCCAAAGAAGGCGTACAAATGGCTAGAAGGTCCATGAAAAGGTGCTTAACGTCACTAATTATCAGGGAGATGCAATCAAAACTAAGAGGGGACTAACCTCACACTTGTACTGATGGTGTTTATCAAAAAGACGAGGTAAGTGCTGATGCAGATGTGCAGAAAAGGGAACACCTGAGGACTACTGGTGGGAAGGTAAGTTGGTGTAGCCACTACGAAAACATCATAGAGTTTCCTCAAAAAATTAAAAATCGAACTGCCATGTGACCCAGCAATTCTACTTCTGCATATATATCCAAAGGAAACAAAATCAGTATCTCAAAGGGACATCTGCACTCCCGAATTCATCGAAGCACTACTCACAGTGGCCAAGATGCGGACACAGCCTACGTGCACTTCCATGGGTAAAAGACGATGTGACATAAAAACATGGTGGAATATTATTCAGCCATGAAAAGGAGGAAATGTGCTATTTGTGGCAACATATCAATAGATGAACCTGGAGGACATTTTGATAAGTCAAATAAATCAGACAGAGAAAGACAATACTGTATTGTCTCACTTACATGTAGAATCCAAAATAAAATAAAATGAATAAAAATAGAAAAAAAATGTCATACTCATAGAAACAGTGTAGAGTGATGGGACTCAGGACTGGAGGGTGTTGGAAATGGAGAGATGCTGGTCAAAGTGCACAAACCTTCGGCAGTAAGAACAATAAGTTCTGTGATCACGCTGTAAGTTATAAAAATGCCTTATCACTACGTTGTGTACCTGAAGCTAACGTAATATCATCAATTTTAATTGAAAAATAAAGATTATTTATAAAAAGAAGTTCTGTGGATCAAATGTACAGAATCGTGACCATGTTAATACTGTATTACACACAGTGCTCACGATTGGCTGAGAGAGTAGATCATAAAGCATTCTCACCACACACAAACTGTCAGGTAACTGTAAGGTGGTGGATGCATTAACTAACCCGACTGCAATGATCTCTTCACAAAGTGTGGGTATATCACATCACCACACTGTACACTTTAAATATATACAATTTCATTTGTCAATCACACTTCAGTAAAGCTGGGGGAACAAAGAAAAGGAGAAAGACTGGCACTATCTCATGTGATATAATCTCAAAAAGCTAGAAAGATAATAGCTAACTATACTTAACAGTGGAATAAAATTAAAGATGAGAGTATAAAACAATGTAGTAGAAAACATAAAAATAAAAATCATCAAAGCCAAAAGCTGTTTCTTTATAAAAGATAATAATAAATTGACAAACGTCAAGCAATACTGATCAAGAACTAATCTGAGAAACATAAATCTTCAGTTTCTATAGATATTTAAAAATAATGAAAATATATCATGAGCAGCTTTATGCCAATAAATTTGAAAATTTAAGCAATATGGGCAAACTTCTCCAAAAGCAACTAACAAAAGAAATGGAAAAACAAAGTTATTCTGCACTGATTTGAGATAGAATCTGTATTAAAAATCAATTCAAAATAATAAAACTTTCACAAATAAAAGTAACAATAATCATTATTATTTAATAATCACCTGATAATTACATTATATATCCTTTTTTATTTGTTCATCACAACAACCCTGTAAGTTAAGCGTGTAGGTAACAATCTGGGTTCACTGTACTTGTTTCTAATTTTTAGGCTCATAAACATTATGATGAAGGTACACAGGTGTGGACCAAAGAAAACCCCAGAATTTATTTATAAAAAGTTGTGTATTTGTTCTTACACGTTTAAACTTTAGTCACCTTCAAAGTACTCTCCATTTGATGCAATACACCTACTGAGACATTTCTTGGGCAAGTGCATTAAAAGAGTCTTCAAAAAAAAATTCACTGAAGCTGCATGCAGCCTCTCATAACACCACCAACTGGCACACTGAGACAGATGGGTTCCTAGAACACTCCCCTAGTGGGGGAAGCCTGTACTACAAGGGGCCGTCCTCCAGAAGATAATTCCGGTTTTTTTTGATCCCCCCTCATATATGATAATATCAGGAGTCTGCTAGGCATAAAGTGCGATAAGGTCTTTAGCCATACTTGTATATGGGTAATGGCAGGTGGTTGTTACCTACACAGCGGATGGAATTTTGATTGCCTCCTTAGGTAACACTGGCTAACAAACGATCATTTTGAAAGTTAACAATATGTGAGACCTCTGACAATGTATAGATTTCAACACGTGTCAACAAAGTACATTGTCCATTGAAAGGTTCAGAAAACTAGGTTTTTATAACTAGAATAAACATTTCTGCATAGGATCAGTAATGTTGACAGGAAATGCATTTTGTAATGAACTTTTAGAAATTTGCGGTAGCTCAAAATATTGAATTTCAAAGAAAACATGGTAGGAATCAAATAAATGATCTAATTTTAAATTTTATAAGTGCTCTTGTATTACCTTTGTATTTTATATTAATTATATATCTATGTAATGAAAAGACTTTTTGAAAGAGATAATAAAACAATTAGAAAAATCACATTGCCAAATAAGGCCCCATTTCTGACATTGTGAGATGAATTGACGTTTTCATTAAAATCGAATTTGGAAAATAATCTATGAGAAATAAATGCACACAGAATGTGCTTTAATGATAATTTAACAGCTGATGCAATAGACAATGAACAAAACTGATTTATTAAAAATATTCATTGGGTCTACTTAATTTACATTTGTTTAATAGTATTTCCCCACCTATGTGAAAAGTAATGGTAAAATAATGCAGGCAACTCAAGCAATTTCCTTTGACCACACACTACAAATAAGTTACACTGAGGAGTGTAAAAGGCCTGCTATTTGAGACAATGCCTGTTAGTCAGGGAGGTAGCCAGGATCAGGTTAAAAAGTAGCCTTTAGCATCAGACTGTCTGGGTGAAGATCCAAACTCCACTAACGACTAGCTGTTTGAGCAAGTTACCGAAACTTCACTGAGCCTCAGTTCCGTCAGCTACAAAATGAAGACACAATAGTTTTGTGAGGCTTAAATGAGGTGTGTAAAACCTTGGCAAAGGATTTGGCATATAGTGAGGGATCAATAAATAATACATCCTATTAAAAATAAGTTTTGTGAAACAAGCCAGAGAAAGACAAATACCATATGATTTCACTCATATGTTGAATCTAATGAACAAACTGAACTAACAAGAAAAATGGGGACAGACTCATAGATGGAGAGCAGGATGACACCTGGTGGGCAGGAGGTAGGGGGTGAAGGGATTGAGCAAAAAGGAAAAAGGACTCATGGACATGGAAAACAGAGTGGTGATTGCTGGGGGGGAGGAGGGTACAAGGGGACTAAAAGGTAATGAAAAAAGATACAATAAAGATTAAAAAATAAAAAATGAAAGTTTTAAATTCAATAAAAATTAAAAAAAATAAGTTTTAAAAGAGAAGTTAATGAATATAGAGGAAAGCAGCCTTAAAACTCCAAAGAACATTCCTATAATGCTTTGATTAAAAACAATAGCTTTGTGTGTAATCTTAGTTTAGACCCTGACCCCCTCCACACAACAGATTGTAAACAGTTTTCCTGCCTTCTGTCGCACACATCTGAGGTGTATTCTTTGTATTGTCTTTGGGTTATCTTTCAAAGACACACATGTTAAATTGTTAATGTTAAATTAAATGTTAAATTTCCTGCTTAAAAACCTCCAATAGCTTCTGATTCCTTACAGAATCAATTATAGCCTTCTTTGTATGTTAAATAAAAACTTCTACCATTTGGGTATGTATAGAGCAAGAGCGGAGAAGACTTTTTGAATATTTTTGACATTCTAATATGGAGTCACCATCAGCCGTGACATTTCTGTCAAGTGCTATGTCAAGACTGAGGTAACAGGGTGCAATGGGAACGCCCTTGGGAGGGGCTCAGACTACCCCAAACCACAACTGGACAGTTGGACAAGGACTCCATGTGGACACTGATGTGAGTGGGACCTCTGCCCATTGTGGTCCACAAGAACTCAGAGCTCCGACCATGGGACGCTCGAGCTGGGCTGTACCACCGGTGGCCCTCGGAGCCCTGCTGGACTTCTCCTCCACCAGAGGTGCGCTGCCACTATAACCGCCTGGCTTGTGACCAATGCCCACCTCTCCATCTACCGACCCTGTGGTGACTGCACTTTGTGCTGGCACTTGCTCTGCTCGCGCCCATCCCGTAAGCTCCCCCACTCTGTGTGGACCCTGTGCGTGACTCCCCAGCTTATTGCAGCGGTATCCCCCACTAAACCTGGCGTTGTGAAGACACAAATGCGTGTGAGCGACTCTTCTGGGGGATGCTCTCCTGATCACGACAATATGCACTCCATCCTTTAGCCTTGCCCTGGATGACCAATTCTTCACCTCCTATAATGGCAGCCACAGAACCGCACCTGCCTGGCCCCAAATCTGCTGTGCTCACCCTGGCCTGGTGAGCCTTTTACATTCTAACCCCTTTCTCTGCAAGGAAATGTCCTACTCATCCTTTAAGATCTAACACAGTCAGCTAATTAGTTCAAAGACGAACTCAGAAGTTTAGTTTTCTTGGCTTCATTGCAATCTGTGAACAACTTGGGTTAATTCTGATCATTGTTACTATAAATATTATGCTTTACTTGTGTGTAATGTATTTGTAATGGAAATTATAGGGACATCAATGTTCCATAGCCACTGTTCACCACTGATTGTGACTGTGTGACCTTTGAAAACAACATCATCTGAGATTCGACATCTTCTATAAAATGGGACAATATATGCAACTGTCTTCCTTCCGGGGCTGTTCTGGGATTTAATGAGAAAAGATGTTGCCTCATCTGCAATCCCAAATTATCACTTTGGGATCTTTGCACCTGTTTCACTGGGAGCATTATCCTTCTTCCCTTTACTTCTCCTTTACTTGTTTTTCTTGTCAAGAATTAACTCAGAGGTGAACTCCTCTAGTTCTGGTACTTTTCAAGGCTAGCCAGCTTCTAGATTCTGCTGCTCATTCCTCCCAGAGTGCTTATGAACACCACCACCATGTGACCCTCTCCCCATATTGCTGAGGGAAAGGGACCCTGGCCCCCATAATGTTATGAGCTCCTTGAAAACATGGAGTGAAATTTATTCATCTTTGTATTCACAGGACCTAGCACAATATCTGTCTCACAGGGTAGTTGCTTAGCAGAGTAAATGCTTTCTTTAGTCAACAGTGGGAGATAAGCCTTTCACAATTTTTTCCCCTTGTAAAATGGCCCTTCTGTGGCATTTGCCTCATGGCTGAAGTTATATTTCAGAAATTGAGGCTTGCCTGTCTTCTCTTTCAAAGCCTCTACCCCTGAGAGCTATTTTGCCATCTCCTTTACCAAAACGGAGTTCCTATATCCTTACGATTAAAGTTTTCTTTCAAAGAAAAAGAAACTGGCTAAGAAATACACCGGAAGAAGTCAGGCAGGCATTGAGCTGGCCTCAGTATCATTGTTAAGAAGAGGGAAAGATTCTTTCCTATTTAGGAGAGACAGCCTTAATCTGGAAAAGCTATCATATAATGTCCTATTCAACCCAGACAGAATTCCAATAGGGACTTTTTGGAAGCTCAATTAGAAAGAATGACTAATCCAGAAAGTTTCCCCACATACTGGCAGGACAACAGGAAGGTGCTCGTGGCATCCTATAAAACCTGCCAGTCAGTCACCTTTCTGTCTGTGAATAAGGTGGCTGTATCCTGGGTGGGAAGGCTACATTCTGGCCAATTCTCTAAGAACCTGTTTGGAGCCATCAAAAGTGTGTTACGTATATTATTAGCACATTTACTTTTACATCAGCCACATGAAGACTTTATATACCCACTTATCAGATGAAGTAACTGAAAGACAGGGAGTGCTTCCCCAGCTGGTGGAGTGGAAGAACCAGACCAGAACCAGGCCTTCTGGTTCCAGAGGAAGGAAGCTGAGAGTGACAGGACGCATGTCCATTCAGTGCACACTCACCACGTGCCAGCCCCTGGGTAAGGTGCTCGGCACCATCTCATTTAACATCCCAAACGAATTCATCAGCTGGGTACTGTAACTCCCTCCATCGAGCAGTTGAAGAAACTGAGGTCTAAAGGAGTTTAAGTAACACGTTGGAGGCCTTAAGCTGGGACTTCAGTCTGTCTGTTAAAAGAGCAGACTGTCCTCTAGGGAAAGCTAGGACCTCAAGAACTAAACAAATAACATTACAAATAGCATCTCAACAGGAAAAGGTTTATTTTTTTTTAAAACTCATTTAACCAATTCTTAGACAAAGTTGATAGATTAAATAAATTTATTACCTCTGGTCATAGGTTTTTTGTTTATTTGTTTTTTAATGGACATGGAATTGAAATCATTAGGAATGAATCATTATCTTCATTTTAGAAATTAACACTTTAAAATGTTTCAAGCATTTAGATACCAGACCGCAGGTATACATAACTTTTGAAAAAGAACACATGATTTTACTAGGTTGATTCTTTTCTCAAAATGGAGATTAATTTTCCTTCCTTACTCAAGAACAATTTCTGTAGTGATATTTACAGTTAAATTTTGGTTTTGGAACAGTTAGCTCCTGTGTAAGGCACAGGAAAGCAGGTTTAGACATGATTTACCCTGACCTTGCATATCAATCTGTGCTCTTCTGGGGAGAAAGGGAGACTGCTCATTCCAGACATGCAGTGAACTCTAAAAAAATACCTGTCAACAACACACAACTATGATTTTCAGAACTACTTAGTGTGTTCCTTGTGTTCTTCAAGAGAGTGCTTTGTCTGATATTTTTGCAAAAACGTTGAGTCTTGAGAATGATAATTGGCGGAAGTTGCCTCATGGAAAGTTGAAGGCAAATGAGCTACAAGAGATAATGCCAAAATTCTCTCCACTTTCAGGGAAGATGGCTGAGATGTGAAAAAGCTCTCCCACCCACGTCCATGAAATTTAAGGCTTATTTCAGCTGACATTTCTTCCTTTGGTCAGATTCCCCCAGGACCTACTTTATTCTTTGGTTGACTCAAAGACTTCTCTGCACATAGTTAATCTTTTTCTTAAGAGTTACCTTACAGTAATTCTAAATTATAATTAGAGTCCAGTGATTTAAAATATCAATAAAGTAACAAAAATAAGTTATTGCAAATAGGTAGTAGCTTCGGCAGCGCTGTTTACCACCTTGGCGGGCTCCACTGCACATCACATCCAACACATTAGAATGGACCCACTTCCCACATTATACAATATTTTCGCTATAAAAAACTAGACAAGGTCTTTATAATTTTACTTTTGAAGTTATTTGGCTACTATTAAGCTCATTTAACTAATAACTGGCCTTAATTTCTCTGCAATCATCCAGTCTGCTTGAGAATCCTTGTGAAGTGAAAAATATTTAGCCCACACATTTTTCTTCACATTTAATAAAATTTTTATGAATATTTATTTGACAATGGTTAAAATTGACATGATGTTACCCTTTGAACATTTAATTAAACTTTAATCATGATTTTATAGTTCTCTTTTTGTATTTTGGAGTCAATTCCTTTATTTTTCAGTTCTCAAATATTTTCACAGGCCCATAAAAAGCTCCGAGGCTCTGGCCACTTAGGGCACTTAGGACCAGAGCCTCGGAGCCGCGGCACAGAGCCCTGCAGCTCGGGCCTGGGTGGAAAAGATTTCTGGGAAGAAGTGATTCATGCAGGAGATATATTTAATATTTCCGGGTAATGTGCTATTTCCTGCACTACTTTGATAATTGAGAATTATACTTTAGTTTGCTAGTGAGGTGAAGTAAGGCACAAGCACTCACTGCAGGGACTTACTCACAACCCAGCTCACACTAGATTCACAGATGGAAATAAAAAAGCACGAGGAGTGGTTGCCACCCTTGACAACATCATATTTCATTGGGAAGACAACATTTATCTCTTTATGGTTTTCTTCATAATAACTGAACACATGAGATTGTGAGACCATGAATCCAGGGGTGGGTACTTGGATGAAGAAACTAAAACCATATAACGTTGCCTTGTTGCACCAAAATCATTTGTTAAATTGTCCTTCCAAACACCTGACTAGGGCCCTGGGAACTCAGACAGTTGCTGGGCTCCAGCGGTCCTCCCAGATGTGATGTGCAGTGGAGCCCGCCAAGGTGGTAGAGGAAGAAGCTGAGAGTCCTATGAGGGCCACCTTGCTTTGTACTCAGTCCCAGAGACAGCGCTTTGAACTGGGGGTGGTTTTCACTCAATTGGAGAAACTGGAAACATGAGGAAAAGATTTTACAGAAACAGATAACAGAAACAGATAAATCTAAATTTAATTCTCTGACTCCCATTCTGCTCGATTGCTTCAGTGGATATGGGCAGTGTCTTTTCTCTGAAATGAACTTTGTTCTCTAAGAATAAGTGGAATGCATTTGAAATAGCATGGGGTAGTCAATGCTTTTTCTTCACTATCGTTGTTACCTACTAGGTCCTCTAGTGGAAAAAACACGGTCTCAGCAATACTGAGGAATTCTTGCTCTCCTGTAACTAGGCCTGAGCGGCTCTCCTGACTCAATGGGAGGCACATACCACGGGGCACAGCTGTGCTGCAGGGTCACCGTAGGTTCTATCAGAGGATGGTGAGTCATCATTTCCTTCTACGTTCTGCAACAACATGGAAAAATCGCTACCACAGTTGCCTGTGTTGGAGAAATAAACCAGGAAGCAAACTGCCTTCCATCTCCTTAGAGATCATTTTTGAGAGCATTTGTCACCAACAACTATTGCTTGACGTGACTGGAAGCAGAAGAAATGGCCGTCCAGAACTTCAGCTCACCCTGAGGAAATGCCTCAGAGTTTTTCGATTGCGTAAAATAACTAATTATGGATACTTAAGCTGATCTTTGACTCCTAGCATGAGGAGAGACCTAAGCAGAAGCTATTCTTTGGGATGGCCTGTTTCACTAAGATCATTTAAAGAATGAAGGGTAAAAAACCCTTTTGTGTGAGGGATCATTTCAGCAGTGCTAATGCCTGTGTCTGAGCCAGCCGTACATCGCACAACTACAGGGGGACCATTTAAACAAACCTCAGTGTGAACTGTGTCTTTGCAATTATACAGAATGACAGCCCTATCTTTCAGTTTCCCAAATGGTGAGATAATGTGACTCTATTTTCCATCTTTAAATAGATGCCGAAGGTTCGTGTTGAAGCACAGAGGCTAACCCACTGGGCTATGCAGGGAAAGCGGTGTCACACAGTGGTCAGAAATACCATAGAGCTGGAGTGGCAAGGTGCACATGCCAACCTGGGCCCGTCCTCCAGTCTCAAGGCTTTACCTTTCTGTGCCTCAGTCTGCTCCTTTGTCAAGTGGGTGTAACTGGGGTGGCCGGGAGAACTGTATCAGGTGGTGTAGGTGTAGGTAAAATGCTTAGAATAGTGTTTAGCACATAGTCAAGGACTCAAATAAATGTTAACTGTTATCATTAAAAAAGACAGTGTTTCTCTTTTGTTCAATTGCTAGAATTCTGGAATGAATAAAAAATTACCACCTCTCTATTATTATGATTCTGCTATCATGTTTCTAGGAGGAAACATTTTCTGTGTGTTCTTTCAGGCTGAGGATGAGAAACATTTAACAGGATGCTTTTGGAGAAAATGAAAAACAGAATTTCGTGACTGGCATTAAGAGTGTAGAAAGATGGTTGTAGTAGTTGTGTCTGCTGGATACTTTCACATGTAATTATCAATGAAGGTTAATAGAAACCCAGAAATCTTCAGATGTTGATGGAAAGGGATAGGCATTCCAAAAATGAATGTGAGCAAAAGTACCAAAATAATAGGGTCCCCTCTGTGCCCCTTTTTGTTCAGGTGGCACTGAGAGCATGGGAAAGGGTCACTGAGCCACCTGAAGACTTTATTGGGGGGACCAGGTATCCACAAAAAGCCCTTCTTTAAGGGAGTGCAGCTCATGTGCCTGGAATGAGAGCCCAGTGTGGCCAACTTTCTCATCTGTAAAGAGAAATTTGAAACTACATGAAAGATCTCATTTTAAATGTTGATGCTAATTAAAAATTTTTTGAAAAAACAACTGTCTGGTCAACACCGTGAAACCAAACAAGGTTGGGGGCGGGGGATGATTGTGTTATCGGATATTTTCAAACCCCTGCTTAGGGCTTATTTACTGTTTTATGAACCTCACAGAAACTCCCTTGTGCAGAGTGGCTAATGCAACAGTGGACATGTGTGAGGTATTTATATTTTAATAGTAGGTATAGTAAATAACAATAACAATCCATGGAATTCATCTCGAATCGTAAACATACCACCGGGCCTTTAACAAGGAAATTTTTGGAGAACAAATTGTCATGAAATGGCAAGTTCCTCTTCCATCCATGCATAAAATCAGGCTTACTGGACTTGCTGTTTTTAGAGAAAAAAATCTTCATTGCTACTCTTTAGTTAATTGTTAACCAAAGTCTGAGTCACTAATTTGGTTATTTAAACAGCACTAGCATTCACTCAACACCTACTATCTACTTATTTTTTTCCCCACTTGGTTCTTTATGTTTTTTCTTCCAATATTCAAAACAACTCTTTAAGGTGGTTGTAATTATTCCTTGCTTTGTAGCTGTAAATTGATGTTTGAAGAGGTCATACCTGACACCTTTGAATCATGCTCTTTTTTTATATGGTGAATGTCAATGTTGCCAAATATTAATTCAGGAGCTGGTACCATTAAAAATCAGTAACACACACACACAGACCAGGATTTAAAAGCAAGGTGAAATTCACTAGGCTGGACAGGGTTAGCTGCCATATGATAATTAAAGGAAAGAATGTTGTGTTGATGAATAGAAACTTTTTCACCTTAATTTGAGTCATAATGTATCATTTTTAGCCATCATGTATGCATTGTATAGTGCCTACGTTAACTGGGATCTCATACTTCCTTAAACCTGCCACAAAAATCAACACAGAGTTGGGAGTATATTTAAATGTAAAAACAGGTGGTTTAACCTTTCATATTTTTCTAAAGGGGCGATGGGGGTCTGATGGTTTTGGAGTGCAAAGGGTCAACAGAGACTAGGGGAAGATTAAGGGATAACAAAATCTGTCTTGATGTCAAAGAAAGTTAAGGGTAGAAAGTTGAAAATAAAGCCAGTTTAAATATTTCCATGACAGCTTCAGGGTTAACAGTATACAAGGAAACCTACCAACACTTTGATGTTTGGTCAGTGTAACAAATGTAAAATGTGTAACATTCCACAAGTGTAAAATGTGTCCTTCTAAGCAATAGCAACTGTGATTATGATATTATCAACTAATCCCATTTATAAATCCCAAATGATTTAATACTATCTGTTTGGAGTAGTATCACATACTCACAAAGATGGCTTAGTAAAATGTGCTTCAGGGAGTATACAATAAAAAGACATGTGCCCATGAAAAACAACACTGTGTTTAATTCATTTCATAGGTCTTACCATATATGAGATTTTGGTGTTCTTCACTGTGGATCTCCCCTAGTGCAATAGAATTCCAATGAGCACAGGAGTTGCCTGTCTTACAGCCTCCCATAGCCATCCTGCCCCCCCCAACTAGAGCCATACTTGGCCTACAGGGAGCACTCAGTAAATATTAGGCAAATGGAAGAGTGAATGAATGGACACAGATCATGAACTGTATGAAAAGAAAGTCAAGGGAAAATATCCTTGTGGGATGGACAGTCCGAGAAGATTCAAGGAGAGAGGCTTTTAGATACGGGGCTTGAAAGCTGGCAGGAAAGAGGACTTGTGAAGAATGGTGTGGACCAAAGGGCCAGGCGAGGCCTGAGACGTGTGTGCAGCAATGGGAAGTGTCATTGCATCAGTAAGTCTTGCTGAAGAGATTTGGGATTACATAAAGAAAAACTGTGACCCAAAATGGAATGGGTTCCCTTGTGGTTGCTGGGAGAGGAGTGTATGTGAGGGGAGCCCCAGAAGCTTGGGGTAGAAGACCTCACAGGGAACACGTGGACAGCCAGGTCTGAGGGGTGCGTGGGGCTTTTAAAGTTTCCTCTGTCCCTGGGGCTCCAGGCCTTGTTGTTGAAATGATTGAGGAAAACTTCTTAAAATCCTTGCATTAGCCACAGAGAGAACTTTGCCTTTTTCTTCCTAACTCAAGAGAAAGCTCAATTAACCCCACGGGTCATTTCATACTTCATTTGATGAGATCACACTTCAGCTGGTAGGAAGCCACCGCTTTACCACGCAGCTGCAGAAATGGTAACTGAGAGTGACATTTCAGAAACATTTTCTGTAGATTTCAGAAGACAATCCTTTTTGTTTTGAAGGTTTGTAATACGATGAAGTATTTTACAGCTCTTTTAATTAAACAGCTTGTAGAAAAACACCTTTAAATCTCACCTGATAGAATTGCTTATTTTAAATGGTAGTCTACCAAGAACTTTAAGTAAACATATGACTGTACATTTGATTTTGATAAATTCAATGAATTTGCTTTATACTTATCAACATCATTTTGATGTTACATATTCAAAAACAATAATAGTTTTGTTTAAATTTTCAACATATAGGACAAAATTAAGGTTTGATTCAAAAGACTTGTGTACACGTGCAGATGAAATTAACTCAGTGTCCCTGACGCTCCTGGCGGGGGAGGTAGTGTTGGTGCCATGTCCTCCCCCGAACATCCACCTCTCAAACCCGCAACTTCCTGCTTCAGAGAGGTTTTTTCGTTTGTTTTTAACCTACAAGTCTCTACCTAAGGGCTATTTCTGGCCATAGTTACACGCTTGTCCCCAAAAGAAATAAACCAAAAGTGGGGGGTTGTCAGTAATCCTCAGAAACGGGTGCCAGACGGTGGAATTGGTGGGTCAGTGTTCCAGCTTCCTCGCCCCACGGATGGGGTAACTCCGAGGAGTGTTCCACGCACAACGTCTTGCCGAGTGGGATTCAGCTCCGTTCCCCACTGAGGCAACTGGCTTGATGGTGGACGGTTTGTATCCTCCCGTTCCCCATTCCTCCTCTCACTTCCCCACCCCTTCGCTCATGCTTCGTGAACTTCCTAAGTAAACTACGTGTACTTGCCGTCTCAGGGTTTACTTCTGCGGGACTCTAGACCAATGTCTGCCTCTTTTACTGTTTTGCGACACCAAAGACAACTTTTGACTGGGACTTGGAAACTATAAATAAAAGCTGAATAAAGCAAGATGGTTATGTTTGTTTGTTCTTTGTCAAACACTGCAGTGTTACTATTTTACTTTAATAAATTGTCAAGTTTTCTCAAGTCCCTCCTTTCTTTCTCTGTAGCCCTATTCTTTGTCACTTGGCTTTTTCAGGCTCTGGTACACACACATGAACTAGGATGCCATGGGTAGGTCAGTGAGAAACATTAAAAAATTATATACATATTACAGATCCACAGTGTTTACCATATGAACTGAAATACACCTCACTGTTTGCATGTGTTAAGGGTCATGTGGACAGATCATATGTTGGTAAGCAAATGTGTTATTTCCAGAAGAGATGGAAATGTTAATTTATTCACCTGGGCCAAAACTGGCATTGCTCTGAATCAGTGTATTTCCTGACAGTGTGAACCAACACACGAACACACGCGCACATTCCCACATGTTTGTACATGTTTGGAATATACCCCTTAATAATCTGAATACACTAACAGCATTGTCAATCAGTCAACAATAAACCCTAAATTCAGAGTTAATGTCTTAGTCCTATCCATATCCCTTTTCAAACGAGGTTTGATTGTCTTAAGTTAAAAATAAAACCCGGGAGCTACCATGGATTCATATCAGGTTGGTCACTACTTAGCACTATTTAAAAGTCAGATCTGACAGAATGGTTCTTGGATCTACAATTATTGCAACACGTACTTTAACTTGGGGAGAGGACAAGGACAGATTTTTTTCAAATGTCTGAGACCAGTAGATGACCTTGCTGACTTGTTTTCTTCCCAAATCCTTAGGAAGGAAAAAGCCCCCTGTGAAATGGTGAGGAAAGGGGAGAGGGAAACAGAATTGTGGTGTGATTTTGATCTCCATTCTGCTGAGTAGGAATAGGAAGGAGTTAGAGGAGGTTTGAATGAGACAGAGGAAGAGAGTGAGGCTGGAGAGAGAGGGGGGAGAGAAAGAGATTAAGAGAGAGACTAAACTAGAGAACAAATAAAAGTAAAAAGATTTCAGACCTTTCACAATCACTTAAATATTTCACCAAAAGATGCACGAACATTATGGCACAAGCCCTCGCATTATGAACGCTTGCAGCTCCAGAGCTACGGGGCTTTGCGATCATAAAGGCACGCTGGGGATCTACGCTGAGCTTTGGAATTTGTAGAACGAAAGTTTATGAAATTTTGAAAATGATGTTTTATGATCATTAAAACTTCTTATTTGAACATTGGATGTTTTATTTAATGTTATAGACCTAGCTTAAGGTGTCAAAGGTAGGAAAAACACTCTTGACATTGGTTGGATATGGCATTCAACACACAGGCAACAAAAGCAAAAATAAAATAAACAAGTAGGGTTACATCAAAGTAAAAAGCTCTGCATAGCAAAGGAAATAACCAACAAAATGAAAAGGCAACCAAGTAAATGAGAAAAAATATTTGCAAACCACATACCTGATAAGGGGTTAATATCCAACATATATAAGGAACTCATACACTTAATAGCAACAAAACAAAATGGAGAACAACAATAACAAATAATCTGATTAAAAATGGGCAGCAAACTTGAATAGACATTTTTCCAAGGAGGACATAAAAATGGCTAACAAATTCAAAAAAGGTACTCAGTATCACCACTCAACAGGGGAATGCAAATTGAAGCCACAATGCCATACGACCTCCTACCTGTTGGGATGGCTTTTACCAAAAGACAAGAGACAATGAGCATTCACAAGTGCTGGCGAAAACTGAACCCTTGTACATTATTGGTAGGAATGTAAATTGGTGCAGTCATTATGGAAAATAGTATGGAGGTTCCTAAAAAACACAATTGCCATATGACCCAATAATCTCACAACTGGGTCTATAACAAAGGAAGTGAAGTCACTATCTTGAAGAGATGTCTGTACCCCCATGTGCACTGCAGCATAATTCATAATAGCCAAGCTATGGAGCCAACCTAGGAGACTATTGACAGATGAACAGATGAAGAAAATGTGGTACATATGCTCCATGAAATACTTTCAGCTATGAAAAAGAAGGAAGTCCTGCCATTTGCAGCAGCATTGATGACCTTGGAGAGCATCATGCTAAGTGAACTAAGCCAAAGAGAGAAAAACACATACTGTGTAATCACACTTACATGTGGAATCTACATCCACACTTACAACGTCAAACTTAAAAGCAGAGAATAGAAGAGCAGCTCCCAGGAGCTGGGGAGGGTGGGGGAAATGGGGAGATGTCGGTCAAAGGGCACAGACTTTCAGGTACCGGATGGATGGGTTCCGGAGATCTAATGCACAGCGTGGTGACTAGAGTTGACAATGTTGACCTGTAAACTTGAAAGTTGCTAAGAGAGTAAACCTTAAGTGACCTTGCCACCCACACCAAAACAGAAGTGGTAGCTGGGCGAATTGATGGATGTGTTTGTTAAATCGATTGTGCATAGGTGTATTGATTGGATGTGTTCATTACATTTTACAGTGTATAGATAGGCATATCAAGCCATTACAGTGAACACCTTAATATATACAATTTTTGTTTGCCGATTATACCTCAATAAAGCTGGAAAAAATAGATGATCATGTTCTAGGGCAAGTGAGCACAGGTATATTTTGGGTTAGAAATGGGGAAGAAGGAAATGTTGAAAGGATTAGATGTTTAAACAGATTGAAACATCATAAAGCTCAGAGTAAATTTCCATCTTGCTGCTGATTTGTATATAAACTGTACTCAGGTGGGCAGAAGGAGGAGTGGGGAAATCATTGCAACTTATGTGGAAGAGGAAAAGGTTATATCCAGTTAATTTTTAAAAACTACCTGTTAACCTACCCTCAGACGCAGCCCTGCATGACGAAGTCTGGAATGTGGTTACTGTCAGCCCCGGTTGTGGACGGAGGAAGCAGTCTTCGTCACACTGAATTGATAATGGCTGTGACACTTGGCCTGGCGACTGGACTGAAGTAAACAGATGCCATAACCACCAGTGGACACCTGTCTCTCTCAGCTCTTTGAAAATACCTGCTACTTTACACGTGAGCAGAGGTAGAGGACTGAGACGACCTGTCCTTAGACACAACTGTGAAACCTGACACCAGGTTCCAGTGCTGCCATCCTGTCTCAGTGGAGTACTTCCAAACCTCCTCTAGGGATCGAGACTGTGGTCACTCAAGAAATGTTGGTCACGGCCTCCGTGCTACAGGACAGGCACGCACCATTCCCTCAGCTGCCAACCCATGCTGGTAATTTGAGACCTAGCAGCTGGTGACATTCTCTTCACGTACCAGCTGCCTCTAGCAAGCCAGTACACATCTGAGCCAAAGAAATTGTTTCTTGCCTTTGCCTAGACTTTGAGAGCACCCACTGGCTTGGTGGGCAGCAGTTGGCAAGAAGGGAGAACTCCCCAGCCAAGGAAGGCTTCCAGAGGACCTGTGCTTGCCCTTCAGAAGCAGCTGCACTCATACCACTCCCTAGAGGCCTGTGTGCAGGTATTATCTACCTTCGTCATTGAGTGGGAGAGAGGCCAGCTAACGATTTTTTTTTTCACTTCTATCAATTAATGTGTTGCTACACATAGAAAGTAGCAACTAGGCAGGGGACCAGCAGCCTTCCCCAAGAGCCTTTTTATTACAAGGAGACTTTTTAAAGGTTCTTCCTACTTTGTATCTCTGCAGCATAACATGCCACCCAATTGCTGGCATATTAGTCCAACAAAAAGGCCACAGCCCCTTCAGGCACACAGAGTCCATTTATGGTGGACTTATTCTGTTTTTTTTTTTAATATTCATAAACAACTTCAGACCTTGGCTCACCAGGCACAGGCAGTGAATTAGCAGAAAGACACGATGTGAAGACAATGGGAACATGGGTGAGAGAAGGGCAGGAGATGTGTTGCTCATAGGAAATAAAAAGCTCTAAAGCCCAAAGCATTTCCCCTCATTTTTTTCCATGTAGGTCCCTTGAGGTTATGCAGCTGGATATTCTCAGAGCTGAGAGCGAACTGGCTTCTGACAAACGATTCATTCTACCTCCTGACATTTCCAGGTTCTGTGTTATGCCGGCTGATTTAGCGCTCGGCTATTCCTCAAACCAAAGCAGAGGTCTGTCTAAGGGGTTCAATTGTAAAACCTAGGAAGGCACCAAGCTTAAAGAATTTAAGGAATTATGCTTGCTGCTGATCTTACTTCCTCCTTGAAAGACAGTACTCCTTTTTATGCAAAATAGGACTAGAGTAATTGAATTTTGACAAGTGACAGAGAGAGGGAAGACTTCCTCCAGTAACTAACAGTACATACCTTGAGAAGAAATATATAGTAAACATTTGAGTGTAAGCCACAGTCTCTTCCTGTCTAGGGTACAGTGGAGGCATGTCAATAAATGTCACATGGTTTATTGACAAACCTAGTGAATTGTTTCATATGGTCTTCTCTGTCAGATTAGCGGAAGTGTTAGACTAAAAAAATAGTAAAAATAACAAATACAGCATTTAGCCATTACTTAACTCTGTACATTATCCACATTTTACAGATGAGAAAACAGGTATAGTACAGTTGGATGCATGCTTAGGTCACATAGCCAGAGACACGTACCTATTAACTGGAGAAATTATGAGACTAAAATTTAATTTTGATATGTAGTAATTAATGAATTAAAATCACAAAGTTCTCAGCAGATGCCCGTTTCATGAGGGGCAGTTACTTATACAAAACAGAGTGGGGCAAAAGTAGTTTTATTACAGTTGTGGGTATATGAGACACATAGTTTATTCTTATATTGATATTTATTAATTATTGTATTATTTATTCATATGACAACTGCAAACCATCTTTTGCCCCACCCTGTATAAGCAAGAGAGTTAAGTCGAAATTACTTCAAACGCACGAAAGAAGTCATTACAAAAAGAAAAAAGAGGAGAAATTAACTAAGAAATAAACTATGAAGTCCAGCCTCTTTCTACACAGGATGGATGCTGTTGTCCTAAAATTTTAGCCCAATCTATATGCAGATTAATTTTTATGATCTATTATCTTCAATCTGGGAGTTAGGAAACTTTTTTTTCCTTTGTTTTAAGAATAAGGAAGAACATTACCTTAATGTCCATTTTGGGTGGTCATTAGTGAAGATAACATACAGGAAAAAGACCATGTTATCATCTATGGAGGGTATTTATTTAAAAAAAAACCAAAGTCTCTGATTTCAAAATGCTTAGAATCTAATGAAAGACAAGTTAGATTCAAGTATAGAACTGATATTCAGTATGCAGGGACCACACACTGATTTCAAATATGGGAGAATATGTATGTATGTATCTGTTTTGTCCCCAGAAGCCTTTCTTCTCCCCCATTAAACAATACATATCATTGCCTTGGCCAGGTTGCCCAGTTAGTTGGAGCGTTGTCCTGTTCACCGAAAGGTTGCAGGTTTGATTCCTGGTCAAAGCACATACCTAGGCTGTAGGTTTGATCCCCGGTCAGGGTGTGTACAGGAGGCAACTGACTGATGTTTCTCTCACACCAACGTTTCTCTCCCTCTCTCTCCCTTCCTCTTTCTCTAAAATTGATACACATATCCTTGAGTGAGGATTTAAAAAAAAATTCATATCATTTTGCCAAGGAAAATTAAAGGAAATGATTTGAGGTTGATTCAAAACTGAATATTTGAATTCTAATTTGGTTCTAAAGTCAGGAAAAAAACCCCATTTACCTAAAGCAAATAGGATCCATCATGCATGAAAAACTAATCTCTGGCCTTTACTGGTGATTTTACCTACTGAAAAAAGTTTGAAACGCTCGGTTGTGGAAAGGAAACAGACATTTGATCAGCTTAACTGACAGTAGTTTTCCAGTGAGGGGAAGAACACCATGGAAACATTATGTGGCTATGGCTGGTTTTAGACTGGTCCTATACAAACTTCAGCCACAATTCTGCATTTTTCCTCTTGCGTGAGTAAAATATCAACCAGGTATGTATAAAAAGATGTTACTAATATTTTTGAGGTTACCTATAATTACAATACCTGATCTAGTTTTGACTATTATGCAGGATCCAGCAGAAGCAATGCCTGCTGGAGTGTGGTTGGTAGGGTAATAATATGGGTGCAGTAATTTGTAGTTTTAATTTGAACATCTCACCTAAAATGTCACATGGTATGCTTGAGTGTGATATTGTTATGTTACACAATTACATGCTTATGATTTGTAATAAAAGATTTTGTAATAAAAAGGGGTATTATTTGTGTTGGGCCTTGTATTTACTAACTATGTATTTTATGCATTCGTAATACTAATACAAGAACAGTTAAAATTCTGCTGAAAAAGCAATAAAATATTCTATTCTGAAATTCTTTGTACAAATATATAGTGATATAATTATTCAATGACTTTAAAATTTCCATATCGGGAGAAATTTTGGAAATGTATTTTTCCAAATACAGGTGAAATGCCTTCTAAAATGACTCAAGTCAGTTCTGCAGGAACCAGGAGAAACACCAAAAAGTACAATAAAATAAAACTGCCCACATGATTTCTAAATCAGTGAAGCAAAACTACTGCTAAGGTCCAGTGGAGGAGCCGCTGTGCCCACACCAATGAACGCTCAATGGTCTTGGTAACATCCCCCGCCACGTCTTACTGAGATCTTGTGTTCTTGAATTCCGTGATAGCCAGAATTCCAAGTGCTAAAGTGAGTGAGTGTGTGTGTGTGTGTGTGTGTGTGTGTTCATGAAAACTCACTTGTTGGGGGTGATGTGTTGATAAGGTGACAGCAGTACTAACCAAGCGAATTAAATGAATCAATACATGCAAAGCACTTAGAACACTGACTGGCACTCGGTCTGAAAACATAAGTAACAGCACATGATATCAAAAAGACATTGTCAGTCTATTGAAATATAAAACATTATCTGTTTTCAGACATTACAAACACTTGAATAAGGATAAGCTATTATTTATGAAAAACTTTCATACACGGGAAAAATAGGGTGAACTATTTTTAACCATAAGAACTTACTTAATTTTACCTTAAAAGTATTAACTTGTAATTACACTTATTTGATATAATTTGTTATCTATATTTTTTCTCCAGCAGTGTATTAAAATTTTTTATTTGTTGTTCTATTACAGTTGTCCCAATTTTTCCCCCATTGCTCTCCCCTGCCCCGCCCACCACCCACTCCCATAGTCAGTCTCCCCCCACCATTGTCCATGTCCATGGGTCATTTCTACTTGTTCTTTAACTAGTCCCTTCCCTTCTTTCCTCCCTTATCTCCCTCCTACCTCCCCTTTGGTCCCTATCAACCTGTTCCTTATTTCCATGCCTCTGGTTCTGTTTTGTTTATTTGTTTTTTTTATTGATTAAGTTCCACTTATAGGTGAGATCATAGGGTATTTGTCTTTCACCGCCTGGCTTATTTCACTTAGCATAGTGCTCCCCAGTTCTATCCACTCTGTTGCAAAAAGTAGGAGCTCCTTCTTTCTTTCTGCTGTGTAGTATTCCAGTGTGTGAATATACCACAGTTTTTTGATCCACTCATCTACTGATGGGCACTTAGCCTGTTTCCAGCACTTGGCTACTATAAATTGTGTTGCTATGAACATTGGGGTGCATGGGTTCTTTTGAATTGGTGTTTCAGGATTCTTAGGGTATAACCATGGAATCATTGGGTCTAAAGGCAGTTCCACTTTTAGTTTTTTGAGGAAATTCCATACTGTTTTCCATAGTGGCTATACCAGTCTGCCTTCATGAGCTAACTTTGTGAATCATCTCTTTAGAATCCAAAAAACATTTTATAAATACAGCACACTGAGATATGACAAATCTGATCTGTGAAGACTGAAAAAAAAATTGTACAAGATTTGATAAAGAGTGCATGATTTATTAGTAATAAATATTGGCTTTTAAAAACAGAAATTCAGCACATATTTCCCTTTCTGATCTCCCTCCCACCCCTCTTTTCCTCCCTCTCTCTCCCTCCCTCCCTCCCTTCTTCCCTTTTTCTTCATTCATTCACCAAATAGTGCACCAACCAATCTAGCAACAATGATTTGTTGAAGGCTTTTGTTATTTTCATTAATACAAACTGATTAGGTACTATAGTATTTTTCTCTTGATAAATTTATTTGTAGCAAATAAAATAATTTAAAGTTAATCAATTTGCAAAGTCTGTCGTTATAAGGACTCACCCCTACAGGAAAGAACTTAAGGTATGGCACACAGAGGCTAGTAGCATCCATATTAGCTTGACCTGATGCTCTCTGTACCTTGTTCAGCCACAATTCATCTCATACCCTCTCTCCGATTTCCCTCTAATTTGGCACCTCATGGTTACCACAACACACCTGCTCTGTTACCTAGACTATGTGTTCTCTCTCTCTCCCTGGGAGGGCACTCCCAGTACCTGCCCCTGACCAGGGCCTTCTTCCTACAGCAGGTGTACTAATGAATCCTCAGATCTACTGCCTGCCTGAATAAGATATTTAACTCAGGTTTGGAATCAGATTTTTCAAGCATAATCCCTCTGGCAGCTAATATTTAAGTGTCTTAGTAGGATTCATTTTGCAAAGGATTAAACATAAATCTGTTTCTTAAATCTGGCCTCTGACTCATCTTGTCTTTGTGTTCCCCTCCTCTTTCTTCCTCTTTCTCAATGGCCTCCTTCAACATCAAGGAGAGTCTGCAGTGGAAAAGTAGTCTTAAAAGAGAAGCCAGAGCTTTGATCTGAAAGTACTATGGGATGGAGAGAAAAGGAGCAGTCACGCATTTTCATCTTGGTGAAGTGAAAAGGAATCTCAGAGCAGAACTGTGCTGGGAAAGGCACTTCTTTCTTCACTGTATGTGGCCTTCTTGAGTCACTGGTTGTTGCTAGCAGCACAGAAGCCACAGAATAAAATGAGAAAAAGTGCTTAGTGGAATTTGGGAAGTACAGGGAAACAGGAAGTGAGCTCCCTTGCATATTATATGACCATGTCACCAGTATCAATATTAAAAGATGATCTTCTCAAAACAGGACACACACACATACACACTAGGTTCTACTCAAGCATCGTGAGACTATTTGGGCTTGAGAATTTATGGATAAATTAATGCAACTATAGTCATATACCTTTAATTCAGGAATTCAGACTATGGCTGAAATCTCCTGCTTACATAGTGAGTAAGTAGAGCATTAGACATAACACAATTTGAGGACGTCTTCCATCATGGGAAAAGTATTACTTCCATTGGCCACATACTTTCTCAGGGATGTTAAGACACATTATTGGTACAATAACCAGCTCAGTTTCTTAGCTTGTCTTTCATACATGTGCCGAGTTTTTGGAAGAAGGCCAAAGACTACATGTTAAGGAAAATACTGCAATCATTTTTATTGCTTTAGTTCTTATCACTCACTCAGTAGTGCTGGTGAGAGAGGTAATTATCAACCTCCAGTCGGTCCTAGAGGAATGGACCTACACTGCTGCATGAGAACGAAGGCAACTAATGGTGACGGTGAGATGATCCTGAAGTAGCTGGTTCTCATTCTGACCAATAACCATTCGGCTCCGTGAGCAGTGTAGGGGCCCATATCATCCCTACGGAAAGGCAAAGTACAAGGCAAAAAGGAGGTCACTCAAGTAGGGTTGCTGTCCTGAGTGTGCCTAAGAAGCCCATTGGGCACTGCTCAGTTGAGAGCCTCAGTGTCCCAGAAGATTTGCGGCCGATGGGTCCAAACCCACGATATCTGAAATTTCCACCTATCGTTCTGTCATGGGCTAGTTGTTATGCAGTAAATATGCACTGCCTTCACGGTCCTTCTCCCCTCACTGCCCTTCCCTCAATGACATCGAGCTTGGCCTTTTTATGTATTTTGACCAACAGAATGTAATTATTCTGTATAATGATCTGCCTGTTCCAAGCCGAGGCCTTAATAGTTTTGCAGTGTTTTCATTTGACAGCCTGGGAGTTGCCAACTCTGCCATGAAAAGGACAGGCCCTGGGAAACCACTGATCCAAGGAGGGAAAACATCAGGAACAAACAGGAAGGCAACCTGTAGCCTGAAGCAGAGCCACCCCAGCCTCATAGCAAACCTATGAGGAAGAAACAAATGTTTATTGCTATAGGCTACAGATATTTTGTGCTTGGTTATGTAGCATTACTGTGTCAATAGCTAACTAATACACCTTGCAATAAAAGATCGATATAGACTGAATGCATATTTTTCTCTTGGCATCCTGAAACTTCTGACCAATTCAACTAGCCCACAAACTTTATATTTTATTATACCCATTCAGATTTTCCCTGCAACCCAGCCAATTACAATTCTTCAAATCTGCCTCATCAAGAGTACAGTGCTCCCACCCCTCCACAATTCACATCCATCAAATCTTTACTGATAAGATTCAACTACAACTTTTATCTTTTATGAGTAATTTCAGATTCTCCTACTTGTTCATTCCTCAGAAAGCAGCACTTCTGCCCTGGCTGGTGTGGCTCAGTGGACTGAGTGCCAGCCTGTGAACCAAAAGGTTCGCTTCCCAGTCAGGGCACATCCCTGGGTTGTGGGCCAGGTCCCCAGTTGGGGGCGTGGAAGAGGCAACTGATCTCTCTTGCACATAGATGTTTCTCTCCTCTTTCTCCCTCCTTTCCCCTCTCTCTAAAAATAAAATCATTAAAAAATTAACTTAAAAAATGAAGCACACCCTTCTCTAAACTTTGTCCCTCTCCTGTTTTACTTAACACTTTCTGCAATAAATTATAGTATTTCTAATACTGTCATATACCACTTATTGGCTAATATATTTCTTACCATCTGAAACTACTTTAAGAACAGAAATTTTTCTTTTTATTCATTTTAGTTTTATTGAATTTATTGGGGTGACACTGGTTAATAAAATTATATGGGTTTCAGATTTACATTTCTATAGTACATCATCTGTATATCGTATTTTGTGTTCATCACCCCAAGTCTGAAGTATTTCTCTTTCCTTTTAGATAGAATAGGCTCCCCAAAATCATTAGGTACAATTTAAATGCATCCATTGTCCTTCCAAATCGGCTTTCCCTTTGTATACCATACTCAGTAAATGTTATCTTCATCCTCCGTTTGCCCAAGCCAGAAATGTGAATGGTTATTGATTCCTACTACTCTTCCCTCCTTTTTAACTAAGTCCTGATTAGTCCAAACTCCTAAATGTCAATCAAATATATTCTCCTTTCTACATCTATCACCGTTTCCCCCCCCCAGAATTATTGCAATTGATTCTCATTTCAATTACCTCCAGTCTTAACCATATACAAATCAACTTCCCAAAGAGATTTTTTAAAGTGTAAATCTGATGAAACTATTTGTTGCCTAAAATCTTTCATTGGCTCCCCACTGCAGCAGAATAAAGTATGAATTTCTGCGTGACTTATCATTATCTCCTCCAGTATGTCTTCAGCCTTATTTCTGATGGATGGCCATCTTGTGCTCCATACTTAGGCAACTGATGTTCAGCATCCTCCCAAACCCACTACGATCCCTCTTATTCACAGTCATTTATTTGCACATGCTATGCTGTCTACCAGGTACCCTCCCTCTCCTCCCACAATCCTTCCTTTGGCTTTCTCCTTTTGTCCTCTATATCTCAGGTCAGATAACACTCTCTTTAGAAATACACTCTGACACTCTCCTTTCCGCTCACTCTGGCAAGCCTGGCTAGGGGCCCTTCTTGTGCATCTCGACAGCATCCTGGACTTAATGCTTCTCCATGGCACTTATTACACTACACTGCAATTTCTGATTAACTTGTAGCTGACTCAGTAGTGGCCTAAACAAGAGTCATTTCCTCTTCTGACTAGACCCTCAGTGTAATGTAAATATCCACACACCTTTGTGGCCATGTACTTATGGGGTGGTGGGCTTCGGCCCCAGTCCCCATGAAGGCAACTTGACTATAACAGCTAGTCAGGGAAGCACCATTTCTGTGGTAGTGGTTGGTTAAGGCATTGGCATATGATGCAGTTATGACCAATAAGACCATGAAGAGAAGTCTGTCTGGGTAGGATTTTTCTCTATCTTAAAAGAAGACATAAAGAAAAGAAGATCCTTTTTTTGATTAGTCATAGCTATTTGTATTTAATACATAGGATATTGACAAACAATTCTGAGATCATGGGTAACAATTTCAAAAAGTCACCAACATTTTTTTTTTTACTTTGGAATAGCTGGACTGACCTTTATTTTCTTTCTTTCTTTCTTTTTATTAATTATTTTACAGTTGTTCAATTACAGTTGTCTGCATTTTACCCCCACCGCTCCCCCCACCCCAGGCAAACCCACCTCTTTCCCTTGCTTCCATCCTTCCCCTTGGTTTTGTCCATGTGTCCTTTATAGTAGTTCCTGAAAGTCCTTCCCCTCATTGCCCCCTCCCCCTCCCCTCTGGTTATTGTTAGATTGTTCTTAATTTCAATGTCTCCGGTTATATTTTGTTTGCTTTTTTCTTTTGTTGATTATGTTCCAGTTAAAGGTGAGATCGTATGGTATTTGTCCCTCACCGCCTGGCTTATTTCACTTGGCATAATGCTCTCCAACATTTAAAAATGGCAATAGGTAAAGACGGACACACCTCACTGAGTCACTGAGTGACTTGAGCGTGGTTTCTGTCGTAGCTGCAAGCATTCTAATGCACTTACCCGTATTCCTCACTGCACTGATATTAATAAGAATTCATACTTGTCGATAAGAACTGTAAAAAACCTAAGAATTTAAAGAAAACATCATAGAAGGCTGCATGGCCTTATGGGTTAATGTGGTACCATACAGAGAATCAAAATCAGCTTTTGAGAAAAAGGCTTTAGAAGTCTACTAATTTATTCTCTGGGCCAGAGAATAGAATAAAACTATAATAGCCCTTTGAAAAATGAGGTATGAAATGACCACAGGGGTTTCATCGTACCAAATTCGGCCTCCAGAAATGTGACCAAATTTAGTTTCTTTTCTGTTCTACCCCTTCCTTGCTTTTTCCTTTCTCCTGCCAGCTCAGGATTTACTTCAAAAGCAGAAGAACTTAAAAGGGGAAAACTCCACCGACACACTCACCTGAGCTCTGAACAAAGATCTGAGAAAAGGTCAAAGTGATAGTCAAACCCACAGTTACATTAACCTTTTGTGGACTGGAACATTGAACAATGTAGCAGTCTCTTTGTTTATGCAGAATTTCTTACTAGAAACAGGAATTTGAAGAGTAGCAAGAAAGAGAAATCCTCTACTTTTGGTCTATAAACCTCTAAAACAATTGGCAAGTTTCGATTCCCATGATAGGTAACTTCTTTCTACCTTCATTTTATGCATTTATTATCAAGTGCACGGCAGGAGGACCTATACAGTATCTAGCCTATTAAATACTACCACCCTGCTACTTGTCAATAGCAGAACCAACTCATAAGGAAATGAAAGAGAATGATGGCTAATGTGGATAACTAAGATTGTTGTTTGACCACATTAAAAAAACCTGATTAACAATTAAACTTCTGCTAATGCTGCAAATTAAACTAATTGAATACTTATAGATAGTTGTAAAATGAGATGATTTGTGTAAGGAAGAAATGACCTCTTTCTTGAAATTTTAGTAGAAGTATATAGACCCATCTTAGCCAATACTTTTGATGGTTTGCTTATTTACTTATTTGTGGGGGTAGAGATTAATATAACTATTAATTCAATTTCTCTAATGGTTATAAGTCTATTCCAGCTTTTTGGCGTATCAGGACAATGCTCCAACCAACTGAACTACTCAGCCAGGGCTCTATTCCAGCTTTTTAAAATAACTTGTTGAGTCAGTTTGGGTTAAGTTTTATTTTTGTGTATTTAAATTAAACAAAACTTTATAAAAAAGCAATGATAACAATATTACAGCTTTAAAAATGTTTAAAAATGTATAATTATTCCCCCCCACCATGATTCTAGAACTCTACTAATTGGGTAGCCCCAAGCCACATGTAGTTAGTATGTGAAATGTGTATAGCTCAGACTGAGACATGTAAAAAGTGTAATCACATACAAGACTCAGTATGAAAATAAGAGTGGAAGATAACTTACTAACAATTTTTTATATTGATTACATGCTAGGATTATAATACTAGGGATATATTGAGTTAAAATATTCTTAAAATTAAGTTCATTTTTTTTTACTTTTTAAATGTGGCTACTAAAAAATAAAACTTACATATGTGGTATGTATTATATTTCCACTGTTCTAGAACATTCATTAGCTTTTCTCACACGATACCCTGCATTGTAGATACTGACATATATGTAATTTCATTATGAAAAACATGATATGATAAAAAAGGACACTCCTTCTAAATGTTTTTTTGAAAAGTCATATAATTTGTATGGGTCTCCATTGCTTCATCTCTAAAATGGCTGAATGAGACGAGCCCTAAATTCTTTCCCAATTCTTTGAAATGTAATGACTTCAAAATTTCCAAATAGATTCCAAGGTTGTGGGATACAGTTCATATGGCAGTTCATTTCAGTTTAACAAATATTTCTGGAGTATCTATTTTATGTACGGTCCCATGGTAAGGTAATTTCACACCTAAACATCTCCCACTGTATTTAGCATATTCTTTACTCTTGGCAACTCCTTGCAAAATACTTCTGGAATGAATGAATGCAGTATTATTCTGCTCTGTCTTATATACTAATACAGAAAGGAAAAATTCTCTCTCTCTGTCTCTCCCCACCCCCCCCACACACCAAATTACTGGCTGTGAATGAAATACCCTCCACATTTTTCATTTGAAAACTGAATTCTTCAGCAGAAACTCAAGCGGCCATATAACTGAATGGTCACTGAAACCCGCAGCTAAAAATGCCTTGCTCCTTCTCAAAAATGGAAAATGCATTATGATTCTAAGTAGAGAGCACTCCAATTTTAGCTACCTTTGTCCTCGTTGATGCTTGTCTGGGTCAATAATCAGCAACCCAGCTTCTGAGATTGAATGAAGGAAGAGGACGATAAACAAGTGCAAACGAGCCCCCTTAAGAAAGCAGTGGCTCACAGCAAGAGGGCACTGAGGCCCGCCCCCTCAAGGTGTTCCCGTTAGGCCGGCCAAGAAAGGAGAAACAGAAAATTAATAAACCAGAACTGCTTACGCTCACTTACCCAAATCCACTGTTCACTGAATGCATTTTCACCCTCTGCTTTAGTGAAGACTTCTGAAATTATGCTAAATGTTTCTCAAAAACTGCTTATCCAATTTTACTAGGATTCTTAAACTTCTTTTCATCTTTTTCTACATTATAAGAGGAAGACATGAGGAAACAAAGTCTAACATATTAGCAAGAGTGTTACACCAGGAGCTAGGACACCTGACTTCTGGTTTTGGAACAGCTACAAGCTTGTGATGTGAAACTGAGCCAACTGTTTAATATTTTGATCAATTTCTTTATCTAAAAATGAGGATGAAGCCCCATGTATTCTAAAGCTTACGGAGGGGGTAAAATGATAAGAAAAAGCATTTATCAGTATGGAAATGTACAAATGTAAAGTATTTTACACATAATCATCAGGGAAGTCTTTTATGAATTAAAGTCTGGTAAGACTACACGTGGGCCTAGATCCAAAGTAGAAGAAAAAGATGAAACATATGTAACAAAATGATCACATCTACTATTAGAAATAGCACAATACCCACAAAACTATTTAAAAGCATTTGGTGTAGCGGTTAATTGTACAGACTCCAGACACAGACTCGTAGGAATTGAGGTCTGACTGTACAGTTTACTAGTGGTATGAATTGGACCATATCACTTTACCTCACTATCCTTTAGTTTTCTCATCTGTAAAATGAAGGTAAATAAAAGTACATACCCCATATGTTTATGTGAGGAATAAAGGACTTAATTTCTATAAGACATTAGACTAGCGCCGGCCCTTGGCAGGTATTATATGAGCGTAGCTGTTATTTGGGAGTTCACGGTGCTTTGAACCCTCGGCTCACCTCCCGGCTCGCATGTGTTTTCCCTAGTTTGGAAAGCAGCACACACTCCCCACGTGCACATCAGATGGTGGGAGAGTCACAAGCACACGCTGAGAGAACAAAGAAAAGCAACTTCGGTAAGGAATTCACAAAACCAGAGCCTACGTGATCCATACTTCATGGAGGGCTGACAAATACATGGTTAAAGGAAGTATATTCATGTGGGAGCTTGGTATCCTTTGTGGTTCTCTTTACAAAAATAACTACTAAAAGTGTCTCGTATTTGTATTGTGATTTTAAAAATCACTTTCCCATCCATTACCTCATTAGAAGTTCAAGGCTATTAAAGGTAGACAATGACTTCACTTTCACTCTCGCCTTTCTTTGAGGGAACAAGTCAACAGAATACTTGAGAAAAAAGTACTTGAGAAAAAAGGTGGGCTCTTCGCCAAATACTTTCTGGCAGCTCCTAAGCTCGAGGTGTTCATCTGAGCCAACTGCAGGCCTGAAAGGATCCAGAGGGGTAACTCATCTGCTCAGCAGGCCTTGCTGACCCTGTACGGTGGCCGGGCCACACCTTCCACAAGCAGGTGCCTGTCGTCAGTAAGCCAATCACTGACTGCAGCTTCCTCTAGAGGAAGGCCATTTTTGATGCTTCACCAAGTCCGAGAGTGTAAGGCGCAGAAGGAGACTAAGAGTGGGTAGGGATTTCCTCTAGGCTTTTCACATAGGCCACCCCAGGTTGTATCATTCCATTTGTTGGACTCCAAGGTGATTTTTTATGAGACTATACTTAGTGGAAAGGAAAGTCTTGGGCTGTTTCTTATCTAATTTCACCAACTGTTATATCAGCACTGATGAGTTAGAGCCCCGGGCAAACAGAGCAGAGATGAGAGTACCAAGCAAGTGTTTTTATGGCATCATTTGTTGGAAAACGTCCTAGCAAAAAGCATTCCATGGACCAACTTGTAAGGTGCTGACTACATCTAATCAGAGTGCTTGCTTCAGAGAGCAATTGTGCTCAGAAATTACATTGTCTAAACACTTATTGAAATCCTTAAATATACTGTAACAATGAAATAAACTCAGCACAGGTTAACCTTTTATCATTAAGTACAGTAAAATGTCAAAGGTTATCATGATTTGGATAACCAATTGTAATAAGACTTTGGTTTTGCAAGTATGAAACTGAACATATCTACATTCCCTCTAGGTCAAAGCAAGATGATTTGCAAAGTTCTCTCATCATCTTGTATTTGATTTTGGGCCTTCCTTCTATAATTTGAACTTAAACCTTTAAGGGGTAAACAGAAATATAAAAAAATGTAAAGGCAGGCTCTCCTTGTCTACTTATTCAATATCATCCCCACAACAAAGTATTTATAAAATAAATGAATATCTTAGAAGTTTATATCATTCTAACCCCACTAATATTTTAATTTACCTAGAGACATAATAGTCTCAAACATATTAAGTTGATCAATATTAAACAACAATGGCAGAAATGTTTTTCTTTGCAGGAATTTAATGCTAAATTATAATTGTACAAAGTCAAAACACAATCTAGAATTACTTACAGAGCATTATTAAATGAATCAAAGCCATTCTATAAATAAATAATGTAGTACTTTGCTAAAGGTTCTTGCTATTATGTATAAGCCCTCAGAATGAAAACTGGGAGTCCTATTTTTTAATATGTTCATCATATTAACTAATGAACAATATAAACAATTTATACAAGCACGTCATCTAAACATTACTCTTGGGGATCAGTGGGACATTTCACTAACAAAAGCTAAAAGCAGGGAGCACTCTCTTGATCTGGGAAATACTTCTCAATTTCTTGATTATCCCCAAGGAGTAGTGTTTAAGCAAAATCTGGCACAGAAGTGAAATGTATAATCAAAGCAAACTTTCTCCTGGTAAGGATAGTACAATCCTTTCACTACTATGAGATGGTTTGGACCCTGTCCCCAGACTGGCCCCAGGCAACCTGTTCCTTATGGCTCTCATATCTCCTCCTCCTGCATGATGCCGTCTTACCAAAGGAGGGAGAGCAGGCTTTCATGCTCTCCTACTCCCCACTAATCTGTTCTTGGGAAAGAATCTAATATCATATCGTTATACTTGTATAAATTCAAATCATTTCACCTTCCCATAATGTATTTGTCTTTTTGTCTTACCTCTGTGTAAAAAGGCCCAAAGATACAAACACAAACACTTTTTTTTTTCCAAAAGGAATTTTAAGCATTAGACATCAGGAAGATGAGGTCTCTTAGTTTATTTGGTTTTATTGGTTTACTTGTCACTAAAATTACATATACAGAAATTTAGTCCTATTGTTTCAGCTACTTAAAAAGTAACTACACAACTCATTCACTGGTGGTTCAAGTGGCGGCACTGCTCTGGTTGTACTCAACATGGGTTTCCTTG
Source organism: Desmodus rotundus (assembly GCF_022682495.2). Lineage (NCBI taxonomy): Eukaryota > Metazoa > Chordata > Mammalia > Chiroptera > Phyllostomidae > Desmodus > Desmodus rotundus. The sequence continues at coordinate 177,156,039 of NC_071387.1, read as the reverse complement.
GCCATCGGTCTTAATCTTTGATCAATGCCTCTGACCTGGGGACCCGCCACTTCCTTAAAGGAAACACAGCTGAAGCCATATCCATTCTCGTCTTCCACCAACCTGTCGTCCTTTCTCACTTGCCCATTTCCCAGTCTTATAGCTCAGTCATGGCTGACCATCCATTTCCACACCTCATGGCACTGGCTGCAAATATCAGTGATGTTACACCTATACGGTGTTTCCAGAAACTACCTTTTTTCTATTCCCACTTTTATGAATTTAATTTATTATCTCATTGCTGCTTTTTTAACCTAAGTAATATTTCCTCATTGTATTAGTTTTCCAGGGCTGCCATAACGAATACCATAGGGGTAGCTTAAACAACAAAAACTTATTTTCTTACATTTCTGGATGCTTCTTTCCTTGTCTGGTAGATGCCCATCTTTTACCTTTGTCCTCACTTAGTCCCCTGTGCCTGTGTTGTAATCTCTTATAGGGACAGCAGTCATATTGGATTAGTCCGTCCTCCCCCGTATGACCTAATTTTACCTTTACCACATCTGTAAAGGTCCTATCTCCAAATACAGTCAGAATTTAAGGTACTGGGATTAGGAATTCAATATGAATTTTGGGAGAACACATTTCAGTCCATAACACCATATTTTTCCTACAGTGCATGCTCTCATCCAAGAATGCCATAATTTTTCCCCAAACCATTTTGACAGCCTTCAGAAGAACTGTGTTCTACAACCACAGACATCCTTAAACAAAGCCCCTCTCTTCAGAGTCTGAATCTACTGTCTCATGTTAATTTCCCCTTTCCCTCATTCAATACCCTCCACAACCCAAATCTCTGTTTTCAAGTTTATTTTCATATGATTCTAGTAAAACACAGTCACTCTGAATTATTCATACACAGGCCACTATTTCCTATTGCTCTTGCTTCCACTTGCATTTTTCTAAAAATGACATCATCCTTCCTGACGAAGTGCCAGTATAACTTAGCATCACCTTTCCTAAATCGCATACCTATCTTTCAGAACAACAATGGTTCCAAGTTCCTTGAGCCATAGACCATTTACTTGACCTTCTCCTATTTCATTTATTTTTCTGCGCTTGTTTCCTTGCTCCCTAAATCCTAGTACCCCTTTAACAAAGGGCTCGTTGAATCATGGGTTGATTAAAGCCAATCTATTTGGCATTGTTTCAGGGGCCAATATGATTAAAATACCCCAAACAATTGTTATTTATTCTCATGTCCATCTTATTGACATGGCATAAATCATGGCTTTATGACTGAGAGAATAATGGTTATTTTGGTTGATTACTTTTCTTACCCAAGTAAATAATTCTTTTGCTTTAAATTATTATAGATTGCTTATATATATATGTATCTATCTATATGTATATATATATATTAATGATCTAAAATTATTATAGATATATACATACATGCAAATTCTTTCTTAACCATTTTTTTGGTGACTTTTGTGAAGACTAGAAGAATGTTCTTATTATCTGCATTATAGGTTGAAGAACCTTAGTGTGCATTATTAGTGACTGGCTTGCCTAAAATTTTGTAAGGTATGACTTCAATATATTTTTGAATCATTTCTAGTTTATTTTCCATTCTATTTCATTCTTTCCAAGGTTTACTTCACATTTGGTACAAAGATCTTAGTTCTTTCCTATTTTCTTATCCTTGAGAAACCTAACTCAAGGCTTTTAAAACAATATATTAATATAGGCCAAATGCAGCCAACTCTTTGAGAGTCTTGCTTCTAGCCTTTTCTGACTCCCTTAATCCTTGCTGCATTTATTATAGAGACTAGAAAGCAAATATTAGCTTTCCAATCTCCTTCCCATTAGAAATGACCATATGGCATAGCCCTGGTGGGCTATAAGCTGGCATCTTTTGAGGGCTTTGGGGAAGGCTTTTGTGTTTCTGATAAATAGCATGGATACAACTAGAGCTTCCTCTTCCACCTTCTCCCTCACCCCCTTCCCCTCACTGCATGTAATGCAGGCATGATGTCCACAGCTGTAATTGTCACCTTGCCATCATTAAAAAAGACGAAGATAACTGCATAGATGCTGGCCTTCAGCAAATGGTGACACTATCATACAATAGTTGAAATGCTTCCAGTGGCCACTTACTTAAAAGCACCTCTATTTGTTTGAGCCATTGTAGGTCTAAGTTTCTCATTGTTTACAGCTCAAAGCATTTAAAAGTAATCCACCAAAGTTAACAATTTGAGTTTTCCACAAGGAAAACTCTTCTATAGAAACAGAATGTGCTCCCCAATCAAAATCTAGTTACAAACCAACAAATTCAATTCCTTTGGTAAAAAGGACATAAGGGAGAGTAAGTTGGCTATTTTCACATACCTTGTAAATCACTCAGCAGTAAGGGGATCTCTGTTATACTCTTTATTTTCCCATGGGGATTATTACTATTTTTCTGCATATTTCAAGGAAAGAAAAACGTTAAATTAAAAATTAGATGGAAAGTAGGGGCCTCATGATAACCTTCACATAGAGATTATTGTAATCTATTTCTCATGAGTAAAGACAGCCTTCTATGCATAAATGGCACAGAATGTTACCCATCTGATCTATCCATCCACCTCTCTTTAATTTCCTGTAGGATACCTCAAAACTGCGAACTGTAGTTGGAAAGAATCCCATTCATTTTTAACAAAAATTCAGGAAGCTGAGAGTGTCTCTCTCCAGCGCCTCAGAGCAATTAAAATCAACTGCTGTAATGCTGCTCCTAGGGCTTCCGATTTCGCAGTTTAGGTACCTTAGGCATTACTCACTTTTTCAGAGAGATGTTGGTTTCAGTCTTGCCAGGTCCTAAAGAGTTTTAGTTAAAGACTCCTTGGGGAGTTTTTCCTTGATCTACTAGATTTGAGATTCTTTAATAAATAACTTGCTAGGATTATTTCTGGTGGGGATAATTTATCTTTAATTTTAATGTCTTAATTGTATTTTATACATATCCTTAAACCTAGGACAAGAATCTCATTATGTAAATACACTATTGCAGGTAATATATTATAATGAAAACAATACATTGTTAAAGGATATATGTAAATCTTTCATCTTGCAGGTCATGTTTATGCTAATTCAAAGCTGAAAATTCCTTAAATAAAATAATATTGCCGCTTATCTGAATAATTGATACCCTCATATGTTTAATCCTAATTATAGGGCTTTCTTTTAGGTACAAAGTTGACACATAAAATGCACAGAATCCTTGCATCTTTGAGCGATTCCAAATTTAATAGTGTCCTTTCTGATGGCCTTTGTAGGACTGGCAACTTGCCTCACAAAAGTGGCTCTATGGGAAGGAATTAGGGGAAACAAGTTGGAAGAGCTTATCCTGAGGGCTTTTCTTGAAGCTGTGTTTGAATGGTAGGTACACTGGTTACCAGGCATTTAGATTTAATGTTAGTCGTGAGTATATTGGGAAAACAAATGCCTCCCAGCCACCCCTGGTACCACTGTTGTTTTACTGGGGTTTACTGGGAAAGCAGAACCATACTAAGTTGGGCACATAACATTGACCTGGCCTTCTTCTCTCCTCATTCCTGGAAGTAAATTTCTTCTTATGGCCAATTAATAAGTCACAGCATATGCACATCATCCATGAAAGAGATAAACCAGTCAGTCAGTCACTCCTTAGTAAAAACGGCATCGATAGTTTGGTTTTTCCACTTTTTCCTGAGATGTTACCGGTACCCACTTTTCCGTCTTTTTCAAACACTCTTTCCTGCTCTTCACATGGCTAATTCCTAGTCACCTTTCATTTCTCAGTTATCTATTATTTCCTCCCAGAAGCTTTGATTTCCCAGCCTCTTATTAACTGGTTCTCTCCTTTACGACGTCTTCTTGGGATCTGCATTTCTCCCCAGTGCACTTTATCCAATTGTGCATTGCTATCTCTTTCTCTCTTCTCCTTTTGGGAACCCTAGGATAAGAATGTCGTTACTCTTGATGTTGTTCCAGAGGTCCCTTTAACTAGCCTCACATTTTGTAATTCCTTTTTCTTTTTGCTGTTCCAATTGGGTGTTTTCTGCTACCTTGTCTTCCAAATCGCTGATTGGATTCCTCTCTCTCCCATTTGCTGTGCAGAAGCTGTTAAGCCAGCCCTCAGTTCTTCTTCAGGGGCAGTTGCTCTGTCTGTAAGTGTATATTCGATGTGTTCCTGGGAGCACATGAGTTAGTTTAGGGTTGTCCTATGCTGCCATCTTACACCAAAAGCCAACAAGTAGAAAGATGCACCCCCCAGCTTCAGCCTCCCCTTTCTAGCACAAGTGTGAACTCATTGTCCTTGGGAGACTTCAGATGGGCACTTGGTGATGACATGTTTAATGTTTGTCTCCTCTGCTCATTCGTCAGACTTGTGAGGGCAGGAGCCGTGTCTGTTTCACTCACCTCTCTTTCCTCAGAGCCCAGCCCAGTCCAGTATAGTGTAAGTGCTCAATCAGTTTATCAGCAGTGAAGCACTCAGGTTGCTTTTGTGGGCTCAGAGACGGAAACCAGTCCTGAGGAACAGCAACAGTAGGAGTCTTCAGGCAGTGAAAGACCCATTTTGCAGAAGAGACAGCTGCGAAGGTTGGAAAGTACCCAGACTCAAAATAAAAGAAAGATGGCATAGAAGAACTGCGTTATATTTCACAGTTCTGCTCAGGCTCTGCTACTGAAAAAAAGTGCCCCTAGAAGAAAGAGGTTTCAATTCTTAGTTATTGTAACAGATTTGCAGGATATAACCTGCACTCATTATTTTTACCCAAGGATATACTTAAAATAAAGAAAGACACAAATACAATGATAATGCTGTTTTTGTTTTTTTCTGTTTTTTTTAAAGGATTCTGTGGTACTACAAGTGTCTATTAAAAGAATAATTGCTTCTATAAATAATATCTTTCTGTAAAACAATGGGGGAAATTCCTGAAGATGGAAACAGAAGGCTAGATGGCAGCAGACTGCCTTGGTTTTATCACGAACTTCCATGCCCTTTGAATGAGTAGGTATAAGCATGTTTACAATCAACGGCAGTATTCATATAAGTAATATAAGTAGTTCTAAAGATTCTAGAAATACGTTCTTAAGCCTTTCCCTGCCATCGGAACAAGTATGGTTTGGAATTTCCCCCCAGTTTGTGACTCTGAGGAAAACGGTCTGGACTGAACGTCTGTGACTGCATTCAGATGATTCCGACTCACAGCCTGAGCAACTGGATCGACTGGCTTCTGGCGCAGCGGCACTGCTGGGAGGGCACGCTGGCTCAAGAAGAAATTTAAAAAAAAACCTGGGAAGGAACTTCAAGCTAATCAATTTAGTTATATCACTTTTTTGCTGTGACTCTCAAGAAAGCTAATTTAGTTTCTAAAAGTAGTATTTTGGTGCCTGGAATGGGTAGCCACAAGCATCGAATAAACTATTCCTTGAACTTAATGCTGCCCTTGACAGAAGAAGGGCGGCTCAGCTCCAAGCCATCAGGGAAGGTATAATTTCACAAGACCAGACAGCCAGAGAATGTGATCCTGAGAGAGAATCTTATAGAAAAACTTTAAATGTCCTTTCCCTTATCTATCAGTAACCTCAACAAAGCTATTTTTGTATCCTTTCTCTTTATTCCTATTTATGACTATTATCATATTTTTAGAAGTATATATTTGGTTGGTGATAGAAGCAGGTATAGTTAATAAAAGTTTACCTGTGAGCCTAGGCAGCCCTGGATTCAAACCTCAGCTTAATAGCAGTATGACCTTCAGCAAGCCATTTCCCACATGACTTCTGTTTTCACGTCTGTTGACAAAAGGGGATGTGTGTGACGATAATGTGGACTAGAAGTGTGTGAGGGTTAACCAGTTTACTGTTGAAAATGCCCAGCATGAGACCAGGCTTATAGTATAGAACTAATACATCTAAATCTCATTCCTTTTCTCTCTCTCTCTTTTTTAGCATTTGCTTCTTCCTCCCCTTCTCCATCTTCAACATATGAGCCTTCGCAGCAGATAGTGCCCTGGCGTGCCTGCCAAGCTCACTGCCCACCGAGCAGCCCTGTGGGCCCAGTACAGGATACAGCCCTATTAGGAACTTAGTCTGTTTACTGGATGTTCCGGTCATTCTGGAATGCGAATGTTTCTGAGGAGGGAAAGCATTCATTCATGTGGAATTACTTATTTGCACTTTTAAGTGTCCTTCATATTTTACAATTTACTGTGGGCAGTCTGTACTGAGGAGAATACAGAAAGAACAAAGACTTTGGCTTTGAGGAGAAAGAAGGAGCTGTGGAGGGGACACAGGGAGGGAAGAAGGATGAAGAAAGATCTCAAAAGAACAAGCTGCCTCCATCCATCAGTCTATTGAACCAGCCCACCCTTTGTCAAATCAAGCCTGCGTGCTTCTTAAATTGTCTACTAGCTTGTCATGTTGTACAGTCCAAATATTTCAGAGTAATGTTTACAAATGGCACTGTTTTGTTTTCACAGGAATGTCTTACAAATAATCAACCAAAAATTAAACCTTGTCCTGCCTGTCACAGTAATCTTATCTATTATTAAAAGGTTACACACACACACACACACATTATATATATGGGATTCTTTGAAACTTCATTCCATAAACTGGTACGCTGACATTGCATTAGCACTATGGGCAGCTATATGAAAGACATGAAGTGGGGGCAGTAAGATATTTCAAATCTATGGATATAAAACAGTAAGGATCTTATTTCTGAAAATCTAGCAGCTTATCTAAATTTGAAGTTTAGAATGTCCTACACTGAGATATTACCTGGAAACATTCTGCTACAGTGGAATGTTTTACTTTTTATTAAAATAAAAGTATTAGTTGACAGTTTCCTACAGTATCTTTAGAGTAAGTTCCATCTATATGCAGCTAAACAGATCAATGACTTGATTTGTTGTGGTTTACAGACTCTAAGAGGTTCATCTTCTCCATCCTTGAAATGTAGCTATTTGTTGCTCTATTTTTGAAGTGGGCATATAATTTATGTTAAGTTTTGCATTACTTACGTTGAAGATTTTCCTGATACTGATTATGTTTAATACATCTTATGGGCATTTGACTTGTTAAAATTATGTGTTCAAACAACAGTATTATTAAAGAAAACATTTTAAAATCCTAACGTGCTGTTAAAAGGGCACTTGTAACCATCAAGACAATTAATCTTAATATTCTGAAAAGTGGGCGGGAAAGCACGAATTTCACTGTTCCTAGGTGTGTGCTGAGAATCCCTGCAGAGAGTATGGTTGATCACAGCTCTCTGAATAACAAAGAAAACATAAAAGAGTTTTAGGATTTTTAGAACCTAAGTTACTTTCTTCAAGTACAATCAAGAACTTGCAGATTAGTATCATGAATTTAGCTAAAACTAATTGTTTTGTTTCCCAAACAGTATTTTGAAAAGCTAACATCTTCATAAACTTCTCTTAACCCTGAATACTGAAGTGTTCACTTGCCATAAAATGGGGTCACAGCACCTATGCATTCCATATTACTTTTTTATAAAACAAAGAACCATTTAAAACCAGCTGTAGTTTTGCCAGAAAAGAATTTGGTAGCCAGTAGCCTATTGCACTTTGCCATTATTAGCCCTTTTATATTCTCTTAATGGCACTACTGGTATGTTTTACAGGCATTAGTAGAAGTGAAAGACATTCATAAACCCCCTCTTTAATGAGGATGGTTGCAAATAACAGCGGCAGCAGCAAACATCTAACATTTATGGGGTACTTACCACATACCAGGTGCTATATAGTAAGTACTTAACATAATTATCTCACTAATTGCCACAGTAACTTTGTGAGTTGAGTACTATTAGTATTTTTATTTACAGATGAGGATACCGAGGCAGGGAGAGGGTGCCCAGCTAGGAAGTGGTAGAATGGGCCAGTACACCGACCTGGTCTGACTCCAGAGAGCAGGACTATGCCCTTCTTGGGTGAGCAGTTGAACCCAACAGGACTTGGACTCAGTTCTATTACGACATTCAGAAAGATTTCATAAGGTCGTTTTTCCCTCCTCCAAAGTAATTCTTGGGGGATATTAAGTGTGGCATGGAGAAATTTTAAGAGGTCATATAGGTATCAGCTTAAAGCTAATAATGGCAGAGGGAAGACGTTGTAGGGAAGAGACTTGGAAAAGTTCATATGTGAAAAAAGCACGAGAACCACTTGCTTCATATATGACTTTATGTGACTGTTTAAGACAATCTCTCAAGAACTCTTTAAGGTCCCATTACTCCTTGATGCCCACCAGCAAGTGTTGTAGCCCATGATGATACTTGACGTTCCTACATAATGTCCCAAACATTTAATTCTCACAGTGAACTTGTGAGATGATTAGGTAAAAAAAAAGTAGCCCTACTTCACAGAGGCAAGGGTAGGGATCCCAGGCTACACAGCACAATAAAAATGAACCTAAAAGTTAGCCTCTAGGTCCTCAGCCTCAGGCAAGAAGTTTCATCACGCAAAGGCATTCTGTTCTAATAGCTAACGGCTTGGTGAAAACCCTCTTCTCAGTGAAGTAAATGTTGCACGAGGAAAGCACAGACTCAACGACCTCATATCCCGTTTAGTGTATTTTAAGATTCACTGACGTGTCAAATCTAAAGGAGCTGGTTATCTCAAAGAGTGTCTGGCTAAGCAGGGCTTAGGGAATGCATGTCATTAGCTCTTGAAACTTGTTACCACTGAGTTCATGTTCCTAAATAGTTTCTGTGGGGATCACATCTTGAATCCAAGATAAAGTATAGTAGACATAAGAGGAGTGTAATTAGGATACCAATCATGAACTCTACTGAAAGTATGCAGCCTGTAAGGCCTCAGGGGACAGGTTGAGGGCAAAAGTGTCCCTGAAAAATGCTCAATTTCAGAATACAAAATAGCTTAATAACTTCTTAAAACTTTATTTTTTTTACTTAACTCTATTTTTTTTTTACTGAAACTTAAAGTTTCTCACTGCTTTAGAAACTATTGAGTCTGTTTTCATGATCCTCAATGGCATTTTTAGCACAATTTACAGAAAAAAAATGTAAATTAAGAAATACATTATGAAACTTCCCTCCGTTGTGTGACTAGCACCAACTGTGCAACCATTTACATTTCTGAAGGTGACGGTGTACTTGTTACCTTGCCATTGCTTTTCCAAATCTCAAGAAGTTCTTACTTAGAAGCGTAGCTTCGTTGGAAGCACGTACTATTCTGTCCAATGCAAGCAGGCTCCTAGGCAGTAACCTGTCTAAATATAGCTTTCACAGAATCACTCTGGATCGCACACTATACATATAAGAATAATCAAGAAATGCATCCAAGCGTATTTTTAAATCCTAGGTTTGATTCTCTAATTAAGCTAGAAGTCATCTGAACATTGAAGTATGTATTTTTCTGAATATTTTATATTTTTATGAACATTTTATATTTTCTCAAAGTCATTTTTTCTAGGTATCAATAATGAAAGATGATGGGAGGCAGTTAAAATATGCTGTGGTATGTCCAGAAAGTACCCAGCCACATGCCATGAAAGAGACATTTATTGAAGACACAAGAAACACTGCACGTAGGACAATGACACCTCACTCCCCTCAAAGCAGGTACCTTGGTACAACTGAACACACAGTTCTTGCAGCATCCCTTGCACTGCTCAAATCACTCTGCTAAATATTTTATTGGAATTGCTCTCAGCTGTCCTATTTTCCTGAATCTCATCGACAGTCTGAAATCTCTTCCCTTTCAAAGGGGATTTCAGTCTTGGGAAAAACCAGAAGTCACAGGGCACCAAATCTGGTTCACTGGTAGTTGTTTGAATCAAGTCATCAGCAACTGCAGCATGATGTTCCTTTTGCTCTGGTAGCAGAAGCCACAGAATGAATTTTGTCACAACATGTTTCATGCCAAGATCCTGCATCAAAATCTTGGACACAGTAGTTTTTGGAATCCCCAGATCACCCTCTAGTTCTCGCATTGTGAGTCACTGAACTTTGTTGATTGCAGGCCATACATGTCCAACATCCTCAGGTGTTCTGCTTATTGCAGGCCTTCCAGAACGTGGATTCTTGACCATCTTTGAAGTGTTTGTGGCACACATTTATTTGAGCTGCACTCATTGCATTGTCCCCAAAAGCATTCTGAATCACCCAAATAGTTTCCACAAAGGAATGTTCAAGCTTAACACAAAATTTGATGCAGATTCGTTGTTCTACTCACTCAGTCATTTTGAATGTGACGGTCACACAGTGCACATGCTCTCTACCCAGCTTCTTCTACCCCCACTGACTAGTACAGTGAAGTTGTCATTGTTCACACATGCACATTCCAGTCCACTGTCCTTGGCTGCCAGGTTACGTCCATGTCATGCAAACCATTCTCGTTATATTAACAATAGCTGGACTTTTCCCGGACAGACCTTGTACTTCAGCATTTCCAAAGAGTGTTTTCTAGATTAACTCAGCATATATAGGTGACATATGATAGACAGATGCATATGAAGGGGAAGAGGTATTCTGTGGTAAAATAAGTTTGAAGAAAAAATACGAAAAAATTAAACAGTTTCTCAGTATTTCACCATGCCTTTAACATACTAGTGAATGAATGTTTGAGAAGGAAGTAGACTATGCAGCTTTTCCTAAAACTACTTCAGCAAAGAGGCGTTGTTTTGCACAATCGTTTCAGGAACCCAGGTTTTGTGGGTATACTTTGTCACACAGATGTGCACTCCTATCACAGTTCAGAACTGCTGTGCAACCAAGAAAGAGTTGTAGAAATACTCTAAGGCTCAATTTTTTGAAGTTAACAAAAAATCATTAAATTAAAAAATGCTGGGGAAAACTACATTATATCCTTGATATTCAAATGCATCTTGGATGTTCATAAACCCCCAAATATCACTACAGAATATACTTTTCCCTTAGAAAATTTAGTAGGACAAATACTCTCGTTGATGCTTTTATCATCTGTTACTTTACAAAAAGGCTTGCAGCCTCCTTGCCTTTTTTGAGATCTCACTTCCATTAACTCTCCTGGTTTGCTGAATTATTCATTTTCACAGGATGAGCAACTTTGCACTGACCGAAACACTCCATGAAAAATTCTAAAACCTTTGATTTTTTTTCTGAAAGCAAGCACATGGTGAACTATGGTGGACTTGTTCATAAAATTTGATCTTATTTACTACTTTAAATTTCATACTATTTTTTTGTCCAACAAGGGGTTAATCTCCAAAATATTTAAAGAACTCATATGACTGAACACTAAAGAAACAAAAAATCCAATTAATAAAATGGGAAGAGAACCTGAACAGACACCTCTCCAAGAAAACAAACAGCTAACAATACATGAAAAGATGCTCAACTTCTCTAGCTACTAGGGAAATGCAAGTGAAAACTACAGTGAGATACCACCTCTCACCTGTGAAAATGGTTATTACCAACAAGACAGGTAACAACAAGTGTTGGAGAACTTGTAGAGGAAAAGGGACACTCATTTACTGCAGGTGGGAATGTAACTGGTACAGTCATTATGGAAAACAGTATGGTGGTTCCTCAAAAAATTAAAAATAGAGTTACCATGACCCAATAATCCCTCTTCTGGGCATCTACCTGAAAACTCAAAAACACTTATTTGCAAAGATATATGCACCCCTGTGCTCATCTCAGCATTATTCACAGTGGCCAAGACATGGAGACAACCAAATGTCCTTTGGTAGATAATTGGATAAACGAGATGTGGTGCATATATACAATGGAACACTACTCAGCCATACGAAAAGGGGAACAGTGCCATTTGCAACGACATGGATGAATCTTGAGAATATTATGCTAAGTGAAATAAGTCAGTCAGAAAAAGCTAAGAACCTTTTGACTTCACTCATATGTGGGATATAAAACTGACACTCTCATAAACAAACGACAGCATGGTGGTTGCCAGAGGGGAGGGAGTGTGGATGTAGTAAAGGGTAAAGGGGGCCAAATATATGGTGACAGAGGATGATTTGGCATTGGGTGTGAGCACACAACGCACTATACAGGTCACGCATCGTAGAAACATATACCTGAAACCTACATGACCATATGAATCAATGTCACCCCAGTTTAAAAAATTTTCATACTATTCATCATTTTTCCAAGAATTATCATATTCTTAGCTGTTTTCTTCCTTCAATTCTGTCTAGATAAATGCTGTTCCAGTGGAAATATAATGTGAACCATGAATGGAAGCCATATATGTAATTTTAAATGTCGTAAAAGCCAGATAACAAGAAGTTTTCTTAAAAAGCCAGTGAAATTAATTTAATAATATATTTTATTTAACCAAATATATGCAAACTATTACTATTTTCACATGTAGTCAATATAAAAATGACTAATGAGATATTTCACTGTTGATCATACCAAGTATTTGAGATTTTCTGCGCACTTTACACTTACAGCCCATCTCCTTTGTGTTAGCCAAGCTCAGTGCTCTGTGGCCGGTGGCTAGCATGCTGGGCTGCACAGGGCTGGAGTAGGGGTCAGCTTTCCTCTGGGGGCAATTTTTCCACACAGACACAATGTGTTTATTACTTCCGAGTTACTGCATTGGAAAGGGGAATGGAGAATGAGGAAACCACATTGTGATGTGGATATGGGGTGCTCTTGCAGGCTCATTCATTAGTTAAGTAACTTAAATTCACAGAAAAGCTTAGTTGTCTGCAGGATCAAATTACTACTGGTCAAGAATCCCTGGAGTCCCTCGTGTTAGCCCAAATCACAAAAGCTAAGGGGTTATTGTGATTGTTTTGTGTACAGAAGCAATAATAGTAATTTGAAATGTAAAAGACATTAAATTCCATAAATATATATTGAATACCAATTACATGACACTCGGCTAGGTCTTGACATTTCAGAGTAGTTACTCAATATGAGAAATCCAACTTCCTGGCAGTGGTATGCGTGTCTATACACAGAGACACATATCCATATATACACATATATGCTTATACACACATGTATGTATGGCAGAAATCCCACCTATTTTAAAGGGTCAGTGGTTGGTGATTGTTACTTTCTTTTTGAAAAACAATGGGCACCATGGAACAGAAAGCAGAGAATCAGTCTTGTCCACAAACAACCTTCCTGTCCATTCTTAAACGTACCACAGTAGCCTGTTACTGTGAATAATGATAACTAACACTAGCAGGCACTGGTTTCGGGCTATACCTGCATTATCTCAATGCTCAGAGCAGTTAATGGTGCAGGTGCAGAGACACCTGAACAGAGTACATTTAAAGAGTTTAATAAATATCACACAAATTACTAATGGAATAGCCACAACTTGAACTCAGGAAACTTTGCCCGATCACAAATCTAAACTACTCACGTTTAATGATGGTCTAACCATTTTCTTTCTAAGTAATGATTTGTTATGTAACCTAAATTAGGTACTTAAAAGCAATGCCAATATTTCTTATGACTGAAAATCTTAATGGGAAAGACCTTTATAAATAGCTTTATATTTAGCCTAACCACTCATTTTATTTTATCCCAAGAGCCATCCTGGCAAAGATGCAGTCCATTCCTTATCTCTGACAAATACCAAAATCTACAACATAGGGCACTTCTTATCTGCAACATCTCCCCAAGTGCGTGTATTCTTCTATATTGTTGATATTTTGCGATTTAGTGACTCTTGAGAGATGGCAAATACCTTTCTCCCTTGAACTGCAAATTACCATATTTGGACTTGCTTCTTCATATAATTTTTACTTGTCTCTTTTATTTCACTCATTTATTTAAATGGAAACTTTAAAATAGTCAAATTAATCTTAACAGTGTCTAAATTTTTGTTTAGGTAATGTGACATAGTTTATTTAACTAATAGCTGTAGCTAAAACAGTTGAAACAATGGGGCAAGTAAATAGCCCATTAATTTCACATTAATCCATTTAAAAGTAGGCATCAGGGAGATGTCCGTCTTGGAACCCCAGAATACATAATGTAAGATAAGACTTAGTATTCATTTTCACATCCATCCTTTTGCTAATATTTAGTAGTATTAAAAAGAATAATTATTACTATTCGGAAGACAATGTTAGCAATGGGTTACTTTTGAAAGCCTGCCCTGATTTAAACAACATGTATCAGAGATTTTTAAAAACACAAGATTTGGACTTCATATGTTTAGCAAATTATATGTACTCAATATACATTTGTTGAAAGATTCAATTGAATATAAGTTCAAAGGGACATTTAACTATTTTTTTATCTTTCTGGGGTGTGATTTTTTTATCACGAATACAATCTTGACTATGGAGAAATATTTAGGCACATATTCTGGGGCCATTTATATTTCTCTCATACCTCCATGATGATATATCTACACACATGCAGAGATATATAGTAAATTTAAGTCTGCACATTCAGTTTCACATGAGGAAGCTGAGGCCCAGAGGAGTTAGGTACCTTGTCTAGTGTGCAGGGGTGGTCAAAAGTAGCTCTACAGTTGTGCGTATGCAAAGCACAGTTTACTCTTGTATTATTATTCATGAATTGTATTACTTTCCACACAAACAACTGTAAACCTACTTTGCCCACCCCTGTATCATGATCCCAGAGTGGAAATCTAGGTCAGCTGGCGGCCGCTCTTCCAAGTAAAAACTGGTATAGTGCCTAGTATGATTACCATATAAATGTATCCTGAAGAATGTTGCATGCTGGGGCTTTATCATTATGATAATAAAAAAAATTTATATTAAAAATAAGAGAATGTATTTTGTGTGGTGAGTTATACAACAAATGGCAAGTAAATGAAGTCTGAGATTGGACTTGAATATTAACAACTATGTCTTCAAACAACATACAAAATGGTTTAGGGGAAGGACTTTATCACAAGTGTTATAACAAAAGTACTTTCTATTTATCTAGTCATCTCTTCATTTCACTATAAAGCAAGGAAACTAAAGCATGTACTGGCCTTCTCCTCTCCCCATACCTGTCACTGACAGTAAAGAATGAGTGAAAATGTTTGAAAAGTGGCCAATGATCACTAAATTTTTAACATAAACTTCCTGCCATTTCCAGAGGCATACGATGATAGCTTTCTCAGAAGCATTATACATTTTTCTCTGAAAATGGAAACAATATTGGTGGCCCAGGCTCTTAAATTCTTGCTTTAGATACATCTTGGGGCTCTTTTTTCAGTGGCTGAAATTATTGGTGGAAAACAAAGGTTCTTTGACCTTTTTACGCAAAAGCAGATGCCCTGCCAACCTCATTCTGAACATCTCAAAAAACACCTTATATTCTCCTTCATATCCATCTTGCCTCTTAGCTGTTTTGTCTCAAGACTGTTTTTGTCAGTTGAATCAGGAGTAATTCATTAAAAACTACAGATGTGAATTTATTTTAAGCATTTACAAAAACAATTTACAAAAGTCCCCATGATTAATTTTTGGTGTCTAAATATTTTTTTAGTGCACCCATGTATTATATTATGAAATCTCTACTATACCAATAAGAAGTAGGATTACTTTTGAATTCTACAAAAAGAATGATAATTACTTTTTGGCTGAGTTCATGGAGTGAGACAAACATTTGTATCTTATTTGCAAAATTTATTTTATCTAAAAAATTTACTCTAACATCTATTTCCTAAACCCCTTCTGCCTCAAACTGGGGTCCCAGGTCCAGCAGAATCAGTACCATCTTGGAGTTCATTAGAGATGCAGAATCTCTGGCCCCACTGCAGACCTACCGAATCAGAAACTGCATTTTAACAAGATCCCCAGGACACAAGTGTGAACATCCAGTTTGGGGAGGCACTGGCCTAAGTCATGGCGTTTAGTGTTTAATTATAAACTGCCTTGTTCCCTTCAGCAAAAATGTAAGCTCTTCTTCAGTTTCTGTGCTAGGTCTAAGCTAGATATTTATTTAAATATAATAAAATTGAAAAAAAGAAGAAAATAAAAACCTTTCTAAAGTAAAAATAAAGCCTAAAAACACCGTGTCCTTTGTTTATTTTCCAGTTTTATTTTGCTGTCAAATTCTTCTCTAAAGTGCCATCTCAAAATCACGTTCCCCCAGTGGAGGTGAACTCTATTGTGTCTGGGGGGCTGCTGTGTATTCAATGCACGCAGGGCTGATTATCTACCTGGAGGATGATCTTTGTGCCTGGCCATCCCCTCTCTCCGATTTTGGAATATTTCATATCTCGTTGCCACTCCCAGCAGCAGGCATGACAACAGGGAGTTGAAAGGAAAGATAAGCCATTCTGCTTTTCTTTAGTAGTTTTGACAAAAGATTTAATAGTTTGAAATATTGGTTAACATGAGTCTTGTGGACTTTAATTCACCATGCCACAGCGATAAATTTTAACTTGTCATTGATGAAAAATTAGTCACGATAAGCTGCTACTTCATATATATTAGAAACAGTATTTTAGTGACCTAAAAGAATTAACATGACTTCTAGCAGGACCCAGGGAGTTATTTAGGCACTGAGAAACGTTGGTTCCGAGGATTATATTTTTAGGAAAACCTCATCTCTGAGGAATCTAAAAGCAAAACTGAAATATAACCATTTCCAGAGCCCATAAGGTAGAGATTAAACTTTAAAAGAAATATTCAGACTCATAGATGGAGAGCAGATGAGAGCTGGTGGGGATGTTAGGGGACGGAGGGATTGAGCAAAAAGGAAAAAGAACTCATAGACATGGACAACAGTGAGGTGATGGCTGGGTGGGAGGAGGGTATAAGAGGACTAAATGGTAATGGAAAAAAACACAATAAATATTAAATTAAAAAAATAAAAAATAATAGAGAACATTATAAATCATTAACTCCTTCCCCAATTTCTAAGTCAGGTGAGCCTTATACAGAAACTTTTACTTTTCACAGCTCATGATCTGGAGTATTCATCTGACAGTCAAGTGTTTTTGTCTCATGTCATGAAAACTCTAGAATAAATTTATACTGCCTTGTTTTTTCTTTTTGTTCTACCTAGTATGCCACCAGTGAGAGAGTGTTAGGACTGGATTTGGAAAGTTTCAAGAAATTAGTTATGACATACAAAAGAGGATTATATGTTACCAAAATTTTGACATAAAAAAATGAAGACAAAAATGACAAAGAAAGAGGAAAGAGAATTAAAAAAAATCCTGCTTTAAATGCGTGGTTTAAAAAAAAAACCTTTGATAAAGCAATACACTTAAAGTATCCTCACTCATACTGCCTATGTTTTTGCTACAGCTTTGAAACAGCTTAAGTAGGGTTAGGAAAAGTTTCAACAACTTTTCAAAGAAATCATTTATGGAAGGGAAAACCAATTTAAGTGAGTAGAGGATATATAACTAGAACTAAAAGTAGGAAATGGGAATTTTAAAATAGAATAAAAGATTACTAATTGGTTTTGCTAACAATGTTTATGTGTTATCCTTTGTTTTTCTTGTTATTTGAAATTTGTTATTATTAATCCAGACAAATGAATCCTGACAAAATGTAAGAATAAGATCATAGATTTAAACTAAATACAGCTCAGAGAGAGGGGAAAATTCTATTTATGTACAACAGGTCAAGTTTTCTGCTGCAGTCCCCTATTTTACAGTTGTGTACTATCCATCACAAAGAAAAATGCGGTGCGAATGGCTGACTAGTACCCATACAAGTCCTGGAAAAACTGGCCCTATAGGCCATTTCCATAAAAAAGGCATCACATGACATTGCTATTCCTAAACAGCGTTTATTAAAATGCTGTCATTGAAA
This sequence comes from Desmodus rotundus, assembly GCF_022682495.2. Taxonomy (NCBI): domain Eukaryota; kingdom Metazoa; phylum Chordata; class Mammalia; order Chiroptera; family Phyllostomidae; genus Desmodus; species Desmodus rotundus. The sequence goes on along the minus strand of NC_071387.1, from coordinate 177,138,288 downwards.
ACGGAATACCTAGATGGCCTACACTTTGGTAAGGATGTGGGAAACCTGGACCACTGCTTTGGGGATTACAAAATTAGTACAATAACTTTGGAAAAGTGTTTTTAGATATTTGAAGTGTCTAAAACATACATATAACTTACAACCCAGAAATTCTACTCCTTGAGAAATAACCAACATATGTGCATTCATACAAACTTATACATGTTCCTGCACATTTGTTTACCAAATCACATATTCTAGAATGTTCATAGGAGCTCTATTTATAATAGCCTCACACTGGAATACTCAAGTGTCCATTAACAATAGAATTAATAAGTAAGTTGCAGTACATTCACTCAATGCGATATTATCGCAAAGAGAATGAACAATCAACAACAACACAAAACCGTATGGATGGATCTCATTTTCACAATGTTAATTGAAAGAAACCAAAACAGAAGAGTTTATATTGTATAACTCCACTCATAAAATGTTCAAAAGCAGGGAAAATAAATCTATTTTCCTGGGAGTCAGGAAGTCTGGGGTCACAGTGACTGGGAGGGAGCATGAAGGGGTATCTTTGTGAGCTAGTAATGCTTTATTTCTTGATCTGAGTGCTGGTTATATGAGAAAAAATGGCTAAGCATTTTTTTATGTCTCACCTAGTTGCACACTTGCACATATCTTCTTGTACTAACTGATTTCTCATGGAGTGCTAAGGGCTATATATAAATAATTGATCAAAGAAAGAGCTCCTTCCTTTTTTACCAACACTAAAAAGGTAAAAAATAATTTTTAAGTCATATAAGGTTAGCACAAACATTACTTCTTTTAAGTTCATTACAAACACAAGATAATGTGTTTTCCCAGGCAATAATTAAAGAAAGATATTGATTGATTTTAGAGAGATGAAGGGGTGGGGAGTGAGAGGTGGGGGAGAACAGAGAGAGAGAGAGAGAGAGAGAGAGACATCAATTTGTTGTTCCATTTATGTATGCATTCACTGGTTTATTCTTGCTTGTGCCCTGAGGATCAAACCCACATCCTTAGCGTATCAGGACAGTGCTCTAACCAACTGAGCTACCTAGCTAGAGCCAATAATTTCTTCTTTTCCTTTTTGGCATTTCTGTAAATCAGTTTCCCCTAATGTTTCTGTTGTCTCAACTCACATTGATTCTTTAAGAGGAGAAATGTGACGTTACGTGTCCCTGAGTATCTCCGCCCAGGGTTAGGGAAGCAACACAAACAGCAGAAGCTGCAGAGTCATTCTCTTCCTCCCTGACCAGGGAGGGCGGGACCGAAGCATGCCCACTAGCAGGACCACTGGTAACTGTCAGCCGCCTGTGCTCAAGACATTTTGAACTTCATGACAAAAAGCTAAAGAAACTCATGTGGTTTTTATCTTTTTATAATAAAAAGAGATTTATCTAGTTATTTTCTAGGAAACAGATAGAGGAGGAAAATAGTTATATGAGCCATGAAATGTTTTCATTTTTTAGTTCATCTGAGATCAGGGATGCGATACTTTCTGGAAGCCACGCATGAGAGCTTCTTGTCAAGTACAACCCAAAGATGACAGAAGAATATTTTTGTTATGGTTTTCTTCCTCCTAAAGTGACCACCCTTTCACTAGAGAATGTACTTACGTCATGAAATTAATGAGATCCTTAAACAGGCCATAAATCTTCCCTTTGGATGAGAATGCTAATCAGATTCAGCTAGTTTTTCATTCTCTTTCTAAAAATTGCCACTATATGAAAAGTTCCTAAAAACCAAGGATATTTTACAGTTAAGCCTCTCCTCCCAGCAAATCTATTTTGTTCTCCTGCCATTGCATTTCTTTATCCATGGCAACTTGGAGTGGATAATTCACAAGTATTAGAGACAAGTTAATTGCCAACAGGGAGACCAAGCAACAAGCATCAGAAGCACGATATTTACAGGTAACCATCCTACAAAGTTCTGTCAGAGAAAAGTCTGGTCTAGTTAGCTTTCCTTCTAATCCAAGATTTTAAGTTTGCATGATTACTTTTGAAAATAACTTCATCACATAATTATTCTTAAGACGACTATGTTCTGGGGGCAGATGTGCCTGGACGTATCGAGCTGAAAAAGGCACCACGACAGGACAGATTGCTGCCATTGAATTTTCTCTTCCGATTCTTTCACTTTAATATTTTCTACGTATGAAACTTTCGAGAATGACATAAAATAATGGAATGGAGTGTCTATTTTAAACTGCTTCCCCTCTTCCTCCTCTTCCCCCTCATATTTTTACAATAAAGGTGAAGCAAAGGAAAAGTCACTCGAGATGAGCATGGGCTCTGACCAAGAACACAGTCAGTAATGACGCCAGTATCCACATGGTTCCATTGAGTTGGTGCAGTTCTGACTTAGGCCTTGTCTGCCCAGGATTCACATGTGCTCATGGATGTACGCCCTGGATAGGCTTGAACTTATATGCAAATAAATTGTCACTTGTCATTTTCTTGATGATGTCTTCCTTGACTACCCTAAGAGAATCTCCTATCCCAGTCACTATTCTATTTAGTTGTTAATGCGTTTATTTTCCTGCCTTCCTCCACTAGAATGTAAGCTTTACGAGAGCAGAGACTTTGTCCACTTCACTCCTCACTCTGTCTCTGATATAAGGTAAATAGTTTCAGGTGGCTAACAAAGCACTAGGCACAACAGTGGCTGCAGCTGCCGGCACCAGCTGGCCAAACCAGCCTGCTACGTTTTCAGGAGTGTAAGTCAGCTGTCGTACTTAGTGTCTATAAAAATTAAATTATATAAACTTACAATTAAGTACATTATGTTAATAAGAATGGAAATATTCAAAACTAATCATTCCTTAATAACTTGACTACATTTTACGACTACCTACGTTCTTGAGGTCATCCCCATCTGTTGTACGCATGTGCTACAGTGCATTTCTTGCCAACTCCACAGTTAGTGACCTCTGCAGCTTGAACTGGGCCGGTGGGGGAATGTTTGCCACAGAAATCAGCAAATATTACAAATAGGCTTTGTAGGTGTCTTCACAGACAGGTGGCTGTTACCGTTTATCAGCACACCACTGACCACACTTATTACGGGCATTTAACAAATAGTATCTGAATGAACGCACTAATCTTTTATATGAATTCTGACTGCATTTGAGTATTTTATTTATCGTCACATCAGTTCTCACTTTTTCAGAGTTTATTCCATCAGCCCAGCACAAAGCTTATTTTTTCAAGTTCACTCCCAAGCTTTCTTTTTGGAATGGGGCTTACATACTTGGTGCTCTTGAAATGCCTGTCTTTTGCATTTGACTGACTTCACATTATTAAGACCTAGAGAGCTCTTTAGGTTTTTCAATCTCAATTAGTGGTTTGAGCAGATGAACTCTTGAGTCTTTTCAGCTTTCACCCTCTGTTCCATGCATATGGGGAAAGGAGGCAGTGTCCTCACTCTTGACAGGGGTCCGGAAACATTTGTTGATCAACTCATTCACTCAATACACATACACCAAGCACCTACTTTATGCCACACGCCCTTCCAGGCATTAATGATAGAAAAGGGAAAAGAAAAAAAGACAAACAGTGCTACTGCATAGAACTCACATCTTAGTATTTATTAGTAATAGCCAACTTTTATTTTAGTGCTGTCTGTGTGCCAGGCATTGTATACGGCGAACACATTCAATATTCACAACATCCTATTTTATAGATGAGGAAACTACGGAACAATGATGTTAAGTAGCCTGACCAATGTCTCACAGCTGTGAGTGAAAGTTTGGAACTTGGAACTTCAGCATAGTGGCTGCAGAGTTGACCAGCTTTCAACCATTACTCCATACCCCTCTTTTAAGGTGAGGGTGTTTATATGGACAGGTTGCTTACAAGGTAATTGTTTATAAACCAGCTGTAATGTACTCTTGTGTAACCAGGAGTGGTCCCAATGATAATGGCTAACCTCAAAATGTATTTGACCAAAATAAAAAGCATCACAAAATTGATAAAATCACAAAGGGAATGTAAAAAATGCTAGAAAAGAGGTGGTAGGCAGGCCTACTTTTATGTACATGTTTCACTTCTGGGCACTTTTATTTTCCATTTACAGATATGGGATCCACTCATGGAGGTGAGGGAGTTGCTTAGTCAGGAAAGCAGCAGCATTCACAGTCATGCGTGGTCTGTCTGGCTCTAGACCCAGGTTTCCCTCCTACCCCATGCTTCCAATCGCACGCGGGCAATGGTCGTTAGCCAGACCGTTATCCCTGTAGTGACTGTTACATTGCCTATAAGGTAACTATTTTTCTCATTTTCAATTTAGCTAATATTGCTCACAATTTGGAATATTATTAAGAAGACCAGTTTAATATTCAAGACAGTGCCAGTAGAATAAATTAGCATGATTCAGGATGAAGCTGACCTGTCTAGCTCAGAGAATCTGCTGGCTCCTCTGAACAACTAGCTAAGGAATAACATTTTGACAGTAAAATACAACTACATGACCAATGTTTTTGACCAGATGAAATGAGCCAGATGGAAGTCTGCATTGGAAAACGCAGGTAGAGAATGGCAGCAGGCCACAGAAAATTATTGATTCTTTTCTTTTCTTTCCTTCTCTTTTTCTTTCTTTCTTTCTTTCTTTGCATAAGAAACACTTATATTATGATGCTTTTCCTTAACACTACTTTAAACCAATATCAATAGGTTAAAAGACATTTTAAATATTATTTGATAAGTTTATATTTTAATTGATCACTTGAGCCCTCTTTCTATGTCTAATTACAAGGTATTCTTTCTTCAGAGAAAGAGTCCAAATTAAGTAAACTAGGATAGTTAAGTATATTAGAATTATACCTCTCATCATAAAATTTCCCCATGTGGAGTGACGAGAGGATCTGGTCAGCAATGGGAGGTGGGAGAGTGGCTATTTAGAAGTCTAGGCTCTAGAACAGACTGCCAGGGTTCAAACTTGGGCAAGTTTCTTAAACTGTCTCTTGCCCAGTTTCCTCATCTGTCAAATAAAAGCAAAGCAAGATTCACCTTGTGTGGCTGTTTGGAGAGATGGAACGAGATGATGCATGTACAGCTCTGGGAACACTGCCTGGCATTTGGAAGTGCCTACTACAAATCAGCTCTTATTACTCTTCCTCCACTTTCTGACCACATGTGTGTGTGACCTCTGATTCCCGAACCTTCAGTTCTTCCTCTCTTATTTGGTGGTAGTTATACCCAAAAAAAGTAGATGAGATAAGCTATGGGTCACTAAAAACAAGTTACCATATCACATCTGTTACATCTGAAAAGCTTTAAAAAATGCTATGCAATAGGAGGTACTAATGTGGTACTTAGAAAATTACGTCCTATTGTATTAATTTATTGTTGGCACTCATTTCCCTAAGGCTTGGGCTAGAGCCAGCATTTTCTAGTGGGTTTGTGAGGTCTGACTGTCACTGATAAGCTAGTACCCAGTTTTTGGTAGTAACAAAGAACAGCTTAGAGGCCCTATTTCCTATGGTCCCTGGTCATATATTATAAAATCTCCAGGTCAAAGTTGGAGATTTGAGCATAACTTTCTAAGAGCATAGGAGATGATTTAAGGTTATGCAGGGGTTTGTTTTAGCAAATATTGCTTTATCTTTCCATGGCCTGAATGTCACTTGGTCTTTTGTTTCTATATCTGATTGCTAATCCTCCTTTCTACTGATTAGTCTATTTCACATTTTAAAAATTTACTTACTAGCCCTTCTACAAGAGGTTTGCTCAAATGAGTTTAATTAATCATCTACGTGGCAACTTTGTTGAAATGCTGGGAGAGGGAAAGATGTTGAAACTATTGGCAAAAATGAGATTTGGAGATTTTCTAAGGATTTCATGCCCCTTGTTAGGGTAAGAGGCAGAAACTAGAGCATGCTTTCTGCTATTGGTCTGTGGAATGCTACTGGAATCATCTGTCATGCCCTCCAACGTGCCTTGGCTGATTTTCTCTTCTGTCTGCATGGTATCCACCCCAGAGTCACCACAAAAAATGTTCCTCTTAACATCCCTTTCAAAGAAGGCAGAAAGCAGAAAATATTGTTCTGGTTTGGAAGACAAGACCTTGCTAGAAGAGTAGCTTTCTATTTAAAGTGTCCTCAAACGTCACTGTAATTTTGAACAGTAACGTGTAAAAAACAAGATGTCCTAGCATTCCTTCGGGGAGCTGTCAGAGAACATCAGCCCGTCACGTCTCGGCTCCTCGCCCTGTGCTTCCCAGGTCATTTCCCCCCCAGATTTTTTAAAGATACTATGCTTAAGCCTCCAACATAAATTCACTCACATTGTTTGATTAAATCCAACGTGAGCAAATCATTTCCCTGTCTTTCTCCTTTAAACAGATGTGAAAGGTGCAGCTCTAAAATAATGGTTGGCATTCATTCTAGGCCCACAGAGAAACATTAGCCTTTTTATTATGTAATTCTCTCTCTCTCTCTCTCTTTCTCTTCATAAAATCAAACATGGCTTCTTAATAAGCTACATATTACTCATTTCATTTTTTCTAAAATTTATTTTACCCACAAAACACAAAAATTTGTCACCACTGAAAAACTTTCAAGTCAATTTTAAGCATTGTATAACTGTCCAATATGAATATTTCTCAGGGATCAATACTCATCAAATGTACATTATTTGACATTCCTTTAACAAATCGGACAATTTAATTGAATATCAAATCTTACAGACTTGGCTTTCCTTTATTCTGAATGCTACAAGGGGGTGAAAATAATGCCAAAGGAAAAAAATATTCCAGCTTAAAGTTAAGTATATCACCAGTATCTTTCATTAATATCCATTCAATCTTCAAATAAAAATATGACACTGTACTAGACACACTTGAGGATTTTATAATGTGTAAAATATTGTTCATAAACAATCTTATAAAGGAGAAATGCAATAGAGAAATGTTGGCTAATGCCCCATTAGTTCAGTTGCTTCAATAACTGAATCATTTCCAAAGCTTCTCAAAGGTCAAGAAAACTTTAAGCTACTTCCATGTTTCAAGGATCTTGTATGTTAATAAAGAAATGAAGAAATGCAAAAACAAGGCTGGAAAATTGTAGATATTTTAAATGCTTACATTAAATAATGTAACACTTTTAACCCCAGGAAGGCTAAGCAATGAAGTTGGGCCATTCAGAAGATAACTGCAGAATTTAAGTGTGTGTGTGTGAATACATCTGTGTGTGTGGACACACACACACACACACACACATATTGACTCACGGTGAGCGGTACAGTCTGTTCAAAGTTTAAAGCTGTGTGATAAACATCCTTTATCATTATTATTGTCAGTGGTATTGTCAGTGCAGTGCTGTGGTAAATGTATGACCTCTCTTTGCACACTGAGAAACCCTGGAAAATGTGAGGCCGCAGTGAGCTACTGCCCTCCTAACCTCCTAACCTTCCACTGGACTCTCAGCCTATGATATCAACCCTGATCACATGAACCAGTTGACTTTGTGACAAAATGGGTGATACCAATGAAGAGAACGCAGCAAGACGCTTCATCAAATACGCATTAACGGCACTCTTGCTGCATGTTCAGTGAGCCTCTGGCCTCAGACATTTTACAGTTCAAGGGGAGACACAAAATGGGACCCACAAAACAGTGAAGACAGTACATCTGCATAATTGCCACATGGGCAATTAACATGCAAATTAAAACCAAATGAATGAAGGACAAAGATATAAAGGAGACTGGCCCATGGTGGCTATTCAGGAGGTCATCCTCACCTCTTAAAGCTGTGGAAGAGGCTTGTTAAAACTACAAACACAGGGCATTTAAATGTATGAAAAACTCATCCTCAGACATCCAGGGCTTGTTGTATTTTGGATGGGATCAGAACTTGACCGAAGGAAAATAGCTTTGCTAGACCAGAAATGCAAGTCCCGTAATACATCTGCAATACAGTAGACCTTAAACCCTGCATTGCTTGAGATTTCTAAAACCCTTAGCCCAACCTGCCACTGCTTTCCTTCTACTCAGCAGTCAGATATTCATGGCACTTAGGAAAATCAGATCTCGGCGCTGAGGAGAGTCAGAAGCCAGCACCTACTTACTGGGCACACACACAGCGAAGCTTACAAATCTCTCATGAGCACACAGCATAGTGCGTAAGCATGGGGTTGCAAATAATAATCGTAACCCATGAGTTCAGTAGAATGCACAGCATTTAGTAGGCATACAATTTCTAATGATAAACCATATCGATAACTGTAACATACTAACATAATAAACACAAATGGTATTTATCTTGCTTTGAAATGAAAATTAAAAAGGTACTACTTACCTTTTTTAGCTGCCAACTTTTACTTATCCCTTGTCAAAGTTTGATTAGGCCCTGTTACTAGAGAAGTGTGCGATCTGATTTTTCTGATTTTATAGTTCCTTAAAAAAATTCCAAGGGCACTATCTTCCCTACTGTCTAAAGCAAATAATAATTCTCATGAATTATTGTTATCCAAATTTTGAATGTTTTCTATGCAAGTAAATCAAAACACATTTTGATCCAAATTTAATGCACCTGTCTATATAAGCCTGGTAGTTTCCAGATATGTTGCATTTGGTCTACATAGGAAAGACCTTATTCTTGAGATTTTCCAAACACTTTCACCTCTGTTTGCTCTTGCTGAAATAACTTTCAGTGCTATAGACTAACCAATTAGAAACACAAAATGTGTGAGGGGTCAATCTTTTCCTTGTAAACATCTACAATACTAAAGCAAAGAAAGAAATCAAAGAATTTTCTCAGTGTCTTCCTCTTTTTCTAGTTATTTGGTTAAAATAAGCTAACTTGGATGTAAAACAAAGGTGCAACTGACAATTAACTGAGGTCATGAGGTTAAGATTTTTCATGATTTTAATAGAAATCTTTAGAAACAAAAAAATTAACAAAGTATTTATTTTGCTTTCATAGTGTCTAATCCCAGACAATATTAAAACTCTGAATATCACCTACACCACAGAGATAATTTCCATTTTTTTTGAAACACTTATAAACAACACTTAGTATTTGTCGTGGTGGTTGCTTATTTGTTTAAGCAAACAAGAATCTTTCCCTGACTCTCAAAGGGTTAACTGAAAGTTAGCGTGACCAATTTTGGCTATATGAAGTTGATTAAGCATGCTAATACACTTGTTTTCCAGATGACAGTAATAGGAATACTTTTTTAAAGCTCCCATTTAACCCTTGAAAACAGCTTTTAGAGTTAGCCAACTTCCTTCTACTTCACGTTTCCACGTACCCCTGAGTATTTTAAGGTTCACATCTTCTTAACTCATATTTCTTATACTGCCAATTTAACACACGTTAGAAGTCGAAAAAAATCAAGACAAGGCAAAAGCTTGTTTGCAGGGATCCTACAGCTACAGTGGATGACAAAATTTTTTTTTCCCAGTTGCAAAAAGAAAGAGCTGATACCTGTAGGACTTTGAGAAACGCAATCTTGATTTAGCTCTTGGAGATGGTCCTAGCACTGTGGCTCCCTGAAGGTCCCAAACAAAAGCCATTGGTAAAAGAGGTGCCAGGATCGCTGGAAACAGTGGCGAGTCAGAGCTGGTGCAGGGCCCCCGGGCTGGAGGGCCCCACACCGAGCAGCAGGCACTGGTGGCTGCCGGAGGGCATTTCCTCTGTGTGGTGGTATGCACCGACAGCGAGGTGCCGGGTTGGCTGAAGCAGGGCTGGAAAGGATGGCCAGGACTTCCTGCTGCGTGACACTTGCCCTTTGCGACAGAGCTTGCTTCACTAAGACCTTATCTCATTAATAACGTGAGTAACACTCCCTCGCAAATTTGTTTTTAAATTTAGCCCTGACTAAACAGCAGAGTCACATGCCACTCCTGAAAAGCACAATACTCACACTGTGAAAAGTATGACTGAAGTGGGCGAACCTTTTATATCAAGTGGGAAGTTAAAAAAAGAAGTAAACTTTGTTAAAAAAAAAAAAGTATGTGTCTATGACTGAAAAATTCCACAAAGTTTACTAAATTTTACACAATTGGCTGCCAAGTATCATTTTCTTTATTTCAACTTCTCTTAGTAATAGGGTGAACATCATTCCTTCCACGAGGATTTAATCATCTCCAAATACCAGCACCTTCTTGCAAGTCAGTGTGGAAAGAAAACAGGCAGATCGCTTTCAAAGCCTTTGGCAGCTTTTCCCGCAAGGAGATACTGTCACCTTGGGGAGCGAGTCATAACGCACGACTTCGACCAGGCAGACCGATTCTCCGGTCCGTTTTCTATTCCCTAGAAACACTTCTCAACTCTCTGAGAAATCCCTTAAAACACCTTTCTTTCAAATTAAATAAATTGGTGAAAGCCAAAGAGGGTCTCTCACACGGTTCGTGAATCCGGCACATTTCAGGAAGGCACATATTTCAGGATATTGTACCCAGGAGTCAAAGGACCCCGAGGCCGTCAGCAGTCCTCACCACCGCCTGGTATTTAATGTTAACAACGCGGCACAACCCCATCCGTCCCTGTCCGAACGCTGCCCCGCCAGTGACCTCAACTGTAAACCAAGGCAGAGCTCCACTTCTCTGGGATAAGATTAGAGAGGCTTGCAGTGCCCGAGAGGGAATTTAACCCGCTCTGAACTGGACAAAATTGATCAATAGTTGAGCTTAGTGGTCATCACTCTGCGTGCCAAATTTTGAGCCCTCTACAGTACAATCTAACTCTTATGTTCATAAGGGGTCCAAAATATTCATTTAGTCTCGTAAAAGCTCATCATTAAAGATGACCCTCATTTTCACAACAGTGTCCAGCGCACCAGGGGTTTTTGAGAACACCACAGGTTCCATGTCAGCTTTCGGAATGAGTAATAGAAAACATTTTTACAGTTTCACCTCTTTGTTATCTGACAGATGGGCTAATAGAGCGGGTGAGTGACAGCTGACTGAGCAGCAGCAACCTTGGGGAGCCAAGAGTTCAAAAATAAACACGCTGTCTCCAAATCAACTGGCAATCTTGTAATGCTTCACAAATTATACCTTTATGTGTTTGTATATGAGTCCACACTTCACAGGGGCAAATTGGTGGTAACTTTCCTGGGGATCTTTAAGGAGGACTGGCGAGGGTGTCCATACCTATACCAGCCTACCCATCTCGGTGTATGAAATTCCACTACTATCATTTTGCTCCTTTATGCTAGCACAAATAACACCCCTTTTTTATTACAAAATCTTTAATTACAAAACCATAAGAATGTAATTCTGTAACATAACACTATCGCACTTAAGCATGCCATATGACATTTTAGGTGAAATGTTCAAATTAATACTCTAAAGTATGACACCCATAATATTACCCTACCAACCACCCTCAAGCAGGCGTTAACTTCTGCTGGACCCTGCATTTAATTTTCATCTCAGGACAGCCCTTAGGAAATCAAACATTCCTGGCTGAGCTGACACAGAGCTGAGCAACTTGGCGTTTAGCTGAATGGCTTCATCTGAGACTGAAGTCGGGCAGTGTGAGAGAACAGGGAGCCTGGGTGAGGAGGGGGATGGCCCTTAGAGCTGGCAGGGCAGGGTGGGCTGGTGTGGGGGGAGGGGGGAGGGGAACACAAACATGAGCCAGAGAGCAGGAGGGAAGGTGGTGGCAAAGATTTACTTCTTTCACATTCCATGCATCACAAAACTCATTTTATCTGGTGTCATTTCAAACTTTGTAGGTGAAACAGCACAACCAGCTTATGAAAGTGAAAGCTGCAGCCCATACATACAGCTGTGGAAGCAGAAAAATATTACTTGCATTGCTATCCCCGTTACACTCCTTAGGGAGAGACGGGCCCTATCTTCCCATGCAGGCTAAAGCCAGCAACAGGTGTTTTGACTAATACTGGTCTTTTTCTCCGTACCAACTGACACTGCTATAAGAACACCCTGTTAGTTGATATGTAATTGATAAACTGTAAGGGCATAATAATCATGCAGAATGAAGATACTACAGAGTGCCTAACTTCTTCTAAAAGAAATGTGCATTGAAGAAGATGCCAAAGTGTCTTTTACACTATTGCCAAAACATTTATTTTTCTCCCCCTACCCTCTTGAAAGCAGACATCTAGAACAGTCAAGAAAATAAAAACAATGAAAGTATAAATGTGAAATTATATCCAGGAAAATGGAATCTTTGCTCCTTTTTCCTAATGTGAAATTAGATAAAGCCACATGAAGTATCTTCCAATGCTTATATAATTTTTTCCTTAAATCATTACTTACCGCCTCCTTCCCATTTCTTCTGCCCAGTTACGCATAATCCCCCTTAGGTTACAAGGCCTCAGCAAGGTCACAGAAATAAGCTACTTATTTCTGAGATTAATGACAAGCAAAGTTAAACCTTGATTTCAAGTATAGATACCGATACAGAGGTAGGCAAAGTAGGTTAATAATAATCAAGAATATAATAATAATAAACAAACAATAATACAAGAATAAGCCCTGTGTTTTGCATACTCACAACTGTAAGCCTACTTTGCCCCCCCATCCCTGTATTATTCTGGGGGACTGGCTAGTACCTCATAGACTTGAGAATTTAGACAGTTGAAAAAAATAAAAATAAATGAACACATTTGCTAGGATGAACCTTTGCTGTCATCTGTGTTTCAGACAGCTGGTTATAACTTTCACTTCACATACTAAAAGATAGAAAAGAAAATGAGGCAAAACCCTTTTGAACATTTTAATGTGTCACATGTTAAGCATTTACTTTCCAGGAGAATTTTTAGTGAAAGCATGACTAACGGGCAATGAGAGAGTTCCGTCCCCAAGCTCATTCTTCTGTTTTATGCTGGAAACTTATATCCTAGGGAGAACGAGACCCTGAAATTTGAACTTTGCTTCCACCCAGTTGGTACCCACATAATTCTTAACCTCCCTAAAACTCAACAAGATGCCCCTTCCTATCAATAACTTAGATGTTATGTTCTGCAAAACTCTAAATAAGTCATCTTTCTCTGCTTCTTGAATAGTTCTGAGATTTTGGTTCCAAGATTTTAGATGTTACAAATGGCAAATTTGGTGTTTGCTACCTGACACAGAAACTCAGAATTTTCTTTATAGAAGATAGCTACTATCATTTAAATGGAAAATCCCAAATTTAAAAGTGGAAGAATTTAAATCCACATAGGCATTTACTTACAAGCCAAGTGACCGTTTGACAGGTGGAGGGGGAAGGTTTGAGCTGAACTTGAGAGAAACGAAGTTACGTCAGGGGAGTTGCATTATGTCGAAATACATTGCCCCAGGAAACCAGGGCAGGCAGAGATACGGGTCCAGGATAATGTTGTCTTTTGAAATAGTCACCAGTTGCAGCAGAAGTTAACGCAGAAGCAAACAACTTCATTTCACTTTTATTTATTATCTACCTCTGATAAGTTTCCTTATAATAATTCAATTTTAAGGGTAATCTGTTGCAAAAGAGTGTGTTGAAAGAAAATTTTACAATTGGATTTGTGCACTGCTGAAAGCTGGTATCCATCCAGTATAAGTAATTGTGGTTTAAGCAAGGTTTCTTTTATTAATTAGATTAATGAATTATTATAATCAACTATCAATTATTACTCCAAATGGAAACGCTGCAAAATAATGGTAGAGCTTTCTTTGAATTACTTCCAAATAGTCATTGTCAATCTTACATGTTTCTACTTGATTTAGAGGTCAATCTTTCATGTTCTGAAAGAGGACAATTATTAATTAATGGTACTTTGTAGCCTTAAGAGTGCTAGGAAAGCATTCTCTCTGCTTCAAGCTGCTACAGATTCATCCTTTATTCATACGTGTCCCAGGACACAACAGAAATTAAACATAACAGAAGAGCTAAAATTATTAAGTCAACAGGATAAGACAAATGACAAGAGGCATGATTAATATAAGAACAAAAGATAAATAGAGCTGTGGATTGTGAATCAAAATGCTTTACTATGCACTTAAGGTAACCATCTAAATTAGAGTATGTTTAAAAATGTTTTAGCAATCTGGATGATAATTAAGTCAAGCCCTTTCTATCCAGGAAGGTACTAAGTTCCTTCTAAATACGTGGATAAATGGTATTAAAGGAAAGAATTCAAGGAGGAAGAAACGGGGGAGAAGGGAAACTAGTTTATGTTTATTCAGCATCTACTAAATAATTGACAAAGCCCTAGGTGGTTTTTAAGTACTCAACAAGAACTATTTCTAGAGTCAAATTATTTAAAATTTTGAAATTAATACAGGCCAATCACTTGAAAAAAAAAGAACTAAACATGATATTATAAAATGTGTATAAAAATGTTCTGGGTTAGTAATTGTCTGATTTTCTGCATATGAATATTTTGAAAGTCAGAAAAATTATTTCTTGTTAATATTATACTCATTAATGAAGACTGAAAAAAAATTGTCCTTAACTACTAATTGGTGAGTAAAATAGTAAATACAGAATTTCATCTTGAAAGTCACTTTCTCCAGGAAGCCTTCCCTGCTTTCCCTTACTGGGGGATGTCTCCACAGCACCTGTACTTCTGTCACTGGCAGTACATTTGCAGTTATTTTTTTAATATCTGGCTTCCCTGATAGACCTAAACATCATTAGGGCGTAGATCACGCCTGCTTTCTCACTGGATCCCCAGTGCCTAGAAAACGGCCTGGGAAAGTCAGTCACAAAATGTTTGTTTAATGAATGAGCAAACCAGCAATCTCCTGGCTACTTGAAAATAAGACACATCACCTACATTATATTCTTTTATGTTCCTGATTAGGAGCAAAAAAATTCACCCTGGGTAATTTAGGTAAAACTTACTTATTTTCTCTTTCTTTAGATGTTCTCTCTGACAAAGCCATGATTGTAGCAATCAATCAACCATTAAAACCAGAAAATCCACTGTCATTCTTATGACCAAATGAGTTATAGGCCTGTCCCAGAATAATTTTGTCGTTGTTACTGTTTTTTTTGTTTTGTTTTAATGAACGAGCATTGGGAAACTAAATATTCAGGGCAGCCTGGTAGAGGGGATTAGGGGAATGGTGGTGTCATTAACTTGCCGTGTGACCTTGCGCACTGTTGCCTGACCTTGCTAGGTTTCACTCTTATACAAATTAGAAGGGTACTTCATGTGAAAGCACTGTGAAAATGCCATACAAGATGTTGGGTAGCGCTACTGATAATGTTTGTAAGCTTTTTGGGGAACTAGGAAAGCTATTTTTATATTGTTGGAAACATTTCCAGTTTTAAAAATTGTCCTCTAAAATGGGTCACCTCATGAGCACGGTAAACAGGCATACCATTTCACTGGTTTCAAAAAGGGTTTCAGCCCTGGCCAGAGTGGCTCAGTTGGTTGGAGCATCCTTCTGTAGACCAAAAGGTCTTGGGTTCAACTCCCGGTCAGGGCCCATACCTAGGTTGCAGGTTCTATCCCTGGTTGGGGCACGTAGGGGAAAGCAACCAATTGATGTTTCTCTCTCACATCGATGGTTCTCTCCCTCTTTCTTCCTCTCTCTAAAAGTAATGAAAACTTTGTCCTCAGGTGAGGATTAAAAAAAGGGTATTAATGAGTCTGACTCATAGATGGAGAGCCGGTTGACAGCTGTGGGTAGAGAGAGCTGGGGATGGGTAGAGGGATTGAGCAAAAAAAAAAAGAAAAAGAAGTCATGGACACCAGCATGGTCACTGTGGTGAGAGGCGGGGGTGGAGGTTGAAGAGGGCATAGAGGGGGTAAGTGCTGATGGGAAACATGTTCATAAAAAAGACACCAGAAAAGAAGAATATTTCTGACAAAATTAACACATTAATAATGTATAAAAACAACTACATTTTGAATTTTTTCATATGTAATTATAAAACTAATTTTGACCAGTATGATAGCTTGGGTGTAAATAAATTCAGAACAGAACACTCTGAAAACAAAAATAAAATAAACAATCAAAAATTTCCGAATTTTAGATGAATACTATTTATGCTTAGCCAGTGCAAAAGGCTCAGAAATAATACATTCAGCACAATCAAACCGCAAGGGAGCCCATCTACACATAGAAGGCTGTATAGGCAATGGAGAATCTGACGGTTAACACCGCTTCTCACGCCTGACTTTCAGAAGGCCTAGTCACTTTCAGCAGAAATGATTGAATGTCCTTGATATGAGTTCCCATGAATTTCTAATTGTTACTTTGAATAAATATTGAAACAAGTTGCTTTTTAAAATTTTGTATGTTATCGCTCATGCCTTTAAGCTAATGGCTCTTCAGAAGGGAACACTTCAATGGGGAAAACTCTGGGCAGTTTCTATTACTAACTTGATGTTACAGGAATAACTATTAAAACAAGAAAACATTAAAAGAGGGTATCAATATCTGGTTTTGATGAATACTTTTTTTCTTTATTTGGAATCTTTTTATTTTAAGTGTATAAGGACAGAATATTAAGCTGTTGTGTTTTAAAGGCTAAATCCTATAACAAAATCCTAGTGTTTTACTTGCAGCATGAAACTTCTATTGGTTCTGTGTGCTAGAACTAAAATAAAAACAAATAAACAAACAAATAAATAAATGGCAAGGAATTCTACTAAAATTGTTCAAAATCCTAGGTTTCACCCAAATATAGAAACATTTCTATTTATTTTTTGGAAAGTTACAGGATCCTGAAGACAGGTTGTTTTAAGTGAAAAAGCACTTGCCACCCTGGCTCCAACCCATGCTACCCTCATTGTTGACCAACCACGCACCAAATAAGGACACAAATGGCCTCTTTCAGCTTTTAGAACTATGTTAACAAACAAGGAAAAGCAATGATGAAATTACCAGGCTGAAAAACCAAATCGCTCCCTTGGGAGGAAAAAAAAGACCCCAAATACCAAGAATCTCTAAATAACAACAATCTCTTGCGTTCAACTTTGGCACTGTGACTTTTTTCCATGACAGTGTTCAATATCTCGCTAAATCCGGACAGTCATTTATCAGAGCCAACATTCACTAACTTTCCCATTTCTGGGCACTTATCGCTGACCCGTGACGCACAGGTCCCCTTTCTCCCTCTGACGGTATCTGGGCTTTGACTGAGCTTGTGAAGCAAACATCGCCGCAAGGTCAGGTACTATTCCAATTCCTTATTTTTATTAGAATGGTATCGATGACTTACTTGGTATTTATGATAAGGGCTTAACATATATGTTATGTTATCCTTACAGTAATCTATCTATGAGTTTGGTCTTGTTTTCATTCTACGGTACAGCTCAGGGCATGGAGGCTTAGAAAGGTGAAGTAACTTGCTCCTGTAATCATACAGCCTATGACCGGCAGATCTGAGATGCAAATTGAAGTCCCTTGGATTATAAAACATATCCTCCTAACCAATATATGTCTAGATCATACGTGAGTGAAGGAATAAATGAAGAAGGCCTCTTTCTTTGGAGTTGTTGTGGAGGAAATTTCAACTTTGCACAGGAGGAATGGGTAGCAGGTAAAAAAGCTGCATAATCTTCGTTCACCTTAACCAGTTCTCAGGCACACATTATTATTGCCATTTCACAGACAGAACATCTGAGGCTTGGGGAGGTTAGGTAACTTGGCTGATACTACAAAACTGACAAATGGTGGAGATGCGAGTCCAAGTCAGTTTTGCCTGGCTTGAATCTTGTCCCCATTGTAGCTAGCTTACCCACGCTCCTTAAATTCCTGTTGTAGGAACAAGATTAGTCTATTGCTCTGGGAGGCACTGAAGCTGTGGTGGAGGCTGAATGGCTCAACTGTGATAATTAGAGAGCTACTGAGGCGGAGACAGGGAGGAGGCCTGGCAGAGTACGGGAAGGCTTGGGGAAAACTGGCAGTGTCAGCCTTTGCATGTCCTGTGCACGGCTCTGCGTTTTTCCTGTGTATATTTTACACAGAAGAGGAGTATTAACACTCCTGGATCCATCCAACCAATGGCAGCAATTACTGAGGGCTAAAATAGAAACCTGGGCATTTGAGTAACAGTGAAAGAAAACGGAGTTTATGTTAGTTACATGTTTTTGGTTTCTAACAGGACGAGTATTAATGTAAGGCACCATTTTCTAGCTATCCCTCAAAACCACCTAAGACATGTGTAACAGACACAGCTAGGACATTGATCTAAGGCAGTAGGGCAGTTCTGGCTCTTGCTTTCACTGCCATCACAAGTTTCACTTCTATTGGTTCCAAGGAGGTAAGTGACTTTCCCAAGCTTGGTAGGTGGTAAATAATGTGGCCTT
This sequence comes from Desmodus rotundus, assembly GCF_022682495.2. Classification (NCBI taxonomy): domain Eukaryota; kingdom Metazoa; phylum Chordata; class Mammalia; order Chiroptera; family Phyllostomidae; genus Desmodus; species Desmodus rotundus. The sequence continues at coordinate 177,120,073 of NC_071387.1, read as the reverse complement.
AAGACTCTAACTTACCTCTAAATTTTAGAGAATACAACATTTCTAAGTTAGGGACTTCCTTTACTAAATGTATTGCCTTTAAAATGCAGATGTCAGGGTTGGGGGGAAGGAATGGAAAGGGTTGACAAGGAACATGTAGAAAGGACCCATGGACAAAGCCGAAGAGAGGAAGGATGGAGGGTAGGAGGTGGCTGTTGGTGGGGCAAGGGAAAGTGGTGGCGGGAAAATGGAGACAACTGTACTTGAACAACAGTAAAAACATAAAAAATAAAATAAAATGTTCCACTGGGAGGGGGAAGTAAAATCAAATGCAGATGTAAATTTGAGAAGAGATTGTTGTTTTTTTCATTGGTCGGATGACAGCAAGTAAAATAATTGATTTATGGCAAATTTTGATATAAATTGGATGTATTTTAGTTTGATATATAAATTATAGAGGGCTCAAGGGATAGAGTTTACATATGAAAATAAAATAAATTTGCAGACAAGAAACAAAACCATAACTGTGGATTTTTAAGCACTATTGGACACTAGATAATGAAATATTTGGGGCAGGAAGTATTTTTCTAGATATTCTAAAAGTGACCCTAACCAAATAACAACATCCTAAAAGATATGGCCTGTTAAATTAGTTTTCCATACGAAATTTTATTCCATCCTTCTTTTGTCCTCCCTCTCCCTCCCTCCCTCTGTTCCTCCCTTCCTTTTCCCTTCTGCCCTCTGATCCACTCCTAAATATATATTAGGTATCTACTGTGTGCTACGTATTATGTTAGATGCACGCTGATAATCATGGTGAGCCCAGTGTCCAAATGAAGCTTAGAGCTGAATGAGGTGAAAACTGAAACTCCAGGCTTACAAGAAGTGGACTGGGCTCGTGTTTGTAAACATATCAGGGCACAAGGAAAAGGAAGGGTATGCAATACTTACAGAAATGGAAAATTACTTCGGCTCATTTATGAGAAAAAGTATGTGACTAAGAAGAAGGGATTTTTCAGATGACCAACATTTAAACAAGTCAAATGAGATATTTTGAGTAAAACACCTTTTGCAGCCTTTGGCCCAGGGGAAACACCGCTTCTCTGCCAGTCTATTCTTAATATGTTTGACTGGGGTGGGTGCGGGAGAGACACGTTTATACAGAAGTTGTTATTTCATGCCTGGTGCTAAGTGTGGGTCTCAGTCAGGGTTGTGGATACCCAAAGAAGGTGGGGGAGGACCCGGTCCCTCCTCACAGAGACATGCAACTGGGAAGAAAAATCCCACATCGCGAAAACGTCTCTGTAAGATATCCTGGTCAGTGTGTTCTCAATCAAATGTATCAGTAGTGCTCACGACATTAAAACGGACAAGCCGTCCCTTGGCATGTTTCTTTCACAAACCAAGAGGAAAATAAGCATGCCATAAATAGGGCACTCAGCTCTGCAATGGTCGAGAATGAGCTGAACTGCGGACGTCTAAAGCACAAAGTTGACGGGGCATGCAGCACTTGTCTCAGAAACAAAAGTAGAATATGGTTCTTCCCATATCAAAAGCTATTTTTTCACAATGGTATTATGAAAATTTTGAAAAATATATAGAAGTTGAAGGGATTTTTACAGGGAACACGTGTGCATCTACCACTCAGCTTCAGCTACCCTACCAGTCCATTTAGGACACTGTTGCTTAACAGGTGATGATTGCATTGGACTTGAGAAATGAGAACCGTACTGTTATAGTAAGTTCACCTGAATAATATTTATGGGCTGTATATTATGTTGAACCTAAATTACAAGCCCCTCTGTTTTATATTTAGTCTGTTTTAAAGAATGGGCTTCACAGAGGAAAAGACAGTGTGGGTTTTTTTTTCTATGTAATGTCAAGAATATAATAAGTTTGAACTACTAAGTCTTACCAACAAAAATAAGTTAATGATAAAAAGTAAACGTCAAAGATGTGCTCCAAAGTTATGAATGATCAAAATCAATATCCATTTAAGTGATGAAACTGCCAACCATGCGGTTTTATTCCACTTTAGTCGTAGGTAATACGTTTTCTGAATCGTTTCATATGAGATAATTCTTAGTAAATTACGAGCTCAGTCAGGTGGTTAGGAATGTGATGGTTGGGATTATTCCACAGTTACTGGTATTTTATAAAATATCTCATAAAATCTTTAAGTCAGGAGACGCTTCAACAAATAAGAACTTTTGTTATTTTCTATGTGGGTTTTATTTTTTGTTTCCTTTTCTTACATTTTAAAATAAATATCATATAAATGTTAGGCCTAGTTTGTTACAGACAAGAAAGATACTCTGCTTTTGTAATAAATGAAAAAACCATCAATGAATCTATTTTTAACCTACTATTTTTGATGTGCCTACGAAGTCAGCTTACTATCTTCTCAGCAATTTGAGGTGCAGGTCAAGGTCAAAAGACATCCCAAGAGTAACAGAGGAAACCTAATTTTAGTCTTTGTGAAACTAAAGAACTCATACAAATAATTAGCGAACACTCTCAGCTCATGTTTGGAGTTGGATACTTGCACAGGAATGATCAAGGAGGAGCAGGTACTGCAGAGTCACGTCCCACAAGCTGGGACTCTTGGGTACTAGGACTGTGGAGCATCTCAAATTCAGACAATTGTCACATACATAGTTCATACATTGCTGAGATGTTAAGGGGGGGAGAGAGAAGTGCTGGGAAGCCAGAGAAGCATACACTCCATCACAAGCACTTTAACTCTTACACAAGACAGAGCAGTCTGTCCCTCAGTGGTAAGAAGAGCCTGGGCTGGAAAAAAAGCAAACAGAAAGAAGCTAAGTTTTTAAATAGATTTAGAGACCTACGTCAAGCCAGTATGAAAGGAAATACTCGGCTACGAAAAGGGCTAGATGTTGGCACAGCGCCCCCTTGTGAAGAAAGAGCCAAGAGCTTCAACTAACCACAAGGGGTATTTGCTTAGCCTTCATCTTCTGGTGACTGACTTCCAGATCTTGGAGAGGATGCGTATGCGGGTATGGGTGACGCAGAGGTTTGGTGTCCTATTTCTCTATTAAAGGTGTACAGAAATATTCCATGTGGTTGTGCTTCTTAATGGTAATGCTTTAAAAAGAACTTCCCAAAATAGGGAATCAGTCTCTATGTTTGCCCCTGCTACTCCAGAAACTTGCTCGCTCTCCATTTGACAAAAGAAAATTAAAAATTGGAGATTATATTTTTTAAAAACTTTTCAATTCATTTTGAAAAGGTAGAATAATTTGCTTATATCTTGGAGGTATTGTGGGTTCAGTTTCAAACCACCATAATAAAGTGAGTATTGCAATAAAAGTAAGTCATAATCTTTTTGCATTATGGGGAGGGTCTTGCCTTCAACTTATAAAAAATGCAACATCTGTGAGGCACAATAAAGTGAAGTGCAATAAAAGGAAGTATGACTGTAAAATGTTAGCATGCTTATGAGTGCCATTTGAAAATGTATTAGTCACCTGAAACTTCACAGGACAGCCACTGATAGAAATAGTACCATTTCAGTAATGTGAGAACTGGGAGCATTTTTATGTGCTTGAATTAGCTCTTTAATTAGAATAAAAATCTTATTCATGTAAATGATTCTACTGATTTACAATTATCTGGCTAACTGCTCAGCAGGAAAAATCAAATTCTGGAGGCTTCCTGCAAAGCGGAAATTACTCCGGAATGTGATATAACATAGGCAAGAAGAGTTGTGCTTTATCTGATAATCTGACTCAAAATGTAACAGACAGTGATTTGTTTTCACATTCAGTCAAATGGTTGATTGGAAGTTAGTACAGTCTGCACTTTGCCTGTTACTGGGTCATACAAAACACACTCTGAACCCTGAGCCAGGTAAGTGAAAAGTATGGATGAACCCAAACCATTATTAAAAAGCACTGACAACATCAAAGGATGGCTTGGGGTGGTGCTCCATAATCCTCTCCGTTTTTTCCAAAGTGACCCCAAATAAATATATAGGGAAAGTTAACACAGCGTGCTTTCTATACAAATGCAGTCAAGACAAGTCCCCAAGGTCTCCTTGCTTGCAATCAAATTGTCATCACTACTCAAGCTACTACTCTCTAGATACTCTGCTACGCTCACTACTAAAAGCTCAGGCTGTTCATTGGTAAGCATCTTTGAGGTGATATGGAAAAGAGAATAGGTTTTGTATTCAGATCTGGTGCAAAGGGCTTTCACATAGGCTTGTCCCTCCCAGTTATACTTCTATCCCGACATTTTCCCTGATTTCCAAGACAGTATATCCACTCGCTTCCTGAATGTTGACATTTGCATGTTTAATTCTCTTAGGTTGAATTCCTCCCAGGCAGACCCTGCAAAGTCCTGGTGTGGGCACTTCATCTGGAGTGGAGGCAGGGAGGTAAGTGTAGGAAGTTAGGAGTTCACTGTATAGGAAGGGAGAAAAAGTCAATATGAGCAAATGAACTTAGTCTTCCTGGGAACCCTTTGAGGGACCATATACACATGCCTCAGATTGTCTCACTGACACATGAGGAACATGGGGTGTCCTTCTGGCTTACCCTGACATGGTCTAGGAAACCCCCTTTTACTGGAAAAAGCCCCCAGGTGCCTGAGATGAGAGACTGAACACACAGGCACTGCCCACCAAAGTTGCAGATGAACCCTGGGGTGGGTCAAGGGGAAATGGGATGGAGCTCAAAGCATTTGCCATGAATAGGCCTCTCAAACTTAAGGTGCCCCATCTGAATTTTTGGTTCTATCCCTGTCACCTCACCGCTAAACCTACTCTTCCCTCAACTTTCCCCAATTCAGCAAATAAAAACTTAAGTTTCTAATTTTTTTCAGGCCAAAATCCTTGAATCATCTCTGACTCATTTCTTCCCCCCCCCCCCTTATCCTATGTGAAAATTCATCATCAAATTCTGTCAACTATGCTTTCAAATTTTAGCCAGAGTCTGGTCACTTCTCTCGAGGACCTCCTCTGCCACAGCCCCCGTCCAGGTCACCAGTGTTTCTCGCTCAGTCTATTGCAGTGACTTCTTAGCCATTTTTCTTTCCACTCTTGCTCCAAGTCTGCTTTTCACAGAATACTCAGAATGATCCTTTGAAAATGTATGCCATCTCTCTGTTCAAAACCCTCTACTAGTTTTCCTCTTCACTTGGGATAAATCCAAACTCTTTACTAAGGCTTTCAAAAGCCCTTGCCTCTCTCCCTGGCCCATTTTACTTCTCCTCTCCCCTTTGACTTCTTGGTTCCACCCCTACTGGTCTTCTTCCTGTTCTTTGAATGCAATGTACCGGCTCCTACCCCAGGACCTTTGCACTTGCTACTTCCCCTTCCTGGAATGCTCTTCCTTCAGATATTGGCATGGTCCTTTCATTTTGCTAAGGTTAACACGTCAGTTTAATATGGAGGACTACCTGTTCTGACTATTCAATCTAAAATAGCACTGCTATCATTCTATTTCTTTATTCTGCATTATTCTTCTTCAGAAAACTTATCATGACATACAATATATTTTGTATATTTGTGTATTTTACATTGTCTATCCCCTCCCACCCCCCACCCCCAACCACCACATACACCATATACAAATGAAGTTCCATTAGAACAGAGACAGGGATTTCTTTGTTCATTGTTGTTTACTAGTAACTAGAATAGGTCCTGTTAGTGGTAGAGGTTCAATATCTATTTGCTAAGTGGATGAATTAATGGGTTTGACAGCCATATGAGGTAAATATTGATACTCATTAATCAAAGGTTTACTACACACTGTGGCTGGTATTGTCCAATAACAAGTGTAAGCAGCTGCTGCTCTTCAGAAGCACGCTATGCCCATACATGAGGAGACAAGGAACGCACTGGAGCTCGGAGGGAGATTACTGTGAACAGCGGGAATAGGGAGGAGGTAGAAAAGGTTTCTATGAGACTGTGAAAAACTTTGGATGTTGTTAGGACAAAGACCGTTGTTGCATTTAGAAGTGAAAAAATCATCAAAAGTTTCTATACAAGGGAGCAAAATAATGAAAGCAGAATTTTTGGAAACATTAATATTTGATTCTATTGCAAAGGATTTGAGCAGGGGAAATGGGATCCAGGGAGATGGTGCTGTGAGAGTTTCCCCTTCCTATCTTCCTTTCTCTCAAGACATCATACATGGCCAACATGCATTCTTCAAACTTCCTTATAGATATTTAGTTGACGTATAAAAACTGCACATATTGAAGGTGTAGAATTTGATGAGTTTGGACATGTGCACACGCTTGTGAAACCATCACCACCATCAAGGTAATAGATATACCCATCTATATACCCATCACCTCCAAAAGTGTCATTGTATGTCTTTGTTTTTTGTTTCGTTTTGTGGGTGGTAATAACATTTAACATGAGATCTACCCTCTTAACAAAACTTTTAAGTGTAAAAAGCAGATCTCTACCAATTATTCATCTTTTCAAAATGGTTTTTTAGACTATCTTTCCATATTTTTTTCATATTCAATTAGGAAGCTTTCTGTCCTTACTGTGAATGTTGACTAACATGCTTAGGCTGACACAAGGTCTGTCCATAGTTTCTCTGGAGTTGAAAGGGGACCTACTTCAGGTATGAAAAGCTCAAATCCTTTCTTCTTTAGGTTATCTGAGAACTAATGGAAAAAGTACTGAAAAAAAGAAGATTGGGCATGAATCTGCTATGGGTTATCTGGTGAGATATAGGAACGAGTGAGAATAAACATGTCAAAGACATCTGTAGTGATTTGGCAAGGTCTCTTCTCTAATTTGTTTCTTATCTAGGACATAATGCATATCACAGTCTCCCTTTCTCTGAAGGGACATTGTGAAGAAAAAGAGTGCTGTGTGTCCAGTGTTTTAAAGGGCTGTGAACATCCATGGACCTTTACCCCGGGGACTGCCTAGCATGGTAGGAGCTAAAAAAGGATGTTAAATGAATCCCTGAAATTTCTTAGAAAACAGATTCTGGGGAAATGTCATTATTTCGGTCTAAAATTCTGCTACTCCTACTTATAATGAATATTTTATTTATTTTTTCATTGAACTTATTGGGGTGACACTGGTTAACAAAATTATACAGGTTTTAGGTATATAGTTCTACAACACATCATCTGTACACTGTATTGTGTGTTCACCACTCCAAGTCAAGTCTCCATCATCCATCACCATTTATACCTGCTTTACTCACCTCTACCTCCTCCCCCGCCCCCCTCAGCAATCACCACACTATCATCTGTGTCCATGAGTTCTTTTTTGCTCAATTATTCCACCCCTACCAGCACCTCTCCCTCCATGCTAACAGCTGTCAGCCTGCCCTCTGTCTATGAGTCGGTCTCTATTTTGGCTCGTTAGACCCTAGTGATTCCACTTCTGGGAATTTATCTGAAAAAAACCTGAAACACTAATTCAACAGAATATATGTGCCCCTATGTTCATTGCAGCATTGTTTATTATGCAATAGTCAAGATTTGGAAGCAACCCAAATGTCCATCATTAGATGAGCGGATAAAAAAACTGTGGTACATTTACAGAATGGAATACTACTCAACCATAAAAAATAAAAATTTACACTCTGAAGCATAGATGGATCTGGAGAACATTGTGCTAAGTGAAATAAGCCAGTCAGAAAAAAAAACAAGTACCATGTAATTTCACTAATATCTGGAATCTTATAGTGAACATTTAATTCTGCTCTGTCCCAGAAAGGATCCAAGGCTTCTGTATTCCCTTAGTGATTCATTTAGATAAGCCAAGTCACCCACTTCCTTACCTACCCAGGGGACAATAGCTAGTGCATACGTTTTAACATCTTTAGTTACACCTGGATATGTTTGTTATTTCATATACATAAACCATAGGTATCATTTGAGAATATAAGCTAGTGCCATTGAGAATGCCTGACATATCTTTGTAAAAAATTCCAAGTGACTGATTTTGTTAGTTTATGTTAAAAGCCAACTTGCCTCAAAAGTTACAAATAAAGAGTAAACTGTATAGAGAAAATTAAGTTGTAAGGGTTGTTGGATGGCATTAGCTAGTCTCGATTCCCTCTTTTCATTCAGTTCATCAAATGATTTACCAGTACACATGTGGACAGAGTTCTCACTTTTCCAGGTACCAGGGAAGAAAGCTCTGATGAGACTTTAGAAATCTGTAGGGAATTAAGAAGAAATTATTTCATATGGCTCAAACTTTGAGCCTTTGCCCATGCCACGTTCGCCCTTTCAGATCTCTTTTTATCCAGTGTTTTTAAACTATAGTCACAATGTTACCACCAGATAACATTTAAAAAAATTTAAAAACCCTACAATTTTAGTAGTTAATTCATGATACTAAAAACGTCACGAGGGAAAGCTAAACTGAAATTAGTGACCAGCTTTTGCTTTGTGCCAAATGACTGAGGCATTTCTGCCAATATTAATTACGGGATTTCCTCCAGTGCTTTATGCGAGGCAATTCCTAAGGAATTCTGTGGTTGGGGCAAAGTCCAATGTAGTGACCTCAGTCTCCTGTGTCTCCAGCCCCTCTCTACACACACTCTGTGAGGCCCATTGGCAGGCGCAGGCAGAGCTAGAAGGCAGATTTTTGAAGGGAGAAGGAATGATTAGAGGAATGTGTGAGTGTGTGTGTGTGTGTGTTTATTTTGCATGTGTCCCAATTCTTCACAGTCCAGGACGTCCCCAGGAAGTTCTGTGCTAAATCTCTACATTGTAGACCTTTCCAGCAGGCCGCTGCTTCCCTGGTCTCCCCCCAGCTGTCTGCCCCTCTCACTGCCAAGTGCGTGGCAACTCAGCCACACACACAAAATGAGACAAATCAGCCTACCCTACAGGCCTAAGAAAGGGACTCCACTGATGTGACTGCCTAACCATTATTAGTTCATTTAAATAGATTTTCTGATGCATAAATAACATACGTTTCTTATAACCTGCTGACTTTCATCAGCACTGACCTAAGAATCATTGCAAAAAAAAGTGTTGTGAGAATACGACAATGCTGACGTAGTTTTCTGTTTGAGTACCGTTTATTTTTTATTACTATAAAAATGATGAATATTCGTATTGAACATTTGAAAAATGCAGAAAAGTAAAAAGACAAAAGGAACAGAAAAGTCATCCCTATACAGAGATAACTACTATAAATTATCTGGCTCATTTTATTTCTTATTTTTATGTTTTTGACACATATTATGCATCTAATTTTATTACTAGATTATGCACTAAAAGAGAGAGTTTAGTGCATGTGATTTTGAATTCTGTTTTGGATTTCATGTTTTAGTATAAGAAATTTACCATTTCATTTATAGTTATTTGAAAATATTTTTAATGGCTGATAAGATTCAATTGGCTGGGTCTAATATCAAAATTTATTTAAAAATTAAGTAGAAGGGTTAGAATATATGTAGGTTTTCAATATTGCAATACTTTTGCAGCAAATATCTTTGAATGTAAACACTTTTAATATCTCAAATTACTATCCTAATCCAAGAAGCTATATGTAGAATTACTGAAGGGTTTAAATATTTTTAAAACTTGAGGCTCTTGATGATTTTTGATCATTTTAATGAAATAAAACACTCAAATTAATTTAAAAATCAATTTAACAAACTATATTTGTATGTATACTTTATCATGACTTTTTAAAAAATTAGTAAAACATGATCATTGAACCTAACTTATTACTACAGAGGATTTTTTACCACATGAAAACTAGTCAGATAAAAATAGCAATAAAAAATGATTCTCCTCTTATGAGGTAGCAAAAAAAAATCACCATATAAATCCATAATTTTGGCCGCACTTTATGACAAGGCTTAAAGTAGACATAAGAAAAAGATACATGGCCATTATTATAGCAACACAGAGCTGGTCAACCACTTCAAGTTCCTGTGGCCAGTGAGGTCACTGGACCTGCAGGCCGCCACTTCTGACAAAGTACGCACTTGAGGTCACATTTCTCTACCTGAGGAAGTTTTTCATAATTGTAATGTTCTCTTTACAAAAGGCCCTTGACTTAAAAATATCCTTTTGTGCCCTCTAGTGTTTAAATTCATCAAAACTTCTGAGACATTTATTTCTTATTTCTAAACTACAATTGAACACCATTTCATTCCTATTTATAGCAAGTGTTCATCTACATCAGAAGGTGGTCAACAGACGTACGGTTGCAATCTTTTTGAAGTTTACGTAAAATTTTTCATTTCAAAGGGAGCTAGAGCAGAAACTGCAAAACTCCCATGGGGCAGATTCCACCTGCCACCTGCTTTTGTAAATAAAGTTTTGTTGGGACATACCATGCTCATTCATTACATATTGCCTGTGGATGGCTGCATGTGTCCGACATGGCAGAGTTGAGTAGTTCACCGCAGACATTTAAGTCCTGCAGACTCTAAAATATTTACTATCTTGCTACCCACAGAAAAATTTTTCTGAACACTGGGCTAAAGAATTTCTCTGATTCTTAGATTGGATGAAGAAAAACAATAAATGTATTTTCCTAAAGGTCACGACACTTTAAAATGTCCCTCACTTCTACTCCTTTTCATCAACCACTAAAATACTAGTTAAAACAATGAGAGTTGTAGGCCATTTGAGTAGCTTTGTGGTTCAAGAACCGAATTTGTATTCTTTCATTGAAAAAATCTGCAGTACTTGACTTTTGTAATGTCCACTCAGAGTGATAATATTGACTCTATCCTGATTACTTTTACATTGACAGGACTTTGTTGGAGGGCATATAATGAGATGGAAGTTCTTCACCCATCAAGAGCAGGAGACCAAGACATTTCTTGCCTCCTGTACTACATTATCTCTTACTGAGTAGCTATGATTTAGAATTGAGTAGCTAGGAGTAGATGTAGTGCCCCCAATCTCTCTTTAGTTTTATACATTTAATAATAAAGCTTGCAATAGCTTTTACAAACACATATAGTCTTTCAAGAACAAAGTAAATATACCATTTATAATTCACATAGTGTTTACTTCAGTTTTAAGCTTGATTCAAATCTCACATAGTCACTTCTTTCATATGTGAATGAGGAAGTATAGTGCACAATAGTAAGGCCACAGTCCTATGTGGGTAATTTAACAGGCTACCTTCCTTCCCCAGTACAAATCCCACATCTTCCTAAGCCCCTCTGGTATTTTATCTTCTCTTTTGTGCATCTAAAAGCTTTAGTTAAATTTCCTTCTTTTTATGTGAAACGGTTGATATAGCATCACTAGAGCTTTTTTGTGTGTATATATGTGGTTTCCAGGAAATGGATCTATTTTATTGCCTTCTAACTTAAAATTTCGCTCAGGTTCAAAACGTTTACAGCTATTTCTTTTTCAAAGATACATATCATCAATACCCTGGCCGACATTTTGCACAATAACACAAGGAAGCATAAAACCAAAAGCTTACAAAATGATTGAAAATAGTTTCTGTTTGATCGACTTTACTCATGAAAAAGCATCTTATTCTTGTGACGGTGCATTCATGGCTATTGTAGGTTATATGCCTGGAGCTAAAGGTTTCTCAGCCTTACAGTCTCTCACTGCATGCATTTTCTTCATTTTTTTTTTGTGTATATTTACCCATATGCTGCAATACAATCCCCTTCTTGCATATAACATAAAAATCATTTCAACACAAACTCAAATACAAACCCTGCATAGATTTACTTTATGGTATCACATACTGTACATAAAACTCCTGAATCAAATATTTAAACCCACAATGTTACCTTTCAAATATTTACAGTTATAACAACAAAATGCATGGTGAAACAAATAATCTTCCAGGACCAATTTTAAAAGCAATTAAAATAAAAAATTATGAAAAAGTGACACCATACCTCTAGTCCATAAGCAAAATAAATTATTTCCAAACTTACCTGCAAAAGAAGAGGGGAAAAAAGCAATAAATATCAAATCAGAGTGCATTTAATTCCTTTATCTCTAGTAAATTAGGCAAAATTGTCATCATAAACATAGTTCTTAATTTTCACCGTGTAGAGCATTCTTTGTAAATAAAGGCTTGTCGTTCTTGTAGAGGCTGACAGGGCTGGCAGTGACATTCCCTTAAGGCCAATTCTCATTATGAATAGGTTCTTTTTCTATGCAGTGTGAACCTAATGGATGAATTTTTGGAACACAAACTTAAATAATTCCCTTGACCTAGGAAATTAGTGCATTGTGAAATATATTTTTAGGACTCCAATACAAGCATTGGGGAAAAATACTTCAGAGTCAGATCAACCCTAGGTTAAATCCCAGTTCTTTGAAAGCCTGGTAACTCAAGCCATGTTATATCCCTTGAGACTCAGTATTGTTATCTGTAAAATGAGGGCACAATATTTACCTAGTTGGATTATTCTGGGCATTAAGTGAGGTCATGTGGTAGAAGCTCAGTAAGTATTAATTTCCTTCCTGACTTCCTGTAAGCTTCATTTTATGTCAATACTCGGCAGAAATATAGGTGTTCGGTGTAGTATATAAAGCATGGAAGGGTTTTTGTTAATTTAACATGGATAAAAAAGATAAATTCTACATATTCTTGTCTTCTTTATGATGTCACAAAAATGGTTTATACAAAATATCAGCCATTTTCTATACACTGAACAGTTTATTTTCCACTGTAAATGTAAGCATCTCACTCAGAGTTCAAGCTAATAACTGAGAGAGCAGCAGTCTTTAGCACAGCCTCTACATCCCAAACTAGGATACATCCTGTGTCTCCTGTCACTGCCCCCTTCACTCCCTCACTGTAGCCTCACTAGCCTCCTCTCCTTTCCTGGAAAGAGCAGGGATGCCCCAACCTCAGATCATCTGCATTTCCTGCTCCCTCTGCCCAGGAATCCACACTGCCCATCTCGCATCCTCCTCAAGCCTTATCTCAAATGGTCTCTATTCAGTGAGGACTAACCTGACTGCCCCATTAACTCTCCTTCCTTCGCACTGTCTTTTCCCAGCACTCCAATCTTCTAACACATCATATAACACCATACAAGTTATCATGTTTTTTGAGTCTCCTTGTCCCTAACGCACTATATAAGTTACACAAAAACAGGGGTTTCTGTATTTATTGTTCATTATTAAATACCCAGGACTTACCACAATGCCCTGTAAATAGAAGGTATTCAAAAACATTTGTTTAAAAAATGTATATAGCATATATAAAAGAGCAAAATATAAAAATAAAAAGTATACACATATAAGTATTTTATTTATTGTCTTTTTGTTTTGGTTGGGTATTTTATTTATATATTTAAATGTTTTATTTATATAAATATATTTCTTATATGAATAAATACTTATATACTTACTGCATATACATGAGTACTTACCTAAATTTTAACCTAGAAGTAAATCATTTTATTTTTACTTATTTTTTTTATCCTCACTTGAGGGCATTCTTATTGATTTTAGCGAGAGTGAGAGGGAGACAGAGAGGGAGAGAAACATCTATGTGAGAGAGAAACATCAATTGGCTGTCCCTCATATGTGCCCTAACCAGGGATTGAACCCACAACCTAGGTATGTGCCCTGAGTGGGAATTGAACCTGTGACCTTTCGGGTTATGGGACCACTCCAGCCAACAGAGCCACAATGACCAGGGTTACTTTTACTTAATTTTGATGAGAGAATTGGGATAGTCATTAGAGCTGTTGGCTAGTATTTCCAGCTATCCCCCTAACAGGCCCATGTATACTTAAGAAGCCTCTGTGGTTGAATGACTAGTTTGGGCCAACCTCATGAGCAATGAGTGTCAAGCACTAAATTCCTGGTGTGAAACCCTTCACCCCTTTTTTCTCTTTGCCATAGAGATCAGCAAAGTCCAAGACGGCAACTCTCTGTTCCTCTGAGCTGGAGTGGCACAGCTACGGACCATAGCTTGAGTTGGTGGCATTAGCATGGGAGAAGAAAAAGCCAACATGTATTGTTACAAGATTTGAGGTTGTTAATGCAGCTTAACTCAACCCCTTGTGACAAATGGAGAAATTAGGCACATATAATCAAGGAATTACACCCAATGGCTTATTTGAAAAAACTATTATTTGTATCCCTTGTGAATACCCTTTTCCAAATCATTTTGTTTCTGGTGGTACTACGAGGTCTGTCCGGAAAAAGTCCAGTCATTGTTAATATAACAAGAATGGTTTGTGTGATGTGGCTGTAACCTGGCAGCCAATGGGTGTGGACTGGAATGTGCATGTGTGAACAATGATAACTTCACTGTACTAGTCAGTGGGGTGGTAGATGCCTTTGAGTGAGCATGTGTACTGTGTAGCCATCACATTCAAAATGACTGAGCGAGTAGAGCAATGAATCTGCGTCAAATTTTGCATTAAGCTTGAACATTATTCTACAGAAATATATGGATAATTCAGAAGTCCACAGCTATGGGCAACTGGTGATTGGCAGCTTCATCACAACAATGTGCCTGCTCATGCATCACATCTCATGCAGAGTTTTTGGAGAAACATCAAATCACCCAGATGACTCAGTGCCTATATAGCCCAGATTTGGTGCCCTGTGACTTCTGGCTTTTCCCAAAACTAAAATCATCTTTGAAAGGGAAGAGACTTCAGACCATGGATGAAATTCAGGAAAATACGACGGGGCAGATGATGGTGATTGGGAGAACTGTGTGAGGTCCCAAGGTGCCTACTTTCAAGGGGGTTGAGGCATCACTGTCCTATGTAAAATGTTTCTTTTATCTTGTATCTTCTTCAATAAATGTCTCTATTTTTTAATATTACATGGCTCTGGACAGATCTCATATAACTCTAAGTAATAGGCTTATAAGTTCTTCCTTGTTTTTGAAATTTTGGCTATTGTCTGTTTATTTTTGGTATAATAAAGATTTAATTATCTTATACTGGTCTCCCCTTCCCCTTCTCTCACCTAGTTGAATCTCAAATTTTAGTTAAATTTATAATCACTGCTTGCATATATTTATTGTATAAATTTTGTTTACTACATATGTAATACGTAGTAAACATATTCCCCTCATGCCATAACTTCTGTTTTGCTTATAGTTAATAATTGCCTGTTTTTCACACATGCAATTTTATTTTACCTTAAAGATTTATTTTTCCTAACAGTAACTCATATTTGGCATGGGATCAGCTGAGGCCTCCTCTGAGCCTTTAATCCTCCTCCTCCCTCCCTCTGAGAGCACTTCCCTGTAAACATCCTGCACATCAGAGCCTGCTGCCCAGAGAATCTGACAGCAGCACAGGCGCTCCCCTCAACCCCTTATTTCACTCAGCCCCTCGCCGCACCCCCACAGGGCACTACATAGAGTCAGTTCACCACCAAGAATCAGAGCCCACAGTTTTTGGATCATGGTGTAATTGCTCTTCTCTATTAACATGGATTAAAAATAATTTTATCTATTAAAAGCAGAAAAAGACATAAGAATACTATCCAAATCACTGCATAAAATATTTTTGAGATGTTAAGAGTTTGGTTGAATAATATAAACAAGGAAATGGCTAAAGAGTCAAATGATTTGGAAAATGTTGACTTGACAATTTTAAAGAAAAACATTTTTTACTATAGGACTTATAAGAGCTTTGGATGTAATAATTAGAATGTGACCATTCTAGAATGTGGAGAACATTTGTAGAATAATCAAACTGTCCCCCAAGACATCAGTTAATACCAGACTAAGTCATCTTTTATAACACTCTTTGGGAATTGATGCACGAGGCACAGGCATCTTAAACCAACTTTTATACCAATTTCAGTATTTCTGTTACTCATACGAGGTTCTTTTACCTTAACTGGAAAGGTAAAATGAATTGTTAATCACTTGAAAAACGGCATGACTGTACTGAGGAATAAAACATGTTAGTTCACTTGCAGGCAAGTGTTTTATCTGTTAGATCAAATTGCCTGCTAAATTAAAATTAATCATAACATTTGAATTATAATCATTTAATGTAAAATTTTCTCTCCCAGAATAGTCTACACTAGAAGTCAATTTCTTAACATCCCGAAATGTGTTCAAGGAATCTGTGTGTATTTTGAAGTCTATCTTTTTATCTCTAGTTCAGTTTGTGCCAAAATGTTCTCTGTAGAGTGCCATCCCCATTAGATACTCTGAAAACAAACAAAAACGTTCCATATTTAATAAAGTTCAGGATATTCTGCACATAGTATATCTTTCTGGAGGTTTAATATATTTAGTCTGTTTAAGACTCTGGAATCTTACTGTTATACATCAGTTTATTTTTGTGAATCACAGCTTATTTGGCCATAGACCCATTTGCATGTAGCTCCTATTGCTATTAGATGGAACTAGCATTCCACAAAACCTACTTTGGAACATACTGACTGATGCTGCCAGGGTTCTTAAGGGCAGGAGATGAAGAAAACAAATTACTATAAATATTACAGGAAAAAATAAGAGCTCCAATGGTCCTGACCAAGAGAGTTGATTTTTGTGAACGTACCTGGTTTCTGAATGAGAAAGAAAGAGGGCAGAGAACTAGCAATCGGATTATATTTATGTACTTAAGGTATACAGGGGTCCTTGGACCAAATGTACCAACCTCGCACTGTCAGACTTTGTTTACCGGTGGATGGCGGTTCGAGACGAGGCTGTAAATCTAAAACATATCTTCTACTTTCGGATAGAAGGAACATCAAGGGCCTTTGATGCACCATGAACAACACAAACCTAATACTAATACTAAAATGTTATCGTTGTTGATGTCAGGAACTTTAAGAAGCTAAAAGTTATAAAGATAAAGATTTAGCTTAGGGACTCGAATAATCGAGCAAAAACATTTCATCATGTTTTTATTCATCTTTGTATTTATTTCATAAAATTTTGTGAGGTTTTGGAGGTGAAGAGATAATGGGATCAAAACTTTATTTTTGCCCCCCAACCTTCTAGCTCTCCCTTGTGTATCATGTAGGAGTTTGAAATGTGAAGTCCAGAAACAGGACAAGTGAAATGGGGGGGGGGGGGGGCGATGAAGCACCTGGAATAATATGCAAAGTAGTGTGTATATTTATCTGCATTTCTTAAGGGACTTCTCTTTCTTTTCTGGTAACAGTTTTATAAAATTTCTAATGGAAGGTGTCACAAGTCATGTTTATGATATTTAGTAATATCTTTGTTGGAACCTTCATTTTAGATAGTTTAGAAATTTAAAATTTGTAAAGTCTACAGTTAGTTTATAGGCATTGGTTAAAACATGCTTAATTATATAAAATTTCAATATACTTTTAAAATTTTATTCTGCAGCTAGGGCAGGGAGAACTACTTCCCCTAAAGGTCTTATGTGAATGAGAAACTGAATTGCCCACAAGATGGCTCTCTATAATCTTGGATATAAACACATCCAATGATTTATCCAATGTTTATATCCAAGATTAGTTTACCAAACCAATTTCTCAAAAAGCTATTTCTAACATCATCTTTTCACTTAAAAATGCTCATTCGTGGCCTGGCCAGGTAGCTCAGTTGGTTAGAGCATTGTCTCAATACGCCAAGGTTGCAGGTTCGATCTCTTGTCACAGCACATACAAGAAGCAACCAATGAATGCATAAATAGGTGGAACAATAAATCAATGTTTTTTTCTCTCTCAAATCAATACATTTTTAAGCTCACTTGCAACAAAGAATTCTCCATTGTTTTACTTCCATGCTTGGATATCTAGCATTGCCTGACAAAATATTTGTTACTATTTTGGGGATGAAAGGGCTAGTGAACAGATATTTCAGACATTCAGGAATTATGTATGCAGTAGTAGTACATTGTAATTTACCTGCTACATGCATAGCCCTGTACTATGCATGGTGGTGGATTTAAAAGCAAACAAACAAAAGGAGTTAACATTTAAAGAACAAATCACAGTTCTTATCTTTTGGGGAAGAAAAGAGTTTGGTGCCAAAACATTTCAGAGAATATTTAAGTGAAAAATGATTTCCATAAACAAATTATTGATGTACAAGGAAAACATCAATGTGGGGGTCAATTAGATATGAAACCATATGAAGTTAATTTGACTTATAAGGAATTGCAATGTTTTCATGAGAGGAAGGTAGGAAGACAAATATTTCAGAAAGGCAAAGAGCATAAGAAAAAGCTTGGGATTATGTGGTCACGACATCCAAGGAAATGGTCTCCCTGTAGTTCAGGCGAGGTAGTTTATAGACAGTGTTTCAAGTTACTCCAAGGGGAAGGAGAGGTAATGAATATTTATGGAGGGCATACTATGATTCATGCTGTGATTAAGTGATCCCTCTACCTTGACAACATATGCATGTGCCTCTTACTAAGATATTGGAACCATGATGCTATATTTGGATATTTTGAAAGTAGGTTGTTCTTTCCTATGTTGTACTAAATTCTAGTATCCAGTCATCTAGGGAGAGGAAGGTCCTCAGAGAGGAAACCAGAATTAAGAAGGTGGGCTGTTTGTAAGCATAAGGGGTGATTAATCTTCTCTGCCTTGATTCTTAGCATCCTATATTCATCTGACTACACTGTGACTTGTAGGGCTCTGTTGTGTTAAGGATGAATATGGCCTCTACTGCCTGGTAGAGACAGAAGGAAAGCTTCGCAGAAGGGACCAAATTTGAATAAAGTATCTCCTATAACAAGTCAAATTATCTACTCTCATGTGGTTTTGATATTACATTTTTCCTTTTTTCAGAAAAGTCTTGCTTAAAAATTTCTGTTTTGTCTCAGCTGTTGACAACCAAAAAAAGAGAGTTTTTTTTTAAACCCATATTTGGAATAAATTGGGTTAATAGGAACAGTATCTCTCTAAAGAATGTTGACATGGTGAAAACAAAAGTTAAGAAAGACCTCAGGAAAAAGAGTTTATGTTAGGGGAAAGAGAGTTGAGGCATGTGGTCTAGCTCTCTCACTCCAAGTTGAGAATTATCCTTCATTCCAACCTTGAACTCCAAATTTATAAGTCAACCTGTCTACTCAAGATCCCCTTGTAAACATCTCAAGTTACCATGTTCATAACAGAGTTTCCAAACTATCCCCGCCAAGCCCTCCATCTCTGATGTCTCGGCCCACCTCAGCTTTTGACCACTCCATTCTCCAGTGGCTCCGTCCGAAACGTGATCAGCCACCATCGTATTTAAAGACAAGCGTCCTCGCTGGTCTCCCTGCTTCTTCCCTTATCCCTCTGACGTCTATTTCGAAATTAGTAGTCAGAGTGTTCTTGTTAAAACCTTTGCAAGTCTCCTTGCTAGCTGATTATTTCACTCAGAATTAAGGCCAAAGTCACTAATTATATCCACAAAGCCCTATGGGAATTCCCCTAATTCCCTCAGGTTTCATCTCAACCTTGGCTTCTCCTGTTCTCCAGTTTCCGTCCTCACCCCAGCCTCGGGGCTTCCTTATTGTTCTTCAGTCACAGCAGCGGGACTCCGGACTTTCCTTCAGCTTAGGACACTCCTCCCTCACAGACGTCTCCTTCTTGTATTTACTGAAATGCCACCTTTTCACGAGGTGGCACCCCACTTAAACTTCTGCCACGTAAACACAGTGCTTCTTAGCATTTATTACAAAATCAACCTCAATATCTATATCTATCTATCTTTACATTATTTTTTCTTATCTCCCCCCCAACAAGAATATAAGTATCATGAGGGTAGAATTTTTGTTAGTTTTGTTCACTGTTGTATCTCCTCCAATATAGAGAATAAAGCTAGGAACATAGTATGTCTTCAACAGATATTTATTGAATAAGCTATTTTTTCAAGTCTTGATTTCTGTGTTCTCCTGAAAAATTAGAAAATCTGTTATCATTGGCCTGTGTTTTCACACGGCAACACTCTTAGAAACACAGGAGTAGCTGTACAGGCAGGTGAGGATGGGCTTTCCCTTGGGCCAGGATCACCGCCTGCCTTCTTCATTCGCGTTACCTGCCTGACCCCCACCGATGTGTGAGCTGTGACCTATGCTGAGCACGTCCTGAATGAAGAACGACAGGTTTAAATGAAGACTTTCAGTACGTCATCTGGGAGCAGTGGGTAGGGTTGATGCAAGGGGCTTGGATGCAGACATGCCAGTTATGAGTCCAGGCAAGAACAGGTGAGAACTGTGCGAGGCTAACATGCTGGAGAATGAAGAAGAGAGGAAGCGCAGTTTGAAGGAAGGATTAGTAGAACTTGAAGATGGATTGGATATTGAAAATGAAAGAAAAGAAAGATTAACGGTGACTGAAATTTCTAGAATGGTTGATTAGGAGAATGGTAATTCCCGATGTTAAAAAAGGACTTGGGAAAGAGTCAGCCTAAGAGATCAGAAGACCTACATGTGGAAAAGAAATATACTAACCTCCATCAAAGTAAGTTCAGTTAGAAGACACATATTTAAAGGTACTTGATAACACAAAAGGACTTTGAGATTAATGCCAGGGATAAAGATTCAATTTTGCATAGTGTTTATACACCGCCTATGAAAATGCACATTATTATGAAGATCATCTCAAGAATAGAATATATAGAACAAAAGATAAAAATAGGGTATGATAGGAAAGATTCCCAATTGTAGGTCAAGTGGTTGAAACAAAAGTTAAAGCAAAACTCCTCCCCCCCACAAAGTACACACACCTACACAAACACAAGTGCTGGTGACTTAGTGTGCTGAAGCTGGCCGCTTCCCTACGCTGTGTGCGTCCCACCTTCCCCCACTCCATCTCTAAAACAACCTCATTCTGGTGAAGGCAAATTATAAATGATACCGTGGATTCTGAAGTTACCCTCCCTCCTATTGCTTTCCTGACTTTGTATTTCTAAACCATATACTCTCCACAGAAATCTCTGAGTAAAGTAGTTATGCCTGCTTTTTGGAATATTAAGGTTTATTTTAAATTCACACACCATGAAAAATTCTTCTTCAACAAAGCTCAATTACCAAGTACAGCACCAAGGATATAACAGGGAGTCAGTCCCTTTTCTTTTCCTTTCCTCTAACACTTGAATAAAACTAAAGTTTTATAATTCCAGAAAATATCTACTTTAATTAAAAGTGAAGGTAAAGGCGATAAAAGTTTTCTTCAAGCTCTTTAAAACAAAGTCAGTTCACAGAGATTGGAAGTATTGTTTTTATTCTGTTACTAAGGGACATTATCTTGTGGGGCCTAGTGTTTCAGGTTGGGACACTCATTTCTTTGAAGCGAAGGTATCGGAAGGTATTTCCCATCTTTAATGCTCTGAAGTGATTTCCTGTGAGCCGCTAAAATACAGTGTGTCATTCCGACTGCCACCAGAGCCATGGAGACCCGCCATCTATATTGGCAGATAAGTGACAGCAGATGGAATCAAGCATGCTTCCTGTCTCACCGGCAAGTCTTCAGCCTTAGAGAAGGATGTGCCCCTGCAGCATTATGCAGGCTGTTTGAGTGGCATCGTTGTCACTGTCATAGCTGGTGAAAGGGACGCTGGCAAATCACTGTACATAGTAGGCAAAATGCCACCCTCACAATTCCTGTAGGCATGTTTTCCTCACTCGCATCTTGTCTTTTTGCCAAGGGCAGGCTTCTGGGCCAAGGTGTGCTGCACCCCAGATTTTTTTTTGCCCAGTATGTAGAGAGGAAATTAATATTACCATTAGAGCATGTGTGGCTATTACTGTTCTTTCCATTAATGCTATGGATCTATGTGGGAATGAACACAAAAATGGGTTACAACTTCTTGAGCATATACTGTTATTACAGATTCGCTACACTATATTATCACTCTTTTTTATTACTATTAACAGATAGTGATTATCATAAGCAAGGTTCAGTTCCAAAGCTGTTAAAGGATTTTAAAATGCTTTAACTTTTAAAATTCTTACAACAATCTTATGAGCTTAGCATTGTCAACCTCATGTTAGATAAAAGAGGAAACTATAGTAACAGTTATTACTTGTAGTCATATCAGCAGTGACAACAGCTAACACGAGCATTTACTATGTGTTAGCTACTATCATGTATACAGGGTGGGGCAAAAATGGCTTTACAGTTATGAGCACGCAAAACAGAGTTTATTCTTAAATTATTATTATTTAATTATTGTATTTTTCCCATATGAACAACCATAAACCTACTTTTCCTCTACCCTGTATATGTATGCTATATATGTACATGTGCACATATATGTATTTGTATGTAAATACATGTATATGTGTATCCACACACACGTACATACTGTGTGTATATATAAATATACATACTATGTATACCCACAATAGCCCTTAGTTCTCACAATAGCCCTGTGAGTTTGACATTACATTTCCATTTAGAAATGAGAAAACTGATAATAGTAATAATGAGTAATGCTAATAGTAACCACAGCTAACATTGTGAGTTTAATACATGAGCGTGTTATGTGTCTGCAACACAGATATTATCTCATTTAATCTCCACAGAAGTTAACATTACCACCCTGGTCTTGGAGATGATGAAACTCGAAGACTCCAAGGACAATAACTAACAAAGAAGAGCCTGGGTTTTTAACTCAGACAATGAGTGCAAAGCCTGGCCCCTTCACCAGGGTGCTGGACTATGGCCAACACATCCCGGAAATGCGGGTGTGAGCCACGTTGTAGTCACATTACCAAGTGAAGTATGCTTTACAATACATTACATCAATTGAAAATTGCAATTTAAAATCTGTTTTTGGAGGTCCCACTGTGTGCAAAGCTGTCACTAAGCAGTGCGGCAAATGCAAAGATGAAGTAATACACGAGCCCCCCCTCAGAGGAGGATAATGCATGAGTGAATGAGATGGGCAGAGCTGGCGGGGGGCAAGTGAGAGATGAACTCTAAGCTGGAATTCTAGGCTTATGGTGTGGAACTCTGGGGTATTACCATTAGAGCATCGGACATTTGTCTCTCTCTATTGACTCCATTTACATTTAGTTCTGCTGATGTTGTTCTTGCAGCTACTGGTTTTCTCAGTTAACAGAAAGGAGAGAGCGAACAGTGTGAGGGCATTGGCTGCTGCTACTCAGCAACGGAACTGTGCTGCTCTAGAGGGAAAAGTCTGAACATGTGAGATTCTGTTTGTTTACTCCATTCCCAGCACACCTGTCTTTCAGGAAGCCTGGCAGCCAAATAAGCCAAAGAAACTGACGTTGAAAGCACTTCATTTGGACAAAGCACAAGACTTTTCTGTCAAATCCAGAAGCCTTCATATCCTGTGTCCTGTCAATCATGCTGAAGGTAAAATGTTATTCTGGATGTTTGGGGGCAATGGGAATTTTAAACCTGCATGGAGCAGCCTGGGTCACTGTAATCCTGAGCAAAGGTGTGACTATAACGAAGTGAGCTGGATTCTGCAAAGCCTTAAACAAAAACCAACTTTCTTATGCTACTGTTTCTCTCAAGTAGTGTCAAGAATGGCATGGAAATCATAGGTTTTATTTTACACTATGTAAGAATGGTTATGGCCTCATAAAAGTGTGAATTCAATAGCTTCCAGTGATATAGTGACTTTTTTAATCCTGATTATTTCACTAGAGTATCCTGCTCACTAGTGAGAAGACTGGAGGTGGAGAGTGTTGTTTGTAAATCACCTTCCGAGTGAGAACTGCAGCAGGAGAATCTAATATGTGAACAACACAACTGCCTTCAATGTCTGCAGACTCACTCGTCACCAGTACTGAATCCGCTGGCTCGAGTGGCCCAGTGTCCGTGGCCCCTCTCTCCTGACTGGTTAGGGGAAGCTTGCCTCACTTCTGCCAATACCGCCAGTCCTTGCTCTTCAGTAAGTGATGATGTTGAAGTTATCAAGTATTAAAGGGGAAATGGAATATTCCACTCAAACGATACCAGTATAAGACATTTAACTGTGGTCATGCTGATAAACACAGGGCAGTTCATATTTGGAAATTTGGTTGCTTTGGTTCTTTTTAAATTTACAAAAGAATGATGCTATTTTTTTCAATTCATCATAAACGTAGAACAAAAAACAGCGGGGGGTACTTTGCACCACCCCCTCACTGTGAATCTCTGAAACTTTTAAGTCCTCTCTTTGGTATTTAACGACATACTTCTGACTGACTTTCCACTAAGGACAATGCATATTTCACATTCTTTCACCATCTTACTTCCCCAGTTCACTTCTGCCCTTCCAATGCAGTTACATAATGATCGTTCGTTAAGTGAATATTCAAGTTCTACCGTATTATCCCTGAGAAGTAGGGCTTCTGTAAACTGATAAACCAAATAGTGTGTCATAACTGTGTTTCATTTATTGAACAACCTTTTTGTGTTTTTCTGGAGTTATAAATTGCCTCCATTTTTTATTTGCTTAATGTTATGTGGCATTATCACTAATTCTTTCAGAACTCTCTAAAATAATGTTTTAAAGCCTTTCATAAAATATTTTGTGCCTGGGTTAGACACATCAATTATCTTATCAGTTCCCGCACACTCGATCGATGATTTAGCTGGGTTTGGAATTCCGGTTGCAAACTGTCGTCACTTAGAATTTAGAATGTGTTGCTCTGTTGTCTTCAAGGTGTCAATGTGTGTTTGAGAAGATGAATACCATATATGTTTTAACCAGAAATGTAATCCCTAGGTTTTTCTTCTTTTCTTTTCCTTTGTTAGAAGCTTTTAGGACCTTCTATTTGTATCTGTAGTCTGAAATGTCAAGAGATGTCTTTTGTCTTAAGTCCATTTTTCTTCATTGTGCTGGGTACTCATGGTCCTTTTTAATGAAGAACAAATGTCTTTCACTTTGAGGAAATATTTCCTATTTTACTGATAAGTTCTTATCATCTTCACTCTCTATTCTCTCTCTTTCAAACTTCTAATACTCAGATATTAGTCAGAATTATTTTTCCAATTTTCTTTTGTCCATCTCTTTATTATTATTTGTTGGTAGATTTCTAAAACTTTATCTTTCAAATTTTAATTTGACCTATCATTGTTTAAAGTTTAGTAACTCTTGTTCTTGTTGCTTTTGTATGCTATCATTCTGTTTTATAAATGTAATAAGTTTTTATCTGAGAATATTTTTTCTGAATCTTCTATTTGTTTCTTAATTTGCTTTTCATTATTATTACTACTATTACTATTATTATTTTCATCGATTTGAGAGTTTATGTTGGAGAGTTTCCTTAAGGGTTTGTGGAACTCTGGTTGTCAGTTCATATTAAAGAGGAAGGCATCCAAACGCTGGCGGAAAGGTCTGCATGACTTAAGTGATTAGAGCCTCAGGATTTACTGCCGGGAATCTGGGTAATAAAGAACCTGGCTTTTTGCACTAGGCAACCACATGATGCCAGTAGCTGTAGGTCTTTTCTCTGAGTAACAATTTCATTTTTCTTGAGGACTCTTCAATCTCCTGCCCTAGCGCTTGCCTACCTGACAGAGTTCCTGTCCCTAAGTGCTACTGGGGAAGCCAGAGCTTCACTGTTCAAGTGGCAGACTTTAATTTCCCCCTTCCACTGTGCCTGGTGTCTCTAAGTCTGAATTTTCTTGTTTCATTTTTCTTCATAGAATAACTTGCCAATCTTCTGATGAGTATGGACTGTGGAATTGGTTTCTTGGCTGTGCAGAGCGAGAGAAGGACCTGGGGAATAGTCCACTTCCTGCACAGATTTTCCACCAATTTCCACCTATTTTTAAGCATAGCTGGTTACTCAAGTCTCAAGTCTTCAGATTTCTGCAAAGGGAATTGTTTGCTTCTCCTGACACACTCCTCTCTGGGCACTTGGTAATCAGCATTCTCAATGTTGCTAATTCCTTTTGCTCCTCTGTATTTCTAATATACTCCTCTCTCATCCCCAGCCTTCTCCTTTCTCATTGCTCTATTCCTGGGGATTTATACTCTTCTATTACCTTACTATCATTTTAAGAGGATTTTCAAACGTAGCAACTAATATAAAGAGTACATTGGTTTGCTTGAGTTGCCAAAGAAAATGCTACAGATTGGGTGGTTTAAACAACAGAGATTTGTTTTCTCACAGTTCTAGAGGCTAGAAGTATAAAATCAAAGTGTCAGTAGGTTTGGTTTCTTCTGAGGCCTCTCTCTTTGGCTTGCAGATGGCTGCCTTCCTGCACTGTGTTCACATGGATTTGCTCATGTGTATGTGTGTGTCCAAGTTTCACCTTCTTATAAGGACACAAGTCATATTGGGTTAAGACCCACCCTAAAAACCTCACTTTAACTTAACCATGTTTAAAGACCTACATCCAAACACAGTTACATTCTGAGGTACAGACCTCAAACAGGCCTGGCCCATGGCTTTTCCCACTTGGCAAACACACTGAGTTGAAGCGCATGGTTACCTCTCTTGTTTCTGAGAAGTATTGATCCATGGAAAACTATTAATGATTAACTAAACTGAAGCAGTAAGAGGTTGTTACTTTGTTCTAGCCATCTTTGTCTTTACCATCTATACAAATTGCATGCAGAATGAGTATAAGTAATAAAGTAAGTGATCATTTTATTTATTGGTAAGCTATCCTGATCCTTTACCAAAATATGAGCTCCAATTTTGGTCTAACCCAGGACTCCTAAAAAAAAAAAGTCATCATTTTCTATCCCTGAAATGTTCTTTGCACTATTTCTCTGTACTCCCATTAGCTATAAGGGATTTTCTGTGTGTGTGTGTGAGATTTCCTTTACTCTGTGTCTTTCATAAACAGTTCTCTATATTTGGGCATGACTGTGCTGTAGTGCGGTCCAGGTAGGAAGTCCAGCCAACCTCAAATTTTGCTGATGCTGGAGAGCATTGGGGAAAAATAATCTAAACTTTATAACTTTCTAGTCAGAAGAGTATTGCCTGAAGCAGTACATATTATGTATATGCACCCACTGTATGAATAAACTGCACTTCCTCTTTTTTCAGGAAAAAGAGATTCAAATGTCATCTGTCGTTCTTGCAGTGATGCTATCCTGAGTGTCCTAGCAAAAAAATGCCATAGTTGTCTTGTTTGAGGTACTCTTCATTTGTCCCCCTACCCCCCACCTAGCACTATGCAATCAATATTCTTTCTACAACTATCTCCCTCTCTCCTTCCCACAGTCCCTGAACCTGGGTACAACTTCATGTAGATCAAATTAGGCAGGTGATTGGCAAATATATATCAATCTAGGCAGAGAATCTCACAGATGTGAAATGTGGGAGAATAAAATTGAATAGATTTGGGAAAGATGTATAAACATTTTTATTTATTTTTTTAAAACCATATTTAAAACATTAAATTTAAAAACATATTTAAAACATATTAAATTTGAAAACATAATTAAAAATAAATTTATTTAATTTTTTAAATTCTTTAAGAGTAAACTTTACATTGTTTTAATTTTCTGCCTCTGTCACTTTGAGATCTGGATTGACTTGGGAGGGATTCAAACATTCCAATTCTTAGTCCTTCATGGATAAAATAGGGACATTATCAACTTCCTCATAAGTTGGTGTTTTCTAAAGGAGATTAAATACAAGCATCTCTCCCTCTTTGGACATCTATAAATACACACATCTGTTTCTGTATACGTGCCCACCATTCAACTAAGTGCTAACTGCAGCCGGAACACGTGTAGTCTAGTTTGAAATAAAGCATACATCGCATAGTGATCCAAATGACAATGAAATCTCCCAATCAGTGATCTTACAAGCTGCATGATTAGATGCCCTACAATCAAACTGACAATAACGAGCTCACATAATCTGTATGAACCCTCACTGAACGACAGTCCGTATATTATTCTTAATACTCAAGAAAACCCGGTGCCATAGGTTTTGCTACTCTGATCATGTAGAGAAGGAAGTGAGGCTCAGAGAGGGTAGGCACCTTGATCAGAAAAAGAGGAAAATGCACAGACCACTCGGGCCCTGAGCCTGGGCTCCTCTCGTTCGGCTGCACGACCCTGACACTGCAACACGCTGGAGTGCACAGTGCCCTGCAGGTGTCATCCCGGAACAGGCACACACTGGACCCAGGGCAAAGGGTAGGGTTTGGGCAGGTTGAAAGGAAAGTGGGGACATGTCAGGAGCGGGATGATGTGAGCCAAAGGCATGAAGATAGAAACATGGAAGACATATTTGTGAGTCAGCGACAAACCTGTTTGTCTAGAGATAAACTATGTGGATGAGAATCAGGATGTGGGACCAGAAAAGTAGATTGGGGCAAATTTGGGAGGCCTTGAAGGTCAGACAAAGGAATGTCATTTGCTATCTCACATAAAAAAGGAGAACTTAGTGAGGAACCACTGTGCTGTATTGTGCAGGTATCAAGACATAAAGGAAACAAACAAACAAAAAGCCCCAAACCCCCAAGAAACAAAAATAGCAACGCAACAGCCTGTCTTCATGAAGCTTCAACTCCACTCCCCCAGCGGGTGGAACAGTGCTCTGGGCTCTGGCAGAAGTCTAAGTGGAGGCCAAGGGGCACAAGGAAGGGGTTATCGTTTGGGCCTTCAATCATTCTCATAGACGTTGTCAAGAAAGACTCACAGAGGAAATGGATTTACTCTGGATGTGATGAGACATGAAGAGACAACTTGAATAGTGGAAGCATAGGATAGAGATACTGTTTTCAGAAGATTGATTCAACAGTAGCATACAGTGCAGCTAGAAAGGAGAGAGGAGGGGCTGGTGCAGTGGAAATGGAAGGATAAGGAGGTGTGAGTTTTTACAGTGAAAATTCTGAGGGACTTGAGGGCGGCTGACAAGGGTGACAAGAGAGGAAGGTTCAGTGAGGACTCTGAGGGAAGTTAAAAAATAGTACTGTCCTGAAGAGGAATAATGTGAGTTTTGTTCTAGATTGCTGATTCACAAAGGAAGGCGAGTTTGGGTTAACTAGGCAGACAGCAAGGTATCTCTGGGCAGTTAGAGATTTGGAGTAGGAAGAGTTTATGTTTCTGCATTTGATCTGGCATCTACCTGCTTTACAACCCCCAAAGATTAGGAGTTTCCTTCTGCCAGGCACTCAGATGTGTCATGGTATGAATTATAAAAGCAAGTACATGAAAACAATAAAAACAACAACAATAATAAAGGCTAACATTTATTGAGGGCTCATTTTGTACCAGGTATTGAGCTAAATTTTTAATATACTATTGGTATTATTTCATTTAATCCTCATAATGAACTGCTGATGTAGGTACTATTATTTTCTCCATTTTGCATGTTTTTGGAAACTGACACACAACAAGAGAAATCAGCTTGCCCGAGGTAACAGTCAGCGAGCAGCAGAGTGTGAATTTGAACCCAGACAGTCTAAAGGCAGACTGCAGCCTGGCAGCCGCCAGCCGTACACAGCTTTGGAACTGGAAAGGGGGCTAGAGCAATTGAAGAACTAAGGGTTTAGTGTAATTTAATTTTATTAATTAATATTTAAATTTTAAAACTGATAGTTGACTCAGTAATTAGAAAACAAATTTTAACTATGTTTGAAATAATCTAAGTGAATGTACATTTCCAGTTGTAAATTTTATGAAATTTAAATATGGATCAAGTATGACTGATGAAAAATTAGCACCTTAGTTAATATATATATATAAAACATACACAAGATTTCAAAGACTTAGAATGAGGAAAGAATTTTAAATATATGACTAATGATTTTATATATTGACTACAAGTTAAAAATGATGATACTTTTTATATAGTGGGTTAATTAAAATATTATTGAAATTAATTTTACCTGTGGGTTTTGTTCCTTTTTAAATGTGGTACCAGAATCTTTTAAATTATTGATGTGGCTCACAGAATATTTCTACTGGCTAGCATTGGTCTAAATACTGAAAAATAAATAAACGAGAGGTCAACTGTACAATGGGACAAAGGACAGTTAATGGAACACAGATTATTCATTTTACTGTTCTGGGTTCCTATTTTTGAGAATGTCTGTAGAGAATATAGAAATGGTCTTCAGCCAATGGGGACAGTGAGCCCTGGGCCTGAATGCTTCCTTACTCTCCCTACTCTCTTGTCTGGGTCAACTCTTCCACAGTTTTCAGAAAAAACAATGACTTTAACTGCCCTGTCTTGTATAGCTTATAGTTGTTTATCTCTTGAAGGAGAATTATTTTGCTCGCAGCTAATTTATGTTTTTCAACCACAAGCTCTATTTTTATGTCAGTCTGATCTATAATAATATCAGAGAATGTCACAGGAGAGCCCACCAAGAGCTTTTGAGGCTATTCTGAGAAAAAAAAACAACTAGAAAGCTAGGAGTTATTCAATATCAAGGTATAGTCTTGTATGCCTGAATATTTTTATGAGGGATTATAGCCTGATAGTAAAACCTAAGTGGTGGGTTTGAAAACTGTCGACAATAATCCAGATGTTTGCTCTTCTTAGAGTTGTGTGAGTGACACATAAAAGGTAGAAAAATTTAACTATATGGGAGGAAAAGGGTAGTAGTTAAGCACTTGTGAATCTTTGGGTATAGCAAAAAACTAAAGCAGTGCCATTTAACAAGAAAATAAATCTAAAATTCTACCAATTTTCAGGCATTCAGCATATATAAAGCAGTATGTCCCCAAAGTTAGAATCATCCAGATGTTTTAAATTGGTGAGAGTAAACATCTGATTCATCATATTCGCCAAAGTCAGAAGTAGGAAATTCACATCTCCTTACAAGCTAAAGAGTGTAGTGCTTTTTCCATTCTCTACGCCAGCTGTCATGACAGTGAATTTATAGCCAAGTGCCATTATGAAAAACTCTGATAAAATTATATGTCCATGTTTTTATGATACATGTATAAAACATTTCAACCTCCAAGAGATACTTCAGTTTTTGAGAATATTGTATATGAAGTCTTGGTGCAGCAGATAAACCAATCGACTTCACTCCTTTTTAAATTTCTAATTATTATTTCAAAGTACTAACTATGCATCTTTTGTAACAATTCTTCATAAAAGAGGTCTTAAACAATACATTCTCAGGAGATTTTTATTTATAAGTTATATATAATATATAACATATTTAGAGTATGTATGGCATCCCAAAACTCCATAATCTGTAGTTTATAGCAATGAGGTCCTCGCATTACAAGGCAAATGAAAAGTAACTTCCCTAGCCAAGAGCAAGAGAGCTTTGGAAAAAAGATAAACAAATCCATTAGAGAGGACATTAAATACATTTGAAACAGCTTCAATAAAATACACAAGGTCCTGAGAAAATAATGTATCTACTGATAAAACTGCTTTCAGGCTACTAAAAGGGAACAACATGTAAATACCAACGTTTAGCCAAAGAGGACAACAATGCGCCTATTGAGTTTTCAGTAATAAATGTTTGGTAAGAAGAAAAGGTTATTTTAACTTTTTTTCTTTTTTACAGGAAATACAATAGGAAGGAATAGAACAGAATTTTATAGCTAGTTCTCACCGTGTAGTCATGAATATGCTTCTTTCCAATGACTGAGAAATGGCATACTATTTGTCATTGTTTCCTTCTCTGTTCTCCTCGGCAATCCCAAAACTATGCAGTTCTATCCATAGTCTACAAATTCCTAACCATTAGGCCAGTATTGGCTGATTTCTGCCAATTGTGCCACTTAAATATTCTCATTTAATATTTATTGCTGCGATTGTAATATTACCAGAGAAGATCAGCACAGGACCCCTTGTGTTTTGTTGTTACCATTCACTACTTGTAAGAACGTTTTGTTTACAAAAATTTCAGAATTCAATATGACAATTTGATTTGAATTTAATGGTCAGCTTAAAAATCAATGCCATTTTACAAAAAGCACTTTCAATTTATGTATTTTACAAGTAAGCCAAGGTCTGAGTGATCTCAGACAAAATATTTAGGGACAGAGTCTGATGTATTTGGAATATTTCTGTAAATTATTTATCTTCTCTTCAAGCTGCATTTAGAGGCCTGCAGGATGTAGTGCAGGGTGAAAGAGAGGTTCTGAATTGGAAACAAATAAACAAGGAATTGATTGTGACTTTGAACTAAATTAGCTTTGTTAACTTTAAGTCTAACTCATAAATGTAGATTTTCTCGGAAGATGTTTGCTTGGCCCTCTTTGGTTTTCTCGTCTCCAGTCCTGACCCCGTCGTAGTCTTCATCAGTCCGCCATTTGTTTGCTCATTTCCATTTATCCGTCCTGACAATTCTCAAACCCAGTCTCTCCATCAATGTCATTATCTTCACTCTCAAAACTACTGTTCTTATTCCCCGTTTCTGTTAATTATGCAACTCTTCTGCCAGAAATACAAGATTAATTTTGATATCCAGGTATCATCATGGAAACAGCATCCTCTTTTCCTTTCTTAACACATTTTCAAGTCTTGCTAGTCCTTCCTCCATATGTCACTCTCCTATCCACTTTATTATTGTACTGTCATTACCAGTCCATGTTGGGCCGTAATTACCCGATCGCTTTAAAAACAAAACTTTAACGGATATATTTTATATAGTCATTGCAGAAAATATAGAGTATACAAAAAGAACAAAAATTAATACAAGGACCCATCATTTTGGGTGCATTGCCGTGTTACTAGCTCCAGCATAGATGATTGTTATAACTCCCCCACTCGCCTCCTTACTCTGCTCAGGAGCTCCTGCAAGTGATGTCTTCATTGGTACAATTTTATTCTTTCTTATGCAATGCTAAGATCATAGGACTTCCCTGCTACAAACCTTCAATAGCTCGTCTTGACTTAGAAAACACTCCATTAGTTTTGTTTTCATGACCTAAAAATACAGTTTAACTCTCTCTCTTTCCACCTTTATTTCCCATGATTGCTTCTCAAGTTAAGTTTGGCCACACTCACTTTTTTTCTATAAATGTTCTCTTCTTTTCCCATATCCATACCTTTGCCAGAGTCCCAACCCTACATAACTAAATGTAAACTTAAGACTAAATTCCATTTAACCGATGAAGCATTCTATGACATCCCCAGTTGGAAGTAAACTCTCCTTCATCAGAACTGCCAAATAATGTTCCTTCTGCTTTCCCTTAGAAAAGGGTGCTTAATGGAATACAGAGGACAGAATTTAGAGACATATGAGTGTAGCTTGGGTACCAATTCTAGCATTTAAATAACTCTAGGGCCCTAAGCAAGACCTTTGAACCCTCAGGGTCTCAGTTTTCTCCTCATGTTTGAGTGCTTTCAGGCCTCATTCTCTTGTATGAGCCTATTTCAATTTCTAAGACCTTCCCTAAATAGCTCAGCTGGTGATAGTGTTTGGCCCCGGGTACTAGGGCTATTGAAAACTTTATGTGGTTATAACATTTTTGGTTGATTTTTTGCTGAACAGTTAGACTGTGATCTTTTTGAAGGCTGGGAATTTGTCTCACCCAGTTTTACAATCCTAGCACAGAGCTTTGAACTTAGTTCCTACTTAATAAATGTCAAATGCATGCGTGAATGTGTGAATACAAAAAGAGTGAATGAACTACTGATATCTGCATCTTGTGGAAGAGTTACATATGTTTAGTGCTTGTCATCTCTCATTCAACTGTAAGCTCCAGAGGGCAGGGTTTTGTGTGACCCATCTTTGTCTCCTTATAGTTCCATGTGGTATACTCATGCATATAGACCCTTCCTGTATGAGAGGATTTTTTCCTGGTGTGCATGCAATCTTAATATCTGTTTAACTCTGCAGATGAGGCTAATTATACTTACTATCAACATCAAAGTTCCTACTCATATTGAATACAAGCATGTCTATAAACATAGATACATCTTTTGATGGTACAGTAATACAAACTTAGGAAGGAGAGAGAAGGAGGAAAGGAAGCAAAGAAGGAAGAAAAAAGAAATAAAGAAAAGAAAAAGAAGAAATTGGAAACTCAAAGAGAACGAAAGCTTCTGGTATTCTTGATGTTCTTGTTATATGCATGAGGAATCACCGCGGTAACACCAGTAACACATGGCTCAGCTACATCAGATACCAACATACATGGTTCAGAATAACAGCACAAACAGGAGCACATACTTCAGTCCACGTGGCTGGGGCTGGAAGGGAAACTGTGTGTCCATCATAAGGGAAAGTTGAATAATTTTGACTGTTTGACAGACTTTGACATTTATACAGCTATATATACATATTTGTTCTAACTTTGAATGAATTAAAAATTGATGACTAAATGCCACATAGTTACAGTAAGCCCTCATGTGTTATGATAAGCTGAAGGCTATACATTTTGTGAGCTGGATTACTATAAGTTCTTATAAAATCATAAGCTTAGATTTCAAGAAATCTTAGGTGAATCTTAAATGTTTTAATCATGCGAATTAGGCAAATACATTGTTTTCTGACTCAGCTATTGCTTGGGAGGAACTTGTATTTCTATACCTGGGGTCAATTATAAAACTTTGGAACTAAGCACCCACCACCCAAATGGTTTTGGTGTCATTTAATAGCATGTGTTGCAGAAAAGTAAATACCACCGTAGCAATGAAATGGAGCCAACAGACACATACAAAGCCCCTCTGAGTGAATTGTATGGAAACACATGAGAACACCCTAGTAATAATTTCAGGCACTGAGTATGATGCAGGTTTAAATGGGAAGAGTGGTCAGGGCTTGAGAAGTTGCTGGAATGTATTTAATGTGTTTCTCCAAAAGGTACATATTTAGTGTTTCTGATTACTTTCTTATTCCCAGTTGGAAAAATAAACTTCCTAAGAATTGATTGAATGACTATTATGTTCCAGGTATTGTACAAAGTACTGGACACACTGGTTTAAAACACAAGCTTAGACCCCATACCCATGGTCCCATAATTGCATATGGAAG
The DNA here is from genome assembly GCF_022682495.2 of Desmodus rotundus. Classification (NCBI taxonomy): domain Eukaryota; kingdom Metazoa; phylum Chordata; class Mammalia; order Chiroptera; family Phyllostomidae; genus Desmodus; species Desmodus rotundus. The sequence goes on along the minus strand of NC_071387.1, from coordinate 177,085,399 downwards.
GAGGAACTTGGGCCAACAAAATATAAATATGGATTACACTTGTGAGAACTTCTGACAAAAAGATGGTGGTGCAAAAAAGAGTATATAGATAGGTACCTAACACAGCTGGGTGTTTAGGGAACGTTTCTCTGGGGATGATGAGGCCCGAAGGACGAATACAATCATCCCTATCAAGGACCACTTGGATGAAGCCCTGACCATCTTTCGAAATTTAGAACTCGTTCCATCTTGTCTGGGAAGCTGATTAACTTTCCCCTGGACACCTGCGGCTTCCTTCTCATCAAAATTCTTTAGAGTACCTTTGTGTATTGCCCCTGGTGAGACTGTCTTCTGTGCTCCTCTTAGGGCTGTAGAAAACATGGCATTACAGATCAAGTCCAAAGCCATCGTTCTTACTTCAAAGGCTGTCAGTGGATTGACTGCCCACCCCTCTTTTTACTCTTGCTTCTTTTAGACCTTCTATATCAATATATAATCTGACAGCAAAGTGCTATCCTAAGCCCCGAATACTTTGTCCGATTCACTACTTCATGTATTACAGTTTACAAAGCAAAATCAAAAGTAATAACAGAAGCTTTCCCTTTGTAGCAATGTTTATTTATGTAATGTTCTTGCTTGGTGCAAGAGCAAACACAGAGAAACTAAAAAAATAATTTCTCAATTTTCAAAGGGTGGTTAAGTAATTTAATGTGTCTAATTGGATGTAGAAATTTGACTAACGCTTGAAGGTCACTGTGATGTGCGGCGTCCCCGCACCTCACTGGAAGCAAACAACCAAATTATTCTGTTTAGTCCCGTTTCACTCTTTTTGGCAAAGGAGAAGTTGTATGGTTAGGTGATGGGTAAATACTGAACTGATGCAGAAGGAAAAAGGTCAATATTTATGACTTTTTATCAATTCCCAGCAGTTGGCAATGACTTGGAAAATTGGCCTTATTTTTTTAAAACTTCAGTTGTAAAATATTGCCTACTGTTTATTTGAATGTCTTAAAATTCTCAGTGATAAATAAGACACAAAGAATATGTTTTTAAGTTTCACTTCCAATGAGTAAATTAATCATTTAATGTTTCTCTCCAAAATGAAAGGAATTGTTTGGCTCTTTTGCTTTGAAGGAAGAGCATTCTCCCTTACTTTATTTTCATCCCTCTCCCCCCTCCCTCGTTATACTTCAGACATCTTATTTTTGTCATTTCTTTAATGCTCACATCAGGGCTTCATTTACAGAGTTCTCCAGACAACAAGTCACCACTCATCTTCAGCCTCATCGTTACCAGAGAAACATTTTCCAAACACTCAGACTGTATTAGGTACCTATTTAAATACTCTTCGTGGGCCCTTGTCCCCTTTTTAGCTGTTCTTACAAGTGTAAGCATCTATTTGTGTGTTTTGTAATTGCAATGATATCGTCCCTGTCAGGGTTTTACACTGCCTGCTTCTGCTAGGCTAGGGGTTCGGTCTTTTCCATCTCAGTCTATGCTGCAAGCCGTTGTCAAATTGTTCCTTCTAAAACAGCTGTTTCCACCATGTCACTCTCTTAAAAAATATTCTATTTATTTATTTTTAGAGAGAACTAGAGAAACATTGATGTGAGAGGAACATCAGTTTGGTTGCCTCTCATATGGGCCCCAATCAGTGACTGAACCCACAACCCAGGAATGCGCCCTGACTGAGAATCGAACTAGTGATATTGGGCTTTGCAGGATGATGCCCAACCAACTAAGACACACCGGTGGGGGCCTCTATGATGTCATTCTTAAAAAGGAGGAAAGATAGAAAATATAAAAATAATTGAGGTTCATTATGAGAATGTTGTGACATATAAGAAAAGGAACAACTGCTAGCTAACAAAGAAACTTCCATTTAGAAACAGGAAATTAGAAACAGATTAATGAAAAAGGTCTGTGGGATGAGTTGGGGTTTATCACAAAGTGAGGGGAGAGGGCAACTCTAGGCAAAAAAAAAAAAATAGGTACATAGTGTTCTTCACACCTAAAATGCACAGAGTACATGGGAGATGAGGACAATTTACAAGAACAGAGAAATAGGGAGTCGATCAGGATCACTGGGAACCGATGCTTTTTTCTAGGCAATGAGAAGCTACTGCTGCAAGCATGGAAGTGTCATAATGAGTTCTTAGAAAATTAATCTGTGATGATCGTCAGGAAGAGGATGGCAGCAGGATAAAGAGAACAATGATCAGAATAGCAATCTTTCAGGAAAGAAAGAACAAGGGCTTGGCCTCGCATGTGGTGCCGGGAAGGGCAAAGAGCAGGGAGGAACAGTGCACTTGACACCTGCTAGGAACAGAGTGGCTAGGCTGAGGGAGGGGAGCCATTTAGGATGGCTCCTTGGTTTGTTGCATACGTCACCAAGGAAATGAAGATGGTGAGGGTCCCTGGGTAATTCTAGTTTGAAGTACAAACTAGAGTCCTCTGGACGACCCTTGGAGAGTAGACAGTTGGATATACAGCTCTGGACTGAGAAGAGAATGAGGAGCTGAAAATACCTATTGTGGTTCAAACTGTTATTGCCAATGATGTTTACTCATGCTAGGGAGGGTCAGAAGAAATCCTGAATATAATTAGAAGTTTATTTAGTGAAAGGAAGGGCCTCTCATCAAAGAAAGAACTCCCCTCTCCTCCAGAGTTTTCCCACAGGCATGTGGCTCATGCATTACCATGAATGGGCCCAGCACATATAGGCATGAGGACAGGTGGCAAGGACCCAACAGAGTCTCAGTATACCAGCCCAATAGGGTGGTGACTTAATATTCTTTATCTTCTGCGTAGTTTTACTTAGCATTTTTCACTTTCCCTTGAAAGGCAGGTCTATGATTAGCACCTAGCCTGGAGCCACATGAATGCATTAGACCATTTATTCAGCTTTCTGTAATGAAATCTTAGTAGTCCTTCCAATGAAAGAATAATGGGTCCTGACAATGTAATAAAGCCACTAATTGAAATGAATAAGAAGACAGGAAGTTTGGATCCTGAATATTTTAGAACATTTTAAAAGTGTGGCAGTTGACTATTTTTAACCAGGCTAAGAAAGCATTATCTTGCAGGGGTGTCCAACCTTTTGGTGTCACTGGGCCATACTGGGCCACACTGGAGGAAGAAGAGTTGTCTTGAGCCACACATTAAATACATCACAACATATAATCCCCCCAAAAATCTCATCATGTTTTAAGTAAATTTATAATTTTGTATTGGGACACATTCACAGCCATCCTGGGCCCCATGCAGCCTGCAGGCTGCAGGTTGGACACCCTGATTCAAGTGGCTACCAGGAAGAAGAAAAGAGAAGGTGTTTTCATCAATACATAGAAAATATCACCTGTCTGAATATAAGTGACAGCCTTCAGAGTATTTTACCGTGCTCTGCCACCCAATTAGTTTACATAAGTGTTTCTCAGCCTCAGCACTATTGATATTTTAGGTCAAATAATTATTTGCTTTAGGGGTTGCCTTGTGCATTAAAAGGATGTTTAACAGTATTCCTATCTGTTCCTCTTTTACGCCTTTAGCCATCCCCTCATATGTGATGATCAGAACCGTCCCTGCACACTGCCAAGTGATCCTGGGAGTAGAATGGCCCCAGGTGAGAACCACTGGTTAACTTAATAATTAATTAAATATACACTTAAAAAGACTGTGTAAAAGCAAATGTGGGTTTAGGCCCTGTTTGGATGATTATAGATTCCAAATTAAAAAAGATTCTACTTAATGAAGATCTGTTGTTTGCAATGTGTAATTGTTTTCCTTTGGTACAGAAATGAGAAGTATTTTTTATACTTTGCAATGCCTCACTCCTTCAGGTTCAGACCTATTAATGGGATACATTTTTTATGAACATGAGGTCCCTGATTATTCAGGAATCACAGTCCAGTTCCTATCTTACTTTACAGTCATTAGTAGTAAATCATTTCTATGGACACAATTTGCTATGTGCTGAGCTACATCACCCCGAAATTCATATGTTGAAGCCCTAATTCCCAGTACCTCAGAATGTGACTGTATCTGACATAAGGCCCCTTAAAGTGAGAGGCAAATAGACTTCTGGAGAAACCAAACCTGGTGACCCTGGACCTTGAACTTAGCCTCCAGTATTGTGAGAAGATAAATTTCTATTGTTCAAGCCGCCCAGTCTGTGGTATTTGCTATGGCGGCCTAACTACTACGCCATTTGAGTGAATGAATAGTTGGACGATTGGTCAGAAGTCTAAGTGTGCAAGTTTTTATTCTTTCCCCAAGGAGAAAACACACTGATTAACAGCCACTCAAAGTCACTGTAGTCATTCCTGTCTTCAAGCTCTCTTTGTACCCTGATTTTTCTTCTGAGGATAGGAAGGAAACACCAACCTGTAGAATTTAGGAAAACAGGCCAGAGAGTATGTGACAGAAGCAGGTAGGAACAAGGCGGAGCCCAGAGCAGAGACCGGTCTCCGAGGCCTGCCAGCCAGAGAGCCACGGTGGAGAGCCACTAACAGGCCAGCCAGGCAGAGGCTGCGGGGAGACACAGCTCTGTGCCCAGATGTGAAAAGCGTGTCCTCGGGCGCAGGTGCTTTCCATACATCGGGGTGCTGGTGAGTTCAGTCTCACTTGTTTCACTGCCCCTAGTTCTGGTTTTCTCTTTTGCTAAAAAATGCTGTGGGTTTGTGTGTGTGTGTGTGTGTGTGTGTGTGTGTGTGTGTGTGAGTTTTACATAGAAGCAGGATAAACAGAACTGAGCTTCTATCACATTTCATAGTTGCGATACTTTTTTCCCTTTAGGAACTCCCCATTGTCCCCCTTCCTACTATGTGAATCTTTACACATATATGTGAATATATATATACACATATATTGCACACACACACACACATAATATATGCATATTGTATATGCATTTATACATACATACATACATGTGTATATTCACATACACAAGTGTGTGTGTGTGTGTGTGTATATATATATATATGCTTCTGAATACAGGAGTAAATTTCAGGTTCTGCTTTGCTGCTCTGGTAATAACGAAGCTGTGATCCCCAGCTACTTAAGCCAGTGGTCAAAAGTCACTGGTGTTTACAGCTTCTGTAGAAAAATAAGGAAGGGGAATTCATCTGATGCAGGAGAACAACAGAGGCACAGGGTTGCCAAAGGCTCCGTACGGTGGCACCCAGGGAAGCGATAAACAGGCCTATGCCAAGATGGGTAACATTTGCTTTCCCGTCATTTACTCACTAAACAGCATTTGTTGCCCGATCCGGGCTGAGCTCTACGCTGGGCACCAGAGATACAACGAACGCGAAGCCATCCGCGCGCTCAGAGCCCTGCGGTCTACCTGGGCGGGAAAGGGGTACAAGGGCCGGATTACATCAGATTGCTCAATCTCTCCGCATTAAAATCCAGGCCTCAAAATTGGAAAAATTTCAAAGACAAATATTTTTCTTGCAAGAGTAAAAATGGAGCCCTAGAGTTTGTGAAAGCTAAAAAGATTCAAAGGAAATTTTTAAAAATCACTAATGTAAAACACTTTTGGGATCACAGGTGGTACTGTCATTCTCTTCACCACTGAACTTAATTGGGTTTAGTAGTGTTAACTGTTCTTTTAATAACTTGTTTGCTGCTCTTGAAATAAGAATTCAGAACTATCAAATGACCATGTGGTCACACTCCTAATATAGCTAATTTTCAGTTTGAAAATTACTTCCCCGTGTTCCAGACAACATGCTGTTCCTTCAATAAGTTATTATTTTAATAAGGATACACTTGAATTTAAATTGAGCTGTATTTTGCATATTTTGCATGATTAGAATTTTCTATTTTATTCTCCCCACTTGGGAAAAAGCCAAATTAAAAAAAAAAATCTCATCTTAATCTCCTGCTTCATTGAAAACTAACCCCAAGGCATTTCTGAAGATTTGATAATATTTTTAAAAAATCACTCACATATCTATATGTTACTTCATGTTTACAGTAAGGTCAAATCTGGCAAAATGTATACTTTACATATGAGTTCCAATGTGTGTAAATAGAAAAAGAAAAGTGAAAGAGTAAGATAATAATAATAGTCTTCAAGTAAATAAATTACTTTTAGAATTTGGGGTTTTTATTCCAAGAATTCATTAAATTATGAAGAACTGGCATTTTCACAGAGAGACTGAAAGATCCTTATAAAATGCTTCTGAAGTTCATTGTGAAATACTGAATAAAATGATTTGTGTAAAACCAAAATCGAGGGAAGATGTTTGGACCCATTAGTCAACCACGTCATCCCAATTCTGACACTGCCTAAAAAAAGTTGGAAGATAGAAAGGGTCTATTTAATACACACCCTCTTTCCTTGTAACGACAACACTGAGCTCAACTTTGAAATTCCTAATTATACAACGTTTGCCTCTCTAGTGTGTGTGTGCACATCTGTATGCGTGAGAGACTGCGTGTGTGTATATGTGTGTGGTGATGGCGTTTGTGGAGACTGTGAGTTAGCAGAATTCTGGAACACTGGTCTAAAAATGACGTATTTTTATAGGAAAAATACCTAATCTTATTCTGGCCTCCATAGTGACCACATGAAAACTAATGCTTTTTGTAGAATTTTAACACAATTATTTCACAGTGGCAATAAAGCATGTTATATAGAGACTGTGAGATACCCATACATGTCCACTACTTGACTAAATCCCCTTTCAAGTATTTATCATGGATGATTCTGATGGTAATATAAGCACTGATAATATCTCACACTTGAAAAGTCTGCAGACCTGAAACCGGATCAGCTTTTGCTAAATAGCTAAACTAAGGCTATTTTCTAGCTTTCCCCTTTGGTTAATTTTTTCCTAACTATCCAGTATGATGAACGTTAAAACTAACCTCTCACCCTGACCCTCCCAGCTCAGCAGACCCCCACAGGAGTAATCAAAGGGTAACAAAACACATCTTCACTGACAAACAACTAGAAGAAAGGATAGCAGTTACCGTCTCTTCTGTGGCTTAATGTCAATTGGCTTGTTGATGGCATAAGGCGATCCATGAACATAAGCACTCCGGAATCTAGTCACCTTTCCCAGTGTTAGGTGCTCACAGCTGGTTGGCAAACTCATTTTATCCGAAAGGCAGGAAGTACAAGCAAATCTTAGTAGCTGACCAGCATTCCTAGGAATGCTGGAACGAACGAGGAGTCAAATAATGGATTTCAGACAAATGCTGCTCACTGGTCGCTGGGTGCTGCTTTTCTTCACGAGTAAGTGCATGTTTCTCCGAGGCGACATGCGCTACCTTGTTTTCTGTTCATGGATACAGGAAGCTTGTTGCTTATTTCCAACCAGAGTTGTGCTCTGAAAAATTATTGGCTGAGCAGATGAAGTAGAAATTCTGTAGCTCCACAAAAACCTATTTCCACTCAAACCAAATCACTGAGTAGGCAGCCAGGCTTAATCCATTTTTTTCTAACGTCTAAAGAACATCAACCTAATGTAACAGTGGTTGGGAAGTCAGGGTTATTTACCTATACACTGAGCATGTATCTGACTGGGAGAAAATTACCAATTATTTGGTATATTTTCAAAATGGGAAAACTGTTTGCTAAAAGATACTTAGAAAATGAGATGGGTGCACAGAAATGATGACGAGTGGTCTTCCAAGTTTCTGGTAAAAAAAAAAATTGTGGGCTCCTGTTCATAAATTACTGTTCATAATAACACTGAATTTAGCCTCTCAGAAACACAAACATTATAAGCAAAGGCCTTTGTATATAATAAACTCTTGACTTTGACACTGATTTTTTTTCTAATTAGAAACATTCTCTTAGCAATGCAACCTCTATTTGTTTGTTTGATAAAGACCTATTGAAAAAATTGACAGGAAATTCTTATTTATTGTTTGCAAGCTAGTATTTCATAACAGGGAAAGACACACTGGATAAAATTGTAAATTATACCAAATAATTCTACCTAAGGAGGCAGAATTTCAGAGAAAAGTTACAGCTTTAATTAGCCCACAGTTTTATGAACCCCATTTTTGTTACAGCAACAAAACCACTGAGGCCCTTGTGTACGGCCTAATGACAGGAGGAGTTCAGGGTGCAGAGTAATTTTGATATTAGAAAAATGATTTCCTCTCCAGAATTTGAACAAACTTGATCCATTTATTTAAGAGTCCTGGGGCCCGGGCAAACACAAAGCATGCTGAGAGAAAGCTATGTTTTATTCTGGAGTGACCAAATTCAGATACTGTTTGAGTTTAAACAACAGATATCATTTAAATTCACAAGTTTTTGAAGTTTGGAAGGGAAGATAATTTTCCATTTGACAGTAAGCATTTCTATCAATGATTCTCCTTTTGATAATTTTTATTATGAAATGATACATGCCATACATGCTCATTTTAGCAAGTCAGATGTGTGAAAACTGCTTGTTGTCTTTTCCTTCATGCTAATTCTATCAATGTATATATAGGCATATTCATATATGCACACATAATATATATGCACAAATACACAAGGACATGTAGCATAGCGCTTCTCCTTTCTTTTTGTACAAAGTGGGATTGTACTATACCTAGTCTTCTATAAATGTCTTTGTACTTAACAGATATCATGGACAATTTTTTAGTCAGTACATAGAGATCTACTATATTCTTTCTAATAGTTACGTAAGATTCCATAGAATGGCTGTATCATTATTTACTCAAGCAATCCTTTATTGACAAACATATAATTTTTGACTTCTATAAACAATAAATATGTGTTAATATAGTCTTATGAATCAGTGCTTCTATTTCTGAAAGTGAGGTGCTAGATCACAGAATGTGTGCAGTTTTTCCTGTAATAGGCTACGGCAGTTCACTCTCCTACAAGCTGCGCAAGAGGGTGTCCATTTCCCACACCCTTGACAACACTATTGGTATTCAAGACCTTTCCTTTATACCTAACATAGGGTATACAATAAGGTAGCCAGCTCTTCAAACGCCCAGGGATTCCCCACAGTTCCTTACCAAAATAGAACTGTTATTGAGCTATCTGAAAGGTAAGGGTAGTCTACCTCAACTGAAATATACTAGGCAGGAGTCTGGAATCTCATCAAAATGACAGAACACCCAAGCAAAGCATAGTTAGCACAGAATCTTTTTGCTTAATTCGCATAATTAAAGGGAGATACAATATGTGGGAATACCATGCTGTTTTTGCTCTTCAGTATATTTTTCTTAATCAGGATAATATTTCATAATTTGAGGAGGCATCACATAAATTTACAATATGGAGGTAGGTGGTACTTAATGGCTGATTACCCACTAACTGTGCTGTACAACCACATATGATTTAGAGTTTTTAATTTAAGAGGCCCATTGGACCTATTTCCCCATCTCAGAGTCTTAAGAACAAATGCACATTATCTTTATTTGTAGCTAATTTAGAGTTCTTTACCCAGTACTAGAGGATAAGAGGTGCTTCACATAAGAATTCCTAAAAGGGGTAAAAATTTAAAAAAAAACCCAAACTGAAGGGTAAGACATAAATCTCTATGGGAGGGAACCCTGTGTCCCGTGATGGGTGCAATTCCTTGGTTTTCTCAGCAGGGGCAATTTGCTGGTACCTGGCAATGATTCACTACTGGCCTGGCAGCGTCTACTGGGGATTACTTGTACTTAAATTGGGATGAGAAGGGATTACTCTAAAATCCAACCTGCCAAGAATCTGGAATCTCTTGGAATGCTGGCCATTTAGTAGGAGTGCTCTGAGGAAAAATAGAATCACCTTATCTTCCACAAGTCCCTTTCTCTGAGGTAGTTGGGGACTTTACTAATTTCAGGCAAATAGCGACACACTGGAGAGCTTAATTTCATCTACAGATTAGAACCATGGTCTATAGGAGGTTTACAGCAAAATAGGGCTCAAATCTTGCCAAGGAATGACCGCATGATTCTAAGCCCATGAGAACATTATAACAAGGCCACATATCACATTAGGGTATCAGGAACACTGATTTCCTTCAGAATGCTAGAGCCTGTGACACTGGCAATGTCTTTAATAGCAACTGAAAGCAATTGCTAACAAGTAACAATTTGAGGCCCCAGAACTTTTTTTGTAATAATTCCAGTATTTATTAAAGAAGATTCTCTCAGGTGTTAGCTCTACCCTGGTATGAGTTTGGCAATTTGAAAAGTTGGGGGATTTCTTTCAAGATAGGAGGATATCATGTGTTCACGACCATATGAAAGTGTAAGAATCAACAGAATCAGTTCCTCGCTCTGAGGGACTCCCTCCCTCCCTAGAACCTGAGTCCTCTGCCTTGCTTAGACTGGAGAGCAATGCTGCTGGGGTCTGACTCTGGCCTTGATCTCCAGGCTTTTCTCACTTCTGACCTACACACTTCCACACCTCCTGGTGAATGCATCCAATCTGGTGGCTTCAAATATCCATTATGGTTTTCAAAAGTCCATATCTTTTTGCTATATAATCAACTGCTCGTAAGAAAATTCCATTTGGAAGTCTCACAGGTAGCTCATTCCAGCGTGCATAATGGAATTCACATCAATTCTCTTTCATGACCCCCCCAAATTTATTTGTTCTTGTGATCTCTGGGACTGTCACCGTTCAGCCAACCACCTGTCAATCACTTCTAATCAGGCCACAAATACTAAAGACATGAAATAATATGATATTAATAATAATCACTAGCCACAATATTAGTAGTAACAATAGATTACAGCTAACATTGACCAGATGATTTCTATGTGCTAGACATGGTTATTGGTAAGAATTAACCTTTGCAATCTTCACAAAATTGTTTGAGCTGGCACTGCTATTGTACTCACTTTGCAGCTGAGAAAAACAAGGCACAGAGGGATTGAGAGATATGCCCCAACTCACACGGAATGTTAAACGGTGGAGTCAGAGCTGGAAACCAGTTAATCTGGCTCCAAAGACCAGACTAAATTATGCCTCTCTACAGATTGTACTTTCTTTAATCTCTTTCTCTCTCTCTAATCTATTTCTTTCATATTTTTCTTAGAGTTGATACTGCTGGTCTTTTTCTCCTTAATTCCATCTTTTACTTGAATGCCATGTAGATAATTTTAAAATGGAAATCTGAATGTGTGATTCTCTTGCTCGAAAACATTCAATGGCTCCCCATTTCTTTAGTGATAAAGTTTAAAACCTAAGTTCCAAAGCTCGGCACAGAAACCCCCTCTGGTCTTGCTCTGACTTCCTCTCCTGTGTCAGCCGCGAGTGACTGTGATGGTGTCTTGTGCACAGCCCACGCTCTCACATCTCTGGCACTTCACAGATGATGAGCCTTGTGACAAGAACACTTTTCTCTCCTTTCTCTGTCTGGATAACTCCTAAAGTGTCATCTCTTCAAGAAAAAAATTCTCTAATCCTCAGTTTTATTTAGAGGCCTCTCATCTATTTTCCTCATCTACGTGTGACTCTAGCACATTGTTTCAAAGCTGTTAATACATTTATAACTCTACCCCATGTCTCTATAGTTTCTTGAGGGTGGGCATTCTGCCTTATTTGACTTTGTAATTCCAGCATCTAGAACAACACTTGCTTGTTACATAAGATAGTTGAAATTATAAGATACCGAATGTTCCAATGACCTGCTTAACTCTCAGCTATTCTTTCAGAAAAATAATAAAAATGTTAACTATTGAAATATATTGGAAGTAGTTTTGTTTAACACAGGGATAGGAAAATAGACCTGGTCCCACTATCATTGAACAGGAGCAGGAAATTCTGTTGGTTTCAGTTTTCATACCCAACAAAATCCTATGACTGCTGATAATCACGTTATAACAAACCCATCATACATCCAAAGTTTAGGCTGAGTTAAAGTGGCAATAAAATTAACTGAATAAAATAATGCTCATTCATTGAAGTTGCAGGTAGGCTCAGACAATTTATCTCTGCAAGCTTTTTATAAACTGTTTGAATATTAAATAGTGACATTTTGCTTTAGAATGTATAAAAGTGGAAATAAATGAGTTTAATATATATGGTGGGCTTTGACAATATGACTCCTTCAACAGATGTCCTTATACTAACTACTTCCCACACTTTCATCCTTAAAAAGCACAGTCTACTTGCCAAAATGTAAACTGTTGCCAACATTCAGCTGCTAAAGAATTTCAACAGTAGGAACCAGTGAAAAGAATTAAACTGCTTTTAAGCTTATATCCAAAAAACCAAATGTCCTCTATTGTTACAAAATCTGAAGATGAAAACTAATCATGTTGTAAATCTTTATCTGTCAACTAGCTGATCAAGCAAAGAGGAGGTGTGTTTTGGTAAAGATTGTTCTATATTTGATTGCTAGATGATTTTTTTAAAAATGTCAATTCATTCTTCTACCTCAGCAAGTTAGCCAGCTGCCAGCCAGCCAGCACGAGTTCAACATCCTCTCTATATACATAAAAGAACTGAATGGTATGATTCTTATCTAGGGAAAAAAGTCATATCATCCCTTTGATGTTCAATTCAGGTAACATGACAGGACTCGCTTCAAATGACCACACTATGAGACGGAAATAAAAAGTGACACAGCATCAGTGATCCTATTTGAAACCTTGTGGTTGGCTAACATCACCTCAAGTTTATATTCAACCTATACCATCACTTACTTCCTTATATTGTAGTATTAATGTTTTCTCTCAAGCATTTTATAAATCACAAGGTGGGTAAAATCCATGGCTTATTCATCTTTGAATTTCCTACTGTGTCTGGCACATTGCTTTATACATAGTAGCTGTGCAGCAAATATTTGTTACAAAAAGGACTTCCACCCATGTTTTTTCATTAACTTTTTAAAGCAGGGGTCCAGACACTTCAGCTTGCTTGAAGAGTATACAGCTATTGTCCTGGAATAATTATTAAATAGTGCCTACTTTTACTTCCAAGAGTATCATTGAATTGGATTATAAATTATCTGGTTATTCTCTGGCTCTGGAACTGCCCACTTAACAACTCTGGCTTGGCCAATATCATGGCAAAAGCTAAGTCTTACTCATTATTGGTTCTCTAGATATATCTCTGTACCTCACTTCTTCTAGGGTTTGCACTGATGACTCAACGTACAATAATATAATAGAGAAACATAATGACTTCGATCAAATTGAGTACACGTGGAGAGGAAACAAAATGTACAGGAAACAAAGACTAACTTGCAGAGAGGTAGATTAGACAGGTACATATTACCTGGACATTCTAGATTTAGATGATACAAAAGTGATCATCTGTATTAAAATCCACATAGCAATGAACTGTCATTGTGATTGTTAAATACCCCTAGGTTCATTCAGGAAGATCCAGGAGTTATTTGTCATTGAGGAGAGATCAAGAATGAGGATGTTGGTTTTGAATCCGAGTGACTTTGGTTCATAAACCTGCACTGCTGAAAATGAGTTACGTAACTCTATGAGCAGATTCAACACCTTTCTGGGATCAGTTTCCAGGACACTTAAGCTTCATTCATTCATTCAACAAATATTTATCAAGTTACTATTGTAGGTGTTGGGAATCCAGAAGAAAACGAAGTAGACAGATATTCTTGCCTTTATGGAACAGAGATTCTAACAGAGGGAGGAAGATGGACATATAAATAAGTAAAATAGGTGAGAGGTCATGAGTGATGCGGAGACAAATGCAGCCGGGGAGGGACATAAGGAACTCAGGGATAGGGATGAGGAGGAAGATTGCCTCGCTGCCATGGAACCCTTGGGGGTGGGGTCGGTGGGGGGGGGTATGTGAGATGACCAAGGGCCTGGTCTTCCTGTGGTGACTGAATCAAAAGCGGATGGAAGGGAAAGGAGACTATAGAGGTGAGGAGGCAGGTGCAGGTTGGGCAATGCTAGGTACCTTATTTGTTGAATAAAAAAGTGAGTGAATTAATAAATGCCTTCAACAGATATTAGCTGCAAACCTGAGAGACAGCAAATCCATCACCCAAGGGAGAAAATCTAATGGAGCTAACATGACCTAGAATGTAGCCATCATGGACATTCTACAAGCCCCTAAACTGAAACATCCCTCTAAATTTATGGAAGAGATCTTTTTTCCCTGTCATGATTCATTCCTTCGTTGATGAACTATTGCTGCGTTGGTCACTAGATAATTAATTCTAAGCAACTGCTTAGAATTTTCCTGTTAAATTCGAGGAACTAACCCCAAATCCAGGGAACGCAGAACATAAAGGTAATGACACAAAACATGAAGTAGCAATAAATTAGGAGTAAATTAGTTACAGGTCACATAGGCTCTTACTAACTACCCTAATTATTTAGCAACAGAAGCTGGTAATACAATTTTTAATAGTGTTACCTTCTCTTTATTCATTCCCCTCAGAAAAATAAATTCATGGATTAGCCACTACCAATAACAATTATAGCTAATATCTACTGAGCATTTAATTGGTGTCATCAGGCACTATGCTAGGAACTTTGCATGTCATTTCTCATAACTGAACGATTTGGTAGAAGTGATTGGAAACGCAGTCATCTCCTAATGCATGAACACTCTCCAGGGAGAAGTGAGTTCCTGGTTCCGCTCCGGCCCCTCCTGCTTCCTGCTCATCTTTGAGCAGATCCAAACATTGTGAAATTCTTCACACCAAACTAAATCTCACCTTTCTACAAGTGACATTTCTTGATCCTAGATCTGCAGTCATTCAAAAACAATGCTGATTACTTTTCATTAGGACAGCCTGGTGGCTATCTAATGAGAGCTTGCACACTCTCCCCTTTCCAGGCCAGTTAGTCTCAGTTTTCTTAATTGTTCCAAATATGCCATAATTTGTAGATGCTTCACCACCCTGGCAATGTGACTCTGGGGTCATACCTGCACACCGATTCCTCTTAAAGTGTGATATCTGAAGTTAAACTGACGCCCTGGGTGAGTGTAACGAGTGTAACTATTGTGGGGCCGGGGGAGGCAATCATATCCACTTGCCTGTCCATTATAAATCTACAAGTGAGGCTTAAGACAGAATTCTCCTCCTACTCTTAATCCATGTGTCATCGCCCTTAGGGTTCCAAAATCCAATTCAGATTACTCGTGAACTTGAAATTGTAGTCATTTTTATTAACAACCATAAATAAATAACGGTTGGCCCTGACTTTGCAATCTGGTGTCTTCACCACCACTTCTGAGTCCATTTTTCTGTGTATTGATTGAATGAATAACCTTCCATCTAGGCAAACATTTATTTTTTTATTTAGCATTCTTCATTTATGTTTTTCAACTGGCAATAAATTTATTTAACTGCGTTTTCACTCAGCCCACATTTCCATTTTATCTACATTTATACCACAGAGACCTTTCAAATCGCTTACCAAAATAAAAATATACTATGTCTACAGAATTTCCCTGATTTACCAGAGAAGTAATAGTGAGATTACAACTAATTTTGTGTGTATTGGCAAAAGCAAATGATAGAAATGAGCTTTGGGACTAAACACTTTTGTTAATGAGACCGAATGCTTTGCGAGAAAGAAGTAAAAGAAATGATAGGCAGCATCATGGAAGATCATTGAGACACTGAATTGACTTTGCAGAAAAACCAATTTGGTTGAGACCAAGGCAGTGTAACATGTGGGTAGCATCAGAGCACAAATACATACAACTGGGGAAGGAAAATGTGGTTTGTCCACATTATGTGTACATAACAGGTCACTTAGCGACAAATCAGCAAGGTAACAGCTGAATACAGAAGGTTAAGCAGGATGACAGAAAGGATTGCAGCATCAGGGGCTTTGAGCTCACTCTCCCTTTACAGACACCTAGATCAATCACGACACCTCACTCAACTTGAAGAGTGCCACTCAGAGGATGTTCACAGGAGAATACACTGTGACTGAGAACAAAGGTTTAAATAAATTGGTACCATTTTGCCTAGAGAAAAAAAGACATGGATGATTTAATGACATGTCTCAGAGACCTTTTGCAAAGAATAATGATGTCTCCTGCATTCCATCTTTTCTTAGGAAATAAGATGTGATTTTAAAGAGAAGCAGAGGGAATGGAAAGCGGCAACATAGGCAGGCTGCCTGACAGCAGAGGGTTATTAAGCATCAGTGTGAAGCATTTGTTGGGAAGCCTTTCCCAAGGCCCTCAAGGCCGTTCCATCCCCCCCTTACTGGGATAGAGGTTCGTGTAGGAAGAGCAATTAGGTGTGGGGAAGTCACTGACACTCCATCTTGAACACATGCCACCAGAAGCAATAACCTTTTTCTTTTTACTTTCTCCCCTATTTTACAGCATTAAATTCAATGTACTAATTATTTATTTTGCCCTTAGGAAAGCCCAGCAGAGTGAAAAACCTTGGGAGACAAAAAGGAAAATCAGATGGCCCCTGCCATCCCAAAGCTTCTAATATTTTGGAGAAAAAAGACTTCAACACCCGAGTAAATTCGGGGTCAGTAGGAGACAATACATAGTGTGTGGCTCACACACAAAACGTTGGAAGACCTCAGGGAAGACAAAATCAGTACCCGCCCTGAAATAAACTCATTTAACTTACAAGAGACTCTTACCCTGCCTCATTCCACACAGGCAACAGGGTATCCAGATAAAACTGATCGCAGAGTTTCTAAAATATGAATCTGACAATTTGATCATTTCTCTTATGAATTTACACAAAGAAGTAGCTAAAGACTGCAAATATTATGCCCACACGCTTACATGTTACCTCCAAAGATGCCATATGTTTGCACTTTATTTTTTATTTTCATAAGAGAAATGACAGAATTCCTGAACTGCATGTTCCCTTTAGGAAAAAAGCATGGACCTGGCTGTCGTCCTTTCCCTTACAGGAAAATCAATGTCTGTCATCACACAGAGGCAGAAAAGGCTGGCTCATCTGAATTACCAATGTCATTGTCCTTATGAATGATAGAGTGCAGTGTCTGGAGTTTATTTACCGTGTGATGATTTTGCTATCACAGACAATGTTAATCCCAAAAAGAACAGATGGTACAAGCATATTTTAAATTATTCTATGAAGTGTGCTTCTTAAACCACAAATGTATATTAGCAGAGTGGATACGTTTGGCACTTAACTCTTGCTTATGTTTTTGCCCTCATATATCTAAGAGATAACCCTGGTCAACTAAGAAGTATTTCTTTCTCTTGATATTTTAGATACTAAGGTGACAGAAAACAGCTAATAGAAGAAAAATCACAGAATTTAGTCTGGAGATTCAAAAAAATCCAAAAAACCAAAACAGAGAGAGAAGGAGGGAGGGGGAGAAGGAGATGAAGGGGGCGGTAGAGAGACAGTGAGAGAGAGAAAAGAAAATATATAACTTTTCCTGGGTGGTACAGTATAACAGGGTTAACAGTGAAGAAGCAATTTTTTCTTATTAAGTTACTAAGAACTAAACTAGTTGAGATCAAGTAAGAAGGTACTTAATCCCATACTCTAGTATCTTTTAATGACAACCTCTTCACACGGCACATACTCTAGTTTTAGCAAGTGACCTGAATCATTCTTAAAGACTCAAAATAGCCAGGGTACTTTATCTTTTTGTTTTGGGCTATTTATTTTTAGAGCATGATGAAAAAAAGAGGAGAATCTTTCTGGGGTTTTTTCTATAGATAGAAGCAGCAAATCCAGGGCTTGACTACAGACCTTTGGCCTTTCTCATAGCTGCAGGCAAACTGGTCTATAATATTTATCCTTAAACATAAAAGAAACAAAAGAAAACTCTACAGTATAAAAAAGGTATAGGAATGAGTGGATGAGCCGATTGTCTTTGGACTAAACATGACTAATGGGCCTGAGTTTGGCCAACATACTGTCATTGTTTTTCTTTTGAACCAACATTTAGAACACACAGGAAATTCACATAAGAGTTGAGAATTGAACTTGTAAAAATTTTCCAAGTCTGAAAAACGAAATTACCCCCATTTCCTACATGACAAATAGAAACCGGAGCACAGTATCGGGATCTCCTTTAGGTGGGGCAGGCATTCTTCAGTTAGATCCAATCCCCCCCCAAGCACCTAAGTCAGGTAAATCTCCTCCTGGCTTTTATAAGCATTTGACTTAAAGACGCACATTTCAAGGGAAACTTTGAGTTGAGAATGAAATAAATCTGTTATCACCTCGTCAAATTCTAATCAAAATATTAGCACTCAGCTAGAGTAAGTCCCGGCCTTCCCACAATTTACTGACCGTTTCCAGGAACTCTTTTTGACTCTTTGCCAAGCTTTGCGGAAACTCTAGAATTAGCCCATTTGTATGTATCAGCAACTCTCTACTATATCATGAACAAATGTTTTTATTTACTGATACAGACCTGTATTTAAATCAAGATCAATATATACAGTCAATATTTGTGAAGGAAGAATCAATCAATAGCACATTTTTCACGTACTCAAAAAACATATTGATTCAAGGTCAGGAAATCCTTTCCCAATGGGACTGACATATATGATTGGTCTGGTGTATGGTGACACATCTGAAGTCTCTGATAATTCTGTTGCCGACATTTATATCCCATGCAACTGACCCCATGCAGACTAAGCTGCCTGAATATATAGATCCAGCTGCAATTTGTGTGTAATTGTAAAGATAGTCAATTATTTAATGAGAATTTAAGAAGGCTGTATATGACCTTGATAATACCAAATGATTTAGACAAAATTAGATGAGGTTATGCAGACAAAATAACACATCGAACGAATTGTAACCTTTCAAATTCTTTCGACAACATGCAACCATAGCTTAAATTCATTCTTAATGCCTCAAATATATTAGCAGAAAATTTTGTAATTTGGGAATTTTATGTTAATATTGCTCACAGATGTGTGTTTATATTTATTTACATATTGTGCAGAGAGAACATAAATCACTTTAGAGAAATATAGTATCTCGTTGTCTTCGTGATATAATTTATTTTCAATTGCTGGAAATGTTAAATAACAAAGTATGATACTTAGCTCACACTGTATATTTTATAGCAGTTTTTTGTCACTGACTATCTCACACGGCCATAGAGAGCTGAGTGTTGACTACTTATAAAAGAAGGCCCATTTCCTGGCTGGTATAGCTCAGAGGATTGAGTGGGGGCCTGCGAACCAAAGGGTCACCAGTTTGATTCTCAGTCAGGGCACATGCCTGGGTTGCAGGCCAAGTTCCCAGTAGGGGGTGGGTGTGTGAGAAGCAACCACACATTGATGTTTCTCTCCCTTTCTTTCTCCTTCCCTTCCCCTCTCTCTAAAAATAAATAAATAAAATCTTAAAAAAAGAGAAGCCCCATTGTTTTAAAGGTAGAATCCCCAGTAACTAAATAATTTATCTAGTATTATTTTCTAGATTGGGTTTCCAATATAAATGAAGCATTGAAAACATTTATAAAATATATCATACATAATCAATCACTTTATTTCCATTCATTTTTAGCCATTACTAAGTAAACTGCCTACAAAATAATGAGTGATTTTTCAAACATATATACTGTATACAAATTCAAAAGTGTCTCTTAAATGACTTATTTCAATGGATAAATAAAGCTTGTTTGCTGACTGGATAAATGAATGTCCACTATTAGGGCTGAAGACATTTTTGGCATAATCCATTGGGAATGTCATTATAGGCCATTTCCAGTGCACATAAGAAAAAAGTTTCTTGATATTTATAATCACTTCCCATTTGACTTCAATAGCATTTGCTACCTGGATCATCCACTTCATCAGACTTAATGCCACAGGACGTTTGGCAGCTTCACAGAATCAGATCCACCTTTAGCAGATGGAGATTTGTCATCAATGAATTTTTAAAAAATACCCCCTGCACTGGCTCTGAAGGGAAGTTCAGAAGGGGAATCCCTGGAGCATGTGAACAATGGCCACATCCCTAGAAGAAGGTAGCTCTGCACAGGCATCGTTTAGAAAGGCTCCATCTCCATTCAGTAATGTGTGTGCTCTAGAGGGTCATAGTCAATGTTTCTTTTTCCTCTTCATATGTGTTTTAAAAATAGTAAAGCGAAATATGTGCAATTTCCAGAGTCAACATCAGATATCAATGCTGTGTACATACTTTTTGGCGTGGAGATTTTAATTAATGAGTAAGCCATTAATAAAATGACACATCAGAAACAGTACAGAACAGTTACTGTTTCAACCACTGCGTTAGTGACTTTGCAACGTCTGTGAAATCTGATAAGGGTCAGGCTTGTCAGCCCAGGCATTACATCAGCTTGTTATCCCAGTTCTCCAGTGCTCTGGGGGTTCAGATTGGCAGCAAACATCCTTGAGGCTACATGGACTCTCAGGCGCAGGATGAATAATTCAAGAAGAATTTTACCTTAATTCAACAAGAATACAACTGAATCCATCAACTTCTCTTTCCTGGGATCTGCTTCCCCATTTTTTTCCATCTAGCAAATGCCTAACCATTCTTCAAGATTCCACTGTGATTTCTACTCCTTTTGCAAGATTTTAACAAGATGGCTTGTTAAAATGGAGTGAGGTGTGAAGGTGGAGAAGGCAAAGCAAACACTCTCTCATTTGTCTATTAAGTCACTGGCAGTCAATGAATGCTTATCAGAATTCTGTTATGTGCCACCCACGCACTAGGGCCTCGCAGACGAATATTACATTGTTCCCGCTCTCAAAAGGCCCAGAGTCCAGTAAAGAAGAGAAACAAGTAAACCAAGCACAACAGAGTGTGTTAAGTGCAACTGGACAGATGTATGCGTTTGTATCTGTAGCTAAGGAGAAAAGGAATAGTAATTTGTCAGAATGAGGAAGTAACATTAGGGGTAGTGTCAGGGGCAGTGCACAGAACATATGTCAAAAACTTTAAGTAGTTTTTATAATTAACTTGGAAATACGTGATAGATTGTGTTAATGTGAAAATATTTCACGGCTTTCTGACCCCAGGGATTGTACTTCCTATCCCACTGGTGCCAAGCGTGGCCGTCGGACTTAGTTTGGCTGCGGCACAGAGTGGGAGAGATCTGAGGTGCTGCTGAGTGAAGCTTCGAAAGCCATGGTGGGGCCCTGCCATCTCCCCATTTCTGCCGCTTTCTCAGGATGGGCTGTTCCTTAGTGAGGAGACTAAGATGCAGAGCAGCACCCACCAGCTAAGGACACACAGATAGCAAGAGCAAGAAATAAAAACTGGTAGTTTGTGCCTGAGCACAGTTAGTCTAAACTGACCGAAACAAAGAAGAGGTCCCAGTCCTCTGGGCCTGATTGTGGGAAAACATTTTTATTTCCTGTACACAAAGCAGGCTGACAGAGGGAATTTGAGGTGGTAGAAATAATATATGGTATTTTGTAAACTCAAATGGCAACTTCTTTATGGTTTTGATAATGAGCTCTAAAAAGATCCTCTAGCTGTCATTTGAGGCAAGCTCAAATGACATGCCATGCCCCAGTCACAGTCCAGTGGCTCCATGCCACTCCCTCAGCCACACTGGAGAAAAAGTCCTGCTTCCCTCCTCCCTGCGCTGGGCTCCGTTCTCCCAAGTGCCTCAGGCTCCCACTAGTAAGCAGTGCGTGGGGCGTGCAGGTTGAGTTGGCCATGAAGTTCCTTCCATTTTCAACACGCCCAGAGAGTATCCCCAGTATTATTATAACATTAGTCCACAAAAATTTACAACTGAAGTGATTTCAGCTACAATTCAAAAAACAGTCTTTAAATTGGTGATTGTCAGATGTGGGCTTCCCCCCACCCCCCAACAAAGAGAGCAAAGGGACGGATGTTGTAGTTTGGGAACAAAAATTTAAAAAGACAAAATAAAAAATCCTTTCCCCAGGTGAGTCTGTTACAACCCTCTATCTCCCAGACACATGCTGTCTCATGACACTAATTCCAAGTTGAGAGGCTGAGAGGTCCTGCCTGACAGGAGATGCAAAATATTACTGATCACACAACGATATACCAAAAGATACAACTCCTAATGCCATCTGCAGCCACATGCTCAAGTGGGACCACAGTCGTGTGCCTTACCGCAGAGGGCTTCACTTCGCCCAGCACCTGTCTGGTCCGCCTGAGATACCTGCTCTAGACCTGCTTCCGAGTTTACTCGTGTTTTCCTGTGCAATTATTAATAGTCCCCTTTGACTTCTGGACAGTGAATTATCTGGCCCCTCCAACACTAGGCTCGTTACCAAGCAATGTTGAGGCCCAGGAAAGTCTGTGCCAAAAATCATCCACAGCAGCCCCTCATACTAGGCATATGTGGTTTTCTTTCTATGTCTACCCCTTTAAAATGCAAAGGAAAAAAAAAACCTTTAAGAATATCTAACCCAATAAAATCTTGGACTCACTGTACAAAACTATTCCTTATTAACTTGGGAGACTTTATATTAATTATTCATATTGAGCTGCCTTATCCTCCCTCCCTTTTCTTACCTATCACAAATTCCTTGCAAGAACAGAGATGACTATATCAAATTACCGGAGCTGGGGATTCAGAGCAACAAGTTTCCTTTTAGTATGTTAGGAATGCCTATATTCTTCACTCGGTTCACGTGTATGGGATTTCTCAGTCTCACACCCCACGTTGCGGGATGGCGGTACGCATCAAAAACTGACAAGAGCGGGAAAAGGCCACCTGCTTCATGGCCCACCCCACTCTCAGTTTTCACTAGGAAACAATGAGAAAACTCTGTAGAATGACTTGATTTCTTTGAATCACTTCAACTTGGATGGCACCATTTGCTGGATTATTGGCTTTCCAAAAGCAAAGATTTGGACTAGTATCTGACATCCCAGTTTCCCAAGAACACACACAGGCTCACCAAATGGTAGCTGACTGATGGAATCCAGTGTCTATGTGGTGTTTGCCATTTGGCAGTTATTGCTTTCCAGCACTCTGGTTATATGTACCATACTGACAGCCAGAGCAATGCAATTTCTGGTTTATTTTAAGATAAAATGCTAAGCCAAAAGCTTTAATCTGACTATGCAAATGATCTCCTGGTGCCAACTGATTAGCATTTTTAAGGCAAAGAATTTGGAAGAGAGGGTATGTTATGCATATTAGGCATGCGTGAAAGCAAATTATGTATTACCTAAGGTTTCCTTGGCACCACGGTCTTTCTCTGTCCCATAAACTGTGTGTGCAATTGAGGGATGTGCTATTTAAGATTTTTAAAATAAATAAGTCCTAATTTATAGCGAGAAATAACAACTCAGTTTACCAATCTTTCAGTACCGGTGGGTAACAGAAGTTACCCAGTAGGTCAGCAGGTTAGCACCGAGGGCATCATTTCCATCTAGTGGTCAAATGGCGACTTTACAGAGACAGGGTTAGCAGCACAAGGAACAAAATGCAAAAAGGCGAGGCTGCAAATGTATCTTAAGTGTAGCCCAAGCACCACACATACATTTTTAAATTCGAACAACTATTAATCAGCCTCTCTCCCATTTTCCCTAAGACTACAGCAAATGTTCTTTCTTTTTCTCCAACACTTGATTCCCCACTTCCCACACACAGCAGATGACTTTCCTCCTCAAAGGGAAAATAATAATTATTAAAATGGACTGTTCTCCATGTCAAGCTGAATTTCTCTATACCCACACTGATGATTTCCATTTTTCCTCCTTTTTCCACCGCAGGCAAACCCTTCCACCTCTGTTTTGCATCTCAATCCCTCTTACATGCCCAGAAACCCAGCCTCACTGTTTTCTTCCTCTTTACCAAGTCCTTTCCATTAGAATTCAAATGGAATCAATATTTCCCCATCTTAAAAACGCACCTCAATTCCCACTTCTTTGCTCAGCTAACTTCAGACCTCCTCCTCATTCTGAGCCAAACTTCTTGAGATAATTTGTGTTACATCCACTATCTTGACGCTCTCTTCAGACTTACATTCAACCCACACTAGTCTGGTTTCTGCTCCTACCACTATGGAGACTTCTGTCACCTGGTCACCAATTCATTCACCTTCATTTCACTAAATCCAATGAACATTTCCCAAATTGTCAGCTATTCCCTCCTTTCTGAAATACTCCTTTCTCTTGGCTTTCACAACACTGATTCTCTTGGTCGTCTTCCTCTCTGTTCAAGTCTCCGTTTCTTTTTCAGCCTGTTCCTCACTCTCCCCTGCACATGTTGGCATTTTGGAGGGCTGAGACAGGACTCTCTTGTTCTCCTAATCTTGCGTAGACATTGGTTGATCTCATTGACTCAAATAATCTCCAATAACCTCCCACTAAATTTCTCTAGTTCAGATCTGCCTGCTTCAGGCACATGGGTCACACCTGGCTCCTGGACAGCTCCATCTGGACATGTTCCACGCATACTGCAAGCTCGACTGTGGAATTCTTCCTCCTCCAGTACTCTCTCCTGCCTTGGAGAGCACCCCACTTATTTACAGATTTGCCCTATTTTGAATGTTGGGAACAATCCTAACTTCTTCCTCAATCTTGCCTTTCAGAGCCTATCAGGTAGCCAGATACACAGACTCTGCCTCTTGTCTCTGTTCCTCGAATTCGTTTACATCTCTTCCTTGCCATGCCATCATTCTGTTCCACCGCGCCATCACCATCGGTAACAGGCCTAAGTGGTTTTACGCCTCTCGGCCAAACATTTCTACACTGTAGACACTGCCTTTAGAAAATACAAATGTCCGATACAAGCCGAAAAAGAAACTAGACCACCTTCTTAGACCACATACAAAACTAAACTTAAAATGGATTAAAGACTTAAATGTTAAACTCTAAACCATAAAAATCCTGGAAAAAAACATAGGCAGTAAAATCTCTGACATTTTTCTTACCAATATTTTTTTCTGATATTTCTCCTTGGACAGGGAAATGAAGGAAAAAATAAGCAAATGGGACATCAAACTAAAAAAGTTTTTACAAAGGAAATCATCAACAGAATGAAAAGGCGACCTACTGAATGGAAGAAGATATTTGCCAATGAAACATCCAATAAGGGGTTAATGTCCAAAATTTAAAGAATTCATATAATTCAACATAAAAAAAAAAACCCCAAACAATCCAATTAAAAATGGTCAAAGGACCTGAATAGACACTTCTGCAAAGAGGACATACAGATGGCCAATAGACATATGAAAAGATGCTCAACTTCACTAATTATCAGAGAAATGCAAATTAAAATCACAAGGAGATATCACCTAGTACCTGTAAGAATGGCCATCATCAATAAATCAACAAACAACTGTTGTCCAGGATGTGGAGAAAAGGGAACCCTTGTGCACTATTGCTGGAAATGTGGATTGGTGCGGCTACTATATAACAGTATGGAAGTTCCTCAAAAATTTAAAAATGGAACTGACTTATGACCAAGAGATTCGACTTCTGAGTATATATATGAAGAAACCTAAAATACAAATTCTAAAGAATACATTCACCTCTATGTTCATTGTGGCATAATTTACAACAGCCAAGATATGGAAGCAGCTCAAGTGTTCATCAATGTACAAGTGGATAAAAAAGTGGTGGTATAGATATACAACGGAATATTACTCAGTCATAAAAAAGAATGAAATCTTACCACTTGCAACAGTATGGATGGACCTAGAGGGTATCATGCTCTGTGAAATAAGTCAGACAGAGCAAGACAAATACTATATGATTTCACTGATGGAGTCTAAAGTGCAAAATAAATGAACAAACAAAACAGGAACAGACTCATAGATACAGAGAATAGAATGATGGTTGCCAGGTGGAAGGGGGTCTAGGGAGCTGGGTAAAAAAGGTGAAGGGATTAAGAACTCCAAATTGGTAGTCTCAAAATAGTCCTGGGGATGGAAAGTACAGCATAGGGAATATAGTTAATAATATTGTGATAATTATGTACAGTGCCAGGTGGGTACTGGAAATACTCGGGGGGGACTACTTTGTAAAGTATGTGATTATCTAACCACTATGCTATATACCTGAAACTACTATAAAATAATACTGAATATAAACTGTAATTGAAAAATAAAATTAAGAAAACACAGAAATGCCCATATTATTCCATTGCAATGTCTTCCAATGGCTTGCACTCAAAGTCCTTTAAGTTTGAAAAACTTCTAATACTCTTTCCTTCCTCTTATATTTTCTACTGAAGTTATCCACATGTTTTTAATATCCCAAATCTGCCTCATTTTCTCTCTTCTGGACACATGATCTCGGATATTTTTCCCCTTCTCCATTGATAGATTCCTGTTCATAGTTAAGGTTTTGACTAAATTTTACTTTCTCAGGTAAACCTTTACTGACTACTTCTAAAGTAGGGTCTCCCTCTGTTGCTTTTAACAAGGCTTTATGAAAAGTCAACCAAATAAGAAAAGAGAAATGTTCTACATATTTCAAAAGCAGTGAGCTTAGTAGGCATCATTCATCATACAGGCAATGAAAGAGGTGAAATGCCCAGCAGGGTCTGTGAGACAATCCAGAGGTTAGGAACAATAGGAAGCCACTGCCACATCTGGTCTGGGGGACAAAAGAACTGATGCTTCCTGGGCTTGGAGTCACCAGGCTGAGGCTGGAGCCTGGGGGAGACCCAGCCACTACCCAGGATGCTGCCTCAGGCAGAGAGAGGGAAGCACCTTGGCTTTTCTTTCTGGATCCAAATGCTCAGCCCTGCCTCCAACATGCCAAATCTATCTAACATCCTACAGACACGAAGCCTGGGAACCATATCCTCAGGGGTCAGCCTTCTACAACCAAAGGAAGAGGAGGGAGAGTAAGAAATGGATCTGTGAGTAAATGGGCCAAAGGCCAGAGCAAAAACATCCATTACATTCAGTGTCATTACTTAATAAACTGTTTCTTCGGCTACAAACCACAAGGCCCATGAGGGCAAGGACTATGGTTTATCTGGTTTATATGCGTTTCCTTTTTTCTAGAAAAGTAACTGATATTCGAGAAACATTCAATAAAAACTGGCTGAATGAATAAATGAATACAGTGCCATTGCTCACATTTTCAGGTGGAGAGAATGAGGCCAAGAGGGTCAAAGCATATGCCTGGGGTCCCACAGCTACTAAGAAGTGAACTGATTCTGATCTATACGAGTGCATACTCTTGTTATTACACCATATTGACTTTGTGAGCTCCTTTTTTATTAATATTATTTTTCTTTCTGTGACAGGTTCTCATAATACACTGATTAAAAGGATGTGCAGCTATTCATTGGTGGTTGTGATTCATACCACCAATACAGGCTTCTTTCATTCTTTCACTTATTCATTTATCCACTCAACAAACATATATTGAGCATCTAATAAGTTTGATTACTAGAAACTTTGGAAAGACACAATTAAATGTGTTCACCAATGTATCAGCAGAGCTTGAGGAAATGCTTTGCAATTAATAAGCATAATAGGCCTTCATATGTATATTTGGTGAATGGGTTATTGTATAAATAAATTTTAAACAACAGCTGTTTAAGACTCAGAAAGACAGCTCTCAACCTTAAGGAACCTGTGGCAAAACTTCGCTGGAAAGGGTCTGAGAATTAATCAGTGGACACAGAAGGATATTGAACTTCAGGGGATGTATCACTGAAAAATGTAGGCACTCCTTTACTCTTTCCTGAACTCAAACTCTGCTTTGTAATTTCTTGGGAGCGCTGTCTGTGCTTGGGTTCCCTACCCATTCCATGTTTCCTAAACTAATTTCCATGCTTAAGAAAATACATTTTGGAAAATAATCACCTCATTGATGAATGAATAATTTTAAATCATCACCAAAGTCTAACGATGTCAAGTTTGGAACTGAGACACAGATTGGCTAACTCTGAACACAAAGAAATGTAAATATATTTGGTAAAGACAAAGATCAGGTTTAAATGATATTCCCTTTTGATGTTCCTGTGACCTCTAAAATAAATTGGTTGACGTTTTTACTCTGTTGTTTTTTTCTTTTATTGTGTAGATAGTGTCTTATAGGTTTAAAAATAATCAATGTAATTAAATATAATTTCATAAAAATTAAAAATAGATTTATAACTCTAGTGTCTTATGACTGAGCCTAAGGCATCTCATTTCCTGGTTGAGAAAATAAGACTGCAAGTATCCCGTGGAACTGAAGAATGGGGATTACTATCTTTAAAAAATGGAATAGCAGTCAAATAGGGACAGTTAACAGAACCACAGAAAGGAAAAATATTCAAATGGATTCCCTATTAATTAATAACTATTTTGGGCATGGTAAATCTTTAATCTCTCCCCTGCTGAAGTAAAGTGGCATGCATAAAAGGAATGCAGAAAGCTTAACTGACATAGTTCTGTCTGTTTTAATACTGTAGATCTGCAATGAAATCTGATTTCTTTCCCTTACTTGAAAACTCTCATTGGATCGCAGGGTCCTGAGCCAATCACATTTTATTGGTAATATGAAGGCAATTTATGTGAGAGGCAGAAAGTGGTAGATCAGAAAAATTAACTACTAAGTGTTTTGTTAAAGTAGTTTATATTTATCTTAATATAAAAAATCTAATGTATGTTTTCTTTCATGATTAAATTTGTAATGAATAATTAGTGAATGCTTAATTTGTCATTTTAAAATAAACTAGTCTTCAATGACCTTCTTAGATGAACTCTCTTATTTTAGTTTCACTGTTTTTGAAGCAGAAAGATTGCTTACTTCATCCCTTAGTAATTTGAAGGGGAAATTGTGTTAAAGTTTAAGCAATGGTGTTTCAAAAGACCAGGTTAATTTATAAAACTATTTATTTGGAGAGGTGGGTATCTTTTTATAGGTAAAATATTCTTACACAGGTAAGATAGAGGTGAGTGCTTGATTTTTTTTTTTCTTTCTTGATGGTTCCAACAGTACTTACCTACCTCATGTTCTACTCACTCATGATTCAAATCCATAGCTCTCAATTTTGGTTGCAACTTATCTTGACTCCTACCCTGACCACCCTGACCATTAAATAAAACTGAAATCTCCCAGGCGGCAGGTAGCATTAGTATTTTTAACATTTCTCAAGTGAAATAAATGTACAGTTAAGGTTGTACTTTAACAGGAATTTGAAATAGCTTGGCTGGTCAGATGATGCTATGATACTGAAATCATACCAAAGGTAGCTACCAAGTTCTAGTAGCCCAGAATTTATGGTCCTAACTAGGCACCCACTTCACTTACTCACCCTATTTAACTCTTTTAGCTAGGGAAGGAGGGTTGACTCAGCCCTGTGTGGTTCCTAACTAATCATAGATCTTTGCTATCTGATGAGGCCAGGGACACACTTTCCAGAAACCTGCACATTTATACACAACTTCACATACAATATTAGGGTCCACAGACCACGTGAAACTAGCCATTCCTTCCTCCAAGGCACAAAGCTAAGAATAACATGTGACTTACAATCAGGCAAGCTCAAAATCAGTGTAAGAGAGTCTTTCTAATAATTAGAGCTGCTCTATAATGTATTACATTAAAAAGGCATTACATGAGAAAAATTATAATCATGTGGAAATAATACAGAAATGCGTTTGGAAAATAAACAAGAGAGAAAAAAGTACAGGGCAAAATTATAAATACATTTTGATTAAATGTTACCTTATATAGATGTAAATTAGAAAGGGATAAAAATATGAAAAATTCATAGGAACATGAATTAAAATTTTATCATGTACTTCTTTAAATAAAACTATAATGTATTTTCTATAAAATTATAATAGACAAATATGCTAATTGAAAGGATGATTTTTACCTGCTATGTAGAAGACATGGCAGGATTAGACAACATCGAATTACTTGGAAGAAGGCAGTGCAGAAACGAACTGTGTTAGAAAATTAAACAGGGTCACCAAATCAAGAAATTATGCCAGGATGTCAGTCATGTTACCATTCAAGTCTATCCAGGAATCACGATTTAACTGGAAGAATATCAAAGGTGATATTATCCAAAAACGACCTTGATAGCAGACACCGGATTGTTCGGACGATGAACTAGCTGTGGGCTGCTTCTCTCTGCTCTCACCAGCAGAGGCCTCACCCACACTCAGCTTCTCACAAGACTGGTGGCTACATTTTCTGGGCTGAAGGGACATGCAGCTTCTCTACGGTCTCTGGGGCTGGACAGGTGGCTTTCCTAGACAACTCTTCTAAGGAGCTGGTGTCTAAAACTAGACAGTCTGGCAGCCAAGTGGGTTGTCTGTACCCTTTCTGACAAAGTTCCTCTCCATGGGTGCCTTAAAAATGGAGTCAGCAAGAAGGATAATGCAGATCTGGGGAAAAATAGCATCTTCTCTTCTTACCAATGCTTGATTAGTAAGTTATCTGAAGCCCATTCCTTAACCCATACTGCTGGCTGTTATGGCACTAGCTCTTCTAGGACATGTGGCCACCATGATGGAACCCATGTGCCCTGACGGTGGTTTGGGGAGATGTTGGCTCTCTCAGGCAAAGCTGGCATAAATTGACCCAACCTTTATGGACTAGTCCCAAAGATCTAGTGCTTCTCTTGGGAAACATACTGCTTTGTTTTATTTACAAATTCATAGGCAGAGCAATGTAGTATTGATGTAGGTAAGTAGCTAAGAAATTTTATGGAAAACAAAGTTTTTTGAAAGCACATTGTAAAATTCTATTTCAGTATAAAAATTAAATATATTTATGTGTACCAAAATGTCTAGATGTGCATAAAATCTCTTAAATATAGTTATCAAAAAGAAGCAGAGGGAAGATGGCAAATGTGCTTTCATCTAAGTTTTACATTTCTGCAGTGTTTGGATTTTCACAGAAAGATTATAATACTTATATAATCAAAAAAGAAAATAAACATTAAAACTTAGGTTTCTTTTAAACAGAGTTTCAAAACGTATTCCCTATAGGACAGTGTAAAATAGAGGCATTTGGTAATGCAGACGTTAACTCTCTACCACTCCAGTTGCCTCGCAGGCCATGATGTTTTGGCCCTTTTGCTGAAGCAACTTATAGACTGAACTTTATATTTTTTCCACTGGTTTAGTCATCTCCCTGATTTTTTTAGCTCAGTCAAAATGTTCTAATTGGTTTATTTGCATGGGCCTTAACTAATCATTGCCTCAGGGAAAACTAGACTTTTTCCTAAGGATTGTTGTTTGGGATCCTCATTAATTTTGTGAATTGGACAGATCTTTCTGGAATCTGGTGATATTTTTCATAGGCTTTCACTAGAATCTTCTTCCACTCAGGATCCTATCAGATTCCTATTTCTTATTCATTTCAAGAGTTTTTAATGGAAAAATAGATTGTTTGTGATTTAATATAAAATTTACTGTATTTTGTTAATAAAGATAATAGCCTATGTGGCTGATATTTGTAAGCTCTCATTCTTAAGAGGTTAGCTATGCTATGACAGTTAGCTTAGGAAATGGGGGCAAATAATGTAAGATAGTATTCATTAAATTGTTTGAAATGAACACATTAACACATCAGTTAAGGCAATTATTAATAGTCAAGGGTTCTTTTTCTAAAGGTACAGAAATAAACAATTCAGAGAAGTGCATGTGGAACAACTTTACCTAAATTATTTCCATATCTCTTTCCTAAATTATTTTAGTCTTAGTTATGTTATTATATCATCTACTCAACTGTGTCATTTGACAGAACAATTTACTTGGATTCTATAACTTACACTGGTGAGATTAGCTAGTGTTCTAGATGGTACCAAGATATCCCAGGAGTGTCCTGGTTCAGGCTGCCAGGCAAGCAGACTGGGGCACACACTCGCCAGACTGGTCCTCTAACTTCCTTCAGCATACGAGAATAGTTCTGAGTATCCTGTGGTTTTGCAACAGTCAGATGAGTATAATTCCAAATTATCTCACCATTGTTTTCCCATACACAATACTCAATCTTTGTTCAACAGATGTTATTTTTCTTTCTAAACGTCAAACAGCTACCACCAGCAACACTTCTTTGTCCATAGATGCAATTTATTTACATATGTTTGACTTGTTTAGGTCAACATCTTCCATGAAATCTACTAAAGGCGGCTGAGAGCAGGTAAGAGGAACCTAGATTGGTGTACCAAAGATAGGTCTTTGGGTATAAACTTTTCGATGATGCTGTATTTAACAGATCAAACTGTATCTTCAGTATGTGGAATTGACTTTCTATTTTCTGACATTCCATCATCACTAATAGTATGCCATAAAATATTAAAAAAATAAATAAGCAGAAAGAATAATGGGGGAAGTCATCTTCAATAAGATAAATATAAGCAATCTGTAGACAAATTTTCCATTTACTGTTAAGTATTTATTTAAACTTCATATTTAGAGACACCCATATTCTTTATTCTTATACGCTTTACATATAAAACTGAGTAGTTGCAGTGACTAAAGTCTCTTTAATCGTTAAATTCAATTAAATTTATTGTATGTTCAGTAGGCATTGTCATAGTTTGGGGTTAATTAACATGGGGGGCCTCTCACTAAGTGTTGGATGAAATTTTGTACTTATTAACTAGACATTGAAATTGGGAGGGAGGGAGGGAGGACTCGGTTGAAATGATGGGCTGGGGTGCATTCGCATCACACCGAAACAGGAACTTTGCTGTGAAAACATATGTACTATATGGGACTCCTCCATTTCCTGCACTTCTAACATGAATTTTTACTGATTATGGTAATCAATGGTTTCAGCGGGTTAACACAGAAAGCTTTAAGAAGAAATGGAAAATGAAGTTAAATTCACACACACAGCATCTCTAAGTAAAGTTTCTTGCCAGCGAAATAAAGCCAAAGTTTCTTGTTATGAAAATCCACGACTGCCAGCTTGGATTAGAGGATGCTTTGAGGACCCTAAGGAGTGGCTATCCCTTCACTGAATCACATACTTACTGATCTTTCTACTAAAGCCAGGTGGTCAAGGGTTCATCTCTTACAACAAAGGTACTCCAAGGGAATTACGACAATTATTCTATTGTTTGAATTCTCCATTGCTACTGCTCAGTGAAATTAGCAGAGTTTTGTCAGAATTTTTTTTTAGTTAATTTGGTCAAATGGGCAGCTGTATTTGGAAGTTTAAATCAACATTTCTTTTTAAGTGTCACTGATTCAGAACATAGAATGTGTTGAAACCTTAAAGGATGTCAGGTCACTCAGAATCATATGTGCAAAATTAATGCAACCAAAACACAACGACATGGTGAAACATCTATGTGTTTGCTATCAGTACACATACTGTGAATCCCTCTTTTCTTGAAAAAGCATCGGAAGGCAAAACACATCTTTTCAAAATGCAAATTTGAATATGTTATGGACCTCGCCTTCCTACCCACTTGAACCTTGTATGTACTTCCCACTGTTCTTAGGGTTGAAGACAAACTCCTTACAAGGGCCTGCCTCACTTGGTCCCTACTCTCCTCCCAAGCTGCTGTCTTCTTTTTAACCCTCTACATCCCAGCCTCACTTAGCCTTCCTTTGGGAAACTACTCCACACACTGCTTTCCACGTCAGGACTTTGCACATTTTGCTTCCCAGATACTCATCTTTCATTTACTTCATCCTTCGGTTCCTCCTTTCCATTGCTTCCACCACCACCACCATCACCACTACCATACCCCTAACCACTATCACTGCTAGATACAACATACACACACACACACACACACCCCTTCAAAATCAAATAACTTGTTACATACTAAGAGGAATATTTCCTGACATCTCCCACATAACCTCAAAATGACAGGTTTTCCTGTTACAAAATCTCCTAGCACTATAAAACATAACACTTATTATTGCTTTTTTAAAAAAGCTTTTCTTTTTTCTTTATTTTTTTTAAGAGAGGGGGTAAGGAAGGGAGAAAGAAAGGGAGAGAAACATCAGTGTGTGGTTGCCTCTCGCACACCCCCCTACCAGGGACCTGGCCCACAACCCAGGCATGTGCCCTGACTGGGAATCGTCCTGATGACCCTTTGGTTAGCAGGCACTCAATCCACTGAGCCACACCGGCCAGGGCTTATTGCGTTAATTTTATATACATTTTTGGGAGTTTTAGTTAATGCCCATGTCTCCATGAAAGTTGGAACTCCATATGTTTCTTCTGATCATTATTTAACCAACAACTTGCATGAAGCCAGGATACCATGGATGCTAACATTTTTGAAATGAGAGAATGAATCAACCAAGCAATCAAATCTTCACCCCTTCTCTATGATAGATGATTAATTTACTGAGAAAAATTTAACCAGAAGTAGTGATAAAGGAAAAGAACATTTATTGAACTCAACTATTTTATAAGGACTAGGCTAACTGCTTTGCTTTTCTTAATTTAACATAAGCAATTACCGAGTGAAGTAGGTATTGTGATTCCTTTTTACAGATAGAGAATCTCAGACTCACTTGGGCTTAGTGACTTGCCCAAGGATACACTCGTGGTCAGAGAAAGCAGCACAGTTACCCTGAAGTTTGATGGGTTTTGTATTTTCTTAGGATTTTTATTTAAAAAAAATCTGGAGCCATGTTTATAACTGCATTAAATGAGCATTTGTATAATTTGAATTTAGGACAATTCTATTTTAAAACACTAAAAATACTTTTGAATGCTGGCCCTAGAAATTGTGGAATTGAAGAAAGTATTCCAACTGAATTAACTTTTTAAGTTTGAAAATTTAATGAGTTTATTGTCTTAAATATAAATTAGAGGGCTTATGCTTAGAATTATTAGTGAAGAGTCAAGCAGGATTCCAGAAGTTACAGCATGATTTCAAGAACTAAAATTTATCTTCGTTCCAGAATACTCAACTTACCACCTTGGGACCAGTGATGCGTTCATGACTTTACCCTCCAAGAACCTGACTCCAGTTCCAAAGATTCTTAATTAGGTAAATATTTTCTACAAGCCCAAATTGTCTTCTGTGGTATGTGCCCCGGGTCAACGCCCTTCACACTTCCACCCATTTGCAGAGATCAGCTTTCCCTTCACCAGATTGCCTCTGCTGATGGGCATGCTGATGGGGCTCCTGGCAGTGAAGTACGGGGCGTGCATCTGACCCCTGCCTGACCCCGAGACCTACCTTCTGGTCCTGGTTTCTTTCTGTCCTGATAAGGGAGCTAAAGTCAGTGACAACTGACAAAAGGGCTCTTGCTTGGTCCTTTTACACTATTTGAGTGGACCCCCCCCCCCCCCACCGACGTTTTCCAACATATTAAACAAGAAATCTTCATTATTTAATATTATGTACCCAGCCCTCTAGGTACTATGAGTGAAGTCAATAAAACTTAAAAATATGATCAGTCCTTATCATTGAGATTTGTAATAAATTGGGGAAGACAGAACGAATTTACATGAAATGGTTACAAAAATAAGTGAGAAACTGTCATGTGGATGAAAATGGGCTGAAGTATACCCCCCACCCCCAAATTCATATGTTGAAATCCTAATATCAGAATGTGAATGTATTTGGAGATAGTGTCTTTAAAGAGGTAATCAAATTAAAGTTAAGTCTTTAGAGCAGACCCTATTCCAATATGACTGGTGTCCTTTAACAAAAGGGAAGAACATGTCAAGACAGAGGGAGAAGAAGGCAAATCTATAAGCCAAGGAGAGAGGCCTCAGAAAAAACCAAGCCAGCTGACACCCTAATCTCAGACTTTCAGCCTCCAGATCAACAAGGAAATACATTTGTTTGTTTGTCTGTTTGTGTTTTCAAGCCACCAGTCTGTGGTACTTTATTATGGCAGCCCCAGAAAACACACACAGACTCTACTGAAGGATGATTTGATGATTTTAGGGCACAGATAAACCAGCATGTGTTGAAGTACTTGAGGAAGGTTTTGTGCAGAATACGGGCTCATAACCGAACACAGACAAAACCATGTGAAGCAGAGGCAGAACGTTCCGGGAGAGCAGACACCCAGTGAGGAAAGCAAGTGACTGACTGGCAGAGAAAAATGCTCAGTCCGCAGCAACAGTCTCTCAACCCACGGAAGCCTGGCAATTCGCTTATTTAAATGTCCATATATTTCTATTCAGATGTTTATCCATTTATAGTACATAGTAAATTTCAATTTACATTAAATGTAATGCGTTGTTACTAAAAGGACTACACTGACATTGATATGAACGTATACTATTTATCATAGCATAGATACTCAACTCTGGAAATCCAGAGCCAAAGCAAAACACCACTGAGGCATTATAATTTCAACTATGTTTTATATGTTATTTGATATGTACATAGAACAAATACATGTAAAATGAGAAGTAAGACATAAGCAACATATGAAATAAATTATGTTTCAGTCTATTGGTATTTCCCTCTCATCCAAATTATAACCATTTCTTATAAAAAGCTTTCAAAATATTTCTGGATGAAGCTTATACATGTATACATGATCATCTGCCACTGAAATATTTAAATAGATAGCTTCATATCTATACATATGAAAATTAAATACTCAAAACATTATTTTTTCTATTTTTGACTCCCTTCTAGAAACAAATGACAGACAAACAATTCCTCAACATTGCCCACATCTGTTTCCATTTAGGATGTTTAGAAAATGTTTAAAAGCTGCACTTAGGTGAATAATTTCCAATCTGGGAAATGGTAAGCCAGCTCAGAAACATCAGCTGTTCATCTATGTAACAAGCAGGTGTGAATAAATATTTCAGGAACATTGTACAGGCTTCTCCTTACTCTCACAGCGACAACCCCTTCTCCATCATCCTGTGCAGTTAGTCCCCTTCCCTTAGAAAAAAGAGGGATGTTTGAGTGCCAATTTAATTCTTACCAGTATCGGGTCACAGGCCATCCTTTATTGTCTGCTTTTAATTTTTATCTTTTGTTTTTTGTGCTTATAAGCCTTTTTTTTTTACATCAGACAGGTGCATTTTCTTTCAGCATTAAGGAAACCAAAAGTACTTACCTAAAAAAAAACACACAGAAAAAGAGAAGGATTAGAGTGAATTCGTGGGCATCCTCGATCACTTAACAAAGCATTGACGTGGGCATTAAAAACACTTCAAGCATCTAAAGGCACTGAACTACCAAGCGAGTAAAGCATGAGATGCAGCTAAGGAATGTCCATGTAAGATGTGCACTATTCTGAAAGTTCAAGGAGCAAAGGGGCATTCCTTCTTAATTTTAAAGTCAATAGGTAAAGCAAAGTTTTATTTTCTTTTCAATTTCTAAACATGGTAGTAGAACATGTTGTTTAGTATTACATTATCACAGACTCTACCCCAGGGAGTCGAGACTTTCTCATCTTCTTTGTAGCCGAGCAGATTTTGTTAAGAGCATAGAATAATGCTTTCACTGCTATAAGCCAGGAGGCCTTCATTTTAGGTCTTGCATCTCCTCTAACTCAGAGCTTCAGTTGTGTCTCCCAGCAGCACCAGGAAGAGAGGACAAAGACATGCCTGACACTGGCCGGTTACGAGAGAAACAAAAGCATTGCTAACCGATACTGTCATGGCGATGAAACCAGGGGCTTCCTTTAATCTGACATTGTGATGTCAGTAGAAAGGTACACTTCGTGAGATTTTGGGCATGACCAACACAGATGACTTTCTAGCTAACACACAGAATCGGAGGCAACATACAGCAGAGAACAGTAAGTTTCACACATAGTGTTATTTAGGAAAAACTACATTTTTTACGTCCTCACCTAAGGATAGTATATGTTTTTATTAATTTGAGAGAGGGGAAAGAGAGAAAGAGAGAGAGAGAGAGAGAGAGAGAGAGAGAGAGAAGCAAGAAACATCGATTGGTTGCCTCCTGTATGCATCCCAACCAGGGATCAAACCAGCAACCTAGGTACGTGCCCTGGCTTGTAACTGAACTTGCAACATTTAGAGATGGTGGTCTACCCAAATGAACCACCTGGCCAGGGTGGACAAGCTACATTTAAATCATAAATGGCAAGTGTTTGTGGTTTTCATCAGTGTGTCAGCTTTTGCATAGGTATGATGTCTCTGACAGCGTGCAATGCTCACAGAAAGCCCTCTACGCAGCTTTAGTGACAGTTCTGAAATAGGTGGTGGAAGGCACAGGACATATCAGATGGAGAAATGTGTTCACTCTGCGAGTTACCAAAAGCCAAAGGAATAGTTCCTTTACAAGAAATGATTTTCCTATTCCTTCCTTGACAGGCAATAGCCAAAGAACAGAAAAAGTCCCAAGAGAAAATGGGACTTTTGAGAGAAGAGGAGGAGAGCTCCCACCTTCGAGCAGGAGAGAACACTGTCCACAGGGTGGGAACAGCACAGCCGAACCTAGGTGCTGTCTGGTCAACCGATGCCAAAGGCAGAGTCACAGAAAGGCATCACTTCTGAGGCCTGCAGTGTGTCCTGATTGCCTGGCTGCTTGGTAAAAACCTGACGTTCACAGGACCCACCTGGACTTACTGAATCAGTGTTTCTGAAGGTTAGATTTTGGAATTTCTATTTTAAACAAAAACCTCAGGTGAATCTGATAACCTGCCAGACGCCAGTCTACTTACCCTACAGCTTTAGGGCCCACGTACTAGAAGGTGTGGATTCTCTCCTTTGTAAGTGCTGCTCGTCAGAGCTCATTCTCTGAGGTGACGGAGCTACATCATTATGTTCGAATGTAACAAACCATCATGATTTAATAGAATATCAAAGATGGGGAATCTGTCTCCTTCTTATTTTTCATCACCAACAAACTGTTGGTTAAAAAACCCTAGCACAGGCCTGGCCGGTGTGGCTCAGTTGGCTGGAGTGCCATCCTATAGACCAAAGGGTTGCAGGTTTGATTCCTGGTTAGGGCGCACAGCAGGGTTGCGGGCCCAGTCTGGGTCCGGGTGTGTACGAGAAGGCAACCAATTGATATTTATCTCTCACATTGATGTTTCTCTCTGTCTCTGTCTCTCTCTCTCTCTCCCTGTCTGTCTCAGGCAGTGAAAACATGTCCTCAAGGGAGGAAAAAAACAAAACAAAAAACAAACCTAGCGTAACATCTATTATTTTAATCGGCCTGTGACGCTTTCCATTCTTACAATACACTGATTCTTGCTAGTAAGATGCATTCCACATGCCCACTCATCGAGGGCACTGTTTTCTTGTTAGTTCAGTCTGCTGTAGGCAGTTAGCAACAATAACACACAGAGGAAGCAAACAAACAAAACCCTCCACAATTTCATCAGTAAATGTTTTTTTGTTTTTTTTTGCTTTCCTTCTTTTTTTTTTCCCCTAATTTTATTGTTATTCAAGTACAGTTCTCTGCCTTTTCTCCCCACCCCAGCCTAATCCCCAGCCCTCCCCTTCACCAGTAAATTAATCCAAGGAATAGTTTTAAATATTATAGAGGATACAGAAAAATCTCTTTAGTGCAAACTCCCCTGAATCTGAGGAATCTTTAATTTAGCATCACTTACTTAGCATCTCTTGACCTATGATACTTTTGTTTTCACTACTTAGCTAGTCCTTGAGTTATATTTATTGGAATAATGCAAAATGAGTAGTTGATGTTTTTTCAGAAAATGTTTTGATTACATTCTAATATTTCTTTGCTTTAGATATTCAGAAATCTTGATTTCACTTCTCAGATGCTGTGGTACATTTAAAAGGATGAAACAGTGCTTCACAAGAAGTATATAAACGTTCATACATATACAAAGAACAATCTGACAGTAACCAGAGGGGAGGGGGGAGTGGGTAATGTGGGGAAAAGGGGAAGGGTCTTCAAGGAACATGTATAAAGGACATATGGACAAAACCAAAGGGGGTTAGGATTGAGGGTGGGAGGTGGGGATGGATGAGACAGTGGGGAGTGCTGGAGGAAAAGTGGAGATAACTGTATTTGAACAACAACAAAAATAAATAAAGAAAGAATAAAACACTGATATTCCAAAAAATAAATAAATAAGGAAAAATAAATAAAAATACAAAAGTTCATACTATATACAAAGAGACGTTTTTATCAGATTAAGGTGTTCCACTGCTAAGTGAAATATAACTTAGAAAACTAGACCTAATACTGTGAACTAATCTCAATATTAATATTAATACGCATCAGAGGCTAAATGAAAATGCCTTTATGTTTTATATTTGTAGGTGAACCTGCATTGCCATTTAAAAGATCTTACACATGTTTGTCTTGGCATATAAGCATTCATTTTGTGTTATTTAAACAAATGAAAGGACTATGAAGATTAAATCAAAGAAACTAATAGGGTTGGCCAGCAGCTAGACGACTTGGGGGTGGAGTGGGGAAGGAGGCCATTAGAACAATTTAAAAACATCTCCTATACTAGAGAACATAAAAATGGAGTAAAAATAAAATATTAACTGACGCAGGGCACGCAGCAGCACAAATCGCTTTAAAAGCTTCTGTGAATCCTAAGGATCATCCTAAGACTCACATCCCTCTACATTTCTTCAAATCATGTTATTCATTTCCTGTTCCCTTTGCAACTGCACAAGTGACGACAGCTACAAAATGCATCATGCATAGGAAGATGGTTAAAAAGGCCTGAAGAATATAAAGTGACAAGCAGGTCGGCTCTAACTCTGGCCTTTCTCAAGCAGCACAGAGTGTTGTCTCTTGT
Source organism: Desmodus rotundus (assembly GCF_022682495.2). Lineage (NCBI taxonomy): Eukaryota > Metazoa > Chordata > Mammalia > Chiroptera > Phyllostomidae > Desmodus > Desmodus rotundus. The sequence goes on along the minus strand of NC_071387.1, from coordinate 177,044,982 downwards.
TCTTTCCTTTCAAGGTGGTAGTATAACGATTATCGCCCCAAACTATCAGCATGCAGCCAAGCTTCCAGAGGCAGCGACTCTGTGTTCAAGGTAATTTGTTTACTGTACAGATTCCATTTTCGTATTTATAAAAAAATAATATGGTTTAAAAATATATACAATAACCAGTAATATGACATAAGTATCCCTGTCAAATGCAGTCAGGCCGCAGGGCGATGAGAAAACACAGAAAAAGAGAAGAAAATGTTTGTTTTCTTCAAAAAGAGAAATCACATATTCCTTGAATTCTGCATACTGTCTTTGAAAGGACAACAGTTTATTAGAAGGCTCAGATTAAGCAGACTTTGTTCGAGTGTAAGCAGTTAAATGACAAAGAATAAGTGGACACAGATCTAAAGTAAATATGCCTTTTTACTGAAGCGCCCACTGCAAATTTTATTGTTCAAACTCGTATCAAGTACACAGAAGACTGGAAGCTGAGTTTGGACAGTGTTCCTCATTTGCAAAGGCTGGTTTTATGCTGAAACAGAAAGGAAGAGCCAAATGGTTGAAGAGAGCTGTGCCACAGTCAACCCAGCTCCTAAAGCAAGGTGGTTTTCTTTGTTTTTCCAGTGTAAATCATTTCCCCAGAGGCAACAGCCCATTTCACTTGCTGGTATTCTCTTGAATAGCCTGCCTGACAAGGCTTTCTCATCAGCTTTCAAAGACATCCTATCTGTGCCGTTCATCTCTGCAAAAGCATGAATATAACCTTTCCATCACCTCGACTTTTAATTTCCCCTTCAAAATGAGAATTTTATTAATTGTTCTGACAGGTCTTATAAGTCTCTCAACACAACTCATAAAAATTATCTTCCAATATTCTTTAAAATTAGGATTGTAAACCTGCTCCATGTTATAATACTAATGTGTACCTAAAGCCTATGCTGAAGACAGCTAGCTAACCACACCAGGCCAAATTAAAGGGCTAATATTTCACAAATTAATTAAAAAGTAACTGAAGAGTGAGTACTACTTGTTAACAGATTTTTGAAAAATAAAAATTCTGACTAGAAATGCTCTCTACATACATGGAAAATAAGGGTTAAAAGAAGATTATAGGAGGATTACTGTCCTACTTACATGCAGCCCCTTCTTTAATCCCACCAGACGCTATAAATAGGAGTAAGTTTAGTCTAGTAATAAGCATAGATTTTCTTGCCAGATAAAGCCAAGTTCATGGCCCTTAATGTAGTTACATTCAGTTTGAATCACTCCGTTTTCTCATGAAAGAGAAAGAAATATAGAAGGAAAAAAGAATGACCTAGAATAAAGCCTAAAATGTACATATAGTATAAATTAGTTCAAAGTACAGTATTAGCCCAAAATTCATCTAAAAACAGTCCAAAGAGCAAAATTTTAGTTTTCTTTTTAAGTAAGGAAAAAATTCTGTGTGGAGCCTGATTATTCCTTATAGTGCTAAAGAATGGATTCCAGTAAGAGAAATCTGTGAAACAACAGCAGGTTTACGTAACTTTGAAGGATTCCTTATAGGCAATTGGATATAGCCCCTAATCTCAACTATAAACAGACCCTATGCCAAACAGGTTATTTTCCAGTAATGCGGCATTCATTGCTTTAAAGAACTCATCATTGCACTATTGGTTCTCATAGTTTGAAAGTATTTCCTTATAACCTGTACATTGCAGTAGTGGGCAACGAGGCTCTTCTGTTTCATTGTTTGTGGGAAGTGCACTTGGAATCATTTTCTTATCTGCTGCGTCTCTTGTTTCTCTTTAGCTCTTTAGCACAGGATATTCTCAAGACTGTCCTAGATCTTTTGTTTTCATGAACAGACTAGCTCTGTGGGACAATTTACTCGCACTACACTAATGTCTCCCAAATACACAGTTTAGACCCCAATTTTTAATCAAAGATTTGCTCCTTAATTTTTAGTGGTTATAAGAGAGACATCACATAATTCATAATTTTATTCCAGCGATAACTTAGGGAATTTACTAGGGGGTTTTGAATGCTGGTATATACATGAATAATTACACCTAAAGCCTGTAATTAATTGCATTATTTAGAATACTGTAGTCCATATCAGACCACTGATCTATCAATGACATGTTTCTTTCCTAGCAAAATAATCAAGAAGATGTCAAAATTTTTGCACGAATTTCTTGCTTGTAGCAACCTGCTCAGAATACTCCTGCTTCAACAAAACAGCTTTGTAGCAGGACTTGACTTTTCAGTGTCTAGATTTCCAGATGTTATTACTCCCGACAGTGGATCTGCATTTATTTCGTATGTGTTTAAGAAATCCGTGGAGCTAGAGCTCATCTAATCTGTCCTCGTCACTCTTCATCACCCCCAAGCCAATGGTCAGGCTGAAGGAAAGGGGCGGACTATTAGGGACGCCCTAAAGTGAACTGCTAGAGGAAAGTGACCAAGGAGATTAGCCAAGTTTCTTATCGCCTCCACATGTCACTCCAAGGGGGACAGCAGGAGTCAGTTCTGCTGGGTAAAAAATGGAGCAACACTGTAATTATTCTTTTGACAGTTACCACATAAAACTTAGCTTAAAATTTATAGACAAACCAGAATATATTCTGGATATTGTATTCACTCTTCATTTAATTTTTCCATATGAGTTGATCTGGACAAGAATTTTAAAGAGAAGTAGAGAGGGGCGTGCTTCTATATCATTTAAACCACGGCACATGTGCTATTACAAGTATTGATGACCTAGGGGACATGATACTAATGGGAGTGATTCAGAATTATGTACAGTTTTCTAAAATTCCTGCTTGTATTTTATTTCTTTTGAATTCATTATATGCCTTTGCATACTTATTTATTTTAAATTCAGGTATATTATATAATTAGTTAACATAACTTAAGCCTTTTTTTCTTGCTTAACTGCAACCAGACCTCCAAGATGTTCGAAGAAATTGGAGGGGTAGTCTAGGAAAGAGTGAAATCATGATTAATGTGTCTACCAAATACCTCCAGTCCTCCCCTTCCTGGGCACATCCTCTGCCCCTTTGATGTCAGGAGTGGATATGTGATCTACTCTGACCAATGGGCTTGAGCAAAAGTAACGTGTCCCCTCTGGTTGAAGGCTTTAGGATGCTGTGCCTGAGTAACTGCATTCTATTTCTCTGTTAAGGTAACTATGGAAGCTTGTGTTGAAATGGAGCATTAGTGACTCTGAGTCCCAGATTGGCCACGATGAGCAGACCCTCCTTGCCAATCTATCCTGAATACACTGAAAAGGTGAGAAATAAACTACATTTACTGTATTAAGCTATTAAGATTTTCGTGTGACTACAGAATTACCTAGCTCATCCTGACTTGCACAATGTGTAACTAAAATAATAAAATACTAATAACTGAAGCCCTGGAGAGTTTTATGCAAAAATGATTACTTATGCCAAGTATTTAAGTTCAAAAGTAAAAACAACTAAAGCTTGACTTAATTACTACCTTCAAGTACAGAAACAAGGTTGTATTTCTTTTTTCTTCCTACTAGAAATGTGCTAACGATTTTTCAAAAAAATATGTTCTTCTATTTTATGAAAAGAAACTAACCTGAAGCAAGGTAATTTGGTTTGGAAATAAAAGAAAAATTTAAAAAATCTTTATGTTATACAGCAGGAATGTGAAACGGAGGAAGGGTAAATGACGAAGGCTGTGCAGTCTGCTTCCCTAGGTGCCTAGAATAAGGGACGTACCTCCAACACTCCCAGATTGTTTACTTAGTGAACTTGAGAATTTTAGAACTTAGAATAAAAACCCTGAGAATAAGGCTTAAGGATCCCCAAAGAGGTTCAAAATTTAGCTTAAAGGGGTCTGTGACCCGATTAAGCTGCTAAATTGTGCCTGCACCTGCACATCTTTCAGAGTATAAGGCATGTGGCTTTGATGAGAACCTCAAAGGGCACTTCATCCAAAAGAAAGCTAAGAACCATGGCTAGATACTGCCTCTATATAAAGCAGAAAATTATACCACATAATCTTAAATTTGATTCTACAACTCTCTTAAGGGATGGCAAATCTGTAACTTTATGTTTACCAAAAGATCAGTGTGGGATATGGCAAGAGTTTTTAGTTCAACCACATTAAACTCAAAATTAGCTTTGCAAAGCAGGAACCCTGACCTTAAACTCTAATCAGGGAGTTAATTAGGGTTGGCTTCAAAGGGATTGGAGAAAATGTTTTAGAGGGGTTTAGGATTCTATTTTCTACCCCAGCCCTAAGGTCGTGCTTGTGTCTCCTCCTGAAAAGGTGAACAAAGAAAGGTTGGTTTAGCTTTCTACATTTTTTTTTGGACTGTCTGAATCAAAGATGTCCACACTCAGTTGCTGTGGAGATGAGCTTGCTGACTGCTGCATGTCCCCAAGCATCTCGGTTGTTCCCACTGGCCATCCAAGTCCCAAAGGAAATTATTATACAAGGCAGGGGATTCTTTTAAAAATACTCTTCTCTCCTTCCCCCACATTTGATTGTTTCCATTTTATTATTAAAACCATACAAAATGAAGTTATAAAATAAACATGTAAAGAATCAAAATTAGATGTTTTAAAAAACTTCTCCAAGTACAAAAAAGACCCAAAGCAAAGTTACTGCAGCAGGGCTGTGTACAGCACAATGTAGAGAGAGTGCGTGAGAAGCAGGGGTTCCTTCCCATTAACCTGTCTCCCTTTCCTTCCCTCCACTTAATGGAGAAAACGGTAAAATTAAAACTTGACTTAGTTCTGCTTCCGGCTATGATGAATAGCTTAGAAAAATGCAACACTCCAACCCCAAATTCATAAAGATGAAAAAAGAAAACCAACCAAAAGACAAAACCCAATCTAATGGGACAGAAGCCAGAATACTGGTTACCTTGGTAGTGGATGGGGGAAGGGTGGTTGGGGATGGCACCAGGGGTTTCTGAGAGACCTGATCTATTCTATTTCTGGATCTGGATGATGGTTACATAAATATGTTCATTTTGTGGACATTCATCAAGCTGTATACTTATAACTATGTCCTCATATGTATATAGGATATACTTCAATAACATTTATTTTTATTTATTTTAATTTTTACCGGAGGATATGTTTATTGATTTTTTTTCAGAGAGAGAGGAAGAGAGAGAGAGAGAGAAGAGAGAGAGAGAGAGACATCTATATGAGAGAGAGACATCAATCAGGTGCCTCCCATATGTGCCCAGAATGGGGATTGAACCTGCAACCTAGGTATGTGTCTTCACTGGGAATTGAACCCATATGGATGACATTCCAACAAACTTAGCAACTTGGCCAGGGCAATAACATTTATCTTTAAAAACATGTTAACTGATTATAATAGGCCTGCTGAAGGCCTGAAATACGTCATTTGCAAAATGCAAGCGTATGTACATTTTCTCTGAGATCCTTACCTTTTGGCCATTTTGCTGAATTGTTCAAATTTACCCCTATTGGAATTATTCTCCTCTGGCACTGTTACATAAGTACTAGTCTGAGATGGGATCATCTTTGGCTGGCAAGTTCACAAGCAACACAGTCTTGTATAAAGCATTGCCCGTTTAGCATTGCATCTGCCTTGAATGTGGTTTTGGCTTATGTACTTTAGAAAACCACATTGCATGTAGTCAAATGTCCATCTTCCCCCACCCCCAGAACTCAACTCAACATCAGTTTCATGATGGGGGAAAGAGGAGATTTTATATGGAACCTACATAGCCTGTAATTATGAAATAATAACCTGCACAACATTTCACATAGACAAAACTTTGAAATATTGCTTGCAAACTATACTTTTTAATAGCATCACTACATGTAACAACAGATCCCTTTAGAAGGTAATTGAATTAAATCTCACAATAAGTTTCAACAATCAATAGATAAATATTCAGAGGTTATAATGACAAAAAAGAACAATGAGACGATAAGTCTGCAGATACAAACTAAGGAACACACAAATTATACCATTATCAAATTCAAGAATTTGAATTTCTATTCCCAGCTGACAGGGAATATTTTAAAGCAGCTATAAAAACCACCTATAGAAATTAAAATGAAAATATTAATTCTGCTTTAGAATTAAATAACTTGATAGTAATATTGACATACACATTTTCATAACTTGCTTATTTCACTGCCTGAACAGCAACAGTTACTAAACTGATTTCACTTCTCCCAACGTTAGTCAACAGCAGCAGCAAATCCGAGACACTGCACCCTCATGAATTTAATCCTGTGCATTTCTGTGAGGCTTTAATACTAAAAAGAACATAAGATCACCAGTTAGCAGACGAAAGGTAAGCCTCGGTTTTACACAAACTAGTTGCTTGCCTGAGGTGAAATCATTTAGTCATTTTTCACATTTTCTCTTCCGTAAAATATAACTTGAGTCACCTCTGAGTTTCTCTGGGAGTTCTAAATTCCATGGTCCTTGACTCATCAGCCACTGTGTGACAACCAGCAATATCTACCATGATGCGAGCTAGTAACCCAGCCAGTTAAGCAACCACCATGGCAAACTCAGCTCTGGTTTTGATCTTGAAAAAAAAGGAGAAGAAACCTGAGTCTCCTATGGAAGCCTACAACCTGAGGATAAAAGAAATAAAAGCAAGTAATGTTATGTAATATCTGACTGTGGTTTTATAATCACTAGCATAATGTTCAGTTCATACAAAGTAGTTACTTTTTAATTGATTGATGGATAAATAAAAAGGAAAATGAGGAATGACTATATAGTGCATCCAATGATTTGTGCAACGTGCCAGCCTCTTGGGCTTTATTTTCACTGTAGGTAATTGTTATTTATTAGTGAGCATGAATGATTAAGACAGAGACATCTGGCTCTGCTTATATACCCACACTGCAAGTTTTTTAAAAAAGATATACTCAGGATAAAGATATACTAACATTTATATTGGGGCATAAATGTCTGGCTTAAAATTTGTTTAAATCCCTACCAATAAGGTTTTACAAAAAACCTCTCTTTCCAAGAATGATGCCTGAAGCAAGACTTCTACCAAGCTTTGCAGGTGAATATTTTTAGATTTTTTAGATTAGGGAGGTACACGTATTGTATATATGTATATACAACCTTGCTGCAGAATAGCTTTTCTAGAAGAAATGCCCTGAATGAAGACCGAGAAGGGAGACTTCTGATTGCTTTTTTGGGGGCATAAGATCAGGGCCAACAGTGTCAGAAAATGATTAATACTCAGACATTCTCACTATTGTCAAAAGAGTGCACAAAGAGGCGGAAGGCAGGATTGCCTTGGGCATTCCTAGCTCCCTGACGTCAATTCATATCAAATTCAGATAACCTGCTGTGCCAGCTGCTTGATTCTCCTGGGTCCTGAGAATCCAATTCTCTTTAAAATGAGGTTGCCCTGTAAACACCATCGAAGCTACTTTGAAAAACTGGCACAAGAGCTTAAGCTTTTCGGAATGCCTTTCACCATCCCACAGCAGCAAGCCTATAGAAAATGATCAACTCTTTCCTATTCTCTTTCATTATGATCACATCACAATATAAAGTATTTATTTCTGGACCCCGTATTTTGACTTAGAGTGGGGACAGTCAGCGCCCTGTTAAAATTTACCTCATAGAGTTTCATGAATGCGATTTGGTTGAGGACTTCGTAATGTGTGTGTCACTGCTGGGATTCTGAAAACAGTGTTGCCTAGGAAACCATGTTGTTGGATTTGTTTGCTCCCCCACAGCTCATCTCCCATCTTCACCTTCCCCAGCCTTTTCTCTACGTCACTATCTAATGTCACCATCTAACGTCACCATCAACTTTTCATGGCTGCTCTTCAGAAATAGAAAAGGCTTCCAAATATTTGAAATATCCGCTTAGTTATTTCTCCACTAACAGTTGTAAACTTTTCATCTTAGTTACCATACATGTTTTTCTCTGCCACCCTAAATTAGTTATTCACAAATTAATAATGATAGCTAACAAAAATTGCTTACTATGTGTCCCCTACTCTATGCCTTATACATATATATTACTTCAGTTAAAAAAATCACAACACCTTAAAGATACAGACATGATTCTCCTCATTTTATTGGTGAAATAATGTAGGCCCATCACGTTAAGTGACTTGCTCAGAGGCACAGTTTGCAAGTAGTGGAGCTGAAGTTTAACCACTTAGTGAGGTTAAAATGTCCATGTTCTTAGCCATCAGTCTATATTCTCTCCCCTTCTGAGCATAGAAAGCCCATGAAACAGATAGTCTATAAACCTTTGAAGAATTAAATCTCCAATGCCTTTGCCACTTGCCTAAAAATACTCAGTTATTATTACATGTGGATTATAAATCAATACTTGAACCTTTGTGTTGTATTGGGGAACAAAAAGAAAATAATAAAATGTTTGCACCCTCCATTGAGAACTTAACTTTATAAATATAATTTATTTTGCAAAAAAAAGTATGCCTTCTTGTTTTAGTTTCCTACCCAAGAGCTGTCTAATTCAGGCATATTTAGAAGGGGAAGTAAGATAATAGGGCTTCTAAGTCCACCACTTAAAAATCTTAAGATTATCTTTTCAGCCCCCATAATCCAAATTAAAAGAAGAGAAACAAATAAAATCCTAGAATATATGGAGACAGGGAAGACAGAAACTTCTATATTGATAATAGAAAGGAAAGCAGAGTCTCAGAAGGGATATAGAAATGATGCTCTTTCTGGACCAAAAAAGCCTTCATAGGAAGGTATTTCCAACTATTCTCTGAAAGGTGAGTAGAGCTACTGGACATGAAAAAGGGGAGGGGAATTTCAATCAGATAGGGCATTATTAAGTGCAGAAAATGGAAATGATTAAAAATCATTTAAAAAATTTATTAAGAAATTGTATGTGTTCAGCAGAGACTAAGAGGTAATGAGTAAATGTGACTGCAAGGTACAGACTGCAAGGCCAAGGTCAGAAGCCAGGCGCCCATCCCCCGCACACAAGGGACTCACTGTGTGACCTGGGCAAGCTACTTATATTCAGCTTCCTCATGGGTCAAATGATGCTATCAGCTATTTCGTTTTCCTATTTAGTTATTTGTCTACTAAATTATATACATTCTTTTTCCACAGGAAGGGTTCAAAGCAGTTTTTAAGGCTATATAAGCCAACATTTTAAAAAGTAGAAAAGAAACACTGAAAAGTGCCAGAAATTAGGCTAATATGAAAAGACACATCAAGAAGAATTATATAGGTATGAACTTGACTCTAAGCTTTCAAGCAACAAGTGAAACCTGGTGAGTTGCAGAACCCAGGGGAAATATCTGCCTTGTAAGATCAAATGAGGTCCTGTAAGTGACAAATGTTAAACTCCTCCCACTCCTGTGCTCTATGCATAGAGCTGGTCAGGAAGGACACCTGCCAAGACGGTCCCTGTAGAGAACTATCACACACACTCTGCGAGTCCATTTCCCCTGCTCCCTTCCTGGGTACATCAGACACACACCGTGTGGGCCCACAGTGAGTATCACTCCAGCAACCCACACTACCTTTGACCTTTGTGGGAAGGGTTCTTGAGATAATAACTTAGACTGGGCTCTGGGTTCCTCCTGGTTCTCTCAGAATTCAGCAGATCTCCATTAACCAGTGAACAGACATGATATAGATCTCACGGCATCAGCAAAGGCAAAAAAAGTTTAACAGTTGCAGCACAGTAAAATAGTAAAATATATATATAATGGATTTAAAAGTGCGACAACATTCAAGGCCTGTAGGCCATTCAGTCTGTAGGTTTCATTTCCTTTTTTAATCTCCCATTTGCATGCTTTACCAGTTACAAATAATTTGAGCTATTCAGCTCATGAAGCTGAGAAAAGAAAACAGCAAAGAGATGTGCATCTTGTAAGATTTGGAATACAGCTACTTAATATATCAGAGATGAATTTTGGATAGATAAGCTGTTTAAATACATATTTGAAACACCAGTACAGGGAACATCTCTTCTCTTTTTTATGTACTGTGGCTTTTTAATAAAATCGGTAATGGTGGCACCCGTGTGTGCATAGCTGTGCACACTGCTTAGGACTTACGTAATGCCAAGATATGCAGTCATATAAAAATTACCAGATATATATTTGGCAGAACAACAAACTTTTTAATAAAACATAATCACTGGGACTATCTCTTTTTTTTTTTTTTGAGGAGTCTTCAGAGACCTTTCAAAATATAGTTGGAATATCCGTGGTTTCAAGAAATTAGTATGCATTCAAATACAACAGTCAAATTATTATCATGATAAAATATTTTTGGATGTATTAGGATTGATGGTTCAGCTGGTAAGTAAAATTCGAGGGTGAGTGGGAGAGAGGCAGATGCATGGAACATCTGTGCTTTCTAGCTGAGATGAGTCCAAAGAGGAGGAAAAGGACAAACTTCTGTGGTAAATAAGCTTTGGGCTGTTTCCCAATCCAAGCCAATTTCTTTTCTTTAATATTAATAAGAGCTCTTGCTATTGCTCACTCTGCAATACTGTTCTCCTCCTGGGGCTTATACTTTCGGTTTTACAAAAAACTCAAGCCTCTAGAAAATATTAATTAGCTTCTCTCTTAATATGTCTGGACTAGTTTTAAATGAACTATAATTTAAGCTGTTAAATGGAATTAGTTTATTTTTCAGACCTTCAAATTTCTAGGGAGAATCACGTACAATAATTAACATTCCCATCTTAAGGAATCCCACTTGGAAAATACAGATTACTTGGTGTAAGAATCTGAGGTATTTGTTATTTTAATGAAAGCAGATATGTGGAGTCTTAGTGTTCTTTTGTTCTTCATTGCTTTGATATTCTCAATGGTTGAATTAATAAGATTTGAGGTGCCTTAGCAGTAGGGATGAATTCTTATTAATTTCTTTGTCCCCACATAAAAAAAGAGCTCAAAATGACTCATTAATGAGAATGAAATGAAAATATTGTTCTGTGGCTGAGTCTCAAGGGAGATTTGACAATATTGTGCATTTTCAGGTTTCTCCTTATTTACTTATATTTTAATAACCTACCAACAGTTCTTTCCCCATGCAGTTGTTTTCTCATATATAATTCTATATATAATAAAATGTAATATATAATATTATATATTTCTATATATACTAATGATACCAGTATCTAAGACTTCAACTTTTTTTTTAGACTTCAATTTTTTAAAAGTATGTGTTTAATAAAATTCCTGGTATTTCTCTAGAGATAATGAAATTATAACTATAGTATTGCCTTAATAAAATAACATTTTAATTGGTTATTACTGCCAGTGTACCAAGAATACCATTTCTTACATATTTGCTTATTTCCTTAGACTCTCATTTGCCCACAGAAATGAGACACCCTTACAAGTAAGGTACATCGATTTGTTTCCATTTTTAAAAAATCAACTATGGAGTAAGTACCCTCTTGAAATAGGTCTCCACATGCCAAAATTTAAATAGCCATTCGTTGAACTTAGTCAAATAAAAGTATTACAAATATTTAATATACTGGCTGTTTTCCAACCCCACCACCACACACAAAACAGTTTTTTTAAGTGACCACAATAAATAAGTTTTGAGTAGTTCTTTTATGCCAACCACTCTGTCCAATGCCCTCAAATGCATCACCTCAGTTGTCTACATGAGTCCCATGATATACATATTATGATCCCCACTTTATAAATGTTGCAGAAGAGGTAAATAAAAAAGGTGGGAAAAAATTAAAGCAACAAAAAATGGTTTCATAACTTTGAAAAATATTCCATTCAGAGATTACATGCTTAGGCACAGAATTTAAACCACTTACGCATGCAGTGTTGCTTATTTGCTATAGCTACACCCGGCATTATGGGCATTCCTTTATACTCCTGCCTGTGTGGACTATAATGAGTAACAATATTAAATTGAAGTAAATGAAGCTATTATAACCAAACTGTCTTGTTCTCTTGATGTGGTACAGAAAGTAATTGAACAAGTGAACATATAATACTTTATTGTGCACAAAAAATTAATTGGCGACTGATACGGTACCACAAAACTAAAAGGCTCGATCACTTCCTCCGTCATAAAACAGGTCTACAAAGTATGTGTCGACTGGGGCCGTGATTCCATCAGGGAGCACAGAGAAAGTCTACTTAGCAGAGCTGGAAAGAACATGAGTCCAAAGCCCATGAATGGAGGATCCAATCTTGGTTCCATGTACTAGCTAAGTGGATTTGGGCAAGTTACTTCTTCTTTTTCTGACTTGAACATGTAGGGACTAAAAAATGTATCTATTGCTAGATCTGGGCAGGCCTAGGAGGAAGGAAAATCACCAGGCAAGAAGATGGCACCGTGGCAAGCTGCCTGCAGACCCTACCCAAAAGATTAGGGTCTGGGGTCGGCCTTTTCAGCATAACAGGATGCGGCTTTCACCCTGCAACCTGCTCTAGCCAATCAGGCTCTGACACCCCAACTGCAGGTTTTTGCGCTTAAAAACCCTAACCTAAGAACAACCTAGCGAGTCCCAACCTCCCTTGGTTGGTCCCACTTTCCTCTTAACCTCCCTCCGTTGGCTCCACGTTCCCCCTTATTCCCACTAATAAACCCCGCTCTCCTTAGCTCGCTGCGGAGGTCCGGTTTCTTGAGCAACTTCAACCTAACATCTCTAATATTTTATTTATGTCTAAAAATTATTTCAAGCAAATTTACCTTATGACAAGACAGTTCACATCTGTTACTTCTGGGCAATGATTACATAGGTGATTTTATGTTGCTTTCTGTAACATTTTAAAAGATGTTTTTATTGTTGTTCAATTACAGTTGTCCCCATTTTTCCCTCCTTACTCTCTCCTGCCTTACCCACCCCCCTTTCCACACTAAATCCTTCCCCTTGTTGTCTGTGTAATGGGTTCTATGTACATCTCATTAAAAAATAAACAAACAAATAACATGACAATTGATAACAGTAACTTCTCAGGGGGAGGGCTGAAGTGAACTTTAAATCAAATATCACATGAAGTGGATAACACATAAGTAGGTTCCTTTCATGTATCAATTCCCTTGCAATTGCTTTCTTGGCAATACACCATCACCTTTTACCTCGCCAATTTCAATCTTGAGACTGAACTCTGACATTCTAGTGAAGCAAGTCAGTAGTGATTGGTAAGATGCTAATTAAGTATCTACTACACAGGAAAATCATACAACACTGAAAGCAAATTTCATTCATACTTTAAAAAAAATCTTTGTACTCTCACTTTTTTAGTGGTAGTATGGTTATATTTTTAAAGTGCTACTTTTTTAGAGATACAGATTGTAGTAATATATGATAGAATATTTAAAATTTGCTTTAAAACATTCCAAAGTTGAAAAAAATGAACAGGAGGAAAATTGAAATACAATTGGCAAAATATTTATAATTAATGAATCTAGTGATTCACTATAGTATTTACTTTGTGTATCTTTGAAATTTCTGTTAAGATTTTTTTATTAAAGAAAGACTCTGCTACACCCTGCAACCCCACGTACTCTCTTAAACATACTCCTTGTTCAGTAAACGTAAGTTCACAAACGTTCGCTGCAGATATTTTTGTAGCTTTATAATTTTATTGACAATCAGCAGTTAGTTCACATCCACATTAATGAATAATAACTCATAGGCTATGTAACATTCAAATGTTTTTCTCAGTATTTCTGTTGGAAGATGAAATAAAAACTCACAGTGCTTTCAATATCACTGTTTATGTATATATGTATACACATTTAAAAAGAAAATCAGATGCTTTATTTCTTACTTTATCTAACTTTTAACAATAAATGCTATGATTTAATAGAATGAATAAGATACTTAAAATATTAAACCGTAATGGAGACAACTGTACTTGAACAACTTAAAAAAAGTTAAAACAATGAGATTTGTTCTAAATTATAATTAGTTTACTTCAATAATTTATTTAAGGCCTATTGGCAGAAAATGCAAATTATGCATTAGACACATTTTAAAGAGACTTCTAAAATTAATGAGAAACTTTTTCTTTTGTAGGTGGTTATAATCATTTAAAAAAATAATTTAAAAATTAATGTGACATTGTTGAAAATGACAACACCTCATTTTTTCACCTTCTGTCATTCTAAAGTGATATTGCATATTAAGTGACCTGAATCTCATCCAGTTATAAACAGAAATTAAATAATTTTCTTTCTCTAGTAAACAACAACTCATGTTATTATCCAAATGATAATTTTAATGTAATTGTAATGTGTAGGTAAGATGTCAGGACAAAAACCGAATTATTAACTAGATGTTAATGTGGCAGAGAATTTAGGATCCACCGTAAGAAGTGAGAAGACTGATTTTATGTATCAGTGTTTAAGTTGGGTTTATGAAAGGTGTGCACAGCACCAGAATATTGGAGCATTATGGGAAAAGGTGGATCATATGTTTCTATGCATAAAAGAGCGACCTGATCACATTTGACCATGTCACAAAACAGGTCTTTTTTCCCATTTATAATAAAGACTACTTCAAAAATTAAATGGCTTAATACACAAGCGTAACAATAAGATGAGAAACAACATGAGCTTTGTAAACTTGGGTTTGACCCTAGTGACCCCAATTAAGATTAGAGAAATTCTTCCTTTAACACTCTCCAGCATGATATTAAAAGTGCAATCCAACCCAGTGAGACAGACAATGTAATGCTCTGAGTGCTACTACCTGGCGGGATATCGAAAATATAATGCAACCCAGTGAGACAGGCAATGAAATGCTCCAAATGTTACTTCCTGGTGAGTTCAGAGCAACAACAGCAGGGAAAATATCATCTAAACTGCTGGAATTGTTTGGGTTTCATTTGTGAATATCACAATGTGTCAAACATGTAATGAAGGAGCTTTCTGGAAGCTGTATAGCCATTAAGCTTCTAGAAAGCTCCTAGAGGCATTACCACATTGATAGAAGGATGGATTATAGATCTCAAAAATAAATCTAGCTAAAATTAAGATACAAATTCAGCTCCTGAACATATATTGGGGAAAGTCAGAGACTTAGTTTGATATGAATATCAAATCTGTGAACCCAAGGAAAATACACTGAAAACTTCTTCCTGGAAGAAGTTAATAAAACATTAACTCTTACAGGAAGTGAGACGCCAGGAGAAATCAGTCATAGCTTTCATTTCATTAAGACGCTTTAAATTCTTTTATGCTCAACTTTTGCATTTTTTTCTTTGTGATTTTCATTAATTATTGCAAAAATAAGTTGTGAAAAGATCACAATGATCTTTTAAACTATTATTAACTATCCCTAATCTCCACCTTCCAAAAGAGCAGAGAAAGTTCTTAAAGTCTAATGACAGACATTATGCTCCTGAGTAAGGACTTTGTAACAGCCCAACCAAGAGCCTTCCTCCTGCAACCAGCACAGAAAAATGTCACTTAGTGATTGAGAAAGACTTTGAGGTGTACCTCAACCTTGTTCCTCACTTGGAGCTACATTTGGAGTAAATGGATTCGTTCTAAACATTTCTCTAACAAAAGGCTAGTCTCTAAACATAGTCTCCTGCATTCAAATCCCCTTCAGGCAACTCTGCAATTATCAACTAAGGCAGAACAATCTCTGGCTGCTATTTTTGTCAATATGTTCTCTGCCATATCCACCCCAGTTTAGCCTTGCCTTCTCCACCAACAGTTACCGCCCAATGACCTTCCTGGGTCTTCTTTAACAGTTGTGACATTGGGAGCAAACTCACATACATTCTGATCACTTCTAAAGCTAATGTGTTCATCTCCTTGATTACACTGAAATTAAGCTTCCTCCTGATGGCACCAACTTTCAAAATTTTCTTTTTATTTGAAGGGGCTTTCTTGTTTGTAATGCTTTTTGGATTTCATTATCTTAGTTCCACTCTTCAACAAGGCTTTGCCTTTGCAAACACACCCCATCAACTTACACCCCTCTCTGTGTGTCTATTATTGACCAACCTCTGAACCCTTTTCTAACTTTCAAACTCCGACAAGCCTCATCAGAAATCCTTACCTCCATATCTCCATTTCATTTCCATTTCTGAGAAGTACAGACACCTTCCTCACCCTGATCTGACTGGCAACGGTATCACTTCTTATAATGAAGTTCATAAATTCTAATCCTTCCATTTCTCCCTTGTATGTAACCTGATCTCCAGTCTTTCCCCACTGTCACTTCTGGTACTGTATTCTTTTCTTGGTTTGTTGTATTATAGTCTCCCATGTTGGAACAACTTATTTTCTTCCTTATTTAGCTTAGACTCCAGAATTTAATTTTCTAGCCATATTCGCATTGGCACTCCTTAGCCTCCAGAAGCCCCGCCTTGTGCAACCCAAACTTCCTTTCCATTACAGCATTCTTCCCAGTAATAGCAAAGCCATGTCTTTCCATACTTGTTATACATATTTTCCTTAGTCTGTTTGCCTTATAATTTTGATTATGTTTGCTCATGTAGTTGTTGATTCTTTAAATTATCTTTAGGTAGCCTAATCTGTCAGCCTTTGTATCTCCAATAAAAAAATTTTAGTAGCATATCCTTTACCTATGTTGGAACATAGGTGTTACACAGATAGATTTGAAGTTCAGATTTGGTCACTTGAACAAAAATTTTTAAACACAAATATGCTAGGCAGAGTAGATATATAAAATAATACCTCTCGACTTCAGAGAGTTTACAATCTTCGAAAAAATAAATTTGTGGGCAAATTTCAATATTACACATACATAGCAAATGCAATGAGAGCTGTCTATTAGCTTATAGGAGCACAGTATTAAATGATTCTTCAAAAGCAGGAAAGTGAAGGAATGCAGTCAGAGGTGGATGGAATTTGACTTGAATGTCAGAACGTCGAAGAGTGTAATCTGAGAAAGAGGAAAGTAGAGGTTCTAGAAGGACAGAACACCAGGTTGCATATAAGACAATGAAAGCAGTGAGACATAAACAGTAGGGTGACCTATGTCCTGTTTCTTTCTGAACCTGCATTTCTCATATAAAAATTAATAGATCTCATTTATTCTCAAAAAGTCCCATTTTAAGCAATAAATTAAATCATATTAAGTGTATTCAAAGGAAAATGCTGCAAGAATTAGTTTGGGAAAGTTATTGAAAACCTTCCCATAGTTAGGGGACTCTATCCTGTAGTTTCTTGAAATCCCCAGAGTTGTAAGCAGAAATGTTGCCTTGTTAGTTTTATGTTTTGATAGTTTTCTCCAGTGGCTGTATAAGCAATGAACTTCAGTGGAGAGAAAATTAGAGGAAGGGAAGCCAATTAGAAAGTTGTTACAAGGGTCCAGTGACAGCTGATAAGGATCTCAATGAGTGCTGTCATAACAGAATTGATAAGAAGGGAAAGACTTTAGAAATATTTAGCATATACCATCAGCAAATTTGGGTGATTGATTCAATGCGCTAGCTAACTACACTGCCCAAAGGGTGGAAGAACAAGAGATGTGAATTCAGATTTTGACAGGTTGTGGTTGAGTTGCTACTTGGAATGTCAAATGGAATCGACAGCAGAGTCTAAATTTTAAGGGAGAGTTTAGCGATGAAGATAAAGTCTGAAGAGGCATGAACATGTGCTTGACAGCTAAAACTCATAAATTACCTGAAGTTCCCTCAGGAAATGTTAAAGTACATTTGGAAACCTGAAGAAGCTGCCTTGTTCTATTGATCCCTCCGTCTCCTTGCGGTAGTGTTCCCTCCTTGTAGCTGGCCCCCTCATCCGTGAGCAATGCATTCCAAGACCTCCAGTGGATTCCTGAAAACATGGGTAATAGCACTACTCTTGTGCTTTGGGGGTGCTCTTAAGTGAAACAAGGGTGACCTGAACACAAGCACTGTGGTCCTACAACCATCAATCCCATAACGAAGACAGCTACTCAGTGATAAGGGGCTGAGAGGGTATACAGTGTGGAGACATGATTCACGTTCCTCACGGGACAGAGTGGGACTCGTGAGATTTCATCATACTACTCAGAATGGCACACAATTTAAAACTTACAAATTGTTTGTTTGTTTCTGATTTTCATTTAATATTTTTGAACTGTGGATAACTGAAATCACAAAGAGTGAAACCACAAATAAGGGGGGACTACCATATTATAATTTCTCTGGGGATTCAGGCAATCCTTTCTTTGTCCCTATATCCTTCAGATCTTGTAGCACAGTGTGTCTCTTAGAAGAGAGCAATCACTCAATACATTTTTATTAAATTAAAAGGTCCTTCCTTAAGAGCATAGAATACCATTTCAGTCCACAGAGATCATATAGCAGGTAATGACTGGATTGAATTTATGGGGCATACCAGAGGACAAAATACCACAGGCCTTCATGCATGTAATATTGTTCTATCAGTAGATAAGTCTGCGACTATAACCCCCAGAAGAAAAGGAGGCCAGACTTGCATGGCATGACTTTCAAAGGTGAAATACCCACCCGAATAACTGCCTAAAAGAACAGTATTTATTTCATCACCTCCAAACCTGGCAGAGTCAGGTTTCAAGAACTGTGGCTCAGATTCAGAAAACTGTAAACTTGGGCTCAAAGCAAAGGAGTTTCTTCAATATACTTCCACCAATTAAAACCTGGAGTGAATACTGAAAAGATAGAAACATTTTGTTCACTTTGAAAACAAGATAAATGAGGCTTGGATAGTTATATAAAGTCAATTAAGAAGCAGAAAGCATTATTCTTTTCCATTTAGATTCCCAAAGATGTTTTTCTCTCCATTTTCATCTTGTATGACACTCCCTAGGGAATATTGCAAGAATTATTCTCTTTATATTGATATAGAAACTAAAACATGGAGAAATTCCAGTGGAAAGGACAAGCTAACATCTGATTCCACACTATTTTTAATCTTAAATCACAAGGCATTAATAAAATAGAGGTGTTTTATAGAACATTAAAAAGCCTTAATGTACTTTGCTACTATTGCTTTTATTTGACTCTATTTGAAGAGTAGATCTGTCTCTTAACTATCATTTAATTACAGTGTAACTTCTGTATTGGGAGAAAAGAATCCAGAAGAAACCCAAAGACAGAGAATAGCGTTCAAACATATAATTTAAGGAGGGTTCTGCTGCTGAAGACCCCTCATTTCGGTATCATTCAGGGTAGAAAAAAAGGAAGTTAAGACTACAATATTCTGTAATGTTAATTTCATGCTGTAGAGCTCTTAGGTAATTTTACAGAGTGGTACAGTGATGAAGGTTGGATAGGTTCATCATCTATGACCACTCCTGGAGAGTAACAGGAAAAACTGAATTTAGATTCTCAGAAACTTGTGCTGTCAAGTAAAAGGGAAATGAAAACAGTGAAATAACTGAATGAAACTGATGGATATCTGGGGGGCAGATTCCTTTCCATGGAAACCCTCTCACTACTAATGGTCCATACAAAGGTTCGAGTCAACGTGCTGTACATTCAGTGATAGCCTGTAAGTGATACGACTAGATGGCGTCGAGTCTGAAGTACTCGGGTGCTACAATCCATGGCCGCCTATAAATGACAAGTGCCCAGTGGACTAGAATGCAGGGTTTATCGAAAGTTCAACTAACTTGAGGTTTTATTTCCTCACTTTTAAAAACGTCAGTTTATGTTCTCAGAATTCTTCCACTATGCTTTGCTATGAATTTCTAGCTTGGTTTCTTCCTGGATTATGACCTTTTAGTGAACTGTAATGTAGCTCCAAGTGCTATGGGTTAGTCCACCTGACACAGAATGTGATTTACTCTCTTGATATGAGCAAACATTTTCTTTGGGGCAGAGCCTTAGAGACTGGTATGTGATAGAAGATAAAACAAGAAACAAATAAGGAATTTATGAGTTTTCTCAACATCGAAATCCATGTATTCTGTTATATTTATTTACTAAGGTTCTGGAAGTCTAAAGCAACCATACCCAGGATATTAAATAAACTTCTCTACTAGAGACCTTATATTACTACATAACGGTTATCATTATATATTCCTATTTTTGCAAAAGCTATGACCTTCTTAAGACAAGGACAAAACATTAAACTTTTTACACTGGACCTGGGATGTGTTGGGGGGAAAGTAAAATATTTATTGAGTGAAAAAAATGATAAATAAAAAATAAGAAACAAATAAATACAATGACATGTGATAGGTACAATGTGTAGCAGACATGGCATGAGAGAGAGAGAGAGAGAGAGAGAGAGAGAGAGAGAGAGAGAGAGAGAGAGAGAGTTACATGGAGTTCCTTTGAATTCCAGTACTGGTTTGTCATCCTATTTATTTAAAAGAAGTTTTACATTATATTATTTCATAATATAACTAGATCAAGTACCAGCTGTCTACATATATGTTTAGTAACAATCCATTTTACCTTTATTAGCAAGAAATAGTATATTACTTTAATTAATTTAAAGCAAACAGGATTCTTCTTACTAATATAGTAGGCAGTCAGAAAGTCAGAGGGAAAACATAACAGTCCCATCTAATGAAATTCGGTTTAATAACATGTGTCAGTCGATAGAAATACAGGCAACAATAATTTTTAAAAAGCTTCCCTAGTTCTCAGTCCAAGTATTGGTTTTGTATCATTTTGTCCATTTCTCTGTTCTCATACATCTTGTTCACTGTAATAAGAAGTCTGACTCCATTGTTTGATGTTTGTTGACTGCTCTTATATTTCACCCCTCGCTCTTCACCTCTGCCCCACTTCTGGGCAAACCGGTAAACCGGTGAGACACTCCAACCACACAAGCCTCTACTAAGCAACACTCTCAGCTGGGCCCCACCCCTAAAATCCACAAAGTCCCCAAGCCAGTCAACTTGCCCTGCTTGCTCCCCCAAATTCTCAATTACGTTTGTAATAGATGTTTCATAACTTCTTAGGGTGTGTGGGTGTGCGGGCGAGCGTAGTGTCATCAGTCTCAACATTCAAACCAAACTTTGGGTGGATGTTCATCTGAATCTACGCAATGGCTAATCTAGATTTTGGTTATTCAGTTTTCCTCCTCTGCTCCTTTCCTTAAGCTAAAATAATATGAGTCCCCAGGTTACACTCAGAAGCTAGCCAAAAGGAACTGCAGCTTGAATACAGCAAGAACTTAGAGAATATGGAAGTAATATCATTAGCAGACATTAAAAACTTCCACCTGTCTAATTCTCAGTTGGCTCTGACATCAGCAGTCTTTCTAGAACATGTTCGAACAGCATTATTAGCAAAGGGTGCTGACAGGAGCAGGAAATTACTCTTTTTACGCCCTGATTTCATTGGCCTCTTGCAGTACACTAATACGAGGGTATGTGGCACCGGTTTCAAAACTAATGTTAAGGAAATTAAGGTGGACAGGAGAACAGCAGATTTTCAACACTTAAATAGCACATTCTCATGAGAAAAAAAAGCCAACAATGGCTTATTTGTAACACAATAGCTATTTAAAATACAATTTAGAATTTATTATATGTCAAGTACAGTGCTAAGCATTTTACACACATTATTACATTTATCATTACAAAAGTCCTATAGGTTAAATGTTATTAATACTGAGATTTACCCACATCCAAAGTCTATAATCTTATGTACTCATTATATGGCTTCAAATCTACATTGGTGTTTTTTTTTAATTTAACCTTTATGGTATTTTTTATATTACCATTTAGTTCCCATATATCTCCCTCCCCCAGTAATCTACATTGTTAATGCTATGGATTTTCTTGCTTCCTGATAATTTTTGAGTTATTATAGGCCTTTATGGAGCTAATCAACTGGCAAGCTTGACAAAGGAGAACCTTTTTATAATGTAATATAGAGAGACATTATTCGTCACAGTTGACTGATGAAATAAATATAAACACTGCATGGTATGCTTTATTCATTTCAGCTACATTCCCCTAGAGAAATGCACACCATGATCTGGGAGGTAGAAAGACAAATAAATGCTTTTATATGTTTTTTAGTTGTTAGTTACTGAATTACAAAGTAAATATTCTGAGAGCTGTGAGGAAGTAGAAAGAGGTACAAGCCATGTTGTTGACTTCAACATGTTTACAGTTACCTGAGAAGATGACTCCACAGTTTGTGTAGTTTTTAATGATTTGAAGTGTTAATTCATTACATTAATACAAGTGGTTTTTATATGATAAGTAAGTTTTTTAAAGTATTACTGTTTAAGTGTTACTTTTATATTTCTATTGTCCTGAGTTAGTATCTAAATTTATGGATACCTTTGTCTTTGGAAAAAAATATTTCTGCTTAAAATAGCTTACTGTTCAAGAATGCATTTTAAAAACTATTTTAATTATGCATAACCAGTAGGTATATAATTTAAGTGAAAGACAGCAGGGGGAGCTCAAAGACTGGTTGGACAAATTAAAGATTGATTTCATGAATACCGGAAAATTAAGAGAGTATTGAAGAGAAGAAAAAGAAAGTTAGAATAGAGATGCTTAGTGAAATTATTAGTTGGTCTTTCATGAAGCCTGAAGTAATTCCCAGAAAAATGGTGAACTAGCTACACAGAGGAACACTTTCCAGTAGAGAACACTTCAAAAGGCTGGATAAAAATGGCTAAGAAAAGATTTTTAGACATGCATACAGTCAGTAGACATCAAAACATGCCAATTAAAATTACACCACCAGACCACGACCTACCCATCAGGATGGTTAAGGCGAAAAAGACAATAGCAAGTGCCGGCTAGAATGTGGAGCAACCAGAAAACTGCAGCAGCACGGGTTGGAATGTGAATTGGAAAAACTACTTGGGAAAGCTGTTGGCAGTTTTTTTCTAAAACTGAAAACACTCATCCTCATGATTGAGCCATTTTATTTTGGGTGTCTACCTCACAAAAATGTACACAAAAAATAATGTTCATAGCATGATTTATAATAACTTTAAATAAAAATGAAACACGTTTAATAGCCATAATTGAATAATTATGAATAATAGCCATAAATGAATAATTCAAAGCACTTATTTATGAGGACATGTTTATTTATATATTACATATATAATTGATATATTTCATCTATGTGTATACAGACAGATTAATCTTCCAAATATAATGTTAAGAAAAAGAAGCCAGACATTAAACAGTACGTGGAAGCCAGACGTTCAAGGGTACATTGTCCTTAGTGAACAATGTCACTCATGGTGATAGATGTCAGGAGAGCAGTTACTCCTAGGGGTCATTATCTGGAACAAGGCACAAAGGGGGCAATTTGTGCTTCTTGATCAAGTTGCTAGTTACATAGGTAAGTTTATTTCATGAAAATACAGCATGCTGTACAGTTAGTCTGTTTTTCTCCATCATGATATAATTCATCAAAATTTGCTGTAACCCTGGCCAGTGTGACTCACTTGGTTGGAGCATCATCCTATAAGTTGAAAGGCTGCAGGTTCAATTCTTGGTCAGGGCATGTGCCTTGGCTGTGGGTTTAATGTTCAGGGTGTGTACAAGAGGCAACCAATCAATGTTTCTCTCTCACATTGATGTTTCTCTCTCTTCTTTCCTCCCCTCTCTCTAAAATCAATAAGTCTGTCCTCAAGTGAGGATAAAAAATGTTGCTCTAAATATTATTCTAATCTAGATTGTTTTAAAGCATTAAATTAAGAGGTAAAATTTGAGGCCTGAAATTAAGAATATGTAAGCACTAGAGCTAATATTTATCCTGAAGGCATTTGCCAATCCTTTGTGTGCCAGGGAAAGAATCAAAGCTAAGGGCTTAAAAAGAGAAGGGAGTCACATTCAGACACCACATAAAGTCTCACACCCAAGAGTCAATACCCAGAGTGAGTGTATTGGGTAAAACCTTTCATGCAGAGGGCAAGACTTGCCTTGGTTCCAGGCAGCTCACTAAAAAAATGTTTCTTTTCAAAATTTCTAATTACAAGTGCATACTCACATGGGACTGGGTTCTCATCTGGCCTGGAGCCGAATATTTAGTTTAAATAGGTCTATGGCTGGTAGATCATATAGTTATTTTGTGTAAGCAAATTCCCTCTGGAAAAATATACTTTAAACAGAAATAATTCCCACATATAAAATGCCAAGAAACATTGCAGAAAAATTACTGAATACATAAAGAAGTAAATTCCCATAAAAACAAGCAATAGAAATAATAAACTGTAAATTAGACTACAAAGATTGCAGATATTGGAATTACAAAAAATAAAAATAAAAATATATTCAATCTGTTTAAAGAAATACAAGTAATGATAGAAAATTTAGCAGAGAGAGAGAGAGAGATCTATTGGTTGCCTCTTGTAGGTTCCTCAACTGGGGATCAAACCTGCAACCTAGGTATGTGCCCTGACTGGGAATCAAACCCACAACATTTTGGTGTCGGGAACAACACTCCAACCAACTGAGCCGCACCAGTCTGGGCCCAATGAACAACATTTGAAAGGGAGAGAATAAATGGGCATTGTTGTATTTTAGTGGTAGAATCATTGCTAACTGTAGTTCCATCACTTACTATGTGACTTCAGGCAAATTATGGAATCTCTTTGTACCTCAGTTTCTTGATCAGTAAAGTGCTGATAATAATAGAATGTATTTCAAAATATTATTATAAGAAATAAGTTAAATGTAAAGAACTTAGAATGAAAAGGTATATGTCCAATTCACTTATAATAATTGTTAAAAACATAATTCCTCAAGGGTTGTATAAAACCTATCCAAATCATAAAGGCAGGTTGAAAATGCTAAACTAAATATTAGAAAATAAAGCAGCAGAGAAGCAAGATGGCGGCGTAGGTAGACACACTGCGCCTCCTCGCACAACCAGAACTAACAGAGAATCGAACAGCAAGGGGGACCAACACCAAGGAAATAGAAAATAAACATTCATCCAGACTGGTAGGAGGGGCGGAGACGGGCACCGGGGTGGAGAGGACTCATGTGGCTGTGGCAGGACTGAGACTGGCGGAGTGTGGGACAAATGGCGCAGGCAGTCTGAGCACTAGCAGACCCAGCGGCCCCACATTTGCACAGATAAACCCAGAGGGCTGGACTCAGACTGGCAGAGAGTGGGACAGGCAGAGCAGCGGGTAGCACCCCGCGGCACCACATTCGCCCACAGATAAACCGGAGGAATGGCGGGGAGCGAAGCAGACTGAAGACCGCGCAGCCCAGGGCTCTAGCTCGGTGAAATAAAGCCTCAAACCTCTGATTGAAAGCGCCCCTGGGGGTTGGGGCGGCAGCAGGAGAGACTCCCAGCCTCACAGGAGAGGTTGTTGGAGAGACCCACAGGGGCCTAGAGTGTGCACAGGCCCACTTACTCGGGAACCAGCACCAGAGTGGCCCAGTTTGATTGTGGGTAGAGGAGTGAAGGATTGAAATCCGGAGGAGAGTGAGGCTGGCGCCATTGCTCCCACTTGGCCCCTCCCCCCGTACAGCGTCACAGCACAGCGACCAGCGTTACCCCGCCCGGGTGAACACCTAAGGCTCCGCCCCTTAAAGTAACAGACGCGCCAAGACAAACAAACAACAAAAAAAATGGCCCAAATGACAAAACACTTCAAAGCTCCAGAAAAAATACAACTAAGCGAGGAAGAGATAGCCAACCTATCGGATGCACAGTTCAAAGCACTGGTTATCAATATGCTCACAGACTTGGTTGAATCTATTCGAAAAACACATGAAAAAATGAAGCCTATGCTAAGAGAAACAAAGGAAAATGTACAGGGAACCAATAGTGATGAGAAGGAAACTGGGACTCAAATCAATGGTGTGGACCAGAAGGAAGAAACAAATATCCAACCAGAAAAGAATGAAGAAACAAGAACTTGGAAAAATGAGGAGAGGCTTAGGAACCTCCAGGACGCCTTGAAACATTCCAACATCCGAATTATAGGGGTGCCAGAAGGAGAAGAGGAAGAACAAAAAATTGAAAACTTATTTGAACAAATAATGAAGGAGAACTTCCCTAATCTGGCAAAGGAAATAGACTTCTGGGAAGTCCAGGAAACTCAGAGAGTCCCAAAGAAGCTGGACCCAAGGAGGAACACGCCAAGGCACATCATAATTACATTACCCAAGATTAAACGCAAGGACCTACATCCAAGATTACTGTATCCAGCAAAGCTATCACTTAGAATGGAAGGGAAGACAAAGTGCTTCTCAGATAAGGTCAAGTTAAAGAAGTTCATCATCACCAAGCCCTTATTATATGAAATGTTAAAGGGAGTTACCTAAGAAAAAGAAGATCAAAAATAGGAACAGTAAAAATGACAGCAAACTCACAGTTATTAACGGCCACACATAAAACAAAAACGAGAGCAAACTAGGCAAACAACTAGAACATGAGGGTTGTCATTAAGGGAGTGGGAGGGGGAGAGGGGGGGAAAGGTACAGAGAATAAGTAGCATAGATGATAGGTGGAAAATAGACAGGGGGAGGGTAAAAATAGTGTAGGAAATGTAGAAGCCAAAGAACTTATAAGTATGACCTATGGACATGAACTATAGGGGGGGAATGTGGGAGGGAGGGGGGTGGGCAGGATGGAGTGGAGTGGGGGGGGAAATGGGACAACTGTAATAGCATAATCAATAAATATATTTTAAAAAAAAGAAAATAAAGCAGCAACAAATACATAGTTGTGAGTGTAAATTAAATATATGTGTATGTATTTATATATATGGTATATAAAAGGCTATACAATTAAAATGTCTAATAATTCATGATATTAATAGGTTAAAGAAGAAAAATTACATATATATCTCAGTAAATGACAAAAATCCTCTGATAAAGTTCAACAAATATTCATGATAAAAATTTATAGTAAATTCAGAATAGATGGAACTTGTTAAAACTAGTGAAATGTCAAAGTATACTTTTAAGTTTAAAAACAAGAAAATAATGTTTGTTTTTTTTTATTTCTACTTACAAATTTACTGAAAGCCTAGTTCTTGAACTAACATCACCATCACCTGGGAGCTTGTTAGAAATGCAGACTCCCAGGCTCTGAATGACTACGGAACCAGGGTTTTCATTTTCACATGTTCCCCAGGTGATTTCCGTGCATCTTAAAGTTTGAGAAACACTGGCCTAATTGGTGTAGAACAGCAATAAATATTTTTAGAAATGGCATAAAATATAAACATTAGAAAAGACATCTTTTTATTTTCATAAATGGCCTGATTGTCTACATAGAATATCTAAAATAATCAGAAGGAAAATTATCCAAAGTATCACAAAGTTTAACAAATTCTCTACATATTTGGACAATATAAAAATATTATGTTTATTTATAATTGCAGCAAGCATTTAGAAAATATAATTTTGGAAGAAAGGGAAGGGTCATTGTGGAATATGTATAAAGGACCCAAGGACAAAGCCAAAGGGGGGTAGGATGGAGGGTGGGAGGTGGGGGTGAGTGGGGCAGGGGAGAGTGGTGGGGGTAAAACAGAGACAACTGTACTTGAACAACAATGAAAAAAACAGGAAATGATGGAGTGTCGATCAGTGGGTAGCCATGTGAAAGACATAAAACTGGATTACTTCTCATGTCGTATACACAATTTAATTCAATATGTAAAAGGAATTAAATGTAAAAGGCAAGACATGAAAACTTTTTAGAAGAAAATTCCTGCCAATAAAAAAACCTTCTATTTCTCAAAATGTTTTGACAGTAAACCTACTGGGAGAAGATATTTCTAATGCTTATGATCAACAAGGAATTTCTGAATATATAGAAAAGTCCTAAAAATCAATCAGAAACAGACAGCTCAGGAGAAAAACAGGCAAAAGATGTGGTTAACCACCGATAATCATATTTCTAAGTGCTCAAAACTAAGTTACCAGGGAAAGCAAAATGAATACCACAATTAGTATCATTTTAAAAGCACTAAATTGAAAAAAGTATTTAAGTCAGAGAAAAAAATCACTTTGCTTTTACAAATTATATGATCACATATCCCACTTGGTCCAACACTCATTGAGAGTGTCACACACACACACACACACACACACATACAGGCACATACACACATCAACAGTCATTCAAGGGTAAACTGTGGCAAACATTTTCAAAGTCACTTATAAATTATTGTCTGTGAATTCCTCATAAAAAGTCTTAAACTCTTTTTCAATGTTTAAACTTAACTGTAATTAAGAAATGAGAAAAACTACTAATGCTCTTAACTTGATATAGTTAATACTATTTACAAAAGAAAGAAAAATGCTTGGCCACAAGACTTTCATGTCTTAGTATTATACATGTAGAACAGAAAAAATGTCTAAGAGAAAAGGGATTTCACCCTCATTTCACCAGCCTTTCATTAAAATTTTCTTTAACCTTGTATAAAATACATTCATACTCGTTAAAATTCTTTTTACTGAAAAAGAAGGATATTAGAATTTTAACATAAATTACAATAATTCTTCTGATTGCAAATGCCATTGAGAAAGGCAGGTCAAATTCACTTTTCAAGGCTTAAACACTTTTACAGCCACCTTTCAAACTTCATTTTAGGTACTAGAACTCCTTTGCTGTGGCTTTGCCTACTAGGACTACAGTTTTGTGAAAATCCGAGCAGCATTCAAGGATCACGCTTAAGGGTATGGCCCTGGGTGCCAGAGCACTGGGCGTCAACACCTAGTTCAGCGACATACTAGCTGTGTGGTCTTGGGTAAGTAACTGTGCCTTGCTGAGCTTTGGTTCCTCGCCAGTTAAATGAGGCTGACATGAGCTCCTACTTGTCGGATTATGGCAGTTGTAAGAGCTAAAACATAAGGTACTTAGAGCAGTGCCTGGTACATACCAAGTGATCTACGCATGTTAGCTATTATTATTATTCATATTATGCATATTTAATAATAGATCACGCGGAAGAAAATGATATCAAAGCAACAGTCATTTCAGGAGATCTAAATAGTTCTTGCTCTTCATAGTATTTTAAACTTAAAAGTTCCCAGTGAAAACATAATGCTAGCTCCATTTATAAAACAGTGAAAATAAGACCTTCCCTGATGTCATTATATCTAAATATATTAAAGAAATTTAATATCTTATGTTCCCCATTTTCATTAAAATGTGCCAGACTAATATATTTATAAATGGCTTCTATTCTGGCCAGTATTTTTAGCAGGTTTTAATTCTCAGGCATTAAACTGAATTTGGAAATCCAAGTGTTGGAATTTGGCTCCAATTATCTCACGCTTTTGCCCTAGTAATTACATTCTCTTACCAGACTGAATAAATATGCATATTATTTTTACTAGTGGCAAAACTGTGATTTCAGTGTTACATGCCAAAATAATGTTTGCACTCCATTATCATCCTTTAGTTCAAAAAAAGTAATCATAAATCATGCTTAGGTATTTTTGCTGTCTGAATACTCTGACCCCGCCCCTTATTGTTTAGATGAGTCATGATGAAGATAACAAATGCATGTTATTAATTGTCTGTTACGTCAGTGCTAGGATGTGCTATGTGGCGGTTATGTAAAAGAGGGGGGAACAGAACATGATCACTCACATGAAGGATCTTATATCAATTTAAAAAGATAGAATTAAAAGACTCCAAACAACAGTGAGTCATATCAAAGAGTTTCAGGTCAACACTTGATGGGGTACAGGAGTCTAACAAAACAAGTAAGAGGAAAGGAGGAGAGGAGGGCCGTAGTCAGGGAGTGTTTCAGGGATGAGGAAGCAGGAATTGCAATTATGATGAAGTATACCTCATAAAAGAGTAGAATTTTTCTAAGTCAATTACTCCTCAATTTCAGGCATTAATTTATTAAGCTCATATTTTGCCATATCTACATTTCTACTTCATGATTTTTGAGTGTCTGAGTTTCCCCATTACCATCATCTATTTTACTAATTCTGAAGTAGAGTACTTTTTGAAAATCCCAAATGCCTTTATTTAAAGGGAAACTTTATAGCACTACCATAAATGGAAAGTCCATACCACTCATCATAAACATAAGGGAGGGTATCTGAAAAAAATAAATGTAAACCGAACAACCTTACTAGTTTCTATCCAGAGATGCTATTTTCCAAAGTCTCTAGGCTAAAGGCCAGTTTTGCCTTTGCTTAAAAGAGACATTAAACAGATATTAAGAAATATTAGAGACTTAGTTATAATGATATGAGACTTTCTCTTGTTCTGCCTCCCTCCCTACCATCCTTCCTACTTTCCTTTGTTCCTTTCTTTAACCTTCCTCCTCCTGTTTTTTCCTGTTTCTCTCCTGTGCCTTCTTTCTCCTTCCTTCTATCCCTTCCCCTGCTCCCTCCCTTCCTCCCTCCCTCTGTCCTTCCCTCTTTTTTCCATTTCCTTCATTCTTTCCTTCCTTCCACAGTATTTTTAGCATTTATTGAGCACCTATTTCATGCCAGGGACCATTCTAGACACTGATGAAGAAACAGATAAAAGCCCTTGCCTCATAGACCTTGTTTTCTTGTTGGAGAAAGATGGTCAATAAACAATTAAACAAGACAAGGTATAGTAGTTCATATGTGCTATAAAGAAAAATAGAGCAAGGAGTTTCAGGGTGTTAGGCATTCACTGATAAAGTGACAAATGAGCAGTGATCTGAAGGACAGAATAAAACCAACCAGACACAAACTTGGAGGAAGAGATGTCCTGGCTGTGGGAACAGTGAGTGTGAACACTGTGATGCAGAACATGCCTGGTAAGTTCAAGGAACAGTGATGAGGACAGTGTGATGGAAGCGAGTGGGTGGGGGATAGTGGCTTGAGAAGGGGTCAGGTCACTGGGAGGGGGATGGTAGAGTTCTGATCATACAGACCTTTCAAAGACAAAGAAAGAACTTTGACTTTGACTCTAAATTATAGGGGAAGCCATCGGATGGCTCTGTTCAGAAAGCACTGCAATGTAACCTAATTATTGTTTTGTGGAATAAACTACACTGTGTAGAGATAAGACTGGATGGCAGGGGGAGGGCATAAGGAAGGAAATTGGTTAGGAGGGCATTGCAATAACCTATGAGAGAGGATAGAATATTTAGTCCCGGGGTGGGTGGTAGCCTGGAAATAGTCAGGCCATTAGATCTGTTCAGCAAAGCAAATCTACTCTTCATCCTCTTTCTCCATTATTTGAAAAGTATATCTCTATATTAGCGCTGCCCCATGGCTGTAACCAGTGACCAGCCATTGTGCCGTATTCCTCTGTAATCCTCAGTGCTGACCACAGTGCCTTCTAGAGTGCTTAAAAGGCTGTAGAACTAAATTTCAAATGAGTGGAATAATGAAGGCAGAGGCAAGAAGGGTCGTGGTAGGTATTCGGGACAAGAAGATCCATGTGGACGGGCAGAAGGGACATGAGCATTGGGGAGAAGTGCTTCTCAGGGAAACAGGCTCATATGAGAATGCATTTTACATGAAAGAAGGAGAACTAAGAGAAGCATAAGAGGAAAGCAGATTTAAAGACAGGAAAGAAGAAAAGTTTCATGGGACCTTTCATTCAAAGAAAAATGTAATATGGGTAAGAGGTACACAGGGCTCAGGGTTTTCTACACAGGTTTTATATTTAAACCAGTAAAACCCACAGAAGTCCCTTAATCTCAACTACTAACTCATTGAATAATGTCAATATTTTCATTATTTTGCTGCTTTTCAAAGACACAAAGAACTGTTCATAACCATAGAGTTTGTGTATATACATTTATATACGGAGCTCCCCAGTTTCAAAGGCTGGCATGGGATTGTTCCTTAGATATGTAAGAAACCTTTGTATTTCTGCGGTTTGGAGATATGCCAGCATCAAGAGGATTCACCATGTTAACTAGGCAGATTCCAAGGATCCAAAGGAACCTCAAGGGATCGCTCCTGAAAAGAGTCTCCTCTGCAAAACAGAACTAATGGGAACTAAGGCAGGACAGGGGCAGCAATAACGTGGGGATGAGAATGGGGAAGGAGGACTGAAGCATGAGGACAGGGAGGGGAGGGGACTGAATGGAGCACAGGGGTCTTGTCTTTACATAAAAGCATTTCTGGTGTTGTGCCAGGGAGACTTGGCCCATCTTGCATGAAGAGACCAAGTCAGAATAAAACTAGAAATAGATGCATGGATGTTGGTCTCTCGCAGGGAACCCAGGAACCCGAGACTGGCATGGAGGAGAGTCAGAGCCAAAATCACCAGGTAAAACAACAATCAATGGGCAAACCACAGGCTGATTTTTGTTTCCTAATCTAGGTCCTCCTCATCCCTTGCCTTCACTAAAGACAGGACTCCTAACTGGCCTTGCACATCTACACTGCCCCTCTGCACACCACTCTTCACAGCCAACGACAATGGCCTCTATGCGCGCCCTGAGTAAACACCAAATCCTATCTTATCGGCATTTCCTGATAGTCCCCACCTATTCCCACCCCCTATTTGCCAAATGACATAACTTCCTGGTGAATTCTAGAAAAGTTACTTGTTCTAACACCATCCCTACCTCTCCCTGGTCCAACTCTATGATTTTGTCCTCCTCTGATGGGCCCTGAGGCCCCCTCCCACCTTTCTGCTATAATATATGATGCACTTACAATTCTACATCCATCTCCCCAGAAGGTAGAAAAGTGCATGCTAAATAGTAAGCGCTTAAATATTTATTTGCTGTTAAGGTTGAATGATGATTATTGATGAATGTAAAGGTATGAAGACAGTAGTTGATCATTTGTTGAGAATATAGGAGGTTTTTACATCAATTTACATCTCATATGAGGTGGAACTGGCTCTACGTACATTTTTAAAAAGTGCTGAATGAATAGGAACAAGCATCCACTAAGACTAAAAGAAAAGGAACCACAGATTTGGGATGGTTATACAACAGTGTATTATCTTCCACATTCACAAATTAAAAAAAAATACAATACAATTTAACCAAAACAAAGTTCAAGGTAGAGTGTATTCTAGAATCAATTCAGATCCTTATGGGAACAAGATTTAAAATCTACTTAGAATAGTCACTGAATGGCTATCATTTAAATATTTGTTCTTGAACTAACAGTAACCATGTAGGGATGAGAGAGAAGTTAAATATAAAAGGGCATTTGCTTGGATTGTAGTTCTAAAACAATCCCTATGAATCGAGGTCAATATTCATACATTTGTGTTCATTCTCCTGTAAAGCCAAGTCGCAGATCCAGTGGCTCCATCTGCCGTCGTACACACATGCAGTCAAGTGGCCAGGAGGCGATCCTCCAATACTAAGTGACTTTTGGGCATGTGTCAGATGTTTAATCTGTACGTTAACTCACTTAGGTAACCACGGTAACTCTTAATGCACTGAAGGTATAATTTGAGAAGACCGTTTTATTTTTAAGAGAGCTGGAGAAATGGCCAACAATTTTTAACATTTGCATATTAAAGTGTGAATTCCAGGAAAAGAATCTTGTGGTCAGGTGAAGTTGCTTATGCCACTTGACGTTAGCAACCTACAGGATGTGATTCTGAAATGCCTGCTGTTTTCAGAGCATTGCACCTGGAGAACTTCCTCAATTTACAGAGGGCCTCTACTGCTGCGGGGATATATTTCAGTTAACCTGAGTAAAAATTACCCTTTTTGACAGAAAAGGGACAGAAAAGGTCAGGGGCAGAACAACAATGATGTTTCAACATTCACCAGGCCTTGGAACAAACATCTTCTAACATTGTTAATATGACTATTTATTAAGCACTCTCAGTAGGCTTAACGCAGTTCCTGACTAATTAGCTTGTAATTTAATTGCTAGTCCTAATGCAAATCCTCTAAATTGGGGTAGTTGGGTTTTGAAACTGATGCCAACTAATACCATTGTAGTCAGTGGCTCTTTAACATCTGTCTGCCTTTTTCACGATTTTCCATTTTACTTTATTCATACATTTGGTTCACACACAACCACCCCTCCTTTTTTTTCACTGAAAAGATATAAATCAAGGGGCACCTACAAAATCACAAACCTTGTGGTCAACATAGTAGTTTAAAGTCCATACTATATTTTTGTACCTGTGAATGTTTATAGGCAATCTAACACGTTCATACAGTTATCAAATATCAGCTTTGAACCAGGAAAACATTTCTGGGAGATTTATACAAACAGATGGACTTTTGTGTCTGTTTCCATAGGAATTTCACACATCTGGATTTTCTATATAGTTTCGGAGAGGGCTCCGTATCTGTCCTGGAGTTGGTTCACTGTACAAATTTCTTACAGGACTGGACAGTATACCAGAGGAGCCCTGGTGCCTGCTGAGGCCCTGCTGCGTGCAGCTCCAGATAAACGTCCCCCAGCGACGTCATAGGGCGCCGAGGCTGACGGCCCAGCTTCGGAAAAGAATGTGCTGCAGACTGGTGTAGGAACCACCGTGAGGCAATGAGGGGAAACTTACTACCACTTTCAGTATCAAAGAGTGTTTCGTTGAAGCCCTGAAATCACTATCTGGCTCTTTGCAGATGCGCACCCGTGACAGCTAGGGGACCAGGCAGGGGAGTCACAGACTGCCGTCCACCACTCACTATTTTCCAGGTTGTCTGACTAGAAACATTAAAACTGGGAGCTTTCATTAAGATAAGCAAGTCGATGCTTGCTTCAATGCATTTTTTCTCTACTATTATTTTAGATAAAGTCAGGGAAAGCTAACCATTTATAATTTTTATTATTTATTACAATTACTGTTTTAGAAAGTCAGCTTCTCTTGTTATCTAATTCCACAGAAAATCTGCATGTTGGTTAGCCTTGAAAATGGCCAAAAGAACCTTTTCCCATTGCTTAATTTTTTTCTTAGTTTCCCTTTTTTGTTTACATAGCCGTTGCCCTATTGATAAATATTTTTTTCATTTCCATTTTCACTGTTGCAAAGAATGCTTTTTGGAAAATTTTTAGTTAAAATCATGTTTTTCTTCTTATGCCACAATGAGAGCTTATAGGAGAAAATACAGAAAAACCAAAATGTGAATATTTAAAAGTATTTACAATCCTACTTTGAAAGAATCGCTGAATGGCTTGGCGGTGTTTGAGTGCCAGTGTGTTCATACATTTATCTTCTGCTCTGGGTGTAAGCATATGCATACATTTGAAATTTACATTTATGTAAATAAACGCAGCAACTTATGAAAATTGGGTGTACTAAAAATGCTTTTAATAGCATGCTTGTTTTTAATCCTGTGAGACTTTTGAATTACCCAAAACAGTATCCATTTTCCAGCTATATGTTTACACAGTTGCAGCTTTTTAATCACCAAAGAAAAGTGTATGAGAGCCAGCAAAGCAGAAGTTGACCTGGAAGTTATCCCCCTGACATTTGAGAGACACTAGGATGGATGAGGTTTGATGTACTTGATTTAAATGAGATAAAGTAAAATCTAATTTCAAAATGTAAGTCTTCTTTACAAAGTAGAATTAAGGCCCATGCTGATTCTTTCAAAAATGTTATATGCTGAAGGAGTTAAGATGTCTCCAGCTGAAAGGAATAATTTTATGACCTTGCTTCTAAATTGTATACAGTTCCTCTTGCTTTGAGTCTGCTGTCACAGACATTTAATTAACCAGAGTCACTGTAGCAAGGGGTTTGTCTATAATTTGAGTGAGTCACCCATTTCTGAGTCATCTACTTCTGATTTGTTTTAAAATCAAATGCAAGATACTTGGCTAACATACAATTACCATGGGCTAGGGCCTGAAAAGAACAACCCAATTATAGCCTACTTTGATGCACCCCTAGCTTCACCTGAGCCTTCCATTTTGCTAATAAAAGTTACAGTTTTTTTCATTTAAGGGCATTTCCTAAGCATCCTTCTGTTATGTCTGAAACACCAAGTCCCTAACTAACCCTTTTTTTTTTTTAGTTAACTATCAACCATCATCCAAAGTCTATAGTATTAACTGTATACTTAAAAGATAAGTAAAATTTTATAGTGGAAACAAAAGATATGTGACAAAGAAGTTTGTAATCTACTGGAGGAATTATAATTGTGACATATTTAAGATCACATACCTGTGTGTCAGAAAACAAACTCATAGTAACATCAGCTGCAGAGATCCTAAGGGACACAGCATCAAGCTTGTTTAAGAACTGGGAAGGCAGTGACAGACTTTCTTAACAAAATGGGTCTGCTTGGGGAAAGAGTAAGATGACTTCAAGCGGGGAAGAACAGCTAATAGAATGGATGATAGAATCAAGATATAAAAAGAGCTTAATGGCCCAAATCTAACAACATGGAGTTAAACAGGGACACATTTGAAGTCTTGTCCTTTGGTTAGAAAATAAAATCTAATTGAGTGACAGCCAAGGGGGAGGGAATTGGTGGTCAAGCTGAGAATGGTTAGTGTTGTGTATGTCAGTATGTGACAAGACACAGTCTATGTGATTCAAAGTCACAAACTTGTTAATGTCCAGGCTGAGGGAAAAAGTAGTCTATCTGATGCTCTGAGCTCCTTGGGTCACTTTTGAAATAATCTGCTCATCTCTGAGCCACAAATTTAAAAGAGAATGTTGTGAGATAGGAGTTAGCCTAAATGAGAGTAGCTAGGAAATGAAAAGACAGATGCTATAGCGTAAGTGTATTTACTGAAAAGGTGAAAAAAAACCCCATAGAGAACAGACCTTACAGTTAAGGATACAAAAGAGTGTCAAGGGAAGTGGAATTTCACTTGCCCTGTGAGTCTCCAAGCTTCAGAAGTAGGAGCAATGCTACATGGAAGCTTTGTGGAGGCAGAAGTTGATTCAGCGAAGGCAAGAACAAGCCAACAAGGCAGAGCTGGCCAAGCACAGAAGAGCTGCGTGGGAGAAGAGTGAATTTGCTGCGTGAGCATTGAAGAAGGAGCAAGCACTGGCCTTTGAAAGGTCAAGTCATAGTTTGCATTAGCTCTGAGCCAGAGGTGTCTTCTACCAACTTGAGACTTCTGATTCAGCAAGAGGTTTGTACTCTTCCTTGCCTCTGCCGTATTTTCAATTTACCTGCATTTGAATTAATTAAATTTCTAAACCCTTTACCTCTCAAGTTCAACAATTATATCTTTAAAAATATGTTGACCAATTTAAGGTTTTGATTAAAACAATATATGGCCAAACTTTTGCTAAATTTTCATAGCATAACACTCACTGCCTACTTCCTTGGA
The DNA here is from genome assembly GCF_022682495.2 of Desmodus rotundus. Lineage (NCBI taxonomy): Eukaryota > Metazoa > Chordata > Mammalia > Chiroptera > Phyllostomidae > Desmodus > Desmodus rotundus. The sequence goes on along the minus strand of NC_071387.1, from coordinate 177,007,988 downwards.
GCTATCTCCTGCGGCATGAAACAGTAAGCTCCCAAAGAACTGAGTTCAGAATAGTGTCAGTTCATATGGACCTGTCAGGATCTAAAGGACATAGAATTCTTGGTGGCATGTTTCATTCTGAGAGTTCAAGGTACTGCCCCCATTGCCATACTTTTTAGACTTAATGTGCATATGAGTCACCTGAGATCTTGGGGTGGGGTCTGAGAATGTGCACTTCTACCAAGTTCCCAGGTGATGTTCATGCTGCTGGTTCATGGACCAAACGTTGAGTACCAGATACAATCTATTTCCTGTGAAGCATCATTGTATAATGTTTATTATACCAGTAATTACCTTGGTATCTCTTTTGCTTTATATATTAACATATCTATTGACACAGATAATGGCATTTCTATTCTTGTTTAATTGAAAATTATATGGTATAATAAATTAAAAAATCAGACATCCAGTTTTTTCAGGTACTTAAGAGGATGGCTATACAAAACCACTGAATTGGTCTTTTTGATCACCTTACTTAGGGGTGTCCATGGACAATTCCATCAAGACCAATGGCTAAAACTGCACTAAGTTAGTATAGTTCAATTTTATTTTTGTTTATCTAGTGTGTGAAATACAGTCCTTGATAATAAAATAATTACAACAGCTTTCTTTTTCCTGGCACTCAACTTATTGTAGCAACAATTCAGTGTCAGATATAGACTGAGATCCCTTCGTAGTGCTGTGAGTTGTTGGTGGATGATGATGTTGAGTAGATGGTCCCAAAGAAACAAGTCTGAATGTCCCTAAGTTGTGTGCCTTAGACTAAGTTTTTTAAAAATATTTTATTTATTTTTATAGACAGAGGGGAAGAGAAGGAGAAGGAAGGGAAAGATCAATGCGTAGTTGCCTCTTGCATGCCCCCTACTGGAGACCTGGCCCACAACCCATGCATGTGCCCTGACTGGGAATAGAACCAGTGACCCTTTGGTTGTCAGGCCCATGCTCAATCCACTGAGCTACACCATCCAGGGCTAGACTAAGTTTTAAGGTATCTTTAAAAAAAAAATTGGTTCAAATTAAATAGTACTAATTTTTTTTCATGTCTTCTCCAGAAAATATGAAAAGGTAAATGATATTATTTAAACTTCCCTATCAAATGTCATCTTTTGAGTTTTGCGCCTTTACCTAAATTATCATATATGATTGTGGGGGGAAACTTGGATATCGTGGAAGGGTAATTGGTCTTTTGATGTTGATATTCAGGGACTGAGACATGCAGGGTCATTGTCCAGTGGTGAGAGACTTCAGCCTTCTATTCTCTCTGTGGGAAACAATCCTTCCCCTCACGGACTTCAAGTCTTACACAAATGCCAATGTGGAAGGTGGCTCTTACTACAGTTGCAGCCCCTCACCATACTTCCCTGACTTAGTTTTCTTCTTAGTACTTACTAATATCCAATATACCATATATATATTTATATATATTTATATATATATTTATATATATATTTATATATTTTACTGACTTTTCTTGAATACTGTCTGTCTTCCCCTAAGCTTTCTAATTTTGCCATGACAAATCACCTTTGATAAACACAGTAGTTTAACAAAGAAAATGTATTGCTTTGTAGTTCTGTAGGTCGGAAGTCTAACACAGGTCTCACTGCTCTAAGATCGAGGTGTTGGCAGGGCTGTGCTCTTTTCTGGAGCCTCTGGGGAGAATCTGTTTCCCTTTTGTGCCACCTCTAGAGATTACCACCATTCCTTGGTTCCTGATCCCCCTCCCCCATCTTCAAAGTCGGCGAATTTGCATCTTTCTAACCCTTTTTCTTGTCATCCAGTCTGTCTCTAACAGTCAGAACAGTCTCTGTGTTTAAGGACTCGCATGATTAGTTTGGGCCTATCTGGACAACCCAGGACCATCTCTGCTTCTCAAGGTTTCAGTCACATCTGCAAAATCCCCTTTTCTAGGTAAGAGAACATATTCAGAGGTTCTGTGGATTAGGCAGTGACCTCTTCGTGGGGGCCATTATTGCATCTACCACACCCCTCAATGGAGTGTAAGCTTGTTGGTTTTGTTGTATCCTCAGCACTTAGCATCTGGCACATAGTATATAATCAATAATTTTTTTTTCAATTAAAGAGTGAATAAAAGCCAGATTGGGTTGATGATGAGCACATATTTGAAGTGCAGATGCTAGAATACAGACCTCTACTGGCTATGTTTCAAAAGCACATCACCTCAATTAAATAAACCTTAGTCCTTATTTGAAAAATGAAATGGCCACCGTGTACAATTTACAGAGTGACTTAATCACTATGATTTACATTGAAATGGTTTGAAAATTCTTAAATAAACAAATTATTAACACCATACTTTTTAAGTTGGTCTTACGATCATTATCTTAAAAATATATATTTCTTCAAGCTCAAATATCAGCAATTTTGGTCAGAAGTTCACACTCTAGACTTTTAGAAAGCCCAACCAAGATGCCAAAAAAAGGATATTTGGGAAGATTCCTCAGTGAGGCTATAGCCTCGGTTGGTCTCTCTTCCTGGCAGACTGCTGTCCTCAGGGCCATGGTCCCATACCGAGTGCTCTGTGCTTGGGCCGTTTTAGGAGGGGGTGGGATAGTAGGAAGTTATAGGGCATCTCATCTCCAAAACTCAGTCTAGTCCAGGCTTTTGGCCCACTTGAGCATGTCGCTGATTTTCTCCAAGCTTCCCTTCTGCCTAAAGTCTATCATTCTCAGTAGCGTGTTACCTAGGGATGTTGGCAAATAGCACCATGGTACAGAAGTAAGATATTATCAGGCTCATTGTCTCATTTCCTTAGGAAAAGACTAGAACAGGATTTGTCCAACACACAGTCTTCACGTAACGTAAATTTATAACCAATAGTACAGTAAAGATAATAATATGCCAAAAAAAACTTACAGATTTTTTTGCTGATTTTTCCAGAATTAGTGGTTGGAACTTTTACCACTTAGTTGTAGAATATCTGTCCAAGAAACTAAGCTCCTCTGATTTTACTGACAAAATTTATGAATTTTTAAAAAATCCAATATACCTTTAGAAAACAGAGGTTGCCAGGAACTCATATGCTTATATTTACCAGAAGGGTAAAAATCAAAATGTTTAAGATAGAATTTTCTGGGTTCTTTTTCTAAAATCTGTGATGCTAAGATTAGAAACGCTGATTTTTCCCCAGGATTGACTTAATTAAACATACCAAATGAGGCCAAAACGACAACACCACCAAAACAGACTTAATATAGTTGTGGTTTGCTTCTGTGGGTCTGTGGCTAAGTATGGACATTTGGAAACAATAGGATGTTTGGTGACAATCAAACTATTCCCTCTCAGTCAACAGGTTCGTGCCCTGGAGTGAAAGCTCAGCGACTACAGTTAAACTGGTGCAGTGACTCTGAAAGCAGCCTCCAGACCAGCAGCATCAGTGTCCGCTAGGGACTCCTTAGGAGAACACAGTGTGGCGCTCGCCACAGATCTACTGGTTCAAAACTCTGGGGAAGGGGCCCAGGAATGTGTGATTTCCCAGCCCCTCAGGGTGATTTTTAGAGCTTAGAAAGGTCTGAAACCCCCTGGCTGAAGTCTTAGTCTAAAATGCCGTGCCTTACTTCTTGACGCAGTAGCCATGTTTGGTGGTGTATAGGGAAGTGCACAACTGCTTGTTAAAAGGCGAAAATTGGAGTCAACAATTAGCTATTTGGGATAAGTTATATCTCAAAATCATGTGGGCAGATTATTTTGAAAACTAGATATTTGAGTAAGCCGCACACATGAGAGAGCCTCCCCTACAACCCAAACCTAAAAGTCTCACTCACTTACTCTTTATCAGTTTATGTAAATAGCTCATGAAACATAAACTCTTTGTGATATCAAATGCTTTTCAGATAGTAATAAAAATCTGGCATATTTTCTTGGCATTCTCTTATAATTTAGACACATTTTTCAGAGATTGATTCCCTCTCTCACCAAGAATCAAAGAGCCTAGGGGTGAAAACCTAAAAAAGTAAAACCAAATAAAATTCTATTACATGCAACTATATTTTAAAACTTCAAGAATCTTGAAAAATATGGTTGTTTTCCTTGGTGAGTTAAATAAGCACAGAGCACATGTATTGTTTTAATGTTAGTAACTGGAAGTATCCTTTTACAGACATAATTGCTATAATAAAGGTGAAGCCACAGTGCTGAGAGAGCCCAGAGAACACAGCAGCTAATTCTTCCTGGAGAACCAAGGAGAGGGTCCTGGAAAAGTTGCTGTTGATCTAGGCCTTGGATGGTAAGTTTCCAGGGTAGAGAATGGGGTTGAGGACTTTTTCCACAAAAGAAACAGTGTGTGTACAAGAGCACCCCATCATGAAGGGCCCCGAGGGGTGAACCTGCAAAGGATAGGGTTGCAACACTCAGGATGTCCTGTGCTAAGGGGTGTGGGTTTATTTGCGGGTGGTGGAGAGCCAGTGAGAGCTTCTAGGCTTTGGATTAACATAAGACAATCTCTTGTTAGGGAGATGTGCTCTGGCAAAAGCATGAGCCTCGGACTGAATCTCCCAGAGACTGTTGTCAGAGAATTTGAACTTGACAAAAGGCTGGGCCAAAGCAGGGGTGGTGGAGGCGAAGACAAGAAATGGAGAGACATTTGAGTTAAGTTGAAATGTGATGGCTGAGGAGGAAAAAACAAGGAGAAATTTTGAACTTCTTATTATGTATTTCTTAACATTGGGTGTGATGCTTGTTTTGCATTAATTCACACAAACTGTCGAAGGCCAAATAAGGCGTTTATGCTTGGACTGGAAGAGGGGCATGCCTCTGCTTGTATCCAGCTGGTTCAAATGATCACATTTCAAAATGACAGGAACAGGTGGAAAGTAGCACCACTGGGACATGGAGTCGTGTGGTGGATGCATCTCTTAACCAGCAGTTCTGTGAGTGGACGTTAGTGAGCCTTTAAAGCAGTAGCCTTACTGGGGGCACTGAACATACTGTCCCTTGGGTCCTGTCCCCAGAAATGCTGATGTCACTGGTCTGGATGTTCATCCTGGGGGTGAAACTTTATAAGTTCCCTAGGTGATTTAGGTGGGTGAGAGCTACTGCTTAAATATGTTCCCGTGTTTTACCATGTGTAATGTGCACTTTTTTGCCCAAATTTTTGAGGGAAAAATAAAGATGCACGTTATACATGGGTGCAATGATTGCATACCATGGGTATAACGACCCCATGTATAATGCACACGAAATGTGTGGGTGTGCCTTATACACGGCAACATATGGTAAGTGAAGCCTTTTTCAATTTGATAGTGTAGCTTTAAATTTTCATTCTGTTGATTTGCCTAATAATCTGCTGTAATGCTAATGAGACCAAGTGCTACATATTTACCTCCTAGGGAATGATGTGAAATCAAATGAGATGATATATGCATGAAAGTACATTGAGCTGGTATTTAGCTGGGCTCTATTAGCACCAGTGTTTCAAAAAGTTCCTATCGAGAGTAAATACTTACATAAATCACAGGGAAAATACAACAAAGTAGTATCATTTCCTCCTCACTTTTATCTTTAACATGGTTAGCGTAGAAATTTTCCATAAGCACTACTGTCACACCTTATAATAAATACATCCTTTTTATTGACGTAAGATAAGAGCCTTTTTAAAAAAAGGCATCAGAGGGCCATAAATGCAAACTGGATTTCAGCATGCATATTGGGGACTTTAAATTTTCTTCATAAAATCTTCTTACTAATGGCAGATTCTATAAATCCTACAAGGCCAAAGTTGGCTTTGCCTTGGGCACACTAAATGCTCAGTAAAGAAGGATTGTGTCAGTGCCCCAACGACGTGAGCTCAGCGCAGCGCAGCGCAGCACAGCGCAGCGCAGCACAGCGCTGACTTTCCGCGGTGCACTGACAGCGCATTGGGGGCGGCCTAGCGGTGGAGCAGCTGACCTCTTCCCAGCCGTAAGGAGTGGTGACTGGAACTGACCAGCGGGTAATGACAACGCTCTTCCATAATTAAAACGCCTAAGCCAAAGAATGAAAATATTTCTTTAGGACACTGATATTATTGTAATTTTAACAATTTTGAGAAGAAAGAAGGCATGGAAGAAAAAAAATGTCAGGGAAAATGTTCAATGGGAAAAAAATATATATTAAAAAGAGGAAATATCAAAATAAACGGCTCAGTGGATTATAGTTTTCAATAACACATGAATGTGGACTATATCAAATACAGGTAAAATTCTACTGATTACAAAGGGTAGCTTTTACCTACTTTTAAACTTTTCAATATGAATGTTGCACTATCCAGGTTTCGGTCCAATTAAGATTTCTTAGCTCTACGCACTTATAATATTTCATTCCTTTCTCCCACTTTTTTCAGTCTCTTAGATTTCAGCTTTTAGGGCACAGTTCTGAGGTCTTTATTCAAATTACTAGTGCTGGCTTTTTAACATAAATGTTCTTTCCTCTTTAGTATGAAGTTTACTACATACCTACTGCAGTGAACGACATTATGGAAAAACAGACAATTCTGTCGTCTTCGTAAATGAGCAAATCTCATTTGGGACATCCCACATGAGGCAGGACTTCAGCTCTAACTGTAACCCTACTCCGTGTATTAGTGTCCAGTATGGAGTTGGTATATGAACTATTTGGGAACACGATAATGTAAGATTCACCCCCAATTGAAACAGGCTTATCCCAAATTTAAGGAAGATTTAATGGAGATTATCAGACAGTTAAATGTGTTTTATGTGTATTATATGTGCTCATATACACACATACATATTTTACTGAACGGTTAGACAAAGTTAGCATAGGGTATGAGCATTAACACTGTACTGGCTGGGAAAAAGCATTGCTTAGAGAGAATAAGGTGTTTGATGGCCTGATTAAGACAAAGAGCTCAGGGAAAGAAAATGGAAGCTGAAAGCCAACACCTTACAGTTTTGACCAGTCCCAACCTGTCCGCCTTCCATCTGCATTATGTATAAGCAGAAATTTTAAATTTTAAATAGAAGCCTCACAATTATGAATCAAAGAGTTTACATGTAGTACATCACAGAATTAGACTTAATTATCCATTTAATACACCAAAGTATTAAATGTGCCCCTAGCTCAACGGATGCCCAAAGGTTCTCAAATTCTCTTCCTCTCCCTTGCTTCTATACCTAATGAATTGCCAGATTCCACTGAATTTACTTCCTGAGTAGCTATTTTCTTAATCTTTTCACTTCTTTTCACTCCCACCTTGCCACTAGAACAAGCTATGAATACTTGTCTGAATCGGGACAAGAGTATCTCCACTGGTTTCCCTTTCTCCAGCATTGTGCTTCCCCAGTCCAGTCTCCAAAATGCAGCCAGTGCCTACAACCTCATTTTGTTGGAATAAAGTCTAGATTCCTTAGCGTGGCTAGCAAGCCCCCTCTTTTCCGTTCCTTGCATTCTCCTCCAGCTTCAACTCCTCTTTCTCTTTCCAGAGCCTGTGCACTGCCACGTGTCCTCCCAGCTCCACCAGATGTAGCCATGTGCAATCATGTGATAGAGCCAAGAACTCAGTGATTTTGGACTTTGCATATGCTCTTCTCTCAGCCTGCCCTCGCAAGTTCCAGTTCTTCTTCCTGTGAACTCTTCCAGACTACCCCATGCCCATGCCCTCAAGTCCAGGAGAATTGCTTTCACAGCATCTGATACTCTGCCTCATCCTGAAGCTTACCACACTTCATTGTAATTGCCTGTTGACTCGTGTAGCTTTACCGTTGGACATCTGATGTCACAAGAACCATGGCTGTGACCGTCTTGTTCATTTGTCTAACCCTGGTGCATTACAGGGAGAAGTCTATGATAGGTATTCCACAAATATTGTCTAAATGAGTGAGTCCAGATGAAGTTATGTACAAAGGTCACAGAGTTCATATTTCTGTTTACGCCCTTAGCTATCTGGTCAAAGTGCTGCAGGAAACACGTAGTAAATGATAATTAGCTGTCGGCTAAAACAAAGTTACTTTCCCTGTATACAGTTTCACCAACTCCCCCCGCCCCCAATCCAATCACTAGCTAAATTTAAATCTCTTTGAAGAACTGTAGCAACCATCATCATCTTTAAGAAAATTAAATTACTAATATGGGTCTACCCATTTCTCCTAGAAAATGAAATTACTTCTCTACAGAATTAAAACACCATTTCCTTGAACTTGATGAAGCAGCCAATTTTCTTTTGTGTTTCCTGCCTCAAAAAAGAATATGTGTCTAGACAGAATATTAGTGAAGTTTATCCATGAGATAGCTTTTCTGCTAGAACAAACTTCATTATTCCTACACAATTATATAAATAGCTCACTGTACCTCTCTGCTTACCCCTTAATTTAAAAAAAAAAAAGCCAAAAACTAGGTGATAGAAATGCTAACCCATATTTCCAAGCATAGAATTCTGCTTTAAAAAAATACTATGGATTTTTATACTCTTCTCCAAATTTCTGAATATTGTCATAGTTCATCTTAAGAGGTGACAAGCTAATACAGTTATTCTACATTTGCTTTGTGGTATTCTTTGCAGGACTGGTTCTCAGGGTTTAGTACACATCAGAACCTCCTGGAGGTATTTATAAAATGCTATGTTGCTGGGCCCACTCCCAGGAGTTTCTGATTTGTTAGTCTTGAGACTGGACCAGAGAATTTGCATTTCTCACAAATTCCCAGGTGATACTGATACAGCTGTCTGGGGACCACGCTTTGAGCTGTAACTGACACATGCAACTCATAGTAGAAAAGCACATGTATCTCTGTTTATGTAGTTAATACCATGCCATTTTGACATGTACTATCCCACTCTGTCTTCCTTCTTATTTTTCCTCATCAGTATCTAATTCAGTTTTGCTGCCTAAATATGTGAAGCATGTACTCAGTGCTAAAACTGAACAGCACAGGAGTACATTATTTTCTTAAAAAGAAGAGGTTTATTCCTGTGAATTTAAAAAATTAAATGGAAAAACCACCCGAAGATTACTCTAAGGAGGTTTTACCTTCAACAGGAAATGTGTTTTGCCTCAGTTGTTATTTCTCTATTTAGGAGCCAAGCTGTTAATTAAACTGGCACAAGGAGTAAGAGTCATTTGTTTAATATGGTGATAGTGTAGTTCTTTGCAAACCCTGGAACAATGAGGGCCCACGCATAAGCTTGTTCCAAATTTGAGTTCTTTCTCTGTTCTTGCTGTCTAAATGGCAGCTGCTCATTCTGAATTCTTAGGGCCACAAAGGGGAAGATTTTCCCCAAAGGATGGGAAAATCTTATCCCATCCTCCTCTATTTAAACCGTGTACTACCTTAACTTATGGGAGCAATCTTAAGTCATCTTCTTTAAACACTGCATAACTTTCATATCTTGGTGATTGTAAATAATGCTGCAATAAATATAGGGGTGCTTATGTTCTTTTGAACTGGTGTTTTGGGATCCTTTTGATATGCAGAATAAAAGCATTCTTAATTAAAAAAAACTGCATAACTAATTGTGAAGTCCACCAACAAAGTGGCACTTGTGGAATCTGTTTGCTCCAGAGGCTTCCCATTATCTCTGTTTCTCTGGAGCATCAGTGCGCTGAGCAGAGCAAGTTGAGAACTCTATCTGGAGCTGGGCTCAGTAGGAGAGGGCTATTTTTGTCTTGTAGACTTGCTATTTCAGCCTTCTTCTTAGAAAGAAGGAATGTTTTGAAAAGTTCTACTTCTCATCAGTATAAGCTGAGTCAAATAAAAGGTATCCAGATTTAAAGAAATGCGCCTTAGCAACAGCTTCTAAAGAAATCGGGCCCACCATGCTGTGTCCACTACATGGTACTAGATAAGTTCCCATCGTTCTCAAAGGTTCTTCTGAGTGAGGACTCTGACTTGTTCATTGCTTTATCCCTAGAATTCAAAATAGTGCCCTCAGATAGAAAGCACTCAATATATAACATTTATTGCCCGGCTGGTTCTCTCTGTAACTATTATAGGTGATGCACAGTGGAAGAAGTGTAACATGACACCAAAGTTCATAAACTAAATAATACCAAAACAGAAATTGTTTCTATACTGAAGGAAATGAATCACAATCTATCTTTCTCCAATATAACCTTAAACCCCAATCTACAAATACATCCACCACCAGATGTCTGCCAAATGTTCAAAGGAAATACACATTTATGTTTTTAGGACTGAAATCCCTGGCTTTATACTTGGACAATGCCTGGATTAGTAAAACATTTTCAATTAAATTGTCTGCCAGTTTATAAGTGTAGAGGAATTCCCCACGAGACACCCTCCTTTACACAGGGAAGAGAGTTTTGGCTAAATACTTTCTCAGAATTGTGTAAAGAAGGGCATACAATTATTAGGTGGACAAATGTCATTGCCATTTCTCTTTAACACCAATGGTTTCCTCAAAGCTTTTTTTTTTTTTTTTTCCATTTTGCAGTAACAATCAGTTTATGGAGCTTCATAACCCCTTCAGCTGAATCTGCTCACCGTAGCCTCAACCTATCTGAGTTCATGAAGTAATCCTGCCATGGAGGAGTCCATTACAACAACTTCAGCCACCAATAGTTTATGCCAGTCAGATCTGTAACTGCCTAGAGGTCAGCCAGGACTGCTGGCTCCTGCACCATCTTCTCTTCTTGCCACATTACCCAACCCCTGAGGTCTACCTCATGGACACCGTACCCTGTGTCAGGTGTCCAAATTAGGATGGCCTCATACCTCAGAGCTTTATTGCCCCTTCTACCTTTGGATCTCCCGTAACCCAAGACAGCCTAATTCAAGCCAAGCTCTCTTATGCCCTTTGGATACTGTTCCTCTAATGAGTCAGAAGACCGGCCTCTAGGGACAAGCCAGTTCTCCAAGGTCTCATCTAGCATGCAAGTTCTTTTTGTTTTGTTTTGTTTTTTTCTGTCAGGTTCTGATTTCTTTCCCAGTCCCTGTTGCTAAAATCCCATTGAACCCCTCATTGACACCCTAAACCTTAGCAAGGTACAATTGTGCTGTATGAAGTTCATTTTCAGGCCTTGGGATATACTAATAGCTAGTCATTTGGCACCTGATAAGCATTTGCAGCAGAGGACAGAAATTGAGGTGGAGGGAGGGCGTGGAAGAGGGCCTAGTGCTGAACCATATTTTCATGGAATAATATAGTTGGTGAATTTCCTCACCCAGCAAGGATCAAAGTGATGCCCTATTTTAGCACCCCTATCGTTTCTACATAGGATTTTATTTAGTGGAAAAGCTCCATGATTTTTAACATACTCTCACACCCCCTCATGCCAAGAAGTCTCATATTTTAAGAATTATAAAACTCACTCATCAAAAATGTTGGCACACCATGTACTATGCATTACATATTTATGTATTTTAAAAATCCTGAACAAATCTCTCTTGAGGTTCTGTTTATAATACAACCACAAGCGCAGTCAAGTATGATAGAAAAACAGCACATCCACTCACAGAAGACCAGCAGCTGCCCCGTAAGTGCTGCAACTTGAACTTTTGTTGACATTACTTTGAAAATTAGTTATGCAGTACATAAGGACAAAGGCAGGCTGTGATATTTTCTTCTACTGGACAACACTAAAGCCTCAGAAAATGTCCAAACTTCTAGAAATAAAAATCGATTCAGAAGAGCAACCCAGAGCTCTCATTAATGCCATCAGTCAGCATGCTGCCAGCTAATTTACAATCCATGACAAGCAGAGCCAAGTGAGTTATTTACGTTTGTTCTTCTGGTATAATGGAAGGGATGAGAATTAAAAGGATCTGCTGAATCACATCGTGTTTGAGGACTGACAGAGTTTTCTTCAATTAATAGCCAGCTGCATAACTGGAGCTCATGCCAGCTGGGCTTTCGTCATGAAGTGACACAAGAATAAATTATTCTGTACTCAGGCGCTGGCTGTGATGCAGTGAATTAATCCATCCAAAGTTGGAGGAGGGAGAAGGGCAGGAGGTTATCATGAATTGTATGAGCCTGTTTTGGCAACTGTCTATGGGTATTAGTTCATGCTAGCTGTTAAAATGTTCACCTTGATCCACTTAGGTTCAAAGACTTACTTGAATAAACAAATCGTTAGAAGGGAGGAATCAAAATGGATAGATAGGGCCTCCTCCAGGGCATGCTAATTTCTTTCATTGGTTAGTGAAATCCATAAACATATTCAAATGACATGGTCAGGAGGGAGTAGGCAAAAAAGGCTTCACTGAGAGAGTCCATATGAGGAAATTCTTGAGGGGGAAAATCATGACTACAATGACATAAAAGGAGTACAGAATCGGTTTTAAGAAGCCAAATGCCTGCTAGTACATTCAGAAGCAATTACCAGGCCCAGATGCTGGGGCTTTTCTAGTGAGGTGCCTGTCCCGGTGGTCACAAGTCCATGTGTCTCCTGGCTGCCTAGCCACATTCCCGTCTGTCTGGATGGAAAAGCGCCCACCCACAAGCAAGACCTTTTCATTATGGGAAAGTTTCTGAGGTTCCCTGTGTCAGGCAGGCTTTGCTTACCCATCACTTCATGTAAACACCTCTCCTAAGGGGATTTCTTACAGAAAAACCTACTTGAAAGCATCTACCCAAAGAAATGAAGTTCAGGAAAGGAATTGCTACACAGGAATCTAGACATAAAATAAGCCCTCCGAATGAGGAAGCAGCAGCAGTCTGACCAGCGAATTCTTTGCTATCTGTTTGCTCCCTCAATTTGCAAACTGTAGCCCTGGAAATATAAACAAAGGATTCTAAACATTCACAGGCCTGGGGCAGCAAAATGCCTCAGACTGACTCCACAACTGGACCATAAGTCCTATACGTGGCAGGAGGGGAGGTGTGGAAACGGATGGCCACCATTCAGCACCCTGCACCAAGGAAAACTGGGCACGGACGAGGTGACTGGCAGCCAAATCTTGGACACTCTCATTCATCGAAGAAGGAGCTCAAGGGTTGAATTACCCAGTTGACCCTAGTTCTATCCATGCCAGAGGGCACAAGTGACATGACTCCCAAAGGCCATGATTGCTTTGGATTTAGGCAGAATTGCTTGGTGTCTAGAGTGGACAGAAAGGAGGCCTCAATGCAGAAGTGCAGGGCAAGGGGCTCCTCCCTAAGTTTGCTAACAAGCACTGCCATCTGACATGGGTTTTAGAGGACTCAGGGGACAACGATGATAGGGATTGCCCTTTAAATCTGTCAGCATGAGAGATAAACCTAATCTGGCCATGTGAGCCATGAGAAACAGTCTTTGCTTCTGGCAACATAGAAAGAAAAGGGCAAAACAAGAAACCCACCACTATTAGTTACTTCAGAGCAACAGAGAGAGTGGCACAGCAACATGGCACCCTGTTCCATTGTGGTTGGGTAGGCTGTGAGATCCTAAACTATTCACTGAAAGTCATATCCACAGCCTGTACTGGGGAGGTGAGCTGTCAGGAAGCTGAAATTAACAAGTGCTCTTTCAAATGCCATTTGTAGCATCAGTGGGTGACCTGAGTGCAACTCCCTTCCAAGTCAGACACTTATAGACAGAATATAGGCACAATTTCTAGGTATGAGTATTGTGTGACAGTGTTTCCCAAGCATTACTGGACTTCTTTTAACAAATGGACTCTTTTTAACGAGATGCACTTTAGTTTACTTTCTAGCATTCTCTACATCACAACCAAATGTATGAAGGGAAACATAAAAATTTGATCATTAATGATTAAGATTGATTTTGTTTTTGTAATCTTTGTTATGGAGAAGACACAGCCTCTATTTTGACAGTGGGAATAAATAATATAAATGGATGTGTTAACAGACTGTCTTATTAAAACATGGGTATATATATAGTTCACATAAACCTTCTCCATTCAGGGACTGATTATGAAATTGGTGATTCATCATTTCTTTTATCTTTTCCTTTTGACATATTCTTCATGAGAAAAAAAGGAGTGGCAGAATTGGAAACTGCTGTGCCAAAAGCATGTCCCAGGCTTGATGCTAGATAACTTTTAAACATTTTCATCTTTAAACCTAATAGTGTTCTGAGGTTAATACCCGATTACAAATGGAGGTATGAAGCTCAATGGTAAAGAGACATTTCCTCCAAGTTGGTTTAGTTGATGAATAGCCTACTTGAAGAGATGCTCATATACCCTCATCTCATCCCTACACTTTTCCATCATTCTCTTTGTAAGCTTTCCATTTACCTGTCTTCCTTTTAAACTGTGATTTCCTTGAAGGTGGGGACTACACAGTACACATCTTTGCACCCTTGTACCTGAAGTAGTACCTGGTACCTGGTTGATAGAAACGTCAAGGTTAAATGTAAGCCATACAAGCCAATAAGCAACAGCAGTGGTTTTTTGATTCAGAAAGATCTGATTTTAACACCTACTGAGTAAAAAATGTTTGCATTTATCAGTGATGTTTGGCAGAAGAGTGAGTGTTATTTGTGTTTCTAAGAATTTTGTAGGGAAACTACCAGTTTCATTCTAGATAGTTCATGGCCACGAGGGTCGCAAAAAAAATACTTGTTGACAGAATTCATTTACCCAAGTAAGCTCTGTTTCCCAAAACTATAGATACCTGGGAACTAGAGATTCAGGTAAAGGCAGGCTCAGTGGAAGGACTGGAGGCTTTTTATTAAACACATGAGTGAGTATTTGCGTTGTTTAAATGATAGGCTGAGATTTCACCTGGATCATAGGAAAGATATTCCAACATCAATTTTATTTTGAAAAACGATATTGAGTACAACTCTAAGTGTTCTCTGCATGAAAACTTCTAGTTTTTCCTTATTGTACAAATTCACAATGTAAATATAATCATTTTGGCATTTCCTTTCAAATCATCAACACATAAAAACACAAACCTTTGAAGAACAAAGCTGTTGACAAACTAAGTAAAACAGCTTTAAAATCCTGTCTTGAGAAGGATTTTCCTGGGTAGCTTTGCTGATACAGCCTAATACCAGCTTATACCAGCTCCCTTCACAAACCCTGGCCCCCCCCACTCCCATCCCATTTGTAGCCATTCATGTTAATCTTAAAAACCCATTTATCTTTTCAGCTTAAAAGCCATTTACCTTTTTAGCTTAAAACCCATTTAAGCTAAAAAGATAAACACTAGGCAGAAAACAGCTATTTGACTTAAAATGTTACCAGTTTAGCTATGACAGGACAAGCTTAGCACAGTGGACAATTAGGCATAGACTAACTTGCCCAGGGTCTTTAAAAGCCCATGAAAATGTTTTAATTTTTAAAAATCAGAAAAAATATAATCTAGCTTATATTTATCGTTAGATCAATGCAGTTTTAAAGTGTAATTTTTAATGTTTTTCATGGAAGAAGAGGTTCATAAAGGTCAAACATACACTGGGGCCCAAAGCCATAGTGTGGCCCTGGCTATGCTAGCTTTAATCTTTACAAATTTGCTATGGCAGTGTTATTTGTGGGGATCCTAAGGACACATTAATATTGGATGTCTTTCATTGCTTCTCTCCCACCACAAAAAACAGTCCCTCAAAATCCCTGAAAATTTTTACAATATGGAAAAGAAAAATATTACTATGTTGATCAAATATTATAGGATATCAATAGATATCAATCAAAAATCCAGTTTAAGTGGGTCACGAAAGAAGAGAATTCCCTAAAAAACTCCCTTTCCCTATCTCATATCTTTTACCTGGAAAGCAACAACTTAGAAAGAGTCACAGTGTCAGAGGAACAAAGAAAGATGAGCTACTAACAACACAGTGCCTTCATAAAAACACTAATTTAGAAATGCTCGCCCACAACCCATTCTTTTCCTTATTATGGAATTAGCTGATTCAATTGAGTCGTTTCCGAATCCAGGCGGATACTTTGCAATTTAGTCCTGACAAACTACCGAGTTAATCCTGAATTAGTGACCTAAAGTAAGTGAGCACTCTGTTAGTGGAAAGACTGGCATCAAAGCTAACATTAAGAATGTCTTTTTCAGACACTAGAGCATAATTAGCAACATTGGTTCACGTGGCCATTGTTTTCATGCCAGCCAGGCCATATCTTGATTCCCTGATAGCTCCGCCTATGAATTAATTCTTGTTCATCCATTAACAGGATATGGTCTTATTATATTATCTCATTCTTCCTCTAGCTATAACTAGTCTATAGACAGGCTAGAGAAGAAGTGATGAGGAGTGGATATCTGATACCTCATTACGCATCTCTTGGTATGGAAAGAGGCAAGAAGTAATGGCTGAAAGTTAGTTTTAGTATTATCTGTGAGTTGTATTTATCCATGGTCTTCTTTTAGTTTTTTTTTTTATAGCAAAGAGAAGTAGTAGTATTTGTACAATGCAAATTTTAATATTTGGAATGGAAAACTTTAGAATTTTTAGTATATTCTCAGCAGACTCTTTAAAAATAGAAGGGAATTAGAATTTAATACCTTGCCTAAATATTATTAATACAGCAGAATAAGATAGAATTATCAAATTATATAAGAAGAAAATAAGCAATAACAACCTGAAGTAAACATTTGGTTTTTACCCAGCCAAAATTTAGTCTTCTTCTACACTTCTGTCTCCTTTTCACTAAGTTGGGAATAATATCACACTTATCATGTATGCAGACCAGTCGAAAGGATCTGCTACTGAAAATAAAGTTCATTTTTCCCTTTCAAAATATAATTTGCATAATTAGGCTGTTAAATATATGGTAATCTGATATAAGAAAGCAGAGCATTAACATTAAAGATTTAGAAATTCTGCCTCATTGTAATGAGAAATTCTTTAAATATGATTTATTTTTCTGGTAACAGTACATCTTTGCATACTTGTCACACATCTGCCCCTTTTACTCTAACAGAAATCAAATTTTCTGTTGGAGAAACACCTTCCAGAGGATGGGACTGACCTCCGCTGCTGGGATGCACAAAGGCCTGGTCAGTCCCATCATTGATTCAACGTTGGCATGTAACCCAAGTCCTCCCATTTCAATTAGCCTTGAGTCTTCATTGGAACCATTGGAAAATATATGCTCTCATGCCACTGGAATTCCTACATTCAGGATTATACCTGGTGCTGTCTTAGCTGTCATTCCCACCACACAGAAAAACTGGAGAAAGACAGCAATGTGGGGGGTAGGGGAGACAGGCTAGTGTCCTAATCACATTGAGAGAGCACCGGTAGTACACCTTGCACCGATAAAATCCAGCGGCACTCTTCGGATTTCCTAGTTCCCACTTTCAATATCCCGTAAACTGCCTATTTGGTTAAATCATTTTAAATTTGGCAACTAATGAGGGAGAAAATTCTGACTAATACACTATATTACTGCATGGTTCTTTTCACTGTTAAGGAATAGAAATCTTGATACAATGCAAGTCCACTTGTTACTCATTCCTCTCTTTGCTGCCTTTGATTTTGATTGGCAATAAGAGAATCCAATTGCTCCTTGTTGCATCATTGGGGAAAATTCATTCATTCATTCATTCATCCATCCATCCATCCATTCATCCATCATCCATCAATCCATCCAACAAATGCTTACTGCACAACAAATGCTTACCTATTATGTGCCAGGCACCCACTGAAGATACATATTTGAACAAAACAGACAAATAAATGATCTACTTTCACAAAATTTACAATCTGGTAGAAAGGAGTTGAAATTTAATAAATAAATTGACCATGTACATATGTTGTAAGCTACATGTGCAAGAGAGAAAAACAATGCAGGCAAGAGAATACAGAATGTCTGAGCTTGGTAATGAGTTTTGTTTTGTTGTTTGTTAAATAGACAGTCAGGGAAAGTCTCATTAAGAAAATGATATTCAAGCGAAGACCTAAGAGGAGTTCCTTACTGAGGAAGGTATGGGCCCTGAAACAAAGTACAGTGAGGCTCAACTCAGGAGGGTGTAAGGAAAAAGTTTCTTAGAGGAGTTTACCTGTTTACACAAGGGAGAAACTCCCATAATGACCCACTGGAGCCTCTTGCTGCTAGCTCTCTGAGGGAACTGGCGTGTTTGTTTTATTTCACTGGGCAAACAGAAATGTGAGTTAGGGATGGCTGTAGGTCCCATAAATCATTATAATTTTCAGTATGCACTCTCAGGCATAAAGGCTGTGATGTGAATTGCTGACTAATTTTATAAAGCACCTGGGGCTCCTCAGGGCAAAGGCACTGTGTCAACACCAACGTTAAACAAATAGCAATAATTGACCCAATCCTCTGGTGGTGTAAGGCAAATAAGATATGTTCCTTCTTAGAAGTTCATGACATCTGCCAGGTTTACCCCTTGGCAACCTGGATTAAGGGAGGATGAGGCAAAGCATTTTTAGAAAGCCCCTTTTGTTAGCATTGTATATGGCCTCCAAACAACCTCTGTGAAACACTGAGTATTTAACAGCAGTGTTTATTTCACTCTCACAGGAAGTTACTGAATAACCATTTGAAATATTATTCCTTATGATTGCCCAGGTATTTTCATTATTAGTTAGAAATAAGATAGAGTGATATTCATTAGGTAATAGAAGCAGAACCATTTTCCAACAGTTTCGAGAGCACATACAAATCTCTGTTCAGCAAAAGAAATTTTAAATATTGCATCTTCTATAGTTTCTTAATGTGAATTTTCATTAAAGAAACTTTCCAGAAACAAGAATTATGTTTAGGGTTTCAGATGGTAAATAAAACTCTAAAATGTACGTAACATACTCGTAAGATTTCTTTGTGTTTCTAAGAATGCTGTAGGGAAACTACCTAATTTCCATGTAACTCTTTATCCACTCACTGTGTTCCATACCAAAAAAGGTAGTAGTACAAGAGACCACACACAATTTACAAACAAACATCAGGGCTTGAATTTTAATAAAGCAAGGGATAATTCAGCATAAATCTGGTTTTATTCTAATAACTCCAAAGTTCAAGTGAAAAAACAAAAAAACCATTTTCTCACGGTCATTAGCTATCATTGCTCTTAGAATTATGAGCCACTTCTGCTGGAAGATGTTAGGGTTAATGTAGTATGACTCATTTATTTCACAGATGAAGAGACTAAGTCTCAGAGAGGTCACTCCACTAGGAATATAAAAATCAACGGTAATACCGTGAGCCACAGCAACTCTTAAAATTTTCTATGAATTACTATATATATATGTGTTTTTCTAACACACCATATATATATACATATATATTTATTTTAGAAAACAGTCTCTCATTTTATGTATTGTTTATATATTTTTTAATTTAACATACCATGTTAAAATTACCCTTGTGCATCAGTATTCGATCGTATGCGTATACCTTGATATAAATCCCCATTGCTGGATATTTAGCTCATTTTGAATTTTCCACTATAATGAACAATGATGTAGCTAATGCTTTTTATACATTATTAATTATTTTCTTAGGAGAAATTCTTAGAAGTGAAATTGCTGGTTCATAGAGTATTTTTTTGGGGGGGGTTGGTAATTATTATTAGATTGCCTTTTAGAAAGGCTATTCAAATTTTCCACTTTCACTGCTAGTGAATAAGAATGTTCCAAAGTGAACCAATGTTACCTGGCTTTGTTTTTTTAAAAATATTTAACACTTTGGAGAAAATATTGGCCCTTTATTTTACATTTCTTTAAGTTTAAACTTTTATTCATGTTATTGGAAAGTTGTGTTTCTTTTCTTATGGATTGATTGTGTGTTGATTTTTTTGTTAGAATGGAAATCTTTTCTGTTATTGATTCTAGGGATTTTTAAATGCATTAAAGTTAATGTCCTTTTAGCAATATTGGTAATAGACCCCTGATTTGTCGATTGTCTTTACATTTTATTAACTGTTTTCCATTGTGCAGAAATATTTGACTGAGACTGACGCACTGCCTACTGCACTAAGAGGGCACCTTAGTATTTGACTTTTTAAATGTACGCATATCTATCGAACATTTTCTTCACGTTTTCTAGCTTTGGTGATATGGTTAGAAACACCTCACCACTTTGAAATTAAATAAATATTTACCTACATTTTATTATAGTAATTTTAACTAAGTTAGCTTTAGTTGTTATATTAATAAAAGTATATATTACAGTAATAAATACTATATTTTATTTTAGTAAAAACCTTAGTTAATAAACCTTTTTATGTAAAGTAAAATGAAGGAATTTACATTTATATTATTTTCCCAAAAATTAGCTTTTGCCTCCACACCATTTATTGAATTCCATCCCTTTTCTCATTGAATACAATGCTATTTTAATCATTAAGTTTATATCTATATGTAGGAGTATTTCTGTGTATACATACACCCACACGCACGACCACACCTCTTATTTGGGGTTTAAGGTCTTTTCAGTGATCTCTCTTATTTATTAATCTAATCCACTGTCCCATTACTCTTCATTTTTTTATTAGCTTTCTCATTTATTTATTCCTTTAGATGAACTTTTGAAATATTTCTTAAAAATAAAAAATAAAACCTCATTGGTATTAAGTGTAAATGGGTAAAAACTGGAGATTAATTGGCCAGAACTGACATTTTTAGCATCTTAAATAGGTCTTCCCATGAAACAGTGAATAGAGTGAAGGTCAGGAATAGTCTGCAAAGATTCAAATCCCAGCGTCAGCTCTGGTCAGCTCTGTGATCTTAGGCAAGTGGCCCAATTTCTCTGAATCCTAAATACCAGATTTGTAAAATTGAGATAATAACACTAGCTATTTCACTGGATTGTATACAATTAACAGATGATTTAATATGCGATGTGCAAAGCACTTAAATGTTATTTTGTATAAATATGATATCTCTAAGTTTTTTTTTAGTTCTGATTTATTCTTTTCTTCATGAAAAAAAACCCTTCTGATTTGTTATTTTTCTTCATAGGTTATTTTGGTGACTGGAACCTTGGTGCTATTTAAAAGGTATATTATTTTTTCAATTATAATTTCTAACTGATTATTATTCTTCTATAGAAAAGCTAATGATTTTTAGATTTTATATTCGGCCACCTTACTGAATCTCTGTATTATTTCTAATAATCTTTCAACTAATTTCTTCATTGTTTCCATGTAAACACCAAAATAGTTATAGTCACCTTTCATTTTATATATTGTGTTTTAAATACATGCATTAACTAGAACTTCTCAAATTATATTACGTAAATATTTTAACATTACATGATAGTGCTTATAATTAAGCTAATTTCAATATAAATAACTCACCATTAAGAATATTTTTGTATTGAGATAGACGCTATATTCTTCTGCTGCTACTATTTCACTTTGTGTCCTTTTCTTTTTTAAACAATGAATGGATATTAAATTCAAGTCAAATGCCATTTTATATCTACCATTGCTTTCTCTTTTAACCTATTACTATGATGGGTTCTATAGACAGATTCACTCACAATGAATCATGTGTACATTTATGGAATTAACCTTTTTGACAAGAGCATGAATCTTTTAACCAAATGCAAAATTCAATTTACTAACATTGTATTTAGTATTTTATCTCTTTATTTAATAATAAGATTGGTTGAGGAGTTTCCTATTGCACTTGGGTGGGATTCATACTATGAAATCTAAAGTTGACTTTCCTTCTTTCCCTTTGCAACAGCACGGCTGGGCCTGGAGAGTATTATGTCAAGGGAAGTCAGTCAGTCAAAGACAAGTACCATATGATTTCACTTATAGGTGGAATCTAACCAACAAAAGAAACAAACAAAAGAAAAACAGACTCATTGAGACTGAGAACAGGCTGTCAGCTGTCAGAGGGGCTGAGGTTGGAGGGCTAGGTGAAGAAGGTGAAGAGATTAAGCAAAACAAACAAACTAACTCACAGACACAGACAACAGCATGGTGATGGCCAGAAGGAAAGGGGGTGGGGAGGTAGAAGAGGGTAAAGGGGGTGATAAATGGTGATGGAAGGAGACTTGATTTTGGGAGGTGAACACACAATATAATATATAGATGATGCATTATAGAATTGTACACCTGAAACCTATAAAATTTTATTAACCTTCGTAACCGCAACAAATCCAATAAAAAATAAAGTTGACTTTTTTTTCATAAAAATTTAAATAACATACACTTCATTCTTCAACATTTGTAAGCACTTTCAAAGAAATTCTTTAAAAGGGCTGTTTTATAAAATACCTTTTCCCAGTTTTTCCCAACAGTTGTTACTTTAACAGGTTATATAGTTCAATTTGTGTCAATTTTAGAAATACATGTGTATACACACATACCCGCACACACAAATATGCTTTTATAGAAAGGCATCATTTAATCCAGGGTTTTTAGTAAATATTATTATTCTATTATATATAATTAATACAATTATCTCTCTCTATATATATAGCCATATAGATGATATAGCTGTTTATATACATATTTGTTTCTCTAACTGTTAGGTAGGTATGACTGTGTCTCACTTTTTCTCACCACAGAGAACTGGGGGATACATTTTAGGAGGTGGGAGATAAAGCATCCTCTCTCAAGTTCTTACCAACTCCCAAGAAAAGCACCATTGTCTGTCTCCAGCTGAGTCTCCATGACAACAGTACACACCCCTGTGATAATTTTTCCCAATCACCAGGGAGTAGTCTTCCACTTCCAGCTTCAAAAGATGGAAGAAGGATCCCCCCCCCTCATAATCTAGCTGCTAAGTGATTTAAGAGGTGTTTCACAAAATTCAAACACAATAGTAGGATTTATAACAGAAACACTTCTCAACTATCTCCATTCTCGAAGCTTGGCTCTGGTTACAGGCAGTACTTTAAGACTAATTTTGGAAAGAACATGAACTTTTTTAATATTACATAACATTTTGAGAACATTTAAATGAATGCTTAGTGAGATTTTTAAAATACAGATTTAAAATATTTTTATGGTACTAACTGAGAAAGATTAACAGAGCATAATACGTTTTACTTTATAGTTCAGGAACCAGTATAGTAAACCAGTGTGTCTTTGTTTTGTTTTGTTTTGTTTTTTAAAGGCAAGACAAGTATTACACAATGAAACCTGGAGGAACCAAAGCTTTTAAAATAATTAAACCTACCCTCCAGCCTATTTAATTCCAGTTTTAAGCTTTTAATCACTATACAGAAATGTCCACCAAGAAAGATGTCTAAAATCTAAAGGAATGTGAATGAATTAGCAATTGGAAAAGGAGGTTATTATTTTAAATTCTATGCCGGACAGTTTTCCTTAGATTTCAGTGCCTATCCTGAATCCCCATGGAGGGAGGAATATAATGCAACACAGTTGAAACTGTGAGAGGGAAGTCAACCATGACACCACTGCGTGCATTCAGTCACAAGCAGGTCTCACTTTTCCAATAGAGGTTGGTCAGTCACACTTGACTAAAAAGACTTTAGGATCCTGTTTTTATGTTCAACACAGTAATTCAGAAGGACATGGTAAAAAATAAGCAAAAACAAAGCATTAATAACTATCTGAATGAATGTGTTCTGAGGGGGAAGAAAGATGAACACAGAGTGCAGGTAAATTTATTAGTAGAAAAGTATAGGGAAAAGAGCAAAGGAAGCCCTGGACCCTGCAACGTATGTAACCCCTCTTTAAGTTCTTCCTGATCGTCGTTCCTCATCTGCATGGAAAACCATTAAAATGAATCTCTGTGAACTCCTTCTACCCAGCCCTCTGGGGACTGAAGCAAAAGGAGTCCTGGCACCAAGGACATTTTCAGATTTGAGGTGGGTATGTATATTAATCACTGCTTCTGACACATCTACCCAACTGTAATGAGGGGACTGCCGGGTAAATGAGAATATCCTACAATCCTCACTCATCCTGTAAAAGGATGCTGTTAGGCAGCACACTGACCTTGTTTTCAGCTGGTGCTGAGATGAGCAGCTGCTTCATTAGACTGTGACACTCTGTGACTATGGATCCTGGTCACCTCAAGTTATTTTCTAGAGTAGGTACAATGGTCCTACATCAGAGGAATATACAGCTCAGGTTTCCTTAATTTTTCTAAATTTGTCCTAATGTTTTATGTACTTCCCAGCTGGTTTCCAGAATTTACGAACACTGTCCTTGATATAAATAAAAATAGAGAAAATTTGGACAAAACATAATGTAAATGCTATTTTTTCACTTTCCTGACTATGCCATTGTCTTGAGGGGTACCACACCTGAGATATGGTACCTCTTAGGCACTTAAAAGAACAGTGAATGAATTCCTAGCCTGTATCATAATGTTCTAATTCTGACTTTGAATTCAAATTCTCTTTCATTCCCTCTGTATTTATTTTGCACACGCTAGGTGTCCCCCATGTTAAGTGCCTCTCATTTAAGAGGCAAAACAATCCCAGGAGGGAAAGCGATTGCAAATTCTTTTTGTAAATCTGCAGGGCATGAATAAATGAAGGAGTAACAGAAGGAAGAGACTAGGCAAGCAATCAAGGCAGCAAACATATAAAATGGCTGCCATTTATACTTTCAAATGATTATAAAGTTTGTTTTCTAATAAATAAAACCTTAATAAAATGTTAGGCAGGACCACTATCTATAGAAATCAAGGTTCCCCAGAAGAAAACATAGACCACACTGAGTTTGTTAAATCTACTGTTTCAATATAGCCTACACTAAAATCAAACTCTGTATGTATCTGAGATTTATACTTTTACACATAACAGGTATTTTCAACCTTTTTTCACCTCATGGCACACCAAAAAAATCTTATATTTTTTGCTGAACTGACAAAAAATAGGTATAATTTTGATTCATTCACACCAGATGGCTATTGTTGTATTGGCTGTTCTTGTTTTTTACTTCACATTCTAAGGGAAAAGAGGTCAGTGTCCCTGACTAAAAAGTCAGGTATTACATGTTTTAAAAAGTCTTGTGGCACACCGGTGTACCTCTTGGGGCACACCGCTTAAAAATCACTCATCTATAAGATTCTTTGTAACATTCAAAGTAATGTAATAATTATTGAAAATATCATGTTTTGATTTTACACCAATTTGCAAATTATTCTATCCTTCCTTATCTCCTACTTGATAGACACTTGTTACAGTGATACCACATGATGAGTGTTATTTCCTGGCCATGGTGGTATGTTGGGATTGAGAATCTTTACATCACAGCCCTGTCACCATTGATGATTGACTGAGTGTGTAAAAGCCACAGAGATGCTGAGCAGAGCTGAAGAGTGCAGCCAGCCTTTCTCATGTTGTAAGATGTTTAAAAGACAATAACAGTTTGTAGATCTAGCTGAGAAAAATTTTGTCAGCAGGTTTATATCCATTGATGTATGTCCACTGAGCATTTTACACTAACCATCATGGTTGTTGTACTCCTGTTTGAGTTGCTGAGATCCTGTGAGAACAAGGCATTTTACTTAAAAATGAGCTAAAATAGCAAAGTGGAAATAAAGAAAATAAACACTGAAGCCACACAATCAGCATTGCTATATTTGCAACTGAAATCAGCTAATGAGAAGCAAGTGCAAACTGACAAAGCGATGCATGTGTCAGGGAAAATGAGAACCTGTGGAAGGAAAGAGCCCAGCAGCACCACACTTCAGTTCTTTCAGTGGGAAAGGCTACCGACTGGGTGATCTCTCATTAAAACCCCACCTGTTTATAAAATGACGTACATTTAATATGGAATATAATTGGTGGCTCTAGAGTGCATATGCTCAGTTGTGCAAAAACCATAAGCTGTAGGAATATTACTAAACAATCAATGTTTCCAGATGGACAGCAAGAGAAATTTACCCACTTCTCTTCCTACACATTTTTCATTGAGCATCCACTATACACTGAGTGCTCTTCTACTTCTGTGGGTATAACAGGAAACAAAATAGACCAAACATCTTTTATGAAGTTCAAGTTCTAGTCGAAGAAATATGGACATTAAAATAAAGAAGCAAATTATAATATATATTAGAAAAAGATAAGGTACGGTAGAGGAAAATACAGCAGGGGAGTCTGCAGGAATGGGAGTTAAGAATGGAAACCGTAGTTCTCAATCTCTTGGCTAGAGAAAATTCCCAACCGAGGCGGCTTTTGAATAAAGGCCTGAAGGGAGCAAGCCATGCAGACAGCTGGTGGAAAGCAAACCATTTCTTTATTTGGATGTAAATGTGCTGGAAGCAGGGGAGAGAGCATTTTCTATACTCTAAGACTGCCTCTCAGCATGGAGATGACAACAGCAGAAGGGGAGACAAAGTCAACAGTTTGGAGAAAAGGAACATTGTTATGTTAAAAGATAGAGAAAAATAAAGGACCAAAACACACAGATTTTTAAGACAAAACTGAAGGCCTTAAAAAAATATTTGTATTTGACTTCCGGCCAAGATGGAGGCGTAGGTAGACACACTGTGCCTCCTTGCACAACCAAAAGAAGGACAACAACAATTTAAAAACAAAAAACAACCAGGACTGACAGAAAATCAAACTGTATGGAAGTCTGACAACCAAGGAGACAAAGAAGAAACATTCATCCAGACAGGTAGGAGGGGTGGAGACAGGCAGCTGCGGGGAGAGAACTCCCAGCAAGGCGGCAGCTGGCAGACCCAGTGAGGTGGCGGATTGTGGAGCGGGGTGGGCAAAGCTGCAGCGGGCTGGCGAGGCAGCAGCTGGTGGACTGGGTGACAGAACTGGGAGAATTGTGCTTCCCTGCCTCCTTAAAGTTAACAAAGCTGCATTGCTTTGAAAAATGAAATGTAATTCCTTTTTTCTGGGTGGAAGCATTTAATTGCTGCTGCTTGGATTCTCTGACCCCTTCATCTGTGGGGTGGATTGTAGATGCCTGTGGCTGATAGAGAAGTATTGCTCTAAGTAATCAAGGGGAGAACACTTGCCTGAGGGTCACCCAGGTTCACAGTGGGATTGTTTGTTACTGTGGTAGAACTTTGCCTACCCTTCCCAAGTAATGGGGATACTCTTATAATTAATAAGCTATTGCCCATGATTTATAATTTGTTCAATGAAAACATGTTAAGTATGTTCCTTCTTAGAACTGTTCACCAGTCAAAAGTAACTTTCTTTTTTTTCCCTTTTTATTTATTTATTTATTTTTTCACATTTTTTTATTGCTGTTCAAGTATAGTTGTCTTCATTTTTCCCCACCACTCCCCACCACCCCAGCCATCCCCACTCCCCCCTTGGCCCTACTTCCCTTTGGTTTTGTCCATGTGTTCTTAAAAGTGACTTTCTTACACTGCTAAGTCAAATCACTCCTTCCAGATTTTGGAAGTGGTGGTTCATAGAGCATTTGTTTATTTATTTAATTATAATTAGTTTTTGTTTGGAAATTTGAAAAATGCAGAAAAAGGGAAGAGGGTGTGCATTTATTTTAATAACTTTTAGAAAGAAGCAGTACCTCAGTAAATGGTAACAGTATTACAATACTTTCAAAGGACATTTTAAATCCAAAAAAAAAAAAATACTGTACATTTGCATGCACTTTATTCTTTGTACCTTCTGACTTCTACTTGAGTACTGCCTGCTTCTCAGCACCAATTTGTGTCTACCTTACATTTCAACAAATGTTTAAAAATGAAATAGAGATTTTCACATGGAGGGTTATCATCAGGGAGTGGGAGGGGGAGAATGGGGGAAAAGGTACAGGGGATAAGAAGCATAAACGGTAGGTACAAAATAAGACAGGAGGAGGTTAAGAATAGTATGGGAAATGGAAAAGCCAAAAAGAACTTATATGTATGACCCATGGACATGAACTAAGGTGGGGGAATGGTGGTGGGAGGTGGGGTATAGGGTGGAGGGGAAAAAAGGGGAGAAAAAAATGGGACAACTATAATAGCATAATCAATAAAATATATTTTAAAAAATAAAAAATAAAAATGTTGGAGAATGCAGAGGAAGCCAGTCTTCTTTCTCAGAGCCACATCTAAATATCTTATACTATGGGAGAATCCACTGATAGGCCATTCTCTGGTTGCTGTTAAACCTTCTGTACCAGCAGGGATTTATTATGCATATCACAAAAGGGAAATTGCTTATTCTTATCCTTGTAAAATCAGATAATTGATTTAATGTTGGATGTTACATGGATTAGTTCGCAGGAGAGGAATATACTATGTTCATATATTATACAAATAAAATATGTTTAAAAAGATGGTGGTGAAGGAAACACTTCCTGAAATGACAAAATGTGAATTTGCCTGTAAAATGAGAATGCCTTAGCTAATCCTTTGAGATTTGGCCAAGATGATCCCTTGGGGAAGGAATCTAACCTTTCAAATTGCATGAAAATTAGAAAACAAATGAAGATGTTATGGACGGAAATTTATTTCCAAATAAGCCACTGGGATGGAGAGCATTAGAATATTAGCTTTTTTAAAATAATTATTTGTCTCTATGTCACTTATAATTATTTCAAATGCATGCACTTTGAAATAAAACATACTTGTCTAGTTAGGTTTGAGTCCTCTTTTTAAAAAAAATCCCTTAGAGTGTTTTCTTTTATATAAAAACAGTAGTAGTTTAAACAAAGGAGAACCTTAGTATGAAACTGATATTGCTGGCCAAGGAAAGCAGCTTATTTGATGGTTTCTGTGTATAGACAGAGAGAGAAGGAAAATTCATCTCTCACTCCCTCACATGGTAACTGTATCTCGGTAGAGCTAAATCCTCAGGACAATGAGGCATGTTATTACGAGATATTTCACATGGCTTAGCCATTTTGTAAAATCAGAGATCGAAATTAGCTCAGAGGCTCTTTCTCATTTCCTTTCCAGTGGTGTTTAGCTATTGATAAGTACTAAACTGCATGTGATTTAGTTACCCAATTCAGAAAAAGGACCTGTCAGTTTTATGATTCCAAGCTGTGTTGCCAGAGGGTTCCAAGCTAGCATAGCCCCCTCTGGGCATTGCCAGTTCACTGAAAAAGTGACTGGGTTGGGTGGTAACAGGTATCAGCCTTGCTGCTGAGCAAGTGACCTCAGCAGGCCTGAAGACAGATGAGAAGTGCTTCGTGAAGAACCCAGAAGAATCTTAGAGTCAAAGAAGCTTGAGCAGAAAAAGGTTTCATAACATTTCAGTTCCCCAAGGTTGGAGCAGCAGGAATCATCCTTAGAGAGAGAAGCGTGTTGGTTAACATAACCTCCCCATAACAACACAATCCCCTGCAGCCACAGCAGCCAATGAGAGCATACCCTGAAACATTCGCTCAACTGAGACTTAGAGATATTGTCTGGGCGCAAAGGACACCAACAGGCTCTGAGGGAATTATAATGAGTGACATTTGCTGAGTAGTCATTATGGACGAGACATGGCTATTAGTGCTTTTTGGACATTAACTTATTCAAATGTCACAACCACTTTCTGAGGTAATTATTATAACTTGCCCCATTGTACAGATGCAGAAGTGGAGGTGTAGAAAAGTGAAGGAAATTGCAAAAGTGGTACAGCTAGTACAGAGGAGAGCTGGAATATCACCCTAAGAAGCCTGCCTCCAGAGCCACACTCAAGCACCAAGCTTTGACAGTTCTCAGAGACAGGAATAACAAAGCAGAGAATTCCAAGTCTTTGCTTCCAAAAGGAGACACAAGTTATACACCACACGAAAAGATAATGAACGTGAGAATACAGAAAATGGTAGATGCCAAGTGAGTGCAGGAAATATGAGTATACAGTTGTTGAAATAGGTCCAGAGGTAAAGAGGTTGGAAGATGCAAAAAAGTTGAACAGTGGGTCCTTGAATTGGATGTGAATAAGTAGGAATGGTGTAGTGTGGAGAGAGAGAGCATGCGCAGGCCAGTCTCATGGGGGCCTGGGTTCAAATCCCAGCTCTGCCACTTATAAGCTGTCTGAGCTTGGTAAATTACTTAGTTCTTCATACTTTAGTTCCCCTATCGTCAAGGACAGTAAAACCTATTTCAAAGGATATTCAGGAATTTAAGCAAAATTTGTTAAGTACAGGTCTTAGCATAGTGCCTGGCACAAGATAAACACTTCATATATTTGTTATTATTCAACTGGTGGTTGATGGGAGGAGGGTTTCAGGCGAGGGGAAAGGCCTGTGAAATGAATCTGTAAAAACCAGGAACACACCTTTCATCAGCTCTGTTCAAGCTGACTAGATGGGTTATATGTCTGATTTGAGTTTAGAAATGAGAAGAAATGAGAGAGAAGCTCCCAAGAATGGTCACCAGAAGGTCTCGAAGCTCTGAAACACTGGATGTGGTCATTTTGATCAATAAGTAGTATGGGTTTGGGGCAAAGACATGAGTATAGGAAGAGTTAGAGACACCAGGATAAGGAAAACCCATTCTCTCTGTGGTGATAGTCTGGCCTGGAGGACACTCTCCAGTTAGAGCTCTGCTTGTGCAAAGGATCCTGGAGAAATCGGGAGGACTGACTGGAAGAGCAGAAAACAGGGATTAAGTCACTAATTAAAGAAATGTTTGTCAGATGCCAATTTGGAGCCAAGCCCCATGCTGGGTTTTAGGGTATCCAATGAATGAGGTAAAAATGACAAGGACCCCCCAGAAACTCAAGTCTTGTGGTGGAGACAGATAAGAAAACAGCATGTGCAATCCTACTTGAGAAGTGGTAGTTAGAAACCAAAACAAAAAGCAATGCACAGGCTGTGGAGGAAGCACAAAGACTTAGGATGCTACAAGGGGTGGGGATGGGGAACACTTCCAAGGAGAGGCCGAGTCTTCTGAGGAGTCTCAAAGGAAGAGGCAGGCCTCGCTGAGCAGATGGGGGGAGGAGACATCCTGACCAGAAGAAACAGCGTGGACAAAGACTGACAAATGAAATAAGATGATAGATTTAAGGAGTTGCAAAACACTTCCTATGAACAGGGTGCAGTGGGGTGCGGCACACGAGGTTGAGAAATCATGTGCTGAAGACACTGGAGATCCACAGAAGAATGTGTGGGAGAGGGAGGGGCTTGGCTTTTCCCTTGGGAGAGCTCCCTGTGGAAGGAGAGGGGAGGAGAATGGAGTAGGTGGTGAGACTGGAGGCCTATAAGCTGTTTAGGAAGTTATTTCACAGAGCCCAGGCGAGAAATGGTTTCAGTGTCATTGGGTGACAAGAGGGACTCAGTGAATGGACTATGGCATAAGCTGAATGAGGAAAGGTAAAGCTTCAGATTCTCTTTAGCTTCAAGTACAGATGGCAAAGTGATTGGGCAGGTGAGGGGCCTAGCCAGATGCTCAGGATGATTACAGCTGCAGCGCACCTAAGTGCAGCTGTCTCTCCCTATTGTTTTCTCTCTCCCATCCTCTGCCACGTTATCCTTCTTTGCCCTCTGGGATACCTCCCTTTATCTCATGAATGGGAATTATAGGAGTACCTGAGTTTTGGGAAGACAGCCAAGACAGCAGAGGGCAATGAAGAGAGAGAGAAGGAGATGAAGAAGAAAACTTAGAAAACAAACTTGAGGAGACAGGCAATGCTTTTGTTAATGCCACTAGTAAAATGGAATGCAAAAATAAAACTTTATGTATAAATATGAAAACATGCCTGTGTGTGCATGGATTAAACCCTGTCAGCCAGAAGAATCTTTTCTATCACACTGAGAAACAGAACTGTTAGAGGCCTGGATGGGTGGCACTTGGCTTTCCCCTTTGTAAGATGGGTTGTATTTTGACTATGAGAGAAACATAGATGAGAATGGCATTCGTATCTTGGAAACACAGTGGCTGCCCTTCACTTCCAGGACAATGTAAGGGTCTTAACATGGCTGCAAGGCCTGGATGGGCTGGCCCTGCCCACCTGCTTGGCCTCACTTCCACCTCTGTGCCTGTCTCCGCCCTGGCTCTTTAGGCTTCTTTTGCATGCATGCACCACTTACTGCTTGTTCGTTTACCACATAAGGTTCTCTCTCCAGTCTTTCTTGTCTTTCTTCTCCTGGTTATTTCTTATTGATCTTTTAAGTCACAGTATGAACATCCATTTCTCAGGGAAGCCATTCCTGATCTCCCTGACCAGGTCAAATACTCCCTCCTAGATTCTCTGAAGGCTTTGTGCTTTTCTTCCATAGCAGCTGTCCCAGTTACAGTTCCACGTACGTAAGCGTATGAGTGAGTGTGTGAGTGTGAGTGTGTGTGTGTGTGTGTGTGTGTGAGGTAAGTTGTTGAGTGCTTCTCTGATTATAAATCCATGTAGGCAGGAACTGTGTCTGATTTTGCACATCATTTAACCCTCAATGTCTACAAATGAATGGTAAATGAAAATCAGTGTGTAGGCGTGGGATGATGATGTCAGGGTGGGGTCAGGGGTTGAGGGAGCTGAACCTGAAAAGGGGGGGGGGGTCAAAGAGCAACTTACTCTGTTGCCTACCCTAGGAATTATGCTCATGCTGTATTTCTTCTTTCTGGACTGAGTGGGTAATAGGGCTCTTGAAAATTGGATTTAGTTGTTTTTGTCCCCGGAGGACCCTGGCATCTTAGACTACAAAGGCCCTATTGGGTAGTATATTTTTGTGAGAGCTCAAAGGGAAGTAAGTGTTCTTGAGTCTTATAACTTTTACAGTACAGGTTTTCTATGTTAGCTTTCAACCTAAGACAAAATTAATGAATATTGGAGGAACGTTAATTACTTCATGCAAGATCTTACTATTATTTTCTTTAGAACATACATCGAAAGTGTGGCTCATTATTGAGAATCCATTCATTCTTCAGTGTGTTTCTAACCATCTAGACATGTCAGAAAGACTTGACTTAATGTCTGAAGCCAAATCCCTGCTTTCCTCTGTGATTACTTGGACTCTCAGTAAATCAGAGGACAGTCAATGTCAAGTGCTAGAAGTGGGTCCTACAAGTTACTCTTATCTTTGAGCTACCTGCAGGGGCCTTCCAACCTGCAGTTCTTTGGCATTTCCCCAGGAACTGCAGAGATTTATAGGTAAAGAAGGTAAAATTCAAATTAGTCCATTTTCTTATGACAGATATAATTCTCATGTGGGGGTATGTCTATTAGTAAAGAAGGTTAAGGCAATAAACTTAAATTGTGGAAATATCTGAGAACTTATACAATCTATAATCCAAATTACTATGAACAATATGAAGTTAAGTATCAATCATTATGTACAGAAATGTGTCCCAGACCCAGACATTGTTTTAAAGTTATAAGTTTGCAGGGTAAAAAACAGTGTTTGGGGGGGTAAAATAATGAATTTTTCTAAGATTTTAATAAAAATTCAGCTTTTGTTTATATTTTTAGACTTTGGTCAGAATAAATGGGAGAACGCTGCTGGAGTGGACAATGGTGGGCAGTGGGGGCCTGCTCACTGTTGGAGGAAAGGCTACAAGTAAGCACAGGAAAGAAGTGATTTCCAACCAGCGTACTGCAGGAATTTTTAAAACATGCAATACCCGACTCTTTGGTCAGGGCACTGACCTCTTTTCCCTTAGATTGTCAAGTTAAAAAAAATGACAATAGCCAACACAACAGTAGTTGTCCAGTGTGACTGAATCAAAATTATACCTTTTTTTTGTCAGATCAGCAACCTATGTAATATATTTTTGATGTGCTGTAGAATTTCAGTAATCAGTTTATGTGAGCCACGAGATAAAAAATGGTTGAAAGTAGCTGATCTATGTGGCAATGATCTATGTTGGAAACTCCAGTATGAACTCATGCTTGTTAAAATCTATCTATCTATCTAGTCACAGATAGTCACATATAGACATGTTTGTAGATACATATACGTAAGTATCACATATATTTCTTGTGCTGTCATCCCAGAAGGCCTAGAAACAATGACATCCAGAAGCAATGAGCATAACTCATACCCAAATCTTGGTTTTTAATAGAATTCTCCCAGGAAGAGAAACAGGGGCCCTTGGAGAAATGGTTGAATCTAGGTCTGGGGAATGAAAATGCACAAGATGAGCCTGCATCTTGTAATGGCAGAAAGCAAGAAAGTGCTAAAAAAAAAAAAAAACCCACAATGACAGGGATGTGTCAAAGGGACATACATGAAGACTGAGAGACATCCCAATAGCCAGAGCTGAAACAAGTTGAGCAACAACATAGTACTGAATTGTAACGTAATGTACCAAGTAAATATCCATGGGTCTGTACTGGCATTTGCAAAATGATGCATAGATAATTAAATAAATGAGAAGAGACAGATCTTCTATTGAGAAGAATTCCGAATATTTTATGTAGATACTCTGCTTTCAAGGAGGTTGAGCACGGCTTCCTTCTCTTTAAGGACTGTTCATAGTGACTTCCTTTTGAAGAGTGGAGTATGAAAATAAGGGAAAAGAATGAGTTTACAGTGGAAAAGCATGACAAAAGTATGTGTGCATAAAGTGTATATATATGTATATGTGTGTGTGTGTATATGAACCTGTGTATATTCCTATATACACATATGTCTGTATGTGACTAGGTGGTCGCGGTTGACATGGATAGCAATAAGTCACTTTGACAGTGTGATTCAAATGGCATTTTACCCTCTGGAGTCCTTTTCCTTGGAACACATAACCCCAGTCCACACATGAGAAAAACATCAGAAAATCCCAACTGAGGGAAATTCTACAAAATAACCTGACCAGCAGTCCTCAAAACCGTCAAGGTGACCAAAAGAAAGAAATCTGAAAAGCTGCCACAGCCACGAGAAGTCTGAAGAAATAATGACAACTAAATGTAATGTGTTTCTCTGGATGGGACCCTGAAGCAGAAAAAAAGACATTACATAAAACTAAGCAAATAAAACTAAAGTATGAACTTTAGTTAATAAAACTGTAGTAATATTGGCATGTTAATTGTGACAAAAGTACCATAGTCGTGTAAGATGTTCACAACAGAGGAAAGTGGGTGTGAGGTATGTGTATTGACTTTGCAATTTTTCTGTAGATCTAAAATAAAAAAGTTTACTTTAGAGAAACCTTAAAAATTTATAAATTTAATTTTTTTATCTTACTTTTTCATTTTTTATTTTCTCACTTCTTCCCAAATGAATCTCACCCTTATGCACCAAACAAACAAAACAACAATAACAACAAAAAAACACATATGTCTCATATGCAAATATTCACCAATTATTGTCAAATGGTTCCAACATTTTCAAAGTGTTGTAGTTTTTAAAAAAGAAACTGAGAAACTCTAAGCAATATAGAGAAAAGCTTCTTATCCAGAGTAAAATCTGGCTTACTTAAAATATCTGCTTTTTTTGTTATTATGTCATATTCTAGAAAAATCCATATTTATGTCTGTTACTATCATATATGATCAAACTTGAAATAATACTTATGGATGTATTTAGATGATCTTCCCAGATTTTATACATTAAAAATCATAAGATATAAAGTGTCTTCCATAAAACTACAAAATAATTCTATAAGTTTAATTTAAACTGGTAGAATTAAATAGTAAGATCTAATGTTACTGATTTAAGCCAATATTTAATCCTCTTAAACAAAAAAAAAACAGTATTCTTATATCAACCTCTATGATGAATTGCTTTCCTATTATTTCTTTAGAAAATATTAGATCGTGTTCCACATTATCATTTAAAGCCAGGTTAGAATGTTATGGAATTGATAAACATATGACTCATTTAAAGAAAAGTTTACCAAATGGCAGGAAACAATTTATATGAGATATGCATTATCTAATGGATGCATTTTCCAAAAAGATGAAAGAGTCTAGAATGGTTTACTGTTCTGAGACACAAAACACCAGAGGGGAACTAGGGCAGGATTATAACGTTTAACCCAAACAAAACAAAGATAAATTTCAGCAAATCGTTAAGCTGTTATCATTTACTCATGGTGTTTGATTCTAGGAACCATGCAGAGCACATTTCTCATCCCTGTTCCTCCACCTGGACGCTGCAGGCGACGTCACATGCAGTGCCTCCTCTGACCACAAGAACATCCAGAGCCATTGGGGGTGAGATCTGTCTCACTGCGGTGCACCCACAGATTCAGATTTGCAGCTACAGAGAACCAGACAGAAAGTGTTTTGTGCATAGAAAGCCCCAGAAAATGCCTCCTTCTTTTTGACTCACCTGGCTAGCATGAGACATTTTCACACACATTATCTAATTAGTTCAGAAATTGTAGTAGTTCACACACCACCTTGACAATTGTTTCCATATACAAGAACTACCTGTAGTACCTATTTTGTATGTCATATTTTTCTAAATTCTGAATAAACTTCTTTTCCTCTTAAAAAAAGAACCACCCTGATCCAAGCACCAGTCCTTTAATGCCTGCATCATTTTCTTTCTTTACTAATTGCAGTGATTCGACCACTTTATATGTGAAAAGGCATGATTTTCACCCACCCTGTCAGTCTCCTCTTTGTCCTCTCCAGTGTGTCTGCTGCCCAGAAGTGAGCACAATCCAGCTGAGGCATGAATGCTGCAGGGTCAAGGGCACTCGTTACCTCTTTATTTTGGGTCATTCTAGTTCTATTAATGTAGCCCAAGTGGCTATGTGAAATCTCTAAATAGGGTCATATTTTACATTCAAAACTGGATGGTAGATACAAATACCACATTATCTGTGATTACTGTGAATGAGGTTAGCACATCATTACTTGGTTGTGAATATCATACTTAGCTTCCTAAATGCTTCAAATATGCCTGTGTCACAGCCTTCCTGTGATGACACAGTCAGAGGTGCCCTCAGATGACACACCTTCCATCTTTCTCTTATTCTTTAAAAAAAAAACAACACCCAACTTCTTTGTTTGTTGTAACCGCATAGCTGTAAAACCAGAACTGAACACACTGATGGAAAGAGTACTCTTTCAGCTCAGCGTTTAAACTCTTGGTATTTTCTGCACATGTGAAGTACATGTATTCCCATGAGAAATATTACTGCCTAACACACAAATAATGATGTCATACACAGGTACACAATTAACAATTCGAGAATGCTTTAAGATGCAAGTGCCAAAGAATACACTTATCTAATCTTTATAGGAAATATGTAAAACAATATAAAATTTCCTTTGTAAATTGTGTTCCAAACTATTTTGGAACAGAATGACTTAAAAAAATTTTTATAAACATTTATTCACTTATTAATTTTATATTATTGAAGAATGTTTCATTATCAGAAAGGGAAATAAAAACCACTCTGCTGTCTTCTTTTCTCTCTGACATACTTCTTTAAACAGACTAAATTTCGTATCATTTCTTCAATGTCTTTGCTTTATCTTTTTTTAAAAAAATTTTATTGTTATTCAATTACAGTTGTATGCCTTTTCTCCGTATGTGGGGAGAAAAGGAGAACAGAATGACTTTCATGCAGGTGATAGATTTCCTTAAAATGCACTTGAAGTCCTGTCAGTGGTCCATCTGATACGGTTCTAACAAAGATACAGATATTTTAAACATTAATGCTTTCAGGAATATACAGCAGTGATAAATATGCCAAAAACGACAAGCCTCCAAGAAAAAAATAAGTAATACATGCTGGCCGAACTTCTATCTGAAATAAGCTACTCAATGATATTGCTGTCTTTAATGGAGAAAGATGAATAATAACATTAATCTTATATGAAGTTTATTTATAGTGGACTTAGATTAAATAATACGATTAGCAGCTATAAAATTTGTAGAACAGCATCAGGTGAGAGGAAAAACAGTAATTAAGTAATAATATATTCATCAAGATTACACCTGAATAAATTAGCAAAAGGAAAGAGATATCCACAAAAGTATCTAATTTTTGTTCCATACAAGAGAAATGGTACTGTTGGTTTTGCAGACTAATTCATAAAATGCTCAGTAAATAAGTACATAAGTGCTCATTTTCATTTTCATATGCACTCTAGCATATAAAAAACAACAATCTGCTCACTTCCCTGAAGTATTTTGATTTGATTTTTTTTTTTTAAGGAAACACAGAAATGAAGGAGATTCTTTTCCATGCCAGGCAAAAGGATTCCTAAACACATAATTTCAATGATGCAAAGCGCATTGCAAAACACTAGGGACCTCAGTTTAAGAACAATAGATGTAAGACTGATGGACTGGCTGCCTCCTGAAAAACGTACTCAGCAGTTTTTGAGCACTTAGCAATGATGAAGAGTCAGGCATGAAGAATCAGGTAGTGAAAAGCCATTTCCTTGGAAATAAAACCTTTTTTTTCTTTTATCTTTGCCTGTCTTGATTGAAGCTTTGAAGTAACCAAGGATACAGAAAGAGTGGGGAAAACATGCAACTCAGATTACCCAAAGGAGATGCTCATGACGAGGTGGAATAAAAATAGATTCTGGGGAGGGGAAGGGGGGAAATAGACATAATCTTCAAAATTCTTTTGATGTGTTATTGCATTCAAAGCAGTGGATCTTCTCAAGGCAAAACTGTTTTGTACAAATGGACTCATCTCTCAATCAGAGATATTTTACTTATGGACAAGTCAAATACTTGACTATTATTAGAATCAAATTCGAGTGTTAAAATCAAATTCTTATTGTCCATATGTAATAGCCAATTCACCTATCTGGAAAAATAAAGAAAGAAATGATAGAAAATAAGTAAATTCAGGGAGTCTTTGTGTCCAATAATCAAGAAGTCCATTCTTTTTGGTTTTATGTAGTAGTTTTAAAAACTATCAAAGGAATTCTATTAGGGGGAAAATAGAAAATAGTCATATCACACACTCTTGAAAAAGAACTTTTTGACCTGCCCTCCTATGTAAGGCATTTCATACTTTCCAGAAGCCTTGGCATTTGTCTACATCCTCTTTTCCAGGCTGCTTGTCATTTCATAATCATCTTCATGGTTCCCTTTTTTTTATTATCTGAATTTGTGCTTGAAACATTTCAAGCACAGGGAAGCAATCTTGTGAACTGACAAGAACTGACAGAGGCCACTGGAAGTAGCCCCCCTCAGAACTTTGACATTAGCTTCTGCTCTTGCACAGTAAAAGTCCATACACAACCTCAAACATATCCTAAGAGTCACACAGGATGCATCAGCCTACTGCTGTTGCCATCACAGCTGCAGCGGGACTCAGGAGTTTAAAATCCAATGCTATAAGGGGCTAGGAGAAGACTCAAAGCAGGTGACTGTTTTTAACCTCAAGATAGCAACTTAGAAAGACACAACATTTTTAAATAGGGAGCATTTTTTAATTCAGACTATCAGTTTATGAACACCTCAATATTTTTAATAGTATTTAATGAGATTTTAATGAAATCTGGCATATAGGTTGCCTTTTGATTATTAACTAACAATAGCATTTTCAATTTTCAAAGAGATTTCAAATATATTACAGTCTTCACAGAAACTTGTGTAGAAATAGGAGGAACTAAAAAGGCATCAGACATTTTAAGTATACCAAGAGCTATGATTTTTATACATCTAACTCGTCTTTATGCCCAACCTTAGGATAGATATCCTCCCAATCT
Source organism: Desmodus rotundus (assembly GCF_022682495.2). NCBI lineage: Eukaryota > Metazoa > Chordata > Mammalia > Chiroptera > Phyllostomidae > Desmodus > Desmodus rotundus. The sequence continues at coordinate 176,968,700 of NC_071387.1, read as the reverse complement.
TACTATTAGGAGTAGGTGTGCTTCCCCTGAGCCATCGAGTTGTTTATGTCTAATGGACACTGGGATTTGTACATAAGCTCCCGGAGTCACACCTGATTCCTGGGAAACCTTGCAAGAACTTCACCTTCCATCTGGTATAGCTTTAGACTATATGTTGTTTTTTTTTTTTAACCATGAAGAGGGAGGGCTCTCTGTCTCCCTTGAGATATAGACAGCATTGATTTGAACATTGATTTGAAAGTTGGGAACAACTTTGTGACCAGTAAGAATCCCCAAAACTCAGTCCTGAATATGTGACAAATTTGGGGGGCTCACTGACCTCTCTTGCTAATGCAATGCAACTCTGTTTTGATGTGCATATTACCAATACCACCAAATACTTAAGTCTTCCTGAGACTTAATGTAAGACATATACTCATTGGAGGTCTTTTATTTTTTTCTCCTGTCAGTGGGAAGGGATCTGTTTCCTGACTGACCACACACAGTTTCTTAGGCTTCTCCTCTCTTCTAATCTCTTTTCCTCATCTCCACCACTCTGATTGACTCTGTAAGACCCAATTCTCCCTCTGTTATACAGAGTGGATTCCACCCTCAGATCACCTGAATACCTACCCGCAGCCAAATTCTCAAGGGACTCTTCCTACCCCAAGAGCATCTTCACTATCTCTTCCAGCAAAGATATTTCTCTCCCCCAAGAACATTCTGATGCTATTTGTTAAGGCAATGTAATTTTCTTCACTGTATTACACATGCACATGAGTATTTCCCTTTGCCCTTCCCTCACCAATGTCCTCTACAAATTAGAGTTCCACATTTTTGCTGGCTGCCTTAAATGCTGCCTGGAATAGGACAAGGTTTAAATAAACAAATAATTGATATATTATCTCACTGAAGGCTGAGAACAAATCTGGGTGATTAGTACCACTGTATTTTTCTTTTATGAATGAGGAAAGTGATCATAAAAATTACATAAATTGCTCAAAAGCAGCCAATGAACATGGGAGTTGAATTTAAACTTAGTTCAACACAGCTCTAAAGCATGAGGTCCTTTCCTTAAATACTACTACTACCTGCTAAGAGAAATGTGTATGGGACCCCTCAAACACTTTGTCAAAATACACAGGTCACCTACTCTTCCTATCCACCTCCCCATACCCAGATTTTGACACTCCTTGTTACTGAGATGGGAAGAAGAGGGCTGGATGGGGTTTTTTCCCCCACAAATTCTTGTTGGCATGTCTGATACAACAACCTTCCCTAATGACAACTTCAACCCTCAGCATTTCCACCACATTGGAAACAAAGGTCTAGATCCCTGAAATGTTGAAGTTTGAGTTAACTTTCTAGAGTATGCTCTCATTGAAAAAATATAAACATATAAAATAGTTCTTGAAGTTCTTTCACAATAAAACAAGAGTAGAGCTTCATTTTAACATCCAAAGGGATTTCACATTTTTAACCGTCATGTTAACTAACAGATATAATTGATATTTTAAATAAAATATGAAAAATATGGCATATTCTATTTCAAAGAGTCATCTGACAAATTATTTTCATATAAAATTTCAATATTTTAATACTTAAAATATAAATATTTTTCTTAAGATATCATTTAATGTCATATTTTGAAAATACCTAAAATCAAAGCAATAACAATATAACTAAAGAAGAGTAATAATAAGAAAAGTGTAAGAAGGTATTGATTACTTTACAATCAAATGAATCTGGCAGATCCTGTTGATTAAGCCCCTACTTCTGAGGAGAACTATGCTAAAAATTTTATACACAACTTCTCATTTTCTCATTTAATTCTTATGGCAATATGATGGGGTAGGATTGTTACCCATATTTTCTAGATGAGGCAAAAAGGAGGTGCAAGTAAGTTATATAGTGTTTAAGGTAATACAGTTCCTAAGTGGAGGAACAAGGGTACAACTGTGGTTATCTAAGTACAAAGCCCATGCATCACTGCCTCTAAGTATTTGATAGTGTTAACTATGTATGATGTGGCCAAGTTTGTGAAAAAGATGAGAGGTCTATAAGACGTGAATATTTTTTTAGCCTTGAAGCATGCATTAATTATGGAACCTCACCAGACAGCAGATAAACAAACTTTAAATTGTCCAGTCTTCTTTATGTCAATGAGACTTCAGAGAAGTGAGCTGAGGTCAAAGAAGGTTTCTTGGACAAGATGCACTTTGGAGATGGGGGGACTTGAAGGATGAGTAAGGCTTAGATAGGCAGAGCAGAGAGCAGAGCATCCCCTGTAAGGAACTCAGGTCGATGTGTTTGGTAACAGTAAGAATACTGGCATAATTAAGAAGAGGAATCTGGTTTCAAAATCATGAGAATTAAATCATGTGAACTAAAGATAGACCAGGTGGGACACAACTATAAAGAGCTTTGAAGGTCAAATAGAAAAACACCCATGTCTTAAGTCCTTCACTCATTCTACAAAGATCTGTGGATGCCCAGTATATGAGCCAAGGAAAGCAGAAGAAAGCCCTGTAGAATTCTTGCAGTTCTGTAGCAATCGCTGTGAGGGTTCTATCCATATCCCCTCGGCAATAATATGCAGGAGGAATCCCAGTCTTAAGCATGGGCTATAGCTTTGCTTATATACAGGCAAGATTGGCAATGCCAAGAATTAATTTATTGGAGTAGTCATCGAGCAATGAAGAATGAGAGTTGGAGGATAAACCCTCATCCCTTGAGTAGGACAAATCTGAAGAAAGTTCTACATCATCTCCCAGAGTCCCCCAATGGTGTTGAGTCCCAGTTGCCTAGTTCAGTTATCTTACCAATAATGTACCCTATATGGGCAACCTTTTCCCTTCCTGCCTTACTCCCCCACTCTCCCACTGGTGTTTCCTGGGATAATCTCCCAAGTGAACCATTTGCACACAGATCTTTGTCTCAGGACTTCCTATTGAGGGACCCTTACATGACACTGATGCACAATAGCTATAGAGACTAACAATGGCAGAGCCTTTCTAACAATGGCAAGAGACTTTCTAAGCTCTTTGCATCTGTTATAATCTTTCATCCCCATAACAGCTTATGAGGTACAACTATGATAACCTCTATTTTGCAGATGAGGAAACTGAGGAGGACAGAGGTAAAAAAAAAAACTTGCCCAGAGTCACACAGCTAGAAAGCTTGCCTCCAGATTTGAACCAGGCAGTCTGGATCCAGAGTCGGTGCTCTTAGACACTAAGTCAGCTGCCTCTCTGCCCATGGAAATGATTACTGTATAGCAACACAGACCATATAATGGGAAGTACAAGGAGTGCTCTAGAACAGAAGGAGGGGTTAACTCTACCTGGAGTTCAAGGAAAACCAAGTAAACCAAGTTTGAAAGGATTACCCACAGCAAAAGGCAAAAGTACATTCCTATACAAGGTTCATCACAGAGCAGGGCAGGTCTTTGGACACCATGGAGCCCCATCCATCAGGGATACTAGAGCAAGGGCTAGAGGGAGTCATGTGGGGTCTGTTGACTAGCCAGGGTCCAGCTTCCCCAGCCTTTCTTCAAAAGTGTAGCATTGATAGGAAGTTGCTCTTCAACACCTGTCATGCCTATTTTATATATTAAGTCACTGTCTAAGCTTTTGCTTGAAGGAAAGTTCTGTGACTTAAAAATATATGTTCCTAACCTTTACATGGAAGAATAAATATATCTAATCATTCAAATTGGGAATATGTTTGATGGAATAATGAGGCAAATAACATTCATGCTTATAGTGGGTAGCATTTATACATGAAATTGGAAAGGCAGAGGCCAGGTGAGGCAGGTCCTTATGCTGTTTTGTATATCATGCATAGCCAATTCATTCTCTAGGCATGAGAAGAGATATGAAGGAGCTTGGTTTGATGATGTCAGATATAAGAAAAGAGGAGAGAAGTGCCATAAACAGAGGCTGGCCTATGACTGAGAACTTTATCTTGTTTTGTGAAAAAAAATAATTAAAATGTAACATAAATGTTATACACAAGGAAATGGATGTATGTTGTAACTAAAGAAATGGACCAGCTTCAGACTTAGTTTATACTGTTTTGTCTTGCCAGAAAGATAAAACATAGCCATCGTCAAGGAAAGAAAGATTCCTGGAAATGAAAGTCAAGGAAGTGGTTATTAGTTTTACAGAAATAAGTAGTGTCTTAGATATGGATGTGATTTGGAGCAATAGCATTTGGGGTTTGCAGATAAACACAGGCCATTAGGATGGCTGCCTCTGCAGATGCAGTTAAACTCTCCCAAGTCTCAGAAATCAAGACATGTGGGAATTAGTTATGCTCAAGACAACAATTTTTATAGAAATTTTACTTACCAAACACATAGGCTATTTTCTGAGGAATATACAATGTAATATTACTCAGTCATAAAAAAAGAAGAACATTTTACCCTTTGCGACAGTATGGATGGACCTGGAGAACATGATGCTAAGTGAAACAAGCCAGTCAGAGAAAGACAAATACCACATGATCTCACTCACATGTGGAATCTGAGGAACAAGCTGAACTAAAAAGGAAAATGGGGACAGACTCATAGATGGAGAGCAGGATGACAGCTGGGGAGGGGGGAGGTTAGGGGTAGAGGAATTGAGCAAAAAAGAAAAAGGGCTCATGGACATGGACAACAGTGTGATTATTTCTCGGGGGAGTTATAAGGGGACTAAATGATAATGGGAAACATATAATAAGATTAAATTTAAAAAATAAATTAACCTTGAAAGCACTAAATTCTAGGTACACTAATCTGGATT